>NC_090921.1:1201514388-1204014388 GCF_040938575.1 Ambystoma mexicanum | reverse complement strand
CCAGACGGGTCTGCCTCTCAAGGACCTGGACGTGGAGCGCTGGGCATCTGCGTTCCAGGACCCTCATCTGGTGTTCCGACAGGTGGCCCCGGCGCCCCTTAGCATCCGCTGCCTTCAAGACATGTTGGAATTTGCGGACTGCCACCCCCTCTGCGTAGATGGCAGTCACGATGTCCGTCCAGATCCTGGTCCGTCCTTCATTGTCGGCGCGCGAACTTCCGAAGAGGGCATCATACTGCCCCAGGACTTGCTCCACCAGGACACCAACTTCTGTGGCAGTGAAGCTGGTGGCCCTCTGCCTCTCTGGCTGGGGGTTGCCAGTGGTCTCAGATGGTGGTGTGCCCGACATGGCAACCCCAGAGGCAGATGTGGGTGGGCAACTGGGTCCTGGGGCTGGGCTGTGGAGTGATGGTATCCCAGTCGGGAGTCTTCAGATCCAGCAGGGGTGGTCACAGCAACTGCACCCCTGGCTGATGTGCAGGCAGCAAATAGCAGAGCACGTGGGCAGCAGGCAGGCAGGCAGCAGCAGATGGCAGGTGGGAGCGTACTCGGGGCTCTTGGGGGCAGGAAAATGGCCTTCAGGGCAGGAGCGTGGTTGCCGTGTGTTTTCGCGTGGCCAGCCCGATACGGAGTGATTTGGCATGTGAAAATCTTGCACGTCAGCGTGTAATTCGAGGAAAGGCCCTTAGCGCGTAAGCGCGTCAGCACACGCACACGATTCCATTGGACGAAAGGCCTTAGCGCGTAGGCGCGTAAGTTACATTACGCGCGCGGGTTTTTCACTTATAGCACGTGATGACAGAGTACACGTGGAAAAACTGCACCTCCGAGTGTCATCGCGTGTAATTGGATGAATGCGCCCAAGTACACGCGACTCTGACGTGTACGTGTGGGCCGGTTTAAAAGCTGCGTGTAGGACGCCATTTCCTTGTACGTGCTTTTCCTGGAGAGCGAGTGGGTGAAATATGTACTTCTTGTCGGTTCACACGCGATTACTTCACAGTGTTTCTAGTTCGTACTCCCTGTTACCTCTGACAGCTATTTTCTGATTTTTTCTTGGGCCTGTTTCCTCGTACAATTCTTCTTTTGGCGGGGGTGTTGCCAACACGCACACGCGCATATTTTTCACGTTCTTTTTCCAGGCAGACAGTGAGTTCTGCGCGTACTTAGCAACTGTGCTTGCCCCGTGTGTCACCTTCCCCTTCAGAGGTCATTGTAGGCTGTGTGTATTACGCGTACAATTATTTTTGTGTTTCTGGGTGCCACAGCGTAGTGTGGGTTCCTTTTTTCACGCACGTGGTCTACGAGGGGTTGCGTGCATGTTTATTTTTGATTTTGGGCTGCCTGTGCGTTGCGTGACCCGTCATATTCCCCCAGGGGTCACAGACAGCCTTGTTAGAGCACTAGGGTACGAATTCCATCTGGTATCCTACCCCTTTGACCCCCAATTGCCCAGGACAATAGTTTACTGCAACTCCCATACGCACAACAACATCAGTGCCATGGCTGGGAAGCAAGCAAGCGGTAAGGGAGGCAAAGGTGGCCGACCCTTAAAAGGTGGGCATGGTGGGCATGGTGGGCACGGTAGGGGACGTGGCCGGGATTTGCAGGGTGCCCCTATGCCCCCATGTGTGGAGTAACAATCAGGGAAACCCATGCCCACCCCATGGTTTAGGGAAACATGGTTGACACCATCCAAGCTCAGCCCCTGTTGGACCAGCCCATTGTGACACCTGACCTGGCACAGGATGACTCCCTGGCTGACTTCCAGTTCAGCAAGTCGAGGCCACGTGTGGCGGTTCAAGTTGTTGTCACCAATCCACGTGTATGTGGGGCAGCTATGTCATCTTCTGCCCCAAGTATGCAGGGTGGGGAAGCTGCAGGGGCAGCTGCAGCTCCATCCGCCCCAGCTCTGACTCTCCCAGCCAGGACAGTGTCAGTCCCAGTCCATCAAACCGATGTTCCCCCTGCCAACATCACACTTCAGACAATGCCTGCACCAAGTCCTATGGTCAATGTGCGTTCGCCCACTCCAACAACCCAGTCCACCGGTGATTCTGCCTCTACTGACCAGAGCGGCGTTACCCACTCTGGCTCCACTCCACCTTCTAAAAAGAGGAAGAAGGGTGCTCTGGCACAACAGGCTGAGACCCCAGGCACGGCTACACACTCCGGTACCTCAAGGAAGCCTTGCTTCAATGATTCGGAACTTGATGCACTTGTGAGCTATGTGTTGGCACATAGCCACTAAATGGTGGTGACTGCAGGGTCCAAGACCACACCTGGTCAACGTAAGGCACACTGGCAGACCATCGCTGACCGCATAAGTGCCCTTGGATTTGTGAGGCGCTCAGCTGGTGATTGCTACAAGTGGTGGATCAACCTAAAACACAGAGCAAAGAACAAGCTGGCCTCAAATCATGCCGCTACTCTGGTGACTGGCAGTGGGTCTCCACAGGAGGACAACAAACTCACTGAACATCAGTCTGTTGCTGGGACCTTCGTCACAGAGGAACAGATCTGAGGTGTGGGAGAACTACCCGATTATGATGCATTGTCCGGTGAGTGCCCATGCGTGTGTGTGTGATGCATGTGTATGTTGTTTGGGTGACGGGTTCTGATTGAGTGGCGGGTGAAGATGTGTGTGACTGAGTAGTATGGGTCACCCATGTGCTTCATCCAAAACATTCCGCGGCCTTGAATTTGGGTGTGACAGTATCCCTTCTGCCCACAGTAGTAATTTAGCGCAACATTATGGCAGTTGCCCTTGAGGTGGCATCATGCAACAACACTGTTTGTATTTTTCAGTGTTCTTTCAGGGTGATTGTTTCAATTCTCCCACTTTTGCAATGCATTCCTCAGCCCTATTGTGACATATGTGACATGCTTCTGTCATTGAAGAACCCCACATTGGCCCCCATGTGTCACCCTGGTAGTTGAATGATTTGACCATTCAGGCTAAATGAGGATTGTCCTGATCACATGATGTTTTTGGGCCTGTTTGAATGTGGAACATGCTAGTTGTTTCCTGTCATGTTGAAGTGCACAACCATTGATGTGTACATGGCCCTACAATCACTGTATTTTTGTACACTGGATGTGTTGCAGTGTGTGGCACATGGCGTATCTTTTCACACTATGTGGCATTTTTCATCTCTTCATGTCCATCTCACATGGATGGGTGACAGTACTCATTCACTGACATATGGATGTACTTGTGGAATGTACCATGGCTGTGGTACATGCCATCTGTGTGATGGCATGTGTCATTTATGTGTATAGGACATGCCACTCACAGGCCAATGTTTGATGGCAGTGCTACCCAGCATGCAGCAAATGTGTTGCTCTTCCATCTTGGTGTCATCAGTGTCTGACTTTTGCCTCCCCTTCCAACTCTGTGACAATGCATGCATGGGAGGGTTATAGTCATGTGGGACATGTGTAAATCATGTACTGGTTCTGTAGCTTGTCAGGCCTATTTGTGTGCTATGGGGCTAATGCCTGTTTCCATTTTTTGTCTTTCATGTTTTTGCAGGGATGACACACTTGATGCTGTTGCGGTCGAGAGGATGGTGCAGACCCAGGAGGAATCTGAGGCACAACCGGCCACCGGTGGGGGACGTGGTGTGGTGGTGGGTGAGAACCCACTCTTGCTGCAGACGATTCTGTCAAGGGGTGTCTCTGGGTGCACCTCCCCAGACCTCTATTCAGGTGCTGATTCGGATAATGAGACCTATGTGGCGTCGCAGGTAAGTGTTTCTGGAAGGGGTTCTGTTCTGTCCAACCCACCTCCACCAGGGGTAGAACCCTTTATGGGGATGTCAGTGTTGGTAAGTCAGCCTTTGGCGGTTACGGGTGCAGGGTCACACTCCACAACATCTGATCCTGTTCCTGGGCCAGCAGATCAGAGGGGGAATGCAGTCCTGCAGCCTCAGGCAGTGTCGGCACAGCAAGGCGCAGCTCGCCTTGCCCCAAACAGGTGTGGTGCCCGCCAACGTGGTGGCTGTACGCCACCAGGAAATACTGCATGGTAACAATCCATGTACGGAATGGCAACCCAACAGACAGCATCAGTTGAGATGATGGCTCAAGCAATGGAGAGGGTGGCCACTTCCATTGTCCCCCCTGAAAGGCAGATGGACCAACTACAGCAGGCAACAGACTCCATTTGCCAATCACAAAGGGAGGACATGTTGGCGTCCAACAGGGACAGACGGGTGGCACTGGAGACTCTACGCCAATCGATATCAATAGAGTCCCAGGGCCACAGGGAAGCCCTGAGGGTAGAACTCCATCACCTCAGGGAGACTCTTGTTGACCTTGAGACTTCCACTAACTTGAGGACAGAACAGCAACTGGAGCGGCTCACACGTTGGCTCTCAGCTGAGATGCAGGCAACTCGGGAGGAGATCCGGGCATCACGTCAGGTGCTGCATGGGGATCTCCGCATTATAATCCTCCAGAACGAGACCTTCCACACCCGCATGCTTGCTGCCATGGAGGACCATACCAGGGCTTTGCGTGGGCTGCCTCCCATAGCACCACCACCTCCTGTGGCAGCAGCAGAGGGTGTTCAGAGCCACAGCAGCAGTTCTCCCACATTGGCATAGCCGTGCAGGCCATGAGCCCATGGAGATGTTTTTTTTCCCAACATCCACACAGGCGTCTGTTGGTGCGCACCCTCTCCTCAGACCTCCTGGGTGCCCCCCCCCCCCCGGCCCCCACATGGCCATTTTTGATTTTTGATTTTTGATTTTTGATTTTTTGATTTTAGATTTTTTGATTTTTTATTATTTTTTGACAGTGTGTTGCCTTGTGTGGCTCCCGTGGGCATCCATTGTATTACAGCTGGGCACATGCAGGCTTGTCCTGAGTTTGGGTTTGATGCTTGGGTTCGTGAGACACACACCCCTCCAGCTTCCCGTTTCCATGGGCTTGCAAAGGGTGTGACCAAGTGACAGTGATGTACACAGTGATGTTGGGCTCCCATGAGCTGTGTGGGCAGGCTGTAGGCAATACTGTGTAGACATTCCTTGTGTATATTGTTGTTGTATTGTACACTGCATGTTGTAATTATGTATGCTTCTCCTTCCATGTCTCCCTCTAAATTTGCAGGTTCATTCCTCATGTCTTCACAAGGCCGTCTACTTTGGAGATGGAGTTCATGTTGTATGCAGTACACAGACAAGTTTTGAAGCCTGCAAGACTACAGTTGGAAGGGGGCGATGTGGTGGCATATTCAGGTTGTAAGACTACGACTACTTTAACTTAGTACTGTCATGTTTTAGTTATGTTTGAGCTTGTGTAGTAAGTATTTGGTCATGTGTGTTGTTAGTTCAACATTACTGGGAGCATATTGTGTGTGGCCAGTTTCCATTAGGGACCCTGTACTTTGTGACAATTGTGTCAGGTTTTCGGGATTGCTTTGTTTGCTCTCACATAGCATGACTTGCCATGGTGTGTTGGGTGGCTGTGCTGGGGAGGGGCTGGGTGACATGGCACTGTTCTCATGTTGTATTTTGCAAGGGGGTAATGCATTTAGCAGCATATGTGTCTTTTGATGACACAGCATTGGTGGTGTTTCTGTAGGTAGGGAGGCACACATTGTGACACTTCCAGGTGACCAATCTCAGGCTGGTATGGTTGTGACAGTTGACTGTCCCTTATGTCGTCATCATTGATTGTCAGCTGGTATGTGGCAGGGCTGTGTGCACTCCACAGGGGTGTGATTCTAAGTGAAGCAATTAGCCACCAGCTGCATTCGGGCTGCCTCACCCCGTGCCCTTTCCCCTCCCAAGCACAGCGGGCGTGCATGTGGTTGGGGATGTGGGGGCACCACCATGTCCACCGGCAGGCCCCGGCGTGTTGCAACGTTGTGCAGGACACATGCTGCCACTATGATCCTGCACACTACTGGGGGAGCGTATAACAGCTGCCTGCCAGAACGGTCAAGGGAGCAAAAGCATGACTTGAGCACTCCGAATGTGCGCTCCCCTATGCCCCGGGTTGCAATATGAGCTGTGTTGTATCTTACATCGGGTGGCGTGGTGGGGTTCCGAATTGCCGTCATCATGTGGGTGCTCAGAGGGTAGGCACTGTCCCCTGGGGAGGTGGTGATGTGTATCATTAGTGGGGTTGTAGCATTACTCAGTATCTGGCATGCATGCATGTGCTGTGGCATTTATACTCACCAAGCAGCCATGTATCGCCTTGCCGCTCAGCTTCTAGGTCCCGGTTTAGGGTTGACATTCTGTGAATGAAACTGTCGTGGGTGGACCCTGGATAGTTGGGATATACTGAGGTGATGATTCCCTTGGCATCACATACTACCTGCACGTTGATGGAATGCCAGTGCTTGCGGTTTCTATAGATGTGCTCTGATGCCCTGGGGGGACGTAGAGCCACATGGGTGCAATCAATGGCACCTAGGACTTTGGGGAATTGTGCCACCCCGTAGAAATCCTGGATGGCAGCCTGCCTTTCTGCAGATGTTCTGGGCAGGTATATGTGCCTGCGGACTGATGGGCGTGCAGTCATGATGGCCAAGACCTGGTGTAGGCAGCGTGACTGTGTGGTCTGTGACACCCCTCCCCCCACTATGGCACCTGTCCGCTGAAAAGATCCGGTGGCCAAAAAGTGCAGTACATTGAGGACCTTCTCCAGTGGGCTGAGTGCTTGGGAGCAGAGGGTGGGTAATGTGAGGTCATCCTCCCACTCACTGACCAGGTCGAGTATTATTTGAGGTGGAAACCTGTACCTCCCATACACCTGGTCATCAGGCATCCCAAAAAGGCTGGTTCTGGGAGTGAAAATTCTGGGCCTGACTATCCTCCTCCTCCTCCTGCGGTATCCCATGACCACTGCTGCTAGGAAGAGTATGTTCATCCTAGTGTCTGAGCTTGGGTGTTGTTTGCGCACACTTTTATGCTGCGCAAGTCCACGTACGCCTGCTTCCTACTGGCGTATGTGTTTCCAGATTAGTGCGTCTTTTTTGGCGCGTACGTGTGGGCGTTCCGCGCATTTGCCTCCTGTTCTTCCCCGCCCACCCATCGCGTGTAAAACTTCCCGTGAGCCCCTGAAATACACATACCCCGCTCACCGAGGCCCAATCGCATGTGAAACTTCCCGCGCACCCCCGAAATACATGCTATTTTTGACACAGCGGGTGTCTGTGTTTGTCGCGTACCCCTTTGCACGTCATTTGTTCTAGAGGGCCACAGTATGGGACATTCATCAGAGCTGTATATAAGTGCTTTTTGTTAGTGCACATTTTTTTAATGCGCAGGGACGCTACCGCCTGCCTTCGGTGTGGCAGACATGTGTTGATGTACATAGTTGACTTTTGGTTTGTGTCATGAGATCGCCATTTCACTGCTGGAGGGTGGGGGTGCAAGGGGACATGAGTGGGACATGAGTGGGGGCCTGCTGGCAGGTGCCCTGCACTGCTGGGGGGTGAGGGTGCTGGGGGACATGAGTGGGGGCCTGCTGGCAGGTGCCCTGCACTGCTGGGGGGTGGGGGTGCAAGGGGACATGAGTGTGACATTAGTGGGGGCCTGCTGGCAGGTGCCCTGCCCTGCTGGGGGGTGGGGTGCTGGGGGACATGAGTGGGGGCCTGCTGGCAGGTGCCCTGCACTGCTGGGGGGTGAGGGTCCCTGGGGACATGAATGGGGGCCTGCTGGCAGGTGCCCTGCACTGCTGGGGTATTGGGGTGCTGGGGGACATGAGTGGGGGCCTGCTGGCAGGTGCCCTGCACTGCTGGGGGGTGGGGGTGCTGGGGGACATGAGTGGGGGCCTGCTGGCAGGTGCCCTGCACTGCTGGGGGGTGGGGGTGCTGGGGGACATGAGTTGGGACTGCTGGCAGGTGCCCTGCACTGCTCGGGGGTGGGGGTGCAAGGGGACATGAGAGGGGCATGAGTGGGGGCCTGCTGACAGGTGCCCTGGACTGCTGGGGGGAGGGGGTGCTGGGGGACATGTGTGGGGGCCTGCTGGCAGGTGCCCCTCAGTGCTGGGGGTGGGGGTGCAAGGGGACATGAGTGGGACATGAATGGGGGCCTGCTGGCAGGTGCCCTGCACTGCTGGGGGTGCAAGTGGACATGAGTGGGACATGAGTGGGGGCCTGATGGCAGGTGCCCTGCACTGCTGGGGGGTGGGGGTGCAAGGGGACATGAGTGGGACATGAGTGGGGGCCTGCTGGCATGTGCCCCTGACTGCTGGGGGGGTGGAGGTGGTGGGGGACATGAGTGGGGGCCTGCTGGCAGGTGCCCTGCACTGCTGGGGGGTGAGGGTGCTGGGGGACATGAGTGGGGGCCTGCTGGCAGGTGCCCTGCACTGCTGGGGGGTGGGGGTGCAAGGGGACATGAGTGGGGCATGAGTAGGGGCCCGCTGGCAGGTGCCCCTGACTGCTGGGGGGTGGGAGTGGTGGGGAACATGAGTGGGGCCTGCTGGCAGGTGCCCTGCACTGCTGGAGGGTGGGGGTGCAAGGGGACATGAGTGGGACATGAGTGGGGGCCTGCTGGCAGGTGCCCCTCAGTGCTGGAGGGTGGGGGTGCTGGGGGACATGAGTGGGGGCCTGCTGGCAGGTGCCCCTCAGTGCTGGGGGATGGGGTCATGCATTGGTGATCAGTAGTGCAAGGAGACATGTGGCTTTGCTGGGGGGCATGCCCATGTTGGGTGGGCTGCCTGCGGGACATGACCAGGGGTGCAGGGTAGTCCCCGGTGGTGTGGGCTGTCTGCAGGGGCCGTGGAGGGTGTAGAGTGAACACCTGGGAGGAGCCAAACTGCCAATTGACGTGTAGGACTCCACGACACCCCGGAAATACACGTACCCTGCTGAAATCGTGTGTGAGACTTCCAGCGAACCCCAGATTTACACCTACCCAGGCCAATCGCGTGTGAAACTTCACGCGAACCCCAGGAATACACGCACCCCACTCGCACAGGGCCTATTACGTGTGAAACTTTCCGCGAACCCCAGATTTACATGTACCCCGCTATTTTTGACACATCGGGTGTCCGTGTTTGTCGCGTACCCCTTTGCACGTCATTTGTCCTAGAGGGCCACAGTATGGGACATTCATCAGAGCTGTATATACGTGCTTTTTGTTAGCGCACATTTTGGCGCACATTTTTTTCATGCGCAGGGACAATACTGTCTGCCTTCGTGTGGCGGACTTGTTTAGGCCTGTGCACTGGTTTGCCCTATTCAATTCCATGAATACGTGTTGTAGGCGAGCATGTGGGCGGTCTGCGCACTTGCCTCCTGTACTTCCTCCATGATGCCCACATTTTCACGCGTTGTTCCCCATTCCGCGTGTCACGCCCCGCGTTACGCCTACTTTTGTTATGTGTGCCGCGCTATGTGTGCTTTCGCTGTGGCCATAGCCCACTCCGTTAGATGACCTGTGCGCTGGCGTGCGCGACGCAGATTTTCAGCGCACATCCCAGATTTTACTCGCGCACAGACTTCCGTGAATCGATGTGCGCAGGTTTTGCTGTGATTTTCGCACTTGCACTGCGATACGCACGGTTTGCACGCTTGCGCGGGAATTTTCAGCGCACATTAATTCCATGAAACGGGCTGTTAATGTAACAAACCAAGTTGTTGGCCCAAGGTTTCTGATCATACAACGTACATCTCCATGACGTCGGAACCAGTATTCTTTTATACCACGCATGTTTGCAAATAGATTTGTAATACTTGATTGTAAAGCCTCATCTTTTACTTGCACTTTTTGTATTAATTGCATAGCTGACATATTTTGAAAGTGGGTTCCCGATTTCAATATGTGTGCAACTCCATAACATAGAGTTCAAAGAGTAGGTGGAACATGTATTCGATATTTTGTCTAAATCTGGGATCTTCAGAATACATTGGTAATGAGCGGTATTCTGATGCTGTTATCTGAGTTGGCTATTATCGTACCTTACTCCTTTGCCAGTAGGAAATAGTAGAGAAAAAGCATGTGCTTCTATACTTTTTTCCCATATGCTCATTGGAGATCCTTTGGTTTGTCGCATTTGGTATGTTTCTAGTGCATCATCTATGCTGTCTTTAGAGTGCAATGGATGAACTGTATAATGGTATAAAATATTGGATACTGCAGCTGAATCCAGAAGTTCAAATTGACCAGTTTCTGGTGACTATTCCCCTTAAGTTTTCTTCAATGTTTATTTCTTTGCAGTACTCATTATTGTCTGTTAGATATTGTAAGGCTTGTCTAACTTTCTGTAAGTCGATGAGTTGTTGCCACATTTTTTTGTCTTATGTTGGTACACCATTTACTAAGATAATTAAAGATTGTTCTATTGGGCGTTGCACTCCTAGAGTGTGCACATTTTCTGTCAGATCTAATGGTAAATAAACTACTTTGCCACAAATGTCTTTCACCAATTCAGAGGGAGGTAATTATACTGTTTTTGGTTGAAGGCGTATTATTGCTTGAAATGGGTGCACTGTTTGAATTATGATGCTCTCATATAAATTGAGTTGTTGTAGGGATGTTGGTCGTGGGAATAATATAATTCCAAGTTATTTGTGATAGCGCGTGAAGGAGTTTGGTTGTTGTCAAGTTTTGTAGTGTAGTAACTGCAAAGTATTAAGGGGTCAGTTATTTCGTATTTGTTTCCTGCTATAAGGTAGAGAGCTAATTCAAACCATTTAGAATCTTCATTGTCCTCTATTTTGAATGTTGTGTCTATAGTTTTTGTGTTAGTTTTATAAAAGTTCTGCGGCAACACACACACACATGGTTTGGTATTTCAGCGGATGTACTTTTAAATTTTTGTATTTCATTTTTGTATGTGTGTAGTATTAGGTTGCCATGTGTACAATTGTTGCTAGTCTGTTGTAAACCTATTTCATTTTGTAAGTGGCTTTCACTTCCAAAATATTTTTTCTAGATATAGTCAATTTCTTCAAGTAGTTCTTTGGCTGTACCATGCAGAAGATTGTTATTTAAATTAGCTAGTGCAAAAGCAGGACTTTTAGCATAGTATAGTTTATAGACTAGATTTCTTATAGTTGGATGATGTGTTGATATCATTTTGATATGATGGAAGCTGCTTTTGCAAATAGGTCCTGAAATGCAGGCTAATGAATGTCCTTGTAGTCCTGTGTGTTTACGCACTGGACAGGTATCCATATTTTGCAGCAGTTTTATTTTGATTTGAAAGAATTTTTGGGAATATTACACATTGACGTGCATGGCCTTTTGTATACTGGATGTTTTGGTCCAGTCGAATGGAGAGGTAATTCTGAGTTTTCTGGGGATATCTTTGTAAGCAGTATTTCTTGTTCCATTATGGTATTATTAAGTTTTTCATAACCTCGTCCACTGCTATGTATAGCAATTGTATTTGTCTGCTTTTGTTTGTATGCTTCTTCATTAAAATATGGTTCTGTGCTTGTGGTGTGACTCCATTCACTTCCACAGATATTTAAGAAATTATTTTTGTTGATATTTCGTTTATTGAGAAGTCTTTTTTGTAATTTAGTAATTAGTTTTGTTAGTGGTTTCATTCTGTTTAACACTAAAATAAATAACTTTCTTTTGAGAAGGATTGCACTGTCTATCAAAGCGTCTAAGATTAATTTTCTACGGTAGGTTTTAAGGGTTGTTTATGATTTCTCTCCTGTTTTTATGAGATTCTGAAGGACTCTGTGGCGGAACATTTTTGCTAAAATACTTTTTTTGGTATGCTTATTTGCCACTATATCAAGATTTATAGGATCAGTTTTAGCAGTAGTGGTAGCTGAATTCTTGATAATCGTTTTCTGTTTTGTTTTACATTTTGATAGAGGAGGCAAATATTCTGTACTTGAAGCATGTTTTGTTTTGCTAAATGACTTTATTAGCTGTTTTGTTTGAACTTTTTCTACAAATTCTGCTAGAGATGGATGCTGATTTTGGATACTTCTTTTTTCATTTGCTCTACTTCTACGTTGTTTTCTACGGACTTGTCTTTTGGAGGCATTCTTTGGGGTCTGTTGAAAAAAATAAAGAAGGTATGGGTTGGGCTGTTCTGCAATGCATGTGTGCTGTGTGCATGAGTGTCTGAGCATGATGGTAGAAATGTATGTGATGGTGTGTGATTGTGCGTTGGGCAGCTACAACTAGTTGGAAAGGCATGCAAATGAGAATAAGCAGAGCAATTGATTGATCAGTAAAGTTTGGTGGGTGTGTTGTGTAAGGAGAGAGTTTGTCAGAAGGTCTTTTTCCTGAGAGAAGAACAGTTAGCTATGTCTGTATGTTTCAGAAAACAAATTGTGTGGATTTTGGGAGACTCATGGATACATTGGTTGGAGGTGCATGCACAACGCTGTGGAGTAGCTGCAGATCTTGGATTCCCTCATGTGCACTGGCATAGAGTGCGTGGAATGAAGTGGCTAGACTTGGTACCTCTCTGTGCTAGTTTGGAGACAGAGCTACATCCAGACATAATTATAATTCATTGTTGAGGGAACAGTGTAGGACATGTGTCAGGAATTTCTTTACAATTTGCGATGAAAGAAGGACTTGGGAAGGTTATGGAAATGTTTCCACATTCTCATGTAATATTTTCTCGTATTGCGCAAAGACAAATGTGACTGCGTCCACAAATGGAGAAAGCAAGGCATAATGCTAATAAGGCTGTTTGTGCCTTTCTAGGAGATGTTGGCATGTCCTCTTTTCACAATGAAAAATATTATGTTTCGTAGCACATACATTTTTCGCAGAGATGGAGTCCATCTTACTTATGTTGGTAATCAGATTTTTCTGAGAAATGTACAAAATGCATTGCGTCCTTTTGTGGAATTACAGCCATCCATTTAGCAGTAGGTGTTCACTATTTCAAGTTTTTCAAACACAAAAAAACACCACCAAAAGGCTCTTTTCAGAGCCACGACTTCCTCCCAGAGAAAAGTGCAATGATTTTGATAGGCTAGCACCCCAACATTTTAGATGTTCGCGAACTGTCCGCGGACTTCGAAAAAAAATGCAGAGGGCCCTGCTCCATTTATTTGTCACTTCTATTTTTAGACTGTGAAAGGCAGCTTTGAAAAGAGCCTTTTTTGGGGGGGGGGTTTGTTGTTTTATAATTTTTTGGGTTTTTTGCACACGACACACTAGAAGAGGAGGGGAAAGAAGGGTAAGGGGGGACACCAACCACAGGGATAAGAAAGGGTGGGTGGAGAGAGGAAGATGTAGGGTTAGCCTTATTTGGGTAGTGAGAAAGTCTTCTCGTGCTCTGAGACCAGAGTCTCAAAAGCACTTCGAAGTCTCTCCCCCCTGCAGAGTACTGCGTCACAGTACATATGAAAAACTGTGACCCTCGAAAGGTAAGGGTCATCAGCATTGTGAATGGCCTGTGAGGCAGCTGGAGAGATGCGCTCTCCCACAGGAATGTCTCTTGTGGTGAGAGGGTCAGAAACAGAGGATGAAGTAGAGGAAGTCAACCTACTACGCTCTTCTCAAGGTACAACCTTGCGACCGGCCCCACCGTGGAACGACCTTAGGTGTCCCTTCATAGTAGTCATACCAAAGACTCAGCACCATTTTGCAGTGGTTGCACGTAACTTTGTTTGCACGCGCCTTGGATACGTTACCATGAATTGTAAATATTTATTTATTTATTTATTCGCATTTGTTAAGCGCACAGGCAGCCCATGGGCATCGTGGCGCTCGTTACAGATATGAACATGACTTGTTATACATACAGAAAAGTCATAACTTAGTTGCAAGAGAAAAGTAGTAGCTATAGGAGAGGAGGAGAGAAGAGAGGAGAGGGTCAGAAGACAAAAGTTGGAGGAGTTAGTTGAACAAGGTGGTTTTCAGTTTTTTCGGAAGGCAGTGAGAGAGGTTTCTGCTCTGAGCGCGCTAGGTAATGCGTTCCATAGTTTAGGTGCGATGTAGGGGAAGCTTATTCCACCTGCTTTAGCTCGCTTGATGCTTGGGACCCTAAGTTGGTTGGTGTGGCATTGTCTCATTGGTCAAATAACCGCCACACCCAAGACTCACGGCGAATGCTGGTAGTAGGGACTTCCACTACCTCATCCTCATCATCCTCTTCATCCTCCTCTACATCCTCATGCCTGTTCCCCTCTTCAGGCCCTTTGGAAGGTGGTGGTGCTGGAGGGGGTGGGGGTGGTGCTGAGGCAGATGTATGACCAGGTGGAAGAACAACAGCCATGGATGCCATCAGGTTTCAGCAAAGGGAGCAAAATCTCGCAGACTGCAATCCAAAGTAGACAGTGTTCTGTTAGATAGCCAGAAGCACAATGAGAATGTGTTCTGGGGTGTGGCCTTTTATAGGGGCGCTGATGTGCAGTTCGCGGACACCCGCCCTGTCCGCGGACAGAACGCACACCCCAAAAGGGCTCAAAAAGTTCTAAAAAGTATGTAGAAAGTGAGGGTTATTGTCTAGGACATGTGCTATGGTGTAATTATGGTACACAATACTGTGGATTGCCTGAAAAGTTACTTTTAAAATGTTCAGGGGCCCGGACAGTGGCCGCAATTCAGGACACACGCTCAGCGTGGGTGCGGTCACATGATGGCATCGCGAACATGTCCACGAAGGGAACGGGTGTCCGCAAGACATCAAATGTGTAGAAACGGTTGTACGCATGCGCGCGGGTGTTTTACAGACAGTGTTCGGGTCCTGAAATTAATTAAAAGTGTGACACAAGTGACGCGAACAGTAACGGACAGACGCGATGTTCAGAGAACTTACGTGTGTGGTGCGCATGTGCGTAGATGTTCTTTGGGTAGTACGGACAGGTATAGTGTTCTTAGAACACCTCCATTTTGGTTAATTGGACATCCCGGACACCAAGTGTATTCTTAGAACAGTTTCACCTTGCATGCAAACAATAAGGGCATATATATATTGTCCTTAGGACACCTCCATTTTGGTTAATTGCTGACATCCCAGACATCGAGTGTATTCTTAGAACAGTTTCAACTTGCCTGCGGACAATAGGTACAGGTGTAGTGTTCTTAGGACACCTCCATTTAGATTAATTGCAGACATTCCGGACACCGCGTGTGTTCTTAGAACAGTTTCAACTTGCCTGCGGACAGGACGGACAGGTATAGTGTCCTTAGGACACCTCCATTTTGGTTAGTTGCGGACATCCCGGACACCTTGTGTGTTCTTAGAACAGTTTCAACTTGCCTGCAGACATTACAGACAGGTATAGTGTCCGTAATGGACACCACCATTTTGGTTAATTGCGGTCATTCAGGAGTTTAGGTGGTGGTTTTTGAACTTGTGCAGTGTTCATATGGCATGATATAACAATTAAAGATACCCCCTGTGTTTTTGGGTAGTGTTGCTGTTGTCCACTTGTGTCCGCGGACATTCGCAAAGTCCGCGGACATCAACATCACTAGCTGGGGGTTCAGTATGTTCTATGTTACATGTATATAAAGTCAGGGATATTATGGTTAAGATGTGCTACTAATAACCCATGGAATTCGCTGAAAAAAACTTTATTAAAGGAAGGTTATGGTTAAATTGCGCTACTAAAAACCTATGAAATTCAATGAAAAAACTTTGTTATAGGGACGTTATGGTTAAGTTGTGCTACTAAAAACCTATGAAATTCAGTGAAAAAGCTTTGTTAAAGGGATGTTATGATTCCAAGTAAAACCGAAAACCCCCTGAAATTCGCCAGTTATGGTAAGCTAAGCAACCATAACTCGTGCCACCACGGTGCACTGCTAAGACTAACACCCAGGACATCAAAGATGACATCACAAATTGTCATTCACACATATCTGGCTCACTATTTTTTCTTTTAGTGATATATCTAGGCCAGTAACAGTCAGGAACTAAACATTCAAAAAGTACTATATTTGTAGACTTATACTTCAAATATGTTCTTACAGTAATTCACTTAGGGTCCACTCTCAGCATATGAAACATATACAAAGGGGAAAACACACTTGGAAGAAAGCAATGCTTTCTATGTATGAAGATGATTAGTAAGGTTATCAACACTGTTTTATAGTTCTGTTGTTTTTTTATTACTGTACTTTCCCTGGATATGCTCATATTTGTACGCATTGCACTTACACCCCTTTCCTTACGGCCTAGTCACAATATGTGATAGTTATACATTGGGAAGTAGTGGCTTTGAAGCAGAGCAATAATTTCTGTGCATGAAGATAATCAGTTAGGTTACTAGATAGTCCCATCCCCCTTCCTGGCGCACACACACACAAAGGGCCACTAGCCCATGAAAGAAGCAGCTTTCCCGGGCAGGTGCATGCCCCTATATATAGGATTTCCTGACCTGAGACTGCAGGAAGAAGGCCAAACTACAATATGGTCAAAGAACAAGAGAACAGCTTGTGGCACTGCCATTTTAGGCATTAGCCATGTTCAGTAGCTATATTGATATTGATATTGATATTTTATTTCTATCGCGCTCATACACAAGTGTTTCAGTAGACATGATAGTGCACAAGAAAAATAAAGAAAGCAACTCTAAAAATGTAACTGCTGCCACCAGTTTGTCTTTATACACATAAAAAGTGATATGAAATCCCAAATGTGAAAGCTTAGGGAGATACCAAAGTATCCCCACTGCACTGCACATAGTTTCTCAGTACTGACAGTCTGAAAGACTAGTGCGTTTCCCAACAGCAAATGGCAAAAGGCAGGGGAAGTGAAGCTGATGGCTTTACTTCCCTTCAAAAAGTCAGGTCAACATCAGAAACAAAGCAAAATAATGGGGTTCCATAGAGAACCATGACGGGAAACTTGCAAAAAGAAAATCTTTCCTAACAAGTACACATTGCCATTAAGACCAGCTGCATCATTTACAAAACCCTCGTCTTCAATGTTCCCTTCTGTCTAGCCACCAAGGTCAAGAACGCTGGTGGCCAATACTCCACAATAAAAACCAGAACCTGTTCAGATTTTGAACTGAAAAAATAAAATGAAAATAAAACTGGAAACAGGCATTCTTGATCTATGCCCTCAGGCTGTGAAACCTCATTCCCATCAACATTAGTCTGAGACCTCCAAGAAATTCAGAGCTTAGCTCAAGATCCTCCTCTTCAAGGAGCATCTTCTTCATGAAGCATAAGTACCCCTAAAAACACTGACGGATGACTCTCCAGGTCACCACTGTTCACTACTCCTGTTGCTTAATTGTGATGGATTACTGTCCTACTGTATATTGGGCCCTCTTACCTGTATAATCCAAACTATTGCTGCAAATCATTGCACATGTTTTAGGCAGGTTTACAAATTTAAATTGTCTTACACTGCACGCTGTCTTTATCAATAGTGTATAATGTGTCACCATTGTTTTATATTGCTGCATAACTACAACATCAACATTAATTTCTGTTTGCTCATATGGAGCCAGATTCTTGAAAAGCAGCACAAATGAAAGGAGCGTAGGGAATGCGCTTGTTTAATTAGCGTTGCTTTGAGAAATGCTCATGTCACTCTTTTCACAAAGGTAATCTGAGCATTTCAGGAGGGACTAGACTGTAGTGCAAAGATGCAATGTCCAGCACCCATGCATACAGGCTCCCAGCAGCCATGTTGTTGTTGCTGGGAGTGTATTTCCCATGAGACAGGCTGTTCAGGCACCCCTCACTTCAAAGAAAAATCATGACAGGGTCAGTAATGACCCTGCCATGATTTGCACCTTACCCTGTGCCTGTTTCAAAAGGTGCAGGGGGAAGAACGCAGTTTCAAGGCATTTAAAACCACATCCTATTTGTGAATTCGGGATGAGCTTTTAAATGTCCTGCAATGCCCCCTTATTTGTGTTGAGGGGAGGAAAAGGGCATCTGAATGAGCGCCTGTTAGTGTAGTTTTTCTTGGAGGTAAGACTTTAGTAAGCTATCTCACTGGCTTGTAGATCCCCAACTCTTAGTATCCATCTGTACTACTCAGACACCTTGGTAGAGTGGCAGAGCAGTCAGGCTTAGCTTAAGAGAAAGATGTGAGCTGTAGGTAAGTAAATTGAACCTAGTTTGTAATGCACATCAAATAAACACTTACACATGAATGTATATTAAAATATAGATTTATTATATTTACACAAGAGTCACTGAGAAAACTTAGCACAATAAACCGGCACACATAAGTATAGTTTACTATACATTCAAAAGCCAAGTTCTTAGTTGGTAGTTGCTGAATAGGCACAATTGTTACAGGAGTTTGACAGTTCTACTGTACTATCAGTAATAACACGCCCCACAAAGTAATACGGTAATTGCATTTAGTCAGCATACACATACAAGATAGTGATATTTGGGACAGAAAACAGTTGTTTTGTGTTATCCTACCAGAGCTTCAGGTTCTAGAGGCAGTTTCCCTGCAAAGCAAGTCTCTTAAAGTCCAAAATGCAACCCTATCTAAAAGATGGTTCAGAGAGGCTTAAAGTCATGAGAAGTAGCAGAGGTCAAAGAATCGCTATAGGAACAGAAGCAGCGACTTGAGTCGGAGGTAAGATAGGGTTGCCCTGGACACCTCCATGTGCACTCTAATGCTCTGGAGTGACATTCTGGAACAAGGTAAGCAATACCTTTTTCCACCAGAGTACCTTGGGTTATAAGAAAAGTGTGGCTGGATTCTCCTTGATGTGGCAGCGCTGGAGCAGACCTCTGGTTTCCTTGGTCTGATAATGAAAGGGAGGACAATGGACGGGATGTCTCAGAAGCAGCCTCAAGGGAGGGGCTCTGGCATAGCTTTGATCAACTTCTTTGGCCACTCTGAGATTTTGGCGCTTTTTCTGCAGTACGAAGAAAGGACACCTTTTGCCTGGTCAATCTCCCTTTGGTTCCTGCAGTCCCACATTCTGCTGAGGGGGACTGAATGAGTAAGATCGTATCTCTGGAGTGTCCTTGAGGGCTCAGCAAAGACTTTGGTGAATTTGGCCTTTTCAAGATAATGCACTTGAAATGGGCAGCAGGTCTCCCTGTAATGTGGTTCCACAGATCTGGAAACTCAAAGGACCTTGCGACATGGCTCAAATCAAAGTTTGTCTTGGGACTGGTCATTCCCACCAGTCAAAGGGAAGAAGTCATCCTCTTTGGGGTTCTTCTGTCAGACAGAAAACGGGGTCAGGACAGCAGTGGTCACTTCACGGTGTTGCAAAGGGTCTGCAGGCGTCTCTGGTCATCTTCTTCTTCGGTTACTTCAGCTTCCAGTGGTCAACTTGCTTTTCACTCCGGGAGCCTCGCCTTTTATCCAGATTCAGCACTCACCCATCTGAAATCTTCTTCAGCATTTTACACAAATGGGCTTTTGGCTGTCCAATCAGGACAGCCAGACCACCAGTGGGAGCTGGTCCCATTCAGGCACCGTGGCAAAGGACAGGGGGATAGAAAACTCCTCCCCCACTACCTGCCTGCCCAGACAATCTGGAGCCTAGGCGGGGACACTCAAGGGTTTTGGCCAAAGACAAAATGCACACACAAAGGCTTCCCCCTCCGAGAGGGTAGAATAATGGCTGTCAAAGAACAACCATGCTGGTTATGGCAAAAA
The DNA here is from genome assembly GCF_040938575.1 of Ambystoma mexicanum. Taxonomy (NCBI): domain Eukaryota; kingdom Metazoa; phylum Chordata; class Amphibia; order Caudata; family Ambystomatidae; genus Ambystoma; species Ambystoma mexicanum. The sequence goes on along the minus strand of NC_090921.1, from coordinate 1,203,994,891 downwards.
AAAAAGAAGGAATGCCCCAAATTAGCACTTCATTGCCCCTATTGTGCACTACCAAGGCTGTGGCCATAGCCTGTGGTAGACAAATCACACAATAGAAGGAAGGACACATCCACTGCCATCAGCCATAACGAGTTTGACTATGTGAGCAAAACCTCACATACGCAGAGAGAAGGGGGCTTCTGGGTATTCCTTTGCCACTCCACATGAGGGAGTGTGTGCCAATCTCGCAGACCATAACGTTTTGGGAGAGATGCTAAGTATTCTTAAGCTCTGTGCTTAGTCTAGTATACAGTAAAGAATCTCAAAGGAGGACCCCAAGGAGTTGTGTTCTGCGGTAATAAAATACAGATGCCTTTAAGAGTTATAGGACAGGTAGAATACAGAGAATAGAGTCCCAAAAGACAGAGCCCATAAGAATGAATGAGTGGGAAAAGGTTCCACTCATGCAGGATTTCAGAAAAAGGTCCAGAAGTCCATCAAAAAGTGTTGGGGGTCTCACTAGGATGAAGCATAAAAATGATAAATCTCCCTAACACTGCCACGAAGAGTGAAACGATCCTCCTATCTTATAATGTAAAAAGTAATTCACTATAATGTATTGTTACATTACATGGCACAGCCAATAGTTAAAACATACATTGATAGTGTTTCCCTATAATGGAATGCAGTGATTAATTGACTATAGTGTATTATTACTTCTGGCATATGACAGTTTGACACACAAATAGAAACAGTATCAAAGTCCTGACACACACGTTACAATAATTTTGTTAGGTGTGTCCTACCATTCCAAGATGTCACTCGTGAATATACTTATACAGTTAGGGGGCACAGGCCTAATCAAGGCACTCCATGCAGAGCAGAGCAGCTGGTTGGCATGGATCAGGAACCCCATCATTATCCTCTTTCACAAACTTAAAAATATCAGTCATAGGCACATAAAAGGCACGGTCTAATAACAAAGCCACCAGTGCTCGATGCAGCACTATTAACAGCAATAATATAAAACAAAAAAGCAATGCAGCAGAACACAGTGTAAACAACCAGACTAAGCAGCATGGAAACACAAGTCGTTCTTAAACACAGCATTACTATCGCCAGTTTTATTCATTTGAACAATTTAGCCACCAGTATAGCAGAACCTTCAACATTATGAGTTTGTTCTGCATTACAGGACATATTCTTGACTCCAGGGCACTGCTAACATCTATTAACAAAAGGCCTGACAGAGAGCTACAGCTATCTATAGACAACCCAGAAATGGAAACCAGCAGCAGATGCTTTTACTTGAATGGACAGGCATCTGGCTCAGTATTATAGACCCTCTCACACAGTTCTAACAACCATTCATCATCAATATTTAATAGGCAAAGTAACACCAAAAACATATCAAGAACAGGCTTTCTGGTCTACCAGAATGCTATATGTACTAATGTCTTTTGTTTTTTAAGCTAGCAGGATGTTGCCATATATGTCTAGCATTCCTATGTATTTGTTATTTCAGGAATACACTGTTATATGCCCTTCCCTCTTTAATGCACTGTGATCATCACTTAGTAGCCAAAGAACTAAAGGCACATTTAAACCAGCAGCTGTAGAAATATAATAAGAGCTGGTTAACACATATGTTGGTCCCTGGAAAGTGAGTCCAGGTCCTTGTCCTACATGTAATCCTTGTCTCCTCTGTATCTGTTTATAGCATTGCATCAGCAGAGCAGCTCCCAGTGGAAGACGGTTCTGTGGACCTGATCACTGCTACGACTGCTGCCCACTTTTTCAACATAGAAGAGTTCCTAAGGGAAGTGGATCGTGTCCTGAAACCGAAAGGATGCCTGGCTTTGTCCAGTATATGTCTACATGCAGAACTTCAATATAAAGAATGTTCCAAACAACTATCAGACGTTTACAATGAGGTCAGAACAGATACATATTTCATGTCGTCACCGCTGAAGTCTTGTTTGCCAAATCAATTCATCTAATGTTCTTTGCATTTGTTTGTAGCTTATTTATTTTCTATAGCCCATATAACCCTCAGGTACCTAAGAGCTGCAAAATCTCATGCACCACCTATGGCCAAATAGAAAACAGCAACACAGGGCAAAGGAATCATGTTGCAGGAAAAGAGTCTGAAATATTGTAGACCCATAGAGCTCAGGCGCAGGATTCTCATTCTCACGATTTAAGCACCAAGTGACGGTGATCAGGTTGCAGAAGCTGATTGCTAGCAGGTTCAGACTGGCCTATAGGGCCATAGGCCCACAGACGAACCAAAAATGCAAAATGCTGGTGTGGGCCAGTTTTTGGGTCAAAGTGGCCCCTTTTTTGGCCAATGTGGGGCAGTTTGATGAGTTACATCTCCATGCAACTAGTACTTTTGACCATTGTTATTGAATAAATATTCTTTTAAAACTCCAATGGTTACTATTCAAACAGTGTCACAAAAGGAATGAATTGCCATTTGCGACTGTGGGCCACATTTTAATTGGTGCCCGAGACAATTTTATGGCCCAGTCCGACCCTGGTTGCTATGGATATGATTGCATGTATCACCAGTCTTTGGCACACTGGGAAAACAGGGTTGCTTCTCAAGAGAAAAAGCAGCAGTGTGGGACGATGTTCCACCTGCTCGTTTAGGAACGCCTCTGCCATTGTGATATTTTGCTCATGTATTAGCATGACATAACACCGACATACTTGGCTGCCAAACTCCACACCACTTGAGGCTCTCAGCCCTCCCGTAGCTAAACTATCAACAGGTTGGGTATAAGCTAACCTGCAAAGAGAAAACTCACAAGCAGCCTTTCTGCCATGCCCTCACCCAAACGCCTGGACCTTAATTGCGTCAGAGGGTCGAAATGTGCCCACAATCCTCCATTTCGCAAAACACTAAAAATATAGATCTTTCTACAGTACATGATGGACAATTATAAATCCCTTCCTCCCTCCATCGGTAGTATTGCGCTACTGTATAACAAGCCGCTGCTCTCGATATAGGATTGTTCGATAGGCAAAAAAATAATATAAAATATGTTGCAGTTCTGGCCCTTAATTCTATCCTAACCAACACCCCAAACTAAAGACATAAAATGCCTTACAATACCTACATTGATTAGAGATCTATATGTATATTATAACAGAACATATGTTTACGTGTCTTTTAAAGCAAAACGCTTAGAATTCGTCTGGCCACTTACATGAATATCTTACACAACTTCGCCATCCTTACATTTCTCCATAACTGCTTACTTGCTTTCATGTCGGATACGCTGCAGTCACGGTTAACACATCACCATTAAACTCAATATTGTATTAAATATTACCTTCTTGACTGTCATGTGGCACGCTGGAAAAAAACAGCACCATTGCGGACCTTATAGCCAGCCATAATTAGACAGTGATGTGCTATGGAAATGCAACCCCTGGAACGGCATGGTGCAGTTACTTCTACCAGTTCCACTTTGCTGCCTACTCCAGCAAATCTCTACAATTCAAATAATTACAGCTGGCGTGTTGGCAACACATGCCCAATTAATTAATTACACAAGTTGCCAAGTAGTGCCACCCGTTCACGTCGGTAGGCACAGTGTGGCTAGTGAACTGTACTGCATTAGCATAGGGTTGCCATTTTTCATTATGCCAAATAATCTCAACAGGGTCAGGTTATATTATTCCCACTTACCACAGACAAGTTGTGTATATAGCAACAAACACACTTAATTCACTAATTTAGCCATCTATTGCTTAAGAATTAATGCTCCAAGGGGTTCGATAATGCATAGCATTAGGCATCCCCAAAGCCTTGCTTAGTGAGGGCCACTAATGAAGGATGAGAGTCAAAGGATGGTCAACAAGGCCAAAACGTAAGGTCACCAAATATCTGAACACAAGCTTCTTTGAGGAGGAGCTGTTTGTTATGGAAAGCAAAGAGAAAACGCAGAAGATGAGGTGTGTGGTGGTGCAATGCCATGGAGACCGGGCACTGAAGACACAAAGGTGGGTCGGTTGTAGCTCCTCCCAGGGTCTGTTTTTCCCTGGACTCCGTTTTCTCGCCCTGCACCATATAGGTGGCATGGTGCCATGGCTTCTCATGCACTCTGTGCCTATGCCCCTCTGAGTCTTCTCAGCTCTTTCAATTGATTTTGGTCTCACAGATCTCCAACCCATATCTGCCCCCCTTCCACCAGTTTGAGGAAACAGTGCTTCCTTTATACTCCCAGACCCTGTGCCTACTCCTTCATTGTCTGGAGGGGCCAGCAGGTTCTCTTCAGCGATCTGATTGGGCTTCAGGCTTTGTTGTTCAGGAATCAGAAGGGCGGTTTTACAAGGGCTGGGGGCTATTCCCATTTCTCTCTCTTTCTTCCTGGCTTGCTTTCTTTGGATTTAAAGGAGTTTAAGCCTGGCGAATTTCTAGTCGTCTTCCCTTTTTTCTCTGTATTTCAAGTTGATTTTTGAAGTGGGGCTTTAGAAATATATGAGGTTTTTGTACATGCAAGCCCTGCTGATAACTTGGGGTTGGGCGCAGTTCTTCACTGGGCTCTGCTGACTGAGGAGAGGTACTTTTAGTTCGTGAGGGGGTGCCCAAGTGTGTTTGTCTTTGACTGGTGCTATGGCAGGGGCGGCCCATTCATAATGGGCGATGGGCGATGGGGCATTGGCCCACTCATTTTGAATGAGCCACCGCCAAGCCAGCCCAGTAAAAAAAAATACTAAACACTGCCTTAGCTGCAACAAGCAGCTGAGAGAGTGCTTCTGTGCTGGTTTCTTGAACTGTCAAAGGGAAACATCACTTCCCTTCGACATACCCTGCATGTATATCCACTGGGCCATGCAAGGCTGGGACGTTTTGCTTTGCCAGCTGTGCAAGGCCCATTGGGGATGCAGGCTGGGGTACTGCAGCTCTGAATGTGCAAGCTCCTGTGCCTCCCCGCAGATACAGCAATGTCGGGGCATCCAAGGGATGCTCTGGCTCCTGCACTCCTGGTTCCTCTTCATGTTGCGTGGGGCTGTCGATCGCAGACCCAGCCTGCTGGTGAGTGGACCTTTCATTTAAAAGAGAAACAAGAGGTCCACTTGCCGCCACAATGAGTGGTACTCTTTGTGCTGGCAAGCAGGTTTCTTTGACTTAATGAATCAAAGCAGAGACCTGCTCACCAGCAGGTGTCTGCATAGAGGCCCACTCACCACTGGGTGTCTGCTTTGATTATTTGAACAATGGCCAGCTGCTTTGATTAATTAAATCAAAGGCATCTGGTGAGGAGTTTTTGAAAGCAGAGACATGGTTAACAAGCACGCTGAGCGGCGCTCACTGTGCTGGTGAGCGGGCCTTTGATTTGACAATTACTCAAGAGGCTGTGAGCAGGCATCTGATTTGGGGGCACCTCTTCCCCTGCACCCCCAAATCAGAGGCCTACTCACCTGAGCGGGTCTCAATTTACTGGGAATCAATGTTAAAGCAAAGGTTAAAGTGTCCTTAATTGACAGCCACTACCGTCCCCTGCACACCCTTTTTACTGGTGATTTAAAGATTTGTAATAATGCAGACTTTATCAGTAAATAATAAAGACTTTATCAGAAGGTAAAATGCCCTCTATAAATTGCACTCATAAATGCTACTTGAATTAATTGTAGTCAACCGTAAATACCATGTCATATTTTTTAATGATAAATATAACAGTTCAATAAATCATGATAAGCACAAAGCTCAACACATTTCGGGAATACATATCCCTTCATCAGGAGCAAGTAAACTTCGAAAGAAGCATATAGAGCATAAAGTTCTTACCCACATGTATGGTGATTGACATCCTTTTGTGGAACTGTATGTCGTCCATGACAGGCCTAATATTAAGATTATAGATATTATTAGATATGGGAGTTTTGTAGTATTGTAGTTTGTTTCTGTCCACCTTGTACTCTTTGTCTGCAAGTATAGTCAAGAGTTGTACTGTGTACTTCCTGCCCTGTTCTTCTGTTGTGCTGCACACTAACAAGTCGTCTACGTATTGTATGACTGCACTGTCCATGTTGATCTTTCCTAAGACCACCTGAAGGACCCTGTTAAAAACAATGGGGGATTCACAGTACCCGAGTGTGCAGAATCCCTTTCCATGATATGAAAATGCTGTCAAACACTGGGAGTCTAGATGCAGTGTTTTTGTGAAGAAGGCATTTTTAAGATCTATCACTGAGAAGTAAAGTGCATCAGCAGGTATGTTGCACAATATTGACCCAGGGTTTGGCACTAGCAGATATTCTGCTTCCACTATATCATTTAAAGGGTCGAGATTCTGTACAAATCTTCATGATGAGCTCTTTGCTTTCTTCAGGGTGTATATGGCTGTGTTATATGGTGAGTCTGAAGGCACTATGATGCCTTGGTCGAGCAATGCTTTGATTGTGTCGTATATTCCCTGATCTGATTCTTTGGCCAATAGATATTGCTTTACTCTGGGGAATATGGCACCTGGTTTGAGTTTGATTTTAACTGCTCCTATGCTGGTCAGTCGGTCTGTATCATCTGCGTCACTGGTCCATATATGCATTTATTTATTTATATTTACATTTGTGTAGCATCTACACCCTGAAGCACCATAGCCAACTAGGTCCTTGACCTAAGTCCTCTTGTATCTTTCATGGTGCTACTGTAGCTTTCAGTATTGTCTGTGGTACTTCCCTATGCTGTAGCAGCATGTGATAGGGTATGCTGATTTCAAAAACTATTTCTCCATCGATATCCGTGTTTGCAAATAGCTGTTTGTCGGTGACTTCTCTCAATGACAGTGTGGGGTCTGTGCATAGCACTGTTCTACACTCCACACCTTCCTCATTTATGCCTGATATGATGATTACTGTGTCTTTCCTTATTATCACTGCCTCAGTGTGAAATGCAAAGACTGTTCCTGCAGCTTCCTCATGTGGGACTGCTGGTTTGAATACAAATTCTGCTGGCAAGCGGAATATCACGTTTTGTACACCTGGTAACCAACCAATCAAAAGTGTCACTGCATACGTGAATAGAGCTTCATGTAATGGTAATGCTCATATTGTGTTGGTGCTGCAGAGTGTGTGTTACTGTGGCTATCCGGTTAAAATGCATGCCTGGTGTTGAACACACTATTCCTTTGTCTGTGAATGAAAAGGTCATGTTAAGCTTCTGTAGGAGATCCCTCCCAAGTAAGTTCACTAGTGTTTCTGTACTGTAAAATAATGGTGCAACTATCTATTGAGTTCTTATAGTGAGGGGTAAATCTTCAGTAAAAGAAACCCTTACAATTGCCCCAGAGGAACCCTGAGTGTCCATGTTGTTGCTTATCAATGGAAACCATCCTTCCCTTATACACGATTGGTGGCTTCCATATCTACCTTAAAGGTAAACATTATGTTCCCTATCTTCACCCCCACTTTGGGCTCCTTGTCTGTGTCTGGAGTGAGAGAACATGGCACATCAAGGCTTGCTGTGGGCTGTCCTATTGCTTATAGGTATTAGATCCTGGAAGTGGGAAAGCATTGCTTCCGAACATACTATCTCCAGTGTAATGTGTTACTGTTCCTTGTGGGAGGGCACTTTGTTCCCATTGTACTGTAGTGGGCTGTGATGCCGTCTGTTGGGTGATATTCTGCATTGCTTGTGGGGTTGAGTACTATATAGGATGCCCTTGTGTGGGTGGCCTACCTTCTGGGGCTCTGCAGATCCTAAAGCATATATTGGGACCTGGGCTGTGGCTTGTTGTGTGGTATAGAATCCATTTGACCCTTGTGCGTAATACAGAGCTAGGGGTGTTCCTGGATGATATTGATGGGGGTCTGTCACGACAATCCTTAGATATGTGTCCCATATTGCCACATGTCCAACATGCTCCTCCAAATCGAGGTTGTAATCCCCTGAATCCTCCCCCTTCCCCCTTCTGTGAATTACCCTTTGCCCCTTGAATGCCCTCTTTGTCCTGTATATTGCTGTGATTGCTGTGATTGTCCTGTGCATTAGTCCATGTATGTGTTGTCCAACTGCTGTTGTGCATCTGTGGTTGTTAGTTACTACTGCTCCCTCCATACTGACTTCCACTAGTTTCTTTTTCAATAGTTTAGCTTCTGTGCGCTGCACCTTGTCTTCTGCTTTCTTTTGATTCTTGCACTAGTGTTTACAAAATGCACTAAATGTACCTGTATCCCTCACACCCTATGATTCTGTCCAATTCCACTTGTACTTCAGATGAAAGACTGTTTCGAAGAACATTGTAGAAAAGTGGTATATTATTTTCACCTGTTTGTCCTTTCTCCTCTCGCCACATTTTCTAAATGTATTGAATATAAGCTTCTCAATGCATCCCATAAACAGGCTTCACAATGTTTAAATGGAACAACATAATGTGCATCACTTTATAATAGTATTCCTAGGTACCCTGCTTGTTCCCAAATAGTGTTTGTCTGATCTCCAATTATGCTGCCTAGTAGACTTCACATATCCCCAGTTGCTAAGGTACTCCCCTGCTGTATGTTTTTCTACTGCACTGATCCACTTAACCGACTCCGCTGTAAGAGGTAGCAACATGACCATATTATATATTGCTATATGCCCACTCCTTTCTGTATCAATGAGAAATGCCTTCCTCATTTTGGCCTATTATGTTTTCTAGTTTTCTTCCTCCCCTTGACCACTGGCATGGTTGTAACACATGGCCTAAATCGCCTTTGCCAAGGAGTCCACTCTCTTCCTGCTCATCTTCACTTTCAATCACCTCCGATTCATAGTCTACATCTGCCTCTTGCTCTCTACATTTACATCTTTAACCACTGCCCTGTGCAATTTCAATAATATTTCTACCTCTGCCCATGTTTCTGTATCGACCATAGGTCTTACGTATCGCTGCTTCTAAATCTTTGTGTGCCTTATTTTCTAATTTCACTATTGCTGGATCTTGTCTGTAGCTTGGTGTATTTGCTCCCCTTTGCGGGTCTGTCTGGGAGTATGCTGGGGGTTTATATCGGGGATTTGTATATCCTGCAGCTGGTTTTAAGGGATAATGGCACATTGCGGGTGGAGCTGTCAGCTGCACAGGTGCTGGAGCCTGTGAACAGTAGGTGTCTTTCTCTGCACTCATCTGGGGTATTTACTGCACAGGTGTTGAAGCCTGTGTCATATTTGCACTACCTGACAGGGGCGGGGTACATGCACCCTCTGCGTTCCCCTTTCCTTATTACAATTTTCATCTTCATAACGCTTCAAGAGCTCTGATAAACTTTGCCTCTTTTTCAGCTTCTTACCTTTCTAGGTGGATATTAAATGGGTATATATGTGCTCTATGATGTTTTTGTCATGCATGCCCTCAGCTGGGCAGGCTGTAAACTTTTTTCCTTCTTTTCTGACTTCCCATTCTTCACTATTTTTATCTATTCCCGATAAGTTGGTAGCTCCCTGCACATGTGCTCTAACCGAGTACTCATTTCTCTTCTATACAGTAAAACACAAACACAATTGATTTGTCTAGCCCTTTGCAAAAAAAATGAAATTACAACAATGCCTTTAACAATATCTCATAGGACCACCCACTATGGAACACCCCTAACCTTATTCAAAAAGCCACAAAGCATGAATGTCAATCCAGAGCCCAACACCTGTGCACAAAATCACACTGCGCTCATGCGTATAAACAGACCTTTCCAAAGACCACAACCCCACCCAAGCAGAGTCTCCACCCCATTCTTTTTCTCCACTTCAAAATCTTATCAACATTTGCCTCTGATCATTTATCACTATGTAAAGATACACAATGCAAGGAGAAATCACAGTTCTACAATTTCTACTATTCCCTGCCTCACACACCTTACTGTGGGCGGAGGGTACAGTCCTCGCTAATGCACAACCTCCCACTCTTATTTCTAAACTAGCGCTTCCCCTGCCTCTTTTACTGAGGGATGTGTGCACTTCTATTACCAAGTTTTAGTTTTACGTGACATCACTGCTCCTCGCTACAGGAGCCTTCTTCAGATTCTACTACAAAAGAGAGAAAACAAATCAAAGCAAAACAAAACACCTTACATGGCTCATGCCATCATTCATTCAACTTCCACATTTATACTCACTTTCCCGCTGTAGTTCTCGGATCAAGTACACTGGCTCACTGTGGTTATTCAAAGTCTTCTGAGTCTGCCTCTCCCCACACTGGCCTGCACTCGGTGGGGTTTGTGGGGAAAGAGCTTTGAATGATCAGGCAGGTCTTTCTGGGGAACCCCAGTGCCTGCTCCCTCTTCGTAGTTTTGCACAATCTTCTGCTCTTGTCAAAGTGAGCAGAGGAGTTCACAGTTTTCTGGAAACACCTGGATCCCCGTATGCGGGCCACCAAATATGTTGGGTAAATCCTGATCCAAGTGTCAATAAATCTATCCAAAAGGGCCAAAAAAGGAATGCACAAGATATGAGAAGAACACACATTTATTACAGCTGCTTAGGCAGGGAAACATCTAAAAAGACATTCAAAATGATTCTGATAAATGGCTGGTTTTACAGTGTATTACAGAAAGGAAAAGACAACAGATGTTACAAATCACTTACATTTTCCAGTCTTTTGATTTGCCTGCATCATTTATGCTATACGCATTTCCATACATTTCCTAACTGTATTGGTTTAATCAAACCATCTGACTAAAAGGTTTAACTCATTAGTATTGAGCTCATTTCTGTTTGCATGCTTTCTAATTGGATGGCTTTCTTGTTAGACATGTATAAGGTAAACACAGCATGCAATTGGTTGCTTCCCAAAAAGAATGGAGTGAATGATTACATATGTTTCAACCAATCCCTATGTATGGCATTGAGATCGTAACCTGACATCCCTTCCCATTGAACCAAGCGGTTTGGCTCCATCTTATTGCTCTTGTCATTGTGAACCATTTATCCCTGGTACACTTTGCAACTTGTTCCAAACACTGCTAGCCTGGCTTCTGTTTCTCATGATTTCACCTATCCTGTTTTTGACCTTTCATGCTGAGACAGCTGCTTGCAAACTTCATTCTCTTATAATGACAAGGATAAGTGTGTGTATTTACAGGCTTATATGTGCGTGTATCTCTAAAATTGGTGATTTCATAGAGGTGTCTTTATTACTATTATGTACATGTGGTGAAGTTTATGTGTGAGCTTCTGGGAAATCCTACTTCATGTGTAATGGCATTCTGCCTGACCCCTGCCTTTACAAATGTAGCTTTAATGGTGCGCTTTATCCTGCAGACGACAATGTTATGCTTTATTCACTCTGTTTTAGCAGACACATCCTCCACCAATTATTGCTCTGTTCTTACAGACTTATGACCTTCGTTGTAAAACATTTTGACATACTGTTCAGGAACATAATTTGTTATGTCTTTCGAATGCTTGCCTGGGAACTCAACTAGACCAATATATTTGGACTGATCAGTATGCAGTGTTCGGTCCTTTTAGCCAAAGGTGAATGACTCACAGCACTTGTTCTGATTGGAACCCACAATATACCTCCTAAACTGTGTTCATATAGACCATACGTACTGTCTTATTTCCTAGTGGAGCAATAGTCCTAGCTTCTTTCACAAAAAAGTGTTTACCCTCTGACTAAAAATGAATACAAGTCCTAGTTAGGCTACTGCAGCAAGGTTATAATAATAATTCACACACCTAAAATTGATACAGAGTGGCACATAGAGAACATATTCACTTTACACTCCCAGCACAATTCTGCCCTTTTAGCGCTGGGGTCTGCTATCTCTTTATTGCTCTTCTTATGACCTCACTACCGCATCACAAGCCTGGGAGCTGGTTCGCCTCCCTGGCCTAAGCCAATAACTGCGCCGCATTTTACTGTGTGCTCTGGAAAGTTACAGTTCAGATGTGTGTAAGCCTCCTACCAAAGGTTAGGTTGATAGTTTCTGCTGTGGGGGATAGGGATTTTATCCTTGTGGGGTGGCTTACTAGATCTCAAGACCTACATTTACTGTGTGCTCAGTTTAGTGTAAAGGGCAACTCTCATTCATTATTATTATTAATATTTGGTATGTTTCCCTAATTAACGTTAAATGAAGCTGTGTTCATTATGGCAGAGGGTTATGTTTGGCTATAGGGTGCATATGCTATGGTTCAATAAGACATGGCTACTTATGCTGTGTCTGGTCTACATAAGGGAATCTCTTTTGGGTATGTGTGTGAGCGGCTGCTGGCTTCCATGCTGTTTACTAAGCCTTTTAAGCTTGTATTTTTGTGCACGTTTAGGACGCTGGATGCACTCTCCAAAGCAGTTGTAATCACCCATATTTGCATACTCTCCAATTGATCTATGTGATCACTACGACCCCCAGAATTCTGACGGATGAAAATGCCAATTTCTTTTCCTCTCTTTTTTTAAACCCCCTTTACACCACATACATATGCGGAGGATCCCCCCCCCCCCGCTGCTCTCCATACTACTATTATATCCCATACCCCCTAAATATATAAGTGGTGTAAGGGGGATCCAAAAAAAACATTTGGAATTTTGTGAGTCGCAATTCTGAGTGCCACATTTTGGGCCACTAACCTTGCCAACACATCAAAGCCAGATTCCATTATACCTAAGTAGCACAGCACTGCTTACGTCCAGTTAACTCAGTATATAGGCCAGATCCCAATATGCCCATTTAGCACAGTCAAGTTAAATTCCATTATGCACAGTTACTAAAGTAAGATATAGTCCACAGGCCCGGTTAGCACAATAACACCACATTCCAGTTTGTCCAGTTATGACAGTAAGGCCATATTCTAATATGTCCATCCAGCAGAGTACAGCCAGATGGACACACTCAATGAGCAAAGTAAGGCTAGATATGATCATGCCAGGTAAGCATAACAAGGACAAATGCCATTATAGACCATTAGCACAGCATGACCACGTTCTTAATTATGACCAGTTAGTACACTAAGGTCACAGTTCAAAGGCCCAGTCAACATACTAAGGCCTGATTCCATTATCACCAGCACTGCAAAGCGAGATTGCATAGGAACACTTTGCAGAGCAACATCAGATTTCATTTGACTCTTTTAAAACAGTAATGTAAGAGTCCATTGTGCAGTTAGCACAGTAAGGCCCAGATGCCAATATAGTAACATAGCAAAGTAAGGCAAGTATGGCTATAGAGTACAGTAAGGTCAGATAATCAGGTCCAGTTAGATTCCAATATGCACAATAAGCCATATTGCATAAATTCCAGTTAGCACTGCTGCATCCCCAAATTCGTGCCCCATCAAATAAGAGGGAAGTGAGTCCTTGTGCCTTCACATCACTTTTTTGGCCTCTGGAAGCTTCATTTTATTTATTCATATACAGGAGGAACAATGCTCTTTTGATTACAAAAGAAATAACAATAGATAAGAAATCAGATTTGACGGGAAGCAGTCAGCTTCTTTCAATGGGGTGAGTTTGTGGGACATTCTGACCAGGTTGTGGAAGGAAGTAAATGGAACAGTCACAATGCCTAAGTGGACATACATAGATTAAGGACAACAAACATTAGACATTTTTAAGTGCAGGTAGGCAGAACGGCCAGCTATGCTCAGAATGTGCTAGAGTGGAGACAGAGGAAGTCAGGGACAGAGGCAGGGACAGAGGCAGGTTAGAGGTGAGGAAAGATCTTTAGTTAGCAGGCAGGTGAGAGGTGGTGCCTTACCATGGATAGATTTGTGAACCAGGTGAAGACATTTAAATTTGGCCATGTTTTGGATCGGCAGCTTCCAGCCTGGTGATGTTCAAGGAATTTGGTGTGAAGTGCAGGTCAAATAGAATCCCGGTAGCAAAGTTATTCTGGTAGCAAAGTAAATGATTTTGTCGAGAGGACAGAAAGCCTATTTGGGGAGACCAAAGAAGATGCTGGCACAGTAGTCCAGTTTAAAGATGACAAGAATGATTAAGGAATGGTTGGCTGTGTTGAAAGGAAGGATGGGCCTGATTTTCCTAATATTTTGTAGGTTGAGTCAAGCTGCTATTCAACTTTTGGAGATGAAAGTAGAGAAGGCGTGAGAAGGGGCATAGATGACACAGAGGTTTCTAGCTGAAGAAGATTATGGGAGAGTGCCAAGTGGGAACTGGATAGGCAGAGGAAGAGATGAGAGAGAACCTTTGGAATGGAAGAAGAGCACCTCTGTTTTGTAGAGTTTAACATCAAAGAGTGCAAACCCATTCAATATTTAATGGCAGAGGCAGTTGGACATTTTGATAAAGATCACAGGAGAGTTCAGGAAAATAGAAGAAGATTTGGGTGCCATCTTCGAAGAGTTGGTACAAGAACCCAAAGGAGGAGATTAGTACTGCATTAAGTAGCCACTGGCCAAGGCCTTTCGCAATGGCCAGTGGCCACAGCCTTTGACCGTGGACACTGTATATTTTAAAACACAAACATGCCACTGTACCCACTGCATATTTGTTTTAATTATTTGTATTAACAAAGGCCACTGGCCATGGCACATGGCCAGTGGCCACAGCCTTTAGTCATGTCCACTCTATATTTTAAAACACTTGCAGGCCATTTTAAAATATTTTCATGAACACAAGCCATTGGCCAGGGCCTTTGGCCATAGCCAGTCGGCACAGCTTTTGGCCATGCCCACTATATATTTTAACACACAGAAGGGCCACTAGTCTTGGCCTTTGGTCATGGGCAGTGACCACAGCCTTCGGCCATGCCCACTGCATATTTTAAACCACTTGCAGCTGACTGCTTTCCGCCTGGCCCACTCGTTTGTGCCCTGTCTTTACTTTAAAACACCACTGTGTTACTGGCCATGGCCAGTGAATTTTTTCCCCCAACCTCACTGTATCTGTTAAAAACACTTGCTGCGGGTATAATTATAATTAGGGCTTTCGTTTTCAGTGTTTTGTTTTTTAATTCTATGCATGTTTTTCCATCGTTTTCAAAAATGTCAGAATCTGTGTTTCATTGTTTTCCTGGGTGCCCCCTTCAAACAATCACAGATATCTGTTTTTTTTCAGTGTAAACACACACACATTATTTTATTGTTTCATTGCATGCATAAGTGGGGTAATCTCTCTTATAACCAACTACAAGCATAACATATGCCCAGGTTTGAGAGGTTTACCTTGAAATTCAGCCTAATACAACCATCGCTCAATGACATTCATCACTCATATACTGATTTTGACCAGTTTTGAAAGTGGTATTGTTATGTATAAAAGATGGCAGTCTTTCAGATCTCACAATGTTTTTAGGCAATGCACAGTGAGATTACACTGTAATGTGTACTGTTATGTACACATAATTTGCCAAGGATCACACACTTTGATTAAGCAGGTGATACCAGTGCCTTATTTTATGGCTGTTGTCTTGATCACTGTTGTGATACATTGCATACATTGCATGACCCCAACTAACTGCATTTAAGTAGCACTGAAAAAGGACAAAAATGACTTGCTGCAAGAATAACATATGCCCAGTGTGAGGAGTCAGGAATGAAATCAGATACAAGGGGTTCATAGTTTTGGTCAAAGACTTTTATTAAAATTAAATGGGTTGGGAAAATGCTTCTCTGTTCTTGGACTAGAGGAGTTTCCCTACCTAAAAGCAAAAATAAGGATCTGTCAGTGTTCAGAATGTCCAAAACAAAAAGTCCTGTTTCCAAAGTTCTATTCTGACCCTCACAGTCTAATAAAGCAATTCTAAAGTGGAAAGATAAATATCTTTGGCTGTAGAGTGTAATTCCATTACCCTAGATTTATCTTCACTCTGGTTTCCTTTCAGGATTATCAGTCTCTTGAGCATCAACATGACTGGTGCACAAAACAACTTGACTTTTGGATTTTATTCAAAAATACATTACCTGTGACATCCAGTCAGAAACCACACACAATGACCTACTTACACAAATCTTACGCTTCCAAAAACATAAGTGTGGCAAATGCTGCCAACGTCGATATAAAAACAAAGGTAAATATTATACCAAATTGCATTCCCTAGACTAGTTTGCGAAAAGGACAAATAAATAGTTTGATGTCTTCTGTTAGACACAGTGTAAAAGGGAAATACCTTAAAAACATACAACATTAAAAGGGAAGAAGCATCCAGGTACATCAATGATTAAAATGAAATAATTGCCCTCTTATGGAATGCACATACAGGCATACAATCCAGTGCAGACAATTCCAATGCAGTTACAAGATATGTCAAAGCTGAGAAAACAGAGCTAAAAGACCTCTTCGATGACATATCATCTGACAAAAGACTGTCCGAAAAATTGTAATGCTCTCCCATAGAAAATGCAGATGTTACGACACAGCAGGCCATTAATAGGTACACCCTTGTATGGGAAATCTGAAAACATTGGGACACATTATGGGTATGCCGGTCCGGTAACAACGGTGCTGGTAAGCTACTGGCACCGTTATTACCAGACCGGCATACTGCAAGTTCTGCAGGCGGGTGCCGTCCTGCGCGCCAGGTCTGATGCCCGCAGACTTTGACGGAAGCAATGGCACTGTTGCACATAATGCCATTGCTTCCATTCCCATTGCAGCGCCTGGCTATGGGGAATTACCAGGACCGCTGGTGCTGTAATGCCCCTGTAATTCCCCATTGCTAGGCGCTGTGAAAAAAATGACTGCAGCGGCACCCGTGCCATTTTTACCGGCATGGCTACCGCCAGGGTGATAATGAGGCCCATTGTCTGGCTAAACCTTGCTCCAGCTTCATCATGAAAAAGAGTACTAAACACTTACCAAGAGATAGAAACAATAGCCACAAATGTTCCCAGCAGCCAGTAGGTTTTAAAAAAACTATATTAATTTACCCATACTGCCCAAACAGAAGTACTGCTTTTGAAAATATGTGCCTCTAAAACTACTCCTTCAAAAACAATGTTATGCCAGATGAAACAACTGGCAAATATTCAGTCTCAACTTGTGAAAGAAGCCTAGTAAAACTTGCTAAACCCAGTCTAAACATGTAATGTTATTGTTTATATGGTTTGGGTCTATTTGACCTACAACATTTGACCTAATCACATTTGATTTAATTTATTTGAGCTTTGTTTCAGTATAAAATGCTGGGGGATTCCCCCCGCAACCACCCCTACTTTCCCTCTCCTAATCTATACCCTTACCCACGCATATATATATTTAATTACATTTTACTGAAAAAATATCACATTAATTTGATCAAATGTTTTAGGTCAAATGTTTTTAGGTCAATTATGCTAATACAGTTAATATCTCCACAACATAGAGAACTTTATTACATGGTCCTACTTCAATATTTTAAACCTTGGAGAAAAGAAGAAGAATTATTAGATGATGATGACTCATTTGAATCTGCATTCAATGCAAATGAAAGCAGTGTAACAAATGTACATTTTCAACAATACAAACACATTTTGGGCAATGAACTCCAACAAGAGGAAAACATTCAGGCTCTACAAGATAAAGACACTCCTGAAGGCAGTTAACCTTCTCTTACAGGAAGCCAAGAACCACTTGACAACCACTCATTTTAAATGAAGCAGAAATATCCTTCACTGAGGTAGAAAATACAATGTATCAATATAAACAATACGAACAAGGCTTGTCAGTGTTCAGAGCACAGCTAAATGATGAACAACTCATCATTGAACTAGAAGTCACTGAAGAAATTGAACATGGTTTTAAACATTAAACTAAAATGTGTAGCTATAACAATTATAAACCTATGCTCCTGTATGTAAGTGGTGAAGCTGGTTCTGGCAAAATGTTCTAAATTAAATTAATCACCACATTTCTACAAGACTTACAATCAACAACCGTTCAGCTGTTGTCACAGCCCCCACAGGTCTATCTGCCTACAGCATAGAAGGTGTAACGTTACAGCGACTACTGCTCCGCCTAGTAGAACACCAAAATAAATTTAAATGCTACAAATTATCTTAAGTGTGCAGAGTTCTTAAACAAATGAAAGTGCTCCTGATAGATGAAGTAAGCATGGTTTCCAACCTCATGGTGGCTTTAATTAATGTCAGAGTGCAAGAAGTCCTAAAAACTGACTACAAAGAACTGATTGGAAAAAAACATGTTATTGTTTGTGGAGACCTCCTACAGTTAACACCAGTAAATGGTCAACATATTTTCCGAACATTAGAACACACACAATTCCAGAACACACTGGGCAGTTTTGGAAATGTAAATCTCTGGCAACATTTTTCCTACAGAGAACTAACTCAAAAAATACATCAGTCTGCAGATCTCAGCTATGCTAACATTTTAAAAAGCATAAGAACTGGTCTGCTAACTAAAGATGCCAAATCCATCTTAAAAACTAGACTAATCCCTGATGTCATTGGAACAATTAACTCAACAAAATATAAAATGCATGTTCTTAATGCCACCCATTGCAAGTTGTAGTCAATTCAATGATACAATGTTGAAAAAAGAAATGCAACCCATAATCCAATATCAGCTCCACAGACAAACTAGAAGTGAATGGCATGGCACTTCCGATCTGTCAACAAGCAACAGCACAACTAAATAACATAAAAATGTATCTCCAACACAGCTGTATTAGAAAAAGTTTGAACTCTGTGTCTAACCTGGAGAGTAATTCCAAAAACGTAACCTTGTCATTGGAGCAAGTGGTACAGTTGTTGGCTTTCAAGCATAGCCACATGACAACAATATTCAGTTTGTTAACATCCACTTTGCCAAAATTGCAGAAGTTAAAAAAATTGTCTGAACAATAACACATTTCCTTTTCAGACCTATAATCACCACCCCTTCCTCCTAGAAATCTTGCACCGAGCATCTTATCTGCAAATCCAAAACTACTTGGAAACTAATCATATTCTTCGCTTGCACCAGTCTGGTTTCCGGCCAAGCCAAGGTTCCCAATCAGCACAACTGGATCTAAAAATCCAGATTGATGAGATCGGAGACAAGGGGAAGCAGGCACTATTGCTACTTCTAGACTTGTCTCCTGCCATTGACCTTGTAGACCACAAAATCCTAGGTCATCATCTTTCGTCTGCAGCAAACCTCTCCCCGGAAGCCTCATCATGGATTGTTTCCTTCCTAAGCAAGTCATCCGAGTATTTGCTGAGAACGCCAGCACCCCTCCCACTCCCATAAACTGCGGTGTCCCATAAGGATCCTGCATGTCCCCCACTCTCTATAACATCTTCCCAAAACCCCTTTTCATACTCCTGGACTCAATCAGCATATCTTATACTAATTACGCCAAAGACACTCAGATATTCCTCCCCCTCTCAGGCGATTACCTCCAGGACTCCACTACCCTTAATTCCATCTA
Organism: Ambystoma mexicanum; assembly: GCF_040938575.1. NCBI lineage: Eukaryota > Metazoa > Chordata > Amphibia > Caudata > Ambystomatidae > Ambystoma > Ambystoma mexicanum. Next base: position 1,203,975,613 of record NC_090921.1, on the reverse strand, counting down.
CACTACCATCCAGCCGTGGATGGAAATCCACCACTTAAGTTTCAATGATGACAAAATAGAAATCTTGCTGGTGGGCACCCCTTCTATGATCAAGAAGCTTGACTCTCGATACTCTACCTTTAATATTGACTGCATCATCATACCAGTCTCCACTTCTGTGAAAATCCTAGAAGTGTACCTAGATGATACTATGTCCCTCTTGCGGCAAGTAAGTGGCATTGCATCCTCAGCCGCCTACACAACAAAACTGATCAACTCAGCCAGACCCTTCCTCTCTCTGGAGAGCTGCCTCACGATAGCCAGGGTAACAATAGGATCAAGACTTGATTACTACAATGTCCTATTTGCGGGCACCTCAGCCTATAACATTAAAAAGCTGCATTTCAATCAAAATATTGCACTAAGAGCAGCCCTGAATATCCCTAAACCGAAGCATATTACAGTTTCAAGAAAACAGGCCCACTGGCTCCCCATCCATGGATTATCTTTAAAACACTCTCCATCACTCACATACGCCTATCCAAAGATACCCCACCCTACTTTGCACAAAAATTCTCCAAATGTATCTCCTCTAGACTGACGAGAGCTGCCTGCACTCAGCGCATCATTCAACCAAAAATCAAACAAGCAAAAGTGCGAGGCTCCAGCTTCCCTGCCATAACTGCCAAACACTGGAATAAATTGCTATGCAAATGTAGCACTCAATCTTCTCTTCCAATTTTCACCAATTGTTCATGACATTTACTTAAACGGCTCAGACAAGTTGTGTTTGCAAATGCTCGTTCTTCATAGAAATGCCACAAATATTTCTGACAGCACTTACAGTGTCTCAGGTATATGGAAAGAATTGGACTACTTTACAGGAATGGTAAAATTCACCATAAACACACAGGCAGATCCACAATAATTCCCAATGTACTTACTACAAGAACTAGAATCCAAAAACATCCCTGTAAATGAAATCCTCCAAATTCTATACACGTGGAAAAGTACATGCACTCTCTGCAACCATGTTTCACAAGAGCACATCTCTAATGAACAATTTGGGTATGTATCGATACCAAATTGTCAATCTATTCCATGTTACGAGCTTCTGCAGAATGCAAATCATGGCATATTATGTCTTTTTTGCAATTCAGACAATCGCTCCAGCATACAACCAAACTCAAATACCCAATATGTCATACTTTTTTTTTGTTCAGTTTAAGTTTATTTGCACATTTTTGCTATCCAGCCTTTACACATAGCGACATTACTACATATGTCATTAAAACATATTACATTATAAAAATCAAGATATCATTTACAAAAGGTTGCTGTTAAAAAGTAATTATAAACCATTATAAAACATTGGTATATATGAAAGTTGTAATGTCATGTGGCTGATACATTATTGAGATAAAATATCATTTAAAAGACACAATAGCATTTACATTATCCAGGAGGTAAATAATCAAGGACAAGGAAATGTTAAGAATAGTGTGGTCAAACGTCAATTCAATTAAGTCTGCCCTTGATCAGGTGCCATATATGAAATGTGGCCACCATGGTCACTAAGGTTTCAGCACTATATATGGAATTCCAAAATTGGTCCGAACCTATTGTAACGAAGAAACCAGACAAGTACAATTAGTAAGCACATGTCTGGCAGTTTCGATTTCCCCTTTACAGAATCTACATAGACAACCCTCTCTAGGTACATTGATCCAAGCACCAGTGTTGGTAAATAATGTTAACAACTTCAATCTCAAATATATAATACAATGTATCAATGGCGGAGAGCAGTCCTTTGTTAGGTAGCTAAAAGGTCTATCCGAGAAACCACCTTGTTGATTTTATCTATCATACTTAGGTTTGCCTCCAATCTTTGCCAATGTCTGTATTCGGTCCTAAGGTCATTTTAACATGGCCCGCCAGGCAGAACTCAATTAGAGTTTCAGGAAGTTTAAACACCCTGATTTTGAGGAGGTGACTTCTGACCATCCTGTCAAGGCCTACAAACTAGGTACTTTGGGTGTATCTTGACTGATGGGCAGCAGTCAAACTCATTAATGATTCGTTTTCTCACGCTAATCATGTGATACCTAATCACGGTACCTAGCGCTAAACATGTGACACAATAACTGTTTTATACAACACGGAACGCTGCTCCATACTCATAGATTGACTTGCTGGGAGTGGACCTTGTTATTCTTGTCGCTGAACTATCGGTAAATTGCATGCCTGTGGTGCGGCACCCTGTGGATACTTGATACGTGCTAGTTGCTGTCTTGCGTGTTTGATTTCACTCGGCTTATTATGTGTTACTTTCACTTTATTTCAGGTCTTGTTTAATAGAGAGTTTAATGGAACACAGGCTTCTGTAGTGACTGCTACGGTGGCAGTATTATTTGTACAAGTTAATTTGGTTGCTAGATTTAACTTCACTGGCATTAGACAGGTTCGCGCCTATATCTTTCAGTTTTTAGTGGTTTGAAGTTTTTTATGCCTTAATATGACAGTTAATTTTCACCTTACTTATATCTAAACAGTTTCTGGTCAAGATTTGGATGTTTGGTAAGAAGGATCAGTCCCTTTATTTTCCTAACCTTGCACCAGGGGCTTTCACCTTTGTAGGGCCGATGCACAATGGCATATGTTATTGGTTGGTTTCTTTGCATTGCACTAATTCCTGCTGGATATGATGGCCTGACTCTATGGGTGGAAATTCTCCTAATGCTCCTTCTCTCTTTATATTTATTTTATTGTCACTAATCTTTCAAGGGATTGGCATTTTAGTTATAAGGATGGCTTTTACCCTCACATATTTAGCCACATATTACCACAATTACCCGTCTTGTTATTCTATGGATTTATCACTAATAACATAAATATGTTGACACTCATTGTCTCCCTAGCCTCATGAGAAATATTTTGTTTGATTTCTTTTTATGTGTATTCAACATGTATTATGATTCCCTCCGCCACTGGATTTGTGGTATGTGTTTCTCTAATTATTACCATTTGATGTTAATCTAAATACACAATGGCGGTGCTACTTTATTATGATTTCATTTGTTTGTTGCTACCACTTATATTATGATAACTTTTTCCTCTGATCTGTATCAATTGTAACTGTATATGTGTGATATATGCAGCCTTGAGGACGACCCAGAGGTCGAAACACGTGTCAGCTGTTTGACTATCCAATAAACCTTTGCTTTCGACATACTAATTACAGCATCTATGGAAACAATTATATTAACAGCATAATTTCAATTGATCATGAATGTTGTGGCTGTGAGCGCGTGAGCCCCACCCACCACCTTTGATTCAGTATGTTCTTAAGGACCATGCTACTTGTAACGTCAGGGCCCATAGCCCCAGATGGCTTCATTTTACATATTAGTGACTCATAATCTGAATTGGTGCCATACTCGTGTGCCAAACATTGATTTTATGTCAATGATTTCCTTGGGGTCCCAATAGATATTTTCTATATGGGATGACAAAATCCCATTGGGTATAGAGGTGAGTTCACTCGCAATAGACCCAGGCATAGGAAACTGGATAGCATGCCAACATTTCTTAGAATCATTAGTCAATATCAATCTATGAATATATTCCCAATTCACATTGGAGTGGTCCCAATGATAACTGGGTAGCCACTGTTTATAGTGGGATCTGACAGAACACATCTTTTCTTTCCTCATAACTATCTCTAGAGAGAGATCTTGTTGGATTCCTCTCAATACTCTTTCTTTTGGCAATTTCTATGTCATATATCGAGCTGGGAATGTTGCTCAATCTACTTTGCAGCAAATGTCTTCCCGGGGCCGACCACTTTTCACCATCCAATTGCCAATCATTTGTCACTTGAATCTCCCACTCCGATTTATCAGAGTTAGAGATTCTATTATCAAACTTACCAATGTCAGAAACTGTCCAACGAAGACGGTTGCCATGTATATTTACCACTGAATTAAACATGAATTTATCCTTCGGCTTGGCACTAGAGGAATTAGTATGGAGGATTGAGTGATCACTCAAGTGGGTGGGAAAGAGTTTCAACTCAGGATTACAATGCTGCATAAAGTAATTTATAAAAAAATAAAATCGATTCTGCTAGCACGTGAGCCATTAGTCCACGTAGTTATAATACCTATGTACCTAGGAAATAAAGCATGCATGTCAAATTTCAAAAGAATATCACACCAATCATCCCTCTGCTCTTTTCTTTCCCTAATATCGGAGTAATTTTAGCTAGGCAGTCAACATTAAAATCCCCTGCAAGTATGATTAGACCCCTAGGGTGAGAGGCATGCCATACCCGCAGTACGTCCTTCACCAAGGTAATGATTGTAAATGTGCAGACACAGTCCGTAGGATCATAAAGAGTCATCAATAATAAAGGACATTTATAAAAAGGGGGATTATGCATGACCTCACAAAAAAGGTTTCCATGTGAGACATTACACATAAAGGTCTATAAACAACCTTAGCAACCACAGATAGATCCCCTTTAGGACACCCTGCTGACGGTATCTCAGATGAACTGAAGAGCAGGGTATACCATCTAATTCAAAGGCTCTGGTTAGCTAAGTCTTCTGTAAGAAAAATATATTGGCCTTCATTAATTATGCAACACCCTCAGTGTTTGTCAAAAAAGAGTGACATCCACATGTATTCTAGGAAATCAGACCTGTGACTGGAGATAAAGATGACTTCCGTCACTGCTGAGAAGAAGAGATGTTTATCCAGGTACCAGTAACCCAAACTATCTTCCTAAACTTGTCTGTTTTTGAGGTAGCAATATGAGCATTTCTGGGGGAACCCTTTGGTCTGAGTTCATAATCATTGTCCAGCACTTTGAAAGGTCTAAATATGGCCAACTGAAAATCTCGTTAGTTGAATTCCCTGAAATGATGGCAAATCATCTCTGCTGCATAGAAGAAGCCATTGTCATCAAAACCCAATTAGTAGGGTAACCCGCACGGGGCAGTTCTAGAGATACAATGTCAATGGTAATCAATTTGTTTGAATTTGGTATTAGCCCAAACAGTTGAAATATCCATGTGTGGTTTTAAAATGGGCTGGTGGCCGTGGGACATCTTTCAACAATTTTAATGAACTCTGAGTCCCGATTCCGATAATCCAGAACTTGCCCTTGTACTTGCTGTTCTTTACGTTGTTGTGATAATTCAACGTAGTCAAGCCAAGACCATTGTTTATATCATTCTTTTTGGCAAGCACCATTGAAGGATTCTGCTGGTGTTGTTCTTGGGGGCAAGACAAGTCTATCCACTCTGTGGCAGGGGCTGGTTTTGCCATCTGTTGTCACAATTTCATTGGCCATTGTTTTAGATTGTCAACATTTTACTGTCTATATCACTCTTTTTTCTTTATTCAAACTTTAGGAACCATTGTCCACCTTGTGAGGCTTCTCAGGAGGGTTGAAGTGAGATCTTGCAGTTTTCGATTCCTACCCTGCCCTTCAATGTTTCGAAGGTCGTCCTTCTTGGCTTGTTCACCTCTTTCATTTCACTTTAGAAATCTAATCCAGTTATCCAAGGGATCTTGTTTGAATACATCAAGTAAGGATCCATTATTGTTGATGGTAAATTAATTAACCAGGTGGGGGGAGGGAAGAGGAAGGACCCTGTGTCAATATTGATATTGGTATTGGCTCCCGTTCAACGCACTCTACTGGCATTTGGTCTGCCATCTCCTCTTTGTCGATATGGGGGGCAGATGTTTTACTAAAAAATTCCATAATGTTAAGTTGTCGTCCAGACCGGGGAACTCTTTTTGTCCTCTTTTTGCACATGGGCCTGCACCTTTTTATGTGCCCGGGTTGCTGGGCTACATCCCCACTTTCCTCTCGTTGTTGCCAGGCTGCAAAGGCCATATCTTTTTATTCTGATATCCATCAGTGCCACTACCAAGACTCAATTTGGCCAAAAACCAGTGCTCCGCAATAGCCCACAATGACTTAATCATCCCAATTCCTTAATAAGATGGATAGTCGAGTTGTCAGTTAGAGATTTCTTATTATGAGATGGGCTAAACAACCAAGCAGCTCTTAATCTAGAGAGTTTGTTGGACTGTTCAATGCCAGAAGCATTCCTTCAACATTCAAAAGATTTCATACATATCGTGTAATGAGGCCCATTGTCATTGAACCCCTAAGGCGGCTCAAAGGGAACGCTTCTCCGTAGTCACTACCTCACATTGGTTAATTAGACAATCTCTTCTAGAGATGAAAGACCTTTTTCTTTGAGAGCACTTACTTTGTGAGCGTCCACACCACTACACCTGCATCCGCTCTGCGTTCCGCAGTTGTAGTGGGTACTTGTGTGCTTGCTCTGCAGTCCTCCTGGCAGCGCTACGCCTTCAGTATTAGAAATGGGAAAAAGACTCAGAAGCCACCAAAGACCATTTTCTCTCCCTTTCCACTTCCGTCATACTAATGCTTCCAAGGTACAAAGCAGATGGTACCAAAATATCTATAAACTCACTAGCTATACACACAGCTAAGTATCTCTTTGCAAGAAAACCTTCACAACAGTAGGCATAATATAGCACACTTCTGCTGCAACCACTTCTGGCCACTATGCTGCATATGTCAAGAAAATAAGTGGTTGCTTTGAATGTAATGACACTCCCGTTATTCCAAAATATAGGTTAACAGCAAATCTAACAAATGCATACCTAATATTCCTTCAACTCAAACGTACTCACTAAACTTTAGTACAATACAAAGTTAGAATATGCCAACAGGTATCTAACTACATCCATAGTACTACAATAGTCATTTTAAAATCAAAGACAGTTAGAATACGCCAATGGGTATCTAACTACATCTATAAAACGACAATAGTCATTTTAAGATCCAAGACAGTTATTATACAAAAGCAGGTATCTATCTACATCCATAATACCTTTTATTGTAAAACACTTCAAATATGCCATCAAAGTTACTGTTACTCCAAAACCTCTTTTAAAGTCCAATATAGTCAGAATAAGCCAATGGGTATTTAACTACTTTAAACATACCCTTAATCACAACACACTTCAAACAAAGATCCTATCACACTAACCTTCACTTAATATATCCATGCTACCCCACACAACTATTCAGTAACTTGTCCATTCTTTAAAACGATATAAATGCAAAACACTGTATATATTTATAACAATTTTGTTTTAAATCCACTATGGATTTTTTTTCTCCAACTGAGCGAATGATTATTTCATGCGAATACAACAACAGTGTACCAGACACTAATGTTGTACCAAACATAGTAGATAGAATGTACTACTTATGAGGGTCAAAAAGTACATCTATATGTACAATTGTATGCAATTAAAGGTTTTAAACTATTTTGTTTAACAAATTGCATTGGTTTTTTTTCATTTTCACAGACAAAGAACCAGAGAATTCAGCTTTATTACCATATTCAAATAAGTAACCATACCCACTATTATCTTATTTTTTTCTCCACAAAGAAACAAATACAGATTCCATAAGCACTATCCTCAATTCTGCTACAATCATAAATACCATATGTACTTCAATTATATCAGTCCACCATATAACAAATACTATATACGCTCCATACTGTACCTATAATTACTAAACACATAACTATGGCCATGGCCAGTTGCCAGATTCTTGGGGGCATGGCCTACAGTCATGCTCCCAAGATTCTTTCCACTGCCACAACCACCACAATTAAATGAAACCATGTAACAAGTATGTACAATACACCTGCAAATAACAAACTCTCACCCTGAATTTCCCCACTTCTAATGACGTCTGTTGACAGTAAAAATGGCTGCAGACTCGGCGGCATCTTCACCGCTTCTTTTCACCTATAAAGATAGATCCTGTCAACTTTTTCTCACTCCCCCACCTTTTCCAAGCCCTCTTTCAACCTCAAAATAGCCGTGAATGCATTTTGAACACATTTTTCTCACTGTGCTGTCCACGGACAACAGTAATTACTGTGAACTTGGTAGCATCTGCACCGCTTCTTTTCACCTATAAAAACAGATCCCTGTCAACTTTTTTGCACTCCCTGGCCCTTTCCAGGCCCTCTTTAGGCCACACATGTATTTTCCACACCCTTTTCTCACCATACTGTCCGCAGCCACTGGCCAGTATTGTGCCTGTTTAATGTCTATGATATACTGTGGACACTGTTGGAAGCTGCATCCACTGGTAAAGGCCACAATCTATGGTTGGTAGCTTGTTAGCGTTTTAAAATATTAAGTGCACATGGGGATAGGTTGTGACCACTGTCCATAACTGAAGGCCATGGCTAGTACCCATTCATTTGTTAAAATATATTTGCCCATGCACACTGACCATGGCTGAAGGGTATTACCAATTGTTCGAATTACCTAATTGACCGAAAGTCAAGGGTCCGAATTGACGTTTGCACAATTGACCATATATATATATATATATATATATATATATATATATATATATATATATATATATATATATATATATTCTATGAAAACACTTTGTTAAAGGGATGTTATTGTTCCAAGTAAAACCGAAAACCCCCTGAAATTTACCAGTTATGGTAAGCTAAGCCACCATAACTCGCGCCACCACCGTGCACTGCTAAGTCTAACACCGAGGACATCAAAGATGACATTACAATTGTCATTGATGACATCACTGATGACATCACATATGCATTTACCTTTTATTAAAAGTCTGTACAAGTGATTCTTATTGTAATGTTGATAAAAAAGTGTCAAGGATCATTGGAATAAATATCATGAGGTGCATAGTGCATTAAATATTGCATTAATCCAAATAGCATTGTATTATGAAGTTTTTTCCAATATACTAAAGCACACATGTAGTAACATAGGCATAGTGTGCAGCAGACATGATGGAGATGCAATATTAATAATCTTGCCATGTTAAATACTAAAATTATAAATGCTTTCTTATTAGAGTCTTGCATACTGTGAAACATTTAATAAGTACCTAATCAAACCCACTTACTACATTATTGCATTACTGCACACAAAACACAACCAGACAACAGCACATACAAATAGAGTATATACAGGGAAAGTATAGTAAACAAAAAAACAGCAGTATTACCCGACAATCTTCATGACCTAACTGATTATCTTCATGCACAGAAATTATTGCTCTGCTTCAAAGCTACTACTTCCCTATGTATAACTATCACATATTGTGTCTAGACCCTAAGGAAAGTAGTGTAAGTGCAATGCGTACAAATATGAGCATATCCAGGGAAAGCACAGTAATAAAAAAACAACAGAACTATAAGACAGTGTTGATAACCTTACTAATCATCTTCATACATAGAAATCATTGCTGTCTTCAAAGTCTTTGTTTTCCCCTTTGTATATGTTTCATATGCTTTGAGTTGACCCTAAGTGAATTACTGTAAGAACATATTTGAAGTATAAGTCTACAAATATAGTACTATGTGATTTTTTTGTTTCTGACTGTTACTGGCCTTCATATATCAGTAAAGGAAAAAAGAGTGAGCAAGACATGTGATGTCACCAGTGATGTCATCAATGACATTTGTGATGTCATCTTTGATGTCCTAGGTGTTAGACTTAGCAGTGCACGGTGGTGGCGCGAGTTATGGTTGCTTAGCTTACCATAACTGGCGAATTTCAGGGGTTCTTCGGTTTGACTTGGAACCATAACGTCCCTTTCACAAAGTTTTTTCACTGACTTTCATGTTTTTAGTAGCGCAACTTAACCATATCGTCCCTTTAACAAAGTTTTTTCATAGAATTTCATAGGTTTTTATCAGTGCAACTTAACCATAATGTCTACAAACATCTGACCTCATGGCAGACCTTCCCGAGAGTGCCAAATGACCATATGCTGGCGCGCGGCATGATCACGTGTCTGACAACCCGTACGCACTTCAAGATAAAATCTGTGCTTCGTGGACAGTTCGGAATTGCATTTTCTACTGATCTAGGAACTTTCAACTTCAAAATTTCCCTTGCACTGCTCCAACACCTATTCCTACTCATCCATTAACAATCTGGTACACATTACCCCCCATTCCAGCCCCTGGAATGTAGGATGAAGGCCATTAGCAGTGTAGGTTCCCAAAGTGATAACCCGTGCTACTAAAAAAGAGGATTATTCGTCCTACACCGCAACACCTTTGGCGTCCCGGTTTAGGAAGCAAAATCCTTTTCCAAGATGTCCACCATGGAAAGGGAAGACGGGGGTTCCATACAGGGCCCCTCTTTGCGTCCCATGGCAGTCTGTAGAAGGCAAAAAGAGAACCCTATGACCATATTACCATGAGCAAATGTTCCTTCCCTTTCACATCTATTCTAATTTCGATTAACTTTACCACAAAGCCAGTCCCAGGTGGACATGGCCACTTTAATCCTATGTTTTGTCCCTTTTAGTCATGGCAGTAGCCACACGGTCCGGATCATGACCTTATACCATGACCCAGACATTCTGGCCATGCCCATGGCTACAGCAGACACCTCATTCACTAAAGCTATACCGCTATTTTTTTAACAACATTATTACACTTGTCAAATAAAAAAACACTGCCACATTTGCAAAACCATGCTTTTTGATTGTTGCCAATGCGCCTTACGCAAGTTTTCTGGAAATCCACCCACGTTTTATTTTTTCAAAACTGTCAATTGAATGCACATACAATCATCATATAAGCTCTGCACAACATCCTACCAAACTTTTAAACTCATTCGAAATCAAGTCAGAAATATCCCACCCATCATCATCAACCCTCACCTCCCCAAACATTATTTCATAAGTTTCACAAGTGAAATGCTCAGAAAATATTATTGTCCCGAGGGTTTGACCATGTATTTTTATACATACGTTCATCTATCGCAAACATTTACAATTCACCTTACCTCCCTTTTCCTCTTTTGAAAACATATGAAATCTGGCAGCAGGGCACGTGCATCTTGTGCTATTCTTATCCATTACTGCATCTGTCTACTGTAAACTGCCCTGACGTCAATAAATCATATGCCCCACCCCTGACTCTCACATCACCAACCCTAGTGATATTCTACACCTTTCTCGGTGATGTTCCTCTTCAGCATACCCAAACGCGCCCACAATCACCTACATGACACAGAACCCGAAAATAAACACACATCGATTAACAACACAGCACGTCACAATTCGGAATTTTAAACCGTTTTTTAAAAGAAAACAATAAGACTGTACAATTTGTAAAGTACTTTTATTTCACAATAAATGCTCTGAGAACATCCCACTATTCCCATATTAAATGAAATTGCAATTTTTTTTCTTCGCTCGTGATCCAAAATGTTAATCGTGAGGCACACATTGTTCTTTTTCGTACACAAAGTGTTCGTTTTTGATAAAGGAACCGCTTGGGTCGCACAGTGAATTCCAGGGCTTCCGCATCAATTTGGGCCTAGACCACCACAAAGCATGTTATGTTACTCCTAATCGCTAGTACAGCATACGGACACATTGGCCCTGGTTGATCGTCCCAAAGTACAGTCACTGTGATCCACGCATTGACAACTATGTGCAACTGCCGATTAAAAAAGCTATCACTTGGCATCTGGAATCTATGACAATCGCAGAAAGGCAGAATGTAGCTATTTGGAAAACATAACAGAAAATGTGTATCAATACCCGAACTTTATAACAATATATCTATTGACTTTTTAATTCGGCATAGAGTTTAAACAAACGATTAGCACACACATCAAACAATCTCAACAAAGACGAAAATAACGGGTGAACTAATATACAATTCGATATGGTCATATAGGACATTTTAATGAAATATTAGTGTTGAACCTGGGTGAACCTAGTGATAGTCTATATGCCCATATATCTGGCACTCTCCATAACCACACTAAAAAGAAACCACATAGAAAGATACTACTTGCTTTACATTGCAATAAGAAACATAGAACAAACGAATAGAATATAACCCAAACTTAATCTTCAGATAATAATAAGTTAATGCTCGTTCCGGCATACAGTCGTCAAAAGCAAACTTACATTATATTCACCATTTCCATTCTCTTGTCGTAAATCAGACTGTGACGCTCACTGCGCTCGGACCAAAGATTCTTCATGAACTGAATTTACATGTTCCTTACACACTTTTGGAATGCATAACCTTATCAAATGTTCACCATTAAAAACCTCCTCTCACTGCATTCCTTACGAAATATTCCCTTTCTCTCAAGATCAAAAAACAATTGAACCTTGTACTTTTTTGTCCCATGCTTGGGCTTCCTTAGCTGGCAGCCAAAAAATCATAGCTTGTGACCTTCACTCAGAATCTAAATACATTCTCACTTTGCAACAACATGACTCAACGCATCCATGAAAACTCGTATTCTCATACACGTGCAGGGCCACTGTTTCCATCAAACACTGCAGGCGGCTCTCTCAGATGCTAGACTCTAGAGGACGGCAGTCTGACTCCATTATTATTTCATAGCTCTCAACTCACAAGCTTTTGGCGGGTGTCACCCGCCTTGTAAAGGGCTAACTCACCCGCCAAAAACAAAATCGGGTGATTTCACCCGCCTTTGCGACACAAATGATTGAGAGCTATGTTATTTTAAATACATTTTAACACAGACACAAACACCTCCAAATGTACCGTATGACTTTCGTGACAAAAAAAACACCACTTTTTTGCTTCTTGCTGCCATATCCCATCCCATCCTCATCAACCCTCACCTCCCCAGACAGTATTTCATAAGTTTAACAAGTGCAATGTTGTAGAAAACACCATTTTTTTACTTCTTGCTGCCATGCAATGTTGTGTTTTTTAATATGCTTTTTTGCGGCGATGTCCGCGTACACCAAAATACGCATCACATGTCCGCGGACATGACGCCACCGATTAGCCAATCGATATCCTGCCCGCGGAGCGAACAGGGAAGTGTCTCCGCGGAGCGGACCTAGATATCACACAATTTTTAGACCTACTTTTTGATCATTTTAAAGAAAACTACTGGATGGATTTTCACCAACTTTACAAAAGCACGCTTTCGGGACAAAGCCCCTCCTCCTGCTGCAAATTTGGTGAAAATCCGTCCAGCGGTTTGGGCTATAGGCGTGCACCAAGTTTTTCCCCCATTCAGTCTATGGGAAGAAAATTGGACCAAACCTCACCAAACTTTGCAAAACAATTCAGACTGGGCCATATACTTTTTTTGCAAAGTTTATTCCCATAGGAAGAGCACTTTTTGGGCAGCTCATAACTTCGCTCCCCATTGACGAATCCAAAGTAGATGGCCCACTCTGAATTTTTTTTTTGCAAAGTTTGGTGAGGTTTGGTCCAATTTTCTTCCCATAGACTGAATGGGGGAAAAACTTGGTGCACGCCTATCGCCCAAACCGCTGGACGGATTTTCACCAAATTTGCAGCAGGAGGAGGGGCTTTGTCCAGAAAGCGTGCTTTTGTAAAGTTGGTAAAGTTTGGACCGGGGGGGAGGCAAAGTTATAAGGGTGACCCAAAACTTCTTTTTCATATCACACCCATAAAATCAAACTTTTTAACCATGCAGCATGGGCATTTTTTATGTCCGCGGACACCTAAAGAACAGTTTTATTTTGCATTTGCAGAGTACAGACAGATATAGTGTCCTTAGGACACCTCCATTTTAATTGCTTACGGACATCCCGGACACTGCGCATGTTCCTAGAACAGTTTCAACTTGCCTGCGGACAGTACGGACAGGAATAGTGTTCTTAGAACACCTCCATTTTGTTTAATTACGGACATCCCGGGCACCAAATGTGTTCTTAGAAGTTTCAACTTGCCTGCGGACAGTACGGACAGGAATAGTGTCTTAAGACACCTCCATTTTGGTTGATTACGGACAAGCCGGACACAGCACATGTTCTTAGAACAGTTTCAACTTGCCTGCGGACAGTACAGACAGGAATAGTGTCCTTAGGACACCCCCATTTTGGTTAATTACGGACATACCGGACAGGCGCGCTGTCCACAGACATCTTAACTGCCTTTTTATAAAAAATAAGACACAAAGAACTGAATAAAACACATATAATTTTTTTAAATTATATACAGATATAATATTTATGCAAGAGAGGGGAAGCGGAAACTGACACAAACCAAGGGGAGTTGGGGGTTTGGAGAGGATGGATGGGAGGAGATGAAGGGATGGAAGTCTCATAACATTTTTCTTGGTGGGGAAGGTTTGGGGGTAGTTGACTGGGACATGGAGAGGGGGAACAGGTACATGTGGGACAATGATATTTAATTTGTTCTTTTATGTGGTCCTCCACAAAATGTTTCAAAAGATTGAAATTTTCCATCAGCACGTCCATTTTTCTTTCATGCACTGCAGAGTATGTTCTAATGTGTCTTTAGGTGTATTATTCTCAATGTTTGTATGGTCTGTTAAAAAAATAAAAATGTTAAGTACACATAAAGTTATGATTATTAATTTGGTTATATAGAGAAGTGTCTACCATTAGTATCGCTATCTTCAGTCATTTCCTCACGTGGAAAATTTTCCTCAAGCCATTCCGAAGTGCTGGCCATTTTTGTGTAAAAAATATATATATATATTACTTTTAGTGTACCTAATACAGAAAGTTTAGAAATATATAAGAAAAATTACATTTACTTACTAGCTTCTGGTAAATTGTGTTGTTACTGTTCTGTAGGTCTGCTGTTGCTTCTAGCTGTGCAGTTTCTGTGAGGTAATTATGTTGAAAGCATATCTTTTTTGTTTTGGTATATTCCATTTCAGTACATAGGGTATTTAAATGGATGGTTGATGTGTTACATATATAGGTTTCACTTCTTATTAATTATTACATATAATGTGTTTATATGCTACTTTTTGAAGTTGTGCAGTGTTTATATGACCTGATAGAACAATTTAAGATACCCCCTGAGTTTTTGGGTAGTGTTGATGTTGTCGCGTCCGTCCACGGACATACTCACAGTCCCCGGACATCAAAATCACTAGCTGGGGGTTCAGTATGTTCTGTGTTACATGTATATAAAGTCAGGGAATCCAAGTAAACATCTATCAAATTCACAATATGAATATGTACATTCAATAAAATAAAAGGGACGTTATGGTTAAGTTGCGCTATTAAAAACCTATGAAAGTCAGTAAAAAAACTTTGTTAAAGTGACGTTATGGTTCTCGTTATCAAAATAAAACTGAAAAACCCCTGCAATTTGCTAGTTATGGTAAGCTAAGCAACCATAACTCGTGCCACCACCGTGCATTGCTAAGACTAACACCCAGGACATCAAAGATGACATCACAAATGTCATCTTTGTTGTCCTTTGATAAATTGTGTGCATTTACTTTTCATGAAAAGTCTGTACAAGGGATTCTCATTATAATGTTGACGAAAAAGTCTCAAGGATCATTGGAATAGATGGCATGAGCTATGTAGTGCATTAAGCAATGCATTGAGATAAATATCATTGTATTATGAAGTTCTTTACAGTATAATAAGCTACTCATGTATAAACATAAGCATTGTGTGCAGCATACATGATGGAGGTGCAATATTCATAATCTTCCCATGTTGAATAGTGAAATGATATATGATTTCTTGTTAGAGTTTTGTGTACTGTGCAATATGTAATAAGTAGCTAATAAAACCCACTTACTATATAATTTCATTATTACATACAAAACACAAAGACACCACAACACATACAAATATTAGTATATACAGGGAAAGTGAAGTATGCAAAAAAGCAGCAGTAGAACCAGAAAGTTTTCGTAACCTAACTGATTATCTTTATGCACATAAATGATTGTTCTGCTTCAAACCTACACTTCCCTATGTATAACTATCAAATGATGTGACTGCACCCTAAAGAAAGTAATGTGAATACGAATATGAGCATATCCAGAGAAAGTACCGTAATAAAAAAACAGCAGAATAATAAGAAAGTGTTGATAATCTTACTGATTGTCTTCATACACAGAAAGCATTGCTATCTTTCAAGTGTGTATTCTCCCAATGTATATGTTTCATATGCTGTGAGTGAACCCCAAAATGAATTAATGTAAGAACATATTTGAAGTATGAGTCTACAAATATACTACTTTTTGATTTTTTTGTTCCTAAGTATTACTGGTCAAGTTGTATCACTAAAGGAAAAAAGAGGCAACCAGACATGTGATGTCATCAGTGATATCATCAATGACATTTGTGATGTCCTCTTTGATGTCCTGGGTGTTAGTCTTAGCAATGCGCAGTGGTGGCACGAGTTATGGTTGCTTAGCTTACCAGAACTAGCAAATTTCAGGGTTTTTTTGGTTTTATTTTGAACCATAACGTCCCTTTCACAAAGTTTTCTTACTGAATTTCATAGGTTTTTAGTAGCACACCTTAACCATAACGTCCCTTTAAGAAAGTTTTTTTTATTGATATTTATATATGTGTATATATTACACAGCCACAGTAGTGGCTGTGTAGTTATGGTTAAGTTGCTAATCCCATAGGAAGAACAGTTTTTGGGCACCTTATAACTTCGCTCCCCCTGGACGAATCCACACCAAACTTTGCAAAGAAATTATATGGCCGACTCTGAATATTTTTGCAAAGTTTGGTGAGGTTTGGTCCAGGGGAAGAAAAGTTATAGGGGCATAGCAACATTTCTTTTTTTCCCATAGACTGAATGGGGAAACATTTTTGCTCACGACTAGAGTCCAAACGGGTGGACGGATTTTCATCAAATTTGGATCAGGAGCAGCAGCTTGGTCCCAAAAGCGTGCTTTTGCAAATTTGGTGAAAATTCGTCAGGTAGTTTTTTTTTTAAACGACCAAAATATAGGTCACAAAAAATGTGTGATCTCTATGTCTGCTCTGCGGACACACTTCCCTGTTCTCTCCGCGGACAGTGTCCTGATTGGCCAATTGGCTTGTGTGATGTCCGTGGACATGTGACGTGTTCACTGATTGGACGGTGTTAAGCGTGAAGAGCGTTAGATTTTCGGTAGCGCCCGCCATCTTGGATTCACGGATGTCTGCGGACAGCGCAGTGAAAGTTTGTTCAAAATGTGTATTTAGTAGAGCGTGTTGGTGTGTAGAAGTGTTTGGGGATGATGGGAGTGTATGAGATAGGTTAAATGTTGTGCTTTTTTATGTGGTAGACGTTATTTCTGTGTTTGATTTGTCTGCGGACATCACAGGTGTTCTGAAATGTTCTAAATAAACTGAATGGGGGGTGTTCTGAGGCCTCAATATGTATCCGTTTTGTTCGCAAGCAATCTGAAACTGTTCTAAGAACACTCGCGGTGTCCTGAAATATTTGCAAATAAACACAATGGGGGTGTTCTGGGGACACTGTCCGTATTGTTCTGTGGCAAGTTGAATGTGTTCTGAGAACACTCGGGGTGTCCAGAAATGTTCGCAAATAAACAAAATGGGGGTGTTCTGGGGACGCTGTCCGTATTGTTCATTGTAAAGTTGAAAGTGTTCTAAGAACTCTCGCGTTGTCCTGAAATGTTCGTAGGGTGTGTCCTGAAGACGCTGTCTGTATTGTTCGATGGCAAATTGAAAGTGTTCTAAGAACTGTCTCGGTGTCCTAAAATGTTCGCAGGGGGTGTCCTGAAGACGCTGTCCGTATTGTTCAATGGCAAGTTGAAAGTGTTCTAAGAACACTCGGGGTGACCTGAAATGTTCGCAAATAAACAAAATGGGGGTGTTCTGAGGACGCTGTCCGTATTGTCCATTGTCAAGTTGAAAGTGTTCTAAGAACTCTCGCGTTGTCCTGAAATGTTCGCACATAAACAAAATGGGGGTGTGTTCTAAGAACACACGCGTTGTCCTGAAGTGTTCTAAGAACTCTTGCAGTGTCCTGAAATGTTCGTAGGGGGTGTCCTGAAGACGCTGTCCATGTTGTTCGATGGCAAGTTGAAAGTGTTCTAAGAACTTTCTCGGTGTCCTGAAATCTTCGTAAATAAACAAAATGGGGGTGTGTTTTAAGAACTCACGCGTTGTCCTGAAATGTTCGTAGGGGTTGTCCTGAAGACGCTGTCCGTATTGTTCGATGGCAAGTGAAAGTGTTCTAAGAACTCTCGTGGTGTCCTGAAATGTTCGCAGGGGGTGTCTTGAAGATGCTGTCTGTATTGTTCGATGGCAAGTTGAAAGTGTTCTAAGAACACTCGGGATGTCCTGAAATGTTTGCAAATAAACAAAATGGGGGTGTTCTGAGGACGCTGTCTGTATTTTTCGTTGTCAAGTTGAAAGTGTTCTAAGAAGTCTCGCGTTGTCCTGAAATGTTCGCACATAAACAAAATGGGGGTGTGTTCTAAGAACACACGCGTTGTCCTGAAATGTTCGTAGACGGTGGTGTCTTGAGGACGCTGTCCGTATTGTTCGTTGTCGAGTTGAAAGTGTACTAAGAACTCTCGCAGTATCCTGAAATGTTCGTAGAGGGTGTCCTGAAGACGCTGTCCGTATTGTTCGATGGAAAGTTGAAAGTGTTCTAAGAACTCTCACATTGTCCTGAAATGTTCGTAGGGGGTGTTCTGAAGACGCTGTCTGTATTCTTCGTTGTCAAGTTGAAAGTGTTCTAAGAACTCTCACGTTGTCCTGAAATGCTCGCACATAAACAAAATGGGGGTGTGTTCTAAGAACACACACGTTGACCTGAAGTGTTCTAAGAACTCTTGCGGTGTCCTGAAATGTTCGTAGGGAGTGTCCTGAAGACGCTGTCCGTATTGTTCGATGGCAAGTTGAAAGTGTTCTAAGAACTGTCTCGGTGTCCTGAAATGTTCGTAAATAAACAAAATGAGGGTGTGTTCTAAGAACTCTTGCGTTGTCCTGAAATGTTCGTAGGGGGTGTCCTGAAGACGCTGTCCGTATTTTTCGATGGCAAGTTGAAAGTGTTCTAAGAACTGTCTCGGTGTCCTGAAATGTTCGCAAATAAACAAAATGGGGGTGTGTTCTAAGAACTCACGCGTTGTCCTGAAATGTTCGTAGGGGGTGTCCTGAAGACGCTGTCCGTATTTTTCGATGGCAAGTTGAAAGTGTTCTAAGAACTGTCTCGGTGTCCTGAAATGTTTGCACATAAACAAAATGGGGGGGTGTTCTAAGAACACACGCGTTGTCCTGAAGTGTTCTAAGAACTCTTGCGGTGTCCTGAAATGTTCGTAGGGAGTGTCCTGAAGACGGTGTCCGTATTGTTCGATGGCAAGTTGAAAGTGTTCTAAGAACTGTCTCAATGTCCTGAAATGTTCGTAATTAAACAAAATGAGGGTGTGTTCTAAGAACTCACGTGTTGTCCTGAAATGTTCGTAGGGGGTGTCCTGAAGACGCTGTCCGTATTGTTCGATGGCAAGTTGAAAGTGTTCTAAGAACTGTCTCGGTGTCCTGAAATGTTCGCAAATAAACAAAATGGGGGTGTGTTCTAAGAACACACGCGTTGTCCTGAAATTTTCGTAGGGGGTGTCCTGAGGACACTGACCGCATTGTACGTTGTCGAGTTGAAAGTGTTCTAAGAACTGTCGTGGTGTCCTGAAATGTTCGCAGGGGGTGTCCTGAATACGCTGTCCGTATTGTTCGATGGCAAGTTGAAAGTGTTCTAAGAACACTCAGGGTGACCTGAAATGTTCGCAAATAAACAAAATGGGGGTGTTCTGAGGACGCTCTCCGTATTGTTCATTATCAAGTTGAAAGTGTTCTAAGAACTCTCGCGTTGTTCTGAAATGTTCACACATAAACAAAATGGGGGTGTCTTCTAAGAACACACGCGTTGTCCTGAAATGTTCGTAGGGGGTGTCCTGAGGACGCTGTCCGTATTGTTCGTTGTCGAGTTGAAAGTGTTCTAAGAACTCTCGCGGTGTCCTGAAATGTTCATAGAGGGTGTCCTGAAGACGCTGTCCATATTGTTCGCTGGCAAATTGAAAGTGTTCTAAGAACACTGGTAATGTCCGCGGTCATTAAAAGTTTCCATAGGCCATAGTTGAAATGTTTTACTCTATGGGTGTGATATGCTGCGATGGTTGTGGCCAGGGCATAGATTGTATAATATACTTACTGTTTGGTTTAGTAACTGGAGTACATGTATTTCTTGTTAATTTCTGTGATAAAAGAAAATAGCATGTTACTATTAGTATTTTGGAATGACTTTTTACATTGTATAATCAACATTTTTTATGCTACAGTTTATTTGTTTGTTTGTTTTCATGTTCATTTGTTGTTTCTGGCTAATGCTTTATACATTGGGTTGTTGCATTTTTTTTAGAACAGTAACATATTATTCATTTCTTTGGATATTATGAAATTTTGGAGCAGTTAGATACCAGTAGGCGTATTCTAACTGTCTATTTTTTTTATATATTTTAGTGGTATTGATTTATCTGTTTGGATATTGTTAAATTTTGGGACAGTTAGATACCAACTGGCGTATTCTAATTGTCTATTTTTTGCTCTAATTTAGTGGTATTCATTTATGTGATTAATTGTTGTAGAATCTTTGGGCAGTTAGAAAGCTTTTGGAATATTCTAACAGTTTATATTTTTTACTACAAGTTTACTTGAGGTTTAAGTACAGTTTAGTTATCAAATTTTGGTTTTAAGAACATTAAATAAGCGTTTGTAAGATTTGCTGGTAATCTCTGCTTTAGAGTAATGGTACTATCATTACATTCAAACCATCCACATTTCTTTTTTATATATGCAGTGTAGTGCCCTGAATTGGTTGTGGCTCCTGCATGGTAAATTATACCTATTGTTGTGAAGGTTTTCTTACCAAGTGATATTTGACCATGTGTGAGTCCAGTCAGCTTGCAGTTGTTTTTGGTACCATCTGCATTGTAATGTAGAAGCATTAGTATTACGTATTTACTATGTGTTTGTATTACTAACGTGGAGCGATTATCTGAATTGCAGGTAGAACATAATCTACCATGTTTTGCATTTTGTACAAGTTGCTGAAATGGAATGGATTCACAATTAGGTATTGATATATATACGAAGCGTTCATTGGTGATTGCTTGTTGTGTCACATTGTTGCAAAGAGTGCATGTATGTTTCCACATGTATGAAATCTGGAAGATTTCATTTATAGGTATGTTTTTGTTTTCCAGTACTTGTAGTAAGTACATTAGAAATTCTTGTGGATCTTCCTGTGAGTTTATAGTGAATTTCACCATTCCAGTACAGTAGTCCAATAGCTGTCTTATTCAATAAACACTATACATGTTGTCAGGATTGTTTGCTGCAGTTCTGTGAAGTACTAACATTTGCATACACAATGGGTCTGTACAGTGTAAGTAAATGTTGTCAATAATTGGTGGTAATTGAAATAGAATATTAATTGCTACATTTGCGTAGCAACTTACACCAACTATATTTGAGAGTTTACATGGACCAGGTAGTTCTGTATCTGACTGCTTTTTTTAGGAGTTTGTCTTCCTACTTTGAAGAAGTACCTGGTTTGCTTTCCCTAATGTTGCTTGTGGTACTTGATGAAGTATTACTTTCTTTTACTCTCTTTGGAGGATTTGCAGTGACATCCTGTTGCTTTTCTGTTTGATTTATTTTTCTTTTATAACGTTTTACTTTTTGTGGAACGGAATATGTGTTTAGATGGGGAGTGTATAGTGAGCGAAGTCTATTATATTCTAAAATGCAAGGAATATCAGCGTTTATTTTACTTGCATCAAAGTTGATTAGAAATAGACCGTCAAGTGTACGTAAGCGTGATAGTGCTACGTAGCTCATGCCTTCTTTAAAGACTGTGTTACCAATATCTATCATTACTTTGTCTAGGGTAAGACCTTGTGATTTATGAATCCTGACTGCGTATGCAAGAGTTAGAGAAAATTGTTCTCTGCGTACATACATGTCTTTGAAGAGAAGGAATCGAGCTGTTGAGCGTCCTATCCTTTTAACTTCTGAAAGTTTGTCAAAGAGTATACTGACAAACTGAATTTTGTTGTCATGTGGGTATGTTTGAAAGCCAACAACTGTACCCAGTGCTCCATTAACTAGTCCTTGGTCCACGTCAAGGTTACGTTTAAGCATTACTCTGCAATTTAAGGATAATTTTAATATCTTTTCTAAGCCTGCTATGTTTGAGATTGATTTTTCTAAACTATTTAGTCTTGTTGTGGCGTGGTCACACATAGGTAGTGTCATACCATGTACATCTAGTTTGTCTGTGGTGGTAATTTCCATTATTGGTTGCATTTCTTTACTTAAAATTATTGAATTTGAAATAGCTTGTAAGAGTTGGCATTAAGGCCATACAATTGACATTTTTGTGGGCTAATTGTTCCATAACATCTGTAGCACATGCATTATCGCCATAAAGTGCATTAATTTGCCGGGTTTTCAATATTGTTTCTGCTTCTTTAGAGAGTGTACCAACAATGATACTTTTTAAGATGTTGGCATAAGTGAGATCTGAAGATTGCCGCATGTTTTCTGTTAATTCTCTGTATTGGAAATGTTGCCAAAGGTTGACATTTCCAATGCTGCCAACAGTTTTACGGCAGAGTTTGTGTCCTAACGTTTTAAAAATAGGCTCACCTTTTACTGGTGTCAATTGAAGAAGAGCTCCGAAAACAATAATGTGTTTTCCTGCAAAGAGCTCTTCATAGTTTGTTTTCAGTACTTCTTGTAATCTGAGGTGAATCAAAGCCAACTTTGGAGATCATGCTCACTTCATCTATTAGTAGCATTTTCATTTGTTTCAATACTCTGCAGAAAGTGTGTAATAGTCTAATTTGTTCTGGTGTTCTACTGGCAATAGCAGTAATTGGTGTAAAGTAGCACCGCCTATGTTGTAGGCAGCTAAACCTGTGGGGGCAGTGAAAACAGCTGACAGTTTGTTGTTTGTCAATTGTTGAAGGAATTTACTGATGGAATTAGGAATGTTTTGCCAGAACCAGCTTCACCACTGACGTACATTAGTATAGGTTTATAATTATGGCAGGAACATTCTTTATTTTCATGTTGCACACCATGTGCAATTTGTTTTGTTACTTCTTCAAAAATGCTATGTTGTTCGTTGTTTAGTTTTGATTGTAGTATAGTTAAGTCTTCTTTATCTTCATACTGACACATGGTGTTTTCTACTTCTATCATAGCTAATTCTGCCTCATTTATTATTAGTGGTTCTCCAAGTGGTTCTTGGCTTCCTGTTACAGAAGGTTGACTACTGTCAGGAGTGTCTTTATCTAGTTGGGATTGGAGTTCTTCTTCGTGTTGCTGTTCATTGTGAAACATTGTTTTGTATTGTGTAAAGTTTACATCAGTTATAGTGCTTTCATTTGCTTTGAAAGCATCTTCATATGAGTCTTTAGTTTTCTATTATTTCTTCTTCTTTTCTCCATGGTTTAAAGAGTTGTACAGGGACATGTAATATATTTCTTTATCTTGAGTAGTCTTCAATGACAATTTGATATGATTAATTTAATTAAATTTGGTTTAGTGAGTTTAACTAAGCTGCCTTCACAGTTTGCCACTCTGCATTTACCTTTTTTTTCATCAGGTTCTATATTATTTTTGTATGTGTAGTTTTGGGCTATGTGGTATAGACACATGGTTTCCAAAGTATTACTTCTTTTTGGGTAGTATGTGTTCAATAAATTGTTTTTTAAAATGTCTTGGCTGTTGGGATAATGTTTGGCTATTGTTTCTATATCTTCGTATGTTTTTAGAACTCCTTTTCTAGTATTAGCTGGACCAAGACTTAGCCATATTATATTTTCAGATTTACCATACAATGCAGTACCAGTTAAACAATCAGCTGCTTCATATGATCCACATTCTCTATGGGAGAGCATTTTTATGCCCAAGCTGTATAATTTCTGAGACACTGTTTTATCTGATGACAGGTCATTCCAGAGGTCGTGGTGCTCTGTCTTTTCTGCTTTGGTTAAGTATGGTGTGACATATCGTGCAACTGCAGTAGAATTGTCTGCAATGTACTGCACATCTATGTTTGCATTCCATAAGATGGCAATGATTCCATTATAATCATTGATATATTTTTCTTCTTCTTTTCTTTTTATGTAATATGTATTTTTAGGTGACTTTTAGGTGACTTTAACACTATGTCTAACTGAAGACATGAGGTTGTTCACTTAACCTGTATTTGTAACTGGTCTAGGGAAACCAAATCGGCATTTGGTGTAGTATTTCCCTTTATTTTTGTATTTGCAACGACAATATTTGCCACATTTATGTCTTTGAAATTGTAAAATTTGTGCATGAAGATCACTATTTGTGGATTCTGATGGAATTTCACAAGTGACATATTTTTCAATAAACTATAAAACAGTGGCATCACTGTCTTGACCAAATTTAGGAGCATCTTTAATCCATAAAAGCATGTGGATACGTGGTGCTCCTCTGGCTTAGTATTCTTTTCTCCAAAAGGAGTGTTGCACTTCTCCAAGGGGAGGAACAGTTTTATTACAAATAAAATGTAGCATAGCAATGAAGCGATGGTGAAAATATCTTGAAACATTAACAGGATCCAAAGAACAAAGTTCTCCTTGTGTTAGAATATCTATGTTTGTTTTGTTTTTATTTGATATGCGTAGGAAATCATGTAAATCTTGCCATGCATATTCTGCACAACTTAATGTAACAAACCAAGTTGGTGGGCCAAGGTTTCTGATCATACAACGTACATCTCCATGACGTCGAAACCAGTACTCTTTAGTACCACGCATATTTGCTAATAGATTTGTAATATTTGATTGTAAAACCTCATCCTTTTGTAGCACTTTTTGTAATAATTGTGTAGCTGTCCTATTTTGAAAGTGTGATCCTGATTTTAATATGTGTGCAACTCCGTAACATAAAGTTGCTAGTTCACTTTCAAAGAGTAGGTGGAATATGTGTTCCACATTTTGTCTAAATCTGGGATCTACAGAATACATCCGTAATGAGCGGTATTCTGAAGCTGATATTTGAATAGGTCTATCATCATACCTTCCTCCTTTGCCAGTAGGAAAGAGTAGAGGAAAAGCATGTGCTTCTATACTTTTTTCCCATATGCTGATTGGTGATCCTTTTGTTTGACGCATTTGGTATGTTTCCAGTGCATCTTCTATGGTATCCTTAGAGTGCAAAGGATGAATTGTATAATGGTCTAAAGTATCTGATATTATAGCAGTATCTAGTAGCTCAAATTGACCAGCTTCTTGCGTTTCTTGAATTATTTCAGTTGTATCTTTCAAGTTTTCTTCAATATTAATTTCTTTGTAATATTCATTATTCTCTTTAAGATATTGTAAGGCTTGTCTAACTTTATGTAAATCTACCAGCTGTTGCCATATGTTTTTGTCTTTTGTAGGTACTCCATTTACTAACATAATTAAAGATTGCTGCATTGGACGTTGCACTCCTAGAGTATGCACATTTTCTTTTAGATCTAATGGTAAATAAACTACTTTTCCACAAATGCCTTTTACCAATTCAGAGGGAGGTAATTTTGCTGTTTTTGGTTGAAGGCGTATTATTGCTTGAAATGTGTGTACTGTTTGAATTATGATGCTCTCATATAAGTTGTTGTAGGGGTTTTGGTAGTGGGTATAATTCCAAATTATTTGTGATAGCACGTGAAGGAGTTTGGTTGTTGTCAAGTTTTGTAGTGCAGTAACTGCAAAGTATTAAGGGGTCACTTATTTCGTATTTGTTTTCACCTACAAGGTAGAGAGCTATTTCAAACCATTTAGAATCTTCATTGTCTTCTATTTTATATGATAGGTCTACAGTTTGTGTGTTACTTTTATAAAAGGTTCAGGGGCAACATACACATACAAGGTTTGGTACTTCAGCTGATGTACTTTTACATTTTAGTTTTTATGTTTTGTATGTGTTTAGCAAAAGGTTGCCATGTGTGGAATTGTTGCTAATTTGGTTTAAAGCTATTTCATTCTGTAAATGGCTTTCACTTCCAAAATATTTTTTCTGGATATAGTCAATTTCTTGAAGTAGGTCTTTCGCTGTACCATGTAGAAGAATGTTATTTAAATTTGCTAGTGCTAAAGCAGGACTTTTAGCATAGTACAGTTTATAGACTAGATTTCTTATACTTGAATGATGTGTTGATATTCTTTTGATATCATGGAAGGTGGTTTTACAAGTAGGTCCTGTAATGCAGGCCAATGAATGTCCTTGTAGTCCTGTGTATTTGCGCACTGGACAGGTATCTATATTTTTCAGTAGTTTAATTTTGATTTTGTCTTTGCTTTTTACATATTGATTGAGGAATTGGCATAAAGACTTGAAAAATTGTTTGGGAATGGTACATATTGACACGCATGGCCATTTGTACACTAGACATTCTGATTCAGTTGAATGGAGGGGTAATTTTAAGTTTTCAGGGCATATTTTTGTAAGGAGTACTTCTTGTTCCTTTATGGTATTATTTTTTTTCATAACCTCGACGACTGCTATGTATGACAATTGTATTTGTTTGCTTTTGTTTGTACGCTTCTTCACTAAAGTGTGGTTCTGTGCTGGTAATGTGATTCCATTCACCTCCGCAGATACTTAATAAGTTCTTTCTGTTGACATTTTGTTTATTGAGAAGCCTTTTTTGTAATTTAGTTATTAGTTTTGTTAGTTGTTTCATTTTGTTTAACACTAAAATAAATAACTTTCTTTTGAGAAGAATTGCACTATCTATCAACGCTTCTAAAATGAATTTCCTACGATAGGTTTTAAGCATTGAACCTGATTTCTCTCCTGTTTTTATAAGATTTGGAAGGACTTTGTGACGGAACATTTTGGCTAAAATAGTTTTCTTGGTATGCTTATGTCAGGATTCGTCTGTGGCGATTATGGACAATGTGGCGCCGCCATTGATAGGGCCATCACACTGATACAGACGTCTGTATCAGCGTTCTAGTTTATTTTCAAGATGGCCGCTACGGTATGTAAACATTCACTGCCGAAGGCTTCGAGCGTTGCAACCGTTCTGCTGATGGTACGCTCGCTTGTGTTTATTGTCTTCTCTTTGCATTCCCTTCTGCTTGCCTTCTGCTGATGCTTGTTTCCTCCTTCTCTTGCGCTAGCCCCCTTGCCCTCTGCGCTTTTCCATTAATTTCCTTTTCTCAACTGGCTCCCTTCGTGGCGTAAGGTGGATTGTTACATCAAAGGACGTTCCGCTCCAGTTACTACGATCCTCCTTGGCAATCGCTTCCACTGACTTCTGCAACTACAGGGTTTTTTCCCGCAAGGCTTTTTCCCTGATATCCGAGGGGTTGGCTCCCCGGAGAGCCACTTTCCCTCAGTGTTACATTCACTGAGGCAGGGTGGCTTGCGGGGGAGTCCGCCCATACCTTCATGATCGAAAGGGAAAGAAAATGAGAACTGGTGGGAAAGGAAGGAAGAAGGACCTGGAGGAGCTCTCTGACGACCCTTTAACAGACCCAGGTGAGGAGGGGTCTTCGGAAGGGGATCTTAGTCTTATCGATAACAGTTTGCAACGCCCAAGAACCCCTATGGCGTCACTAGAGCAATATCAGGAGCTAGTAGCGGCCATACAAGGAATAACCAACGAAATGCAGGCATTACGAGCCGAAAATAATATGCTTAAGCAACAGGAAAATACAGTGGTGAACCACAGAAGCTCAAAGAATTCCTAGAAGCTTGCCTTGTGTATTTCACGTTTCGACCCAGGACCTATGAGACTGATAAGGCAAAGGTTGGGTTTTTGGTTTCCAATCTAGGGGGCAATGCCTTGGCCTGGGCTACCCCTTTAATTGTGCAAGCTGATCCTTCAGTGAATGACTATGCAATTTTCATGCAGAATCTCAAGGACCGTTTTGAAAGGCCAGAAGTAAGATATACAGCTTGTGAAGCATTGGTAGATATCAAACAAGGTACTCAGAATGTACAATCATATGCGGCCAATTTCACCAGATTGGCTGTGGAGGCAGGATGGCCAGACTGAGCCCAACAGACGTTGTTTAGGAGGGGACTGCACGAGGATCTCAAGGATGAGCTTGCCAGAGTGGCTAGACCGGCTTCTTTTCAAGAATTAGTTACCCTAACTTTATAGTTGGAATACCAAATGTCAGAAAGAAGGCAGGAAAGACGCAGGAATCGAACACTACAACCTTCAATGATACCAGCTCCCTCCGTCCTGGAGAAAGAAGAAAGGGATGAACCGATGCAAATCGGGACTGCACGAGGTCCTCTCACCCCTGCTGAAAGAAGCCGACGCAGAGAACTAAGATTGTGCATGTATTGTGGCTCATCTTCTCATCTCCTGCGTGATTGCCCAGAAGTCCCTCCCTGGCGGAAGGGATACGAATCGCCCCGACTTTAACCAGGGACAAGGCCGGGGAGATAAAAATAGATCCCTGCAGTCAGAGGCAACCATATAAAGCACCATGGGATTGCCGACTCATGGTGTTGGACATCAGGATACATATCACTCCATCATCTTCTTTAAAAGCCCTAGCTATGGTTGATTGTGGAGCAGCGGGTAATTTTAGAGATGAGACCTGGACCAAAGAAAGTGGTATACCCACTATCTCCAAATCGGATCCCATTCCAGTAGAAGGAGTAGATGGAACTCCCTTGTCGTCTGGACCCATAGTATTGGAAACCTGCCCACTCGAGGTTTCATTCTATCAACATAAAGAAACAATGTATTTTGATTTAATAAAGGCAACTCACTTTCCAATAATACTGGGGATTCCTTGGTTACGACGACATAACCCCTGGATAGACTGGTCCCAAAATACGATCAATTTCCAGTCGACTTATTGTATTCAAAACTGTATTCCACTTCAGTCCCAGACACCCTCAGAGGCAAGCAACTCCCTGCCAGTCTCGGTGGTTCAACCCCTCCCTGCTACCTACCAAGACTATGCGGATGTATTCGAAGAAGTCGTACCTAGACTATTACCACCACACAGAAAGGAGGACTGTGCTATAGATCTGCTACCTGGAGCCCACATACCAGTGGGTAGAATGTTCCCTTTGTCTGTACCTGAAAAAGAAGCGTTGAGAGAGTATTTGGATATGAATCTCGCAAACGGCTTGATACAAGAATCTAAGTCACCTTTGGGTGCTTCTTTGTTTTTTATACCAAAGAAGGGGACAAGCGAATTACGAACCTGTATTGACTATCGAAGCCTTAATAGCCAGACCATCAGGGATCGCTATCCCATGCCCCTTATCAAGGACGTATTAGAGGCAGTAAGAGGAGCACGAGTATTTACTAAACTCGATTTGAGGGGAGCTTATCATTTGCTACGAATAAAAGCAGGAGACGAATGGAAGACCGCTTTTAGGACTCCTCTAGGCCATTTTGAGTATAAAGTGATGCCTTTTGGTCTGGTAAACGCACCCTCCATATTTCAACGATTTGTGGATAAGATATTTGCGGAGCTCTTATATACCTCAGTGGTGGTGTATTTGGATGACATCCTTGTATTCTCGCCCAGTCTTGAGACCCACCAAGAACACGTCCATGAAGTATTAAGAAGACTTAGACGACATCAATTATCAGCTAAACCTGAGAAATGTATCTTCGAGGCTTCGTC
The DNA here is from genome assembly GCF_040938575.1 of Ambystoma mexicanum. NCBI lineage: Eukaryota > Metazoa > Chordata > Amphibia > Caudata > Ambystomatidae > Ambystoma > Ambystoma mexicanum. The sequence goes on along the minus strand of NC_090921.1, from coordinate 1,203,946,069 downwards.
TCTATCCTATCTGGGATACATTCTATCACCAGGAAACATTCAGATGGATCCAGTTAAGATCCGTGCTATTCGATCCTGGCTCATTCCCAGGAATACAAAGGACATTCAAAAGTTTCTAGGTTTATCCAACTTTTATCAGAGATTTATAGCCAATTTCTCAGAAGTGGTCCTGCCCATTACAGCTTTATTGAAGAAGGGAGCTAGGTTCGAAAGGAATCAATCAGCAGATCAAGCCTTTCACACCCTTAAAGAACCAAACATGAAACTATGCTGTCATAGAGAAGGAACTTTTAGCGATCAAACAGGCGTGTGAAGAATGGCGACATCTCTTGCAAGGCGCCGCTTTTCCCTTCCTAATCAGAACCGACCATCGCAACCTCAAAGTACTCAGTCAGATGGAGTATAGGAATTCCAGACATGCCAGATGGGCGTATTTGTTTTCCCAATATGACTTTGAGATTACTTATATACCAGGCAAGGAAAACATCCTTGCAGATGCACTTTCCCATAGCCTTAATGATGAACCGGGCGAATCCAAAGATCCAGAGAGGATATTAGCGGGAAAGCGAATTATGGGGATTGCCAAGGACTTCCTCCAACAAGTACAAGAGGCAGCAGTCCCTTCTGCTGTGCCCCGACTTCCTGTACACACTTTATGCGAAAGAGAACCGGGAATGTATTATCATGGACAGGCTCTGTTTTTACCTACTAAGGAATTGCAAAACCAAGCTATGTCTTGGTGCCACGAAGGACCCACAGCTGGACATAAGGGAATTTATGCCACCAATGAATTGGTGTCAAGATATTTTTGGTGGCCAACTAGACACAAAGACATTAAAAGGTATGTGTCTACCTGCCCTGTATGCGCCAGTAGTAAATATACCACTTCCAAACCTACAGGCTTATTGCAGCAAGAAGCAACACCTCAGGGACCTTGGCAGCATATTTCCATGGACTTTGTGGTGGATTTTCCTCCCTCTGCGGGTAAGACAACCATCATGGTCGTAGTGGATTCATTTAGTAAACTTGCTCACTTCATCGCAATGAAAAGTCTTCCATCTGCACCGGTAACCGTTGTTTGTTCTATAATATGAAAATTCTAGCGGTTGAGTTGGGTAATTTGTGTGTCCAAAAGTAGGAATTTGTGCGCCATTCTGGCTGTAAATCACTGTTTAAGACATGGGGATTTTTGGACAGAGTGGTGCACAATCTCTATTTTTAGGCACATAAATAGCATGAATTAACTTTACAGTATGTTTGAGTAATAATACAAATATTATGGTGATATTCTACTTACTTTTTTTCTAAAATGAACAGTTTAATTCTTAGTTCTTCTTTGTTCTTCAAATTCGGCTGCTTCTTTTCAGGAGAATGGTCTTCACTGCAATTGTAAAAGAAACAAATTAGTAATTTTGTTTATATATAGCATTGTTTTTAATTTAGATATTGATTTTTTTAATTGAAATCCTCAGCGCCTTCCTTAAAACCATTACAACTATCTTATTCACATAAGATGCGTCGCACCAGTTCAATACATATGATATGTTCTTAATGAACAAATTGTATTGCAATGAGTAACTGTAACAAACAAAATATCTTTAGTATGTCTTGTGAAATTCATAATGTACCACTGAATACCACTATTTCTGTAACTAAGCTGTTCTAGGTAATACTGCCTTAATGTCATGCTTAAATTAAAGTAATCAAATAAATAAATAAATACAAAAATGTAATTGTATAAGTATTATTTTTTGAGATTTGAACATAGAGTGTGCATGCATGCAATTTTGTTTGAATATATGTAGTCTATAAATTTCATTTAAAAAATGTTAGTTTAACATGATTTGATAGTGTGTGTATAAAGAAAGTAAATAGTATAAAGGTTTATAAGTGATAGTTGATTTTAGGAAATTGGAAAAAAGTCAGCAGATTCATTTTACAGATTACACAAGCTAAAAGTCAGTTTGAAAATGTATTCATGTACTGTACAGAAAATATGCATACCTGTAGTTTGTGTTCATGCATATGGATATGCATGGAGCTGCAAGTAGAAATCTTGGAGACTTGTACAGTATTTCTTGTAGATGGTGCTTGCCAATGATATGACAATTGTACTCAGAGAGATTCACAGTACATTTGCAGTGCTGATCTATGATGATGCAGTTAGATGTAGAGGTCTTGAATGTGATTGGTGCATGGTCATGTGATTTCTTAGCTACATCCAATGAGGGAATGGCACAGAGAGTGAAGTGGAAATGGTAGAAGGGCTGTTCATGTTACGATATGTTTGCGGACATAGGGAGTTACATCTGGGGATTTTTGGGTTCAGAAGTCATGCAAAACGAGAATGAGCACTGAAAGGGATTGGTCAGGAAAGTTTAGTGGGTGCGTTGTGCCAGGAGAGAGTTTCTCAGATACTCTTTTTGCTAAGAGAACAACAGATAGCTATGGCTGTGTGTTTCAGAAAACAGATTGTTTGGATTTGCGAGATTCGTGGATACATTGGTTGAAGGTGCATGCAGAACGCTGTGGACTAGCTGTAGATCTTGGATTTCCACATGTGGAAGTACACTGGCATGGAGTACGTGGAATGAAGTGGTTGGACTTGCTACCTCTCTGTGCTACTTTGGAAACAAAGCAACATCCAGACATAATTGTAATTCATTGTGGAGGGAACAGTTTAGGACATGTCTTTGCAATTTGCAATGAAAGAAGGACTTGGGAAAGTCATGGACACGTTTCCTAATTCTCACGGATTGCGCAGAGACAAATTTGGCTTCGTTCTTCCTCATTTCGTCCACAAATGGAAAAAGCAAGGCGCAATGTTAATAAGGCTGTTTGTGCATTTCTAAGAGATTTTGGCATGTCCTCTTTTCACAATGAAAATATTATGTTTCGTAGTACATACATTTTTCGCAGAGATGGAGTCCATCTTACTTATGCTGGCAATCAGATTTTTCTGAGAAATGTACAAAATGCATTGCGACCTTTTTAGAAATGCAGCATCCATTTTGAAGTAGGTGTTAAGTATTTCTAATTTTTGACATACAAACACCTCCCAAAGGCTCTTTTCAGAGACACCACTTCCTCCCAGAGAAAAATGCAATGGTTACAATAGGGTAGCACCCCAATTTTTTAATGTTCACGAACTGTCCGGACTTTTAAGAAATACAAAGTGCCCTGCTTTATTTATCTTCACTTCTATTTTTTAACTGTGAAAGGCGGCTCTGAAAAGAGCCTTTTTTTTAATTTTTGGAATTTTGTATTTTTTTGGGGTTTTTTAGACACGACACACTAGGAGAGGAGGGGAAAGGAGGGTAGAGGGGGGACACCAACCACAGGGATAAGAAAGGGCGAGCTGAAAGAGGAAGATGTAGAGTGGGTTTTATTTGGGTAGTGAGCAGGACTTCTCGTGCTCTGAGACGATAGTCTCAAAAGCATTCCGAAGTCGCTCCCTCCTGCAGAGTACTGTGTCACAGTACATACATACAACTGAAAGGTAAGGGTCATCAGAATTCTGTATGGCCTGTGAGGCAGCTTGAGGAAGAAGGTGTCCCACAGAGGGGGTCCCTGTAGTGACAGGATCAGAAACGGAGGATGAAGTAGAGGAAATCAACCTACTACGTTCTTCGCAAGGTACAACCTTGCAAATAGCCCTAGAGTGAAATGACCTCAGGTGTCGCTTCATGGTCGTGGTCCCAAAGCTGTATGAACCGTGCTTCCCGCGACTGAGTATCATTTTGCACTCATTGCAGATAACACGGTTCGCGCAAGCCTTAGGACCATTCCCATAAATGGAAAATAACCGCCACACCCAAGACTCACGTCTAGTGCAGGTAGTAGGGATTTCCTCTACCTAATTCTCGTCATCCTCTTCTTCCTCCTCTGCCTCCTTACTCCTGTTCCCCTCTTCAGGCCCTTGGGAAGGTGGTGGTGGTGGAGGGGGTGGGGGTGTTGCTGAAGCAGGTGCAGCACCAGGTGGCAGTTCTGCAGCCAGGGATGCCATCTCGATGGTGTAATCAGCAAGTTGCTGGAGAAATAGCTGTGCTCTGAAGAATAGCCAGAAACACAATGAGAATAAGCTCTAGGGCGTGGTCCTTTATAGGGGTGCTTGTAGCTGGTCGCGGACATGCGCGCTGTCCCCGGACAGATCAAACACAAAAAAGGGTTCAAAAAGTTTCAAAGGATATGTAGAAACTCAGGATTACAATGTGGGACTTTTTATGGAAAGATATTGTGGATTACTCGAAAATGTACTTTTAAATTGTTCGGGGACACGAATAGTGTCTGCATTCAGAACACGCGATCAGCATGGGCGCGGTCACATGATCCCTTCTCAAACATGTCCGGGAAGGAAGCTCCTGTCCGCAGGACACCAAATGCACGGACATTGGTTTGCGCATGTGTGTTGATGTTCTACGGACAGTGTTCGGATCCTGAATTCATTGAAAGTGCGCCACACATCAAACGAACATTTCTGGACATCGCGTGTGCTCTATAACAGTTTAAACTTGCTAGGGAACACTACGGACAGATATAGTGTTCTTTAGGAAACTTCCATTTTCGTTTGATTACGAACTTTTCAGAACATCAATTGTGTTCTTAGAACAGTTTAACTTGCTAGCGAACATTACGGACAGGTATAGTGTTCTTTAGGACACCTCTATTTTTGTTTAATTACGAACATTTCAGGACACCAATTAGGTTCTTAGAACAGTTTGAACTTGCTAGAGAACAGTACGGACAGGTATAGTGTTCTTTAGGACACCTCCATTTCCGTTTAATTACGAACATTTCAGGAGACCGCTTGTGTTCTTAGAACAGTTTCAACTTGCTAGCGAACAGTACGGACAGGTATAGTGTTCTTTAGGACACCCCCATTTTCGTTTAATTACGAACATTTCAGTACACCAATTGGGTTCTTAGAACAGTTTCAACTTGCTAGCGAACAATACGGACAGGTATAGTGTTCTTCAGGACACCTTCATTTTCGTTTATTTACGAACATTTAAGAACACCCGTGCTGTCCACAGACATCTACATTGCTTTTTAAAAAAATAAAAAATGGGAAGTAATTACAACGCAATATAAAAATGTAACTTTATTTCACATATATTAATAATTTATGACAGAGAAGGTGAGACAGAAACAGAAACAAAAACAGTAGAATTAGGGGTTTCAACATGATTGGTATCAGGTGAAGAGGGGATGGAAGTCTCATCAAAACGTTTTGGATTACATGTGGGACAATGTTATGAGGTTTTTGTTTTAAAATGATCCTCAACAAAAGTTTTCAAATTATTAAAATTGCTCAATAATAAATACATTTTTTCTTTTAAGCTGTCAAGCGTGTTTTCCATAACAGTTTCTACAGACATATTTTCTATTTTGGTATGCTCTGTACAAAAAGAAATATATATGTTAAATATATATAAAATAATAACAATTAAATGGTTTATATTGTAAAGTGTGTACCATTAGCTTCACTATTTTCTGACATTTCGTCATGTGGGAAGTGCTCCTCTAGCCATTCCAGAGTACTAGACATTTCTGTGAGAAAAAAAATATATAATATTTTTTTTTTAATCTAATACAGAAAGTTTATAAATGTATGAGTAAAATTATGTACACTTACTATTTCAGGTAAAATATGTTCTGAGTGCTCTGTAGGTCTGGTCTTGGTTTTAGTTTTACAAAGGTAGCGGGCGCCCCTCTCTCGCAAGAACAGACATGATAACCTGTTCAGTGGTTATTAACCACTTGAGAGTTCGCAGCCACTGCTTTTACTCACTGTGCCTTTCACAGATGGGAAATATCCATTTGCATATCAGTCTTTGTCCTGCCCAGGGGCAGTCCAGCACCGAAATACAATGGCAATTCCAATCTGAACGAGAGTACCACCAGCAACCCCATACACGTGTTTCACCCTTGTTGGGGATCATCAGTGAGGTGAAGCTGATGCCTCTCTAAGCACAGTGAGAGGGAGACCACGTCTGGTTGCCCCCAGGAGACCTAGGGTTACCAATCCCAGGTTCCTTAACAAATAGTTTTACAAAGGTAGCGGGCGCCCCTCTCTCGCAAGAACAGACATGATAACCTGTTCAGTGGTTATTAACCACTTGAGAGTTCGCAGCCACTGCTTTTACTCACTGTGCCTTTCACAGATGAGAAATATCCATTTGCATATCAGTCTTTGTCCTGCCCAGGGGCAGTCCAGCACCGAAATACAATGGCAATTCCAATCTGAACGAGAGTACCACCAGCAACCCCATACACGTGTTTCACCCTTGTTGGGGATCATCAGTGAGGTGAAGCTGATGCCTCTCTAAGCACAATGAGAGGGAGACCACGTCTGGTTGCCCCCAGGAGACCTAGGGTTACCAATCCCACGTTCCTTAACAAATAGTTTTACAAAGGTAGCGGGCGTCCCTCTCTCGCAAGAACAGACATGATAACCTGTTCAGTGGTTATTAACCACTTGAGAGTTCGCAGCCACTGCTTTTACTCACTGTGCCTTTCACAGATGGGAAATATCCATTTGCATATCAGTCTTTGTCCTGCCCAGGGCAGTCCAGCACCGAAATACAATGGCAATTCCAATCTGAACGAGAGTACCACCAGCAACCCCATACACGTGTTTCACCCTTGTTGGGGATCATCAGTGAGGTGAAGCTGATGCCTCTCTAAGCACAGTGAGAGGGAGACCACGTCTGGTTGCCCCCAGGAGACCTAGGGTTACCAATCCCAGGTTCCTTAACAAATAGTTTTACAAAGGTAGCGGGCGCCCCTCTCTCGCAAGAACAGACATGATAACCTGTTCAGTGGTTATTAACCACTTGAGAGTTCGCAGCCACTGCTTTTACTCACTGTGCCTTTCACAGATGGGAAATATCCATTTGCATATCAGTCTTTGTCCTGCCCAGGGGCAGTCCAGCACCGAAATACAATGGCAATTCCAATCTGAACGAGAGTACCACCAGCAACCCCATACACGTGTTTCACCCTTGTTGGGGATCATCAGTGAGGTGAAGCTGATGCCTCTCTAAGCACAGTGAGAGGGAGACCACGTCTGGTTGCCCCCAGGAGACCTAGGGTTACCAATCCCAGGTTCCTTAACAAATAGTTTTACAAAGGTAGCGGGCGCCCCTCTCTCGCAAGAACAGTTTTTAGTTGTGGAGTGTCTGTGAGGTAATTATGTTGGAAGCCTATTTATCTTCTCTTGGTATATTCCATTTTAGAATATATTGTATTTAAATGAATGGTTAGTGCGGTACATATATGGGTTACATTTCTTATGTATTACTACATATAATATGTATGTGTACTACTTTGTGAATGTTTTAAATGTTATCATGTTGTAATATAACAATTAAACATACCCCCCCCCCAGTCTTTTTAGGTAGTGGTACTGTTGTCCGAATATGTCCGGGGACATCAAAAATGTTCGCGGACATTACATTCAGTAGAAGTGGTTCAGTATGTTCCATATTACATGTACATAAAGTGAAAGTTACTATTGTTAAGCTTTGCTACTAAAAACCTATGAAATTCTGTGAAAACACTTTGTTAAAGGGACGTTATGGTTCCAAGTAAAACCGAAAAACCCTTGAAATTCGCCAGTTATGGTAAGCTAAGCAACCATAACTCACGCCACCACCGTGCACTGCTAATACTAACACCCAGGACATCAAAGATGACATCACAAATGTCATTGATGACATCACTGATGACATCACATGTGCATTTATCTTTCATGAAAAGTCTGTACAAGGGTTTCTTATTGTAATGTTAATAAAAAAAAGTGTCAAGGATCATTGGAATAAATATCAATTGCTAATTCGTCCATCCAGTATACTAAGGTGCTCATGTAGAAACATAGGCATTGTGTGTAGCATACATGATGGAGGTGCAATATTCATAAACTTGCCATGTTGAATAGTGAAATGATAACTGTTTTGTTATTAGACTTTTGCATACTGTGAAACATGTGATAAGTAGATAATAAAACCCACTTACTACATAATTGCATTATTATAGACAAAACACAAAGAGACAACGCCACATACAAATATGAGTATATACAAGGGAATTGAAGTAAGAAAAAAAACAGTGTTCATAACCTAACTGATTACCTTTATGCAGAGAAATGATTGCTCTGTTTCAAACCTGCTACTTACCATATATATATATATATATATATGCCACATGTTGTGCCTGGACTCTAAGGAAAGTAGTGTGAATACAAGATATAAAAATAGGAACATATACAGGGAAAGTACAGTAATAAAAAACAACAGAACTATCAGAAAGTGCTGACAAGTCTACTGATTATTTTAATGCACAGAAAGTATTGCTGTCTTTCAAGCTTGTGTCTTCCCCTATGTATATGTTTCATATGATATGACTGGACCCTAAGGGAATTATTGTAAGAACATACTTGAAGGATAAGTCTACAAATATACTACCTTTTCCACTTTTAATTCCTGACTGTTACTGAAGAAAACCATGTGGCCTAGATATGTCAGTAAAGGAAAAAAGGGGGAACCAGACATGTGATGTCATCAGTGATGACATCAATGACATTTGTGATGTCCTGGGTGTTAGTCTTGGCAGTGCACGGTGGTGGCACGAGTTATGGTTGCTTAGCTTACCATAACTGGCGAATTTCAAGGGTTTTTCGGTTTTAATTGGAACCATAACGTCCCTTTAACAAAGTTTTTTCACTGAATTTCATAGGTTTTTAGTGGCACAACTTAACCATAATGTCCCTTTAACAAAGTTTTTTCACTGAATATATATATATATATATATATATCTATATATATATATATATATCTATATATATATATATATGGGGTTGCGGGGGGTTTCTCCCCGCATATATGTAACAATTGACCTTCACAATTCGGTCAATTGTGCAAAGGTCATTTGTAATTCGAACAATTGTAGTTTGAACAATTCGTATACAACCAGCTGAAGCCCATGCATAATGCCAGTTACTGTTGTAATGTAATTAGTGATGTCATCAGTGATGTGTTCTGTGATGTCATAAATGTGGTCATAGTCTGTGCAACAGGTGTCGCGAAGTTAAGGTGGCTGTAGCTGAATTTCCATGGTTTTGTTGCATTAGGTTCTCACCTTAACGTCCTGGCAACTAAAGTGTGTTCCTTGAATTTCAATTTTTTTTTATTCCATACACAAAGTTGCATATTTATTAAATATTATTGTTCATAGCAGCAGCTACAGCATCAGCCAATGAATTGCAGGATTTTACATGTAAAGCTAACTTGAGCAACGACTGGAGTGCTTTTATTTGCAGCTAAACTACTGCCCCTTTTAACAGTGTAACCATGTAAACAAACAAACAATTGGGAGATTTGAATTACTGAAACTGCATAAAATAAATTACAATAGATTTTGTAATATATTTTTGCAGTCTGTGCTCAATTGTATCTATTTTTTCTAACTTAAAAGGCGACCCTTAAAAGGGTCATTTCAAGGGATGGAAAGAGGGTGGTGGAATAGGGGAGGAAAACACAGAAGAACGAAATATCTAACAAAAAGAATTAAAATAAAAAGCAACACAAATATATCTTTATTTTATTTTTAGAAAAAGGGGGTGAACTGCCACTTATAACAAGTAATAAGAATGACAGGTAATCAGGTATTCAGCTATTAACTTCTACCATTCCTCAAATGACTACCCATTTAAGACATCATCTACACATGACTTGTATCATGGGAAGATCAGGAGTTGGTAAAATAGGAGTCTGTGCAGTTGACACCCCTGCTGAACTTGATTATCCACAACCACAGCTCACAGCTACAATAAAGATATAAGACCACATATACACCAAAAAAGACTGCAGCCCAGTACGGTCCAGACCATCTCATGCAATTTTGAATACACAACATCCCAAGAGACTCGCACCAAATGCTTTATCATAATTGATGTTCCCAAGCTTGATCCCATATCTTTGTTTTTCCTTCTCTCATTTCTGAAATGCTGGTGTGTCTTCAACAGAATAAATACAGTATTAGTACCCCGGGATGAAGTGGATGAAACCTTCCAACAGATGCATTGCAACAGAAAGAAAAGATCCTAGGGAGGCCTCTTGCTCATCCAAGTGCTACTATTGGAGATAGGAGCACCACATCTGTAAATACTTCATGAAAAGCCTTCCCTCTGAACCTCTAGCATTTCTAATAACTCTTCAAAGTAGTAGAGTAATTGGGCGAGGTTGATTCTGCACAACCACTGCTCACAGCTACAGTAAAGATAAACCACCACATGTAAGCCAAAAAAGACCCTCCGGTATGGGCCAGACCATCTTGTGCAATTTCCAGTACACATCATCCACATTATCGCAGGAGACTCGCCCCACATGATTTTTTGTGATTGATATTCCCAAGCTTTCGGACAAAACATGGTCAAACAAAATTAAGCCACCTCACTAGAATGTCTAAAAACTGTTCAAATAGAGTGTGCCAACGCTGCAAATGTTTGAAGATTTGTTGCAGAATGTGCAAAGTACCTCCTCTGCCTCTTTCAGCAGTGTTATTCGTGTGAGTAGCCTTCTTCCTCAGTGGCAATGAATTCAGAAACCAAATGATAACATCATCACTGCTGCTTCTCTTGTGATCGGACATGTCGGAATGTCCAACTGGGAAGGAATATGTAAAACAATAAAAATGACAACATGAAAAAGACAATGGGCCTCATTAGGACGCTGCCGGTCTGGAAACAATGGTGCTGGTAAGCTCACTGGCACCAATGTTTCTGGACCGGCATATTACAGGTCTGCCTGCTGGAGCCGCTGGGCCTGACAGGTCTGACCCTGTCGCGCACAGCTGCTACCGTAGGTAGACCCATCACAGAAGCACCGGCACCATTAGCAACAGTGCCAGTGCTTCTGTTTCCCCACTCCCGTAGAGTGCAACATTAATTTATAGTCATTTTAATTGTTTTAATTAATCCAGGATTAGTTTTGTGAGTAGTTGCTGTAGAGCTTCTTCTTTGATTCTTTGTCATACTACAATAACTTCTTCACCTTTTTCAAAATATTTCAAATATTTTGAAACAATTGAAGATATAATACACTTTCAAAAAAATTGTGTTGATTGTATAAACAATTCATAGTACACAGGCAATCTATATATGTTTGGTGAAAAATATTTCTTTCTTAAAATATTAATGTTCATCTCATTGTACATATTCATAAGAGTGACGTGCAGTTTTAGGATATTGTGCTATTTTTAGGGTACATTTATTCTTGGATTAGATATTTCAAATATGCAGCTAATTTTTGAAAGAGAGGATTTTTATTGTTCAGACCACTTAGACATTACCAGAAGTAAAAACTGGAACATGTAAAGTAGACACTATTGTCAAAATCAAAGGTTCATTAAGTATTGGTGACATCACACTGGTGGAATCCCCTACTTGAAGTGCAGCCAATGTATATACACATAACACATGACCCCAAGCATTTTATTTTTTGTAGTGCTCGTACAATTTCCAATACGCATCATCCACATCATTTAACGGAACTTGCACCTCATAATTGATCATAATTAATGTTTCCACACTTTAAAACAGAACATTAGATGGGCCAATTTTCTCATATATAAAAGAACTATAAAGCTCCTTTAAGAAACATATTTTTTGCAACACATACTTATGTCTGTTGCTATTAGCAGTGCATGCCAGGTGGAAATCATCATTCAATTGCATATGCCATAAGGCTCCAACATGACCCCAGCCAAACCAAACAACCCCTATTATTCACTACACCTACGATGCATTCTAGTTTAGTGTCCACTATACCATAATAATGTAACCAATGGCCACTGCCCATGGCTTGCGACCAGGGCAAGTCAACAAAGCCGTGGAGCATAGGCATCAGCCATGCCGCATTCACCAATAATCATATCAGAGTACACATATGCGGTTGCCGAATGTATATCACTAATTTGTTCCACTTACATTCTTTCTTACACTTTGGGAAAATAAAACACAACACATATTTCCATAAATACATGCCTGCAGGTCCTTGCTAATGCGTGTTGCACACGTTTGTTGTAATCTACCCACCAATTCAGGCTGTAACCACAAGTTAAATATTTTTCCCCATTCAAACCTAACGCTTTGGCCATGCTGCATGCCACAATAAGCAAATTACAGTACACATTTCTCCTTGCTAACACCCAGTCACCACAGTTATATCACTGTGTTGTGTACTTACTATTTTTACTTTTTTTTAAAACACAGGACATATTTGCAAAACCATGCTTTCCAGTTCTTGCTGACCTCTCTCATACATATTTGCTGCAATCCCATCCACCACTTCAACCTGTATCCACAAGCACATTTGTTATTCCCTTTCAAACCTATCCCAATTTCAAAAAGACCTTGCCACATACCCGGTCCCTTGTGCATATGGCCACTTTAACCCCATTGGTCGTCCCTCGTGGTCATGGCCATTACCCAGATTATCTGAGTCATGACCTTATGCCATGACCCAGACAATCTGGCTCTGCCCATGGCCACAGGCTCTACCTCAATCTCCACAGATATATCACTATTTTTTATACCTACATTAAAAAATAATCATGCTTCCAGGTCCTTGCCAATGCTCCTTACACGACTTTGCTGGAAATCCGCTCATGTTTAATTTTTTCAAAACTGTGAAAAAGTACGTCCGTTCAATAGCCATATGACTTAAACCCCCACTTCACAAAATCCATTCAGTCTTTCCACACACATTCAAGGTCGGGTCTATAACCATTCTGAAAACATTTGTTTGTCTACATTCGTCAAACAGCAAAAAAGTTATAAACCATTTAAAAATGGTGAGACCCCCCTCTAACTTAGCCCGCTGTTCACAAAATCCCACCAAACTTTGCAAAAACATTTATATCTAGATCTAAAATCTTCAGATTCGCCAAATAGCACTACATTCATAAGCCTTTACAATATATTGGGACCCCCCTCTAATTGTGTTCCCTCTTGACAAATCAGCACTACACTTTGCAACCATTCAGAATCAGGTCTAGAATGAAATTCCTGAATTCCATTGAGTGGCGCCAAAGTTGTAAGCCATCCAAAAATTGCTTTTCATCAACCCTGTAATACCCATATAAGCATAGATGCCCCCAAACATCTAAGATGTCCATGGACATCACAGGACTGTCCGAGACTGGGTGCACAGTAAACTGTCATTGACAGCTGCCAGTATTTCTGTAGCAAATAACAGTAAAGCAACAAGAACATTAAAACAAAAACAGTGTTCCCTATTTAAAACTGTTGCACATGTAAACTTCTAATAAACCATCCCAACATTTTTACAACATCTCATGGCCAGGGACTTTTCACCCCAGCTGAGAGTATACCTAAACAAAGAACTTAAAGAAAAATATGAAACCCTGACACCCCAAACTATATACCTGCGCATATCGATCTACACATACCCGTGGCTATCTGTAGTCTTTTGTAGCATCAAATATAGCTGCAAATATCGTCAAAACGGCACACATTTTTTTCCCTGTCCCCCAGGCCCTCATTGATTGCCCCTTCATCTGTGCCAGCTCCCCCAATCCCCAGTTGGCCTCCTCACCTCCTCTCCCCTCTCCCTTTCACCCCAGAAAACACGCATTTTGCATCCAGATGTCTGCTATTTGCAGCTATGGCCGAGACTACAGACAGCTTCATGCTGCAAACACGGTCCCTACACATGCTCCAACTCCCAAATTTCACTCAGTGCCCCCCTGGCCATTCCCCCACCTATATCCTGACAACATTTGTATGTTTTTTGACCTACAAATAGCTTTTTACAGCATTTAATTTTCCGAAAACCTCAGCTATAGCCGTGAATATCGCTCGCATTGAGAGAAAAATGAGATGGCGGTCATTTCATTTCTGAAAACGATGATCCACCATGGGAGATATAACTATGTTTGTGGGGACAGGGGCACCACCTTCTCCATCACACTTTTAAATAACCACTGCACGGAATAACCTCAAACCACAAAAGATTGTGAGTCAACGCTTCATGCCCAAGTTGTTTTGGAGCTGGTCCAAATCCATCCATCAGTTTTGCTGTGCGTTTTGAAGTAGGCTGCACTTTTGGTAAAAGAAAACAAATTACGCTTAATAACTTTTTCATTTTTTAACAACTCTTTATGAAACTTTGAAGCCGGGGGGACCCTCAGACTTTTTAGCACTTTCAAAATTCCGTCCAAATCCGTTACTCAAATCAAAGGTTATTAAGAATAGAGTTTTGAGGGGTTCCAATGCATCTTTGACTCACCTTAACTATAGGGCAGCAATTGCCGCCCTATAATATATATATTACATGGCCTGCAGTAGTGGCCGTGTAGTTATGGTGAAGTTGCTCATCTCATAGGAAGAACACTTTTTGGGGGCTTATAACTTCGCTTACCCTGGATGAATCCTTACCAACCTTTGCAAAACAAGTATATGGCCCACTGTGAATTTTTCTGGTAAGTTTGGTGAGGTTTTGTCAAGGGGGGGCAAAGTTATAGGGGGTCCCAATTATTTTTCCCCATAAACTGAAAGGAAAAAAACTTTTCTCACTCCTACAGCCCAAACTGCTAGACGGATTTTCACCAAATTTGCAGCAGGAGCTTTTGTAAATTTGGTGGAAATCCGTCAAGTTGTTTTTTGAAAATGACTAAAAAGTAGGTCCCAAAAAATTAGTGATATCTGGGTTCATTCCGTGGACCCATTTCCCTGTTCGGTCCGCAGACAGGCATCTGATTGGCTTAGACGGTGACGTGATGTTCGCGGACATCGGATGCATCCACTGATTTGATGGTGAAAAGCGTGAAGTGCGTCCGATTTTACCATGTTAGATTCGTGGACTTCGGCCGATGTCCGCGGATATCGAGGTAAAAACATATAAAAAAAACACATTACACTTGTCAAACTTATCAGACAATCTCTAGAGGGTGTGAGGGGTGATTTGGATCGGGTGGGATATGCCATAAGAAGCCAAAAAAAAGGTGCTTTCACCATAAAGGTCCGAATGTTTGCGAACAGTCCTGTGAAGTTCGGGGACACTTCAGAAGTTCGGGAGCAGTCCTTGGTGGCTTATAACTTTGACACCATTCATTGAAACTGCATGGAACATTTGAATTCTATTCTAGACCTGGGACTGAAAGGCTTTGCAAAGTTTGGTGGGATTCTGTAAAGTGGGGGCGAAATTAGAGGGGGTC
Source organism: Ambystoma mexicanum (assembly GCF_040938575.1). Lineage (NCBI taxonomy): Eukaryota > Metazoa > Chordata > Amphibia > Caudata > Ambystomatidae > Ambystoma > Ambystoma mexicanum. The sequence continues at coordinate 1,203,930,832 of NC_090921.1, read as the reverse complement.
CCAAAATAATGTAAAGGCTTATAAATATGGTGCCATTTGATGAATCTGCACAAAAGTTTGCAAAACTATTTTAAATCTAGATACAAATGTTTTTGTAAAGTTTGGTGGGATTCTGTAAAGTGAAAGCAAAATTAAAGGGGGTCCCAAAATAATGTAAAGGCTTATAAATATGGTGCCAATTGACGAATCTGCACAAAAGTTTGCAAAACGATTTTAAATCTAAATATAAATGTTTTTGTAAAGTTTGGTGGGATTTTCTCAAGAGGGGGCTAAATTAGAGGGGGTCCCAACATTTTTAGATTGCTTATAACTTTGCCTCCATTTGACAAATGTGGACAAACGTTTTCAGAAAGATTATAGACCCAACCTTGAATGTTTGTGTAAAGTCTGAACAGATTTTGTCAAGTTATATGACTATTGTACATAGATGCATTTTCTCACTTTTTGAAAAAAATTAAAACATTACCGGATTTCCGAGCAAACTCGTGTGAGGAGCACTGGCTAGAACCTGAAAGCATGGTTTAGCAAACGTGCCGGTGACAAGTGTCATAATTTAGGTTAAAAAAATAGTGATATACCTTCGGTGACTGGGGTATAGCCTGTAGCCATGGGCAGTGGCCAGATTGTCTGGGTCATGGTATAAGGTCATGACCCGGACAATCTGACTACTGGCCATGACCACGAGTGATGAAAAATGGTGTTGAAGTGGCCATGTCCACCTGGGACCAGCTATGTGATAAAGTTATTCGAAGGTAGGATAGGTTTGTGCTCGTGGTAATATGGCCATAGGTTTCTGACTTTGCCTTCTGCAGGCTGCAATGGAAAGGGAAGATGGACTTTGTACTGAGCCCCACCTTCTCTTTCCATGGTGTTCATCTTGGAAAAGGATTTTCCGTCCTACAACGGGACGCCACAGGCATCCCACTGTAGGAAAAAAAATCTATTTTTTAGCACCCCAGGTTCTCGCTTTGGAAACCAGGGGTACTAATGGCCTTTATCCGCCATTGCAGGGACTGCAATAGAGGATAATGGTCTGAAGCCCTCGCTATTTATTTATTTATTTATAACGCACCGAAGCCCGCAGGCATCAGAGCGCACACGATTGGGCCGATAAATGGGCTGCCGGGTCGTTACCCCCAGTTCCTGGAACGGGGGATGAATGCCACATTATTTCCATTAGCATAACACAAAATGCTAATGGAAATGTTGGAAAAACGTATTGAGTTTATGTATGGTCACGTGGCACTGTCTGGAAGGTCCACAGTGATGTTAGATGTTCGATGACTACAACGGAAGCAAAAACAGTGGAAAAAGTATATAAGTGTTAAAAATGCTGCTAGAAGGTGGGAAATGGCAGCGTTTTAAGGTGAAATGTTGCAAATTGGACACAAACACCAGTATGATATTAGTAAGTTGTAGGAAAATAGCATGCACTGGTAAAAACCCATGGAATTCTCTGAAAAAACTTTGTTAAAGAGACCTTATGGTTAAGTTGCACCAATAAAAACCTATACAATTCAATGAAAAAACTTTGTTAAAGAGACATTATGGTTAAGTTGCACTAGTAAAAACCTATGATATTCAATGAAAAAACTTAGCTAAGGGGACGTTATGGTTAGGTTTCACTAACAAAAACCTATGAAATTAAATTACAAAACTTTGTTAAAGAGACGTTATGATTAAGTTGCACTAGTAAAAACCTATGAAATTCAATGAAAAAACATTGTTACAGGGACGTTATGGTTACAGGTAAAACCGAAAAACCTCAGAAATTCACCAGTTATGGTAAGCTAAGCAACCATAACTCGCGCCACCACCGTACACTGCTATGACTAACACCCAGCACATCAAAGATGACATCACAAATGTCATTGATGACATCACTGATGACATCACATATCTGGCTCACTTATTTCTGTTCACTGAAATATCTAGGCCAGGTGGTTTCGTTCACTGAAATTCAGAATATTAAAATTCAAAAGGTGCTGTACATCTAGGCGTTAACCTTGTCATATGTCCTGAAAGTACTTTACTAAGGGTTTGATCTCAGCTCATGGAGCAGTATATACATGGGGCAAAAGCAGGCCTCAAACACACAATTTATTTGTATACATGAAGATAAACTTTAATGCTATTAACATTTCTGATGATTCTGTTTCTTTCTTCCTTACTTTAGTTTCCTTTTATGTGCCTCTGATTTGTATGCATTGTGGGTCTTCATAAGTATTGTTTGTACTAGCACAATTTTGTAGTGAGTTTTGAATTGTTAGCTAGTTATTGCATGTTTAACATTACACTATCACCCCTGACATCTTGTTACCAACATTATAAACACAACCTCTTGTAGGGACTTTTCATCAAAATTAATTTCATATGTGATTTCATCAGTGATGGGCAACCCTGCAGACCATAGTTCTTCACCTGCCAACCCATTACACAAAGGGTAAAGAGCATATGCAAATCAGGCTTGGTCGGCAGTCCAACCCTAACTGCTAGGTCACATACCTTCTGCACGAGACCACAAGCATCCCGAGACACCTTTTGACCTCAATGGACATCATCTGTGAGAAGTAGCTTGAGTCTCTAGGCCCAGCAGGCACGGGAACCACATCTGGGCATATCTGTCCCACTTGGGGTGACAAAGAAAAAACAACGAGGTGATTGCTGGAAGGTTTAGAATGCATCTTAGAACTCTGGCAATTGCTTTGTGAAACCCTCCAGACCATCGTGCTTTGACTGCCAAGCCATTACAGAGGGGGGAAAGACCTTATGCAAATCAGGCTTATTCCCACACCCAAAGGGGCAGTCCTGCCCGAACTGCTAGGTCACATCCCTTCTGCATGAAACATCAAGCACCACCAGAAATGTGTCTGCCTCATTGGGTGTCACCAGTGAGGAGTAGCTTTGGTCTCTTGGCCTAGCAAGCATGGGACCCATGTCTGACCATACCCGTCCCACTTGGGTTGATAAAGGAAAAACAAAGAGGTGATGGCTGAAAGGTTTAGAACTAATATTAAAACTCTTGCAATTGCTCTGGGCAATACTCCATACCATCCTTCTTCACCTGCCAAGCCATTATAGGCCTGCAGGCACTGTAGTGTTCAAATAATTGATAGCAGGATACTTTTCTACTGACTACAGTGTGGCCTTCCAAGTGACCCTGTCTAGTCTCATGTGTTCAACATGTGTACCTGCCCAATGAAAAGTGCACGTAATCGGTCTACTGTTCTGCTGAATTCTGAGTTGCCACAATACAGTAATCATGAAGCACTGCACTGCTCACATGATCTTGCAGTGTGAAACTGACTGTGCATTTCGGAGTCTAGGAACAATACAATTAGCTAACACTGATTACAAACCTACACCTGTTCACCAGGTTGCACTTAATGATACGATACACTTGCATGTCATACTGATTGTGCAGAGTAGTGCCGCTCCAGGCCAGTTCCTGCCACATCCTTGAGTATTTACCCACACAATGCGGGCTCTGACATACAGGGAAAAGCAGCTGCCCTGTTTGTGTACATTTGTTGAAATCAGATGTGTATGCAAGCACTACTCAGGCACCTATGTGACTTTTTCCATTTGTATAGGTAAACATAATTTGGAAATCGGTCCTCTGTAATATCAAGGATGATAATACTCTAATGTGGCACACGGTACACTGAGTGCATACTCTAACTATGCCATAGGAACACACATCCAAAGAGAACCCACAGGAATGTGGTATGGCAGGAGACGAATACGGTTGAATTCCATCTAGTGAACTGGGACACCAGAAACCATCAAGGAAAATAGCATATATTGTCTGCATGCCTTGTGCATGCCCTGGCACAACGTACAGCTGTTCTCCAGGTCATGTGTAATCATGAGCTGCACAAGGTTCTTCAAGGGCTCTGACTCACTCAGAGTTTAGTCAAGCAGATGTGCATTGTACACTATATTGTGTGCCACACTTAGGACTTTCAATTGGTACTGGAGTAAATCACCTGCGGGTGCTGTGGTCTGGTCAGGGACTGCTCCCTAGGCTTGCCCATATCAGCAATACTCACGACGCTTGGGTGTATGGTCTTCATGATGCACATCCTCAGAAGCGTTCTTCTTATCCTGTGTCATCCAGTTGTTGATGCACACGTTCCACCTCAAAGCCTCCCTGATCCCTTCCCTGTCACGGAGATGCAGGGGTTTCAGTGGGACTGAATGCCATCTGTGAAGGTGTACTCTCCTGAATGTACTTGTTTTTCTGACATGGAGTTAATGTGGCTTCTATGAAGACAATCATGCTCCTCTAATCCGATCCTGATTCTCTACATGCTTCATACCTTAATCTTTGTGTTAGTGGTTACACCTGAACTAAGTTCATGCTCATTGAGTGTGCAACATAATAACCATAATAACTGGCACCCATATATGTGCATGTCTACTGTGCATGGTCAAAAGTCACACAGCAGTTGAGAGTTGAGTTTGCTTAATTTTTAATGCAAAACTTGCACATCACTTCCAATTGGAACATTCAGAAACTGTACAGCATCGTATGGTATCTTTCTTGAAGAGCCCATTCGACACTTGAGAGATGGATGAATATCATAAAGGTATTTGTAGGCACGTCAATCCATATCACTGCCAAAATATAGACCTAAATACACTTGCCAGTTATGGAGTTTTATTTCTATTCATAAGGTTGCCTGTTCACACTAATTTGAGTCTTCATTGCTCTCTAATACCTGATGGAAGTGTTCTAGCACCCTACAAAAGGACTGCAAATCAATCGAAATACAAGTTATTGTTCAGCCAAAGTGAGTGAATGTGTTATGGAGAGAGATGGAGTCAAAACTAATTGCAATTTTACTGAAATAAAGTTACTAAACTTGCTTGACACTCATTTCTTTATTGGATGTAAAATGTATTGCTGGCCCATATTACTTTCTTCAACAATCATAACATATCAGTCAGTCCCTCTCAGGAAACCTTTTGTAATCCCAAAGTGAGGTATGTACTGCTCACAAACATCTAGAGATAATTGTTTATAAAGGTTGGGATGAGTTCATTCAAACTCGTAGGAGTCTAGCAAGCAATGGATGCTACTGGCAGAGGTCATTTGATCTCATGGAGACAGAACATATATATCTGTATGTATATAGGTGACTTATAAAGTGCATACATAGCTAGAAAGCAACAACAAGCTGTACAGTAAAAGGTGTGGAAGGTAGGGGGGGTGGGAGGGTATCGTCTGGCCATACGACTCTGGAGGTCATAGCGTAGCCTGTGCCCATGCTACCTATATAGAGGTAATAACAGGATCCTGCTCACTTGCACCTGTATGATTGAGACACTGCAGGGATTAATTGTTCTACAGGTTCAGGCTTAACACATAAAAGTCTTTATTTCCCATATTTACTCTTTCTGACCAGAACTTATTGCTGTCACACTAGGGTCAAGAGGGCTTGCCTGCTCCTGTTATTCCTTGGCCTGTGAACCCATCCTTGTAACCAATCATATCTTGGATTATCCATCTAACTTGCCCTCCTGCCCTGTTTTGTTTGACCTTTGGGCATCCTTCGTACATCAGGTTAAAAACCTTGCTGTATGTGGCAGCCCAACCTGGACTGCAGTTACCAGGTTAGTGAAATAGATCATCTACTAGCACCTAAAACGCCTGAAACCAGTTCTTCCTCTTATTCCAGTGAACAATCAACTGGTAGTGGTTGGCACGCTGATTAATATTAAACATGACTACTTCTATGTCATCTACTTAGGGATTCTGGCAAAACAAAGCCAAATTCGCATCTTTTTCTTCCCAATGCAAAGTACTTAATTGGCTCCCGGTAAAACTGAGGATTCTTTTTAAGGTACTTGGCCTTATTTTTAAGTGCTTTCATGGCTCCCGGCCCGCATATCTCGCAACTAAACTTGTACTTTACCACCCTGTACCGTTTTTACAATCTTCAGAAAAACTATTTCAGTTGTACCATCATCCCATTTTGTGCACAGAGGTATATGTATTTATTGTATTTGTATAGCGCGCCATGGCCTACAGACATGAAGGTGCTGAGAGGCCAAAAAAAAATCTTAAGACTACCATGTCAACCAGAACAAATGCGTCCTCAATGCACTACGAAACTGGGAGTGATCAGTAATATCCTGCAGCACTGGGGGAGGGCATTTCTCTGGTCAGGACCTGCCCTGGTTGACCTCCTTTATCACAGACCGACCCTCCAAGGTCCACCTTGGGAATTCTCTCTCTCTCTCTCTCTCTCTCTCTCTCTCTCTCTCTCTTTCCCTCTCCCCTTGTGTTTTTTCCCCAGGGGTCTAATCTTTCTCCCTGGCTTTTCAAACACTACCTGCGCCTCTTGCCCACCGCATCGCTACATTCTGCTCTAACTTTCAGTGTTAGGAGGATGACACCAAGCTCTCCTCCCGGCTCCCTGAGCCACCTCTGCTCCTTCTCTCATACCTGACTGTCTGGCCACAATTCAGAAGGTAATGTAAGAGGCCAGGGGGGAGGGGTCTGCCATTGAAGGCTTTTACACAATCATATAATTGCATGCTTTATAGATGTAGTGCACATGCATGAGCAAACACCATCTTAGATATTAGGAGGCATATTGGAATGTAAGGTCTAAATGCAGCACAGCAGCCATCATCCCAGACGTAGGCCATGAACATGAGGAAAATACCAGGTTATGTCCTGGGCACTGATGAGAAAGGCCAGGGCCACAGAGATCCATAAACCCTTCATTGTTCTAAAAGGGTTTCCAACCTTCGTGCCCTGGGAAGAACTTTCCCTGCAAGGCCACGGGAGGAGGGCTGTGCATCTCTGTATGATACAATCCCACGAGAAGGAGGGCACGGGCCTCCGACCGTCACTAGTCCCAGATCTAAGACCCCTGAATTTCAAGGTACCAGCCAGCCCAAGACCACTGTTCATAAAACTGATAGACCCCCGATTGATCAAGTAAGATCAGATTCAGGGCTTTCTTGCCTTCACTTCTGGGTCACATGATTTGTGCTGCGAGGTGCAGGGAGCAATGAAATTATAGCCCAGAATGAGGGTGGAAGACCTTGGAGAGGTGTCACTTGCCTGGGAGTGAGTGAAGTGTTTAAGTTAGTAAGACCTTGGCTTTCCCTCCCGGGTCCCTGTCTGCCTGTACCAGGTTCACTGCTACATAGAGAAGTGTTGTTTAGTTTGCCAACATTCACAAATTGCCCAGCTTCTGACCAATGATGAATACATCGCCCACGTGGAAGAAGATGGACGGATGGGGCTGGTACCAATGACCTGGCATCCCCTATGGAGCAGGTGGCCTATGTATAGGGTCTCACCAACCAGCCATGCAGGTTTCTACTGTATGTAATGATCTCACTGATGACACTATGTATCTTTATAATGTGCTGCTCATGCAGATTGTTCCAGAATGTTCCACGAGTTCTTTGTTGGCACCTCTCATTTTTTGGGTGGAAATAAACTTGTTATCCTTGCAAGTGGTGTATTGGGCTGTTTTCCTGAGTGGGTTGTATTTTTTCTGGTTTGGGCATCTAAGGGGCTTTCCTGCACCAGGTAGAGGAAGTGGGGTAAAGTGGCTAAATTGTCTGTGGTGGAGTGTTAGGTAGAGCAGTTGTGGAAGAGTGGGTGAGGTAGAGTTGGTGATGCAGAAAGAGAAGATGTAGACTGGGGAGAAATAGAGTGTAGAGTGTGGAGAGGGATAGAGTGAAGTGAGTTTGATTGGGTTATAGTTGTGAGGAAAGGTAGATTCAGGTAGAGTGACTCAGTGGGATGAGGCATGGTGTGTGAGGGGGTATGGCAGTGGGTGAGTTACAGTGTTGGAGGTGGATTGGTTGTGGTGGACTGGGTGATGTAAAGTATAAAGTAAGTGAGGCGGAGTGGGGTTAGAGTGGATTGAGTTAGAGTGAGATGAGGTAGAGTTATGTGAGGTGGAGAGGATGGGGCAGAATAAGTGGTCGGGGTAAGGTAGACTGGCTTGAAGTAGAGACAGTGAGTGAAAGAGTGAGAGATAAAATGAGTAAGGTAGAGAGGAGTGAGGAAGGGTGTAGTGAGGCAGAGTGGAGTGATGTAGTGTGGGGACGGCAGAGTAAAGTGGAGTGGGTGAGTGTAATATGCTAGAGTGGATGCAGTATATTTACTACGGTAGAATGGGCCGAGGTGGATTGGGTGAACTAGCAGAGGTAGAGTTGGGTGAGGTAGAGCAGAGTGGGATGGAGTGGTGACTAGGATGAGGTTAGGTTGGTGATGTAGAGTCATTAAGTAGGGTGAGGTAGAGTAGGTTGAGATAGAGTGGAGTATGATAGAGTGGGGTGAGTTATAGTGGCAAGTGGTAGAGTGAGTGGGGTACAGCATGATAACAGTCCTCCACTTCCAGCCCAGAGCCGCCCGGAGAGCATGATAGATCACACATATACAGACAGGATTGACTGTATATACTATAGTGTTATCTTGTCTTATTGCAGCAGCATGTCTATGACCTTGCACAAATGCCTAAAGAGAAGTATAGAAAAGGAAAGGGAATGATAATGTACAGTACTCGAGCACAAGATTACCATACTTTCATCGTACAAATCTGCGACATCTTGCATAAACATTGTCCACGTTTATAGGGTTCTATAGCGATTAATATCTACTTCTTTTACATAGACAGTATGAATAATCATGCCACATTTGTCACAGATGCCTAACAATCACAGACATGCTTCCCATGACTAGGGTTTTCTCACAAGCAAAATAAAACCCTCTTCCACTAACATAATAGTACTGCTAGATACACCACACCTCTTGTTGCCTGCAATGTTAATCTTCGAACCCATGGGTGTTGCTGGGCATTTTTGCTCTACCCTATGCACTGCTTCAGAATATGTGTGCATGCATAAGTCTGCACTGTACTTTGAAGCACACAGAATACATTATTCCACGTTTCATTTATTTAGACCACTGCAGTGCAATGCAATGCAAGGAATGTGTTGTGTCCTCTGATTATAGTACAATCAAGCTCTACAGCACTTCTTGATGCGTGATTTTTCTCTTTCATGGATGAACTTTTCCCACGGGTGTGGTAATAACAGCATGACTGTGCGATACCATCCTCAAGAGTGAAGATCATTTGCTGGTTTTTACTCAATGCCATTAAGCTCTGAGCTTGGTACACATCTGTGGGCAGATGCGTTTACCCATCGCTGGCATCGTGTGTTCAAGCATCAGAGGGAAAGCAGGTGTACAGGTGGCAGATATAGCTGGTGCAGTAGATTAAGAGTTGAAACGTACAGTGAAGTCCTCTCCAAAATAGTGCCTTTAAAAAAGGAGCTAGGGGCCATACATTACAGACATGAAGCCATGGCACCTTTATCACAGTCTATTGAAATGTTTAAGCCAAGACTTACATCTCCCATGTGAAAAGATGCAAACACCTTGCAATGATTATAGCCCGTGGCGGGCACTGTTTTATAGGTTTGCATCTCTACATCAGAGAAGCTCCCGCACCGCACTGCGGTGCAAACAGAAACACTGGAAAACTTCCTGAAAGAAGTGCTGCAAGCATTTTAATGAAGAAGTCTGCTCATTTTAACAAGTGGTGATAGGGGATATGAGAATTGACCCTGCCCTATAAGTATGACAAAATAAATTACAATGCCAAAAAATAGCAACAGAACCATGGCAGCAGCAAGTTGGTATCTGCAACAAAATAAAACTCAATGAATGCTGCTAACAACTTGATAATGGTACAGTCGTACACCAAGAAACATAAACAAATGCAAGGCCAATGATATGATATGGCATTTGTAACGCGCCTATACAGCAGTGTTTCAAGGCGTGACGAGGCAAGGGAGGGGAACAAAGGGAGGACGACAACGATCGTACTAGATTAGGTGTCATTCAGATCGCGCCAGTGCGTGGGAAGGGGCAGCGACAGTGCAGTACATGGCAAAGATGATAACAATAAGTAAGTAACGGCCAGCATGTGGCAAGTGCATGGTAAGTGCAGACAGCTGGTGTTAAGAGCTGGGAGGGGGACTGCAGGGAATACAGAGAAGAGTCCCCAAGTGCGGGGGTTGCCAGGTGGGCAGTGCAGGTGTGAAACGCTGGCGGAAGGACCTGGTCCCGAGATCAGAGGGTGTCCATGCAGCCAGTGCAGTTCCAGTTACAACTGGGAGGTCAGCAGAGGAGGTGGGGGAGAAAAAGCAGAAGCAAAGAGTAAGGTTTTGAGGAGCTTCCGGAACCGGAGATGGTTCTCCTTCAGTTTGAGGGAGGCACGGAGGCTGTTCCTGAGGGAGGCCCCAGCCGAAGAAAGAGATCTCCCACCAACTCGTTGCTTGGAGAAGCGACTGGCCCTGAGGGAGTTGGAGGCGGATGAGTGAAGAGCTCGAGAAGGGAGGTATTTAGGAAGAGAGAGTTGAAGGTATTGAGGCCCCAGCCCCCAGAAGATGATGTGGATGATGTAATACCAAAATGGCATTGGCAGGGGTGGTATTTCGAAACCAGCTGGATGACAATGTCTTATCCATGTACTAATCCCATGCTGCACATGTAAACCCCACAGAAGCATATGAAAGCAATAACATATCGATATTGCACGGCCTGCGTTAGCGGGCGTGCAGGTATGGTTAAGTTGCTAAACCCATAGGAAGAGCACTTTTTCAGTGGCTTATAACTTTGCTACCGCTGGAGGAATACCCACCAAAATTTGCAAAAAAAGTTTATGGCCGGCCCTGGATTTTTTCGACAAGTTGGGTGAGGTTTTATGCAGGGGGGGCAAAGTTATATAGGGGTCCCAAAAATGTTTTTTCCCCATAGACTGAATGGGGAAAAACTTTGCACATGGCTAGAGGCTGAACAGCTTGAGGATTTTCATCAAATTTGCAGGAGGAGCAGGGGCTTTGGCCAGAAAGTGTGCTTTTGTGTGTTTGGTGGAAATCTGCCAAGTACTTTTGTTGTATACAACTGAAATGTACGTCCCGAAAAATGTGTGATATCTGGGTCCAATGAGCAGACCCATTTCCCTGTTCGCTCCGCGGACCAAAGTGTAATTGGTGTACAGTACGGCGTGATGTTGCCGAAGAGTGGACACGCCCGGTGGTTGGCTGGAGGGAAGCGTGTTGTGCGTCAACGTTTTTGGGAAACGCTGCCATGGTGTGTCGGATGGTAGTGTTCTGCTGTGTGTGGCAAGGTTGTAAGAGGTAGTGTGCACAGCTGGGCATCTTGTACGTAGAATTGTGGCCACTAAAATTAGAAGCATGCTGTGCGTTAAAGTTTTTGGGAAACAGTGCCATGGTGTATCGGAGGATAATGTTGTCGTGTGTGTGGTAAGGTTGTTAGAAATAGTGTGCTCGGCTGGCACTCTTGTACGTAGGATTGTGCGCAGTGAAATTAGTAGTTATATATGGCTCACCTCCGACGTCCCATTTTGCTGGGCGGGCAAAAATTGTGATTGTATTGCAGTGGCCGTTGACAGCATGTGTCAGAAAAGATAGCTATGACAGCACCATGTTGTGTGGGAGGACAGTGCAGCGTCGAAAGGGCCTGAAGATGATAGTGCATGGCATGAAGTAGGTGCAAAAGGGATGGAAAGGGGGTGCAAGTGAGCAGCTCTTTGTGTGAGAAATGTTATGAGAAGAGGAGGGTGGTATGCCAGTGGTATTGGCGCACAGTATGGAAATGGGTGGTTACCTGAGTAGCCAGGAGAGTTGTGTGGAGATTGCAGGGAGCCTTAGGTATGGCATGGGAGCTGCAGGGGCGGTGTGTTTATGTGAAGAGTGGTGGTAGGCAAAATCGGAAAAAAGGGGAGTGCATTGCACAAGACAATACAACTTAAAAAGAGGGTGTCCTATGCTGTGAGAAGTAAGTCATTAGTGCCTTTAATGCGTGCAGGCCTAGGAGAGGAAAGTATGTACAATGTCTGAAAAGTTATGTGTAGTGTTTCAAAGTAGGTGGCGCATTGTTGCTTTGTGTGTGGGTGTTTGGTTGTGGTGATTGGTGGAACAACGTTCAGTTGTAGGTCTGTGTGGGTGGATATGTTCCACTGAGGAGTCCTGCAGTGTGTCAAGTAAAGCAGTTGAAAGAAGGTGGCAAATTGATGGTTTGTGTGTGGTTTTATGGGTGTGGTGATTGGTGGAAAAAACGTATAGTTGTACATGTGTGTGGGTGGAGATGTTCCAGTGAGCACTCCACCAGTCTGTGTACTGCATGCTGCAATGGGATACTGTGCATATGGATGCTGTTATGGTGCTATTGGTTCTTATATGTGGCCCTCTACTGTTCATTGGCCAGATTAGTAAGTGCTGGATTGCGCAACGCAGCATTGCTTTTGTGCATGTAGTGCACTGTTCAGAGCAGGCTGAATGTTGTGTGGAATGTGCTGCTAGGGTGCCATACTTCCAATGCTTTGTGATTGGAAGTGGGTAGCGGGGCAAAGCACAGCCATATGTGTGTGTGCTACGGTAAGTGGAATACGTGTCCTTGTATCCCTGCATCGTGGTGCGGTGGTTGGTTGAAAGGGATGAAGGCTAAGTTGCTTTTGTTATTTGGGTGAATGTGTACACAATGGCCTGCATGGCTCTGTTAAGGTGTGGTCGGTGTGGGTAAGGCCTAGACTGTTGGGTGCATGGCCAAAGACTGTAGGCCTTAGGCCATGTACTCAGCAGGCTATGCCTTTATGAGTGGCAGGAGAACTAAATGTAGCCATGCAGTTGTAAGTTGGCATGTATTTGAAGTAACTAAGGTGCACAGAACGGCTGCAGGGGACATGATACACTTGGGTGACCAGCACAAGTGAGGTGGTATGTGTTCATTAGGCGTACTTGACAAAGTGTTTCAACACATTGTCCCTTCAAAGAAAGTTATCAGCATGAGAAAGTTGCAATGTGGAAGTGATTAGCAGTAGAAAGGTGCAATATGGACAATGTACATAGCTACTCATGTACTGTTTCGCACAGGCAGCACAACGTCATGGGGTGCTGTATGTCCAGATGGGGTCAGGGTGAAAGTTGCCAGGACTCATTGCACATGGGGAGTGCATTACACATGATAGGAGGAGTGCAACATAGGTTGCGCTAGGATGTGCTGTGTGTGGTGCTGGGCTAGCAGGCAGGGAGGGTACAGCAATGGCAGAAGGGGACTGGGAGCTATGTGTGATATTTCAGTGCAGGAGACATAGTATCGGACGTCACACCTGACTGTTTTAGATGCGTGACAGAGTGAGGAGAGTAGAAGGTGGTAGAATTGAAAAGAGACAAGGTGTTAGTACCGCAATTTTCTGGCAGTGGGTGCTCATGTGTAGGAAAGTGGATGCAGTATGCGTGCAATTTTGCAGCAACTTTTGTACTGCAGATGTTGTGCACTGACAGTACAGTAGCAGGCTGATTTTGTAACAATTCCTAAGAATTGTTGTGCACAGCAAACATTGTACCATGCTAATGTCTTGGAGGCCATTTGTGAAACCGTGTGTGCCTATTAACGTGTATACAATGAGGTAGCGGTGGAGAAAAGGTAGTGGAAAGGGAAGATGGACTCATACTTTACTGGGGTGCGGCCCTCGAGATTTTTGGAGCACCGCACGTGCCACTGTCTGCCCTTCTCACCAGGCTGGCCAATGGCCATGAGACTGTTGGGATTATCCAATCAGGTACAGTGAGAGAGCTTAACAGGAAGGGGTGGTGATAATGTTGTACATTATACAGTGCATAGTGAGGATGGCTGACATGGCAACAAGCATTGTCTGGACTTTCGGTGATGCCTTCATGATAGATCAGCCCATGTATGCCCTGGAAAGAAACGTTTCTGCCAATTTCGCCTTGCAAGGTGTGGAGGCAGTGTGGAACGCTGTGTCAGAGCACAGTTTTGCCGATATGAACGCACTTTGCAAAGACTTGCACACTTTTGGTACAGCGGATGTTGGTGGCACTCACTACGGCAGCATGCATATCCGTTACGTTGTTTGTGAAGGTTTGTTTCGTCGACTGCGGAGCATTGGAAATCAAACTGCGAAGCTGCTTTTCACATCCATGAAACTACAAACAATATGGGACACTGCTACTGGATGTTGGTCGGAGCCTGAGGCAGGAAGGTCTCTTATTAACAGAAGCATGTACAATTTTGCATCAGGTGCAGCAATGTTGTTCTGGAACGATGACCTCATTAGTTGTGGAAAACGGCAGTTCTCTGAAGAAAATGGCATTTCTCTGTGGCCCATTGGTAAGGCTGTGTTGTTTGTCTGTACTGAAGAAAGTACTGTACGAATGTATGCTCAAGGAAAGAAACAAGTAAATAGTATCCGAACGTCAAGGTGTTTTGGTAGAGGCACTTTAAAAGAAAAAAAATTGAAAGCTTTCTTCAGAGGCGTCTCCTAGAACGGCCTTACGTTACCATGTTTGCAAGTTATTGCGCCACAGTCGTACGCAGTTGGAAAGCCACATCCGGGGACTTTGATGATGGTGCCCATGCAATTGGAACTGTACAGGCACAGGGATTGCGCAACAGCATTTGTAACCAAGGTGTGTACACAGAGGCCTGTTGTACAGAAGTAATACTATTAAATGGACAGCTCTTCATTGTCATTGATGGAATCATGTACAACTGTTTACCAGTACGCAATGACGCCATGCAGTTAAGAACACACTAGAAGGAATGTCTGTGTTTCATTCAGACGAGGCCGTCGCTGTCCTTGGGTACATGCACGTGCGTCTAATTCCTTTCTGTGCAAGCGACAAATGAAATTGGGACAAAGGGGACTACTGCTGCTGCAGGTGTGAGTGTTATCAAGGGGCGTTTATACATTTCTCCACTACTGTGCGTAGCGAGGCACAATGATATGGTTGTAGTGAATGTAATACCAAAAAAGGTTTCAAAGCTTCTTTTTGTGGTGGTGGGTGCTCATGTGGATGAATGTGGATGCACTCCTGTTGAAATGTTTTATTAACTATTACACTGCACATGCTGTACACTGACAGCAAAGTAGAAGGTTTGTTTTTTAACGGTATCTGGGAAGTGTTGTGTCTTACAAACTGTTACATGCTATCGTGCGCATCTACAGGTTCGGAATGTGGTAGCGGGGGAGAAAAGGTAGTGGAATGGGAAGATGGACTGCTCCTGGTTAACTGGGGTGTGGCTTTCGCAGTGTTCTGAGGGTTCTATGAGATTTTATCGCCAGCAATTTCATCGCTGGGTTTTTTGCTGTGGATTTTTTTTGGAAAAAAATCATACAATATTTTTTTTTTGGGGGGGGATGGTTACCCCCTAATACCCCATTCCCTTTAATTATTTTTATATTCATGTACACCCACACCCAATTTATTTAATTTTTTAACCCCCCCAAAAAATTTGATGTTTTTTTTTCGAAAAAAAATCTTCGGCAAAAAAGCCTGCCATGAAATTGCCAGCAATGAAATGACGGCATACCGTTCTGAGCACTGCACTTTCCACAATGTGCTGGCCAATGGCATGGGACTGTGAGGATGATGCAATCACGTGCTGTGGGTGTGGTTCATAGGAAGGGGCGGTGAAAACGTTCTACATTGCACAGTGCGTAGGTATGATGGCTGACATGGTGAAATGCATAGTGTGGACTTTAGGTGATGCATCTGCACAAGTATGCCCTAGAAAGCAACTTTAGTGCCAATTTCGGCTTGGAAAGAGTGGATGCATTGTGGAAAGCTGTGTACGAGCGCACTTTTTCTGACATGCATGCACTTCCAGACTTGGCCACTTTTGGTACAGCAGATGTTGTGGTCATCCACCACGGCGGTATGCATATGGGTTACCTGCGTTGTGAAGGTTTATTTTGTCGAATGAGGAGGTTGCTGACTCTAGTGAAGTCACGTTTTCCCACTACGAATGTGCTTTTCTCTTCTATATCTCCACGAAGATAGTCTGGATGTTGTTTGGAGGCAGAGGCAGGATGGTGTCTGACTAACAGAAGCATGCACACGTTTGCGTCTTGAGCGGAATGTTCTTCGCCAGTTGTGGAAATGCAAACTTTTTTGAAGAAAATTGTATTTTGTTGTCGCTCACTGGTAATGCGATGTTGTTTGCCCGTCTACAACAAGCCACAAAGAAGTTACCATAAGACTGTCTGCACAAGAAATGAGAAAACAAATAGTATCCGAAGGAGAAAGTGTTTTGCTGCAAGCTTGCAAACAATAAAAATGTTTCTTGAGAACCGCCTCCTACAACGAACTTCCCGTACACTGGTTGGAAGTTCTTCCCCCACGGCCGCACGCAGCTCGAAAGCAACATCCGGGCACTTTGAGGATGGCGGTCATGGAAATGGAACTTTACAGGCACAGGTATTGCGCAACAGTGTTTGTGCTCGTCGTGTACGCAGAGGCCTGTTGTACACAACTAATACTGTTAACTGGAGAGCTCTTCATTGCCATTGGTGAAAGTGACTGCAACTATTCACCACTGCGCAATGACGCCATGCTGTAAAGAACACAATGAAAAGGGAAGAAGGAATGTGTGTACTTCATTTGGATGAGGCTGTGCCGTCCTTGGGTACACGCATGTTAGTATACTCCCTTTTTCTGGAAGTTACCAATGACAATGCGACAATGGGAACTATGGTTGCTGCGGGTGTGGGTGCCACCAAGGCCCGTCAATTATTTTCCCCACTAGTGTGCGTACCTAGGCACAGTGACATGGTTGGTACTACTTGCAGACACCCTGTAGGTGAGCAGATGTGGTGCAGCATTATTTGCAGGGCAAACCTATCTGCCGTACTCCGCTGCTGAAACATGACGTAAACACATTACACAGCACTTCAACGGTGTGCCTTTAGGCCGGATTGTTGTGGACATTTTTCACTCGTCAAGCAGCTGTACATTGTTTGCAAAAAT
Organism: Ambystoma mexicanum; assembly: GCF_040938575.1. Lineage (NCBI taxonomy): Eukaryota > Metazoa > Chordata > Amphibia > Caudata > Ambystomatidae > Ambystoma > Ambystoma mexicanum. The sequence goes on along the minus strand of NC_090921.1, from coordinate 1,203,913,996 downwards.
GCATGCCTGTGCAATGGCACATAGCGATGTGTTTGTAAGGCATCCCTCCTCAAAAAATACTCCGCAAATTGCTCTAGCCTATGCTTTTCCGCTGTTGGAGAGTCCATCTCAGGTCCCCAAAATGAGGGTCAGCGCGCACTGTAGGTGCGGTCAGCTGGTCACGTTGGCACTGCTGTCGTCACGCAGCTCGAAAGCCACATCCGGGAACTTTCAGGATAGCGGCTACGGAAATTGGACTGTACAGGCAAAGGGATTGTGTAACTACATTTGTGGCCATTGGGTGTACACAGAGGCCTGTTGTAAAGAACTAATATTGTGATATGGAGAGCTCTTCAATGTTATTGGTGGAAGCGTGTGCAACTTTTTATGAGTAGCCAATGTCGTTATGCTGTAAAGAACACAATGGAAAGGGAAGAAGGAATGTGTATACTTCATTTGGACGAGGCTGTGCCATCCTTGGGTAAACACATGCAACAATGGAAACTATGGCTGCTGCGGGTGTGGGTGCCACCAAGTCTCGTCAATAATTTTCCCCACTAGTGTGTGTCCCTAGGCACAGTGACATGGTTGGTACTACTTGCAGACGACCTGTACGGAAGCAGATGTGGTGCAGCATTATTTGCAGGGCATACCTATTTGCTGTACTCTGCTGCTGAAAAAAGACGTAAACACATTACACAGCACTTCAACGGTGTGCCTTTTGGCCGGATTGTTGTGGACATTTTTCACCCGGCAAGCAGCAGTACATTGTTTGCAAAAATGCATACCGGTGCAATGGCACATAGTGATCTGTTTGTAAGGCAGCCCTCCTCAAAAAATACTGCGTAAATTGCTTTAGCCTATGCTTTGCTGCTGTTGCAGAGTCCGGCTCATGTCTCCGAAATGAGGGTCAACGCGCACTGTAGGTGTGATCATCTGGTCACGTTGGCACTGCTGTCGTCACGCAGCTCGAAAGCCACATCTGGGAATTTTCAGGATTCCGGCTACGGAAATGGGACTCTACAGGCAGAGGGATAGCGCAACTACGTTTGTGGCCGCGGTGTGTACACAGTGGCCTGTTGTAAAGAACTAATAGTGTGATATGGAGAGCTATTCAATGTTATTAGTGGAAGCGTGTGCAACTTTTTATGACTAGGCAATTTCGCTATAATACAAATAAGACACTGCAAAGGGAAGAAGTACTTTGTCACCTTCATCCGGACAAGGCTGTGCCCGTCGTTGGGTAAACTAGTGCGCGTACACTCCCTTTTTGTGCAAGCTACCTATGACATTGGGATAATGGGGAGTGTCGATGCTGCGGGTGTGGGTGAGAGGAAGGGAGGTTCATAATTTTCTCCTCTACTGCGCGTACTCAGCCAGAGTTAAATGGTTGCTGGTAGTTGCAGATGCACTCCATGAGACCACTTTTAGCCAATCTAGCATTGCCACAAGTGACATACACCCTATTTCTTTTACAAAGGGTTTGAAGAGACACTCTCTTACCCCAGCCTAGCCAGGCCTGTAATATATATTTGTCACACACTGCTGATGAAAATTCAGAGACCGTCGGCAGAGTTTGTGTACCATGTGCAGTCTGACAGAATATGTAGGACACTGAGAGATGTCTTATGAAAGTCACCAATGCACTTTGCACAGAGCCCCACAAGTGTTTGTGGATCTTGTGACGTCTCAGTGAGTGTGTAGTGAAGTTAGTGCTGAGTTCTTTGAGCCTGTACGCACCTTTCAAATACCCCTAATACTGTATCTGTTTCTTGTGAGATGACATTGCCTGTGTAGGAAACTGAGCGGTATATTATGTTTTATTTGTTTATTTATTTATGTATTTGGATTTGTAAAGTGCCCTACCAGCCCACGGGCATCGAGGCACTCTTGCATGACATTGTGTTAGTGACATGCACTTGTCTTAGTTACATAGGGATACTTGGGTCATGGTTACAGTGATATAATCTTATAAAGACCTTAACCACTCGGGACACACAAGAATACAATCAATGTAAAAGAGAAAAGGAAATTTACAGCATAACCTGTCCTCACAAAGAAACTCCTGCTCATGGCCACCAAGGAAAAAAGTATCTCATTATTCCTCTCCATGAAAGAAAGATTACATTATGAAACCCATTTGATTCAACCTGTAGAAAAAGCTTTACTACATTTTGTGCTGCAATTATAAAACACACTTCCACATCATAAATAGGATAAATCAACATAAGAGGACTTTTGACCTTCTGAAGCTCCACACTTTGTGGTAAAACACGTGTTAAGGACTATTGGTTGACTAACCAAGCAATCTTTTGTGGAATGATTTTGATGCAGATGTCTTTTACTGTATCATTACAGATTTTCCCACATTCAAATTTCTGTGCTTGTTTGCCAGTGGTTGGTGTGGGCGTCGAATGTCGCTCCTGCTAACTGTTGAGTGCTAAGTTAGACAGGCCCTTATTTGCTACAAGTAGCACCTACACTGCTGCAGTTGCCCTCGATTTGGAACCCTGCATTGTATGTTTGCGTATACTTTGGGCATATGTTTGTGATGCTTACTTAATAAAATGTAACCTTATGGTATATGTGTGTTTTGTTTTTTTTTAATGTAGGATTCCTTGGGCCTCTACATAACAAAATGTGTTACTCCTGAACGTACACTTTGCTATTTTAAAAAGTTCCTGCATTTTCCTCCTGCGTACACTATTATACCTTTCTTTAGTTGCTCGTCTTTACTCACTGACATGTTGTTTGTTTTAGCAAGACCTATTGCAATGGTTCATTCGTCCAGAAGTAGTACATGTTGTCCTCTCATACATTGTTCAGTAGGTTTCATCCAGTTCTACAAATCCAACGTTACTGGTGAATTACATTGTTGTTCTTGATACGCTTGACAAGAGAATTGTATTGTGGTGATGAAGAAAGTGGTGACAGTATGTACACGTCACTCATTAGCTACATGTATTCATTATGATGGGTGATAGTATATGGGATGCTGCATTTCTGGCAGTACACTCCTGTGATGTTTTGAAGGCCATATGCCAACTGAGGTCATTTCCTGTGATGTGTTCAGGTGAAACTTCATGTGACATAATGTCCTGTGATACTATGTCCTGTCCTTTCATTGCGTGCAGTTCATGTGGGTTCTTTTTCCGTTACTTCACCAATACGGTAGATACGATTGTTGAAACTTTGCGATAGACACACATTTTCAGGCACACAGTGTTGCCATGTGTGCTACTGGATGGCTTTCCACTGGACGCCTTTTTCTCAGGCAGCGTTGTGCGCAGGTGCATGGGTGTACTATGCACAGTGTTGCATTTTTCAATGGAGTAATAGTGCACCACACATGAGCCAACCATTTTCGGAAGATGATGGTTAATTGTAGGGTACCACACATGAATGACTCTGTTGAATGGCACAAAATCCATCAATAGGAAAGCTCCTTTTGAACCTGAGTCCTTAAAACGAGATGAGTCAGATATTTTAGGTGGACTAATTGTTAACCTGAAGGACAATCTAATATAATGTTTCTGTTTTTCCCAGGGTCTAGTCTATACATCAGGATTGTAGTAGACCTAATATGTTCTATTCCTTAATATCACAATGCTCCTTGTTATTTGCCACGTTTGTGACCTACAAACAACACAAGAAACATGTGTCCCGTAATGTAATAGATACACCCGGCCCTTGTACATGTGAACATATTTTGTACCAGGGTCATGTGAATATACTAACATGGTGTGACTCTGTGATCAAGTTGAAAATAGACTCTGTAATTCTGAGTATATTACAATACGAAGAAGACTATACTGACACTCATGTCGGGTCTAGGTGAAGTTCATTATACTGACCGACTGGTTTAACATGCTTATTTAGAGTGTACCACCTAGTGAGTATTTCAGAACCTCATCCTGAGTGTTACTCGCTTTCTTTTACAGTGATGGTTTACCACCGGCAATAGGGCAGTCACTTCTGATCTGACCACTCACAGCTTTCAGAACGGACACATCTTTCAGAATGGGTATAGTTAAACACAAGTTTGGCTAGCTGTATAGGCTGGGTCTATTTGTAATTATTGTTCTGGCCGTCACACCGCGAACATTCTACACTGGGGTTTGCTAGATCGGACTCCATCCTAAAATGGCCGACCTCTTTACGGCGTGAGATTCAAGTACGCACATTGAGAGAGGTTTGCACCGTGTCCCCATGGAAACAGATAAACTCCGGTCTCCAAGCAGCGCTCTCTTCTCAATCAGTAGCCCTTGGCTGACACGTACTATGTGGACACTGTTGTGTAAACTTTCGAGGTATGTTGTTTACAGCTAATTTCAACTATTCCATTATTCTGGGACACGTTATGCTGATGACTCCCGCAATTAACTTCCGATTCACTGTACATTTGCAGATTTCCACTCGGGTCGTGATTCGGTTTGGATGTGCCGTTTCTGCAATTTTAGCATCGCGTGCATCTAGCACTAAAAGCTCTATCTTCTGCACGGCGGTAAGCTTTGAGCCTGCTTATTATCTCTAAACACGGCTGTGCTTCCTGGGGACCAATACCTGATAGAGGGCTTCTCCTTTTTTTCCCTCTCCTCACTCTCGCACTAACTGGAACCCACAGGTATTAGATTCCCGTCGGGTCCTCACCTCTATCTAGGGTGAAGTATTCAGTTTTTCTATGTTTGAACCGACCTAGTGCTACTGCATCTGTTTGCTATAGTACCCACAGAGCAATTCGGTGTTTTAACGTGTTATTGAGTAATACTTATTACCATAGGCTGGTGCCAGTTCTATTCCTAGTTCTAGATTCTTCGTTGAGATTTCTGTCTAACAATAGCGGTATGGACTCTATTGAGTGTTCCCCATGTTGTCTCCCTGTCTAGCTACTGAGATCAATTCCATGAATATAACAGTCACAGTGGCCATTTGGAGTGTAGCTGAGCGAATGCAAAAGAACAACTTCATTTTTGTTCTAGTCCACAAAAAGATATACAGGTGAGCCACTGGCAAACCGTTTTACTGTTAATATAGATGGTAGTCTATATTAGCTCCTTCTTTATGTAACTATTGAATATATCAATCTTGGTTTCTAGCTCACTGGAAAAACACTCAATTAGGTTTTTCGTGTATTAGTTACAGGTGGCAAACTATTTGGCAGCCTCACCCTATTTGAGCTATCCATGTTGTGAGCCCCTACGAGCACCACGAGGGGTAATTAGAATCTGATTTCTGGGCCTCTTATTCACCATTTAGGGAATATGATAAAATAACTTAGCTATAAATTGAGCTTTTCATTTGTCCCCCTCTTTCTTTTAATCTACAGGTTGCACATGCACATCACACTGTTCCTCTTACAAAGCAATTGTTTTTAACAATTGGGATTTTCGTGATTATTACAACTCTCCTGATGAATGTTCTATGATCAATTCCCTAAGAACAGAAACATGTGGAGACATTTTCCTGGATTGGCACAGGGAAAGAACCACTGTTGTTATCTAATAACGATTAGAAACTGATACAGTACCAGCTATATGTTAATTGTATCCTAAAGCTGATGTTATCAAACATTTGATTGTGAATGACGAAATCCAATGTTTTTTATGTGATGATCTTTGATTTTTTTGTATGTATTTAACATTTGTGTGAAGTGACTATGTGTGTGTTTTACTAACTCCTAAAATGTATTAAATTAAAATTGTTATACGGGTTTCGGCGTGCTTTTTTAACTCTGTCTCTTTCATAATTTGATGTGTTTCCCCCCGGCTATAGACAGAGTAGACACCCTCTCCATCTTGTTAGGTGGACTAGTGACTACTGGGATTCCTTCCCTATTAACAGTACTTGTAGGGTACTGTTAATAGGGAAGGGTACACCACGTGGGATGCTTTTATGCATAGCTATCTGTAGGACGTGGGTGGACACTCCACCCACATTAACGTTCTTTCACATATGCTCCACATTGCTCATGTTACCAGGACACAGAGGATCACATACACATGCCTGTACTTGTACTATGCACACACATACATTCTTGCATGCAGTGGTAGGTGGTGGACAACATGACGACATGTGGAGCCTGCTGCCGTCATACAGGTGCATCCGTTGTAATTGTGGGTAGTGTGTAGGACACCTATCTTTTGCTTACTTGCAAGCATTGCAAGGACGACTGTGTGCAGCAGAGTGAACTGCATTTGACGAAAAAAAAGCATACCACCCAAACAATTAGCTCCATTATCATTATTAATGTTCTCTTTTCCACATTCCAACAACCTGATATGGAAGGGAAGGGGTAGCACATGTGCATACTTACTGGGGGAAAATGCGGATTTGCAGACCTTGGTTGTTAGGGCAGGAAGACATTGATGTGTCACCGTCACGTTTCCCATGACATGATTTTTCAGGGGATGGCAGACTGCGACATGGGAAAGGAGGACAAGTGCAGGTGTGCCATTGCCTTTTCATTGTGTCCAAAACATTTCTTTGTACGCAACTTGTAAGGCCCCACAATTGTTGGCTATTCTTTTCACTTTGTGTTCCAGCCTCTCCATTTTCAAACTTAGACAGTTTATTTCTTTTGCTATGCATGCATCTTTTTGTGCAAGGGTTGCGCTTTCTACTGCCTTGCTTTTCTTTCCAATATGTTTTCTTACCAAACACAGAATCTGTTTGCTGTAAATGCAGGAATATATAGTCCATTATGTATGCTTCAGACTACAGTGCGTACCAATGGGTTTACTGTAGAAAGTCATTCTGTTATGCAGGACTTTTGTTTCCTGCCACTCGAAGGTGCTTGCCAGTGCCGTGTTACAAAAAGACACCTTATACATATGTACTGTTGCATAATGCAACACCAGTGCCATCATTAGAGAAAATTCTGCTTCATTACTATATTGTACTGAGGGTGTCCTGTTATGTCTTGTCATTCGTGACTCTGCCCGTTTCTTCTTTGCACCCATGTACAGTAGTAGTGCGGTACGATTGGTCAAGACCGACTTCAATTATGCTGGCAAAAGGTGGGTTGGCAGTCCCTAATTTTAGGGTGTACCATCTTGCGTTCGTTTCACATTTTATGGCCGCTTTCCTTGTGGCTGAACCAGATGAATGGGTGTCTTCTGAAAATATTTACAAGGCAATTTTAAACTCAGTATCTAGGTCTGGATGTTTGAAAGATCCCTTAATTGCTTGTTTGAGGAGTTCTTGGAAGAAATTGAGTGAATTTTTGACAATCGATGCGCTTAAAGATTCTGGGGCTTCGGTTTAGATGAATCCATGTATTAAGCTGGAAGGTAAAGTTATATTTTGTCCTGAATGGTTTCTAGGTGGTGTAAGGTGGATTAATTATCTTTTCAAGAGTGGGAAATGGATGGCAGCGAGAGAAATTCAGGAACAATTTATTATTATTAACCTGAACACCTCTGATTATCGAAACTCAGAAGAGCTATTGGTGAGGTTGATTTGAAGGCCAGGTTGAATTTGGACTTGTTCACCATGAAACCAAAGTTGGGAGAAGGAGGATTTGCCAGCCGAGTTTATGGTTCGATTGTGGCAGAATACAAAGGCAATAAATCTCTGAGGGAAGAGTGGAGTCGAAGGATTGGGTATGATATTACAGATGGGATGAGATGTGGTCTAGAATGTATGGGAATGTTAGACTCTGTTCATTGGGGCTTGGTGAAAGATCAGGTCAGATTAACATTTTGAACCAGATCTTTTGGATCCCTGAGCGGTTGTGGATGGTAGGTCTGATGGACAACTCTGATTGTTGGGCATGTGTGCATGAATCTGGTACTCTTGAGCATATGTTATGGGACTGTAGAAAAGTGAGGGGATTATGTCTGGATTTTTACACAATCTGTGAGAAGGTACTGACTGAGAGGCTGGATTTTGATTTCAAAACTTTGGTGCTGGTGAGTGATGAGATATTGGAAGGGCTCACATTATGCCAGAAACAATGGTTGTTCAGAGGGGCTATGATGGGGAAGAAATTAATCTTTTCGAATTGGAAATCTGTTTTACCCCTGAAACTAGATGTTTGGATCACAGAAATGAAAAATGTGGCAGAGATGGAGAGAGTGCTATACAGAAGAGAGGGTGAACCTGGGGGAGGGGCAGGAGATGGGGGGACTTTGGGGGAGGGGGCGGGCAAATTGGTTGGAGCTGGACTGGGGTGATATTATTGTTGGTACTACTAATGTTGTATATAGTTCTTATTGTCTAATTTTGTTTGATCGGTTCGGTTTCTTCTATGTGATTAGCAATGCTTTGATCTGTTTTGTATTTTGTAAAACTGAAAATAAAAGGTAAAATTGTTAGTTCCTGACTGTTAGTGAAGAGGAGCAACTGGGCTACTTATAGCACTGATGAAAAAAGAGGTAGCCACACATGTGATGTCATCAGTGATGTTATCAGTGATGTCATGAATGAGATTTGCGATGGCATCTTTGATGTCATGGGTGTTAGTTCTTGCAGTGCACACTGGTGGCGCAAGTTATGTTTGCTTAGTTTACCACAACTTGCGAATTTCAGGGGTTTTTCAGTTTTACTTGTAACCATAAAGTCCCTATAGCAACGGTTGTCCATTGTGTCCATTGATTTGCATAGGTTTTTGCTTGTGCAACTTAACCAATCGAATACATATAACACCATCCACGTGGCTCAGGCAAAACCTTGAGCATTGGCAGGGCAGTTTCTACCCCCAAATCATGGAGGGAGGGCAGAGGTGCATTTACTTTTTCATTCGGCAGATCAGCTACAGGACAAAAGAAAACAATCAAGCAGGGGTCACTTGATGAGACAACAGTTCTCACTCAGGTGCAAAAAGTGCATTGTGTTTTACCCAATATTATAACTCTCGAGGACATGTGAAAGGAATACTAGAGTGGTTTATGGTGAGAGGTAGAATTCATTTGAGTGAGCCTCTTTGGGATATTGGGAAGGGGTAATTGTGGATCGGAATTCTTACCACCTACATGTAGCTTGTGGCACTGGAGCATGGGCACTCGTAGGCCAGTGTTTATGGTCTGATGGGTCCTCCACAGCTCTTGGATCAAATTACTGGCTTTGCCAGATTTGCTCAAATCAAGAACGTGCTTCTGAAAATGCAACTTGATGGCTTCTGTCCTCAGCTCTCATCCAGGATTAAATACCAAGGTGTTATCCTTAAGAAAACCTTTACTTCAAGAAGCACAATGTGAAGAAAGCCCAAACAGCCTGGTAGCAGCTCTCTCATTTTTGGAATGGCATGCCCCTCACCCACATCATGAATTCCACACCGTTTCCCAACCCCCAGTCCTTTCCTAATAGGACAGGGACAATACGGTCCATACAGGAGTCCTGACTGCCTTCCCAGCCATTATGAAAGCTGTTCAGCTTGCCACATCCCATCTAATCACAGGACTAGAGAAATATATTCACAAAGCCCCAACTCTCACAGGGTTACAATGGTTACTCTGCTAGAACAGCTTGACTCACTTTACAGCCACGACAAACTAACGTCAATCCTGCCTGCCTGAAAAAAACACCATCTCTGAATAGCCTTAAAGTACCAGTAGGCACAATATCACCTGACTAGAATCCAAGAGCAGCAAGAAGGGAATAACCAAAAAACGGTCCTTTCCCTGCCATTCTACCACACTCTGTAACAGCATTCCATTTCACACCAGATTGGCCTCCTCTCTCCTAGCAGGAGGAACTAAAGTGATCAAATGGAGTATGTATTTCTGGTTTTACTGGATGAAATGCATGGTCTGTTTTAGACATACTGAAATGTGAGGAGATATGGCAGCATTATAACGTACATTTTTTCATCATTGCAGGCTCTTGATTTCATTTTTCATGAACATGCTGATGAAAGAATAGAAATATTGAGAACAGAATATAAAGATGTATTTGATCGTGTGCCTTTTCATGATAAAATGAGGTAAGACAACCATTAAATGCATTGTTTAGCTAAGAATTGTATGGAAATTGTGAAATGTGATCGGCTAACCCTGCAGTAATAGTCCAATTCAAGTATCATAACAAAAGTACCTAATGTTCACTCCAATTAGAATCCTTAAAATAAGTAACTTTATTGGAACAACCAGAGAGGTCAGAGAGAACGAGACATAATGTAAAAGAACCCACAGTCACAGGATAAACTATGCATCAGATATAAAGTAGTGTGAGTCGAATCTACTGAACCAATGCTGAGGGCCAAAGTGACTTCCTTAAACACTTTTGCATAGGGCAGGGGCAGCGTGGAAGTATAAACTATGACAGTGGTGCTGTGTGTGTTGATACTTTTGCTGTTATTCTATTTGTGAACAGTGTCTGAGCTTTTATTCAGCAGGTCATGGCATTATTAGGTTATGAACGCTGCACATGTATGCAGGTAAGTGACTCCAGTCTGAGTTGAGTAGACCCAAAATAGTGAGTGTACTAGGATGTGCTAACGTCAATCAGGGAATGTAAGCAAGTTCTCTCATTCCATAGGGCAACATAACAAATTATTTCATTTTACTACCAGGGGTGTTTGCTGTAGTCTCAGGGTGGGTGAAGGGTTTCCCGCGAACTTCCTCTCTGATCCTCCCACTGTTTCTTCGTTTCCGACACATTTACAACCATTAAGGAATTCCTGAGCCCTTCTTCACTGATGTTCTCAGGGCTTCTTCTCTGTGGCCTCCTCCTGTAATCTCATTTTGCTGTCCTCAACTTGGGTATTGAGACAACCAGATATTGCCTCCCTTGAGTTCTTAGCTTGGTTGTTTTTATGAGGGTCTTTCTCACCTCCCTCTCTGAAGGGTCCTGGAACATGCCCTTCTCACCACCCCACTACATTTGCTCTGATCCATCTCCCCACAAGTGCCATGCCACACTCTTGTTTCTCCACCCTCTGGGGACTGTCATATCACAGATTCACCCTTTCCTCCTGCCTTGAGCCCAGGTGGCCCTCACACATGTTACCGAGCTTACTGTCTGGGTTCTCAATCTCCTCCTCATGTCCTTCTACCTCCTCCTCCATATCTCTCCATTGCTTGATGATGTTCAGAGGTGGACTGGCCCATAAGGACCCGGGAGATTTCCAGGTAGGCCTCTGCACCCTGGGCCTCTTGTGTGTAATATTTCCAAATGTTCTCATAGGAAAAGCATTGGGCTTGCTGAAAATGTGTAATATGGGACTACTTTGACAATCTTTTCCAGGGCCTCTTTGATTCCCTGTAATTATTTCCAGTCTACCACTGATGATGTTCCCCTACCACCTTGTCCAATTCTCTTTCCACTCAGTCCTGGAATTGCTCTACCACCTCTTTCTAGTCAATAACCTCTTCATGATGTCCCCAAATCACCTTCTGCAGACTTAGCTCCTCCTGTACTTACCAATTAACTGAACTGTCTGAAAGGGATCTTGGTCTTTTACAGTCCAGTAACCCCTCGCATGGGGATGGGCAGTTGGGCAGAATCTGCACCTGTGAAAATAAATGGGAGTGAGGCTGTGATTGGCTCTCTTTCACTTGTCCACTGCTCCACATTTGCTTGGTGTCTGCTTTTAGGGTTGGGTTTACAAGGATATTCAACCATTTTAAAAGTAACTGTCCTGTCTGGTATAACCCCTGTTGGGCTCAAGGTTCCTAGGAGCTAGTGTTTGTGGTTCAGGTAGACCTGCACAGACATCAGGTACCCAAAGGATGCTCAATGTGTAGCAGATCCTAGTATTCCTTTGATAGTTCTTGGGCCCCAAATATCTGTCTCTGAGTACAATGATTTGTCCGCTACATTTTTTCCTGATCTTTCAAAACTATTTTCTTTTAGTAGGGACAGTGTCAGCAAATGTCTTAGATCCCTGAATGTGTTATCTGATACCATTAAAGGACAGGGTAACAGATACGCGATTGTCTTTATCCATTTTCAACAATCCCTCTGAACCTATTGCAACTCATACAGAGACAATGGGTCTCATTATAAATACTGCAAAGATGGAAATGTTGGGGTAATTCGGTTACATCTGCTTTATCACTGCATTATTGCACAGTCATAATACGAATTCTAGCAACGAGGTGGACAATTTACTTCTAGCAAAAAGCTGGTGTTAAATATTGTACCTTACTGTCAAAACTCATCTGATTTACCATGAACATTACAGCTCATGGTAAATCTTCAAAAAAAGAACATGACGTTGTATGGACTACAACAATGATGACTAATGCCACTGGGCAACTACTTATGACCCAGTGGATTACCACCGATTTACTGCCAAACTGGCAATCAGACCCAATTTCTTCTCCAGTGTTCCTGTGGTGATCATTTATCTATATAGGGCACTTGACTCTGTTGTTACTGGTCTGCTCATGCTTGTGGAGTCCGCCACTCTTAAAGGGACCGTGCTTGCATGTTCCCCAGCTTCAAGACTAATTAAATGCATTTTTGAAAACAAGCAGAGTATAATTTTACAGACTCCCTTTTGGTCTTGCATCCCAGGTATAGGGCTGTCTCTCCTGAAGGGGCAGTAACACTAATACTGACTAACAAATACGAATTAAAAAGGGCAGAGACTCTGCAGGACATTCTAGGTTTATTGTGAGAATGTTCATATTGAGGGTAAACTTTGGGCCTAGCTAAGGCTGCCATGCTAGTGAATGTGGAGAGAAGCTGCATGGGCTGTCCCATGCCAAAAGAGAGAGAGAGTAATTTGGGATGATCAGAGGATCCTCCCAATTTGTCCCTTGACCAAGCATCCACTACATCAGGAAGGCTGCCAGGTCCCTTGGTCACTCCACTAGAACTCCACAGAGTAAGGCAAGGACTTTGTTACAGTTCACATGAACAATATTGCAAGCTCTCTTTTGGGGTACTTGAGTTAGCTCAGATTCTTCATCTGTGATGTCTCAATCTCTTCTGAGAATTCACCAGGGCTCCCTCCTTGGTCTATGAAATATTCGCTACCGGAACCAAAACATTTGATGGAGCGAAACCTTTGAATTAATCAGAATCACTGCCATTCCTCTGGGCATCTTTCCATATGATAGTTTTTAGTCAGATCTGTAACTTTCTAGAAGGGCACCACCAACGTGCAAATAAGTCTTAATCCTGCCACCAATGGTATCAGTAGCATTGTGGTATCACCAAACACAAGATAGTCCAATTCCCCTAAGTAGAAAAACACAAACAATCACAGACATGTTTTGAACGTGTACCACATCAGAGAAATTCAGCTTGTTTCTATATTAGCTGAGATCAAGGTATACAAGTCAAAGCATGCCTTTTAAGAGAGTAGTGAGACAACATACACCAAAAGCACTGATGGGTGGAAGACCGTGAATTTCACCCACCCATTGGCATTCCCATTGACTTCCTTCCATTCTATCGTTCTTTAACCCCTTTGTGCCTTTGCAGAAGGGGTTCCCCTTATGCGAATCAATCCTGTCCTGCTACTAACAGGACCTGTCCCATCCAAACAGCTGGGCTATATCCTCTCTGTATGGAAAGACAAACAACCCCATGTGTTGCAGAAAAATGTTTTTACAGTAACATTTTGAAGAACCCGCCTGTGCATGTAAAGTTTCAGGATTCATATGTCCGGCTTCATATTTGTAAAATATTGTAATTTGATCATGTTTTGAACAGTTTTTAACACATGTATTTACCAAATGGAAAACAATATTTTCTTAGCCCAAATATTTCAAAATTGACACTTAGATTTTTAAAAAGTTTTGGCATTCAACTTTAGATCTCATAAGGAAGTGGATCACTGCAAAGAAAATTGAAAATCGACTTGGCCAATTTTTAAACATAAATGATTTCAGACATATCTGCATATGGCTCCTATGTCACACACACCTACAGCATGCACTTCTATGACACACACCCTTATCAGACACTTACCTCATTCACACGTGTGACACACACTCCTATGACACATGCACACTCCCATGACACAAACACTCTTGTGACACAGCTCCTCTTACACACACTCCTATGACAAAAACACTCCTATTACACAAACTCCTATGACACACATTCTTACGACACTTACACTTATGACACACACTCATGACAAATGCTCCTACAACACACTAACGATATTCACACTTTCAAGATGTTAGGGAGAATTCTCCAGAATGGCTAAATTCCCTTACCTACTAAGTCCCTCAGCAGCTTTGCTGGATTTCTGGGGTTGATTTATTTCACCTGGTAAGAGTGTGAGCATTATTTCCCACTCTTACATGTGTTTTGCTGTGTGTGTTTAACATTTTTTGTGTTCATAGACTGTGGAGCCTCACCTACTCCACAGGCATCATCTTTTTACTGTGTGTTAAACATCACCTTAAATGCAGTGACACAGGGTTGTCTTTTAGACTTCCCAACTCAGACTCCATTTTCTGGGACTGACTACTGTCTCCAATAACATATCAAGTTGCCATTAACTTCATTAGCTTCTGTAAAACCACAGACCCAGTACACCCTATCTTACATAGAGTACTGGCAAGGGTTAATACTTATCCCTTTTTGTCTGTTTTTCTTGGAGCATATTTTTGCTCCCTTTTCATCAAAACTTGGCTGGTGGCACTTGTAACTACCCTATTTTTCCTACTGCGGTTATCTTAAATAACCTTGGTATTGTTTTAGGCTATCTTGGTAGCCTCAAACTTAAACCCGCTAGACCACATATGTTTTATTTTGGTTCCGGCTGGGTTTATTCGCCATTTCTTTTTGAAAATGTCTTTCTCGTGTTTTACTCTGCACGCCAAACCAGGTTTGGTTCATTTGTTCACTGTCTTTTTGCAGGCTTCTATGCAGAAGCCCTCCTTACGTGCCTGTATGTCTTGGGGGGACAGGATGTGAGGGAGGGGTTTAGGACTCCCTGCACAGGGTGTCCTTGGAGACCCATGTCGCACTTTGAACTGATTGGCTGTGGTGACTGTCCCGGCGGGACAGCCACCCTGCTGTGTGATTGACAGCCAGGCTGTGTGAATGGGGGAAACTGCATAAAAGGCTGGTCTCTGGGTCTGGAAAGGCAGAGTCGCCACTGGAAAGAAAGAACCAATGAGGAGCTGATGGAAGAGGACCCTTACCATGACTGAACAGCCCGGTGAAGCCCTGCTGCAGGTCCGAATCATCAAACTCCAACGACAGAGAAGATCTTCCAGGAATCTTCTTCCCCTGAGCTGGCGGGACCAACAAGTTCACTCAAACTGCAAGCCAGGACTCCCTCCTCTGGCTCTGGTTGAATTTGCTGTACAGATCTACAGTGGGCCGGATAGCCAGGAAGGTCGGACCCTGCTTGGGTTTTAAGGAGCGCCTCTTTTATTTGTTGCTTTGCTCTGCTGCTGTTTTCTTCCCTGGCCAGTGCAGACCCTCCAGTCTTCCTACTTCATGTCCATCCAACAGTCACTTCAGGAACCTTAGCTACAGCTTCTTCTCCATTTAAAGGTACTGTGCAAATCCAGTTGTTCGTTTCGTTCAGCCACGTTGAAAGTGTGTGCAATCTTTCTCCAATCCGAGGGCTTGTCCTTCTCTACTCTTTAAACAAACTTTTCTGCCGACCAATTTTGTCCGGAACTCTTGGCAAAGACTTAACCTCAAACTACCCTGAGCTGTGTGATCTTGAGCAAAAGACTTTTGTCCTATTGACTTTGGCCCTAAGCCTTTTTGATTTGATTCCATCACTCTAGTTCCTCTTTCTAGATTGCCCTGCTTACTTACCCTTTGGCACTGTTCAATTTCTGCCTCACTTTGTCTTTCCCTCCCTTTTAAATTTCTGGAGTGCCATTTTGCTCCCACTTCATTTGTGAGCTTAACTTGTCTGGAACCTATTGGGAGTGGTGTGGTGTATTAAGAGTGTGATTTTTAAACTGCTTTACTTTAGTGAAATGTTATACAACTGATGTGTAAATAAATGTATATTATTTTATCTAGAAACCTTGAGTCAGTGTTTGTTTGAATCATGGTAGTTGCTGTCATTTGTGTAACTATTGATACTGCTCACTTGCTCTTGAGATAAGTCTGGCTGCTCAGCCATCGCTACCACTTTTACTGTGTAGTACAGGCTTGTGCCAAAGGTGAATTTGTACTGTCACTTGTAGTCTTAAATGTGTGGGGTTTTTCCAAAGGGTACTGCATATAATTCTGCCTAACACAAGACACAATCTTACAATACACCTCGAATGACACACACTTATGGCACGCACTGCTACATCACTCACACTTTTGACACATGCTCCTATGGTACATGCTCCTACGATACTCGCTCCTCGAACAACACTCTTATGATACAATTATGACGCATTGAAAACACAGGCTTTTATGATACAAGCTTCTAGGACACACTACTATGACACACTTTTGACACACTTAAAACACCTACACGTATGACACATGCTCCTATGACACATCCACCTGTGACACTCACTCCTATGACACACACTCTTACGAGACTCACAAGTAAGACTTTCACACTTATGACAGTCACACTTACAATACATTGTCCTTCCCTGAGCTTTGCTTATCACTAACATGTGGGCTACTGCCTCCTTGTGTCTGTCTGTGAATATGGGGTGCGTGCGATCATTATGACCGCAAAGTCTTCACCTTAATCTCTGCTGTGGCTTGCTCGGGTGAGCGTTATGCTGCTGTGTGTTCCTATCACTAACGCTGTCGCCTAAAAGCGACGTTACTCGCAACGCCTGTCTTGCTTAAGCTCCTCCCACCTGCGGGTGGGGGCTTGAGCTTGTAGCACTGAGCTCTGCTCTACGCTCGCGTGGGGACCGCGAGTCCGCTCTGGAACACAGAAGCGTGCTGCGCTGCTCGCGGGTGCCGGCTCTTCCTCCCCAAGGGTGTGGGCCGGGCCTCGCGAGTGCCTCTGATGTCCGTAGACCGTGAGGCCAGCTAAACCCCTGCCGTGCCAGGAATGCGACATGGGGCCGCCGCCTCGTGGATAAAAATTCAAGCCGGTCCGAAAACACCGGAACGCTCACTCGAATACTCCTTGCAATGCCTCTTACTAAATATGGCTACCTCTCTACGCGAACGCGCGTCTGAGAACGACTTCTAAGTCTAGAAATACTTCTGCTGGCTTTCGTTTTCACACATACAATGTGCCAAATTCACCAATGACTAATGTCAACATCATTAAAACTCTTCCATTCAAACTCTTTTCAGTTCACACTGACATACTGAGAGGGAGGAAAAACACTTATCTGCTTGAAGAGCAGTAAATGAAGAGGAAGAGTCTAGGCACAGTAAGTGGGTTGTGACTGGTTGGGAGGACATGGACTACAGAGACTCATGGGTTGTGTAGTTTGGAAAAAAAAATGAAAAGTTTGTTGTTCATTCTTCAAAGTGTTACATGAGTTTGTTGAACTGCTGAAGAGTAGAAGCATCTATCCAAGCAATATTTCCAGGCCCCCTGCACTACCGAGCACTGCAGAGGTTGAAGATAAAGCATCTACAACAGGGTCTGAAATATCATCAGCAGGTACCCCTAGATCAGGACTCCATTATAGAGCTAGAGTGGAGGTTAAAGAATATGGATGCTTGGAATGGGCGAGCCATATTTGGAGACAAGCCGGATCTGATAATAGAATCAGACGCCAGCCGGAAGAGCTGGGGAGCCAGATGTGACACTCTTCAGACCAGAAGCAAGTGGAGCGAAGAGGAACTTCGCCTGCACATAAACTGTCTGGAACTACTAGCAGGATCGTTCACGATCAAGGTTTTCACAAGAGGAAGAGTAAAATCTGGTGTCCTGCTGAAGATGGACATCATTTCAGCAGTGCGGTACATCAACCACTTAGGCGGTACAAGGTCCAAGATGCTAGCAGAGCTAGCGAAAGACCTGTGGCACATCTGCCTACGATCAGAAATGTCAGTGACAGCAGAGTACCTGCCAGGCACACTGAATGTAGTGGCAGATTGGAACTCTTGGTACCTGACAGACTCCAGCGATTGGAGACTTGATCCAGCGGTGTTTCAGACGCTGAACACGAGATGGGGACCATTACAAGTGGACCTGTTCGCCTCACGCTCAATGCACAGTTGAGCCTCTACTAGAGCTGGAGGCTGGATCTGGGAGCGCAAGGAACCGACGCTTTCCTACAAGAGTGAACAAGAGCCCCGCACTACGCTTTTCCCCCCTTTGTGATGTTGAGTGGAAGTCACAAGTGTGGTTTCCAATGTTAATGGAAATAGTAACGGACATACCCAGAGTCCTTCCCTAAGGCGAGCGACTGCTCACGGACCCAGCTGGGACGTCTCATCATCTGAGAGTGAGAGGGACACTCCCGCTAGCCGTGTGCAGGATATCAGGAAACGCTGGGCACTGCCAGGAATTTCGGCGCAGGCTGCACAGCTCATCGCTGAATCCTGGGCTCCATCCACTAGGAGGAGCTATGACGCAGCTTGGCCAAAATGGACAAGCTGGTGCAAGAACAGAAGTGTTCATCCCGTTTCAGCACCTGTAGTGGAAATACTGAATTTCCTAGCAAACCTATTGCAGAACGGGAAAGCTTTTCGTACAATAGGAGTGTACAGAATAGGCAATATAGGCAGGGCACCTGCCAATAGGAGGCGTCCCTGCAGGAGAACATCCTGCAGTAGTGAGGCTCATCAGAGGTGCGAGATTCAGGGTCCCTCCAGAGCCCAGGTATAGTACAACGTGGGACGTGTCTAAAGTATTACACTGGTTATCAGATTGGCCAACAGATAAGTACCTGTCACTTAAACAGTTATCAGGTAAGCTACCTATGTTGTTATGTTTAATCTCCTGCAAACGAGTGTCAGACATTAGAGCCCTAGAGATTAACAGGCGGTCCTCTGGGCCGGATGGAGTGACTTTCTCTATAGTCAAGAGGACCAACACTGGTACTACTACAGTCCATTACCCGTACTTTCCGAGCAATACAAAATGGTGCATAGCATGATGTAGTAAAGAGTACGAGAGTAGGACTGCGGACATTAGAGCAGTAAGTACTACACAGCTACTAATAGCGCGCAGGAAGCCCTATCATGCAGTTACATCAGCTACCATCGCAAGATGGGTCAGAGAGATTATGCATGCATCAGGTGTGAATGTGGACATGTATGGAGCACATTCAGTGAGAGGAGCGATGGCCTCTAATTTCAACTAAATTCTACTAATTTGTCTTCTTTGCAATTAGTTATCACACTCTTAGGAAATGTAGGGCATTATCAACTATCACTGAAGACACTTGTCTTAATCACAGAGAGGCCATCACACACCTACTTGAAAATATTTTCAAATGAGGGCTGTCTTTTTAGATTGGCCATTTTATTGAAAATAACGCTGAACAGAGGAATTCTATGATTTTAACCTAAATGTTATGTAGTGTTGCTATTGCTCTAGATTAATATCTTCTCTCTGTCTACGGTATTCTAAAAGGAACATGGAGTATTGTATTGTTTCTATGGATGGCCCACCGTTATGAAAGGTTTGAACCCAGAACATCTTGTATTTTATTTGTAAGTCTATATGACTGGGATTTTCATTGATTTGTATGAATTAGGCAACAGGCATTGTGTGTTTGAATGCCTTGTATGAATTATTGTGATCATCTATCGAGGTGGATGAACAATTACATTTACTAGTGTTATTTATTGGTGTATAATTATTTTTGCTGAAATGAAGTGTTATGAATTTTGCTCAATTCGCCTGACTGGCAATCGACTTTCATAATCGTTAGAGCCATGATCAAGGCTATATGTGGAGGCGGAAAACGTCCCCTTAGAATTAAGAAAATAGGTTCACCATCTGTAATCTCTTTTATTTTCATAGAATCACTAAAATGCAGGGATGGTCTACCAAATCTGTTGGAGCATTAATGGGTTTACTTGAGTCCACATGTGCATTCCACACATTCCTCTTGACTGATCCAGAATCAGCAAATGAATTCCTCAAAAAACTGCAAGAAAGGTAAGCATTTTGAATTCCTTGGCATTGTGTTTCTGATTGTAGCATGCAGAACTGTACAACGGCTACATACATCTATCTTTCTAATTATTTCAACTGCTCTGGAAAACATTGTATGAATCTGTGAACCATCAGAGGTGACAGCTATATATTGTTTAAATATTAAAATGTCCACGGACCAGAAGGATCCATTCCCAAGGCAGTCTTCTAAGGCAGCACCAGCAGCTGTCTTCTGCTGCGCTGCAACCTGAGTCCACCATGGGACCCCTGCATCCCCCACGAGGACAGGACTGCAATCGATTCAATGTAATGCCGCTGCCTGCAAAGATGGCTGTCGCTGAAATTACAAAGAACAGCCTCCCCCAGGCTGCAATCAGCAACATAGCCAGACCCAAATGGCTGCACCTGCAACCAATCACCCTGTCATTGGTCCGCTGGATGGTGGAGCAGGCATCTTCCCAAGGCAGTCTTCAAAGGCAGCAGGAGCTGCCTTCTGCTGTCCGCTGCTTGTCACTGCCATCCTGCCGCATGGAAATACTATCAGTTAGAGGGAAACGTAAGTCAAATGCCACGCCTGTAAATGCTGATGTAAATGCATTGCGCACTGTTAGAATTAATTCCAGTGCTTGTTCCATGATCCCATCCCCCACCAGGTTCTTGCCTTCTGCCCGCATTGTTCCTACCGTTCAATTACCCACCCTGTCACTGAGCGCAGCGCTCTTATCATGTGCAACGAAATACATGCGAGGACTGCTTGCAACCACAGCGTCAAAGCGGCACGCTTACCGAGGCTCGCTCAATCTGCTCCCCCTGCCAATTTACCCATTCTCACTGCGCACTGCCCACCACACGTTTGATAGAGTAGTCACGTCCATAACGTTCACAACTCAGCATCTAGCACACGCCTGTAGCTCTACCCAGCAAAGCCCCTCCAGTGCTACCGAGCATACTGCAAATGATTGCCTCAACTGCCACCAGACATAACTTGGGACCCCTCTCCACTGCCATGAGAAACACAAGACTCACTAGGGAAGACTGTGTGAGACTGGAGCCCCAAGACCCACATTTAGCAGAAATGGTCTGTTCTCATGCAGGTTCGAGCAGACACCTCTACACATCCGCCTACCGGGCAATACTCACGCTCATACTGTGACCAAGTATGGAGTGCCCTCGGGAAAAATTAATCCAGAACATTACCATTGACCCCAAGCGTAAGGAGCCCCCCACGATGAAAGCTAAATTTAAGGGCCAACAGGCCTTAACCAGCACCAGATCACACTTCGCCAGAAACAATGCCACTCCCATCAAAGTACCCAGAACTCACAATCCCCAAACCATGCCACTAGACCCCACCTCTGAAGTCCCCACCTGCCCCACTCAACTGTGCCCTCATCAGTGCACATTCCGACACAGCCCACGCACTAGACATCCATGACATGCTACTTAATCAAAAACTGGACCTTCTTGCAGTAACAGAGACCTGGTCACACCAAGCCTCTGGCCCGCTACTATCCCTAGCTATCCCCAACGGCTATACCATCCTCAGAAAGGATAGGGAAGTATTCCAGTGGATGCAAGGATTAAATTCAAAACCCTCTGCATTGTCCAAAAGGCTTTCTGGGGCCTGGGTACAAAATACCTTCAGCTATCCCTCTGCAAATACCTTCCCTTGTGAGCTCCTTTACCGCTAACTCTCAGGGTCAGTCATTTTTCAAAAAAATTAGCTGGGGGTAGATCTCTGTCTTCGGCTGGGGCCTCCCTCTGGAACAGCCTCCCTGCCACTCTAAAACTTGAGGAGAACCATCTTCGGTTCCGGAAGCACCTCAAGACCTTCCTCTTTGCTTCTGCCCACGCTCCCCCTCTCCCCTGCTGATCTGTTCTCTCTTGGCATTGTGCACCTGGCAACCCTCTGTCCTCTGGGCCCAGGTACCTGCTCACCCTGCCTCCCTTCCGCACTGCCAGGACCACCCCTTGCACGGGGGTCTGTATCTGTACCCATACAGTCCCCCCTTTTCTTCCTGCACTTATCAGACCTACCATGTCTGCTGCCTTAAACCCAGCACTTGCCACTTGCTGGCTCCACTACCACTGTTTGTTGCCTTTATTATTTATGTATTATTATTTATCTGTTTTCCTTTGCTCCGCACTTTCCACTTCTCCCCCCTTCCATGCACTTTTCCCCTCCCCCTCTGCCATGCACTTGCGCGTTCTCAATGTCACTGGGCCTAGTAAGATCATGTTTTTTTTCTCCCCTGTTCCCTTGCCTTGCCTTCTCGCGCTCTGAAACACTTGTGTACGAGTGCGATAGAAACAAAATACCAATTCAATTCAATCCATGGACAGGGGTGTTGCTCTGATATATAAAGACTCACTCAACATTAGAGAGACACATCTTCCCATTATTGACAACTGCAAACTACTAACAGTCAAACTCGCAAGAGCCACAGATGACTCCATCACCATCCACATCCTTTATCGGTCGCAAGGCCATAGCCCCACCTTTGAGGATAACCTTACACACATGCTTGTGAGTTACATCAAACCCACTTCCAGATCCTTCATCTTACGGGACTTTGATTTAGGGCTTAATGATCCCACTGACAATGTCGCCACATCGGTTGCCAAAGCCCTCTCAGACCTTGGCTTCACCCACCGGATGACAACACCCACCCATAATAAAGGAAGAACGCTAGACTGGGTAGCAGACCTAAACAGCCTTCCTTCCACCCTCTCAGCTTCGCTATGCCCCTGGTCAGACCACTACACTGTTATCTTTACACTCCAGCTGGCCAAACAGAAATCCCACCATACCACAGCCCTACCTGCTGATCTCTCTCGAAGCATACATAAAATGTATAGGAAATCCATTACAAAGCTCCTATCTCCACTCAAACCAGAAAATCTCCCCTCCACTGATTCCTCCACCCTGGCCAACTTGTACTCTAGCACCTTAACACCCTCCATTAACCAGGTTGCCCCCTATTGCCTAGGAGAGTTAAACCAGTCAGGCATGCCAATGCTTGGTTCACCCCCGATCTACATGCCCTACGCACTAAAAAAGACAAACAGAGGGACTTTGGAGAAATAACCCGACAATCCAATTAAAAGCTGCCTTCCATGCCTTATGCAAAGAATACAATCGAGCTACCATTGCCACCAAATCAACAGATTTTACCTCTAGAATCACCAATGCTATCTCTAGCCCTAGAGAGATCTTTCAAATCCTAAGAGAACTGGAATCCCCATCCACCCCACTCTCCGCCATCTCCAAAGACAAAATATGGTGCAGATATTCAGAATGCTATGCAAGCAAAAATCTCCTTGTTTCAACAAAAAATCAGCCCTCATCTCCACAGCCACCACACACATCCCCACACCCCCTCACTTCTCACCCCATTCCAATTCAGAGAAGTACCGGAATCAGAAACAGCATAGATCCTAAAAAAGCTTAAACAATCCAAATGCAAAGGAGACACCTGCCCCGCCAACATTATTAAAGATTGTGCCGAAGACCTAGTCCCCTTCATCACCAGATGTATGAACTCATATTTCAACTCAAACTCAGTCCCTGATACACTGACAGAATCCTGGGTGCACCCTTTGCTGAAGAAGCTGAAACTAGACCTCTCAATCCCCAACAAATACCACCCTATCACCACTGTACCATTCCTACTGAAATTCCTGGCTAGAGCATCCCATGTTATGTTATGTTAATTTGCATTTATATAGCGCCTTATGTATCATTGGTATGATCTCAAGGTGCTGGTAGTTTGAACGCCTTCAGGAACCATAGTTCAAGTTAGTAGAGAGAGAGAGAGAGAGAGAGAGAGAGTCATAAGGTGCGTGGGTGCACGGATATGTGTGCAGCTGGTGTGGCACTTGCATGATACCTGCTTCTTAGCGGTATGTGTGGTGGTTGGGAGGTCACGAATATGTGTTCATTCTGGTGGGTTGATATCCAGACTGGTTTCTGGCTGCGTTGGGCCTGAGGAGATGCTTAGGCTAGCGGTGTGTGCTCAACTAGCTGTGTTTAGTTAGGAAGATGTGGAGTATGTGGCGTGTGTTAGTATGAGAACAGCTATACCGAATGTGTCATAGTATCGCTGTGTTCTAATTGAGTGGTGGTGTATAGGAGGGAGTAAGCGTGGACGTTTTGGTGGTTTTCAGTAAGGCACTTGAGATCAAGCTCTCATCTGTACTATCTATTCCATCTGTTTTAATCACTCTGTCCGTTCACCCAGGTTCGTCCATTCATCTATTACGTCTGGTTCATCATTTAGTTTACAAGGCTTTCCATCCATTCCATCATTCGATCCTTCATCTACATAAACTACTCCATCCAATCTGTTGATCCACTTCATCCTTCCCATCTGTTTAGTGGTTCCATCTGTTCTATCCTTATTTGTTCGAACTGTTCCATGTGTTTTACTCGCTTCATCAGTTACATCCGCTCCACCCGTTCTATCCACTCCATCCGTTCCATGCACTCCAGCCGTTCCATGCACTCCATCCGTTCCATGCACTCCATCTGTTCCATGCACTCCATCCGTTCCATGCACTCCCTCTGTTCCATGCGCTCCATCCATTTCATGCGCTCCATCCATTCCATGCGCTCCCTTTGTTCTATGCACTCCATCCATTCTGTCTGTTCCACGCACTTCATCCATTCCATCCACTCCATCCGTTCCATCCATTCCATCCGTTCCATCTACTTTATCCGATTCCATCTACTAAATCCGTTCCATTCACTCCATCCGTTCCATCCACTCCATTCGTTCCATCCACTCCATCCGTTCCATCCACTCCATATGTTCCCTCTACTCCATCCGTTCCCTCCACTCCATCTGTTCCATCCACTCCATCTGTTCTGTCCACTCCATCTGTTCTCTCCACTCGGTTTGTTCCATCAGCTCTATTCATTCCATCTGGTCTATCCGTTCCATCCACTCCATCTGTTCTACCTATTTCACCTGTTCCATCTACTTCATCTACTCCATCTGTTCCATCCACTCCAATTCGCTCTGTTCATTCCATCTGCTCTATCCGTTCTATCCATTCCAGCTTTTCGTTCAGCTCCATCAGTTCCATCTATTCAATCTGTTCCATCCACTCCTTCTGTTCTGTCCATTCCATCTGTTCCATACACTCTACCTATTCCATTAACTTCATCTATTCCATCTACTCCATCAGATCGATCAACTCCATCTGTTGCCTCCGCTCCATTTGTTTCATCAACTCCATCTGTATTGTCTACTGTATCTGTTTCGTCCACTGCATCCGTTTGGTCCATTTGATCTGTTCCATTTGTTAAAGCTACTCATTTTTCCATTCATTCAATCTGCTCTGTAGTCTCACCGGTTCAATCCACTGATCTGTTTTATCTGTTCGACCACTACCATCCGTTCAGTCAGTTCCATCCATTAATTCGTTCATTCTACCCACTCCATCTGTTCCAGGCGCTCCATCCGTTCGACGCACTCCATCCGTTCCACCTGCTCCATCCAATCCACCCGCTCCATCTGTTCTAAGCACTCTACGTCTATTCCATTTGCTCTGCCAGCCAGTGCGTTTACTCTGTTCCATCTGATTTGTCTGTTCCATCCACTCATTCTCTCATTTTGACAAGTAGAGTTATTCCTGCTAACTCTTCATTCCATCCTTTATATTCACTTTATCCGTTTGATTCATTCTGTGCGTTCAATCCACTCTATTTATTCTGTCCACTCCATCTGTTTCATCTACTCCCTCTGCTCAATTCAGTCACCTTTTCCATCCATTTCATTCCTTTATCCACTTTATCTCTCTACTCCATCCTTTCCACACGTTCAATCTTCTTTTCTGTTTCGTTTACTTGGTTCTTAGTTTATATTTCATTCATTCATTACATTTCTCTTCTATCCAGGATACTTCTTTTAATCCTTTCTTCCTCCATTCTATCCGATTCTTCTTTCCTTCTGTCCACTTCTCCCGTTCCAACCACTTCTTCCATTCCAACCACTTCCTCTGTTCTATTCCCTTCTTCCGTACCATTCACTTCATCTGTTCCATTCACTTAATTCAGGATCAATCCACTATCCACTTGTCCGTTCCATCCACTTTTTCCGTTCCATCCACTTGTTCCGTTCCATCCACTTTTTCTGCTTCAACCGTTTCATCCGCCTCAACCGTTTAATCCACTTCAACTGTCTAATCCGCTTCTACCATTCCTTCCGTTTCTACCATTTCATCTGCTTTTACCATTTCATATGCTTCTACCATTCTATCTGCTTCATCCTTTCCATCCACTTCATCCGTTCCATCCGCTTCATCCGTTTCATCTGCTTCATCCGTTCCATCTGTTTCATCCGTTCCATCCATTTCATCTGATCCATCCACTTCATCCGTCCCATCCACTTCATCCGTCCCATCCACTTCATCCATCCCATCCACTTCATCCATTCCGTCTACTTTGTCAGTTCCATCTACTTCATCCGTTCCATCAATTCCATCCGTTCCATCCACCTCATCTGCTCCATCCGTTCTAACCACTTCATTCGCTCCATCTACTTCATCCTTCCATCCACTTCATTTGTTCCATCCACTTCATCTGATCCATCCACTTCATCCGTTCCATCCACTTCATCCGTTCCATCCACTTCATCCATTCCATCCGCTTCATCTGTTCCATCCGATTCATCCGTTTTATCCACTGCATTATTTCATCCGTTTCATCTACTGCATTCGTTTCACCCACTGCATCTACATCATTTCCGTCATCCACTTCATTCCTTTCATCCACTTCATTCGTTCTATTCAGTTTATCCATTTTAATTTACACTAGCAGTTTTAGTTTTCCATTTTTCTCGACCGGGTCTCGATGCTGGATTGTTATTTTATGATACAGCAACCACGGGCTACTATACTGGTTGTGTTAAGAGTCTATTTTTAGGGGAAGAGGCACGTTTTCAGTAATTTGCGGAAACACATGAGGTCTTTCGGTGAGTCGGATGTGGGGTGGAAGTGAGTTCCACAGAGCGGGGGCCAGGGTTGAGAATGATGATCCACCTAACCTGACTGAGTAGGTTTTTGGTATCACTAGGAGGTGGGCAGAGCTTGATCTTAGAGTGCGTGGTGGATGGTACGGTTGTTTTGTCATGGGTATCAGGCAGGTAGTTGGGGCAAGCTGGGTGGAGGTTTGGCAGGCCCGACATAGGCACACAAAGAACCCATAACAAATCCCTCCTTTCATTCCTTCCTAGTGTTTGTAGTAACTTCCTGGCTACCAATTCCTGTTGCCAAACAGGAAGTGCATGATAACTCATGAGCTCTCTAGTGTTTGGGTGTGGCTGGCTATATATGCCACACCCAAGATTCTTCCAGTGCTTCGTGTTGCTTACTGTGAGCTGTATCAGCAACACACTTGCCGTGCTCTGGATCAGCCAGCATCTGCTTAACTGCTCCGGATCATCCTGTTTCTGCTTACCTGCTCTGGATCATGCTGCTTCTGCTTACCTGCTCTGGATCATCCTGTTTCTGCTTACCTGCTCCGAGTCATCCTACTTCTGCTTACCCGCTCCGGATCATTCAGCTTCAGTTTACCTGGTTCTTAATCCACGCCGCAGCTATCTCCAGTCAAGAGGGGACTTCTACACCGGCACCTGTAAGAACAAAGAAGAACAGCGTTAACACGCGCACATCAGTAACGCTGTGCATACTCACCAAATCTTCCCACGGCATTAGAATCCAGGTTAGTTACACGAGCGCACAAACCCCTGTAAGAAAGAAGAGACATTATTCATAGCACTCGCTCCAATAACGCAGACACTTATTTCACTCCGCTCTCTCTCTCTCTACATCGTGCATACTTACCAAAAGCCTCTGTGGAAACTTACCTAACCACCAAGTTTCCAGTAGCGCTGAACCCGGGCTCGAGTCGCTAATACCATATAATTTCTCCTGCAAGGGAAAGGGAGAGACATTACCAGGCGCGCTCGAATTGAAAGCGTTGCGCAAACCTACCAGCAGCTAGCTTCTACACGCAGCGCTACTCGCCCACAAAAATACCGGCAAACAAAGACAATACGGACAATTTTGGACACTCAACATTATCCGCGCAAGGTTCACTTGTGGGGAGGACTTTCTAGCCAGTGAAGAAACTGGAGCCTTGAACTCTCAGCCTTGCTGTGAAGGCATAAAACAGTGTTTGGCATCTGAACTCAGCCTACAGACATTGGCACCAATCACATGAGTGAAACGCGCCCCTGCGAATGCAGGATGGAGTGCACACCCTACTAAAGATAAAGATTAGCCCATAGGGGGACATCACAGCACACAGTAAAGAGAAGGGAAGGGCCCAGGGGACTTGTGTGAATTCAGGTCTGAGTGTACACCTTGTATTTGACAGGCATTTCTCTGGGTGAAACAGGGGAAGCGAAGACTCGGGGTCAAGAGAGGCTCGTCCATCGCTCCTGCAGAGACACAGGCGAGTGTAACAGGTTTTAGTTTGTCCTGAAGATATTGTGGTCCGGATTTATGCATTGCTCAGTGAGAGATGCTTAAGGTTTGGAAGGTCACCCTTCGGGCAACCGGAAGTCAGTGCAGAGTTTTGAGAGCTGGGGAGGTGTGATCTCTTGGGCCAAGTGCTAGTAGCAGTTTGGCTGCAGCTTTTTGTGCTCTTTGTAGTTTAGTCAGGTGGTACGCACGGACTCTGAGGTAGAGGGGGTTAGCATAGTCCAGTCTTGACATTGCAATTGATTGGACCGCGCAGAGTCTGTTGGGAAAGGAGAGGTATGGAAAAATGCGCCTACAAATTTTGAGGTGGTAGTGGCAGGATTTAGAGACGTTGTTGACTTGGTGCGAGAGTGCATCCAAGGTTTTTTACTGAGGTTGAGGTTGTCAGGGAATTGCCTATGGCAGATGGCCAAGGTAGGGGGTGCGGAAGAAGTTCGGTGTTGCTACATACCATGATTTCAGTTTTGGAGGGGTTTAACAGGAGGTGGTTTGTGGTCATCCAGGGATCAATGTCAAGGAGGCAGGTAATGAGGTCGGGTTTACAGTTGGGTTTTGAATTAAGGAGTTTTAGGTTTGGTTGGGTGTCGTCGTCGTAGTTGTAGCACAGGATATTGTTCAAGCGTATTATTTGTGGGAGGGTGCACATATAAAGGTTGAACAGGAGGGCTGATAGGCACGCTCCTTGTGGAACTCCGGTATTCACTGGTCGGGCGAGGGGAAGCATAGAGGGAGAGAAGGGTTATTTGGTTCCTATTGTTGAGGAAGGATGCTATCCCTTTGAGAGCGTTTCCACAGATTCCTAGGGAGTGCAGGCGGTCGAGCAGGATTGAGTGGTTGATTTTGTCAAAGGCGGCAGATAGGTCAAGAAGGATTAGTGCAGCGCATCCCGCAGAATCTGCAGTGTTTTTAAGGTCATCCCAGATTGAGGTTACGGTGGTTTTGGTTCTGTGTCAGGGTCTGAAACCTGATTGAGTGGGGTCTAGGAAATTGTTGATTTCGACAAAGGCATTTAGTTGGGAGTTGGCAGTACGGTCAATGAGTTTAGCAAGGAACCTGGTGTTTGAGATGGGCTGTAGTTTTTGGGGTTGAGCGGGTCAAGGGAAGTTTTTTTTAGAAGAGGCTTGACATGAGCGGTTTTGAACCCGTCAGGAGAGGGAGTAATTTATGATGGTTTTTGCGTGTTCTCCTGAGAAGGTAGATGCAAATATTTCTTTGAGGGTTGTGGCTGGGCAGACGGGCAGCCGGATGGTTTGCAGGCGGAGAGAAGTTTGAGAAATTGGTCAGTTGATAATGGAGTGAAAGAGTCAAAGGTCGGGTGGATAGCGGTTGCAGGCGGTGGGATGGGAGGTAGGGTGGCTTGATTGTGAGGTGGGTGCAAGAGGGCTAGTTTGTTGGTTAGAGAATTTGTTCTTTCGAGAGCAGTGGTGTAGAAGTGGCGAGAGAGTGAGTCACAGAATGATTGTGAAGGGGTCCATTGGGTGGTGGTAAATTATGGTTTGATGGTTTGGTGAATTCAGAGATGATTTTGTGGAGTTCTTTGCTGGGGTTTTCACAGTTCAGGATTCAGGAGTTGTAATGGGCTTTATTTGCTTTCTGGATTTCGGCTTTGTAGTGGCGATGGTGAACAAGTGGGGTTCAGCGGGATTAATTAGGTATTGAGCCATGAGTCAAAGGCGTCAGAGGTTAGGTGTTCATTTGGTGGGCAGGTAGGGGGAGGAGACTGAAGCAACGCGTCAGCTAGGTCGGGAAGGATTTTTAGTTTCTTCCAGCATTTGCGTAGATTTGGGGGTTCTGGTTCAGGTACAGGGAGGGGTGTGGGTGAGTGAATGGTGAAAGAGACAATTAGGGCTGGGGGGGTTTAGATGTATCTGGTCGTGGGAGCTGAAGATGGCATCAAGGGTGTGTCCTTTATAGTGAGTGACCAAATACAGTAGTTCCTAGAAACATACCATAACCTAGGCTTGCGCCAATCAGGTTTCCTGCCAGGACACAGTAATGGATCTGCTCTGCTAGACCTAAAAACTCAGCATGATACCTTCAGAGATGACGGCATACATCCCTTCTTCTCCTCCTAGATCTCTTTGCTGCCTTCGATCTGGTCAACCACACAACCTTCTGTAAGCAACTCACTGAATCTGCTTACTTCTCCCTCGAAGCCTCAAACTGGGTAGCATCCTCAATAGAGGGCAGATCTATGAGAGTCTTATCAGAAACAGCATGCGTTCCCCCATCCCCATTCCTTGCGGAGAGCATCAAGGATCCTGCGCATCCTGCTCAAATCTTCCTCCCTCTGTCTGGGTGCTACGACACAGACTCGACCATGATCATCAATATTTACTCAACCATCCAGGCCTGGGTGGCCACCAACCACTTATGCCTCAATGATGACAAAACCAAGATCCTCATAGCGGGATCCCCAGCCATGCTACAATAGCTCAATCCTAAATTCCAAGAATTCACGATAGATGGCCTCTAAATTCCCATCCTAACCACAGTAAAAATGTTAGGGGTTTACTTGGATGCATCCCTCTCCCGATCCAGACAAGTGATTCAATCGTATCATCCATTGCATATACCACCAAACAGTACGTCATACCAGCCAACTGCCCCACTGTGATGCTGGAAATGCATTGGATGGACAGGACCTCCGTGTCCTTGTCCTGGACTCCCTTATCATGTGTGTTCTGTGTTTTCTGCACAGGAGTCCAGTGGAACCCCTGGCAGTGCAGATCTTCCTCTTTTTGGTCATGGTGAACAGAGACCCTTGGGATACCCTTATGGCACCCATGGGTGGGTGTACAACCCTGCGCTCCTAGTGTATGTTTTTGGGCACCTGTGTGTTGCCCAGAGAGCAGGGTATGGGGTGGTGGCAGCTCAATGCTGAAATTACAAGTGCTCTGAGTATCGTCCATTTTGTGATACCCAGGCCCTGCCATAGGAATCGGTGGATTCCTGATAGAAGGCAAGATGGCCCCTGTGGACTCTTGGTTTCTATTCCCTGTTACCTTGTTTTCCCAAAGTCCTGGGAACCCCTCACTCAGTCCCTTCCCTTGATTGGCTGTTTGGTGGATGAACCATATATGGTATTGTGGGGAAGTCAAGTCCAGACTGGCAGGAGCCTTCCCACTGACTGTATGTTGTGAGTAGACCCTTGGGGTGGGACCTGTTTGAATAGAATGTGTGACCAATATGCATTCTATGTTCTTGGTGTCTGGTTTCTGTGTGTGTGTCACAATGAATTAGACAGCCCTGCCTGAAACTGACATAAATGCAGTGTGGTGTGCTGAAAGGCTGGGTGCTTGCCCCAATCCACATTCCTTGTTATGTGTGTCTGGGTGAAAGTGAATAGCCTGAATGCATGTGAGCCTGATTGACTGCCTGTCTGCCTGCTTGAATGCCTTTCTGTGTGATTGTCTGACTGAGCCTGGCTCAGCCAGAGTGAATGAGGGACAGATGTGTATATCTGGGGACCTCTCACTTACCAATTTGTTCAGAAGCTGAAGTTGAAACTTCAAGCCCAGCTGGAAGAAGAAGAATTGCTGCTGCATTTCCTTTGACAAACTATAAAAGCTGTCAAGTCTGTCGAGTACTGATGCAAGGGAGGACTTGACTAGGAGAACTCTCCCCGAGCTTTGAGGGACCATCTTGCAAGGAACTGCTCTCCATCGGGGTACCCTGGAAGCCAGTCCCGAAAGGCTGTCGGCCGGAGAAGGGGTCCGCCGAGAATCCTGTAGAGAAGTGCCAGGACATTGAGGCCATCGAAGTCCATTGCCGTCGACTGGGGTTCACAGGATTACCGTAAACACTGGAATCCAGTCTAAGCGTGTCACCCAGAAGTGGGTATACCTTGACGCTGTGCTGCCCAAAGACCGGAGCTGCAAGGCTCCACCTTGCCTAAGAACATTTGAACGAAGGCTCCCTTGCCATCACTGTTAGGGATAATTCTCATACAAGTGTAAATTCCCTCCACCTTAGAGACCCCCAGCAACTTTTCTGCATTTTTGAGGACTTGAATTCCTTACCTGGAAAGAGTGTGAGCCTTTTTTTTCACTCTTTCATGTATTTTGATTTATTGTTTTACATTTGTGTTCTTTGATTATGGAGTTTTAGATAACTCCATAGGCATCATCTTTTCATGTGTTTCACCCAGCAGCACCCCCAGTGCAGTGACACAGGGGGGTCTTTTTAGACTTCCCACATGTTTAAATACCTTCTCTGGGATAAACTACTGTTTGAAATTGACTTTACTAGTCTTTCCAAATTCCTAGACCTAGCACACACCATCGTACAATGGAGTGCTGAAGGGGTTACATAGTATCCCCTGTGTCTAAATACTCATGTAGCAGTCAAATGCTACCCTTTCCTATTGAAAAGGCTGGTGGCAGTGGTTTTACAATGAACTACCATTATTTTTCCCAACCACAAACACCGGTAGCTAAAAATCACGAGAGCTATGTTTTTCAAGATGGCGCCTTAAGCCAGGTTCCGGTCTTCTTTTTTCATTGTTTCTTTTTGGAAAGGTCCTTCTAGTGTTTGTCTCTGCGCTCCAAACTAGGTTTGGTCCCTTTGTTCATATGCCTTTGGCAGGCTTCAGGACGGAAGACTGCCTCTGGCGTCTGAGTGTCTGGGGTGGGCAGAAAGTGAGAGAGGTGCCCAAAACTCCCTGTGCTTAGTCTCCTAGGGGACTCAGATGCACTCTGGCGTGATTGGCTGGCTGACAGTCTGGCAAGGACAGCCAACCTCCTGGATGAGTGACAGCTAGGCTGGAATGAAAGGGAGAAAACTTTAAAAGGCGAGTCTCTTGGACTGGAAAGCAGAGTTGACCACAGGAACGAAAGAATCAAAGAAGAGCTGGAAGAGGACGGCTGATGCAACTCCTGGACCGTTGGTTTGCCCGGTGAAGCCCTGCTGGAAGTCTGAATTGCCAAGTTCATCTCGACAGAGAAGCCCCTTC
Source organism: Ambystoma mexicanum (assembly GCF_040938575.1). NCBI lineage: Eukaryota > Metazoa > Chordata > Amphibia > Caudata > Ambystomatidae > Ambystoma > Ambystoma mexicanum. The sequence continues at coordinate 1,203,880,667 of NC_090921.1, read as the reverse complement.
AAGGACGACTGCTTCCTTTGAGTTGGTGGGACCAATCAACTCATAAGCCACCTGGATACCATTCTCAAGGCTGGTTAGGATTAACGAGGGAGAGGGATACCAGCTTGTGCGCTTTAATCTACAGCTACTGGAACTGAAGTGACTCCATCTTGTTTGCTTTTTCGATGATCCCGTGCAGTGCAGGAGTCCCCCAACGTCCTCCCTCTTGTGAGCACGACTGAGGCTCAGGAACAGTGAGACCTGCAGGACCTGCCAGGAACCAACATCTTCAGCTGCATTTTGTTCTTCATACTAAGGTACTGTACCAACCCGATTGAGAGAACACCACTTTTGCGGTGAAACTTTCCCAACTTGCAGGCCTAATCAGCTTGTAACCCGACATATGATTCCTTTTCGCGCAAACTACTTCTAAGAACTTTCGCTGCTCCTTCCTATCTAGAACACTAGCCCACTGACTTTGTCCAGGCCTGTTGACTTGAATTGAACTATTCTGGTGAACTGAAACTATTTGCACTGTATATTAAGTATCTATGATCTATTTTCTTACCTTGTGCCTTTTGCTCCATTCTAAGTAACTGAACTGCTATTTGGCTCCTATTTCAGGGGTGCTCAAACTGTCTCAAACTCTTAGAATTTCTAATTGAAGTGTATTGGTTTATAATATTAATTTGCCTCTTTCTAAATGATTGTGTAAAAAATTAATAAGTGTTTTTACCAAGAAACCTTGCGTATAAGTGTCTACTTGAACCACTGTGATTGAAAGTCCTTTGTGTAACTACTTACTGCTCACATTCACTCTTGAGATACGCCTGCCTGCTCAGCTCGCTACCAAAAACTAAAACTGTGTGGTACCGACTTATACCAAAGGTTGTTTTGGCTAACACCTGTAGTCCTAATTGTGTGTAGTGGTCCCAGAGGGTACTGCCTGCAATTCTGCCTAACAATCACTGTCGACCACTTTGTAGAGCCGGAAAAAGTCAAAGTCGATGTCTACCGAGGAAGGTCCACTGATGGGTTTCCCACCACCTGAAGCCAACAAAGATGTCCCGAGGACATTGACGGAGTGAAGATCCGAGGTCCAGCCCGTGGTCGAATCCCGATCACCGAAGCTATCCCAAGGTACGTGCTGCGCCTGGAGCACTGACAGCCAGAGGACCGCCAAAGCATCTCCCGACACTCAACGCCCACTGCTGGGCCTACAACCATCACTGAGTCTTCTTTGAGGCACCGAACACTTTGCATCGGGGTGGACTGCACATCTCATCTTCCCAAGACTTCCTTGAACGTTCATCAAAGAGCGCCGCGAAGATCGAAGCTGCTGTCTCGACGCCAGTGTTCCACATTTCTTTGAGGATCCCGACACCGTCTGGCTCCTGCTTTAAAGGGAGTCCACCGTTGAGGGATCCATCGACGAACCATCGAAGAAACTCTTCTATCTCAGGTACATTGGGGTTGTTGAACTTTTTGACCGGGAAGCAAGACTTATTTAACATTAATGGACTGGACGTGTTAATACTTTTATTACAGGTTGGTCAGGTTTGGGATTCTCAATCAGAATTGTGTCTTAGTATTTAAGAAAGCATTTTTTCATTGTTTAACCTAACTTGCATTCCTTCTTATGATGTATGTTGATACACCTTGCTGCATGATTTAGATGTTACATAATAAATGCCAGCAGTTAATGCGATTTAAAGGAATCTAAAGCTTAAGTGTGATACCACACAGAAATTGTATATATTTGCCATATTATAATTAGCAGAGCACAAAGTGTGTTATTGATTTGTGTGAGTACTTCTGAACCTTATTTTTATATAAAGAACGTTAGCACAACACATAGTGTGTGAACATTCCTTTGTGGGGGCTTGGGAACTCACTATACTTAAGAACCAACCTGCATCACCTCCTGAGAGCGGTTGCTTTTCCTTTGCTACACTATTGCCACGCTTACCTCTGGCGCCTTGCGAGAGCGCCTGGTCTTCGGGTGTCATGGTTGTGTCTTCTAAGGTGGGATGCGTTGTCCAACTCACCCCCCCCCCACCACTGTCCCAAGTGGTCTTGTAGCCCAGCGTACGGTGCAGATGGGAATGGTTTGGTTAGGTTCCGCAATACTGCTGGGGACAGTTGTGATGGCCTGGATGCACACCTATGGACAAGTAATGGAAGGGAATTAGTATCTGTCTCCCTGTTCTCCCCCCTCCAACCTTCTATACCCCAAAGATCTGATGGCTGGAAAGGAGATTGGCTCACTTTCCGTATTGCAGACAAGCACCCACTGTGCCAATTAGCATCTGGTCCAGTTTCATCACTGGTGAGACGTGGTCCAGTCCAGCTGTAATGCACGGGGTGCTCTGTACTGGTAAGTGTCTTTATGCACTGCAAATTGATCTTTCTATGCTGTAGCAGTGCTCCAAAGTCTGACGGATTATGCTGCACGGCACACGTTGAGTATTGTAATAATGTTCTTGTCTCTTTGTTGTTTCCCTGCAGGTGCCGCGGTGCCGTGTGTTAACACCAGCTGATGCACTGATGATCACTGAAGTGCTGACCATGGGAACACAAAGAGGAGGACTTCGGTAAACCCACAGGTAAGCAGGCTGCAAGCACACGTGTTCAAAGTCTGTATACCATCTTACTGTGTCCTTTCTTTCAGGAGAGAAGCGATGCTGCAGTGGTGAATCAGCAAAGCACTCCATTCTACAATCAAGTCCAGGTAAGTATATGAGCTGGCGGGAGATCCGACGTGCAGCTGGATGCAGAAGTAGATGGAGCGTGGAGCCCAACGAGCAACCTGGATGCAGGAAACCTCTGCACGTGGAAAGCGAGCGGAGCGGAAAGCGTTACACTGCTTTCCAAGTCTGCAGGTAGAACCCTAAACACAGGGCGTGGCACAGGGCATGGTTTTATAGCCCTGGGCGGAACCCTGTAACATTAGACCACTGGGGATACTTGAAGTATGGCTGCCTGGGGGCCATAATGTGTTCCATGCCAAGTGTCAACCTGGCGGCCATCTTGGTAGAGGCGGCCAGTTTTAGCCAATTACTGCCTACCCCAGCCAGCGACCTTCTGTGTCCACATCATGCCCATGGTTGTATGCCTCCCCCCACTGTTGTGTGAAAGTGTGCTCAGTGCTCTACTGGGGGTCATGACAGCACTCCCATCCAAAGCCACCCCAAGGAAGCTATACCTGGTCCTGGCAGTCCCGGGTTGTTACTGTGATAGCGAGCTAGTAGGCGTGGTACATGTATGTTAGCTGCTGGTTCCCAGGTTCAATATAATACGCTGTAGCCTTTCCAGTCAATGAGGAAGTAAAGTTTATTTCTGATAATTTTAGAATCAAAATGTCACAGACTTCATATTCATCATCTTTTCAGTGTGTCTGCAGTGGTGGGGGTCTAGGTCTAGGTCCAAGTCCCAGGTTGAACACGCTTTAGTAAGGATACATTAAAGACTGGTTTTATAGGCAAAGTGGAAGGTAAACCTAGTTTAACAGCAACTGGGTTGATGGTAGCAGTAATGGGGTATGGGCCAATATATTTAGGGTGCAACCTCTTGGGACCTTTCAACTAAATATGTCTTATTGCTAACCACACCCTATCCCCTATGTGATATGTGGGTGCCTCCTTTCTCTGCTTTTCTGCGAAGCGTTTATGAGCTGCTTTTGTGTCGTGAAGGGTCTTGGTGGCCTTTTTCAGGGTTTCACTGATACTTGTGTGCAGGGTGGTAATAGTGGGCATTTCCAACTGTGCGGGTGGTTCAAACGCAGTGGTACGAGGGTGCGTCCCATGCTGGAAAAAAAGGAGAAAAAGGAGAAAAAGCCAGTGAATCCATAGATAGTATTGTTATATGCATATTCTGCGCCCAGAGAAGGTCTACCCAACTTTTGTCTGCTTGAGTAAACATACAGCGTAGGTATTGTTCAAGGGTTTGATTGGTCCTCTCAGTCTGGCCGTCAGTCTGTGGGTGATGTCTGGTCGATAGACAAACCTCAACCTGGGCCTTGGCACAGCAGCTCTTACAGGACCTGGAGATTAACTGACTTCCTTGATCAGATTTGACCTCGGATGAAAAACCATGCAACCTGACTATATTTGCTAGGAATACTTGCGCCAGAGCCCCTTTGGTTGGCAAACCCCTTCAGGCGATGAAATGCGCCATTTTAGACATGAGGTCAACAAAGACTAGCATAGTATTGTAACCATTACATGGAGGGAATTCTGTGATGAAATCCAAGGATATGGTATGCCAAGGGGCAGGCAGTATAGGTATCGGACGAAGTAACCCTTGCAACTTGCTCTTTGATATTTTATTTCTTGTGCAGATATAAAGGTTTTGACATAATGAATGAATTCCTTCTGCCATGTAGACCACCAAAAATATTCTCAGATTTTTGCCAGGGGTTTTGTGATACCGGCCTGGCCCACTGTAAGCATACTGTGATAAGTGTGAAGGACTTTCTTTTGCATAGTGGAACTTGTTAAATGCAAGCGCTTCTGAAAATACAGGAATCTGTTGTCTTTTGTCCGTTGAGGATCCGGAGAAACCCAAGTCCTTAGTTGGTCAGTGTTCAGAATCTGTCTGATCAATGAGTCAGAAGGAGACATGCTGGTGCTTATCGCTCCCAACAATTTGTCTTCTGGAATTATGGCAACCAGCACGGGAGGCGCATAGGCATCTTCTCCTTCTGCATTTCGGCCTTTGCGAGAGAGAGCCTCAGCTTTCCCGTTTCGTATTTTGGGGCGTTATGTCACAGTGAAGTCATATTTTGTGAAGAACTGAGCCCCCCTTAACTGGCGAGGAGACTGTGCTTTGACTGTTTGCAGATATTGTAGGTTACAGTGATCTGTAAGCACTGTGATGGAATGGCATGCTCCAAGAAGGTGATGTCGCCACTCTTTAAAGGCGGCCTTGATGGCGAGTAGTACCTTGTCTGTTACAGCATAATTCAGCTTGGCTGGGGTAAACTTCTTGGACCAGAATGCCACAAGATGCAGTTGGTTGGTTCCTGGATCTTTTTGAGACAGGACGATGCCCATCGCGACGCTAGACGCATCAGTCTCCACCAAATACAGAAATTCAAGGTCTGGGTGCCAGAGTACTGATGCAGTGGTAAACTGGTGTTTGAGCTGAGTGAAGGCTTGTTCAGCCTCCGCGGTCCACATGAAGGTCTGGTTTTTACGTAACAGTGACATGATTGGTTGCACTATATCTGAGAAATTGGAAATGAAATGCTGGTAAAAATTGGCAAAGCCCAGGGAACTTTGGACTGCTTTAACATAGGTGTGTGAGGGCCACTGGATCATTGCTTCTGCCTTACGGTTGTCCATTCAAATTCCCTGAAGAGTTAAGAAGAAGCCTAAGAACTCTACTTCGGTTACATGGAAGGCGCACTTTTTCAGCTTTGCATACAAATGATGTTGTTTCAACTTTTCTAGAACTGCCTTCACGTGTTGCACATGTTGTTCCGGTGTTGTAGAATAGATTAAAATGTCATGTATGTATACCATGGCACACACATCCAACAGCTCCCTCAGGGCATCATTCATCATGAATTGGAAGGCTGCCTGAGCGTTACACAGGCCAAAGGGCATACTGGTGTACTCAAATAGCCCAAATTTCATATGGATAGCAGTCTTGCACTCATCACCGGCTTTTACACACACGAAGTGGTACGTTCCTCTGAGGTCTAATTTGGTATATAAATGTTGGCACTTTTCACTTGATACAGGAGTACTGGGATTAACATCAGTGGGTACTGGTTCTTGGTCGTAATCTTATTGAGCCCTCTATAGTCTATCCAGGTCCTGCGGTCCCCCTCCTTCTTAGAAACAAAGAAGAGGGGCGAAGAGGCAGGTGATTAAGAAGGTCATATAAACCTGTTTTCCAGGTATTGGTCTAGATAATTGCGAAGGTGCTGGTTCTCCTTCTCTGTGAGCGTGTACATACGACTTAAGGATACCTGAGACCCTGGAATCAAGTCTATTTGGCAGTCGTAGGGTCTATGCGGTGGCAAGGTATTGGCCTGTTCATTCTGAAAAACTTATTGGTATGCTTGGTATGCTTCGTATTCACAGGGTAACTGGCTGGTGATGACAATCACAACCTTACAGTCCTTGTCTTGTGGCACTACAATTGGCAGATGAGCAACAACCGGTGTGGTTGGGTAACAGGTCTGTAAACATTCCACAGAGAAGGTCATGGTGTGTGTCCCCCGGTCAATGATTGGGTTGTGGCACTCCAACCAGGGCATGCCAACTGGGGTGTAGTAATCAAATCAAATACTATGCATTCCCAGTGGCCATCATGACACAACAACACAACCTCCCTTGTACACTCGGTCACTGGTCCAGATGACAGTTGCATTCCATCAATAAGAGCAATATTATCAACCTCCTCCCTTGGTTGCCTAGGAACGCCTATCCACTGGTCTACAGCGAAATCCATGTAGTTTCCAAGTTCTCCACAGTCAACATATGCCTCAAGAGCATGCATCCTCTGTGATTGCTCAGGAAAGAGGAGGATTACCAGAATTGTGCAATGTCAGACAGTCACCTTCTTTGTGATGCCCTTAATGAAGTGGGGGTGAAACCATTGAGGACCCTACCTCTGAGAAAATTACTGAATCTGTTTCTGGGATTGGCACCTCTCTTGTCATTTCTATTCCGAAACCCAGCATTGTTTCTTCAGGGGATACCTTGGAACTTGAGTTATTATGGATGAAATTTGCCTTTGAATATAAAAAGTTGGAAACTATAACTGAATTGAAGAAAGAGGAGTTGGCACAGCAAGTGAAACTTAAACATAGGGATCTTGAACTCAAAACCAAAGACATTGAATGTCAAAGAATCCAGCGAGAGAAAGTGAGAGTGGAGACTTCAGCCAAACCAGTTGAGAGTGTCCAGTCCTCTGCCACCAAGTTTTTGAAAGACTTGGTTGGTGTGTATGTGGAGGGTTCTGATAACCTCCAGTGGATAGAAGTGTTTGAAATGGCTTGTGGAATCCATGATGATGATAAAAGAGATTGGGCTAAGTGTTTCTTAAGTAGAGTGCCTTTTGACGGTATTCTGAAACTGAGTGTGGAAGAAAGGGGTCAGTATGAGTGCATGAAAACTGGTTTGATTGCCATGTTTGGCAAGACACCTACCCAATACCTTAGAAGGTTCAGGGAATATAGGAAAAGAGCGAATGTGTCTTGGGTGGACTAGGTGAGTGTGGCGCGTACGAACAAGATGGGGTGGATTGATGGATACAAGGTGAATCTTTTACTGAATTGTTCCACCTTTTGTTTTATGAGCATTTTTTCTGAAGCCTGTTCACCAGAGCTGAATCAGTACGTTTCTGTCCAGAACATTTCAGATCCCTTTAAGCTGGCCAGGCTGGCTGATAAGTGGGTCTCCCACTGGATGTCCCCTAAGGAACCCAGTGGGAAGGACAAGGACAAAGAGAAAGGGACCTTTCAGAAGCCTGAGGAGTTCCAGAAGCAGTCACTGTTGAGTAAACCTAAACATCCCACTCCTAAAACCAAAACATCTAGTGGGGATAAGTCTCATGGGGGTAGGAGCAAGAGTAGCAGTATTCCTGCTGTAAAGCAGGCTCACGGTGGATCCAGTACTGTACCTCGCATTCCTGGCACTTGTTGGGACTGTGGGGCACTGACACTTCCAAGTGTAAAAGTAAGGCACTTGGAGTCCAGGCTGTCAGCCTGGCCTACCCTTGCTTCAGGACTGTGGTAGAGGTCACTGCCCTCCCCTCCTCTAGAGGAAACACCTTTGGTGCTCCTGCAGAGATTTCCCTATAGTCCCTTGGGGCCTGAGACCAGTACACGGAAGTACTGGCTACTATCCCACAGAATACCCGCATATTTTTTGAGAAGTGTTCTCCTGAATGCCCAGACTTCCACTGGTTTGAGAGACACTGGGGCAAGTATGACAGTGGTGGACAGGACCCTGCTCATACCAATGGACTATGTAGGTACTCCTCTGAGAACTACCAGGTTAGCTGGTGGGCCTCCCAAATTATCTCCTGTAGCCCTAGTCACCATCCATTTGCGGACAAGACAGCAAAGTTTCCCATCCTGGCACAGGACAATATGCCTGCCAAAATATTGCAGGGGAACAACTTAGTGAACTTGGGGCTGATCGCTGATGGACTACCCCTAACTGCTGCAGCAGTCACTAGGTCTCAGGTCACTATTGGTCTGACTGCTAGTCAGCTACCCGTGCCAAAGAGGGGACCCAAGGCAAACGAAAGAGCAAGAGGACTAACTTTGTGAAGGGGGCTTCTTCTCTTCCCGCTGTTTCAGCAGCACCCACTGGGAACCAAGCACTGGATGGGCTAGATCCTTGGTAACCTGAGACTCAACTCCTGAGGGAGAAGAGCCAGAAGACCCTGCTCAGGGAGAGGTGCTCAACCCCGAGGATCACCCTGACCTTCAAGGCCTGCTGGCTGAAGGTGGGCCCTCTAGCGGAGACTTCTGTAAGGGTCAGAGAGAGTGCCCCTCTCTCTCTCAAGGGTCTAAGAAAACAGCACAGGCCCTAGGTGGAGTGCCAAGGTCGTTCAATATTTATAGGGAGTGTGATTTCTTTTGTAGTGAGCCCACTAACCTGAACCTGGTGCCCTCAAGATGTTGGTGGTACCCAAAGTTTACCGGCCCTTCCTACTGCAGATGGTGCATGAGGTGCACTTAGCTGGTCATCTTGGTACTAAGAAGACTATGCAAATGCTCTCTGCACATTTCTACTGGCCCGGGATGGGAGTAGAATTGGAGTCCCACTGCCAGACCTGCCCCACTTGTCAATTGTCTGGCAAGACTGGAGGCAGTGCCATTGCCCCACTGCAGCCTTTGCCAGTGGTTTGTTTGTTTTGTTTTGTTTGTTTTATTCGTATTTATATAGTACACAACAGTCCGAGGACATCATGGCACTTGTCACAGTACAAAGCTTAGTTACATAGTCATTAGCAATATATATACAGGGTACAATATAGTTATATAGTCATTGGCAGTATATGTACAGGTTACAATATAGTTATATTACATTTGTATTATATTACAATAAGGATGGCCGAAGTGGAGGTGGATGTAGCAATGTTAATTGAGGAAAGTGGCCTTGAGGTTGTTGCGGAAGACAGAGATGGAAGTTTCAGCTCTAAGGGTGGCCGGGAGAGAGTTCCAAAGTTTTGGTGCAATGTAGGAGAAGCCTAGAACACCATTTGAGAGGATAGGCATCGACAATATTGGTCCCTGGTCCCTCCCACATTAGGTGGATATCGGTTCATTTGGGTACTGGTTGACCATGCCAGCAGGTACCCTGAGTCTATACCCCTATGGACCATAACTGCCAAGGTGGTTGCCATGGCTCTCCTGGGCATTTTTACCAGAGCTGGATTCCATAAAGATGTGGTCTCTGACAGAGTATCCAACTTCATGTCAAGTTACATGCCAGAGATATCGAAGAAATGTGGGGCAACATGTGAGTTATCCACCTCCTGCCATCCCCAGAACAATGGTCTGGTTGAGAAGTTCAATAAGACTTTCAAGGGCATGCTGGGTGCTTTGGAAGAACCAATAAGGAGGAAATGGGATTTCCTCCTACCATGCCTGCTGTTTGCCAATAAAGAGGTCCCTCAAGAGGGTGTTGGTTTCAGCCCCTTTGAGCTTCTCTTTGGACATCCCCTGAGGAAGCCCCTTGCCTTAATCAGAGAAGGTTTGGATGCTACCCCTCCAGGTCCTGCCAAGCAAGTAGGGGTCTACGTGTTTGACCTCAGAAGGAGGATGGTACAGCTAATGGGACAGGCATCAGCTAATCTTAAGGCAAGCCAATAATTGAACAAGTACTGGCATGACTTTAAGGCCTCACAAGTAGATTGGACTATAGGAAAGCGGATCCTTGCGATGGAGCCTAACAAGTCTAGTGCTATGGCAGATAAGTGGATGGCACCCTTCCGGATAATCTTCAAGATGAGCAAAGTGAACTATCTGGTTGACATGGGAGTCCCTGAGGAAGCCCCTCAGGTATTCTATGTTAACAGGCTTAAGCCTTTCCACAGAAGCAAAGTAGTCTCATGTCTTCTACTAGCTTCAGAGCAAGAGGAGGATGAGAATGAGCCCCTTCCTGATTTGCTGCATTGCAACCCCCAGGATGGCTCAGTGAGGGGAGTACATCTCTCTCCCGCCTTGACACCAGAGCAGCGGAGGGCCTGCAGGGCTTTGCTCTGGCAGTATGCCCCTCTGTTCTCACTGCATAAACAAAGAGGTGATGGCTGGAAGGTTTAGAATTAATCTTAACCACTGTCATTGCTCTGGGCAACCCTCCAGACCACCGTTATTCGCCTGCCAAGCCATTACAGAAGGGGAAAGACCATATGCAAATCAGGCTTGGCCCCACCCCAAAAGGGGCAGTCCAGCCCGAACTGCTAGGTCACATCCCTTCTGCACAAGACCACAAGCATCCCCAAACATGGTTCACCCTTGTTAGGGGCTCATCAGTGAGGAGTAGCTTGGGTCTCTAGGCCCAGCAGGCACGGGACCCACGTCTGGGCATACCCGTCCCACTCGGGGTGACAAAGCAAAAACAAAGAGGTGATGGCTGGAAGGTTTAGAATGAATCTTAACCACTGGCATTGCTCTGGGCAACCCTCCAGACCACCGTTCTTCGCCTGCCAAGCCATTACAGAAGGGGAAAGACTATATGCAAATCAGGCTCGGCCCCACCCCAAAAGGGGCAGTCCAGCCCGAACTGCTCGGTCACATCCCTTCTGCACGAGACCACAAGCATGTCCAAACATGTTTCACCCTTGTTGGGGCTCATCAGTGAGGAGTAGCATGGGTCTCTAGGCCCAGCAGGCACGGGACCCACGTCTGGGCATACCCCTCCCACTTGGGGTGACAAAGCAAAAACAAAGAGGTGATGGCTGGAAGGATTAGAATGAATCTTAACCACTGGCATTACTCTGGGCAACCCTCAGGACCACCGTTCTTCGCCTGCCAAGCCATTACAGAAGGGGAAAGACCATATGCAAATCAGGCTTGGCCCCACCCCAAAAGGGGCAGTCCAGCCCGAACTGCTAGGTCACATCCCTTCTGCACGAGACCACAAGCAACCCCAAACATGTTTCACCCTTGTTGGGGCTCATCAGTGAGGAGTAGCTTGGATCACTAGGCCCAGCAGGCACGGGACCCACGTCTGGGCATACCCGTCCCACTCGGGGTGACAAACCAAAAACAAAGAGGTGATGGCTGGAAGGTTTAGAATGAATATTAACCACTGGCATTGCTCTGGGCAACCCTCCAGACCACCGTTCTTCACCTGCAAAGCCATTACAGAAGGGGAAAGACCATATGCAAATCAGGCTCGGCCCCACCCCAAAAGGGGCAGTCCAGCCCAAACTGCTAGGTCACATCCCTTCTGCACGAGACCACAAGCATCCCCAAACATGTTTCGCCCTTGTTGGGGCTCATCAGTGAGGAGTAGCTTGGGTCTCTAGGCCCAGAAGGCACGGGACCCACGTCTGGGCATACCCATCCCAACCCTCCAGATCACCGTTTTCACTGACACCAGGCCTCACCCTATGGTGTAGGCACGAAATTGACACTGGTGACAGTGTACCTGTCAAAAGCAGATGCTATCTGATGTCAGATACTGTTTAGAACCACATCCAGTCTGAGTTCCCCAAGATGTTGGATCTAGGTGTAAGTGAACCCTCATCCTGTCCCTGGTCCAGCCCTGTGGTCCTAGACCTCAAGGCAATTTCCCAGGCAGGTACCAAGAATTGGCAGTTCTGTGTGGACTACAGAGGAGTCAATGCCATCAACCAAAAATGATGCTCACCCATTGCATAGGGCTGATGAGCTTGTGGACACAATAGGTGCGGCCAAATTTGTAAGCACCTTTGACCTCACCTCAGGCTATTGACAAATAGCTCTGACGGACCAGGCCAAGGATAAAAGTGCATTATCAACACCTGAGGGTCTCTTCCAGTTTAGATGCATGCCTTTTGGGTTGAGGAATGTACCTGCCACCTTCCAAAGGTTGGTCAATCATACCCTAAGTGGGCTGGAGGCCATTTGTGTGGCCGACCTAGACGACATTGCTGTCTACAGTTCCACCTTGGATGAGCATATGACTCATTTGGATGAGGTGTTGCAGGCCTTGAAAAGGGCTAACCCCACTATCAAGGCCACCAAGTGCCAGAAAGCTTAGGGGAAAGTCATGTTTGCTGTTCATGAGGTAGGAGAGGGTCAAATACAACCTCTCCCCAGTAAGGCACAGGATGCACATGATTGGGAGATTCCCATAACGCAAACCCAGTTGAGAGCTTTTCTCGGCCTCACTGAGTATTACTGGAACTTCATGGCAGACTATGGCACCATAGCTGCCATTCTGACAGCTCTGACATCACCCAAACATCTGAGGAAGGTTAATTGGACAGAGGACTGTCATAGGGCCTTTGTTGGCTTGAAGGAAAGTCTGTGTAGGGCACCTGTGTTGTGTGCTCACGAGTACAGCAAACCCTTTATTGTTCAAACTGATGCCGGTGACACCAGAATTGGAGCTGTCTTGTTCCAGATTGATGACAAAGGGAGGGAACATCCTTTCATCTTCATTGATAGGCAACTCAAAGGCAGAGAACTTAGATGGGCTACTTTTGAAAAGGAAAGTTTCAGTATAGTTTGGAGCCTCTGGCGTTTTAGGCCTTAATTTACTGGGTCTACCTTCAAGGTCCAAACTGATCATATGCCCTTAAAGTGGCTTATTCAGATGAAGGGTGAAAACCCTAAACTGCTCAGGTGGTCTATTAGCCTGCAAGGGCTAGACTTCACTATTGAGCGTAAACCAGGGAAGAGTCATGATAATGCAGATGGCCTTTCCAGAAGGTATGTTGACCGTCTGGATGAGGGTGTCAATCTCGTGGGAGATTAGACCACCCTAACCGCAGTCTTGGGGGGGGTGACTGTAATGTTGGAAATGCATTGGAGGGACAGGGCCTTCATGTCCTTGTCCTGTATTACCTTTTCATGTGTGTTCTATGTTGTTTTCTGCACTGGAGTCCAGTGGGACCACTGCCAGTGCAGCTCTTCCTCTTTTAGGTCATGATGAACATAGACCCTTAGGATACCCTTTTGGCACCCATGGTTGGGGGTACAACCCTGCACCACTAGTGTATGTTTCTGGACAACTGTGTGTTGCCCAGAGAGCACGGTATGGGCTTTTTACAGCTCCATGTTGAAATGACAGGTGCTTTGAGTATCCTCCATTTTGGGATACCCTGGTCCTGCCATATGAATCAGTGAATTCCTGATAAAAGGCAAGATGGCCCTTGAGGCCTCTTGGCTTCTATTTCCTGTTACATTGTTTTCCCAAAGTCCTGGGTAGCCCTGACTTTGTCCCTTCCTCTGACTGGCTGTTGGGTGGAAGAACCATATATAGTATTGTGTTAAAGTTCCAGCCAGACTGGCTGGAGCCTTCCCACTGAGTATATGTTGTGGGTACACCCTTAGGGTAGGAACTGTGTGAATTGAGTGTGTGACCAATATGTATTCTATGTTATGGGTCTCTGGTTTCTGTGTGTGTGACACAATGATTGAGACAGTCCTGTCTGAAATTACATGAATGCAGTGTGGGGTGCTGAAAGGCAGGGTGCTTGCCCCAATCTACATTCCTTGTTATGGGTGTCTGGGTGGACGCGAATAGCCTGAATGCATGTGAGCCTGATTGGCTGCCTGCCTGCTTGAATGCCCTTCTGTGTGATTGGCTGACTGAGCCTGGCTCAACGAGAATGAATGAGAAGCAGATGTTTATATCTGGGGACCTCTCACTTACCAATTTGTTTAGAAGCTGAAGTTGAAACTTGAAGCTCATCCTCGAAGCCCAGCTAGAAGTAGAAGAATTGCTGCTGCATTGCCTTCGATGAAATCTAAAAGCTGTTGAGTCTGTCGAGGACTGATCCAAGAGAGAGGACCTTGCTAGGAGACCTCTCCCCAAGCGACCATCATACAAAAAATGCTCGCCATCGAGGCATCCTGGAAGCCAGTGCCGAAAGGCTGTCGACCTGAGAAGGGGTACGCTGAGAATCCTGATGAGAAGCACTGGGACATCAAGGCCATCTAAGTCCATTGCCGTCGACTGGGGTTTGACGGATTTCCATAACCACTGGAAGCCAGTCGAAGCATGTCGCCCAGAAACAGGGATTCCTTGACTTTGAGCTGCTCGCAGACCGGAGCCGCAAAGCTCCACCTTGCCTAAGAACATTTGAACGAAGGCTCCCTTGCCATCACCGTCAACCCATTTGTCCCACTGGAGAAAGTCGAAGTTGCTGTCTACCGAGGAAAGTCTGCCGGTGGGTTTCCCGCCGCCTGAAGCTGACAAAGACGTCCTGAGGACTTTGACGGAGTGAAGATCCGAGGTCCAGTACGTGGTCCAGTCCCAATCGCCGAAGCTATCCCGAGGTACGTGCTGTATCTGACAGGCTAGAGGACCGCCAAAGCATCTCTGACACTATGACACTCAATGCCCGTTGCTGGGCCTACATCCATCACGGTTCTTTTTTGCGGCACTGGACAGGATTTTCTCGAATGATCGTCTTAGAGCACCGCAAAGATCGAAGCCGCCCTTTGCGTTCTGCTTTATTACACTTATAGGCCATTCAAAAGAGTACAATGTTTTCATGAATTATAGATATATGAATACAAGTATGTCCATGCATGAACATGTGTGCAACATTGATAGGAGGAGAGGAACCCTTAATGACCTTTTAATATACCTACAAACACATGGCTGTATGTGATGGATTGCATCTGGATAGCCACATTTGTTGTATTCACATAACATTGATGCAGGTTATTCTGTTGTGTGGCAGGTCTGCTAGCCAAGCCCATCTAAATAAATGCTCAATACCCAAATAATATTCAATGCATGCACATTTCCTGAGACAGCCTCTGTGTGCTCTCTAGTACAGCTATGTAGTGGCACAGGGCAGGTTCAAAGGTTACATGTGCACCTATGTACCTCTGATCTAATTGTAATTATTGTATGCCTCAGTCATTCTGGTGGCAGGTAAATCTTTAAATATAAACCATGCCTGTTTGTGGCATGGTGACTACTAATCGCACAATTATACAGCCACAGCAATTTGATGCCACGCTAGTGGTAGCTCTGTGAGCAGGACCAGCTGTGACATACACAAGTGTCAAGGCAGTCTGTCTCCACAGCTGCTATCTGGAAAAATTGCAAGGATGATGTCTGTTTGCCTGCAGGAAGGGTAACACCATCTCGCAGGGCATAGAAACCTCCCCCAGAAGGTCTCAAAGGAACAGTGCTTCAAAGGCAGCACTGACATAAAAAGTCAGCCTCACACCAGGTTGCAGATCAATGATGCCCTTTCAACTTAACAACCATTGGAAGGGGTGGAGTTAGAGTAGCAATAGAGGAAAGGTATTCATGAAGACAGGTCACACAATCTTGGTTTGTGTCAGGGCTCCCTTGCTTTTTTTCTGTTCACTCAATTGCCTACAAAAAAAGGTACTCTGGACATGATATGTTAAGGAAAGGGACAACAACAGTTGCAACAACAGTGATATGACCCATTAAATCAAGCTTGCTTGGGACCCTTCCCTTGTGGTAATTTGCCTTTAAAAGGAGAGGGGCACTCTGATTCTTTGATTTATCTTCAGATGTTTACAAGGACAGGAAGTATTCACTGGACTTCCACTGGAAGTAAATGCAATAAATAAATTACATACATGTACTGTCTACTTCATAGTCCTGTGCCAGGGAGGTAAAGACAGAAGGCATCCAACGAAGAGGAGAGCCCAGTCCCCTCACCATCACCACAGAGAAATGGGATTACTGTTGTTAGACCAAGGCCTCTATGCTGTCTCCACTGAAGCTGGACCGAAAGTGCAGTAGGACTCACCTTGACCTGAAGTCCATGGATTGAGATATCCAGCAACTACATTCCAAAAGAATAGAGCGCTAGCTCTCACTGTATCACTAAACTTCATTGACTTTGATATTGGGTCCCTTCAATTTATTCCAAGATGCTGCATGTGAACACTGGTGCCCTCTCTCCGACCTTCACACCCAGCTGCCTCCACAGCTCTGAATAAAGTTTGATGCCAACACTGATGCTCGTCCATCTCAACGACTCTTCTTGCATTCCCAACTCTACACTGCTTCCTTGTCACCAGCTTATTTGAGCTCCAAGCCCCTGCCCAAAGCCATTTACAGCCATTGTACTGTTCCATACCCTTCGTCCAACATGTGGAAGTATATACATGCCCAGACATAGCCAGCCTTAGGGAGTTCTCTATGTGAGATTTACACAACTGAAGTCAGGTAAGTCTTTCTAGTCAGTGGCTCCTGCTTTTGTTCAGGGCATGTCACCCCTGAATAGCAAGCAGGGAAGCAGAACAGTTTTAGATCTGCTACTAGTATGGCACTTCTGTTTATAGTATTAAGTTATTGAGATTTTTCTGCCTTTCCCTGATCTTTTGCAGGCTGTTCAATTGTGATTTCAGGTATATCTGGTCCTAATATGAAAGGCTTTAACAATAACACATCAAGAGTTTTCAACTACAACAAGTTCAGGAATTTAGGGATTCAGCTGCCAATAGAAAACCTAACATATGAAGTGGATAATGACATGCATAGTACATACAGAGTCAACATGTTGATATCCATCTACCTTTTGACACAGCTTCACTGTTGCTGTAGAGTAGAACACTCTCTCTCACTCTCTCTCTTACTCTCATAGCAGGGCTACCCTTTCTACTACTGCCTGATGTTGTCTGCAGGTAGAGCAAAATTACGCATGTTGGACTCGATTCATGGAATGATCTGCTCTGAAAATCGTGAAATCGTGCACATGTCCCAGTTCATCGATTCATGAAACACAACACTTGGTGCTTACCCTGGACTTGCGAGGAATCTGCGCCAGTCCACCACGTCACTGCGACCCAACAAATGCCTTGTGTGAGACTCCAAGAGAAGGGCCGGCCGGGCCTGTGCAACAAATTAAAAAATGGGGCGGATCATGTGGAATGAGGAAGAACAAGGGAAACTGTGGGCGTTACTAGGGACATTCCACCGTCAAACAATCACACTGCCCATACGCGCGCAAAACCAAAATATTCAAAGAAATAAACAGGGAACGCATATTAACAAATGCATAAAAAGCATGTGCGCTCAACAAATGCCCAGATACATCCACGATCAATGCAACATATGTTGCAGCAATCATTCAAGGGCACCGGAGGAGGAGGATGGCCATGGCCCGGATCTTCCAACCAAGGACCAGCCTTTTTGGGATGCCTGATGACCCAACATGTGCTCCCAAGTACTGAGCCCCTTTAGCCACTTGCTCATTTCAACAGACCACCGCCATAGTAGGTGACATCTCCCAGACAACACAGTCTCACTGCTTACACCAGGTGTTGGCAATCAGAACTGCATATCCCTCTGTCCGCCGACATATCTATATGCCCAGAACACCGGCAGAAAGGCAAGCAGTGGTCGAGGATTTTTATGGGCTGGAGCACTTCCCAAATGTGCTAGGTGCCATTGATTGCACCCATTTTGCTCTAAATCCACCTAGAGCAACAGAGCACACCTACCACAACCGGAAAGATTGGCACACCATCAATGTTCAGGTTGCATTCAATACCAAGGGTGTCATTACTGAAGTGTATGCCAACTATCCTGGTAGCACACATGATAGTTACACCTTCAGGATGTCCCTGCTAGACCAGACCCTGCAAGCTGGGAAGCATGGCAACACATGGCTCATTGGTGAGTATGAATGGCCACGCACATGCATTCATGTTGTACACAGACAAATAGACACTATCAACAAATGACAATGACAATCATTCTCACCTCTACAGGGGACAGTGCCTAACCTCTGAGCACATACATATTGATGCCCATATGTAAACCCAGCACACCTGCTGAGGTAAGGTACAACACTACCCATATTGCAACTTGGGGCATAGTGGAGCGCACATTCGGAGTGTTCAAATCACGTTTCCGCTCCCTTGACCACTCTGGCGGTATGTTGCTATATGCACCACCAGTAGTCTACAGGATCATTGTGGCAGTATGTGTCCTGCACATTGTTGCAACATGGCATGGCGTCTCAGTGGACATGGAGGTGGCACACAATCCATACCCACAGGCACACCGCTTTTGTATGGCTGGTCAAAGGGCACATGGAGAGGATGCACGTACCCAGCTTGTGCAATCTTTTTTCACCTAAAATCCTTCCCCTGTGGAGTGTACACAATTGCACCAAATCCCAGGTGCCATTCAATGATGACAATGGGTGAATCTACTGTGCCCACTAAATCACCCTGAGAAATTGCCCTTGGAAGAGTAAATTTGTCTGCATCCCTTAGAACTAAAAAGACATATAATGTGTGTTTCCAAAATAGAAACATTGAAGGGGGAGTACACCACTACCACCATGCCAACCATTTAATGAAGCCACCCCTTTGATACCAAAAACATCCCATATGACTAACATACCTGGCAAATGTGTAAGCAACGATAAATCCTGAAACATCATGTCTGAGCTGCAAGATATAGCCATCAAAAATTAACATGGACACAAAATACAACAAGCACAATGGCATATTGCTGCACACTTGTCCTAGAATGTTAATGATGTGCACAAAAATGTCCCTATTGTCGGGTGTAGAAAAGCAGTGCAATAACGATCCACATGTGACACAATCTGGCAACATGACCACAATAAACCCCATCCCAAAAGCACACATTTGTGACAAAGAGGGAGACAAACCAGAAAGGCCAAATCCATACAAGCCGCAACTAATGTAGCCATTCCACAACAATCAAGATAAATGCACATCTTACCTGTCCCCTTGGCATGCAGTCGACAGCCATATTTCATGCCATGAAATAGCCATGATTCCCTGACAGAAGGCTCTGCAAACAATGAACAAAATTAAACATAGTGCAGCTAACATATCAATCCACCCAAAAACTCAAGACCCACGGGTCCCCCTCAGTGATATACAACACATGCAAACCATCAACATGTATCCCAGCACACATGCAGCAACACCTGCACACTGCACACAAATCAAACACACAAAACACACACACTGACAAATAAAAACAACACCCACACTGCCTGTCACCCTGAATGATCTCTGTTTAATGCTGCGGAGCATTGGCTGTTACTGTCTCTGGAATTGCAAAAGTTATACATCCACAAATTAACACATGTTTGTAACAATTTTTATTTTTATTTCTGAGTTTTATATTGATGACAGGTGTTTTAACTGAGTCAATAATACATTTTGGTTCACTTTGAGTATTATGTATCTATGTTTTCTATCTCTGAGAAATATGGAAGTATAATTTTGTTAAACTACATAATTTTATAGTAGGACATCCGTCCACACAGAGTGCAACTGTGTTTCCTGTTGGCCACAACAGGTTCGGTGGAATTCACTTCCATGATCCCTCCAGCAACACAGGTGGAGCAACAGCTGCAGGTCATGTGATCCACATGCCGCTCCCACAGGCTGCGCATGGCTGCCAACATCAGGGGCCGATGGGCAGATCTGCAGTGTCTGCAGGCATTCCTGCTTGCAAAGGGTCGGGAATACAGGGAAGCCCTGAGGCGTGAGTTGCTGGCCCACAGGGCTGCAATCCATGAGGAACATGCAGCCACCAGAAGCCTGTTGCACCAGATGTTAGCATTGAGGCAGACAATCTTGGGGGAACTGTGTGCAACCCATCTGCTGGTGCATTCATCAGTGTCACGCTTGCCGGCTGCCGCTGAGGACCAGGTCAGGGCACTGCGTGGTGAGCCTCCAGCACCACTTCCACCATAAGATTCAATGCAGGATGGGATGCCAGCACAGACATGCCTTCCAGTGCACCATAGCCGTGCGGTCCGTGAGCCTATTTTTTTCGAGATGTCCACCCATGGATGGTATTTCTCTGAAAGGCACAGGAAACCCCACTCTCTGGAAGAGGGTATTAGCAACAGAAACTAGTCTCGAAAAGAACATCCAGAGGATACAATTTGAATTTCTCGTATTAAGGATTTTATTAAACCTAATACATTTCTTATTATGTGAGTTTAATCACAATTTTATTTTGCACTCAAACAATTATTTATTTAACATAGCAGCAAAAATTGTTTAAAAACACATCATAATTCCATAAAATTCATACTCTTGAATCATTCACACATTTGTCTTCAACCATACACCATACATTGGCCCATTCATACACAACATCAATAAGTACAAAGTAAAAACACATGAGAGACATCGCAATTCATTCACAATCCAATTATTGTACAAAAATTATTATATTTTATACGAAACAACAACAAACAGAATGACCACAGTGATTCTTGTGGGTGGTCAGTAGTTCGGATAGGCAAAGAATGGAAGATCTTCACAAAATAGCATTATCCACACTTTCTCTACCGGTTTCGACGTTTTAACGTTTTTTGTGTTACGTCTTCATCAGGAGATTTTAATATATTTTCTAAATATAAAACAAATATAAGAAACATAAATTTCCCTAAACAAATATATAGACAGTGAAGAAGCGCAAATGTATTAATACACTGTGCTCAAGTTTAAAGTAGAAAAATCTACTCCTATCCTGCTTATGACCCTGAATGTATATTTACCTCCAGGGTAAACAGAGGGCGTCATGTAAGGAGTGCTACCAACCGAAATCAGTGTCCCCAGGCAAGGCAGGACTAGATCAGGACTCGAAACCCACCAAATGTGATACATCAATTACTGCGTGCAAAAAGTGGCATCCCATGTAGGAAAGTCCGTCTAATTATGAGACAACCACAACTACTGACCTTGAAGGCACCAACAGCAGTCAATCTGTGGTGTATTACCGCTGTCATTAAGATTTTTCAGCCTTCAGATAGAGGATCCCGCTTTTGTAGAAGAATGTACTTAATACTTCAATCTAAGGGGTTAAAATATGTTGGAAAAATCAGGAAAGCCCTCTGGCAAAGAGTAGTGGACCATAAACTAGACCCAAATCTTTAAGCTAGCCCAAATGTCAAGCATATACAAAATCAGTATACTTCTTACCCCAACAGGTCTGGTCACAATAGACCTATTGTCACGATGCCCGCTCCCGGGGAGCCGGGTCAGGCCCTGCGTCCCCGAAAGCGGACATCAAGTCCCCGGGGAAGGTCCCAGCAACCCCTTATAGGGGCCCTTTGGACAGCGTCCTGGTGCCTATGGCGCCAGGCTCATAGAAAATGTCAGTCCTGGCGCCATAGGCACCAGGCTCATTATGAAAGTGTTTGGGTGTACTTACCTGATGCAGACCATGCTGCAGAACCCCGGCCTCCTTGAGGCCTGAAAGGAACTACTTTACCTGTGGGACTCATTTACCACCCGGGCGTGGTCGGGGAAGGATACATACCTGATTGGAGGAAGGACACATTCTAGGAACTTCTTCCAAGGCTATTTAAACCACACCCGATCAGCCACACGTGCTTCGCGTTGTTCTGCATCTAGCAACTGGACGCTCACCGTGTCTGCTCCTGCATCTTGACTTCTGCCACACCTGCCAGCATCCTGAATCACCTGCAAAGGAAGGGAACAAGAGAACAGAAGAAGGAAAAGGCCTCACCTGCTAAATCTGCATCCCAGAGACATTTCGCCGACAATCCTGAAAAGGAAGACATTTATTTTTAAAAGCACATTGCATCGATCGCTGCAGCGCCGCATTCTACTCACCTTTACAGGGCGCCTCCATGTTCAGCAGCGACCATCCGGATTCGCAGTCGCGCCCCCGCGCCGAGGGAGAAAAAGACAAAAACAAAGGTGAGAGAAAAAAGGGAAAAGGGAAGCTAAAACTCCATGTCAAGACCTACCTGTTGGGTCATTCCCTTTTCATTTCGGGTCCGCGCCGCATCCAGGCATTTTCGGTCCCCGGCCCCTAAGGGGAAAAAGACATCAGCGTTAATGAGTGAATGAAAAGACATTACCAAAACACTCATTAAAGACTTACCTGATTTCCACAAGGATTTCACTGCTCACCTCGGGTCGGTGCCTGTTCCCCGGCATTCCGTACCCCGGCCCCTATGGGGAAAAATACACTAGCATTAGAACATTAATGCATGAACACAAGGGGAACCACTTATAGAAAAAACTTACCTGGAAGCCAAGCAAGTTTGGTTCTCACCCATCCGAAAATCCAGTGACGTAACTGGATACCAACGCACCCCGGCATCAGAAGCAGGATGGAGAGCTTGTCCTTCCAGACCCTAAGGTGAGACGCTACGGGGAAGCACAGAAGGGTTTTGAGGAGGGTGAGAGGGGTAAGTGGGAAGCCGATTGCATTACCCCGCAGACAGTTAACCCCCTATTCTCACCTACAGAAGGATACTTCTGCGAGTCAGACAAGCCAGATCTGGGACCCGGTCCAGTCTGTCTTCCGAACCCTGTGCATCACCTTAGACGAGGTCACAGCAGCACGAACCAGGCCAGCGCCCCCGTGGGAGTCGGGTGAGCGTTACAGAATGCGAAGCCTTCCTACAAATTCCCACCCAGGCGCTATGGAAACTTCTGAGACTGATCAGTTGGCCCAATTACTGGGGGAATTACGGGCCGAAGTACATGCCGCTCGTCAAGAGACTAATGCCCTCAAGAGGGAATTAATAATATCAAAGGAAAGAACTGATGACCTGACCAGACAGCTTTTGCAAGGTCAAGCATTACAAACTCCTCTACCCTGTTCCGGAGGGAACCCCGCTCCTGTGGTTCCCAGTAACCCTGTGCAGATTAATCTACCTGGAAACATGCCGCTGGCCCCACCTGAACGCTTTGCTGGTGACCCCAAACGATTTGCCGTATTCATGAATCAGTGTCGTTTGCACTTCCTATGCAGACCTGGGGCCTTCCCTAATGATCAGACCAAAGTAGCCTTTGTATTGTCATATCTCAGCGGCTGCGCTGCCGATTGGTCAGTTCCACTGGTTACTCAAGATGACCCGATTCTCCGTGATTTTCAAGGATTTCAAGCAAGCATGGAAAGGTTATTTGCTCGACACTCTCAGGGGCAGGCTCTGGATGACGAACTTCTATCCCTGTGACAGGGCAATCAGGACCTCCTATCCTATATTGCAACCTTTAATAGACTAATTGTGGAAACGGGATGGCCAGAGGATAAAAGAGTCACGTTATTTTATCGAGGTCTATGCGGAGAACTTAAAGATGTCTTGGCCCAAGTTGTAAATCCGCCCCAATAATGCACAGAATATATAGACTTAGTGGTCCAATTGGATCACAGACTTCAAAACAGAAAAACAGATCGGTCCAGGTTTGAGACCCGGGTGTTGGTCAAGACCCACGCTAACCCCAAGGGAGTTGATGTCTCTGAGCCTATGCAAATTGGAGGTGTTAAAGAACCCTTAACTCAAAAGGAACGTGAAAGGAGGCGGCTGTTAAAATTATGTCTTTATTGTGGGAACTCTGGACACTTTCTACGGGATTGCCTGGCAAAACCGCCCCGAAAAGCGGTAGGAGTCGCTGATAAAAACCATGAAGACTGTTTCGGGAAACGACTCAGCCCGACAAGCGTAGGGGTCCACTTGCCGAGCTTGAAAACTAACTCTCAGACCTCGCATTTCATTGTGCCAATGGTTCTCGTAGATCCAGAAAAGCCTAAGCGGTTGCATGCAATAAAGGCATACATCGATAGTGGGGCTATTGGAAACTATGTGGATCGTGAATTGGCCTCTAGGATTAACCTCCCTCTCCGTCCTAAAACCAGCAAAGATGTCATCACCACAGTCGATGGAACTGAAATTGCCTCTGGACCGGTAACACATTCCACTACTGGGGTGACTCTTATTGGTCCTGACGGCCATCTGGAGGCAGTTGTGTTTGATGTAATCAAGGCTCCACAGTTTCAGGTTATTCTTGGAATTCCTTGGTTAGAGACACATAATCCTCGAATTGATTGGCGAGCTAAGAGAATAACCTTCCCGGATTGTGCACAAACATGCTACCCAGAAAACCTGAAGATTAATCTAGCATCTGTAACCTCTGCCTCCATGCAATTACCACCGGAATACCAGGACTTTCAGGACGTCTTCCAAAAGGAACAGGCCAACACCTTACCTCCTCACCGATCGTACGATTGCCAAATCGATCTGGTGCCCGGTGCACAACCCCCTTGTAGCAGGATTTATGCCCTTACCGAACCTGAGAACCTGCATTTGAGACAATATTTGGATCAATACCTCGCCAATGGTTTTATTCGCCCGTCAAAGTCCCCGGCATCCTCGGCTTTGTTCTTCGTGCCTAAAAAAGAAGGCGACCTTAGAACTTGTATCGATTACCGCGCATTGAACCAGATAACGGTTAAAAACCGTTATCCTCTGCCTCTGATTCCTGAACTCCTTGACCAGGTGAAGGACGCTTGCATATACACCAAGTTAGATCTCCGGGGGGCATATCATCTGGTGCGAGTAAAAGAAGGCGACAAATGGAAAACAGCCTTCCGTACAAAATATGGATTATTCGAATACCAGGTAATGCCTTTCGGGTTGTGCAATGCGCCTGCTGCCTTCCAATTCTTCATGAATGATGTCCTTCGGGAACTCATCCATGTTTGTGTTGTCGTCTATATCGATGACATTCTAGTGTACTCCTCTTCGGAATCTGATCACAGAAAACACGTTAGGGCAGTTCTGGAAAAACTGCGCCAACACAAACTATTTGCTAAACTGGAGAAATGTGTTTTCCATACCACAGAAGTTGAGTTTCTCGGTTTCATCCTGACACCCAAAGGAGTCCGAATGGACTCAAGAAAAGTGGATGCCATCCTCAAATGGCCATCACCTAGCTCTGTAAAAGGGGTTCAAAGCATGCTCGGCTTTGCCAATTTCTATCGCAGGTTTATCCCGGAATTTTCACGCATAGTACAACCCATTACTGCACTCTTGAGGAAAAATAAACGTTTTGAATGGTCTGAAGAAGCCGAGCAGGCCTTCCAGGATTTAAAAGCTAAGTTTACCTCTGCACCTATATTGAAACACCCACGTCCAGATCTCCCGTGTGTCGTCGAAACTGAGGCATCCAGCCTAGCCATGGGAGCAGTTCTGTCTCAAAGAGATCCTGAAACCAACCAACTGCATCCCGTAGCATTTTGGTCCAGAAAATTCTCGGCACCAGAGATTAATTACGCAATCACTTACAAAGAACTGTTAGCCATAAAGTCCGCTTTTAAAGCCTGGCGGCATTACCTGCTTGGAGCTCGACATACCATCACGGTGATCACTGATCACCGGAATTTACAGTATTTGAAAACCGCCAAGGCTCAGTCATCACGGCAGCTCCGATGGGCTTTGTTTTTCGCTGAATTTGATTTCGTGATTACCTATCGACCTGGCTGCAAGAACGGCAAAGCATACGCCTTATCCCGAATTGGAATGGGAGAATCTGATACAAACTCAGAACCAGTACCAATAATTCCCGAACAGAGAATTCTAGGCATGACTTCATTACAGACGCTTGAAGACATTCAAGTCAGAGTGAAACAATTCCTGGACCCTACAGTCCTACAGGATTGGATACAAAAGGGATCAGACTTTACCATAGATAATGGTTTACCTTATAACCAAGGACGCTTATTCCTGCCACACAAGGATTTACACGAACTAGTTATTTCAGGTTATCATGATACATTAATAGAGGGACACCCCGGTATTGCCAAGACAATGGAAAAGGTGAAACGACAATTCTGGTGGCCCTCTTGGCGAAAAGATGTTAAATCTTTTGTGATGTCCTGTGGTGTTTGCGCCCAAAATAAAGATCAAAAGAAAAGACCAGCCGGTCTCCTTCAACCTCTAGACATACCGCCAGCACCCTGGCACACCCTATCAATGGATTTTATTACAGACTTGCCTCCTTGTTCGGGATACAATACCATTCTGGTAATTGTGGATTTGTTTTCCAAAATGGCCCACTTCATTCCTTTCAAAGGTTTACCTTCAGCTTCTGTCCTAGCCAAAGAATTCCTCGAAAATATTGTTCGGCTACATGGATTCCCATCTATACTAATCTCTGATCGGGGAAGCCAATTCATTTCCCACTTCTGGCGCAAATGTTGTCAAATGGCACAAATCGACGTAAGATTATCGACCAGTCACCACCCTCAGACCGATGGTCAGACCGAGAGGACAAATCAGACCCTTGAGCAGTACTTACGGTGTATGTTACAGCAATCTGAAAGCAACTGGAAAGACATTCTTTGGATAGCCGAATACGCATATAATAATTCGGTACACTCTGGAACTGGCCATAGTCCTTTTATACCTTGTTTGGACATCACCCTCGAACCTCAAACCTTGACTCACCTCAGAACCTCGGAGTGCCCGCAGTAGAACATCTGCATTCTACCATTACCCGAGCCTTCAAAGAGGCAACCATGCATTTACAACAAGCCAAGAGAAAATACAAGGAGAATGCCGACCTACATCGGAGTGAAGCACCTCCGTATCAGATTGGGATCAAGTGTGGTTAGCTACCAGACATTTACCGCTCAAAAGGCCTTGAACTTTTAACCCAAAATATCTGGGACCTTATTCTATTACGGCAATAATTAACCCAGTAGCGGTTAAACTTGATTTACCAGCTAATATGCGAATTCACCCTGTTTTTCATGTGTCACTTCTGAAACCAGTGGTCCCCGGAACCCGACTACTCAAACCTCCAGAACCTATTAAAATAGATGGGGAACCCGAATTCGAAGTGAAGAACATTTTAGATTCAAAAATGTTTAGGTCAAAGCTTTTCTACCTAATTGATTGGAAGGGGTATGGACCTCAGGAGAGGTCGTGGGAACCCAGTGACCATGTGCATGCACCTCGATTAGTCAGGAAATTCCACCAACTCTTCCCAAACAAACCAAAACTCCCGGAGGGAACAACCTTGGGAGGGGCCTTGGGGGGGAGTGCTGTCACGATGCCCGCTCCCGGGGAGCCGGCTCAGGCCCTGTGTCCCCGAAAGCGGACATCAAGTCCCCGGGGAAGGTCCCAGCAACCCCTTATAGGGGCCCTTTGGACAGCGTCCTGGCGCCTATGGCGCCAGGCTCATAGAAAATGTCAGTCCTGGCGCCATAGGCGCCAGGCTCATTATGAAAGTGTTTGGGTGCACTTACCTGATGCAGACCATGCTGCAGAACCCCGGCCTCCTTGAGGCCTGAAAGGAACTACTTTACCTGTGGGACTCATTTACCACCCAGGCGTGGTCGGGGAAGGATACATACCTGATTGGAGGAAGGAGACATTCTAGGAACTTCTTCCAAGGCTATTTAAACCACACCCGATCAGCCACACGTGCTTCGCGTTGTTCTGCATCTAGCAGCTGGACGCTCACAGTGTCTGCTCCTGCATCTTGACTTCTGCCACACCTGCCAGCATCCTGAATCACCTGCAAAGGAAGGGAACAAGAGAACAGAAGAAGGAAAAGGCCTCACCTGCTAAATCTGCATCCCAGAGACATTTCGCCGACAATCCTGAAAAGGAAGGCATTTATTTTTAAAAGCACATCGCATCGATCGCTGCAGCGCCGCATTCTACTCACCTTTACAGGGCGCCTCCATGTTCAGCAGCGACCATCCGGATTCGCGTTGCGCCCCCGCGCCTAGGGAGAAAAAGACAAAAACAAAGGTGAGAGAAAAAAGGGAAAAGGGAAGCTAAAACTCCATGTTAAGACTTACCTGTTGGGTCATTCCCTTTTCATTTCGGGTCCGCGCCGCATCCAGGCATTTTCGGACCCCGGCCCCTAAGGGGAAAAAGACATCAGCGTTAATGAGTGAATGAAAAGACATTACCAAAACACTCATTAAAGACTTACCTGATTTCCACAAGGATTTCACCGCTCACCTCGGGTCGGTGCCTGTTCCCCGGCATTCCGTACCCTGGCCCCTATGGGGAAAAAGACACTAGCATTAGAACATTAATGCATGAACACAAGGGGAACCACTTATAGAAAACACTTACCTGGAAGCCAAGCAAGTTTGGTTCTAACCCATCCGAAAATCCAGTGACGTAACTGGATACCAACGCGCCCCTGCATCAGAAGCAGGATGGAGAGCTCGTCCTTCCAGACCCTAAGGTGAGACGCTACGGGGAAGCACAGAAGGGTTTTGAGGAGGGTGAGAGGGGTAAGTGGGAGGCCGATTGCATTACCCCGCAGACAGTTAACCCCCTATTCTCACCTACTGAAGGATACTTCTGCGAGTCAGACAAGCCAGATCTGGGGCCCGGTCCAGTCCGTCTTCCGAACCCTGCGCATCACCTTAGACGAGGTCACAGCAGCGCGAACCAGGCCAGCGCCCCCGTGGGAGTCAGGTGAGCGTTACACCTATAGGTGGTGCTGGTAGTGCCCCTAGATGGATGTTTTTTTCAAAAGAACTGCTGCAGTTACCAGGAGAGGGGAACCTAAATGTGGCATATGAAAGAAAGGTAGTGAATAGTTATGTAGTTATATAATAGCATAATTATACTCTCTACCGATTTTACAAAAGAAGGACTCCTGACCTAATTTTAAAATCATCTATTCGGGTCAAGTAATTATTTCCTACTAATGGAAGCCCTAAAAGATATATGATATTAAATACTAGATACTAAATACATCAGTGAGCCCAGCGGTTAAATACGCTGATGGGTTGGCTAAATAAATAGCAGCAAATCCCTGCATTCGATCATAAATATGGGTCCGGCTTACCTGAAGCCGACAGCTAACGACGTGCTGGACCTGTCCCCAGATCAAGTCATGCACACAAACTTTCCCGACCTTCAATATGGACCGGAGATTCGCATCTGAAAGGCAGCGTTAATGGAGCATTTAAATATCCGACTTGGACTCCTCACGTGATCGTATTGTGCGTAACGCCGTATTTTTTTTTGCCGTCCTTACGCGCATTCCAGAACGTGTCAACAAGAGAGCGCTCTGAGCAGAACCGCTAAGGTATTTGGAAGAGAACTAATAATGACCCTCAGCTTACCCACAAAGCTAGATGTACTAGCTATAGGCAAAGAACCATTACCAAAGATTCAGGGAGTTTTTTCAGACGTTTTTTGAAAAAACAGATCTTGAATGCTTCAACAATCATGTATGGTGATGGCATACCGCCAGTCTACATGATGGGAGCACGGAATATGGGCTTATTAACTGCCTGAATGCCAGGGTTCTATAGTATTAAGCCCCTCTGTCAATGTTTTTAGATTGAAAATCCATAATTGCTCTTTATAAGCTAGATTTTTCGCACGCTGTGTCGAATTTTGACCAAATACCTTTTCTACACAAAACCATTCCATCTGGTCTGCTTTATGGCCCATTTCCACATAGTGGATGACCATCGGAGCATTTAAGTTCCGTGTTTTTATCTTTGAGCGGTGTTCATTGATCCGGGTGCTTACTTCCCGAGCGGTTTTTCCTATGTACGTTTTTTTACAAGGACAGATAATTGCATACATTACACTCTTACTTTTACATGTAGTAAAGGTACGAAGATCCCAATTTTTATTTGCCATGAAAAAGTGAGTAGTCTTTTTAGAAAATGTGCACGCTACACAAGTAGTGCATGGAAAATGGCCGATAACTGGATTTTGATTGAAATCCCGAACATTAGGTGATTTCAAATGACTTCTGCTGGCCCGAGTAATTTTTTGTTTAAGATTCTTACTCTTTTTGAATGCAAAAAGAGGTTTTTGCAGTGCAATGCCAGATACATTTAGGATGCGCCAGTTTTTTAATATAATGCCTTTAATAGTTTCACTGTGTTGGCAAAAAGTTGATACACAAACTAGTTCCTCTTTTTTCTTGACTTGAGTTTTGGGTTGCAATAATGCCTCTCGGTTTGTAAAACGAGCTCTTTTTCTGGATTGCTTTATAAGCCTTCTTGGATATCCCCGTTCCAAAAGTCTTTTCTCTAAGATCAAAGAATGTTTAGTGAAGTTATTAATGTCTGTACAGTCACGACGAAGTCGCAAAAACATACCATACGGTAGGTTCTGCAAAAGACTAGCCGGGTGTTGGCTCTCATATTTTAGAGTAGTATTTCTATATGTTGCCTTTCTGTGTAATTCCGTATGGAGGAACCCCCCTTCGGAAAAGATGGACAAATCCAGAAAAGCAATTCTCGAGGTGGAATATTCGAAAGTAAAGTGAATGTCCACATCTACTTGATTTAGCCATTCTACAAAAGACAACAATGACTGCAATGATCCTTCCCAAATCATAAATATATCGTCAAAGTATCGCCGATATATCATGATTTTTTCTTTGCATGGATTGGAAACATGTAGGATTTTCTCTTCCTCGAGTAAGGCCATAAAGATTATAGCCAAGTTGGGAGCAAAGGTGCAACCCATGGCTGTACCCTTGCTTTGCAGGAAGAACTCTTCCTTAAATTTAAAGAAGCTGTTGTTGAGAACCAATTGAGCTGCTTTATATAGAAATTCTGTGGGAACAGAATGTGGAGGTGGTCGCTTGTCCAAAATCATCCGCAGACTTAAAATGGCCCTGTCTTGTGGTATATTGGTATATAGAGCCTCTATATCCAAGGAGACCAGTATTTGTGTAGATGGATCAAAGGGTTTTAGTTCAACAAGGTTGATTACATCCCGTGAGTCCAATAGGAATGTGGGAGTTGCCATGGCCAAAGGTTTTATAAAAAAATCAATATATTTGGATATGGGCTCCAATAGCGAACCATAACCGGAAACTATTGGCCGACCAGGAGGGTTTTCCATATTTTTGTGTATTTTTGGCATAATGAAGAAAGGGGGTATTCGTTCGTCTGAAGAGTTGATATACTCAGTTTCCTTTATTGAAAGGAACCCTGCATGATTGCCTTCATCAGTAAGAGCCAAAATCTTTGCCTTAACTAATTTGGAAGGATCATTAGTGATTTTGGTATAGTGGCCTGGGATGGACAAGAGTCTCAACACTTCTTGATCGTATTTAGAGGCATCCCAGACCACTATACCCCCTCCCTTGTCTGCAGCTTTTATCACTATCGAGCGATCCTCAGCCAATGTCTGAATTGCTTGGAATTCCTGCAATTTCAGGTTGGGACTCGATTGAGTCCTTGAGTAACGAATTACTTGTTCAATTTCTTTAAGGATCATTTTTTCAAAAATGATCACCTCTGGGGGAAGGTCATTAGAATTGGGGGTGAAGGTAGAAGGTCTAGACAGCCCAGAAATATTCGGTTCTCTAGGAATTTCATTATTCAAAAAGTAGAAACACAGTCTCAGTTTTCTTAAAAAACCTTTTATTTCATTTATTATGGACATGGCACTAGGGTTCTGAGTTGGGAGGAAGGAAAGCCCGCATTCCAAAATAGAAATTTCTGCTGATGTTAAAACCCGTGAAGAAAGATTGAAAATGGGCAAAGTATGGCTAGAGGTACTCTGTAGTTGATTTTGATTTACCACCTGTATGCACTGTTGCGAGTCTGAAAGTCGCGTTGCATCATACCCTGGCCTGGGGTGTTCTGCAGGGGAATATTGTGATTCATTCGGCCTCAGGGGGCATTTCTGCGGCCTCTTCGGCCGCCCCTTCCTCGAAACGGGTTCTCACCCAGGGATTGGTTGTTGGAATCATCATTACCTGAATTACTAGAGGATGTATCTGAAAAAGTCACCCATCTTTTTTTATTATTATTCCCATTTGGTCCCTCATTCCAACTAGCATTGCTCTTCCATGAGGTTTGGGGATTAAAATCATCCGCCAAGTATGGATAGACTTGTTCCTTCTTAAAGAGGGAGACATCTTTCTTTAATTTTGCAGTCTTTTTTTTCAATAGTTAGAGTTTTAAACTCTTGGAAGGATTTTTCTATCTGTTCCAATTTTTGTTTAGCCTCTGTAATTAAAGTGTTTGTCAAAAAGGTTTTTTCTTGTTCAGATAATGTTTCCAAAATCGTGGAGCTAACTCTTTGGGCAGTCGTGATCGTTAGGACTAATAAATCACGGCTACACTTTGTGGCCACCTGACTGAATGCTATTTTATAGTCTTTGTCATCTAGGAAGAGACATGGAATAATTTTCACTTGCAGTCCCTGGGGAATAATGCTAGATCTTAAATATTCTTTTAATATATGCCCATGCATTTCAGTGCAAAATTGTTTCTTTTTTAGCCTCAAAAGTGCCTCGCCCGTAGACCCTTGACTCTGTGTGGGAAGTTGTAGATTATCAAAAAAGGAAGGACCTTCTATAAATTCTGAAATTTGGGCTTCCGTAAAGGAAATAGTATCTATTTCTGCCATGATCTAGAGCCACCAGCCTGAGATTCACCAAAAGACACCCAAAGTGCAATAAATGGAAAGAAAGGAGACAAAATAAATTACAAATAGTGATAAGAATACCCTAAATAGGGTATAGGCATAGTCATAAAAATATAACCTGCACAGCCAAGGGCTGAATTAATATTTCTCTGAAAGGCACAGGAAACCCCACTCTCTGGAAGAGGGTATTAGCAACAGAAACTGGTCTCGAAAAGAACATCCAGAGGATACAATTTGAATTTCTCGTATTAAGGATTTTATTAAACCTAATACATTTCTTATTATGTGAGTTTAATCACAGTTTTATTTTGCACTCAAACAATTATTTATTTAACATAGCAGCAAAAATTGTTTAAAAACACATCATAATTCCATAAAATTCATACTCTTGAATCATTCACACATTTGTCTTCAACCATACACCATACATTGGCCCATTCATACACAAAATCAATAAGTACAAAGTAAAAACACATGAGAGACATCGCAATTCATTCACAATCCAATTATTGTACAAAAATTATTATATTTTATACGAAACAACAACAAACAGAATGACCACAGTGATTCTTGTGGGTGGTCAGTAGTTCGGATAGGCAAAGAATGGAAGATCTTCACAAAATAGCCTTATCCACACTTTCTCTACCGGTTTCGACGTTTTAACATTTTTTGTGTTACGTCTTCATCAGGAGATTTTAATATATTTTCTAAAAATAAAACAGATATAAGAAACATAAATGTCCCTAAACAAATATATAGACATTGAAGAAGCGCAAATGTATGAATACACCGTGCTCAGGTTTAAAGTAGAAAAATCTACTCCTATCCTGCTTATGACCCTGAATGTATATTTACCTCCAGGGTAAACAGAGGGCGTCATGTAAGGAGTGCTACCACCGAAATCAGTGTCCCCCGGCAAGGCAGGACTAGATCAGGACTCGAAACCCACCAAATGTGACACATCAATTACTGCGTGCAAAAAGTGGCATCCCATGTAGGAAAGTCCGTCTAATTATGAGACAACCACAACTACTGACCTTGAAGGCACCAACAGCAGTCAATCTGTGGTGTATTACCGCTGTCATTAAGATTTTTCAGCCTTCAGATAGAGGATCCCGCTTTTGTAGAAGAATGTACTTAATACTTCAATCTAAGGGGTTAAAATATGTTGGAAAAATCAGGAAAGCCCTCTGGCAAAGAGTAGTGGACCCATGGATGGTGACATGCACCCTGCCCCACCCCTCTCCTTGGTGGACCCCCATTCAATGATGGACATTTTTGATTTTTATTTGTTTTTTTTGTCCCTTTTGTAGATCCCAGGTCCAGATGTTATTTTTGAGTTGTCCTTTCCAGGTTTATTTATTTTTTGTTGTTTTATTTTTACCTTGAGTTCTTGGTCCTTTTCTTTTCTCTTTGCACACCTCCTTGCTTTCTCCTATCATCTCATCCTTTGGAGTCTCATACCACTTCTATGCTGACGACACTCATCTTTTTCTTTCCTCCTCATCTTCCACCCCTGACATCCATCACACTCTCTCTCGTCCTGCCTTACTGCCATCAAATCCTGGATGGCCTCGCACTTTCTTACTCTGAACTCTGGTAAAACAAAAGTTCTATTTTTTCCTGCTAATGTTCTCCCACCCCCGGCTCATCCTCCTACCATTTTCTTTTCTCCCTATCTCCCACACTGCCCGCAATCTTGGTCTCTACTTTGACGCTAAACTTTCCTTTGCTCACCATATTTCTCTTACTTCCCGCGCCTGTCAATTTCATCTCTACAATATACGCAAAATGTGCCCTTTTCTTACTTTCCACGAAACAAAGCTTCCAGTATCTTCCTTAGTCTTCTCTTGACTTTTCTACTGCTCTGTAATCTTCTTTGGTCTTCCTTCCTCACATCTCGCCCCTCTTAAATCAATCTATCATTCTTCCATCTGTTCTCTCTCTCTTCTCTCCTATCAGGACTCAATCTCTTCATCTCTTACCTCACTAGGAAGGCTCTCTTTTCATTCTCAACTCAAGTACAACTTCCTCTGTCTTGTCTACAAATCTCTCTACGGTCTAGCCCCTAATTATCCTGCATCTATCCTCTCATTCTAGTCTCCCTCTCGTCCTCTTCGCTCTGCTGATCCCTTTCGACTTAATGCCCCTCGTGCCCCCGGTGCACAATCTCGCTTTCAATCTTTCCAACTTCTTGTTCCTTTTCACCGGAACCTTCTTCCTCTCTCCGAGCAATGACTTACTAGACCTCGTTCCGCTCTTCTTTAAAAATGCATTTACTTCAGTCATCTGTTTGATTAGTACTGGCTGATTTTGAACCTCATTTTCGATTGCATATTTTAATGTACAGCTAATTGTTCTATGTAAACCGCTTTGGTTAAAGGTGCTATATAAAACACAATAAATAAAAATACAAATATAGGCAGACACACATGTCCACATCCAATTCTACATCCATCACATGCCACAATGCAACACAAATGTTGTCTTGGTACAGGGACTGTACACAATGGGAACATGCTGTATGCCTGGGAAAAAGGAAACAGTCCCAGGTGATGTATGGCTGTAAGATTATCACCTATGCAAGGTCCATGGAGTGGAGAGAGTAAGTCAATGGAGTTGTAGATATGAACAAGGTATAGTGACCCACAAGAAGGAGAGGGGCATGGACCCATGGAGTGTGGGCTGAGTGTGGGAGGGTAACAGGGAGCAGGCCACACAACAATTTGCCTCAAGAGTCATTGCCATTGGGGCATCGGGGATGTGCACAGTCTGGACATGTGCACTCTCACTTAGGGCATGCCATAAGGCATGTTGGGTGTCATCTTGCATGTTCTATTTAGCATGTATTTATTTAGGATTTATAAAGCGCAAACTATGGCCTGAAAGCATCAAGGCGCAGAGGAGAAAGCAATTTTACAAAACGAGAAGCCATAAACCTAAGGAGCAATGAGAGAACCAAAAAGATGGGTCTTTAGTAACTTCCTAAAGTAAAGGTATACGGTCTGAGCTCTCAAATGGAACGGCAAGGCATTCCATAAGGTGGGGGCCAGTACTGAAAAGGATCCACTTCCCAGGCGCTTGCAGCAGAATTTAGGAATGTTGAGCAAGATTTGAGTTTCCGACCGTAGACCTCTAGCAGGGTAATACCTTACAAATAATAATGAGGCCCAACATTGTGGAGAGTTCTATGCACTATACACAAAATCTTGAACTGAATCCTCACTCGCACCAGTAACCAGTTGAGCTGGGAAAGCAGAGGGGTAGAAGAACCACAGTGCTTGAAGAGCAAGTCGAGCCACTGCGTTCTGGAGAACTTGAAGTCTCTGAACTTGATGCTTCGGTTGTTCTAAGTAGATACCATTACAGTAATCTACAGACCCCATTATAGAGGATGTTACTAGTGTGGTGCGATTTTCCAGAGGATGCAAAGCAATAATTTTTCGTAGGCATTCTGCTTTCCAAAAGCCTCCCCACATATAGCACAGATTTGGGCTTCACACGACCCATCAGGTAAAAGTTTCACTGCCAAGCTTTTAACAGAAGCATAAGGAACCAGAAAAGTGCCAAGAGATTCTGGCCAATATTGCACATTCCAAAGATGGTCACTACCCTTCGGACCGACCACCAGCACCTGATTTTATTATCATTTAGTTGGAGCCATTTAGCTGCCATCCAGGAACCCACACTCTCCAGTCAGTTACGCAGGAACTGGGAAGTGCGGTCAACAGAGAATCCAGTTGAAATATCAACTGTGTGCCGTCTGTGTAAGAATAAAAGCAGCTGCCCCAACCAAAAAACATGGAAGTACATAGGTACATGTGTGAAAAGAGATTATATACCCTGCAGGGCATGAAGTGTAACTCGGATTTCGGACACATGCACATGTCTAGCAGACCAAAGTCACTCACATCAAGGATGCAGCAAACAACTGTGCACATTGTGGTATCATGTTGCAGATGTTGGTGGGGTATGCTAGTGGGGGATGAGTACTGTCACAAAGACATGTTCAACTACTGTACAACCCATGGTTTGTGTCCACTCTTGTGTACACTAGACAGGAGTCAGTATACCACATGACATGGTACACCCAGGGCAGTCATTCCAATGCAGCCAGATGTGCACCACAATTATACATCTTGGTGATGCTTTAACTCATATACTTGGGATGCACAATGTTGGTCACTCACCGGACGTGTCCTCACAATTTCCCAGGCCTCCCACACCTTGCACCTGCTCCAGTAGAATTAATTGGCTCATAGCCTCTTCATGGTCAGTCAGCTCCTCCTCCTTTGGTGACCACCCCCCCTCCAGTTGTCAGAGCAGAGGCTAGGTTGGCAAAGAGCTTGGACTTGGTGCAACGGGTGAGATCATTCCAGTGACTCACTACCTGTGCAGAAGTGCGCTTCTTAAAAGTGTTGATCTCATCCGTGACATGCTGCCAATGCACCCTATGCTGTGCAGTTGTATATGTGCTCCCCGGATGCTGGCACATGCCACAGTGGTGAATGGTCACATGGTGTATGAGGATCTTGAGTTCTTCATCATGGAAGTTCCTATTCCTCAATGTGCCATTGCCCTGTGCCGTGTCATGGGGTTGAGCCTGTTCCTGCTGTGAGGGCTTTGCCTTCTTGCCACAAGGTGTTGGTGCCTCCCCTGTGTGGCTAGGACCACTCTGGGGTCCAAATGCCAGACCACAAGTGGCCTGGGGCATGGAATTACCCCCTGAGACTGGGGCAGCTGCTTCCACAGCACATCCCTTACCCTTTTGGGATGGGCAGCTGCTTCCACAGAACATCCCTGACCCCGGCCCTGTCTGCCTCCTTTCCCTCTTGGGACCTTTCCACTCAGGTACCAGGAGTAACAGAAATATGGAAGGCACACCAAGTAATTGTCCTGGGCAATTTGTGTGAGGGGGAAGTCTACGTGATGGAAGACATAGTTCTGTGGTCCAGCAAGGCTCAAATATAGCCCAGGTGTGGAAAATACGTTATGCATGATGCACAGGCACCCAAAAATAAAAATAAATGCGTACACGATACCAGGATAGCTTCTGAAATAAGAAAAAAGCGGTATGCGATACGCAGTGGCACCCAGCAACACTAAAAATGCGTATGCGAATCCCGGAGAGCTACCAGAAAGGTAAGAATAGTAGTACGCGATACACAGTGGCAACAAGAGCTGGAAAAAAGGTGTATGCGACTCACCGTTAGCCTTGCAAAAATCAGAAGTAGATGTGCATGTGCGAGGAGGCTAATTGTCCACCAAAATAAGAAGTTCCTATGGTCCCTGAAGTGAACAGATTGTGTGGCACCCAAAAATATGCAGTACTCCTCTTGTCCATCTCCTCCCCTTTGCATGCACATTTGTAGTTGCTTCTACACGTACTAATGTATCCCCGAATATGGTGTGCTCAACGCCTGCCTGCGGCACGTGTCACGTAAATTACGCACTGCAGGCCTTTCCTCTGATTTCACGTGTCCATGC
Organism: Ambystoma mexicanum; assembly: GCF_040938575.1. Taxonomy (NCBI): domain Eukaryota; kingdom Metazoa; phylum Chordata; class Amphibia; order Caudata; family Ambystomatidae; genus Ambystoma; species Ambystoma mexicanum. The sequence continues at coordinate 1,203,842,861 of NC_090921.1, read as the reverse complement.
TTTTCTAATTTTTCACACGCAAAGTCCCTTCACACTGTTCATGGCTGGCATCATTTTGAGACAGGGAAGACCCACGCTCCTGCCTCTGTGCCATTTTACCTGCCTCCACCTGCCTTGTGCATTTTACCTGCTCCAACTTTGCCATCTACTGCTGCCAGTACATTGTATGTGCCTGCTGCCCACCTGCACTACATTTGGAGTGCCTGTTGTCCAGCCATTGCCCGGGCTCCTGTCTCCAGCCCTGTGACCACATCAGCTGCTTCGTTGGACTCCCACCATGCCATTAAACCACCAATGCCCCACAGCCCAGCTCCAGGACCATCTTGCCCACCCACACCTGTCTCAGTGGTTGCCATGTCTGCACCATCATCCTCAGACCAGAGCGTCAACCCCATGGCAGAGGGCTGTCAACTTCAGTGCCAGGAAAGTTGACATCCTGGTGGTGCAGGTCTGGAGCATTATAATGCCCTCTTCAACCATGTGATGCAACGCAGCAAGGAAGACAATCAGCAGATCTGGGAAGATATCACGGATGCCAACAACATGTAGGGGGTGGCAGTCCAATCCTACAAGACCGTGCCCAAGCGCTGTGAGGATCTTAAATCCAGGAACCATGGCAAAGCCATGCGATTCATCCAGGTCGGTGCTACTGCGGATGGGCACTGTATGCAGAGGTGCCGGATGTCGGGGAACAACATGTGAGTTCTGGAGAGGTTTTACCCGGCACTGCAGACTCAGATCTTTGAAATACGCCAACATCTGGAGTCAAATGGTGATTAGCCATGTGGTGCACTGCTCTATGGCGCATGTGTGTTGTGCATGTACCAGCATGTTCGCAGTGACTCCCTTAGGCGTGCAGCAAGTTTTATTCAGAGACAGATGTCTGCATGCATGCCCCAGATATTGCTCTCCATGTGAGCATTGAGACATCTTTGGATTTAAAGTGTGCTCTTGCTTGCATTGTGTGTTGTAGTGCTGTCTTGCAGACGGTGCACATTCAATGTTACTTGTGTCTGTGACGATCCTGGATGGCAAGTGCACCAGTCTCAACCACAACACCCAGTCTGGTGGAGCACACATCACTGCCCACGTTAGGAGTCCAAGGCACAGAAGCTGAGGTGGCCACTGTGCCTACCTAGGCATCAACAGAGGTACATGCAATGGAGGGATAACAGGCACATATTAGCAGTAAAGGTGCTGTACGCCCCCGGGGATCGTTATTAGCCCAGAGGACGTACCAACGTAGCAGGCACCAGGCACTGGGCCAGCAGGTGACAATGAGGAGGAGGCAATTGTTGGCAGGGCAGACCACCCAAAGGAGGCAGGTTGAAAGTGTGAGGCAGGGGACGCACATGGACATGCAGACAGATTGTCTTCCATGTTCGAGTGTTATGAATGACAGATGATGGCAGAGAGGCAGCGGGAACAGGAAGCAGGAGTAGTGTTGGCCATTGCTGGGATTGCACTGTGTCGTGCAAGGAGGCGATGTGGTGTAGGACCCAGCCCTGGGGGAAAGGCTGATTAAGATTGTTGAGGAGGACTAGCCCGCTGACATTGTAAATGGTTATTTAGATGTAGGTTTCATTTTTTATTTATTATTTTCCCCAAAAAGGTAGCAGGCACTCCTCTCCAGCGTGTGCTGCAAACTCTCATCTCGGAACAGGTTATCATGCCATGTTCTTTCTGGAGAGGAGCGCCTGCTACCTTTTTTGAAATATTTCCAAGGAACTTGGGGTTGGTCACCCTAAGTTACCTGGGGGCAACCAGACGTGGACTCCCTGCTCACTGTGCTCAGAGAGGCACAGTTTCACCTCACTGATGAGACCCAACAAGGCTGAAACACGTATATGGGGTTTGTTGTTGGTACTCTTGTTCAGAGAGGAATTGCCATAGCATTTCGGTGCTGGACTGCCCATGTGAGCGGGACAAAGACTGATATGCAAATGGATATTTCCCATCTGTGAAAGGTACAGTGAGCAAAAAGTGTGTGCTGCAAACTCTCATCTCAGAACAGGTTATCATGCCATGTTCTTTTTGGAGAGGAACGCCTAGTACCTTTTTTGAAATAGTTAGGCATAGTGTTTGTATTTCTTTTCTTATTTTCCCCTGGACTGCATTTCCCTTCATTCCCCCCTTTTGCTTGTAAATATTTATATGCAATATGTATTTGATTTTGTTACATTGCACACTTTGTGCAGTTCATTTGCAGGCAACTGTGATAGTTGACTTTTCTGCAAGTGCATCCCTCCATTGCAAGTCATATGTCTTGTGGCATGCATGCATGTGTGTTGTTGCTGTGATGGTTGTGGCTAGAAGAATGCGCAAGTGCCTGACATGTGGGGGTAGGTCCATCAGACGGCTGGGTCTGCACTGTATGTTTTCATGTGCTTCTAGCTGTGCAGCATCACTGTGTGTTTGCCAACAGTGTCGTTGGAGTTGAGGGAGGTGGGCTTGTGGAGGTGTTCGATGGTCCCGTTTATGGCACTTTTTTGTCATTGCTTTATTAAACCCATGTCATGCAGACACGCCCACCAGCATGTGCAGTCACACACTGCCTTCTCTCATGTTTTGCTCCACCTTGGACACTGGAATGCAGTAGTTAACATGTTTGCTCTTACTGAGTGGCGGCACAAGTCCCCGGTCTCTGTGGCTCAAGCACTGTCTGACTGCCCTCCCAATACTCATGCATGGCCCTGTCATGTTATTATTCCCTGTTAGGCAATTTTACACCACTTCAACCAGGTCACCGATGCTCAGGAGGTGGCGTGCCTGGCCATTGTTTGTGTCATATGTATTAGTAGGTTTATTTCTGTCGTGGGCACACATTCAGTTAATGTGCTATGATGCCTTGGCAATGTGCCATGGCCAAAATGCATATGCAACTTGCCATTGCATTCACTTGTCACATGTGTATGGGGTGGGCTGGTTAAGGTCATGAGGGGTGTGTCAGCAGATACTCCAGTCCTGGGTGGGTCTCTGGTGCTTCCTGTTGATTATGTTTGCAGTGGACATATTGGTGTTCCACTTCATGGCGCTCGCAGACTACAGAGGTTCAGGTAAGATGCAGACATACTTTGCACTGGTATTGTGGGTCACTGTCAGGGGACTGCCTGGGGCGGTGCAGAGGGCAGGTGGCTGCCTGGGGGGGTGTCATAGGTGAAGGGGCCTGGGGGGGTTCCAGTCTGGAGGGGGCTGCCTTGGGGTGTCCAGTCTGAAGGGGGCTGCCTGGGGGGTGTCCAGACTGGAGATGGCTGCCTGGGGGGCATCACATGTGAGGGTGGTTGGGGTGGTTTCCAGTCTCGAGGGGGCTGCCTGGGGGTGTATCCAGTCTGGAGGGGGCTGCTTGGGGGGGTGTCACTGGGGAGGGGGACTGGGCGGTGGTGTACAGTGTGGAGGGGGCGGCCTGGGGGTGTCACAGGTGAGGGGGATGGTATCCAGTCTGGATGGGGGTTTCAGGGGGTGTCACAGGTGAGGGAGCCTAAGGGGTGGTGCCCAGTAGTCTGGACGAAGCTGCCTGGGGAGTGTCCAGTCTGGAGGGGGCTGCTGGCTGGGTGTCACCGGTGAGAAGGGCTGGGGGTGGTGTCCAGGCTGGAGGGGTCTGCCTGGGGCGGTGTCCAGTCTGGAGGGGGCTTCCTGCGGTGCGTCCAGTTTGGAGGGGGCTGCCTGGAGGGGGTCACAGGAGAGGGGGGCTGTGGGAGGTGTCCAGTCTGGAGGGAGCTGCCTTGGGGGTGTCACAGATGAGGGGGATGGGGGTGGTGTCCAGTCTGGAGAGGGCTGCCTAGGGGGTGTCACAGGTGAGAGGGGCTGGGGGGCTTAGTTCAGTCTGGAGGGGGCTGACTGGGGGGTGTCACAGGGGACGGGACTTAGGGTGGTGTGCAGTCTGGCGGTGGCTGCCTGGGGGTGTCCAGTCTGGAAGGGGCTGCCTGAAGGGGTGTCACAGATGAGGGGGCTGGGGGATGGTGTCCAGTCTGGAGGGGTCTGTCTGGGGGGGTTTACAGTCTGGAGGGGGCTGTTTGGGGATTGTCAAAGGTGATGTGGGCTGGGGTGTGGTGTCAAATCTGGAGGGAGCTGTCTGGGGGGGTTCACAGGTGAGGGGGACTGGGTAATGTGTCCAGTCTGGAGGGGGCTGCCTGGGGGGGTATCTAGTCTGGAGGGGGCTGCCTGGGCAGGTGTCACAGGTGAGGGGGGCTGAGGGTGTTACCAGTCTGGAGGGGGCTGCCTTGCGGGGGAGGGTCACAGGTGAGGGGCACTGGGGAGTGGTGTCCAGTCTGGAGGGGGCTGCTTGGGGGCATTCCACAGGTGAGGGGGCAAGGGTTGGTGTCCAGTTTGGAGGGGGCTACCTGGGTGGTGTCACAGGTGAAGGGGACTGGGGGTGGTGTCCAGTCTGGAGGGGGCTGCCTGAGGGTGTCGAGTCTGGAAGGGGCTGCCTTGGGGGTGTCACAGGTGAGGGGGGCTGGGGGTGGTGTCCAGTCTGGAGGGGGCTGTTTGGCGGGGTCACAGGTGAGGGGGTCTAGGGTTTGTGTCCATTCTGGAGGGAGGTTCCCGGGGGAGTGTCACAGGTGAGGGTGTATGGGGGTTGAGTCCAATCTGGAGGGGGCTGTCTGGGGGTTTACAGTCTGGAGGGGGCTGCTTGGGGGGTGTCACAGTTGAGGGCGCTGGGGGCAGTGTCCAGTCTGGAGGGTCTGCCTGGGGGGCGGGGTGCCCAGTCTGGAGGTGGCTGCCTGGGGAGGTGTCCAGTCTGGAACAGGGGGGGTTGTGTCCAGCATGGTGGGGGCTGCCTGGGGGCATTCCACAGGTGAGGGGTTCTGGGGGTTGGTGTCCAGTCTGGAGGGGGCTGCCTGGTGGGTGTCACAGTTGAGGGCCGCTGGGGGGAGGTATCCAGTTTGAAGGGGGTTGCCTGGCGGGGGGTGTGGGGTGGTGTCCAGTCTGGAGGGGGCTGCCTGGGGGGGTATCCAGTCTGAAGGGGGCTGCCTGAGCAGGTGTTACAGGTGAGGAGGGGCTGGGGGTGTTACCAATCTGGAGGGAGCTGCCTTGGGAGGGTCACAGGTGAGGGGGACTGGGGAGTGGTTTCCAGTCTGGAGGGGGCTGCCTGGGGGCATTCCACAGGTGTGGGGGCAGGGGGGTGGTGTCCAGTTTGGAGGGGGCTGTCTGGGTGGTGTCACATGTGAGGGGGATGGGGGGTAGTGTCAAGTCTGTAGGGGACTGCTTGGGGGGGTCTAGTCTGAAGGGGGCTGCCTGGAGGGGTGGCACAGGTGAGGGGGACTGGGGGATGGTGCCCAGCATGGAGGGTCTGTCTGGGGTAGGTGTCCAGTCTGGAGGGGGCTGCCTGGGGGGGTGTCACAGGTGAGAGGGGCTGGGGCACGGTGTCCTTTCTGGAGGAGTCTGCCTGGGGTGGCGTCACAGGTGGGGAGCGCTGGGGGTGGTGTCCAGTCTTGAGGGTGTAGCACTAGCTTATGAGGGAGGGTCTGTGTTTTTGCTGTAGTGTACTCTGACTTTGCAAGGGAGGGCCCACGTTTTACTGGGGTGCAGCCTGGGCTTGCCCGGTGAGGCACGCAATTTCTCTGGGGTGCAGTCTGGCTTTGCAAGGGAGAGCCCCTGTTTTTTGCTGGGGCTCAGACTGGGCTTGCGAGGGAGGGTCTCCTTTTTCGCAGGAGTGCAGCCTGAGCTTGAGAGGTGAGGCGCGCAATTTGAATGGGGTGCAGTCTGGCTTTGGAGGGCAGGCTTGCGTTTTCGAAAGGGTGCTGCCTGGGCTTGCGAGGGAGGACCCACATTTTCGCTGGGGTCCAGCCAGGGCTAGCGAGGTGCGCAATTTCACTGGGGTGCAGTCTGGCTTGACAAGGGAGGGCCTGAGTTTTTGCAAAGGTTGCATCCTGAGCTTGCGAGGGCGTGCCCTCATTTTCTCTGGGGTGCAGCCGGGGCTTGCGATGTGAGATGCACAATTTCGCTGGGGTGCAGTCTGGGTTTTGCGAGGAAGGGCCTGCATTTTTACTGGGGTACAGCCTGGGTTTGCGAGGTGAGGCTTGCGATTTCGGTGGGGTGCAGTCTGACTTTGCCAGGTAGGGCCCGTGTTTTCAGTGGGCTGCAGCCTGGGCTTGCGCGGTGAGGCGTGTGATTTCGCTGAGGTGCAGCCTGCGCTTGCTTGCGGAGAGGAGGTGCCTTCTCACAGGGGTACTGTATGGTGTTTCAGGTGTGAACGCCGAGGCGTGCACGTGGTTTGACCTTTAGCTTGCTTTATTTTGTGCATGGGGGTGTGTTGTGGGCGTTCCTCGCGCAGCTTGCTTTTACTTGCGCGATGACTAGTAATGCGCCTTTGAATCCATTAATACGCGGGGAGCGTAATTTTATTTCTGCGCCAAGGCTTGCACAGGGTCCTTCTCTGCACGTGGCCTTTGAGCCATTTCTCCACCCGATTCCATGAATCGGGCCCCATTAGTCTTAAGATATTTTGGCATTGAAGACATATCTATCAGAGAGCTCCTCAAAGCCCAGGCATATGTTTTGCATTTTGCAAAGCGACTGGCCTAGTGTTTAGATTGTTTGTGACTGCTTTGAGTTTTGTCAGACAGACCATGATTATGTTCAGTTTTTAGAAACCAAAAAAAAAGAAGCGCTTTTCCTCGGCCAGTTTTAGTCTTAATGACAACCAGGGATCAAAATAATCAGAAACTCAGTCATTGAACTCCTGTTTAAAGCTTAGAAGTGGCTCCTCAGTTAAAACTGCAATTGGAATTGGAGTCTACTCAGTTGTACACTCACTACTACCAGGACCAACTTTTGATCAAACCAAATAAATAGTCTGCATTCTATATAGCAGCGCTGAAGCATTACTCTCCACTGTTACAGCATATCTTACCTTGATGCAATTCTCTTGAGGACGTCAAGAATATAGCTATGCAAACACAGCTTCACTCAAGTGAAGCACTCTGTGGAATTGAATACAGAAGAACATGGATTTTTACTGCACAGAGAAGAAGAATACTTTGAACAACAGTAACATAATACCTGTATATTGGCAGCCAGAGGACGTCTTTTGCACAGGTGATGCACCTTTATCTGAGATCCCAAACTCAAATGAATGTCAAATAGCCAAGTCTGTGCGTTGTGGCACCAGGAGTCAAAAGTAACCGCTGGTAGCAGTTGATGTAAAGGCTACCACACCTTTCTAGGCTACAATCAGGGACTACATGGCTCTGTGCCTTTTGGATCCATGGTGCTTAGCCTCTTGAAGAGGACATTTGGAAGGCAAATTATGCCAATGCCTCAATTTGTAGGGGTTCTCTAAGTCTGCAACCTAATTTCTCATTACCAAAGGACCCAACACCAGGCCCAGATAATGCAGTGTGTCTTTCTGGTTGTCTGGACCAACTGTGTGATTGCTGATTTTTGAGTCAGGAAGCACAATATTCAGGGAATGCTGTTATGGGGCTTTGTTACCTGATCCAGTAGATATGTTTCTGGATAAAGGATGCCTGATGTGTGCTGTAACTCTGAAGCTAAAACACAAAGATCAAAGCATGTCAAAGTATGAGCAGGATGATTACTAAGGTTTACAAAAGATTGTGTCAGCAGGCTAATTGCACCAATGGTTTATTAATGCCCCATTCTTTCGAGCTGTGACTACTGTGCATGCACCACACCCTCCACCCTCTGCCTACAGCTCCATGCAATTTACAAGCATATGTGGGGTAGCAGGGCTATTTTTAAACGAAAACAAATGTGCCTAAATGGGGAAAAAGATGCATGAAACTTCATTTTCGGCACCCTAGAAAAACAATTCGTAAAATGCTGAGCAGCAACTGTTCATTAAATATTGACTCACTTCAGGTCGGAAAAGTGAAAAATGCAAAGTTTCATGCGGCAGAAAACGTTTTGAACACCGATCCCTGCTACATAAATACAGGGACAGCAGTGATTGCAGGGAGACCAAATGGCTGCACATTGTATCATTCGCTACTCTTGGTCCTGTAACTATGGGCCTCAGGGGCATTACATTGGGCGGGAATTGGCCTGCTGTCTCGGGGCTTATTGCCACAATCATCTACATGGAATATTACAGCAAATTCGGAAATAATACCTTCCAATAAAACTTTGAATAGATGGCAAACTGCTCACCGCCTTTCTTACCTAACGCCTTCATCATTGACACTCGTTTTATAAACCTTGCAGAGACCCCATTTCCTGAACATCCTGGCCTTTAGGTTATTTAGATTCCAACTAATGTGTTCGTAATGTTGAGTTCTCATTGTAATTATAGGACTACATATACCAAAATGTAGTGCTGTGAGGGAAATGGACCGGAGCTTAACAGCTCACATCTAACAAGAGATCTCTGTAAGTCTCCTACTACTTTAAACACTAGCATGCATTCCTAAGGAGCCCGAGTAATAACTTCTGAGACTCACAGTCGTTCTTAGACGCAGCTGCTTGACGAGATTTATATATTTCTGGCGGTATTAAACACAAGCTGTCACCTCGGTAACAGAACTGGCATCTTGCTTTCTTTGAAGAATACACATCATATTTAAACTCGGGGCTCATGAGGATTTGGAAATCAGCAGCATTTCCACAACAACCCAGGACAGGTAAGAAAGCACTGCTTGGTGCTCTGGCCTTGCAGGGTCAACTTGTTGACTTTGGAGCGGGAAGTGTGCAAAGGGGAGGATAGGTTTGGGATACTGGGTTGGCATGCCGCTCAAATCTAACACTAGCATGCAGAGCGATTAGGAAGCAGCCCCAGTGTGCAGCAGAGCCCAGTAGCACGGGCTGTTTTACGTTGTGATTTATGACGGTGCTGCCACCACACCCATACCTGCCAGTGGCACCCGATAATTAGAACTGTGCCTATGTAAACATCACAGGCAGAGGCAGAGGCAATTTCTTTTTGCCTGGTTTTGGGCCGTTACTCACCCAAACCTGGACAAACAAGAACAAACAATATCCCCTGTCACGAGGCCCCTCTAGAGTGCCACATTCTTTCACCCCAGCCCATTTAGCAGCAAGGCAAGACTTACGGCTCCTTAAATCCGTCCCTGTTACCAGCAGAGTAAGACTTACAGCCTCAATGAATGTCAGTATATACTCCATCTCGGGAATCTATCACAGGAGGGTTACAACATGGTGGCAGTTGCAGGACCCCCTGCCATGAGCCCTCTTTCATGTGAAACGGTTGAAAGGCCCTGTTGCCGTCACTGGCCTGAAACGTTTTTCACGTTATCAGTAATTCACTCTAGTGCACACGAAGGCTAATGTTCCCAACACAGCCTCGCCAGTGACACACCTAATTGGTTTTAACCTGAACAGGTGTGGGGTGAGTTATAGTTTATCTTTTCATTTACTTTCTTCAATGATGGTTACATCATCCCAGCGATTTCTTCTTCATAGCTCCAGAAGATATTTTGTATGGCCTTAAAGGGATAGTAGCATTTTGAAATGTTTGGGATTGGTTTTCGCTCGCTATTCGCAAGTAGTGCATGCAGTTACATTTTCTTGAGGTCGCCAATACGGCCAAGGTGCATTACATTTCATTATTATTCATTACGGATTGCTTGCCTCTTCTGCCCCCGGCTCTGTGAATTAGTGAACAGCTCGCAAGGAAAGCAAGTTAGAGCTTTTGCTAGTCTCAAATATGGACCGGGATCTTTATTTTTATCATTCTCCATGGGTGGTCACATACCAATTTGCACCACCTACTCGTTGGTTTATTGAACAGCCTTAAAGAGGTACCCATATTGTGATACTTATTTACCCTGCTGCTCACAGATTAACCAGTTTACATTTTGTTGTGGCAGTCACAACTATGGCTTGAGGGCATTTCGGGCTCCATTACTCAAGTGTGATTATATGCCCGTTTTCACCACTGGCTCAGTGGGTTACTGAACAGCCTTGAAAAGGCAGTGCCATGTTTACTTGGAATGCTTTCTTTCGCTTGCTGCTTGCAAGTAACAATTTGAGGTTTGGCCACCTGCACTATGGCCCCGTGCATTATGGTTAATCATACCCAGCCCAGAGCCATCACCCTGCTCGGGAGGGCAGGGGTGCTTATCTGCAGAGTTAAAATGAATTCTGTGACCGGAGGAAAGAGGTAAGGAGCTTCATCCAGTAAGGCCAGAATATTGATATTGGGTAAAAAAAAAACTGCTTTAGTTTAATAGAAAGGCTCCTGTGCACGTGTCATTGATTCCCTTAACCTGCCTTGGAGGCTGCCACTAGTCCCTCCCTCCTTGCTCCCACCACTGATTGGTTCTCTGCCCGCTAGGTACAAGACCCACGTGGTCCTCCTCTGATTTCCGTGACCGGAGGAAAGAGGTAAGGAGCTGCATCCAGCAAGGCCAGAATATTAATATTGGGTAAAAACAACTGCTTTAGTTTAACAGAAGCGCTCCTGCGCACGTGTCATTGATTCCCTTCCTCTGCCTTAGAGGTCGACACTAGTCCCTCCCTTCTTGCTCCCACCCAACTGCCAAGATTGGTCCTCTCCATCTTTTAACACTACCTCCCAGGGCATCCCTGCAGCTAAGGGCCCAAGGCAAAGGGCAACCCCTGAATTAGCTCCTCCAGTCAGTGTCTGCAGGTGTCAGCCGGGGAGGCCTGGGGCCTGCCAGTGACACTCTCCATATCGAACCACTGTTCCGCCTTCCTGTGGCACTTCCAAGTAACTAACGCGTCCTTCCACCTAGCTAGCCCTGAACCACTACTATGGGCAACCGACAGTGGCTGCATAGTCATCTCACCAAACCAGCCATTGCTACAAGCCACAGCACCCTGACATAGCCCACGACAGGTAGGCAGCTGTCATCCAGCATCAAACGATAAGGTAGGAACAATCTATTCTATCTACAACATATACTGGCACCATCATACAAACCTCTTGCACCATACTGCATTGTGAAGCTTAGGCCTCTCTCGCACTATACAGGTCCCTTCCAAGTGTGCCCCCTGTATTTGAAAGTGCACTGAAACTGCTTTAAACTGCATTTGAACTGCATTTGAAATTGCATTTTAAACGTAGGCCTCTCTCCCACTATACAGGACCCTTCCAAGTGTGCCCCCTGTATTTGAAAGTGCACTGAAACTGCTTTGAACTGCATTTGAAAGTACATTTGGAATTGCATTTGAAATTGCATTTGAAACGTAGGCCTCTCTCCCACTGTGCAGGACTCTTCCAAGTGTGCCCCCTGTATTTTGAAAGTGCACTGAAACTCCTTTAACTGCATTGAACTGCATTTGAAATTACATTTGAAACTTTGGCCTCTCTCCCACTATACAGGACCCTTCCAAGTGTGCCCCTGTACTTTGAAAGTGCACTGAAACTGCTTTTAAACTGCATTTGAACTGCATGTGAACCTGCAATTGAATCCTAGACCTCCCTCCCACTATACAGGACCCTCCAAGTGTGCTCCCTGTATTTACAGTGCACGGAAACTGAATTTAAACTGCATTGACACTGCGTTTGAATTGCATTTGAAACTACATTTGAAACCTAGCCCTCTATACAGGACCCTTCTCAGTATAACCCCTGTAACCTGAAAGTGCATTGAAACTGCATTTGAACTATATTTGAGATTACATTGAAATTGCATTTGAATCTTGGGCCGCTCTCCCTCTATACAGGGCTCGAATCTCAGTGCGATCTCCAGTAATATATTGCGCTCTGAAACCTAGGCCTCTCCACCTCAATACAAGACCCTCAGGTCCAAATTTCTCTCCTGTACCAATGTGCAGTGTGAGAAAGGCAACTCTGTGTCCCTACCTCCATCTCATAACTTAAACCTGCCACACTGTAAGGCCCGAGCCTCTCCTGCTATCCAGGTACTGCAGCCTAGGTGTACAATTGCTGCCTAGGTTTCCCAGTCTAGGTGTTTAATTGCTGCCGGCCACTTACAGCCTTAAACCTTCCCCCGATATCTCAGCCTCAACTGGGCGTTAATTACCACCTTCCTCCCTCAAACCTAAACCTCCCCTGTCACCCAGGCATCCCAAAACGGATACTTGATCACCCCTTACCTTCTGCGAAGCCAGAACCCCTCCCAATAGATTGATGTCCAATCTTCATCACTGCCTGCCTCGCAGAACTGAACCTACCCACTGCTGACCAAGGATCAGAAATCAAGCCGTTCAATCATCTTTGGCCCTCGCTGAAACCTACATCGTTTCAGACCTCTGATACCCCACACCCAAGAATACAACCTCGTTGTAGACCACCTGTAAAATTCTAAACTCGCCACCTTGTCCCTCAGTCGTCTAGGTATTTTATCAGTAGTTCCTACAACTGAATCCTAGGAACCAGACACCTAGAACATCCAGCAAGCACCTAAGCCAGTAACTACTACCATAATCCCCTCCCAGTTACCTGCAACCCTAGTCCAACCCATACGGCCAACCTCTAATGTACAATACCCCCAGGACAGCCTCCCGTTGTAAGAGGAATACCATACCCAAATGGCCGAACAAAGACACACCCTCGAAAACATCCAGACAGAACAACTTAAGAGGATTAGAACCAACTGACAGAACAAACTCCCACTGACCCAAGACCCAACTGACTGAACAAAGACACACCCTTGGAAACATTGATAAGAGAGAGGGGCGAGAGTGCACAGCTTACTTTCTTGATAGTGTATTTCGTTTCCAATGGAATGTTATTTTGTAAATAAATATGTTAATGGGGTGCAGCCCACTATCATGTGCCACCGTGTTGGGCACAGAAAATGAACATGGAGAAAAAGAGACCGAGGCAAAAGTGCCTTCGGTGTGGGCCGCACACCCTTGATTCCCACTAAGGGTTAATCGATTTCTTTTGTGATCGTTATTCAGTTAATAAAATCCAACTTCAATCATAATTCACAGATATGTATATTTTTTAATTTTTCAATTGCTGTGTTTATAAAGCTCATAAAAAATTGTGCTTAATTGGTTAAACTTCACCAAAAAAGCTAATTATCTCAGTTGAGGCAAAACAGAAAACCCATCTGGCTAATGCATTTCGGATTGTATCCTTCGTCAGAGCCAGGTTAGTACTACACACATAATAATGCATTATAGGTGGATTTAGAAGGTTTACAATGTTTAAATTAATAATTGTTCCGTACATCATGTGTAACAACCAGATATTCAAGAATTAATAACCAAAACAATCATAATAAACAAAACAATCATAATAAACAAACAGGGCGCCCACAAGGACAAACAAATATTTAACAAAAAAGTGAGATTGGAGAAAGGAGAAAAAACAAACAAGTAAGCATACATGATTGTAGACAGTAAAAATACAATATTTGCACAGATAATGATATTGCTCTATAATTCAAACAATTAATGGGACTAATCAACTGCGTGCTAGAATTGCCGATTAAGCCTTTTTGGTGACTATGGTGCTTAAAGGTAAAGTTAGGCAGCGTGTGCTTATTGTGCCAGAGTGTTGATAGTCATACTATATTGTGTGAGAATACCTGTGGCTAGTTAAACATTTCACTAACCTGTGTGTCAGTATGCAACCCACGCGTGCTGTCCGCGTGTGGTGTTTCTCTATGAAGCACTGCCTAGTGTGGGGAGAACAAATGTGTTATCTCCTCCGAGTAATTAGCTGCTATTGATCTATACGCGATCTTACTTCGCGTCGCTTTGTGCAAAGGTATGGCTTACCTGGAGCGTTCTGAGCTACGTCTTGCTCGATCAACTCCGAACAGCGTCTGAGACTCGCGGTTCGTGTCGTTGCCCTGGGCAACGTTATGTAAACAAAATGGCCGTTTGTGTATAACCAAGTCGGCCATATTGGTAGAGGCAATACTGGGACATGAGTGGCATAGAGTGTGAAATATAAATGGCAAATGTAAGGGATGTGAATGTTAAGATATTAATTGCACATGTAAAGATATTAAAGCTTCATGATATCTGTGTATTTTAAGTTGTACCTCTAGCACATGTATGTTCTGATAGTAACGTCGTGTACCTCATGGCTAATTGGCTAATTGACCATTAATGTAAGGTCATATAACGTAAAGATATACTGTCTAGCACACATCAACAAAGGAAAATACAAACTAATAAATAATAAATGTTTACAACAAATGGTTATAGCAGAAAGCAACAGTGTTTTCAAATCGGGTAGTGATTTATACTTATTGCATGAGCATGAGACAATTTAGCATGTTCATTATTGATATTGCACGGTGAACAAATAGTGACATCATTACAAAAAGCAGTTGAGATCAAATTCCTCGTTGAGCCCTCGTGGTGCCAAGGGATCGAGACGATCTATCCAATAGGCTTCTCTTTGTTGCCTTCTTTTTTTCAAATCAGCATATATGCTTGTCATTTCCAGGGTTTCCAAAATTTGGAACTTGACTTGAGAGATGTTATGTTGCTTTGCATTAAAGTGTCTTGCTACGGCTGAATTGATGTTCTTATTGCGTATACATGATTTATGTTCATTCATCCGAATTCTCAGTTTACGCCCTGTTTCACCTACATAGTAAAGTCCACATGGGCAACGTATGCAGTAAATGCAGTTTTCGGTATTGCAGGTGCCATAGCTTTTTATCATGATCTTTTCTCCCGTGTATGGATGTGGAACCAATCCTCCTTTAATAATGTTATTGCAATTACTGCAATTTAAACATGGAAATGTTCCCGTCTTTTTTGGTTTGATCCTTTTGGTTCTGGTATCTCTTGTGTTAACTAGATAATCCCTAAGGTTGCTGGATCTTTGATAAGCAAACGTTGGGGTCTCTAAGAAGAGATTCTTAGTTCTTTCGTCATTTTTAAGTATTGTCCAATGTTTATTTATACATCTTTTGATCTGCATACTTTGGGATGAATATTTAGACACATATACAAGTGATGGGGATTGCTTTTTGTCCTTTGGTGCTAGAGTGCTGGTTCTTGTTATTTTTTGTACCTTTTCTTTTGCTGTCTGTAGATCTTCATTCGGGTATCCCCTATCTTTAAGTTTTTTGCTTAGTTTTTCAAGTTCTTGTTCGTACTCTCTGTCATCACTGATAATTCTTTTTAATCGCAACATTTGACCATAAGGTAAATTCTTCAGAGTGTTTTGTGGATGGAAACTCATACGGTGTAATAAATTGTTCCTATCTGTAGGTTTTGTAAACAAAGAGGTAGTGATTTGTTGGTTGTTTACGTTCACCAGGATATCCAGATAATGGATTCCTGGATTGCCAATTTCTGAGGTGAACTGAATACGCGGGTCTATATTGTTGATATAACTTATAAACTCATTAAGTTCTTCTCTTGTGCCTTGCCAGATACCGAATATATCATCTATATAACGCACCCATGTTTTCAATTTGTTCTGCCATTCAGGTTTTTGCAAGATATGGGTCGTCTCGAATTGGTACATAAACGCATTAGCGTAAGCTGGTGCCATTGTTGCTCCCATGGCTGTTCCGGAAGTTTGGATGTAAAATTCCTTCTTATATTCAAAATGTGAATTCATTGCGATAAAAGAGAGTAGTGATAAGATGAATTCTTTCACTGCTCCTATATCGTTCTCCTGTAACAGGAGCCACTCTACCGCTTCCTGTCCCAAGTCATGTGGAATGCTTGTGTAGAGGTTAACCACATCTATGGTGAAAAGTATGTCGTTCTCTGTAAGTTGGACTCCCTCTATGATGTTCAGAAAGTGTGTACTGTCTTTCACATACGTGGATGTCTTCTGTATTAAAGGGTTCAAAAAATAGTCTATGTATGTTCCTAGTGGTTGTAAAATCCCTCCTGTGGCTGCTACTATCGGTCTTCCAGGTGGATTATTAAGACTTTTATGGATTTTAGGCAGCAAGTAAAAATGAGGAATGTTTGGTTTTAAGTTCAATAGAAAGGCCTTTGTCTTATGTGTTATCATCTCTCTTTCTTCTGCTTTTGTAAGAAGTTCATCTAGATCTTTTAATATTCCCATAGTCGGGTCGTGATCTATTTTGGCATAAACATTATGATTGTCCAGTTGTCTTTTGCATTCATTTTCGTAATCTGAGGTGTTTAATAATACCAATGCGCCCCCTTTATCTGCTGGTCTAATAGTTATTTTTTCATCAGAGTATAGGTTCTGAACAATTGACATTTCCCCTCTGCTGAGGTTTCTGTTCTTTGTCATTCCATATTTGATCTTTTTAAGATCTGTTATAACCATTTTTTCAAAAATGTCGATTGCTGGTACATTAATTGGAGGAGAGAAGGTACTTTTTGGTTTGAATTCTACTAATTCTGATGGTTCTGGTGAGGAATTAGTATTTTCCAATTCCGCAAAGAAAACTTTGAGTTTGAGCTTTCTAGTCAATTTGTGAAGCTCTACCTTAGTGTTGAATAAATT
Source organism: Ambystoma mexicanum (assembly GCF_040938575.1). Lineage (NCBI taxonomy): Eukaryota > Metazoa > Chordata > Amphibia > Caudata > Ambystomatidae > Ambystoma > Ambystoma mexicanum. The sequence goes on along the minus strand of NC_090921.1, from coordinate 1,203,826,540 downwards.
GGTATTATAAGTCGGTACAAATTTCAAACCTTTCTATAACACCTCTTCTTCCTGTTTAGTTAGTATTCTGTTTGAAATGTTGACCACTAGGTTGCTCGTGCTTGGAATCTTGTTTGGACTCCGGTGCCCCTTCCTCTTGCCCCTCCTCGTTCGTTTCTTCCTTCTCGGTTGTCTAAAAAAGACGTTTGTCGTGATGTTGATGCGCTGGTACTCGGGGTAGCTCTGTTGTGACCACTGTCTCCTTCCGCTCTTTGTTGTTGAGGTTGTGCAGTCTGTTCGTCTCTGTTAGAATCTGTGTCTGAACTGCTGTTTTCTGAGTTCCGGTTGGGATTGTGTGGCTTCTGAGGTTGATTTTGAAATCTGTCCGCCCACGTATAAACTTCGTCTCTCAAATAGTCAAACGTGTCACGCCTAAACTTCCTTATTTTTCTTGCTTCCAAATCAGTTTTATATCCCTCTAATCTTGTGTTGATATCTGCTAATATCTCATCCAATGAATCTTTGCTTCTAAGATCTGTGATTTCAACAGATAAAATCTGTATCTCTTGTTCTAGATTCTGTATGTTCATAGAGAGCTCTTTGATCGTGAGTAGAATTAAGTCCAAGGAGCATTTATTAAGAATCTGCTCCCATTTGTGTACAAATTCCTTGCTTTCTTTGCACAAAGTCGGTTTAAGTCCAATTCGTAAACCTCTAGGGATCCTTTGTGCCTTGTAATAACGGCCTAATGTCACTGCGTGCAATTTTCGGTTAATTGTTTTTCGAATGGTGTATTCAAGTTGTTTTATCCTTCTGTTAGGATCTGCATCCTTTAGTGTGCTGCTGGTTTCCTTAATTAGGCCTAGGATTGCGTTTGCCTCTTCTGTTGAGAAACCTAGAGTTGTAGCTCTCGTATCCGTTACTTTTTCAATTTCTTCATAGGACATAATCGCGTGCTTCCTCTCAAATAGTTACACGGAAGTGAAAATATTGATAAGAGAGAGGGGCGAGAGTGCACAGCTTACTTTCTTGATAGTGTATTTCGTTTCCAATGGAATGTTATTTTGTAAATAAATATGTTAATGGGGTGCAGCCCACTATCATGTGCCACCGTGTTGGGCACAGAAAATGAACATGGAGAAAAAGAGACCGAGGCAAAAGTGCCTTCGGTGTGGGCCGCACACCCTTGATTCCCACTAAGGGTTAATCGATTTCTTTTGTGATCGTTATTCAGTTAATAAAATCCAACTTCAATCGTAATTCACAGATATGTATATTTTTTAATTTTTCAATTGCTGTGTTTATAAAGCTCATAAAAAATTGTGCTTAATTGGTTAAACTTCACCAAAAAAGCTAATTATCTCAGTTGAGGCAAAACAGAAAACCCATCTGGCTAATGCATTTCGGATTGTATCCTTCGTCAGAGCCAGGTTAGTACTACACACATAATAATGCATTATAGGTGGATTTAGAAGGTTTACAATGTTTAAATTAATAATTGTTCCGTACATCATGTGTAACAACCAGATATTCAAGAATTAATAACCAAAACAATCATAATAAACAAAACAATCATAATAAACAAACAGGGCGCCCACAAGGACAAACAAATATTTAACAAAAAAGTGAGATTGGAGAAAGGAGAAAAAACAAACAAGTAAGCATACATGATTGTAGACAGTAAAAATACAATATTTGCACAGATAATGATATTGCTCTATAATTCAAACAATTAATGGGACTAATCAACTGCGTGCTAGAATTGCCGATTAAGCCTTTTTGGTGACTATGGTGCTTAAAGGTAAAGTTAGGCAGCGTGTGCTTATTGTGCCAGAGTGTTGATAGTCATACTATATTGTGTGAGAATACCTGTGGCTAGTTAAACATTTCACTAACCTGTGTGTCAGTATGCAACCCACGCGTGCTGTCCGCGTGTGGTGTTTCTCTATGAAGCACTGCCTAGTGTGGGGAGAACAAATGTGTTATCTCCTCCGAGTAATTAGCTGCTATTGATCTATACGCGATCTTACTTCGCGTCGCTTTGTGCAAAGGTATGGCTTACCTGGAGCGTTCTGAGCTACGTCTTGCTCGATCAACTCCGAACAGCGTCTGAGACTCGCGGTTCGTGTCGTTGCCCTGGGCAACGTTATGTAAACAAAATGGCCGTTTGTGTATAACCAAGTCGGCCATATTGGTAGAGGCAATACTGGGACATGAGTGGCATAGAGTGTGAAATATAAATGGCAAATGTAAGGGATGTGAATGTTAAGATATTAATTGCACATGTAAAGATATTAAAGCTTCATGATATCTGTGTATTTTAAGTTGTACCTCTAGCACATGTATGTTCTGATAGTAACGTCGTGTACCTCATGGCTAATTGGCTAATTGACCATTAATGTAAGGTCATATAACGTAAAGATATACTGTCTAGCACACATCAACAAAGGAAAATACAAACTAATAAATAATAAATGTTTACAACAAATGGTTATAGCAGAAAGCAACAGTGTTTTCAAATCGGGTAGTGATTTATACTTATTGCATGAGCATGAGACAATTTAGCATGTTCATTATTGATATTGCACGGTGAACAAATAGTGACATCATTACAAAAAGCAGTTGAGATCAAATTCCTCGTTGAGCCCTCGTGGTGCCAAGGAATCGAGACGATCTATCCAATAGGCTTCTCTTTGTTGCCTTCTTTTTTTCAAATCAGCATATATGCTTGTCATTTCCAGGGTTTCCAAAATTTGGAACTTGACTTGAGAGATGTTATGTTGCTTTGCATTAAAGTGTCTTGCTACGGCTGAATTGATGTTCTTATTGCGTATACATGATTTATGTTCATTCATCCGAATTCTCAGTTTACGCCCTGTTTCACCTACATAGTAAAGTCCACATGGGCAACGTATGCAGTAAATGCAGTTTTCGGTATTGCAGGTGCCATAGCTTTTTATCATGATCTTTTCTCCCGTGTATGGATGTGGAACCAATCCTCCTTTAATAATGTTATTGCATTGCAATGTGGCTCCTGTTACAGGAGAACGATATAGGAGCAGTGAAAGAATTCATCTTATCACTACTCTCTTTTATCGCAATGAATTCACATTTTGAATATAAGAAGGAATTTTACATCCAAACTTCCGGAACAGCCATGGGAGCAACAATGGCACCAGCTTACGCTAATGCGTTTATGTACCAATTCGAGACGACCCATATCTTGCAAAAACCTGAATGGCAGAACAAATTGAAAACATGGGTGCGTTATATAGATGATATATTCGGTATCTGGCAAGGCACAAGAGAAGAACTTAATGAGTTTATAAGTTATATCAACAATATAGACCCGCGTATTCAGTTCACCTCAGAAATTGGCAATCCAGGAATCCATTATCTGGATATCCTGGTGAACGTAAACAACCAACAAATCACTAGCTCTTTGTTTACAAAACCTACAGATAGGAACAATTTATTACACCGTATGAGTTTCCATCCACAAAACACTCTGAAGAATTTACCTTATGGTCAAATGTTGCGATTAAAAAGAATTATCAGTGATGACAGAGAGTACGAACAAGAACTTGAAAAACTAAGCAAAAAACTTAAAGATAGGGGATACCCGAATGAAGATCTACAGACAGCAAAAGAAAAGGTACAAAAAATAACAAGAACCAGCACTCTAGCACCAAAGGACAAAAAGCAATCCCCATCACTTGTATATGTGTCTAAATATTCACTCCAAAGTATGCAGATCAAAAGATGTATAAATAAACATTGGACAATACTTAAAAATGACGAAAGAACTAAGAATCTCTTCTTAGAGACCCCAACGTTTGCTTATCAAAGATCCAGCAACCTTAGGGATTATCTAGTTAACACAAGAGATACCAGAACCAAAAGGATCAAACCAAAAAAGACGGGAACATTTCCATGTTTAAATTGCAGTAATTGCAATAACATTATTAAAGGAGGATTGGTTCCACATCCATACACGGGAGAAAAGATCATGATAAAAAGCTATGGCACCTGCAATACCGAAAACTGCATTTACTGCATACGTTGCCCATGTGGACTTTACTATGTAGGTGAAACAGGGCGTAAACTGAGAATTCGGATGAATGAACATAAATCATGTATACGCAATAAGAACATCAATTCAGCCGTAGCAAGACACTTTAATGCAAAGCAACATAACATCTCTCAAGTCAAGTTCCAAATTTTGGAAACCCTGGAAATGACAAGCATATATGCTGATTTGAAAAAAAGAAGGCAACAAAGAGAAGCCTATTGGATAGATCGTCTCGATTCCTTGGCACCACGAGGGCTCAACGAGGAATTTGATCTCAACTGCTTTTTGTAATGATGTCACTATTTGTTCACCGTGCAATATCAATAATGAACATGCTAAATTGTCTCATGCTCATGCAATAAGTATAAATCACTACCCGATTTGAAAACACTGTTGCTTTCTGCTATAACCATTTGTTGTAAACATTTATTATTTATTAGTTTGTATTTTCCTTTGTTGATGTGTGCTAGACAGTATATCTTTACGTTATATGACCTTACATTAATGGTCAATTAGCCAATTAGCCATGAGGTACACGACGTTACTATCAGAACATACATGTGCTAGAGGTACAACTTAAAATACACAGATATCATGAAGCTTTAATATCTTTACATGTGCAATTAATATCTTAACATTCACATCCCTTACATTTGCCATTTATATTTCACACTCTATGCCACTCATGTCCCAGTATTGCCTCTACCAATATGGCCGACTTGGTTATACACAAACGGCCATTTTGTTTACATAACGTTTCCCAGGGCAACGACACGAACCGCGAGTCTCAGACGCTGTTCGGAGTTGATCGAGCAAGACGTAGCTCAGAACGCTCCAGGTAAGCCATACCTTTGCACAAAGCGACGCGAAGTAAGATCGCGTATAGATCAATAGCAGCTAATTACTCGGAGGAGATAACACATTTGTTCTCCCCACACTAGGCAGTGCTTCATAGAGAAACACCACACGCGGACAGCACGCGTGGGTTGCATACTGACACACAGGTTAGTGAAATGTTTAACTAGCCACAGGTATTCTCACACAATATAGTATGACTATCAACACTCTGGCACAATAAGCACACGCTGCCTAACTTTACCTTTAAGCACCATAGTCACCAAAAAGGCTTAATCGGCAATTCTAGCACGCAGTTGATTAGTCCCATTAATTGTTTGAATTATAGAGCAATATCATTATCTGTGCAAATATTGTATTTTTACTGTCTACAATCATGTATGCTTACTTGTTTGTTTTTTCTCCTTTCTCCAATCTCACTTTTTTGTTAAATATTTGTTTGTCCTTGTGGGCGCCCTGTTTGTTTATTATGATTGTTTTGTTTATTATGATTGTTTTGGTTATTAATTCTTGAATATCTGGTTGTTACACATGATGTACGGAACAATTATTAATTTAAACATTGTAAACCTTCTAAATCCACCTATAATGCATTATTATGTGTGTAGTACTAACCTGGCTCTGACGAAGGATACAATCCGAAATGCATTAGCCAGATGGGTTTTCTGTTTTGCCTCAACTGAGATAATTAGCTTTTTTGGTGAAGTTTAACCAATTAAGCACAATTTTTTATGAGCTTTATAAACACAGCAATTGAAAAATTAAAAAATATACATATCTGTGAATTACGATTGAAGTTGGATTTTATTAACTGAATAACGATCACAAAAGAAATCGATTAACCCTTAGTGGGAATCAAGGGTGTGCGGCCCACACCGAAGGCACTTTTGCCTCGGTCTCTTTTTCTCCATGTTCATTTTCTGTGCCCAACACGGTGGCACATGATAGTGGGCTGCACCCCATTAACATATTTATTTACAAAATAACATTCCATTGGAAACGAAATACACTATCAAGAAAGTAAGCTGTGCACTCTCGCCCCTCTCTCTTATCAATATTTTCACTTCCGTGTAACTATTTGAGAGGAAGCACGCGATTATGTCCTATGAAGAAATTGAAAAACTAACGGATACGAGAGCTACAACTCTAGGTTTCTCAACAGAAGAGGCAAACGCAATCCTAGGCCTAATTAAGGAAACCAGCAGCACACTAAAGGATGCAGATCCTAACAGAAGGATAAAACAACTTGAATACACCATTCGAAAAACAATTAACCGAAAATTGCACGCAGTGACATTAGGCCGTTATTACAAGGCACAAAGGATCCCTAGAGGTTTACGAATTGGACTTAAACCGACTTTGTGCAAAGAAAGCAAGGAATTTGTACACAAATGGGAGCAGATTCTTAATAAATGCTCCTTGGACTTAATTCTACTCACGATCAAAGAGCTCTCTATGAACATACAGAATCTAGAACAAGAGATACAGATTTTATCTGTTGAAATCACAGATCTTACAAGCAAAGATTCATTGGATGGGATATTAGTAGATATCAACACAAGATTAGAGGGATATAAAACTGATTTGGAAGCAAGAAAAATAAGGAAGTTTAGGCGTGACACGTTTGACTATTTGAGAGACGAAGTTTATACGTGGGCGGACAGATTTCAAAATCAACCTCAGAAGCCACACAATCCCAACCGGAACTCAGAAAACAGCAGTTCAGACACAGATTCTAACAGAGACGAACAGACTGCACAACCTCAACAACAAAGAGCGGAAGGAGACAGTGGTCACAACAGAGCTACCCCGAGTACCAGCGCATCAACATCACGACAAACGTCTTTTTTAGACAACCGAGAAGGAAGAAACGAACGAGGAGGGGCAAGAGGAAGGGGCACCGGAGTCCAAACAAGATTCCAAGCACGAGCAACCTAGTGGTCAACATTTCAAACAGAATACTAACTAAACAGGAAGAAGAGGTGTTACAGAAAGGTTTGAAATTTGTACCGACTTATAATACCAATTTATTCAACACTAAGGTAGAGCTTCACAAATTGACTAGAAAGCTCAAACTCAAAGTTTTCTTTGCGGAATTGGAAAATACTAATTCCTCACCAGAACCATCAGAATTAGTAGAATTCAAACCAAAAAGTACCTTCTCTCCTCCAATTAATGTACCAGCAATCGACATTTTTGAAAAAATGGTTATAACAGATCTTAAAAAGATCAAATATGGAATGACAAAGAACAGAAACCTCAGCAGAGGGGAAATGTCAATTGTTCAGAACCTATACTCTGATGAAAAAATAACTATTAGACCAGCAGATAAAGGGGGCGCATTGGTATTATTAAACACCTCAGATTACGAAAATGAATGCAAAAGACAACTGGACAATCATAATGTTTATGCCAAAATAGATCACGACCCGACTATGGGAATATTAAAAGATCTAGATGAACTTCTTACAAAAGCAGAAGAAAGAGAGATGATAACACATAAGACAAAGGCCTTTCTATTGAACTTAAAACCAAACATTCCTCATTTTTACTTGCTGCCTAAAATCCATAAAAGTCTTAATAATCCACCTGGAAGACCGATAGTAGCAGCCACAGGAGGGATTTTACAACCACTAGGAACATACATAGACTATTTTTTGAACCCTTTAATACAGAAGACATCCACGTATGTGAAAGACAGTACACACTTTCTGAACATCATAGAGGGAGTCCAATTTACAGAGAACGACATACTTTTCACCATAGATGTGGTTAACCTCTACACAAGCATTCCACATGACTTGGGACAGGAAGCGGTAGAGTGGCTCCTGTTACAGGAGAACGATATAGGAGCAGTGAAAGAATTCATCTTATCACTACTCTCTTTTATCGCAATGAATTCACATTTTGAATATAAGAAGGAATTTTACATCCAAACTTCCGGAACAGCCATGGGAGCAACAATGGCACCAGCTTACGCTAATGCGTTTATGTACCAATTCGAGACGACCCATATCTTGCAAAAACCTGAATGGCAGAACAAATTGAAAACATGGGTGCATTATATAGATGATATATTCGGTATCTGGCAAGGCACAACAGAAGAACTTAATGAGTTTATAAATTATATCAACAATATAGACCCGCGTATTCAGTTCACCTCAGAAATTGGCAATCCAGGAATCCATTATCTGGATATCCTGGTGAACGTAAACAACCAACAAATCACTACCTCTTTGTTTACAAAACCTACAGATAGGAACAATTTATTACACCGTATGAGTTTCCATCCACAAAACACTCTGAAGAATTTACCTTATGGTCAAATGTTGCGATTAAAAAGAATTATCAGTGATGACAGAGAGTACGAACAAGAACTTGAAAAACTAAGCAAAAAACTTAAAGATAGGGGATACCCGAATGAAGATCTACAGACAGCAAAAGAAAAGGTACAAAAAATAACAAGAACCAGCACTCTAGCACCAAAGGACAAAAAGCAATCCCCATCACTTGTATATGTGTCTAAATATTCATCCCAAAGTATGCAGATCAAAAGATGTATAAATAAACATTGGACAATACTTAAAAATGACGAAAGAACTAAGAATCTCTTCTTAGAGACCCCAACGTTTGCTTATCAAAGATCCAGCAACCTTAGGGATTATCTAGTTAACACAAGAGATACCAGAACCAAAAGGATCAAACCAAAAAAGACGGGAACATTTCCATGTTTAAATTGCAGTAATTGCAATAACATTATTAAAGGAGGATTGGTTCCACATCCATACACGGGAGAAAAGATCATGATAAAAAGCTATGGCACCTGCAATACCGAAAACTGCATTTACTGCATACGTTGCCCATGTGGACTTTACTATGTAGGTGAAACAGGGCGTAAACTGAGAATTCGGATGAATGAACATAAATCATGTATACGCAATAAGAACATCAATTCAGCCGTAGCAAGACACTTTAATGCAAAGCAACATAACATCTCTCAAGTCAAGTTCCAAATTTTGGAAACCCTGGAAATGATATATGCTGATTTGAAAAAAAGAAGGCAACAAAGAGAAGCCTATTGGATAGATCGTCTCGATTCCTTGGCACCACGAGGGCTCAACGAGGAATTTGATCTCAACTGCTTTTTGTAATGATGTCACTATTTGTTCACCGTGCAATATCAATAATGAACATGCTAAATTGTCTCATGCTCATGCAATAAGTATAAATCACTACCCGATTTGAAAACACTGTTGCTTTCTGCTATAACCATTTGTTGTAAACATTTATTATTTATTAGTTTGTATTTTCCTTTGTTGATGTGTGCTAGACAGTATATCTTTATGTTATATGACCTTACATTAATGGTCAATTAGCCAATTAGCCATGAGGTACACGACGTTACTATCAGAACATACATGTGCTAGAGGTACAACTTAAAATACACAGATATCATGAAGCTTTAATATCTTTACATGTGCAATTAATATCTTAACATTCACATCCCTTACATTTGCCATTTATATTTCACACTCTATGCCACTCATGTCCCAGTATTGCCTCTACCAATATGGCCGACTTGGTTATACACAAACGGCCATTTTGTTTACATAACGTTGCCCAGGGCAATGACACGAACCGCGAGTCTCAGACGCTGTTCGGAGTTGATCGAGCAAGACGTAGCTCAGAATGCTCCAGGTAAGCCATACCTTTGCACAAAGCGACGCGAAGTAAGATCGCGTATAGATCAATAGCAGCTAATTACTCGGAGGAGATAACACATTTGTTCTCCCCACACTAGGCAGTGCTTCATAGAGAAACACCACACGCGGACAGCACGCATGGGTTGCATACTGACACACAGGTTAGTGAAATGTTTAACTAGCCACAGGTATTCTCACACAATATAGTATGACTATCAACACTCTGGCACAATAAGCACACGCTGCCTAACTTTACCTTTAAGCACCATAGTCACCAAAAAGGCTTAATCGGCAATTCTAGCACGCAGTTGATTAGTCCCATTAATTGTTTGAATTATAGAGCAATATCATTATCTGTGCAAATATTGTATTTTTACTGTCTACAATCATGTATGCTTACTTGTGTGTTTTTTCTCCTTTCTCCAATCTCACTTTTTTGTTAAATATTTGTTTGTCCTTGTGGGCGCCCTGTTTGTTTATTATGATTGTTTTGTTTATTATGATTGTTTTGGTTATTAATTCTTGAATATCTGGTTGTTACACATGATGTACGGAACAATTATTAATTTAAACATTGTAAACCTTCTAAATCCACCTATAATGCATTATTATGTGTGTAGTACTAACCTGGCTCTGACGAAGGATACAATCCGAAATGCATTAGCCAGATGGGTTTTCTGTTTTGCCTCAACTGAGATAATTAGCTTTTTTGGTGAAGTTTAACCAATTAAGCACAATTTTTTATGAGCTTTATAAACACAGCAATTGAAAAATTAAAAAATATACATATCTGTGAATTACGATTGAAGTTGGATTTTATTAACTGAATAACGATCACAAAAGAAATCGATTAACCCTTAGTGGGAATCAAGGGTGTGCGGCCCACACCGAAGGCACTTTTGCCTCGGTCTCTTTTTCTCCATACACCCTTGGAAACAACCAGATGAAACACTAGCCTGGCACGAGGCACCACAATCGGAAGCCGGCCTTATAAACCTAACACCCAGACCAACTCCTCCCACCTAACACCAAAATGACCCAACACAGAATTGGACGCAGATAAAGAGAAAAGAGAAAAGGAACACGGTAAAAATAACACAGATACACAAGCTCAACTGCCCCCAGCAGAAGACACCTTCAATATAGAACCCACCCGCAAAATAATACTATCGACAGAACAAAGATCGCCAGAGAAAAATCCTTACACCTTATACTGTACCTCGCACCAACCAAAGAACCTAGATACTCTAACGACACCGACATTTCGATACGGATTAAAAAAACACCCGAACAATGGAACAAAAGAAGAGGGGACCCGAGAAGAGAATGAGATGACGCCAACCTCCTTACTCTCTACATCACAAGAACAGACGGTCACTATCGATACCCACATCAAATGACAAGAGAGGAAGAAATAATAGAAGTCAGCAACCCAATTATCAATCTCACAGACCGATTCAACGGTTCCATGTGATAATATCCCTGCAAAAATATCGGCATACTGTCATGATGCCTACCTCCAAGGAGCCAGGTCCGACCCAGCAACCCCAGAGGCAGGCATCATTTCCCCCAGGGGAGTGCCAGCGGGCCCAAGCTGGGGCCCTTTGGACGCAGACCTGGCGCCTAAGGCGCCAGGCTCATGTTGGACTCCTGTCCTGGCGCCTTAGGCGCCAGGCTCATAAAGCTAGACATGTGTTCAAGTGTTTTAATGTGCACTTACCTGATGCAGACCATGCTGCTACATCCAGGCCCTCTTGAGGCCTGAATGGAACTACTTTACCTGTGGGACTACTTTCCACCCGGGTGTGGTCGGGGAAGGATACATACCTGATCGGTGGAAGGATACACATTGGGAACTTCTTCCAAAGCTATTTAAACCACACCCGATCAGCAACTCACGCTTCGCGTTGTTCTGCTCCTCGCAGCTGGACGCTCACCGTGTCAGCTCCTGCATCTGGACCTCAGCCACGCCTGTCAGTATCCTGGGTCACCTGCAAAGGGAGACAAAACACCTTACCTGCTAAATCAGCACCACGGAGACATCACACCGACGATCGTGAAAAGGAAGACATCATTTTAAAAGCATTTCGCTACGATCGCTGCAGCGCTGCATTTCACTCACCTATCCTGGACTCCTCCATCTTCAGCAGCGATCATCCGGATCCACAGCCACTTCCCAGAGCCTAGAGAGAAAAAGACAAGAACAAGGTGAGAGAAGGAAAGGAATAGGAAAAGCTCAGTTTCCTTCTAAGACTTACCTGTTGGGTCATTCCCATTTCATTTCGGGTCTTGGCGCTTCCAGGCATTTTCCAGACCCCGGCCCCTATGGGGAAAAAAGACAAAGACATTGAATGAGCGAATGCAAAGACATTACCCGAGCGCTCATCCGGAACTTACCTGTCATTTGCTGGAACTGCATGTTTCACTTCGGGTCGGTGCCATATCTCCGGCATTCTGCAACAAGACAATGAACATTATTTTTAAGCTTGGACTTTAGAACTTGCAGCAGAACCTTTACAGCGCCTTACCTGAATAGTCAAGCTTACCTGAACTCCCATCAATCCTCAATCCAGTGAAGTAACTGTGTTTCAACGCGCCCCTGCATCAGAAGCAGGATGGAAAGCTCATCCTTCTTGACCCTAAGGTGAGACTTCACGGGGAATCGTGGAAGGGTATCGTGGATGGCTGGAGGAGAGTGGGAGGCTTGAGCATAACTCAGTCAGTAGGTAATACTCCCTTTTCACGCACAGGGGAATATTCCTGCAAGCCAGAGAAGCCAGAGTAGAGGGGCCCTTACTGTCCTTCTTCAGGGTCCTGCGCTTAACCATTGAAGAAGCACCAGCACTCGAAGCCAGACCTGCGCCTCCGTGGGAATCAGGTGAGTGCTACACATACAAACATTTTGCCATATTATTGCAGCGATATTACCCCATGTAACCTGCGGAGGTCACCCCCGCAACCACCATATATTTTCAAAGGGAGCGGGGGACACCCCCGCAACCCCCCCACCCACTTACCCCATAAATTATCCCCACCAAAATATTGCCTATGGGCGTTCCCGACGACCATAGATACGGCGATATTTTTGGTGGGGATAATATTACCTGATACCAATTCAATGACAAAGCCACCTTCACAGAACCTCTACCGCTTGGAAGCAACATAAAAGCACCCCAACTGAACACCCACAAACCAAAACCGGGAATACAAAATAAACCAATTGACACCAAAAAGATCCACTGCAATCTAATCAAGGCAAGATCAATGTCCAAACACGCCACCAAAATCTACAACCTCCTAAGTGACTGGGGCATTGACATCCTTTTTGTAACCAAAATATGGCTAGATGACAACTACAAGATCACCCTCAATAACTGCCTGTGCAATACCTTCAAGCGCATCCAAGTAAACAGGAAAACCAAAAGAGGTGGTCGATTGGCAATCATTCACAAGGAACACCTGAAAATTAAAGCGGAAGACCCATTAATCAACAAATGTGAATCCTTAATAATACGTCTATCAACAAACCCCAGAACAAACCTGCAATTCATATAGATATACAGACCACCAACATATGATGCAGCCTTTATAGACAACTTCATAGAAGCAATCACAAACATAGCTATCAAGCGTAATCAACTGACTATCCTCAGAGACTTCAACATCTGGTTCGATGAAGAAACCACAACCTCATAAAAATCTCTTACCGGCCAACTAACAACAATGGAGCTACATCAACTGGAAAAAGGAGCAACCCGCATGGCAGGACATACACTATATGCAATCTTTGCCAACAGAAAACTAATTACCACAGCGCCACTGATTCAGATCCTCTGGAGCGACAACCTCATACGAAGGCGTAATCACACTGTCCTTCCCAATAACCAAGAAAGAACTACCAATCATCATGAAAAGAAACTGGAGAACTATAAAAAACTCCAACTTAACGGAATGACTGGAGATCACCAAACCACAAAGAACCGTGGCCGAAGCTGACCTAGACACTAACATAGATATACTTCACAAATGGATCACCACAACAATCAACGAGATCGCAAAAGAAAAACCTTTCAATCCACCCCGTAAAAGAGCAACAGAAAAATGTTCACCCGACTACTAGGCACCATGAAAAGGAAAAAATGACAACTAGAACTAGAATGGAGGATCAATAAAGACTGGGGAAAAAAATTAAAACTTCAACAACATACCCGTTCATAAAATAAGGAAATACAAAAAGCAAAAAGGAAATACTACGACAACAGAATCCTCAAAGCACCAAACACCCAAAAAGAACCCGGGAGCAACAATACTCTAATATCATCGAAGAAATGATGCAGTGACCTCACAGACCACTTCAAAAATAAAATCCTGACCTTCCAACAGATCATACAAAACAGACCATGCAACAACTACAATGAAGACACTGACCGATGAAAGGAACACCAGAACAAGCTCCGAAACTTCACGCACATATCAGTGGAGACTTTCATCAAACTCGTAAATCAAAGCAACAAATCGGGCTCCCCTGTGGATCCCTGACCCGCTGACATCTACAAATCAATTCTCGCACAAGGAACACCAATGGAATACTACAAGAACATCCTCAACCAATCAATCTCAACAGGAAGAGTGCCTCAAGCCTTTAAATAAGCATACATAAAATCACTCCGCAAGGATACACAGGAAACTTAGAGGACCTCTCCAACTACAGACCCATCTCCAACATCCCATACCCAGCTAAACTCCTGGAAACACACATCTATAGAACAAACCAAGAATTCATAGAAGAACATCACCTATTAAACCAAGCACAAGTAGGCTGCAGACCAATGTGAGGAACAGAAACAGCACTTATTTCAATCTGGGATGATCTAAAGGCGAACACAGATTCAAACAACAACACTGTTCTGATACTTGTGGACCTCTCTACTGCATTCGACACAGTTAACCACGACATCCTCATCATGAGACTGGAAGAATTCAGAATCACTGACAACACCTTACTTTGGATCAGATCCTGCCTAACAAGCAGAACAGAAACAATATGGATGAAACTTTACAAATCAAGCTCACGAGAATCATCATGCAGAGTCCCACAAGGATCATCCTTCTCGCCACTTCTATTCAACATCTACCTGTCACAGCTAATTCAAATCATCGAAAGACATCGCCTCACCTGTTACAATTACACTGACGACACACAAATATCCTAGAAAGACTCACAAGAAGACAACCCAACACTAGAGAACTGCCTTCTTGAAATATACAACTGGATGAACTTAAACTATCTTAACCTCAACCCAGGCAAAACAGAAATAATGATCATCACAAAAAATGGAGAAGACAACCTCTGCATCCCATGGCCAATTGAACTTGGTGAACTCCATCATCAACCGTAAAAAATCTGGGAGTCCTGATGGACAACAAACTCACTCTAGAGCCACAAGTCAAGGCCCTATTCAAGAAATGCTTCTTTCTCCTGCGATCGGTTAAAAGGATCCTACCATTACTCTCATTCACCAATGAAACAACAGCAGTCATCGCCCTCATCATGTCCAGATTAGAGTACGCCAACAGCTGATGTCTAGGCATGCCTGAACGACTCCTAAATAAACTTCAACGCATACAAAATGCAGCATCCAGACTGCTCCTTAAACTACCTCGAAGAGAACACATCACACCAGCGCTGAAAATGATACACTGGCTACCCATCAAACAGCGGATCAAGTTCAAATCAATGTGCATAGCCCACAGAGCAATCCACGACCAAGGTGCAGAGTTCTGCAGAAGACAACTAAACGTACATCACACTACAAGGCCACTCAGATCGAGCAGCGACATCCGTTTGGAACCCAAATCATACAACAAGAGAAAACTCGGAGGATCCTCTTTTTCCCACCTCGCCCCAAAAACCTGGAACAAACTACCAAAGAAAATACAGAACACAAGAGATCACATACAATTCAGGAAACTTCTCAAGTGATGGCTCTTTATCCCATAACCCGAAGGAATGCCCAAAAGGACATACACAGAGGAACTAGGCCAAGAGAAGAACCTACCCGATTCCCTAAATCAGCAACCCTTATAAAATAAGGATATACTGATATGTAGCATATCCACTTATTAATTAATAGACAAACCACATTGTATAATACCAAAGAACACCCACAGATCAATCGGAGGGGAGAGCAAGGTGTGAACCAGCAATAGAACCTGGCCCACCTCGTAAATAGGTGAAGCAATGGACCACCGACAGTAAATAGATAGGAAGGAGCAGGGAATGAAAATGAAACACCACCAAAGCAGGGATTATGTTTGCCCTGAGTGTACTAAGCTTAATAATTTAGCTGGAAGCCAGCTTTACCAATGCACTGAAACTAGACAGTCAGAAAAGGGAAGAGAAACACAAAGGGACTACCGACAGTAAATAGATAGAAAGGAGCAGGTGAATGATAATATACAGATAGATTGGGGCTTGGGAGAGTGTCTCGCGCTCCAAACCACAATATTTTAGAATAGTCCATCCATTTCCAATAATATAGTAGTCCAAGTGATCCAATAGATGATGTGGAATTTTTTATTTTTATATAAAGAGAACAGCCGACACGTGTTTCGACCCCTTGTCGTTGTCAAGGCTGTGACATAAATTGGTCGGACATAAATCACGCAAAGTTTTAATGGTAACATATAATCAATACCAGTTGACATCATATTGAACCCATGGGGTGAAAGAAATACATTACAAAATTAGAACATCGATAGAACAAAGATATACCATACCATGTGTGTCACACGTCAGGCCATGTTAGGAGAGAATGAGTCAGAATGGACAAATAATAAGAAAACAAAAGAAGGGAAAAATCCTGGTTAGCACAATCTTTCATATTGTGAGAAAGTGTTCAAAAAAGAGAAATCATAAATATGGTTTCCTATGAGACAATATTTACACTCGTCTCGCACACCCAGTGCTCCTAGTGTTAGTCAAAATACGTCCATTATTTTAAAACATTTTTGTTAATTGAAAGGTCTGAACCAGATCATTAACTTCCCCATTATTGTGAGACCGTGAAGCCACAAAACCAGCAGACTGCTTGGCATCAAAAATGTCTAATATTATTTCAGAAGATGTAAGCTAAGGAGATGTTAAAGAAGTGATAAATAATAGATAAAAAGGTCAGGTGAAGGTTACTAATATCAAACCTAGCTCACCCTTCTAATATTTCTCCAAAATGATCAGCCCTTGTTTAGAAGTATCCCGATTTAATGAAGCCTAGTTCGGCTGGTATCCAGTCCTGATTACTAATTAGTAGTCAGATATATTGGCATTCTGAAAAGAAATTATTTTGAAGGATTTTTCATTGGGATACATATTATACGCTGATGGCAGATTTAACTATAATCGCTGAAGCCCTGATTTCAAAAGAAATCTTACCTCTCAGTCTTGATTATTGCAGCATGTGCACATTGGCCGCTGAGTCTACTTTTAATGTACACCATTAAAGTTCATCTTTACTGATTGTATTGTCAATGTGTTTCCTGTGAGGAAGAAATATACATATTTATATATATGTATTTGAAATGAGATGCATGTGTTTTTATGATTTCAGCATAGCAGTCTTTAATGCTGTGGTAAACTTCGATACATTAAAACAGATGGTGAGATAGTGATAGTGCATTACACCAGCAACTGGAGGAAATATAAGCCCTTACCAGGTACCCATTCATCAGTAATTTCAGAAGGAAATTGGTTCAGAGTATTTGTTCTGATTATAATATTTAGCCTCATTCAGGAATCATAGTTCCCAGTTCAGTTGTAGACATGATCTCCTTATGATTTGTACATTTTTAATACTAAACATCATCATCAATTGTCTACACGATCTACTTATTAATTTAAAGCTGTCAAAGTAATAACCATACAAATCTATAATTACTCAGTAAATCATGAATGATTAAAGTAGGCAACTTGTTTATAGTACACATATGAATTCAATATTGAGTCACACTTAAGTATTATAGTTTCCAATCTTCTTGTTGTAATTGATTTCTTTAAGAATTCTCTATTACTAAATATTTTTTATTAACTATCTGTTGATTGCGCTCAATTATATTTCAAGAAACATATTCAGTAAAGTTAATTGTGAAATGACAATCTTCAAATATCAATAGGTTTATTACGGTATTGCCAGGTACATGCTCAATAATATCCAAGTTGGACGCACTGTGGTACCATAACAGCAATCAGGACTTGTTCGGTTACCTGCACTTATGACCAATGGCATTGCAGTACAGGTTTGTTTACTTCTGACATCACACGTAACGTTCCATGTTACGTCATGACGCTACAAGCGCCATTTTGATTACACACATTCGTGCCGCATCCACACTCACGGCAGAAACTTGGGGAGTGTGGTGTATACTTGGCTTTTAGCCATTATTAACAGATCGATGGGATCTAACCCATGATTGCAGGTAAAGACATGTAATGGTTGATTAATTGGGATGCCAATTTATATAGCAGCAATTATTTTCTCCATACGAACTGGGATCTACGTTATAACGTTATTATATCAAATTCACATCTCAAAATTTGAATGTAAATGGGCCAAATAATTAAATCTCCTTAGAATACTCATTGTTTTTGGTATTCCACAATTATCCTTTATTATTTGAATAAATCAGGAATAGTACTAATATATGCTCAAATGTCAAGGGCTTTTCAAATACATATATATACATATGTATATTTCTTCCTCACAGGAAACACATTGGGCCTCATTACGAGATTCGTGGTAAAAACCAAACCTTACTGGCATGGAGGCAATACCGCATCTGGGTAGCACTGACGCCGCTAACAGCGGCCGATTATGAGAATGCGTGCAGGCGCGTAGCGGCATGCCGGTAATGTCTGTACCAGCATGCCATTAATGACCCAAAAACCCCCGTTAGCGGCATCATGCAAAGCGCTGACACCTCCTCCTCCTTTTCCCACCCCTAAATAATGGGCACCGGCAATAACGTGTCCGGCAATACCGGGCCCGGCAATACCGGAAATAACAACATCACGCCGGAACGTGAAATGCATTGGCGGCCATCTTGAAAAACACAGTCCATTGCAATCCTCCAGACACAGGACCTGGATCCACAAACCACCACTTACATCTCCAGAACAATGCCTAAGGCCATCAAGAAAGGTGCCTCCCATCAGCACAAGGTGCGCTTTTTGGAGGATGAATTGAATATGTTGGCAGACACTCTGTCACACTCAGCCCCTTGTCTCACCTGTTTGTCCTTTGTTGTCTTCTTTTTTGGATGTCTTTCTTTGTTCCTGGACATCTGGGACTTATACACGTAAGGGCTGGTTTCCTCCACCTCCAGTGTGAGGACCAAACAACAGCCTCGGAGAGATGGTAGGGGTTCAGGAAGGTAAGAGACGAAGTGGTCAATATCCGGGATGGAACTAGGAACCAGGAAGGAGTCACAATACTCGCAGAGTGCAGGGGACTGACAGCGAGCACAGAGGCTGGACAAGGGCCCGGGAAGGGATAGGAACGAGCGGCCTTCAGGCGGCAGCACAATAGCAACACTATAGAACACCAGGAAGGAATTTGGAGCCGATAAATATCGGAGAAGCAGCACAGAAAAGAAGGGAGGTAGTTACGAACACACTTGCTGAGTACTCGGAAGGGTAGCGTTGAGCCGCGCAGAGCCGCAGGGGCGTGCCTGTTTTCTAGGAAGCAACAAGTCTTGCATAAACACTAGACTGCAGCGTTTCTGTGGTATAGGCCATGTTGGTAGAATAGCAGATACAATGTTGCGGTGCACAATGGACCATGAAGTCCAAAAGGGGTGGAAACGGCGAATCATGAGAGCATGCCCCCTCTTAAACTCCGATCCACCGGGTTTACCTGGATAGGTTAGATGAAATCTCTGTACTAAACGGGGAGCATTCATGTTGGAGACTGGTTCCCAGGTTTGTTCGCTGGGGGTATATCCCTTCCATTCCACTAAGTACTGTAGTCGACCTCTTCCATATCTGGAATCAAATATCCTGGAAACATCGAATTCAATCTGATCATTGACGAGCACAGGGTTAGGTCGATGAGCTGATTTTATGGATTGAGAATAGGGTTTGAGCAACGAAGTGTGAAAAACGGGATGTATCTTCTTCCAGGATTCTGGTAACTGAAGTTGATACACCACTGGGTTGATGATTTGCTTGATGGAAAAAAGGCCTGTAGAATCTAGGAGCCAGTTTATTAGGTCGCATGTGTCGAGGCAAGAGTTTAGAAGACAGCCAGACTTTGTCGCCAATTCCATACACAGGAATGGGTCTCCGTCTAGTATCAGCATGTCTTTTAACATCCATTCTGACCTTTTCCAAATTATCTTTAACATCCTTATGTACAGTGACCAGATGTTCAATCCAGGAATCGACCGAAGGAACCGGGGTGGAATGAGGTAGGATTGTTGGCAGGACAAATGGATTGAACCCTTGACTGCAAAAGAAAGGGCTCGTATTGATAGCAGAGTTTTCAGAGTTGTTGTAGGCGAATTCAGCAACTGGGATTAAAACTGACCAATCATCCTGGACCTTGGCTGCGAAGCATCGCAAGTATTGTTCTAGGGTCTGATTTACTCGTTCTGTTATCCCATTGGATTGAGGATGGTAACCAGAAGATAAGGCACGTTGAATACTTAACGTTTGACACAGGTGCTTCCAGAATTGGGATATGTACTGAGGCCCATGGTCTGAAATGATCTTGGAAGGGTGACCATGCAGTCTAAACATGTGATTCAAAAATATTCCCGCCATTTCTTGTGCTGAAGGTAACTTGTACAAGGGGGTGAAGTGAGCCATATGGGAAAATAGATCAATGGTAACCATAATGGTAGTAAAAACCTTGGAAGGAGGTAATTCCACGATAAAATCGGTGGCAATTATTTCCCAAGAACGCTCTGAAAATGTAAGTTGGTGGAAAAGACCCGCAAGTTTTCTTTTATCGCTCTTATTCTGACTGCAGACAGCGCAGGCTTGGACATATGCCTTTACCCCACTGATCATTTTAGGCCACCAAAATTGTTTCTGAATGAAGCGGAGAGTGGCGGTAATGCCTCGATGCCTGGAATGGACGGTATCATGACAGAGGTTTATGATCTTGGGTCTCAGTTTTTGCATGGGTGTCACCAAACTCTTGTCTTTAAAAAGGTAACCATATTTAGCAACTAAGGACCATTGGTTGGCCTTAATGAAATCCTTCCAGAGATCAGAAAGTGGTGTTTTGGCATGGACATTATCCAATAAGGAACTGACCTGGGCCACAAAAACAGTGTCGGGAAACATCTTCGTGAAGGCACGTGCCTCAACTGGCTCGTAATCAGGGCGTCTGGATAAGGCATCAGCGATTGTGTTGTTAGTTCCAGGGACGTGATGTATGCGAAACTGATACTGGGCAAAAAAAGGCCCAACGAGCCTGACGACTGTTCCTGCACTCCATGGATTGCAGTATCTGCAGGTTTCTGTGATTGGTTCGCACCTGTACTGGAAATTTGGCACCCAGAAGTAAATTACGCCACTCAGTAAAGGCCTACCGGATGGCGAGCAATTCCTTCTCCTGGACTGAGCAATGGGTCTCACTGGGATTCAGTGTTGGGATAGGTAAGCGATGGGGTGCTCCACCTTGTCCTCGGATTCTTGTTTTAACACTGCCCCAATTGCCTAATCTGAGGCATCAGATTCCACCAGGAAAGGTTTATTGATGTCAGGTTGAGCCAGGATGGGACCTTGAGTAAATCTTTGTTTTAGTTCCTGAAAGGCTGTCTCTTGAGCATCAGACCCGTTGAAAGGAATGCCTTTCTTTAACAATGCAACTATAGGTTGTACAATGTCAGAGAATGTTGGAATGAATTTCCTGTAAAAGTCTGCAAGTCCCAGGAAGGATTGAATCTGTTTTACTGTTGTAGGGGCTGGCCATGAAAGAATAGAGTCGACCTTGGCGGGACCCATTTCTATTCCTTTGGAACTCAAAACGAATCCTAGGTAATGAACTGTTAGGACATGAAAGATGCATTTTTCTGGTTTACCCAGGATCTTATTCTCTCATAGGCATTGTAAAACCAAGGTCACGTGTTCTTGATGTACTTGGGGATCGTTGGAATAGATCAATATGTCATCCAGGTACACAATGACAAAGAGAAACAGCATATCCGAAAAGACTCTGTCCATGAAGCGCTAAAAAACCGCAGGGGCGTTGGCAAGGCCAAATGGCATAACCAGGTATTCAAAATGACCGATGGCCGTCCTGAAGGCGGTCTTCCACTCATCGCCTTCCTTTATACGGATGAGATGGTAAGCGCCCCGTAAGTCAAGTTTAGTAAAGATTACAGCACCACGAACAGCTTCCAATAAGTCGGAAATGAGTGGCAGAGGATAGCAGTCTTTGAGAGTGCATTGGTTAAGTCCCTGGTAGTCCAGGCAGGGTCAGAGTTCCTTAATGTCCTTTTTGGGCCCAAAGAACAAAGAGACCCCAGCTGGAGGTTTACAAGGACGAATGGTTCCATTGGCGAGATTGGTGTCCAGGTATTCCCGTAGTGCTCTTTTCTCCGGTTCAGAAAGGATAAACATCTTCCCAAATGGTATTACTGCAGAGTCTTCAGTATCGATAGCACGATCTTCTGGTCGATGGGGTGGTAGTGATTGGACAATGGCTGTTGAAAACACATCTGAGTATTGTTGGTAGATCTCAGGTAGTTGGGTAATGTTGGAAACACATATAGATGGTTGTTCAGGGGTCTGGGATTCCATGGATATGGTCTGCATCACATTCTGGGATAAATAATGAGACAAACAGAATTCAGAACCTAGAAATAGAGATCCAGCCACTCAGTTGATATATGGGTTGTGTTTTTGAAGCCATGGCAAGCCCAGAACCATGGGGTAGTGTGCTGCCTTTATGATATGAAATGAAGCATCTCTTGATGGTTGTTTACTGAGATCAACAGTTCCGTGGTTTGCTGGGTTATGGGTCCTGAAGACAGTGGTTTCCCGTCAATCCCTTCGACAGCTTGGATTGTTTATTTGGATTCTTGAGTAATCTTGTACTTTAAGGCCCATTCGTGGTCCAAGAATATTCCCATAGCACCACAATCCACTAGGGCCAGGATGGAATGTGTCTCCTTATTGGTGGAAGACAAGAATGCATGTAGTACCACCAAGGTATTTTGACGAAGACAGTTCAAGGAAGGAGAAGAAGCGAAGCAAGTACCTTTCTCCTGAAGCTGGGCTCCATTCAAGATTGGGAGCTGGCTTTTTTCCCGAACGCCTGGGTGGAGCAATAGGACAATTTCTTACAAGATGTTTATCAGAACCACAATACATACAGAGTCCAGCATTCATCCTACAAATCCTTTCTTGTGGAGAAATCGGACCCCGCAAGGAGCCCAGTTGCATAGGTTCTGGGTCAGGAGAGTGCACAGCGGTCATTTCCTTAGGGCTGGAGTAATCCACGGAAACCTTTGAAGAAACTGTTCTTGTCTTTCTTTTCTCTGCCTTTCTCTCTTGGATTCGGAAGTCGATTTGTAGAGACAAATCTATTGAAGCCTGGAAGGAACCTGGACCGGCTACTCTAGCCAGTTCGTCCTTGATTTCATCGTTCAATCCTCTGCGAAACAGGGTAAAACTTGCCTCCTGAGACCAATCAGCCTCCTTACCCAATTGCTTGAAGCATGTTACATAAGACAGCATGTCTTGGTTCCCTTGTTGGAACTCCAGGAGCTTTTCCTGAGCACTGTATACTTGTTCTGGGCGGTCAAACATGGTTTTGAAGGCCTTCACAAATCCGTCATAATTGTCCAGGAGCGGGTCACCCACATTCACCAAGGGAGTTGCCCAGGCTAAAGCATTCCAACAGAGATGTGAGATTATAAATCCAACCTTGGCCCTGGGCATGGAAAAATAGTAGGGTTTAAATGTGAAATGCACCAAACAAAAATCAAGGAAAGAATGCAGAGCTTTGGAAGAACCGTTGTATTTGTCCACTATGCCCCCTACCAAGGCACTTTCCTGGAATGCCGAGTCTCTGGATAGCATGAGTTGTCTTAGTGCTGCATTTTCAGCTTTGAGATTTTGAACCTCTGTTGTCGGTTCTTGCATTCCTCTCATGAGGTCCTGGACAGCAGCCTACATTTTGAATTCAGTATCAAGTCTTTGGTGTCTCAAACTGTCACACTCAGCCCCTTGTCTCACCTTTTTGTCCTTTGCTGTCTTCTTTTTTGGAGGTCTTTCTTTGTTCCTGGATGTCCGGGACTTATACAGGTAAGGGCGGGTATCCTCCACCTCCAGTGTGAGGACCGAACACCAGCCTCTGAGAGGTGGTAGGGGTTCAGAATTCCACGAAGGTAAGAGGTGAAGCAGTCAATGTCCGGGATGGAACTAGGAACGAGGGAGGAGTTGCAATACTCTCAGAGTGCAGGGGACTGACAGTGAGCATGGAAGGCTGGACAAGGGCCCGGGAAGGGATAGGAACGAGCGGCCTTCAGGCGGGAGTGCAAAGGCAACACCATAGAACACCAGGAAGGAATTTGGAGCCGATAAATATCGGAGAAGCAGCACGGAAAGAAGGGAGGTAGGTACAAACACACTTGCTGAGTACTTGAGGGGTAGCGTTGAGATGCGCAGAGCCGCGGGGGCGAGCCTGTTTTCTAGGAAGCAACGAGTCTTGCATAAACACTAAACTGCAGCGTCTCTATGGTGTTGGCCATGTTGGTAGGATAGCAGATACAATGTTGCCGTGAACAATGAAACATGAAGTCCAAAATGGGCGGAAACGGCGAATAATGACACACTGTGGCCCAGAATGGTGATGTGGTCTTCGCAGCAGACCTCAGGCGACCTGCTCAGATAAAAAAAAAAGAAATATGGGAGGAAGTGGCCAGAAAGGTCAGTGAGGTCGGCACCACCCCCCCCCCACCGTCAAAGATGTGTAAAAGAGGTGGGATGACCTGCGCCTTCGTGTACAGAACATTCTATCGGCCAATCTGAGCCAGGGTCTGGCAACAAGAGTCATGGCCAACTCCACCATCAAGCTCACCAGATGGGAGGAAACATGTGACAGTACGATTGGCATGGATGCCATTGAGGGAGTCGGAGACATTTAGCGTGGAGTACCGTCATCGGCAGATGGAGATGAGTGTCCACACAAACCACTGGAATCCAAAGCATGATGATGGGCCACAAATGTGACAGTGACATAAGCCAATGCATGGGCCATCACACACACATGGACACATACCTGTCTAGATGCTGTCCCCAGCACCATCACATCAACATGCATGCAGCATGCCAATGCCATTCCTGGAGAACCAGACATATGCCTGAATACCCCCCCATATAGCAAGCAACCTGTATGTCACAACTCCAAGACAGCAAATCATCACATGCGTACAACTACACTAATGCCAATGTATGCATGATGCATGTACAACCATCACCTTTGCTGTGCCTCTCTCGGTCCCCCACAGGCACAGGTTCCGACAGCGATGGTGAGTACACAGCGGCACAGGCCAGGACACCATCCAAAAAGGCCAGGGCCAGGGATGACGGCACCAGGCCATCCACATCAAAGGCCACTGGCAAGCAACAACAGCCACCCAAGCCAATACCAACACAAGATGCCAAGGCACAGGGGTGGCAAAGAACTGCGCCTAAACCAATAGAAGGTAAACAGGTGGAATCCACTGATCCTGAGACGATGGCCAGACGAGACCCTGTCAGCCGCAAACAGCTCCATAGGGGAGGCAGCTGCCACAGCGCCCCAGAGTGGAGACGAAGGACAGTGCCAGGCTGACGAATGTCTACCTGAGGACGACAACCTGTCGATGGATGTGGCACGCACACCGAGCCCCGAGCAAACTCCACATCACACCCCACTGAGCACCCCCAATAGCACCCCACTGGACCAGTCAGGAGGAGAGGCAATACAAGAGGCCTGGAGCGCCCCCAGAGGACACACCTGCATTGGGCCCCTCGGCAGATGTCCCATCCACCTTAACAGGCATCCGGGACAGAGGGTGGTGCATGGCCCAAATGGAGGGGCGGCAGCAGAAGCTCACAGGGCTCTCAAGCAGTATGTTTCCGATGGTGCCTTGACAAGGCAGGGGGCACGTGAAAACACTGCGGCCATGACAGGGCCATGGAGTCAAATATCAGGCGGATTTGAAAGGAGCTGTCAGTGGTGATGCAGGTCCTGGCCAGGATTGCCCAGGCCTTGGAGGCTCAGCATCCTGCCCCAACATTGGAACATGCGGGCACTGCATCATCCACCAGCTCTACTCAAACAAGCCCCCTGCGTAGGTCTTCACGCACCATGGGGCGTTCTGAAATGAAGTCCCCGGAGGCAGACAGAGGCCGACAGAGGCTGCCAGTAGCAGGGGCAGCCTGCATGTGCCAACTCATATTGACTCATTTTGCATAGCATGACTATGATTGCACACCATGTGTGGGGTAGTTGTTGGGGGGAGAGGGGGAGGTGTGTGTGGGGGAGGCAGAGGGGGGAGGGTGTGTGTGTGTGAGGTGGAGGGTCAATGCACTTTTTATATATCACCTGTTTAATACACCCATTGTGCACAAAAAAAACACATGACTGGACATTGCTTATTGTGTATGTGTGCTTTATTGGTTTACAGTGCACAGTGTCCATATACCCCCACACCCAGTGCCGAGAGTCCCACGACCATGGCACACTCTGCATGCATGGGTCTTAGAAATATTGGCCTATCAAAGACTGGCGCACAGCACGTCCCTCATGTGCATCGCCACCTGGCTGATGTGCAACCTCTTCTTCTTTATCATCTTCATCCCCATCTGGTGGTTGCTGGTCAATGTCAGGCGGCAGATCCACCTTCCGTCGGATGTACATGTTGTGCAGCATGGCACATACCATGATGATCTTGGCCACCTTCTCATGCCCGCACAGGAGTGCCCCACCCGAACTGCTGAGGCAGCGAAACAGTACCTTAAACAGGCCAAAGGTCTGCTCGATCACCACACGGGTACAGGTATGGGCCCAACTGTAGTCCTCTCTGTGCCTGTTCTGCAGGTCCCGAACAGGGGTGAGGAGCCTCGGCTTCAAGGGATAGCCAGCATCACCTGCATGGGAGCAAAATTAGGTATATGTGAGTCAATTCCTACCATGACACCTGTACTTACCACTCTCATGCCTGCACATATTTGTTGTTCACATGCACATGCCCAGGATGTCTGCACACATGTTTATTTGCCACAATGTGTGCTGTTCCATGGTCTACAGGTGTGGGTTGCGTCGTTCAGATGATGCAGGGTGTCCACTTCCTTGCTCGTGTTCATGTACTGTGGATGCCTGCTGCTGTATTTGCAATCATATAGGTGATGTGGAGTAATTCGTATGTATTTTTACTAGCAGCATTGGCACAAGTTTCATCATGATTTGTCATTCATCGGTTATTATTCCCATGGTGGCATGCAGCACTACTGTGGTGGTGGGCCAGTGACAATCAGTGTATTCCCTTGGTGGGATTGATTTGTGCGCACTCATGGATGCATGCCCTGTGTTGTGCTTTGCTTCGGTCATGTACATTGTGCATACTCACAGCATGTTGCTGCATTGTGTTACAGAGGGTACGGTCTGATGTGCAGTGGACGGGTTGAGGGATGTGGGCTGGTTGCAAGTCTGGCATATTGGAATTGGTGTGCAGCATCCATCATTTCTATGACATTAGGTGTCATGTTCAGGTTGGGATGTTTTGGCGCACAGTGTTTTGCAGTATGGGCATTGTCCAGTCACCACCCCAATCTCACCCAGGTGGTGTGTGCATCCCCCCCATTACACTGCCATTTTCCTGTCATGCAACTTACCAAGCAGCCAGGCACATCGTCCAGCATGTCGCTCCATGTAGCGTGGTATCGTGGAGTTCAGCAGGACCATTGAATTATGAGTTGATCCTGGATATCAGGCACAACAATGTGTGATGATTTTGCTGGAGTCACAGGGCATCTCCACATTGACAGAGTGGTATAGCTTACGATTGCGGTACGCCACCTCCATGGCATGTGGGACCACCAATTCCACATGGGTGCAGTCAAGGGCACTGATACAATTTGGCATGCCTGCCAGTGCATGGAAGCCAATTTTAGTGTCAAAGATCTCCTGGGCAGTCAATGGTAGGGATATGTAGTTGCTTGCATGCTTCAGGAGGGCATCCAGCACTTGGTTCAGCATGCGTGGAAAAAAAAGTTGTGATATGCCATGCATCTGCCCCACTGTGTGCTGGTAGGTGCCTGTGGCCAGGAAGTGGCGCACAGACACTACCTTCAGTAGAGGGGAGATGGCGGTGCGGATTTCAATCAGGCTGACAATGTGATTGTGTATCATGTCCACAATGATGGTGATGGTGTCCGGGTCCAGGCGGCACAGGGTGTGGATCTGCACAGGAGTTAGGTTGAAAGGACTGGCTCTGATGCGAGGGATTGGTGGCTGCCTGCGTGGTACCACTGGCTGCACGGTGGGACTTGCTGGGCCTGTCTCACCCTCCTTCTCCTCTTGTGTCTTATCTGTAGTGCATGTTGTAGTTGTTGCTCATGGAGTGCAAGCATGTCCTCCAGCCCCAATATCGCAACAGCAAATGGGATCATTTTGGTGTGGGAAGGGGTGTGGTATGTGGGTGTGCTCCTTTTGTGCTGGGCCAGACTCCATTCCCTCCTCCTGTGCTGATTGTGTGCATCTGTGGCAGTTAGGAACACAGCACATTGCTGTTAGTGGGTGATCCCTAATTACCGCCTTCGAGAGGCCGTTAGGTGCAGTAGGTGCATGTCCGTGTTACTTGTGATGTCCCTGTTAGCGGCATCCCGGTATTGCCGGCCCGAAGGGGCGCGTGCCCGGGCACATGCCGGTACAGAGGAGCACAGTCTCAGTGGTGGCGCTGATACTGAGATGTCTACTCGTAATGGGCTTGAGCGGTAAGCGCTGCCGGTATTCCCTTACCGGCATCGTTTTTCCATTACCGTGAATCTCGTAATGAGGCCCATTGACAATACAATCAGTAAAGATTAACTATAATTGTGCACATTAATAGTAGACTCAGCGACCAATATGCACATGCCGCAATAATCAAGACTGAGAGGTAAGATTTCTTCTGAAATCAGGGCTTCAGCGATTATAGTTAAATCTGCCTTCAGCGTATAATATGTATCCAAATGAAATATCCTTCAAAATAATTTCTTTTCAGAATGCCAATATATCTGACTACTAATTAGTAATCAGATACAAGAAATGTTGTGGGATCGCTAACAGATTGCGTGCGCTCTTTTCCACTCTCAAATTTCAAAAAAATATATATATAATGAAAATGCGGGGGGGTCGGCAGCAAGTGATATCACTCCCTCAAACTTCCCACAAAGTTTGTACAAAGTAGACAAAGAAATCAAGGCTCGGGAGGATATCTCGCGCTCACACCAATGGCTAATTGAAAGACCTATTATCACTAGTGCTATAATTCTTCTGAATAGGTGCAAAAGTTCCTCAAATTACATAACACTTGTCAGTTCAGTATAATTTATTAATTTGACTTCCAAAGTAAAGAACAGCCGACACGTGTTTCGACCTTGGTCGTTATCAAGGCTGTACAAATCATTACATTCGTTCAATATATCAAAGAAAAGAAAAAGAGAAAATTCAAAAAACCATACCATATAGTGCCAACATGTCAGATCAGGATATGGGAAAATTCACGCCATAAGCAAGATATAAAATGAAAATTCAAAGAAAAATAAACAGAAAACAATAATTTAGTTTTTCCAAAAAATAAATAAATAAATAAATATATATGTTCAACATAATATCCAGTTATCAACTGATTATACAATAATATTCATCCCCAATGTGTTAATTACACAGATTACCAATTATCACCCTGTGATGCCATTCCAACATGACCAGATAATATATGGATACTCCAAATGCAACATAGAACAATAGAGTTACAACTTACCCACTCTATGTCAATGGATTAAATCTTCTGTCCCTATATTGTAGACCCTTTAGATTAAGATTAAATAGTATAAATTACATAAGCGTTTTATCTCATGTTATAATATAAATTAAAAATAAAATAAAATGTTCACCAACCTGAAAGTCTATGTTCCTAACATACCATATGTTACAGTGGTCTTAAGATTCCAAATTTTTTTCCCAGATTGGCTTTCTCCTACAAGAAATATACATATTTTGGTAATTGTGCTTCATGGGGTTATCCATAGATCCCCCTGATTTCATATGTTGTCATTTCAATATATTGTCTTGTATTCAGTTCCCATATGCACATCATGAATTACTAAAAAGACCTCCCTCTATCATACCAAAAAGATAGTTCGTTGTATCTTGTTTAAGATACAATTATATGTTTTCCTATCACTTACCTATACATGGGCTGTATCCCAGAACCTCAATGTGCTAAAGGGGTCCCATGAGTTTGTCCTTTCATTTAAATGTCTTGCCACTCGCGGGATCGCGGGCCGCAACGCGGTGACGTCACGCGCACGTACGCGTAATGACGTCACGCATGCGCAGTGACGTCACGCGCATAATCGCGCGATGACGTCACGCGCACGCCCGCGCGACGGCACCATGTACACGCGCAATAAGCGTGCTCTCAATTAAGGTTATCCAATAATTCAATATGGATAAAGCTACTTTAACTCGAATTTGACTTGCTGTATTGATTAACACTGATGGTACACTAAAACCACAATTGGTTCTACAGTTACATCCACTAAAACAAATGAATATCATTACAAGCCTTAAATTATTTAATATATTCTACACTTACACTAATAGGTGCACGGAATCCTGTGTTTAATGATCCAAGCATTTGTCACAATTTCCCAAATTGAAAAAAACCCACATTAAATTGCCAATAAATCATATTCATTGGCTAATATCTATAAATTAGAATTACCCAATACTTAAAGTTGGTAAAGCTACTTGAACTCGAATTTGGCTTACCGTGTTAATTAGTATGAAATAATATAATACAACCACACCTAGTACTACACTTACATCCTCATGATGTGCATATGTCCACCCAATACATAAATTTCATTGCGTCCCTTAAATTATTTAAATAATCTATATTTTTACCAATGAGTACATGGGATCCTATAATTTATAGTCCCATATTTACAGAATTCTGGTAAGGTTGGAACAACATCACAAGTAGTGATAATTACAATAGATAACATTGCCAATTAGGCTGGTTACATTCATTTGTAAATCGGAAAGGGAAAGAAATTGTCAATCATATTGTTACTTTATAAAAAAACATGCATTTCGTGGTCCTGATTGAGACCAACTAAAGTGCTCCTAAAGTAACAGATTAGTTTACTCTCTTGTTGCCTAAGTTTGAGCCTAAGATTTCCACCCCGTTTACCCATCTTCACTTGCATAAGACCAATGAATCTTATGTCTTCCTGGCTATCCAACTGATGTTGCAGCTGCCAATGGATAGACATTGGTGTCTTGGGATCACTACTCTTTAAACTAGCCAAATGTTCCCTTACTCTTATTCTCAATTGCCGAATAGTACTACCAATGTAAAGCTTACCACATGTACATATAATGGCATAAACGACAAAGCACGTTTTACAGTTAATAAACTGCTTGATCTTAATTGTCATGGCATTATCATCTGTAAAAGAGTCACAA
Source organism: Ambystoma mexicanum (assembly GCF_040938575.1). Lineage (NCBI taxonomy): Eukaryota > Metazoa > Chordata > Amphibia > Caudata > Ambystomatidae > Ambystoma > Ambystoma mexicanum. The sequence goes on along the minus strand of NC_090921.1, from coordinate 1,203,795,197 downwards.
TTAGAATGCGCATATTTGCACTGGTTGCAATTACCACATTTAAAAAATCCCTTCTTCCCTTTAAGCCAAGTACCTTCAGTACTATTTGTCTGAACATCCAAAAAAGAGGGACTCAACTTCTGTTTGATGCTATGTGCTCTCGTAAAAATAAATTTGGGTTTCTCAGTCAAAAAAGGTAACAATTGCAAATTGAAACACACACATATCGTAAACCAACAGAAGTCAACTCCATATTGTATGCAAAAAGTAGTCATCAGAGATCTACAATAGATAATATCCCGGCTGGGGAATTTTATCGGGCCAGGCGAAATTGTAGTTTAGATTTGGATTATCAGAGGGAGTTTGATTTGCTCACGCAAAGATTCCAAAAGAGAGGATATAACCTGAAATGTATTAAGAAAGCAGCAGACAAGTACAAAGAATGTAGTCAATTGGAGCTTTTATGTGACCGTGTGAAAGAGAAACCAGAGAATGATTGCATTTCTATAATAACTCAATTTTCGCAAGACTCATCTTTACTGTACAAAATGGTGTCTAGACACTGGGATATTTTAAGACTTGATAAGGATTTGTTACCTTTTTTGACTGAGAAACCCAAATTTATTTTTACGAGAGCACATAGCATCAAACAGAAGTTGAGTCCCTCTTTTTTGGATGTTCAGACAAATAGTACTGAAGGTACTTGGCTTAAAGGGAAGAAGGGATTTTTTAAATGTGGTAATTGCAACCAGTGCAAATATGCGCATTCTAATTGTGACTCTTTTACAGATGATAATGCCATGACAATTAAGATCAAGCAGTTTATTAACTGTAAAACGTGCTTTGTCGTTTATGCCATTATATGTACATGTGGTAAGCTTTACATTGGTAGTACTATTCGGCAATTGAGAATAAGAGTAAGGGAACATTTGGCTAGTTTAAAGAGTAGTGATCCCAAGACACCAATGTCTATCCATTGGCAGCTGCAACATCAGTTGGATAGCCAGGAAGACATAAGATTCATTGGTCTTATGCAAGTGAAGATGGGTAAACGGGGTGGAAATCTTAGGCTCAAACTTAGGCAACAAGAGAGTAAACTAATCTGTTACTTTAGGAGCACTTTAGTTGGTCTCAATCAGGACCACGAAATGCATGTTTTTTTATAAAGTAACAATATGATTGACAATTTCTTTCCCTTTCCGATTTACAAATGAATGTAACCAGCCTAATTGGCAATGTTATCTATTGTAATTATCACTACTTGTGATGTTGTTCCAACCTTACCAGAATTCTGTAAATATGGGACTATAAATTATAGGATCCCATGTACTCATTGGTAAAAATATAGATTATTTAAATAATTTAAGGGACGCAATGAAATTTATGTATTGGGTGGACATATGCACATCATGAGGATGTAAGTGTAGTACTAGGTGTGGTTGTATTATATTATTTCATACTAATTAACACGGTAAGCCAAATTCGAGTTCAAGTAGCTTTACCAACTTTAAGTATTGGGTAATTCTAATTTATAGATATTAGCCAATGAATATGATTTATTGGCAATTTAATGTGGGTTTTTTTCAATTTGGGAAATTGTGACAAATGCTTGGATCATTAAACACAGGATTCCGTGCACCTATTAGTGTAAGTGTAGAATATATTAAATAATTTAAGGCTTGTAATGATATTCATTTGTTTTAGTGGATGTAACTGTAGAACCAATTGTGGTTTTAGTGTACCATCAGTGTTAATCAATACAGCAAGTCAAATTCGAGTTAAAGTAGCTTTATCCATATTGAATTATTGGATAACCTTAATTGAGAGCACGCTTATTGCGCGTGTACATGGTGCCGTCGCGCGGGCGTGCGCGTGACGTCATCGCGCGATTATGCGCGTGACGTCACTGCGCATGCGTGACGTCATTACGCGTACGTGCGCGTGACGTCACCGCGTTGCGGCCCGCGATCCCGCGAGTGGCAAGACATTTAAATGAAAGGACAAACTCATGGGACCCCTTTAGCACATTGAGGTTCTGGGATACAGCCCATGTATAGGTAAGTGATAGGAAAACATATAATTGTATCTTAAACAAGATACAACGAACTATCTTTTTGGTATGATAGAGGGAGGTCTTTTTAGTAATTCATGATGTGCATATGGGAACTGAATACAAGACAATATATTGAAATGACAACATATGAAATCAGGGGGATCTATGGATAACCCCATGAAGCACAATTACCAAAATATGTATATTTCTTGTAGGAGAAAGCCAATCTGGGAAAAAAATTTGGAATCTTAAGACCACTGTAACATATGGTATGTTAGGAACATAGACTTTCAGGTTGGTGAACATTTTATTTTATTTTTAATTTATATTATAACATGAGATAAAACGCTTATGTAATTTATACTATTTAATCTTAATCTAAAGGGTCTACAATATAGGGACAGAAGATTTAATCCATTGACATAGAGTGGGTAAGTTGTAACTCTATTGTTCTATGTTGCATTTGGAGTATCCATATATTATCTGGTCATGTTGGAATGGCATCACAGGGTGATAATTGGTAATCTGTGTAATTAACACATTGGGGATGAATATTATTGTATAATCAGTTGATAACTGGATATTATGTTGAACATATATATTTATTTATTTATTTATTTTTTGGAAAAACTAAATTATTGTTTTCTGTTTATTTTTCTTTGAATTTTCATTTTATATCTTGCTTATGGCGTGAATTTTCCCATATCCTGATCTGACATGTTGGCACTATATGGTATGGTTTTTTGAATTTTCTCTTTTTCTTTTCTTTGATATATTGAACGAATGTAATGATTTGTACAGCCTTGATAACGACCAAGGTCGAAACACGTGTCGGCTGTTCTTTACTTTGGAAGTCAAATTAATAAATTATACTGAACTGACAAGTGTTATGTAATTTGAGGAACTTTTGCACCTATTCAGAAGAATTATAGCACTAGTGATAATAGGTCTTTCAATTAGCCATTGGTGTGAGCGCGAGATATCCTCCCGAGCCTTGATTTCTTTAATTAGTAATCAGGACTGGATACCAGCCGAACTAGGCTTCATTAAACCTGGATACTTCTAAACAAGGGCTGATCATTTTGGAGAAATATTAGAAGGGTGAGCTAGGTTTGATATTAGTAACCTTTGCCTGATCTTTTTATCTATTATTTCTCACTTCTTTAACATCTCCTTAGCTTACACCTTCTGAAATAATATTAGACATTTGTGATGCCAAGCATGCTGATGGTTTTGTGGCTTCACGGTCTCACAATAATGGGGAAGTTAATGATCTGGTTCCGACCTTTCAATTAACATTTTTTTTAAATGATAGACGTATTTTGACTAACACTAGGAGCACTGGGTGTGCGAGACAAGTGTAGTGTTTCTCATAGGAAACCATACTTTTGATTTCTCTTTTTTGAACACTTTCTCACAATATGAAAGCTTGTGCTAACCAGGATTTTTCCTTTCTTTTGTTTTCTTATTATTTGTCCATTCTGACTCATTCTCTCCACAGCTGGCCTGAAGTGTGACACAGCATGGTATGGTTTATCTTTGTTCTATCAATGTTCTAATTTTGTAATGTATTTCTTTCACACCATGGGTTCAATATGATGTCAACTGGTATTGATTATATGTTACCATTATAAACTTTGCGTGATTTATGTTCCAATCAGATTTATGTCACTGCCTTGACAACAACCAGGGGTCGAAACATGTGTCGGCTGTTCTATTCATATAAAAATAAAAAAATCCACATCATCTATTGGATCACTTGGACTACTATATTATTGGAAATGGATGGACTATTCTAAAATATTGTGGTTTAGAGCACGAGGCACTCTCCCAAGCCCCAATCCATATATTTATATATCTACAGGCTTTGTGGGAAGTCTAAGGGAGTTAGTTTTCTCGCTGACACCGCCTTTTTGCTTTTTGTTCTTTCTAATTCGTGATTATTAACTGATATATTAACAGTGGTAACTAGCGCACCTACAATGATCGATCCCACATTCCTCATTTTGGAATGATAATATACCACCACTATCGAACTAGGGGATAATGCTCGCCGAACCTGGGTTACTAAGCCCAATCTCTCTGCTGGAAACCAGCCACGGTATCAACCCAGAAACTAGTCAATCAGTAAACCAAGAGAAGAATATACCTACCCAGTATTACAACCTGATACTTAAAGTTAAACTACAAGGATTATGAGACATACAACCCACTAACCAAAACCTCAAATTTCTTCATACTTAATTCACACAAAAACCCACACAACCACCTCTCTCACAGCAAACCACACTGACTTCACCGCAACAACAATCAACACATAGATCACAACAATAGCACGCGAGGACTTGCATCGATCCTATAAGCACACCCAAGCTCAGCGCATGGTGAAAACCAAACTGAAGCTGTCAACAGTACACTACCTCTCACTTTCCTATGCCCTCTTCACCCACTAACCCCTTCCTCCCACTTTTGTTTACAGATCCGCCTGAGCACCTGGAGACGAACTCCGTTGTTGATGGTGCGGTATATAAATACATTTAACATTAACTTTTTTAAAGCACCCTTTACTCATCTGATGGCCTCACTGCACTTTATGGTTGGAATGCCCTCGTGACCGCAGTCCATGTGCAGGAGGTTCTAAGAGTTTAAATTAAAGTTGCTTGTGTGCATTTTTGCCACGTTATGACAGTTCGGCTGGCTAGGCTCCAGTGAGCATCCCAGAAGTCAGGCACGTGGGTTGGTGCTGTTGGTCATTTAGAATAGAGTTCTAGTACTGAAGATTCGCCGATTCATGGAATAATTTGCGCGGCACAAGTGGGCAAAAACGTGCGAATCGCAGTGGAATAGCGAAAATCGCAGTGCAAGTGCGAAAATCGCACGAAAAGCAGCGCACATCGATTCATGGAAGTCCGTGCGCGAGAAAACCAGCGGATGTGCGATAAAAAAGTGCGCGGCGCACGTTGGCGCACAGGCCATCTAACAGCGTGCGCCAGGTCACACCGAAAATCGCACAGGCCAGAGCGAAAATCGCACATAGCGCGGCGCACGCAACAAAAGTAGGCGGAACCCGGGCGTAACACTCGGAATGGGGAACAACTTGCCAAAACGTGGGCGTCACGGGGGAAGTACAGGGCACAAGTGCACGGAACGCCCACACGCTAGCCTACAACACGTATTCATGGAATAGAATAGGGCAAAAAAGCGCACGCTCAAACCAGCGCACAGGCACAAACACGACCGCCACAAGAAAGCAGGCGGTAGCGTCTCTGCGGCTGTAAGAAATGTGCGCCAAAAGGTGCGCCAACAAATAGCACCTATATACTGCCATGATGAATGTCCTATACTGTGGCCCTCCAGGACAAATGACGTGCAAAGGGGTACCCACAAACACGGACCCGCTGACAAAGAATACGTGTGCGTGTATACCGGGGTGTGCGGGAAGTCTCACACGCGATTTGGCCGGGTACGTGGATATCAGGGGTGCGCGGGAAGTTCCACACGCGAATGGGCCAGTGCGAGCAGGGTACGGGTATTACATGGGTGCGCGGGAAGTTCCACACGCGATTCCATCAGGGTACGTTTATTTCAGGGGTGCGCGGGAAGTTCCACACGCGAATGGACCAGTGCGAGCAGGGTACGTGTATTACATGGGTGCGCGGGAAGTTCCACACGCGATAGTCCCAGTGCGAGCAGGGTACGTGTATTTCAGGGGTGCGCGGGAAGTTACACACGCGATAGTCCCAGTGCGAGCAGGGTACGTGTATTTCAGGGGTGCGCGGGAAGTTACACACGCGATTCCATCAGGGTACGTGTATTTCAGGGTTGCGCGGGAAGTTCCACACGCGATAGTCCCAGTGCGAGCAGGGTACGTGTATTTCAGGGGTGCGCGGGAAGTTACACACGCGATAGTCCCAGTGCGAGCAGGGTACGTGTATTTCAGGGGTGCGCGGGAAGTTACACACGCGATTCCATCAGGGTACGTGTATTTCAGGGGTGCGCGGGAAGTTCCACACGCGAATTCTGCAGGGTACGTGCATTTCAGGGGTGCGCGGGAAGTTCCACACGCGAATGGGCCAGTTCGAGCAGGGTACGTGTATTACATGGGTGCGCGGGAAGTTGCACACGCTATTCCATCAGGGTACGTGTATTTCAGGGGTTCTGGGGAGTACTACACGTGAATTGGCCTTGTGGGTCCTCCCAGGTGTACGCTCCACAACCTCCACGGCCCCTGCAGGCAGCCCACACCACGGGGGACTACCCTGCACCCCTGCTCATGTCCCGCAGGCAGCCCATCCACCATGGGAATGCCCCCAGCCAACCCACATGTCACCTTGCACTACTGATCAACAATGCATGTCTCCCACCACCCACACCCCCCAGCAGTGCAGGGGCAGCCTCCACCAGGCCCCCACTCATGTCCCCCTGCACCCCCACCCCCCGGCAGTGCAGGGTCACCCTCCACCAGGCCCCCACTCATGTCTCCCACCACCCCTACCCCCCTGCCACCATGGGCAGCCCCCACCAGGCCCCCACTCATGTCTCCCACCACCCCCACCCCCCGGCAGTGCAGGGTCAACCTCCACCAGGCCCCCACTCATGTCCCCCTGCACCCCCACCCCCCGGCAGTGCAGGGTCACCCTCCACCAGGCCCCCACTCATGTCTCCCACCACCCCCACCCCCCAGCCACGATGGCCAGCCCCACCAGGCCCCCACTCATGTGTCCCACCACCCCCACCCCCCTGCCACCATGGCCAGCCCCCACCAGGCCCCCACTCATGTCTCCCACCACCCCCACCCCCCAGCCACCAGGGGCAGCCTCCACCAGGCCCCCACTCATGTCTCCCACCACCCCCACCCCCCAGCCACCATGGCCAGCCTCCACCAGGCCCCCACTCATGTCTCCCACCACCCCCACCCCCCGGCAGTGCAGGGTCACCCTCCACCAGGCCCCCACTCATGTCTCCCACCACCCCCACCCCCCGGCAGTGCAGGGGCAGCCTCCACCAGGCCCCCACTCATGTCTCCCACCACCCCCACCGCCCGGCAGTGCAGGGTCACCCTCCACCAGGGCCCCACTCATGTCTCCCACCACCCCCACCCCCCAGCAGTGCAGGGGCAGCCTCCACCAGGCCCCCACTCATGTGTCCCACCCCCCCACCCCCCTGTCACCATGGCCAGCCCCCACCAGGCCCCCACTCATGTCCCCCTGCACCCCCACCCCCCAGCATCCAGGGTCACCCTCCACCAGGCCCCCACTCATGTCTCCCACCACCCCCACCCCCCAGCAGTGCAGGGGCAGCCTCCACCAGGCCCCCACTCATTTCTCCCACCACCCCCACCCCCCGGCAGTGCAGGGTCACCCTCCACCAGGCCCCCACTCATGTCTCCCACCACCCCCACCCCCCAGCAGTGCAGGGGCAGCCTCCACCAGGCCCCCACTCATGTCTCCCACCACCCCCACCCCCCGGCAGTGCAGGGTCACCCTCCACCAGGCCCCCACTCATGTCCCCCTGCACCCCCACCCCCCAGCATCCAGGGTCACCCTCCACCAGGCCCCCACTCATGTCTCCCACCACCCCCACCCCCCAGCCACCATGGCCAGCCCCCACCAGGCCCCCACTCATGTGTCCCACCACCCCACCCCCCTGCCACCATGGCCAGCCCCCACCAGGCCCCCACTCATGTCTCCCACCACCCCCACCCCCCAGCCACCAGGGGCAGCCTCCACCAGGCCCCCACTCATGTCTCCCACCACCCCCACCCCCCAGCCACCATGGCCAGCCTCCACCAGGCCCCCTCTCATGTCTCCCACCACCCCCACCCCCCGGCAGTGCAGGGTCACCCTCCACCAGGCCCCCACTCATGTCTCCCACCACCCCCACCCCCCAGCAGTGCAGGGTCACCATCCACCAGGCCCCCACTCATGTCCCCCTGCACCCCCACCCCCCGGCAGTGCAGGGTCACCCTCCACCAGGCCCCCACTCATGTCTCCCACCACCTCCACCCCCCGGCAGTGCAGGGGCAGCCTCCACCAGGCCCCCACTCATGTCTCCCACCACCCCCACCCCCCGGCACTGCAGGGGCACCCTCCACCAGGCCCCCACTCATGTCCCCCTGCACCCCCACCCCCCAGCATCCAGGGTCACCCTCCACCAGGCCCCCACTCATGTCTCCCACCACCCCCACCCCCCAGCAGTGCAGGGGCAGCCTCCACCAGGCCCCCACTCATGTGTCCCACCACCCCCACCCCCCTGCCACCATGGCCAGCCCCCACCAGGCCCCCACTCATGTCCCCCTGCACCCCCACCCCCCAGCTTCCAGGGTCACCCTCGACCAGGCCCCCACTCATGTCTCCTACCACCCCCACAACCCAGCAGTGCAGGGGCAGCCTCCACCAGGCCCCCACTCATGTCTCCCACCACCCCCACCCCCACCCCCCGGCAGTGCAGGGTCACCCTCCACCAGGCCCCCACTCATGTCTCCCACCACCCCCACCCCCCGGCAGTGCAGGGGCAGCCTCCACCAGGCCCCCACTCATGTCTCCCACCACCCCCACCCACCGGCAGTGCAGGGTCACCCTCCACCAGGCACCCACTCATGTCCCCCTGCACCCCCACCCCCCAGCATCCAGGGTCACCCTCCACCAGGCCCCCACTCATGTCTCCCACCACCCCCACCCCCCTGCCACCATGGGCAGTCCCCACCAGGCCCCTACTCATGTCTCCCACCACCCCCACCCCCTGGCAGTGCAGGGTCACCCTCCACCAGGCCCCCACTCATGTCCCCCTGGACCCCCACCCCCCGGCAGTGCAGGGTCACCCTCCACCAGGCCCCCACTCATGTCTCCCACCACCCCCACCCCCCGGCAGTGCAGGGTCACCCTCCACCAGGCCCCCACTCCTGTCTCCCACCACCCCCACCCCCTGGCAGTGCAGGGTCACCCTCCACCAGGCCCCCACTCATGTCCCCCTGCACCCCCACCCCCCAGCATCCGGGGTCACCCTCCACCAGGCCCCCACTCATGTCTCCCACCACCCCCACCCCCCAGCAGTGCAGGGGCAGCCTCCACCAGGCCCCCACTCATGTCTCCCACCACCCCCACCCCCCTGCCACCATGGCCAGCCCCCACCAGGCCCCCACTCATGTCCCCCTGCACCCCCACCCCCCAGCATCCAGGGTCACCCTCCACCAGGCCCCCACTCATGTCTCCCACCACCCCCACCCCCCAGCAGTGCAGGGGCAGCCTCCACCAGGCCCCCACTCATGTGTCCCACCACCCCCACCACCCTGCCACCATGGCCAGCCCCCACCAGGCCCCCACTCATGTGTCCCACCACCCCCACCCCCCAGCAGTGCAGGGGCAGCCTCCACCAGGCCCCCACTCATGTCTCCCACCACCCCCACCCCCCAGCAGTGCAGGGGCAGCCTCCACCAGGCCCCCACTCATGTCTCCCACAACCCCCACCCCCCTGCCACCATGGCCAGCCCCCACCAGGCCCCCACTCATGTCCCCCTGCACCCCCACCCCCCAGCATCCAGGGTCACCCTCCACCAGGCCCCCACTCATGTCCCCCTGCACCCCCAGCATCCAGGGTCACCCTCCACCAGGCCCCCACTTATGTCTCCCACCACCCCCACCCCCCAGCAGTGCAGGGTCACCCTCCACCAGGCCCCCACTCATGTCCCCCTGCACCCCCACCCCCCAGCATCCAGGGTCACCCTCCACCAGGCCCCCACTCATGTCTCCCACCACCCCCACCCCCCAGCAGTGCAGGGGCAGCCTCCACCAGGCCCCCACTCATGTGTCCCACCACCCCCACCCCCCTGCCACCATGGCCAGCCCCCACCAGGCCCCCACTCATGTCTCCCACCACCCCCACCCCCCAGCCACCAGGGGCAGCCTCCACCAGGCCCCCACTCATGTCTCCCACCACCCCCACCACCCAGCCACCATGGCCAGCCTCCACCAGGCCCCCACTCATGTCTCCCACCACCCCCACCCCCCAGCAGTGCAGGGTCACCCTCCACCAGGCCCCCACTCATGTCCCCCTGCACCCCCACCCCCCGGCAGTGCAGGGTCACCCTCCACCAGGCCCCCACTCATGTCTCCCACCACCTCCACCCCCCGGCAGTGCAGGGGCAGCCTCCACCAGGCCCCCACTCATGTCTCCCACCACCCCCACCCCCCGGCACTGCAGGGGCACCCTCCACCAGGCCCCAACTCATGTCCCCCTGCACCCCCACCCCCCAGCATCCAGGGTCACCCTCCACCAGGCCCCCACTCATGTCTCCCACCACCCCCACCCCCCAGCAGTGCAGGGGCAGCCTCCACCAGGCCCCCACTCATGTGTCCCACCACCCCCACCCCCCTGCCACCATGGCCAGCCCCCACCAGGCCCCCACTCATGTCCCCCTGCACCCCCACCCCCCAGCATCCAGGGTCACCCTCGACCAGGCCCCCACTCATGTCTCCCACCACCCCCACCCCCCAGCAGTGCAGGGGCAGCCTCCACCAGGCCCCTACTCATGTCTCCCACCACCCCCACCCCCCGGCAGTGCAGGGTCACCCTCCACCAGGCCCCCACTCATGTCTCCCACCACCCCCACCCCCCGGCAGTGCAGGGGCAGCCTCCACCAGGCCCCCACTCATGTCTCCCACCACCCCCACCCCCCGGCAGTGCAGGGTCACCCCCCACCAGGCCCCCACTCATGTCCCCCTGCACCCCCACCCCCCAGCATCCAGGGTCACCCTCCACCAGGACCCCATTCATGTCTCCCACCACCCCCACCCCCCAGCAGTGCAGGGGCAGCCTCCACCATGCCCCCACTCATGTCTCCCACCACCCCCACCCCCCTGCCACCATGGCCAGCCCCCACCAGGCCCCCACTCATGTCCCCCTGCACCCCCACCCCCCAGCATCCAGGGTCACCCTCCACCAGGCCCCCACTCATGTCTCCCACCACCCCCACCCCCCAGCAGTGCAGGGGCAGCCTCCACCAGGCCCCCACTCATGTGTCCCACCACCCCCACCACCCTGCCACCATGGCCAGCCCCCACCAGGCCCCCACTCATGTGTCCCACCACCCCCACCCCCCAGCAGTGCAGGGGCAGCCTCCACCAGGCCCCCACTCATGTCTCCCAGCACCCCCACCCCCCAGCAGTGCAGGGGCAGCCTCCACCAGGCCCCCACTCATGTCTCCCACAACCCCCACCCCCCTGCCACCATGGCCAGCCCCCACCAGGCCCCCACTCATGTCCCCCTGCACCCCCACCCCCCAGCATCCAGGGTCACCCTCCACCAGGCCCCCACTCATGTCCCCCTGCACCCCCACCCCCCAGCATCCAGGGTCACCCTCCACCAGGCCCCCACTTATGTCTCCCACCATCCCCACCCCCCAGCAGTGCAGGGTCACCCTCCACCAGGCCCCCACTCATGTCCCCCTGCACCCCCACCCCCCAGCATCCAGGGTCACCCTCCACCAGGCCCCCACTCATGTCTCCCACCACCCCCACCCCCCAGCAGTGCAGGGGCAGCCTCCACCAGGCCCCCACTCATGTGTCCCACCACCCCCACCCCCCTGCCACCATGGCCAGCCCCCACCAGGCCCCCACTCATGTCTCCCACCACCCCCACCCCCCAGCAGTGCAGGGGCAGCCTCCACCAGGCCCCCACTCATGTCTCCCACCAGCCCCACCCCCCAGCAGTGCAGGGGCAGCCTCCACCAGGCCCCTACTCATGTCTCCCACCACCCCCACCCCCCGGCAGTGCAGGGTCACCCTCGACCAGGCCCCCACTCATGTCTCCCACCACCCCCACCCCCCAGCAGTGCAGGGGCAGCCTCCACCAGGCCCCTACTCATGTCTCCCACCACCCCGACCCCCCGGCAGTGCAGGGTCACCCTCCACCAGGCCCCCACTCATGTCTCCCACCACCCCCACCCCCCGGCAGTGCAGGGGCAGCCTCCACCAGGCCCCCACTCATGTCTCCCACCACCCCCACCCCCCGGCAGTGCAGGGTCACCCCCCACCAGGCCCCCACTCATGTCCCCCTGCACCCCCACCCCCCAGCATCCAGGGTCACCCTCCACCAGGCCCCCACTCATGTCTCCCACCACCCCCACCCCCCAGCAGTGCAGGGGCAGCCTCCACCATGCCCCCACTCATGTCTCCCACCACCCCCACCCCCCTGCCACCATGGCCAGCCCCCACCAGGCCCCCACTCATGTCCCCCTGCACCCCCACCCCCCAGCATCCAGGGTCACCCTCCACCAGGCCCCCACTCATGTCTCCCACCACCCCCACCCCCCAGCAGTGCAGGGGCAGCCTCCACCAGGCCCCCACTCATGTGTCCCACCACCCCCACCACCCTGCCACCATGGCCAGCCCCCACCAGGCCCCCACTCATGTGTCCCACCACCCCCACCCCCCAGCAGTGCAGGGGCAGCCTCCACCAGGCCCCCACTCATGTCTCCCAGCACCCCCACCCCCCAGCAGTGCAGGGGCAGCCTCCACCAGGCCCCCACTCATGTCTCCCACAACCCCCACCCCCCTGCCACCATGGCCAGCCCCCACCAGGCCCCCACTCATGTCCCCCTGCACCCCCACCCCCCAGCATCCAGGGTCACCCTCCACCAGGCCCCCACTCATGTCCCCCTGCACCCCCACCCCCCAGCATCCAGGGTCACCCTCCACCAGGCCCCCACTTATGTCTCCCACCATCCCCACCCCCCAGCAGTGCAGGGTCACCCTCCACCAGGCCCCCACTCATGTCCCCCTGCACCCCCACCCCCCAGCATCCAGGGTCACCCTCCACCAGGCCCCCACTCATGTCTCCCACCACCCCCACCCCCCAGCAGTGCAGGGGCAGCCTCCACCAGGCCCCCACTCATGTGTCCCACCACCCCCACCCCCCTGCCACCATGGCCAGCCCCCACCAGGCCCCCACTCATGTGTCCCACCACCCCCACCCCCCAGCATCCAGGGTCACCCTCCACCAGGCCCCCACTCATGTCTCCCACCACCCCCACCCCCCAGCAGTGCAGGGGCAGCCTCCACCAGGCCCCCACTCATGTGTCCCACCACCCCCACCCCCCTGCCACCATGGCCAGCCCCCACCAGGCCCCCACTCATGTCTCCCACCACCCCCACCCCCCAGCAGTGCAGGGGCAGCCTCCACCAGGCCCCCACTCATGTCTCCCACCACCCCCACCCCCCAGCAGTGCAGGGGCAGCCTCCACCAGGCCCCCACTCATGTCTCCCACCACCCCCACCCCCCTGCCACCATGGCCAGCCCCCACCAGGCCCCCACTCATGTCCCCCTGCACCCCCACCCCCCAGCATCCAGGGTCACCCTCCACCAGGCCCCCACTCATGTCCCCCTGCACCCCCACCCCCCAGCATCCAGGGTCACCCTCCACCAGGCCCCCACTCATGTCTCCCACCACCCCCACCCCCCAGCAGTGCAGGGTCACCCTCCACCAGGCCCCCACTCATGTCCCCCTGCACCCCCACCCCCCAGCATCCAGGGTCACCCTCCACCAGGCCCCCACTCATGTCTCCCACCACCCCCATCCCCCAGCAGTGCAGGGGAAGCCTCCGCCAGGCCCCCATTCATGTGTCCCACCACCCCCACCCCCCTGCCACCATGGCCAGCCCCCACCAGGCCCCCACTCATGTGTCCCACCACCCCCACCCCCCAGCAGTGCAGGGGCAGCCTCCACCAGGCCCCCACTCATGTCTCCCACCACCCCCACCCCCCAGCAGTGCAGGGGCAGCCTCCACCAGGCCCCCACTCATGTCTCCCACCACCCCCACCCCCCTCCCACCATGGCCAGCCCCCACCAGGCCCCCACTCATGTCCCCCTGCACCCCCACCCCCCAGCATCCAGGGTCACCCTCCACCAGGCCCCCACTCATGTCCCCCTGCACCCCCAACCCCCCAGCATCCAGGGTCACCCTCCACCAGGCCCCCACTCATGTCTCCCACCACCCCCACCCCCCAGCAGTGCAGGGGCAGCCTCCACCAGGCCCCCACTCATGTCTCCCACCACCCCCACCCCCCGGCAGTGCAGGGTCACCCTCCACCAGGTGCTCACAATCCCCAATCATGTGCGTAATGGACAGCCTCAACATCCAAAAAGCCCTACCAAGTAACCCATTCACCCACATGGAAATGGAAATCACATGTTACACCCCCAATGTTCAAGAAGCTAATGAACCCATGTCCGTCACACACAATGGTTGCAATATAATGGGAAAACACACAACATGACATGCATGAAACCAATGAGATGACACCACACAGTGAAGTATGCTAACTAAATTGTATTAAAAAAAATTAAGAATGCAAAAGAAAGAAAACTAACTACAATGTGAATGAGAACAAAAAACATGCATGTCCGTATAAAAAACTACCAAGTGTCCATGAGCCCAACTGAACAAAGGAAACCTACTAAAAAAACCTACCTAAAAATCAACTATATACAAAAAGTGGAGCAGTGTCCGTCGACTCCAAATCATAATTCGAAAGAAAGGAAACCTAAAACTAAATAACTATATACAAAGGCGGCGGGCTAGTCCAGCGGCTCACTCCGTGGTGTCCCGGGCCAGGGCATCATCGAACTCCTGTTCGATGTCCCGGAGGCGGTCCAGTTCCATGGCCTCGAGGGTCCGCAGGGATGACGCTGTGTCCTCCTCCAACCCCCTGCGGATTGCCTCGAGGCACTCGGCCCGCCTCAGGGCCCTCCGCATGGAGTTCTCCGCCCCGACCATTGTGAGCCGCGCCTCTTCCGCCCGCCGCCGCTCCGCACCTATGGCGTGGCCCAACCGCTGCCACACGGAAGACACTCTCTGTCCTGGGTCCCCCTGCCCTCCGGCCGATGGCCGCCCCTCCGATGTCGAAAGCCCCAAGCCTTCATGGCTCCCAACATGTTGCTGCTGCTGCTGCTCTGCCTCTGCCCATGCACTGCCTCCTACTGCCTGCACATCCTCCGCCGGCTGGGGTGCACTTGTTGATGTGGCCACCCCTGCTGGACCTCCGACTCCCGACTGTGGCAGGGATGCCTCCTCCACCAGCCTGGCCGCACCGTCAGAGGCAGCTCCACAGGGCACCCAGGTGACTGATGGGTGGGAAGATGGCACAGAGGACGACTGGCGCGTAGGGGGTCCAGTTGAGGAGGGGGTCGGAGCAAGCCCCATCAGACGGAGGAATCTGGCCTGGGTGACCTGTCCCAGCAGGCTGACGTGGTCAACGAGCCATTCGAGATGACGTGCAGTCTCTCCATGAAAAGACTGCAGGTCACCTCGCATGGCCCGTTGACGCAACGCCACACCAGCCAGGACAGGCTCAACCCGGACCTGGATGGCCACGTCCGCAGGCAGAGGAAGGCGAGTTGACGTTAGCTCATCCCCTGCCTGAAAACGGGTCTGGACGTAGGCATCCCTGCTGGTGCAAGATGATGCAGGGACAGGATCGGGGACAGGATTGCACACAGGCACCTCCGCGGCCGCCTGTGCTGCCTCCTGTCCCTGGTCCTGCACTGCACCACTAGCGCCAGTGGGATCCCCACCTCCAGAACCCGTCTCTGGTGCTTGCGCGGCCCCCTCCTCCACCAAACCCCCCACCAACCTGGATGACTCCGTGCCATCTTCCCCTGTTGGGCCCTGTGGGGTCCCAGCTGCCCCTTCTGCTGCCGAGGAGTCCAACTGCAACCTCCGCCTCTTGGACCTCCCCCCGGCAGCTGCGGCCTGGGACGCAGCACCGGACTCCTCACTCCCCGACGAGATGACAACACGGGAGGGGAGCCGGGCCTTGCGTTTCCGGCTGGCGGTCAGATCCCCGCCGCTGTGCTCCACAGCACCTTCTCCGCCCTCTTCATCAGTTGACGCTGCAGACAGGGAGAAACAAAACACAGGCATCAGGGCACTGTACAATGTACACATACACACATGACAGTTGCACATGAGTGGCATTGGCAAACCTCAGACATGTCATCACAATCCCCAACACACATGTCATTGCAACTGGCACACATGAGCCATACCACAGCCATTTTGCAACTGCCACCCCCATCCCTACACATACAACAGCATCAGCAGCCAAAGGGGAGCCAGATATCACATGCAACACAGGAAGTGCACCACACATGTACACACACCACCACACTTGCATGCATGTCTACACCTCTGCCAAGTGTCGCACTGTTCAGACGGGCATCCATGTCACATCTGCCAATCAGGCTTCCACATACCGCTGTCACATGCATCCATGTAGCATCACTGTTGCACCCTTGACAAATACACACACATGCACATGTACACAGTGCTCATACATGCAGCCGAAAAAAACATACATGCCTGACATCACGGACATGTCTACTTACATACACATTCATCCAAACATGTGTGCACGCACAACTGCATTTGCCATGCAAGCCCACACACACAAGCACCATCCATGTCTCACACATTACAGCCCTCGCATGTGTCAGCCCCACGGCCCTGTACACCCCCACCCATACTCCACCCCATACAAACAGATCTGCAACCGGCACAATGGCGAATGATCACCACACGCCCTGCTCACAACCAGGATGCATGTACACTCACCGCTAGACTCCAGACGGGTCTGCTTCTCTAGGACCTGGACGTGGAGCGCTGGGGATATGCGTTCCAGGACCCCCATCTGTTCTTCCGACAAGTGGCCCCGGCGCCCCTTGGCATCCGCTGCCTTCAAGAGGCGCCGGTCCTTGTTCAGGGTCCTAGACCTGAAGTCCTCCCAGCGCTTCCTGACATGTTGTAAGTCCCGGCCTGCCACCCCCTCCGCGTTGAAGGCAGTCACGATGTCAGTCCAGATCCGAGTCCGTCCTTCCTTGTCGGCGCGGGAACTTCCAAAGAGGGCATCATACTGCCCCAGGACTTGCTCCACCAGGACACCAACTTCGGTGGCACTGAAGCTGGTGCCCCTCTGCCTCTCTGGCCGGGGGTTGTCAGTGGTCACAGATGTTGTATGCCCCGACATGACAACCCCAGAGGCAGGAGTGTGTGGGCAACTGGGTCCTGGGGCTGGGCTGTGGAGCGATGGAATTCCAGTCGGGAGTCTTCTGTTCCAGCAGGGGTGGTCACAGCAACAGCACCCCTGGCTGATGTGCAGGCAGCAAATGGCAGTGCACGTGGGCAGCAGGCAGTCAGGCAGCAGCAGATGGCAGGTGGGAGCGTGCTCGGGGCTCTGGGGGGCAGTAGTTCGGCCTTCTGGGCAGGAGCGTGGTCTTCCGTGTGCTTACGCGTGGCCAGCTTGGTACGGAGTGATTTGGCACGTGAAAATCCTGCACGTCAGCGTGAAAACCGAGGAAAGGCCCTTAGCGCGTAAGCGCGTCAGCACGCATACGCGAATCCATTGGACCAAAGGCCCTCAGCGCGTAAGCGCGTCAGCACGCATACGCGAATCCATTGGACCAAAGGCCCTCAGCGCGTAAGCGCGTCTGTGACGTGACCCGCACGGGTGTTTCCCACACACCACGTGGTGACAGAGCACACGTGGAAAGACTGCACGTCAGAGTCTCATCGCGTGTAATTGGACAGCACGTCAGAGTCTCATCGCGTGTAATTGGACAAAAGTGCGTGTACACGCGATTGGGCTATGTACGTGTATATGAGGTGTGCGCGAACACTTACACACGCAAGTACGTCAGCGCACCTGTATCCCGGTGTGCGCGCCAATTTCCACACGCTATTGTACTGGGCACTGGATTGGAAGGGTGCGCGGGTCACACGCTAGCCTACAACACGCGCAACGCATTAATTTGCGCGCTAACAAAATAACTAGCTCAGACCCAGGATGAACATACCGTTCCTAGCAGCAGTGGGCGTGGCCTACCAAAGGAGGAGGAGGAGGATAGTCAGGGCCAGAATATTCACACCCAGAACCAGCCTTTTCGGGATGCCTGATGACCAGGTGCATGGGAGGTACAGGTTTCCACCACACATCATACTGGACCTGGTGAGTGAGTGGGAGGACGACCTCACATCACCCACCCTGTGCTCCCAAGCACTCAGCCCCCTGGAGAAGGTCCTCAATGTACTGCACTTCTTAGCCACTGGATCATTTCAGCGGACAAGTGCCATTGTGGGTGGTGTATCACAGGCCACCCAGTCACGGTGCCTACACCAGGTCTTGAACATCATCACTGCACGCCCATCAGTCCACAGGCACATATACCTGCCCAGAACACCTGCAGAAAGGCATGCTGCCGCCCTGGATTTCTACGCTGTGGCACGATTCCCCAAAGTGCTAGGTGCCATTGACTGCACCCATGTGGCTCTACGTCCCCCCAGGGCATCTGAGCACATCTATAGGAACCGCAAGCACTGGCATTCCATCAACGTGCAGGTAGTATGTAATGCCAAGGGAATCATCACCTCACTATATGCCAACTATCCTGGGTCAACCCACGACAGCTTCATTTACCGAATGTCCACCCTAAGCCGGGACCTAGAAGCTGGCCGGCATGGCGATACATGGCTGCTTGGTGAGTATGAACGCCACTGCACATGCATGCATGTCAGATACTGAGCAAGGTCACAACCCCACCAATGATACCAATCACCACCTCCACAGGGGACAGTGCCTACCCTCTCAGCCCCCACATGATGACGCCAATTCGGAACCCCACCACGCCACCCCAGGTAAGATATAACGCAGCCCACATTACAACCCGGGGCATAGTGGAGCGCACATTTGGAGTGCTGAAGTCACGCTTTCGCTCCCTTGACCGTTCTGGCGGTCAGCTGTTGTACGCTCCCCCAGAAGTGTGCAGGATCATAGTGGCAGCATGTGTCCTGCACAACGTTGCAACACGCCGGGGCCTGGCCGTGGACATGGTGGTGCCCCCCCATCCCCAACCACATGCACAGCCGCTGCGCATGGGAAGGGAAAGGGCACGGGGGAGGCAGCCCGTACACAGCTAGTGGCTAATTACTTCACATAGAAATCACACCCCTGTGGAGTGCACACTGCCCTGGCACATTCCATCTGACAATCAATGATGACTCAACCTGACACTGATCCTGAATGTCTGGAGAAAGAACCGTGAAAACCATATCAGCCTGAGATTGTTCACCTGGAAGTGTCACAATGTGTGCATCCCTACCCACACTGACACCACCAATGCAGTTTTGTGAAGTTACAAATTCAAGCAGCTGAAATGAATACCCACTTGCAAAATGCAACAAGAGGACAGTGCCATGTCAGCCAACCCAACCCCAGCACCGCCACACGACACACCGTGCCATGTCATGCTATTTGCACGTACACAAATTAATCCCCACAACATGACACTAGTGTCACAATGTACGGTGTCCCTATTAGAAACTTGCAACACCTGAAATGCTCACAGTAATGCCGGACCAACAACAAACTTGAGCACGTACTACCATTAACATGACATCACTAATGTATAATATTATGAGTCTCACCACCTGGAAATGCCTGCACTCCCACCACTACCAACTGTGCAGTGTTGGCGCCTGTAGAGTTGTAGGTGCACTGCTGCCAACATGGACCACATCTCCAGACTAGAGGTCCTTGTGTAGACATGAGGAAGGGACCTGCAAATTTGGAGGTAGACACAGAAGATGAGTTACACATCAATGCAACATGCAGTGTACAACACAACAGCAGTATGCACTAGGAATGTATACACAGTATTGACTACAGACTGCCCACACAGCTCATGGGAGTCCAACGTCACTGTGTAATTCACTGTCACTTGGGCACACCCTTTGCAAGCCCATGGAAACGGGAAGCAGGAGGGGTGTGTGTGACTCAAACCCAAGCATCTGAACCAAATACATTACAAGCCTGCATGTGCCCATCCACAATGCAGCGTATGCCCACAGGAACCACGGAAGCCAACAAATTGTCCCAAAAAAATTGGGAATAAAATAAATAAAAATTAAAAAAAACAAAAATAAAAATAAAAATCAAAAATGGCCATTGAAGGGCCCGGGGGGGTTGGGGAGGCCACCCAGGAGGTCCGAGGACAGGATGCACACCAGAACCCACCTGCGTGGATCCTGGGAAAAAAAAACACCTCCATGGGCTCATGGCCCACACGGCTACCCTATTGTGGGAGTATCACTGCTGTCGCTATTATCACCCTGTGCAGCTGCATCCGGAGGTGGTTGCACTATGGGAGGCAGCCCACGCAAGGCCCTAGTCTGCTCCTCCATGGCTGCAAGCATGCGGGTGTGGTAGGTCTGGTTCCGGAGGTTGAGTGTGCGGAGGTCCCCATGCAACAACTCACGGGATGCCCGGACCTCCGCCCTCGTTGCCTGCATCTCAGCTGAGAGCGTACGGGTGAGACGCTCCAGCTGCTGTTCTGTCCTTTGGTGTGTAGAAGCCTCAAGCTCAACAAGAGTCGTCCTGAGGTGAAGGAGCTCCTGCCTCAGGGCTTCCCTGTGGCCCTGGGACTCAATGGAGATGGCCTCCTGCAGAGTCGCCAGTGCCGCCCGCCTGTCCCTGTTGGACCCCAACATGTCCTCCCTGTGTGACTGGCAGATGGAGTCGGTTGCCTGCTCTAGTCGCTCCATCAGCCTTTCAGGGGGGACAATGGAAGTGGCCACCCTATCCATGGCCTGAGCCATCATCTCGGATGATGCTGCCTGTTGGGTTGCCATACCGTAAATGGATTGCTCCCATGCGGTATTGCCAGGTGGCGCACGGCCACCACGTCGGCGGGCACCACACCTGTCTGGGGCAAGGCGAACTGCGCCTTGCTGTGCCGGCACTGCCTGAGGCTGCAGGACTGCATTCCCCCTCTGATCTGCTGGCCCAGGAACAGGATCAGATGTCGCGGAGTGTGACCCTGCATCCGTAACCACCAAAGGCGTAGCTGCCAACACTGACATCCCCATTGAGGGTTCTGACCCTGGTGCAGGTGGGTGAGACAGAACAGAATCCCTCCCTGGAACACTCACCTGCGATGGCACGTAGGTCTCATCCGAATCAACACCTGAGTACAGCTCGGGGTAGGTGCAGCCAGAGACACCCCTTGAGAGCAGGACCTGCAGCACTTGTGGGTTCTCACCCACCACCACACCACGTCCCTCACTGGTGGTTGGTCGGCCCTCGGGCCCCTCCTGGGTCAGCACCATCTCCACAACACCAGCAGTATCAGGTGCGTCTTCCCCTGCAAAGACATAAAAACAAAGAAATGGAAACAGGCATTAGCACCATGGCACACAATGAGGGCTGAGAAGCAAGAGAAACAGTACTTGTTTGACACATGTCCCACATGACTAAAACCCTCCCATGCATGCAGCCTCACTGCATATGAAGGGCAGGCAAATGGCACACACTGATGACACCAAGATTGAAGATGAACACATTTTCTGCATGCTGCCTGGCAGTGGCATCACACATTGGCCTGTGATTGGCAGGTGAAACACACATGCCATCACACAGATGGCATGTACCATTGCTATTGAGTGAAGATGGAGAGGAGGGCAGCACCTATGCATACTGTCCAGTTCCCGCATGTAATAGCTTTTCTAATTCTAACAGGTCAGATTCTTCACCTGGAGCTGCCAGTCCGAAATGGTGCAATTACACAGGGACATGTTTGAACAAATGATATCCAGGTAACTAAGTCACTCAACTTTACCATAGCCATGTCAGACATGTGACTAGAGGACTGCGACATGCCTAGTAAAAGTGGTGGAATGGTAAATATCTGACTAAATGAACAGTGCTAAATTTTGCAACAATGTTGTGGCAAGGTGACACTTCAAGGGCAACTGGCGTGCAGTTGGACTACATGTCTACTGTTGGCAGAAGGGATACAGCTATGGCCAAATGCAGCTGCGCAGGATGTATTGCATGAAGCACATGGATGACCCATACGACTCAGGCGCACACACTCTCACCTGGCACACAAGCAGAAGCCCTCACACACACCATGCACATGGATGACACACACATGCATGTGCACTCACCGGACAATGCCTCGTAATCAGGGAGATCTCCCACGCCTTGGATCTGTTCCTCCGTGACGTAGGTCCCAGCGACTGACTCATGTGGAATGAGTTCCATGTCTACTACTGGAGACCCACCTCCAGTCACTAGAGTTGCGGCATGACTTGAGGCCAGCTTACTCTTTGCCCTGCGCTTTAGGTCATTCCAGCGCTTATAGCAATCATTGGCTGTGCGCCTCACGATTCCAAGGGCACTTACGATGTCCGCAACGGTCTGCCAGTGTGCCTGGCGTTGTGCAGGTGTGGTCTTGGATCCTGCAACAATGACCATCTCGTTGTCATGTGCGGACACATACTCGACAAGTGCATTCAGTTCGTCATCCGTGAAGCTGGGCTTCCTGGACGGGCCGGACTGTGTAGCCGTGTCTGGGGCATCAGCCTGTGCCGGACGAGCACTCTTCCTCTTCCGCTTGGAAGGTGGTGGTGATCCTGAGTGTCCTGCGCCGCTCTGGACACTAGGGGCAGGAGCCCTGGTGGACTCTGTATCAGGAGTGTGGGATTGCACACTCAGCATGGGAGTTGGTGCAGGCATTGGCTCTAGTGTATTGGTGTCAGGGGGAATATCAGCAGCATGGACTAGGACCGACACTGTCCTGGCTGGGTGTGTGAGGGCTGTGGTGGATGGAGCCGCAGCTGCCCCTGCAGCCTCTCCACCCTGCCTACTTGGTGCAGCAGATGACCTTGCTGCCCCAGATGCACGTGGCATGGTGACATCAACGTGCACCAGCGCACGTGTCATAGGCCTGCTGACCTGGAAGTCAGCCATGGAGTCAGCCAGGTCTGGTGCCACAATGGGCTGGTCCAACAAGGGCTGAGCATGGATGGTGTCAGCCACATCAGCCTCAACGGGAGGGGGGGGGGGGATTATGGGTGCCCTTGACTGGTCCTCCACACATGGGGGGACAGGCTCACCCTGCAAGTAACGACCACGTCCCCTACCGGATCCACCACGGCCACCACTTGTGGCTCTTCCACCTTTGCCACCCTTATGGAATCCTCGCCTCCCAACCATGGCACTGATGTTGATGTGCGTATGGGAGTGGCTGTCAAATATTGTCCTGGGCAATTGGGGGTCAAAGGGGTTGGGTACCAGATGGTAATTGTACCCTAGTGCTCTTGCAAGGCTGATTGTAACCCCTGGGGAAAGATGACGGGTCACGCTACGCACAGGAGCCCCAAAAAAGGGAGATGACGTGCACGCAACCCCTCCTAGACCACGTGTGCAGAAAGAAAAACCTGCACTACGCTGTGGCACCCAGTAACACAAGAATGAACGTATGCGTGTCACACGCAGCCTAGAATGACCTCTGAAGGGGTAGGCTACACACGGGGCAAGCACAGATGTTAGATACGTGCGTGACTCACCGTCTGCCAGGTAAAAGAGCGTGAAAAAGGAGCGCGTTTGGTTGGCAACACCCCCGCCAAAAGAAGATTTGTACGCTGTCTGAGGAGACAGGACAACAGTAGAAGGGAACACTGTTTGAGGGAACAGGCCCAGGTAAACCAGTAAAAGAGAAAAAAGAGAAAAATCTGTCAGAGGTAACAGGGAATACGAACTTGAAACGCCGTGAAGTAAATTGCGTGTGAACCGACAAGAAGTACAGAATTCACCCACTCGCTCTCCACGAAAAGCACATACAAGGAAATGGTGTTCTACGCGTACCTTTTATACAGGCCCACACGTTCAACGTCACTTACGCGGCGTGTACGCGCTAGGGCCATTTGCACCAATTACACGCTTTGTGACTTATGCGTGTATGGCCATTTCCACCAATTACACGCTTTGTGACTTATGCGTGTACGGCCATTTCCACCAATTACACGCTTTGTGACTTATGCATGTACGGCCATTTCCACCAATCACACGCGATGAGACTCTGACGTGCAGTCTTTCCACGTGTGCTCTGTCATCACGTGCTGTGTGGGAAACACCCGTGCGGGTCACGTCACAGACGCGCTTACGCGCTGAGGGCCTTTGGTCCAATAGAATCGCGTATGCGTGCTGACGCGCTTACGCGCTAAGGGCCGTTCCTCGGTTTTCACGCTGACGTGCAGGATTTTCACGTGCCAAATCACTCCGTACCAAGCTGGCCACGCGTAAGCACACGAAGACCACGCTCCTGCCCAGAAGGCCGAACTACTGCCCCCCAGAGCCCCGAGCACGCTCCCACCTGCTATCTGCTACTGCCTGACTGCCTGCTGCCCACGTGCACTGCCATTTGCTGCCTGCACATCAGCCAGGGGTGCTGTTGCTGTGACCACCCCTGCTGGAACAGAAGACTCCCGACTGGAATTCCATCGATCCACAGCCCAGCCCCAGGACCCAGTTGCCCACCCACTCCTGCCTCTGGGGTTGTCATGTCGGGGCAAACACCATCTGTGACCACTGACAACCCCCGGCCAGAGAGGCAGAGGGGCACCAGCTTCAGTGCCACCGAAGTTGGTGTCCTGGTGGAGCAAGTCCTGGGGCAGTATGATGCCCTCTTTGGAAGTTCCCGCGCCGACAAGGAAGGACGGACTCGGATCTGGACTGACATCGTGACTGCCATCAACGCGGAGGGGGTGGCAGTCCGGGACTTACAACATGTCAGGAAGCGCTGGGAGGACTTCAGGTCCAGGACCCTGAACAAGGCCCGGCGCCTCTTGAAGGCAGCGGATGCCAAGGGGCGCCGGGGCCACTTGTCGGAAGAACAGATGTGGGTCCTGGAACGCATATCCCCAGCGCTCCACGTCCAGGTCCTAGAGAAGCAGAGCCGTCTGGAGTCGAGCGGTGAGTGTAGATGCATCCTGGTTGTGAGCAGGGCGTGTGGTGATCATTCGCCATTGTGCCGGTTGCACATCTGTTTGTATGGGGTGGAGTATGGGTGGGGGTGTACAGGGCCGTGGGGCTGACACATGCGAGGGCTGTAATGTGTGAGACATGGATGGTGCTTGTGTGTGTGGGCTTGCATGGCAAATGCAGTTGTGCGTGCACACATGTTTGGATGAATGTGTATGTAAGTAGACATGTCCGTGATGTCAGGCATGTATGTTGTTTTCGACTGCATGTATGAGCACTGTGTACATGTGCATGTGTGTGTATTTGACAAGGGTGCAACAGTGATGCTACATGGATGCATGTGACAGCGGTATGTGGAAGCCTGATTGGCAGATGTGACATGGATGCCCGTCTGAACAGTGCGACACTTGGCAGAGGTGTAGACATGCATGCAAGTGTGGTGGTGTGTGTACATGTGTGGTGCACTTCCTGTGTTGCATGTGATGTCTGGCTCCCCTTTGGCTGCTGATGCTGTTGTATGTGTAGGGATGGTGCTGGCAGTTGCGATATGGCTGTGGTATGGCTCATGTGTGCCAGTTGCAATGACATGTGTGTTGGGGATTGTGATGACATGTCTGAGGTTTGCCAATGCCACTCATGTGCAACTGTCATGCGTGTATGTGGCCATTGTACAGTGCCCTGATGCCTGTGTTTTGTTTCTCCCTGTCTGCAGCGTCAACTGATGAAGAGGGCGGAGAAGGTGCTGTGGAGCACAGCGGCGGGGACCCGACCGCCAGCCGGAGACGCAAGGCCCCGCTCCCCTCCCGTGTTGTCATCTCGTCAGGGAGTGAGGAGTCCGGTGCCGCGTCCCAGGCCGCAGCTGCCGGGGAGAGGTCCAAGAGGCGGAGGTTGCAGTTGGACTCCTCGGCAGCAGAAGGGGCAGCTGGGACCCCACAGGGCCCAACAGCGGAAGATGGCACAGAGTCATCCAGGTTGGTGGGGGGTTTGGTGGAGGAGGGGGCCGCGCAAGCACCAGAGACAGGGTCTGGAGGTGGGGATCCCACTGGTGCTAGTGGTGCAGTGCATGACCAGGGACAGGAGGCAGCACAGGCGGCCGCGGAGGTGCCTGTGTGCAATCCTGTCCCCGATCCTGTCCCTGCATCATCTTGCACCAGCAGGGATGCCTACGTCCAGACCCGTTTTCAGGCAGGGGGTGAGCTGACGTCAACTGGCCTTCCTCTGCCAGCGGACGTGGCCATCCAGGTCCGGGTTGAGCCTGTCCTGGCTGGTGTGGCGTTGCGTCAACGGGCCATGCGAGGTGACCTGCAGTCTTTTCATGGAGAGACTGCACGTCATCTCGAATGGCTCGTTGACCACGTCAGCCTGCTGGGACAGGTCACCCAGGCTGGATTCCGCTGTCTGATGGGGCTTGCTCTGACCCCCTCCTCAACTGGACCCCCTACGCGCCAGTCGTCCTCTGTGCCATCTTCCCACCCATCAGTCACCTGGGTGCCCTGTGGAGCTGCCTCTGACAGTGCGGCCAGGCTGGTGGAGGAGGCATCCCTGCCACAGTCGGGAGTCGGAGGTCCAGCAGGGGTGGCCACATCAACAAGTGCACCCCAGCCGGCGGAGGATGTGCAGGCAGCAGGAGGCAGTGCACGGGCAGAGGCAGAGCAGCAGCAGCAGCAAGATGGTGGGAGACATGAAGGCTCGGGGCTTTCGACATCGGAGGGGCAGGCATCGGCCGGAGGGCAGGGGGACCCAGGACAGAGAGTGTCTTCCGTGTGGCAGCGGTTGGGCCACGCCATAGGTGCGGAGCGGCGGCGGGCGGAAGAGGCGCGGCTCACAATGGTCAGGGCGGAGAACTCCATGCGGAGGGCCCTGAGGCGGGCCGAGTGCCTCGAGGCAATCCACAGGGGGTTGGAGGAGGACACAGCATCGTCCCTGCGGACCCTCGGGGCCATGGAACTGGACCGCCTCCGGGACATCGAACAGGAGTTCGATGATGCCCTGGCCCGGGACACCACAGAGTGAGCCGCTGGACTTGCCCGCCGCCTTTGTATATAGTTCTTTAGTTTTAGGTTTCCTTTCGTTTTTATCATGATTTGGAGTTGACGGACACTGCTCCACTTTTTGTATATAGTTGATATTTAGGTAGGTTTTTTAGGAGGTTTCCTTAGTTCAGTTGGGATGATGGACCCTTGTTATTTTTGTACATAGTTCTTTGTTGCATGGAGAGTTTTTACATTTCACTTTGGACAAAATTTTTAGGATTTGGATTTCCAGTTTTGTGTTTTTATGCGGACATGCAGCTTATTTTTTCACATTTACATTGTAGTTATTTTTCTTTCTTTAGCATTCGTAATTTTTTTTCAATACATTTTTGTTGCCATTGTTCACTGTGTGGTTTCATCTCATTGCTTTCATGCATGTCATGTTGTGTGTTTTCCCATTCAATTGCAAAAAATGTGTGTGACGGACATGGGTTCATTAGCTTCATGAACATTGGGGGTGTAACATGTGATTTCCATTTCCATGTGGGTGAATGGGTTACTTGGTAGGGCTTTTTGGCTGTGGAGGCTGACCATTACGCACATGATTGGGGATTGTGAGGACCTGGTGGGGGCTGCACATGGTGGCAGGGGGGTGGGGGTGGTGGGAGACATGAGTGGGGGCCTGGTGGAGGGTGACCCTGCACTGCCAGGGGGTGGGGGTGGTGGGAGACATGAGTGGGTGCCTGGTGGGGGCTGCCCATGGTGGCAGGGGGGTGGGGGTGGTGGGAGACATGAGTGGGGGCCTGGTGGAGGCTGCCCCTGCACTGCTGGGGGGTGGTGGGAGACATGAGTGGGGGCCTGGTGGAGGCTGCCCCTGCACTGCTGGGGGGTGGGGGTGGTGGGAGACATGAGTGGGGGCCTGGTGGAGGGTGACCCTGCACTGCCGGGGGTGGGGGTGGTGGGAGACATGAGTGGGGGCCTGGTGGAGGCTGCCCCTGCACTGCCAGGGGGTGGGGGTGGTGGGAGACATGAGTGTGGGCCTGGTGGAGGGTGACCCTGCACTGCCGGGGGGTGGGGGTGGTGGGGGTGGTGGGAGACATGAGTGGGGGCCTGGTGGAGGGTGACCCTGCACTGCCGGGGGGTGGGGGTGGTGGGAGACATGAGTGGGGGCCTGGTGGAGGTTGACCCTGCACTGCCGGGGGGTGGGGGTGGTGGGAGACATGAGTGGGGGCCTGGTGGGGGCTGGCCATGGTGGCAGGGGGGTGGGGGTGGTGGGAGACATGAGTGAGGGCCTGGTGGAGGGTGACCCTGCACTGCCGGGGGGTGGGGGTGGTGGGAGACATGAGTGGGGGCCTGGTGGAGGTTGACCCTGCACTGCCGGGGGATGGGGGTGGTGGGAGACATGAGTGGGGGCCTGGTGGGGGCTGCCCATGGTGGCAGGGGGGTGGGGGAGGTGGGAGACATGAGTGGGGGCCTGGTGGAGGTTGACCCTGCACTGCCGGGGGGTGGGGGTGGTGGGAGACATGAGTGGGGGCCTGGTGGGGGCTGCCCATGGTGGCAGGGGGGTGGGGGTGGTGGGAGACATGAGTGGGGGCCTGGTGGAGGCTGCCCCTGCACTGCTGGGGGGTGGGGGTGGTGGGAGACATGAGTGTGGGCCTGGTGGAGGGTGACCCTGCACTGCTGGGGGGTGGGGGTGGTGGGAGACATGAGTGGGGGCCTGGTGGAGGGTGACCCTGCACTGCCGGGGGGTGGGGGTGGTGGGAGACATGAGTGGGGGCCTGGTGGAGGTTGACCCTGCACTGCCGGGGGGTGGGGGTGGTGGGAGACATGAGTGGGGGCCTGGTGGGGGCTGCCCATGGTGGCAGGGGGTGGGGGTGGTGGGAGACATGAGTGGGGGCCTGGTGGAGGTTGACCCTGCACTGCCGGGGGGTGGGGGTGGTGGGAGACATGAGGGGGGCCTGGTGGGGGCTGCCCATGGTGGCAGGGGGGTGGGGGTGGTGGGAGACATGAGTGGGGGCCTGGTGGAGGCTGCCCCTGCACTGCTGGGGGGTGGGGGTGGTGGGAGACATGAGTGTGGGCCTGGTGGAGGGTGACCCTGCACTGCCGGGGGGTGGGGGTGGTGGGAGACATGAGTGGGGGCCTGGTGGAGGGTGACCCTGCACTGCCGGGGGGTGGGGGTGGTGGGAGACATGAGTGGGGGCCTGGTGGAGGTTGACCCTGCACTGCCGGGGGGTGGGGGTGGCGGGAGACATGAGTGTGGGCCTGGTGGAGGTTGACCCTGCACTGCCGGGGGGTGGGGGTGGTGGGAGACATGAGTGGGTGCCTGGTGGGGGCTGCCCATGGTGGCAGGGGGGTGGGGGTGGTGGGAGACATGAGTGGGGGCCTGGTGGAGGCTGCCCCTGCACTGCCGGGGGGTGGGGGTGGTGGGAGACATGAGTGGGGGCCTGGTGGGGGCTGGCCATGGTGGCAGGGGGGTGGGGGTGGTGGGAGACATGAGTGGGGGCCTGGTGGAGGGTGACCCTGCACTGCCGGGGTTTGGGGGTGGTGGGAGACATGAGTGGGGGCCTGGTGGAGGTTGACCCTGCACTGCCGGGGGGTGGGGGTGGTGGGAGACATGAGTGGGGGCCTGGTGGGGGCTGCCCATGGTGGCAGGGGGGTGGGGGTGGTGGGAGACATGAGTGGGGGCCTGGTGGAGGTTGACCATGCACTGCCGGGGGGTGGGGGTGGTGGGACACATGAGTGGGGGCCTGGTGGGGGCTGCCCATGGTGGCAGGGGGGTGGGGGTGGTGGGAGACATGAGTGGGGGCCTGGTGGAGGCTGCTCCTGCACTGCTGGGGGGTGGGGGTGGTGGGAGACATGAGTGTGGGCCTGGTGGAGGGTGACCCTGCACTGCCGGGGGGTGGGGGTGGTGGGAGACATGAGTGGGGGCCTGGTGGAGGGTGACCCTGCACTGCCGGGGGGTGGGGGTGGTGGGAGACATGAGTGGGGGCCTGGTGGAGGTTGACCCTGCACTGCCGGGGGGTGGGGGTGGTGGGAGACATGAGTGGGGACCTGGTGGGGGCTGCCCATGGTGGCAGGGGGGTGGGGGTGGTGGGAGACATGAGTGGGGGCCTGGTGGAGGTTGACCCTGCATTGCCGGGGGGTGGGGGTGGTGGGAGACATGAGTGGGGGCCTGGTGGGGGCTGCCCATGGTGGCAGGGGGGTGGGGGTGGTGGGAGACATGAGTGGGGGCCTGGTGGAGGCTGCCCCTGCACTGCTGGGGGGTGGGGGTGGTGGGAGACATGAGTGTGGGCCTGGTGGAGGGTGACCCTGCACTGCCGGGGGGTGGGGGTGGTGGGAGACATGAGTGGGGGCCTGGTGGAGGGTGACCCTGCACTGCCGGGGGGTGGGGGTGGTGGGAGACATGAGTGGGGGCCTGGTGGAGGTTGACCCTGCACTGCCGGGGGTGGGGGTGGTGGGAGACATGAGTGGGGGCCTGGTGGAGGTTGACCCTGCACTGCCGGGGGGTGGGGGTGGTGGGAGACATGAGTGGGTGCCTGGTGGGGGCTGCCCATGGTGGCAGGGGGGTGGGGGTGGTGGGAGACATGAGTGGGGGCCTGGTGGAGGCTGCCCCTGCACTGCTGGGGGGTGGGGGTGGTGGGAGACATGAGTGGGGGCCTGGTGGAGGCTGCCCCTGCACTGCTGGGGGGTGGGGGTGGTGGGAGACATGAGTGGGGGCCTGGTGGAGGTTGACCCTGCACTGCCGGGGGGTGGGGGTGGTGGGAGACATGAGTGGGGGCCTGGTGGAGGTTGACCCTGCACTGCCGGGGGGTGGGGGTGGTGGGAGACATGAGTGGGGGCCTGCTGGAGGCTGCCCCTGCACTGCCGGGGGGTGGGGGTGGTGGGAGACATGAGTGGGGGCCTGGTGGAGGCTGCCCCTGCACTGCTGGGGGGTGGGGGTGGTGGGAGACATGAGTGGGGGCCTGGTGGAGGGTGACCCTGCACTGCTGGGGGGTGGGGGTGGTGGGAGACATGAGTGGGGGCCTGGTGAAGGCTGCCCCTGCACTGCTGGGGGGTGGGGGTGGTGGGACACATGAGTGGGGGCCTGCTGGAGGCTGCCCCTGCACTGCTGGGGGGTGGGGGTGGTGGGAGACATGAGTGGGGGCCTGGTGGGGGCTGCCCATGGTGTCAGGGGGGTGGGGGTGGTGGGAGACATGAGTGGAGGCCTGGTGGAGGGTGACCCTGCACTGCCGGGGGGTGGGGGTGGTGGGAGACATGAGTGGGTGCCTGGTGGGGGCTGCCCATGGTGGCAGGGGGGTGGGGGTGGTGGGAGACATGAGTGGGGGCCTGGTGGAGGCTGCCCCTGCACTGCTGGGGGGTGGGGGTGGTGGGAGACATGAGTGGGGGCCTGGTGGAGGCTGCCCCTGCACTGCTGGGGGGTGGGGGTGGTGGGAGACATGAGTGGGGGCCTGGTGGAGGGTGACCCTGCACTGCCGGGGGGTGGGGGTGGTGGGAGACATGAGTGGGGGCCTGGTGGAGGTTGACCCTGCACTGCCGGGGGGTGGGGGTGGTGGGAGACATGAGTGGGGGCCTGCTGGAGGCTGCCCCTGCACTGCTGGGGGGTGGGGGTGGTGGGAGACATGAGTGGGGGCCTGGTGGAGGCTGCCCCTGCACTGCTGGGGGGTGGGGGTGGTGGGAGACATGAGTGGGGGCCTGGTGGAGGGTGACCCTGCACTGCTGGGGGGGTGGGGGTGGTGGGAGACATGAGTGGGGGCCTGGTGGAGGCTGCCCCTGCACTGCTGGGGGGTGGTGGGACACATGAGTGGGGGCCTGCTGGAGGCTGCCCCTGCACTGCTGGGGGGTGGGGGTGGTGGGAGACATGAGTGGGGGCCTGGTGGGGGCTGCCCATGGTGGCAGGGGGTGGGGGTGGTGGGAGACATGAGTGGAGGCCTGGTGGAGGGTGACCCTGCACTGCCGGGGGGTGGGGGTGGTGGGAGACATGAGTGGGGGCCTGGTGGAGGTTGACCCTGCACTGCCGGGGGTTGGGGGTGGTGGGAGACATGAGTGGGGGCCTGGTGGAGGGTGACCCTGCACTGCCGGGGGGTGGGGGTGGTGGGAGACATGAGTGGGGGCCTGGTGGAGGTTGACCCTGCACTGCCGGGGGGTGGGGGTGGTGGGAGACATGAGTGGGGGCCTGGTGGGGGCTGCCCATGGTGGCAGGGGGGTGGGGGTGGTGGGAGACATGAGTGGGGGCCTGGTGGAGGCTGCCCCTGCACTGCTGGGGGGTGGGGGTGGTGGGAGACATGCATTGTTGATCAGTAGTGCAAGGTGACATGTGGGTTGGCTGGGGGGCATGCCCATGGTGAATGGGCTGCCTGCGGGACATGAGCAGGGGTGCAGGGTAGTCCCCCGTGGTGTGGGCTGCCTGCAGGGGCCGTGGAGGTTGTCGAGCGTACACCTGGGAGTACCCACACAGCCAATTCACGTGTAGTACTCCCCAGAACCCCTGAAATACACATTCCCTGCTGGTATCGCGTGTGGAACTTCCCGCGCACCCCTGAAATACACGTACCCTGCTCGCACTGGGACTATCGCGTGTGGAACTTCCCGCGCACCCCTGAAATACACGTAGCACGCTCCCCCAGGCCCGATCACGTGAGAAAGTTCACGCTAACCCCTGAAATACACGTAGCCCGCTCCCCCAGGCCCGATCGCGTGAGAAAGTTCATGCGAACCCCTGAAATACACGTAGCCCGCTCCCCCAGGCCCGATCGCGTGAGGAAGTTCACGCGAACCCCTGTAATACACATAGCCCGCTCCCCCAGGCCCGATCGCGTGAAAAAATTCACGCGAACCCCTGAAATACACATAGCCCGCTCCCCCAGGCCCGATCGCGTGAGTAAGTTCACGCGAACCCCTGTAATACACGTAGCACGCTCCCCCAGGCCCGATCGTGTGAGAAACTTCACGCGAACCCCTGAAATACACGTACCCTGCTGTAATCGCGTGTGGAACTTCCCGCGCACCCCTGAAATTCACATACCTTGCTCGCACTGGCCCAATCGCGTGTGTAACTTCCCGCGCACCCCTGAAATACACGTACCCTGCTCGCACTGGGACTATCGCGTGTGGAACTTCCCGCGCACCCCTGAAATACATATACCCTGCTCGCACTGGGACTATCGCGTGTGGAACTTCACGCGCACCCCTGAAATACACGTACCCTGCTCGCACTGGGACTGTCGCGTGTGGAACTTCCCGCGCACCCCTGAAATACACGTACCGTGCTCGCCCTGGTACTATCGCGTGTGGAACTTCCCGCGCACCCCTGAAATACACGTACCCTGCTCGCACTGGGACTATCGCGTGTGGAACTTCCCGCGCACCCCTGAAATACACGTTCCCGCTTGGCGTTTGCTGTTTGCCAGCCCGGTGAACTGATCCAGGGTTAGCGCAGCCCTTTGCGATGATTTAGCGATTTTGATGGCTTTTCCTTGCGCGAAGGCGTTCTTCGGGGCGTT
Organism: Ambystoma mexicanum; assembly: GCF_040938575.1. Taxonomy (NCBI): domain Eukaryota; kingdom Metazoa; phylum Chordata; class Amphibia; order Caudata; family Ambystomatidae; genus Ambystoma; species Ambystoma mexicanum. The sequence goes on along the minus strand of NC_090921.1, from coordinate 1,203,761,880 downwards.
ACTGGCGCTGCTGCAGGGTCGCTGCGATTCTCTGCGCCACGGCTGGTTTGGGAGCCTAGTATCCATGAATACGCTGTGCGCGGAAATCGGTTTTAGCGCACGTGCCTGGCGCAGACAATCGCACGCGGACACTCTGCGCCAGCCGCTTGCGACACTTTTCTGCGAAATTCTATGAATTACCCTGTCAATGTGTGCCCAACTAGACCAAATTTATGTTTTGTTGGTTGTCGCTGTATACTAATGGCAGAGGTGTTGAGGTACATAAGAGGTTTCAGTCTGGACAGCTATGTGTTCTGCTAGACCAGAATAGCATAGCCAGAGCTGGATTCCAAAGGTGCATGGATGGGAGGACGTGCCTGTGGCCAGTGTCCACAGACGTGGTGTAAGGTACACGTACGATAGGCTTGGATGGAGTTTGACTGCAGTTTCTTCTCTCTCTTGGTTCAGTTTGATTGGCTGGTCTTTCCATTCATGGTCTCCCTGCAACGAAAGTATGAGCAGTGGGAGAAGGCCCACAAGGATGATGGTCCGGGGGTTGTGGATGAGGATAGTTTGTTAAAGTGTGCCTCTGTGACTGCTGCCAGTATCCATGGAGTACTGGTGTGTAGGAGTTGTTGTGTTTGGGAAGGAAAAGTTTGTCACAGTGTGCCGCTGCGATCGCTGCCAGCATCCGTAGGTATTGGCATATAGGAGTGTTGTGTATGGGTCAGCATTTTTTATGAGTGTAGCGTGGGGGACGGTTTCAAGGAGAAGAAGGGAACAGCCAGCTTTTTAGGGCTTGTCTGAATGCCGGGTGATTGTCAATATTGCGTATGTTCAGGGTTAGGGAGTTCCAGATGATCAACACTTGTATGGAAAAAGAGGATCTGCCGAGTCTGTAGGCGTTGTAACGTGTGACTACTAGGAGAGATTCTGTGGCAGATCTGAGAGTCCTTGATGGGTGGTAGCGGGTGACTTTGTCTTGAAGGAATTCCAGCCCTGTGTTGTGGATGGCCCGGTGGGTGATGCCTATGGCTTCAAAGGTAGTGTGTCGGGCAATAGGGTTCCAATGGAGGACTCTCAGTGTAGGGCTGATTTGTTCTCTGGGAGGTAGCTTAATGAGCAGGCGCGCCGCAGCGTTTAGGATTTTCTGCAGTTTCTTTAGCTGAAAAGCTGGCGCGCATATGTAAAGGCAGTTTGCATAGTCTAATTGGGAGAGGATGATGGAGTTGATGGCGGAGAAGCAGTGAGGATAGGTGAGATAAAAAAAAACAGGTTCTGGAGATGTAGTTGACTTGTTGGGAGAGGAATAAATCTGTGTCCAGTATGCATCCAATGTTTTTCATTGAGGAGGAGTTTGCCAGTGGAGGGGCCTAAGGATTGCGGCCAGGGAGTAGGTTGTGGGAAGAGGGATGTTTTCCTGCAGACAAGGATTTCAGTTTCCCCATGATTAAAGATTAGATGGTTGGTCTTCATCCTATCGTCAATATCTCTGAGGCATGTTGACAGATCTGGACAGTAAGGGCCTGGCGATTTTGGGATTTCAAGGATGATCTGCATGTTGTTTGCAGAGTTATAGCAGGTGAGATGGTTGGGAGCGGGTGAGTTTAGGCAGAGGGTTTAGATAGATCTTGAAGAGCACAGGAGATACGGATGTTCCTTGTGGGACCCCTTTTATTACTGGTAGTGAGGTGGAGGTGAACGGGTGGAGGAGCATGATTTGTGAACGGTTAGAGATGAAAGAGGAGATCCAAGAGAGGGCTGTTTATTTGATTCCTAATTAATGTAGCATGTCTAGGAAGATGTTGTGACTGATGGCATCAAAGGCTGCATAGGGGTCAAGAAGGATGGGTAGAGCACAGCCTTCTACATCAGTTATTCTTTTTAAAATAATTCCAGACAGAAGCCAGATTGAGAACGATCCAGGAGGTTGTTGGCTTCAGTGAAAAGGCCAAGCTGCTTGTATGCTGTGCAGTCCATGAGTTTGGCCATGATAGGCCAGTAGTTCAGGGGAAGGGGTGGGTCCAATGTGGGTTTTTAGAGGAGTTTGATGTAGGAGGTTTTTAGGGCTTCCGGGAATGTTCCCGATGTTAGTGAGTGGCCAACGATTGAGCCTGCAATACTGCCTACACATGTTGAGACTGGGGTGTTTTTGAGGAGGGTGGGCCGGCAGGGGTCATTAGGGGATCCTGATGGGAAGCTTTGTGCTATGAGCGAGAGGAGCACCTGGTGTGTGATTGACGTGAAAGAGGTGAACATTTGGGTTGAAGGAGCGTTTCTACAGAGAGTGGGCTGTGGGTGGGTAGGTGGTAGGGGCATGTATTCCAATTTAGAGATGATGGTGGAGTCTCTGTCGATAGCGACATTGTGGAAGTGTTCTGATAAGGCATAAACACTTTCGTGGTGTTGCGCTTGTCCAGATATTTTACTGCATGTATTAGTCAGTGTTCATTAACATATGCACATAATCTCCATATTGGATTGATGAATTCTTAATGCACTATACCTCACAGCCAGATTCACAAGACAGTCCTTCAACCACCCCAGTAGAACCGCTAATTGTAATTGGTTATTTATAATGCGCTTAATACCCAGACGTTTCTTAGCATGGAGCCGGGGATCGAACCTGTGTTGCTCTGTGCTGTCTTGCTTCCAAGGCAAGCGCGTTGCCCCTGAGCCATCCTCCTGGCCCAAAGTTGAGTGATCAGTCCATGATGGTTGATGTGAGGGCAGTGTGGATATGTTTGCAATGGTGAAGATCGCATTGTCGGTGTGACCCCCAGTGTGGGTGGGTGTGGAGATGTGTTGTGTCAGGTTGAATGCTTCTAGGTTGTCTTTGAGAGATTGGGTCATGGGGTTTGAGGGTGAGTCAAACCAGATGTTGAAGTCTCCTAAGATGGTAGGGTTTGGAAGGAGTTTGAGGATGTTTGTCAGAGCATCACAGAGCGCGTCTCTGAAATTTCTGTTGTAGCAAGGGGGTTTGTAGAGAAGTAAAAAGCTGTGCGAGGCGGAGTGTGAGAAATTGAGTTTTACCAAAAGGGATTCATAGTTTTTGTGTTGGCTGAGGTGTCCTTAATTATTAGTGGGAATTGCTGTTCCTCCACCGGTTCGCGATCTGTTCCGAACAATACGATTTTACCCAGGTGGGAAGGCCTAGTGTACAATGGGCTCGTAATCATCATCAAACCAGGTCGCTGTGATGAAAAATACTTCTGTATTTTCCTCTGTGATGAGGTTAAAGATGTGGAATTTGCTTTTGGAGAATGACCTGGCATGGATGAGGGTGCAAGAGAGTTGGTGTGGTGTGTTTGCAAGTGATGGATGGGTAGGGATGGGAATGGTGGGAAAAGAGGGAGTGGAGGGAGGCGGCTGGGGTTGGGGGAGGGTGTGCCCAGAGGGGTGCTTTAGGGAAAAGGGGTTGGTCGGGTGGGTTGGGGCAAAGGTGTGAGCGGTGGATAGTGTGGGAAGGAGGCATGGGGAATTGGAGTTGGACCATGGGGGGATGTCCGAAGAGGGGAATAGGACTAGGACAGGGTCCTTTGCCAGAGGGGTGGTTTGAGCCCAATAGTGAGGTGGCAGGGTTCGGGATCTGGGTTGGAGAATGGGAGAAGCTAGTACGTGCCTGGCATGGTCTTGGCTTGGTCCTTTCTTTGACTTTTGGGTGGCCCATGGTGTGTGGGTGAGATTCGGGGGTCTTTGGAGGTTGGGGTTTTGGCCAGGGCTTCTCTTGCTGCGCTAAGAGTAGGGAAGCATGGGTTGGGAGCAGAGGTGCTATGTTGTGCCGGGTTGGGGTTAGAAGGTTGGTTTTCCTGGGTCACTGGGTAGTCCAGAATATTCTGGGGGTTAATGTTTTCTGCTCCTGCTTTCCATATTGCTGCTCTTGATTGAGCGGAGTGAGATCTACTAGGATGGTGTAGCTGGTGGGAGGGAAGACTAGGATGATGGGCTTTGCATTCGGGATGGCTGAGTTAGGGTGTTGTTACTTGTGAGGCCTACTGAAGTGCCAGCATGCGGCTCTGATTTTCCCAGCGTTTGGCATGTTGTCTAACCTGTGAGAAGCGTACTTCAGATGATGTGACTGAGTGGAGGGTGTACATTCAACTGGGCACGTCCAACTGGGGTACCACACTAGATGTGTACTTTCCTGGCCTTGGGAAACTGGTCAGAGTATTACGAGTGGGTTGGGCACCTGGATAGAGGGGCTTGGGGTGGTGCACCTAAAAGGGGGTACCACAGTAGACAATAAAACGTAGTAGCTCATAGATTTGTGACACCTGGAAAGTGAGAGCAACACCTAAAGGGGGCTACAACAGTGGACAGTAAAATACAGTAGCACTTAGATTTGGGACACCTGGATAGTGGGAGAAAGGCCTAAATGGGCACACAAGAGTAAATAGTAAAATACAGTAGCACTTAGATTTGGGACACCTACAGTCTTATGTGGAACTTGTCTGTTGTTGTGGCGGAACTGTATGCAAGACCTTCACCCACCACAGTCTCACGGAGAAGTGCACTTTGGTGGCTTTGTCACCTACGGCTGCTGTGGAATGCCTGACTTCATGCACTGGTGTTTTTTTGAAAAAGATATTTTTTCGGCCTCATCTGGAAGTTCATGTCTATCGGAGCAATTACTATATAATGACTTTGGATTTGAAACTGGCTCTCATTCTGCATGCCACTTTATTTCACCTCATGAATGGGGTTTTCGCTGCTTTCAGTCATTCTTTTTCAGGTTTATTGACTCTGCCCAGGGAGGTGGTCCATTTTTGGTGGCAGTACTGAGGCTGTCCTCGTGTTTTTGGTGCTGGGATGGTTAGTCACAAGTTCTGTTGTGACATGCTACAGCTTGTTGTTTCTGATTAAACCTTTTTTATTTGTCATATGTTCTTGTGGTTTTATGGGGGGTGGGACTCTTGGGAGTGATCTTTCTATTTTTATTGGGGTTTTGCTTGGGTTCTTTTTTTTGGTTGGGGATACATTTTCAATGCTTGTTGATTGTTTCTTAAGTGCCTTCGGAGGGGTCCTGGGGATTGTTCTGAATGTTGTTTCAATTGTTTTTTGGGCTGAATAGACTTCGCAGTCTTGTCTCTTCTTCGGTTTTTCACTTTTTGTTTTGTTTTTGTTTATATTTTAATGTGTGTCATTTCTTTGGTTTTTTATTTTGTTTTTGTACAGTTTCTGCTCTTGATGTTTTAGACCTACGTAGTGTAATGATGACCTCAAGCACCGGTGGGACAACCAATGATCTCTGGATTGTCTCTTGGAATGTGAATGGGGTCAATAATTTGCTAAAGAAAAAGAAAGTGTTTCATATGTTGCAGGACATGCACGCTGACATATGCTTCTTACAGGAGACTCATATTTTGGCAGATGAAATTTGTAGGTTGGAAAAGGAGTGAGTTGGCTCTGCTTATGGCTCTTCTTTTTCCTCTAGGTCACGGGGTGTAGCCATTTTGTTTCGGAAGAGACTGCCTGTCAAAATTTTACGAGAACTTGCTGAAAAGGATGGTAGGATGATAGCCTTGTTGGTGGAGTTTCAGGGGGAATTGTTAACGCTGTGCAATGTGTATGCACCTACTGTGGATGATGGTTCCTTTTTTAGAATGGTTGCGCAGACCCTTTTGGATTTGAATAATTCAAATATGATACTTGGAGAGGACTTAACACTGTGGTTGATCCTCTTCTGGATAGGAGCCAGGTCAGGCGGGTGACACGGGGTGATCAGCATCATCAGGCGCTTGGTTCGCTCTTGGAGCAACACAATTTGAGAGATACTTGGTGTCTGAGAAACCTGGGGAAGCGTCAATACAGTTTCTTTTCTAGTGCTCATGGTGTGTTCTCTAGACTTGACATGAATTTTACTGGTGGGAATGTGTCGGAGGGTGTTGTCTCCAGTGAAATTGATAATATTCTATTGAATGATCATGCCCCCATTGTGATGCATTTGGGACTTAAATATCGGTGTGTCAGGACTTTCTCGTGGAGACTGAACACCTCTATATTGTTGGATGATGATATATTGGATTGGATTGTTTCGGAGGTGAATTATTTTGTTTTGGAGAACCGCTCAGATCAAATCAGTGTGGCGAACACGTGGGAAGCCTTCAAATGCTGTATGCGTAGCGTCTGCTTAGGGCTGTCTATTGGTAAATGGAAGAGCAATGAGAGGAAGAGACAGGCTCTTGATTTGCGTATTGGTGAGATTTCTCAGGATTTGATGCTTTATCCGACTGACTCGGTCAAATTGGCTACTCTGAAGAAACTTAAAAAAGAAATGGAAGACTTTTTGTCTCTGTGGGCTGAGCGTAGTTTGTTCTTCTCTAAATGCACTTACTTTGAAAAAGATGACTGAGTCGGCAATTGCTTCTATGATGGACAGGGAGGGTAGAATCTCATTTGATCAGAAGAAAATTAACTAAATTTTTCATGACTTTTACGAGAATTTGTATAGCGATGAGTCTGATGTTACGGGTAGGTGGGAGGACTTCTTTGGCAATTTAAATTTGCCTAGGATTCAGGATGCAGATCGGGATCTTCTTGGTGTTGTGATATCGGTTGATGAGATCAAGAGATCAATTTCGGAGCTGAATGTGGGTAAGTCCCCGGGCCCGGATGGGCTCCCTTGTGAGTTCTATAGGATCCTCCCTAACTCGGCCTTGGAACGCTTGAGAGATATGTTTGTGCCTAGTAGACTTGTTGGGTCATTACTTAAAAGTACGAAACATGCTTCCATCTCAGTCTCAGTAATCTTCTGGCCAGTTATCGTCCGATTAGCCGTATCAATACAGATAATAAGATTCTTGCCAAGGTTCTTGCTATGCGTATGGTACATTTGATGCCTGCTTTGATCGCTGAGGAACAATCCGGTTTCATGAAAAATTGATGTACATCTAGTAATATCAGGAGGTTGTCACTTACAATGGAAATTGCGCATAAGATGGATTGTGATGCCGCTGTACTTTCCCTTGTTGCGGAGAAAGCTTTCGACAGGGTTAGCTGGGATTACTTGTATTCGGTACTGAGAAGGATGAATCTGGGTGAGGATTTTATTTCTTGGGTTGCTCTTCTGTATGCCAATCCTACTGCTGATGTAAAGAATAATGGGGTGATATAGGAACCTTTTTGTTTGAAGCGGGGCACGCGTCAAGGTTGTCCATTTTCTGATCTGTTATTCATTCTGGCGAATGAGCCTCTCGCGGTTTGCATCAAAAATGAACTGGATTTACATGGTGTTAATTGTTGGGGTGTGGTGCAAAAGGCTTGGCTTTATGCAGATGATCTCTTGTTGGTGCCGGAAAATTTGGAAGTGTCCCTGCCCTGTCTGATGAGGATTTTATTTGATTATTACGTTTGTTCAGGATACAAGATTAATCGCCTGAAGTCAGAAGTGTTGCCCCTGTCCAATAGGTGTGATAAGACTCAGGTTACTGGGCTGGGGTTTACTTGGTGTGATGTGCGCTTGTGCTATTTGTGGGTATGGCTGACGTATCCTGTCTCCCTTAGGTTGACGAAAACATGAGTGTAGTCATTCGGGATTGTAAAATAGATTTGGAAAGATGGTTTCTGCTTAATCCTTCCCTGTGGGGTAAAGTCAATGCCCTGAAAATGAATTTGGCACCCAGAATTAACTTTGTATCTAGCATGCTTCCTTTGAAAATTAAGAGTTGTTATTGGAGGGATCTAGACCGTCTTGTTCAGGAGTTTTTATGGGACTGAAAACCACCGAGACTTAGCCTTTGGAAGTTAGAACTTCCGGTCCATTTAGGTGGTTAAGGAGTTCCGAATTTTAGGGCCTACCATTTGGCCTTTTCTGCTCATTCTTTTGTACCATTTTTGAGAGATGAAGCTGGGCAATGGCGGAATCGAATGCCTATGGGCCGTTGGGCCCCAGTGCCTTGCTGACCACTAATACTAAGATTTCAGGGGGTAGTCTGTTAACGACGTCATTCTTGCGCACCTCTTGGAAGGAAGTATTTTCATTGCTGGGTCGTGATGCTTTTAAATGCAGGAGTGCCTCGATCTGGCTGAATCCAAAGATTAGGGATAATTCTAGGACGTTTTTTTGGCCAGAATGGTTCTTGATGGGTATTAAGCAGGTCTCTGACTTGGGTAATGATGTTTGGTGGTTGACTGCTGCTGAGTTGAGAGTAAGATGGAGTTTTGAAGGTTTGTCAGACTCGGCTTATAGACGCCTGAAGAGGTCTGTGGGTGAGGTGGACTGGTCCGACTCTTTTGATGTGAATATTTTTCTGGCTGATTCAAATGGAAAGGGTGGTGGTCTGGCCAGTAGGCTGTATAAGCTCATTGTGTCCCATTATCGGAATAATGACAGTTTACGGAGAGCTTGGAGTTAGAGAATTGGGTCTGAAAGTGATGACGGTGCCTGGCTGAAAATGTGTGGTAATGTCTCCTTGTGTTTGCTGAATCTGAGTGAACGGTCTCGACAAATTAAGATTTTAAATCGTGTGTACTGGTGTCCAGAAACTCTTCATAAAAGAGGCATGAGTGACAATGATGATTGTTGGGGTTGCATCCAGGAGGTGGGGTCTCTGGAGCACATGCTATGGAGCTGTGTGCGGGTCCAAGATTTTTGGAATAGTGTCTGTGATGTGTGTGTCAGGATTTTGGGTGATGGGTCTGTCTTGGATTTTAGGACTGTGATCCTGGGTGATGATTCGGGGTTGGCTGAGGTCAGCTGTGCACTTAAAAAATGGTCTTTTAGAGCTTTTATTGTGGCCAAACGGTTGATTCTCCGAGGGTGGAAGGGTAGGGCCCCTTCTTCCTTTGAGGAATGGCTCCAGGAAATGCACTGCCTGTCTAGAACTGAAAAATGGATTTACAAATTGAAAAGTAATTTGTCTTTATATGAGAAGATCTGAAATATGTTCAATGATTTCTTTTAACTTTTGTTTCTCCGTGCTTGTCTTTCTGATACTGTTCTGATTGCAGTTCCTGCTTTTGTTTCTATATATACTTGTAAATAAATAAATAAAAAAAATAAAAAATAAAGATTTGGGACACCTTTATTGGGGGGGAAAGGCCTAAATGGGCATACAACAGTAAATAGTAAAATACAGTAGCACCTAGATTTGGGACACCTGCATAGTGGGAAAAACGCCTAAATGGCGATACACCAATAGATGGTAAAATACAGTAGCATTTAGATTTAGGACTCCTGAATAGAGGGAGAGAGGCCTGAATAGGCATAGAACAGTAGACAGTATAATACAGTAGTACTTAGATTTGGGATACCTGGATAGAGGGAAAGAGGCCTAAATGGACATAAAACAGTAGGTGGTAAAATACAGTAGTACTTAGATTTAGGATACCTGGATAGAGGGAGAGACGCCTAAATGGGCATACAACAGTGGACAGTAAAATGCAGTAGCACCTAGATGTGGGACACTGGGATGCCGTCTAAGTGGGCCTACAACAGTAAACAGTAAAATGCAGTAGTACCTAGCTTTTGGACACCTGGATAGTAGTAGATACGCCAAATAGGGTTGACATAGTAGACAGTAAAAAACAGTATCACCTAGATTTGGGACACCTGGATAGTGGGAAAGAAGCCTAAATGGGGTAGATGGTAAACTACAGTAACACTTAGATTTTGGACACCTGGATAGAAGAAGATAGACCTAAATGGGCATAAAACAGTAGACAGTAAAATAGAGTGACTTTTGCTGCAAGTACAACAGTGGGCAGTTTGCCTGGATGTGAGATATGGCTGACTAACACAATGTATCCCGATGCGAGATATGGCTGACTAATACAATCTACCTAGATGCACGATATGGCTGACTAACACAGTATACCTAGATGTGAGATATGGTTCAGTGATGGTTGGCCTAGGCATTGGATGTGGCTAACATATGAATATGCAACTGACTACACGCTTTTAGATAATATAATAAGGTAATAAGGTTGGTCATGTCAGTGTAAACTGAGCAGTAATTGCTGATCCCCATGTCCAGACCTCACCTACATTGTCAGTCTCTGCTGGTTGACGACTGCAGGCACCGCAGGCTAACATAGGTCAACACGGTCTGGAGCTGCTTCTTCTTCAGGAGCTGTCCTTTGACCCAGGGTCCTTTACTGAGGGGGCTGCAATGTGCACTGGGTCTACCCTGAGTACATCACTTAATCCAGGCGAAGGTCCAATCAGGGTCTGTGGGAGGGATGGGAGGCAGGTGGGATGGGCAGCAGGGAAGTGTAAGCCAAGGGAGGGTGGTGGGAGGCGCAGGATGCAACACTGGCCGAGTTCAGGTCATGGAGGGCAAAATTTAAACAGAAGTGGAAGCAGGGCCTACAACAGCTATGATTCAGCAATACACTCCAAACACAATGCAGGGTGGTGGGAAACAGGTAGAGGGCTGATGGAGAGGCTGGACATGCCGAAAAGTGGCTAGGGGCTGAATTTGGGAAAAAATAAAGTAAATTGCAGCCTGAATAGACAAAGTGAGCAGTAAGCTCTAAACACAATGCAGGCAAATGCGGATGGCACTTACCAGGTATGGAGCGGCAGGTTGCAAAATTCAGATTTGGTGAAACCCCAGCAGTAGTAAAATTCAAATGTGATGAGACCCCACAATGGCTGTATTCAGAGTGGGCAAGATTAAAAAACAGCAGAGCTCAAAATGGTGAAACTCGAACAGTAGCAACATTTTATTGTGGAAAGTCTCACAGACACAAACTGCATATGTGGTGAACCCGCACAGGGATAGGATTTAAATGTGGTTAATCTTAAAAGTAGCACAATTCCAAAATGGTAAAGCCACACAGTTTCAAAAATCGAATATGGTGAAACCTCACAGTGACAAAATTCAAAGGTGTTGAAACATCAAAGTAGCAAAATTCAAATGTGGTGAAATGTCACAGTGGGAAAATGCAAATGTGCTGAAACCCCACATTAGCAAGATTCAAAAGTAGTAAAATTCATATGTGTTGAAGCCTCACAGTAGCAACACTCCAATTTGGTGAATTCTTAAAGTGGCAAATAAAATAAAAATACTGAAACCCCACAGTATCAAGAATCAAATGTGATAAAACCTCACAGTAGCAAGATGCATATGTGGTGAATCCTCAAATAGCTAAATTTGAGTGTGATGAAACCTCATAGTGGCAAAATGAAAGTACGCTGAAACCCCACATAAGCAAGATTCAAATCTGCTGAAAACTTACAGTAGTAAAATCCAAATCTGGTGAAACCTCGCAGTGGCGAGACTCAAGTGTGGGGAAACCTCACAGTAGTAAGATTCAAATGTGGACAACCACCAAAGTAGCAAAAGTCAAATGTGGTGAAACTTTACAGTGGCAACATGCAAATGTCCTGAAACCCCACAAAGCAAAAGTCAAATGTGGTCAAATGTCACAGTAGCAAAACTCAAATGTGGTGAACCCTCACAGTGGCAAATGAAAATGTGCTGAAACCACATAGTGGCAATATTCAGATGTGGTGAAACCTAACAGTAGCAACATTCCAATTTGGAATAATCCCACAGCAGAAAAAGTCAAATGTGCCGAAACCTCAAAGTGGCACAATTAAAATGTGGTGAAACCTCACAGTAGCAAAATTCAAGCTTGATGAAACCTCACTGTGACAAGATACAAATGTGGTGAAACCCAGCAGTAGCAAGATTCAAACGTGGCAACATCTCAGAGCAGTACAATCCAAATGTGGTGAAACCTTGCAGTGCACGACTTAGATGGGGTGAAACCTCAAAGTAGTAAAACCTAAATGTGGTGAAACCTCACAGGACCAAATTCAAATGTGGAGAAACCCCAAAGTAGCAATATTTAAATGTGGTGAAATCTCACAGTAGCACAATTCAAAAGTGGTGAAACCTCACAGTAGCAACATCAAAATATGGTGAAAACCTCAAAGTGGTAGAGCACTGTGTTAACATTTTGAGCATCCATGACACCCTCTGCCTATATTTTTGTCTTTCTGCTGCTAACTACCTTGTATATAAAGTGGTTCACATATCTCTTCTTTTCTGGCTCTTCCGGAGCTCGCTGTGACTTCTTCTGGCAGGATCCTGTCAGCGGCGGCGTGTTGTACTTCCTGAGGCGGCTCCATGTGAGCTAAGGGGCTCTTGCAATGGCTTCCTGATGTTGCTCGATCTGCAGGGCCTCAATTTATTTACTAAGCAGCGCCATCTCATGGCCATTTAAGATATCCCCGCCCGAGTAGCTTTTCTCTTCATTGCTTGGCTATTTGTTACTGCCATTTATTGCTGCTGACAGAATTTACAAGAGTATTTACCAGCACTTTTCTATCCACGTAATGTCCTCGTTTTACTCTCCAGTCAGAGCATGGACTTATCTGAATTTTCACATCTGGTCTTGAGGGCCCTACTATAATCGTCTTTTTTCATCTGACATATCTGTGACTATGACTTCTGTGAGAGGTGGTCAGAAAGCATCCATTGTGAAAGACTTACAGGCTGGAGCATCTTCTTCTACCCACAAAATCCCTACAAGTGGTGAAACCTCACAGTAGCAACATCAAAATGTGGTGAAAACCTCACAGTGGGAGAGCGCTGTGTTAACATATCGAGCATCCATGAGACCTGCTGCCTATATTTTTGTCTTTCTGCTGCTGTTGCCTACCTTTTCTACATAGCGGTTCACATATCTCTTTTCTGGCTCTTCCATAGCTTGATGTGACTTCTCCTGGCAGGATCCCTTCAGTGGCGGTGTGATGTACTTCCTGGGGCAGCTTCATGTGACGTGAGGGGCGGTTGGAGCGGCTTCCTGATGTCGCTCCATCTACAGGGCCTCAATTTATTGACTAAGCATGGCCATCTCATGGCCATTCATGATATGCCCAACTGAGTATATCTAAAGGGTGTCTTCCTTTTACTCTCCTGTCAGAGCAAGAACTTACCTGAATTTTCACATCTGGTCTTGAGGGCCCTACTATAATTGGCTATTTACATCTGACATACCTGTGACTATGTCTTCAGTGAGAGGTGGTCAGAAAGCACCAGTTGTGAAAGACGTACAGGCTGGGGCATCTTCTTCTACCCACAAAAGCCCTACAAGTGAGTAGCCTTCCCCACCAGTTCTCCTGATCCTTATATGGATGTGCTTTTGCAGGAAGTAAGGTCTATCATGCTCTTCATGGAGGCTACCAATCAATAGCTTCAACAATTGGATGCCAGATGGTGTGCCTTTGAAAGCAGGCTGGGGGAGCTTGAAAACAGAATAATCACTGTGGAAGATATATCATAAATAATTGTACACCTTAAAACATTCAAAGATCTTCAAAAACACAATGAAGAATTGGATAATAGAGGCAGACATAACAACCTTCGCATATTCGGTCTGCCAGAGTGATGTGAGGGGAGTGATGCTATCTTGTTCTTACAGAAAATGCTCCCTTATTTGCCTTGTATATCTCCAGCGGTAGTTCTTAACATTCAGTGGACACGCTGCAACGGATCTAATGCTGGCCTTCAAGTCTCGCGCCCTGTGCCTCCCTCTTTCATTTTTGTAATGCTGGAAATACACACAATTGACACTTATTGTTACGAAAGGCAATGCAAAGAATAATCTTATGCAAAAGGAAGCAGAATGTACATCTCCCAAAATGTGGCTAAGAAGAAAGCACAACGTAGGAAGGAATTGCTATCATACCGCTCTGTCCTCAAGCAACTCAATGTCAGATATGGTCTTTAACTCCCGTGCCCATTCAAATTCACCTTTAATGGTAGAACCTCATTCATGAGGATACTGCTGACCTCAAACCTTTCATCAGATCCCTAGAATCTGATAGTATGGCTGCATCGTTACAGCCAAATACTCCAGCAATAGCCCACTGAGTCTCCAGTAGTCTTCTAGGCCCTTCTGTTACCACCTAGCCCTAAGTGTCTCTCTTTATCCTCTCCCGTTGTAAACTTGGCATACCCTATGGTTTTCATTTCTCATTTTTTAGATTATCCTGTGTTTTCTCACTTTTCATTTCTTAATGTTGCGTACTGTACGTGTCAAGTTCTACTACTTCCCTATTGTGTCTCTCCCCTTTAGTGTTCTATACTTTTTGCTGTGTGCGGTGCAACATCAAACAATATCGGCCACACATATCAAGATATGGTATGTTTTGCCTTTCCACCTCCACATTTATTACATGCTAATTTATGTCTGTAATTTATACATTAGTAAGTCTTAACTTCTTTAAATGGTGTTTACATGTATATCTTGGAATGTTAAAAGTATCAATAACCCAATTAAAAGACATAAGATAATTTCACACTTGCCAGAAGTACATCCCATCAGTAACATATGTCCAAGAAAGAAATGTGTCCATCTTTTTGGGGTCAGGATGTCATTGCCAGTCCGGCCGATGGCAAGAAGAATGGAGTTGCTATACTCATTCACAAACGTCTAACTAATATGATCCTCAATAAGGACTTTGACTATGAAGGTAGGTGGGTCTGGGTGCATTTACAAATTTGCACAGATGTCATATACATTTTGAAAATGTGCAGGCTCTGGATCCTCAATTTTGAGATACCATTAGACAGGTTATTTTCCAATCTGACCTCACTATTCTTATTGTTTCTGGTGATTTTAATAACATTATTGACCCTTTTGTAGACAGGAGATAAAAATCATGAATCCTTTATTTGTTGCTTATTGGAGGCTGGACTGCTTGATTCTTGGTGATTATCCCACTCCACTGACTTTGATTTTACTTTTCAATCCTTACCCCATGACACCTTCACATCTGGATTACATTTGTGCATCTAAAACCCTACCCGGGGACATTATTGACTCAAAAACTGCAAATATTGTAATAGCTGAGCTTGTCCCGGTAATTACTAGTGTTGACTTCATAGTTATTAAACAAAAAATAAATAGATGGAGATTTAATAATGTCCTTTTGCATGATTAACTGTTTGTACAATCCTTCCCCACATTCCAGAATCAATATTTTTCAGATAATCGTGATGAAGACACATCTAAGGTCAATAATTGGCATGTTTTTGAAGCTGATATAAGAGGTCATATTATTGCCTATGCGAGGCAAAGAAAAAAGAACATAGAAAGGAACTGCATGCTTTACATCAATATCTCACTATCTTTGAAAAGCAATATTACCAATCCCCTAAAGAATTAGGATGCCATAAGGTGCTGTCCTTACTTTTCATATTAATATGAAAATAACTGAACAAGCGTCAGTTGCCATTTTAAAATGCAAATCTAAGACTTACCAAACATCAAATAAATTCAGCAGAGAATTAGCTTGTTATATTAAGGAAATAAAAAATAGATCCTTCATATCCCGCATTAAAAATGATAGAGGCCCTACAGTTTTGGAACTTTGTGCAATTTTGGAAGTTTTTCAAGAAATTCTATTCTAATTTCTATTCTCCTCTAAATGATTACTCCCCAGCTAATCTTAATACCTTTTTTACATAGAATTAACAGGAACTCCTATGCAAACATGGATCTTAGTGGTTCGGACAGCCTGATTCCTTTATTTGAAATAGCTTAGGCCATTAAAGGTCTACAGAAAGGAAAGGCCCTGGTCCAGATGGTTAATCCAGTTAATTATTTAGTCACTTCTCCAATATTATCTCCTCTACATAGGAATCACGCTTCACATTATTTTCAAACAGAGGATCTGCTTCTGGCACATTTACTGAGGCTTTATTGATTCCCTTTCTGAAATCTCAGAAAAAACACAGATCTTCCAAAGAATTATAGACCAATTTCTCTACTTAATGTTGATTGTAAGATATTTGCCAAAATCAGGTCTAATATAATTGAATCATACCTTGAAAAGCTGAACAAATCTGATCAAATTGGGTTCATCAAAGGAAGAAATATTTCATCCAATGCTAGATTTCTTCTCAACGTCATTCACCTTATTAAAAAGGATAACAATGATAGTGATGTTTACGTAGCAATTGTGCTTGATGCCTAGCATGCTTTTGACAGAGTAGATTGGAATTATCTTTTTCAGGCCCCACAATGTCATGGCTGTGATGAAGGTTTAATTTCCCTTGTCAGACCCCTTATCTTTAATCCCAGAACTTCTGTCTTTAATAATGGCCAGACCTTGTCCATCTTTCATCTTAAGAGGAACAAGAAAAGGGTGCTTCTTGTCTCCTATTCTTAATATCCTTTCACTTGAACCCTTACTAGAAGTAACAAAAGCATTCCTAGGTTTACTAGTGGTGAACACAAGACTAAAATTGCTGCATATGCTGATGAAATACTTTTACATGTAAAGAACCCCAAAACTCATCTTTCTAATTTAATGAATAATCTGGATCTCCTTTCTTCAGTGTCTGGTACAATCTTAATAGGGATAAATCGGAGATTCTTCCCCTTAACTCTTCCTGTCTGAAACACGAAATTGGTCTCAGGTTCAGTTGGTTTTACACTAGGTATTATACCCTGGTCACTAGCCCACTCCTCACCTGAGGTCTCTGTGTTGAATTTGGAGTTGTCAGAGCTGGTCTCCTCTCTCCTTTCTCTCCAGGCACTCGTAGTCTTCTTCTTTACGGTTCTTTCTTTCTTCTTGAAGAGATAGGTATGGGGTCCCCCGGAGGCCACTTCGCCAGTAAGTCTATCTGCCCGGCAGCAGGGACTCCGGGGAGCCCACCCCAACCAGGGGAAAAAGCTTTGGCTTAAAAAAAACCTGCAATGATGATGTGTAGTGGCTGTGGCTTGATTCTGCTGTAGGCTTGAGGGTGGTGCAGGTAGCAGTAAAATCCTTGTTTTGACTACAGGTTCCAGCATGCACCAGTACAGGAGGGAACCCACAACAGCCAGGAGACGTGGGGTGTTCAGATGGAGAAAGGAGAGTATGGATAAGTACAGAAGTAGAAGACAGGGCAGCATCAGACGGTTAAATGCAAAATAAGATGTTAACGTGTAACGTGGCTGCAAGACGGGCAGCTGCGAGTGTCTTAATTCAAACAATTGCTTGTCTGCCATGATGAATGGGCCACCGTGAGAAGTCCTTCTGCAAACACGACAGCAACAAATGAAAAGCAAGCGGAGGAGTCTGTGGTCCCAAAACAAAGGCATCACTTCACAACGCTGCGGCAACCATAAAAAGAAATAAGCGGCCAAGATAATTTACTGCCGTAGATGCATGCGGGACCAATAAAGCAAAGGTCCAAAAAGGAAGGTGCCGTGCAGGGCACAGGAAAAAAAGCAAGCTGCTAAGAAGGGGAATGAGAGAAAGCAGCTTGGTAGAAATACACACAGAGGAAAGAAAAGCTTTGGAAGAACACACACATGAAACAGGAGCGCTGTCTCACCAAGCATGACTGCAAAGAGGAGTGACAACGCACCGGTCTTGAACACCTGGTGCCTAATTATAGTGCTGCAGGGAAAACCGAAAAGGCTAGAGCGTTGCCACACGTTCCCTATGGAACGTGATGGAATGCCTAGTACCCCCTCACTCTATCCCATAGCTTCCAGGAGCGAGTCATGACAATTGGCTCATTTGATTTGAAGTGGTGTGATATCTCTTTTAAATATCATAGAGTATGATTCACCTCTTCGGTTTGCAACACCATTAAACTTAATATGAATAACCTGATAAATAGGCTTTGTGATTTAACGTCTGTATGTTTGCATTTTATTTATCCTTGTCTAACAAAATGATGTTATAGCCAATTATTTTTTATTTACAATGCTTCCAATTGCTCTTCCAGCATCTTTTTTTGTTCTATTAACTCAATTCTGGTCAACTTTTTATGGGGATAAGGGAAACATAAGTGAATTGTCAAACTCAAGGCCCCTTTTGATACAGATGGGGTACGATTTCCAGAATTCAAGTCCTATCATGGGGCGTTTTTATTAAAACACTCTAGTATAGGACTTTCTTCTGTAAATAGTGATTTCCCTACCTGGCTTATTCTTGTAAAAGAATTGATTTGCTCAATTCATATTTGTGATCTCATTTACATTTTTGGTTAACTCTCTTCCAGGTTTTCCACCCTGTTAAGTCTTCCTCGTATACTCTGAAGGGTTTCCTCCTTTCCTTTACAAATTCTCCTTCCCAGTGGTTCACACCATATTTATGGAATAATAATTCAATTACAGCTAAAGAAAGGTATCAGGTGTGTTCACCAAATTGATCATGCTCCAAATATGAGATCCTTCCGTGATCTTTCCATGATCTTAGGGAAAATCTCTCTTTACCTGTTTCAGATCTCAATTTTGACAATAACTTAATTAATGCTTGCCTAGATACATTTTACTATTATACTGATAATGAACTAATATCCAATCACACTAGATTTCACCTTTTGGCTATAGCTTCTGAAATTAAGGCTGCAAAATGTTATAATGTGTTACTGCATGTCAGACCACTGTCCATGAAATGGGTTTCTGAGTCTCAATGGGACTTTTATTGTGTCTCTTGCTATCTTTCACAAATATTCTACTTGGTAGCATTGTATTTAATAGTTATGGTGTTGATTTTTATTTATTTTATTCTTTTTGATCTTTTTATTTTTTTCATTTATTCTGTTTGATCTTTTTATTGCGGTTGCCATCAAATTAATTGCTGCAAATTGGAAGCAATTTCAAAATATCACTGTAAAAACCTACTGGAACATTACATGTCATACACAAAGACTTGAACAATGTATGGCTAATCATTTAAATGTATCAGCTAAACATGAAGTCAACTGGTCTCATTTCCTGAATTATTTAACCTATGACAACTTAAATTCCTGCTAATTCTCGCTCTGGTATGCTGCACTTTTTTTAACATAATGCATTGTGCATCCACCCTCTTAATGTATTATGTATGTCTTGTGTGTTTGTGTTTATCACCCCCCCCTGCTAGTCCATTGTATATACTCCTTAATGCAGTTAACACGGCCCATGTCTTATATAGCTTTACATGCAGGTTAAGGGTTACATGCTTTCTTCTACATATAGCTCATCCCTCATTTATCATTTTATCAATGGTTTACTCCTGTGTTACATTATTTACACTGAACTATCTAATTTTAATATAATTTTGGTAATTAACCCTCCTATATTGTTTTGAAAGTTTATGTTGCAAAACCTTCTCTTACATGGTTGTGCATGTTACATATACTACTGCAATGTATTTATCTTGTTCACATTTTCTCAATAACCCTATTCAAATCTATTAAACCAGAAATTGGATGAAACTTCACAGTACCAAAATGTAAATGTGGCGAAACCTCATTGTCGCAACATTCAAGTGTGATGACACCTTACAGTGGTAACATTCTAAAGTGATGAAAAGCCACAGTAGATTTGGTGAAATCTCACAGTAGCAACATTCAAATGAGATGATTGAGATGAAACCCCACAGTGTCAGGATTCAAAGTGGACAAGATTCTTAAAACACTGGAACTCAAAAGGTGTAAATCATACAGTAGCAGAACTCTGATGCGGTGAAACCTCACAGCTGCAACAATCACAATGACAAAGTTCAAAACTGCAAAAGTTCCAGGTTTCGAGACTTCACAATAGCAGAATTCAATCAGCGGATTTCCACATGGTGAACAAATTATGGATTCAAACGTTTGTGGTATCTTGTGTCATCCCTTACCTTTTTGTCTATGGTCCTCTGGGTTGGCGGGGGTGAGGGGGACTGCAGTGCAGGGCTGGGCGCCAGCCAAACAGGTATAGCCCTTATCCACTGTTCTTTGCCAGCTACACCAGCACGGCTCACTGTAGAAATAGAACTGGGGAGGGGCTCAGATGACTGCCTGGGCCTATTGAAAGCCTGGATTTCTTGTTGTTGCAAAAACCAAGACAAACCAAGGGAAAAACACCAATCCAGCTGAACGCACACAAAGGCCTTCTTTTAAAGCATTGCGAAAAAGAGGGACAATCAGATTTATTGTCTAATTAATCCAAATAACTCCAGCAGGACACCAAGGTCTTTTTTAAAGGCTAGGAAATGGAGGGGAAATGGGATTCAAGGTCAAACTAATCCAGACAAATCCATCAGGACACATAGCCTTTTTAAAAGGCTGGAAAATTGAAGGAAAAAAACAGATTTAAGATCAAACTAATCCAGATAACTCCAGCTGCACACACAGGTATTTTTTTCTTTTTGTAAAGGCAGTAACATGGCGGGAAAATCAGATTTAAAGTCAAACTAATCCCTATAACTTAAGGAGGGCTCTCAGGCAGCTCCTTCCGCACAGCAACACTCCTCTCCACATCCAGTGCTCTCTTTCCTGCATTAATTTGCATTGATACAATTTTTTATTATAAGATAGGTGGCAGTGGTCACTTTTACAGAGATTCTGCTAATGTAACATAATGTTACAAGCATACTCCCAGGGGTTCCACATATTGCATGGGTGCTGTAAAATTATAAGGTACAAAACATTCCAAGGTCATGGAATCTGAAGAGCTGTGAACTCTGGATCGGACAGATGCTGGGGGTGTGGAGTACCAGTGGTCGAAGTGGGGGGGAGCAGGTGGGAGAGCAGTGCTCCTCTACTTTTTTAAAATTATATTTTACTGTTCCAATACTTTTATTTTAAAAAGCAACCATTCCGGAATGGTTTTGTTTTCAAATAAAAGTGTAACAAGCAGTTGAAACTTGCACTTCAGTGCACTGCACTGAACGTTCCCTTAAACTACATGCACATTTTTTGGGGGGTTTGTAGTTCTACTACTTCTTTTCATACACTTCGACCACTGTGGAGCACACAAGGTTAAGTATGTGTTGTGCTTGTGCACACCCTTAAATATGTACATGAACTTGATTTTACCAAAAAATTGGCCTACTTTGGCAAATCTCAGATAGCCTTCAAACAGAGTTAAGAAATGTAAAATGGCCATCTCCCCAAAATACCACAACACTCATCTTTGAGTTATATTTATAGGGAAAGATCATCCAAGTACTCCCTACCTCACTTTTACTCTCTCTGCTTACCTAGCCTATGTTTGTGCCCTCCCCGTCTTCCACGTGCAAAAGAATAAGATAGACACAACCCGGATGGGGAATGAGGCAAAGAGAACAGGCTGCGAGATTTCAAGGTAAGGTTTATATAAGCAAACTGGCATCCAAAGAACTCTGCTGCCTATGAGAGCGCTCTGACAATAATTAAGGTTACAGTACATTTTATAGGTCAAATGTGTCATAGATGATGCAACTAACATAGGGTACTACTTTGGTTCAGGATTGGACAGTCCATATAGTGCCTATGGTGAGGGCGGCATCTCTTCCTTCGGATTGGCTGCTTGGTTGGCGGGAGGATGGACGTCAGGCATCTCACCATCTGTGCTCCGGATGGGTGAAGGTCAGGTCGTTGTGGCGCAGGATGGCCACTAACTAAACTAACATAATATGTTCTCGAAAAGCATGCACTAAATACTAATCATTCGAAGTCTTTGAACAAATCATTTTGTACTAAACTTCACACATATGTCTAAACTATCAATAACATCAGATTATAAGGACATTAGGTTAAGGGTCTTGACCATTATGATAACACTGGTTGAAGTAAGGGTCTGTGTTCGTAAGAATCTCTGGTATGTTGACATTTGTTAGTAGTGGGCAACAATATACTGCGGCAGGGGTCCAATGTTAGTTGGGGGTCGGTTGGGTGGGCCTCATGGCGCGGCCAGCGGTCAGGCACATGAAAGGAATACCTTGCAGGGGCACAGGGTTACAATGGCAGTAAGTTTCCACTGGCGAGGGTACGGGGGCAAGGACACATTTGTGGAGATGGATGAGCTATGTGCTTAGCTCATGCTGGTTCACATGCAGGTAGTGATCTTAGAGGAAGAGTAATGTGTAACATTTGTTCTTTGTTGCAATTACCTCCAGCCTCAGCGTGAGAATGGAGCCGTGAAGCTTTCCAATCAGACTGGGAAAGATGGAGGGGGCCATGTGCCCTGTGTGCATGGCGCTGCAAGAAAGGACGAGAAGCGTTTTTCTATTATCGCAGTGAGGCCTAGCTACCAAAATGGAGTCAAAAGTCTGTACAAAAAATGAATGCCCTGTGTCCTGCTCACTGGTCCGATGTACGCGAATGTCAACCAAGGCTGGCATCATGTAAGGGCAAGGGGCAAGCCCACCACTGGAGGCACTTGGTCCAAGTTTTCACTGGGAAGTAAAGGATGGGGGGGCCTACTAGCCCCTCGCTCCCACACATTCCCCCTTTCGATACATCTAACGTAACGAGCTATGAACTTTGCGTTCTGTTATTCTCCCTTCGGAAATACTCAGCTTCAGCAACAGCCTCTTCCCACGCTGGCATACCTTTTAGGGGCATCCATGCTCTGCATACACTCCTCAAGCTATGCCCGCTTCTTGCGTATTCATCAGGAGTGCACGTTAGGTATATTCCACCATCCCCATTCCGGTCCACCCATACTTCTTTGTAACATTGTAGCTCCCTTGGTTCCTTGATTGTTGTGTGGTATAGGTTATCGACCCTGTCCCCATACTGTCTGTATATTGCTGTCATTCTGTATTTTGGAGGATTGTATTCCCCTGTTTGCATTTGTGCATTTATCATAGTTGTTACCGTTGTCAGTCGGCCCATTGTTACCATCAACATAGTTGAGGCAGGCATAGTTTTTGCACAACATCGGAGACCTAATTGGCACACACAGAAAAACAGCATCACAATGACAATGACTGGAATGAGGATTTTCATCATCACGTTGACCCATGACGGTATCCAGCGGAACATGTTGTCAAACCACGTGCTTGGTTCCACTCCGCCCTCTGTTCTCATCCTTTCTCCAAAGCTGTGTACTGCTGATATCACATGGGAGAGTGTCCCGTTATCTGTATCTTCAGATGGCACAAATGTGCAACATGCACTCCCGATTTTTCGGCAAACACTGCCGTCCATCGCTGTGAGGAGATCTAAGACATACCGGTTCTGCATTGTCATTAGGCGCAAGGCACGGAACTCTATTCTTATTACGTTGAACCCTTCTTCAGTGTCATTGGCCAGTTGGATCAGCTCCCAGCGCACTATTTGTAACCATTTGGAATTGGCCCAAGCCTGGAGCCCTGGCGCCAGGAGCGATGCAAAGAATGTCTCTGCGGAGGTGAAGAGCTTGTATTTCTGTGGGATCTCAGCAAAGAGTGCGAATGATTCGGACGAGATATAGTTGGATGATCTTTTTCTTTGAGACAATTTGTTTTTCAGTTCTTTTTCTGACAACAGTTCGTATGCTGGTGGTTCTGTTTTCACTTGTTGGAGCGCTGTCGATGGATCAGCCGGTTGCTTTGCTGGCAATTTACCAGCTGATTCTCCTGCTGCTGATTTGCCAGCCGATTCTTCTGCTGCTCCTTGGATGTGGCTTTCGGGTATTACCATCAGGGCCGTATGGAGGGTGGCTAGGGCGAAAGTGCCCTTCCAGGATGCAGGTAGATGCAGGTAGGCTTGTTTACCGCAAATCCAATACATGCCCATATGAGTGCTGCAGTGCCTTTCTTCATATCAGGTATTATTATTGTCTTGTTTCATCTCTTTGTCACCCCCATGTTCACTTTTCCTTCCCCGTGGAAGCAGAGTTCATGCGGCACTTCCTTTTGTATCTTTATCGGTTTTTCCAGTGCTGTGATCCATGTTAGTTTGGCAATGTGCTGCGACCAGATAGGGGTACAAGCTTCCTTCACCCATTGGAAGTTTTCCTCGGTTAGTCCTCGGAGTGCTTCTGCTTTACACTCAATAGTTTCATCATGCTATTTGTTCTCTGCATACATTGTTCCTTTTATGATGAAAAATGGCTCTTTAATGCGAATCACTCCTTGACGTCTGCTGGTGCATGTTTTCTCATTTTGCAGCATTTCTATTGCGACTGTGTGTGCCTGGAAGGTGCTCTTTATCCTACACAGAACAAGATGAATCAAACATTGAGCCTCCGACAAGGGCACTTCTTGTGGTACCAACATTTTGGGTGTCCCCGATGCATGCGGTATGAGTGAACAGACATAGCAAGTCTCATTCGTTGCTTGCCTTGCTGTGGCACTCATGTCCGAGTACCATTTGTTTGACTGATCGGGGTGGCCCAATGCTCAATTCTATCAAACTGAATTAATGTGTATTAACATTGCACTTTTCTTTCATGGTCTGCAGAGGTAGTTGCATTATATATGGGCTAATGTACCCCCTACCGTGCATTAGAAGGATATTGCAAGTCACAGAGGAGTTTTGTGACCGAATAGAGGAATGAGGCCGAAGGCTGAGTTCCTTTATAAGGTGGCAGAACTCCAAGGTATGTATGGTATAATACATGGCAATACACTGGCATTTCCTTAAATACATTGCCTGCTTAATATAATATAAGGGATCTTCCATTTGCTGATCTATATAGTCAATATAAAATCTGTTTGGATTTTAAATAAAGGATAAATGCAGCTCCGAATGTGATGCAGAAAAAATAGTTCAAGCACATACATTAAATGCATTGGAAAAAACGGTGATTTTGTGCTTTAAAATACGTACTAACATGCAAATTCTATTTTACATGAGTTCAAGTCCAGCAATGCATAAATTAAACATTCTACCATAAAAAGTTCCTTGTCAATTTTCAGTTGCAATGTGTCTCGGAAAACTACTCTGCAGGCAAGGAATTTGGAAATGCTTTTCACAGCTTCATTTAAGTGCTGCAGTGTCAGCTGCAATTCTCTGCTGGCTCTGCTGGCTCAGACAGGAGGAATTGTGACATCACAACTGACCTGTAATAAGAATAATGACATTGTAAACGCTCTGTAATCACTTATTACAGGTCAGTTGTGATGTCACAAGTAGCCAATACTACGACCATTATTTCCAGGCTTAATACAGATATCGCAGGCTTTCATGAAATAACCTTTATCAATGTCTCCCTCGACTATTCTTCTCTGGAGGTTTCAACTGATGCTCTAACTGCACCATGTTGCCATGTTTTTATTTCGTTGTAAAGAAGGACGAGCCTCTTCTACTGAGTTCATGTACTTTTGCAACCATCTTTTACATGATGCAAAAGCAAGACTGTTAATGTTAACAGGTCTAGAGCAGGTAAAACGGAAGCAAAATAAATATGATCATAATAATAATAATGTAATGAATTGCATTTGAAATGTGTCCATGTTCAAACCTCTTTTATCATTAATAATGTCTTCATGCTGCTTCCTGCGGTATTTAGATGTATTACAACTAGTGCATACCATGTTTCCCCTCTCTAATGTGATGTCTCCGTCCACTGGTCACACGTTACGTTTAACAAGTGGAATTATGCTGGGTCTGAATGTTTACCCATTTTTTTTTTTTTTGCAGCATGCTAAAGATCATGGGGACGTCTTCTACAGACACACAGCTGGAGATGTGCACCTCCCACTTCTGCGTGTTGGCCTGCAAGTCACCGTGATGTAAGGATGGATGCGGAATGCAGACATGGCAGATACAGCTCCATAATCTTCAATCAAAGCACACCCAGAAATGATTATGTTTATACACGCTGATCTAATTAAATAACCATAACAGAGTATATTATATGTGTTGCACTCATCTACAGCCCATATTATAATTTGATTTGCTATTCATTATTTTACCAATGATGTAGGAGAGCTGGTGTTGTTTTCCTTCTCTTCTGGGTGAGGTAAGGGAGGTTATGTCAGCATCGTGAGTGTATTAGGATCTGTAAAAACAGGCTTCACATCAAATGCTGCCTGTTTTTACCATCTGCACATTATGGACTTGTATTGCATGCGATGTCGTGAACACGGTATTTTCTTTTTAAATACTTTATGCTGCACTTGGTCCCATGTGAGTATTTTCCGGATTGGCTAACCCATTTGAATTAATTTATGGTAACACGTAGAGTTATCGCTCTACCCATCCATGTTGCATACCCCCTCATCGACATATCTCTGGTCCACTTTAAAGCCACTTTCTCCTAGGGCTCCAATTCAGTCGTTTCTTGCTTTTCGACCCACTTCACTGGTAGATGGTACTTTGTTATGTTGCATTTTGGCTCACATAACAGCCAGCCACACGATGTACCAATCCCTGGTTCACACCCTGAAGGCAAGTCCCTCTATACGCACACTTCAGAGTAAATGCAACCCACTAGGGAAAGAAGACAAGAGACAGCTTTGCAAGGATAACAAGGTTTACTTGTACAAAATACAAGTGCCAGCAAAGAACTGTGCTGCTCGAGAGCACCCTGGTCTTACATCATCAAGCAAGGGTTTATAAACACATAAAGCGTCATTCGTGTACAGGGCATGTTGGTGCTCCTGATTGGAGTCACCCTACACATGGGCCTGCTCCATTGGGGTTTGCTAGGCGATAATTGGCTGTTTCTTCCCTGTCGATCTCGAAGCACGTGGGTCAGCTGGGCTCAATCGTAGCAGTGAAGGTCAGGGCACACATAAAATACATTGGGCCTCATTATGAGTATGGAGGTAGCCATGCCGCTTTTAGCTTTGAAGGGCCCGGTAATTCCCTTTCGTGGGACCAAGACCCGGTACATCCCCATTCCCATTTGAGTTCCCATAGGGCTCAATGGGACTGGGGAGGATGCTAACAACGGGCCTGTAACGGGCCTGTTGTTAGCATCCAGGTCTGCTAGCGGGTTCCGCCAAGGATGCCTGGTTTTACCAGAAGTCCTTAGCGGGACCCGCGAGCAGACTTCATAATGAGGCAGTAGGGGGTTAACGGCGACGGCAGCTCTACCTGCGCTGTTAACCCTCTACCGCACTCATTGTAATGAGGCCTATTGTATCTTAGCTAAGCTAAACAGCTAAAACTGACTATTCACCCATTATGGCAGTCACCTCGGCGGCACAGGAAAGTGGTACCAGGGAGAGGGGAGGATTAAATACAGTCATACAGTCATGCTGACCTATACATTCAGTACATTTATATGATATTTCCTGCACCCTAGGTCTCCCCTCCCCCGGGATTGACCTTAGCTTTACCCTTCTTGGTACCTCATGTTACAGGAGACGTGTGTTGCTGTTAGAGAGAAATGCAGTTGTGTAGACTTTAGATATGTGGTGGGCACCTTATGGAGGTTCGGACCTGGGGGTCGGATGGTTATCACTACGTCAAAAGGTGTGGAGGTCGGGTTAGTGGAGTGGGGCCAGCTCCAGCCTGGCTGGGTGGGGGTCAGAGGCCCGATGACAGGTTAGTGGAGGTGAATGGATGCAGCACAGAGCTGTCTCATGCTCTCCGTGGCCATTCCTAGACAGGGAATACTAAATATTCGCAACACTAAAGGGACAAGAGGGAAATGGACTTCCATGGGAACAGGGCTCAGGTGGAGCAAGCATGTTATGCATATATTGGGCATGGTAACTCTGTGTGAGCAGCATGAGTTTGCAGCTTGTCCTTTCTAGGCCTAAAACAAAATGGAGTCGCAGGACAGGGATATTGCTAGTGCTATGCACCTACTTCTATGCGCTGCAGGGCCTTTATACGAGACCTGGGGATGCGGACTGCTCCCCCCTTGTATTTTATATAGCTTTGTATGGGGTTCGCCTTATTTGGAAGCGCTTAGGGGGGTGCGATAGGCTAATTTCCATCCCAACAACGCCTGGGTTTACACAGTGACAAATGGACAGGAAAGATAAAAGAGGACACACAAAACTAATTTGCATTGCATTAGCTGCATTTAGAAGATCAGGTGTGAGAAGCAAAGAGGAACTAGAGAAACAGAGGCAAGCATGAAGAGAGGGATAAAGAATGGGGACAGTACCAGATAAATGGAGAGCAGGACAAATTATCTTCACTATCGACGGCAGAGTTGTAGACCCATTCAACTTCCCTTCCCTTCCCCACCATTATTCAACAGCACCACAATATAATTTAATCTACAGAGTATGAGTTGGTAGTGTAAATGGAAACCACAGTAGCCACCACTTCTCAGTCACTCACCAATTCCCCTCCACTGCCTATGCTGCCTTGTCGACTGGGACACAGATGTTATCCGTTGAATCCACTATGATCTGGTGCTGATTTTGAGGATCCTGTCACTGTTCTTGCAAAAGCAATGGTATAGTCGACTAGGATTTGGTGCCCATTAATATTAATGAACTTCAGTTTTTCAATATTAGATACAGGAGAGGTCTAGAGATGTAGATCTAGTGCCCTGGAGGGGAGCAAAGAGGTAAGGGGCAGCCTTCCCTCATGGCTCTCTACACCTTCTTCAATCTGCTCCAGGTATTCCCGACTCCCATGCCATGCTGTAGGGTTCCCTGCTGCATGCACCACCCTCCTGGTCCTTCCCCTGTTGTTCCCCTCTGCTGTTAAGCAGGGCTCCATGTATACACCTGCGGCCCCTTGACAGTGTGCAGGTGGGGGTGATTGATCAACCTTGCTGTGTCCACAATTAAAGGGACATGCCTGACCTTCACTGATCTTAGCAGGCATCTTCCTTGTCCCAGTACTAGAGTGGTAAAAGAGCATAGTCTTCATTGCTCTTAGTTGCCTCTTCTTTGTTCCAGTACTGTCAAGTGTCAATTGTGGAGCAATTAGGGGAGCTGGCTTATAAAATCTCATAAAGGTTGGGGGAGTGTTTGGTTGGCTGTCAATAGGGAAAGAGGGATACTATATCGCGCCCAAGGGCACCCCACTCCAAGTCCCTAAGGGCCCTCCACCCAGGTGATCCTCCCTCGCTTCTCCGCCCCCAGGGTCGGGATCCAATAACAATGGCCTTTCCCTGGCCACCTATGCAGAGGATCCAATGGGTCTAGGAGTGAGAATAACCCCAGGTTTCTCACACACCCTAGAGCCCACCCTTTAACCTTAAACTGGAATCACCACATGACACTAAATGACACTCAATGTTTTCTCAATGTTTTATTTCTCGACTTTTTACATGGCTTACTGTGGAAGGTTTTCATCAGTTCACTCACCAGCTTCACAATGTCTAACTCACCCATGTTATCATATTCCATTGCTCTTCCAGACAGGTTCATTTGAAGCACGTAGATCAATAGAAGTACCTTACTCAGTGAAAAAGAGCTTTGACTCACATGCTGCATGGCTTCCTCAAAGAGTTGTAGCAAATAGTAGGCATTGTGCACTCAGTTGGCGTACATAAGGTCAGGGACGTCATTTAGGGGTCCCCAGAAGTCGCAACTGCAACCTTTAAGGTCTCCATTGCGACCTCTGTGGTCTCCCTTGCGACCTCTGTAAAAAAAAGAAATAATAATCTTTTTTTTTTCTTATTTTTTTCTTAGTTTTTTGTAATGCAAGCGTCTGGAGTGGCTGGCTTCTTGTTCAGGCCCTTAAAAAAGAAGAAAAATAAGAACAGGAGTGCCACAAGTCTAACACTTTCTGCACTGACCATAAATAAGAAATAATAGGAATACCAAATAATGTGTCATTCTGGAATTCTATACAATAATTGCTAGACTCATTAAAGGTTTATTTCAGGCACACTTCAGGGGGTGAGTCACTGATTTAGTCTGTTCTTAAACACCTCAACTCAGCCTTTCAGCCTTCTGAGGTCGATAAATGAGTACCAACACAGGTTGGATGATATAGGGTGTATATTTTTTCTATATAAAGCGCTTTAGCGTAAGTGCTATATAGTAACACATCATTATCATTTGGTCATGGACGTCTGCTTGCATTCACAGTCATTTGATAATATGGGCCTATACACAATGATCTTAATGCTACATATGGCAATCCATTCTTGCATGAAATGTACATCACATTATAGTGCTATTGTAACCATATTTTTCGTAGTGTATAATGTTATGTGATGTCACTTCCTGTTTTGTCAAAGGGTGAAAGGTCGTGTTCCATCGCATCCCGCGATATCACTTTGGGGTGGGGTCAAATGGCATCACTTCCTGTGATGTCATCAGGGGGGTCGAGGTGATGTCTGTGATGTCACTTCTGCTACCCCTGGCATTTTGGTGAAATAACATCCCTGCATAAGGTCCAATCCAATGCTCGAATTTGTCTGTAGGTGTATGCATGTAGTAATTAATTCAGAGCATTAATTTGCTCCTACAGCTGGTCAATCATATGCCTTGTTGAATTACAGCATGGTGGAACAGATAGTTAAAACTGGTGGTGTGGGAGTTGTGCTGCATCTGTGAGGGAGCAACCAATGGAAAAACATCTCAGCTGGATTGAGACAATGGCCTACTAAAAGGCCCCTCGTCATCTGCCCATCTGCCCTTGAGAGGTGCACTACACGGAACTGCACGCCTCATCAAGGGTCGACGCAAATATGACCACATCACCCCGGGCCCGCATTGACGTTCACTGGCTCCCATCTCATGCACAAATCACCTTCAAGTCTTGCTGCATCATATATAAGGCAATGACCCTCAAATCCCCCAGGTATCTCATGGAGAAACTCAGTATCTCAGGTGGATAGTGCACCACCAGAAGCCAGGACACGTGCAGACTTGAAATCGGCAGCTGCAAAAGGGAAAGGAGCAGAATACAAGACTTTGGTTCCTACGCCCCAATACTATGGAACCTTCTCCCCATCAGAATCAGACTCGCTCCCACACTCCTACAATTCAGCTCACTTCTTCAAGGAGTCCTTCCTTCTCAACAGATAGCCCATCACATCGCGCAGTTCCACCTTACTCACAAGACGCTGTCTGTCCCTCTACTCCTTTCCGATCCTGTGCAGCTGTACCCTTCCTCTGTGCCCCTCTCTATCCTACCCCTTGCTGAATATCTGTGCTGTTGTTATCTCTGAAAAGCGCTCTGTTATGCATCTGTACTTTTTCATACCCCTGTAAAGTGCTCCGTTGAGTAGCTGTATTGTTGTACACCCATGTAAAGTACTCCGCTGCTTCTCGTAGCTAGGTCTGCACTTATTAAATACCATAATATTAATAGTAATATTAATGTCACCACAAGGGCTAGAACACGTGCTGAGCATAGCACATGCATTGGGTTCCAGAGCCTTAGTGCAGCAAGGGCGTTCAATCCATTGTCTGCTGCCATACAACCCAATGATAGTTGCTTTGGAGTTAGCCACCCTGCTACCACCTACTCCACCGTATCCGAGATGGATGTTCCTATGAGGTGCTCCTGACATCAAAATCTTGCATACACAATGTGGCTTGTTGGTGGACAGTATCCAGCTGCTTGGATGACATCCTTTCTCCCCACTAGAGGGTAAGGTACCCAAAGTGCTGTGACAGCCATGTAATCAGTGCTTTGCCCACTCGTCCATATACACAAAGTAAAGTGGACTTCCCCCCTTCTGATTCTCACCACAAGAATTACAACAGCATACAATGCATATAAAGCTTTGTGTGGAAACAAAGCCTGACATTGATTTTTCCAGTGGACATCAGCTTCTGCCATCAGCTCTCTGACACCTTTGTTGTCAACAAATGTATATGATGTAAGGTCTGGTGCCTGCATTAAATCCTATTTATTTTTAAGCAGCTGTACTCATTGATGGTTATGTTTCTGACTGAGATCAAATGACTTGATGAGACTTGGCTGGTACATAAACACTGTTCTGCTACAGCTACTTTGTGTTTGCGTGCTGCTGATGGACCTGGAAGACAACCTACTTTGCTGTGGGACTGACACATTGCACCATGTTCTGATTTCAACAAGAGGGAAAGTGTCATCATGATGCTTAGTGTTTGTTGGCTCCTGGGGATATGCTGTGTAGAATGTTGGTCCCACTCTAGTGCATGGTCACTTCACATGCACCTGCAATGATGATGTTCCCAGACATTTCCCAGGCTTCCCACAGAACACACATTTTCTGCACAGAGTGCAGGTGGCAAGATGTTGCTCTTTACCCTGTACAATGTGGATCCACATTGTAGATGTGTGCTGAGGATTCTCATTAGGTGTCATTGTCTACAGAGCTGAGGCAACAGAAGTGGTAACAGTGCCATTCCCAATGCACACAGGTTCTTGTACTTGTTTCCATAATAACAATGTATCATTTTTATAGTGCTACGAACCCTCAGGGATCTGAGTGCTGCTTATTATTACCCACAGTGTGTGGTGCTCATTTATCGACCGCTGAAGGATGAAAGGCTGAATTTGGCCCTGCTGTGATTTGAACCTTTGTCAGCAGGCTCTGCACGGATGTCAAAGCAAGCGCTCCACTCACTGTGCTATAGGACCAGCATGATCCATGATTGTCTGGTAGTTGCTCTTGTTGATTGAGCTATGCTACTACCACCTCAGGATCTTTAAAGTGTTC
This sequence comes from Ambystoma mexicanum, assembly GCF_040938575.1. Lineage (NCBI taxonomy): Eukaryota > Metazoa > Chordata > Amphibia > Caudata > Ambystomatidae > Ambystoma > Ambystoma mexicanum. The sequence goes on along the minus strand of NC_090921.1, from coordinate 1,203,729,759 downwards.
CCTATTTAACTCAACCCATCAACCCACTAGCTCCAATTGTTTCCCTCTCCTCTCTTCCTTTGTCTCTACTTCGACACAGCTTATATCTTCTCAAATTCTCATCCAACTGCCTCACCTCTTGACCCCTTTCCCTCATTTTCAGTTTCCATGATATATACTCCTCTTCTACATTTTCTGACCTTTTTGTAAGTCTTCCTTTCTCCTCTTCTATTTTTCCTGCTTTATTGAAATATGGGACTGTCACCCCTATTTTCTAGAAACCTTCCCTCAACCCAACATTTCCCTCCACTTTCTGACCTATCTCACTCCTTCCATTCTTGTCCAAACTTCTTGAAATTGTTGTCTACCACAGGTCTCTGTATTTCTCAACCAGCACTGCATACTTCCTCTCCATTAATCTGGCTTTTGCCCATCTCACACTACAGAAGCAGCCTTACTGCACGTCTGGAATCCTGCCCTAAGATTAAAACGTCTTCTATTCTTATACTTCTGAATCTTTCAGCTGCATTGAAACGGTGGAACACCCTACTATTCTATCTTTGCTAGACTATCTTTCCCTCTTGGGATTTGTACTCCAATTGTTTCATTCCTATCTCTTTGTTTCTAGGGCTGGCCATTCTTCCCCATCCCATCCATTATTCTTCTATGTCCCTCAAGGCTATGTTTGATGCCCCTATCTTTTCTCTCTACCCTCCTCTTCTCTCTTGCTTAATCAACTCCTTTAACTTCTCATAACATTTCTACACCTACGATTCACAGATTTTGTTTTCCTTTTCTTCATTCTCTGATTCTCTCCATTCCACTGTTTCCTTCTGTCATTCTGCTATACAATCTTGGATGAACTGTCACTTTTTCCAACTCAACCCTTCTAAAACAGAGAACATCTTTTTTCTTCGTTTCCTTCCTCCCATTCCCTCCCTACACCCCCCACTGGCCTCCTGTTCCTCTCAACCCCCCAACCTTTTCTTTTCATTTTTAGCTCGGAATCTTGGTGTCACCTTCCACTCTTCTGTTTTGTTCTTCCTCTCTATAACATTACTTGCACCGCTCATTTTTATCTTTATAACCTTTGTTGTGCTCACTCATTCCTCTCCTTTCATACTATCAAGCTCCTTATATCTTCAATCATCTTAATTCACCGTGACTACCATTCCTCTTTTCTTGTCAGTCTCCCATCCTCCTTCCTTGCCCCACTATGCTCTCTCTGCAATTCAGCAATCCAGCTCTTCTTCCAACTACCATCTAAAACCTCAATTTCCTGCTCCCTTCTATCCATTTCACTTCTTCTCTTTCACTCAAGTGTTCCCTTCCACTTTCTCTGTATCGTGTATACATTTCTCCTTTGCTCCACCCCTCTCAATCCCCCCTCATTACTCTCATTTTTCTCTCCTTCCCTCAATGTCCATTCCCAGTTTCTCTTTTTTCTTACTGTTCCAAAGTTCCCCTGCACACCCTCCTAGTTTTTCTCCTCTCTTCTTGCTCCAAAACCCTGAAACACCCTTTGCTTGCCTGTCTGCTCCTCGCTGTCCCATCATTTGATTCTTGTCTTAAATCTCATCTTCTCTTGTCTCTTACTAACTCTTAACTTCCCAGTTGCTTTTAGTTATATGTCCTGCACTCATTGATATTGTACTTTATAATTGCAATCATTGTGCAGCACTTTGATGAAAACGCTTTTAAATTTCAATAAAATCCCAGAATTCAAATGCAAATCTGATCCTTCTGCCACAGATTCAGTGGCAGTCTCTCCATGTGGCTCCTCAAGAAACTCCTGCAGGACTTGGATGTATACTCTGGTCTATTGCAACTAATGATCAATGGATGCATTTCCACACGTGCCAGATTCTGATCTTAGGGAATTCGGGGTTTGGACTGGCTGAAAACATCTAATGTTATTTATTTATTTATTGCATTTAATTACACGCCCAAACCCTTGGGTATCATGGCGTACAAATATCTTATACAAAACATCTTGGGTTGCTTAAGGATTTGGTTACATTCAGTCGCATTCTCTTACATATTATTCATACATCTTATTCTTACATTTTACTCTTGAATTACAGCAAGGTTAATTTTGTTACATAGTAAGGGTGAGTATGTGGCCCCTTCTAGGTGTTGGTATTTATTGAATAGCCAGGTTTTTAGCTGTTTCTTAAACTTCTGAAAAGAGATCTTGTTGGAGAGGTGGTTGGGGAGTGAGTTCCCGATGCGTGGCGCTGCTATGGGGAAGCTGGTATTGCCTGCTCTGGAGGTGGTGAAGCATGGTATGTGGAGATGAGTATTGTCGCTGGATCTGAGGGTTCCGGTTGTATTTTTGCGGGAGATGCTGTGGTTGAGGTAGATGGGGGCTGTGTTGATGTTACGCTCACCTGGCTCCCACAGAGGCGTCAATCTGAACTGGACAGCTGCGGTCTCCACCAATGTGACGCATAGGGCTTAGATGATGGACTGGACTGGCCCACCTAGCTTCGTTTGCTTGGCCTGTAGGAATATTCTTCTGATGGTTTGAAAAGATGAGCTCTCCATCCTGCATTGAGCGCAGGGGTGCGTAGATAACCAGTTGCTTCACTGGCTCGAAGGAATTGGTGAGTTCCAGAACAATATTGACTCCGATATTCCCGGCAAGACGCCGTAAGTATGTAGTTCGTAAGAGTTCAAATGCCTGACTTTCACTCTTGTCCGATTCCTTGCAGGTTGCAGCTTGACCCTACTGAAGAGTTCCTCATGGCAACCGGTAATATTCTGGCAAGGATTTGTATTATTCAACACAGTTCGATAAAATAATGTCAATATGTAACCTGTTGCTTTCTCCCTTATTCAGGCACTGAGAGAAAGTATGAAGTCTCGGGGAATAATGCCTCCGGTGGTAAAATCAGGTAAGTCTATTGCGGTGAGGAGGGGTCCCCTTGTTAGTCCCTTTGTTTCACCTTGCTGTCCTTTTGTCTCCCCTTAGGACCTGGGGTTCGGCTAACAAGCAGTGGAAGCTGCGCTGACCCGTGAAGAGGAGTAGTACCCCCGGTGGTAAAATCAGGTAAGTCTATGGGGGTATTCCTCTGTGTATTCCCTTGGCTCACCTTGCTTCCCTTGGCTCACCTTGCTGTTCTTATCTTCTCCGTAGGTGCCGGAGTGCGGCGGGAACATGCAGGAGGATGCGGTGGAATGTGAAGATGCTGCGAAGGCCGGTGAGTTCAGCGCGGCGCTGCAGCAGGCCAGGCGACGCGCAAAAATAACTTCTTTCTTCCAGCTCGAAGGCGCAATGGATCGGGAATTCAGGTAAGGATCAAAGGTATTGCTCTTGTTCTAACCTTTTCTCCTTCTTTCTCCCTTTTTCTAGGCGCTCCAAACTCGAGGCGGGCATGGCAGAAGACTGGATGCAGATTTGCAGGCACGGTGCGCGTTACGCTGCTGGATGCAGAATAACGCGAAGCGTGTGCTGCTCTTCAGGCATGGACTGCACCCAAATAGCCCCTAGCAGTGGTTGTTGGGCTTGCTTGGGGTAACTTGATGCCTGCATCCGGGGGTTGCTGGACTTGGTCTGGGTCCCCGGGGGTAGGCATCATGACAGCACTCCCCTCCAAGGCCCCTCCTAAAGTCGTTATTCCCTGTGGTTTCGGTTTGTCTGGGAAATTTCGGCGGAATTTTTTCACCAATCGGGGTGCATGAACATGGTCACTAGGTTCCCATGACCTTTCCTGTGGTCCGTAACCTTTCCAGTCGATTAAATAAAAAAGTTTTGACTTTATCAGCTTGGAGTCCAGGATGTTCTTAACTTCAAATTCGGGTTCTCCGTCTACAAGAATGGGTTCTGGTGGCTTGGTTAGTCTTGTCCCTGGTTGTACTGGCTTCAAAAGTGACACATGAAAGATGGGATGAATTCTCATATTAGCAGGTAAGTCCAACTTGACAGCCAGCGGGTTGATAGTGGCCTTAATAGAGTAAGGTCCCAAATATCTGGGGTTAAAGGTCTGTGTTCCCTTTAGAGGTATATGTTTAGTGGCTAACCCCTATTTGGTATTGTGGAGTATCACTTCTATGCTGACCAGCATCTTTCTTGTATTTTTCTTTCACCTGTTTTAAATGTGTAGTTGCTTCCTTAAAGGCTTGTGTAATTGTAGCGTGCAGATGGTCCACTGCGGGCATTTCTAAGTGTTGGGGTGAGTCAAGGTCTGAGGTTCGAGGATGGTGCCCATATAAGGTAAAAAAGGGGCTTTGTCCAGTTCCAGAGTGTACTGAATTATTGTATGCATATTCGGCGATCCAAAGAATGTCTTTCCAATCACTCTCAGTCTGATGTAACATACAACGCAGGTATTGTTCGAGAGTCTGGTTGGTCATCTCTGTTGGACCATCAGTCTGGGGGTGGTGACTGGTCGATAACCTCACATCGATTTGCGCCAATTGACAGCATTTTTTCCAAAAATGTGAAATGAATTGACTGCCCCGGTCAGAGACCAATACGGACGGAAATCCGTGTATGCGAACAATGTTTTTGAGGAACTCCTTGGCCAGGATTGAAGCTGAAGGTAATCCTTTTAAAGGAATAAAGTGGGCAATCTTGGAAAAAAGATCCACAATAACTAGAATGGTGTTAAATCCATTGCATGGGGGTAGATCAGTAATAAAGTCTAACGATAATGTGTGCCATTGTGTAGGCGGAATGTCCAAAGGTTGTAAGAGTCCAGCTGGTTTTTTCTTTTGACTTTTGTTTTGGGCGCAAATGCCACAAGACATTACAAATGATTTAATATCCTTTCGCCAGGTGGGCCACCAGAATTGTCTTTTAATTTTAGCTTCAGTTTTTGCAATACCTGGGTGCCCCTCCATTAGGGTATCATGATAATGGGAAATGACCAGCTCTTGTAGATTCTTGTGTGGCAGAAATAGCCGCCCTTGGTAATAAGGCAGATCATTGGTGACAGAGTACTCCGGGCCTTTCTTTACCCAGTCCTGCAAGGCTGTAGGATCAAAGAGTTGCTGGATCTTTACCTGAATGTCCTCTAGTGTCTGTAGAGTAGTCATGCCAAGAATCCTTTGTTCGGGAATTATAGGTACTGGTTCTGGGTTCACTTCTGCCTCTCCCATCCCTATTCGGGATAAGGCGTCTGCTTTACCATTCTTACAACCTGGTTGATAGGTTATCACGAAATCGAACTCGGCAAAGAACAATGCCCATCGGAGTTGACGTGACGATTGGGCCTTGGCTGTCTTTAAATACTGTAAGTTCCGGTGATCGGTGATCACAGTAATGGTATGCCTGGCACCGAGAAGATAGTGCCGCCAAGCCTTGAAGGCGGATTTAATGGCTAATAACTCCTTATCGGTAGCCGCATAGTTTAACTCAGGTGCCGAGAACTTTCTGGACCAAAATGCTACTGGGTGAAGCTGGCCAGTTTCAGGGTCCTTTTGAGACAGGACAGCTCCCATGGCCAGACTGGATGCATCAGTTTCCACTATGTATGGAAGTTCAGGGCACGGGTGCTTTAATACAGGTGTAGACGTGAATTTCGCTTTCAGCTCTTGGAAGGCATTTTCAGCTTCTTCAGTCCACATAAAGCGTTTATTTTTTTCGCAAGAGTGCTGTGATGGGATGTACAACATGTGAAAAATCCGGGATGAATCTGCGGTAGAAATTGGCAAAGCCGCGCATACTTTGTACTCCTTTAACTGAACTTGGTGATGGCCACTTAAGGATTGCGTCCATCTTTCATGAGTCCATTCGGACTCCCTTTGGGGTCAGGATAAACCCAAGGAATTCAACTTCTGTGGCATGAAAAACGCATTTTTCCAGTTTTGCATATAGTTTGTGCTGGCGCAATTTCTCAAGGACTGCTCGGACGTGCTTCACATGGTCAGGTTCTGAAGAGGAGTATACCAGAATATCATCGATATATACGACAACACAAACGTCAATGAGTTCACGAAGGATATCGTTCATGAAGTATTGGAAGGCTGCTGGTGCATTGCACAACCCGAAAGTCATCACCTGGTATTCCAATAATCCATACTTAGTGCGGAAAGCAGTCTTCCATTCGTCGCCCTCTTTTACACGTAGCAGATGGTATGCCCCCCGGAGATCTAATTTAGTGTATATGCAAGCGTCCTTCACTTGGTCTAGTAGTTCAGGGATCAGAGGCAATGGGTATCGGTTCTTAACAGTTATCTGGTTCAATGCGTGGTAGTCTATGCACGTTCTGAGGTCACCTTCCTTTTTGGGCACGAAGAACAAAGCTGAAGATGCAGGGGACTTAGATGGGCGAATAAAGCCATTGGCAAGGTACTGGTCTAAGTATTGTCGTAGGTGAAGGTTCTCAGGTTCCGTAAGGGCATATATCCTGCTACAAGGGGGTTGTGCACCGGGTATGAGATCGATTTGGCAATCGTACGACCTGTGAGGTAAGGTGTTTGCCTGTTCTTTTTGGAAGACATCCTGGAATTCTTGGTATTCAGGAGGTAGTTGCATGACTGCTGTGGTTACTGTGGCCAGGCCTGCGTTCAGATTTTTCTTTGGGTAACAGGTTTGTGCACAATCGGGAAGGTTATTCTCTTCTCACGCCAGTGAATACAAGGATTATGTGTTTCCAACCAAGGCATCCCCAGTATGATTTGGAACTGTGGGGCCTTGATTAGATCAAACGCAATAGTCTCTCGATGCCTATCCTGACCCAATAGTGTCATCTCTGCGGTGGAATGAGTTACAGGCCCAGAGGTAATTTCAGTTCCATCGACTGTGGTGATGACATCTGAGGTGCTTTTTTGGCAGAGAGGCAGATTCATCCTGGAAGCCAATTCGTAGTCCACATAGTTTCCTATGGCCCCGCTATCAATGTATGCCCTTACTGCGTGCATACGCGATGGCTGCCCTAGATCTACGAGGACCATTGGTATGGTGAAATGCGAGGTCTGAGTATCCTTCTTCAAGCTTGGCAAGCGGACCTCTACGCTTGTTGGGCGTAGTCATTTCCCGAGTCTGACTCCATATGGCCTTTATCAGCAGCTCCTACCGCCTTCTTGGGTGGTTTTACAGGGCAATGCCGTAGAAAATGCCCAGAAGTTCCACAATATAGACACAATTGCATTTGCCGTCTCCTTTCTCTTTCCTTCTAGGTTAAGGGTCCATTAACTCCTCCGATTTGCATGGGTTCTGAAGCATCTGCTCCTTTGGGGTTAGTGTGGGTTTTGACCAACACCCTATTCTCAAACTTGGCTCGATCAGCCTTTCTGTTCTGAAGTCTGTGATCTAGCTGGACCACTAAGTCTATATATTCAGCGCAGTCTTGAGGTGGGTTCACGACTTGAGCCAAGACATCCTTGAGTTCTCCTCAAAGCCCTCAATGAAATAATGTGATTCGTTTTACCTCAGGCCATCCAGTTTCCACTATCAACCTATTAAAGGTTGCGATGTAAGATAGAAGGTCCTGGTTACCCTGTCGTAGGGACAAAAGTTCGTTATCCAGGGCCTGTCCTTGGGAGTGCCGGGCAAAAAGTCTTTCCATGCTAGTTTGAAAGCCCTGAAAATCCCGAAGAATTGGGTCATCCTGAGTAACTAGTGGAATTGACCAATCAGCTGCACTGCCGCTTAGATATGACAATACAAAGGCTAACTTGGCTTGATCGTTTGGGAAGGCTCCAGGTCTGCATATAAAGTGCAAGCGGCATTGGTTCATAAACACGGCAAACCTTTTGGGATCTCCAGCAAAGCGTTCGGGTGGAGCTAATGGAATATTTCCTGGCAGGTTTATTTGCACAGGGTTACTCGATAACACATGAGCTGGATTTCCCCTGGAACCAGGTAGGGGTGCTTGTCCAGCCTGGCTTTGCAATAGTTGCCTAGCAAGGTCATCAGTTCGCTCCTTTGACAAAATCAGTTCTCTCCTAAGGGCATTGGTTTCTTGACGGGCGGAATGCACTTCAGCCCTCAGTTCCCCTAGTAACTGGGCCAATTGGTCAGTTTCTGAGGTATCCATAACACCCGGGTGGGAATTTGTAGGTAGGCGTTGCGTTCTGTTACGCTCACCTGGCTCCCTCAGAGGTGTCAATCTGAACTGCACAGCTGCAGTCTCCACAAATGTGAGGCGTAGGGCCGAGATGACGGACTGGACTGGCCCACCTAGCTTCGTTTGCTTGACCTGTAGGAATATTCTTCTGATGGTTTGAAAAGATGGCCTCTCTATCCTGCATTGAGTGCAGAGGTGCGTAGATAACCAGTTGCTTCACTGGCTCGAGGGAATTGGTGAGTTCTAGAACAATATTGACTCCGTTATTCCCGGCAAGACGCGGTAAGTATGTAGTTCGTAAGAGTTCAAATGCCTGACTTTCACTCTTGTCCCATTCCTTGCAGGTTGCAGCTTGACCCTACTGAATAGTTCCTCGTGGCAACCGGTAATATTCTGGTAAGGATTTGTATTATTCAACACAGTTTGATAAAATAATGTCAATATGTAACCTGTTGCTTTCTCCCTTATTCAGGCACTGAGAGAAAGTATGAAGTCTTGGGGAATAATGCCTTTGGCGGTAAAATCAGGTAAGTCTATTGCGGTGAGGAGGGTTCCCCTTGTTAGTTCCTTTGTTTCACCTTGCTGTCCTTTTGTTTCCCTTAGGGGCGGTGTTCGGCTAAGAAGCAGTGGAAGCTGCGCCGACCCGTGAAGAGGAGTAGTACCCCCGGTGGTAAAATCAGGTAAGTCTATGGGGGATATTCCTCTGTGTATTCCTTGGCTCACCTTGCTGTTCTTGTCTTCTCCGTAGGTGCCGGAGTGAGGCGGGAGCATGCAGGAGGATGCAGTGGAATGTGAAGATGCTGCGAAGGCCGGTGAGTTCAGCGCGGCGCTGCAGCAGGCGAGGCGACGCGCATAAAATAACTTCTTTCTTCCAGCTCGAAGGCGCGATGGATCGAGAATTCAGGTAAGGATCAAAGGTATTGCTCTTGTTCTAACCTTTTCTCCTTCTTTCTCCCTTTTTCCTAGGAGCTCCAAACTCGAGGTGGGTGTGGCAGAAGACTGGATGCAGACTTGCAGTCACGGTGAGCGTTACGCTGCTGGATGCAGAATAACGCAAAGCGTGTGCTGCTGTTCAGGCGTGGTTTAAATAGCCTCCAAAGTAGTCCCAGGTAAGTATTCCTCCCCAGCCCCACCCGAGTAAAAAAATAGTCCCTAGGTAAAATAGTCCCTTCCAAGCCTCTTTTGGCTTGGAGCTCTTGCAGCATGGTCTGCATCAGTTAAGTTTTCAGCATAGTCTGCATCAGGTGAGTTTTAATATATGAGCCTGGCGCCTATGGCGCCAGGACTGACTCTCCATAGGACTGCACCCAAATAGCCCCTATCAGGGGTTGCTGGGCTTGCTTGGGGTAACTTGATGCCTGCTTCCGGGGTTGCTGGACTTGGTCTGGGTCCCCGGGGGTAGGCATCATGACAGTTGAAGATACATTTGTGGGTGATGGTGAGTGTTTTGTGGATCATTCTCGCTTGTACTGGTAGCTAGTGGGCATCTCTCTTATCTTGGGAAATATGTTCTCTTCTGTTTATACCTAGTGCTGCTCTAAGGGCTTTGTTTTGTAGGAGTTGTAGTTTGGTTAGGTTTTTTTTTAAGTGCCTAGCAATAACACATTGCAATGGTCTAGTTTAGTGAGATTAAGGGGTCTGGCTAGTGTTAGGCAGTTATTAGTGGAAAGGAGGGGTCTGCTGAGCGTTATTAACTTAGCTGTATAGGCAGTGGAGGAAGCTAATGCGCTGATATGGTTAGGCATGGTGAGGTTGGAATTGAGGTGAACTCCTAAGGTTTTGACTTTGTGTGAGATAGTGATGGGTGTGCCATCTATTAGGATGGAGGTGTAGTCAGAAGGGAGTTTGCTGAGTCTTGTTGGGGAGCCTACTATAAGAATCTCATTTTTTTCTCAGTTGAGGCAAAGACTGTTATTCGCCATCCAATTTTGGATCAGGGAGTAGATTTTGTTGATACAACTGTATCTTGTTTGGGGTTGCCTGAGATGGGGATAAGAATTTGCCTATCGTCAGCAAAGTCAGTGTAAATTATTCCCATGGCATCTAAGGCCGCAAAAAGTAGCTTTGTGAAAGCATTGTATAATGTAGGGGAGAGACAGGAGCCTTGTGGTACTCCCAGTGGCACAGGGATGGGATCGGCAGCTTCTTCTCCTAAGGCAACTCTTGAGGTATGGGCTGAGAGAAAGGATTTTATCCAGTTTGCGGCTTTCTTTGAGAAGTGGAAATTGGTGGCTATGGTGAGGCATAATTTATCGTGGTCCACTAAGTCAAACGCCTCTGAGAGATCTACCAGTAATAGGATGCCTAGTTTGCCAGAGTCCCTAATGGAATCCATCTGGTTTTTCAGGTCTAGAAGTGCAGTCTCTGTACTGTGCCTGGGTCGGAACCCGGATTGTCTGTCTCCTAGCAGGGGGTTCTGTTCTAGGTGGGTTTGCACTTGGGCATAGGCTATTTTATCAATAATTTTAAGGAGGAATGGGACTGTTGTTATGGGCCTATAGTTTGTCGGGTTAGTGGGGTCCAGTGAGGGTTTTTTAAGTAGGGGTGTGACCCAAGCCACCTTGATGGATGCTGGTATTTCACTGGATTTGAATGATTCATTCACAAAATTGGTAATGGCGAGTGATAAGATATTGGCGCAGTCTTTAACTACTTTGGCAGTCAAGTTGTCACCTTTACAATTGGACGGCTTAAGGGAGGCTATGGTAAGACCTTGATCATTTGTGACTTGTTGGAAGTGGAATTCAGGTACGTCCGATCTTGTGGTGGTGATAGGGGGATGTGGGGCTGAATTTCTAGCCATAAGGATTTTTCTTTGTGAGGCTATTTTGTTTTGGAGAGTATTTATTTTAGTGGAGAGGGCGTCCTGTATGGTGGTGCACCATGCTTTGCTGGTGGTAACAATGTTAACAGGGCTGATGGGTTGAATAGGGGATTCAAGTGTTTTGATGATGGTGAATAATTCTTTGGTGTTAGAGGCTGCATTAGCAATCAGATAATTGAGTGAATTGGCTTTGTAAGAGAATACCTTGAGTTTGTAGGCTTTGGCAATGCAGTTTGGTTTGGAGTTCTGGGGTTTGCCTAATGAGTTGTTCTAAAGCTTTTTTTCTGTTCTAAGTTTGATGAGTTCATCATTGAACCATGGGGAGCTGTGTTTGGGTTTGGTTATTTTAGGTTTTAGTGGGACTACTTTGTTTATGGCAGTTTTTAAGCATTGGTGATAGTGGTCTGAGATGTTTTCAGTATTTAAGTTGTCTGCTGATTTGGAGTTGAGCAGTTTGTTAAGTAGTGGGTTTAGATTTATGCTGAAGTGGATTAGATAGTGGTCGGTCCATTGCATCTTAAGGATGTCTGTTATGGTCACTGTGGTGTTCAAGGTAAGTATCCAGTCAAGGATTCTTCCTTTGGAGTGGATGGGGGCATTCACTATTTGAGTGAATTGCATTTCACAGACAGCCTTGTGGCAGGCTGTAGCTTTGCTATCTTGTGGGTCGTTGAAACCTAGGTTGAGGTCTCCTAGGAGTATGTACTTTGTGTTGGGTTTGAGTGAGGGTGTGATTAGTAGGGGTAGGTCTATGTCCGGGTTATTGGGAGAGCTGGGTGATCTGTATACTATTAGGAAGTTGATAGTTGTTTTCGGGCTGGTAGCTACTTTAAGAGCAAGAGTTTCATAGCCCGTCAGTGAATCCATTTTGCATTCCCTGAACTGTAGTAGGGTTTTGTGAATCATGGCTACTCCTCCACCAATAGCGCCTGGACGATCGGCTCTGAGGAGAGTGTAGTCGGCTGGGACTGCTAGTGTGATCTGTGGGCCTGATGCATTGTGTGGCCAGGTTTCAGTGAGGATTAAGAAATCAAGATTAAGCTCTAGTATGCAGTTGTGTATGTTGGTAGCGTGAGCTCCAAGGGATCTTACATTGAGTAAGGCTCCTGATAGGATTTCACTACGTTTGGTGGGTTTCAGAGGTGTGGTCTAGAAGGTCTGGCGGTGAGTTGCTGTGGTAGTAGGGGAGGTATGTGGAGTGTCACTTGTGGAGTTGTGTTTGTTGGGGCTTGGTTATAGTGTTCTCCTTGATCATGCAAGGTGTGGGTATGGTGTGGGGCTGGGTTGTGGGGGGGGTCTGCTGGATTTTGAGGATGGGAGAAGGTGGTGGGTACATGCTGATAGTATGTAATTTCTTGTGTAGGTGGAGAGGGCTCTAGTTGTGGATAGATTGTGTGTGGTTCTGGAGGATAGACGTGTGAGGCGTGTAATACCTACTAGAGGTAATGTTTGAGTGTTGGGAGTTGGTGGAGGTGAGAAGGCGGGGGTGTTTGGGAGGAATGGTGTGGGACAGGATAGTGGGTGGTGTCTATGACAGAGGCCGTTGTTGAGGCTGATAAAGGCACCATTAGAACATGCTATATTGTTGAGGGACAATACTGCGTTGTCCTCTAGGGTACTGTAGTGGGGCTGGTGTTAGGTATGTAGGTGTGCATAATTTGGTGTGTAATGCTGATATGGAGTAGGAAGGCGTGGCTGAGTATCGTGAGGAGTGACTGAATAGGCGTGAGTCCTCTGTGTGATTTTTTTGGTGTGTTGATATGTCTGAGGCATGTATGCGCCAGTGTCTTGGGGGTTGTGGTGTTGCATTGAGGAAATTGTATTTGTTTGCAGCTTTGCGTAGGGTATCCTGTTTCTGGGTTGGAGAAGTGCGCAGGTGCTGCTGGGAAGTTGAGTGGCGATGTAAGTGGTTGCTATTGCTATGGTGGTTAGCATGTTTTCCAGGGGGCTGCTGTTAGGTAGCGATAGGCAGATTCGATTTGTGCGTGCATGTTGTTTTGCTGAAGGAGCGGTGTGCAAGGGCGGTGGGGCGTGGGGCAGCGATATGTATGGTGCTCATTAGATTGGTGTGGTGGTGCTGCTAAGTGTGGCACTGCAGTGTGAGGTAGTGGTGAGCTATCCTAGAATGTTTTTGCGCTTGGATGCAGGTTAGTGATAGAGGCTAGGCTTAATGAGGCTTTCATTGGCGCATTTGGCAGTAGTTGAGGGTGTGTTGCAGCGGTGGCTCCGTTTTAAAAAGAGTACTTTTCAGGTAACTAAGTGGTAGTAATCAATTGTATCTCAATACCTAGCGGAATTTTCCGAGCAAGCAGTGCAGGATTAACAAGGGCATACAATATTATTTGCAGCATAGGATTCAGTGAGTAGCAGTCATATATAAACAACGGGAATTGATTCTAGTACAGGAGTGTAGTAATTACAATACAATGATCAGAGGGTGCAGTGAGGGCGTGCTGGTGCCGAGAACACTGTAATGGCGATATTGTTCCTTAAAGTTCTGTGCTGGAAAAAGTTTGATTCTTACCAGGATACTGGGTGACCGAATGTGATAGCCTTGCAAGTTCTCACGGAAGTGCGATGGCCATAATGACTGTCCCTGGGCTCTGCTTGGCTTGTGACAGGCTCAGGACAGGAGCCTTCGTTCTCTGCCTTAGTGCGGACAGCGGCTTGCGCCTGCTGGTGGGTCGGGGCAGGAATAGGCTGATGGTCAGCCAATCAGCATTCAGGGGAGACCAGGAATCAATGGGCCCTAGAGCTCAGACATCTTGGAATGGCCGATCCGCATGTGCACCCGGGCAGTAGTAGGCAAAATATGCACAGGGATGTGCAGTTTGAGATCGCTATTTAATTCCGATTTGAATCGAAAAGCCAACGGGCTTGACGTACAAGATGCGGCTTGAGCTCCGGTGGGTACTGGGAAGTAGTTGGGTCCCGGGCTCACCTCATACATACATCTGCACTTGTGCTGCAATGGGGGCACTGCTCCAGCAGTGCATCTCGACGATGGAGCTCCTGCTCCTGGCACATCAGCGAATAGAATATAGGCTCAGGACAGGGGCCTTTGTTCTCATATAGGTTACAATATATAGACAGCGAGAAAGAGAGAGAGGGAGAGAGAGAAACAGAGACATGGAGAGAGGGAGATCAATATAAATAAGCATGTAAAAAATGGAAAGGACGGAAATCCCACAGAAAGGATACATGAAAGACCAACAGAAAGAGAAAAGGAGCAAGATTTGCACACAAAATAAAAAATCTTACAACTATGTTGCTGTTTGCCATACTGAGTCAGTATTCTGATCTGCACCGGCGGCACTCCAGTGGCACTTAGCAAGTTCAGAGGTCAAAGATGCCCATCTGAAAGCTGCAGTGACATCCACGTCTCTGCAACACAGGAGCTGCATTTAAGATATGTACCTCTGTTCTAAAAATTACATTAATATGAGAATGCAAATTATTTGCATTATTAAACTTCAAATATTAGCCATACCTGAGTTTAAGGTATGGAGGCTACCATCTCTCAAAATTATCCGAGCCACATCAATTTGATATCACATATATGTCAGCCCTGTGAGCCCAGGCCAGCTGTGAACATATCATGTGTGCTCCACACAGCCAGACTGCCCTTTCTGCTCCCAGTAAGACTGTAGGCTTTGGGGTTGACTCTCTTTGTTCCTGTGTGAGGGCAGGTTAACACTCTCCCTAGAAAGACAGACCATCCACAGGGAGCTGTCCTTGGAACAGGAATCAAAGGTCACTTCCTTTTGCAAAAATAGTAGCCTCACACCAGGATGCTGCATACCAAAAGGGCCTTTGAGTCTATTGAGAAGGGAGGGGGGTGGGGATATTGTATACATATGGAACTTGTGACAGCTGGAGGAATGTTCTACAATCTTATTTCTATCTGCCTCTATCTTTCCTTCATGCAAAACATTTTGGGTGTAATGTCAGAAGGTAAAGTCCACTGATTCCAAGGACAGGCATTGTGCATGCCCGCTTTAGTACAATCACTTGTGGACTTTTATCTTTCAAAGTAGTGGTCTCCCACTCCTGCTTGATGCACTTTTGGACAAAAATTTTATGAAGAATTCATTGGGCCTTTGTTGGGAGAGTTCATCTTTACAAAAGTCCTCCACCAATGAGGTTAAAACTGAGTGCCCAAGGCAGAAGCAAGCTCTGTCGCCTAACCATACCCAGGGACCATTAGGGTAAACTGCTGCTGGACCAGACCTGCCTTTCTACCAGCAATAATGGTACCCAGGACGTCACCATGCAGAACGACCTCTGTAGCTGTGTGTCAGCCTCACCCATGACTGGGAGCTCAAGAACCAGGACTAATCTGCTTCTTGAATCCCTGGTTTGGGATTCACAACCTCCTCAGAGCCTGGAAAGCCAGTGTCACGGTTTTCATCACCTTGAACTGCTTTCAAACCTTGGTCACCACATTTTGAATCACAGGACCCATCAGTGCTGCCTTTGGGAGTCATCCAAACTCATCCAACCAGCAGTACTTGCATCTAGTGTATAAGTGCCACCAAAATCAATCCAATAAACCTAAGTATTGGAACGTACCAGGAGCAAGAAAAAATCAGCTTTAGTTGCTTTATTTTACAAAAGTAATGTCTGGGAGAAAAACCGAGTAACTATCTCAACCCGTCCACATTGGGCTAAGGAATATAAGGTGAAAAACCACAAGATATACATAATTACAAAAAACATTTAATAAAATTCATATATAACCATTGGCTACTCCAATCAAGACCCAAAGAACCCTGTACATTGGAATCTACCAAATGCTAATACACTATCTCCAGAACCACCCAAGTCCAACCCATCAACTATAATGTCATCAACATGAGCATCATTAACTCACTCTCACTATTTCATTGGTTGGCAGGTTACGTGCTGACAGTGATAAAAAGCATTTATGTCATTTGTTGGCACTTCTTAGGGTGGCGTTGGATGGTGCATCCCTCAAAGACAACCCAATTAGTAATGAATGTGAACAGAGAAATCGTGAAAGCGTGACTTCAAGAAAGAACAAATACCCCCATCTCACTTCCCATTCTCAGGCTCAATGATTGCAGACCGTTCCCTAACCTTGGATAGATCATTTCGCAACTCTTATCTTGACACATGTTGCCAAGGCAGGTGCACATTCTTCTAATTAGGTCATGGGATGAATAGCATGTTTAGAAAAAATATGGTGAGGGCCCTATGTGCAGAAAGAAAGTTTTTGTATGTATTGGTCTCACCAATACATTTTACCACGGATGCAATGGCACTAACTTATCATTGAGTGAGCTGTGTATATGGCTTAGCTTTGTATCTTGTGCCATGTTACTACATGAATCCTCATGCACCTGGCAATGAAATCTCTATGTATCCATTTAGTTATCATTTGGAACGAAAATAATAGTTGCACATTGTGAAGGGTCAGTAATGTGAGGCGGACAAGGATTCACCAAAACAAGTCATTTTATTCCTAAAATAAATGTATCAAAATACCTCACTATCCCTACTATGCTGAGGATTTCCCTGCCTAAATGAAGCTAAGGGAAGCCCTCTAACACATGATATCTGGACCTCACACAAAGCAATAAATACAAAAAGAAAATATATGGCAATACAACATAACATAAACAACATTCACAGTTTCTGAATAACCTTCCAATTTCCTGGGTGTATTCCCTTCTTCAGAATTCAAGGTCAACTTTGTTAGTGATCAGCCAAACAAAGAAATGTCTCAAATGAGTTTATGATGTTTCAACGTCTATGTGTTAACCAAAGTTCCAATGATAGCAAGTGTCTTCTGCTTGCTGAAATATCCACTTTCCACTTGCACCAAATAGCGCCAATGGTAATCCCTACCATGATGATTTGTCAACTTGTCAAGAAGACTTGCCACAGTTCAAAAGAAATGCAATATCCACAACTAGTGATATAGTTCTTGGTTAACACTTAGTGAAATGCACAGTGGTTTATTTGTCAGGACGGCTTCACCGTCTTGCTGCTTCTACTTCAACAGCTTCACTTCTACTTGATTCACTATTAGAACAGTCACCTTTTTCTCACAGTACTCCACTTTGTTTAGGCTATTACAATGTTGCATGTGCTGACATCCAGATATACCACCACAGATTCAGTTTTGTGGACTACTACAACTTCAGAGATTGTTACTTCTAGACAGGTCTCGACAAGATTCACTTTCACATACTTCAACACCTTCAGGTAGGCAAAGCACTCTTCCTCTGAATATCTCTCTTCAAGAGGAGAAGCCTCTTTGTCTTTCTTGTCTGTCTACCACAATAACAACCTGGGTGTGCCTTTAAGATTCCCTACTTTCTGTCTTTCACAGTCTTTGGCACTACAGGTTGTGTCAACTACAAAATGTTCTTTACAAGCAGCCCGTTTCCCTTCCCCAACTTTATCAGCCCAAGTAATTACCCAGAAGTCTTTGTTCCACTCTCTTAGCTTCAGGTAATGTTTGTATATAGGTCTCTTGGGCCAGTTGAACTGCAACGAACTTCACAGCAACATTTGGATTGCTTTTCAACTCTGAGAAAGGCTAGTTTCATCGAGGTTAGGTATTCGATAATGGTCTTTGCAGCGTTCACTCCCCTTATTTCGTAACAGGTTTAAAAAAAGCAGTGTTTGCTCTTCAAGCAAATAAAAGACTTACTTCATATACACGACTGCTACTTTTCCATTTTTCATAAATTATAACTTCAACAAACAACTTCAGCTCACTTTAAATTACACACGAGTGAATAGGGAACTGGATACTGTTGCCAGCAATGCCCGTACAAGGTATTAGAATGCCAGACTTCAATCACCAGCTTTTTTCACACTTGTTCTGTTGATCGCACCACATCCATGACCTCTGCCACAACTGCTTCTGGCTTTTTAGGGACCTGCAACCTTCCTCTCTGAATGTGTCTTCGGTCCAGACCCATGTTTATGGAGCCCTTCTCGCTCCTGAGACCCACAGCTTGACAACTGCTCCTCGCCTCGGTCTCCAAAACATTTGCTGTATGGAAACCACTGCAATCAGGCTCACATGGGTAAAAACAGCTCTCCTGCATGCCTTCTGCTGCACAGCCTCTCCACTTCAGAGTTTGGGGAAACAGGAACCTCTCTGAACAAGCAGCAGAAATCTGCTGTCTCCACATTCTGGCATCCCACTGGTTCTCCCACTTCTGCATGGTTTGCCAGCTTTGTGCCTTCTTCTTTCTGCTTTTACTGCTACAACTCACATTCCAAAAGTAGTTCCAGCTTATTCCAATTGCCTGCACCTGAGGGGGTCTTCTATGCCTCCCAGGTTCTTTCAGGTGTGGACTGTTAGACATAATTGTCTGACTACTGTTACAGCATACCTCTTCAGCCCTCTTCCTCAACCCAGTACTAATGGGATTATGGACTTGTGGTCCCCTACAACAAAGTTGTTTCTTTTAACTTCTTCAGTTTAGCAAACAGCCATCACGGGTGTGGGATTGTGGGGAAAGTTAAACAGGGGGTTTTCCAGTCTTCCTGGTCTGTCCACCCATGTGATCCTCCCCCAGTACACCACCCCCGGGTTCAGGATCAGGAAGTGTTGCCTTTTCCTAGCAACATGAGGATGGTCCTAGACCAGGTTTCTTAGTTGGAGGAATCATCACTGATTCATCACAATATTTAGTTTGGATTCCTGGAAACAGCCGATGCTTACAAGTTCAACTAACAACATCCTATTCTCTCTTCTTTTGTGACCTTGGCTGTCTGGTGTTTTCCACACAGAACTGAAAAGGAAATATTTTAATAAAACAAATAAATTGTGCAGCTTCAAATGGGTGCATTGTCTTAAAATGGTGATATTCCTGCTCAACGTTACAAACAAAAACTCAACAAAACTAATGTTCTAATATATACCCTATTCAGCTGTGCATGCCACCCTTCTTTATTTTCTGTACACTTGTGTATTCAGAAACCTAAGGCTGCCTAAAGTGCAGTAAAACTTGTTCCTTGAAGTGTGGCAAAGCTAACTCTATTCTACTTGTGTCCACAATCTACAAAACAACATAACAAAAAAAGGCCTAAAAACCTTTACTAAAATATATTTCTTATTTTATATTTCCACTCTTGCATGGGAGACAGTGTGTGACATTGAATCTACCCTACCTTGACCATCACATTACACCCTCTGGTTTGTTAACAAATAAACCTTCAGTCATCATTCTTTCATAGGAATCTTTTGGCACCCATGCTCTGCACACTCCCTCCAATCTACATACATGTGTTTCATGCTCCTCTGGTGTGCATGCCATGAAACAACATTTCCCATCTCCATCACAATCTACCCAATGCAGTTTATAATTCTTGGGATTGGGGGGGGCATAATTGTGTGCTAGAGGGGTGAATCGGGTGTTCAGGGCTGACCATGCAGTATTCCTTTTCACTGTTCCATATATCTGTCTGTGTATGGGCATTTATTGAGAGAGGAGTAGCCTCAAAAGAACTAAGTGTAAGTGATAACATTTGTGCTTGTGCTTTTCTCTTCCCGACCCCTTTAAAATATCCCAAAAGTAACTGTAGGACACAGAGGCTTATGAGTAACACAGCAAAGTCAGGAACAAACACCTTAAAAATATTGCCCACAAAGGCAGGCACGCAGAGGACCATCAGGTGATATCAATCTTCCTCTAGCACTGGAATACTCTCCTTTTCCATAGTAGTGTGCAAAGTATGTAAGGCAGTTATAGCATCAATCTGGCTGCCATTTTGCATGTCATTTGATGTCATGAACGTGCAAAAACACATGCCTATTTTTGCGCACACACCCCCTTCCATAGAAATGAGGAGATCAAGCATGTATCTATTTTGGAGAGTGGTCAGTCTAACAGCCCTGTCCTCCTCCTTGATTGAATTTAATCCTTTTCATTTCCATTTGCCAGTTGTATCAGCTCCTACCTTGCTATTTAGATCCATTTGTAATTTGCTGCAGTCTGTATACCATGTGCGAGAAGGGAAGTAAAAACATGTCAGCTTTGCTGAACAAACGATACTTGGTGGGAATGTCCACCAATCTATGAGAGGATTCATGTGAAAAATTGTTCTCAAGCTTGTTCCTTTGCAATGTTAGAGAATGATTGGTTAGCTTCTTAAAATTCACTTCATGAATGGCAGGATGTTTAGCAATGAACACAATGGGCCTCATCACAAGTCCGGCAGAAACCATGCCGGTAAAACCAGCAGGTTGTCACTGGACTTGTGAATTTTAGCGGCTCTTGACTTCCTGGTAATACTAAGGTATTATGACCTTAATGGCCAGGAAGTCAGGCGCCAGTAAATTTGTAAGTCCCCATTCCCATAGTGTCCCATAGGATTTCATGGGAATGGAGACCACGGAAGCAATGGGGAATGGGGACTCTGTGGGCGGGTGCCATTCCACCCACCAGGTCTGACCATGGATGGCGGGAAAGCACACACCCAGAGAGTCGTACTTTGCCGGTATGGAAACAGCGGGGCTGGTAGGCTTACCGGCAACAGTGTTTCCGGACCGGCACAGTCATAATGAGGCCTAATGTGACTTTGTGGCACGACAAGTGCTGGTGAGTGTAAAGTGGTTAGTGAACATGAACCACTCCAGTTCAGTGGGAGCTGCGTATAAGCATGGGTGGCACAGGACAAATAAAGGTCCATCAGTGCTAATGTTCCTTGATGAAATCCTGGGCTGTTAATTGTATGTGTACGTCCCATATTCCTTGCCACGTTCACTGTTCTGTTATATCTGAAACATAAAGAAGGGCATGTAAGTCTCTCTATGTGGAACTGTTCTTTATTTTCATCAATCCAGGTAAGTAATTTGGCATACTTTCTCCACTCAGAAAGCCGCTTGTTATTATGATGTGCAACTCTTTCTTTTGCCAGTCCTAACATTGTATCTGCTCTGCTTCCCATTAACCCCTCTTCTTTTCTCCCTCAGTGGACAATCTTCACAATTATGTATAATTCCAGTGTCATCCAACACCCAGGCAGTGTCTTCCCTTCCAAATCTATGCATTTTCTGACATTCTGTGTCCTAAAAGTCACCTCTCACCTATGTGGGCACTTAGGTTCATAGTGCATTGAAATAGGTTGTGATCCTAGTCTAGCCACCATTTTTGTAAGTTTAATAAAATTAATAAAAACGGAGTCAGCCTTTTCTACCAATTGTGCATGCGCCCACAGTCCCTGCAATATACATCTTGTCTTGCCATACCCCATATTATAAATATCAGTGATAGGACCATCAATGGTACCACCCAGAAATGTTTCTGGGTCGAGAACACATTGTTTTTGTCCTGTTCATCTTTTTACTCCTGTTATCGAACACATTTATAAGATCAATGCCTTTTTTCGCCAATAATCACTTACATTTTAAACAAAGGAAAGAAAGAAAACACAATAAATATAACTATGCAAAGCACATTTTTCATACATTCTTCATATCTCCTGTGAGTTGGGGGAAAAGAAAATTAGTCTCTGTCTGTAGAAGGACGAATGGAATTAGAAACTGTCACAGGAAACCAAACTATACTCTGCTTTTGCTCCCCTCCCTGTCTTCAGAAAGGCGGGAACTGCTCTTACCTTTCTTGACGTCGCTTATATGTACCCATTGCTTGCATCCATAAACTTCAGAAAATCAGTTATGGCCCTAAGATATTTGTGAAATTCATCACCCAAAACAGCTGCAGAGCTATGAACGTCATACAGTGTGCATGCAGGCATAGTTGGAACATGCATTCTTCTAAATGCAGTTATCACATGCCGGGTTCAGTGGTGCTCAGAACCTGGCTGATTTTGCAGAGCGAAAAGAGCAAGCAGCAAGCAATACAGCCAATTCTTGTGAAGTGTAGCGCACAACTTTGCAAGGCACACTTTTAGCAGGTTGTTAAGGCATTATTGAACTCTGTTGGCTTGGGGGTGAAAAATTAAACACAATTTGTGTTTAATGACCAATAAAGATGTAATTTCCTTAAAGAGGTCATTGAAAAAATGCTGCCCTTTGTCAGACCACAATATTTCACATATCTCCCACCGGGGAAACACCTCACATATGAGAAATGCTACTGCTGATTTGGCATCTGGGTGAGCACAAGGACATGCCTCAAGTCAGCGGGAGAAGGAGCACTCCACAACAATTGTATAGTGAAAATTGTTACATTTAGTAATCATATCAATATATTCAACATAAAGATGGCAAAAGGGCCCAAAAATGCAAGGCAGCCTAACTTACACTGGGCCCCATTACAACTCAGGCGTTAAGGGTTAACGCCACCATTAACCCTTAACGCCTGATTCTGATTTTAACGCCTACTTTTAGCAGGCGTTAAAATCCATGGCGCTAACCTGCCATGGTGCTAATTACGCCGCCGTAATTTACGGCGGCGTAATTAGCGCCTTCCCCACTCCCATTATGCCCTATGGGGCAAAAATGGGAATGGGGAAGGGAAAATGGGGATTTACCGCCCCACTCACCTTGGAATGGGGCGGTAAATCCGCCATCCACCATGGTGTAAACGGAGTTTACACCATGGTAGTAAAGTTGGTGCACTTAGCACCAAGGTTGTAATGAGGCCCACTGTATTTTGGGTGTACCCTGCAGTATATTGCTGATACACTGCACAGTTGGTGATACATTCTGACACGCTCCTGTAAATTGGGAATTAACCAGTTCCCATGTAATCCTGCTACAGCATACTCTTTGGATGTGTGTGCAGGGTGATGTAATTGCTGAAGGGCAATTGAAAGCAGTTCTAATGAAAGACATGCTTCTTTAAAATATTCTGTCTCCAAATGAAATCTGTTTGTGATAAAAATCACCACCTTTTCGTCCATAATACTTGCTCTTGCTGAGGGACATGGCCTTGTAGTTCTAATATTAGTATCAGGAGTAAGACGTTTTAGGGTTCAGTCATTTGCATGTGTTGTTGTGTCATATTACGATATATTGCTACTATCTCCAATATGTTTGGTGAATATGCTGCTTCTTTGGCTGTGGTGTCTGCTATGTCATTATCACGTGCTATCATGTCTGCTGCATTGGTATGGGCAGTGTATTTTACCACTGCCACTGCTGAATGGATCGATAATGCTTTAATTAATTTAAGTAATAATTGGTGATGCTGCAATGGTGAGCTGTCAGACCTTTTAAACCCCCTTTTAAAACCCCTGCTTTTCCATTGAGATAGTCTCTGGAGGTAATGTATGCAGAGACAGAATACATAGCTACAGGGTGGTCTTCATATATCTCTAATGAGGATATCAGTACTGTTAGGTCTGCCATTTTTGCAGAATAATGTGAGGGCAATCTTACTTTTTCTACCACTTCATACTCCTCATCATCACAATGTACCACTGCTGCTCCTGTATGTCTCAATCCCATGCTCTGAACATTTGTTGATTGCCTGTCAATGAACAAGTTCTCTCCCTCCTCTAATGCATCCTCCACAACATGGGGTATGTCATCATATGTCAGTGTATGTGTATCAATCATGTATATAATCACCTTTCTCCACGGGTTCTGCAATGAAAGTAGCAGGATGACCAATGCGGTACCTCAAAATTTTAATCAAGGGATTTGAAAGAATGCCCTCATTGCCTGACGCGCTCTGTGTGGTAACAGTAGATATTGATTTTTCCAGATTAGCAAAAAGACATGCTCTACAAAAAGGGTCACTGAACAGCCCGTGGTCATTGTTGATGATTTCTCTATTGCGACGGTGGCTGCTGCCATAGCCGGCTCACATAGGAAATGTCATTCCATTACGGCGTCCAAAAGAACACTATAGTAGGCATGGGGCTTGTCCCTCATTGAACTCTTCTGAGGGATTATAGCCATCATTGCATACCCATCAAAATGGAAAAATAAGAAAAACTAATTTTATAATTTGACATAGCCAGACCGGGGCAGAGCTGGTCAACCTTTTAAGTTCATGGAATGATTGGATCATCTCTCTACGGTCCTTCGCTTTTTGTGCTTGTTTAGCCCCTCTGGAAGGGGTCTATTGTAAGTGCTGTAATCAAAGATACAGGAGCGGCAAACTACTGTATTTCTTTAACAATGGTTGGCTGTGGTGTGCTATGTATTGCCTTTGCTCTTTCTGGTGTCCCTTTACTTCCTTCCAATGATATTATTTGTCCCAAATAAATTACTTCTTTCTGAAACTATTTCTGCTAATAGAGTCAAAAGTATCACTTAGTCTTGTCTGCATTTGTCTTTGTTGGTTCTACACACCAAAAGGTCACCAACATATTGTATTACTGCACTCTGTGTTTCTAAACGTCCTAAGTCCATTTGTAAAACTCTATTAAAAACACTTGCTGATTCAAATTACCCTGGTGGTAAACAAGTGTGTTCAAATCTCTGCCTGTGGTACTTAAATGCAGCGAGATAATGGGGGCCTCTCTGTGCTCTGCTGTCAACTGGTAGGATATGCATATGTCAAAAATCATCTCCCCATCATCATTATCATTTTGAAAAGGTTGTTTGTCAGTCAATTCATTCAAGCAAGTGTTGGATCAGTGCACAAAATACCACACCACTCAACACCCTACTCATCTGTCCCATGCAATATTACTCTATCTTCCTTTGTTATAGCTGCTTCTAAATGTACTATAATAATTGTCCCAGGTGGAATATCTCTAGAAACTGCTAGTCTAAATAAAAATTCTGTGGGCAGACGCAATATTTTATCTTCAATTCTGGGCACCCATTCTAATAGCACATGTAGAGAAATAAATCTGGGTGAAGTGTCACTCCTCCCAAAATCTGTGCCACAGAATTCCTGTATCACTGCCCTTACCTATGCATGGTGTATACCTGGAGTAGCGCACACTGTACCCTTTTCAGCAAAAGAAATCGTCATGTTTAGTTTACTCATAATGTCCCTGCACACCATGTTCACTGATGTATTTTGTGAAAAGAACAAAGGCACTGTTAATTCTTGTGTACCTATCGTGATGGGCACATCTTCTTTGATGATACCATAGCTCCAGAGAATACCTGCATGTCCATTAAGAAGTCTTCCCGCCCTGATACAGGATTTGATAGCCGCTGTATCTGCTAGAAAGTAACATTTCCTGTCTCCTATCTTTACTCTCGCCAGGGGATGCTCTTCTGGGTCAAATGTGGAGGCATCATGAAGCAAAACATAGATAACAGACTGAAGATTCAAACAAAAGATATTTATGAACTTAAATGTCAGGATGGTCGAAGGCCTAACTTGTCCTATGCTAAACAAAACTAAGGACAGTCTGAGTCAATGAGTTCAGCTTAAAAGTCTGTCTGTGTCCAAAACCTATACTTGCCCTCACAACTAAAGCTAAACAAAGTTTATGAATGTCAATAATCAAAGAAATGGTGATCAACATAAAGTTCTGAGCTTTGTTTATAGGGGATAATCATGTGGACAAAAATGATTGAAATTATTCCCCTCCACAGACTTTCTAATGGGAAGGATAGCTTGTGAGTTCAAAGCCTGAAAGTCTACCCTCAAATGATAGTTTACATGATCAGGAAAATTAGTTTTGCCCCATGGACTCTTACTTTGTAGATTTGACCCCCTGAAAGAATTTTGACCGGCCTCTGCCTCTTGGGATTTCAGTCCATTAGGGGAACAGGTAGGTGGTATATGAGTGCTAGTTTTCAGGCAGATTACACACATCTGCATGAAGGTTTCAATGTCAGCGTCCATTACCGGCTAGATAAACCTTTCTGTTAAATGGGTCTGAAATTTCAAGTGTCTCAGATGATCGCCGTCAACTATGAATGAGCTCTCTCTAGGATCACCTGTTTAGGACTACCTGCGACCACCAACTGTTGATTTACCCTGCTCGCTGGAGCGGTGTCTCCCCTATAGAGAAACCCATGTTTCAAGAAAAACATTTTTTCCCCTTTCTCACAACCCTCTGACTCTGAAATCACTTGTGAAAAAGCCTTGGCTAAAAAGCAGTTGTTTTCTTTGGGCTACCGCTAAATCTAGAAGTGTCTTTAGGCCTCCCTTATGATCAATTCTGGGGTCATGGTTGGGAGAGCCCTCAGATGTCTCATCGGCCTCCCCAAAGCCTTCAGTTCCCCTGCCTGGGTTTTCCTCCTCAAATGTGTCTTTATGCCTATGGGACAATGCCTTTTTTTAAGCACCCCTTGAGCAGCCGTATCCCCTTGATGAATTTGGAGTGGGCCTTTTCTGTGGTTTTGTAGAAATACCTTAACATCACCTCTAAAGTCTGGGTCTATCATTTCCGCTAATACATACATTCCAGATCACTGTGCTGACCCTGACTTGGATGCTCGTCTAATGTAGGTATCAGAGGTGGACTCAATATCAAATCAATGGGGATCAATCTTCTTTCACCTGGAGGAATTGTCTCATCCCTACTACTACAGATATCACCCAATAGAGCCCTTGGTAGATACTGAGGGGTCTGATGCTCTGGCACTTAGCTTTTAAAATGTTATGGTCCCCCAACTTGTATCGGTTGAGCCGCAGCCCACCTCTGACACCATTTGTGAAGCCATCATGAAGCAAGACACAGACAACAGACTCAAGATTCATACAAAAGATATTTATTAACTTAAATGTTAGAACAGTAGAAGGCCTAACTTGCCCTATGCAAAGGTAGGATTTCCCTACCTGAACAAAACAAGACTGAGTCAGAGTTCATCTTAAAAGTCTGTCTGTGTTCAAAACTTATACTTGCCCTCACAACTAAAGCTAAACAATGTGTAGTGATGTCAACAATCAAAGAAATGGTGATCAACATAAAATTCTGAGCTTTGTCCAGCTGTTAGCTTCCTTTCAAATCTCCTTCCCCAAGTTCAAGAAAGTTCCACAAAAGTCTCAGAATTACCTCTCTCCCACTCAAGGTAATACAGTTCTCAGGGCTCCCTTTCCCAAGAATTCTGCTGCACCATTTATATGTGTTTCAGTCTTTCAAACAAAAGTTTAACTCAATTTAAGGTCAGGTTGGCCCTGTTCCTAGATGCCTCATCCATTCACTGGCAGTAACCCTTCTTAGTCTGTTCCACAATGTCTTTTGGTTCTCACAGTTCGGGGCTCACTGGTCTAGACGCAGTTGTCAGACCACACAGTCCACCCATCGCAAATAACGTAACCAGGATCCCTCTCTCTGTGGGCCTCTTCTTCGCACTTCGGGACTTGTCTTGTCCTTGCCAGTGGTTCCGCAGCCTCTGCCTGGATGCCCTCTCTGTCCCGCTCTCTCCTGCTCTCCCACACCTCTGACTGTTGGTTTCTTGCCACAGGGGCTCCTGCAAAAACCTAATGGCCCAACTCACTGTACAGGCTTTCTGCATTTCTCGCTGGCGTGCAGGCTCCTCCACAGTTCCCACCATGGCTATCTCCTCAGAAACCGGGTTCCCTGCGGATCTCCTTCCCAAATGGCTCCTGTTTCTCTCTGCTTCTCTCTGCTGCATATTTTGTCTCCCTTTATACACCTGCATCCTGTTGACAGGTTACCAGTGTGAACTTCCAATTGGATTTGCCAGGCTATGATTAAGAGGACATGCCTGACCTTCACTACACTTTGCAGGCATCTTCCTCTTCCCAGTACTAAAGTGGTGTCATGGCATAGTGTGCATTAATCTCAGTCACCTCTTCCTCGTCTCAGTACTGTCCAGTATCACATGTGGGGAAATGAGGCGAGCTGGCTTATAACAGCCCATAAAGGTCAGGGGAGGGCTATGTTGGTCATCAATAGGGAAAGGGGGATACCATGTCTCGCCCAAGGGAACCCCACTCCCAATCCTCAAAGATCTTCCACCCAGATGATCCTCACTTCTCCACCCCCACGATCAGAATACAAAAGCAAAGGTCTTTCCCTGGACACCTCTGCACAGGATCCAAGGGGAGTAGGAGTGAGAATACCATTAAGTATCTCACAGGGGTCAGTGATATCATTCGGCACATGAAAACCTATGTGGGCTTACCCATCGAGGGTATGTAGTGGTGCCTGGGAATGAAAAAGGGATACCCCCACCATGTTTACCCCGCCAAAGTATGTTACAATGCCTTGTGTATCAAGTTCTTGTCCCACTGCTTTGTTGAATGCAGTTTATGTGTTTGGAGGGGTTTGGCAGTTGTTGAATCTGGGGTTGCAGTGTTGGGTTTGGAGGTGTCGGGGCATGGTACTGAACCTGCTGCTGCTGTGTCAAATTGAGTATGTTTGGTGTGGGCTACTGCATCTGTTGAGGCTGCATTGTATTCTCCACATTCACAAAATGATATTGTGTCTGTTGCTGCATTGGATTGTTACGGTTAGGGGTGTGCTGTGTCTGATACTGCGGGTGATAAGTAAATGTATGATATGCTGGGACACCCCCTTGGCCATAGGATCCCGAACGATAAGGTGCCACTCATCTACTCTTACACGCTCATGCAACATGTCCTGTTCTTCCACACACCTAATATTGCAAAACCGTCCTCTAAACCCTCCAAATCTACCAATTCTTGGTCCTGCACCATCAGATCCACCTCCTAATTAACCTCCCCTACCCCTCTGGAAGCTCGCTCTCCCTCTGGGTAATACATCATCTTTCCTCTCCCTGGGATTTATCCCACTGGCCCTGCTTGCAAATAGTCCTTCTCATACTGGCCCTCACCAGAGTTAGTATTAATGCCCCTTCCATTGCAAACTTGGCTAATTTCTTCTCCACTATGTTTTTTCACCCTTCTCTCTCTCTGTTCCACTTTATTCTTCTCCCTCTCCTGCTTTAGTCTACACTAATCAACTATATGTGATTGTATTTCGTGCCATGCTCTCATCTCTATACCCCCAATTTTGCACTAGTCTGCTTGTACTTCAGCGGGCAGACCTTGCCACAACATGTGATTAATAAAACAGTAATATTCTTGTCACATTGTTCCCTTGTTTCTAAGCATCACTTCTCCTTCATTTCCCAGATGTATTGTCTGGGGGCCTCATCTATCTTCATATTCTGTGTCATAACAATGCAAAATCAGATGTGTCAGGGTATTTTACCCATAATGCTTTCCAAACATGTGTGCACCAGTTATTAAATGGTAAGCCCTTATGTGCATTGTTATCAGATGTAACTCCTGCATACCCTGCCCTCTTCCAAAGATCATCTGCTTGCTCCCCCAATAGGTAGGTGAATACGTTCTTCGTATCACCTCAAGATAGAGTAATTTGTGATGTTCTTTTTTCTAATTCATAAATCCATGTGCCACCCCTTGCTGTAAGAGACTGAAAGTTGTTCATTACATTTCCTTTATCAATGTGGGGCCACAGGACATACTGTGATACCCTGGTGCCCTTCTGGGCACACACTAATGCATCAGAAGCAGGGTACGCAGTTTCCCCTATTAACTCTGTAATAAGCGAAACTACGTACCCTGCTTCTGATGCAATACTGTGTGCCCTTTGTTTCTTCCTGGTGCTAAAGCCATTGAGCCTGGTAGTCATCTAAGTCTGTCCTTGTAGGATGTTCCTCTCCTGTCCTCCCTTGGGTGTTCGTCCACTGGGGTTTCATCGCGAGTGTCTTCGGTCTCCTAATCTTCCTCGTCATCACCACATACTGAATCATAATCAACACTATTGCACAGCACTTTCATATGAAGTAAAGTCCCTCTTCCCTGAGTAATTTCTTATCACTGCACTGTAATCGTACTTGGATGTCCTGAACCATTTTGCTAACAATCTTAAAAATAGTCTGTCCTGCCCTCGACTCGTCTGGAGCAATTGCTGCACCGTTTCCCTCTCCTTGCTTCTGTTTTGCTCTTACCAGCTCCTCCTGTGTCTATTGTCATTATTCTTCTAAATTTCACTGTGCATCATTTTCTACCTGTAAAACGAGCAGATCTCTGGTAGCATCTTTAGGGGTACCGTCTTTACCTCGTGTATGTAACAGGGATTGGTATAGACTGCAGTGGCCTGTAAGGGTTAGTGTATGTGCACAGTCTGTGGAGAAAGGGACCCATAGAAGGAAGGGGCAGTGGGCAGTGTGTGTGCCTAATTATTTCTCTATATTACGTGATCAGTTTTGGTGCCCTCCTCTTTCTCAAACATGAACCACAGCTCAAGAATACTTAATCTGCTCTTTAAGTTTTTGCCTTTATGTGTAGCTGTTAAATGGGTGTGTGCATGTGCTGCAAAATCTCCTTAGTATGTATGCCCTCTGCGGGCCAGGATTTAAACAGTTTACCAGCTGTATCCTATACCCACAAGCGGTGGAACTTAATTATGCTCTCCCTATATTGTGGGAGTCCCTAACACATGTCTGGATAATGGATAATGGATTATCTGTAAAGTTAAAACCATTTCCTTTGTTTATTAGTTAGCCTGTGGACAGTGTTCCAGCAGTGTCGCAATAAATACTCTTTCCCTCTTAATCAATCAATTCCCCTTAATCCAATTACCCTCCCAATTGTATCTGTATACCCTAATGTGCTTTCACTCACACATTTCCAAATCTTTCACTCCCAAACACAATCACAACAACAACAAACTTCCCCTAACCCACAACAAAAAAAACAAAATATATACTAATTTCAACAAAAAAACCTAATTAACAGCATTAATCATCAATAAAAAGCACATGTATTCATAATAGCTACCTAGGTATTTTTCATCCTCCTTCTCGAGGCAAGGGAATTTTCTCCTCCTAACCTCCCCTTTGCCTGGCTGTTAGGGAGAATTCTCTTATGAGGCTAATTTCCCAAACCTAGTGAGTCTCCCAGCAGCTTTGCTGGATTTTTGGGGTTTGTTTTTTTCTCCTGCTAAGAGTGAGACTCGTTTCCTCCCACTCTTAGGCATAATTTGAGTGTCTTTGACTCTTTGTGTGCTTATGGCTATGGGGTTTTCTCCTATACTCCTTAAGGTATCATCTGTTTGTGTGTGTGTGTGTTACACAGCACCCTCAGTGCAGTAACACAGGGGTGTCATAGTGACCCACAAACATAGATTCCATACCCTGGGACTGACTACTGTCTCCCAGGGCATGTAAAGTCACCATTGACTTTACTAGTCCTAAATTGTGAACAGAACCAGTACACACCATCATATTGTGGACGTACTGGAAGGGGTTAATTATATTGCCCCTGGGTCTGTTTTCAAGAGGGCACTTTCCAGTCCCCCATTGTCGAGTTTCTGGCTGGTGGCAGTGGTTACCACGCAAAATATTCCACCGGAATATTCTCTATGGGATTTTCCCATTGATTTTAAACACACCACTTTTTGGTGCAATGTTAAAGATACCACTGGTTTACTTATTTAATATTAAATCAACAGTTGGGTCTTTTTGCCAGAACTCTTTTCTAAAATGGCGTTCGTGTCTGTCTCTATAACTCTGACCAAGGTCGAGCCCTTTGTTCCACTTTTTGGTGGGCTTCTCCACAGAAGCCATCCAAATGGTTCCACTCTGTCTGGGTTCCACAGGATGGTTGGGAGGGGAATTGGCACCCTGGACTGCGTTGCCTTAGCAACTCAAGTCACACTCTGTTCTGATTGGGCCAGTGGTGACCCGCCCGGCTCACCACTTAGCATGTTTGAGTGACAGCTAGGCTGTTCAAAGGGGTTTTTTCTGCATAAAAGCAGGGCCTTTGGAACTGGAACTTCAGATGTCGCCACAGGACCTAAGAATCTGAAGAGGGAAGAAGCTGAGCCATCTGCAACAACAACACCACCGGTGGAGCCCTGCTGCAACGACCTCACCACTTTCCCGACGACAAGAGAAGATCTTCTGCTGGACGAGTCTTCTTCCTCTGAGCTGGTGGGACCAACCAGTTCGCCCTTTTCACCTTCCAAAGATGTCTCTTGGTCGAATCGCCCGTGCCAAGCACCCCGGAGGCCGGATAGCCAAGCTTCACCACTTTGACCGCGAATAAGAGGAACGCTCCTTTTATTGACAAACTCCGCGACTGGTTTAATCCCTTTGCAGTGCAACAACTCCATGTTTCCTCCTCCATGAGATCCTCTCTTCCCCTGGTCGAAACAATGAACTGCAACCACTGCTAGGAACAACTGCCACCGCTGGAGCTTCCTCTCCGTGTAAAGTACTGTGTCCTGCCTGGCCTCCCTTTCTTCGGTTTACCCAAGGTGACCCTTAAATCCTTGGCTTGCCAACTCGGATGGCCCCAGACCTTCTAACTTTAACTTCTTGAATCGCCCCAACCTCTTTTGAATATTCTGGAAAAACTTTTAGTGCATTTTAAACTGTGTGATCCTGGGCACATTTCGCTTGCTCC
This sequence comes from Ambystoma mexicanum, assembly GCF_040938575.1. Classification (NCBI taxonomy): domain Eukaryota; kingdom Metazoa; phylum Chordata; class Amphibia; order Caudata; family Ambystomatidae; genus Ambystoma; species Ambystoma mexicanum. The sequence goes on along the minus strand of NC_090921.1, from coordinate 1,203,697,699 downwards.
CTTTAAAGTTGGCCTGGCCTAGGAACTTTGGCTCTACAGTCTATCCTGCCTGTATTCCCTTGCTGAGAACTCCTAAAGTGTTGGGACCTGTTTTATTTCTATGCTCTTCCTTTTTCTCTCCCTTTAACTCAACTGTTAGAGTGCTATCAGGTTATGCGCTCACATCTGTTTAACAAATCGTGGTCTTTTAATTCTGACTTGTCTAATTGTTATTAAGGGAGGGGGTATACTTTACCTGACTGTGTTTTAACTTGCTTTTTATTTAGAGTGCTAGTATATTGCCTAAAGTGTGTTTTAAATAAAAAATTATATACTTTTTATACAAAGCTCTGGTCAGTGTCTGTTTGCTCTACTGTGTTTTTAGCCCTATTGTGTATACTCTATATACTGCCCTACTCTTCTTGAGAGAGGTCTGACTGCTCAGCCACAGCTACCAGGTAAATCTGGGTGGTGCAAACTGATACCAATTGGGTTTACTGCTTACTCCTGTAGTCTTAATCTTTGTGCAGTGTACCCTAAGGGAACTGCACAGGATTCTGCCTAACACCCGGGCAGAACAAAACCAAATATATGCCTTCACTAGTCTACACAACATCTAATCTATGCTGCGTTTCTCTACCCCTTACAATAGGGGTACCCACTCTTCAAATACCTCAAAATATCTACACCACTGCATTTTTTCTTGCACAGGCACTCAGGTTCTTGCCGTCTCCTAGTTCCACTGATGCTGAGCCTCCTCTCTCAACTGCCTCCACTACACGGCACAGTGGGCCACCGGTGGGATCAGGCAGACTTTCATAGTACTCGGTGCCTGTTCACCTCGTCGTTTGTGTGCACTGGAAGCAGTCTTGGCAGGCCGACGCCACTGCCCAAAGTGTGTGGCGAAGAGCCTTCAACCTCTAGAGGAGGCTGTAGATCTCGCTGGGGCATCCAAATGCATAAGTGCCACCAGAATCAATCCAAGAAAAGAAAGCAATGGAGTGTACCAGGAGCAAGGAACAAACATCCTTTATTAGATTACTTTGCAAAAGCAACAAAACCCGCACACATCGGGCTAAGGAATATAAGGTGAAAAACCATAGTATTTACATAATTACAATAAACAACATTTCATAAAATTCAAACGTAATCATTGGCTATAGAGCCCTGTACATTGAAATCTACCATTGTCTAATCCACCATCTCCAGAGCCACTCAAGTCCAATCCATCAACTATAATGTCATGACCATGAGCATCATTAACTCCCGGTTTCATTGGTTGGTGTGTTTCTTGCTGACAATGTATACAAGTCTTTATGCCAGTGGTTGGCACTTCTTAGGTGGCCTTGGGTGTTGCATCCCTACGAGACAACCCAATTAGCAATTAATGTGAACAGAGAGATCAATCTTGATTAAAAAAAGAACAAATACTCCCATATCACTTCCCATGCTCGGGTACCAGTGAACCCAGACCGTTCTCTAACCTTTTCCTTTTCCTTTGCAACTTGGGAGCAGGTGTAAGTGGATCTAGGTCACTGGCCTAAGCCCAGCTCACCTTGTGCCTTCCTGGTTGCCGCTCCTGTTCACCACTTAGCAAGCCCCGCCCACCTGGCACCTTCCTGCTTGCCGTTCCTTTTCCACTTAGCAAGCCCCGCCCACCTGGTGCCTTCCTGCTTGCCGCTCTTTTCCCGACTTAAGGAGCCCTCCAGCCTCTTTTCCTTTGCAGCTGGGGAGCAGGTGTAAGTGGATCTAGGTCACCTGGCCTAAGCCCAGCCCACCTGGTGCCTTCCTGGTTGCTGCTCCTTTTCACCACTTAGCAAGCCCCGCCCACCTGGTGCCTTCCTGCTTGCCGCTCCTTTTCACCACTTAGCAAGCCCCGCCCACCTGGTGCCTTCCTGGTTGCCGCTACTTTTCACCACTTAGCAAGGCCCGCCCACCTGGTGCCTTCCTGCTTGCCGCTCTTTTCCCTACTTAAGGAGCCCTCCAGCCTCTTTTCCTTTGCAGCTGGGGAGCAGGTGTAAGTGGATCTAGGTCACCTGGCCTAAGCCCAGCCCGCCTGGTGCCTTCCTGGTTGCCGCTCCTTTTCACCACGTAGCAAGCCCCGCCCACCTGGTGCCTTCCTGCTTGCCGCTCCTTTTCACCACTTAGCAAGCCCCGCCCACCTGGTGCCTTCCTGGTTGCTGCTCCTTTTCACCACTTAGCAAGGCCCGCCCACCTGGTGCCTTCCTGCTTGCCACTCTTTTCCCTACTTAAGGAGCCCTCCAGCCTCTTTTCCTTTGCAGCTGGGGAGCAGGTGTAAGTGGATCTAGGTCACCTGGCCTAAGCACAGCCCACCTGGTGCCTTCCTGGTTGCCGCTCCTTTTCATCACTTAGCAAGCCCTGCCCACCTGGTGCCTTCCTGCTTGCCGCTCCTTTTCACCACTTAGCAATGCCCCGCCCACCTGGTGCCTTCCTGGTTGCTGCTCCTTTTCACCACTTAGCAAGCCCCGCCTACCTGGTGCCTTCCTGTTTGCCGCTCTTTTCCCTACTTAAGGAGCCCTCCACCCTCTTTCCCTTTGCAGCTGGGGTGCAGGTGTAAGTGGATCTAGGTCACCTGGCCTATGCCCAGCCCACCTGGTGCCTTCCTGGTTGCCGCTCCTTTTCACCACTTAGCAAGCCCCGCCACCTGGTGCCTTCCTGCTTGCCGCTCCTTTTCACCACTTAGCAAGCCCCGCCCACCTGGTGCCTTCCTGCTTGCCGCTCTTTTCCCTACTTAAGGAGCCCTCCAGCCTCTTTTCCTTTGCAGCTGGGGAGCAGGTGTAAGTTGATCTAGGTCACCTGGCCTAAGCCCAGCCCACCTGGTGCCTTCCTGGTTGCCGCTCCTTTTCACCACGTAGCAAGCCCCGCCACACCTGGTGCCTTCCTGCTTGCCGCTCCTTTTCACCACTTAGCAAGCCCCGCCCACGTTGTGCCTTCCTGGTTGCCGCTCCTTTTCACCACTTAGCAAGCCCCGCCCACCTGGTGCCTTCCTGCTTGCCGCTCTTTTCCCTACTTAAGGAGCCCTCCAGCCTCTTTCCCTTTGCAGCTGGGGTGCAGGTGTAAGTGAATCTAGGTCACCTGGCCTAAGCCCAGCCCACCTGGTGCTTTCCTGGTTGCCGCTCCTTTTCACCACTTAGCAAGCTCCGCCCACCTGGTGCCTTCCTGCTTGCCGCTCCTTTTCACCACTTAGCAAGGCCCGCCCACCTGGTGCCTTCCTGCTTGCCGCTCTTTTCCCTACTTAAGGAGCCCTCCAGCCTCTTTTCCTTTGCAGCTGGGTTGCAGGTGTAAGTGGATCTAGGTCACCTGGCCTAAGCACCACCCACCTTCTTAGCCCTGCCTCTTCCTTCCTGCTCTTAACTCTTAGATGAAGGGCGTCTCTCGCCCGAGCGTCCAAAGTGAAGGGCAGTCAAAGAAAAGGGCTATTGCTGTTTGGACCTGTGCGAACCCATAGGATCCAGGGTCCGACCCCCTGCTAAGACAGCGGGTAAGCATGCACCAACATGTGTTTACACCCTCTGTCCCCTCAGGCCATTCCCACCCTCTCTGGTCCCCCTGTGTTGTTCCCTTGTGCCCCCCCCCCTTCCTGCGCACAGGAGTCTGTCCTGATACATTCTGGTTTCACCATCACCGTCTTGTGGCCAATGCTGGATTTTACTTTTATGGGCTTCATTGATTTACAGTGCATCACCCTTTCTCAACTGTCATGCTGGACTTCCTTTACATCTTGTACTCATGGTGGCCCTGAATCATGCTGTTCCATCTTCATCTTGTATCCTGTCTTGCAACATTATGTGTTACTACGGACTTCTGCAATTGTATTCGCTCTCCTCTCTTGCTTCTCCACTCTTTTTGACTGCTTACTCTCTGTTCTCTCCTCATTTCCCTTCTCCCTTTTCCTATCCCCTCCCTTTACTTTCTTCTATGCACTTACTCTATCAGAATTGTCCCTGGACCTACTATGATAGCAACCTCGTCTGTTGCTCCCCTATCCGCTTACTGTTCCCCCTCCCTCCAGCACTATCTGAAACAGTGTCAGGCATAGTACGATAGTCACTTGTTTTGTTCCTCTCCTCCCTTTCTGCACCCCTCTCCCTCACCTTTTGTTTTTCTCCGGCTCTACCAGAAATGTCATCAGGCCTAGTAAGGTAGTCGCCTGTCTGTTTCCATTTCCTTCCCACTCTCCCCCTCCCTTCCTTATCTATGTCTTAGCACTTGCACTATCTGAAATGTCGTCAGGCCGAGTACGATAGTTAATTTCACATCCTTACTGTTCATGGCCTGTAAGAAAGTCGTTGTATTTTCCCTTGTTCCCTTCCTTGCCTTGAAGCACTTTGAAACACATGTGTATAGGCGTTATATAAATAAACTATCATAACATATCAAATCATAACCTTGAATAGCTCATTTTACAATTATCGTCCTGATGCATGTTGCCTTTGCAGGTGCACAATCTTCTAATCAAGTCATGGGATGAAGAGCTTTCTAGAGTAATTCACGTATTCAGTATATGAGGAATAATTTTTTAATTCAGAGATAGTCTTCATCCAATCATACTCAAACTATTTCTTTTTGACATATGCTGGTCTGATCGATAGATCAGATTCATCTATGTCCAAAATTGCCATCGTCCTTGCTATGTCCTCCTGAAATATTTTCATAGTACGCTGACATTTTTGTAGCAACATATCTTCGAACCCAGAGTATAAAGAGTTCTTGGGGGGTCCATCATTTTAGCATAGTTTGAAAGATCTCGCCATTTCTTTCTACTTGAAAGAGAGATCAAACCGAACTCATGGTGGATGATACAAGTAGGGATTGCCAGTGAGAGGTGTAATGCGGATTTCAAAAAGCACCCCTGGATTCTGTCCAAAATGCTGTTCATATTGAGGAGACATACATCAAGGGTGTATAATAGAACACTTTCAACCTTAAGGCTCAAGAAGTCAAGAAGTGGTATTAGTGAAAATGTGCAGTATTTACCGTAAATGCTCTTTGCTTGAGACAAGAGAGGTCTAACTTTCATGTTTCATTTCTCGGACCACATTTTGATAGAAGAGTTATTAGTAATGTGATACCCAAGGTAGATGGTTTCCTGCACAAGTGGAATGGGAGTGCGAACAATAGTCCATATATGATATTTACATTTCAGTTTCCTAGTGAATGTCATTATGCAGATTTTGGTAGCATTTGGAGTAAAATTGTGGTTCCTAGCAAAATCTTCAAACAGATGGAGCTTGATCTGCAGGCCCGGCCGGCGTAGGATCGAACAAGATCACGTCATCGGCGAAGGCCAACCATCGAATACGCATTTGGCCCAATTTGATGGAAAAAAGTTGTTTTATTGTGGCATGATTTATCCAAATCTCTCATGTACAGGTTAAATAAACAGGCTGCAAGGTTGCAACCTTGCTTCAGTCCCATTTCGTTGTTTATAGCATCAGTGGCATCGCCTTCACTATTGAGCCTAATCCTATAGGATGCATTCGTATGAAGGAGAATAATCCAGTAAATTACTGTAGGGGCAATCCCCATTTCTTGCAATTTGAACCAAAGCAAATGCCTGATTACGTTGCCAAAAGCAGCGGCCGAAATATCTATAAACGCCATACATATAGGACATGAGTCCTTATGTTTAGTTCCTGCTATCATGTGGGACATCCCTGTGGCATTCAAGGAGGTACTCATTTGTTTGTGGAAACCAGTTTGAAGTCTTGAGTACAATGAATGTTGTGTGATATGTTTTTCTAAGTCACACAAAATAAGAGTAGCAAAAACCTTGGCTTCGGTGTCAATTAAAGATATAGGCTGGTAATTAGCTGGATTTTTCGTGTCCCCCTTTTTAAAAATAGGGACAATGATAGAGGTTGCCCAAGAGCAGGGAACATTACTTGTCAGCAATATAAGATCGAATTTTGCTTTCAATATGATAGCCCATAAAGACGGATCTGTTTTAAGAAAACATGGGGGAATTGCATCCGGCCCAGCTGATCGGGAAAACGTTAATTTTATAATTGCCCAAACAATGTCCTCATTAGACCATTTTAGTGCCATCAGTGTTCTTGACTGAGGCAACTGAAATGCGCAGTTCTTGAAATCTTCAGGAAGTGCATATTTAGCAGATATATATGTGATCCATGTCTTATTATCAATGATGTTAAAGCCGATTTGTATGTTTTAATACTTTCGAAATCGCTCGAGTCATATCTGCAAATAGATTTTATCAGCGAGCAGTTTCATTTGTGCAATTTGAATGACCGTGCCACCTTGACTCTGTTCTTGTACCTTTGCAATAGCAACTTGCGTTGGATCTGATAGGTTGCAGTCTCCGCAACCGTGTTTTTCAGATGCCTTAAGTTACGATTTTTTTCCTGTTTCAAGCGTTTATATTCGGGATCAAAGGGATGAGTAAAGCCTGTAATAGGTACTGCACGTTTTACACCAATTTCTGCAATAACATCAATAACAAGCTGATATGTATAGGCTTCCCACTCAATTATAGATCAGGGATTAATGTGCAATGTATTGAGTTTTGCATTCAGTATCAGTGATCCTCTATTAGACAATTCCTTACACAATGCAGGGTTCCAGCATAGTGAAATTTTAGAGCGATGGTTTTCAGGTAATTTCAGAATCGGTACATTGTTAAGATGGCAACAGTCAATATCTATGCTAAAGGTCACGGGTGCATGGTCACTCAAATCATTCCCACAAAAATCAACACTTAGAACCAGTTGAGTGAGGTCCTTTGTGAGAAAAAAGTAATCGATCAACGATTTCTGCTCTCCTCGACTCCAGGAGTGTTGCTGACCCTGCAGATTGCATTCCAAAAATACCATAGCCTAGTCATCAAAATATTCAGTCCATCGCTTCCCATGTTTTATAGCGTTACAATTAGATTGTGGTGTTCATTTGCTAAGGTTTTACAGACGGATGTTACATGGTGAATTAAAAGCGCCCCTCCAATTATCACGAAGTCAGATATACGTGAATAAATGAGCTCGAGACATTGGTCCATTTCATCAAATATTGCATCCAGAGTTAGTTTTGCAGGATTCTAATATACATTTACCAAAAATATATTTTTATATTTCGATTCCTACATGTAAAGAGAAATGACCAAGATATTAGCAGAGTTCCATATAATGTCAGCTTCAAATGACATGTTGTTATTAACGGCTATGACAGGCCCTCCTACAGGTCTACCAGCATTTCCTCTGGTAGCTAGAACAGAATATGTAGAATACCCTTCAAGTATTAATTCATTCAAAATTAATTGGGGATCATTACGAGGTTGGAGTTAAGGGAAAAACAATGTTGGTAAAGGATTACCGGCATTGCTTACCACATAGTACAGGCATCAGGAACTGTTTACAGTAAGCACATCTGTGTGAGACATATGGAAAGAGTACAGAAATACATTTCCTGAGATAAGCAGTAGCTGAGATTTTAGGGCCCATAATGACTCACTGTGATTGAGACGACTGATGGAGGGTTTTAAGTCTTGTGAAAAAAGCCACAATTTGAGGCAGAAGCACCAAAAGGATCATTCCATCTTAGTTGTAGCGGTAGGGAATTCCAGTGTTTTGCGGCCATTACTGGGAAGCTGCAACCCCATGCCCTTTGCAGTTTGAATCTGGGGATAGTCAGGGGGTGCGAGTGGCTGGCCCATGTGGGTCTGTTGGAATGAGATTTAATACATTTTCTTGATATGTATCTAGGGGAAGTGTTTGAGAGGCATTTGTGAGTTAATGTGTCACAAATCATCAACCAGTGAACATTTATTCTGGCTGGTGATATATGGTCTTTTTTGGAGTATTCAAGACTGCACTTAGAGCATTATTTTGTACGATCTGTAATGTTTCGATGATGCAGGTGGTAGTTCCTGTGAAAGAGCACTACAATAGTCCAATCTGGATACAATGGGGGCTCTTGCAATTGTGTTGCAGCTGTCAGTGGTAAGGAAGTGTCTGCATGCATTGATAGGTTTAGTCGTATAGTCCGCAGACAAAGCCATTGCGTTTACCTGTCTGGTTAGTGAAAGGGATGAGTCTAGGTAAACCCCCAGTGTTTTAACTTCTTTAGAGACTGGGATGGTAATACCGTCAATGGTGAAAGATTTGTATATTATGTCAAGTTTGCTTAAGAGTGTTTGTGATCCAAGCAGGAGCAGCTCTGTCTTATCATCGTTCAGACAGAGAGAAAGTAATGCCATTCAAGCCTGGATGGTTTGATAAACTTTGCTGAGTGAGTTGGAGTCAGTGTCGTAAGTGCCTGCGATGGGTAGGAGGATTTGGGTATTGTCCATATAGTTAGTATAGGAGATACCCAAGGTGTTATGATATGTCATTTATAACATGCCTATACACAAGTGTTTCAAGGCACGAAGGTCGAAGAGAGGATTTGTGAAAATATTGTATAGCATGGGTGAAACACAGGCACCTTGGCAGACTCCACAGGTGACTGCAGAAGAGAAGACACTCATTGTTCTCTTTGATCAAAAGGACAAGATCCAGGTTTTTGCTTTGGTGGGGGAAATGACCTGCCAAGGAGACGTTTTGGCAGAGAATGTTGTTGTCCACTGAATCAAAGGCAGCTGAGTGGTCAAGCAAGACTAGGACAGCAAGTTTTCCATTGTCTTTGAACTCATCCATTTGGTGTTTAAATCTGGGAGTGCTGATTCTGTTTGGTTCCGTGACCTAGGATTGTGGATTGGCGCAGCCCTAGGAGATTATTTGATTCAAGATACTTTTGGATTTGAAAGTATGCTGCTCTGTACAGTATTTTAAGTAAGAAAGGGACTGTTGTGATGTGATGGTAAGTGGTGGGGATGTTTGGGTCTAAGGGAAACGTTTTAAGGAGTGGAAGGACCCAGGCAACTTTTAGGTTTGCTGGCACGCCACCGTAAGAGAAAGAGGTGTTAATGAGCGATAAAATGAATGGAGCAAGCTCTGTCACACACTCTTTGATAACTGATGCTGGGCAGAGGTCCCCTTGACATCTGGATGGCTTCAAGCTTTTTATGATTTCAGTTACATCTGAGTCAGAGAATGAGGTGAACTCGAACAGGTGGGTATTGAGGGGAAGCATTGAAGTATGGGGTCTGGTGGTGCCTCAGTGGGCATTAGTTTATTTTTCTTTACAATAATTTTTGGTTGGTATTAGTGGGATTTTATCATATAAAGCATTTTGCATCTTGGAGCACCAGGTGAGGTCTTGCTGTCTGGGGGGTGAGGGGGGTGGAGGGGAACTGGTGATTCGAGTTCCCGCAGTATGACAAAGAGCTCTCGAGTGCCTGAGTTCACTTTCTCAATTCGATCATTGTACGTCAAACTTTTGGCTTCGAGTATGGGCTGTTTGTAGGTTTAAGGCAAGGAGGCAAAGTGTTCTTTGTTAGAGGCTGATGGATGCTTTTTCCAGGTAGTGTTAGCTGCTCGCTTGGTGGAGCAAAGGGATTTGAGGTTGAGGGTGCACCATGTGTCAATATGAGCTGATGGCATGTGTTTGAATTTGCACATGGGTGCCACCTTCTCAATAGCAACTAGAAGTGATTGGCTGTATAATTCTACCATTGTAGTTGGGTTGTTGATTGTGGTTTGGTAGGCTGTCAGAGGCTTCAGCAGCAGGAGCATACTGGCTGGTGTAATGTTCCAGCCATTTCTTGTGAAGGTGGCCAGTAACGGTTGGGGAGTGGCAGGGGAGTGGTTGTTCATAGGAATGGTGAAGAATATAACATTGTGGTATGACCAAGGGCAGGGCACATTGAATATGATACTGATATTGCAGTTGAGGTCTGCCAACCCAAGGCTTCAATAGAGTTGGCTAGGGTGGGCGCATTAGTGTCTGTAGGGTTGCTGAATCCCAGGTTTACATCGCCCAAAAGGACAATTCTAGATGAGGGCTTGGTCTCCAGTGAGAGAAGCTGTGAAATATCTTCCTCAAATGCTACTAATGGACGTGGTGGTCTGTAAATGAGGGAGATGGTCACTGTGATTGACATCATATCCCCGAACTGGAAGACATAGTTATTCATTTCTCTGGTGGAAAGAGAATGTTTGGTGATGATGCCCCTCCAACCCTCACCCACCTTTGACATCCAATCTGTCTTTCCTGAGGACACTAACTGTCAGGAATGGCAAGGAAGAGGGAGGGACCTGCCATGTTTCTCTTATGGCTAATAAATCAAGATTGTTAGAGGTGATGAGATTGGCGATGTCAAGTGCGTGAACCTTTAAAGACCTAGTGTTGATTAAAGCTCCTATGAGTGGTGGAGGTACTTGTAACGCTCACCTGATTCCCGTAGAGGCGCCGGTCTTGACTGGGCGTATACCGTATCTTCAAAGGTGATGTGTAACACACGGCTGGCTCTTTGGGCTGGACCTCTGTGCACTGTATGTCTGACTCGAAGGGTAAGATGTCTGCAGATAGAAAATATGGGATTAATGAACTGGGTTATTGAATGTCTCTCTCTTCTTCCCTTTCTCTTCTCCTGTAGAACCCCAAAGGTTAACGCTCTCACCTTAGGTAAGTGAACGCCGTGCTCTCCATCTGCCTCGGGGCAGGGTGCTGTAACCAGTTTCTTCACTGGATAAGGGGAGCAGGCCTCTTGACTTCAGAGGACTGCTGTCCGTCGTTTACTGCACGAACGGTAAGTTTCGAGTAATTCTAATGTCTTTAAAAGTCTTTAGTAATGATGTCTCTTGTTTTGCAGGGTTCCGGCGATGGCGGATGACGGGCTGAAGTGAGTTGGAGATGGAGCCCGTGTGATGAATAGAAGCGCCTGGAAGCACGTAAGTAAGCGCTTGTTGCCTGCTTCACGATGCGCTCTAACTGTCTTTTTATTTTGCAGGTACAAGTTCGGAGCGGCTGCAGGGTGCCAGAATACCCACTGGGTTAGATGTGGAAAGGAGTAATGGCACGTGAGTATTAAAGTTCCCCAATGTCTTTAAACGCACCTTGTTTTGTCTTTCAGATGCGGGATGCAGCGCCGAAGGCCTCCGGAGCGTGCGAAGAGTTGGTAAGCTTTTGTCTTTCAGATGCCGGAATGCAGTGCGAAGACCTCCGGAGCGCACGAAGAGTAGGTAAGCCTTTGTCTTTCAGATGCCGGAATGCAGCGCGAGGCGTTGGTGACAGCCGATGGACCAGGTAAGTGAAGCGCTGTCACTGAAGACCGTAATGCTAAGCTGTTCTTTCTTGTCTTTATAGGTGTTGCTGAAGACTGGATTCAGGATGGTAAGCCTTTTTCCTTAGGCCCAGGATCAGATGCAGAAGACACGATGAGCGTTCTGCTGCAGAGGATGCAGAATAACGCAAAGCAAGATTCATCCATCGGGTGTGGTTTAAATAGCCTCCTGTAGTGCTTAGGTGTCTCCTTCCACAGCCACGCCTAGGTAAGAAAAGAGTTCCTGCTTTCCAGAAGAGTTCCAGTGTTCTGAACCTAGGGAGTGGCTCCTGCCCCACCCAACAGGAAAAGTAGTTCCAAACAGAAGAGGATCAGAGGCTCAACTGGCAGGCAAGTAAGCAGCATGGTCTGCTGCAGGTAAGTCCACCCAAGCATTATGAGCCCGGCGCTTCCAGCGCTGGGACTGGGCATATTTATAAGCCTGGTGCCACTGGCGCCAGGACTGGGTCCAAAAGGTCCCAATTGGGACTGGTTGGCACTCGGAACCTGGGTTATGGATCTGCTTCCAAGGGAGTTTGGAAAACCCTGACCTTTTGGAAGCAGAGATCATGACAGTACCCCCCCTCAAGGCCCCTCCCAAACCGGGCTTCTCCGGGGGTTTTGGCTTGTCAGGAAATGTTCGGTGAAATCTTTTGATTAGGCGAGGAGCGTGGACATATTCAGCAGGTTCCCAGGATCTCTCTTGGGGGCCGTAGCCTTTCCAGTCAATTAGGTAAAATAGTTTAGATTTGGAGATCTTGGAGTCCAGAATGCTTTTGACTTCAAACTCGAGTTCTCCATCAACTAGGATGAGTTTTGGAGATTTAGTTAGTCGGGTTTGAGGTTGCACTGGTTTTAATAGAGAGACGTGGAAGACCGGATGTATCTTCATGTGCGGGGGCAAGTCCAACTTGACCGCTACTGGGTTTACTATGGTAGTGATGGAATAGGGACCAAGGTATCTTGGGTTGAATGTGCGTGGCCCTTTTAGAGGTAGATATTTGGTGGATAACCAGACTTGATCCCCTACTTGATATTGAGGGGCTTCCTTCCGATGTTGATCTGCTCCTTTCTTGTATTGTTCTTTAGCCCTTTGAAGGTGAGAAACAGCTTCCTTAAAGGCTTGGGTGATTGTAGAATGCAGGTAGTCTACTGCTGGTGTTTCAAGATCTTGGAGGGGATCCAACTCCGAGGTTCGAGGGTGACTGCCGTATAAAAGAAAAAACGGGGTTTTCCCAGTTCCCGAATGGACAGAGTTATTGTAGGCATATTCGGCTATCCAAAGGATGTCTTTCCAAGTTTTTTCAGTTTGTTGCAGCATGCAGCGTAAATACTGTTCCAGAGTTTGATTGGTCCTCTCGGTTTGTCCGTCGGTCTGAGGGTGGTGACTGGTCGATAGTCTCACATCAATTTGAGCCGACCGACAGCAACTTCGCCAAAAATGAGAAATAAATTGACTACCTCGATCTGAAATTAGAACCGAAGGAAAACCGTGCAGTCGGACGATGTTTTCGAGAAATTCTCGGGCCAGAGTTGCTGCTGTTGGCAAGCCTTTGAGCGGAATGAAATGCGCCATCTTGGAGAATAAGTCCACGATTACTAGAATCGTATTGTATCCGGAGCATGGAGGTAGATCGGTGATGAAGTCTATAGAAAGCGTATGCCAAGGGCGAGGTGGGATGTCAATAGGGCGTAAGAGGCCTGCTGGTCTTTCCTTTTGACTCTTGTTTTGGGCGCATACTCCACAGGACATTATTAAGTCTCTGATATCTTTTTTCCAAGACGGCCACCAGAAGTAGCGCTTGATCTTTTCTGAGGTCTTGGCCATACCGGGATGTCCTTCCATTAAAGAATCGTGATAACAAGAGATTACTTTTTTCTGTAAATCTGTGCTGGGCAGGTATAATCGTTCTTGGAAATACAATAAGTTGTCCTTTACTGCAAAGTCCTTTCCCTGCAGATGCCAATTCTGTATGTCTGCTGGAGTTACAAGTTGCCTGGCTTTATCCTTAACTTCCTCTATGGATTGTGTGGCGATTACACCCAGAATTCTTTGTTCGGGAATGATTGGTACAGGTTTAGGGTTGATCAACTGTTCTTCCACTCCCATCCGAGAAAGGGCATCAGCTTTACCGTTTTTTGTACCAGGTCGATAGGTAATTATGAAGTCAAACTCGGCAAAGAATAATGCCCAACGGAGTTGTCTAGAGGATTGGGCTTTTGCGGTTTTCAAATATTGCAGGTTTCGGTGATCCGTGATCACAGTAACGGTGTGTCGGGCCCCCAGCAGATAATGCCGCCAAGCCTTAAAGGCAGACTTGATAGCCAGAAGTTCCTTGTCAGTAATCGTTTAATTGATTTCAGGAGGCGAGAATTTGCGGGACCAAAATGCCACGGGATGCAACTGATTGGTTACCGGGTCCTTTTGTGATAGAACTGCCCCCATGGCAAGGCTTGAAGCATCAGTTTCCACGATGTAGGGGAGTTCGGGGCGAGGGTGTTTTAAGATTGGTGCAGAGATAAATTTAGTCTTCAAATCCTGGAAAGCTTGTTCCGCCTCGGTAGACCATTCAAAACGTTTGTTTTTCTTTAACAAGGCAGTGATGGGCTGGACTATTCGAGAAAATTCGGGGATAAACCTGCGGTAAAAGTTAGCGAAGCCTAACATGCTTTGCACACCTTTTACGGAGGATGGTGATGGCCATTTGAGAACTGCATCGACCTTCTTTGAATCCATACTCACTCCGCTAGGTGATAATATGAATCCCAAGAATTCAACTTCAGTCACGTTGAAAACACATTTTTCCAACTTAGCGAAAAGTTTGTGTTGACGCAATCTTTCGAGGACCATTTTCACATGTTTCCGATGTTCAGATTCCGATGAATAAACGAGGATGTCGTCAATGTAAACAACAACACACACGTCTATGAGCTCTCTGAGGACATCGTTCATAAAATATTGAAAGGCGGCCGGGGCATTGCAAAGTCCGAAGGGCATGACCTGATATTCAAATAGCCCATATTTGGTGCGGAAGGCCATCTTCCATTCATCGCCCTCTTTTACTCGTACCAAGTGGTAGGCTCCTCTAAGATCCAGCTTTGTATATATGCATGCTTTTCTGACTTGGTCCAGGAGTTCAGGGATCAAAGGTAACGGATATCTATTCTTGACGGTGATCTGGTTCAGGGAGCGATAATCTATACAAGTTCTAAGGTCTCCTTCCTTTTTTGGAACGAAGAACAAAGCTGAAGAAGCAGGGGACTTGGAAGGACGAATAAACCCATTTGCCAGGTATTGATCCAGGTATTGTCGAAGGTGAAGGTTCTCAGGCTCGGTGAGGGCATAAATTCTACTACAAGGAGGAGTAGATCCAGGTATCAGGTCTATCTGGCAGTCATAAGACCTATGAGGAGGTAGAGAGTTAGCCTGATCCTTCCGGAAAACATCTTGATATTCTAGGTATTCGGGAGGTAACTGGGGAGTCTCTGAAGAAATTGCTGCCAGTGCAACACCAGGTGGAGGGTGACAAGTAGAGACACATTCTGGAAACTGGACCGTTCTTGCTCGCCAATCGATCAGAGGATTGTGTTTCTCTAACCAAGGTATTCCTAGAATAATCTGAAACTGAGGAGCCTTGATCACATCGAACACAATCTTCTCATGGTGTCCATCTTGACTTACTAGCGTCACTTCTTGAGTGGTATGCGTTACTGGTCCGGAGGCTATCTCCGTTCCATCCACCGTAGTAATGACGTCCTTTACAGCCTTGGGACAAAGAGTTAGATTCATCCTCAAAACCATTTCATGATCCACATAATTGCCAATGGCACCGCTGTCGACGTAAGCTTCAATTGCATGTAATCGATCCGGATTATCAGGGCTAATGAGGACCATAGGTATCACGAAATGCGAGGTCACGGAACTGGTTTTCACGCTCGGCAAGAGGACCTCTATTCTTGTCGGGCGAGGTCGTTTCCCTGCTCAGAGTTTGTAACTTTGGTAACTGCAGCTCCTACTGCCTTCTTGGCAGGTTTCACCGGACAGTCTCGAAGAAAGTGCCCTGAGTTTCCGCAATAGAGGCATAATTGCAACTGTTTTCTCCTTTCCCGCTCCTTTTGTGTTAGAGGACCTTTCAGGCCCCCTATTTGCATGGGTTCCCCGGAGTCTACTCCTTTGGAAGGAGTTGGCGGTTTGGAAAATACTCGAGCATCAAACTTGGAACGATCGGCCTTCCTGTTCTGCAGTCTGTGATCTATTTGAACGACTAAGTCTATATAGTCCGAACAATCTTGTGGGGGATTCACTACTTGGGTTAACACATCTTTGAGCTCTCCACGTAGACCTCTATAAAACAGCGTAATCCTTTTGTCCTCAGGCCATTGAGTTTCCACTATCAGTCTGTTGAAAGACGCAATATAAGCCAAAAGGTCTTGATTACCTTGTCGCAACGAAAGAAGCTCATTGTCCAAGGCCTGCCCCTGTGAATGGCTTGCGAACAGTTTTTCCATACTGAGCTGAAAAGCTTGAAAATCATGGAGGACCGGATCATCTTGATTTACTAGAGGGATCGACCAGTCTGCCGCATTGCCACTAAGGTACGAAAGCACGAAAGCTACTTTAGCTTGATCAGTTGGAAAGGCTGCTGGCCGGCATAAGAAATGCAACCGGCACTGATTGATAAATACTGCAAACCTCTTTGGGTCACCAGAAAATCGTTCGGGCGGAGCCAGAGGTACATTCCCAGGTAGGTTGATCTGCACTGGATTCATAGAGGATGTAGAAGGAAGATTTCCCCCAGATGCGGGTAACGGGGTCTGTCCGGCTTGTGACTGTAGCAATTGTCTAGCGAGATCATCTGTTCGCTCCTTGGAAATAATCAGTTCCCTTCTTAGAGCGTTCGTTTCCTGACGGGCTGCATGCACTTCTGCCCTTAGTTCCCCAAGTAACTGGGCTAGCTGGTCGGTATCCGAGGTTTCCATAGCGCCTGGACGGGAGTTTTGCGGTAGGCTTTGCGTTCTGTAACGCTCACCTGATTCCCGTATAGGCGCCGGTCTTGACTGGGCGTATACCGTATCTTCAAAGGTGATGTGTAACACACGGCTGGCTCTTTGGGCTGGACCTCTGTGCACTGTATGTCTGACTCGAAGGGTAAGATGTCTGCAGATAGAAAATATGGGATTAATGAACTGGGTTATTGAATGTCTCTCTCTTCTTCCCTTTCTCTTCTCCTGTAGAACCCCAAAGGTTAACGCTCTCACCTTAGGTAAGTGAACGCCGTGCTCTCCATCTGCCTCGGGGCAGGGTGCTGTAACCAGTTTCTTCACTGGATAAGGGGAGCAGGCCTCTTGACTTCAGAGGACTGCTGTCCGTCGTTTACTGCACGAACGGTAAGTTTCGAGTAATTCTAATGTCTTTAAAAGTCTTTAGTAATGATGTCTCTTGTTTTGCAGGGTTCCGGCGATGGCGGATGAC
This sequence comes from Ambystoma mexicanum, assembly GCF_040938575.1. Lineage (NCBI taxonomy): Eukaryota > Metazoa > Chordata > Amphibia > Caudata > Ambystomatidae > Ambystoma > Ambystoma mexicanum. The sequence continues at coordinate 1,203,681,071 of NC_090921.1, read as the reverse complement.
GGGCTGAAGTGAGTTGAAGATGGAGCCCGTGTGATGAATAGAAGCGCCTGGAAGCACGTAAGTAAGCGCTTGTTGCCTGCTTCACGATGTGCTCTGTCTTTTTATTTTGCAGGTACAAGTTCGGAGCGGCTGCAGGGTGCCAGAATACCCACTGGGTTAGATGTGGAAAGGAGTAATGGCACGTGAGTATTAAAGTTCCCCAATGTCTTTAAACGCACCTTGTTTTGTCTTTCAGATGCGGGATGCAGCGCCGAAGGCCTCCGGAGCGTGCGAAGAGTTGGTAAGCTTTTGTCTTTCAGATGCCGGAATGCAGTGCGAAGACCTCCGGAGCGCACGAAGAGTAGGTAAGCCTTTGTCTTTCAGATGCCGGAATGCAGCGCGAGGCGTTGGTGACAGCCGATGGACCAGGTAAGTGAAGCGCTGTCACTGAAGACCGTAATGCTAAGCTGTTCTTTCTTGTCTTTATAGGTGTTGCTGAAGACTGGATTCAGGATGGTAAGCCTTTTTCCTTAGGCCCAGGATCAGATGCAGAAGACACGATGAGCGTTCTGCTGCAGAGGATGCAGAATAACGCAAAGCAAGATTCATCCATCGGGTGTGGTTTAAATAGCCTCCTGTAGTGCTTAGGTGTCTCCTTCCACAGCCACGCCTAGGTAAGAAAAGAGTTCCTGCTTTCCAGAAGAGTTCCAGTGTTCTGAACCTAGGGAGTGGCTCCTGCCCCACCCAACAGGAAAAGTAGTTCCAAACAGAAGAGGATCAGAGGCTCAACTGGCAGGCAAGTAAGCAGCATGGTCTGCTGCAGGTAAGTCCACCCAAGCATTATGAGCCTGGCGCTTCCAGCGCTGGGACTGGGCATATTTATAAGCCTGGTGCCACTGGCGCCAGGACTGGGTCCAAAAGGTCCCAATTGGGACTGGTTGGCACTCGGAACCTGGGTTATGGATCTGCTTCCAAGGGAGTTGGGAAAACCCTGACCTTTTGGAAGCAGAGATCATGACAGTACTTCTAGGTTGGGGATTTTCCAGGTAATCAGGGCCTCACATGCATTCACTTTGGCAAGGCAGGAGCACTGAGAGCATTTCCAGTAGAAAGGGAGGCAGGTCCATTTTCTCTAGCTGAGGGACCATTTTCTCTGGCAAGGGCACTATTTTCTCTAGCAGGGGCACCATTTTGTCTGACAGGAGGGCCAGGCACATTAACGCTATGAAAGGTGCTGGAAACAGTTTCAATAATGGTGTACACAGTTATCATCTCGGTGGCCCAAGCAAAAGTGACATTTACCATGTCAAAGGAAATTAGTTAATTGACACTGGTGGTGGCATTAGGTCCATTTTCATTTGCAAAGGCAACAGTAAAATGTTTACTATTAGGATTGCCGGGCACATTAACGCTAAGAACGGTGCTGGAAACAATTTCAACAGTGGTGTTGACAGATATTAGTTTAGAGGCACATGCAACAGGGGCATTTTCAGAGGCAAGGGAGGCAGGTTTGTTGACACTGTAGGTGGCAGAAAGTGCATTTTCACTGGCAGATGAACCAGAAACATTATCTTTAATAATTGCATATGTCGCAATATTGCTAACCTGGGCAACACAAACATTTGATGTGGCAGTGTATACAGCTCTAACGTCAAATGCAAGGGCCTCAGGAGCATCTTTTCTGACTACGCCCCAGGGCCATTTTTAATGACAGGGATGCCGGGAATGTTTTCATCGACAAGTACATTTTTCAAAGCTTCGGCAGCAAGTGAATTTGGATTGGCCAATCGGCCGAGAACCTTGTGGGTAGTAGACAGTACCTGGGCTGTAATGTTGCAAGACGGGTGATTAACTTGTAGGCAGGGACTTGAGTATTTACTTTGCAATGTTTTGTATGAGCGTAGTTGAATTTGTACTGTACAGTGGGTTACAGCTCGCGAGCAGAGGCGCTCGTTCCTCCTGTGAACTAGTAAAGGCTTTGTAAGGCACAGGTCATGCGGGCGGTGCGTGTAGTGAGCTGCACGTTTCTGTCGTGGTGCCTGCAAGGGTTGGCAGCCCAGGGTTTAATGGTGCATGCTGAGGCTCCTTGACTAGAGTTGTCAGGCATAGCTTTTATGACTGGGACAGCATTCAGCAGGAAGTAGGAGGGTGGGATAGTAGTATGATCAGGCAGGGCGAGCGTCATGCATAGACTCCGAGTATGTTTTTGGCCAATAGATGGTACATACGGGGGTGTTGTTGCAGAGGGCAGGTGGCTTCCAGTGGCTAGACAGGGCCAGACAGGGGTGGGAGTGTTTGACTTTGTGTGGGGCCAGCTTCACAGGTCAGAAACACATGATTCAGCAGATGGCCAATCCGCTGTGAGTGGAGGCGGGCACTTGGCCATACTTAGGTTGCATGGTGCTGGGATCAAAATGCTGGCAGCCATGTTTAAAGGTGGAAAGCACACCAGAGTGTGTACAATGGGCCCATCAGGGCGGCATGATACATCAGCAGCATTCAATAGAGGCGTATGCATGGTAGTTTGAAGAGGCACAGAAAGGCTTGCCAGGGCATTTACTGCAATTATTGGCGTATATTCCATATTTGTATCTAGATGCCCATCAGGGCCTACCTGCATGGCTGAGGCACACAGGACCATCCCGGGTGCAGAACAGAATTGGCGGTGTTCCTTGGAACTAAGCTCTTCTGCTCCACACGGGGGTCTGGGCCAGACAGGGGTGGAAGGAGGCCTTAGTGTTTGATCTTTGCGTGGGACCAGCTTTACCTGCCGGATCCACATGTTAGGAACAGATCATTCAGCAGAAGACCAATCCGCTGTGAGGGAGGGCGGGCATTTGGCCATACTTAGGTTGCATGGTGCTGGGATCAAAATGCTGGTGGCCATTTTTAAAGGTGAAAAGCACACAGGAATGTGTACAATGGACACATCAGAGTGGCATGATACAGTAGCAGCATTCAATAGAGGCGTATGCATGGAAGTTTGCATGGTAGTTTGTAGAGGCACGGAAAGGCTTGCCAGGGCATTTACTGCAAGTATTGGCGGATACTCCATATTTGTTTTAGACAGCCATCAGGACATACCTGCATGTCTGAGGCACACAGGACCATCCCGGGTGCAAAACGTCATCAGCAGTGTTCCTTGGAGTAAAGGTCTTCTACTCCACACAGGGGTCCTGGCCAGACAGGCTTAGATCAACATGACTTGCTGCACCTGAATTTAGCTCGATCAACTTGTGTTATTATTGACTGCTAACTGCTCCATTTGGTTCATTTTGTGGGCCCTAGAGAGTGGTCTGGTCACTTTGATCTTGTTTGATCTCTTTTGCACACAAGAGAATCTCCTTTTAAAGAACATAGTGGTTTTGTGTTGCCTTTCACTCCTGATTCATTACCCAGAGTGCTACATCTTGCTATCTTTGCTTATTCTGTGTTATTTCTACAGGGGAGGGTTTTTGTAGGGTTTTCTATTTAGTTATTATTGTACATGGTGTGTTTAATCAAACTATATATGTTTTTATAGCACCTTGGTTGGACATTCCAATTATTTTGGACTGTTATACTTAACTTTTTGGCTTGCTACTGTTTGACATTCATGCCCCTCTTGAGAGTATAGCCTTTCCTCGGCACAGGTTACCACAAAAAGCAAAGGGGGTATACCTTTATGATTGTGTTGGCTCTTGGTATGTAGAAGTGTGACTGCTCTGTAGGCACTTTAGCCTCTGCTCATCCTTGTACTCCTGCAAGGCAGAAGTCAATTTGTCACACTCATCTATTTGGGTGTACCAGCAATTACTTCCAATTTAAAGCACTGTATTTGTGGAAGTGAATTTCAATCCATGTATAGCCATTACTTTAATGTAAGCATCCCACCTCAGAATGTTAGCCACGCCAATCCCCTCCTTGCCTAATCTCATCAGATCCAATGCAGCTCTGCTCTGACGGAAGGGACAAAAATGTGGACCTCTTGATTTCGTTGAGATGTTTCTCCATATTCTGTAAATGAAACCTTCTTTCGGGGAAAAGCTTATAGACTAATTTGCATGAGTATTATCCACATGAAAATGAAGGGCCACTCATGTGCAAAGTAGGTCAGTGATGTCCACTGCACAAGGTCGTCCCACAGGAGGGTCTGCAAGGAGCTTTAGTGTTACCAAATTGCTTATGAAGTTTTGTAAGTGGTGGATTTACTTCATTTTTTAACTATTCCACTACATGCACCCCCAGCACAATATGTGACATGTGTCCCAAGTTGCTCTTTCATTTTGAACACCAATGGGCCTCATTCCGAGGCTGGCGCAAAGGGATTACGGCCATCGGTAAGGACACTGGTGCCGGTAATCCCTTTGCGCCCTATTCCGAGGTCCCTTTGCGGGTCCCATTAAGGCTGCCTGGTTTTGAGTCGCAAAGGGTCCAGGGAGCAAATAACGGTACCGCAAATTGCGGTACCGTTATTTGCACCTTCCCCATTCCCATTTGAGCCCTATGGGGGCTCAAATGGGAATGAGGAATGGAAAATTCAATAAGGATTTACCGGTCCCGCAAAGGTCGGGATAGACCGGTAAGTCCCCATTGAACGAGGGCGGTCTGGGGACCGTTATTGGAGGTAGTCATGGCGCTAATAGCACTATGACTACCTCCAATCTCGGAATGAGGCCCAATGCCAATGTAATTTTCTACATTGTCCTTAATGCACGAGGATACTGATGCACAGAAGCCGGGTTTGGCAGTGCAATGAAAAGGTTACTGCCACTTTCACTGCACCGTACATTCCCGGTTTTACAAGTGGAGGATTTACCCAAATTGAACATCTTTCAAAGAGTATATTGTGCCCTTCCGCCAATCACATGAAATGCAGCAGAGTTTTGTGGTGAGTCATGGGCACCATCTACTGCACTTGGGCCAGATTATCAAAGCTTTGCACTGGTGATAAAAAGTGGAGCAAATGAATTTAGCAGCAATTTTGCTGCTCTGATAAAAGAGAATGGAGCAAACAGCTTTACCCCAATCAGTATTATCTAAATATGTTTTCACTGGGGGAAATTGGAGCAGGCTGTTTTATTTGCTATGTTTGCTGCATAACATGAAAATAAATGTAGTAGACGCCTTTTGTTGTATGCTACGCAGCAAATATAGTGCAAAAGACAGCCTGATAAAAATGTGCCCACGTGCAAACTTTTTTAGATAATATGGATTGTGACAAAATCGGTTTGTCCATTTTGCATTATCAAAGCAGTGGCTCACTTGCTCACTTTTTGGCACCAGTGCAAAACTTTGATAATCTGCATACCCGAGCGACATTCATATATATTGCTAATTTTTATTGGTTGTTGCAGCCACCTCACCAGCACATCTCACCACTACTTTGGTCTCAGTTTATCTCTGATACATTGGCAGTACTGCCTTGCGAGATAACTTTCACAATTTGGGGCCAGATTCTGCACCCGTGTTATTAATCCGGTTGGATCCCTTGTTTGTGATTATCAAAGATTGCCTTGTTTTTTAGCCCAGTGTAATCGCAAAGGAGTAACAATTATCAAAGAGGCGCCAAGTGCTTCTATGTTAATTGCCTAATTTAACGCCTCCCGGCAGCAGCGCAGGTCAGAGTTAAGAAAGGGAACGAAATCCAAGCATATTTAAAGAAACTCTAAGAAAGAGCTGTAAACTGCAGATTAAAAATAAGGAAAGGCAAAAAAGCAGCATTTAAACCTAGAGCTGCAGCCTGTGTCTCACTGAGCATGGAAAGAGTTGGAACAGATGGCAGAAAATATGCACAAGGCAGAACTGCTTAGACGAAGACATTACAAGTCACAGTTTCGACAATAACAACAATCCCTCAAAACACAAGGAACGCGTTTTTCAATGGCAGTTTCCCATTGAAAAACGCTGTGTCTACTACTCTAGAGTGAATGTGGAGGGTCGCTGTAAATGCCACAAAAACACACAAAAAGTGTGCTGTTGTATGCTGCGCTAAGCAAGGTTATCATTATCAGAGCTGGGTATGTTAACACTTTGCCCCCCACCCTTCAGCAATTACCCCATTTGTTTTCCCCTGAATTCAAAGAATGAGACTGAGAGCAGTATCAAGGCAGCTGAGTGAACTTCCCCATTCCTAATGCAGAGTGAATGACATGTAACCGGAGATCAGTTCAATAGAAGAATTTGGGAATGCTGGCTGTGAGTTACTGTTGTTGAGAAGTTGTGTGTTTAGAGCTGCTTCGAAAAACGATGTGCCTGATTCATGGAATAACATGCATGGAAAAAACAGGACTTGCCCGTGAAATCACACACAAGTCCCCGATCATGGAACACAATGTGCAGGGCTTACCCAGGACTTGCAAGGAATCCACGCCAGGCCACCATGTCACTGCGACCCGAAGAACGCCTTGTGCAAGAGTCCAAGAGAAAGGCCGGCTGGGCCTGCGCAGCGACCTAAAAAGAGGGTGGAACACGTTGAATGAGGAAGAACAAGTGGAAATGTGCGCATTATGTGGGACGTTCCACGGTCTATCAAGTGCACCGCCCATACGTGCGCAAAACAACCATATTCATGGAATTGAATTGGGAACCCCGGTGCCCGAAAAACCACACCTAAATCCATAAACACCTACGCCACGCATTAGCAAGCGTAAACGTCAACACACACACTAACAAATGCATAAAAAGAACACACATTCAACAAACGCAAAGATACATCCACGATGAATGCACCATTTGTTGCAGCAGTCATCCTGGGACAACGCAGGAGGAGGAGGTTGGCCAGGGCCTGGATCTTCCACCCAAGCACCTCCCTTTTTTGGGATACCTGATGACCAGGTCTATGGTAGGTAAAGGTCCCCCACATTATCATCCTCAACCTGGTCATGGAGTGGGAAGATGACCTCACATCACCCACCATGTGCTTCCAAGACCTAAGCCCCTTGTAAAAGGTGCTCACTGTTCTCCATTTTTAGGCCACTGGCTTATTCTGGTGTACCACCACCATAGTAGGTGGCATCTCCCAAGCCATGCAGTCACGCTACTTACACCAGGTGTTGGCAATCATAACTGCATGTGCTTCTGTCCGCCGGCATTTCTATATGCCCAGAACACCAGCAGAAATGCAAGCAGTGGTCCGGGATTTTTATGGGCTGGCACACTTCCCAAAAGTGCTACGTACCATTGATTGCAAACATGTTGCTCTATGTCCACCTCGAGCAGCAAAGCACATTTACCACAACTGGAAACATAGGCACTCCATCAACGTTCAGGCTTTTTCTGATGCCTGGCAGCACACATGATAGTTACATCTTCACGATGGCCCGGTGTAGGGGGCCTTGGAAGCTGGGAAGCATGGCAACACATGGCTCATTGGTGAGTATGAAAGGCCATGCACATGCATGGATGTTGCACACAGATCAATAAATGACAATGAAAATCATTCTCACCTCTACAGCAGACATTGCCTACACTCTGAGCACATACATGATGACACCCATATGCAACCCCAACACACCTGCTGAGGTAAGGTACAACACTGCCCATATTGCAACTCAGGGCATAGTGAAGTGCACATTCTGAGTGCTCAAGTCAAGTTTCAGTTCCCTTGGCCACTCTGCTGGTGTGGTGCTATATGCACCACCAGTAGTCTGCAGGATCATTGTGACAGCATGTGTCCTGCACAATGTTGCAACACAGCATGGCGCCCCGGTGGCCATGGTGGTGGCACCCCATCTACCCACAGGCACACCGCTTGCGTATGGCTAGGCAAAGGGCACATGGAGAGGCAGCTTGTGCAATCTTATTTCACCTAAAATCCCTCCCCTGTGGAGTGCACACGATCCTGCAAAATCCCAGGTGCCATGCAATGATGACAATGGGCCAATCCACTGTATCCACAAAACCACCCTGAAAAAGTGCCCTTGGAAGTACAAATTTGTGTGCATCCCTTCAAACTAAAAGACATTTCATTTTGTATTTTGCAAAAGAAACTCATTGAAGAGGGAGGACACCACTACCGCCATGCCAACCATTTAAGTAAATCACCTCTTTGGCACCAAAGCCACCCCATATGTAATGTAAAGGGTATTGATCCCGCGCACTGTCCCCACCGTAGTGGTCCTCTGGCGCTCTGGCGGATATGATTAACTAACATACCTGTCAAATATGTAAGCAGCGAAAATTCCTGAAACATCATGTCTGAGCCGCAAGCCATACATGGCCTCAACAATTTAAATGAACACAAAATACAAGCACAATGGCATATAGTTGTACACATGTCTTAGAATATGCATGATGCACACAAACATGTCCCTATTGTGGGGTGTAGAAAAGAAGTGCAGTATCAACCCACATGTTACTCAACATGACAACATGACCACAATAAACCTAATCCTCAAAACAACTATTAACAAGAAGTCATAGACAATTGTGACAATGAGGGAGACCCACCAGAATTAACACATCCAGACATGCAGCAACTAAAGTAGCCATTCCATAACGATCAAGATAAATGCACAATTTACCTGCCCCCGTGGCATGCAGTCGACAGTCAAATTCCATCCCATGAAATAGCCATCATTCCCTGATGGAAGAATCTGCAGACATTGAACAAACTGAATCAGAGTGCAGCTAACACATACATGTAACCAAAAACTAAAGACCCATGGGCACCCCTCAGTGACATAAAACACGTGCAAACAGCTCACAAGACGACCATCAACATGTGCCCCAGCACACATGCAGCAACACCTGCAGATGGCATGCAAATCAAACACACAAAAAACACACACAACATCCCCTCACTGTCCCCCTCAATGACATGCAGCAAATGTGCATGTCACATATTCCCATTCACTAGACAATGGCACATACACAACACACACATCAGTCAACATGCTGCATCAAAATGAGAAGACAACACATATGCAGATAAATGAGCCCACAAAAAAGCAGGGACACCCCTGGAAGACTACTGTGTATCTTGCTTGGCTGGCGCATGTGGAAAGCTGTTCCTTGTTCATGGATCAACATTCCACACAAGCCAGTTAGATTACTTTCTATGCGGCTTGTTGCGGCTGCCTGCTCTGGGTCCAGAATAAAGTTGAATGTCACTTACTGTGCCTCAGTTTACTTCACTGGCGATGGAGGAAGTCTGGACCCTTTCAACCCACGTGTGCGGGGTCAGCTGTCGTGTCCTGTCATGCCCGTGTCGGCTGTGGGAGGCAGACTTGGCCCAAACAGCGGGAGCAGGAGCAGCGGGGTGCATCGGTGCTGGGCCCAGTGGCGACCTGCAACGTGAGCCCAGGAGTGTGGTGTGAGCTACGTTGCAGGCCAGGGCCGAGCGGCGCTGCCTCCGATCGTGAAGTTGTGCGGGGGCCCTGCACCAGGCTTTGGAGGCTGAGGCTTGTGTCTTGGCGGGGGCGGCCGAAGGAGGGGCTGTCGGCGTGGTGCCTATCTCAGCAACAGAAGAGGCGGAAGGAGGTGCCCTCCTGTACAGCTGCAGCAGTAAGAAGGACCGATGTCTGGCAGCACCTAATGCCTGGGGAAGTTCGGGTGGTGTTACGGGGAACGTTCGCCTCGGTGGTCTGGGTGCATCTGTCCTGGAGGCTTGGCTGAAGCGGCTTAGACTGAGGTGTGTGTACGTTCTGCTGGCGCTTCAGTGCCTCATTAGCTCATGTCAGCTGCGGGGGCGGGGAACACATTAAGGGCATTCCTAGCCCTGCCCGCGTGCACGTCATACTGCCTGAGTTCAGATTGGAGAGGACATTGGGATTACAATACCGGCATCTATGGTCTGCATTTGTGTTTGGGAATCAAGCATACAGTGTGATTGTATTCATTCATGCATCCCCGGTGCAGTTTTGGAGTTTTCATCCCCGGTTTCATGGTGGTCTTCTGGATTATCCACAATAAGGTATAGTGACAACTGCTTGCAGCTATACCACCGCTCAGTGTTGGCCTGGGGGAGACTCCATTTGGGTTCCGGCTGAGTGTTTTGGTCTCTCACAAAGTCCAGGTGTGACTAGGGTACTCTGCCCACTTTAACTGCTTCAGCATGTCTGTCCCCCCTGCATTTTTGCCTGCTCCTAGTGAACCGGCAGCCCCATGGGCCCAATGGATTGACTCTTTCAAGGTATACCTGAGGGCAGCTGGGGATGCGAAATTTAGCGACGATGAAAAGGAAGCACCGCTTTGAATTGTATTGGCACTGAGGGCTTCCAAGTTTTTCACCATTTGCCAGGGGAGGAAGTGACAGTCCCTGGTAGTGGTGAAGGCGAAAGGGTGGTGAGCGCATATGAGACTGCATTGAAAAAGCTGGAGGATAGTTTTGGTAGGAGAATCAACGTAGTCCTGGAGCGCTACAAGTTTTTCTCCAGAGCGCAAGGGTCTGGTGAATCTATAGATGCATATGTGACAGCCTTGCAAGCATTGATGGCGACTTGTAGGTTTTCGGGGATTCTTGATGAATACATAAGAGACCAAATCATGATGAATACCAGCAGTCAGAAGATTAGGGAAAGGCTTTGGATTGAAAGTTTTCCACCGTTGGAGAAGGTTGTGGAGATCGCAAGGGCCATTGAGACATCCAGAGCAAGTGTGCAAATTGTCACTGAGAAGGAAGGTTCTAGGGATGCCATTCAAGCTTTTTTGCCTCAGAATAGAGAAGGAGGTTTGGACAATAAAAAGAGACTTGACAAAGGTGACAACCAGGGAGGAAGGTTGTCAGGGGCTAAAGAGCCTTGCAGGAAATGTGGTTGGTTTAGTCATTAAATTGGTTTGAAGGAATGTCCGGCTTCTAACATTGAATGCAGAAGATGTGAATGTAAAGGTCATTATGCATGCATGTGCAAGATAAATGGGGAGGGGCAAACCAGAGGGATGGTTGGCGTGGTGGTGTCTGATAGTTGTGGAATGGACCAGGATTGCGGGGCCCATGTTAAAGCAGAGCAGGGTGTTATACTCCATGTGGAGGGGGCCACACGTAAGGACCCATGGGTTACAATTTTGGTCGACGGTCATCGGATTACCGTCATCGTTTCCCGTTATGGACTATTCTGCCCTACCAGACCGTTATTTACGGCGCCGTAAAGTACGAGGTCGTAAATAGCGGTCTAGTGGCGCGCGCCCTACACTCCATGCCGAAATAAGCAGCATGGCGTAAACCGGAGCTGATCCCAAGTAATGCAGACATGCAAAAAATGGCCGCCACAAGGCCGCAAAGTATCCTACCGGCATGGAGTAAATAACGACATCGCCGAGAAGGTGTTAAGAACCAGGAGCAGTGTTTCCAAGAGGCACAGGTGCACTCAATCAGCACAGGTGGAGGCAATGGAGTCTGGCACAGCACAAAAAGAGCGCACCCACACACCACACCCCCTCCCACACCAAGATGATACCAATTGTAGCAGCATTCCTTGAGCTGGAGGCCCTGCTTGCAAGGCAGCAACTACAACAACAGCAACAACAACAACCACAGCCCCCACCACAGAGGATATACAGGAGGAGAAGGAGGGTGAGACAGGCCCAGCATGCCCTACCGGTGCAGCCACCATTACCATGCCGCCAGCCCCCAACCCCCGCATCAGAGCCACCCCCTTCAACCTCACACCAGAGCAGATCCACACCCTGTACCGGCTTGACTGGGACACCATTACCACCATAGTGGACCTGATACATGACGATATAGTGAGCCTCATAGAAATCAGCACTGCCATCCCCCCTCTACTGAAGGTAGTGTCTGTGCTCCACTTCCTTGCCACAGGCACCTACCAGCATACAGTCGGACACATGCATGGCATTTCACAGCCCATATTTTCCCGGATACGCAACCAAGTGCTGGATGCCCTCCTCAACGACACAAGGGACTACATATCCCTACCTGGACTCCCCAGGAGATATATAATACAAAAGTTGCCTTCCATGAACTGGCAGGCATGCCAAATTGCATATGTGCCCTCGACTGCACCCACGTTGAATTGGTGGTCCAGCAAGCCATGGAGGTGCCGTATCACAACCGCAAGCAATACCACTCCATCAACGTCCAGATGGTGTGTAATGCCAGTAAAGCCATCACACATTGCAATGCCTGATACCCCGGATCAACTCATGACTCCTTGGTCCTGCGGAACTCCACACTACCACGCTACATGGAGCAACATGCCGGACGACGTGCCTGGCTGCTTGGTGAGTAACCTGAATGGGCCATGGCAGTGCATTGGGGCTGTAAGTATGTTGGCTGCCTACTTCACCTGGGCGGGAAAGGGGGGGGAAATGCCTACTTCACCTGGGTAGGAAAGGGGGGGGAGATGCCTACTTGACCTGGGTAGGAAAGGGGGGGGGGGATGCCTACTTCACCTGGGTGGGAAAGGGGGGGGAGATGCCTACTTCCCTTGGGTGGGAAAGGGGGGGGAGATGCCTACTTCCCTTGGGTGGGAAAGGGGGGGGGATGCCTACTTCACCTGGCTGGGAAAGGGGGGGATGCCTGCTTCACCTGGGTGGGAATGTTCATGCCAGTGCACGATGTGCACCCCACAGAACACTGTGCCCCAAGGCAAGTGACACGGCACATGACTACCTAACCACACAGTGATGATTTAGAGCCGACACCTAACACAACATGACTGACAAGAAACCAGCCCAAATACCACAACACATGCACCACTCATCAGCGGCCCTTACACGCTGTAAGGGCATCCTGCACCATGCAGTGCAATAGCACCATGTCGCAGGCTCCTGCATCTCCCCACACAGGACAGTCATCCCTGGGAGTGCATAGAAGTGAGTCTAACAGGGATCCCACAGCGTGTGACTGGTCCTGCACACCCATAGGATTGCTGCAAGTCACCATGGCACAGATCAGTGCAGAATGATGAGTATGCTACTAACTACAGGAAACCCCCTCGTCACCAAAACTCGCACAACACATCAATGAATGCAGTCCAACACTGCTGCATGCATATACGATGCACATGCAACAAGACGTGAGTGCACACCATAACCCATCATGAAGAAGCTACCCCCTCCATCATTCCATTGCACAGGACACATAGCCGGGCCAGTAATGGGGTGAATGCATCCTGGGACATGTGTGTATGGCCAGTAATCACCTGCTGCCATGTAAGACTAGTACAGTTCTCCCCCATGAATTTACAAACACCTTCATTCCACTCTTATGCAGGTATCCTTTGAAGCCGTGGCTCATGACCCCGGTCCGCAACCCACAGAACAGGCACGAGGAGGACTACAATAGATCCCATATCCGTACACGGGTGGTGATAGAGCAGACCTTCGGCCTGTTGATGGCACGATTTTGTTGCCTCAGCCGGTCGGGTGGGGCACTCATCTACAGCCACGAGAAGGTGTCCAAGATCACCATGTCAATTGTAATGCTGCTCAACATGTGCATCCATCGTAACGTGCCACTGCCCCCTGACGTGGAACTGCTACCACCAGATGATGATGAGGGGGAGGATGAAGGAATGGAAGGACAGCATCACGGTGCCGATGCACAGGAGGGACGTGCCGTGCGGCAATCATTGATCGGACAATATTTCTGACTCACTAGTCAGCTGAGGGTGTGAGGATGACAGAAAATCAGGCACTGGGTGTGCCGATACATGTACACCATGCACTGTGGAACATTAAAAGACACATGCACAATGATAAATGTCCACTCTCTTTTTTTTGGATGATCAACCGGTGTATTGAATGATAAAGTTCCAACGTGTACAACAAAACCTACACCACCACCCTCTCCCCCTCCCCCCAACTCCCACACACAACCTCTCCCCCTCCTACTCCCCCCCAACTCCCACACACACCCTCACCCCCTCCCCCACAACTCCCACACACACCCTCACCTGCTCCCTCTCCCCACAACCCCCACACACACCGTCACCCCCTCCCCCTCCCCCACAACTCCCACAACTCCCACACACACCCTCACCCCCTCCATCTCCCCCCACAACAACCCCACAATAGTTCAATTAGGGCAACATAGGCCACGTGTGTGTGCCGGGATGGTCAATGTGCACTCCCAGAGCCAGGGGGATCCATGTCGTGGTGGCGCAATGTACGCAGTGAACGACGGACCGGGCTGGTCTGGGTGGAGGAGCTTTGTGAAGGTGGCTCCTCCCGCTGGGGCTGTGGTGTGGGGTGTGCTGCTTCCAGGGCATCTGCGATCCGGCCAAGGACGTCACAGAGCCGGTTTGTGTTCGCTGTGATCACCTCGCCCAGCGCCTGAAGGTCATTGCGCCACTCCACCCTTGATTTGCAATTGTCCCTGATGACCTCCTCAATGAGGCCTGTGAGATGCTGGGAGCGCACTACATCCAACGCCGATGTGGCCAATGTGCTTGGCAGGCTTGGTATTGGGCCTGCAGGCCTTCCCAGAGATTCTGCAGGGGAAGTGGATACAGGACAGGCAGGTTGTACTCCTTGCCCTGTGAGCCCTGGGGTATCACTCTCCCCGGAGTCGCTGTGTGCCACCTGGCTGTATGATGGTGTGTCAGGGATATGGCCAATGTCAATGGTGTCCTCCACGTTGGCTCCCGATATTGATGGGGGGCTGTCTGGCACATCAAGGAGGCACATGGCTGCATACTCACCAGCCACACTGGACTCCTCAGAGTGCAGCGTGGGACATGTGTCCAGCAGCACTGCAGGCATGGGTAGGGGTGCGGGTGGGGGTTGTGCACCCTCCATGGGGGTTGCTGGAGCAGGTGGTGTTGCCTGTGTTGTCTTCCTGCTTGCAGGTATGCGGCGGACCCTGACTCTGCCCCTGGAGGTACTGGCCCGGGTGCTTTCCTGGTCCTCGCTGTCATGCTCGGGAGGGAGAGGGGAGAGAGAGAGACGGCATGAGCAATAATTTGGGGCTCAGCATTTCTACATGCCTATGGTATCACAATGGGATTGCAGCGGTTTGTTGACATTTGGGTGGTGAGTGGGACAGTGATCTGGGCTTGGATGGTCAATGCATGCAGATGTCTGGGGCACTCATATTGGCGGAGTACTGTGAACACTCACATTCACAATGTTTACAATCACTGCCCTGTGTGCCTCACAGAGTCGGCCTCTTTGTGTGGTATGGGCCATATGGGTTACAGCCTTGCACCTGACATCAGCCTGGGTCCCACTTGTTGCAGCATGATTTCATTGGGGGGACGTGACACCTTGCCCAGCCTTTGGCAGTGACTTACGTTAGGAATGCATTTTCTGTCTTGACTCATGACACTCACCTCCATCAGCGGATGACGCTGCACCGCACTCCATTTCTCCAACACCTTCTATGGCTTCTGTGCCCATCATGGCCGCACACGTTTCCTCCCACGGCATCATTTTGATGGGGGAACCTGGCCCTCCTCCTGTCCGGTTTGCCGAGAGGATGGCCCGCACCCTGAGACGGAGGTCATCCCAACGTTTCCTGCAGTCCTTGGTGGTGCGGGGGGTGTTTCCCACGGCACTCACCCTCTGTGCCACCAAGGCCCAGATCTCTTTCTTCCTGACGACGGTGGGCCTCCGCATATGACTGCTGAATACAGTGTCTGCATGTTCGTGCAGAGTGTCGACCAGTACCTGGAGCTCATCCTGGGTAAAGCGCTCCTTTCTTATGCGTGCAGCACCCTTTTTTAATGCTTTGGGCATGATGCTGGTCTCCAAAGCCTATTTCTCTGATCACTGTATGGCTAGGGGTTCTGTATGGAGAGGTTGGCAATGGATTGTGATTTTAAAGATGGCCGCCGTGCTCCTTCCGTTCCTGTGCGATGACGTTTTTTCCGGGTCCGTTTTTTAACAGTGACCGTAAATAGCGGGGACCGCTATTTACAGTTACCGCTAAGTCCTCTATGTCGGTAGTGTTATGTACGGTGCGCTTGTTGCCGGTAAGGGCTTTTGGGGCCCTTTA
Source organism: Ambystoma mexicanum (assembly GCF_040938575.1). Classification (NCBI taxonomy): domain Eukaryota; kingdom Metazoa; phylum Chordata; class Amphibia; order Caudata; family Ambystomatidae; genus Ambystoma; species Ambystoma mexicanum. The sequence goes on along the minus strand of NC_090921.1, from coordinate 1,203,665,209 downwards.
ACGGCATGGCGCTGAGGTGCGTTAGCGGCATGGTGCAAAGCGGGTGCACGCGGAGTCGGAATAGGCTGATTTTTACGGTCTTGTGCCAGCACGGAAATGCTCTTTACGCCATGGCGGTAATCGCCTATACTTACCGCCCTACTCGGAATGAGGGCATATGTTTTGTAAAGTCCAAACATGATTACGTAATTTAGATATTCTTGGAGTTTGACATATCAACACCTGTGACTTTTCTAGATTCACTGTAAGATTATTTGCTTGTGCATATTTAGACAAGGCATTTAGCAGATTTTCGAGACCTATGGGGGTTTGTGATATCAGAATTAAGTCATCAGTGTAAAGCATCCAAGCTATGCGCTGGTTTCCCAATTTAGGAGCATCTGAGACAAGGTTTAGGAAAGAGGCCCCCATGTCTAGGATGAACAGGTTAAATAGGATAGAGGCCGTTATGCATCCTTGTTTGAGACCTCTAGGGGTGCTAAATGCCGAAGATAGGAGACCATCAGAGGTTAACATTACTTGCATGGATGTACCAGTGTGTAGTTGTTTGATTAGAGCTAGCAATGATGTTGGGCAGCCATACGATTTTAGCTTGGTGAATAGTAGATTCCTGTCCACTGTATCAAAAGCCATTCGAAAATCGATGAAGGCAAGATATACATTTTGATTACGAGAGATGCTTTGTGAACGAAGCATATTAAGAGTGATGATGTTTGGAGCTGTTTCTAGGCTGCTGACACACCCTGATTGGAAGGGATCTCGCTTCAGATTTTCCTCAGACCAGATGTTGATATCTCTTAAAATGATGCAGCCAAAGATTTTCCCAGGGGCATCTAATAGTGATATTGGATGATAGCTGGCTGGGTTAGCTCGATCTCCCTTTTTATATATTGGAATAGTAATCAAGCTTTTCCATGACATTGGTATTTGTTGAGAAGTTAAAATGTCATCAAACATAGTCAGAAGGATGTAAGCCCAAATTTCTGGATGCTGTTTCATTATAAAATTGGACAGACTGTCCGGACCCGGCGCTCTGGATTGGCTAGCTTTATGTATGTAGTGTAATATGTCATCACAACCATAATTTAGGGTGATGATAATTTTTTCTGTTTTTAGTTCAGAAGTCACAAAGTTTCTGGTAAACTAAATATGTTTTGATAGTAGTCAATCCAATCTTGTTCTTTTACGCAGTTTGATTGCACTGTGACCTGATTTCCCGCTGTCGTCTGATTTATTATGCTCCAGATTTGTGAGCCATTTTTACTGGCCAATCTCCCCAGCATATTAGAATCATCCTCCTGGAATATCTTTGATTTCATGCCCTTTATCCAATTCCTATATTTTGTTTTGATTTGTGTTAAGGCCTTTAATCTATAGTTAGTGGGAAGTTTTGATGCTTCCCGTTTTTCGTACTAACTTTGGCCTTCATTTTTTTGATTTAATGATTATAGACATGTAAATAGGGAGTTTGTTTTATCTTAGATTGTACAGATTTAGGCTGAAATGGCTGCATTAATTCAGGATAGACCAAACAGGTTTTGTGGTCATTATTTCTGACTTTAGAAGCTTCTCTGGCATAATGTTTGCCGAAGGCATTCAAAGAGGATTCGGACCAGATTAATCTATTTCGTGCGGTGTTCACTCTCAAATTTCCATAACATGATTTCGATGTAGGTCCTCCGAACAAATTAATACCATCCCAAGAGAAGCTTAACATATTGTGATCACTCACACCAGAATATTTTACTTGAAAACTAATTATTTGTATAAAAATAATTTTGTCCACATAGATAAAGTCAATGATGCCAATACTAGAACCTCTATGCCAGGTGGGTTTAGGAGGAATATCTGACAACTGGGATCCATTAAGCATGAGTAGGTTCCTGGATGTAGTGAGTGTATTCAATTTTTGCAGTCAAATTTGGTCTAGTGGTCTTTTAGGGTCAAGACAATGTAAATTAAAATCTCCTGCTATAATTATATAGCAAGGAATCAGTTCTTGCGCCACCAATCCAGGGCTTCACTCATGGATTCGAAAAACCTGTCGTCACTTATTCCATCTGGGTTCCAATATACATTTATTAATGCATATACATTTTGATTCAAATGCAGTTTAATCATTTGGATAAATGGATTGGGTGAGAACTACTTTTCAGATTTTAAATGTAAAGTTTGTTTGATGGCAATCAAAAGCCCAGATTTTGGTCTACCATATTTCTTCTTGGTAGCTGCAACCAAATAGACATCATAGTTGTTCCAAGAAGGGGGAGACATGAGCCATGTCTCTTGTAAAAAAATGATGTTGTATACTGCTAAAATGGTTTCAGTGTTATTAACTAAATGCTTAAAGCCTCTCGAGTTCCAACTAAGTAGTGACAGAGAGGCAAAAGCTTCGAAGATTTGCTAATTCTGAGATGCAGATGAGCGACAAGAGCAGAGACCATTAGTAAGAGCTTGATTACCCGTAATTTGATTGAGAGGAATAGACACATGCTGCAGTAGTGCGGAGACTCTGGTATCTTGATTATCAGGGCTCGCTAAAATTATAAACCCCAGTTCAAAAAGTTGGGATCTAACAGCCCAGATAGTATTAAGTACTACTCTGGAGTTCAACCATAGGGTAACAGATGTTCTTTTCGATGTATCTGTAAATTCTACTAATTCAATATCAATTGTGCTAATATCATCAAGGGCCGATAGTTCACTAAAGATTGATAAAAACAGAGGTGTGATTTAGATTGTATTGAGTACATGGCGAAGGACGACACAGCATAGTAAGAGAATGAATTGCTGGTCTTTTGACCACTTGGTTGGTAAGTTTAGGATTTTTCAAAACTGAACTTGAGACTTTTTTCAGCTGTTCATTCGAGGAGCCCTTAACTTCCAGGATTTGACAAATAGTTGTTTTTATAAACTGTTTGATGTCAAGATCCGTTAGGGCTTGGGCTCTGGAAGCTTGAGATTTTTGCTCTAATACTTCGTTTTCTAACAGTCGAGTGGTCTTTTCCCCAGTCAATAAAGTATTTTGTCGTGCAATGTTTGGCCCTTGACTGTTTGGTTCCCTTTGGATCCCTTGGTCAATTGGGTTTGTTTTCACTTGCAAGAGTTCATTGTTGTTTGGAAAAAAACAAAGAGATTTTTGAGGGGGAAGTGTGGCCATGTAAGCGTCCACAGCTTGTCTTATTTTGCTGCGGCGCGTAGCTAATGTGCCGTCTTCAGTGCTTGATGTTATAGTTTGTGTATGATGGGCCACCTTGATAACTGGGGCAGCTGTAACGACAGCCACTAGTTCATCCAGTGGTCCATATGGCTGAGCCTTTCCATTTAGACTAGTTGAGAGAGAAGGTCTCTTTTTCGCAGCCTGCAACGTGTATTTTTTTGTGATCGCTTTAGAAGCTGTAGTGGTAGCAGACCGAGGTTGAGCTAGACTTTTAATAAATTGCTTTGTTTGTGAAGAAGAACTTGCTTTAACATTTTCAATATTCTGGGTGTTTTTTTCTGCTCAGCCTTGAGTTTTTTTGGTTCCTACAGATGAGACACTAGCAGATGCAAATAGGGCATAGTTAGTTTTCGTCTTTAATTGTTGTTGGTCTACTATTTCAGATAGTACAGGAACATGTATTATAGGACGAGCATTCTCACATTTTGAGTCAGTAATTGGAATTGGAAAAAATGGAACTGGGCAATTATTTGATTTAATTTGATTCAGATTATTGTTAACTACATCTCCTTGCATGTTTGGATTGATGTTTCCTGAGTTGGGTATTTGATCAGGAGTAGCTGTTTTTGTTGATGATTCAGTGGGTAATGAAAATGATTGTTGCCAAGCCAGAATTTGCACTAATTGTGCAGCTTGTAGGACTATTTTATCATTCAGTGTCTCAAAGAGACATGCTAATGATTGTAACGCAAGATTCATTGTTGTGAGTGCTATTTCGACTAGTTTGTTATTTGGATCTACGCAACTCATTAGGAGTTGGTTCGTGAGCTGTCATTTTTCGAGGAGTAGAGGCAGCAAAAGAGAGTTTGTTCACTGATCTAGATGCAGTTGAATTTGAGAACATGTCTGGGGATTTAGACAAATTTGTCGGCAGTGTATGAGGGGAAAAAGTCGTGGCATCGACATTTAGATCAATAATAGCTGGATCAGCTGGGGAGCTCAAGTCAGAAATATTGACAATTCCAGCTTCTGCGCCGGTTAGGACACTGCAGAGAAAGGCACTATCAGTGAGTGAGACGTTTGCTTTTGCAAAAATGATTGCAGAGTCATCTGTGATTGCTTTCTTGTTCTCCTTACTCATTTGGTTAGTATGTTTTGCAGTATCCGGTAAGTTGATAACATCATCCTTTATACATGGAACGGTTAGAACCGGAGGATGTAAATCGTCAGGTCGTGATGGAAGAGGCAGCAATGCTTTATCTATTTCAGAGCCACCTGGGTTGGTGACATCCTGGCAATAAGTGTGAATGTCTTCATTCCTGTTTTCTTTTTTCCACGAGATAGCCTTGGCTTGAGCTTTAGTTAGAACAGTAGTGGAGGCTATACGTACTCACTTGGGCGGGCACTCAGGAGAAATAAAAGAAACACCTGCCATTGTATTCTTTTGAATTGCTGCATTCGGCGGCATGCCCGCCTTAAGGGAAGTGATGTTTGCTTCATCGGGTCCTACTGATTCAAATTGAGCCCACTACAGACGGGCTTCAGGGGGCAAGGTCAGGTACCAAGAAGCACAGCTTGAAACCGCAACACTGCGACAAGCGTGGCAAAGCGGCAAAGGGGCCAAGCGGTACTTCACGGTACTTCTCTGGTGCGCGTCCACGGTGCGCACGGATCTTGGTTTAAATAGACCTGCCCACTGGGGTTAGGCAGAGGAGCCTGAAAACAATTGAAACTTGATGAATATATTCTGTTCTAATAATGTGATTGTTGTTGTAATTATTTGAATTAATGCAGTCCACAAACAGAAAAACATGTTAGTCCACAGTAAGAGCAGCTCTTGCAAAGAGTAAAGTATCTGGAACAGAGGGACCGGCCAAGCAGTACTTCATGGTACTTCTCCGATGCGCGCGCGCGCTGTGAGCGGATCCTGGTTTAAATAGACGCGCCCACTGGGGTTAGGCAGAGGAGCCTTCTGGTTAATGCAGTCCACAAAAAGAAAAATATGTTAGTCCACAGTCAGAGCAGCTCTTGTAAAGAGTAAAGTCTCTGGAACAGAGGGACCGGCCAAGCGGTACTTCACAGTGTGAAATTCATACCTAACTATGCTGAGAAAACAATCTCCATGAGAGCTTTGCTGAAAAAATGTGTCAAGTTTGACTGATCTGACAAATGTTTAGAGGAGTTCAATTCTGTGAAGAGTGATGTGGATAATGCTCTGTGTTAAAAGTCGTTTGATCCCAAATGCAAAACAATTCTTACGGTGGATGTCAGTGAGGCAGGACTGGGTGCGGTATTGGAGCAATGGGTTGAGGGTGTATGAAAGGATTGATCCAAGAGACCCCCCTCCTCTGCAGCCTCTCCCCTCTGTGAAGTCCCTGGCCCGTCAGGGGTTCCCCCTGCTACCAGGGGCCCAGGTGGCGGGTGGACCACTGGCTGAAGACATTGACCAAACATGCTGTATTTAGCTAGGCCCTGGAAACCATTTTGTAAAATCAAAATGGTTTGAGCCCTGTGCACCACAGCGAGCCCCCCCCCCCCCTGGAGAGTCTCACTTGTCCCTGAGGCCGCAGCTCCCTGGCAGATCCGCTGAGAGCCCGTTCCCACAAACAGACGGACATGAGCTAGTGCTAGATGCAAACACTGTAACATTTCACCTTCCGTAGTGTATCACGGTTCCCAGTATGACCCGGCCAGCAGGGCCGGGGTGGAAAAGAACTGTAAAATGGTCCCCTGACAAAAGCAGAGCCCCCAAATACTAATGAGCAAACAACCTGTGATGAAACTCTTCTCTCCATGACCTTTCTGACTATAAACATGTAACCTCCATGAAGATGGCAGAATGTGTGTTTATATGGCATTCGGGTTGAAGTACCCACATCCCTGTAGCTATGCGCAAATGGTAAAAGTGTCCCGGGGTTTTCATGTTATATGTTTCGCCGAGAAGACTGCACCCCAAGGTCCCATGCCATAACTGAACTAATGCTGCTAGAGTGCAAAAGAGACAAATACAACCCTATTGGGAGCTCATGTAAATGGTGCACGAAAATGCACAGTATGTATGTCCAAGCTCAAGATGTGTCACTGCCATCAGTCTTATTAGCTGGTTGTTCCTGCGTGCTCCACCAACCTTACTACTACCTCGCTTACTGCGCATGTATAGAAATGTAACAAAATGTTGTGGTTGTTAAATACTTAACATATAGGTAACACATTCGAAATGGCCATGTAAAAGGCACTAACAATGTTGAAAACATAAGCTTTGAAAAGACTCAATGAGCATTGTATATTATATGAATGTTTATGCCTCTCCCACTTAAATCTGCAACACACAAGGAAAATACCTTTGTGGGCATATCCAAGGCCATTCCACCTTCCTCCCAATTGAAGCCTGCCAGACGGAAAAGCAGAAGCCTGTGCTACTCTGCTCCACCTCAACCAATTCGGCTGGAGCCGCTTCAAACATTCACATTCCCCCGCAGCACCCAGGGCCGCGGCCTGCCACCTGAATTATTTACAACCCAGCAGTAAACCCGGCCTTAAACACAGATCCGAAGGCGCCCTTTCTTAGACTCCACGACCCACCGGCTCACCCTAGGTTAATGGCCGCTGTAAAATTAGGACACCCAATATTATAGCAACACTACAGGAAGACATTCATAACGACTTCTGACGGGACATGATAACTCGGACAGCTCGTCCCTTGCCCTGAGACCCTAGCTCGTGACCTATGATACCCAGTCAACAGGACAATGGTAAACATGTATTGATGTATCACCAAAAGACCCCACTCTAGGTGCATTCCTCCTGTGTTGCATTAACCTGTAGAATAACCTATTGGAAGATTTACCGGGGAAGATAATATTGCAATGTTGAATGAATGCGGTGTGCGTGGCCTTAGGGCAGAAAGCCAGGAAAGACGTTCATCACTGACATTGGTCACGGCTGGCACAACAACACCGTCCGGATGAACCCAGCTGACCTGCCCGGCCCGGCCAACGAGGGTAACCAGTGACGTCCACCAACCACAGCAAACCACATCACAGCGGCACCTATAGTTAGTCGTCGCCACCCAATCCCCACAAACTTGTGCCCACTATAGTATGTAGGTTCTTATGACGTTTTTTGTAAATATATATGCCTGTCTTTGCTATTGTCAGACAGAGCGCTCTCGGAGTTTGCAGAGTCCTTTGCATGCCCTATTCTGATTGATAAACTCCCATTTAAGCTCACCCGCACTTTGTCTTAGCCTTATTCCCATCTTGGGAGAGTCCATTATTGTCTCTCATTGTGGGGGTGATCGTGCTATCTGGGGGACGCTCGCCTTCAGTGGTGACCCCGACAGCGTGATGATTATTTTCTCTTAACATATATATATATCCCAACCGTCCCCTTTGGCACGAAAATCTCCGGTCGAAAAGGGATACGCACGGTGCGCCGGCTCTGGAAGGCTGCCCGCCAACGGCGACCGGTACGCTCAGAAGTGCGCACTCAACAGAGAGAGGGTATGGGATCCCGGTTGAAAAATCCCCTTTGAGTACCGCTCGCCGGAGCCGGGGCTAACCGGTGAGCGTACGGCAACACTGCCTGGACGGACCCAGTTCGGAGACTCTCGGTTCAAGACGGGCACGTGAGTATTAAGTGCGAGCGACCATAAAGGGAGTATGGGGGGGAAAACAGAACAGGGAACGAGGTTGTTTGAAAGGGGACACTTTGGGACTGCTAAGAACTACTTTAGACTTTCTTTACTTTTTCTTTCCATATGGCCATTAGGATCAAGAGGTGAAAAGAGATAAAGAGACGGGAACCTAGCTCCGCGAGGGGGTAGAAGGCGGCGCCGCATAGTGCTATCTTGACTAGTACTGGGAATATATGAGGAAGTGAAAATAAGATAAAGGTGTCTGGTAAAAGGGAGACACAGCGAATATATTAGGGACTGCTATTCTTTCTATTGTTCTCTCTGGATTTACGGGGAAAAAACAGGGTTGGTACAAAAAAAATAATAATAATAATGTAAGTAGAAAGACGAGTGTATATCAAAACTACAAGACAAATTAATATCAGATTAAGAAAGAAAGGGACAGCTAGTAAGGGAGGAAAGGGATTACAAATTGAGCGGTGAATAGAGTGTTGTCTATGAGTGTGTAAGCATCACATGTGCCAGAACATATTTGTCACGTTGAATGTATAAGAGTGGTCATAAGTGTATAATTATGGTGTGGTCATGGTAAGTGCGACCAGAAGAAATTTTGCAAGGAAAAGAGCAATGCAGTAAGGTGACTGTTTTTTCTTTGGATAAATGTGCTGAAGATATTGGCGGGGTACGAAGGGTACTTTGCTCTTGTATGTGCCCCCTAAAAGCATACGGAAAAAAGGCTGTGCACAGCAATTCTTAGATTGTTCAGGTGGCAGAAGCACACGCAGGTCCCCACACGCAGTGATACACAAATACTCAGACATATCTGGTGACACATCTATATAAAGAGAGATATATATATATATATATATACATCCGTATCGAGCAGCCACAAACTATGGGGACAGAAACACCATTAGCCCATATTTGGAAGAATCTACCTGGGTATGCTGAACGCATTAAGAAATATCACGATCAATGGATTACAGAGCTGAAGGGGGAAGGGTTACCCCAAATATGGCCCGAAGGGGGATCGTTTGACAAGAGTGTCCTAGATATGGTAGCTACATGCATTTATTTGAAATACAAGGGGAAGCAGCTACATAATAGTAGAGAAATATTAGACCTATGGAGATTGTTTGAAGAGGTACCCCCACCTAAGAAAAGGGAATTAGGTACTGATCTGCCATCTACCACTGACAATCCATTACTGATACCAAAAGACGACAAGGTGTTGCCAGAAGGGGAGCCACCGGTAGAGGTAACTAGGTTGTACCCAATACTAAATAAGCCAGTGCCCGCAGAAGGATATAGTGACCCAACATATGTACCCCCAACAACAGTCACTACGACTCAAGGGCCAACAGCACCCCCACCGTATGAGAGTCATAGAGAGTGCGACCAGGTAAGTACACCAATAGTGAACATAGAGAAACTAACAGAAGACCTAGAGTCCAGGCTCTCTGTAGCAAAAGACGAGCTCTCGAGGATAAAAAGCATATGTGAACAGACTGCCACTAATGCTGGTAGGCCAGAGCCCACATCAAGAGCACAGAGTCAGGATAAAACCATTGAGGAGGGATGGCAGAAGGGGGAGATATTGTTTAGGATACAAGAAGAACCGGCCCGAATAATTGAACTAGAGGAGAGGGAGGAGCGCACTGACGATGAGATAAGGACCACAGGAGGTAGAGAGGAGCTATTGTGTGATATAGGAGAAGACTTAGAGGAAAGTGAAAGATTAAACATGGCAATGGGAGGAGAAAGTGAGGGATTGGATGGCACATGTTCAGGGAGAACCATGGAAGAAGAGTGGACAGGACGACTAAGGAATAGGTTGGGGAAATGGCACCACTGGGAAAGAACGGAATGAAGGTGAGTGCAGATAAGACAACAAAGGGGAGGTTACAACTCCCACTAATACACAGGGGAGGAGGGAGGCCAAATTACATACCCTGGGCTCAGATGGATAAGGCCAATCTGTTAAAGTTATTACCACCGCTATCAGGAGGGGCAAGCAAGTGGATATATGCATTTGAGAAACACACAGCCGGGGTACCTCTAGCAATAGGTGATGTGAAAAGTCTGCTAGTATCAGCAGTCGGGGATCAAGCTGACAGAGTATGGGTAAAGGCTGGCTTCCCGGGAGTAACGTTAGATTGTGATCGCCATGATGGGGCCTCTTTTAACACAGTACGTGCCAGGGTATGTGACGCATTAAGAGAGACGTTCCCAGAAACCCCAGATTTGCAGTCAGTCATGCAATGTACAATGAACGATGGGGAAGATGCTATGGATTACATTTTTCGGGTCCAGGAGATGTGAAGAGCAGAAACGGGCACGCCCTGGTATCAATCAACATCATTATTCTACTTTATAATAAAGAGGGGTCTCCCTAAAGAGGTACAAAAGGCACTTGACAAAATTGCAGGTATTGAAGCAAAAGGATGGCCCGAAATACAGAACATAATAGTTCACCACTGTAAACTAATAAAAGGGAGGGAAAAGGAGATAGCGCAGAAAAGATTGGCAGACGAGGCAAAATTAGTACAGACAAAGCTGGTGAAGGTCGCTGCAGCAGTAGCCGCGCTCCCACACAGCAGGGAGGGAGAAGAGGAGGAGGAGGGGCTGGTAGCAATACAGGGGAGGATGGCAACGAATTGGGCAGGAGCAGGGCAACGACAGTGGAATGAGCAGGAGCAGAGTGGAGGTCCACAGTGGCAAGAGTGGGCCCCTCGAGGGGGACGAGGTGGGTACTGGGGTCATAGAGGGGGTGGACAAGGGTACGGGGGAATGGGAGGAAATGGATGGCAAGGTCCCAGAGGTGCGCAGGGAAGCTGTTGGAACTGCGGGAGGTGGGGGCACTTTTCCAGAGAGTGCAGGAGTAGAACAAACAACGGATTTCCAGAGATAGAACACTACGGCAACCCTCACCCGGGAAGCCCATATGGTCTTCCAATGGGGCGACAACAGAAGGAACAAGAGCAGGGGTACCCAGAGCAAAGGCCAGTGCATCACTACAGAACACAGAATCACCCACAAAACAACGACATTATGCACTACACCCCAGGCAACCCCTTCGCAACGAATGCCAATGGAGCACCAGCACCAGCCCCCTATAGTGGTGTGTCAGTAGTTTCAGGAAGTGTCTTCAGCCAAGGGGGGAAAACGAGACAACCAGCATAGGACAGCCCACAGAGAACACTTGCGTGTCCTGTTCTATCTGCAACCTACGATGCAGCGGAGGAACCATTGATAGGGGCGCAGATAGGAGACAAGCAGTTCGTATTCATGGTGGATTCGGGAGCGGAGAAATCATGTATTCGTGAGGACCGGTTTCTGTTATCTAACCGGAAGTTAGAGACGCAGGGGTTCTCTGGGGCTGTAATTAAAGTTCCTTACACAGAAGATTTGGATGTGACAGTGGGGGGTAAAACGATAAAGACACCCTTACTGTATTATGAACAATCGCCAATAAACCTGCTCGGAAGGGACCTTCTTAGCAAGCTTAACATGACAATATCATTTACAGAAAGAGGGATAGTGTGCTCGACACCAGGAATATGCCCATTACGCGTAATGCTGGTAGTGCAGGCTCGGACAACGGCACCGGAAATACGTGGCATGCCAGTGGACGAAAGAATGTTCATCGAAGGCTTAAAAACACTGGCCCAAGTAGTCCCCGAGCTAAAAATGTTGGAGTGGAAAATACCTGCAGAATGTATCTTCCGCCCAATAGTGCGCCCAGACATAGCACCAGGGTCAGTGGTATCCTTAGACTTGCATGCTGTACAGTTATCAGCAAAAAGGATTGCAGTGATTGGGATGGACATAGATGGGTGTGAATGGTGCACTGTACTGTGCATCAATGCTAATATTGCCCTAAGGGACTTATCTGATGAGGATCTCTTTTCTGATGCGGAAAATGATGGCGAGATAATAATGGAAATAGCAATGCCCCATGACATTTTGATTCAGACAAGACAAGTTCCCGTCCAGTTTATGGTGATGACATGCGACTGGTGCCAAACAATTTGTGGACAACAGGCCCCCATGATGTAGGTTTGTTGCATGGAGTGACACCATTGGTAATAAAGCTCAAACCAGGGGCAATTGTACCCCGAGTGAAACAATATCCATTGTCCCGCAAAGCTGAGGAAGGGATAAAAGAAACAATAAATGCATGGTTAGCACAGGGGATAATAGTGCCTTCCAACTCCCCATGTAACACCTGTATCTACCCGATCAAAAAAGCAAAGGGAGGGGCTTGGAGGATGATCCAGGATTTACGCCCCCTAAATGACGTCATACAGAAAGAGTTCCCTTTAGTCCCGAACCGTGCTTCAATATTATGCAGCATCCCAAAAACGGCATCACATTTCACAGTGGTTGATTTGAAAAATGCATTCTTCTCCATCCCCTTGGCAGAAGAAAGCAGATACCTGACAGCATTCACATTAGGGGGAAAGAGATACGAGCATTGCAGGTTACCTCAGGGGTACTGTGAAAGTCCAAGCATATTCAACCACATACTACACGAAGACCTGGGTAATTTATCAGTTGAAAGCATGATCATTCAGTACGTAGACGATTTGCTCGTCTGCGCACAGAGTGAAGAGACGTGCAGAAAAGACTCAGTAACACTATTGACGCTGCTGGCGAATAAAGGGTACAAGGTGGACAAGGGAAAGCTACAATACTGTCAGTCAGAGGTGCTGTACCTGGGACAGCTGATATCAAAAGACGGGAAAAGAATAATCCCTGACAGAGTGGAAGCAATAAGGTCAGTGAGAGAACCAACAACAGTGAAGGAGATGCAGACATTCTTGGGAATGTGTAACTATTGTAGAGCATGGATATTAGATTATGCAGCCTACACCAGGCCATTACTGCAAGCACTCAAGGAGGCCCAGCAAGAGAACAGGAAAATAGAGTGGTCAGAAGAAATGAGTGACTCGTTTGGGTCGCTAAAAGAGCTGATTTCGAGTGCTCCAGTACTCGCCAATCCTGATTATGAGCGCGAATTTTACCTGTTCTCACATTGTAAGGGAACTCTCATGACAGCTGTACTCACACAAAAGACTTCCCTAGGACACAAATCATTGGCTTACTATAGTGGCTCATTGGATGCGGTGATGCAAGGCCACTTCGCGTGCGAGCAATCTCTCGCCGCCGTGTTCGCCATTGAGAAAAGTGCCACAATAGTAATGGGGTGCCCTGTCATGTTGTTTGTGGAACACTCATTATTTGCAATACTTGAAAGATCAAAAAGTACACTGACCACACAGCGAGCAACTGCCTATGAGATAATATTGTCCAGCGCCAATATTCACGTGGTAAGGTGCAGGACAGTAAACCCGGCAACATTCATCACAGAACCATGCACACTAGAGGACATGCAAGAACACAACTGTGCAATTTACACAGGAGAAACGCGGGAGGGCACGGTGGTGTGCGAAAATGCCCTGAGCGAGGGAGAGGTGTACTTTGTGGATGGGTCATCGTCGATTGACATGGACACAGGAGAGAAACATGTGGGACTGGCAGTAGTGAGACTAGAAGAAGGTGAGTATGAAGTACTAGTACAGTACCGCCTTCCGTCCCATTTCTCAGCCCAAGCAGCGGAACTTATCGCACTAATAGAAGCATTACATGCAGCTAAAGGATGTGCAGTAACAATATATACAGATTCATCCTACATGACGACGACAGTACACGGAGGTCTAGCCCGGTGGGGGCGGAGAGGGTTTCGAAGGGCAGATGGGACCCCGGTGCAACATGCTGAACTACTGAAAGAATTGATTGAGGCCCTAAAATATCCAACAGTGGTAGCAATAGTGAAGTGCCAAGCACATACGTCCAACACAGACGTTGTATCTTTGGGGAAGGCAGCAGAAGACGCTGCTGCCAAGGAAGCTTCATATTTTGAAAGACATGGAGCAGGTGAGTACCTATTACAGCACAAGATGAACGAAGAGCTCCCAGAAGGATACAATGCCATGCCCATATCACAAATACTAGAGCTGCAGGAAGGGGCCAGTTGTGATGAAAAGATGGTGTGGGAAAAAAGAGGGTGCAGCCAATCGGCAACAGACTTACTATGGCGCCAAAATAACTCAGGAAAAGTAGTAATGCCCATCAAACTGTTAGAGATAGCATTTCAGCAATTACACTTTCCCGTGCATAACACTAAACAACACATTGCAGCAGAGATATAAGAAGACTGGTTTGTGCCATTTCTCCAGGAACACATATCTAGATTGACAATGGAGTACACAACGTGTCAAATATATAACTCTGGAATGACGCTACGAACACTCAGGGGGACAATTCAAAAACCCATAGGGCCCTTCAGGGAACTGCACATTGATTACGCAGACATGGGGGAGAGGTGTAATGGAGCACGCTACATGATAGTGGTTGTATGTTCATTTTCGAGGTTCGTGGAAGCAGGCCCATGTGCGCGACCTGACGCTAAAAGCGCTGCAAAGTTCCTAGTAAGTAAAGTGTTCCCACGTTGGGGAAAATTTGCGATGTAATTTGCTCAGACAACGGCACTCATTTTGTGAACGAGCTCTTCAAAGAAGTGACCATTTTATTGGGAATAAAGCATACATTGTGCTCGATTTATCATCCTCAAAGTAATGGCGTTGCCGAAAAGATGAACGGACTGTTAAAAGGGAGACTGTCTAAATTGTGTTTTTCATTGAAGAAAAACTGGATCTACTGTTTACCCCTTGCGCTGTTTGAGCTGAGGAACAGCCGAGCAAGGACCACCATCTGTCCCCGCATGACATTGTGACACTGAGACGGATGCACACTGCACATTCCCCACTACGCCAACACTCAGATGCACACAGAAGCGCCACAATATTGGGAGATGAATTCACAGAATACCTGAAGAAGCTAACTAGGGCAGCACGTGAAATCTCAAAGCAGCTCTCACCACCATTCACAAGGGAAGAAGGAAACACAACGGTGTCCCTTGCAGAACATGAAGTACATGTACAATTAATGCCAGGAGAGTTCATTTATGTCCGCAGCTTTGTACGCCGGTGGAATGCCCCAAGGTTCCATGGGCCGTACAAAGTGGTATTTTGTACCCCTACAGCTGTAAAAGTAAAGGGGCTCAAGTACTGGATACATTTTACAGATGTGCGAAAGGCATATAATAGTGTACAGGAAGAGGTGGATGGGGAGGAACAGACAACAGCAAACAAAAGTAATGAAAATGATGAGTGAACATGAACAAGTGAATGGAGGAGTGTAACTGACAGACAAAAATGTTAACGAAAGAAATTATATTACAAGTTATCGATCGAGATACATGAATAAAAAAAGAAAATAAAAAAAACAAAAGCGTTCAAGTGTAAATAACGATGTGAAAAATATGTATATTGTCTGCTCCCTTCTCTGTACATTTCCCACCTTCCACCCTCCCCTACCCAACCCATCTCCCTTTCATGACCTCCTGGTACAAACAGTGCCAAAAGGAATGTTTACATGCACGCACTTAATGCACTTTTATATCTCAAACAGGAACTACCATGGCAACTAACGGGCAGCCTGCAACGGATAGATTTGTTAGATATAGAGAAGTTTTAACTGAAAGATGTAGATATTCGTATGAGTGTGGATTGTCTGTATGCATTACATTATTTTTTACAATACTGTTTGGCTTGGTTACGTATTGGTTTATAGCGTTCATCTCTATCGAGATGAACGAGGGGGGAGGGAACAACGGGATTAATGAGACAAATGAAACAACAACTGCAAATACTAAAGAAGGTGATTTTTTGGTGTGAGACGGATCTAAACTTGTATGGGGATATTACACGACACCGCCCAATGTTGCTATCTCGCCAAATGAAAGACTGCAGGAAAAAATGTGAAACAGCACAACTTCCCCGCCAAAAGCATCTAATTACAATGCCCACAGTTTAAATGATCGCAACCCCTCTGTTATATCATGGTTATACAACACCCCCACCAGCGTGTCCACTCCCGCAACAGAAAACACACTGCTAGATAGTATAAAGAAAGAGAATGAAAAGATGGCTGTGAGATACGAAGCATTATACAATGAATGGGAAAAGGGGGGCGAAGGGGACAAGGGGGGGGGGCCTACACTGTTCCTCACCCTTGGAGCTGGGAGATATCTTAGAAATAACAGGAGGAAAAGGGAGGCGGGAAGGAGAAAATACGACAAGTATTACGGGTTGGGACTGGACAACATGGAAGACCCACGACACCCCCACCAGACAAATAAATGGTATGCGGACATGAGTGCAACGGCTAAGCAAACAACAAAAGAGAGCTGTTATGTCTGCTCCCTCATTCCCCATGCTTCAGGTACACCGAAAGTATTGCTGCCCAAAGAGTTGCCTATTGTCGATGCCCAATGTCTCCTTCATCTCACGTTGTGCAGAATTAAGAACACCTTCCAGGCACATGAGGTAATTTTTAAAATGCTGCAGAATGAGAAGACATGTTATCCGAAGGCGGTAGGAGTGATATGTTTGGAAGAACCATTTTTTATAATACAAGGGACACTATTTTCAGAAAATAAGTGGAAAGATGAAGAGATAATGTGCAAAGCTGAAGCGCTGCGAGGTGTGGCACCAGAGAAACTGCAATGGATAGAAAAAACTTGCACACCAGTATGGAAGGAGCACATCTCAAAATTGACTTGGGTGATGGCCATTGAAAAGCCCTTCAAGCTACAGAAAGAAATAAACTATGAACTGTGTTTCAAGGGAGACGGGAAAGTCATCATGGGGGTAAACAAAAATTGCAACAAGACCCTCACCATCCCAGATATGAGAAAGGAGACAGCGGCCCTCATGGACACTTATTGGGTATGTGGCAACCAGGCATACCTGCACCTCCCACAATCTTGGAGTGGCAGCTGCTCATTGGCTACCCTACATTCCGCACTAATGGTGATACCGGAAAGCCACATTGATGGGAGCAAGAGAATGCGAGAGACCCCTCAGCAGAATGAGGCCCAGCCAACTGCAGAGTCACAAGTATATGTCCTGTCTTCCGGTAACAAGGAGGAGATGCTGTCACGAAACAAACGATCATCGAACTACATATCAAAAGCATCATCAGAGCTGCTGGCACAGATCCCGGATAGATATTGATTATTCAGCTCTGCATAAACTTTCTTTGCCTCACTCATCCCTAGCATCCAGGCACGAGCAAATGCAAAATGGCTCCAAATTACACGCTGGGAGCTGATCCAGCTGGCGAATGACACTGAAGAAGGATTTAACGTAATAAAGGTGGAACTGCGAGCACTGCGGCTAATGACCATGCAAATAGGTATGTCTTGGACCTGTTGACAGCAATGGACGGAGGTGTTTGCCGAAAAATTGGAAGTGCCTGCTGCACTTTCGTACCTTCCGAAGACGCAGATAATGGTTCCTTGTCCCATGTGATCGAAGCAGTACATAACCTAGGAGAAAGAATGAAAATGGAAGGTGGAGCAGAAGCAAGCACATGGTTCGACAACATCTTCTCCTGGGTCCCATCATGGCTGGGAATGACTGTTAAATTTTTGATGCCGACAGTAGTGTTCCTCCTTTTTATCTTTTGTATGTGCCAGGTGGGCCTTCGATGTTGTGCAAACGCAGTACCAAATGGTGCAATGATGATGGTGACAATGGGCAACGCTTGCGGTACGGTACAACATATGCAGGAAGTAGAGGTACAAACAGGAACAGAAAACACACCAAGATACCAGATGGTGCCTAGGTACCACAGCTGAGATGTAGTAGACAGGCTGTGGCACACTACAATTAAAGAGCCCTGTATACTTGAATGGTATGAGGAGGTGTGGGTGGATTCGAACGAGGATGAAGGGTGTATATATCTGACCTGCACCCCAGACGAGTATACTAGAAGGGGAGAAAGCCTGCGAGGAGTGTGTAGGGCATGGATGCCCATAAAAGGTATCCCTGCATGGGATGAGGCTGTAGCTGAAGAAGAAGAACGCAAGAGGTTGAGGGAGTAACAGTATTCGTTACTTAAGTAACGAAAGGGGGGAAATGTATGGGAGGATTGGTCCAAGAGACCCCCCTCCCCTGCAGCCTATCCCCCCTGTGAAGTCCATGGCTCGTCAGGGGTTCCCCCTGTCACCAGGGCCCAGGTGGCGGGTGGACCACTGGCTGAAGACATTGACCAAACATGCTGTATTTAGCTAGGCCCTGGAAACCATTTTGTAAAATCAAAATGGTTTGAGCCCTGTGCACCACAGCGCGCCCCCCCCCCCCCGGAGAGTCTCACTTGTCCCTGCGGCCGCAGCTCCCTGGCAGATCCGCTGAGAGCCCGTTCCCATGAACAGACGGACATGAGCTAGTGCTAGATGAAAACACTGTAACATTTCACCTTCCGCAGTGTATCACGGTTCCCAGTATGACCCGGCCAGCAGGGCCGGGGTGGAAAAGAACTGTAAAATGGTCCCCTGACAAAAGCAGAGCACCCAAATACTAATGAGCAAACAACCTGTGATGAAACTCTTCTCTCCATGACCTTTCTGACTAAAAACATGTAACCTCCATGAAGATGGCAGAATGTGTGTTTATATGGCATTCGGGTTGAAGCACCCACATCCCCGTAGCTATGCGCAAATGGTAAAAGTGTCCCGGGGTTTTCATGTTATATGTTTCACCAAGAAGACTGCACCCCAAGGTCCCATGCCATAACTGAACTAATGCTGCTAGAGTGCAAAGGAAGACAAGTGCAACCACATTGGGAGCTCATGTAAATGGTGCACGAAAATGCACAGTATGTATGTCCAAGCTCACCATGTGTCACTGCCATCAGTCTTATTAGCCGGTTGTTCCTGCGTGCTCCACCAACCTTACTACTACCTTGCTTAATGTGCATGTATAGAAATGTATAGAAATGTTGTGGTTGTTAAATACTTAACATATAGGTAACGCATTTGAAATGGCCATGTAAAAGGCACTAACAATGTTGAAAACATAAGCTTTGAAAAGACTCAATGAGCATTGTATATTATATGAATGTGTATGCCTCTTCCACTTAAATCTGCAGCACACGAGGAAAATACCTTTGTGGGCATATCCAAGGCCATTACCCCTTCCTCCCCATTGAAGCCTGCCAGACGGAAAAGCAGAGGCCTGTGCTGCTCTGCTCCACCTCCCCCAATTTGGCTGGAGCCGCTTCAAACATTCACATTCCCCCGCAGCACCCAGGGCCGCGGCCTGCCACCTGAATTATTTACAACCCAGCAGTAAACCCGGCCTTAAACACAGATCCGAAGGCGCCCTTTCTTAGGCTCCACGACCCACCGGCTCACCCTAGGTTAATGGCCCCTGTAAAATTAGGACACCCAATATTATAGCAACACTACAGGAACACATTCATAACGACTTCTGATGGGACATGATAACTCGGACAGCTCGTCCCTTGCCCTGAGACCCAACCTTGCGACCTATGATACCCGGTCAACAGGACAATGGTAACCATGTATTGATGTATCACCAAAAGACCCCACTCTAGGTGCATTCCTCCTGTGTTGCATTAACCTGTAGAATAACCTATTTCAAGATTTACCGGGGAAGATAATATTGCAATGTTGAATGAATGCGGTGTGCGTGGCCTTAGGGCAGAAAGCCAGGAAAGACGTTCATCACTGACATTGGTCACGGCTGGCACAACAACACCGTCCAGATGAACCCAACTGACCTGCCCGGCCCGGCCCACAAGGGTAACCAGTGACGTCCACCAACCACGGCAAACCACATCACAGCGGCACCTATAGTTAGTCGTTGCCACCCAATCCCCAAAAACTTTTGCCCCCTATAGTATGTAGGTTCTTATGACGTTTTTTGTAAATATACACCCCTGTCTTTGCTATTGTCAGACAGAGCGCTCTCGGAGTTTGCAGGGTCCTTTGCATGCCCTATTCTGATTGATAAACTCCCATTTAAGCTCACCCGCACTTTGTCTTAGCCTTATTCCCATCTTGGGAGAGTCCATTATTGTCTCTCATTGTGGGGAAGATCGTGCTATCTGGGGGACGCTCGCCATCAAGGGTGAGTGTAGACCAGTGGTGTTTGCATCCAGAACTTTGAGAGATGCTGAAAGCAGGTATTCTGTGATCGAGCGTGAAGCTTTGGTAGTGACTTGGGTGTCAAAACACTTTAGAACATTCTTGTGGGGCATTCCATATGTGGTCAGGACAGACCATAGACCTCTGGTGCATGTGTTCGCCACTCGTGGTGCGGTGACCGTATCTCCAAGAATAGCCAGGTGGATTGTGGAGTTACAGGAGTATAATTTCACTACGGAATATGTGCCTGGTAAACAAAATTTTGTGGCTGACTGTTTGTCGCGGTTGCCTGTGTTGGAGCCTGTAAATACTCAGGGAGAGGGTGTTATTGCCTGTGTTATTCCCATGATTGATAAGTCTGTTTGGGCGACAGAGAGCGAAAGGGATGTTGAGCTGTGCTGGGTTAGAGAAGGTTTGTGCAAGGGTTGGGAGGCTGTCAAGGGTAGACCAGAGGGTAAAGGTTACTCCCAGGTGTTGGATGAGTTGGCGGTGGTCCCTGGGGTGTCTTGAGGGGGGAGAAATTGATTCCACCTGTTTGCTTGAGGGGTAGGCTCCTGGCGTTAGCCCATGAGAGGCATTTAGGATGGTCTTTGACCAAGAGGAGGTTACGTGAAGAGTATTGGTGGCTGCCTATGAATCGCGAGGTTGAGATGGTGGTGAAGGATTGTCATGCGTGTGCCATGAGTGACAAGAGCAAGGTGGTTCATCCCCAGATGGTCCATGTTATGGATATTCCCAGGGAGGTGTGGTCAAAGGTGGCTTTGGACATTATGGGTCCATTCGAATGTTTACAGCCGGAGTGTAGGTTTCTGTTGGTGTTAGTAGATTACACGTCCAGATGGGTGGAAGTGGCAGCGTTCGGCAGGGTGACAACGGAGTGTGTCATAGCTTTCCTAAAGAAAATATTTGATAGGGAAGGAATACCAGCCAGTCTGGTAACCAATAATGGTGTTCAATTTATCTCTAGACTTATGAGGGAGTTTTTGAGGCAGTGTGGTGTAGAGCACCATCGCACTGCTCTTTATAATCCCAGTGCTAATGGCCTGGTGGAATGAGTGAATAGGGTGATGAAAGGTGCCATTCAACTGGCCCTTGCCAATGGGCTGGAGTGGCGGCATGTGGTTTCTGAATATTTGTCGGCTTATTGCAGAACCCCGCCTGTAAGTACGGGTAGGATGCCTTTTGAATTGATGATGGGTAGGAAGGCGGGACTAGATTGAGGTCTTTGGCATTGGGCGTGGGTGGACCATGTGAGTTGAATCTAAATAGTGTACAACAGAGAATTTGGCATACCAGGAGGCTGTGAGGATCAATGAGAAGGATAGAAGGGAGTTGCAGGTCAAGGTGGGGGATGTTATTTGTATAAAGAATCCCAGATTTGTTCTGAAAGGAGGTAGTGCATTTTTACCTTCGACAAGGGTTGTGAAATGTGGAAATGGCTATGTACAGTTGGAGGATGGCTCAAGGTGGAGCAAAAAGCGTGTTGTGGTTCTGGATGGTGGTAAAACTGGTGCAGATAAGGGGGCCGTGTTTGGTTGTGATGATGATGGTGATGTCATGGATTTTGCACCTGGGGGAAAGGAATATCATGTTGTGGAGGAGAATGGTGGGCCATCGAGAGAAGTTGCTGCTGCTCAGGTTATGGAAGGGGAGGCCATGGCTGGAGATTATATTGTGGATGGTGTGCGTGTGGGCAAGGGATGTGGCCTGTCTGTAGAGAATGGTGGTGGTGTGGGGCGTCTGGTCAGCAGTTTTTGGGCCTGCTATTAAACTCAGAGACTATGTGCGTTAGCTGGTGTCATGGTTGGTGATAAATGACAGTTTTGGTTATTATCAATACTTGTAAGGTTATATGTTTTTATTGTATTCAGTGCATTGAATTTGCTTCTGCATTGCCTTGTTAGGATCATTTTAATGCAACATTTACAGTTTGTTTTCTTTGTGAATTTGTGATTTCATTCCTAATTTTTGCCTTTCTTATTTACTGTATATGTTGATCTTATGGTGTGTTGGGGAGTAAGGGGAGGAGATATGTTGTATCTTGCTTGGCTTGCGCGTGTGGAAAGCTGTTCCTTGTTCATGGATCAACATTCCACACAGGCCAGTTAGTTTACTTTCTATGCGGCTTGTTGCGGCTGCCTGCTCTGGGTCCAGAATTAAGTTGAATGTAACTCACCGTGCCTCAGTTTACTTCAACTACCAATGACATGACAAGGCATGCCATCACCTGCATAGTATTGGGACAGTGCACTGAACACAGTCATGGGAGCACATTAATTTATTCATTTATTATTGGTCCCTTGTTAGGTGCTTATACAATTAGCAAAACTGTTTCAAAGTGCACACAGGGCAACAGGGTGGGAACAGGGGACGGTAGACTATGAATTACTACAGAGATAAATAATTTAATTAATAATACAAACAAATCATGAGACTAACTGGGAGGGAGACAAACCTAATATGCCCTGCGAGTGTTCAGAACGTGCAAGTGCAGAGGGGTGGGGGTAAGGAAAAAGGTGCTGAGGTGCTCATGGAGAGGTGATTGGGATGAAATGTGAAGAACATAAAAGAACAACTTAAGTGCAACCTCCCATGGTGAGTCTGAGCCTGAGCAAGTGCAGTATATAGACAGTGGCTTTGATGAAAGATGTGGTGGGTCAGGGCCCTGAGGATGCATAAGGGCCGTGCATCTCAGTCACACTATTGTATGATTAGCAGGGAAGAGAGGAGGAGAAGGAAGTGAAGAAGATAAAGGTCTTGGGGTTGTTTTTCAACTTAAGAAGGTCCTGCTCAAGACGCAGAGGGAGAGTGGGGATATTACACAGAAGGCAGCCCGTTGAGGAAACTGATCGACCACCATCTCTCTGTTTAGCAAACCGCTTCACTCGCAGGGTGTCGGTGCCAGAGGAACGCAGGAGTCTAGAAGGGGAATATTTGGTTAGGAAGCGTTGACGATAGAGGGGTCCCTGGCCCCAGATCACCTTGTGGATGATACAGAGGGATTTGAATTTAATCCGTGCTGAAACCGTGAGCCAGTGAAGGCTTTGTAGGGCAGGGGAGATGTGGTCCCTGGGCTTGAGGCCAAGGATAAGTCTTGCAGCCTTATTTTGGGTAAGCTGGAGGGGCCGCAGGGTGGAAGAAGGAAGATTAAGGAAGTGGCTGTTGCAGTACTCTAGCCTGGAGAGAACCAGAGCATGGGTAACAGTGAGTCTCTGGGGGAAGGTGTGGAAGGGTACAGTTACTTTGAGAAGGAAGAGCTGAAAGTGGGACTTCTTGACAATGTCCTGAATATGAGGGGTGAAGGAAAGGGATGAGATGAAGATGACTCCAAGATTCCTGGCTTCAGAGCAGGGGGCAGGTGGGGAGCCCCTGGAGGAAGGCCATAGTGAAGGGAAGAAGTTGGGTGCAGGGATCCAATAGGGAGACTCTCTGTTTTGCTGGTGCAGAGGCAGTGGTCATTAGTGGTGCACCAGGCCTGGATGGTGGAGAGGCAGTCAGGGATGAAGGAAGGTACAAGGGCGTCAGTAGGAAGTTTGAAGAAGAGTTGTGTGTTGTCGGCGTAGCACTGGAATTTGGCGGAGAAGGAGACAATGATGCGTTCCAGCAGCTAAATGTATATGTTAAAGAGGCAGGATGAAAGAATGGAGCCCTTTGGGATGACAATGGTGGAGGAAGAAGCAGGGGAGGAGAAAGGGCCCACAATTGTTTTGGAGGAATTGTCGGTTAGGATTGAGCTAAGCCAGTCCAGTGCCCGCTCCCAGATACCAAGGGTATCATGGAACCTTGTTATGAGGATGGAATGGTTCACTGTGTCAAATGCAGAAGAGAGATCAAGGAGGATGAGAACAGCAGGGGATGTGCAGTTCTTCCCGGGTGCTTAGGAGAGCAGTGTCTGTGGCTTAGGAAGCTCGGAATTCACACTGGTGGTCATGTAGACCATCAACAAGTTCGGTATGGGTATTCAGTAGGGTGAGAGCCAACTTCTTGAGCAGTTTTCCCAGGAAGAGGGTGATGGAAACGAGGCAGTAGTTGGCTCGGGTAAGAAGGGTCTGCAGATGGTATTGTAAGGATGGGGCACACAAGGGAGTGCTAGAGGGAGGATGGAAAAGAACCAGTAGCAAATGAGTGGTTGCAGAGATCAGCAAGAGCAGGGGCGAGAGAGGAGATGTTTCCCTTTGATGGTTCTGGTGGAACATCGGCCAACCGGTTTGAAAGATATTTTCATGGAGTTTACAACTCTGGTGACTTCTCCATTGGGGACATGAACAAAGGAGGAGAAGCAGGAAGGAGGAGGGTGAGTGGTAGGGGGCAGAGTAGGGGAGTAGTGTTGGAAGAGTGCGTGACAACGATGTTCAGTATTTCCAGGATTTTTTAAAAGAAGTGAGAGGCGAGTGCATTACAAAGGGAATGGGAAGGAGTAGAGGCAGAAGATACTGTGGAAGGGTTGGCAAGTTCCCTGCAGAGTTTATTGAGTTCAGCAATGATGTAAAACACAAAAATGCAAGTACACAAATACTCACCTCTTGTACCCCAGGCAGGATCATGCTTGACACATCAATTCACAGAGGCCAATATCAAACTGGAAGGCTGGCCACTGAGGCAACTGCCATGGAAGACATAAGCAGAGAAAACAAAGCAATGTGATACTGCAATCAAGGATAAATGCTTGCCAAATGTAGGATGAAAACAAAAAGTACATGGTCAATGCAGACTTCATTGTGACAGCATACAATTGGTCAAATACTGCATTCAATTGAATGCTGAAGTACCATGCACCCAGCTGCAGTCAACTTGAAGCTGCAAACACCATGGTGCAGCATGCATGGGGCATGCATGTGAACCACCAACACGGCTAAATGTAATGTGTGGTACACAATATAGCATCCCAAAAATGTGCATCAATGTTCCCATGGTTGTGGCTTGTAACCGGTGCTGCACACCATAACTGGGGAACCCTAAACAAGAGAGGCCAAATGTGCTGTTGAATCATGACTCAACAAAAATTGCAAGGGATGTGAAGTGTCACTCAGTACGCATGGTAAAAGTGTAATGAGACACACACCAGCACAACCATCAACACCTGTGACAGGCCACAAACAGCCGGCCCTGCAACACCCTCCCAAACACCCAAGAAAAGCGCACACAGTTGGAACTCCCACAATGTTGAATATGAAACCAGTGGCCCCAGCAATCCATACAAACAATACCATGCCCAGTCCTATCACCAGAACCACACCCTGTGAAACATTCACCCATGAAGAATTACTGGAGCCCCACAAGACAAGTCAATCCCATGTGATCACACACAGTGCAAGACTCCCAGCTTAAAACCACATACGCATCTGCAAATGCCCTTCTCTTACCTGCAGAGGGTACACACCTGCCTTGCATATGGGAGACACATCCCCTAAATGCAATGTCATGCATACTGACAACAGAAAGAACATGCACATCCATGACAACACATGAATTGATCCAGAAAATATGCAGACAGCACGTACTACAGAAGCACCACAGGGTGCAAGAGGGTGACAGGTCATAGATTGTGATCTGCCCATGAGTGTGGCACACCACAACAGAGAGAGGGAGAGAAAGGGAAACTGAGAGGGAAGGCCAAGTAAAACCCACATCAAGCAGTACACTGCCTGAATTGGAGATGGCCAATGACATGCACTACACCACAGTAGGTGCGACCATAGAGGAATTGACCGGGGGAGGTAACACAGTGACATGAGTACCACTTAAATAACCATCCCGGCATGATAGCATGCAAAGCACATATAAGTTACGTTACATATGCAGCAAACATGGTGACCAATGATGCATGCTCAACATGCAAGACAGTGCTCATGCTTACCCGCTGACTGCAGCGGCATGGTGTTAATCCTGCATCACCTTCAACTGGAACTGTGTCTCCAAATTAGGGACAAGAGGGACAGTGCCTGGTGGAGGGCATGGGTAGCATGGATGTCAAAGGGTGCAGGGGGTCTCCCCTGGGACAGCAGTCATCGCCAGATCGCAGATTACTGAAACAACTTGGGAGAAGACATTACAACAGGCATAGTGAAGTACCATTAACAGAGCACACATTGTTGGAATCAAAATGATATTATGCCTCCTATTGCAGTATTTGAATGTGTATTGGCCTACGCCAAGTTGTCTAAAATATGTAAATAGACTCCGAGGCAAGGTCTTGACCTTAAAGAAAAGTTATGTAAGTCGCCATCTTGGATTTAGCCGCCATTTTAGGTTCTCTTGTAAAGTGGAAGTCACCCTGAACATCAAAATGGAGGCCGAATGACATTCTGAGTGAGATTCTGGCCGTATTGACCTCCGCACACACGAATAATTAATATGCCTGCAGGCCACTTGTCGGGGTCGCGAACTAAGACCTTGTCCTATCCCTGACCTATGTGTAAATGAACAACTGTATCAGCGGAACTGATCAAAATGCATATATTATAGGATTGACCTGGCAAGGAACCCTAGGCCTGGTTCCAAGAATGGTTAACCCGCGAGGGGGTTGGCCAAGGGCTGGATAAAGGATATAAAAGCCCAAGTATTCCAATGTACGGTCTCTCTACTAATGCATCGAACCCTCGTTGAAGTTTGTTACGTTACTCTTAGAGCCGAATAGCTATCCGTTTGTCAATTGACTTTTGGTAACTGTTGTAGCTTTTAAATAAAGCACTTGTATGTCCTTTGTAACCTGTGTTGGTGTGTTTCCTTTGGGCTTCCCAGCCTCATATCAATTTTATGTTTTCACAGTTGGCGCCCGAACAGGGACCCTCAAGATTGATGCCGGATCATTGAAGGTTGACGCAGACTATCGAACCAGGATCAGACAGTGTGATTCTGCGGGCACGATCGAACGAGACGCGATACCTCAGCAGCGCTGCACGATCCGATCCTTGGACGATAGTCGTGTGGTCTGACACGGCATCTTGACGAGGGTCCATTTTTGAGGCGGGCAGATTTGTCGAAACCACCAAACACAAGGTAAAATTCGTTAGGTAAGTTCTTTGATAAACCGTACGGTCCTCCTTAGGTTTGGTCAGGTGCAGTCGTGACCCGGCTCTTAATTTAACCCTGACAATTTGAATTTGGCGTATTGTATCTGCAGACACAATTATTGACCAGGTAACACCAATTTTTTGTGAAATGCCTGGGAAATTGTCTAGCTGCTTTAGGGCTCTGTTCCGCAGCGATCGACAATCTTTGGAATTTAGCCGCCCGGCACCACAGGAGGGGTCGCCGGCATGTACTATGTACTGTAAGTATGGCATTGGTAGTATAGTATTTAATGAGATTTGGCACAGACAGACCAGACATGCCTCTGAATTTCAGTGGCCAATCAATGGTAGTTTTGAGATCCCCCGTATTGAATACCTAGAATCAGTCTTGCTAAAAAAGAAGGCTAGACCTGCAGCCTTTGATGTTTTACAGAATTGGAAAAAAGAAGCGTTACAGCAGCTTAAAAGTAGGGATAAACATGCACACCGTCATAAAACAAATGCCGAAAAAGCGTTGTTATATGATAAAGAAAAACATTCGGAATCAGTTAAAAATATGGATAGGGCTTTTTCACTTGGAATCCAGAAAATTTACCCCTCTAAATATTTTTATGTTTCTGAAGAATTTATTGAAAAATTGTTAAATGCACGCAGGCCTGGTGCCTCTGCGCCACCTCCGTATGATCCTTTCTTGGGCGCTCTGCCCATTCCTGCTGTTGTTCCCGCTGTTATTCCTGCTCCCCCTGTACAACCCATTGTTCCTATTCCTCTAGTTGTTGTTCCTCCACCTATCGCACCGCCCCTTCCTTCTGCGCCGATAGTTGCACCTTTATTAAATTTACCTGCACCTCCACTCCCGAGTGGTCCCGTATTGACTAAATTTGATCAAGGTGCAGGATCAAAGATCGTCACTCGTAATACTGTTTCTGCAGATAAGAAACAGGAATTGTTTGCATGGGCTAAGCACTGTATGGAGAAAGGTGATCAAGTTAATGTTTTGTCCACATTATCTAATTTGAACAGTTTTCCTGAGAAAAATGTTTTTATCGAAGGTTTGGGGACTCATTTATGTGTGATGTGGGGTAGATTACAAAATTCGGATCTTCCACAAGGGGTGAGAGATCTAAATGCTTTGGCACTTTCGAGGGACACAGAGCAGAAAGTATATGGTCATGTTGAAAAATTGTTTGAGTACAGGAAGGACTTTGAAAAGTCACGAGATGAGGATGACGAAGACGATAGTATGTATGTACAGAAACGGTTCCTTCCGTGTCGTAGATCGGCACCTGAGGAAGTACGAATTTGTACCAAAGATGCAATTCAATGGATCTCGGATTCATCGATTCCGCCAGATGAAGTGTATGACACGTATAGTCAGTATACAGTAGAAATGCAAAGAAAGGTAATTCAGGTAATGGTACAGTACCTGCAAGAAGAATGTGTAAGAAAGAAGGTTAGTTGCCCCATAGAGTTGTTGGGGATTTGTAGAAGGGCTTTTTCGCCCGACACTTCTTTGGCTGCCTTAGCGCTCGACCTGGCTCTGTTGCTTAGAAAGCGGCCGGAGGTACCTATATCTCAGTTTCCTATGAGAGAGGTTCCTCCGACCTTTGTCCCAAAAGTTGAGATTCCCGCCAATGCCGGGACTGGTGCACCCGCTGTGGATATCCCTGCACATTATGTACCGCAATTCGTTCATGTCCCGTTTTCACGACAGGAAGTGAACACTATTAGACAATCAGTTCCCGATATCAGAAAAAACCTAACTGGGTTTTACAAAGAGATAGAGTCCGTCTTGCAGTCGTCTGTGTTCACTTTAAGTGATATTGACTTGCTATTCCCTGTACTCCTACCCGTAGATGTATGGAAGCAGGTTCGGACAATAGACGATGTGCCAGGGTTGGGAGATACGTGGGCTAATATGATTAGGATTGATGGGGAAAGACCAGCAGGTGAGAAACCACCACAGGTAATACTTACTTTTCCTGATAGAATTGTCGCAAAATTAAAAACTATAATTCCAGAGAAAAGAATTATTTGGGACAAGCTTACGGCCTGTGTTCAAGGGAAAACTGAAGGCGCCACCGAATTCTTTAACAGATTCGAGCAGGTATTTTCTGACTTCAGTGGGCAGGATTTGGGTACAGAGTCTGGGAAAAGGTTGTTTGTGGACAAATTTGTACGTGGATTGTTGCCCGACATCCAGTCACAGATTATGTCCTCTGAGAGCGCTTGGCAGGCAAAATCTCAATCTGAGGTTTTGCACATGGCTCAGTATTATGAGAACCGTGTTAATAATGAGAAGGACAAAATAGAAAAGAGGAAAGGAGATTTGAAAACCAAAGTATTATTACAACAAATTGTTAGAAACCCCAGAGGAGGCACGACACAGACTAGAGGTCAGTATCTCCCAAAAGGAAACGCTCCTTTGGGTTCTGTGAATATTAATCAATGTGCTTATTGCCGCCAGGAAGGTCATTGGCGTGCACAGTGCCCCGTCCTTCGACAAAGGTCAAACAGTGCATTTGGGAGTATGAGTAGATGACCTAGGGGTTGCCCTGGAGCAGGGGGCCCTGATAGAGGTCAGTTTTTGCAAGATCCTCAGCAACCTTTTTCACGGGAAAATCAGACCTCGAGTGTGGACTCGAGGAACATATTTGATCACCCTTCTGCTGCCTACCTTTCTCAAGAGCTTCCTTCTGACGATACTCTATTTCATTAGGACTGCCCAAAGCAGGGTTTGGAACCTTCACCTATTCCCGTTAATCAGAAAGGCCCCTACGTTGAATTATTAGTAGGGAATAGGAAACACCAGTTTTTGATAGACACTGGAGCACAGAAGTGCTCCATTGATCATTCTCGGGTTCCAAACATTCCACTGTCAGGGCAAACAAATGTTTCCGTAGGGTTTTCTGGTATACCAATTGTCTGTCCGGTTTCTTCACCGGTGTCTGTTTCTTTGGGTCCCTTTACGGACCATTGCCCTTTTCTTCTGACTTCGAACTGTGGAGAGAATTTGCTGGGGTTGAATTTGTTAAAGAAATTGAATGCAGTAATTCATTGTTCCTCTGATGGAGTATGGCTGACGGTTTCACCACAGCAACTTCCTAATTCTCAGTTTCTGATTCGACCTTTACCCCCCGAGTTTAGCATTGTCCCGGAATGTTTATGGGCAGTTGACGACAATGATGTCGGGGTACTACAGATTGAGCCTGTTAAAATAGTTTTGAAACATGGAGTGAAACTACCACGCATTCCGCAGTATAAAATATCAGTTGAGGGCGAGCGTGCTTTGAAATGCATTGTCTCTGATTTTTTACATCGTGGGGTGGTCGAGGAGATTACAGGTAGTTTGTGTAACAGTCCGATCTTGCCTGTATATAAGAAAGGCGACAATGCAATCCAATACCGGTTCATAATTGATCTTCGTGCTATTAACAGAGTTGTTGCCCCACAATTTCCAATCGTGCCTGATGTGACAACGATATTGACAATGATCCCTGCTACGGCTACGCACTTCAGCGTTGTGGATTTAAAAAACACTTTCTTTAGCATCCCTATACATAAGGAAAGTAGATATTTGTTTGCGTTCACCTTGTGGGGACGCTCATTTACATTTACTAGGGCACCTCAAGGGTATACTGAAAGTCCAAGCATTTATAGTAGAGCTGTGAAAGAGCAGCTCGACACCCTTGAATTGCCACCTACTTGTACACTGCTTCAATATGTCGATGATTTGCTTTTGGCTGCAGACTCTGAAAGTGCTTGTAAAGAAGGCACTGTACTGTTGCTTGTTCATCTAGCTAAAATGGTCATAAAGCTTCGCTAAAAAAATTTCAATATTGTTGTCAGGAGGTCGCCTATTTAGGCTACCTCCTGTCAAAGGAGGGGAGAAGATTGACACCTGAAAGAATAAAACACATTTCTGGCATGTCTGTTCCAAATACACAGAAGGAAGTCAGAGCCTTAATAGGTATGGCTTCTTACTGTAGGTTGTGGATTCCAAACTTTTCGCTAGTGATAAAACCAATGTTGGCTTTGACGAAGAAGGGCATTTCTCTGCCACTGCCATGGAAATCGGAACATCAACGATCATTTGAGCTTCTCAAAACCGCGTTATGCTCTGCACCGGTTCTGGGTACTCCAAATTATGACAAGGCCTTTGTGTTGTTTGTGCATGAATGTGATGGATGTGCTTTGGCTGTGTTAACACAGGAACACGGAGGGAAGAATAGGCCATGCGGCTACTACTCCTCCGCCCTTGATCCTGTCGCATGCGCTTTGCCAAGATGTTTGCGAGCTGTCGGTGCTGCTGCCGCGTCTGTAAAACAGAGTGAGGGAATGGTCCTAGGCCATGATTTGATTTTGATGGTACCTCACTCTGTAGATATCCTATTGAACAAAACTCAAACGCAACACCTCACCTCTGCACGGTTAACAAGGTATGAATTAATTCTGTTTGCACCGCACATTCAAATTAAGAGGTGTTGTGTTCTTAATCCGGCTGAACTCTTACCTTTCCAGCAAAACACTTTTTGTGGCGACGAAGAATTACACGACTGCCTGTATACCACTGAACCAGAAACGAAGGGCAGGATAGATCTTATAGATACTCCTTTGGACAATGCAGAAGGGGAGCTGTTTTGTGATGGCTCCTGCTTCAAACTCTCAGATGGTACATCTACAGCTGCTTACGCAGTTACTACATTGAGTAAAGTTGTTGAAACTAAGAGAATTTCGCATAACTCCGCGCAGGCCGCAGAGATTATAGCATTGACCCGAGCTTGTGAACTCTCCGAAGGGCGTATAGTAAATATATATACTGATAGCCAGTACGCCTTTGAGGTGGCTCACAACTTTGGGAGGCTCCGGTCGGAAAGAGGGTTCCTGACCTCACATGGGACCAAGATTCAGCATGGCCCCTTGATAGTGCAATTGCTCTCGGCACTCTCACTCCCTAGGCAGTTAGCGATCATGAAATGTGCAGCACATCGTAAGGTCATAGATGATGTGGGAAAAGGGAACGCTTTTGCGGACCTGATAGCCAGGCAAACGGCCACAGACCTTAGCACGGACATGTATGCTTTGAGGGAAATGAAAGATGCTTATATAATGGATGAAGGTATTGGGTCTGTGCGAGATATTCAAACTGATGCCACAGTAGAAGAATCTAAAAGGTGGGCCGAAGGAATGGGGAAACTAGATGATGATGGGTGTTGGGTGGATACATCTGAAGGAAAATGGTTGCTCACTGATTCATATGAACTGGCAATGGTTAGGATGGCACACGGTCCTACACATGTGTGTGCTCAGCAGATCATGAAAATGTTAGAACAAGTTTGGGTGAATAATAAGATTCCGGAGACCGCAAAACACCATGTTCGAAATTGCATGATCTGTTTACAGCACAATGTGGGTAAGGGGACAGTAACTCCAAAGGGAAGCTTTGGGCCCCCTTCTGTTCCCTTCGAGGTCATTCACTTTGATTTTATTGAGATGGAACGGTGTAACAATCTGAAATATGTTCTTGTAATTATTTGTGCCTTCAGTAAATGGGTCGAGGCTTTCCCCGTTAAAGATGCTACCGCCATGACCACTGCAAAGATTATGGTAAAAGAATTCTTTCCTCGATTTGGGCTCCCAAGGGTAATTTGGTCGGACAATGGTCCTCATTTTGTTGCAGCAGTAATTTTGCAGATATGCACAGCTTTACATATTGAGAAACGATTTCACTCAGCTAGACATCCTCAGAGTGCTGGGTTGGTGGAAAGACACAATGGTATCTTAAAGAATAAGCTTGCAAAAACATGTGCCGATACCAAACTGAAATGGCCAGATGCCTTACCTATTGTATTATTGGCTATGCGTACCACACCTCAAACTAGGACTGGGCTTTCTCCATTTGAGGTGGTGATGGGAGACCTGCTGACATTTGGGGTCTTCCAAAACCTAAAGCCCTGAGAGAGGTGGAAAATGTATTGCTTGTAGACTATTGTAACCAGTTAACTAAAAACCTGTATTTCATTTATCACCAGGTGCATTCAGCTTTACCTGTACGGTTCACGAGCCCAGGACACGATATACAGCCTGGAAGTTGGGTCCTAGTGAAGGCCTACGAAAGGTCTTCCTGTCTCGCTCCTCGTTGGAAGGGACCCTACCAGGTGCTGTTGGTCACTCGGACAGCAGTGCGGGTGGCTGGAAAGAAACACTGGATCCACGCGACGCATGTCAAGAAACTTCCTCACCCGACGCCACAAGTTACAGAAGAAGCAGAACCCCTCGCTGATGCTACAGTCTCTGATCTTGGAGTAGCAAACAGCGCTGTGAGTGCGTCAGAGAATTTCTCTGAGCCCGTGGAGCTTGGGGAACAGTCCATTTCGTCTCCGCACTCTTTTGAAAAATCACTTCTGGAAAATACTGTTTCAAGCTCTGCGACTTCCGTCGCCTCCAACACGTTGCTTCCCTCAGGAAGTGACAACACCTTATTTTCGGATCAAGCAATCTTGGGTACCACCAGGTACAACCTTCAACGAAGAAAATAGAACTACAGCACGGGTTTTCCGTGCATTTGGGAAAGGGAAGTGATTGGAAGTTTTCTTTTGTATAAGAAAGTTTCTGTTGAACAAAAAGGGATTCTGCTGGCTAGGGTTGGGAAGGACTAAGAAATCGCGCGACCATAGCATCGCCAGCAACGAACATTGGGGTCGTCGATTGAGGAACTACAATGCCTGCCACCTCCACTGCTGCTCCCCGTACTGGACTTGTAAATAAGGGGGTGACCAACTTGGACAATGAACAATGTGCCTGGGCCCCGAAAACGTAATGCTGTGTTTTGATAATGATAATTGTTATTTTTGCGATTACTGCTGTAGGACTTTGGTACTTTGATGAAATCTATCCTCTAAAACCTTTACTACTGACCGAGATTGTACCGACTGCTTTGACTCCCTCTGTACACCTTCACACTCTGTCCCCTAGAGACTCCCAACATAGACAAAAGTATCATAATAACACTCTAATGATAGTAATGAATGCAACGCATGCCATTTTTAATAAGAGTAATTGTTGGATTTGCACTCATTTACCGCAACATGGGAACAAGGGACTAGGATGGTATATTCACCCTTTACCTTTAACGACTGCTTGCTATGCCTCTCTTAGAGCACTATTATTCGGCCGTTGGAATGATAGCATCTCAGAGAACTTTGATGGAACTAATTTGAATGATTTCGAGAAACGTGAATTAACTCCCCTGGGATGCTTGCTTTTTGCAAATAGAAGTAAACCTAATGTCGTTTCTATTAGGCCGTCTGATAAACTGTCTCTTCCTTTTCAAACTTTAATTTCCTTTAAAATGGCTCCGAAAGGCAATAAGGACGCCGTGCCTCCGTCTTACTCTATAAATCATAGCCCTGACTCGGTCCCCTTTTGTGTACAAAGAAATGGCACTCGGCCATTTGAAGGTTGTATGAACATTGTAAATTTGACTGGAGAAAACAGGCCTCTGTATGTAGGGGGGCCTGTTTATTTTGCTTGTGGTAGTTTAGCATTTCCCTGGTTGCCTAAGGATTGGCAGGGAACCTGTTATTTAGGAATCCTGTTACCCAGGGTATTTGTAGCTAGTACATTGGAGGTTTCTAAGGCTTGCCCACGGCGGGACAAGAACGGAGATACCCCTGGGTAAGTATTGGGAGATATAGCAAAATCAGTTGTGCCCTTTTGGGGACAAATAACAAACTCTGAGAACCCTAGGGGATCAACAAGGGTACTGGAGAGAACGATCAACCGGACCACGGACATACTCTACAATATGACACTAGAACAAAAAGCAATAAGATTGGTAGCACTCCAAAATCGGATGGCATTAGATGTCATTTTGGCAGAACGAGGTGGAGTATGCAAATTGGTGGGGTCCGCTTGCTGTGTTTTCGTACCAGATTCCTCGCCGACAATTTTTAAAGCAATACAGAAATTGCATATTCTTAGTTCTGAAGTTCATATCCCTGTAGGAGATTGGAATCTTAGCACCTGGTTCTGGGATTCTTTACGATCTTGGGGTTGGAAGGTGCTTTCTGTTATTCTGGTTACTTTGGGGATCCTGCTATTCCTTTGTTGCTGTTTTCAAAGTCTTCTGAGTATATGTGGAATGCTAGGGGGATGTTGTGCCCAAGCCGTGAGCACAATAGGGCACAGAATACATGCCCCAAATACAGCATCCAAAGAGTTTGTGTTACAAGAGGTTCTGATGAACGACCTAATGGCTATAGATATTACAGACAATGATTCGGGATGTATGGATGACAACACATGGAGTTATTTGCAAAAGTATTAGAAATGATATTAGCACTTGGCATAGGCCAAAAGGAGGGTCTGTTGGAATCGAAATGATATTATGCCTCCTATTGCAGTATTTGAATGTGTATTGGCCTACGCCAAGTTGTCTAAAATATCATGTAAATAGACTCTGCGGCAAGGTCTTGAACTTAACAAAAAGTTATGTAAGTCGCCATCTTGGATTTAGCCGCCATTTTAGGTTCTCTTGTAAAGTGGAAGTCACCCTGAACATCAAAATGGAGGCCGAATGACATTCTGAGTGAGATTCTGGCCGTTGTGACCTCCGCACACACGAATAATTAATATGCCTGCAGGCCACTTGTCGGGGTCGCGAACTAAGACCTTGTCCTATCCCTGACCTATGTGTAAATGAACAACTGTATCAGCGGAACTGATCAAAATACATACATTATAGGATTGACCTGGCAAGGAACCCTAGGCCTGGTTCCAAGAATGGTTATCCCGCGAGGGGGTTGGCCAAGGGCTGGATAAAGGATATAAAAGCCCAAGTATTCCAATGTACGGTCTCTCTACTAATGCATCGAACCCTCGTTGAAGTTTGTTATGTTACTCTGAGAGCCGAATAGCTATCTGTTTCTCAATTGAATTTTGGTAACTGTTGTAGCTTTTAAATAAAGCACTTGTATGTCCTTTGTAACCTGTGTTGGTGTGTTTCCTTTGGGCTTCCCAGCCTCATATCAATTTTTATGTTTTCACAACATGAGTGAAGAAACACTGAACTCATAGTTACCTGCACATGCCGTCCTGTGCACCGCAATGCAAACATGCAAGTTGACCTCACTATGCATGCCTGCATGTCCACCACTGCAAACGTCATTGCCTTGAGAGGTTAACAGCACAACTCAAGGAAACTATAAGTAAAATAATACAAATAAAACCTGGAAAGGGCAACACAAAAATAAAATACCCTGGGGTCAACTAAAATATCAGAAGATTAACAAAAACATCAAAAATGACCATCATGGACCGGTGGGGGGTGTTGACTCAGGAGGGGGGAGGGGCAGGGTGCATGTCAACTTCCACATGGGAGGACATTTTAAAAAAAATCCCCTCCATGTGCTCACGGACCGCACAGATAAGGTGGGCCGGGATACATGTCTCTGCTCGCACCACCATCCTATGCTTAATACAAAGGTAGAAGTGGTGCTGGTCCTCTGTGGCAGGAGCCTTGTGTGACACTGATGAATGCACCAGCAGACTGAGGACTTGGAGGTCACTATGCACAATCTTGTGGGTTGCACGTAGGTCCTCCATGATTTTCTGCCTCAATAACATCTCCTAGCAGAACAGTCTTCTGCTGGCTGCCTTTTCCTCACAGATTGCAGCTCTGTGAGCCAACAACTCACACCTCAGGACTTCCCTGTGTGCCTGAACCTCTGAAAGCAGGGATGCCTCTAGACACTGCAGATCTGCCCGTCGGCCCCTGATGTTGGCTTCAATGTGCAGCCTGTGGGACAGGCATGTCGACCGCATGACCTGCATCTGTTGCTCCACCTGTGTTTCTGGAGGGATCCTGGAACACCCTATCAATGCCCTCAGCCAAACTCTTATAGGAAGCACCCTGTCCGTGTGCGGAATGCAAAATCTGCTGATCTCACACTGTGTGCCCAGCCTGCACATGTCACCCATGTGTGCAGGGCCCACACCTGCCTGATCCAAGGGAGCATGGCCCTTGCTGTGATGCCACTGTCTCTGGCTGCAGGACTGCAAGCCTTCCTTGGACATCTGCCCCAGGACCAGAAACCAATACATAGGAATGTGGCCTTGCAGCCGTAACCACCACAGATGGGTATGACACCACTGACTGGCCTTGCAGACCCAAGGGCCAGAACAGCTCCATCCATTGGTGCACTCACCTCTGCCAGCATTGAGGACTGCACATCCAGTTCAGCATCAGAGCTATTGGAGTCCAAAGAGTCAGAATTGTCTGCAGCACAGCTCAGGATGGTCTGTAGCATCAGTGGATTCTCATGGCCTGCCACGTCACATCCTGCACTGGTGGTCTGAAGCGCCACAGACTCTTCTTCCTCCTCTTCTGCATCTGGTGCTTCCTCACTTGCACATGGACTTAAAAAGACATGTGGTGTAATGTGCAACATGTCTACAGTAAACATGTGTAGCACATTGCTGACATGCAGCAAAATGCAGGGCATTTCACCATAAGAAATACAGCATCCACACACTTTGTACAACAAGCTATCTAACCATGGCATATGCAGACTGGCACCAACATTCCCTGCTCAGGGCCATGCTGCCAGTGGACACATTGCCAACACACAGGGTCGATAACAAGCACATTATGGACCATGGCACAGCTAACAAGTGAAATGGGCATGGCCATGCGGCTGTGCGACATGCTATTCCATCACATGGCAGCAGGCAGACACACATATCCACATACCAGTCTGTATCCATCACAAGCCACACCAGTGTTGACCTGGTGCAGGGACTGTACACAATGGGAGCATGCCGTAAGTCTGTGAAAAAGGAAACAATCCCAGTTGATGTATGGCTGTAAGAGTACCACATATCCAAGGTCTGTGAAGTGGAGAGAGTAAGTCAATGGAGTTGTAGATAGGTACAATGTGCAGTGACCCACAAGAGGGAGAGGGTCATGGACCCATGGAGTGTGCGCTGAGTGTGGGAGGGTAACAGGGATCAGGCCTCACAATGATTTGCATCAGAAGTCATTGGGGCAGCAGGGATGTGCATAGTCTAGACATATGCAAACTCACTCAGGGCATGCCATAAGGCGCATTGGTTGTCATCTTTGATATTCTATGTAGCATGGATGCACCTATGTACATGTGTGAAAAGATAATCAGGCATGAAGTGTAACTCATTTTGGACACAAGCACATGTCTAGCAGAGCAGAGTCACTAACATCAAGGATGCAGCTAACAAGAGTGCACGTTGTGGTATCATTTTCAGATGTTGGATGGTATGCTATTGGTGGATAAGTACTGTCACACGGCCATGTTCAACTGATGCACAACACATGGATTGTATCTAATCTTATGTACACTAGGCAGGAGTCAGTACACCACAACATGGTTCAGCCGGGGTAGTCATTCAAATTCAGCCAGATGTGCACCACAATTACACACATCTTGGTGATGTTTCACTACACATACTTAGGATGCACAATCTTGGTCACTCACCGGACATGTCCTCCTAATTTTCCAGGCCCCCCACATCTTGCACTGGCACCAGTAAAATTAATTGGCTCATAGCCTCTCCATGCTCGATCAGCTCCTCCTCCTCTGGTGACCTCCCCTCCAGTTGCCAGAGGAGAGGCTAGGTTGGACCCAGCTTCGACTTGGTGTGACGGGTGAGGTCATTCTAGCACTTCACTACTTGTACAGCAGTGCGCTTCTCAAACCCTGAGGCATTGATCTCATCCATGACGTGCTGCTAATGCACCATACGATGATCAGGTGTATGTGCGCTCCCCAGTTGCTGGCACATGTCACAGTGGTGCATGGTCACATATTCCGTGAGGATCTAGAGTTCATCATGGAAGTTCCTCTTCCTCAACGTGCCAGTGTCCTGTGCCGGGCCATGGGGTTGAGCCTGTTCCTTCTGTGCAGGCTTTGCCTTCTTGTCACAAGGTGGTGGTGTTGCCCCTGTGTGGCTGGGACCACTCTGGGGTCCAGATTCCAGACCACTAGTGGTCTGGAGCATGGCATTACCCCCTAGGGCTGGTGCAGCTGCTACCGCTGCACATCCCTTACCCTTTCGGGCTGGGGTGGCTGCTTCTGCTGCACATCCCTTACCCTTTAGGTCTAGGTGGCTGCTTCTGCAGCAGGTCCCAGAACCCCTGGGTCTGGGCCAGCTGCTTCAGCAGGGAATACTTGGACCATTGGGGCTGGGACAGCTGCTTCTGCAAGATGTCCTGGACCCTTGGGGCTGGAACAGCTGCTTTAACAGGACATCCGTAACCCGGCCACGTCTGCCCCCTTTCCCTCTTGGGTTCTTTCCACTGATGTTCCAGGTGTAAGTGAAAAATGGAAGGCACACCAAGTCATTGTTCTGGGCAATTAGAGTGAGGGGGCAGTCTACGTGATGTAATATGTAGTCCAGCAAGGCTCAAAAGTACCACAGGTGTGAAAAATACAGTATGCGTAACGCGCAGGCACCCCAAAAAAAAGAAATAGATGCGTATGCGAGACCAGGATAGTTTCACGAAAAAGAAAAAAGCAGTATGCGATACGCAGTGGCACCCAGCAACACAAATAATTTGTATGCAAACCCAGGAAGGCTACCCGAAAGGTAAGACTAGAGGTACGTGATAAACAGGGTCACCCAGAGTTGGAAAAAGTTGTACACAACTCACTGTTAGCTTGGCAAAAATCCAAAGTAGATGCTGTTATGCAAAAGGTAAATCCCCCACCAAAATAAGAAGTTTGTGCGGTCCCATGTGAATGGATTGCGTGGCACCCAAAAATACACAGAACTCCACTCATCCATCTCCTCCCCTTTGCACACATGTTTGGAGTTGCTTCTACACTTACTAATGCATCCCCGAATATGGCATGCTCAATGCCTACACGCAGCACGTGTCAAGTAAGTTACGCGCTGAGGGCATTTCCTCGCATTTCATGTGTCCACACTCATTTTTTATGCGCAAAGTCCTGTCACTCTGTTTCCAGGTGCCATCATAGATTTACATGGAAGACCCATGCTCCTGCCCCCTTGCCTTTTTACCTGCTTCATACTGCCCTCTGCTGCCTCCTACTAAGCCATATGCTGCTGCCTGTCCAGTGTGTGTACCTGCTGCCCACCTGCACTGCGTTTGGAGTGCCTGACGTCCAGACATTGCCTGTGCTCCTGTCCTTGGCCTTGTAACCAGCTAAACTGCTTCATTAGACTCCCACTGTGCTATACCACCACCACCGCTCCACAGCCCAGCTCCAGGACCACCTTGCCCACCCACATCTGCTTCAGGGGTAGCCATGTCTGAACCATCATCATCAGACCAGAGCGGCTAGCGCACAGCAATGAGGCAGAGTGTTGTCAATGTCATCGCCAGGGAAGTTGACATCCTGGTGGAGAAGGTCCTGGAGCATTATGATGCCCTCTTCAACGCTGTGATACAATGTGGCAAGGAAGGATGTCACCAGATCTGGGATAGGCTAATGGATGCCATCAACACAGAGACGCTAGCCCTCGCACCTTCCAGACCATGCCCAAGCGCTGGGAGGACCTGAAATTCAGGACCCACCGCAAGGCCCAGCACTACGTCCAGGCCGGTGCCATCACGGAGGTGCACCATGTACGCAGGTGCCAGATGTCGGCTAACAACATGCAGCTCCTGGAGAAGTTCTAGTCTGCACTGCACACCCAGGTCTGCGAGTTACGTAAATGTCTGGAGTCGACTGGTGAGTAGCCATGTGGTGCAATGGTCTACGGTACATGTGCTCTCTGCATGTAGCAGCATGTTGCCAGTGACCACCTTAGGCTTGCTGCAACGGATGTCTGCATCCATACCCCAGACATTGATCTCCATGTGTGCATTCAGACCGATATGTATTTTGAATGTGCTATCACTTACATTGTGTGTTGTAGTGCTGCCTTTCAGACCATGTACATGCAATGTTACTTGTGTCTGAGACGTGCCCGGGTGACAAGTGTGACAGTTGAGGTAGTGTTGCCCGCATTATGTGCATGCATGATATTCATGTGTATGTGCTAAAGATAGGAATGTGTGACTCGGCATCACTCACGCCTGGATGCAACATGTGCATTTTGGATGTCTGGCTTAGTCATGTAGAGGCATTGCAGTTCACAGGACTCTGATGTGATTGGTCATCATACTGCTTGGGGCCTCTCAGTTGATGTGTGTGCATGACATGCATATGTGCTTGTTTATGTGCCATGCTCACATGTGCATGTGCAAATGATACATGCATGTATAGCATGCACAATTGACTGGTTGTGGCAGTGGCAAGTAGCTTGATGTAAATGTGTGGAGTGATGGCCATGCAGGTGTCTGCATGGATGTGGATTCCATGCCCATGTGTGTGGGTGTGAAAGTTGATGGTTGTTTCCTTGACTAGCCATGTTCATGTGAATGTTGG
The DNA here is from genome assembly GCF_040938575.1 of Ambystoma mexicanum. Taxonomy (NCBI): domain Eukaryota; kingdom Metazoa; phylum Chordata; class Amphibia; order Caudata; family Ambystomatidae; genus Ambystoma; species Ambystoma mexicanum. The sequence goes on along the minus strand of NC_090921.1, from coordinate 1,203,623,886 downwards.
TGTTGCCAAGCACAATTTGGTGCAGTACACTGATGTTTCTGTTCTATGTCTCCTTTTCCACAGTTGCATCTGATGAAGAGGGGTGAACCAGTGCTGGAGAGCATGGCAGCAGGGATGCCTCCACCAGGCAGAGGTGCAGGGCCCAGCCACGCCCCTGTGACAGCTCATCTTTGGGGAGCGATGTGACTGTTGCAGCACCAGTGACATCGGGTATGGCTGCTGGTTGTAAGTCCAAAAAGGTGAAGGTAGGAATGCACTCCTCAGCAGCGGTGGGGACAGGTGATGCCATACAGGTGCCATCCATGGCAGAATACACCCCAGAGTCATCCAGGTTGATGGGGGGAGGAGGTGGCCATTGCAGCCCAGCCCATGGGGTCAGGTGTTGAGGTGGGTGTGCCTACTGCAGTCCCAGGCACATGAGGCTGTGCAGGCCACTGTGGAGGTGCCTGTGCAAAATCTAGTCTCTGGGCCATTGAATGCAGCAGTATGCGCCTGCTGGGATGCCGGTATTGGCTGATGTGCCCACCCAGACTGACACCTCCTTACCATCTGGTGTTGCTATCCGGTATTATGTGCTACCCGTGCTGGCCGGACAGCTGTCATTCATGATGTTGTATAGTCTACTTGCACATCATCACAGTGAGCTATCCTGCCTCATGCCTGTTCCGTGGTGTCCTCCATGGGATGCTCATTGCTGCATTCACCTACTCATCTTCCTCCTCTGTGCGCCAGTCGTCCTGCGGGGTGCCTTCTGGCCCAGATACCACCTGGGACCCCTGTACACCAGTCCCAACCACAATGCCCCATCTGATGGAGACCACATCCCTGCCCAAGTTGGAGTCCAAGGCATCTCAGCTGAGGTGGTCACTATGCCTACCCAGGCACTGACAGGGGCACCAGCAATGGAGGGACAGCAGGTACCCATGAGCAGTGCAGGTGCCATATGCCCCCGGTTATCGTCATCTGCTCAGAGGGCATATCCACGTAGCATGCACCGGGCACTGTGGCAGCAGGTGGCAATGGGGAGGAGGCTATTAGTTTGAGGACAGACCACCGCAAGGAGGCATGTGCTAAATGTGAGGCAGGAGGCACGCGTGGATCTGAGGGACAGCACGTCTTCTGTGTTCCGTGGATGTGAAGTGCAGATCGGAGCAGAAAGGCAGCGGGCTTGGGAAGCAATTGTTGTGATGGCCATGGTCAGGGCTGAAATTGCACTGCGTCGGGTAAGGAGGCGGGCTGTCATCCTGGAGGCCACTTGCAGGGACTCCTGAGTGATTGAGACACAAATCCTGGAGACTCTGCAAGCCCTACAGGCAGCAACGGGATGAGGATGTGGCGCCCTGGTGGAAAGGCGCAGTGAGATTGGCGAGGAGGAGGACTAGCCGCTGCCTTTGTACATAGCTATTTAGGTGTAGGATCCTTTTTCCTATTTCCCCTAGACTGTTTTGAGCTTGATTCCCCGTTTATTTTTGTACATATTTATGTCCAATATATCGTTCTGTTTGTTACATCCCAAGCCTCATGCAGTTTGTGTGTCTGCCTCGTTGATACTTCTATTTTCAGCCAGTGCATCTCTCCATTACAAGTTGTGTGTCTTGTGGCATACTTGCTTGTGCGTTGTTGTTGCTGGGATGGTTGCGGATGGTAGGATGCACATGTGCCTGACATGTGGGGGTGGGTCCATCAGACGACTGGGTCTGCACTGTATGTTTTCATTAGAATGTACCTGTGCAGCATCACTGTGTGTTTGGCATCAGTGTGGTTGGGGTGGAGGGAGGTGTGCTCACTGTGGAGGAGTTCCATGGTCACGTTATTAGCATGTTTCTTTGGCATTGTTGTGTAAAACCCATGTGACCCACACACTGCCTTCTCTCATGTGTCGCTTAACCTCTACCACTGGAATGCAGTAGTGTGCCATGTTTGCACTTCCCGAGTGGCTACACAATTCTCCTATCTCTGTGAGTCATTGTCTCGCTGACTGCCCTACATTCACCCATGCACGGCCCTGTCATGTGATAGTTCCCTGACAGGTATTTTGCCCCCCATACTGCCCAGGTCACTGATGCTCAGGGTGTGACACGCCTGGCCATTGTTTGTATATGTCGCCACATCTTTCGGTAGGTTTGCTTCTATTGTGGGCAAACATTTGGTTTCTGTGCTTTGATGCCTTGGCTATGTGCCATGGACAATATGCACATGGATTTGCATTCACTTGTCACATGTGTGTTGGGGTGGCTGATGAAGGCATGGAAGTGTGTGTGAGCAGATGCTCGACTCATAGATGGACTTCTGGTGCTTCCATTTGGTCGTATTTGCAGTGTACATGTTGGTGATGCCCAACATGGTGCTGTCAGAACACGTAAGTTCAGATGAGCTGCAGACGTGCATTGCACTGGTATTGTGGGAGACTGTCAGAGGATGGTTGAGGGGTGTGCAGTCTAGATGGGGGGTTCCTGGGGGGGTGTCCAGTCTGTAATGGGCTGCCTGTGGGGGGTTCCTAGTCTGGTGTGGGCTGCCTGTCGGGGGTTCCTAGTCTGGAGTGGGTTGCCTGTGGGGGGTTCCTAGTCTGGTGTGGGCTGCCTGTGGTGGGTTCCTAGTCTGGAATGGGCTGCCTGTGGGGGGCGTCCAGTCTGGAGGGGGCTTCCTGTGGATGTTGCCCAGTCTAGAGTGGGCTGCCTGTGGGTGGTGTCCAGTCTGGAGTGGGATGTCTGGTGGGGTGTCACAGGTGAAGAGGGTTGGGGAGTGGTGTTCACTCTGAAGGGAGGACCCATGTTTTCACTGGGGTGCAACCTGGTCTTGCAAGGTGAGGTGTGCGATTTCGCTGGGGTGCAGTATATTGCGAGCGAGGATCTGTGTTTTCGCAGGAGTGCAGACTGGGCGTGCGAGGTGATGCACGAGATTTTGTTGGGGTGCAATCTGGCTCTGCGAGGGAAAACCGTTTTTTTTTGCTTGTGAAGGAGGACTTTTGTTTTCGCTGGTGTGCAGCCTGGGCGTGCAATTTCGCTGGGTTGCAGTCTGGCTTTGCGAGGGAAGACCCCCATTTTCGCTGGGGTGCAGTCAGGGCTTGTGAGGTGAGGCACGCTTTCTCACAGGGGTACTGGATGGTGGGCCAGGGGTGGCGCGGATGCTTGTACCATGTTTCTCCCTTTGCTAACTTTTCAGTGTGCTTGGGGTGTGTTGTGGGTTCCTTGCAGAGCTTGTTTTTACTTGTGCGATGGCTAGTAATGCGAGTTTCTTTCCAAAAATATGCATGGCATGCAGAATTTTTTCTGCACCACGGCTCGCACAGGGTCCATCTCGGTGCACAGACGCGTCATTTCTGCACCCCATTCCATGAATGAGGGCTTGTGACTTTTCGCTTACTGACAGTTGGTGGGGTCAGACATGGTAAATAAATGTCTCTGTCTGGGGCATATGAATAGTCACTGATAATGAAAGGAGGCAGCATTGATGCAATGATATAGGTACAGGGGGAAAGCACGGCATATTGCGCCGCTCTGACACTCAAAGCTCCTGTCCTGTATTTTTGTCAGGAGTCATCGCTCTGGCAAAGGATTCAGTGCTTCCAGTTTAGAACTCCAGCCAGAGATTTTACAAGCATGCAGTAAGAACACTGCCATGCAACACCAAGTTACCGGAATTTTCTGCATGACCCAGACACAGAACAGAGCATGTGATAGGATTATGACTTAAAATAATTCAGTGTGATTCTGATGTTTCTTGATCATTGATGTATTGAATTGGCCGATTGAGATGACACACATGTGGCCGTTTTTTAAAAAGAGCACCGTGGGCTGAATAAATTTACACCATTTCATCGCTGTTCATGCACAAAAACGTTTTTCTGAAGGCTCAGCTGCCTGACTGAGCTGCTGCCTCTGTGTGCAGTGTGTGTTTATCTTGAGTGAGTCTTGCTGTGATGTTAACTTTTTATTCATATTTTTCATGTTATGGGCCTGTGCCAGCCTGGGTTACTCGCTGCTGTCTTCTAGTAACATAATAACAAGGCTGAGGCTGATACCCACCCCGCTCCTCCTGTGTTCTGCGCCTCTTTCCTTTGCCTTGCCCTCCGGCCCCCACCCTAGTGCCAACAGGTCATCACGACACCTAGGCAGGCAGACGTCAGCCATTTGGCACGTCGCAGTGCAGTGCCGGTTGCACATTCAGTTTTGTCTCCTTGAATTTCATAATCCAAACAAAGGGAGCTGAGGCAAGCAACATTTCTGCTGCATGGGCTGCTGGGTGCCAGGGCTTGGCAACCAGGAGTCAGGGCCCAGCAGGATCCGGATCTACCTTGACAACCAGTCTCTGCTGCAATCTGAAGAGAGACTGAGGCAAGGGGCAGCAGGAGCTGCGACAGCCGACTCAAGGCACGATCATTAAGTTGCAACTGTCAGCTGCAATCAATTAAATAGATAGAGCAGTGGGCGCCACCGTCAGCGCAGAGGACGGATGACTGACTCGGAATCCTATGAGTGTCCTGGACCTGGCGTCTTGAGATCAGGTGACAGACGCTGACAGCACACAGCAGCCAGCCAGCCTCTAGTAGTAGCCACGTTAATGCTTTGACTTGAGAGAAGCCAAGGCTGGAGCGTTGGTTGCGTTACTAGAGGCAGTCTAAGGAGGAGACCAACGCTGCACAAGGTCACACTGTTATTTTAATGCTGTACTGTCCAGCTTTCAAACGTAATGCATAGCTCTCAACTCACAGGCTCTTTGAAGGGTCAAATGTAATTACTTTCTAAAACCTTGCCTTTCCTTATAATTTCCTGCACAATTGTTGGCACGCATGCACCATCATTTAACAGGTTCCAAAAGCATGCACCCAGACACATGCTCAATATAGGCCCCTAGGGATCGTGGGACCAGAATGCTATTAAATACACACATACACGTTATAGAATGTTTCATGCTAAAACATTCCTCGCACTCCCATCTCAGCAATACATGGTACCTCTAACTATTGCCCACGCAATGGCCGTCACGCGACTGGCGAGTGATCAACTCAAAGAGCTATCTTTTCGGACTTCTAACCACAGGAAGTGTTAATCATCACTTAAGGAGCTTGAATTTACGTTTTTATTACACGTTTTTATTACTCATTTTGGGAACCACAATATTTTGGTGACAAAGAACAAAACCACATCCAATGTACATATAATAAACGTACACATAACACAGACAAACAAACATAGTTTAATCAGAGGTCTTTTGCAGGAGTCTGTCCTGATACATTCTGTTTTCACCATCACTGTCTTGTGGCCAATGCTGGATTTGACATTTATGGACTTCATTGATTCACCCTTTCTCAACTCTCATGCTGGACTGCCTTTGCATCTTGTACTCATGGTGGCCCCGAATCATGCTGTTCCCATCTTCATCTTGTATCCAGGCTTGCAACATTATGTGTTACTACTGACTTGACTTCTGCAATTATATTCACTCTCCCCTCTTGCTTCTCCACTCTTTTTGACTGCTTACTCTAAGTTCTCTCCTCCTCTCCCTTTCCCCCTTTTCCTATCTCCTCCCCTCCTCTTCTTCTATGCACTTTATCAGACTTGTCCCTGGACCTAGTATAATAGCTACCTCGTCTGTCTCCTCCCTCCTCCCCTTACTTGTTTCCCCCGCCCCTCCAGCACTATCTGAAATGTCATCAGGCCTAGGATGATAGTCGCTTGTTTTGTTCCTCCCCTCGCTTTCTGCACCCCTCTCCCTCACCTTTTGTTTTTCTCCGGCTCTACCACAACTGTCATCAGGCCTAGTACGGTAGTCGACTGTTTGTTTCCATTTCCTTCCCACACTCCCCCTCCTTTCCGTATCTATGTCATAGCTCTTGCACTATCTGAAATGTCATCAGGCCGAGTATGATAGTTAATTTCACATCCTTACTGGTCATGGCCTGTAAGAATCAGGAGAGAACAGCTCAGTGGCACATCCACTGAGCTTTGGAGACACCTATTTTTGTAGTGAATACTACTTCAAGTGTATTACAATTCTAAATTCAATTTTTTTTATAATACTTTGTTAGTAGTCAGTCATCGATGGATCGACTGCTGTTGTTTACTTGCATTTCAATCACTTTTACACCCTTGTATTCAAGTTTGTCTTTATTGTAATCATCATGGCAGAAACCCTTGCCGATGAATTTCGGACTATATACTTCCTCAGGGCGGGTTTCTAAAAAACATTAACAGCTTGGGTTTAACATCACCCCAGATACAACCAACTTAAAATAATCAATATAATCAGCATTAGTCAACATTTATCATCTTTCTTGTGTATGCCATCAAAATGACACATACCTGCCGTGTTTTGTGTGTGCTTTCTTTTTGTTCAATTCATTGAATTAACACACTGTTAAACTGCAAACCAATTTTGTTTTAAACTTCTGTGCCACTTCTCATGAGAGTAAACCAGAGTTTATATAGCTTGGGAGCTGCTTAGTATGATACTCATGGTTATCCGTGCATGTAATGTCACTCTGAAAAGAAATCAACAGTGTACTGCTTAGTATCCATTATCATGTGTATGCCCTAACTAGAGTGTTTGCCAACGAGCCAGTTAATGTTTGGTGAAAAAGAATCAGAAACACATAAACCAACCCTTAAGTTGGCTTACATCATCTGTCTCCGATGAGGGACGCTTATACTCTCATTCCATTAAAGTTTCTCCGAGTAGCGTGATGCACATCACCGGTCCTTTCAAGAGAAGGACACGGAGATCAGTCACAAACCTAACGCGTATTAATTCTAGTTATCTAAGCCAGTATAAGCATTGTTCTCACTCTTACCTACTCGTGCTTTCTTCCAGCAACGTCTCGAGGATCCTCAGCGTTGTGGTGTCCAGGGCAACAGAGGTACCCCCTGGCAACAGAACGCTGCGAGCTGCTCGTAATAGTTAAATATACCACGTCATCACGTCAGTTCGCGTGATGACGCAAAATGATCGTCCATGAGTATTAGGGAGTTGTAGTTCCCTATGGGCATTGTCTAGTTGTGGGGAGAATGAAGCCGTACTAGAGATCGGGCTCCCAAGAGTCATTAGGTACTTAAAAACGGTGTCTTACTTTCTAAATCGAATTAAACTTGGTGAAGTCTTTCTGATAACAAATAATGTGGCATATGATAGATGTACAGTGTACTTCACTCTTGGAGGTACGTGCAAGCTCCGTTATGTACAAAAAACACTATTGTGTACTTCACTTTGTGGTGAGATGCTATAAATGTTTCCCATCCTGATTTTAATCTTTATCTGGTTGGTCTCTCCTATTAGAGTCCTCAGAAAGAACATATTTGTGTAATGTGCCTTATTTGGTGTTGATTGTGAGTGACTCAGTACCTATTATACATACAGTTTATATGACATGGTGTGGTATTCATTGACAACTGGCAATTTAATACATTAAATGTATTAATATAGCTTCCCTAAATCACTGCTAGATGTGAATACGTTTATACATGTAATACATACAGTTTAAATGCATGGCATGGTTATTCATTGACAATTGCTCTTCCTGAATCACGTCATGACTCTTATATGTTCCTGAGCATCATAAGAGATACTTTTCTTGATTTATACTTAGCTGCTTATCAACAGTCTCGGCTCTGTGTCCAATGTTATCGTGCTCTTGACCCCTCGTTGTTGGTAATCACCTATGTGGGTAACATTTTCCCATCATCTAAAATTCATAAGAAGCAAAATAAGTCTAATTCTTCATTCAAACCTGTGGGAGCAACCGTTCCTAGCCGATCAATCCAATATGCTTCTCTTTGTTCCAGTTTTTTTGTTATGTTCATGAGTAATTGTTTTGTTCTGATTACTTCTAAGGTTTGAAACCTCATTTGAGATAACTGATGTTGATACTCTTGCAAGTGCCTTGCTATGGGTGAATGAAGGTTGTTTGTTCTGACATTGGATTTATGTTCATTCCATGGCCTGTAAGAATGTCATTGTATTTTCCCTTGTTCCCTCCCTTGCCTTGAAGTGCTTTGAAACACATTGTTTATAGGAGCTATATAAATAAACTATCATATCATATCATATCTGAGTGGGAAAAGATAGAAAATGTGGGGTTGCTTACAATAACCGACAAAAACCAATGAGAAAAGGCCAAAGGTTTTGGCTGTTGTGTAGGCTTGGGATAGACATTTTTCAGGCTCTTCCAAAATGGAACAACCTGATCCGTAAGATGTCAAAAGGTGACAAATGGTGTTAGTACCTGGGCACATTATGTCAATGCCTGGAAAATCCTCACCTGATACCAATACAAGACTCAAAACGGTTGCATTTGCTAATACTTGTTTTTAAAAGGAGTTCAGCACAAATAATAGATATGAGGACAAACATATCTCTTATAATCAGTGGCTGAATGCACACTTTATAAATACATTTTCCGTACACCAGGGACTGCTGCACATCTACTACAGCAACTGGCGCAAGGGCAAACCGTACCCAAGTTCAACAATGCAAGTTTTAAACAAATTTGTTTTTTGTAGTAGGGCAATTTTTGGCGTTGTGCTAAATACAGTGCAAAAAATCAACTTGAACTGCTGCAGATCGTCTGTAATGCGATTCCAGTTGAGTGTTGGCCATTAGCCACTTTGAAAATGTTAATAACAAGTTATTATTAATTATGTTTGTCCTGTGGGCATTTATGAAATAGTCATGTTGGCTGATGGTACATCTATGGATGCTGCTTGTTTGCAATGAAACCGTCCTAGGCAAGCCTCATCCAAAAGAACTATTTCTGCAACTTGTTTAGTCAAAGCACTTTTTATATTCTTATTGTGAATTTGAAATTGGTACTATTTGGCACATTTTCTGAATGATGAGGACTTACCGTGAGTTGAATATAATATTTCCTCAATAATGCAAAGGTCTCCACAGCAAGCTTCTACCTCGCTGAGCTATCTTACCGGCATTAACGATGATTCACCATTATATGCTTAGTTTCCCACCTCTTGCATCTAAAGTTGTCCTCTGAGAGTGAGCTTTTTACTTGTTCTCTTCTTTTTGTAGGTGTGAGCTCCATGAAAGAGGAGATTCTCGTTATGCCTCTTTCCCGTTTGGAAATGGTGGTACATTTCCAAATCCCGAGGCAACAACTTGACAGTGAAGGGAAGGATCAGGGCTTTTCCTTTGCTGTGAGAAAAATGTACTGCTGACCTTCCCAGCAGCGACTTGGGTGTCACGCTCTTGATTTTAGCACAGCATTATGGGGGTAATTCATAGAATTCAGCGCACAAGTGGCGAACGCGGCTGGAGCACAGTGTGCGCGTGCGAATCCCTGCGCCAGCCGCGTGCGCAAGAATCCATTTCCGCGCACAGCGTATTCATGGATTCCAGCCACCAAAACCAGCCGTGGCGCACAGTGGCGCAGCGACCCTGCAGCAGCGCCAGTTACGCCCCCAAGAACGCCTCTCGCGCAGGGAAAAGCCATCAATATACCCAATCCAGCGCAAAGGGCTGTGCTAACCCTGTACCAGCACAGCAAGCGGGCTACGTGTATCACTGGGGTGCGCAGGAAGTACCTCACGCGATTGGCCCCGTGCGAGCAGGGTACGCGTATTTCAGGGGTGCGCGGGAAGTTCCACACGCGATTCCATCATGGTACGTGTATTTCAGGGGTGCGCGGGAATTTCCACACGCGATTGGGCCCGTGCGAGCAGGGTACGCGTATCTCAGGGGTGCGCGGGAAGTTCCAAACGCGATTCCATCAGGGTACGTGTATTTCGGGGTGCACGTGAAGTTCCACACGCGATTCCATCAGGGTACGTGTATTTCGGGGTGTGCGTGAAGTTCCACACGCGTTATCAGCAGGGTACATGTATTACAGGGTGCAGGGAAAGTTACACACCCGATTCCAGCAGGGTACGTGTATTTCAGGGGTGCGTGGGAATTTCCACATGCGATTGGGCCCGTGCAAGCAGGGTACACGTATCTCAGGGGTGCGCGGGAAGTTCCACACGCGATTCCTTCAGGGTACGTGTATTTCAGGGTGCGCGTGAAGTTCCACACGCGATATCAGCAGGGTACGTGTATTCCAGGGGTGCGCGGGAAGTACCACACGCGATTCCATCAGGGTACGTGTATTTCATGGTGCAGGTGGAGTTACACACGCAATTTCATCATGGTACGTGTATTTCGGGGTGTGCGTGAAGTTCCACACGCGATTCCATCAGGGTATGTGTATTTCGGGGTGCGCGTGAAGTTCCACACGCGATATCAGCAGGGTACGTGTATTCCAGGGGTGCGCGGGAAGTACCACATGCGATTCCATCAGGGTACGTGTATTTCAGGGTGCAGGTGGAGTTCCACACGCAATTTCAGCAGGGTACGTGTATTCCAGGGGTGCGCGGGAAGTTTCACACGCGATTCCATCAGGGTACGTGTATTTCAGGGTGCAGGGGAAGTTCCACACGCGATTTCAGCAGGGTACGTGTATTTCAGGGGTGCGCGTGAAGTTACAAACGCGATATCAGCAGGGTACGTGTATTTCAGGGTGCAGGGGAAGTTCCACACGCGATTTCAGCAGGGTACGTGTATTTCAGGGGTGCGCGTGAAGTTACACACGCGATATCAGCAGGGTACGTGTATTTCAGGGTGCAGGGGAAGTTCCACACGCAATATCAGCAGGGTACGTGTATTCCAGGGGTGCGCGTGAAGTTCCACACGCGATATCAGCAGGGTACGTGTATTTCAGGGTGCAGGGGAAGTTACACACGCAAAATCAGCAGGGTACGTGTATTCCAGGGGTGCGCGGGAAGTTCCACACGCGATTCCATCAGGGTACGTGTATTTCGGGGTGCGGGGAAAGTTCGACACGTGATTCCATCAGGGTACGTGTATTACAGGGGTGCGCGGGGAGCACCACACGTGAATTGCACGTGTGGGCCCTCCCAGGTGTTCCCTCTACACCCTCCACGGCACCTGCAGGTGGCTCACACCACAGGGGCCTACCCTGCACATGTCCTGCAGGCACCCCATCCACCATGGCCATGCCCCCCAGCCAACCCACATGTCAACTTGCACTACTGCCCACCAATGCATGTCCCCCTGCACCCCCTGCCAACAGGGGCACCAACCACCAGGCCCCCACCCATGTCTCCCACCACCCCCACCCCCCCAGTCACCAGGGGCAGCCTCCACCAGGCCCCCACCCATGTCTCCCACCACCCCCACCCCCAGCCTACCAGGGGCAGCCTCCACCAGGCCCCCACCCATGTCTATCAGCACCCCCACCCCCCAGCACTGTGGGGCACCTGCCAGCAGGCCCCCACCCATGTGCAACTCATGTACCCCTGCACCCCCACCCCCCAGCACTGTGGGGCACCCGCCAGCAGGCCCCACCCATGTCTCCCACCACCCCCACCCCCCACTCCCCAGGACCAGCCTCCACCAGGCCCCCACCCATGTCTCCCACCACCCCCACCCCCCCAGTCACCAGGGGCAGCCTCCACCAGGCCCCCACCCATGTCTCCCACCACCCCCAGCCACCAGGGGCAGCCTCCACCAGGCCCCCACCCATGTCTCCCAGCACCCCCACCCCCCAGCACTGTGGGGCACCTGCCAGCAGGCCCCCACCCATGTCCAACTCATGTTCCACACCACCCCCACCCCCCAGCACTGTGGGGCACCTGCCAGCAGGCCCCCACCCATGTCCAACTCATGTTCCCCACCACCCCCACCCCCCAGCACTGTGGGGCACCTGCCAGCAGGCCCCCACCCATGTGCAACTCATGTACCCCTGCACCCCCACCCCTCAGCACTGTGGGGCACCTGCCAGCAGGCCCCCACCCATGTCCAACTCATGTTCCCCACCACCCCCACCCCCCAGCACTGTGGGGCACCTGCCAGCAGGCCCCCACCCATGTCCAACTCATGTTCCCCACCACCCCCACCCCCCAGCAGTGCAGGGGCACCCACCACCAGGCCCCCACCCATGTCTCCCACCACCCCCACACCCCAGCAGTGCAGGGGCACCCACCACCAGGCCCCCACCCATGTCTCTCACCACCCCCACCCCCCAGCCACCAGATGCACCAACCACCAGGCCCCCACTCAAGTCCCCTATCACCCCCACCCCCAGCCACCATGGGCAGCCTCCACCAGGCCCCCACCCATGTCTCCCACCACCCCCACCCCCAGCAGTGCAGGTGCACCCACCACCAGGCCCCCATCCATGTCTCCCACCACCCCCACCCCCCAGCCACCAGGGGCACCAAACACCAGGCCCCCACCATGTCTCCCACCACCCCCACCCCCCAGCCACCAGGGGCACCAACCACCAGGCCCCCACCCATGTGTCCCACCACACCACCCCCCAGCCACCAGGGGCACCAACCACCAGGCCCCCACCCATGTCTCCCACCACCCCCACCCCCCCAGTCACCAGGGGCAGCCTCCACCAGGCCCCCACCCATGTGCAACTCATGTACCCCTGCACCCCCACTCCCCAGCACTGTGGGGCACCCGCCAGCAGGCCCCACCCATGTCTCCCACCACCCCACCCCCCAGCAGTGCAGGGGCAGCCTCCACCAGGCCCCCACCCATGTCTCCCACCACCCCCACCCCCCACTCCCCAGGACCAGCCTCCACCAGGCCCCCACCCATGTCTCCCAGCACCCCCGCCCCCCAGTCACCAGGGGCAGCCTCCACCAGGCCCCCACCTATGTCTCCCACCACCCCCACCCCCCAGCCACCAGGGGCAGCCTCCACCAGGCCCCCACCCATGTCTCCCAGCACCCCCACCCCCCAGCACTGTGGGGCACCTGCCAGCAGGCCCCCACCCATGTCCAACTCATGTTCCACACCACCCCCACCCCCCAGCACTGTGGGGCACCTGCCAGCAGGCCCCCACCCATGTCCAACTCATGTTCCCCACCACCCCCACCCCCCAGCACTGTGGGGCACCTGCCAGCAGGCCCCCACCCATGTGCAACTCATGTACCCCTGCACCCCCACCCCCAGCACTGTGGGGCACCTGCCAGCAGGCCCCCACCCATGTCCAACTCATGTTCCCCACCACCCCCACCCCCCAGCACTGTGGGGCACCTGCCAGCAGGCCCCCACCCATGTCCAACTCATGTTCCCCACCACCCCCACCCCCCAGCAGTGCAGGGGCACCCACCACCAGGCCCCCACCCATGTCTCCCACCACCCCCACCCCCCAGCAGTGCAGGGGCACCCACCACCAGGCCCCCACCCATGTCTCTCACCACCCCCACCCCCCAGCCACCAGATGCACCAACCACCAGGCCCCCACTCAAGTCCCCTATCACCCCCACCCCCCAGCCACCATGGGCAGCCTCCACCAGGCCCCCACCCATGTCTCCCACCACCCCCACCCCCCAGCAGTGCAGGTGCACCCACCACCAGGCCCCCATCCATGTCTCCCACCACCCCCACCCCCCAGCCACCAGGGGCACCAAACACCAGGCCCCCACCCTTTGTCTCCCACCACCCCCACCCCCCCAGCCACCAGGGGCACCAACCACCAGGCCCCCACCCATGTCTCCCACCACACCCACCCCCCAGCCACCAGGGGCACCAACCACCAGGCCCCCACCCATGTCTCCCACCACCCCCACCCCCCAGTCACCAGGGGCAGCCTCCACCAGGCCCCCACCCATGTCTCCCACCACCCCCACCCCCCAGCCACCAGGGGCACCAACCACAAGGCCCCCACCCATGTCTCCCACCACCCCCACCCCCCCCTCACCAGGGGCAGCCACCACCAGGCCCCCACCCATGTCTCCCACCACCCCCACCCCCCAGCACTGTGGGGCACCTGCCAGCATGCCCCCGCCCATGTCCAACTCATGTTCCCCACCACCTCCACCCCCCAGCACTGGGGGGCACCTGCCAGCAGGCCCCCACCCAAGTCCAACTCATGTTCCCCACCACCCCCACCCCCCAGCACTGTGGGGCACCTGCCAGCAGGCCCCCGCCTATGTCCAACTCATGTTCCCCACCAACCCCACCCCCCAGCACTGTGGGGCACCTGCCAGCATGCCCCCGCCCATGTCCAACTCATGTTCCCCACCACCTCCACCCCCCAGCACTGGGGGGCACCTGCCAGCAGGCCCCCACCCATGTCCAACTCATGTTCCCCACCACCCCCACCCCCAGCACTGGGGGGCACCTGCCAGCAGGCCCCACCCATGTCTCCCACCACCCCCACCCCCCAGCCACCAGGGGCACCAACCACCAGGCCCCCACCCATGTCTCCCACCACCCCCACCCCCCCAGTCACCAGGGGCAGCCTCCACCAGGCCCCCACCCATGTCTCCCACCACCCCCACACCCCAGCAGTGCAGGGGCACCCACCACCAGGCCCCCACCCATGTCTCCCACCACCCCCACCCCCCAGCCACCAGGGGCACCAACCACCAGTCCCCACCCATGTCTTCCACCACCCCCACCCCCCAGCCACCAGTGGCACCAACCACCAGGCCCCCACCCATGTCTCCCACCACCCCACCCCCCAGCCACCAGGGGCACCAACCACCAGGCCCCCACCCATGTCTCCCACCACCCCCACCCCCCAGTCACCAGGAGCAGCCTCCACCAGGCCCCCACCCATGTCTCCCACCACCCCCACCCCCCAGCCACCAGGGGCACCAACCACCAGGCCCCCACCCATGTCTCCCACCACCCCCACCCCCCAGTCACCAGGGGCAGCCTCCACCAGGCCCCCACCCGTGTCTCCCACCACCCCCACCCCCCAGCACTGTGGGGCACCTGCAAGCAGGCCCCCGCCCATGTCCAACTAATGTTCCCCACCACCCCCAGCACTGGGGGGCACCTGCCAGCAGGCCCCCACCCATGTCCAACTCATGTTTCCCACCACCCCCACCCCCCAGCACTGTGGGGCACCTGCCAGCAGGCCCCCGCCCATGTCCAACTCATGTTCCCCACCACCCCCACCCCCCAGCACTGGGGGGCACCTGCCAGCATGCCCCCACCCATGTCCAACTCATGTTCCCCACCCCCTCCCACCCCCCAGCACTGTGGGGCACCTGCCAGCAGGCCCCCGCCCATGTCCAACTCATGTTCCCCACCACCCCCACCCCCCAGCACTGGGGGGCACCTGCCAGCAGGCCCCCACCCATGTCCAACTCATGTTCCCCACCACCCCCACCCCCCAGCCCTGTGGGGCACCTGCCAGCAGGCCCCCACCCATGTCCAACTCATGTTCCCCACCCCCCACCCCCCAGCACTGTGGGGCACCTGCCAGCAGGCCCCCACCCATGTCCAACTCATGTTCCCCACCACCCCCACCCCCCAGCACTGTGGGGCACCTGCCAGCAGGCCCCACCCATGTCTCCCACCACCCCCACCCCCCAGCAGTGCAGGGGCAGCCTCCACCAGGCCCCCACCCATGTCTCCCACCACCCCCACCCCCCCAGTCACCAGGGGCAGCCTCCATCAGGCCCCCACCCATGTCTCCCACCACCCCCACCCCCCAGCAGTGCAGGGGCACCCACCACCAGGCCCCCACCCATGTCCCCCACCACCCCCACCCACCAGCACTGTGGGGCACCTGCCAGCAGGCCCCACCCATGTCTCCCACCACCCCCACCCCCCAGCAGTGCAGGGGCAGCCTCCACCAGGCCCCCACCCATGTCTCCCACCACCCCCACCCCCCCAGTCACCAGGGGCAGCCTCCACCAGGCCCCCACCCATGTCTCCCACCACCCCCACCCCCCAGCAGTGCAGGGGCACCACCACCAGGCCCCCACCCATGTCTCCCACCACCCCCACCCCCAGCCACCAGGGGCACCAACCACCAGGCCCCCACTCAAGTCCCCTATCACCCCCACCCCCCAGCCACCATGGGCAGCCTCCACCAGGTCCTCACAATCCCCAATCATGTGCGTTATGGTCAGCCTCCACAGCCAAAAAGCCCTACCAAGTAACCCATTCACCCACATGGAAATGGAAATTACATGTTACACCCCCAATGTTCATAAAGCAAATGAACCCATGTCCGTCACACACAATGGTTGCAATTGAATGGGAAAACACCCAACATGACATGCATGAAACCAATGAGATGATACCACACAGTGTAAAAAATTGTATTAAAAAAAAATAGAATGCAAAAGAAATGAAACAAACTACAATGGCAATTAAAAAAAGATAAGCTGCATGTCCGTTTAAAAAAATAAAAACACCAAATCCTAATCCAAAAAAATTTTGTCCAAAGTCAAATGAAAAATAAAATCAATCCAATGAAGAACTATGTACAAAACTTCCAAGGGTCCATGAGCCCAACTGAACAAAGGAAACCTACAAAAAACCCTAACTAAAATGCAACTATATACAAAAAGTGGAGCAGTGTCCGTCGACTCCAAATCATAAGAACAAACAAAGGAAACCTAAAACTAAATAACTATATACAAAGGCGACGGGCAAGTCCAGCGGCTCACTCCGTGGTGTTCCGGGCCAGGGCATCATCGAACTCCTGTTCGATGTCCCGGAGGCGGTCCTGTTCCATGGCCCCGAGGGTCCGCAGGGACGACGCTGTGTCCTCCTCCAACCCCCTGCGGATTGCCTCGAGGCACTCGGCCCGCCTCAAGGCCCTCTGCATGGAGTTCTCCGCCCTGACCATTGCGAGCCGCGCCTCTTCCGCCCGCCGCCGCTCCGCATCTATGGCGTGGCCCAACCGCTGCCACACGGAAGACACTCTCTGTCCTGGGTCCTCCTGCCCTCCGGCCGATGCCTGCCCCTCCGATGTCAAAGGCCCCGAGCCTTCATGGCTCCCACCATGTTGCTGCTGCTGCTCTGCCTCTGCCCGTGCACTGCCTCCTGCTGCCTGCACATCCTCCGCCGGCTGGGGTGCAATCGTAGATGTGGCCACCCCTGCTGGTCGTCCGACTCCCGACTGTGGCAGGGATGCCTCCTCCACCAGCCTGGCCGCACCGTCAGAGGCAGCTCCACAGGGCACCCAGGTGACTGATGGGTGGGAAGATGGCACAGAGGACGACTGGCGCGTAGGGGGTCCAGTTGAGGAGGGGGTCGGAGCAAGCCCCATCAGACGGAGGAATCCGGCCTGGGTGACCTGACCCAGCAGGCTGACGTGGTCAACGAGCCATTCGAGATGACGTGCAGTCTCTCCATGAAAAGACTGCAGGTCACCTCGCATGGCCTGTTGACGCAACGCCACACCAGCCAGGACAAGCTCAACCCGGACCTGGATAGCCACGTCCGCAGGCAGAGGAAGGCCAGTTGACGTCAGCTCATCCCCTGTCTGAAAACGGGTCTGGACGTAGGCATCCCTGCTGGTGCAAGATGATGCAGGGACAGGATCGGGGACAGGATTGCACACAGGCACCTCCGCGGCGGCCTGTGCTGCCTCCTGTCCCTGGTCCTGCACTGCACCACTAGCACCAGTGGGATCCCCACCTCCAGACCCCGTCTCTGGTGCTTGCACGGCCTCCTCCTCCACCAAACCCCCCACCAACCTGGATGACTCCGTGCCATCTTCCCCTGTTGGGCCCTGTGGGGTCCCAGCTGCCCCTTCTGATGCCGAGGAGTCCAACTCAAACCTCCGCCTCTTGGACCTCCCCCCGGCAGCTGCGGCCTGGGGCGCGGCACCGGACTCCTCACTCCCCGACGAGATGATAACACGGGAGGGGAGCCGGGCTTTGCGTCTCCGGCTGGCGGTGGGATCCCCGCCGCTGTGCTCCACAGCACCTTCTCCGCCCTCTTCATCAGTTGACGCTGCAGACAGGGAGAAACAAAACACAGACATCAGGGCACTGTACAATGGACACATACACACATGACAGTTGCACATGAGTGGCATTGGCAAACCTCAGACATGGCATCACAATCCCCAACACACATGTCATTACAACTCGCACACATGAGCCATACCACAGCCATATCGCAACTGCCACCACCATCCATACACATACAACAGAATGAGCAGCCAAAGGTGAGCCAGACATCACATGCAACACAGGAAGTGCACCACACATGTACACACACCACCACACTTGCATGCATGTGTACACCTCTGCCAAGTGTCGCACTGTTCAGACGGGCATCCATGTCACATCTGCCAATCAGGCTTCCACATACCGCTGTCACATGCATCCATGTTGCATCACTGTTGCACCCTTGTCAAATACACACACATGCACATGTACACAGTGCTGATACATGCAGCCGAAAACAACATACATGCGTGACATCATGGACATGTCCACTTACATACACATTCATCCAAACATGTGTGCCCACACAACTGCATTTGGCCTGCAAGCCTACACACACAAGCACCATCCATGTCTCACACATTACAGCCCTCGCATGTGTCAGCCCCACGGCCCTGTACACCCCCACCCATACTCGACCCCATACAAACAGATGTGCAACCTGCACACTACCGAACAATCACCACACGCACTGCTCACAATCAGGATGCATGTACACTCACCGCTCGACTCCAGACGGGTCTGCTTCTCTAGGACCTGGACGTGGAGCGCTGGGGATATGCGTTCCAGGACCCTCATCTGTTCTTCCGACAAGTGGCCCCGGCGCCCCTTGGCATCCGCTGCCTTGAAGAGGCGCCGGGCCTTGTTCAGGGTCCTGGACCTGAAGTCCTCCCAGCGCTTCCTGACATGTTGTAAGTCGCGGACTGCCACCCCCTCCGCGTTGATGGCAGTCACGATGTCAGTCCAGATCCGAGTCCGTCCTTCCTTGTCGGCGCGGGAACTTCCAAAGAGGGCATCATACTGCCCCAGGACTTGCTCCACCAGGACACCAACTTCGGTGGCACTGAAGCTGGTGCCTCTCTGCCTCTCTGGCCGGGGGTTGCCAGTGGTCACAGATGGTGTTTGCCCCGACATGACAACCCCAGAGGCAGGAGTGGGTGGGCAACTGGGTCCTGGGGCTGGGCTGTGGAGCGATGGAATCCCAGTCGGGAGTCTTCGGTTCCAGCAGGGGTGGTCACAGCAACAGCACCCCTGGCTGATGTGCAGGCAGCAAATGGCAGTGCACGTGGGCAGCAGGCAGTCAGGCAGCAGCAGATGGCAGGTGGGAGCGTGCTCGGGGCTCTGGGGGGCAGTCGTTCGGCCTTCTGGGCAGGAGCGTGTTCTTCCGTGTGCATACGCGTGGCCAGCACGTGAAAAATCTGCACATCAGCGTGTAATTCGAGGAAAGGCCCTTAGCGCGTAAGCGCGTCAGCACGCATACGCATTTTCATTGGACAGAAGGCCCCTCAAGCGCAAGCGCCCCTGTGACGTGACGCGTACAGACGTGCATGCGCATTTCAGCGCACGTGAAAAACTGCACGTCCGCGTGTAATACGAGGAAAGGGCCCATGCGCGTAAGCGCGTCTGTAAACTGCACATCCGCGTATAATACGTGGAAAGGGCCCATGCGCGTAAGCGCGTGTCGAAACTGCACGTCCGCGTGTAATACGTGGAAAGGGCCATGCGCGTAAGCGCGCGTGGAAACTGCACGTCCGCGTGTGATACAGGAAAGGGCCTATGCGCGTAAGTGACGTGATGCGTGCGTGCATTTCCCTCAGCACGGGTTAAAGGTGAGCGGGCCCAGCAGTTTGCTGTACGTGTCTTTCGTGGAGACCGACGTGTGTTGCTGCTTCCTGTTGTTTCGTGCGCCATCACAACTTCACAGCTATCAAGGACGTATCTCTTCTTTTGGCGGGGGTATTGGCTACGCGTGTTTTTCTGCATCGCGCTAGTCAGATGCTGAGTCACACACGCTCTTTTTCCCACTGCGGGTGCCCCTGTGTATCGCACCCATTTTCGATGTCATAGTAGCCTGCGTGTCCCACGCGTACGCGTTATTCGTGTTACTGGGTGCCACCGCGTACTGCGGAAGGTTGAATCCACGCACGTAGGCTGCAGGGTTGCGTGCACGGTTTTACTGCAGTTTTGGGGTGCCTGAGCGTTGCGTGACCTGTCACCACATCACCGGGGTCACATACAGCCTTGCAGGTGCAGGGGGGCTGTTAACATCTTGCTTCCCACCCCCTTCACCCCAATTGCCCAGGTCAATTGTGGTGTACACCTCCCATTGGCACCACTCCATCAGTGCCAGCACTACTACATCTGTGCCATGGTTGGGAGGCCACCAAAGGTGAGGGGCGCCTCAGCTGGGCGTACTCCTTGTGGCGGGCGTGGTCGGGGACATGGCCGTGGTGACCAGGGAGTAGGGGGACTCCAGGGTGTCCAGGGCAGCCACAGAGGGGGAAGAGGTAGGGGTGCGCCACTTGAGCACAATGTTGTGCCATGTGTCGGTGCAGCCATGCCACCACCCCCTGTGGTTCCGGGGGATGCAGCTCCTGCATCTGGCACTGGCACCCATATGACCCGGCAGTCCGTTCCATCGACTGCCACGAGCCCAAGGGTGGTGGTAGCTGCAGGTGCAGCTGTGGACACCGCCACCCAGGCTCAGGGTCTGCCAGTGCAGGCTGCGTTGGCACTTGAAGAGCCCTTGGTAGATCTCCAACAGGCCAGGGGGGGAAACCATAGGGGCAGGCCGGGCTGCTCAGACCAAGACACTTGTCCCTGGGGCAGTCATGTCATCTGCTGCCCCGAACAGCCGGGTGTTGGCAAGTGCAGGGGCAGATGCACCCAACAGCACCGCGGTTGTGAGTCTGCCAACCAGGACCGTTGCGGCCAGGGTCCATTAGTGGGCACCCAGCTGCCACTGACACAAGTCAGGCCTCTGGTCATCCCTCCACCTGCCACTCCCTTGGCTCAATCCACCAAACCCACTGGCCATGCTGGTCAGGGCGGCATTAGCCAGCCAGGGTCTGCGCCACAGTCCAAGAGGAGGAAGGTTGCACCTGCAGCACAGGCTGGGACCCCACACACAGCCACGTCCTCCTGCACGTCGAGGAAGAAGCCTTTCTGTAAGCAGGAACTGGACTTCCTCGTGGACTACGTGCGGGGCCACAGCCGTGACATGCTAGTGGGTGCCAATAGTCAGACCACGGCTGCCCAACGTGACACCCACTGGAAGCATGTTGCGGAACATGTCAGTTAATTCGGCCATGAGGTGCGCACGGCGCAGGAGTGCAAAAAGCGTTGGAATGACATCAAGCGCAGCACTAAGGCCAAGCGTGCCTCAAATTACAACTTGACTCTGGTGACTGGCGGTGGTCCTGCACCAGAGGAGGAAGAACTTACTCTGCATGAGGCTCTCGTTGCGGAGTTCATACCACCTGAATTGGTCGAAGGAGTGGGAGAGAAGCTGGACTTTGATGCCCAGTCCAGTGAGTGTTGATGCGTGTTTGTTGAGGATGTGTGTGTTTCACTTGTGGGATGTGTTGTGCATGATTGCTGCTACATGTGACGTGTACATGGTTCTGATGTGTAAGTAATACAATGCTACCATCATGCATGTCTCCTCTGCCTGCATGCGGGACTCCATGTAGGCATGCTCCCTTGCCCCTCCTCCGCCACTCTGCACCCCAGTTCCACCTTTGCACTGGTCAGCTCCAATCTTGCCAATGTGTAGTTTCTTGTTCATGTGTCCTGTGTAGATGCTAACTTCCAGCGTAGAATCTGCCAGACATATGCCTTGTGGTACAGCCTTAGTACTCGATGGAGGGTATCTCACTTGTACTGTGCATGGGTCAGATGTCCCGCAGGGACATGAGTGCCCATTCAAGCTCCATGTGCATTGCACGCATGCCCCTATGTGTCCTTGACTGGATGATCACTGTAATATAAGTCCTTGGTTACATACATTGCCTGCCATCTCATCAGCCTTCCCATGTCAACTGTGCCTCAGTCCTGCGTTGCACACATGTTTAGGCTCTGACAATCTGTGTGGCTCACAGGCCTCAGCCTGTTCAATGGCCAATGACTCTGTCCAACTCTTGTTGTGTCTTCTTCACACGTGGGCGGCCTCCGGAGTTTCCATCATGTGTCCTGCCCACTGTCCCAACATCATTTGCAGTGTTGTAATTTGAATCACATGAAGCTGTTGATGCCAGTCAACACTGCCTGTCAATACACAGGTGTATGGTCAGCCTTTTGATACCATGCTAGGCATCCCTGCTTTGGTACTGGGGTGGAGGGGTGCTTGGCTTCTAGACATGGTACAGATTGAATGCACAATGCACGTGATGTCTGATTTTGACGTTGCACTGCCTTCACATTTCCTGGCACACACCATGTAGTGCTTGTACATGTAGGTAGTGAGTGGCGTACACATTTTCTTCACTGCATAGACCCACTTCCATGGAAACTGCCACCTTTCAACAGGTCTGATCACAGAAGCTATTCAAAGTAGACCCAGCATGCATGCCAGGTCATATGTTGTGTGTCACATGTCTGCCTGATGCCTTTGCTGTCGGTGTGTGTGTGTGTCGTGTGCTTCTGACATGTGTATTGACCTTTTCCTCTCTATTTTTCAGGTGATGACGCAATGGAGGCAGAGGATGGTGTTGTCATGCCAGACACAGGGTTGGTAACGCCACATCAACCCGGCACTAGTGGGGGTCGTGGGGTGGTAGGCCACGAAAACCCCCAAGTGCTGCAGTCCATCTCGTCTCTGGCTGCCTATGAGTCCAGCCTTGATGACGACTCTGACGTCCATGTTGAGTTGGATGACCATCAAGTCCATGTGTCAGGGGTGAGTGATTCTGATGTGGACACTCCTCTGTCTGCGACCCCTGCACTGAGGGATCAGACAGTCTTGGTTCCTCCGCCCGTGGTGGATCGGGACGCAGGGTCACCCTCCACACCAGTCACTGATGTGCCTGGGACATCACATCGACGGGGGCATGTAGTCGTGCAGCCACAGGCGGTGCCAGCACAGCGAGGACCCCTGGTCCTTGGGTCCCGCAGGGGTCAAGCCCGGCAACGCGGTCGCCGCGCGCAACCGCTGTATACTGAGTGGGAGCAAGACATGACTGCCAATTCCGAACGGCAGGGGGCAGCAATGGAGAACATCGCTGAGAGCATGGAGCGTGTGGCCCGATCTGTGCTCCCCACTGCTAGGCAGGTGCTTCTCCAGCAGCAGGCGGCACGGTCCACGGCCCGCTCGCTCAGGCTGGGCATGGCGGCCTCAGACAGGGCACGCCAGGCTGAAATGTCGTCTCTGCGTCAAGCAATTGCTGCTCATGCAGAGGCGCACATGAATGCCTTGAGGGAGGAGTATGCTTCCCTCAGATCCACTCTGGGTGTCCTTATGATGTCCCAGAGGCAGCGGGCAGAGGAGAGGTTTGCACAGCTTGAGTGTACCATCTCAGCTGAGCTACAGGCTTGCCGGGAGGTGCAGCGGTTGTCCAGCCAGGCCTTGCAGGAGGAACTCCGTGTTACACGTGCTACCTTGCAAGAGGAAGCACGTGTATCACGGGAGGTTCTGCATGCAGACCTACGTCACATCGCCACACAGAACCAGGCTCACCCGTCCGACAGACTTGCTGCCGATGAGGGGCAAGCTGCGACTAGGCGTGGCCAGGCTACTGTGCCACGTCCTCCTTTCCAGGATGAGCCAGACTCGGACGACCATCTATCTCCCACATAGGTCGTGCTGTGCAGGCGTTGAGCCCATGGAGGATTTTTTTTTGGCTCAGCATCATCGCATGTGGATGTTGAGCAGCACCCTCTACCTCCCTCCTCCTGGGTGCCTCCCCTCCCCCCGGGTCGTATGTGGCCATTTTTGATTTTTCTTTTAGTTTAGTTAGTTAAGTTTCAGTTTGATAGTTAATTTAAATAGGTAATGTAGGTTTTCCATAGTTAGTGTAATTAGTTAATAGTTGATTTAGTTTAAAATTGCTAGTCTATTGTGCTTTCATGTGACGGTGCGGTGCTTTGTGGCTTTTGAAGGCATCCACTGTCTGTTCCAGCTGGGCCCTTCATGGTTGTCTTGTGTATGTGTTTGCTGCTTGGGTTCCTTGACTCACATATGCCACTCCTGCCTCCCTTATCCATGGGCTTGCAAGGATGGTTCGGTGTTACAGCATTTTACACAAGGGCATTGGACTGTCATATCTGTGGCATGTCTGGTGCTGTGTGACTTGTGTTGACACCCCTAGTGGGGATGATTTAGGTGTCATTGTCCACTGTTCAGCTTTTGCTAGATGGGGTTTGTCATGATTAATGTGGACATTGATTGCTATGCATTGTGTAGTAAGTTTCATGTCTTTCCTGTACATGTGCTTGTTGCAATTCATGCTGTAGATAGTGTTCCACACTTTGTAGGTGAAAGACGGGCTGATGGTGTGATTTGTGATGTGACTCTCTGACATGGTCAAGTAATGAGATGCCTGATGAGACACACACAGATGACTTTGAAGCATTAATCATGTGTTTCATGCCCTTTCTGCAGGGGGATGAGCCTCCAGAGCACCTTTGCCAGCAGACATGTCCCATTGGACGACGGAATTCTGGACCCGTTTGTTGGTGCCCACATGCACATGTGTGCAGAAGCAGAGGCACAGTGATTGCAGACCCACATCCTAGAACTGCTGACATGTTCCAAGGAACTCCAGGCAAGGTGAGCATCACAGGGGGGCCACGACACAGCAAAGCTTGCACCAGGCGAGTTGCACATGCAGGCTTAGTCACAGCACTGATGGTGAGCTTAGACGAATATTGGTGTTGAAGCACACAATGCAGCTCAGATGTGTTTGTGGACTGATGGCTGCTGATAGTAGGGTTGTCTGGGACACATGCAGGGGCAGTGGCACATACCCTCCGGTACACCAAGGTCCATTGAGGCACTTGTATCAACCATGTAGCCTTCCGAGACATGGAAAGGGGCAGCTCACAGGGACATGCAGCAAGGGACATACTCGGGTGCAGTGCATGTCTTTTCCACGTACTTTATGATAAATGCACTGCCAACTTTGTTTCGGTCATGGTGGTACGCAACTTGCTCTGTAGTCATGGCT
Organism: Ambystoma mexicanum; assembly: GCF_040938575.1. NCBI lineage: Eukaryota > Metazoa > Chordata > Amphibia > Caudata > Ambystomatidae > Ambystoma > Ambystoma mexicanum. Next base: position 1,203,598,997 of record NC_090921.1, on the reverse strand, counting down.
TGCTATATGGGTCTGTCTGCTTACCCAGGGAACATTGCATGTTGTGTGAATTGTGACACATTGGTGTTCCATTTGCCACGCACCCAGCAGCGGCTGCCTTACTGCATTGACTGTGTATGACCCATCACAGGGGTGATGTTATATATGGGTACGAAGCATCAACCACAGATTGTCTGTTTGTAGAGTAGTCTGTTGCTATGGGGCATGTTTGGTGTTCTGTTTTTGTGCAATTGGCACGTACAGGTTGTTGACTGTGTCTCTCTTTGCAGCATTGCAGTGCTCCTGTAACCGGACGTGAGAGTGCGCAGGCAGGAGGCCAGCACTCAAAACCAGAGCTAAGTGTCTTGTTGTTTTTCTTACAAACTGCTCTGCATAGGCTTGCTGGGGAGTGTACTGATGCATGGATGTATGTGTGGTTCAATTTGGTATGTTTTTTTCTCCCTAATCACCCGTGATCCTATGCAATTTTGAAACCTGTACCCTCTACCCGGTGTTCCTGCTTCCCGTGCCTATCCAAGCAATGTTCCCTGACCCTCTTTCCCCACTGGGGTTGCGGATGCCTGTGTAAGCCCCGAACTTGCAGGTGCCAAAACCCTAGAGGGGGTGGTTGGTTCGTACCACTCCTGAGCCTGGACTACAGAAGGCCATGACATTGATGTCCAAGTCTGTTCGGATTGTGTATGTGTTCATGCTGGTTGTACATTTTCGTGCATTCCCTAGTTTCATGTGTCATTCCTCCTCCCCTCTCCTGCCGCTCATTCCAGTCATCCAGTGTGTCAACACCTGTCCTGACTGCATATCACTGAACCTCCTTCCCCACCAGGGTCTCAGGGGCCTGTGTAAGTTTGACCTTGCAGGCACCCGGGACATGGTGGGGGTGTTTGTTTCTTGACACTCCTGCACCTGTACAGGGGACCTCTGACAGTACACATCCATTCATGGTGCATCACCCTATGTCATGTACCACACATGTCTCACATCCTGTCGTGACATTGTTTTGCTGTGCTACCTTGGTTGTTGCATCATTGTGGTAGTACTTGGCCTTTGTGAGGTACTGCTACGTCAAGTCATCTACTGGAGGGTGTTTGGGTTAGTTTTTATGCCTTGGATTTTGTGATTTCGGAAATGAGTATGGATTCTGAGGGTTCAGGCATCTTTTTACACACAAGGTGGGAGATGGTGACGAAGGGTAAAGGTGATCCTGTGGCCAGGTGGAATTGATGTTTGGAGGCTCCATGACCCAGGTGCAGTTGTTCAGTGGATCATGGTCATTTGTGAGGGAGGGGGGGTTGTTGTTGATAGTTGCCTTGCCCTGCAGTGTGATGGGAACTCTGACATAGTAATGGTGGTATCCCATGTACATGTTGTGTTCTGCTGATCAATGTCTGTTCATGTGTTGTGTTTTCCTTTCAGGTGCAAGGGGATAGTTGTGGTTTGACATGCTGGGGTGTACACATGGTGGATGTTCACATGCGATGTGTAGGGAACACTGATGGTCACTTGAGTACACATGCATATGTGGAGTGCATGTCCTTGCAGAACCACACACTTGCACTCTGATGCACTACATGTACTCCCACCCTTGCATATACACGTGTACACTGTTTGCCTTCTGGTGCCCAATGTGTCCCGGCAGCACATGTTCTGTGACCGATCATGGATCCAGTACATGCCTAATTTGATGTTTGACGTGGTCTGTCACTTAGATGTGATGCTCAGGGTGGGCATCACACTCAATGGCTGTTCACTGTGCTGTGCGCTGAGCAGTGTGATGCAGGAGTAGGACACTGCACACATGAGCTGCAGTGTTGATTTTGCAATGCATAATGTGCATGTAGACAGGCATTCATTGTGATATTACGTCTACGACTGTTGTGATGCATTTGGAAAGGACTTATTTTGGGTGGGAGGTTGTTGGTCTGTCATTTCACCTGATTCCGGATCAGGCAGCAGTGTCCGATGCCACTGTACATTTAGGACATGGCAATGTGTACCTTATCGTTACTGCATTGGTGTATGGGTATTGCGTGCTATGTCATGTTGATGTTTGGAAGGGTTTGAGTGACATGACAGTGATGGCCATGGCCTGGTTTGCAGGTGTGTGTGATGCACACCTTGCATGTCCGTGTCATCCGCTTCTCAGAGCAACTAGCTGGGGGTGGATTTCTCTCCGTAGCAGGGCCCTCCCCCTGGAACAGACTTCCGGCCTGACTTGAACTTGAGGGGAATCATCTCTAGTTCTGGAAGCACCTCAAGACCTTCCTCTTTGCTTCTGCTTACTGTCTGCCTCTCCCTTGCAGAATTCTCCACTGGAACTGCACAGGAGCTGCAACTGGGCCACTCTCACCGACCTCGGTCCCTGGCCCAGCCACTCTCCACTTGCACTGCCTCCCTGGCAACCCCTGCACTGCAGTACTGTCTCTCTATCCCTACAGCCCTCCCTTCCCAGCACTTGTCTGCACTTACCTTTGTAGTTACCACCAGGCGACCTATGTATTATTTTTTTGGACTACTTCCCCTGTACTGGACTCCCCCCCACCCTTCCCCTTGCACTTTTCCCATTCCCCCTACCCCTGCACTTGCACGATCCCAATGACACCTGGCCTAGTAGTACCGTTCTCTGTGTTCCCTTGTTCCCCCCTCCCTGCCTCATTGCGCCTTGGAATACTTGTGTATGGCCCATATCATGTCATATGTCATATGTGTGCCTTTTGGTCACACAGGTTAGCTTGTGTTTAAGTAGCTAGGGATGCAGACAATGTGGCACTTCCATGGCAACTATCTCAGGGTGGTAAGGTTGTGACAGTTGACTGTCTCTTTGTCATCATCGATTGTCACCTGGTATGTGCCAGGCCTGTGTGACCTCCGCAGGGGTGGGAGTTTAGGTGAAAAATGTGGCCACAAGCTGGGTCCGGGCTTCCTCGCCACGTGCCCTGTCCCCTCCCATGGGCAGCGCCTGTGGTTGGGGATGTGGGGGCACCACCATGTCCACCGGGACGCCCTGCCGTGTTGCAACATTGTGCAGGACACATGCTGCCACAATGATCCTGCACACTACTGGTGGTGCATAGAGTAGTTGCCCACCAGAGCGGTCAAGGGAGCGGAAACGTGACTTGAGCACTCCAAATGTGCGCTCCACTATGCCCCTGGTTGCAATATGGGCGGCGTTGTATCTTACCTGGGGTGGTGTGGTGGGGTTCCGGATTGGCGTCATCATGTGGTTGCTCAGATGGTAGGCACTGTCCCCTGGGGAGATGATAATAGTTGAGATTATTAGGGTTTGGATATTTGTCTGTGTGTGACTTGCATGCATGTGCAAGGGCATTTGTACTGACCTAGGAGCCATGTGTCGCCATGCTGCCCAGCTTCCAGGGCCCGGCTCAGGGCGGACATTCTGTATATGAAACTGTCATGGGTGGAGCCAGGGTAGTTTGCATAGACAGAGGTGATGATTCCCTTTGCATCACATACCACCTGTACATTGATGGAATGCCAGTGCTTGCGGTTTCGGTAGATGTGCTCAATGGCCCTAGGTGGACGTAGGGCCACATAGGTGCAATCTATGGCACCGAGCACTTTGGGGAAGTGTGCCACCCTGAAAAAATCCAGCACAACGGCCTGCCTTTCTGCGGGTGTTCTGGGCATGTATATGTGCCTGCGGACTGAGGGGCGCGCTGTCATGATTGCCAGTACCTGGTGTAGGCAGCGTGACTGCGTGGCCTGTGAGACCCCCCCACTATGGCAGTGGTCCGCTGAAATGACCCAGTGGACAAAAAATGCAGGACATTGAGCAGCTTCTCCAAGGGGCTCAATGCTTGGGAGCAAAGGGTGGGGGATGTGAGGTCATCTTCCCACTCCCTGACCAGGTCTAGGATGATATGGGGTGGAAACCTATACCTGCCATAGACCTGGTCGTCAGGCATCCCAAAAAGGTTTGTCCGTGGTGCGAAAATGCGTGCCCTGGCTATTCTCCTCCTCCTGCGGTGTCCCACGATCAGTGCAGCGACAAATGGGGCATTCATCGTAGCTGTATATACGCGTTTGTTGTTTGCGCGCACTTTTATGCTGTGCGCGTGGACGCTTCGCCTGCCTTCGTGTGGCAGACGCGTTGACGCCTGTGCACGTCTTTTGCCGTGCGTGTGTTTCCCGTATTCGGATACGGTCCGAGTGTCATCGCGTGTGACCGGAGGGGAGTGTGCGTACACGCAACTGGCCTGGGTACGTGTGTTTCGGGGTGCGCGGGAAGTTCCACACGCGATTAGCCTGGGTACGTGTGTTCCGGGGTGCCGGGAACTTTCACACGCGATTGGTGGAAATCCACGTGTGTTCTGTCATCACGTGCAATGAGGGTAACACCTGCGCGCGTCACGTCACAGACGCGCTCACGCGCTAAGGGCCTTTGGTCCAATGAAATCGTATATGCGTGCTGCCGTGCATACGCGCATGGCCCTTTCCTCGTATTACACGCGGACGTGCAGTTTCCACATGCGCTTACGCGCATGGGCCCTTTCCACGTATTATACGCGGACATGCAGTTTCCACACGTGCTTACGCGCACGGGCCCTTTCCTCGTATTACACGCGGACGTGCAGTTTTTCACACGCGCTGAAATGCGCATGCACGTCTGTACGCGCCACGTCACAGGGGCGCTTGCGCTTGAGGGGCCTTCTGTCCAATGAAAATGCGTATGCGTGCTGACGCGCTTACGCGCTAAGGGCCTTTCCTCGAATTACACGCTGACGTGCAGATTTTTCATGTGCCAAATCACTCCGTATCAAGCTGGCCACGCGTATGCACACGGAAGACCACGCTCCTGCCCAGAAGGACGAACTACTGCCCCCCAGAGCCCCGAGCACGCTCCCACCTGCCATCTGCTGCTGCCTGACTGCCTGCTGCCCACGTGCACTGCCATTTGCTGCCTGCACATCAGCCAGGGGTGCTGTTGATGTGACCACCCCTGCTGGAACCGAAGACTCCCGACTGGGATTCCATCGCTCCACAGCCCAGCCCCAGGACCCAGTTGCCCACCCACTCCTGCCTCTGGGGTTGTCATGTCGGGGCAAACACCATCTGTGACCACTGACAACCCCCGGCCAGAGAGGCAGAGGGGCACCAGCTTCAGTGCCACCGAAGTTGGTGTCCTGGTGGAGCAAGTCCTGGGGCAGTATGATGCCCTCTTTGGAAGTTCCCGCGCCGACAAGGAAGGACGGACTCGGATCTGAACTGACATCGTGACTGCCATCAACGCGGAGGGGGTGGCAGTCCGCGACTTACAACATGTCAGGAAGCGCTGGGAGGACTTCAGGTCCAGGACCCTGAACAAGGCCCGGCGCCTCTTCAAGGCAGCGGATGCCAAGGGGCGCCGGGGCCACTTGTCGGAAGAACAGATGAGGGTCCTGGAACGCATATCCCCAGCGCTCCACGTCCAGGTCCTAGAGAAGCAGACCCGTCTGGAGTCGAGCGGTGAGTGTACATGCATCCTGATTGTGAGCAGTGCGTGTGGTGATCGTTCGGTAGTGTGCAGGTTGCACATCTGTTTGTATGGGGTCGAGTATGGGTGGGGGTATACAGGGCCGTGGGGCTGACACATGCGAGGGCTGTAATGTGTGAGACATGGATGGTGCTTGTGTGTGTAGGCTTGCATGCCAAATGCAGTTGTGTGGGCACACATGTTTGGATGAATGTGTATGTAAGTAGACATGTCCATGATGTCACGCATGTATGTTGTTTTCGGCTGCATGTATCAGCACTGTGTACATGTGCATGTGTGTGTATTTGACAAGGGTGCAACAGTGATGCAACATGGATGCATGTGACAGCGGTATGTGGAAGCCTGATTGGCAGATGTGACATGGATGCCCGTCTGAACAGTGCGACACTTGGCAGAGGTGTACACATGCATGCAAGTGTGGTTGTGTGTGTACATGTGTGGTGCACTTCCTGTGTTGCATGTGATGTCTGGCTCACCTTTGGCTGCTCATGCTGTTGTATGTGTATGGATGGTGGTGGCAGTTGCGATATGGCTGTGGTATGGCTCATGTGTGCGAGTTGTAATGACATGTGTGTTGGGGATTGTGATGCCATGTCTGAGGTTTGCCAATGCCACTCATGTGCAACTGTCATGTATGTATGTGTCCATTGTACAGTGCCCTGATGCCTGTGTTTTGTTTCTCCCTGTCTGCAGCGTCAACTGATGAAGAGGGCAGAGAAGGTGCTGTGGAGCACAGCGGCGGGGATCCCACCGCCAGCCGGAGACGCAAGGCCCGGTTCCCCTCCCGTGTTGTCATCTCGTCGGGGAGTGAGGAGTCCGGTGCCGCTCCCAGGCCGCAGCTGCCAGGGGGAGGTCCAAGAGGCAAAGGTTGGAGTTGGACTCCTCGGGTGCAGAAGGGGCAGCTGGGACCCCACAGGGCCCAACAGGGGAAGATGGCACGGAGTCATCCAGGTTGGTGGGGGGTTTGGTGGAGGAGGAGGCCGTGCAAGCACCAGAGACGGGGTCTGGAGGTGGGGATCCCACTGGTGCTAGTGGTGCAGTGCAGGACCAGGGACAGGAGGCAGCACAGGCTGCCGCGGAGGTGCCTGTGTGCAATCCTGTCCCCGATCCTGTCCCTGCATCATCTTGCACCAGCAGGGATGCCTACGTCCAGACCCGTTATCAGGCAGGGGATGAGCTGACGTCAACTGGCCTTCCTCTGCCTGCGGACGTGGCTATCCAGGTCCGGGTTGAGCCTGTCCTGGCTGGTGTGGCGTTGCGTCAACGGGCCATGCGAGGTGACCTGCAGTCTTTTCATGGAGAGACTGCACGTCATCTCGAATGGCTCGTTGACCACGTCAGCCTGCTGGGTCAGGTCACCCAGGCCGGATTCCTCCGTCTGATGGGGCTTGCTCCGACCCCCTCCTCAACTGGACCCCCTATGCGCCAGTCGTCCTCTGTGCCATCTTCCCACCCATCAGTCACCTGGGTGCCCTGTGGAGCTGCCTCTGACGGTGCGGCCAGGCTGGTGGAGGATGCATCCCTGCCACAGTCGGGAGTCGGACGTCCAGCAGGGGTGGCCACATCTACGACTGCACCCAGCCGGTGGAGGTTGTGCAGGCAGCAGGAGGCAGTGCACGGGCAGAGGCAGAGCAGCAGCAGCAACATGGTGGGAGCCATGAAGGCTCGGGGCCTTCGACATCGGAGGGGCAGGCATCGGCCGGAGGGCAGGAGGACCCAGGACAGAGAGTGTCTTCCGTGTGGCAGCGGTTGGGCCACGCCATAGATGCGGAGCGGCGGCGGGCGGAAGAGGCGCGGCTCACAATGGTCAGGGCAGAGAACTCCATGCGGAGGGCCCTGAGGCGGGCCGAGTGCCTCGAGGCAATCCGCAGGGGGTTGGAGGAGGACACAGCGTCGTCCCTGCGGACCCTCAGGGCCATGGAACAGGACCGCCTCCGGGACATCGAACAGGAGTTCGATGATGCCCTGGCCCGCAACACCACGGAGTGAGCCGCTGGACTTGCCCGCCGCCTTTGTATATAGTTATTTAGTTTTAGGTTTCCTTTGTTTGTTCTTATGATTTGGAGTCGACGGACACTGCTCCACTTTTTGTATATAGTTGCATTTTAGTTAGGGTTTTTTGTAGGTTTCCTTTGTTCAGTTGGGCTCATGGACCCTTGGAGGTTTTGTACATAGTTCTTCATTGGATTGATTTTATTTTTCATTTGACTTTGGACAACATTTTTTTGGATTAGGATTTGGTGTTTTTATTTTTTTAAACGGACATGCAGCTTATCTTTTTTTAATTGCCATTGTAGTTTGTTTAATTTCTTTTGCATTCTATTTTTTTTAATACAATTTGGTTTTCATACTTCACTGTGTGGTATCATCTCATTGGTTTCATGCATGTCATGTTGGGTGTTTTCCCATTCAATTGCAACCATTGTGTGTGACGGACATGGGTTCATTTGCTTTATGAACATTGGGGGTGTAACATGTAATTTCCATTTCCATGTGGGTGAATGGGTTACTTGGTAGGGCTTTTTGGCTGTGGAGGCTGACCATAACGCACATGATTGGGGATTGTGAGGACCTGGTGGAGGCTGCCCATGGTGGCTGGGGGGTGGTGGGAGACATGGGTGGGGGCCTGGTGGTGGGTGCCCCTGCACTGCTGGGGGGTGGGGGTGGTGGGAGACATGGGTGGGGGCCTGGTGGAGGCTGCCCCTGGTGACTGGGGGGGGTGGGGGTGGTGGGAGACATGGGTGGGGCCTGCTGGCAGGTGCCCCACAGTGCTGGGGGTGGTGGGGAACATGAGTTGGACATGGGCAGGGGCCTGCTGGCAGGTGCCCCACAGTGCTGGGGGTGGGGGGGAACATGAGTTGGACATGGGTGGGGGCCTGCTGGCAGGTGCCCCCCAGTGCTGGGGGGTGGGGGTGGTGGGGAACATGAGTTGGACATGGGCGGGGGCCTGCTGGCAGGTGCCCCACAGTGCTGGGGGTGGGGGTGGTGGGGAACATGAGTTGGACATGGGTGGGGGCCTGCTGGCAGGTGCCCCCCAGTGCTGGGGGGTGGGGGTGGTGGGGAACATGAGTTGGACATGGGTGGGGGCCTGCTGGCAGGTGCCCCACAGTGATGGGGATGCATGGGTACATGAGTTGCACATGGGTGGGGGCCTGCTGGCAGGTGCCCCACAGTGCTGGGGGGTGGGGGTGGTGGGGAACATGAGTTGGACATGGGCGGGGGCCTGCTGGCAGGTGCCCCCCAGTGCTGGGGGGTGGGGGTGGTGGGGAACATGAGTTGGACATGGGTGGGGGCCTGCTGGCAGGTGCCCCACAGTGCTGGGGGGTGGGGGTGCAGGGGTACATGAGTTGCACATGGGTGGGGGCCTGCTGGCAGGTGCCCCACAGTGCTGGGGGGTGGGGGTGGTGGGGAACATGAGTTGGACATGGGTGGGGGCCTGCTGGCAGGTGCCCCACAGTGCTGGGGGGTGGGGGTGGTGGGGAACATGAGTTGGACATGGGTGGGGGCCTGCTGGCAGGTGCCCAACAGTGCTGGGGGGTGGGGGTGGTGGGAGACATGGGTGGGGGCCTGGTGGAGGCTGCCCCTGGTGACTGGGGGGGTGGGGGTGGTGGGAGACATGGGTGGGGGCCTGGTGGTTGGTGCCCCTGGTGGCTGGGGGGTGGGGGTGGTGGGAGACATGAGTGGGGGCCTGGTGGTGGGTGCCCCTGCACTGCTGGGGGGTGCGGGTGGTGGGAGACATGGGTGGGGGCCTGGTGGAGGCTGCCCCTGGTGACTGGGGGGTGTGGGGGTGGGAGACATGGGTGGAGGCCTGGTGGAGGCTGCCCCTGCACTGCTGGGGGGTGGGGGTGGTGGGAGACATGGGTGGGGCCTGCTGGCAGGTGCCCCACAGTGCTGGGGGGTGGGGGTGGTGGGGAACATGAGTTGGACATGGGTGGGGGCCTGCTGGCAGGTGCCCCACCGTGCTGGGGGGTGGGGGTGGTGGGGAACATGAGTTGGACATGGGTGGGGGCCTGCTGGCAGGTGCCCCACAGTGCTGGGGGGTGGTGGTGGTGGGAGACATGGGTGGGGGCCTGGTGGAGGCTGCCCCTGGTGACTGGGGGGGTGGGGGTGGTGGGAGACATGGGTGGGGGCCTGGTGGTTGGTGCCCCTGGTGGCTGGGGGGTGGGGGTGGTGGGAGACATGGGTGGGGGCCTGGTGGTGGGTGCCCCTGCACTCCTGGGGGGTGGGGGTGGTGGGAGACATGGGTGGGGGCCTGGTGGAGGCTGCCCCTGGTGACTGGGGGGGTGGGGGTGGTGGGAGACATGGGTGGGGGCCTGGTGGTTGGTGCCCCTGGTGGCTGGGGGGTGGGGGTGGTGGGAGACATGGGTGGGGCCTGCTGGCAGGTGCCCCCCAGTGCTGGGGGGTGGGGGTGGTGGGGAACATGAGTTGGACATGGGTGGGGGCCTGCTGGCAGGTGCCCCCCAGTGCTGGGGGGTGGGGGTGGTGGGGAACATGAGTTGGACATGGGTGGGGGCCTGCTGGCAGGTGCCCCCCAGTGCTGGGGGGTGGGGGTGGTGGGGAACATGAGTTGGACATGGGCGGGGGCCTGCTGGCAGGTGCCCCCCAGTGCTGGGGGGTGGGGGTGGTGGGGAACATGAGTTGGACATGGGCGGGGGCCTGCTGGCAGGTGCCCCCCAGTGCTGGGGGGTGGGGGTGGTGGGGAACATGAGTTGGACATGGGCGGGGGCCTGCTGGCAGGTGCCCCCCAGTGCTGGGGGGTGGGGGTGGTGGGGAACATGAGTTGGACATGGGCGGGGGCCTGCTGGCAGGTGCCCCACAGTGCTGGGGGGTGGGGGTGGTGGGGAACATGAGATGGACATGGGTGGGGGCCTGCTGGCAGGTGCCCCACAGTGCTGGGGGGTGGGGGTGGTGGGGAACATGAGTTGGACATGGGTGGGGGCCTGCTGGCAGGTGCCCCCCAGTGCTGGGGGGTGGGGGTGGTGGGGAACATGAGTTGGACATGGGTGGGGGCCTGCCGGCAGCTGCCCCACAGTGCTGGGGGGTGGGGGTGGGGGTGCAGGGGTACATGAGTTACACATGGGTGGGGGCCTGCCGGCAGGTGCCCCACAGTGCTGGGGGGTGGGGGTGGTGGGGAACATGAGTTGGACATGGGTGGGGGCCTGCCGGCAGGTGCCCCCCAGTGCTGGGGGGTGGGGGTGGTGGGGAACATGAGTTGCACATGGGTGGGGGCCTGCTGGCAGGTGCCCCACAGTGCTGGGGGGTGGGTGTGCAGGGGTACATGAGTTGCACATGGGTGGGGGCCTGCTGGCAGGTGCCCCACAGTGCTGGGGGGTGAGGGGGGTGGGGAACATGAGTTGGACATGGGTGGGGGCCTCCTGGCAGGTGCCCCACAGTGATGGGGGTGCATGGGTACATGAGTTGCACATGGGTGGGGGCCTGCTGGCAGGTGCCCCACAGTGCTGGGGGGTGGGGGTGCTGGGAGACATGGGTGGGGGCCTGGTGGTTGTTGCCCCTGGTGGCTGGGGGTGGTGGGAGACATGGGTGGGGGCCTGGTGGTGGGTGCCCCTGCACTGCTGGGGGGTGGGGGTGGTGGGAGACATGGGTGGGGGCCTGGTGGAGGCTGCCCCTGGTGACTGGGGGGGTGGGGGTGGTGGGAGACATGGGTGGGGGCCTGGTGGTTGGTGCCCCTGGTGGCTGGGGGGTGGGGGTGGTGGGAGACATGGGTGGGGGCCTGGTGGTTGGTGCCCCTGGTGGCTGGGGGGTGGGGGTGGTGGGAGACATGGGTGGGGGCCAGGTGGTTGGTGCCCCTGGTGGCTGGGGGTGCAGGGGAACATGCCTTGGTGGGCAGTAGTGCAAGTTGACATGTGGGTTGGCTGGGGGGCATGGCCATGGTGGATGCGGTGCCTGCAGGACATGTGCAGGGTAGGCCCCTGTGGTGTGAGCCACCTGCAGGCGCCGTGGAGGGTGTAGAGGGAACACCTGGGAGGGCCCACACGTGCAATTCACATGTGGTGCTCCCCGCGCACCCCTGTAATACACGTACCCTGATGGAATCACGTGTCGAACTTCCCCCGCACCCCGAAATACACGTACCCTGATGGAATCGCGTGTGGAACTTCCCGCGCACCCCTGGAATACACGTACCCTGCTGATTTCGCGTGTGTAACTTCCCCCGCACCCCGAAATACACGTACCCTGCTGATATTGCGTGTGGAACTTCACGTGCACCCCTGAAATACACGTACCCTGCAGAAATCGCGTGTGTGACTTCCCCTGCACCCTGAAATACACGTACCCTGCTGATATCGCGTGTGGAACTTCACGCGCACCCCGAAATACACGTACCCTGATGGAATCGCGTGTGGAACTTCACGCACACCGCGAAATACACGTACCCTGCTGGAATCGCGTGTGTGACTTCCCCTGCACCCTGAAATACACGTACCCTGCTGATATCATGTGTGGAACTTCACGCGCACCCCTGAGATACGCGTACCCTGCTCGCACAGGCACTATTGCTGTATGTTGCCACTTTTGTAATGCGCACGGACGCTACCGCCTGCCTTCGTGTGGCAGACGTGTTTGGGCTTGTGCGTGTCTTTCGCTGTGCGTGGCTTTGCCCTATTCGATTCCATGAATACGTGTGGTTCGGGTGCGTGTGGGCGTTCCGTCTGCTTCCCTGCAGTACATCCCCAGTTACGCCCTTGTGTTCGCGAGTTGTTCCCCATTCCGCGCGTTACGCCCCGTGTTCCGCCCACCTTCCAGTGTATGCGCAGAGGTTGTGCGCTTTCACTGTGCGCGTCGCGCACGTCTTTCGGGATGTTGCTGTTACGTGTGCGCCATGCACGGGTTTGGCGCACATCCCGGGGAAGACACGTGCAGGGACTTCCATGAATCGCACGCGTGCGCCTGTTTTTTTCCGCTTGCGCCTGCTTTTGCCTGCTTGCGCGTAGATTTTCGGCGCACGTTTGTTCCATGAATAGGCCCCTTTCAGAGAAACCTATTTCTATAAATAAATCCCTATCCTTTATGGGGTATGCTAAACATGGTGCCTTTACAAGACATTCCTTCAATTTGCCTACTGCCTCAGACTGCTCTTTCTCCCAATTCCAGGGTGTATTTAGTTTTAGCAGTTTAGTCAATGGTTGAGTGATCTCAGCATAATTTTCAATTAACTTTCTGTTATAGCCTGTCATTCCTAATAAACTTTTCACCCCTTTCACATTTTTAGGGTCTTTTAGTTTTTGTATGGCCTCTATTTTCTTTTTTTGTGGATTTAGTCCATGTTCAGTTGCTTCATGGCCTAGAAAATTCACTTTTTTCTTGCACCATTGTGCTTTTTGTAAAGACACTTTGGCACCTGCTTTCTGCAATTGGCCAAGCACATGCCTTATTTCATCAAAATGGTTTTTTAAGCTTTCATTTATTATCAGGACATCATCCACATAAACTATGGTTCCTCTTTCCGCTGCATCAGGCATGGCCTTCCTCAAAAATATTCCAAATTCACTCCCACTATTAACGTACCCGAACGGAGTTCTAACCCATGCGTATTGAGTCCTGTCAAATGTAAAGGAAAATAAATTCTGTATCTCCTCTGCCAATGGCACGCACCAATATCCAGAGGTGAGATCTAATGTGGTAAACACTTTTGAACCATGTATCTGAGCTAGGCCCTGATCAATGAATGGCAATGGCATCTGGACACTGGTACTCTTTTATTTAACACCCTCAAATCTGCACAAAGCCGCCATTGACCATTTGGCTTTAACACACCTAAAATGGGCGTGTTGGATGTGCTATGGATAGGTCTGATGATTCCTCGCGATTCTAAATTTTTAATAATCTCTGCCAATGATTCTAAACATGCCAGTAGTAGTCTATACGGGCGTACAACAATACTGGACTCCTGCTACACCCTTTCCGGAAGTGTGGCCACATGTAACTTAGTTAACCCGCAATCATAGGCATCTTTTGCAAATACATCTTTAAATTCCATAAATATCTTCCTCAATTCGTTTCTATCCTCATCGTTGTCACATACATCCGCTAAGGAGATCTGCTCTTCTACCATTTTGGAAAATTCCGGAAAATGTTCTGGTAGTGGAATCTCGGCGCTTTCCTCTAGCTGTGTGGCTGTGTTTCTTTGTAAAGCTGCCACTTTTAAATGTTTTGTCATGTCAGCTTCCATTTCAATGGGCTGATTTTACATTTCATTTTCACTTAAATCAAATCTCTTGATAACAGCACACTGTCTCACTTGAATCATAAGGGTACACAGAATGAATTCTGAATATTCCTTTGGGCTGAGAATCCAGGTATTCTGGTAACTCACCCTTGGCATCTACATACTTTTCAGGGATATTTCCAATCACCACGTTATTTAGATCTGCAGTATAATGTGATTTTTGTATGGCCATTCCTAATGGGGAGTTTTCCTCTAAGTGAATATCTTGACAACCCTTATTATTTACCATAATTCTTACAGGCCCTTCACCAATATCTACCAATGCAATGTATTCATAATCCAGGCCTTGCTGTTTTATGGATTCATTCAGGCACACAAATGCATCAGAGTCTTTCATCTGCTGTCCATTTTTGCATTTCAGTGTTATTGCAAACTGTTTTGAAAATGCAGGAATAATAGTATCTTTCCTCATTTGTAGTTTGATTGCATACGGAACGAGTTATGCACAATGATAAGCCCTTCTTTTGTCTTCAAATTCAGGTGCCGGCCCACCTAGGCGTGACCATATTTTTTGATTAAGGAAATCTAACACCATACACATTCTGTGCATGATGTCATTGCCCATGTAAAAATCATTTTGTGCTCCACTCACTATCCATACATTATGGTAAATTGTTTTCTGCCCAATGCTAATTTTAAGCATGCATCTGCCTGCAATTCGGTTTTTAAAGTCTGGAATGTCCAACCCAGAAACATATTGGTTTTTAATCCTAAATTTCGGGATTTCCTCCCTCTCCATTATTTTTTGCAACAATTTCTCATTAATGAAGCTCCTCTCCTGTTCAAGCGCTATAGTGGCTTTTATTGTTTTAAAACAGTCATTTATACCAACATGAACCCATGGTTGCTCATCTTCCATGTGTATTTCAGCAAGAGTGGTAATGTGTTTTTCTGAATCTGCTTTAGGAGTAATATTTTGTTAGCATATCTTTTCTTTTACATAAAAACGTAATGTGTGCTCATCTATGGCGGTCTGCCAATTTTTCCTTGGGTCCAAGTATATTTGTACAGGTAGTTTTTCATTGTCGCTCTGCATTTTGTCTTGACACATTAATATAACAGTGACACTAGGTATGCAACTATTCTGGAGATATACCTCCACAGCATCATTTGTTTTGGCAACGGTGTGACATTCATTTATGTTGCTGTTTTGTGATTTTAGTTTCTTAGGTCTCAATGGTTTTTTGGTTAAGGACCACAGCACTCCATCCATCCCATCTATGAGAGGAGACAATCTTTTCTGGCAATCTATCCCCATCAGAAATGGAATTTCACAAATAGATGTGATCAATACCTCTTGTTTCATTCTGTGCTTTCCTATTTGTATGTCAACCTCAGTTACACCTATGATGGGCACCTCCTCCCCATTAAAGTTATGCACTAGACCTTGATTTTCCTTCACTGTGATCTGATTCTGTGGGGATCCCCCTTCATTGATACCCTTTACCAGCTCCTTGGACATAATTGTGGCCTGTGCGCCAGTGTCAATCATTGCAAATGTTTGGCATTTTTCTTCTACAGTGATGGGAGCATAATACCTGTCCTCAACTTCCTCTAATACACATAAGAAGTGTGAATTCTTACTGATTTCAGGACTCACCTTTCTCAGGCCTTTTTCACTTTTGGCTAAGCACATTGGTAAATGGAAATACATTTTTCCCTCCTTTTTACCCATTTCTGCGCGAGAGACTTTATTCATTTCTCCATGTTCAGAGGTTTTTTGGAGTGTGGCCACTGTTCGCCTATCCATCCAGGTATCATCAGAGGCCACATTACAACCCTCCAACTGAACATGTGTAACAACATCATTCATCAATCTGGCATTGTTTAATTCTGTGCATTTGTGATCATTTAGTGTGGTACCAGCCCTTTCAGCCTCTTCAAAAATATGTGGCTCAAATAATTCTTCAGGTGATTGGCATGTACCCTCCTTTGGAGTATTTCCTTTTCCTGCCTGTGTTTGGTCATTGTTTTGACTGCCCAGGGAAGAAATCATAGCATCCCCACTTACTCCTTGTTTACTGGTATTCCCCATGCATGAGTCATTTTTCTTAAATCTGTCTCTTTGTTCTCTTGGAGTCTCAGGTTTTCTTATTTCATTTGTACAAATCTCCAATGTTTGATTTAGCTCTAGGTCAAACCGTACCTCTCTTTTAGAAGTATTTGCACTTTCTGTTACATGTTCATTTACTGGCATTTTCAGTTTTAAATCATTAGACATCTCAGAGTCATTATGCGAAATTACATCAGAGCAATATGTCTTTTCGGCGCTGTAGGTATCATGAGTACTTAGTCACTTTTCAGAAGAAGCCCCCCGGTCATTGCTATGGCCATCAGCCCCCTCCTTTGATGACTGTTTTTGTGCTGTACAAAGCTTCCCTATTTGTTCAGCTAACATTTATTTTCACTTGGGCCTCAAGGCACTGGAACCTTTCCATCTCTCTAGAATCCTCCCTATCCATTGAATGTAGTACCCTGCCGCCTCTCTTGGGACCTGGGAATGCACATTTGTTGTTCTAAGTCTTTGCACTTTTTAAGGAGCCTGCATGCTTCATTTTGCAGATAGTTGTTTTCATCACTCATTTTATTTATTACCTCCTGCATGTCGACCATTTGCATGTGGCATTCATTGAATTCTTTGTTTCTCTTGTCTCTTTCCTGAATCATTTTAACCATTTCTTGCTCTGCACCTTGGAGATCACTTTCTTTTTCAAAATTTTGTTTTTGTAAAATCTGCATTTCTGAAACAATCTCATCTTTATCCTGTCTAATGTGATCCACTAAGGCTTTTAAGTGTACCAATTCTTGCTCACTGTCTTCAAACTGTTTCTTGCTTTTGGACAACTGAATATCACAATCTCTGCATTTTAATTGCATGTCTTTCTGACATCCTTCTAATTCTGTTCTTAACATCTCCTCTTTTTTACTTGCCCCATCTAAGTCAGTCTTTAACCTGTTAATTAGCTGGGTATCATTTTCTTGAATTCGCAGGGACCTAGTCAAAATAAACCATATTTTGGCGCATAGCCATATTAAACAGTCTTTCTCTGCACTTTTATCGGCTGCATTCAATAACCTTGTAAGGCAGACCTGAATTATGCTGCCTTCTGCAAAAATATTTTTTTTTCTTTCTGCACCTCACCCTGAATGCGGTCATGCCTTTCTGAGGTACTGCTCGATGACCACGTCCCATGTGCAAACAACTTTGCCTCTAAATATGTGGCTTCCCTTTGTGACATTCTGAAATTCGTTTTTGGTGACACACTGTTATTATGAAATGGGTTCCCTTTAATGTACAGATGGCAGTGTGAGACACACTTGCCATGCCCAGTAGGTGCTCTATGATCACTTTCCCGGCCTGCAACGCACCATAAATATGTAGGGTATTTTGTATAGATTTGGGGCCTAGCGGTATTTTCTTACCGCCAAAACGAAAATAATTCAGTAATAATCACTCTTTGCATTCAGATTAGATTTGGTATATAGTATTACAGTATACATACATTATTTCAGCACACTGATACATTTAGTGGTATACATTATGTTGGTATGTGTTATTGCTGGTATTTCTGGTGAGCATAATTCCTTTGTTTTATATGTGGCCCCAATATCCAGAACCCCTTATTTTTTCTTAGTTTGTTCGTGTGATCACTAGAGAGGCCTCAGGCTTACATTTCAGGAACACCACATTTTCAATTGCAGTGCCACCATGGGCTGTCCTCGCTGTCTTATCTACGGCAGTGAACTAACATGCAGTATTTATCACCAACTTATCTACATCGGTGAACTATGTCCAGGGCCTCTCTTTCTGCTGACTCATGTACCTCCAGCAGTAGTCTATTTCATTATATTATTATTATTATGTTCCGTTCAGAAAACATACACTTATATACTGAATGGAATCATGCACACAGCTACCGCTAAGTCTTATTTTTAGCTAGCTTAAAAATGACAATTGCACTGTCTAAACCTCTGCCCATATTATCAGTACTGTAATGGTAGATGCACAAATAAAAGAGAAAAATAAAACACACTATCCGTCTGCTTTCAGATATTTTTTGTGTATTATAGAAAATTGCATTTCAACACGATCTTACTCTTTTTACAGAAATAAATGGAAATTGCACAGTAACAACCTTATCTGTAACAAAATGAAAAGAGAGCGGCAAGAACATTTTCAATTCGCAACATTAAACCTGTTGATAAAACACTGGAGTTCCCTCTTCCACGCTGACTGAATAGTTTCGCACACATACACACTGCCCCCACACTCTGTAATATAATTACCAGGCCTGTCCAGCATGTGAAGTTCGTCGGCTGGTCGCCTTCTAGAAGTGGTTCAATGAATTCTTCTTAAATCACCCCAGCAAAGACGAGCATCTGCCGTCACTCAAACCGGGGCTTATTGACTGGAATTCCCAGTCTCTGGAGCAGTGCACTGGGATCTGCTTTTTCAATCAGGAAAATACCCAGCCACCAGCCAGGTCTTTCTCCCAGCTGTGTAAAAAGTCTTCTCTTACTCTGTTTCCCCGAGATTCATTAGCAAAGCTCTGTTACAGCCGGCCAAACGAGTTCAACCAATGAAATTCTATCATGTCCTACCCTCCTTTTCTTTAACAATGGCTTGGCTTATACAGTTGCAACTGTAACCAAACTGATTTCCTGCTTATTCGAGTCTTTGCTTCCTGCAAATACTGTGGACAGAGCGCAGAAAGAAGCAAAGAAAAAAAAATCTGGATGCGCATTTAAAATAACTTTCAGAGCCTGTCATTTTCCGTGTCATTTTGCACTGGAGAACACATTATATTATTAATGAGTTAGAATCATTAGTATTGTTAATAAGGTTAGTTCATTAATCCTCAAATGTGTCTCCTGCAACAGAGGCATTTCAGATGAGAAAAGCAAAAATGTGCATTTTACATGTAAAAAAACGTGTTTGCATTTTAGATGTAGAAATCGTTTTTGACTGAATAGCCTGTCTTCATATACATATCCATGTCACACTGGCAACACATGCCTTGCTGTACCACATTATAGCAATGCATTAAACCCATGCAGTGGTGCAGCATAAAAATGCTAAATAAAATAGTCTTACAGTATCCTGAGGCAATACCTATGAGAACACTTATGGCTCAGGCTGTGGCTAAGGCTCTACTTGGTATTTTTACCAGAGTAGGGTTTCCTAAGGAAGTGATATCCGACACAGGATCCAATTGTATGTCCCTCTATATGCAAGCCATGTGGAAAAACTGTGGGTTCACTTACAAGTTCTCTACAGCCTACCATCCACAGACTGGTAGAGAGGTTTATTCGTACTATGAAGAGCATGATAGGTGCTTTAGAGGAACACCTTAAAAGAAAGTGGGACCTCCTACTGCCACGCCCTCTCTTTGCTTATAGAGAATTCCCTCAGGAGGGAGTTGGATACAGTCCCTATGAAATTCTTTATGGCCATCCAGTCAGAGGTCCATTAGCCCTGATTAAGGAGGGTTTGGAGAGTGCTCCTTCCACCAAACCAGTCAGAGTGACTGACTAGGTGATAGATCTCCGGAGGAGAATGTCACACATGATGGCAGAAGCTAGTGATAACTTAAATGCAGGTCAGGCTCTGGTCAAACATTGGCATGACCAGAAGGCCAGCATGGTTCAGTTTACTCAAGACCAGCTTGTATTAGTTATGGTGCCAACAAGGCAGAGGGCCTTGCAGGACAAATGTATAGGACCCTTCAAGGTTGTGGGCAAACTTGCAGAAGTGAACTATTTGGTGGACTTATGCAGACCTAAGGAGGCTCCCAGAGTCTTTCACACCAACCGTTTGAAGGCATATGGCTCTAGACCAGAAGTGGGAGGTTTGCTTCTAGCTTGAGCTCAAAAGGAGGAGGAGAGTGAACCTCTACCTGACCTCCTCAATAGCCAACCTTTGGTTGAGAAAATAAAAGGAGTCAATCTCTTTTCTCAACTGACACCTGAACAACAGGAGGAGTGCAAAGTTCTGTTAAATTAGTTTGCTCCCTGTTTTCACTTTCACCAGGCCTGACCCCTTGGGGCCAGCATGATATTCTCACTGGTGACTGTTTACCTGCGAAAAGCAGAGGTTACAGAATGTCAGAACATGTGAGATCCCACATCAAAGGAGAGATCAACAAGATGCTTGATCTCGGGGTTATAGAGCCCTCTACAAGTCCATGGTCTAGTCCAGTTTTTCTAGTACCAAAGGCAGGATCCAAAGAGTTGAGATTCTGTGTGCACTATAGAGCTCTAGATGCAGTCACAAAGACGGATGCCCATCCTTTGCCAAAGACAGATGAACTGGTGGATAGACTTGGTTGAGCCAAGTACCTTAGTACATTTGATCTAACGTCAGGCTATTGGCAAATAGCCCTGACAGACCATGCCAAGGAGAAAACTGCGTTCTCAACCCCAGCAGGCCTCTACCAGTTTAAGGTTATGCCTTTTGGACTAAAGAATGCACCTGCTACATTCCACAGGATGGTCAATCAAGTTCTGAATGGGATGGAGGACTTCTGCATGGCATACTTGGATGACATTGCAGTGTTTAGCCCTACATGAAAAGAACATATTTATCACTTAGGAAATGTTTTGCAGGCTCTTGAGCAGGCCCATCTGACCATAAAGGCAATCAAATGTCAAACTGGTCAGAGCAAAGTGGTCTACCTTGTTCATGAGGTAGGAGGAGGTGAAATAAGGCCATTGCCTAGCAAAGTACAAGCTGTACAAAACTGGGACACCCCTACTACTCAAACCCAAGTGAGAGCTTTCCTAGGTCTCACTGGGTACTACAGGAATGTCATAGAGAACTATGGGACCATCACTTCTCCTTTGAATGTAGTCTCCTCTCCAAAATTCCCTAAAAAGTTTAGATGGAATGAGGAGTACACTCAAGCCTTTGAAAACCTGAAGAAAGCCTTTTGTCAAGCTCCAGTCCTAAGAGCTCCTGAATATCACCAATCCTTCGTTGTGTAGACAGATGCATCCAATACAGGTATAGGTGCACTCCTTAGTCAGCTGGATGAGAAAGGTAGGGAGCACCCCATTTGCTTCATTAGTAGGAAACTGAAGGAACGAGAAACAAGGTTGGCAACCATAAAGCGTGAATGTTTTGCCACTGTGTGGTCTTTGAAGAAGTTTAGACCATACTTGTATGGATCTATGTTTGTGATTCAAACTGACCACCAACCCTTGAGATGGTTAATGCAAATGAAAAGGGATAACCCAAAACCTCTGAGATGGTCAATCTGCATAAAGGGTTTGATTTCACCATTGAGCACAGAGCAGGATGTCACCACCAAAATGCTGATGGTCTCTCTAGGATGTTTTTAACCGACTAGAGGTAGAGATTTATCGAGGTGTGGATTAAATCCTCCTGTCTCTTAGTCTGCGGGGTGCAAGTGTTAGGGAGAATTCTCCAGAATGGCTAATTTCTCTTACCTACTGAGTCCCTCATCAGCTTTGCTGGATTTCTAGGATAACCTGGTAAGAATGTGAGCCTTTTTTCCCACTCTTACATGTGTTTTGCTGTGTGTGTTTAACATTTTCTTGTATTCGTAGACTGTGGAGCCTCACCTACTCCATAAGCATCATCCTTTTACTGTGTGTTACGCAGCACACTCAGTGCAGTGACACAGGGTTGTCTTTTAGACTTCCCAACTCAGACTCCATTTTCTGGGACTGACTACTGTCTCCCAGAACATATAAAGTTGCCATTAACTTTATTAGCCTCTGTAAAACCACAGACCCAGTACAGACTATATTTCATAGAGTACTGGAAAGGGATAATACTTATCCCTTTTTGACTATTTCTCTTGGAGCATTATTTTGCTCCCTTTTCATCTTGGCTGGTAGCAGTGGTAAGTACCCTATTTTTCCTACCGCGGCTATCTTAAATAACCTTGGAATTGTATTAGGCTATCTTGGTAGCCTCAATCCTAAACCTGCTAGACCACATATGTTTTATGTTGGTTCTGGCTGGGTTTATTTGCCATTTCTTGTTGTAAAAGTCTTTCTCGTGTCTTACTCTGCGCGCCAAACCAGGTTTGATTCCTTTGTTCACCATCTTTCACAGGCTGCTACAGAGAAGCCCTCCTTAGGCGCCTGTATGTCTGGGGGGACAGGATGTGAGGGAGGGGTTTAGGCTCCCTGCACAGGGTCTCCTTGCAGACCCATGTCACACTCTGAAAAGATTAGCTGCGGTGACTGTCCGGCGGGAAAGCCACCTTGCTGTGTGATTGACAGCCAGGCTGTGTGAAAGGGGGAAAACTGCATAAAAAGCAGGTCTCTGGGACTGGAAAGGCAGAGTCGCCACTGGAACAAAAGAACTTATGAAGAGCTGATGGAAGAGGACCCCTACAATGACTGAACCGCCCGGTGAAATCTTGCTGCAGGTCCGAATCTTCAAGCTCCAACGATAGAGAAGATCTACCAGGAATCTTTTTCCCTTGAGCTGGTGGGACAAACCAGTTCATCCAAACTGCAAGCCAGGACTCCCTCCTCTGGTCAAATTTGCCGTACACAGCTGCAGTGGGCTGGATAGCCAGGAAGGTCGGACCCTGCTTGGGTTTTATGGAGCACAACTTTTATTCGTTGCTTTGCTCTGCTGCTGGTTTCTTCCCTGGGTAGTGCAGGACCCTCCAATATTCCTACTTCATGTCAGTCCGACAGTCGCTTCAGGAACCGAGAGCCTGCAGGAAGTGCCAGGAACATTCGCCTCAGCTACAGCTTCTTCTCCATTTAAAGGTACTGTGCAAATCCGGTTGTTCATTTCATCCAGCCGCGGTGAAAGTGTGTGAAATCTTTCTCCAATCTGAGGGCTTCTCCTTTTCTACTCTTTAAAGTAACTTTTCTGCTGACCAACTTTGTCCAGAACTCTTGGCAAAGACTTAACTGGGGACTACCCTGAACTGTGTGATCTTGAGCAAAAGACTTTTGTCCTATTGACTTTGGCCTTAAGCCTTTTTTGATTCTATCTCTGTAGTTCCTCTTTCTAGATTGCCTTGCTTACTTATCTGTTGGTGCTGCTCAATTTCTGCCTAACTTTGTCTTTCCCTCCCTTTTAAATTGCTGGAGTGCCATTTTGCTCACACTTCATTTTTGAGCTTAACTTGTCAAGAATCTGTTGGAAGTGGTGTGGTTTATTAAGAGTGTGATTTTTTAAACTGCTTTACTTTAGTGAGATGTTATACTACTGATGTGTAAATACATGTATATTCTTTTACTCAGAAACCTTGAGTCCGTGTGTGTTTGAATCATAGCAATTGCTGTCCTTTGTGTAACTATTGATACTGCTCACTTGTTCTTGAGATAAGTCTGCCTCCTCAGCCATTGCTACCACTTTACTGCGTAGTACGGTCTGTACCAAAGGTGAATTTGTACTGTCACTTGTAGTCTTAATTGTGTCTGGGGTTCCCAAAGGGTACTGCATATAATTCTGCCTAACAGTGCTTCTTGAGATAGTACACCAAATCGAATACTTTTTAAAATGTTGGCGTATGTGAGGTCTGCAGACTGGCACATGTTTTCAGTTAATTCTCTGTATTGGAAATGTTGCCAAAGGTTGACATTTCCTATGCTGCCAAGAGTTTTACGGCACAGTTTGTGCCCTAAGGTTTTAAAAAGAGGTTCAGCTTTCACTGGTGTCAATTGAAGAAGATCTCCGAAAACAATAATGTGTTTTCCTCCAAAGAGCTGGTCGTAGTCTGTTTTGAGGGCCTCTTGTAATCTGAGGTAAATCAAAGCCAACATTAGGTTGGAGACCATACTCATCTCATCTATTAGCAGCATTTTCATTTATTTCAAAACTCTGCGTAGTTCCATTGCAGCTTCTGTGGAAAGTTTGTAATAGTCTAATTTGTTTTGGTGTTCTACTGGAAGGAGTAGCAATCGGTGTAAAGTGACACTGCCTATGTTGTATGCAGCTAAACCTGTGGGGGCAGTTACAACAGCTGACAGATTGTTGTTTGTCAATTGTTGAAGGAACTTGCTAATGATATTGATTAAGAATGTTTTGCCTGAACCAGCTTCACCACTCACGTATAGCAGAAAGGTTTGTAGTCTTGGCAGGTACAGTTTTTATTTTCATGTTCCACACCATGTTCAATTTATTTTGTTATTTCTTGGAAAATGCTATGCTGCTCATTGTTCAGTTGTGATTTCAGTACAGCAAAGTCTTCTGTAGCTTCTTCATAGTGGCACATGGTGTTTTCTTTGCTTCCTGTTACAGAAGGTTGACTGCTGTCTGGCGTGTCCACTTATAGTTGGGCCTGGAGTTCTTCTTCGTGTTGCTGCTCATTGTTCAACATTGTTTGGTACTGTGTAAAGTTTACATCTGTTATAGTGCTTTCATTTGCTTTGAAAGAGTCTTCATAGGAGTCATATGTATCAGTAACGCTTCGTCTTTTCTCCATGGTTTAAAAAGTTGTAGCAGGGACATGTAATACAGTTCTTTATGTGGAGGAGGTTTTAATGACAATTTGATATGATTAATTAAGCTTGGTTTGGTGAGTTTCACTATGCTGCCTTCACACTTTGTCACTCTGTATCTACCTTTTTTTCATCAGGTTTTATATTATTTTTGTATGTGAAGTTTTGGGCTACGTGGTAGAGACACATGGTTTCCAAAGTGGTACTCCTGTTTGTGTAGTATGCGTCTAGTAAATTGCTTTTCAAAATGTCTTGGCTGTTGGGATAATTTTTGGCTATTGTTTCTATGTCCTCATATGATTTGAGAACTCTTTTTCTAGATTTAGCAGAACCAAGACTAAGCCATACTATATTCTCAGATTTTCCATACAAAGCAGTAAGCAGCGGTTAAATGGTCTGCAGCTTCATAGCAGCCACATTCTCTATGAGAGAGCATGTTTATTCCTAAACTGTACAATTTCTGTGATAGTGTTTTGTCAGATGATATGTCATCCCAGAGGTCCTGAAGCTCTGTTTTCTCTGCTTTGGTTAAGTAGGCGGTGACATATTGTGCAACTGCAGTGGAATTGTCTGCAATGCACTGCACATCTATGTTTGCATTCCATACGTGGGCAATGATTGCATTGTAATCATTGATGTATTTTGATTCTTCTGTTCTTTTTATGTAATATGTGTTCTTAGGTGATTTACCTTTGACACTATGTCTGATTGAAGACATGAAGTTGTTTACTTGCCCTGTTGTTGAAGCTGGTCTAGGGAAACCAAAGCGGCATTTGGTGTAGTATTTCCCTTTTTTTAAAAAAATATTTACGACGACAATATTTCCCACATTTGTGTCTTTGAAATTGTAAAATTTGTGCATGAAGGTCACTATGTGTTGTTTGTGAAGGGATTTCACAAGTGACATATTTTTGGATGAACTGCAAAACAGTGGCATCACTGTCCTGACCAAATTTAGGAGCATCTTTAATCCATAATAGCATGTGGAAGTGTGGTGCTCCTCTGGCTTGGTATTCTTTTCTCCAAAAGAAGCGTTGAACTTCTCAGAGGGGAGGAACAGTCTTATTACAAATAAAGTGTAGCATAGCAATGAAGTGATGATGGAAATATCTTGATACATTTGCAGGATCTACAGAACAGAGTTCTCCCAGTGTTTTTATATCTATGTTTGTTTTATTTTTGTTTGCTATTTGTAGGAAATCATGTAAATCTTCCCATGCATATTCTGCACAACTTAATGTTACAAGCCAAGTGGATGGGCCAAGGTTTCTTATCATACAGCATACATATCAGTGACGGCGGAACCAGATTCTTTTGTACCACGCCTGTTTGCTAAAAGATTTGTAATACTTGACTGTAAAACCTCAAATTTTTCTTGCACTTTTTGTAATAATTGTGTAGCTGACATATATTGAAAATTGGTACCTGATTTTAATGTGTGTGCAACTCAGTAGCATAGAGTTGCGAGTTCACTTTCCGAGAGAAGGTGGAATATGTATTCCATGTTTTGTCTGAATCTGGGGTCGTCAGAATACATTCGTAAAGAGCGATATTTGGATACTGTTATCTTTGTGTGTCTATCATCGTACATTCCTCCTTTTCCAGTAGGAAAGAGTAGCGGAAAGGCCCGTGCTTCTATACTTTTTCCCCATATGCTGATTGGAGATCCATTCGATTGTCTCATTTGGTACGTTTCCAGTGCATCATATATAGCGTCTTTAGAGTGTAAAGGATGAATTGTATAATGGTCTAAAATATTGGATTTTGTGTCAGGATTTAGAAGTTCAAATTGACCAGTTTCTGGTGACTCTTGAATTATTTCAATGGTTTCTCTCAGGTTTTCTTCAATATTAACTTCTTTCTAGTATTCATTGTTGTTATTTAGATATCGCAGGGCTTTTCTAACTTTATGTAAGTCCACAAGCTGTTGCCAATTTTCTTTGTCTTTTGTAGGTACACCATTCACTAAGACAATTAAAGATTGATCTATTTGCTGTTGCACTCCTAGAGTGTGTCCATTTTCTGTGAGATCTAATGGTAAATAAACTACTTTGCCACAAATGCCTTTGACTAATTAAGAGGGAAGTAATTTTGCTGTTTTTGGTTGGTGGCGTTTTATTGCTTGAAATGGGTGCACTGTTGAATTATGATGCTCTCACATACATTTAGTTGTTGCAGGGGTTTTGGTAGTGGGAATAATTCCAAGTTATTTTTGATAGCACTTGAAGGCATTTGGTTGTTGTGAAATTTTGCAGTGCAGTAATTGCAAAGTATTAAGGGGACAGTAATGTCGTATTTCTTTTCTGCTATAAGGTAGAGAGCTAATTGGAACCATTTCGAATCTTCATTGTCTTCTATTTTGTACGCTATGTCTATAGTTTTTGTGGCACTTTTATAAGAAGTCCTGCAGCAACACATACACACATGGTTTGGTACTTCAGCGGAGGTACTTTTTTGTAAGTGGCTTTCAATTCCAAAATATTTTCTCTGGATATGCTCTATTTCTTCGAGTAGTTGTTTGGCTGTACCATGTAGAAGATTGTTATTTAAATTGGCTAGTGCTGAAGCAGAACTTTTAGCATAGTAGCGTTTTTGGACTAGATTTATCATAGTTGAATGATGTGTTGATATACTTTTGATATGATGGAAGGTGCTTTTGCAAATAGGTCCTGAAATCCAGGCTAATGAATGTCCTTGTAGTCCTGTGTATTTGCACAATGGAAAGGCATCCATATTTTGTAGTAGTTACATTTTTATTTTGTCTTTGCTTTTTACATACTGATTGAGGAACTGCCGTGAAGATTTGAAAGATTTTTTGACAATGTTACACATTGATGCCCATGGCCATTTGCAGACTGGACATTTTGGTTGAGTAGAATGGGCAGGTGATTTTGCGTTTTCTGGGGATATTTTTGTTAGCAGAGTTTCTTGTTCCATAATGGTGTTATTAGGTTTTTCATACCATCGTCCACTGCTATGTATGGCAATTGGGTTTGTTTGCTTTTGTTTGTATGCTTCTTCATTAAAATATGGTTATGTGGTCATGGTGTGACTCCGTTCACCTCCACAGATGTTTTAGAAACTATTTTTGTTGATTTTCCATTTATTGAGAAGTCTTTTTTGTAGTTTAGTAGTTAGTTTTGTTAGTGGGTTCATCCTGTTGAAAACTAAAATAAATATCTTCCTTTTGAGAATTGGCTTACTTGCCACTACATCAAGATATATAGGTCCAGCGTTAGCAGTAGTGGTAGCTGAAGTCTTGTTAATCGTTTCTGTTTGGTTTTACATTTTGATAGGAGGGAACGTTTCTGTACTGGAAGCTTGTTTTGTTTCCCTTAATGACTGTATTAGCTGTTTTGTTTGAACTTTCTGTACAAAATGCTAGAGATGAATGCTTATTTTGGTCACTTTTATTTTGATTTGATCTACTTCTGCGTTGCTTTCTACGGAGTTGCTTTTTGGTAGGCATTCTTTGGGGTCTGTTGGAGAAAAAAACATAAAGTGTGGGTTGGGCTGTTGTGCAGTGTATGCGTGCTTTGTGCATGAGTGTCTGAGTATGATTGTAAGTATGATTGTTGAGGTGTGTGATTGTGCAATGAGCAGCTACATAAAGTTGGGAATGCTATTCTTGTATTTGTGTGTTACTATACTGGGCTTCAGTTGAAAATATAAAGTATGCAACTGGCAAGGGTAAGCACTAATACTACATCTAATGGTAAAGGGTTAATATATTTGTTTCTTCTGAAACACTAACATTCTAGTGTGTTTGAGTAACAGTTAGAACATTATGTTAGTTTTGTACTTACTTTTTTGTATGGAAAGAGTAGGTTTCTTCTAAGTCCTTGTTCGTACTTCAGACGCTGCTGTTTTTCAGGAGAATGGTGTTCACTGAAAGTGTAAAGGAAAGAAGTTAGTGCATATGTTTTTTTTTATAGCACTTTTGTTAATGTAGACCTTGTTTTGCACTTTTCTTTGCCTATGTGCATCCTGTATATTTTATTTAGAATCTGTTAGTTGAATATGTTTTTCGAATGAGTATAATAGTAAACGTATAGAGCACACTTTGTTTTTTTAATGTTATGTAAATGGATGTTAAGAGAAAGAAGAAATAATCATATGCATTTTGTGCTATTTTTACAGGGTAAATGGCAGAGGTTGTACATAAAAGCATTCAATGTATGCCTTTGTGAAGGTGTGGGTAATAAATCAGAAGGATTTGATATAGAGGCAGTGGTGTTGTTTGATCTGGGAGTCTTTCTAATGATGTTGTCTGTGTGTGTGCTTGAATGAAGATATATGTACTCATGCTGGCTGCGTGTAATTTTATAACACACTGGACAGTCTTTCATAATTATACTGTTATTTTTCACATCTTATAATATCAAACAATATTTTCTTAGATAGGTGTGTGTGTAAACAAACATTTGGAGAGCTGAAAGCTTTGCAGGTGACACTTCATCATAGCAGAAGGGAGAAATGACAGTAAGTTCATTTTACAGTTTATACAGGGTCAGTTGCATTTACTCTGTTCATATTTTTATTTATTTTGTTTTACATTTTTAAAGCGCTTACACAGCCTGTGGGCATCGAGGCGCTGATACAGGAATTGTTTGTTTTTTAGTTGCGTAATTTTTTTGTCTTAGTTGCGTATTTATAACATGCTTAAACACAGAGAGGTTTCTAAGCGTGGACCCGGGGATCGAATCTGTGTTGCTTCGTGTCGTCTTCCTTTCAAGGCTCGCACGTTGCCACTGAGTTATGCTCCCAGGATGTATTGTATTTCTAGAAGAGGTGTACATGTACTGTGTAGAAAATATTCATACCTGTAGTCTGTGTTCATGCATGTGGATGTGCTTGAATCTGCAAGTGGAAATCTTGGGAAGTTTTATTGTAGTTGTTGCTGTAGGTCCTTTGCAGTGACAGCCGAATTGTACTGAGAGTGATCAATAGTACATCTAAAGTGCTGATCTGTGATGACAGAGTTAGATGTAGAGTTCTTGGATGTGATTGGTGGATGGTTGTGTGACTGCTTAACAGTAGCCAATAAGGAAGTAGTGCGGGAGTGCAGTGGAAGGGTAGAAGGGCTGCCCCAGTGTTACTTACGCACTCCGCGGAGAACGCAGTTGTTCACAGACAGGACATTCCACATCAGGGGTTTCCGAGCATGAAGTGGGAGTGTATTTTGAGGATTAGCCAATCAGGTGTTGAGGTTCTGCTTCGTATTGAGAGAGGCTGTGTGTAGTGAAGATGGCAGAGGTGCAGAAAGTCAGGGTGTTGGTGGTTGGAGATATGTTTGTGAATCGTTTGGAGCAGTATGGAAAATCTAGGAATGTGGCTAACCATTTTGACACAAAAGGAGTGAGTGGATGTGGTGTGGAGCACTGTGCCTGATTTGAATTTGCAGGCAATTCTAGTAGTTTGTCAGGCTGTGGCTAGGTTTTCCTAGTCCACATGTAGTTGTTCTAAACTGTGGTGCTGTGCAATTGGGCTATGTTAGTGGCCCTACTTTGTTGCAAGATCTGCAAAATTTCATTCAGGCAATCATGAAAGTCCTTCCAAATGCCAAGGTTATTTTTTCTGGGTTGACACCCAGGGCAATATGGGACAATAGTTCTGTTTTTTGTCCTCAGCAAAATGTTGGGAGGTGCTTGGTCAACCGAGGCATGTTTGGTTTTATGACTAGATCGGGCATGTTGTTTTGCAACAATGACAACATTGACTCTGGTAACGTTGATTACTTTAAGGAAGATGGCATTTCTTTATCTTTTATGGGAAATGCCATGCTGTTTTGGAACGTAAGGGTTGCTTTGGAGAAGCTATTATAAAGATTTTTGGAGGAAAATAAGAAAAAAAAGAAAAAAATAGAAAATAAAAGGTGTTTATGAAGCATCTGCAAAAAAAACTAAAAGAAGGCTCTTTTCAGAGCCAACCTCAAAGGGGTAATGAGGCACACTATTTAATTTTTCATCCCCCAGGCTCAGATTTTTCGATTTGCCCGCAGACAGCACGTATTTCATACAGGGATTTTGGGGTTGAGTGGCATGCAAATGAAAATAAGCAGAGCAAGGGATTGGTCAATAAGGTTTACTGGGTGTGTTGTGTAAGGAGAGAGTTTGCCATTAGGTTTTTTTCCTGATAGAAGAGCAGATAGCTATGGCTGTGTGTTTCAGAAAGCAGATTGTTTGGATTTTAGGAGATTCGTGGATAGATTTGTTGGAGGTGCATGCGGATCGCTGTGGAGTGGCTGCACATCTTGGATTCTCTCATATGGAAGTTCACTGACATGGAGTGCGTGAAATGAAGTGGGTGGATTTGGTACCTCTCTCTGCTTCTTTGGTGACACAGCATCATCCAGACATTATTATTATTCATTGTGGAGGGAACAGTTTAGGACATGTGTCTGGAATCTCTTTGCTATTTGCAATGAAAGAAGGACTAGGGAAAGTCATGGACATGTATCCAAACTCCAGAGTTATTCTTTCCTTTATTGCGCAGAGACAAATGTGGCTGCGTTCTTTTTCATTTGGTCCACAAATGGAGAAAGCAAGATGCAATGTTAGCAAGGCTGTTTGTGCCTTTTTGAGAGATGTTGGTATGTCCTCTTTTCAGAATGAAAACATGATGTTTTGTAGCACACACATTTTTCGCAGAGATGGGGTACATCTTACTTATGCCGGCAGTCAGATTTTTCGGCAAAATGTACAAAATGCATTGTGGCATTTTTTGGAATTAGAGCAATCCATTTTGCAGTAGGCGTTGACCATTTGAAGTTTTCGAAACACAAAAAAACCCACAAAAACCTCTTTACAGAGCCACCACTTCCTCCCAGAGAAAAGTGACAGGGCAGCACTGCACAGATTTCAGATGTCTGCGGACTTCTAAAAAATGCACAGGGCCCTGCACTATTTATTTGTCACTTCTGTTTTTAAACTGTGAAAGGCGGCTCTGAAAAGAGCCTTTGTTTTTTTGTTGTTTTTTTATAGTTTTTTTTTTTAAACACGACACACAAGGAAAGGAAGGGAAACAAGGGTAAGGAAGGGACACCAACCACGGGGATAAGAAAGGGCAGGTGGAGAGAGGAAGATGTAGGGTAGGCCTTACTCAGGTAGGTCGCAGACCTTCTCATGTTCCTTGACCGCAGTCTCGAAAGCAGTCCGAAGGTTCTCCGCTCTGCAGAGTACTGCGTTGCAGTACATGCACAATTTTGTGACCCTCGAAAGGTAAGGGTCAACGGCATCATGAATGGCCTGTGAGGCAGCTGGAGGGATGCACTGTCCCACAGGAGTGTCTTTTGTGGTGACAGGAGTGGAAACGGAGGATGCTGCAGAGGAACTCAACCTACTACGTTTATCGCAAGGTACAACCCTTACGAATAGCCCCACCGTGGAATGACTTTAGGTGTCGCTTCATTGATGTAGTACCAAAGCTATACAAACCAGGCTTGCCATGACTCAGCACCATGCGGCACTGAGTGCAGATCACCTTGTTCGCTTCAGCTTTTGACTTTCCATCAACTGTGGTAAATAACCGCCAAACCCAAGACTCACGATAAGTGCTAGTAGTAGGGACTTCCACTACCTCATCCTCTCCATCCGTCTCCTCTGCATCCTCACGCCTGTTCCCCTCTGCAGGCCCTTGGGGATGTGGTGGTGGTGGAGGGGCTGGGGGTGCTGATGCTGAGTCAGTAGCAGCAGAAGCAATTTGGGATGCCACCTGGAAGGTTAATAAATAGGAACTAGGAACCAAGAACAGCAACTTGCACAATTGTCCTGTTGTAAATCTTGGAAATCCAAAAGCAGAATGAGGATCAGCTCTGGGGTGTGGCCTTTTATAGGGGTGCTGGGGCGTCCTTCATGGACACCCGCACCGTCCCCGCACACTTCGAACACTATGCTCAAAAAGTTCCAAAATATATGTAGATCGGTTGGGACATTGTCTGGGACATGTGCAATAGTGAACTTTTATTGTAAAAGCACTTTTTTAAATGTCCGGGGACCCGGACAGTGTCCGGAATTAAGGATAGATGCTCATCGTGGGTGCGGTCACATGATGACGTCTCGGACAAATTCTCAAATGGGACAGCTGTCCGCAGGACACCAACTGCGCAATACCAGTTGTGCGCATGAGCGCGGGTGTTCTACGGACAGTGTTCGGGTCCCCGAACTAATCAAAGTGCGACACACATGCGGCGGACAGTTGCAGAGAGGCGTGATGTTCGTAGGACCCAACTGTGTGATGTGCATGTGCGCGGGTGTTCTACGAACACTGTTGAACTCCCCTAATAAAATAAATGTGCATCAAAACTTTGCGGACAGGCAGAAGGAATATGTGTTCTACTGATATATTAATTCTGGTTGCAGGCATTACGAACAGCGGGGGTGTTATTAGGACACCCTTGTTTTGGGTGATTGCGGACAGGCAGACATCTTGTGTGTTCTAAGAGCACCTCCATTTTAATTAAGAAAATTACGAACAGGTATGTTGTCCTTAGGACACCCTCATTTGGGTTAATTGCGGACATCTTGTGTGTTCTGAGTACTTCGGCATTTCAGTTGCGAACAGTACGAACAGGTATATTGTCCTTAGGACACCCCCATTTTGGTTAATTACGGACAGGCTGACATCTTGTGTGTTCTATGGACACCTCCATTTTAATTACGGACAGTACGAACAGGTACTATGTCCTTAGCACACCGTCATGTTGGTTAATTGAGAAGACCCCGGACACCCGTGCTGTCTGCGGACACCCTGACTGCCTTTTAAAAAAAACAATAAGACACAGGCATATAATAAGAACGCATTTAAAATGTTATTATTTTTTAACAGTAGAAAAATTTGGAAAGAGAGGGGGAAGCAGAAACTGAAACAAATACAGGGGAGTTAGGGGTTTTGCATGATGTATGGAAGGGATGGAAGTTTCATAGTACCGTTTTTCTTGGTGGGAGGGTTTGGGGATAGTTGGCTGGGACATGGCGAGAGGGAACATGTACATGTGGGACATTGGTATTTAATGTTTTCTTTAATGTGGTCCACAATACACTCTTTTAGCTGATTGAAGTGTTGTAGTAATAAACACATTTTCAGTTCCATTTGTTTGAGAGGATCTTCTATTATCTCTTTTGGTATATTAGTTTTATTGGTTGTCTAGTCTATTAGAAAAAATGTGTTATGTACATATAAAGTAATGGTTATTAATTGGCATATGTAGAGAAATATTGTGTCTAACATTATTATCAATCTCTTCACTCATTTCATCTTGTGGGAAATTCTCTTCCAGCCATTCCAAAGTACTGGACATTTCTGTGTTAAAAAAATATATATATATTAGTTTTAGTGTACATAATACAGAAAATGTATAACTATATGAAATAAATGTAGTGTACTTAGTACTTTTTTACAAACTTTTGCTGTTACTTGTGTGTAAGTATGCTGTTGCTTCTTGCTTTGCAGTGTTTGTGAGGTAATTCATTTGGAGGCATATTTATTTTGTTTTGGTATATTCCATTATATTGGAACTGCGACTTCAGTGGATGGTTGGTATCTTACATACACAGTTTCCACTTTTTATTTATTATTAAATGTAATGTATTTATGTGGTGCTTTTTGAATATGTTTGTGTGTTTTTATTGTATGATACAATGCGCACGGTCTGCGGACATCAAAATCAATAGCGGGGTAGGGGGTTTAGTATTTTCTATGTTATATAAATGTAAGGTAAGGGAGTCATATCTATATTTATATTCAGTGCAAAAAACGTTGTTAAAGGGACGTTGTGGTTAAGTTGTGCCACTAAAACCTATGAAATTCAGTGAAAAAAACTTTGTTAAAGGGACATTATGGTTAAGTTGTGCTACTAAAAACCTATTTGATGTCATCTTTGATGTCCTGGGTGTTAGTCTTAGCAGTGCACGGTGGTGGCGCAAATGTATGGTTGCTTAGCTTTCCATTACTTGCGAATTTCAGGGGTTTTTCAGTTTTACATCGAACAATAATGTCCCTTTAAGTTTTTTTTACTGATTTTCATAGGTGTTTAGTAGCACAACTTAACCATAACGTCCCTTTAACAACGTTTTTTTCACTGAATACAAAAATAAAATCAATATCACATTTGTAATATAACATTACATTACAGTTTCAATCATGATTTATTAGAAAAATCTCAATTATAAATCCACTGCAATTTGTCTTTCATAGTAAACACTCCACTGAGACTGTACTCATTTAGGTCTCCAACTTTATCTCTGAGGCTCACCCCTCCAAACTCTCTTTTTTCTACTCATCATTTTGATCTCTCTTTAGACACTGGGCCTCATTACGACTCAGGCGGTAAGGGTTTTACGGCGGCGTAAACAGCGCCGACCCTTACCGCCTGATTCCGAGGTCCCTTAGCGCCATAGGGGTTTTAACACCTGCTTTTAGCAGGTGTTAAAATCCATGGCGCTAAGGGACCTTGATGTTAATTACGCCACCGTAATTTACGGTGGCGTAATTAACGCCTTCCCCACTCCCATTATGCCCTATGGGGCAAAATGGGAATGGGGAAGGGAAAATGGGAAAATGGGGATTTACCGCCCCGCCAAGGTTGGAATGGGGTGGTAAATCCGCCAACCACCATGGCGTAAACATAGTTTACGCCATTGTGGTAAAGTCACGGCCCAGGCGGTGACTTACCGCCTGGGTCGTAATGAGGCCCACTGTCAAAATCTCCTCTATCCTCACTCTCCAGGACCTTGTGTTTCACAAATCGGCTTTCTCCTGGACTCTAATCTCCACCCACGTACTCAGCAAACTTGACTTATTCTTGAACCTACTCGTTGACCTTCCTCTCTTCTGCTTCCTTATCTTCGCTCTCTAGAACCTACCCAGATCCCTTGCAATGCTTCCTATCAACAACATGCTGGTTGGCTCTCTGGCACTGCCCACTTTCATCTCATCCATTTCCCCCACAGGTCGCCTTCACTGAACGGTGGCCTGTCAGGGAATACCTCATGTGCAGGTACTGTGCATGTGCTGATGGATGAGGAAGCAGCAGCCAGAGAGGTAAAGATGGGGATTTGAGAGGGTGAAATATGTGTTTGTGTGCGTATGTATGTGTGTGGGGTGCGAGTGCTTGTGTGTGTAAGAATGCTTTTGGATTTGGGAACTAGCGGGCGGGTCAGGGGCCCGAGGTTGGCAGGGGTGTCCCCCGTTGTACCTGTGACAGGCTCTGGGGGGAGAAGGGTTGGGGAGGGAGCAGAGGACAAGGGGTATCCTCCACATTGCAAGAGGTCAGGTAGGGGGGATCTCAAAGGAAATGATGTTTCCCTGCAGGACCAAAACCTGGCTTGCGGACCTGGGCTTCAGTGAAAACAGCCTGCAGTGAAACATCATAGATCTGGTGTCTTCATAAGGAATTGATTCTTTTTTCAGCTACCTTCTCTTCTCTTTGTCTAAAAACCTTTCAATGGTCTAATTCTTCAGTACCTGTGCTGGGGTGATCAGGAAGGGTCCCCACAATGAAGAGGGGTTCATGTAGCACGCACCATATTAGTGACTGGGGGTGCAGCAAACTGGGTGTGATTTTACAAATTTATACGTATCCAGTGTAGTCATTTGTGGATGGGATATCCAGTGTAGTCAATTGTGAGTGTGATATGTTACTTTAGAGTTAGTTAAATTTAAAGTTGATACATATTAGATTTACACACACATAGAAAGATAAAACGCTACATGAAATATGAACACGATTCACGATTCACACATAGTGTGCTACGAAGTGCTTATATACTGAGAGACGGGAAATCTTTTAATGCGCATGCGTAGAAGGAGCCTGTCCTGAAGAACCCACTGTAAACAAGAGACCTGCATGCGCACTAATGAACATACAAAGGTAATTTATAAATCTACATGTGGTGGGCTTTTATACATTTATTTAGACTTTGCCCCCAGCAGTTTTTGCTGTGACTTTCAAGTAGATGGGAAAGTCTAGTTCTACATGATTTAGAGCTGGGGTTAGCTTGGAGCGGGACACAATGTTTATGACTACATTGAAGTATTGCTGAGGGATCTGGCCATTTGCTTAGGCCAGTAATAAATACAAGGTGAAGTGGCACCCAAGACCACGTGTCTAATACTCAATTGTTTTCTCAGGGTGAAACTTGAGGCTCTGCATGTTCAAATGGTAGTCAATTAGATTAGACTGTTTCAAGTGAGCCATTAAACTCAGCAGATGAAATAGTTATCATCAGTTCAAAGAGAACATGTTTACTCAGCATTTCCTCATGTTGCTCGTAGCATCCATGTGAACCATGTATAATTATATCTCAGGTTAAAGGGCTCAAGCCAGTTGTTACTAGTAAATAATTATGTTTGTATGTGAATGTTTTATTTTGCCATGATGTCACGACCTACCAATGACGAATCCCAAGAAGATCTATGAATACAATCTGAAGATGGTAGTTAAGATAGTCGATGGCCAATAAAAATTGAAGAATTGGAAAAAGATGTGATTTCTTTGCACACGTGTTGTCCAATGATGTGTGGGGAGTGGATTGTATATAATGTATCAACTTATGTGGTTCAGTGAGACTTGAGTTAGTTTGGCTTAGTAGAGTCATCTAGCTGCTCCCCAGACAATTGTACAATAAACTTGCTTTACGTATAAACCTTGCATTCGTTCCTCAGGTGGTGGGCCCGCTTTGGGTTGATCCCCCCCTACAAGGGACAACAGCCTTTCCAAGATGTTGGCGGTCTCCTGT
Organism: Ambystoma mexicanum; assembly: GCF_040938575.1. Classification (NCBI taxonomy): domain Eukaryota; kingdom Metazoa; phylum Chordata; class Amphibia; order Caudata; family Ambystomatidae; genus Ambystoma; species Ambystoma mexicanum. The sequence goes on along the minus strand of NC_090921.1, from coordinate 1,203,562,084 downwards.
CCGCACAACTCAGCAGCTGCACCTCTCTGCAGGGACCAGTCTTCCATACATGTTGAGAAAGAGAGGTTTGCTGGCGCCATATTGGTTAAAGGCCCATCTGTCTATTCCCCAGAGACATGGTACTGTGCACTAGCTGTGCAGGACGACTTGACAGAGCACCACATTGGAGCGCTTTAGGTTCATGTGAGTGCACTTTTGGAGGGTAAACTAAGAGGGGAAATAGGGGTAAAAGATGGTTGTTTCTTTCATTTACGGGTTTTTTTAAGTGTAGAATTGGAGTGCATGTGTGGAATTAGTCTAAGTTGCAGGGATTGTTAGTATGAATGCTTTGAAGGAGTGAGTGAACTGTCTTACGTTGTAAGTCCCTTGTAAATATTTTGTACCTAGTTTGTTATTTTATAGGTGTGAGGTGGTATTCTACCTAGCACCTCTATTGTGAGGTTTCTCTTGATACCCTTCTGTTTGCTTGTCTGGTTGGCGGAGCCCTCACCTAGAGGTGGCATGGCATTTTATGGTAAGTCGAACTGTAGATACCTACCAGAAATATATCCTTGGCATTCTCCATTCTGTATTGACTGGGCAGGCGGAGCTCTTGCCTCAATTTTCTTGGTTAGTCAAAGTAGTGAATGGGAAACTTCCTGTAGGCAGGAAAAGACAGTTTTGTTGTAAAGAAGGCCGTACTAGTGATGAAGAGAGTGAGAACAGCGGTCCTCCAGTAAAAAGCTTTGCACTGCTTCTATGCTCAAGTGAAGGAGATATGTCAGAGATATTGGCCAGCTAGTGTTTTTTGATAAGATGCTGTCTTTCGTGTAAGAGTGAGAAGTAGATTTAAAGCAAGGAGCTGAGTGAGGTGATTGTGGTGTAAGCGAGTATGGTGAGTCATTGCCGGTAATGACTATGAAACTGGGAAGGGGTAAAAAGGGTGGTTCCTTGGGTGAGAATATTTTTTGTGCTGCATGTTCGGCTTTGGTGCTATTTATTTGTATGAAATCAGTTTGGGTAAAATTGTGTTAGAGTATGGAGAATCCATTAAATCATTTGTGGCTGGTACTTCCTGTCTATAAGGTGAAGATTCTAAAGTACCATAGGGAATGGCTGACAGGAGCTAAGGGTAAAATGCTCAATTCTTGGCCTATCGAGGGAACCTACAATACCGGGCTATTGGTGAACTTGCATACTTTCCTGATTACAAGGCACAAGGGCTCAAAACTGGAGAAGCCGTTAAATATCCTAGAGCTATGGAAGATGTATGAAAAAAGCTGCAAGGCCAATAGTGTTAAAATCGCAGAGGAAGGGCAAAAAAAGGATGGTGCAGGAATTCCTTCTGCACCGCCCCCATAAGGGTACTATCACTTATCGCCCACAGAGGGGTATACTTACCCTAAGTTTGAACCTCCATTTTCCCCAGAGGGCACTCCAGTGGTTGCGAGACTGACACAAGTGATGCCTCCTTCAGTTACGATTTCTAGAAATAGGGTTATCGAGGAAAGCGGAAGGGTAACTCCTTCAATGGTTAGGGTTGCAGAAAGATTGGGAATGGAGAGCGGTAAAGGAATAACTCTCCCAACCACTAGGGTAGCAGATAGTTTAAAGGTGGAAGAATGAGAGAGAGTGAGATTGTCAGTCAGAAGAGCGGATGAAGGATTAAGAATGAGGGAGAAGGAGTAGATTAGACTGTTTCCTGATGGGATAGAGGATAAGTTGCAAAGAGTGAAAGAGACACAAGAGTGGGAAAACATGAAAGAAGCTCTGAGGCTAGCGGAGGAAGAGGAGGTGCTGGGCAGGCTCTTGTCAAGTTAGATAAATCGGTTATCAAAGCGGTTAATTTTGGACCTGAAGAACAGGGATACTGCTACAAGTACAGGGTTTGCGCAGGACGGCTGGGAACCTGCACCCTGCAGTAGTGCTGAGTATGCTTATGTGCCTGTAGAAGTGTCAGGGGATGTGGTAATGGGAACAGGAGATGAGGATGAATGGGAATCAGATATCGAGCAGGGAGAGCAGGGTGTAGTCACCTACTTCCCGCTCCAGGAGCAGCAACAGCGAGTTCACTATGGAGGTCTAGGACATGCTAGGGTACTTGCATGGCCGTAGCAACAAGCAGGGGTGAGATGGGGGAAGCCCCAGCAAGCAGGTGTAACTGAGTTTCCTCTGTGTCTTTAACCTAATTATGACTTTCTGTAACTTATGCATGGAAAATCTGAATTATATGTCAAGACCTGGAGGCTCGGATTATGCTTGTTCAAAGCTGTTTTACCAGAAACCTTGCCACTTTTTCTACTGGCTTGAAATAAAAGGTTTTGAAGGTCGATTCATTCGACCAGTCTGCTGCCACTATAATGTCCTCTAGTCTGGCTCCCGCATGAAAAGCCTTTGAGGTCATTGCGCTTCTCACAGAGTGGGCCCCGTAACTATCTGTATCTGCGCCTGCTTGGGACCTAACCCATATGATCCAACTTGATTGTGTAGCGGCAGCCAGAGCCCCAAAAGGTTTCCTTAAGGCAATGAGTAATTGCGTTACTCTTATGGGTCGCAGATCTCTTGTCATGGTCTTGCATGCCGAAATGCATCTCACTAGACATAATTTGGATCGTCTGGAAATGCCTCGTATGAAACTGACCTTAAAAACCTTTTAGTTTTTCTTGTGATATGAAATGTTACTCCCGTGGGAAGAAAACTTTCCTATTAACCTCTAGCGCTCTCACATCCGATACTCTCTTACATGACAATAAACATAAAAAGCAAAGCCACCTTGGCAGATAACGTTTTTTGTAATTAAATCATTGTTATCTGGCCATGATGTGAACATTCTTAGGACCTTATCTACGTCCCACACCTGGTCATATTTCTCCCGTGGAGGTCTAATTAATCTACCACCTTTCTGTAGTCTGCATATTAATGGCTGTTCTCCCGCTGACAGCCCTTCTATCTTGGGGTGACCCGCTGAAATTGCTGAACAAGCTGTGTTAATAATCCTATATTCTTTGTGCTGAGCTGATTATTGTGCCAGGAAGTTGGCTACGTGTACCACATCTGTTTCAGAGGGATGCACGTTCCTATCCATGCACCAATTATGCCAGGTTGACCAAACAGCCCTAAATGATTTCCTGGTCTCTGGTGCCCAGGATTACTTGACGATATGTTCAGCCACGTCTGATAGTCCTGGCCTAGACCTGGATCCCCTGAAATAGCCCATGCAAGGTAACTGAGGTTGACTGTCTTCACCATTGGGTGGCCTCCCCCTAAGGGGTCCTTGTAACGCTCACCTGATTCCCACGGAAGCGCTGGTCTGGTCGGGATTGCTGCGGCCTCCTCCAGGGTGATGCGCAGGACTGTGAAGACTGACTGGACAGGACCCCCAAACCTCGCTTGTTTGACCCGTAGGAGTATCCTTCTTCGAATGGAGAAAGGGAATTAACCACCCGTGGAGTATTGCGTTAACTCCCCACCTCCCGTTTCTCTCTCTACTGACCACCTCTGATATTCCCCGTAAAGTCTCACCTGATGGTTTGAAAGGATGAGCTCTCCATCCTGCTTCTGGTGCAGGGGCGCGTGTGGGACCAGTTGCTTCACTGGCCCACGGAATGGGAGAGTTCCAGGGCCTTCTTGACTCTCCCGGCAAGACGCCGTAAGTATGCGGTCCATAAAAGTTCAAATGCCTGGCCTTCACTCCTATCCGATTCCGTATTCTGGAATCTTTCCTTTATTTCAGGTGCTGAGCGAAGTCAAGAGTCGAGGAGCTGTATCTCCGGCGGTAAAACCAGGTGAGTCTGTGGTGGGGTAACTCCTCGAGATTGTCCTTAACATTCACCCTGTTGTGCTTTTGTCTTTTCCCCTTAGGGGCTGGGGTACGGCAAATGCAGATGGAGCTGCGCCGACCCGAGAAGAGGAATGGTTCCCCCAACGATAATCAGGTAAGTCTTAGGGCGGTAACCAGAATTTCCCCTATAAGTTCACTTGGCTCACCTTATTGTCTTTCTCTTCCCCCTTAGGTGCAGAATGCGGTGGAACATGCCAGAGGTTGCGGTGGAGGGAGAAGATGCCACGAGGACAGGTGAGTGGAGCGCGGCGCTGCAGCGGGCAACGCGACGCATTTTAAAAATTAAAGTCTTTCCTAGGTTCGACGAAGTGAAGGCTCCGGACTCAGGTAAGAAGCTGATAACGTTCTTGTTTAACCTTTCTCCTTCTCTGCTCTTCTTTCCAGGTGCTCCGGGTTCGAGGTGGGCGTGGCTGGAGTCAGGATGCTGGAACAGACACGGTGAGCGTTCAGCTGCGAGATGCAGAACAACGCAAAGCGTGTGCTGCTTTCCGGGCGTGGCTTAAATAGCCTCCCCAAAGTAGTTCCAGGTAAGTATTCTTCCACCGCCACACCCGAGTGGCAAAATAGTTCCAAGGTAAAATAGTCCCTTCAAGGTCTCAAGAAGGCTTGGGACTTGCAGCATGGTCTGCATCAGGTAAGTTCAGGTAAACCACAAAACTGTTTATTCCTTGAAATTTATAATCAGACTTAGCTTGTGGCAACCTTTTACCAAAAACATGTTGCTTATGAAGCTCCCTGTTGTGTTTGGTGCTAGGACTCTGGCTGCCTTCAGAGCTTACCCTCTATTTCTCTTCATCTGCTGCGCTCTGTACTAGAGCTTTGGCCACCTCTCTTGTATTGGTGTGGTGTGCCAGTCTAAATAGAACCCTCAGACTGTGTCTATACTCCAATCATCTGCTGAAATGAGCCACCATTTTTCTACATATTGTGCCACTTTCCCACCTACTGTGGAGTCTGTGTGTTCAATGCTTGCTCCTGAATCTTTGCTCTCACCTGTGTTTGTTTGGTGTTCACTCTCTGCATGTCCCCAACCGCTCCCTCTTCCTCTTCCTCTTCCTCTCGAAGGGAAAAATGGGTTGGGCTTTCTCTCATCTTGTTTTCATTGATATCTGTCATTATAGGAACTATTGATTGTGTAGCAGCTGGCAGAGCAGCCCCTGCCGCTTACAGCCCAGACAAAAACCTGTTTGCCGAACACACTCTCCAAGGATGCCTGAGCATTATCTATTGCTGCACAGGAATTAGTGAATTTAGTCAACCCCTTCATGAAAGCGTCGCCAAAACGTTTCCCTTTGGCTGAAGCAGCCGCTTCCGATGTGGCCAGCTTGCTGAGTTTCCTGTCAATCTTTACTAGAATTGACCGCCTCCCCTCCACTATAATCGCACTATTAGCGTTGCCCAGTAAACATGTCACTCTCTGGGCCCACCATACACAATTGTTGGGTCAATGGCTTCTTTCTTTTCTTTTGCCTCCTCTGTATTTCAATATTTTTAGTTAGAGGACCAATCATGTCCAGCATCCTGTCCTGGCATGAATGCCAGGACCTGTCTGAACTTTTCTTAATGTCTTTCACATATTTTCCCATGAATGTGACCATGCGGTCATCGATTACCGGGGTTTCCGCTATCCCCTCGGGCAGATGTGGTCTTGGACATTCTGCCCTTAACTTATTCCTAGCTTCTTTTGCCAAGGGTTTCCGGAGTCATTTCTTTATGTTCGCTGCTATTCTTGCAGGCGTTTCCCATTCTGAGGAACGTGGGTGAATCAAAGCATCCATGTTGAAATCATCCCTGGTTTCCTCCTCCTTTTCCTCTACCTTCTTTTTCTTGGAAGCTCCTTTCTGTTCCTCTTCATTGGAAGATATTATCTCTACTTCCTCATCTTATGATTGGGTCTCCCAATCATCCTCTTTGTACTCCTCTGCACTTTCAGAGGTTTCATCTTGCCATCTGAGCTCTTTTGTTTTGGAGCTCACTGCTTTCCTCTTTCCCTTACCTTTTCATGGCATGCCTGCAGGTGGGATTTCTTTCTTCCCCCTTTCTCTCTCCCCTGTCCAATCAGTCCTCTGTGTTCCTCCATACCTCTGGAAAAATTCAACCAGTCCTCATGATGGACAACTGGTGGGATCCATGTCTCAGACTGGCTCCCGGAGCCTGATGTAACATCTGCCCCATACTGGGCTGGATTCTTTTTTGACTCTGAGCTCTTCCCTCTTCGCTGGACATCTTAGTATCAGTGACTGGGAGGTATGCCACTATTATTCACAAAACAGGGTCTCTTTGGCCTGCACCTGTCCAATTACATATCTACTAGGGCAGAGTAGCTTATGCAGTGATTCAATGTTTATGGGGTTAGCCTGTGCCACGTACACTTTTGTCAGGTACTGAGCACTTCTAAACTTGTGTGACTGTCTCACTTTCGTGAGATCAAAATACAATCTTTTCTGCCACCAGGTGGCACTAAAAATCACTCTGTTGAGTGCGATTTGTTCATCATTTGTAGATCCTGAAACAAATGCCTTCCACATTTTACTAATCAATTCGCTTTGATATGCTCGTCAAATTTCTCACTCACTGGGGGTTTCTCAAATGGTCAACACACATAAAAATAAACACATTTAAACTCTGACAGTATGATAAAAACAGTAAATCACTTAACTGGCTGCCCGGTTGTTAAGATGGTGGACACGATTTATAGGAATGGACAGAGTCTATTGGTTTATAATTGATCACATGTTTGGAAGGACCAATAACATTAAGGAATACAAAGACTCAAAACATATAGCGATTGGAGTTTTTTCGCATTTGTGATGTTTACCGTTATTGTTAATGATGCTACTTGAGAAGTAAATATGATAGTCAAGCATAATCCGAGCCTCCATGTCTTGACATAGAATTGTCTCCCAGGCGACAACTCAGCTCTGTGGTAGAAGGAGCTGCCAATTTTAGTGTTTCTAGTGTCAAAATCTATTTCAGAAAGGAGTTTCCTGCATGACTCGAACTTCCCAGAACCAACATCAGATGTTAACTTATGGGCGACAAACCTATTTCAACATTTGTATAGATCTGTATTAATGGTAGACTATTTGTGAACCTGTGACAGTAAAGTGGACTGTGTTTTTCTTCTCTTAGGACTACGGCGCGGGGGGGGTCGGACTTTGGCAGCCCCTTTAGCTAGTCAGGCATTCCCTGCTTCGTATTGTCAACCTATTTGTTCGACTTTGTATTGTTATTGCTGCAGTTTTGTTGTTATAAGATTTGTTTTGATTTTATCAGATCATAATCATGATCAAAAGGAAAGCTGCACTGTCTGTTTCCCCAGGACTCGGAAATAGCAACGTTTCCAGGATGTTGAGGCCTATTTATGATGTAAATACCTTAGTAACTGAAATACAGGATTTGCTATTGGACATAGATGGCCTTGGCGATCCGAATGTCGATAATTCTAGAGGCAATGAAATCATTAGTGGGGCCAATAGTCTGACTAAAGAGTAGCGACTGTTAATGCATAAGACAAGGCACTCTATTTATGCAGTTTTAAACAGTGATGGCATCACAACTGCACCAAATGAACTACAGGCCGCAGTAGTCCCCACCAAGACAAGTATGAGACAGAGAGGGCCCAAAGAGAATCCCCTAGTGGCCTTTGAGATTAATCATCATTTGGGACAAGAAGGGGGAAAAATATACATATTCTCAGTTAAGGACACTGATTGTGGTCAAGGGTCACTAACAGCCAATATTGTAGAGCTTTATCCAGTGAAGGGAGCTTCCCCTTAGAGGGATTTGGGAAACTATCAAGGAACCTCGAATGTATTCCTATCAGAGTTGATTGCCTCTAGTCTCTCGGACGACCTGAATGAAAGCAACAGAGCAGGTCACGGAAATCAAGATGCGCCTCAAACTCCGACGACTAACAGATGTGAACTTTTAACTGAGCTAAATGAGGCCACTGATAGTGGTATAAAGAGAATAGTTTGGAAGAGGCCTTCTAGGAAATGGGCTATGGTTAGGAAAGGCATGAAAAGCAAACTTGAAACAACACACATCAGTAGTAAGAATGAACTCAAAGACCTGCACAATCCTCAAGCCCAACCAGACCCCTTGAATTCAGTAGTTTACCAGCTACCAAAAGTATCGCTACCAAGTTTAGAAAGCAATCCCACATTTAACAAGATCAAAGATCTAATAAACAATATAATTGTCAGTAAGCTGAATGAAATAGTGGACATGGTTAAGGAAATCAAAGAGAGGGTGGTTTTGTTGAGCAAACGTGCTACATTATCACCAAATACTGACCCTATGGTTTCCATGAGCAATAAAGACCCACGGGTCACAACCCAGACAGTAGATAATCATATCAAATCCAAAGCAAACAAACAAATGATTCACCCACCTGTAGATACGGAAGCCTCCGCTTTTCACTCTCCTGCTGAAAATGTGTGCGGGAATCACAATAGGCCTAGATGGGGAGTAGAGCAAAACTCTTTACGGCAAGATTTCATTCAACAGTGCGAACATGGCCCACTTAATAAATATACTGGCATTACATATTCCCGATTAAATAGAGTCACCTTCATTGCAACCAGGCCTGCTCTCACAGACTCAACCCTTACACCTTCAGGAAGACTTGTTTTGAATTTGAGAAACAGGAGGGGGTCAGATATGGGAGGTGGGTGAGGATCCCCATCTGTGTTTATGACTAAGTTCAAGCACTTGTGCCCTGGTTATTATAAAAATCAAGACACCGTTATCAATAAATGTAATCATTGGTTTCAACACACTAAGGGCTGTTTATCTATAATAAGAGAAGACATTATGTGTCGTCATTGGGAGCCAACTCACAACTCCGTGTTTGACCACATCCAGATGTTTCTGAACTCGTGGTCTCTGGTGGAAGGAGTCCTGGGAATTGATCTCCAGACTTACCCACCTAAAAATGTCAATATGGTCCTGAAATCTTATGAATCTTTTGTTAATAGCAGGGGGTACAGCGAATCATGCCAGGGTGGGTGGGGAAGCATTATGCATCATGAAAGCACTAGGCAAAGTAACAATATGCATGTACCGTCTACTCAGTATTCTCAAGCCTTTAGGGAATATACTCGGTTGGAAGCTGTTGATTGACTGGAATGTGACAGTCCAAGTGCAGATAATTCTCACACTTACAACATTGTATCTTGGAATGTTGCAGGCCTCTCTTGCCGCACAGTGGATCGAAATTGGTGTTAATTTATTCAAGACCACCAGGTGATTCTCTTTCAAGAAACTTGGTCAGCTGAATCAATTATGTTTCAAGGGTTTAACACATTTACTTTTCAGCTGTCAAGGCTAACAAAGGGAAGCCAGGGGTTGGTCTACAGGTATGGTTGGACATTAAACTGCTTTGGAAAATAACCGACCTGTGTACAAATTCTCCTTTATTAAAACTAATGTTGCAGAAAAAAGATTGCTCTGTAATCTGTGCAGTAGGCAACAGGGCTGTCATGGAATGACAACATTACATAATCTCCAATGTTTGATAAAAATCAAACAATCCCCCTACATTGATAAGCAATTATTCATTGGTGGCAGATGACTTGACCTGCAAATCAAACCTTTAAAACAGTCGATGGGTCTTTGGGACCAACAAAATCAGGCAATGGATATGCCTGACCTTATTGCTAATCCTCCCAAGAGAATTCACCCACTTGCAGGGTAATCACTTTGTATTTTCCAGTCTCTTAATCTGAGGGCATGTAACATCTGCTTCACTAAGGATCACTGGCCAAATTAACGGTTAAAGGTGGATGTGGGTCATCGTTAATTGATTAAGATGGGAAAACGTTTCATGATTTTATGGTCCAAGCCAGACATGAAAGTGACCACCATCCACTGATTATTACCATCTTGTCACCAGGTGGGGCCAAAGAGGTAGTTTGTACCCTGAGGGGACAACAACCTATCCTTCTATAGTGCCATGCGCACATAAATCAATAAAATGGGAAAGAATAATTTTGCATGAAGTCAAACCTAAGTTATATAGTGCAATTATGGAAAATCTAGAGATTATGTGTAACAGCAAGGCCACAGACCTTGAGATAGTGGAGGAGTTTGAGTTGTTGGGTGAAAACTTGACGCTCTATGTTTCTTTGCCTAGAGCGGCTGTAAAAAAGATAGTTCTGATAACAATTGGCTGGTATGATAATTACTGTGCTCAAGCTAAAAAGAGACTTGCAAGATGTGCGAGATTGGATTTGGGGTGGACAAAATTGAACTACAATCTTTACTTCAGGAATAGAAAAATGTAATTAGTCTGAAGAAGATAGTTTTTGTGGATAATCATTGGAGTACCCTCACAGAAGCATTACATGACAGAGATAACACCAAATTTTGGAAATTGGTCCCTGCAAAAGAATTGAATGGGGATCAATCACAACACTGTGCGATATCAGCTGACCTTTGGTACTCCCACTTTAATGTTTTATTCAATAATGGGGAAGAATAGATGCTTCAGCGCAGTAAGCTCTAAATGAACATGGAATCCTTTGGATTCTCAATATTAATTAAAGATGTAGAAAGGGCACTGAATGAACAGAAAAGTGGACAAGCTGTTGGGCCAGATTTGATCCTGCTGAATCTCTATACGGATGAGGTGTCAATCTGGGCTCCAGCCTTAATTAAATTTTCAATGCTGTCTTCAACTCTTGGCTGAGTGCAGTAATTGTACCAGCCTATTAAAAGGTGGTTAGGGAGTCTCTGGGAAATTATCGGGCAATTTCCCGTCTACGTTGTGCAGGAAAGACCTTTAGGAATGTTATCCTCAACCACTTGTAGGAATAGGTTGATAATAATAATGTGTTAAATGTTTTACACGCAGGCTTTCATGCAAACAGGGGCACAATAGACCATTTCTTTTTCCTGTTTATAGTTATTCCGAAATATAGTAATCTGCAAAATTAAGTTATATGCTATATTTCTTGACATGAAAATAGCATTTGATACAGCCTCAGGTCATTAATTGTGACAAATGTTACAGGACCGTAAAATCCCACCACAATTGCTGACCTCCATAATGTTGGTCTATGCTAAGAATCAAGCTACTGTACGTTACAGTCTAGGTGGTGAGCAGACTCATCCATTCATAGTATTTGTGTCGGGAGGATAGCTCAGCAGCAAAGTGCTCACCTTGGAAGGAAGACGAGACAGAGCAACACGGGTTCGATCCCCAGGTCTGAGCTTAGAAACCTCTGGGTGTTAAGCGCATTATAAATAACTTATCATATCATAAACAAAGGTGTAAGACATGGATGTGTATTGACTCCGCTTCTTTTTTGTGTTTACACACAGGAAGCAATAGACAACCTTGCCAAGGCTTTTGTTGACTACCCGAAGATGGCGTCCTTGAATATCCCTGCTCTCTTTTATGTGGATGACACAGTCATTTTGGCTACTACCCCAATGGGCTTGAACAACTCACTTAACATCTTTTTGTCAAAGTGTAAGGATATGCACCTTGAATTAACTGCAGATAAATTAAATGTTATGGTGTTACCGTCACAGTCTGCCAAACAATGCCCTCTGCTGATAAAAGTAAATGATGTCAGATTAGAGCAGGATAAACATTTTGATTATCTGGGCATTAGATTTCAAGTTTCTAGAGCATGGTCCCAACAAGTTCTTAAAGCAGGGACCAATCTGGAAAAATATAGTTGGGCAATTCATTTAATTTTTTGTTAGACATCGCAGGGGTGCAATAAGTGGGAACTTTATAAGAAGCAGGCTTTACCTGCAGCCACCTACAGTTCCAAACTCTGGCTATACGCCAATAGTGGCAAACTAGCAGTCACAGAACATACATTCTTGAAAAAATGTGCTCTCCTTCCAAGCAGTGCACCCTCTTCATTGGTACAACTTGAATTTAAAATTGTCCCGATAGGCAACCAGATTTAGTTTAAAGCTGCCTTATACTGGGACTGCTTATGGATTTAGTTATCGATCGCAAAGCTGCAAAACATTTGTTATCATTGAATGGGGCTTTTAGTGTCAAATGGATCATACACCTGAAATACACTCTTTGTGCTCCAGGAGTTTGTGACCCAAGACAATATCCAAGAGTTTGAACTGGTTCTAGGGCCTCAAATGTGAATGAGGCGATACAAACTAAATTAAGGGAGAGGTTAGAAGGTAACTCTGCATTGCTCAATTTGGGTCCGGACTACTTATATTTGCAGTCACTGTATGATGATTATATTCATCTTGATTCCATCTTTCCCCCTTTGAACGTTCACTATATGTTTGTGTGAGACTGAGGATCCTGCTGGCAGCCTTTTTTACCAGGACATCATATGAAAACAACTCGGGATTGTGCCCCATGTGTAGATTAGCTACTGAAACTTTAACTCATTATGTATTGATATGCCCCTGTACACTTGATTTGAGACATCGCTACCTGAAACCTGTATTAAAGAAAATGGGCATCCGTCACCTAGGCGATGCCACAAAGTTTTTAAGACAATCCTCACAACATCATGTTATTTTTGCAACTGCTAGGTACGCACACAGAGTGTGGCTATACAGATCTAAGATTTTAAAGAATATTTCTGAGGGAACCTAATTTACTGAGCCCCACAATATCTTTATCTCTGTGTGCTGATATTGATTTGTTTTTATTAGATTATTGTCAGACAACTTGAACATTAGAGGAAGATCCTGGAATTATTTGAAAACTGACAGCGGCTGCAATTGGCTGAGCTTATCAGAGCTTGTGTGTACAATGCACAATATTAAACTATGCTTGGGATGAATGTGGCTGTTTGTTTTATTAATTGCTCTAAAAACTGTAGGGGCTGTGAGTTAATTCTCTCTGTTAGTATTCTGGTAATTGTTTTTAGATTCTGTATTGTGGTTTGGTTTTTATTTTCATGCCATAATTTTTCCACTTTACGACAATGTTCTAATTCATTTTATTTCAGCTTTTGGCTATTTTTTCAATTGTATGATGAAAAATGCTTTGTGCTGTTTTTTATCATTGTACTATAAGAAGGTTTTCTTACACCGAATAAAAGTTTGTTTGACTGACAGACTGAATTCTTTACTGCATGCTAATGAAGGGACTCCTCAAGGAAGTACAGCACAATTTATATACGGTGGTAGGAATGGAGGCCAAGAGTTGTAATTGCTATCTCTATGGAGGGACAGCGGAGGCAATTGGGACAACAGGGACATGGTGAATCGGGTATGATACAGGCGTGGGTGGAGGGCTATGCTCCTACTCCAAGGTAAATGAGATGGCGTGGTGAGGATTTCCACAGCGAAGTGGGTCATTTGGCATGTTCTGAGGAATGGGGGTGGGTCATTTGATGAGTTCTGAGGAATGGGTCCCTGGTTTAATATGCCGATGGAAAATAAATATGACGGGTTCTATGGGATTCATTGTTGGTTGTGTGGATAGTTGGGACATGTGTCACGAGATTGTTGAGACAGGTCATAGTATTTTAACATGGGATATCAGCAAATGCAATCCCCCACCCTGCCATATGCCCCTGGCTCTGTGCAATCACAGCAGGCACAGGTTGAATAGAGCCCAGCAACTGGGGCTGCACAGACCTACAGGATCCCACCAACCATGCCAGCAAAAGCATTGGTACAGACATTGGAGAAAAATCATTTACCCCAAGGAACGGTTACTCACTATACTGGAGCAAGTGTTTTTGGAGGGAGTCCTTTTTCTCTGCCCAGTGCCAATATGTACCAGAAGTTGGACAGCCCACATGAGTCTCTGATGTGTCCAGTGCTGACTGTTACTGCCGATCCAGAAGAGGAACCCTGGATCGGTGTGCAGGTAGGTGACAGAAAGTTCTCATTTATGGTCAACACAAGTGTTACACAATCTTGTATTAAGGAGGGTGAATTTGCCTTGCCAGGCAAAACAACAGACACACAGGGATTCTCTGGGGATATCCTGTCAGTTCCTTATACAGAAGATCTACGTATTAAGGTAGGCACTCAAAATGTATCTTCCCCTTTGTTATATTGTGCAGACACCCCAGCAAAACTTCGGGGTAGAGAGCTCTTGTGCAAGTTGCAGAAGTTGATTGCTTTTATGGAAGAAGTATAGTATGCTCAACTGTAGGTTTGTATCCAATGAGAGAAGCATCATTTTTGCATGCATATTGTATTGACAGTGCGATTAGGAAGGTACCTGTACATTCAACTATCTTTCTTTATGGGGTAATGTTTTTGTAGAGTTGGGTCACAGGGTTTAGAAATCAGACATGGCGGGTAATGAGTTTTTCTTTTGGCCTGCTGTGCCTCAAAAACTAACACCAGGCGCCATTGTTCCAATTCTCTTAGAGTCAGTAGTGATCATGAAGAACAGGATGGTTCACTCAGGCACAGATGAGGAAGGCTGAGAGTGGCGCACAGGTCTGTGCATCCATCTGACCTGATCTCTTAGTGATGTGTCCGATGAGCAATTGTTTGAAGACACAAGAGAGATGGTCTTTGAGATTGGGGTGCCTTGCCAGATAGCGATAGAGCAAAGGGAAGTACCACAGACCATGCTCATCATTAGAAGTACATCACCACATTGGAAGGAGGATTTGGAAAAGGTGCCAGACCATTTATGGACCAGCAATCCTCATGATGTCGGGCTGCTAAAGAGTGTTGGAATGGTGTGGATAAAATTGAAACCTGGTGCAATATATCCATGGGTTAAGCAATACCCTATGTCAAGAGAGGCTGATTAAGGGATTTATGAGACCATTAAGGCATTTTTGAAGCATGGCATAATAAAACCTTCTATGTCCCCATGTAACTCGGCCATCTACACTTTGAATGAAGCGAAGGTGACCAGTTGGAGGATGGTCCAGGATTTGCGCCCCCTCAATAATATAATTGAGGCAGATCTTCCAGTTGTATCGAATCCTGCCACCATTCTCTGAAACATCCATACTGGATTGACCCACTTTGCCCGCAGAGAGGGAGATAATACCAGAGAGAGCAACCGCAGTTCAGTTTATACCTCATCCAGTCACGGTGAAACAAATGCAGCAGGTTTTGGGGCTCTGTAACTATTGTAGATCGTGGATCTTTGACTACTCTAGTTACATAAGATTCTTACTGAAGGGGCCTAAGGTGAAAGGTCCGATAGAGTGGTGACTTGCTTTTGGGAACTGAAAGCTGTGATCAGCAATGCTCTGGTCTTGGTGCCCATGAATTACAAGAAATAATTTCATTTGTTTTCTGATTGTAATGGGCAGGTGATGACAGCGGTCCTGACCCAGCAAACATTATCAAGCCGCAACCCTTTAGGGTACTATAGTGGACTCCTAGACCCAGTGATGCAGGCAGTTCCCTTGTGAGCAAGCTTTAGCAGCAGCAGATTTTGAAATTCAAAAGTCTTCAAGCATTACCATGGGTTGCCTGCTGACACTGTACACAGAGCATGCAGTCTTCGCGATCTTAAAAAATCTAAGTCAACTTTGACAACCCAAAGATTTTGAGATTTCGCAACTTATAAGGGAGAAGAGGGAGATAGAATGAATGTTAAGGAGGATGCCTTGGAGGGAGGTGAGGGACCTTTTGTTGATGGGTCCTCAATAATTACTCAGGACACTGGTGAGAGGCATACAGGTGAATCCATTGTAGGCTTTGTGGATGGAAAATCCCAGGTCAGACTGAAGAGGATGTTGCCTTCACATTACTTCATGCAAGTGGCGGAACTAGTGGCACTTATAGAGCCACTAGAAATGAGTAAGGGGAAAGCAGTCACTATTTATTCTGACTCTGTGCATGTCACCTCCACTGTGCAATCAGGATTATCAATGTGGTAGAGAAGAGGGTTTAGGAGATCTGACGGGACCCCTGTCCAGCATGCTGTGCTGCTATCCCGAATAATTAAAGTGTTAACTGTGTCCACAGAGATAGGTTTAGTTAATTGTGCTGTGTATAATAACTGTACTAAACCAATAGCCCACAGAAATGATGAAGCAGACAAGGCGATAAAGGAAGCAGCGTACTTACCATTTACAGATTCCCAGAAAATGTAAACCATGTCCCAGCAGGTAAATTTGCCAGCCACAAAAACTGCAGTCCTGGGGCTTCAATTGATAGAAGTGCAAGGAAATGCCCCTTGAGAAGACCAGGAGCTCTGAATCTGTTCTCTCTCCCATGGATTTCCTGTGGAGACAGAAGTTGACAGGGAAAGTAGCAATACCCACACAGCTACTTCTTTTTGCCCTAGAGCAACTACATTACACGTTGCACACTTCTCGGTGACAAATTCCAGAAGAGCACCAGGAGGAATGGTTCATACTGAATTTTCAGGAAGACGTAAGTAGATTCAAAGGAAACTGTGTAGTTTGAAAAGTATTCAATCCCGGAACCACCATGAGGTCAGTAAGGGGAGTCTTACCCAGGCATTCTGTGTCATTCAGGGAGCTCTATATAGAATTTGTGGATATGATCATGAGGTGCAAAAACTATCGGTCTCCATCATAATTGCTTGTCGGTTCGCCCCGTGGCTTGTGATTGGTCCCTGCATACATCCTAATGCTAAGTCTGCAGCAAGATTTCTGGTGAGGAAGGTCTTAAAATCTGACAATGGAACCCCCTTTATTAATGCCTTGTTCGCAGAAATGATTTAGTTCTTGGGAATCAAGCACAGGTTGTGCTCGGTGTACCACCCACAGGTCAACGGAACTGTTGAAAGACTAAACAGGGTCCTTCAGGCCTTGTTGGCAAAGATATGCCATGAGTTGGGAAAGTTGTGGTACTATTTACTACCCTTAGCACTCCTTTATTTTAGAAATTGACCAGGGAAATCACACAATTTGGGCCCCTCACAAGATCATGACAGGCGTAGGATACATCCAACTCTCTCATCTGCATGCACTGCACCAGACACACAGAAGACCGCAGAGGCAGGAGGAGTTGTGTTTAGGGTGTACCTTAGGGCTTTAAGCAAAAGTGTTAAAATGATATCTTCACAAGTTGTGCCTTTTCACCAACAGACTACAGGAGAAAGCGGCAAGGAAACCGATGATCAGCGCAAACAACAGTTACTCCCGGGAGACTGGATATTCGTCCAGACCTTTATGCACCACTGGAAAGACTAGCCTTCCCATATGCTGCACTGATGGCTGTATTACATTTACATGACTCTGACTGCTGAGAAGGTGGAGGGCAACAAGAGTTGGGTCTACATCAGTGATACCTGAAGAGATACCAGCACCACTCCACCAGCACAGGAGCAGGACCAGGCTCAAAGTAAAGAATGCACTCGGGGTCCACCGTTAATTCCAGTAGAAGAGAGGGGCGCAAACGAAAATTTGGGATTTAAATTTTTTTGTTTAAGAAAAGAGAATATTTGAATTTCAGGATGTATGTTAGATTCAGTGTTTGTTTCTTGTGCTTCTCTTGTCATTGTGTTCGAAGATGGCAACAAATGTAAATGTGAAAGACCCTGAGGCTCATCATTTTGCAAAACCTTTACATCCTCGACCTCCTGACAGCAATGGTGGGGGGTGTACTTGTTGCAAGTTTGTGCCTCCCAATGACTCAGAGAATAGGCTTTATCACAAACTATTGCTGCATAAACTCAGAGTGATCATTGAAAATGAGGCAGGAATTACAAAGGATTCATGGGTGGAAATGCTTTTCTGTTGTGTGGCATCTTGGATGTGCCTCGCGGTGAAGATCCTGCTACCTATTTCTGTCTTTTTTACTTATTGTGTTAGGCTCTGGTTAAATGCTCTCATGATGTTGTTCTGCCCAGGTACCGAACACAGCTGCGATGGTGACTGTGCCACTGTCCAAAGCTAGAATCTCTACCATTTAATCTCACACAGGTACCCAGGCTGAAACTGTGTTGTGTCCTCCACCAGGTTGGGATGACGGGGTGGAGCAGTAAGAAGTGTTGGGAGGTGAGTTGGGTTTGTTGAGCGGAGGAGACTGCCCATATTTGAACGGTACGAACGATGATTGTAGGGTTATTCCCAAAGAAGATGATGTGCTAGTTAAAGTATTAACTAAAGGGGAGAATGTTGGAGTGGAAAAGGGGGAGGTATCGCAAAGAGCAACTCGCGATACAAACAGGGGCACAGACCATAGCAACCAAATAGCTGCTAAAACACTTTCGTTCAAGCTCTTAATAATTTCAAATAAGACAATTCAAAAAAAGCTTTTTCATATTAGGTTTCAAAATAAGTATTAATCAAGACAAATGATCGACAATGAACTCTTGTCAGTAATATTTCGACAATCTCAAAACACAAATTTCATATAAAAGAATCTCCACATAAGTGATTGTTCATTGCATTTGTCAAAAACATATCTGGGTTATACATTCAATTGTTGACAAGCTATTTCATTCAATTGATATACACTGATATCTAGACAGAGAAATGCTGTTGTTGTTGTGTCTTCTGTCCTATACTACGCGTTTCGGGTTTACATTAACCCTTCTTCAGGTAATGATATCAGATAATTCTTTCTGTAAAATTAATAGGAGGTAATTAATATAATAACAAATTACTTCGATTCTCAGAAAAACAAGAAAAGGAAAAGAAAAAGAAACAAGACTAGGGGCTGTGATAACCAATCACTTAACTAACCTGTACTTAAGGTCAAAAATCTGGGTCAATATTCGCAAAAGGTTCACTCTGTAGATTTCCTGAACCTAAAGATGATAGAAAATTACAACTTACTGTCAAGCTAAAGGTGGATGTTAATAGTGAGTATAGTGGCGATCTGGAGTGGGACCAGGGCCGCAACGAGGTGCTGGGTCCCACTCTCAGATCGCTGGGCTGAAAAGAGATTTTTATTAGCTCACCTATCGGGGTAGTCGATATTACGTATGGAGATCGTAGGGTACTTCAACTGTTCCAAGGCCGCAGCTTGGGAAAACGTGCAAGCGGCTGTAATAAATAAACAAAGGTATTGTTGTTTAAAATCTGTGCTGAAAGTACAAGATCTAGATAAACTCTTTAACTTATGCTATAAGGCGTTACCTGGAGCCGTGTGTGGTCTGACTTCTTTGGTAGAAGTGTTACCGTTCCACGTTGTTAATTTCCACTTCCCATAAAGGATAAGACAGATAAGGTCACTAAACCACCTTTGAAATGTACATTCGTAGTGCTACGCCTCGGTAACTGTTGTCATTTGCAACGCGGCAGTGCCGTCGCTGTAGAACTCTGTTAGAAAAGGGGAATACAATCGCACCCCCGTGTTAGTCTACATAAACTAAAATCACAACTTATCTCGCGGGTTTGTGTTAATCGTAGGAGCGAAAAAGTTACCTGCTTCAATGAGTACGAGCCTCACACCGCATTTGCCTAACGGGAGTACAGCGAACTTCCTGTTTCTCCTTCGGTTTCAGCGTAACTAGTGGCAACGTGTATGGAGAAATAGACTAGGATGTAAGGGCGGTTCTAAGCGGCGGCCATGTTGGAAGAAGAAGTAAATAACGCCTATCCATGTGGTTGTATGAATGAGAACTAACCCAATTGATATTATAAATTAATGGTTAATCGACGGGACAAGAGAAAATAACTGTCCGTTTTGCCTACTCTCTACTGGAATTTCATTCGCTCACAGGTTTATCAGTATATTGCAGGCTTACGGTCATTGTTGCCAACAAGTTATAGAGTTACAAAACAAATTTCCTCTATAGCCACCTAACTCAAATATCAGATGCATGTCTCAACAGTTTGTATATAACAGTTAGAACAACAATATTGTTTTTAAACATATGAGAATTTTTTTTTTTGATCTTCGAAAGCAGTGATGAACATTAAATCACAAAATATTGCAACAAATAGTCCATCGAGGACATATACCCAATTAGATCTCGAAACACAGTAATGAGCCTTCAATCACAAAACTCTGTAGCAGACAGACCATCACAAAAAACAATACAAATCCCATTCTAAGTTCATTCCCCGGGGAGCCATTGAGTCCAATTTGTCTATCCAGAATGTTTCCCTTTGTTGAAGTAATTTTTGTAGGTTGCCTCCTCGTCTGGGTAATTTAACATGTTCCAAAATTACAAACTGCATTTGTGCAATTGTGTGATTGCGTTCATTGAAATGTTGTGCTACATGGGATTTCATGAGTTTTAATCGCACATTAGATTTATGTTCACACCATCGTTGTTTGGCTTCCCTGCCTGTAAGACCCACATAGTAGAACCCACAGGGACACTTAATGCCATAAATAACACTCATAGTGTCACATGTGGAAGTGTGATTTAGTGCAATCTTATTGCCTTTATGAGGGTGGTGAATGTAATTACCTTGTAGGACATTGTGACAGCAGTTACAATTGTTACATGGGAGGGTTCCCTTAAACTTGCTCATTCGTACTTTCTTAGCAGAGAAGTCTGATTTAATTAGACAATCTCGGATTGACTTGCTCTTATTGTAAGCAAAAAGTGGAGGTGTCGGAAAGAGGCTTACTAATTTAGGATCAAGTGACAGTTTCTCCCAATTGCTTTTCACTATCTTTTCGTCATGTTTCTCGAAGCATCTATGCAAACCATGTGCAATTATATCTGAGGTTAGAGGGCTCAGGCCAGTTGTTACTCATAATGAATTATGTTGGAATGCAAATGTTTTATTATGTCATGATGTCACAACCTACCACAGATGAATTCCAAGGTGTGCTATGAATACAATCCAAAGGTGTAGTTAATGGCCAATGAGAATAGAAGAATTGGAGAAACATGGGATTTCTTTATACACATGTTGTGCAATCATGTGCGGGGGTGGATTGTAATAAAATATATGGGAGTGCTTTAACTGTTGCAAAATACATTGTATATAATGCATCAACGTATGTGGTTGGATGAGACTTGGATTATAGTTTGGCTTAATAGAGTAATCTAGCTGTTTCCTGGATGATTGTACAGTAAACTTGCTTTATGTACAAAATGTGCACTCGTTCCTCAGGTGTTGGGCCCACTTTAGGTTGAGGTGATTAGGATCCTGCCCCTACACTTGTCTGATTGTATTTCTGTCTTTTCAACATTCCCTCCACTCCTCCCACCTTTGCTCTTTCTCCCTGTTCGCTCCGCTTCCCTAGAACCTGCTGCCTATCACAATCAAAGCCAGCTGAACTGTGGAATTATTCAAAGCTTGGCTTAAATGGCTTGAACTTCACTTACTTGCTAACGAGTGTGGTCCCCCAACCTTCTCCTCCATCTTCCTAGCTGACCCCAGCACTCCTCCACTGATGCCTAATCACATAATTGTGTTTATTTATACAATACTCCTCTTTAGTTTGAAGCACTTCCCCCTCACTCACCTAGATTGATGTATCCTCTGTACTTGATTTTTTATGTTTTCTTTTTTTTGTCCCTGGTCTATATCACATTCTTTTTACATACCCTCATACATGGATTAACCAAGTTCCTCATCTCTGTGCTGGTGCACAGGCATCCTTATTTTGGAATGCCTCTGACATCTGCCACCGTAAGTCTTTTCTGATCGAATTTGACATTCACCATTCTCATAAATATAAATACAAATATTCCATTATGTATACATTGAACAGCAAGACCATACAATCCTGTACACCATCCTACAGTTGGTGCACTCTGCTCCAGGGATGCCTGTAAGAGTACACATGTCAGTAGCAAACAGCTGCTATTGATTTATTAGTGCTCGCTTAGACCCTCAGTGGGACACTTCTATATAGCCTTCCAGTGCTCCTTGAGTATCTCCAAAAGCATACTTTAGGAAGGTGCACAACTGACTAGAATAGAGGATTTAAGAATCAAAAAGCTTCACCAGCCATGCCCTTCCCCGGCCTTCATCTCTTTGACAGTGAGTTTGAAGCTTACGGGACAGCTAGTGTGCTGTTATATTGGAAAACAAATACCCTGCACTCCCTGTGTCCTACCCCCTTACATACCAGGCAGTCATATACTGCAGCACTATGGTGGTGGGTGAGGCAGGAACATCACGGAGACAGTGGAAGACACACATGCTGCTATTACTGGTCCCTTGCCCTGCCTATCCAGCGCCTGCAGTTTATTCCAGTGGCACCAGAGAGATACATGGACGAAGAGAGCAGTGGTGATGTGCTTCTCTTCTAGTATGGCACCTCCCAGTCTGGTAACCTACGTAGGCGTTTGGCCCAGAAGTTAGGAACTCTTATAGCCACACCCTCTGAAGAACTTTCTATCCCCTGCCTCCCAGGGTCTGTTGAGATGTGGGCAGTATGAGAAAGCGCTTTGTTCCAAGGATGGGACATTTCTCTATAGCACTAACCATCACTCTTTTCAGTGAGCACTAAAAGGTAACCAACGGTATGCATTGGAGCCCAGTGGCTGCAAGGATTATGTTCAAGACCCTTTGCATTGTTCACAAGGCCTTCTGGGGCTTGGGTCCTCAATACCTCCAACTCTCTCTTTGCAAATACCTTCCTACTCAAGCTCATCGCTCCTCCACCTCCAACTCTGTCAGGGCCAGTCACTTCTCCAAGCAACGAGTTGTTGGTAGATCTCTTTCTTCGGCTGGGGCCTCCCTCTGGAACAGCCTCCCTGCTTCTCTGAAACTTGAGGAGAACCATCCCCGGTTCTGGAAGCACCTCAAGACCTTCCTCTTTGCTTCTGCCTTCTCTCTTCCTCTCCCTTGCTGATTTCCTGTCTGATACTGCACTGGTCACCTGGCTACCCTCTGATTTCGGGCCCAGGTCCTTGCCCGCCCAGTTGCACACCCGCACTCCCTCCCGGCAACCCTTGCACTTGGGTCTGTAGCTAAAACCCTACAGTACGCCTACCTGCACTTTGGACACCTGCTGTCTGTACATACCCTTGCACCTGCCACCTGCTGGCCGCACTTCTTGTTATTCTCTTGATCCCATGTACAGCGCTGCCACACCTTTCACCTGGAAATTTTCCCCTCCTGCGTCCTGCGTCCCCTGCACATTCGCTCAATGTCATTTGGCCTAGTAAGATCGTTGTCTCTGTCCTCCCTCAGTTCCCCCTTCCTTGCCTCATCGCGCCTTGAAACACTTGTGTATGCCACATCATATCATCTCATATCAAGAGGAAAAATTAAAAGTCTCTTGAAGTTACTCAATAGAGTCAAGGGGATTGGATGGTAGGATGGATTGACTGGCTTTTTCATTATTATTTTTGTTATTGTTCCCATTCAATAGAATACTAGAGCCTTGCTTACCTCTTCCGTTGTCTCCCTACAGAAGGGAAAACCATTTGAGCTGGCAGTGGATGTTGGCTGTGGTACCGGACAAACCATGCGTGCCTTGGCACCTCATTTCCAGATGGTGGTTGGGATTGATATCAGCAAGTCTCAGATACAGGAAGCCGAGCGTGTGGGTTACCCGCAAAATGTAAACATGTAAGTTATGAATAACTATTAAATTCAGTAGTAGGTTATGTTAAATGTGCATCTTTATCTAAACTAACAGTATGTCCTCTGGAACCTCAGCATTACAGTAACGTTTAGGCAGCCATATCTGGCTTTGGAGGGTTGGCACCTGCTGAAGCAATTTTCAGATTGTCTCACAGTAGCACTGTTGATGCAAAGAGATTTGGGATTTATCATGAAGAATCTTTTACAGTTTGACATTCTATTAACATATATTTTCAAATAAAATTAGCAGGATACAATTATTTTCTTAAATGTTACCTACGAATGATGCATGGCTATGTTTTTTCCCAGCAACACGATTTCTGGTTGAAAAATAAAAGCCAGACAACAGTGATTCAAACGTTTTCACTTTATGTCCAGGCTGAATAAAGGGATCCTTTCCCCGTAGGCAGCTACATAATCGAAGTGCATTGGTAAAGCCCTCTTAATGTTTAGGCCCCCTTTTGTCTACTTATACAGCGTATCTGATTGTAAAGCGCTACTGCTTCAGTGGGTCTTAGTACATTCAAATATGACGCGAGATGTTAAGGTCACCACTGCAATTATTTATGTAAAAAGGCTAACAATATCTGGAAAATTCATCCTCAAAACACCTCACAAAATATATTTAAATATATGTAATTTTCTAGGATTTGTGAAGGTATTTATGTATTTGTTTGTCAGTTATTTTGTTTTTTCAGCCTCACTTTGCCTTATGGACACTTTGCACCCCCACAGTGGCAGTCCAAGTCAAAAAGGAAGATTTGGAGTAATCCAAGATAGTTCTGGGAGACGATACAATGCCATATTGAAGTATGTGCAAAGGGTGCATTATTTAATCAGAGACCATGGCGTTAACCCCTGAGTCGGGGTCGGATATGGCTGGTAACGGCTCACCAGCCCAAGCCTCTGCGAGGTCTTTGGGCTGTTACCGGACATGTTTGCTCTCTGACAAGGGGGCGATAGCCATTCACACCCCAGGGTTTATCCAGGGTACAAATGTCTTTTTTTAATTTTCAGAGATTTGTGGCGCATTTTGCGTGACACCAATCTCCCAAGAAATATAAATAATGGCCGATTTGTATGGTGGCCACGGGCGGGAGGAGTGCCGGAACCAGAGCACAAAGCTCCGGTCCAGCCAGTAAGTGGGGAAGATTGAAGGGGGTGGGCAAAGTGTATGTTTTGTTTTGTGGGGCCGGGAAGAAGGAAGGGAAGTAACAGGGAGAGTCTCCCTGTTGCTCCACATAATAAAAATAAAAATGGTGACACCCAGGGAAGGCCTGGTGTGGCTAGAAACAGCGGGTGGTACACTGTATTCTCGTTTGCTGTTCCTGCCACATGATTGACTTAGCGCCCTTCCCCAGGTGAGCATTTAGAGCAAACATACTAACTATTAGAATGAGTTTCTGATTGCTTTCCTGGAAACTGTGATGATCTTTAACTACCAAAGGATGAATCCATGACAACTTTAGTATGGATTGTGATAACTCCAAAATGACACTATGGGCCTCATTACAACTCCGGCGGTAGCAGTGCCAGCAAAACAGACAGGCTGCCGCTGGAGTTGCATTTTTACTGGCACCCGCGAATGGGCAAGAACCGTGTCATGCCAAGTTCGGCGGACCCGGTAATTGCCCATTTGTGGGTGCTGGCAATAAGGGACTCCACAGCCCCATTCGGCCCCATAGGGCTGAATGGGAATGGGACGTTGGATGCACCGGCACTATTCAGAATGGTGCTGGTGCATCCGACGTGCTGTGCTTGCGGGTGCCGCTCTGCCCGCCAGTGGGCTGACAGGCACCCGCGAGCACAGCTCGTAGTATGACGGTCAAGGAACTATGGTACCGGCATGCTTACCAGTACCATAGTTCCCGGAACGCCATGCTTGTAATGTGGCCCTATGACTACTAAAGGATGGATTGTAAATTATCCATGACGATTATATGACAACAACAGGATGTGTGTGGATTAGTAAAGGATGACTCCAGGGCAACTTCAGGATTGATGGTGATTACTCCAAGTTAATTGCATGACAGCTTCATGATGGGCATGGAACACTAAACCTTGAATGCATGACGAGTTTGGGATTAGTGTGGATTACTAAAAGACTCCCTCTCTCCTCTGCCAATCTCTTTTCCTGCAGTCACCCAACAAATATTTGTCCTCCTTCCCTCCTCAGATAAAAAATGCAACCCAGTCATACAAGAAAAACCTCCACATAACTTCTGTCTCAATGATGAGAGAACAGAGTTGCTCATTGTCCCTTTGTCCAAGCACCCTAATTCCCTGTGTATCTCCTACTCCTTTTTTCACACTGACGGCGTTACCATCCCGGTCCTTAAGCAAGTAAAAATCGTTGGGGTTTACCTCGAAGCTGAGCTCACCATGACAAAGCAAATCAATGTCCTTGCCTCCTCAACAACCTATTCCTCCAAGCTGTAATACTCAGTAAACTTAATTACTGAACTTAATTACTGAAATGCACTGCTTTAACGCACCTTAGCATCCAATCTCACCAGTATTCAACTTCTCCATAAAAAAGCCCTAGGAGCAGCTCTGGTGCTCCATCGCTCAGACCCCATCACTGCAGAATGCTGTGAATTGCACTGGTTGCCAATCAAAGCATTGCCCACCACTGCATCTACAATGAAGCCCCCCTCTACCTGAATGACACATGTTAGGCAGAATCATATGCAGTACCATTTGGGAACACCACACACAATATACATTTATTTACACATCAGTTACAAAACAATTCATAAAGTAAAGCAACTGAAAAACCACACTCTATCAGGCCGATTCATGGAATTTCTCACAAAAGTGTCGCACGCGGCTGGCGCACAGCGTGCCCGTGCGAATGTCTGCGCCAGCCGCGTGCGATAAAATCAATTTACGTGCACAGCGTATTCATGGATTCTCGGCTCCAAAAGCAGACGTGGCGCAGAGTGGCGCAGCGACCCTGCAGCAGCGCCAGTTACGCCCCCAAGAACGCCCTCGCGCAAGGAAAAGCCATCAAGATCGCAAAACCATCGCAAAGGGCTGCGCCAACCCTGTACCAGTTTACCGGACCGGCAAACAGCAAACGCAAAGCGGAGAACGTGTATTACGGGTTTCGGGAACACGCGTGCGCGAGAAGTCTCACAAGCGATCTGGCCTGGGGGAGCGTGTGCATGTATTTCAGAGGTGTGCGAGAAGTTTCACACGCGAACTTGCTGGGTGCGTGTATTTCAGGGGTGCGCGAGAAGTTCCACACGTGATTGGCCTGGGCGCGTGTATTCCAGAGGTGTGCGAGAAGTTCCACACGCGATCGGGCCTGGGGGAGCGTGTGCGTGTATTTCAGGGGTGCGCAAGAAGTTCCACACGCGATTGGCCTGGGCGCGTGTATTTCAGAGGTGCGCGAGAAGTTCCACACGCTATTGGCCTGGGCGCGTGTATTCCAGAGGTGCGCGAGAAGTTTCACACGCGATTGGCCTGTGCACGTGTATTCCAGAGGTGCGCGAGAAGTTTCACACGCGATTGGCCTGTGCGCGTGTATTTCAGAGGTGCGCGAGAAGTTCCACACGCGATTGGCCTGGGCGCGTGTATTTCAGAGGTGTGCGAGAAGTTCCACACGCGATAGGTCTGGGGGAGCGTGTGCGTGTATTTCAGGGGTGCGCGAGAAGTTCCACACGCGATTGGCCTGGGCGCGTGTATTTCAGAGGTGCGCAAGAAGTTCCACACGCGATTGGCCTGGGCGCGTGTATTTCAGAGGTGCGCGAGAAGTTCCACACGCAATTGGCCTGGGCGCGTGTATTCCAGAGGTACGCAAGAAGTTTCACACACGATTGGCCTGTGCGCGTGTATTTCAGGGGTTCGCGAGAAGTTCCACACACGATCGGGCCTGGGGGAGCGTGTGCGTGTATTTCAGGGGTGCGCAAGAAGTTCCACACGCGATTGGCCTGGGCGCGTGTATTTCAGAGGTGCGCGAGAAGTTCCACACGCGATTGGCCTGGGCGCGTGTATTTCAGAGGTGCGCGAGAAGTTCCACACGCGATTGGCCTGGGCGCGT
The DNA here is from genome assembly GCF_040938575.1 of Ambystoma mexicanum. Taxonomy (NCBI): domain Eukaryota; kingdom Metazoa; phylum Chordata; class Amphibia; order Caudata; family Ambystomatidae; genus Ambystoma; species Ambystoma mexicanum. The sequence continues at coordinate 1,203,534,858 of NC_090921.1, read as the reverse complement.
GTATTTCAGAGGTGCGCGAGAAGTTCCACACGCAAATTCAGCAGGGTACGTGTATTTCAGTGGTGCGCGAGAAGTTCCACACGCGAATTCAGCAGGGTACGTGTATTTCAGGGGTGCGCGAGAATTTTCACACGCAATTTCAGCAGGGTACGTGTATTTCAGGGGTGCGAGAGAATTTTTACACGTGATTTCAGCAGGGTACGTGTATTTCAGGGGTGCCGGGGAGTCCTACATGTGATTTGGCAGTGTGGGTCCTCCCAGGTGTCCCCTGTTCACCCTCCACGGCCCCTGCAGGCAGCCCACACCACAGGGGACTACCCTGCATCCCTGGTCATGTCCTGCAGGCAGCCCACCCAACATGGGCATGCCCCCCAGCAAAGGTACATGTCTCCTTGCACTACTGATCACCAACTCATGTCCCCTTGCACCCCCACCCCCAGCATTGCGGGGCACCTGCCAGCAGGCCCCCACTCATGTCCCACTCATGTCCCCCTGCACCCCCACCCCCCAGCATTGCGGGGCACCTGCCAGCAGGCCCCCACTCATGTCCCCCTGCACCCCCACCCCCCAGCATTGCGGGGCACCTGCCAGCAGGTCCCCACTCATGTCCCACTCATGTCCCCCTGCAGCCCCACCCCCCATCATTGCGGGGCACCTGCCAGCAGGCCCCCACTCATGTCCCACTCATGTCCCCCTGCACCCCCACCCCCCAGCATTGCGGGGCACCTGCCAGCAGGCCCCCACACATTTCCCCCAGCCAACATGTCATCACAATCTAGATCCCTGGCCCTTATGGTCAGCCTCCAAATGCAAAACACCCACTCGAGTATTGCATCCACCCACTTAGAAATGGCAATGACATGATAGAACCCCAATAGCAAGTTTGGAAATGAACACATGGCCCTCACATACAGCCAATGGGTGTCAGTGAATCTCAAAACCCATATCATGATATGCATGATACCAATGAGATGATACTACACATTGAAGTTTGATGAAAAAAATGTATTAAAAGCAGCATAAATGGAATTAAAAATAAACAAATGACAATGGGAATCAAAAACCAAAAGCAGCATGTCCGTAAAATAATGAAAAACAACAAATCATAATCCAAAGGAAAGGTGTCCAAAGTCACAGTTCAAGAAAGTAAATCCAAGGTAAAAACAAAACCGAAAACAATTGCTCCATGGGTAAATCCCCAAAAAAATAAAAAAAATCCAACAGTCAACTATATACAGATAAACAAACCAGGGTCCATGATCCCAACTGAAGAAATGAAACCTACATAAAAATACTACCTAATAAAATAAAACTATATACAAAAATGTGGCCCATTGTCCAAAAGGTCCAAAATAAATAAAAAAGCAAAGGAAACCTAACACTAACTACATAACTATTTACAAGGGCAGCGGGCTAGTCCGACGGCTCATTGGTTGTTGTCATGGGCCAGGGCATCATCGAACTCCTGTTCAATGGCTTGGAGGCGGGCATGTTCCCTGGCCCCGAGGTCCCGCAGGGATAATGCAGTGTCCAGCTCCAACTCCCTGCGAAGACCCTCGAGGCACTCAGCCCGCCTCAGCACGCTCAGCATGGAGTTCTCCGCCCTGACCATTGTGAGCCGTTCCTCCTCTGCCCGCTGCCGCTCTGCACCTATCTGCTGGCCCAACCGGTCCCACACGGAAGCCACTCCCATTCCAGGGTTCTCCTGCCCTCCGGCCGATGCCTGCAACCCCTGATGTTGATGGCCCCGAGCCATGATGCCTCCCACGTCGAGCCTGCTGCTGCCTCCGACGCAACTGCCTGTGCCAGCACGACGGCATCCAGGCTGATGGAAACCACCGACGCCGTTGTGCACGTGCCCTGCCCGATGATGCCGTCACATCCTCCATCTGCTGGGGTCCAGTTGCTGGTGTGTCCACCACTGCTGGACCTCCGACTCCTGACTGTGGCAGGGATGGGATCCCCACCGAGGTGGCTTCATTGGTCGGGGCAGGTCCACAGGGGGCCCTGGTGGCATCTGGGCCGGAAGACGGCATGGAGTACGACTGGCGCATAGCCTCCACAGAGGAGGAGAGGGTCGCCAGAGTGCCCGACACATGTACGAGACCCCGACCATGACCGCTCCCAACTGGGCCACGTTGGCAGGGTGCTCTTCGTGATGACGTGCGTGCTCCCCCCGGTAAGCACGCACCTCATCACGAATGACAGCCGTGCGCAACGCAACACCAATCAGGACCTTCTCCATACGGCCAGGGGTCCCCTCGTCAGCAGGTGGAGGGGAGTCAGATGACATGGACATCCCCCCTACCTGCGTACGGGCCTGGGATGGGACATCCCTGCTGGTGCATGGTGGTGCAGTCACAGTGTCAGGGACAGTGACATGCACAGGCACCTCCACGGCAACCTGTGCTGCCTCCTGCCCCTGGACTGCACCACTTGCACCAGCAGGGATGCCCCCACCAGGCCCCATGTGCGGCTCAGTAGTGGCCTCCTCCTCCTCTGTGTAAACCACCAAGCTGGATGGCTCCACACCGTCTTCCGCCGTTGCAAGCCACTGTGGGGGCTCACCCACGCCTTCCACTGCAGCCTTGGGGGCATCCCCGCCGCTTAGCTCCACAGCGCCGTCTCCGCCTTCTTCTTCACTTTGCGCTGTGTAGAGGGAGACATAGAACACAAGCATCAGGGTACTGTACAATGGTCCCCTAGACAGGAAGCAATAGCAGATGAGTGGCACTGTCAAAGATCACTTCCATCATGTCCCTCCACAACACATGGGTCAGTGCAGGCAAAACACATGCAGTAACAGGCATGGCGCATGCTATGGACATAAGCAAACATGTCCAAGGGACTCTTGAAGCATACAATGTTGTTTTTGGACTCACATGCATCATGCGTCATGCCTATCACATGCACACACTTCAACGTACTTTCATCCATCTGGACTCGTACACCCCAGACACAGTGGATGCAAGGATAACTAGGCTGCATCAGTGAATCTGAACATTGTCACAGACATGTGTCATGCATCCATAGCATCCACAAGTCACAGACACGCAGGTCAGAAACACAGACATGGACACCATACATGTACATGGCATCAGCACCCATCCCTCACCCACACCCATGTCCAGGAACAGAGACTGGCATGCTCTCATGTGTCCATTCCGCATAGGGCTCCCCATGTTACATTTAAACACATACACCAACCGTGTGCTTCACACATTACTGGTCTCACATGCATGACCATGATGTCCCTGCACACACACACGCGTACATGGCCTATATCACACATACAGGCAAGTATCAGACAACCAGCACGCTGCAACATGCCCTCTCTCACACAGCAATGCTTGGCCACTTACCGCTCGACTCCAGACGGGTCTGCCTCTCAAGGATCTGGGCATGGAGCGCTGGGCGTACGCGTTCCAGGACCCTCAGCTGGATGGTACTCATGCTGCCCCGGCCCCCCTTCACGAGGCACCGGGCCTTTATGAGGGTCCTGGACCTGAATTCCTCCCAGCGCTTCTTGACTTGCTTGATGTTGCGGGTTGCCACCCCCTCCGCGTTGATGGCAACCACAAAGTCGTCCCAGATCCTGTCCCGTCCTTCCTTGTCGGCGCGTGGTGATCCGAAGAGGGCATCATAATGCCCCAGGACAAGCTCCACCAGGACACCAACTTCCTTCTGACTGAAGCTGGTGGCCCTCTGCCCCTCTGGCTGGGGGTCGCCAGTGGTCTCGGATGGTGTTTGCCCTGACATGGCGACCCCCGAGGCAGGCGTGGGTGGGCAACTGGGTCCTGGGGCTGGGCTGTGGAGTGATGGTATCCCAGTCGGGAGTGTTCTGTTCCAGCAGGGGTGGACACAGCAACTGGACCCCTGCAGATGGCTGATGTACAGGCACCAAATGGCAGGGCACGGTGGCAGCAGGCAGGTAGGCAGCAGCAGATGGCTCGTGGGAGGCTGCTCGGGGCTCTGGGGGGCAGTAATTCGGCCTTTTGGGCAGGAACGTGGTCTTCTGTGTGCTTACGCGTGGCCAGCTTGATACGGAGTGATTTGGCACGTGAAAATTCTGCACGTCAGCGTGTGAATCGAGGAAAGGCCCTTAGCACGTAAGTGCGTCAGCACGCATACGCAATTCCATTGGACCAAAGGCCCTTAGCGTGTATGCGTGTCTGTGACGTATCGCACACGGGCGTTGCTTTTCGTGGGGTGCGGTGCGTGTGTTTTGCAGGCGTTGGGGTTCACATGCTATTACTTCACAGCGGGTGGGTGTTGGCTACGCGTTCTTCTACACGCAAGGCAGACAGTGAGTGGTACCCTGCTCCCCCAGGCCCGATCGCGTGTAAAACCACCCGCGAGCCCCTGAAATACACATACCCCGCGCCCCCAGTCCCGATCGCGTGTAAAAACACCCGCGAGCCCCTGAAATACACGTACCCCGCTCCCCCCAGGCCCGATCGCGTGTAAAAACACCCGCGAGCCCCTGAAATACACGCGCCCAGGCCAATCGCGTGTGGAACTTCTCGCGCACCCCTGAAATACATGTGCCCAGGCCAATCGCGTGTGAAACTTCTCGCGCACCTCTGAAATACACGCGCCCAGGCCAATCGCGTGTGGAACTTCTCACGCACCCCTGAAATACACGCGCCCAGGCCAATCGCGTTTGAAACTTCTTGCGTACCTCTGAAATACACGCGCCCAGGCCAATCGCGTGTGGAACTTCTCGCGCACCCCTGAAATACATGCGCCCAGGCCAATCGCGTGTGGAACTTCTCGCGCACCCCTGAAATACACGCGCCCAGGCCAATCGCGTGTGAAACTTCTCGCGCACCTCTGAAATACACGCGCCCAGGCTAATCGCGTGTGGAACTTCTCACGCACCCCTGAAATACACGCGCCCAGGCCAATCGCGTGTGAAACTTCTCGCGCACCTCTGAAAGACACGCGCCCAGGCCAATCTCGTGTGGAACTTCTTGCGCACCTCTGAAAAACACACGCCCAGGCCAATCGCGTGTGGAACTTCTCGCGCACCCCTGAAATACACGCGCCCAGGCCAATCGCGTGTGAAACTTCTCGCGCACCTCTGAAATACACAAGCCCAGGCCAATCGCGTGTGAAACTTCTCGCGCACCTCTGAAAGACACGCGCCCAGGCCAATCGCGTGTGGAACTTCTCGCGCACCTCTGAAATACACGCGCCCAGGCCAATCACGTGTGGAATTTCTCGCACACCCCTGAAATACACGCAATTGGCCTATCACGTGTGGAACTTCTCGCGCACCTCTGAAAGACACGCGCCCAGGCCAATCGCGTGTGGAACTTCTCACGCACCTCTGAAAGACACGCACCCAGGCCAATCGCGTGTGGAACTTCTCGTGCACCTCTGAAATACACGCCCCCAGGCCAATCACGTGTGGAACTTCTCGCGCACCTCTGAAATACACGCGACCAGGCCAATCGCGTGTGAGAAACCTCTCGCGCACCTCTGGAATACACGCACACGCTCCCCCAGGCCCGATCGCGTGTGAAACTTCTTGCGCACCTCTGAGATACACGCACACGCTCCCCCAGGCCCGATCGCGTGTGGGCCTTCTCTGGCGCACTTTTTTTTCCTGCGCACGGACGCTACCGCCTGCTTTCGTGTGGCGGACATGTATGGGCCTGTGCGCGTCTTTGGCCGTGCGCTGTTTTTCCCTATTCGATTCCATGAATACGTGTTGCAGGCGAGCGTGTGGGCGTTCTGTGCACTTGCCTCCTGTACTTCCCCCGTGACGCCCACATTTTCACGAGTTGTTCCCCATTCTGCGTGTGACGCCCCGTGTTACGCCTACTTTTGTTATGTGCGCAGCGCTATGTGCAAATTTGTTGTGGCCTTATCGCACAGCATTCGATGACCTGTGCGCCAGCGTGCGCCGCACACTTTTTCAGCACACATCCCACATTTTGCGCGTGCACGGACTTCCATGAATTGATGTGCAATGTTTTCTGTGCGATAATCGCACTTGCACTGCAATTTTCTCTATTTCACTGCAAATCGCACGTTTTCGCACGCGTGCGCTGTTTTTTCGGTGCACATTGATTCCATGAATCGGCCTGTTAATATACTACACAACACCCAATGAATTCTGGACAAGTTAAGCTAAAAAATGAAGTGTGAGCAAAATGGCACTCCAGCAATTAAAAAGGGAGGATAAAAACAAGGTTATATAAAATTAGGCGGCACCAACAAGTAAATAGTCAGGCAATCTAGAAAAGGGTTTCTACAATGAGGATTCAAATCAATAGGCCAGGGCCAATGTTAATGGGGCACATTCTTTGCTCAGGATCACACAGTTCAGAGTAGTTCATGGTTAAGTCTTTGCCAAGAGTTTGAAACAAGTTCATCAGAAGAAAAGTTAATTAAAAGAGTAGAGAAGGACACGCCCTCAGATTGGAGAAAGATTTCAAACACTTTCTGCGTGGTCGAACGGAACGAACGACTGGATTTAAGCAGTACCTTAATTGAAGAAGGAGGCTGTAGCTGAGGCAGAAGTTCCTGGCCGATCCTGCAGGCTCACGGTTCTTGTAGCGACTGTCGGACTTACACGAAGGAGGAAGACTGGTGGATCCTGCACTGCCCAGGGAAGAAACCAGCAGCAGAGCACAGCAACAAATAAAAGGTTTGTTCCTTAAAACCCAAACAGGGTCCGAGCCTCCTAGCTATCCGGTTCACCGCAGCTGTGCACAGCAAATTCGACCAGGATAGGGAGGCCTTACTTGGTGTTTGGGTGAACTGGTTGGTCCCACCAGTTCAGGGGAAGAAGATTCCTTGCAGCTCTTCTCTGTTGTCGAAGTTTGGAGATTCGGCTCGCAACAGGGCTTCACCGGGATGTTCAGTCGTGGTAGTGGTCCTCTTTCATTAGCTTCTCTTCGGTTCTCTGGATCCAGTGGCGACTCTGCCTTCTCAGTCCCAGAGACCTGCTTTTTATGCAGATTTCCCCCATTCACACACCCTGGCTGTCAATCATACAGCAGGGTGGCTGTCCTGGCCGGACAGTCACCTAGCCAATCAAACAGGAGTGCGACTTGGCTTTTCCAAGGGAACCCATGGCATAAAACCCATCCCTCACATCCTGCCTACCCAGACACTCAGGCGCCGAAGAAGGGCTTCTGTGCAGAAGCCGAACAAAGGATGGTGAACAAAGGAACCAAACCTGGTTTGGCGTGCAGAGTAAAACACAAGAAAGACTTTTACAAAAAGAAATGGTGAATAAACCCAGCTGGAACCAAATTAATGTGAATATGGTCCAGCGGGTTTAAGTTCGAGGCTACCAAGATAGCTTAAAACAATAGCAAGGCTATTTAAATAAACCATGGTAGGAAAAATATGGTAGATACCACTGCCACCAGCCAAGTCTTAATGAAAAGGGAATGAAAAAATGTTCCATGAGAGACAGACAAAAAGGGATAACTATTAACCCTTTCCAGTACTCTATGTAAGATAGGTTGTACTGGGTCTGTGAGTTTAAAAAGACTAATAAAGTCAATGGAAAATTTACATGTTCTGAGAGACAGTAGTCAGTCCCAGAATATGGAGTCTAAAGTGGGAAGTCTGAAAAAGACAACCCTGTGTCACTGCACTAAAGGTGCTGGGTAACACACATTAAAAAGATGATTCCTATGGAGTAGGTGACGCTCCATAGTCTATGAACACAAAAACGTAAAACACACACAGCAAAACACACGTAAGAGTGGGAAAAAAAGGCTCACACTCTTACCAGGTGAAAAAAAATATCCAAGAAATCCTGCAAAACTGCTGAGGGACAAAGTAGGTAAGGGAAATTAGCCATTCAGGAGAATTCTCCCAAACAATCACCCTCCTCAGACTAAGGAACAGGAGGATTTAATCCACTCCTGGATGAATCTCTTCACCCTGGTCAGTTATAAACATCCTAGATGGACCATCAGCATTTTGGTGGTTGGTGACATCCTGACCTGTGCTCAGTGATGAAATCAAACCCTTGCAGGCAGATTGACCATCTTAGAAGTTTTGGGTTCTCCCCTTTCATTTGCATTAACCATCTCAAGGTTTGTTGGTCTGTCTGAATCACAAAAGTAGATCCATACAAGTATGGTCTAAACTTCTTCAGAGACCACACAATGGCAAAACATTCACCCTCTATGGTTGCCCACCTTGTTTCTGGCTCCTCCAGTTTCCTACTGATAAAGCAAATGAGGTGCTCCCTACCTTTCTCATCCAGTTGACTAAGGACTGCACCTATACCTGTATTGGATGCATCTGTCTGCACAATGAAGGGTTGGTGATAATCAGGAGCTCTTACGACTGGAGCTTGACAAAGGGCTTTCTTCAGGTTTTCAAAAGCTTGAGTGCACTCCTCATTCCATCAAACCGTTTTAGGGAACTTTGGAGAGGAGATTACATTCAAAGGAGAAGCTATGGTCCCATAGATCACAACGGAATTCCTGTAGTACCCAGTGAGACCTAGGAAGGCTCTCATTTGGATTTGAGTAGTAGGTGTGGCCCAGTTTTGTACAGTTTGTACTTTGCTAGGCAATGGCCTTATTTCACCTCCTCCTTCCTCATGACCAAGGTAGACCACTTTGCTCTGACCAATTTGACATTTGCTTGCCTTTATGGTCAGATGGGCCTTCTCAAGAGCCTGTAAAACATATTCTAAGTGATCAACATGTTCTTTCCAAGTGGGGCTGAACACTGCAATGTCATCCAAGTATGCCATGCAGAAGTCCTCCATCCCATTCACAACTCGATTGACCATCCTTTGGAATGTAGCAGGTGCATTTGTTAATCCAAAAGGCATAACCTAAAACTGGTAGGGGCCTGCTGGGGTTGAAAATACAGTTTTCTCCATTGCATGGTCTGTCAGAGCTATTTGCCAATAGCCTGACGTCAGATCAAATGTACTGAGGTACTTGGCTGCACCAAGTTTATCCACCAGTTCATCTGTCCTTGGTAAAGGATGGGCGTCATTCTTGGTGTCTGCATTTAGAGCGCTATACTCCACACAGCATCTCAACTTCTTGGATCCTGCCTTTGGTACTAGAACAACTGCACTAGACCATGGGCTTGTAGATGGCTCTATAACCCCGAGATCAAGCATCTTGTTGACCTCTCCTTTGATGTGGGATCTCACATGTTATGACATTCTGTAACCTCTGCTTTTCACAGGTAATCAGTCACCATTGAGAATATCATGCTGGCCCCAAGGGGTCAAGCCTGGTGAAAGTGAAAACAGGGAGGCAAGCTGATTTAACAGAACCTTGCACTCCTCCTGTTGTTCAGATGTCAGTTGATAAGAGAGATTGACTCCTTCTATGTTCTCATCTAAAGGTTGGCCTCTGAGTAGGTCAGGTAGAGGTTCACTCTCCTCCTCCTCTGGAGCTGAAGCTACAAGCAAAGCTCCCACTTCTGGTCTCAAGTCATATGCCTTCAAACGGTTGGTGTGAAAGACTTTGGGAGCCTCCTTAGGTCTGCCTAAGTCCACCAGATAGTTCACCTCTCCAGGTTTGCCCACAACCTTGAAGGGTCCTATTCATTTGTCCTGCAAGGCCCTCTGCCTTGTTGGAACCATAACTAGTAACAGCTGGTCTTGAGAAAACTCAACCATATTGGTCTTCTGGTCATGCCAATGTTTGACCAGAGACTGACCTGCTTTTAAGTTATCACTAGCTTCTGCCATTATGTGTGACATTCTCCTCCGGAGACCTATCACATAGTCAGTCACTCTGACTGGCTTGGGGGGAGGAACACTCTCCAACCCCTCCTTAATCAGGGCCAAATGACCTCTGACCGGATGTCCATAGAGACTTTCAAAGGGACTGTATCCAACTCCCTCCTGAGGGACTTCCCTATAAGCAAAGATAATGCATGGCAGTAGAAGGTCCCGCTTTCTTTTAAGGGGTTCCTCTAGAGCACCTATCATGCTCTTCATAGTACGATTAAGCCTCTCTAACAGTCCCTTCATCTGCGGATGGTAGGTTGTAGAGAACTTGTAAGTGACACCACAGTTTTTCCACATGGCTTGCATGTAGTGGGACATAAAATTGGATCCTCTGTCGGATATCATTTCCTTAGGAAACCCTACTCTGTTTAAAAATACCAAGTAGAGCCTTAGCCTCAGCCTCAGCCTGAGCCGTAACAGTTCTCATAGGTATTGCTTCAGGATACCTAGTAGCATGGTCTACTACAACCAGGATAAACCTGTTTCCTGAAGATATGGGAGGGTCAAGGGAACCAACAATGTTGATGCCCACCCTCTCAAAAGTAGCTCCCACCACTGGGAGAGGCAACAGGGGTGCCACATTCTTGGCTCCACTCTTGCCAGAGGTTTGGCAAGTATGACAGCTCCTACAGAATTTGTCAACTTCTGAAACCATCTTAGGCCATTAGAAGTATAAGGAGAGCTTTTCCTTGGTTTTTTTGAAGCTGAAATGACCAGCCAAAGTATCTCATGGGCCAACTGTAGGAACTGGAGTCTGTTTTCTAGGGGCACTACAGGTCTTTTGCAGTCCCCAGGGATAGACTCAGTCGGTTCACTGTAGAAGAGGCCATCTTCCAGCTGAACCTATGCTTCCCAACGTCTTGCCCAACAAATTGAGAAGCTGCCTGTTGTCGAAGACCTTCAAGAGTAGGACACTCTGTTTGTCCTCTGCTGAAGTCTGCCCTGTTGGGTCCACCTTCTGCCAGTAAAGACTGCAGCTCAGGATGGTGAACAGGGTCCAGATCTCCAAACAAAGTTATTTCTTCTTCCAGATCTGACTCTTCAGAGACTGGATCAACCACACAGGGTTGTACCTCACACTCAGCCTCAGCATGTGGAGGAGTCACAGGTGTGACTTTGGACATTCTTGGGGATGTCCTTGTTGGTAGCATAGGGCTGCCATCTGCTTTCTTCTTGGAGGTCTCCCCTTTGTCTCTTTCTTTCCCGAAATAGCAGTGAGCAACTCCTGTGGGGTGGGGGTGATAGTTTCTTCTATCTCTACCCCTGGAGAGCCTCTCAAGGTCCGCTCCCTTGCAGGGCTAGTGAGCTCCTGTTTCCATTTACTGGGATGCCTGGGGGTACTAGTCACAATTCCAAGAATTTGCAAGTCATTTCCCAACAGGACTCTCCCTGGCACTTCACTCTGCACACTAACAGGTATTTTGACAGTCATGTCATTACACTGGATGAGAGCTGGTAACTGGGGAAGCATTTGCCAGTGTAGTGAGAGACCCCCGGCTGGCCCATAGAGTCAGGGTTTGTTCTGCAGTATTTTAAGACGAGATAGCTGCACCTCAAGATGGATGGGGGTGCAGGTTCTCTTACTCCAACACCAATCAATAGGACCACTCAATGGTTTGGCAAAGGGGAGTCCGTTCAATGACAAGTACAAAAAACGGCGGAACATGGAAATCGACAGCAGTGCGACAGCCCGTCTCGCTTCAACTCCCTCGAATTTCATACAAAACATAACTTTATACTGAAAACGCATCATAGTCTGACGTGTAATGCTCAAAGGTTAACATGCAATTCTATTGGTTGGAAAAAGGTAACTTTAATATAGGTGCTATGTCTTTATATGGTAACGGAGTGAGGGGATTGGGTAAATACGGTCAGGTGGGCATCTAAGCCCTTCCTTCAAAGATGACTACTGTAGACGTCACCAACAGTATGACGTCTCATTGGTTCTATTAACTATAGGACCCTAGATTATTTGGTCCACTGTGATTTGGTTGGCATCAACCCCATGCATAACTCTCCACTTTGTCTAGCAGCACACAGAATGGTCAACCAGGTGCAGGACGTCCCTTAGCTCACCCTGCCTTCCTTCAATCAATCATCACTTTATGGGCGATGTGTCAATTAGTTCACTGTTGTTGGCCCCAAAACTGCATCTTCTGTCTGGAAAAAGTTTTGATATCTCTGTCTGGGTCAGTGCCAAGCGTAGGTATCAAACTGTGCCTCCTCTCGCTCGACTGGTCACGTGCTAGCACACCATGAATCTGCCTTGTTCCTCTCAATTTGTGCACTTGATTTTCGTTTCACTCTGCCACCTGCATTCGCCTTCTTATCTCGATTCTTCAGAGGCAGGATATTCTGTTCTTAGCTTCAATTAAAAGTAGCTACTGTCGACAGCTTTTATCGATGTAACCTTGGTTTCCCTGGCACGAGCTGCCTCTGCTGAGTTTCGATTCAGCTTTTTTGCTCTAGACGCTAGAATATGAAGCTTCTTGCGTTTGGCCTGTAATAACCTGAGTTGGTTCTGCTTTTGTGCAAAGTGGATCCATACTCATGATTCTGTGTTTTGTTTTGAGGTAGATTACATATAATGGTGCTTGCCGCTCTATTCTTCTACTTAGCATAGCAAGCTGCACTGTTTTCTTAAGCTTCTTGCGGTTACAAGCATATGTACAGGCGTTAGCTGGTTGAATATCTTCATCATGCTTACAGCTTGAGCTCTCTTGTATTTCAACAATGTTCTCTTCCTTTGGGTTCATGATATCTTTGTTTCTGGCGTTTCATCTCTTTGTGTCATCCTTGGGTCGTCATATCTTCTATCTGTATGTTATTCTGCGCCCTTGTGACGTCACTTTTCACCTTTCATTAAGGATCTTCTGGTTTCTTCCTGTACAGTGCTTAAGCAATCTTCATTTTGTTTCAATAGCTTGTAGGGTTCCTCAATGGGTACCCTACTGCCCATGGTTGTCTGGTTATTGGTACTTCAATAGGTATTGTTCTTCTAATAGGTACTGGCTAGAGCCCTACTGCTGCTCTCTGCTGGTTTTTCTGCTCATCATACATCATGTTTTTCGGTGTGAATGTTCCTGGTACTTCGAAATGGGCGACTGGAGTGCAGGCTATGTTTGCGACCTCCTCCACAACAGTGCCTCCAGCTAAATTGGTTAGGCGTTTGGGTGCCTTAGCAACATCCTCCACCTTGAAAAAAGATTCATCAACCACAGTTATGCTGGCTCCAGTGTCTATGATGGCATGAGTCTCCTGGCTATTCACAAGAACACTATCTTTATAATACTCTTTACTATTATCTGGGATGGAATTATAGACATCTAGATGCTGTTGTTCCCACAAACCCAGGGACACTAAAGAAACACTAGCTGAGGCTCTCATGGGTTCATCAGCCAGTAGTTGAAGATTTCCACTTGCCATATGTACGTCTTCCTCTGGGGAGAAGGCTAAGGAGACAGTGTGAACCCCTGAAGGTTTACCCTTACATCTGGGATCCCCTTTCACATGGTCAGATGACCCACAAAAATAACATTTCCCAAATGTTTTGCTGAATGAGGGTTTGTTCTGACCTCCATCTGGTTTGGGCCCAGATGGTGCACTAGCCTGATTCAGTTTCCCAGGTGATTTTCCCTTATTTTGCTGTTTGTGGCCCTCTTTTGGATTGGAGGTATTAGAATTTTCCTTGTTATCTTTCTTTGGCTGTTTCCCCCCATCCTTCTTCTGAGATGCCCCAGAATCCCTGTGAGTAGCCCTGTTGGCCACTCAAAAGTCAGCAGCCTTAGCCAACTTATTTGGATTTATTTCCTCAGAATCAGCCAAGTGTTGTCTGAGCTCAGGGAGCAGGCATCATAAATGGGATCCAACATAACAAGATTTCTCATAACTTCATAAGTGTTTACTCTGTCACCCTTAACCCAGCCATCTAAGTTTTTCAAACATTCCCATACCCAGGTAGCCCAAGGGGTACCATCATGCTTTTCAAGGGTCCTAAACCTCTTAAGGTACTGGGAAGTGGTCTTCCCAAATCTAGCAATTAAAACTAGCTTCACACACTCCTAATCCATCCCATCCACCTCCCCCAACTCCATCACAACATCAGATGCAACAGTGGGTAACCTAGAGAAGCAAATTATTCCCTGTATTGTCTTGAATCCCATGGTTATATTCAAACAGTGCCAACCAATCCAAAATATCAAGCTTAGCCTCTTGCATACCAATAATTTCCTTAGGCATACAGGGTCTCTTAGGACTGGAAGAGAGAAGCATTTTCAATAGACAATTTCTTCATTTCTAATGCGTGGTTCAACTCCATTTCTCTGAGCTTGAGTTCTTGATGCTTTTGTTCAGTTTGAGCATTAATACGTTTGAATTCCAATTCAAGCCTCATCTTTTCTAGAGCAATGAATTCAGGACTGAGTGTAGGACCTGTATGGGTCCCAGTGGACAAATGTTGAGGTAGTAGAGCAGGTAGAGGGGCGGTGAGGCCTACATTTTGAGACTCATCTGCCTCATCAACTCGCGCCACCACTGTGCATTGCTAAGACAAGCACCCAGGACATCAAAGATGACATCACAAATGTCATTTATGACATCACGGATGACATCACACGTGCATTTACTTTTCATGAAAAGTCTGTACAAGGGATTATTATAATGTTGATAAAAAAGTGTCAAGGATCATTGGAATAAATATCATTAGCTATGTAGTGCATTAAGCAAAGCATTGATATAAATAGCATTCTATTATGAAGTTCTTTACAGCATAGTCAGCTACTCATGTATAAACATAAGCATTGTGTGCAGCATACATGATGGAGGTGTAATATTCATAATCTTCCCATGTTGAATAGTGAAATGATAAATGCTTTCTTATTAGAGTTTTGCGTAATTGTGCAACATGTAATAAGTAGCTAATAAAACCCACTTACCACATATTTTCATTATTACATACAGAACACAAAGACAGAACAACACATACAAATATGAGTATATAAAAGGGAAAGTGAAGTTCGCAAAAAATCAGCAGTACAACCAGAAAGTGTTCATAACCTAACTGATTATCTTTAAGCACAGAAATGATTGCTCTGATTCAAACCTACTACTTCCCTATGTATAACTATCACATGATGTGACTGCACCCTAAATAAAGTAATGCAAATACTCAATATGAGCATATCCACAGAAAGTACAGTAATGAAAAAAACTGCAGAACAATAAGAAAGTGTTGATAACCTTACTGATTGTCTTCATACACAGAAAACATTTCTGTCTTTCAAGTGTGTATTTTCCTTAAGTATATGTTTTATATGCTGTGAGTGGACCCTAAGTGAATTATTGTAAGAACATATTTGAAGTATAAGGCTACAAATATAGTACTTTTTGAATTTTTCCTAAATATTACTGGCCAAGATATATCACTAAAGGAAAAAAAAGAGCAAGTCAGACATGTGATGTCATCAGTGGGGTCATCAATGACATTTGTGATGTCATCTTTGATGTCCTGGGTATTTGTTTGAGCAATGCACGGTGGTGGCGCGAGTTATGGTTGCTTAGCTTACCATAACTGGCGAATTTCAGGGTTTTTTCGATTTTATTTGGAACCATAATGTCCCTTCAACAATGTTTTTTCATTGAATTTCATAGGTTTTTATTAGTGCAACTAAACCATAAAGTCCCTTTAAAGTTTTTTCATTGAAATCATTGTTTTTTATTAGTCCAACTTAACCATAACCCCCCTTTAACAAAGTGTTTTAGGTACATGAAGTAGACCGGAATGGGAAATTATATATGACAGTAGGAGACGTTTATGTAACGTAAGTATATTTATTAAATGCTACATTTACTAACGTAAACAAGTTACATGTATGAAAGGAGGAGGGAAGCTGCTAACTGTAAAGGGAGCTGGACAGTTGTGGTTTGATTGCAGCCCTCTCTTCTAGAACTCTATCGACACCTGGATTCCAAGCGTTATGATCCTACATACTATAATGTAGTCAGGCATGTCCCATAGAGATCAGGCAGCTCCAATTAGAAGGTTATAATACTACACATCTCCTTCCCTTTCTATTGTTCACAAACTATGTACATAGACTGACGGACAATTGTTCTAGCTGGTTCATGTAAATTCCACATAGTCTTCCATCCTTTTCGGCAAACGATAAGATCTGCCGGATCTGGACATGCCTCCGTCATATCTGGAGGTAGTTGGTAAGGAAAATTGAGGTTGTTCAGATTTGCCATCACATTTCTTCTTAACAGTACTATAACAATCACTCTTCACCCCACCGTTCACATTTCTAGAAATTCTAACATTTCTGTCCATCTTCTGCCCTACATTTCTCTTTTCTTTCTCGTTAAGAACCTTACTTTCACACATCCAAATTCTTTCCACATTCCATATCCTTTTATCCTCTGTTCTGACAGCATGGCGAAAGGCCTCTATTACCTTAATGGGTTTGGACCATTTGCATGGTCCACTTCTTAGAGCAGGAGGAAGTAACACCTTGACCAACTTACCAACAGCGGTAGACATATCATATTTGTTGTTCCATACCTTCTTATCATAATTTATCTTGTTTCTCTTTTGCATTTCCCTAATTTTTTTCTTTGCATTTACTTGATCCTTCTCTATTTCCTTACTCTCTTTGATAAGCCAAATGGGAGCCAATTTGGTGTTTGCTTTCCTTCCCCTACTATGCTCAAAGGGAGAAATACCTGTACTGGTATGTGGTGTAAAACGATGTGCAATTACTTTCTCCCTGACAGCATCTTCCCAATCCATCCCATTGGCCCAAGCCATCCTGATGGTTTCTTTCAAGATTTTATTAAAACGTTCCACTAATCCATTAGTTTGGGGATGGTAAATGGAGCTGGTCTTATGCTCAATGGCAAATTTTTTACAGAAGTCTGCCACTTCTTTAGACTTAAATTGAGTACCGTTGTCGGAAAGAATACTTCCTGGATACCCTTCCCTCTCACATATATTTGATAAAAATTCAACCACAGTTTTGCCCGTGACACTAGAGGTAATTAAAATCTCTACCCACCTGGTGAGGAGGTCTATGACTACCAAACAATATTTTTGTACACCTTTACAACATATGGGACCTAAAACATCCATACTTATATCCCTCCAAGCATTATTGGGAATGTCGGTAATAACCATTGGTTGCCTGGAACCCACACACTTTTTCTCATCATCACAACAAAGGATACATTCCCTAATATATCGCTCGATCTGCAGATCGCAGCCAGGCCACCAATAGTCATTCCTAATTCTTTGTTTGGTCTTTATTACTCCTTGATGACCCTCATGTCCTAGTTCTATAATCTTTGAACGCAGATCCATCGGAGGAATGACTTTATCTCCTCTCATCATAAAATCCCTGTGTACATGAAGTTCATCTGCAACAGGCCAAAAAACACTTAAGTTGGCTTCTTCAAATTTAGATTTCTTCATACACTCATGACTTTGAATTAAATTTTTCAATTTCTTGATGTTATGATCATTTGATTCGGCATGATCCCAATCATCCTTTGATATGGAAGAAGTTTCCACGCAGAAGACAACTTCCATGTCTTCATCTTCATCGACCACCTCAGAAATGTTAGTTAAGCGAGATGAGCAATCAGCAGACACATTCTTTATTCCTGGAACATATGTCACAGTGTATTTGAACTCTTGCAGCATCATGACCCATCTTCTCATCCTGTTGGAAACTTTATTAAGACCCTTTGACATGAATACTTGAGTTAAGGGCTTATGATCAGTTCGAAACTCAACCTGGTTTCCCCATATAAAGCTTCTAAACTTGTCAGCTGCCCACTTGATGGCTAAAGCTTCCTTCTCTATAGTGGCATATGAAATCTCTGCTCCCTTGAGTAATCTCGATGCAAAAGCAATTATAGCTTCGTGCCCATCCTTCTCTTGGGACAACACAGCCCCTAGGCCTACGTTGCTGGCATCCGTAGTGATGATAATCTTGTCACTGGTACAAAAATTCTTTAATGCAGGAGCAGAATTTATCGCATTCTTTATACAATTGAATTCATCTTCACATTCTTCATTCCATTCAAACAATTTCTTCTTAAGTGCCTCTCGTAATGGAACAGTATGGATGGCAAAATCCTTGACAAATTTAGAATAGTACTCAGCCATACCAATAAATGTACGAATCTCATCCTTGTTACTCGGGCTCGGCATTTCCACAATGGTGTTGACTAATTGTGGTTTCGGAAAAATTCCTTCTGCTGTAATTTTATGTCCCAAATATTCAATTTCTGTGCAATTTATCTTGCATTTGTCCTTGCTTAAAGTCATGCCTGCATCGCATAATTTTTTACATACATGTAATAGTCTCTCGTCATGTAGTTCTTGAGTGATAGCATGAATCAATATATCATCTTGAAAACAAATCACACCTTTGGTATCTTTGAACATCCCATGCATCACCTTCTGGAACACTGATGCTGCTGACACTAATCCGAACGGCATTCTTTTAAATTGATACAAACCATCAGGAGTTATGAACGCAGTCAATTTCCTTGAACTTGTGTGAAGTTTGATTTGATGGTAAGCAGATGATAAGTCAAGAGTTGAAAATATTTTAGAAGGTCCAATGGTAGACACAATTTCTTGTATATTTGGTAACGGATGCCGATCAGGTATGACACATTTGTTTAACTCACGTAGGTCAACGCAAATTCTAAGTTTTCCAGATTTTTTCCGTATCACAACAAGTGGTGAAACCCATTCACTGGCATCAATACTTTCTATGATTCCATCTTCTTCCATTTTCCTTATTTCCTTACTGACTTCCTCTCGTACAGCTAACGGAATGTTTCTTAATCTTTGAGCTATAGGTTTTTTGTCTGGTTTGAGTAATATCTGATGAGTATAACCTTGCAGACATCCTATTTTATCTCGGAAAACCTTTAGCAAACCAGCTTTACCTATAACATTGCCACCATTACTTGATTCAGAATTGCTACCACTTATAGACAAAACTGATTCCGAGCTGGTGGAATCCACTTTCACTCGTAATTTACTCTGGTGGGTCCAACTGAGCAGGGCAGTTTTCCCTTCACCAGTGATGTATATCTTGCCTTTGGCAACTCTGTTCTTAAATTTCAACTTTCCCCAATGCCAACCAATGACATTGATCTTCACACCTCCATATGCTCTTGGATTGATATCTGTCTCTTGTAAAAACTCATGTTTATTTTTGTTCCAAAATTGTCTTGGCAGAAGCGTATATTTTGCACCAGTATCAACCATCATACATACTTCATTTCCGTCAATAGACACCATGGCCCTGGGACTTTCCAACACTTCTTCATCGTCATCATCATCAGTTATGGTGCATACACAATCTTCTTGAATTTCTCTCTCACTGCGATCACTATCAGAATTGTCTCCTATCCAGTTCATGGCATTGTCACGTGATCTGCAACATTTAGAGAAGTGACCCTTCCCTTTGCACTTGCTACAAATGATCTTTAGTGCTGGACAGTCCGGGTCCTCAGCCCAATGATTCACATTTCCGCATCTATAACACCTTCCTTGGCGTTTTCTTCCCACTTTCCTTGATTGATTCTCTGGAATGTTTTTTTTAGAAACCTCGTATGATGGCCCTTTTTGACTATATTTGCTTGACCCTTTGTCCGTCTTCGACAAATTGTATTGTTTTGTGACAGATCTCCTTTTAATGATATCATTGTTGATCATGGAAATTGACTCCTCATCAAGTGTATCATGCGTTTTACTATTGGTGCTTCCTATCTTTACTTGTTTCATCTTATTTTCTAATTCTTTAACACACTCTTCAGTGTGTTCTACTTCTTTTGCCACTCGGAGAACAATGTCAAGAGAAGGATCACTTTCCAACCACAGTCTTTCCCTCACTTTGCTACTGCGACACTCTAACATAAATTGGTCTCTGAGTCTCTCATCCAGTTGCTCATTGAAATTGCATGACTTTGCTAATTTCCTCAAAGCAGTGACAAACTTTTCCACACTTTCTCCCTCCTCCTGTGTGCGTTTGCCGAACTTGTAACGTTCTAAAATTATGCTCACTTTCTTTTCAAAGTGTTTGTCAATTTTTTTTACAGCTCGCTGGTATTCATTTAGGTCCACACTCTCCTCTTCTGGTAATTCTGGAAGTGTTTCATATTTTTCTTGTCCAACCGGACCTAAACAGTGCAAGAGTAATGATTTCCTCTTTTCTGCGCCACAATTGGGACCACAAATCACACCTGCATAATGTTCAAAGGATTTTATCCACCTCTTCCAAGGCAAGGCAGGTTCATCAGTGCTGGGCATAAAGAAAGCAGGCGGAGGCACACTGCTAAACGCCATGACAACTTGGTTGGGATTTGTGCAAGCTCACAATCTGCAAAAAAAAAAAACTGTATGTGGGGCACAGTAATGTCCAGAAAACGTGATGTACTCAGCTCATCCTATATAATACCTATCATTGTGCATGTATTTATTTTGATTGAGTAACTGTGTTCAACCACCTCTTGTCAGTAGAGAAATGGATCCTCAGTACCATTTACAGGGTTAATATTCACTTGTATAGTGCTCAACATCAACGATTCCTTGAACTTGTAATTTAAGCCCCAGCGAGTAATATGCCCCTGATGATGACATCGGTACTTTATTTGCTTCCAATGCACAGGTTTGCATTGGAGAAAGCGAACAAAAAAAACAGCGTACTGTCCCTTTAATGACTCCTTCCTTCTTCGGTGCATTCAACGCATGCGCGAACTTGGATGAACAGTGTCCACGGAGGAAACCGAAGGAAAGGCTGAGGCAGTTTGGTAACGTATAGCGCGGCCCAGCACATCGATCGAGTTTCACATAAGAGAAAGGCTGGCACAACTTGGTAATGTGCAGCGCAGCCCAGCACATCAATCAAGTTCCTCATATGCCTTAATAAAGCGATTGGGACGCAGCGCCAGGATGATGCGTTGGGGCGAAATGCCGAGCGTTACCTTCAGGATCTGGAAGACGGAGCCGCTGCTACACCCGGGCATGAGCGGAGCAGCTCCGTATACATGGATGAAGTACGAATCCGATCCTCGTCGCCAATGAAGTAGACCGGAACGGGAAATTATATATGACAGTAGGAGACGTTTATGTAACGTAAGTATATTTATTAAATGCTACATTTACTAACGTAAACAAGTTACATGTATGAAAGGAGGAGGGAAGCTGCTAACTGTAAAGGGAGCTGGACAGTTGTGGTTTGATTGCAGCCCTCTCTTCTAGAACTCTATCGACACCTGGATTCCAAGCGTTATGATCCAACATACTATAATGTAGTCAGGCATGTCCCATAGAGATCAGGCAGCTCCAATTAGAAGGTTATAATACTACAGTACATTTCATAGGTTTTTACCAGTGCATGCTATTTTCCTACAACTTACTAATATCATACTTACCCAATATAGCAATGTTTGTGTCCAATTTACAAAGTGTCACCTTAAAACTCTGCCATTTCCCACCTTCTAGAATCATTTTCAACACTTCCATACACTTTTTGCAAATATTTCAGCTAGTTTTGCATCCGTAGACGTCTACGAACATCTGACTTCATAGCGGACCTTCTGTACAGTGCCACATGACCATACACTGGTGCGCGGCATGTTGACATGTCCGAGAACTCATCTGCACTTCACGATAAGAACTCCGATTCGTGGACAGTTCAGAACTGCATTTTCTACTGACCTAGTAACTTTCAACTTCGAAATTTCCCTTGCACAGCTCCAACACCTATTCCTACTCATTATCCATAAAAAATCTAGTACACAGCACATACTTTTAGCAAAACTGCTATGTATCTTAAAATGGCATCAGCTAATGTCATCCCTCCTCCCCAAGAGACACCACCACTGCTGGAATCAAGGAGCATGAGAAACACTGCACCCTACCTTAGAAATAAAACACACGCAACATTTTCCCTTGTCCACCTACCCCTCCATATTAGTGTTTGGTTCCTCTTCCCTCATTTCCTTCCCCACCTTTCGTTCTCAGATCTCTTGCCAAAAAAAATACATCCAAAAACAACAAAAGACATAAGGCCTCATTATAACTCAGGCGGACCAGAAATAACGGTGGCGGTAAACCCGCCGCCACCGTTGTTTCCGGACTGCCTGATCCCGACTCCTGCAGGCGGGAGGTGATGTTCCTGCCAGGTTTGACCTGGTGGGTTTAACACCGCCCGCCTCCAGGGGGCCGAGGAAACACCGGCAGCATTACGAGATGCTGCCGGTGTTTCCATGATTCCCATTCCCATCGAGTCCCATGGCCTCATTACGAGTCCGGCGGTAACCGCAGCGGTAAAACCGCCTGGTTACCGCCGGACTCGTATTACCATTCTGCCTCCGTGATTCCTGGAATTACCGGGGCATTACAACCCCGGTTTTCCGGGAATCACGGAGGCGGAATGGTGTTAATCCCCATTCCCATCGAGTCTGTCAGTTGGCATCTGGAATCTATGACAATCGCAGAATGGCAGGATGTACCTGTTTCGAAAACATAATAGAAATGTGTCTTAGTAGCCAATCTTTATTACAATTTGCTTCTGAGAACATTGCAATGTAGTATGATGAACTCTAAACGGGATACGGAAGCTGACGCTACAATTCTAGGTGCTCATACACGGCATTTTAAAGACATATTAGCGTTTAACCTGCGAGAACTGAGTAGTGGTCTACATGCATCTCAATGCTGGCCTGCCCATCTGGGCGGTAGAAAGAACATTACACACAAAGGTTATACTTGCGTTTCTTTGTAATATGCCACACAGAACAAACAAGAAGAATGTGACCCAGAAATAATCGTCAAATAATGATAAGTTGATGCTCGTTCGGGTATAAAATCATCCAAAATCAAACTTAAATTACATTCACCATTTCCATTCTCTTGGTAATGCTGACTCCGTTCCCACCAACGATTTTTCATAAACTGAAATTACATGTTCCTTAGTCCAGTTTTGGAATGCATAACCTTGTAATATCTTACATTACTACAACCCTCCTTTCATTCAATTGCTTTCGGAATGGTCCCTTTCTGTCAAGGTCAAAAAACAATTGAACCTTGTACTTTGTGTCCGATGCGTGGGCTTCATTAGCTCGCAAGCAAAAATTCAAAGCTGGTGACCTTCACTCAGAATCAACACACATTCTTAGTTTGCAACAACTTGCCTCACCGCATCCATGAGAACTGTACTTCTGATCCACGTGCAGGGCCGGTCTTTGCATCAGGCAGTGCAGTTGGCTGCCTGAGGTGCCAGGTTCTAGGGGGCGCCAGTCTGACTCCATTATTATTTGAATTACATTTTAACACAAACATGAATAGCCCTTTCTTTGCTGCGCTGTGGGTGTAAAACAAGCACATCAATTTATAAACATCAAGCATTTTAATTAAGAGTGTAAAATAACCTAAAATTGCTTCTATTTAATATTAATAAATATTGGGCAACCAATATAAACAATATAGATGAACGGGCATTCGGAATGTAGTATTACTCTGTAATACCAGAGGTAAGGTTGGGGTTGCAGAATGCAGAACCAACAATCTATGTTTACAAGTCCACCATTTACATTTCTGCCTCACCATCTGTGTTGTCACTGAAATAATGCAATCAACTTGAAAATTAGTGAAGGTTGCAGGCTAAAAGCACTATGCAGAGAAGTGATAAAGCACCCACATGCGGTTATATATTTTTATTTTGTGGGTCATCCTTGCTTCCCTAGCTCTCTGCAATCTGTCATAAATGTGCCCCAAGCCAGACTTCCCCATGCTGCTTGGCTTTGCCAAGAAACTGCACAGGACACACACACACACAAAGCTGCACCCATCATTGTGCTGCACCCAGTCACATGCCGAGCCACACACAGGCAATGAAAAAGCACCACATCAGACACAAATGAGAGAGTGTGGAAAAATGGTGGGCACAGCCACCGCTTAGAATGACCACCCACCCACTCATGTGCACCCAACCCCTTACCGTGAGAGAATCAAGCAGAGCCCAGGCAAATACCCATTATCACCTTCAGGGATACAGATTTGAGAGCTGGAATCTTAAGCAAAACACATCAAACCCCATGACCCCTTCCCCTTATCTTAGCAAGACATTTGAGACTCCAGCGATCACACCTCTTCCGTTCATCATGCTTGTCAAGACGAACAGAGCCGTAGAAGGACAAGGCACAGAAAATAAATTGTGGTGGCAGCAACACATTTAACAAATGACCTGCAATTGGCAATGTAAAACATTTCATTGTTAGCACCTGCAATCGTAAGCATGCATTTTTAGGTAATTGATATCAGATGGGTGTTCATTCTTGCATGTCACGGGAGTGATTGTAAGTGTAGGGGCAGGAGGCCGTTCATTTTCACAGCAGAGCTTAAGTGTTTGGTTTTGGAGTGGTTTTATAACTGAAAGAGAGATATAACTGATTGTAACATTGAAGCTGAACTACAATATTCTCATTAGAACGTGTAAAAAACTTAGATGGCCCCGCACAAGTAAGTTTGTCCCTCCACATCGTCTCTGAAATTAGCACCTCTGCCAACATTTTGGGAGGGTGCCAATGATGCTTCCTGCCTGGGGTACAATCTGGTCTAAGACCGGCCCTTTGCATGTGCACAGTAGAAAAAATTTGGGGGCTGCCCTTGCTCGATGATCGTGGCACTGCTAAGGGGTAGGAAAACTTTGCAATGACAGAATGCGCCCTATTCCAACATTGAAGTAGAGGTCACACAAAAAGTCAAAGTGTTTCTAGCAATAGCCCCATCTATGCTTAGGTCACTGACTCCTTCACTTATGTAGCCTTGGTCTCATCCCTTTTGTGGGAATGTAAGTTACTTGTAAAAAGTGGAATTGTTGAAAAAAAAAAATAACAAAGAGGATACATTTTAACAGATAAATTGGATGCTTTATTTGGACACTTCTTAAAAACATAGTTGATTAAAAAAACAGATGGTAATCATTTGTACCTGGATTTGAACGGTTCCACAAGCTCTGTTTTAGGTGGACAGGTCACGCTGGCAATGTTTTCTAACAATGTACGTGCACTCGGAACAAAATCGCACGCAATTCCATGATTACACATCTCCATCCCTTGAATGTCGAAATGCAATCTCTTTGGCCTGTACTTTAGGCACATATTGTGGAACACCTCCAAATCTACCGTGTAACAAAATGCTTTGAGTCCCGTCAGATCTCTTGAGAGATTTATCAAACACAATCTTCTCAAGTGCTTTATGTGGAGGCGAAGATGGAATCAACCATTTCTTCCGTTCCTGCACAGGACTGTTCACGAACATCCTAACTGGTCGGACTTTTGTGACAAAAAACACCTGTTTTTTGCTTTTTGCAGCCATATCCCATCCCATTCTCATCACCCCTCACCTCCCCAGAGATTATTTGATAAGTTTGACAAGTGCACTGTTATGTTTTTTAATATGTTTGTACCGCGATGTCCGCGGACACCAAACACGGATCCAAGATGGCGGGCGTTTCCAAAAATCTGACGCACTTCACGCTCTTCACCATCCAATCAGTGGACAAGTCACATGTCCGCGGACATGACGCAAGCCGATTAACCAATTGATTTCCTGTCCGCGGAGCGAACAGGGAAATGTGTCAGCGGACATAGAAATCACTAATTTTTTGAGTCCCACTTTTTCATTGTTTAAAAAAAAAACTACTGGACGGATTTTCACCAAATTTACAAATGCACGCTTTCGGGACCAAGCCGCGGCTCCTGCCGCACATTTGGTGAAAATCCGTCCAGTAGTTTTTTTTAAAAACGATGAAAAAGTAGGTCTAGTAGGTTTGGGCTTTAGGCATGCGCTAAGTTTCTTCCCCATTCAGTCTATGGGAAAAAAGACATTTTGGGACCCCCCTATAACTTTGCCCCCCCTGGACCGGACCACACCAAATTTTGCATTCAGAGTGGGCCATATACTTTTTTTACAAAGTTTGGTGAGGATTCGTCCTGGGAAAGCAAAGTTATAAAGTTATAAGCCACCCAAAAAGTGCTCTTCCTATGGGATTAGCAACTTAACCGTAACTACACAGCCACTACCGCCAAAGGCCATGCACCCAAGATCAAATTTATACGTAGAGAAATTATAAGCCACTATGGGTGCGATATGGTGTGGTAGTTGTGGCCAGTACGTAAAGTTTTGGGTGATTGGCAGAAGGCCAGGCACCCAAGACCAAAGTTGCAGTCACTGCAGTTATAAGGTACCATGGTTTTTATATAGTGTGGTGGTTGTGGGCAGGACGTAGAGTTTTGGGTGCATGGCTGCAGGCAACCAATGCAGGATATCACATTTATATATCACACCCATACAATTGATTATGTATCTGGTAAAGATGGGTGAAATACTGTATTTGTTTAGGCGGCAGGAGTAAATGATGTATTCCATATGCCCTCCTTGTCCGGGATGTTTGTAAGTTCTGAAAATGAGGGGTATCATAAGGATAGTACTTTAGTGTGTGGTGTACGCCGGCAACTTGAAACTGGTTTAAGGACACTCGTGGTGGTAGCGAATATTGAAATTGAGTACATGCCGTAGTTAAATTTTTTGTTTCTATGGGCGTGCCATTCATTTATATAGCGCCTTGGATGTGATATGCTGCTGTGGTTGTGGCCAGGGCCTAGAGTCTTTGGTGCATGGCCATAGGCCGTAGGCCATACTCCCAAGACGCTAGGCCCTGGCCACAACCTCCGCAGCATATCAAAGCTATAGGTACACCAGTAGTATCGCATATTGATCAGGTGGTTGTGGGGAGGGCCTAGAGTCTTGGTTGAATGGCCAAAGGCCATGCACCCAAGATTAAATTTACATGTATAGAAATTATAAACCACTATGTATTTGTTTAGGCGGCAGGTGTTAATGATGTATTCCATATGCCTGCCTTGTGCGGGATGTTTGTAAGTACTGGAAATTAGGGGTATCATAAGGATAGTACTTCAGTGCGTGGTGTGCGCAGGCAACTTGAAACTATTCTAAGGACACTCGTGGTGGTAGCGAATATTAAAATTGAGTACATGACTTAGTGACGTTTTTTGTTTCTATGGGCGTGCTTTTGATTTATATGGCGCCATGGATGTGATATGCTGCGGTGGTTGTGGCCGAGGCCTAGAGTATTGGGTGCATGGACGTAGGCCGTAGCCTGTAGGCCATACCCCCAAGACGCTAGGCCCTGGCCACAACCACCGCAGCATATGAAAGCTATAGGTACACCAGTAGTATTGCATATTGATCAGGTGGTTGTGGGGAGGGCCTAGAGTCTTGGTTAAATGGCCAAAGGCCATGCATCCAAGATCAAATTTAAATGTAGAGAAATTATAAGCCACTAAGGGTGCGATATGCTGTGGTAGTTGTGGCCAATACGTACAGTCTTGGGTGCATGGCCTATGGCCATGCACCCAAGACCAATGTTGTAAGCCCTGCAGTTATAAGGCACCATGGGTTTTATATCGTACGGTGGTTGTGGGCAGGACATAGAGTTTTGGGTGCATGGCTGCAGGCCATAGGCCATACACCCAAGAGTGTAGACCCTGCCCTTACCCACTGCAGCATATCACATTCATATATCACACCCATACAATCGATTATGTATGTGATAGGTGTGGGTAGGGGCTAGAGTTCTGGGTGCAAATTGAGGACATGCTACAGTTAAAATGTTTGATTCTACGGGTGTGCTAATGATTTATAAGCCAACATGGGTGTATTATGCTGCGGTGGTTGTGGCCAGGGCCTAGAGTCTACTTCCAAGACTCTAGGCCCTGGCCACAACCACCGCAGCATATTACAGCAATGGATACATACGTAGTATCGCTTATCGATCACATGGTTGTGGGGAGGGTGTACAGTGTTGGGTGCTTGGCCGAAGGCCATGCACCCAACACCAAATTTATAGGTAGTGAAGCTTAAAGCCACAATGGGTGTGATATGCTGCAGTGGTTGTGGCCAGGATCTAGAGTCTTGGGTGAATGGCTGCAGGATGTAGGTGGTAGGTTACACATCGAAGTCTCTAGGCCGTGCCCACAGCCATTGCACCATATTACTGCCATAGATCAGACGTATAGATTGGAATATGTGTGACATGTGTGAAATTATACTTACTGTGTACTTTGTTGAGATTCCATATATTTCTTACATGACTTTAGTACTTGGAGGAAATATCCTTTTTTAATTTCTATGATAAAAGAAAAGAGCATGTTAGTGTTTGTATTATAGAAAGACTTATTACATTGTACAATAGACATTTTAGCTTTTTTTTACCCTCATATTTAGTTTACAAACCAGTGTACTGTGCATTTTGCTCAGTTTCTGTGTTTGTTTTTCAAATCCTTGGGCCTGGGGGAAAAAGATCCTTGCCGAATAAAAAAAAAAATCTTTATTTGCTATGCTACAAACTATTTCTTTGTTTCCTTTGAGTGTTTACTTGTTGTTTTTGATTAATGTTATGTATGTTGGCTTGTTGAAGATTTTTCAAACAGTTAGATACCTGTTGGCGTATACTAACTGTGTATTTTTTTTTACGGATTTGTGGTATTCATTTGTCTGTGTGGTTGTTATACACTCTTGTGCAGTTGGATACCTGTTGGCATATTCTAAGGGCCTCATTACGAGTTGCCCGGTAAAACCGGGTTCATTACCGGCATGCCGGAATGAGCGGGTCCGTGCACGTATGAACACGCTAATAGCGGGCCATTACGAGTGCGCGAGCACGCGCGTTCCCCCATGCCGGTAGTGGCAATACCGCCATGCCGGTAAAGAGCCTCCAAGCCCCCTATACCGGCATCGCGGGCCCGCCCATTGTGCTACCGCCAAACACTAACCCGTAAATACCGGCACGGTAATACCAGCATGTTATTACCGTGTTTGCAAAAAACGGACCGGAAATTACGTCATTGCGTAGGAACGGGAATTGGGCCTGCGCCCATATTTAAAAACACAATCCATTGCCATCCTCCATTACTACCACTACACCCTGAGAGCCAAAACACAACCAGGATGTCAAAGGCCACCGGAAAAAGCTCACAAAGGAAGAGGAAGCAGCGCTTTTCAGATGCTGAATTGACAATGCTAGTGGACACCCTAAAACAGCATGCTGACAGAATCCGAAGCACGGACCTGAAGCATGCGGCCCAAACGCGTAAAAAACAGGTGTGGCAGGAGGTTGCGCAGAGGGTCACAGCAGTGGGGAGCACCCCAAAGAGTGTCCGGGATTGCAGAAAGCGCTGGGACGACCTCCGCCTCCATGTCCGGAAGATCCTTGTGGAGAACCGGAGGGCCGCAATGGCGACAGGCGGTGGCACACACTCCCCTGTTAAGCTCACCACATGGGAGGAGATTGCAAGTGGATTCATCGACCCAGAATCCATAGAGGGGATTGGAGAGCAGGAGTTCGGGGCAGCTACTACAACAGAGGAAGGTGAGTGAACCATCACATCCACCAATAACAAAACATGATGTGACACAAGTGAGGTGGGAGTCCGATTAGGCAAGGCAATTCCTTTACCCAAGGCAACATCAACTCACCAACAGAATACTAATTGCCACCCCCTGCACCACACGCATGCTGCGTGAAATATGTAAACCCAACAGAGGCAGAGGTGCAACATGACCCATCCATGCCCATGTCCCCCTCCACACCTAGACAATCCATTGCCACCAGCCATGCAATCATTGCCAACATGTCCCCTCAGTACACCAAATGCCACACAACAGAAATGAAATCATGCCTGAATGTATTAAGATATTACACTGCAACAAATCACAGCTGCCATTTGGCAATCTCACTGATGACCTGCATCTCTTCTATCCCCCAGGTACCGATGAGCAAGGTGGAACCCAGGACAGGGGGGCAAGCACATCCAGTGCACGCAAGGGGACCAGGGCCACCGCAACCCTCTCCTCCAAAAAATTGCCTGTGATCACTCCCAGTGTGCCACACAAGGCATCATCTCTGCAGGGTGCACCTGCTGCGACAGTGCCAGCTGTACCACCGGCCACCACGGACGTCGTGTCCACAGAGGTGGTCGAAGAGGCTGAAGAATCTTTGGGATCGCCCAGCCCAACACCCATTGGCACCCCCTTCCCCCCTGCGGAGACAGAGAGCCTGGATGACCCATGTCTCCATGACTCCGACCTAGGAGATTCAGATATCAGCATTTTCGTGGACGACAGTGCCCAGGACGAGGGCCCCACGCAGGTGCCTGCCACCACCCAGCCTTCCACCACCCTGCCTTCCACCACCCTGCCTTCCACCACCCTACCAGCCACCGGTACACCTGCAACAGAAACCCCCTTTGAGGTCCGTCTGTCAAGGGTGGAGGCCCGCCAAGACGAGATGCTGCAGATTATGCGGCAACAGGTTGTTGCCGGTAATGAGGCCATGAAGGCCATAGCCACGGCCATTGCTGCAAATATAGCTGCCGTGGAGGCGTCCACGTCTGCATTCAGGCAGTGCATGGGGTCACTGACCGAGGCCCTACTAGCCAACATCAGGCAAGTGCAGCAGCCACACCATGGGTCTGCAAGGGGATTGACAATTGACACATCCACCACGTCAACACCTTCCACCTCTGTTCAATCAAGCCCTGTGCGCTTAACGCGCAGGAGCACACGGCGCATGGCCATGGGACCCCCAGACCCAAAAGTTGCCAAAAAGTGACTTTCTGAAAAATGGAAAAAATGTGAGGAGTAACATTGGTGAAGGCAACATTGTTTGTTGCGCACATGGGGACGTTTGGGATCTGTGGGGTGGGTGAGGGAGTTTGTTGGGGGATTGTGGGAGGGGGGAGTGGGCACAGTTTTTCACTTTCATATAATACACAAGTTTTCTGGAGAACAATCCCTGGTTGGACATTGTTATTTTTGGTGTGCATCCATTTAATGTGTTACGGTGTTCAGTGTCCAAATTACAACATTCCCTTTGTGCATGTTCACATTGGCCCAGTGTCTGACTGACAAAAGTCATTCATGGTCCCTGTGTCTTAAAAGTATTTGTCAATTAGTGCTTGGCATACAGCATGACCGTCCCGTGCATCACGTACTGGCAGGGGGGCTCCTTCGCCTCCGTCTCCATCCCCTTCATCCTCACCCGGGCCATGCATGTCAATGTCAGGTGGCAGTGGTACATTCCTTCGGACGCACATGTTGTGCAGCATGACACAGGCCATGGTGATCTTTGCCACCTTCTCAGGCCTATATAGGAGTGCCCCACCAGACCTGCTTAGGCAGCGGAACCGCGCCTTCAACAGGCCAAAGGTCTGCTCAATCACAACACGGGTACGAGTGTGCACACGATTGTACTCCTCTTCATGGCTGTTCTGCGGGTTCCGCACAGGGGTAGGTAGCCACGGCCTCAAGGGATATCCTCCATCACCTGCAAGCAGATACAAATAGGTGTGTGTCACTCTGAACTGACACCTTCAGGGAGCACGGTCATGGCAGCAGCTATTAGGTGTGAGCATGCACATGTCCCTGTACGTGTACCAAATAGTCACCTATATGGAATGTATACTGTAAAGATGTGTGGAACACTGGATGGGATTGAATAGATGATGCAGGGTGTAAGCATGCATGCTGAGGCAGATGTGCTGTGGCAGTGCGACAATGTTTAGCCTCCAATTCATGCTGTATACTCTTTGCTATGCATGGTCACACTGGCTGCATTGGCACAGTTGCCATCCTATTCAGTCATGCATTGCTTGCCATCACCATGGTGCCCTGGTTGTGCCTCTTACTTGTTGTCATCCATTTGCATTATTTGTGATATGTAGCCCGGTGATGTGTCATTTTCAGTTTGGCTGTGTCAGGTGAGGAGTGTTTAGCTCTGCATTCATTCTCCACTCACTGGCTATTGCCACCCAGGTGTACTTTTAACCCCCCCTTTCCCACCCTGGTAAACTACCCCCCCCCCATTTCCCACCCAGGTAAACTATACCCCCCCTTTCCCACCCTGGTAAACTATCCCCCCCTTTCCCACCCTGGTAAACTACCCCCCCATTTCCCACCCTGGTAAACTATCCCCCCCTTTCCCATCCTAGTAAACTACCCCCCCTTTCCCACCCTAGTAAACTATCCCCCCCATTTCCCACCCAGGTAAACTATCCCCCCCCTTTCCCACCCTGGTAAACTATTCCCCCCTTTCCCACCCAGGTGTACTATCCCCCCCTTCTGCATCCGCACACATGAGCAACCCACAGCATGGCCATAGTCCTGTTGTGCAACTCACCGAGGAGCCAGGCACGTGGTCCAGCATGTCGCTCCATGTGACGGGGTAGCGTGGAGTTGCGCAGTACCATGGCATCATGTGTGGATCCAGGAAATCGGGCGCAGCAATGGGTGATGATCTTGCTGGAGTCACATACCATTTGCACATTGATGGAGTGGTATTGCTTGCGATTGCGGTACACCTCCTCTATGGCATGGGGGACTACCAATTCCACATGGGTGCAGTCAATGGCACCGACACAATTGGGCATGCCTGCCAGTGCATGGAAGCCTAATTTGGTTTCGCTTTCTCCTGGCCAGTCCGTGGGTGGGATATGTGGGTGCTTGCGTGCTTCAGGAGGGCATCCAGCACTTGGTTCAGCATGCGTGAGAATAGCGGTTGTGAAATGCCATGCAGCTGTCCCACTGTGTGTTGGTAGGTGCCTGTGGCCAGGAAGTGTAGCACAGACACCACCTTCAGTAGTGGGGGGATGGCAGTGCGTATTTGTATGTGGCTGGCAATGTCGTTCTGTATCATGTCCACTATGGTGGTGTGGTGTCACGGTCCAACCGGTACAGGGTGTGGATCTGCTCAGGGGTTAGGTTGAATGGGCTGGATCTGGTGCGAGGGATTGGTGGCTGCCTACGAGGTGCTGGTGGCTCCACTGGTGGTAATTGCTGGGCCTGTCTCACCCTCCTTCTCCTCCTGTGTCTCCTCTGTGCTGCCTGTTCTTGCTGCTGTTGTTGTTGTTGCTGTTGTTGCTGTAGTTGTAGCAGTATAGGCATGTCCTCCTGCGCCATGATTGCAAATGCTAGTGGTAGCATTTTGGTGTAGGAAGGGGTGTGGTGTGTAGGTGTGCTCCATTTATACTGGCCCACTCTGCATTGCCTACACCTGTGGGGGGGTTGTGGTGTGTGGGTGTGCTCAGTTCATACTGGCGCAGCCTCCTTTGACTCCACCTGTGGGGGTTGTGTGCACCTGTGGCAGCTGCCTTGTATCTTGGTTGCTGTTTGCGGGTGGTCCGGGATGCCTGTTTTTCCGGCATCATGCAGCCCGTTGTTACCGTGTTCGTGATGCCGGTATTTGCATGTTTGCATGGATTGTGATTGCCTCCTATTACCGGCATGCCGGTATTTACTACCTGAAGAGGCGCGTGTACGCGCCTATGCCGCTATTAGCGGCACCGTAAATAACGGTGCAGTTCATACCGGGTTTGCGGGTCAGAATGCTACGGAACGTTAAATGATGCCGGTATTTACATACCGGCATAATTTTTCCCTTACCGGCATAACTCGTAATGAGGCCCTAACTGTTTATAGTCTTTGACTTGATCTTTTTGTTAATGTTGAAGTACACATTAGTTATTACATTTTGGCTTTAAGAAGATTAAATATGCATTTGTAAGATTAGCTGGCAATCTCTGCTTTAGAGTAATGGTACTATCATTACATTCGACCCATCCACATTTCTTTTTAATATAGGCAGTGTAGTGACCTGCATTGGTTGTGGCTCCTGCGTGGTAGATTATACCTGCTGTTATAAAGGTTTTCTTACAGAAGCATAACTATTATGTAATTATTATGTGTTTGTATAAGTAAGGTGGAGCAATTATCTGAATTGCACATAGTACATAATCTGCCATGGTTTGCATTTTGTACAAGTTTCTGAAATGGAATGGATTCACAATGAGGTATCGATACATACACAAATCGCTCATTTGGGATTTGTTCCTGTGTTACATTGTTACAGAAAGTGCATGTATGTTTCCAAATGTATGAAATGTGAAAGATTTCATTTATAGATATGTTTTTTTGCAGTACTTGTAGTAAGTACATTAGACATTTGTGTAGATCTTATTGCGAGTTTATAATGAATTTGACCATTCCAGCACAGTAGTCCAATTCTTGTCTTATTCCATGAACATTATACGTGTTGTCAGGATTGTGTGTTGTGCTTCTATGAAGGACTAACATTTGCAAACACAATTGGTCTGTACTGTCTAAGCAAATATTGTTAAAAATTGGTGGCAATTGAAATAGAATATTCTTTGCTACATTTGCATAGCAACTTAAACTTTCATTTGGAAATTTGAATGGACCAGGTAGTTCTGTCTGAGTGATTTGTTCTGAGTTTCTGTTCCTTTTTTGAAGAAGTACCTAATTTACTTTCCATAATAGGTTCTTCTTTGCCTGTGGTAATTGATGACGTTTTACTTTCTTTTGTTTTGTTTGAAGGATTTCCTGTGAGATTCTGTTGCATTTCTGTTTGAATTAGTTTCCTCTTACCACATTTTGCTTTTTCTGGAACAGGATATGATTTCAGATGGGGGATGTACAGTGAACACAGTCTATTGTATTCTAAAATGCAAGGAATATCAGCGTTTAGTTTACTTGTATCAAAGTTGATTAGAAATAGACCGTCAAGTGTACGTAAGCGTGATAGTGCTACGTAGCTCATGCCTTCTTTAAAGACTGTGCTTCCTATATCTATCAATGCTTTGTCTAGCATAAGACCTTGAGATTTATGAATAGTGACTGCATATGCAAGAGTTAGAGAAAATTGCTCTCTACGTACATACATGTCTTTGAAGAGAAGGAATCGAGCAGTTGACCGCCCCATCCTTTTCACTTCTGAAAGTTTGTCAAAGCAAATATTGACAAACTGAATTTTGTTGTCACGTGGGTATGTTTGAAAGCCAACAACTGTACCCAGTGCCCCATTTACTAGCCCTTGCTCCACGTCAAGGTTACGTGTAAGCATTACTCTACAATTTAAGGATAATTGTAATATTTTTTCCAACCCAGCTGTGTTGGAGATTGAATTTTCTAAGGTATTTAGTCTTGTTGTGGCTTGCTCAAACATGGGTAGTGTCATACCATGTACGTCTAGTTTGTCTGTGGAGCAAATTTCCATTATTGGTTGCATTTCTTTTTTTAACATTGTTTCACTGAATTTGAAACAGCTTGCAAGAGTTGGCATTAAGACCATACAATTGGCATTTTTCTGTGCTAATTGTTCCATAACATCAGTAGCACATGCATTATCGCCATAAAGTGCATGAATGTGTCAGTTTTTCAATATTGCTTGTGCTTCTTGAGATAGTACACCAACTCTAATACTTTTAAAAATGTTGGCGTAAGTGAGATCTGCAGATTGACGCATGTTTTGTGTTAATTCTGTATATTGGAAATGTTGCCAAAGGTTCACATTTCCTGTGCTGCCAACAGTTTTATGGCATAGTTTGTCTCCTAAGGTTTTCAAAATAAGTTCACCTTTCACTGGTGTCAATTGTAGAAGATTTCCGAAAACAATAATTTGTTTCCCTGTAAAGAGTTCTTCGTAGTTTGTTTTAAGTACTTCTTGCAATCTGAGGTGAATCAAAGCCAACATTAGGTTGGAGACCATGCTCACTTCATCTATTAGTAGCATTTTCATGTGTTTAATACTCTGCGTAGTTCCATTGCAGCTTCTGCAGAAAGTTTGTAATAGTCTAATTTGTTTTGGTGTTCTACTGGAAGGAGTAGTAGTTGGTGTAAAGTGACACTGCCTATGTTGTAGGCAGCTAAACCTGTTGGGGCAGTTACAGTTTGTTGTTTGTCAATTGTTGAAGGAACTTGCTGATGATTTTGATTAAGAATGTTTTTCCTGACCCAGCTTCACCACTGACACACAGTAGTATAGGTTTGTAATTTTGGCAGGTACATTCTTTATTTTCATGTTTTACACCATGTACAATTTCTTTTGTTACTTGTTCAAAAATGGTGTGTTGATCTTTGTTAAGTTTTGCTTGTAGTACAGTTAAGTCTTCTGTGGCCTCTTTATGCTGTCACATGGTGTTTTCCACTTCTGTCATAGCTAAGTCTGCTTCATTTGCTGTTAGTGGATGTCCTAGTGGTTCTTGACTTCCTGTTACAAAAGGTTGACTACTGTCAGAAGTGTTCTTATCTAGTTGGGCCTGAAGTTCTTCTTCGTGTTGCTGTTCATTGTGCAACATTGTTTTGTACTGCGTAAAGTTCACATCGGTGATAGTGCTTTCATTTGCTTTGAAAGCATCTTCATAGCAATCATAGTTATCTAGTATCTCTTCCTCTTTTCTCCATGGTTTAAAAAGTTGTAGCAGTCACATGTAATATAGTTATTTTTGTTGAGGAGTTTTTAATGACAATTTGACATGATTAATTAAGCTTTGTTTGGTAAGTTTCACTGTATGCAAAGTTTTGAGCTATATGGTATAGACACATGGTTTCCAAAGTGGTACTACTGTTCGGATAGTATGTGTCCAGTAAATTTTAAAATGTCTTGGCTGTTGGGATCATTTGCAATGGCTGCAAACTCTCAATGTGGTTAATAACCACTGAACAGGTTATCATGCCTTGTTCTTTCCAGAGAGGGGTGCCTGCTACCTTTTTTGTATCATTTGTGGAAATTGTTTCTATGTCCTCATATGATTTCAGAACTCTTTTTCTAGATTTAGCAGGACCAAGACTTAGCCATACTATGTTTTCTGATTTTCCATACAAAGCAGTACCGGTTAAACGATCTGCCACATCATAGGCGCCACATTCTCTATGAGAGAGCATTTTTATGCCTAGGCTGTACAATTTCTGAGATAGTGTTTTGTCTGATGATAGGTAATTCCAGAGGCCTTGAAGCTCTGTTTTTTCTGCTTTGGTTAAGTAGGCTGTAACAAATCGTGCAACTGCAGTGGAATTGTCTGCATTGTACTGCACATCTATGTTTGCATTCCATAAGAGGGCAATTATTGCATTGTAATCATTGATATATTTTGATTCTTCTGTTCTTTTTATGTTATACATGTTCTTAGGTGATTTACCTTTAACACTATGTCGAACTAAAGACACGAAGTTGTTCACTTCACCTGTTTCTGTAACTGGTCTAGGGAAACCAAAGAGGCATTTGGTGTAGTATTTCGGTTTGCTTTTGTATTTGCGACGACAATATTTGCCACATTTGTGTCTTTGAAATTGTAAAATCTGTCCATGAAGGTCACTATGTGTTGTTTGTGAAGGGATTTCACAAGTGACATACTTTTGAATGAACTGCAAAACAGTGGCATCACTGTCCTGACCAAATTTAGGTGCACCTTTGATCCATAAAAACATGTGAATATGTGGTGCTCCTCTGGCTTGGTATTCTTTTTTCCAAAAGAAGTGTTGGACTTCTCCGAGGGGAGGAACAGTTTAATTACAATTGAAGTGTAGCATAGCAATGAAACGATGATGGAAATATTTTGACACATTAACAGGATCTAGAGAGCAAAGTTCTCCAGGTGTTAGTATATCTATGTTGGTTTTGTTGTTGTTTGATATGCGTAGGACCTCATGGAAATCTTCCCATGCATAATCTGCACAACTTAATGTAACAAACTAAGTGGGTGGTCCAGGTTTTCTGATCATATATCGTACATCTCCGTGCCGTCGGAACCAGTATTCTTTTGTGCCACGCATGTTTGCAAACAGATTTGTTAAACTTGATTGTAAAAACCTCATCTTTTTCTTGCACTTTTTGTATTATTTACATAGCTGACATATTTTGAAAGTGGGTTCCAGACTTCAATATATGTGCAACTCCGTAACATAGGGTTGCTAGTTCACTTTCAAAGAGTAGGTGGAATATGTATTCCACATTTTGTCTAAATCTGGGATCTTCAGAATACATTCGTAATGAGCGGTATTCTGATGCCCTAATCTGAGTGGGTCTATCATCGTATCTTCATCCTTTGCCAGTAGGAAATAGCAGTGGAAAAGCACGTGCTTCTATACTTTTTTCCCATATGCTCATTGGTGACCCTTTGGTTTGTCGCATTTGGTAGGTTTCTAGTGCATCATCTATGCTCTCATTAGAGTGCAATGGATGAATTGTGTAATGGTCAAAAGAGTGGAAACTGTAGCAGGATCCAGAAGTTCAAATTGACCAGTTTCTGATGTCTCTTCAATTATTTCAGTTGTTTCCCGTAAGCTTTCTTCAATATTTATTTCTTTGTAGTATTCGTTATTGTCTTTCAAACATTGCAAGGCTTGTCTAACTTTATGTAAGTCTACCAGTTGCTGCCAATTTTTTTTGTCTTTTGTTGGTACACCATTTACTAAGACAATTAAACAATGCTCTATTAGACATTGCACCCCTAGAATGTGCACATTTTCTGTCAGATCTAATGGCAAATAAAATAGTTTGCCACAAATGCCTTTCACCAATTCAGAGGGAGGTCATTTTGCTGTTTTTGGTTGAAGGCGTATTATGGCTTGAAATGGGTGAACTGTTTCAATTATGATGCTCTCACACAAATTGAGTTGTTGCAGGGGATTTGGTAGTGGAAATAATTTCAAATTATTTGTGATAGCATGAGAAGGAGTTTTGTAGTGCAGTAACTGCAACATATTAGTGGTTCACTTATTTGGTATTTGTTTTCTGCTAAAAGGTAGAGAGCTAATGCAAACCATTTGGAATCTTCATTGTCTTCTATTTTGTATGTTACGTCTATAGATTTTGTGTTCCTTTTGTAAAACGTTCGGCGACAACATACACACATG
Organism: Ambystoma mexicanum; assembly: GCF_040938575.1. NCBI lineage: Eukaryota > Metazoa > Chordata > Amphibia > Caudata > Ambystomatidae > Ambystoma > Ambystoma mexicanum. The sequence goes on along the minus strand of NC_090921.1, from coordinate 1,203,496,306 downwards.
GTTTGGTACTTCAGCCGATGTTCTTTTACATTTTAGTATTTCTTTTTTGTATGTGTGCAATAGAAGGTGGCTATGTGCAGAATTGTTGGTAGACTGTTCTAAAAATATTGCTTTTTGTTAGTGGTTTTCACTTCCAAAATATTTTCTCTGGATACGGTTGATTTCTTCTTGTAGGCATTTGGGTGTACCATGTAGAAGAGTGTTATTTAAATTGGCAAATTCTACAGCTGGAGTTTTAGCATAGTATAGTTTATACACTAGATTTCTTACACTTGAATGATGTATTGATATTCTTTTAATATCATGGAAGGCGGTTTTGCAAATAGGTCCTGAAATTCAGGCTAATGAATGTCCTTGTAGTCTTGTGTATTTGCGCACTGGACAGATATCCATATTTCGCAGAACTTTCATTTTGATTTTGTCTTTACCTTTCACATACTGATTGAGGAACTGACGTAAAGATTTGAAAGATTTGTTAGTAATGTTACACATTGATGTGCACGCCCATTTCTATACTGGACAGTCTGGTTCAGTTGAATGGAGAGGTAATTCTGAGTTTCCAGGGGATACACTGCTGTGGATGGCAATTGTGTTTGTTTGATTCTGTGTGTATTCTTCTTCATTACAATATGGTTCTGTGGTTGTTGTGTGACTCCATTCACCTCCACAAACATTTAAGAAGTTGTTTTTATTGACATTCCGTTTATTGAGAAGTTTCTTTTGTAGTTTAGTACTTAGTTTTGTTAGTGGTTTCATTCTATTTAACACTAAGATAAATAACTTCCTTTTGAGAAGGATTGCACTCTCTTTGAGAGCTTTAGGATTAATTTTCTACGGTAGGCTTTAAGGGTTGAGGAGGATTTCGCTCCTTTTCTCATTAGATTCTGAAGGACTCTGTGGTGAAACATCTTTGCTAAAATTCTTGTTTTGCTATGGGTTCGAGTTACTATATCAGGAATGATAGGAGCATTGTTATCAGTACTGGTAGCCAATTTTTTGCAAAGCGTTTTCTGTTTCGTGCCACATTTTGATAGAGGAGCCAAAGTTTTGGTAGTTGAAGCTTCCTTTGTTTCGGTAAATGACTGTATTAGCTGTTCTGTTCCAACGTTGTCTACAAACTCTGCTAGAGATGGATGCTTACTTTGGACACTTTTATTTTCATTTGCACTATTTCTGTTTTCCTTTCTACAAACTTGCTTTTTGGTAGGCATTATTTGGGGTCTGTTGCAAAAAAAAGAAGGTATGGTTTGGTGTGTTATACAATGCATGTGTGTTGTGTGCATGCGTGCATGAGTTTGATGGGGAAGCTGTTTGTGGTGGTGTGTGAATGTGCATTGGCCATTTACAATTAGTTGGGGAGATTATTTTTCTATTTGTTTGTTACTAAACTGTGGTTCAGATGAGAGTAGAAAGTGAGCTTGCGGTGAGGAGAAGCATTAATAGTAAACATAATGGTATAAAATTAGAAGAGCTATTAGTTTTGTAGTACTAATATTCTAAGGTTTCTGTATGTTATTTGAGTTAAAAAAACACAGGGATTTGTGTGCCATTCTGCCTGTTATTCTTTGTTTAATAAATGGCGATTTGTGGGTAGAATGGTTCACAAGTCAATGTTTTTTTTGGTGCGCAAATTACATAAATAACTACTACAGTCTTTTTGATGAATAGTAAGAATATAAAGGTATTACTGCACTTACTTTTTTTTGTGGAATGACCAGGTTTCTTGGGATATGTTGTTTGCACTGTAGATGTTGTTGTTTTTCAGGAGAGTAGTCTTCACTGCAATCTTAAAGGAAGAAGTTAGTAACTTTGTGTGTTTGAAGCAGTGATGTTAACGTACACATTCATTTTGCATCTTTCTTAGGAGTATTGTGAATGTGTGTATTTCATTTCACTATGTGCAGCCTTTATATGTTATTTGCAGTATGTTAGTTGAATGTGCTTCGCAAATGAGTAAAATTTTCAGTTCATGAAAATCACTTATTTTATTTAAGGTGTGTTGTCCATAGCAGAGATGTTTGTAAGTGATAGGTCTCTATAGTAAATGGGAAACATTTGACTACTTTCATATTATAAGTACGAATACGAAAAATCGAGAGAACGTCAGAGGGAGATGTCACCACAGCAATCGGGAGCGTTTATTTTTCTCAAACAATCGCATTGGAAGTAGCATTCATTTAGGCGGTAGACAGTAAAAAATTGTGACATTTTGTAATGGAACATCGAGTTTCGCGCCTAAATCAGGAGGGTTGTTACATATGTATAGGTTATGCGGGAGACAGTAAGAAGTAGTGCGGTTTTTCAATGAGAAATGGGAAGTCTTGCAGTTAAAGGGGGAGCATTGGTATGTATTGGCGTGCAGATTTAGTGGTATTAATTTGTTTAAACAAAATCATAAGGGTTGCACATGTTTTCTGAATAAAGTATGCATACCTGTACTTTATACTCATGCATGTGCGTGTGCATGGAGCTGTAAGTAGAAATCTGTGACACTTGCACAGTAATGTTTGAAGTAGGTGATTTGCAATGTTATGAGACTTCTATTCAGAGTGATCAACAGTACATTTGAAGTGCGGAACTCTGATGACGGATGACGGAGTTAGCTGTAGTGATCATGAATGTTATTGGTGGATGGTTGTGTGACTCCTTAGCTGTGTCCAATAAGGGAATGGATTTGTGAGTGATGTGGAAAGGGTAGAAGGACTGGCTAAGAGCTATGTGCCGCACATAGACCGCACTTGTCTGCGGGTAGGGTGTGGCACATATAGGGTTTTACAGCAAATCTAGCATGGAAAAGGGACTGTAGGGAGCAGCCAATCCGATGTTCACATTTTTCATTTGTGTCAAAAGACGGTGCGTATAGTGAAGATGGCAGGGGTGGAGACAGTGAGGGTGTTGGTGCTCGGAGATATTTTTGTCCATGGTTTACAGCACTATTGCAAAAGTAGGCATGTGGTACACAATTTTGATGTCAGAGGAGTGGAGGTGATGTGGAGTGCTGCGACTAATTGCAATGCTGCAGCAATTCTGCAAGTTTGCAGAGATATGGGTAGGATGCCCAGTCCCCATGTGTAGTTTTGCACTACAGTGCTTGCCATTTGGGCTACGTGAGTTCACCTACTTTGTTGAAAGATTTGGAACAGTTGGTGCAAGCAGTTATTAATAGCTTTCCAACTGCAAAAGTCATTTTCTCTGGCTTACTCCCTAGAGCAAAAAGGGACAACAGTTCTATTTTGTGTCCTGATCAAAGTATTGGGAGGTGTATCATTAATCGAGGCATGCAAGCTTTCATGTTAAGCACTGGTATGTTTTTCTGCAGCCACGAGAACATTGTTTCAAGTAATGGCCTTTATTTTGAAGCAGATGGTGTTGCTTTGTCTTTTTTGGGAAATGCCATGTTCTTTTGGAATGTAAGGCTTGCTTTGGAGAAGGTTCTGTGATGATTGCAGGAGTAAACTAAGAAGAAAAAAATACAAAAAAATACAAAATAACAGGTGTCTGTTAGGCATCTGCAAAAAAAACAAAAAAAGTCCCTTTTCAGAGCCAACTTAAAGGGGACAAGGGGAATACTATTTAAATGTACAGTCGTCATGCTCAGATCCTCTACATATCCGCGGACATGGCGGTAGTCTGCAGGCAGCGCATATTACCAACGGGGATTCTGGGGTGGAGACGCATGCAAAGGAGAATGAGCGTAGCTAGGGATTGGTCAGGAAAGTTCAGTGGGTGTGTTCTGAATAGAGAGATTTAGCGAGAATGTATTTTTCCTGACAGGAGAACAGACAGCTATGGCTCTGTGTCTCGAAAACAGATTATCTGGATTTTGGGAGACTAATGGATACATTGGTTGAAGGTGCATGCAGAAAGTTGCGATATATCTGCTGATTTTGGATTTCCTCATGTGGAACTGCACTGGCATGCAGTGCGTGGAATGAAGTGGCTGGACTTGGTACCTCTCTGTGCTACTTTACAGACAGAGTGTCCTCCCGATATAATTATCATTCATTGTGGAGGAAATAGTTCAGGGCATGTCTCTGGAATTTCTTTGCAATTTGCAATGAAGGAAGGACTTGCGAAGGTCATGGACATGTTTCCAAATTGGCAAGCACTTTTTTCCTGTATTGCACAAAGACAAATGTGGCTGCGTTCCTCTGCATTTGGTCCACAAATGGAGAAGGCGAGGCACAATGTCAATAAGGCTGTTTGTGCCTTTCTAAGAGATGTTGGCATGTCCTCATTCCACAATGCAAACATTTCGTTTTGCAGCACTTTTATTTTTTGCAGAGATGGAGTCCATCTCACCTATTTTGCAATCTGTTTTTTGGAATGCACAGTTTTTGAAACACAAAAAAACACCACCAAAAGGCTCTTTTCAGAGCCACCACTTACTCCGAGCGAAAAGTGCATCGCTTTTGCTTCGCTTGCACCCTCCATTTTTGTGCATCCTATGACTGTCCGCGGACTTTTTGAACAATGAGCGGGGGCCTACACCAGTCACTTGATAGTTCTATTGTTAAACTGAGAAAGGCGGCTCTGAAAAGACCCTTTTTTGTAATTTTTGTTGTTTTCTATTTTTTATTACACACGACACACTAGGAGAGGAGGGTAAAGGAGGGTAAGGAAGGGACACCAACCACATGGATAAGAAAGGACAGGTGGAGAGAGAGAAAGATGTAGGGTGGGCTTTACTTAGGAAGGGAGCAGTTCTTCTGGTGCTCTGTGACCATAGTCTCAAAAGCACTTCGAAGACTCTCCCCCCTGCAGAGTACTGCATCGTAATATATACACAATATTGTGACCCTCGCAATGCAATGGTCAACAGCATCGCAAATGGCCTGTGAGACAGCTGTGAGGCAGCTGGAGGGATGCGCTCTCCCACAGGAGTGTCTCTTGTGGTGAGAGGATCGGACACAGAGGAAGCTGTGGATGAACTCAACCTACTACGTTCTTCACATGGTACCACCTTGCGAATGACGGCACTGTGGAACGAGGTTAGCTGTCACTTCATGGTTGTCGTACCAAAGCTGTACGCACCAGGTCTCCTGGAACTCAGCACCAACTTGCACTGGTTACACCTGACCTGGTTCGCATGTGCTTTTGGTACGTTCCCACAAATGGTAAAGAACCGCCAAACCCATGACTCCCGGCGAGTGTTTGTAGTGCGGAGTTCCTCCACCTCACTCTCTTCTTCCTCTTCTTCCTCGCTCTCTACATGCTCACACGTATTTCCTTCTGCAGGCCCTTGGGGAGGTGGTGGTGGTGGAGGGTTTGGGGGAGGTGCTGAGGCTAATGAAGCAAAGCAGCCATGGATGCCATTAGGATTGGTCGGCTAATCTTCGCTACAGCAGTAAAGGCAGCACAACTCAATCTTCTATAGACAGAAGTACAGTGAAGATGAGGTCGGGGGTGTGGCCGTTTATCGGGGTGGCGGGGTGCGCCTCGTGACCATATCAATCACTCAAAAGCGTTGCAAAAATTCTATACAATACTTTGAAAGGTAGGGCCATTGTATGGGACATGTGAAATAGTGATTTTATACTATACAATAATTTTCCATGTCTGTATAAATTCTTTTGTAATATTGCAGAAGCACACAAACTACGCAAATTAGGCCACACGCTCAGTGTGGGTGCGGTCACATGATGACATCGTGAACTCATCCGCGTACGAAATGGGTGCTCGCTGGACACCAAATGCAGTGTATCGGATGTTCGTATGCGTGCGGTTGTTCTACGGACAGTGTTCGTGTCCTGAAACTAATTAAAAGTGCCAACAAACTAATGAGGGACTCCAAGCGGAAAAATACGCACAGTCGTGCTTGGGAGAAACAATTATATATATAAAGCAACTAGGAGACCGAGGTATAGGAACTTGTTTAGGTGAACAGGCAAGACTAGACCATAAATAGCACAGGTGGTCAAGAATACAAATGAATCAGTACAGACCACATCACAAAATAGGAGACGAAAAAAATTCAATTCACATCCTAAATTTAATACAACATTTTCTTTTATTGAATAAAGTATCTCATAAGATTTGTAAAAACTCCTAATGTTTCATGTAACATTGAAGTAATAAAATGTGATCCATCAAAGAAATTAATTCATGGATGTCCAGAGAATCGCTCGGAACAATGTACAACACAACCAGACCGATACAATTCACCAATCATTTCATTTGTACTAAAACTCTTACACATCTAAAATTCATACCTCAAATACAATGGTGAAACACACCAAAAAATACATTAACACAAAAGGACTAATTGCACAAGATATTGTAACACCATATTCAAATTCCAGTCAGTGGCAAGCACTGAATTACTAGAGGGAATGTCCTGGAATTAGAAACGTTCAAGAGTCATATTATTTGACAATTTGGGCCACACCAAGAGTGGACCACTTAGATAACCGACATGTTTCTTTCCATATTCACAGTTATATAAATTATTTGGAAATTCATCAGGGTGACAGAAGTCCTCAATGATTGATGGTGCTGGGGTGTTGTAAACCTGCCATAAACCACTCTTGTCCTGGCACTCTGCCGTTGGCCAAAACTCGGCATGCGCATCAATAGTTGTATCAGTCAAATGGAAACAGGCACAGTATGACCAAACGAAAATCCTTGGAAAGTATCCCTAGAATTCTTCAATGCCAGCTGAAGCTAGGTTAGCAGTTAAGCTGTAGCATACGCCATCACGTTACTGGAGCAACGTTCATAATTGCAGAGCCCTTGGGGAGGTGGTGGCGGTGGAGGGTTTGGGGGAGGTGCTGAGGCTAATGAAGCAAAGCAGCCATGGATGCCATTAGGATTGGTCGGCTAATCTTCGCTACAGCAGTAAAGGCAGCACAACTCAATCTTCTATAGACAGAAGTACAATGAAGATGAGGTCGGGGGTGTGGCCTTTTATAGTGGTGGCGGGGAGCGCCTCGTGACCATATCGATCACTCAAAAGCGTTGCAAAAATTCTATACAATACTTTGAAAGGTAGGGCCATTGTATGGGACATGTGAAATGGTGATTTTATACTATAAAATAATTTTCCATGTCTGTATAATTTCTTTTGAAATATTGCAGAAGCACACAAACTGCGCAAATTAGGCCACACGCTCAGTGTGGGTGCGGTCACATGATGACGTCGTGAACTCATCCGCGTACGAAATGGGTGCTCGCTGGACACCAAATGCAGCGTATCGGATGTGCGTATGCGTGCGGTTGTTCTACGGACAGTGTTCGTGTCCTGAAACTAATTAAAAGTGCGACACAAGTGAGACAGGCAGTTACGGACAGGCACGATGTTCGCAGTACTTATGGGTTTTGTGCGCATGTGCGTACATGTTCTGCTGACTGTACGGACAGCTACAGTGTCCTTAGGACACCTCCATTTTGTTTGACTACGTACATGCCGGCCACCGCGCCTGTTCTACGGACAGTTCCTTCTTGGCTGCGGACGGTACGGACAGGTATAGTGTCCTTAGGACACTCCCATTTTGTTCATTTACAGACATCCCAGATACCTGGTGTGTTCTAAGAACATGTTTTACCTTGGATATGACCAGTACAGAGAAGTATAATGTCTTTAGGATGGCCCCATTTTGTTCATTTACAGACGGTGCAGTCTAAGATTAGTTCCATGTTGGTTGCGAATGGTACCGGTAGGTGTCTTGCCCTTAGAACATCCATACTATATTGATTATGGCCAGCCCGAACAGGCACGCTGTCTGCTGACATTTTAGCTCTTTAAAAAAAAAAATGTAACCAAATAATTCCACTACAACTAACATAAAAAAAATCCAACACACAAACATATATCAATCAAGAGAAATACTGGGGAAGCAGATACTGAAACAAATATAGGGGAATTAGGGTTTAACATGGGCTGGTTGTGAGGGGAGGAAGGGATGGATGTTTCGTCATAACGTTTATCTTGTTCTTGAGAGTTTGGGGATGGTTCACTAGGAAATGGAGAAGGGGGACAGATACAGGTGGGGCAGTGATATCTTATTTTTCCTTTCACATATTCTTCCACCAATTGCCTTAAACTGTAAAAATTCTCATTTGGTATGTCTATTTTGTGTTCTATTCGTTTCGGGATGTCTTGCTCTGCGTCCTTTGGTGGACTTTCTTCTTTTTTAATCTGGTCTGTTAAAAATAAATATATAGTTAGTTGTGCTGGGTGCGTCTAATGGCGCTCCTGGCTGCACAGTTTCTGTGAGGTAATTACGTTGGAGGCATACCTTTTTTTGTCATGGTATAATCCATTTTATTACATATCGTATTTCAATGGCTGGTTGATGTATTAAATATGTAGCTTCCACTGCTTATTTATTAATATATATAATGTGTAAATGTGCTGTTTTTTCAACTTGCGTAGCGGGGTGTTCGGTATATTCTTAGTTAATTGTATATAAAATAAAGGAACCCTAGTACACATATATGAAATGTACACTATGAAAATGGATATTCAGTAAAAAAACTTTGTTAAAGAAATGTTATGGTTAATTTGCGCTACTAAAAACATATTAAATTCAGTAAAAAAAACTTTGTTAAAGGGATGTTATGGTTAAGTTGCGCTACTAAAAACCTATGAAATTCAGTAAAAAAACATTGTAAAGGGAAGTTATGGTTCAGTGATGTCATCAATGACATTTGTGATGTCATCTTTGATGTCCTGGGTGTTAGTCTTAGCAGTGCATGGTGGTGGCGCAAATAATGGTTGCTTAGCTTACCATAACTGGCGAATTTCAGGGGTTTTTCGGTTTTACTTGTAACCATAACATCCTTTTAACAACTTTTTTTTACTGAATTTCATAGGTTTTTAGTAGCGCAACTTAACCATAACATCCCTTTAACGAAGGTTTTTTACTGGATATATATATATATATATATATATATATATATAGCCACAGTAGTGGCCATGTAGTTATGGTTAAGTTGCTGTTTCCATAGGAAGAGCACTTTTTGGGCGGTTTATAACTTCACTCCTCCTGGACGAATCCTCATCAAACTTTGCAAAAAAAGTATATGGGCCACTCTGAATTGTTATGCAAAGTTTGGTGAGGATACTTCCAGGGGGGTCCCAAATTTTTTTTTTCTTCCTATATATATACTGAGTGGGAAAAAAAATTTGCTCGCGCCTACAGCCCAAACCGCTGGATGGATTTTCACCAAATTTGGACCAGGAGCAGCGGCTTGGTCCCGAAAGCATGCTTTTGCATATTTGGTAAAAATCCGTCCAGTTTTTTTTTAAAATGACCAAAAAGTAGATAAAAAAAAATTAGTGATATCTGTGTTAGGTCCGCGGACACACTTCCCTGTTCGCTCCGTGGACAGTGTCCTGATTGGCCAATCGGCTTGCGTGTTGTCTGCGACGTGTTCGCTGATTGTACGGTGTTAAGCATGAAGCGCGTCAGATTTTCGGTAGCGCCCGCCATCTTGGATTCGCGGATGTCCGCGGACAGCGCGGTGAAAGTTTGTTCAAAATGTGTATTTAGGAGTGTGTGTTGGTGTGTAGAAGTGTTTGGGGAGGATGGAAGGGTATGAGATAGGTTAAATGTTGTGCTTTTTTATGTGGTAGACATTCTTTTTGTGTTCGATTTGTCTGCGAACATTACGGGTGTTCTGAAATGTTCTAAATAAACTGAATGGGGGGTGCTCTGAGGACTCAATATGTGTCCGTTTTGTTCGCAAGCAAGCTGAAACTGTTCTAAGAACACTTGCGGTGTCCTGAAATGTTTGCAAATAAACAAAATGGGGGTGTTCTGGGGACGCTGTCCGTATTGTTCTGTGGCAAGTTGAATGTGTTCTAAGAACACTCGCGTTGTCCTGAAATGTTCGCAAATAAACAAAATGGGGGTGTTCTGATGATGCTGTCCGTATTGTTCGTTGTCAAGTTGAAAGTGTTCTAAGAACTCTTGCGTTGCCTGAAATGTTCGTAGGGGGTGTCCTAAAAACGATGTCCGTATTGTTCGATGGCAAGTTGAAAGTGTTCTAAGAACACTCGGGGTGTCCTGAAATATTTGCAACTAAACAAAATAGGGGTGTTCTGAGGACGCTGTCCGTATTGTTCGTTGTCAAGTTGATAGTGTTCTAAGGACTCTCGCGTTGTCCTGAAATGTTCGCACATAAACAAAATGGGGGTGTGTTCTAAGAACATACGCGTTGTCCTGAAGTGTTCTAAGAACTCTTGCAGTGTCCTGAAATGTTCGTAGGGGGTGTCCTGAGGACGCTATCTGTATTGTTCGATGGCAAGTTGAAAGTGTTCTAAGAACTGTCTCAGTGTCCTGAAATGTCCGTATATAAACAAAATGGGGCTGTGTATTAAGAACTCACGCGTTGTCCTGAAATGTTCGTAGGGGTTGTCCTGAAGACGCTGTCCATATTGTTCGATGGCAAGTTGAAAGTGTTCTAAGAACTGTCTCGGTGTCCTGAAATGTTCGCAAATAAACAAAATGGGGGTGTGTTCTAAGAACACACGTGTTGTCCTGAAATGTTCGTAGGGGGTGTCCTGAGGACTCTGTCGGTATTTTTCGTTGTCGAGTTGTAAGTGTTCTAAGAACTCTCGTGGTGTCCTGAAATGTTCGCAGGGGGTGCCCTGAAGACGCTGTCCATATTGTTCGATGGCAAGTTGAAAGTGTTCTAAGAACACTCGGGGTGTCCTGAAATGTTTGCAAATAAACAAAATGGGGGTGTTCTGAGGACGCTGTCCGTATTGTTCGTTGTCGAGTTGAAAGTGTTCTAAGAACTCTCGCGGTGTCCTGAAATGTTCATAGGGGGTGTCCTGAAGACACTGTCCATATTGTTCGATGGCAAGTTGAAAGTGTTCTAAGAACTTTCGCGTTGTCCTGAAATGTTCGTAGGGGTGTTCTGAAGACGTTGTCCATATTGCTCGATGGCAAATTGAAAGTGTTCTAAGAACCCTGGTAATGTCCGCGGACATATAGGGGCCAATTCATAGAATTCGGCGCACAAGTGGCGCACGCGGCTGGCGCACAGTGTGCGCGTGCGGTAGTCTGCGCCAGCCGCGTGCGCCGAAACACATTCAGGCGCACAGCGTATTCATGGATTCCAACATCCACAACCAGCCGTGGCGCAGAGTGGCGCAGCGACCCTGCAGCAGCGTCAGTTACGCCCCCAAGAACGCCCCTTGCGCAGGGAAAAGCCATCAAAATCCCCAATCCAGCGCAAAGGGCAGCAGCAAACGCAGAGCGGGGAGCGTGTATTTCAGGGGTGTGCGGGTGTCCCCACACGCGATAGGCCTGGGTACGTGTATTACAGGGGTGCGCGAGAAAATCTACATGCGATTGGCCTGGGTACGTGGATTTCAGGGGTGCGCGAGAAATTCTACACACGATTAGCCTGGGTACGTGTATTACAGGGGTGCGCGAGAAAATCTACACGCGATTGGGCTGGGTACGTGGATTTCAGAGGTGCGCGAGAAATTCTACACGCGATTGGCCTGGGTACGTGGATTTCAGGGGTGCGCGAGAAATTCTACACGCGATTGGGCTGGGTACGTGGATTTCAGGGGTGCGCGAGAAATTCTACACGCGATTGGCCTGGGTACGTGGATTTCAGGGGTGCGCGAGAAAATCTACACGCGATTGGGCTGGGTACGTGGATTTCAGGGGTGCGCGAGAAATTCTACACGCGATTGGGCTGTGTACGTGGATTTCAGGGGTGCGCGAGAAATCCTACACGCGATTGGGCCTGTGCGAGTGGGGCAGTGTATTACGTAGGTGTGCGGGAAGTTGAAGAGGTGAATTGCCAGTGTGGGTCCTCCCAGGTCTCCCCTCTACCCCCTCCACGACCTCTGCAGGCAGCCCACACCACAGGGGACTACCCTGCACCCCTGGTCATGTCCCGCAGGCAGCCCATCCACCATGGGCATGCCCCCCAGCCAAGCCACATGTCCCCTTGCACCCCCACCCCCCAGCAGGCCCCCACTCATGTCCCCCTGCACCCCCACCCCCCAGCAGTGCAGGGGCAGCCTCCACCAGGCCCCCACCCATGTCTCCCACCACCCCCACTCCCCAGCACTGTGGGGCACCTGCCAGCAGGCTCCCACCCATGTCCAACCCATGTCTCCCAGCACCCCCACCCCCAGCAGTGCAGGGGCAGCCTCCACCAGGCCCCCACCCATGTCTCCCACCACCCCCACCCCCCAGGGGCAGCCTCCACCAGGCCCCCACCCATGTCTCCCACCACCCCCAGTCACCAGGGGCAGCCTCCACAAGGCCCCCACCCATGTCTCCCACCACCCCCACCCCCCAGCAGTGCAGGGGCAGCCTCCACCAGGCCCCCACCCATGTCCAACCCATGTCTCCCAGCACCCCCACCCCCCAGCAGTGCAGGGGCAGCCTCCACCAGGCCCCCACCCATGTCTCCCACCACCTCCACCCCCAGCACTGTGGGGCACCTGCCAGCAGGCCCCCAACCATGTCCCCTTGCACCCCCACCCCCCAGCAGGCCCCCAACCAAGTCTCCCACCACCCCCACCCCTCCAGTCACCAGGGGCAGCCTCCACCAGGCCCCCACCCATGTCTCCCACCACCCCCACCCCTCCAGTCACCAGGGGCAGCCTCCACAAGGCCCCCACCCATGTCTCCCACCACCCCCACCACCCAGTCACCAGGGGCAGCCTCCACAAGGCCCCCACCCATGTCTAACACCACCCCCACCCCTCCAGTCACCAGGGGCAGCCTCCACCAGGCCCCCACCCATGTCTCCCACCACCCCCACCCCTCCAGTCACCAGGGGCAGCCTCCACCAGGCCCCCACCCATGTCTCCCACCACCCCCACCCCTCCAGTCACCAGGGGCAGCCTCCACCAGGCCCCCACCCATGTCTCCCACCACCCCCACCCCTCCAGTCACCAGGGGCAGCCTCCACCAGGCCCCCACCCATGTCTCCCACCACCCCCACCACCCAGTCACCAGGGGCAGCCTCCACCAGGCCCCCACCCATGTCTCCCACCACCCCCACCCCTCCAGTCACCAGGGGCAGCCTCCACCAGGCCCCCACTCATGTCCCCCTTGCAACCCCACCCCCCAGCACTGTGAGGCACCTGCCAGCAGGCCCCCAACCATGTCCCACTCATGTCCCCTTGCACCCCCACCCCCCAGCACTGTGGGGCACCTGCCAGCAGGCCCCCAACCATGTCCCACTCATGTCCCCTTGCACCCCCACCCCCCAGCACTGTGGGGCACCTGCCAGCAGGCCCCCAACCATGTCCCCTTGCACCCCCACCCCCAGCAGGCCCCCACTCATGTCCCCCTGCACCCCCACCCCCTAGCACTGTGGGGCACCTGCCAGCAGGCCCCCAACCATGTCCCCTTGCACCCCCACCCCCCAGCAGGCCCCCAACCATGTCTCCCACCACCCCCACCCCTCCAGTCACCAGGGGCAGCCTCCACCAGGCCCCCACCCATGTCTCCCACCACCCCCACCCCCAGCAGTGCAGGGGCAGCCTCCACCAGGCCCCCACCCATGTCCAACTCATGTTCCCCACCCAACATGTCATCACAATCCAGAACCCTGGTCTCTATGGTCAGCCCCCAAATGCAAAACACCCACCCGAGTATTGCATCCACCCACTCATAATTTGCAATTACATCACAGAACACCAATTGCAAGTTCCGAAACAAACACATGTCCCTCACATATACCCAATGGGTGTCAGTGAATCTCAAAACACAGAACATGAAATGCATGAAAACAATGAGATACCACACATTGAAGTTCAACAAAAAAATAATGTATTAAAGGAAACATGAATAGTATCAAAAATGAAGAAACAGAAATGTGAATGTAAAAAAATGAAAAGAAGCATGTCCGTTCAAAATAAAAAAAATAAAAATATTGAAATCCAAAGTAATGTTGTACAAAGTCAATGTCCACAAAACAAAATCCAATGGGAAATAAAAATAAAAGCCATTGATCCATGGAGAATGTTAAAAAAGAAAGTATGTACAAGACTACAGCTATGTACAATGCAAGAAGCCAGGGTCCATTATCCCAACAAAATAAAGGAAACCTATCTAACTACACTAACTAATAAAAAAAATATATACAAAAATGTGGCCAATGTCCAAAAGGTCCAAATGAAACAAAAACAAAAATGAAACCTAACACTACCTACATAACTATGTACAAGGGCAGCGGGCTAGTTCCACGGCTCACTTCTGGATGTGCCGGGCCAGGGCATCATCAAACTCCTCCTCAATGTCCCGGAGGCGGTCCTCCTCCATGGCCCCGAGGGTCCGCAGGGCCGTCGACGTGTCCACCTCCAAACCCCTGCGGATTGCCTCGAGGCACTCGGCCCGCCTCAGGGCCCTCTGCATGGAGTTCTCCGCCCTGACCATTGAGAGCCGTGCCTCTTCCGCCCGCTGCCGCTCCGCATCTATGGCGTGGCCCAACCGCTGCCACACGGAAGACACTTTTTGTCCTGGGTCCTCCTGCCCTCCGGCCGATGCCTGCCCCTCCGATGTCGAAGGCCCCGAGCCTTCATGGCTCCCACCATGGTGCTGCTGCTGCTGTGCCTCTGCCCCTGCACTGCCTCCTGCTGCCTGCACATCCTCCGCCGGCTGGGGTGCAGTCGTTGACGTGGCCACCCCTGCTGGACGTCCAACTCCCGACTGTGGCAGGGATGCCTCCTCCACCAGCCTGGCCGCACCGTCAGAGGCAGCTCCACAGGGCACCCAGGTGACTGATGGGTGGGAAGATGGCACAGAGGACGACTGGCGCGTAGGGGGTCCAGCTGAGGAGGGGGTCGTGGCAAGCCCCATCAGACGGAGGAATCCGGCCTGGGTGACCTGTCCCAGCAGGCTGACGTGGTCAACGAGCCATTCGAGATGACGTGCAGTCTCTTCATGAAAAGACTGCAGGTCACCTCGCATGGCCCGTTGACGCAACGCCACACCAGCCAGGACAGGCTCAACCCGGGCCTGGATAGCCACGTCCGCAGGCAGAGGAAGGCCAGTTGACGTCAGCTCATCCCCTGCCTGAAAACTGGTCTGGACATAGGCATCCCTGCTGGTGCAAGATGATGCAGGGACAGGATCAGGGACAGGATTGCACACAGGCACCTCCGCGGCGGCCTGTGCTGCCTCCTGTCCCTGGTCCTGCACTGCACCACTAGCACCAGTGGGATCCCCACCCCCAGACCCCGTCTCTGGTGCTTGCACGGCCTCCTCCTCCACCAAACCCCCCACCAACCTGGATGACTCTGTGCCATCTTCCCCCGTTGGGCCCTGTGGGGTCCCAGCTGCCCCTTCTGCTGCCGAGGAGTCCAACTGCAACCTCCGCCTCTTGGACCTCCCCCCGGCAGCTGCGGCCTGGGACGCGGCACCGGACTCCTCACTCCCCGACGAGATGACAACATGGGAGGGGAGCCGGGCCTTGCGTCTCCGGCTGGCGGTGGGATCCCCACTGCTGTGCTCCACAGCACCTTCTCCGCCCTCTTCATCAGTTGACGCTGCAGACAGGGAGAAACAAAACACACGCATCAGGGCAATGTACAATGGACACATACACACATGACAGTTGTACATGAGTGGCATTGGCAAACCTCAGACATGTCATCACGATCCCCAACACACATGTCATTACAACTCGCACACACGAGCCATACCACAGCCATATCGCAACTGCCAACACCATCCATACACATACAACAGCATGAGCAGCCAAAGGTGAGCCAGACATCACATGCAACACAGGAAGTGCACCACACATGTACACACACCACCACACTTGCATGCATGTGTACACCTCTGGCAAGTGTCGCAGTGTTCAGACGGGCATCCATGTCACATCTGCCCATCAGGCTTCCACATACCGCTGTCACATGCATCCATGTTGCATCACTGTTGCACCCTTGTCAAATACACACACATGCCCATGTACACAGCGCTGATACATGCAGCTGAAAACAACATACATGCGTGACATCACGGACATGTCTACTCACATACACATTCATACAAACTTGTGTGCCCACACAACTGCATTTGGCATGCAAGCCCACACACACAGGCACCATCCATGTCTCACACATTACAGCCCTCGCATGTGTCAGCCCCACGGACCTGTACACCCGCACCCATACTCGACCCCATACAAACAGATGTGCAACCTGCACACTACTGAACAATCACCACACGCACTGCTCACAATCAGGATGCATGTACACTCACCGCTCGACTCCAGACGGGTCTGCCTCTCAAGGACCTGGACGTGGAGCGCTGGGGATATGTGTTCCAGGACCCTCATCTGTTCCTCCGACAAGTGGCCCCGGCGCCCCTTGGCATCCGCTGCCTTCAAGAGGCGCCGGGCCTTGTTCAGGGTCCTGGACCTGAAGTCCTCCCAGCGCTTCTTGACATGTTGGAAGTCGCGGACTGCCACCCCCTCCGCGTTGATGGCAGTCACGATGTCAGTCCAGATCCGAGTCCGTCCTTCCTTGTCGGCGCGGGAACTTCCAAAGAGGGCATCATACTGCCCCAGGACTTGCTCCACCAGGACACCAACTTCGGTGGCACTGAAGCTGGTGCCCCTCTGCCTCTCTGGCCGGGGGTTGTCAGTGGTCACAGATGGAGTTTGCCCCGTCATGACAACCCCAGAGGCAGGAGTGGGTGGGCAACTGGGTCCTGGGGCTGGGCTGTGGAGCGATGGAATCCCAGTCGGGAGTCTTTGGTTCCAGCAGGGGTGGTCACACCAACAGCACCCCTGGCTGATGTGCAGGCAGCAAATGGCAGGGCACGTGGGCAGCAGGCAGTCAGGCAGCAGCAGATGGCAGGTGGGAGCGTGCTCGGGGCTCTGGGGGGCAGTAGTTCGGCCTTCTGGGCAGGAGCGTGGTCTTCCGTGTGCTTACGCGTGGCCAGCTTGATACGGAGTGATTTGGCACGTGAAAATTCTGCACGTCAGCGTGTAATTCGAGGAAAGGCCCTTAGCGCGTAAGCGCGTCTGCACGCATACGCATTTTCATTGGACCAAAGGCCCTCAGCGCGTGAGCGCGTCTGTGACGTGACGTGCGAGGGAGTATCCCTCATTGCACGTGATGACAGAACACACGTGGATTTCAACCAATCGCGTGTGAAAGTTCACGGCACCCCGGAACACACGTACCCAGGCCAATGGCGTCACGTACCCAGGCCAATGGCGTGTGGAACTACCCGCGCACCCCGAAACACACGTACCCAGGCCAATGGCGTGTGGAACTACCCGCACACCCCGAAACACACGTACCCAGGCCAATCGCGTGTACGCTCGCTCCCCTCCGATCACACGCGATGACACCCGAATACGGGAAACCAACGAGTCCGCCCACACGGAGGCGTCCCACGCCCGCGCACAGCATAAAAGTGCGCGCAAACAACAAACGCGTATATACAGCGACGATGAATGCCCCATTTGTTGCTGCACTGATTGTGGGACACCGCAGGAGGAGGAGAATAGCCAGGACACGCATTTTTGCACCACGGACAAGCCTTTTTGGGATGCCTGACGACCAGGTCTACGGCAGGTATAGGTTTCCACCCCATATCATCCTAGACCTGGTCAGGGAGTGGGAAGATGACCTCACATCCCCCACCCTTTGCTCCCAAGCATTGAGCCCCTTGGAGCAGCTGCTCAATGTCTTGCATTTTTTGGCCACTGGGTCGTTTCAGCGGACCACTGCCATAGTGGGGGGGGTCTCACAGGCCACGCAGTCACGCTGCCTACTCCAGGTACTGGCAATCATGACAGCGCGCCCCTCAGTCCGCAGGCACATATACATGCCCAGAACACCCGCAGAAAGGCAGGCCGTTGTCCTGGATTTTTTCAGGGTGGCACACTTCCCCAAAGTGCTCGGTGCCATAGATTGCACCCATGTGGCCCTACGTCCACCTAGGGCCACTGAGCACATCTACCGAAACCGCAAGCACTGGCATTCCATCAATGTACAGGTGGTATGCGATGCAAAGGGAATCATCACCTCTGTCTATGCAAACTACCCTGGCTCCACCCATGACAGTTTCATATACAGAATGTCCGCCCTGAGCCGGGCCCTGGAAGCTGGGCAGCATGGCGACACATGGCTCCTAGGTCAGTACAAATGCCCTTGCACATGCATGCAAGTCACACACAGACAAATATCCCAACCCTAATAATCTCAATTATTATCACCTCCCCAGGGGACAGTGCCTACCCTCTGAGCAACCACATGATGACGCCAATCCGGAACCCCACCACACCACCCCAGGTAAGATACAACGCCGCCCATATTGCAACCAGGGGCATAGTGGAGCGCACATTCGGAGTGCTCAAGTCACGTTTCCGCTCCCTTGACCGCTCTGGTGGGCAACTACTCTATGCACCACCAGTAGTGTGCAGGATCATTGTGGCAGCATGTGTCCTGCACAATGTTGCAACACGGCAGGGCGTCCCGGTGGACATGGTGGTGCCCCCACATCCCCAACCACAGGCACAGGCGCTGCCCATGGGAGGGGACAGGGCACGTGGCGAGGAAGCCCGGACCCAGCTTGTGGCCACATTTTTCACCTAAACTCCCACCCCTGCGGAGTGCACACAGGCCTGGCACATACCAGGTGACAATCGATGATGACAAAGTGACAGTCAACTGTCACAACCCTACCACCCTGAGATAGTTGCCATGGAAGTGCCACATCGTCTGCATCCCTAGCTACTTAAACACAAGCTATCCTGTGCAACCAAAATGCACACATATGACATGTGACATGACATGGGCCATACACAAGTATTCCAAGGCGCAATGAGGCAGGGGTGGGGAACAAAGGAACACAGAGAACGGTACTACTAGGCCAGGTGTCATTGAGATTGTGCAAGTGCAGGGGTAGGGGGAAGGGAAAAGTGCAAGGGGAAGGGTGGGGGGGGAGTCCAGTACAGGGGAAGTAGGCCAAAAGAATAATACATAGGTCGCCTGGTGGCAACTGCAAAGATAAGTGCAGACAAGTGCTGGGAAGGGAGGGCTGTAGGGATAGAGAGACAGTACTGCAGTGCAGGGGTTGCCAGGGTGGCAGTGCAAGTGGACAGTGGCTGGGCCAGGGACCGAGGTTGGTGAGAGTGTCCCAGTGGTAGCTCCTGTGCAGTTCCAGTGAAGAATTCTGCAAGGGAGAGGCAGAGAGTAAGCAGAAGCAAAGAGGAAGGTCTTGAGGTGCTTCCAGAACTGGAGATGGTTCCCCTCAAGTTCAAGTCAGGCAGGAAGTCTGTTCCAGGGGGAGGGCCCTGCTGCGGAGAGAAACCTACCCCCAGCTAGTTGCTCTGAGAAGCGGATGACCTGGACATGCAAGGTGTGCATCACACACACCTGCAAAACAGGCCATGGCCATCACTGTCATGTCACTCAAACCCTCCCAAACATCAACATGACATGGCAAGCAATACCCATACACTGACGCAGTAACAATAAGGTACACATTGCCATGTCCTAAATGTACAGTGGCATCGGACAATGATGCCTGACCCGGAATCAGATGAAATGACAGACCAACAAAATGTCCCACCCAAAATAAGTCGTTTCCAAATGCATTGCAACAGTCGTAGACGTAACATCACAATGAATGCCTGTCTATATGCACATTATGCATTGCAAAATCAACTCTGCAGCTCATGTGTGCAGTGTCCCACTCCTGCATCACACTGCTCAGCGCACAGCACAGTGAACAACCATTGCGTGTGATGCACACCCTGAGCATCACATCTAAGTGACAGACTACATCAAACATCAAATTTGGCATGTACTGGAACCATAATCGGTCACAGAACATGTGCTGCCGGGACACAGTGGGCACCAGAAGGCAAACAGTGTACACGTGGATATGCAAGGGTGGGAGTACATGGAGTGCATCCGAGTACAAGTGTGTGGTTCTGCAGGGACATGCACTCCACATATGCATGTGCACTCAAGTGACCATCAGTGTTCCCTACACATCACATGTGAACATCCACCATGTGTACACCCCAGCATGTCAAACCACAACTATCCCCTCGCACCTGAAAGGAAAACACAACACATGAACAGGCATTGATCAGCAGAACACAACATGTACATAGGACAACAACATTACAATGTCAGAGTTCCCATCACACTGCAGGGCAATGCAACTATCAACAACAACCCCCCCTCCAGCGCAAATAACCATGACCCGCTGAACAACTGCACCTGGGTCATGGAGCCTCCAACCCTCATTTCCACCTGGCCACAGGATCACCTTTACCCTTCGTGTCCATCTCCCACCTTGTGTGTAAAAAGATGCCTGAACCCTCAGAATCCACACTCATTTCCAAAATCACAAAATCCAAGGCATGAAAACGAACCCAAACACCCTCCAGTAGATGACTTGACGTAGCAGTACCTCACAAACGCCAAGTGCTACCACAATGATGCAACAACCAAGGTAGCACAGCAGAACAATGTCACGACAGGATGTGAGACATGTGTGGTACATGACATAGGATGATGCACCATGAATGGATGTGTACTGTCACAGGTCCCCTGTCCAGGCGCGGGAGTCTCATGAAACAACCACCCACACCATGTCCCGGGTGCCTGCAAGGTCAAACTCACACAGGCCCCTGAGATCATGGTGGGGAATGAGGTTCAGGGATATGCAGTCGGGACAGGTGTAGACACACTGGATGACTGGAATGAGTGGCAGTTGAGGGGAGGAGGAATGACACATGAAACTAGGGAATGCACGAAAATGTACAACCTGCATGAACACATACACAATCCTAACAAACTTGGACATCATTGTCATGGCCTTCTGTAGTCCAGGCTCAGGAGTGGTACGAACCAACCACCCCCTCTAGGGTTTTGGCGCCTGCAAGTTCGGGGCTTACACAGGCATCCGCAACCCCAGTGGGGAAAGAGGGTCAGGGAACGTTGCTTGGATAGGCACGGGAAGCAGGAACACCGGGTAGAGGGTACAGGTTTCATAATTGCATAGGATCACGGGTGATTAGTGAAAAAAACATACCAAATAGGACCACACATACATCCGTGCATCAGTACACTCCCCAGCAAGCCTATGCAGGGCAGTTTGTAAGGAAAACAACAAGACACTTAGCTCTGGTTTTGAGTGCTGGCCTCCTGCCTGCGCACTCTCAGGGCCGGTTACAGGAGCACTGCAATGCTGCAAAGAGAGACACAGTCAACAACCTGTATGTGCCAATTACACGAAAACACAACACAAAACATGCCCCATAGCAACAAACTACTCTACAAACAGACAATCCGTGCTCGATGCTTCGTACCCATATATAACATCACCCCTGTGACAGGTCATACACAGTCAATGCAGTAAGTCAGGCACTGGTGGGTGCGTGACAAATGGAACACAAAAATGTGTCACAATTCACACAACATGCAATGTTCCCTGGGTAAGCAGACAGACCCATATGGCAAGCCATGACTACAGAGCAAGTTGCGTACCACCATGACCAAAACAAAGTTGGCAGTGCATTTATCATGAAGTACGTGGAATAGACATGCACTGCACCCAAGTATGTCCCTTGCTGTATGTCCCTGTGAGCTGCCCCTTTCCATGTCTCGGAAGGCTACATGGTTGATACAAGTTCCTCAATGAACCTTGGTGTACCGCAGGGTATGTGCCACTGCCCCTGCATGTGTCCCAGACAACCCTACTATCAACAGCCATCAGTCCACAAACACATCTGAGCTGCATTGTGTGCTTCAACACCAATATTCATCTAAGCTCACCCTCAGTGCTGTGACTAAGCCTGCATGTGCAACTCGCCTGGTGCAAGCTTTGCTGTGTCGTGGCCCCCCTGTGATGCTCACCTTGCCTGGAGTTCCTTGGAACATGTCAGCAGTTCTAGGATGTGGGTCTGCAATCACTGTGGCTCTGCTCGTGCACACATGTGCATGTGGGCACCAACAAACGGGTCAGGAATTCCGTCGTCCAATGGGCCATGTCTGCTGGCAAAGGTGCTCTGGTGCCTCATCCCCCTGCAGAAAGTGCATGAAACAAATGATTAATGCATCAAAGTGATCTGTGTGTGTCTCATCAGGCATCTCATTACTTGACCATGTCAGAGAGTCCATCACAAATCACACCATCAGTCCGTCTTTGACTTCCAAAGTGTGGAACACTATCTACAGCATGAATTGCAACAGGCACGTGTACAGGAAAGATATGAGACATAATACACAATGCATAGCAATCAATGTCCACATTAATCATGACACACCCCATCTAGCTAAAGCTGAACAGTGGACAATTACACCTAAATCATCCCCACTAGGGGTGTCAACACAAGTCACAAAGCACCAGACATGCCACAGATATGACAGTCCAAAGCCCTTGTGTAAAAATCTGTAACACCGAACCATCCTTGCGAGCCCATGGATAAGGGAGGCAGGAGTGGCATATGTGAGTCAAGGAACCCAAGCAGCAAACACATACACAAGACAACCATGAAGGGCCCAGCTGGAACAGACAGTGGATGCCTTCAAAAACCACAAGGCACCGCACTGTCACATGAAAGCACAATAGACTACAAATTTTAAACTAACTCAACTATTAACTAATTACACTAACTATGGAAAACCTACATTACCTATTTAAACTAACTATCAAACAGAAACTTAACTAACTAAACTAAAAGAAAAATCAAAAATGGCCACATACGACCCGGGGGGGAGGGGAGGCACCCAGGAGGGGGGAGGTACAGGGTGCTGCTCAACATCCACATGCGATGATGCTGAGCCAAAAAAAAATACCTCCATGGGCTCAACGCCTGCACAGCACGACCTATGTGGGAGATAGATGGTCGTCCGAGTCTGGCTCATCCTGGAAAGGAGGACGTGGCACAGTAGCCTGGCCACGCCTAGCCGCAGCTTGCCCCTCGTCGGCAGCAAGTCTGCCGGACAGGTGAGCCTAGTTCTGTGTGGCGATGTTACATAGGTCTGAATGCAGAACCTCACGTGATACACGTGCTTCCTCTTGCAAGGTAGCACGTGTAACACGGAGTTCCTCCTGCAAGGCCTGGCTGGACAACCGCTGCACCTCCCGGCAAGCCTGTAGCTCAGCCGAGATGGTGCGCTCAAGCTGTGCAAACCTCTCCTCTGCCTGCTGCCTCTGGGACATCATAAGGACACCCAGAGTGGATCTGAGGGAGGCATACTCCTCCCTCAGGGCATCCATGTGCGCCTCTGCGTGAGCAGCAATTGCTTGACGCAGAGACGACATTTCAGCCTGGTGTGCCCTGTCTGAGGCCGCCATGCCCAGCCTGAGCGAGCGGGCCGTGGACCGTGCCGCCTGCTGCTGGAGAAGCACCTGCCTAGCAGGGGGGAGCACAGATCGGGCCACACGCTCCATGCTGTCAGCGATGTTTCCCATTGCTGCCCCCTGCCGTTCGGAATTGGCAGTCATGTCTTGCTCCCACTCAGTATACAGCGGTTGCGCGTGGCGACCGCGTTGCCGGGCTTGACCCCTGCGGGACCCAAGGACCGGAGGTCCTCGCTGTGTTGGCACCGCCTGCGGCTGCACGACTACATGCCCCCGTCGACGTGATGTCCCAGGCACATCAGTGACTGGTGTGGAGGGTGACCCTGCGTCCCGATCCACCACGGGCGGAGGAACCAAGACTGTCTGATCCCTCAGTGCAGGTGTCGCAGACAGAGGAGTGTCCACATCAGAATCACTCACCCCTGACACATGGACTTGATGGTCATCCAACTCAACATGGACGTCAGAGTCGTCATCAAGGCTGGACTCATAGGCAGCCAGAGACAGGATGGACTGCAGCACTTGGGGGGTTTTGTGGCCTACCACCCCACGACCCCCACTAGTGCCGGGCTGATGTGGTTTTACCAACCCTGTGTCTGGCGTGACAACACCATCCTCTGCATCCATTGCGTCATCACCTGAAAAATAGAGAGGAAAAGGTCACTACACATGTCAGAAGCACACAACACACACACACACCGACAGCAAAGGCATCCGGCAGACATGTGACACACAACATATGACCTGGCATGCATGCTGGGTCTACTTAGAATAGCCACTGTGATCAGACGTGTTGAAAGGTGGCAGTTTGCATGGAAGTGGGTCTATGCAGTGCTGAAAATGTGTACGCCAATCACTACCTACATGTACAAGCACTCCATGGTGTGTGCCAGGAAATGTGAAGGCAGTGCAATGTCAAATTCAGACATCACGTGCATTGTGTATTCAATGTGTACCATGTCTAGCAGCCAAGCACCCCTCCACCCCAGTACCAAAGCAGGGATGCCTAGCATGGTATGAAAAGGCTGCCCATACACCTGTGTATTGACAAGCACTGTTGACTGGCATCAACAGCTTAATGTGAATCAAATTACAACACTGCTAATGATGCTGGGACAGTGGGCAGGACACATGATGGAAGATCCGGAGGCCAGCCACGTGTGAAGAAGACACGACAAGAGTTGGACAGAGTCATTGGCCATTGAACAGGCTGAGGCCTGTGAGCCACACAGATTGTCATTGCCTAAACATGTGTGCAACGCAGGACTGAGCCACAGTTGACATGGGGAGGCCGATAATATGGCAGGCAATGTATGTAACCAAGGACTCATATTACAGTGATCATCCAGTCAAGGACACATAGGGGCATGCGTGCAATGCACATGGAGCATGAATGGGCACTCATGTCCCTGCGGGACATCTGACCCATGCACAGTACAAGTGGGATACCCTGCATCGAGTACTAAGGCTGTACCACACGGCATATGTCTGGCAGTTTCTAAGCTGGAAGTTAGCATCTACACAGGACACATGAACAAGAAACTACACATTGGCAAGAATGTAGCAGACCAGTGCAAAGGTGGAACTGGGGTGCAGAGTGGCGGAGGAGGGGCAAGGGAGCATGCCCACATGGAGTCCCGCATGCAGGCAGAGGAGACATGCATGACGGTAGCATTGCATTACTTACACATCAGAACCATGTACACGTCACATGTAGCAGCAATCATGCACAACACATCCCACAAGTGAAACACACACGTCCTCAACAACTACGCTTCAACACTCACTGGACTGGGCATCAAAGTCCAGCATCTCTCCCACACCTTCGACCAATTCTGGTGGTATGAACTCCGCAACGAGAGCCTCATGCGGAGTGAGTTCTTCCTCCTCTGGTGCAGGCCCACCGCCAGTCACCAGAGTCAAGTTGTAATTTGAGGCACGCTTAGCCTTAGTGCTGCGCTTAATGTCATTCCGGCGCTTTTTGCACTCCTGCGCCGAATGAACTGACATGTTCCGCAACATGCTTCCAGTGGGTGTCACGTTGGGCAGCCGTAGTCTGACTATTGGCACCCACTAGCATGTCACGGCTGTGTCCCCGCACGTAGTCCACGAGGAAGTCCAGTTCCTGCTTACAGAAAGGCTTCTTCCTCGACGTGCAGGAGGTCGTGGCTGTGTGTGGGGTCCCAGCCTGTGCTGCAGGTGCAACCTTCCTCCTCTTGGACTGTGGCGCAGACCCTGGCTGGCTAATGCCGCCCTGACCAGTATGGCCAGTGGGTTCGGTGGATTGAGCCGAGGGAGTGGCAGGTGGAGGGATGACCAAAGGCCTGACTTGTGTCAGTGGCAGCTGGGTGCCCACTAATGGACCCTGCGCAGCAACATCAGCTGTGGCAGGGTCATTGACCGCAACGGTCCTGGTTGGCAGACTCACAACCGGGGTGCTGTTGGGTGCATCTGCCCCTGCACTTGCCAACACCCGGCTGTTCGGGGCAGCAGATGACATGACTGCCCCAGGGACACGTGTCTTGGTCTGAGCAGCCCGGCGTGCCCCTATGGTTTCCCCCCTGGCCTGTTGGAGATCTACCAAGGGCTCTTCAAGTGCCAACGCAGCCTGCGCTGGCAGACCCTGAGCCTGGGTGGCGGTGTCCACAGCTGCACCTGCAGCTACCACTAACCTTGGGCCCGTGGCAGTCGATGGAACGGACTGCTGGGTCATACGGGTGCCAGTGCCAGATGCAGGAGCTGCATCCCCCGGAACCACAGGGGGTGGTGGCATGGCTGCACCGACACATGGCACAACATTGTGCTCAAGTGGCGCACCCCTGCCTCTTCCCCCTCTGTGGCTGCCCTGGACACCCTGGAGTCCCCCTACTCCCTGATCACCACGGCCACGTCCCCGACCACACCCGCCACGAGGAGTACGCCCAGCTGAGGCGCCCCTCACCTTTGGTGGCCTCCCAACCATGGCACAGATGTAATAGTGCTGGCACAGATGGAGTGGTGCCAATGGGAGGTGTACACCACAATTGTCCTGGGCAATTGGGGTGAAGGGGGTGGGAAGCAAGATGTTAACAGCCCCCCTGCACCTGCAAGGCTGTATGTGACCCCGGTGATGTGGTGACGGGTCACGCAACGCTCAGGCACCCCAAAACTGCAGTAAAACCGTGCACGCAACCCTGCAGCCTACGTGCGTGGATTTGACCTCCCGCAGTACGCGGTGGCACCCAGTAACACGAATAACGCGTACGCGTGGGACACGCAGGCTACGATGAGATCGAAAATGGGTGCAATACACAGGGGCACCCGCAGTGGGAAAAGGAGCGTTTGTGACTCACCGTCTGACTAGCGCGATGCAGAAAAACATGCGTAGCCAATACCCCCGCCAAAAGAAGAGATACGTCCTTGAGAGCTGTGAAGTAGATGGCGCGCGAAACAACTGGAAGCAGCAACGCACGTCGGTCTCCACGGAAGGCACGTACAGCGAACTGCTGGGCCCGCTCACCTTTAACCCGTGCTGAGGGAAACGCACGCGCGCGTCACGTCACATGCGGACGTGCAGTTTTTCATGCGCGATTACGCGCATTACACGCGGACGTGCAGTTTTTCACGCGCGATTACGCGCATTACACGCGGACATGCAGTTTTCCACACGCGATTAGCCTGGGTACGTGTTTTTCCGGGTGTGCGGGTAGTTCCACACGCGATTAGCCTGGGTACGTGTGTTCCGGGGTGGCGTGAACTTTCACACGCGATTGATTGAAATCCACGTGTGTTCTGTCATCACGTGCAATGAGGGATGCACCCTCGCACGACACGTCACAGACGCGCTCACGCGCTGAGGGCCTTTGGTCCAATGAAAATGCGTATGCGTGCAGACGCGCTTACGCGCTACGGGCCTTTCCTCGAATTACACGCTGACGTGCAGATTTTTCACGTGCCAAATCACTCCGTATCAAGCTGGCCACGCCAATACACACGGAAGTCCACGCTCCTGCCCAGAAGGCCGAATCACTGCCCCCCAGTGCCCCGAGCAGCCTCCCACGTGCCATCTGCTGCTGCCTGCCTGCCTGCCTGCTGCCACCGTGCCCTGCCATTTGGTGCCTGCACATCAGCCATCTGCAGGGGTCCAGTTGCTGTGTCGACCCCTGCTGGAACAGTAGACTCCCGACTGGGATACCATCGCTCCACAGCCCAGCCCCAGGACCCAGTTGCCCACCCACGCCTGCCTCGGGGGTCGCCATGTCGGGGCAAGCACCATCTGAGACCAGTGGCGACCCCCAGCCAGAGAGGCAGAGGGCCACCAGCTTCAGTGAGAAGGAAGTTGGTGTCCTGGTGGAGCATGTCCTGGGGCATTATGATGCCCTCTTCGGAAGACCACGCGCCAACAACGAAGGACGGGAGAGGATCTGGGACGATGTAGTGGTTGCCATCAACGCGGAGGGGGTGGCAACCCGCGACATCAAGCACATCAAGAAGCGCTGGGAGGACTTGAGGTCCAGGACCCTCAATAAGGCCCGGCGCCTCGCGGAGGGGGGCCGGGCACGCCTGAGTGACATCCAGATGAGGGTCCTGGAACGCGTAGACCCAGCGCTCCACGCCCAGATCCTTCGGTGGCAGACCCATCTGGAGTTGGCCGGTAAGTGGCCAAGCATTACTGTGTGAGACAGGGCATGTTGCAGTGTGCTGGTTGTCTGATACCTGCCTGTATGTGTGACATAGGCCATGTACGTATGTGTGTGTGCAGGGACATCATGATCAGGCATGTGAGTACAGTGATGTGTGAACCACATGGTTGGTGCATGTGTTCTATTGCAACATGGGGGGCTCTGTGCGGAATGGACACATGGAAGCATGGCAGTCTCTGTTCCTGGACATGGGTGGGGGTGAGGGATGGGTGCTGGTCCCATGTACACGTATGGTGCCCATGTGTGTGTGTCTGAACTGCGTGTCTGTGACTTGTAACTGCCATGGATGCATGACACATATCTGTGACAATGTTCAGATTCACTGATGCAGCCTAGTCATCCTTGTATCCACTGCGTCTGTGGTGTACGAGGCCAGATGGATGGAACTACGGTGAGGTGTGTGCATGTGATGGCAAGACCCATGATGCATGTGAGTTTAAAACCAACATTGTATGAATCATGAGTCCCTTGGTCATGTATGCCAATGTCCATGGCATGCGCCATGCCTGTTACTGTATGTGTTTTGCCTGCACTGACCCATGTGTTGTGGCGGGACATGATGGAAGTGATGTATGACAGTGCCACTCATCTGCTGTTGCTTCCTGTCTAGGGGACCATTGTACAGTACCCTGATGCTTGTGTTCTATGTCTCCCTCTACACAGTGGCAAGTGAAGAAGAGGGCGGAGAAGGCGCTGTGGAGCAGAGCGGCGGGGATGCCACCACGGCTGCAGCGGAAGGGGTGGGTGAGCCCCCACAGGGGCTTGCACCGGCGGAAGACGGCGTGGAGACATCCAGGTTGGTGGTTTCCACAGAGGGGGAGGAGGCCGCTACTGAGCCACACATGGGGCCTGGTGGGGGCATCCCCGCTGGTGCAAGTGGTGCAGTCCAGGGCCAGGGGCAGGAGGCAGCACATGTCGTCGTGGAGGTGCCTGTGCATGTCACTGTCCCTGACACTGTGACTGCACCACCATGCACCAGCAGGGATGCCCCATCCCAGGCCCGTCCGCAGGTAGGGGAGATGTCCATGTCATCTGACACTCCTCTACCTGCGGACGAGGGGACCCCTGGCCGTGTGGAGAGGGTCCTGATTGGTGTCGCGTTGCGCACGGCTGGCATTCGTGATGAGGTGCATGCTTCCCGGGAGGAGCATGCACATCATCACGAAGAGCACCGTGCGTACGTGAACCATTTGGGAGCCGCCATGGTCGGGGGTTTCCTACATGTGTGTGGCCTTCTGGCGACCCTCTCCTCCTCTGTGGAGGCTATGCGCCAGTCGTGCTCCATGCCGTCTTCCGGCCCAGATGCCACCAGGGCCCCCTGTGGACCTGCCCCGACCAACGCAGCCAGCTCGGTGAGGACCCCATCCCTGCCACAGTCGGGAGTCGAAGGTCCAGCAGGGGTGGACACACCAGCAACTGTCCCCCTGCAGATGGAGGATGTGCCGGCATCATCTGGCAGGGCACGTGCACGATGGCATCGGTGGATTCCATCAGCCTGGATGCCGTCGTGCTGGCAGAGGCAGTGGCGTCGGAGGCAGCAGCAGGCTCGACGTGGGAGGCATCATGGCTCGGGGCCATCAAGATCAGAGGGGCAGGCATCGGCCGGAGGGCAGGAGAACCCTGGGATGGCAGTGTCTTCCGTGTGGGAACAGTTGGTCCAGCGGATAGGTGTGGAGCGGCAGCGGGCGGAAGAGGAGCGGCTCACCATGGTCAGGGCGGAGTTCTCCATGCGTCGGGCGTTGAGGCGGGCTGAGTGCCTCGAGGAAGCTCGCAGGGAGTTTGAGGTGGACACGGGGTTGTCCCTGCGAGACCTCGGGGCCAGGACAGAGTCCCGCCTCCGGGACATCGACATGGAGTTCGAGGATGCCCTGGCCGGCAACATCACAGAGTGAGCCGCAGGACTTGCCCGCTGCCATTGTATATAGTTCTTTAGTTAGTTAGTGTTAGGTTTCCTTTATTTTTTAAGTTATTTTTGGACCGCTCGGACAATGGCCACTTTTCTGTATATATTTTTATTATTAGTTAGTAGTAGTAGGTTTAATTTATGGTGTTGGGCTCATGGACCCTGGGATATTCTTGTACATAGTTTGATGTTTGGAAAACATTTGTTGGATTTATATTTGTGTTCACCATGAGTCAATGGTTTTTCCTTATTTTTCCCCCCATTATTTTGCTTTGGACTACATTAGTTTTTGGATTCCTTTGTTTTTTGATTTTTTCTATTTGTTCTCGGACATGGACCATTTGTTTTGTCATCCCCATTGTTGTGTGTTTTATTTCTTTACTTCATTTTCATCTTTAATACATATATTTATTACTTACATTTGTGGTATTTTCTCATTGGTTTCATGCATGTCATGATATGGGTTTTGACATTCACTTGCACCCATTGTGTATGTGTGTGTGAGGGACATGTGTTCATTTACATACTTGCCATTGGGGTTGTATCATGTAATTGCATCTACTATGTGGGTGGATGCAATCCTTGCCTGGGTGTTTGTGCTGGGTATGCTGCCCATTACTGCCATGATTGCGTTTCGTCAGGACCTGGGGGCAGGGGGACATGGTTGGGGGCCTGCTGGCAGGTGCCCCACAGTGCTGGGGGGTGGGGGTGCAGGGGGACATGAGTGGGGGCCTGCTGGGGGGTGCCCCACAGTGCTGGGGGGTGGGGGTGCAAGGGGACATGAGTGGGACATGGTTGGGGGCCTGCTGGCAGGTGCCCCACAGTGCTGGGGGGTGGGGGTGCAAGGGGACATGAGTGGGGGCCTGCTGGGGGGTGGGGGTGCAAGGGGACATGAGTGGGGGCCTGCTGGCAGGTGCCCCACAGTGCTGGGGGGTGGGGGTGGTGCAGGGGGACATGAGTGGGGGCCTGCTGGGGGGTGCCCCACAGTGCTGGGGGGTGGGGGTGCAAGGGGACATGAGTGGGACATGGTTGGGGGCCTGCTGGCAGGTGCCCCACAGTGCTGGGGGGTGGGGGTGCAGGGGGACATGAGTGGGGGCCTGCTGGGGGTGGGGGTGCAAGGGGACATGGTTGGGGGCCTGCTGGCAGGTGCCCCACAGTGCTGGGGGGTGGGGGTGCAAGGGGACATGAGTGGGACATGGTTGGGGGCCTGCTGGCAGGTGCCCCACAGTGCTGGGGGGTGGGGGTGCAAGGGGGACATGAGTGGGGGCCTGCTGGGGGGTGGGGGTGCAAGGGGACATGGTTGGGGGCCTGCTGGCAGGTGCCCCACAGTGCTGGGGGGTGGGGGTGCAGGGGGACATGAGTGGGGGCCTGCTGGGGGGTGGGGGTGCAAGGGGACATGGTTGGGGGCCTGGTGGCAGGTGCCCCACAGTGCTGGGGGGTGGGGGTGCAAGGGGACATGAGTGGGACATGGTTGGGGGCCTGCTGGCAGGTGCCCCACAGTGCTGGGGGGTGGGGGTGCAAGGGGACATGAGTGGGGGCCTGCTGGGGGGTGGGGGTGCAAGGGGACATGAGTGGGACATGGTTGGGGGCCTGCTGGCAGGTGCCCCACAGTGCTGGGCGGTGGGGGTGCAAGGGGACATGAGTGGGGGCCTGCTGGGGGGTGGGGGTGCAAGGGGACATGAGTGGGACATGGTTGGGGGCCTGCTGGCAGGTGCCCCACAGTGCTGGGGGGTGGGGGTGCAAGGGGACATGTGGCTTGGCTGGGGGGCATGCCCATGGTGGATGGGCTGCCTGCGGGACATGACAGGGGTGCAGGGTAGTCCCCTGTGGTGTGGGCTGCCTGCAGAGGTCGTGGAGGGGGTAGAGGGGAGACCTGGGAGGACCCACACTGGCAATTCACCTCTTCAACTTCCCGCACACCCACGTAATACACTGCCCCACTCGCACAGGCCCAATCGCGTGTAGGATTTCTCGCGCACCCCTGTAATACACGTACCCAGGCCAATCGCGTGTAGATTTTCTCGCGCACCCCTGTAATCCACGTACCCAGGCCAATCGCGTGTAGATTTTCTCGCGCACCCCTGTAATACATGTACCCAGGCCAATCGCGTGTAGCATTTCTCGCGCACCCCTGAAATCCACGTACCCAGGCCAATCGCGTGTAGATTTTCTCGCGCACCCCTGTAATACACGTACCCAGGCCAATCACGTGTAGAATTTCTCGCGCACCCCTGGAATCCACGTAGCCAGGCCAATCGCGTGTAGATTTTCTCGCGCACCCCTGTAATACACGTACCCAGGCCAATCACGTGTAGAATTTCTCGTGCACCCCTGAAATCCACGTACCCCGCTCAATCGCGTATTTAACTTCCCGCACGCCACTTTTTTGATGCGCTGGGACTCTACCGCCTGCCTTCGTGTGGCGGCCGTGTTTCAGCTTGTGCGTGTCTTTGGCTGTGCGTGGCTTTGCCCTATTCGATTCCATGAATACG
Organism: Ambystoma mexicanum; assembly: GCF_040938575.1. Classification (NCBI taxonomy): domain Eukaryota; kingdom Metazoa; phylum Chordata; class Amphibia; order Caudata; family Ambystomatidae; genus Ambystoma; species Ambystoma mexicanum. The sequence continues at coordinate 1,203,463,956 of NC_090921.1, read as the reverse complement.
TGTGGTTCGAGTGCGTGTGGGCGTTCCGTCTGCTTCCCTGCAGTACATCCCCAGTTACGCCCTTATTTTCGCGTGTTGTTCCCCATTCCGCGCGTTACGCCCCATGTCCTGCCCACTTTCTGGTGTGTGCGCTGAGGTTGTGCGCTTTCACTGTGCGCGTCGCGCACGCCTTTCGCGATGTTGCAGTGACTTGTGCGCCATGCACGGGTTTGGCGCACATCCCGCGGTGAACACGCGCAGAGACTTCCATGAATCGCACGCGTGCGCCTGTTTTTTTCCGCTTGCGCCTGCTTGCGCCTGCTTGCGCGTAGATTTTCGGAGCACGTTTGTTCCATGAATCGGCCCCTAAAAGTTTCCATAGGCCATAGTTGAAATGTTTTACTCTATGGGTGTGATATGCTGCGGTGGCTGTGGCCAGGGCATGGCCATTTGGCCATGCACCCAAAAATCTATGCCCTGGCCACAACCACCGCAGCATATCACATTTATAGTTGCTTATAACTTTGGGTCAAAAACAAATTTATAAGGAACAAAGTTATAAGATACTATGGGTGTGATATGCTGTGATGGTTGTGGCCAGGGCATAGAGTGTATAATATACTTACTGTTTGGTTTAGTAACTGGAGTACATGTATTTCTTATTAATTTCTGTGATAAAAGAAAATAGCATGTTAGTATTAGTATTTTGTAATTACTTTTTACATTGTATAATCAACATTTTGTTTTTGGACCCTCATATTTAGTAGATTACAAACCAGAGTACTCTGCAATTTGCTCAGTTTCTGTGTTGTTGCTAAAATCATTGGGTCTGTGGGAGAAAAAAAATCCATGTTGGATTAAAAAAAAAAACCTTTTTCTGTTATGCTACAGTTTATGTGTTTGTTTGTTTTCAGTGTTCATTTGTTGTTTTTGGCTAATGCTTTATACATTGGGTTGTTGCATTTTTTTTGGAGCAGTAACATATTTATTTGTTTGGATATTATGAAATTTTGGGGCAGTTAGATAAAAGTAGGCATATTCTAACTGTCTATTTTTTGATATATTTTAGTGGTATTGATTTATCTGTTTGGATATTGTTAAATTTTGGGACAGTTAGATACCAATTGGCGTATTCTAATTGTCTACTTTTTGCTTTAATTTAGTGGTATTCATTTATGTGATTAAGTGTAGAATCTTTCGGCAGTTAGATAGCTTTTGGAATATTCTAACAGTTTATATTTTTTACTACAAGTTTACTTGAGGTTTAAGTACAGTTTAGTTATCAAATTTTGGTTGTAAGAACATTAAATAAGCGTTTGTAAGATTTGCTGGTAATCTCTGCTTTAGAGTAATGGTATTATCATTACATTGAAACCATCCACATTTCTTTTTTATATATGCAGTGTAGTGCCCTGAATTGGTTGTGGCTCCTGCGTGGTAGATTATACCTATTGTTGTGAAGGTTTTCTTACCAAGTGATATTTGACCATGTGTGAATCCAGTCAGCTTGCAGTTGTTTTTGGTACCATCTGCATTGTAACATAGAAGCATTAGTATTACGTATTTACTATGTGTTTGTATTACTAACGTGGAGCGATTATCTGAATTGCAGGTAGAACATAATCTACCATGGTTTGCATTTTGTACAAGTTGCTGAAATGGAATGGATTCACAATTAGGTATTCATATATATACAAAGCGTTCATTGGAGATTTCTTCTTGTGTCACATTGTTGCAGAGAGTGCATGTATGTTTCCACATGTATGAAATCTGGAACATTTCATTTATAGGTATGTTTTTGTTTTCCAGTACTTGTAGTAAGTACATTTGCAATTCTTGTGGATCTTCTTGTGAGTTTATAGTGAATTTCACCATTCCAGCACAGTAGCTCAATTGTTGTCTTATTCCATAAACACTATACGTGTTGTCAGGATTGTTTGCTGCATTTCTGTGAAGTACTAACATTTGCAAACACAATGGGTCTGTACTGTGTAAGTAAATGTTCTCAACAATTGGTGGTAATTGAAATAGAATATTCATTGCTACATTTGCGTAGCAACTTACACCAACTATATTTGAGACTTTAAATGGACTAGGTAGTTCTGTATCTGACTGCTTTTTTTTGGAGTTTGTCTTCCTTCTTTGAAGAAGTACATGGTTTACTGTCCCCAATTGATTCTTTTTTGCTTGTGGTACTTGATGAAGTATTACTTTCTTTTAGTCTCTTTGGAGGATTTTGCAGTGACATCCTGTTGCTTTTCTGTTTGATTTATTTTTCTTTTATAATGTTTTTCTTTTTGTGGAACAGAATATGTGTTTAGATGGGGAGTGTATAGTGAGCGAAGTCTATTGTATTCTAAAATGCAAGGAATATCAGTGTTTATTTTACTTGCATCAAAGTTGATTAGAAATAGACCGTCAAGTGTACGTAAGCGTGATAGTGCTAGGTAGCACATGCCTTCTTTAAAGACTGTGTTACCAATATCTATCATTGCTTTGTCTAGGGTAAGCCCTTGTTTTTTATGAATCGTGACTGCATATGCAAGAGTTAGAGAAAATTGATCTCTGCGTACATACATGTCTTTGAAGAGAAGGAATCGAGCTGTTGAGCGTCCTATCCTTTTAACTTCTGAAAGTTTGTCAAAGAGTATATTGACAAACTGAATTTTGTTGTCACGTGGGTATGTTTGAAAGCCAACAACTGTACCCAGTGCTCCATTAACTAGTCCTTGGTCCACATCAAGGTTACGTTTAAGCATTACTCTGCAATATAAGGATAATTTTAATATCTTTTCTAAGCCTGCTGTGTTTGAGATTGATTTTTCTAAACTATTTAGTCTTGTTGTGGCTTGGTCACACATAGGTAGTTTCATACCATGTACATCTAGTTTGCCTGTGTCGCTAATTTCCATTATTGGTTGCATTTCTTTACTTAACTTTATTTCATTGAATTTGAGTTGGCATTAAGGCCATACAATTGACATTTTTGTGGGCCATTTGTAGCACATGCATTATCGCCATAAAGTGCATTAATTTGCCGAGTTTTCAATATTGTTTCTGCTTCTTTAGAGAGTATACCAACTCTGATACTTTTTAAGATGTTGACATAAGTGAGATCTGCAGATTGCCACATGTTTTCTGTTAATTCTCTGTATTGGAAATGCTGCCAAAGGCTGACATTTCCAATGCTGCCAACAGTTTTCCGGCAGAGTTTGTGTCCTAATGTTTTAAAAATAGGCTCACCTTTTACTGGTGTCAATTGAAGAAGATCTCCGAAAACAATAATGTGTTTTCCTGCAAAGAGCTCTTCATAGTTTGTTTTCAGTCCTTCTTGTAATCTGTGGTGAATCAAAGCCAACATTAGGTTGGAGACCATGCTCACTTCATCTAGTAGTAGCATTTTCATTTGTTTTAATACTCTGCGTAGTTCCATTGCAGCTTCTGCAGAAAGTTTGTAATAGTCAAATTTGTTCTGGTGTTCTAACGCTAATAGTAGTAATCGGTGTAAAGTGACAACACCTATGTTGTAGGCAGCTAAACCTGTGGGGGCAGTGACAACAGCTGACAGTTTGTTGTTTGTCAATTGTTGAAGGAATTTACTGATGATTTTGATTAGGAATGTTTTGCAAGAACCAGCTTCGCCACTGATGTACAGTAGTGTAGGTTTATAATTATGGCAGGAACATTGATACGTTGTTTGTTGTTTAGTTTTGATTGCAGTATAGTTAAGTCTTCTTTATCTTCATACTGACACATAGTGTTTTCTACTTCTATCACAGATAATTCTGCCTCATTTATTATTAGTGCTTCTCCCAGTGGTTCTTGGCTTCCTGCTACAGAAGGTTGACTACTGTCAGGAGTGTCTTTATCTAGTTGGGCCTGGAGTTCTTCTTCGTGTTGCTGTTCATTGTGCAACATTGTTTTGTACTGTGTAAATTTTACATCAGTTATAGTGCTTTCATTTGCTTTGAAAGCATCTTCATATGAGTCATAGTTTTCTAGTATTTCTTCTTCTTTTCTCCATGGTTTAAAGAGTTGTAGCACTGACATGTAATATATTTCTTTATGTTGAGGAGTCTTCAATGACAATTTGATATGATTAATTCAATTTGGTTTGGTGAGTTTAACTAAGCTGCCTTCACAGTTTGTCACTCTGTATTTACCTTTTTTTCATCAGGTTTTATATTATTTTTTTATGTGTAGTTTTGGGCTATGTGGTATAGACACATGGTTTCCAAAGTATTACTTCTGTTTGGGTAGTATGTGTCCAATAAATTATTTTTTAAAATGTCTTGGCTGTTGGGATCATGTTTGGCTATTGTTTCTATATCTTCGTATGTTTTTAGAACTCTTTTTCTAGATTTAGCTGGACCAAGACTTACCCATACTATATTTTCAGATTTACCATACAATGCAGTACCAGTTAAACAATCAGCTGCTTCATATGATCCACATTCTCTATGGGAGAGCATTTTTATGCCAATGCTGTATAATTTCTGAGACACTGTTTTATCTGATGACAGGTCATTCCAGAGGTCTTGCAGCTCTGTCTTTTCTGCTTTGGTTAAGTATGCTGTGACATATCGTGCAACTGCAGTAGAATTGTCTGCAATGTACTGCACATCTATGTTTGCATTCCATAAGTGGGCAATGATTGCATCATAATCATTGATATATTTTTCTTCTTCTTTTCTTTTTATGTAATATATATTTTTAGGTGACTTACCTTTAACACTATGGCCCTCATTACAAGTCAGGCGTTAAGGGTTTAACGCACCGTCGGCGCCGTTAACCCTTAATGCCTGATTCACACTTTAACGCCTGCTTTTTGCAGGCGTTAAAGTCCAAGGCGCTAAGCGACCTTGGTGCTAATTACGGCACCGTAATTTACGGTGCCGTAATTAGCACCTTCCCCATCCCCATTATGCCCTAAGGGGCAAAAATGGGAATGGGGACGGGCAAATGGTGAATGGGGAATTACCGCCCCACTCACCTTGGAATGGGGCGGTAATTCCGCCATCCACCATGGCGGAATCCGGCATGAACCATGGTGCTAATAGCACCATGGTCCACCACCTGAATTGTAATGAGGGCCTATGTCTAACTGAGGACATGGGGTTGTTCACTTGACCTGTATTTGTAACTGGTCTAGGGAAACCAAGTCGGCATTTGGTGTAGTATTTCCCTTTGTTTTTGTATTTGCGACAACAATATTTGCCAAATTTATGTATTTGAAATTGTAAAATTTGTGCATGACGATCACTATTTGTGGATTCTGATGGAATTTCACAAGTGACATATTTTTCAATAAACTGTAAAACAGTGGCATCACTGTCTTGACCAAATTTAGGAGCATCTTTAATCCATAAAAGCATGTGGATATGTGGTGCTCCTCTGGCTTGGTATTCTTTTCTCCAAAAGAAGTTTTGCACTTCTCCAAGGGGAGGAACAGTTTTATTACAAATAAAATGTAGCATAGCAATGAAGCGATGGTGAAAATATCTTGAAACATTAACAGGATCCAAAGAACAAAGTTCTCATGGTGTTAGTATATCTATGTTTGTTTTGTTTTTATTTGATATGCGTAGGAAATCATGTAAATCTTTCCATGCATATTCTGCACAACTTAATGTAACAAACCAAGTGGGTGGGCCAAGGTTTCTGATCATACAAAGTACATCTCCATGACGTCGAAACCAGTACTCTTTAGTACCATGCATATTTGCTAATAGATTTGTAATATTTGATTGTAAAACCTCATCCTTTTGTTGCACTTTTTGTAATAATTGTGTAGCTGTCATATTTTGAAAGAGGGATACTGATTTTAATATGTGTGCAACTCCGTAACATAAAGTTGCTAGTTCACTTTCAAAGAGTAGGTGGAATATGTATTCCACATTTTGTCTGAATCTGGGATCTTCAGAATACATCCGTAATGAGCGGTATTCTGAAGCTGATATTTGAATAGGTCTATCATCATACCTTCCTCCTTTGCCAGTAGGAAAGAGTAGAGGAAAAGCACATGCTTCTATACTTTTTTCCCATGTGCTGATTGGTGATCCTTTTGTTTGACGCATTTGGTATGTTTCCAGTGCATTTTCTATGGTGTCATTAGAATGCAAAGGATGAATTGTATAATGGTCTAAAGTATTTGATATTGTAGCAGGATCTAGTAACTCAAATTGAACATCTTCTTGTGTTTCTTGAATTATTTCAGTTGTATCTTTCAAGTTTTCTTCAAAATTAATTTCTTTGTAATATTCATTATTCTCTTTAAGATATTGTGAGGTTTGTCTAACGTTATGTAAATCTACCAGCTGTTGCCATATTTTTTTGTCTTTTGTAAGTACTCCATTTACTAAGATAATTAAAGATTGCTGCATTGGACGTTGCACTCCTAGCGTATGCACATTTTCTTTTATATCTAATGGCAAATAAACTACTTTTCCACAAATGCCTTTTACCAATACAGAGGGAGGTAATTTTACTGTTTTTGGTTGAAGGCGTATTATTGCTTGAAATGGGTGTACTGTTTGAATTATGATGCTTTCATATAAATTAAGTTGTTGTAGGGGTTTTGGTAGTGGGTATAATTCCAAATTATTTGTGATAGCATGTGAAGGAGTTTGGTTGTTGTCATGTTTTGTAGTGTAGTAACTGCAAAGTATTAAGGGGTCACTTATTTCGTATTTGTTTTCTGCTACACTGTAAAGAGCTCATTCAAACCATTTAGAATATTCATTGTCTTCTATTTTATATGATAGGTCTACAGTGTTCGTGTTACGTTTATAAAAAGTTCTACGGCAACATACACATACATGGTTTGGTACTTCAGCTGATGTACTTTTAAATGTTAGTATTTCTTTTTTGTGTGTGTTTAGCAAAAGGTTGCCATGTGTAGAATTGTTGCTAACTTGGTTTAAAGCTATTTCATTCTGTAAATGCCTTTCACTTCCAAAATATTTTTTCTGGATATGGTCAATTTCTTGAAGTAGGTCTTTTGCTGTACCATGTAGAAGAATGTTATTTAAATTTGCTAGTGCTAAAGCAGGACTTTTAGCATAGTACAGTTTATAGACTAGATTTCTTATAGTTGAATGATGTGTTGATATTCTTTTGATATCATGGAAGGTGGTTTTACAAGTAGGTCCTGTAATGCAGGCCAATGAATGTCCTTGTAGTCCTGTGTATTTGCGCACTGAGAAATAGCTGTGCTCTGAAGAATAGCCAGAAACACAATGAGAATAAGCTCTAGGGGGTGGTCTTTTATAGGTGGGCTTGTACGAGGTTCACGGACATGCGCTGTCCGCGTACAGATCAAACACAAAAAAGGGTTCAAAAATTTTCAAAAGATATGTAGAAACTCAGGATTACTATGTGGGACTTGATGAGTTTTTATGGAAAAATATTGTGGATTACTCGAAAATGTACTTTTAAATTGTTCGGGGACACGAACAGTGTCCGCATTCAGAACACACGATCAGCATGGGCGCGGTCACATGATCCCTTCGCGAACAGGTCCATGAAGGAAGCTCCTGTCCGCAGGACACCAAATGCATGGATATTGGTTTGCTCATGCGCGTTGATGTTCTACGGACAGTGTTCGGGTCCTGAATTAATTAAAAGTGCGTCACACATCAAACGAACATTTCTGGACATTGCGTATGTTCTAGAACAGTTTAAGGTTGCTAGCAAACACTACAGACCGATATAGTGTTCTTTAGGACACTTCCATTTTCGTTTGATTACGAACTTTTCAGGACATCAATTGTGTTCTTAGAACATTTAACTTGCTAGCGAACATAATGGACAGGTATAGTGTTCTTTAGGACACCTCCATTTTCGTTTAATTACGAACATTTCAGGACACCGCTTGTGTTCTTTGAACAGTTTCAACTTTCTAGCGAACAGTACGGACAGGTATAGTGTTCTTTATTAGGACACCTCCATTTTTGTTTAATTACGAACATTTCAGGACACCAATTGGGTTCTTAGAACAGTTTCAACTTTCTAGCTAACAATACGGACAGATATAGTGTTCTTCAGGACGCCTCCATTTTCGTTTATTTACGAACATTTCAGAACACCCGCGCTGTCCGCGGACATCTACATTGTATTTAAAAAAACTGCTCAATAATACAAAAGAACTATCTACAAAAGAACTATCAGAAAGTGCTGACAACTCTACTGATTATTTTAATGCACAGAAAGGATTGCTGTCTTTCAAGCTTGTGTCTTCCCCTATGTATATGTTTCATATGATATGACTGGACCCTAAGGGAATTATTGTAAGAACATACTTGAAGGATAAGTCTACAAATATACTACCTTTTCCACTTTTAATTCCTGACTGTTACTGAAGAAAACCATGTGGCCTAGATATGTCAGTAAAGGAAAAAAGGGGGAGCCAGACATGGGATATCATCAGTGATGTCATCAATGACATTTGTGATGTCACCTTTGATGTCCTGGGTGTTAGTCTTAGCAGTGCACGGTGGTGGCGTGAGTTATGGCTTCTTAGCTTACCATAACTGGCAAATTTCAAGGGTTTTTCGGTTTTACTTGGAACCATAACGTCCCTTTAACAAAGTTTTTTCACTGAATATATATATATATATATATATATATATATATATATATGTATACATATATATATTTTCAAGTACAAATGGCTCACCAGGGGATGTCTAAGACTCTTAAAAATGATACACAAGCTTTTTAAAGCAATGTGACTCTTCACAGGTAACCAGTGAAGGGAACACACCTACTGGAATTATGTGTTAGTAGAATTTCTTATAGTTTACTCAAAATCTTTCAACAGCGTCCTGAACTATTTGCAATATGGAAGTTATATAATCTGTTGGACCTAGGTAACTAGTAGTGCTAACATCAGGATGGGAAATAGCCAGAGAATTAATTAACAGAATATGGTGCGGGGAAGACAAATAAGGAAGGCATTTCCTTATTCTCCACAGAGTGCAGTATCATGATCCTGTTACCGCTGATATATGTGCATTCAATGTAAGTTTATTATCCAGAATAATTGCAGGTTCTTAAGATCAGGACTTGGGAGTGGGTGGTAGCCAAAATAATCATGCCTATAGGTAGAGGCCCTAGTATTGGTATTTTTGTTTATAACTGGAATTTCTGTTTGTTCTGGATTGAGTTTTAGAAAGTTTTTATCCATCCAGACCGTCGCTGTCAGCAGGCAGTTCTTAATTTTATCTGATAGGGCGTCATCATTCTAGTTGGGATTTACAAAGATGTGGGTATCGTCAGCGCAGTTAAAAAAAACATTACACCCACTTTCTGGAGAACATCAATCAAAGGTCAGAGTTACAAATTGAAAAGAAAAGAGGGCAGGGTCGAGAGTGGGGAAAGCAACATGTGAATGTGTGTGGAGAAGAGAAAAAATCTGTTATCCTATGGAGGACGGGCAGGGACATACACAGCTATGCTAATTTACCCCATTGACTCCGATTTCCCCCAGGGTCACAATAGAGTTACTGGGAGCATGGTCTTCTCTCCTTTGTTCGGGTGAGAGGCAGCCAGGGGTGCAGGTTTGAGTGCTTCTTCTGGTCGGGTGCAACTGCAGAATGCAAGCACAGTTAATGAAGAAATGCAGAATTACGAGGTGCACACCTGTTCGGAAGGATGGAGGAAGGCAAATTCCAGCAACAATCACAGGTTGCAGGTGACCACACTTCCATAGGCTTTTGAAGCATGCAATTGGAGAAGGCATCAAGACTAGTTGGTCCCACTAGACTAAGGGTCAAAGCACCAACAAGGGTCTTCGGAGATCAGCAGATGAGCAGGGCTTCACTGGAGGGAATTCTAGTCCACTGCAGGAGTCGTCCTCGGCCCGTCAATGGACTGCTCTTCTAGGAAGGATTCTTGGCTCCAACGTAAATCTGAAGAATGGCCGCAGGTGCCCTCCTCTTATACAGATTTGGAGCTGGAAGCAAGTCCAAGCTCACCAATGGAAAGGATCTACACTGTACCATTCAAGCCACCATTAGTTGTCCAATCAGGGAAAATTACTGGTTTCACATCCTTCCCAGCAACAGACTTTCTGGCACCAAGGATGTGGCCTTGGACTAGATAGTCCCCACTTCCTGTCGCACACACACACAAAGGGTCACTAGCCCATGAAAGAAGCAGCTTTCCCGGACAGGTGCATGCCCCTATAAATAGGACTTCCTGACCTGAGACTGCAGGAAGATGGCCAAACTACAATATGGTCAAAGAACAAGAGAACAGCTTGTGGCACTGCCATTTTAGGCATTAGCCATGTTCAGTTGCTATATTGATATTGATATTATATTTTATTTCTATCGCGCTCATACACAAGTGTTTCTGGTACACAAGTGTTTCAGTACACATGATAGTGCACAAGAAAAATAAAGAAAACAACTCTAAAAATGTAACTGCTGCCACCAGTTTGTCTTTAGACACATAAAAAAGTGATATGAAATCCCAAATGTGAAAGGTTAGGGGGATACCAAAGTATCCCCACTGCACTGCACTGTAAGGTGCTGTGTGAAATTAAAAAATAGAAGTATTCAAAAGAAAAACAGTTTCTCAGTACTGACAGTTTGAAAGACTAGTGCGTTTCCCAATAGCAAATGCGCAAAAGGCTGATGGCTTTACTTCCCTTCAAAAAGTCAGGTAAGCATCAGAAACAAAGCAAAAAAATGGGGTTCCATAGAAAACCATGACGGGCAAATTGAAAAAAGAAAATCTTTCCTAACAAGTACACATTGCCATTAAGACCAGCTGCATCATTTAAAAAGCCCTCATGTTCAATGTTCCCTTCTGTCTAGCCACCAAGGTCAAGAACACTGGTGGCCAATACTCCACAATAAAAACCAGAACCTGTTCAGATTTGAACTGAAAAAATGAAAATAAAACAGGAAACAGGCATTTTTGATCTGTGCACTCAGGCTGTGGAACCTCATTCCCATCAACATTAGTCTGAGACCGCCAAGCAATTCAGAGCTTAGCTCAAGATCCTCCTCTTCAAGGAGCATCTTCTTCATGAAGCATAAGTACCACTAATACCACTGACGGATGACTCTCCAGCTCACCACTGTTCACAACTCCTGTTGCTTAATTGTGATGGATTACTGTCCTACTGTATATTGGGCCCTCTTACCTGTATAATCCAAACTATTGCTGCAAATCATTGCACATGTTTTAGGCAGGTTTACAAATTAAAATTGCCTTACACTGCACGCTGTCTTTATCAGTAGCGTATACTGTGTTACCATTGTGTTATGTTGCTACATAACTACAGCATCAATATTAATTTCTGTTTGCTCATATGGAGCCAGATTCTTGAAAAGCAACACAAATGAAAGGAGCGCAGGGAATGTGCTTGTTTAATTAGCGTTGCTTTGAGAAATGCTCATGTCACTCTATTCACAAAGGTAATCTGAGCATTTCAGGAGGGACTAGACTGTAGTGCAAAGATGCGCTGTCCAGCACCCATGCATACATATATAACAGGCTCCCAGCATCCATGTTGTTGTTGCTCGGAGTGTATTTCCCATGAGACAGGCTGTTCAGGTGCCTGTCACTTCAAAGAAAAATCATGACAGGGTCAGAAATGACCCTGCCATGATTTGCACCATACCCTGTGCCCGTTTCAAAAGGTGCAGGGGAAAGAACCCAGTTTCAAGGCATTTAAAACCACATCCTATTTGTGAATTTGGGATGTGCTTTTAAATGTCCGGTAATGCCCCCTTATTTGTGTTAAGGAAGAAAAGGGGCATCTGAATAAGCACGTGTTAGTGTAGGTTTCCTTGGAGGTAAGACTTTAGTAAGCTATCTCACTGGCTTGTAGATCCCCAACTCTTAATATCCGTCTGTACTACTCAGAGACCTTGGTAGAGTGGCAGAGCAGTCAGGCTTAGCTTAAGAGGAAGATGTGAGCTGTAGGTAAGTAAATTGAACCTAGTTTGTAATGCACATCAAAGAAACACTTACACATGAATGTATATTAAAATAGATGTATTATATTTACACAAGAGTCACTGTTGAAAACTTATCACAATAAACCAGCACACATAGGTATACTTTACAATACTTTCAAAAGGCCACTTCTTAGTTGGTAGATGCTGAATAGGCACAATTGTTACAGGAGTTTGACAGTTCTACTGTACTATCAGTAATAACACACCCCACAAAGTAATACGGTAATTGCATTTAGTCAGCATGCACATACAACATAGTGATTTTTGAAACAGAAAACAGTTGGTTTGTGTTATCCTACCAGAGCTTCGGGTTCTAGAGGCAGTTTCCCTGCAAAGCAAGTCGCTTAAAGTCCAAAATGCAACCCTAGCTAAAAGGTGGTTCGGAGAGGCTTAAAGTCTTGAAAAGTAGCAGAGGTCAAAGAATCGATATAGGGACAGAAGCAGCGACTTGAGTCGGAGGTAAGAGAGGGTTGCCCTGGACACCTCCGTGTGCACTCTAATGCTCTGGAGCGACTTTCTGGAACAAGGTAAGCAATACCTTTTTCCTCACAGTACCTTAGGTTATAAGAAAAGTGTGGCTGGATTCTCCTTTATGTGGCAGCGCTGGAGCAGACCTCTGGTTTCCTTGGTCTGATGATGAAAGGGAGGACAATGGACGGGACGTCTCAGAAGGAAGGACATCTGGCATAGCTTTCATCAACTTCTTTGGTCACTCTGAGATTTTGGTGCCTTTTCTGCAGTACCAAGAAAGGAAACCTTTTGCCTGGTCAATCTCCCTTTGGTTCCTGCTGTCCCACACTCTGCTGAGGGGGACTGAATGAGTAAGATTGTATCTCTGGAGTGTCCTTGAGGGCTCAGCAAAGACTTTGGTGAATTTGGCCTTTTCAAGATAAGGCACTCGAAATGGGCAGCATGTCTCCCTGTAATGTGATTACACAGATCTGAAAACTCACAGGACCTTGCGTCATGGCTCAAATCAAAGTTTGTCTTGGGACTGGTCATTCCCACCAGTCAAAGGGAAGGAGTCATCCTCTTAGGAGTTCTTCTGTCAGATAGAAAACGGGGTCAGGACAGCAGTGGTCACTTCAAGGTGTTGCAAAGGGTCTGCAGGCGTCTCTGGTCATGTTCTTCTTCAGTTACTTCAGCTTCCAGTGGTCAACTTGCTTTTCACTCCAGGAGCCTCACCTTTTATCCAGATTCAGCACTCACCCATCTGAAATCTTCTTCAGCATTTTACACAAATGGGCTTTTGGCTGTCCAATCAGGACACCAGACCCCCAGTGGGAGCTGGTCCCATTCAGGCACCGTGGCAAAGGACAGGGGGATATAAAAATCCTCCCCCACTAACTGCCTGCCCAGACAATCTGGAGCCTAGGTGGGGACACTCAAGGGTTCTGGCCAAAGACAAAACACACACAAAGGCTTCCCCCTCCGAGAGGGTAGAATAATGGGTGTCAAAGAACAACCATGCAATGGCAAAAGAAGAAGGAAGGCCCCAAATTAGCACTTAGGTGCCCCTATTGTGCACTACCGAGGCTGTGGTCATAGCCTGCAGTAGAAAAATCACACAATAGAAGATAGGACACATACTCTGCCACCAGCCATAACTAGGAGTTTGACTATGTGACTAAAAATTCACATACGTAGAGAGAAGGGGGATAATGGGTATCCCTTTACCACTATACATAAGGGGGTGTGTGCCAATCTCGCAGACTATAACGTTTTGGGAGAGATGCTAAGTATGCTTAAGCTCTGTACTTAGTCTAGTATACAGAAAAGAATCTCAAAAGAGGACCCTAAGGATCGCTGGCAACGCTGCCCATAAGGAGCTGTGTTCTGCAATAATAAAATACAGATGCCTTTAAGAGTTATAGGACAGGTAGAATACAAAGAATGGAGCCCCAAAAGACAGAGCCCATAAGAATGAATGAGTGGGAAAAGGTTCCACTCATGCAGGATTTCAGAAAAAGGTCCAGAAGTCCATCAAAAAGTGCTGGGGGTCTCACTAGGATGAAGCATAAAAACGATAAATCTCCCTAACACTACCACGAAGAGTGAAACGATTCTCCTATAATATAATGTAAAAAGTAATTTACTATAATGTATTGTTACATTACATGGCACAGTTAATAGTTAAAACATACATTGATAGTGTTTCCCTATAATGGAATGCAGTGATTAATTGACTATAATGTATTATTACTTCTGGCATCTGACAGTTTGACACACAAATAGAAACAGTATCAACGTTCTGACACACACGTTACAATAATATTGTTAGGTGTGTCCTATCATTCCAAGATGTCACTCGTGAATATACTTATACAGTTAGGGGGCACAGGTCTAATGAAAGGCACTCTATGCATCACAGAGCAGCTGGTTGGCATGGCTCAGGAACCCCATCGTTATCCTCTTTCACAAACCTAAAAGTATCAGTCATAGGCACATAAAAGGCGAGGTCTAATAACAAAGCCACCAGTGCTCGATGCAGCACTATTAACAGCAATAATATAAAACAAAAAAGCAATGCTGAAAACAGTGTAAACAACCATACCAAGCAGCATGGAAACACAAGTCGTTCTTAAACACAGCATTACTATTGCCTTAGCCAGTTTTATTCATTTGAACAATTTAGCCACCAGTATAGCAGAACCTTCAACATTATGAGTTTGTTCTGCATTACAGGACATATTCTTGACTGCAGGGCACTCTTAACATGTATTAGCAAGAGGCCTGGCAGAGGGCTACAGCTATCTATAGACAACCTCAAAATGGCAACCAGCAGCAGATGCTTTTACTTGAATGGACAGGCATCTGGCTCAGTATTATAGACCCTCTCACACAGTTCTAACCACCATTCATCATCAATTTTAATAGCCAAAGTAACACCAAAAACATATCAAGAACAGGCTTTTTGGTCTACCAGAATGTTATATGTACTAATGTCTTTTCGTTTTTAAGCTAGCAGGATGTTGCCATATATGTCTAGCATTCCTATGTAATTGTTATTTCAGGAACGCGCTGTTATATGCCCTTCCCTCTTTAGTGCACAGTGACCATCACTTAGTAGCCAAAGAACTAAAGGCACATTTAAACCAGCAGCTGTAGAAATATAATAAGAGCTGGTTATCACATATGTTGGTCCCTGAAAAGTGAGTCCAGGTCCTTGTCCTACATGTAATCCTTGTCTCCTCTTTATCTGTTTATAGCATTGCATCAGCAGAGCAGCTCCCAGTGGAATACGGTTCTATGGACCTGATCACTGCTTCCACTGCTGCCCACTGATTCAACATAGAAGAGTTCCTAAGGGAAGTGGATCGTGTCCTGAAACCGAAAGGATGCCTGGCTTTGTCCAGTATATGTCTACATGCAGATCTTCAATATAAAGAATGCTCCAAACAACTATCAGAGGTTTACAATGAGGTCAGAACAGATACATATTTCATGTTGTCACCGCTGAAGTCTTATTTGCCAATCAATTCATCTAATGTTCTTTGAATTTGTTTGTAGCTTATTTATTTTCTATAGCCCATATAACCCTCAGGTACCTAAGAGCTGCAAAATCTCATGCACCACCTATGGCCAAATAGAAAACAGCAACACAGGGCAAATGAATCATGTCACAGAAAAAGAGTCTGAAATATTGCAGAGCCATTGATCTCTGCTACAGGATTCTCATTCTCACGATTTAAACTCTAGCATTGCACCAAGTGACGCTGATCAGGTTGCAGAAGTTGATTGCTAGCAGGCTCAGACTGGCCTACAGGGCAGTAGGACCACGGCTGAACCAAAAACGCGAAATGCTGGTGTGGGCCAGTTTTTTTGGGTCAAAGTGGGCCACTTATTGGCCAATATGGGCCAGTTTGATAAGTTACTTGACCATGCAGCTAGTAGTTTTGACCAGTGCTGCTGAATAAAAATTCTTTAAAATCTCCCTGATGTTTACTATTCAAACAGTGTCACAATAGGAATGAATTGCCATTTGCAACAGTGGGCCACATTTTAATTGTTGCATGAGACAATTTTATGGCCCAGTTAGACCCTGATTACTAGGGGCATATTGCATGTATCCCCAGTCTTTGGCACACTGGGAAAACAGGGTGGCTCCTCAAGAGAGAAAACAGCAGTGTGGGACGATGTTCCACTTGCTCTTTCAGCAGCGCCTCTGCCATTGTGATATTTTGCTCATGTATTAACCTGTCATAACACCGACATACTTGGCTGCCAAACTCCACGCCTCTTGAGGCTCTCGCCCCTCACGTAGCTAAACTGTCAAAAGGTTGGAGTCTAAGCTAACCTGCAAAGAGAAAACTCACAAGCAGTCTTTCAGCCATGCCTTGCCCCAAACACCTGGACCTTAATTGCGTCAGAGGCTCGAAATGAGCCCACCATACTCCAGTTTCTCAAAACACTAAAGAAATTGATGTTTCTGCAATACCTAATGGAGAATTAAAAATCCCTCCCTCCCTGAATCAGCAGTATTGCGCTACTGTATAACATTCCAAGCCACTGCTCTCCATATACGTTTGTGATATAATCAAAAAAATAATGTAAATTATGTTGCAGTTCGGGTCCTTAATTCTTTCCTAGCCAACACCACAAATTAAAGACAAAATGCATTAAAATGCATACAGTGATTAGGGATCTATATGTATATTAGAACAGAACATATGTTTACGTGTCTTATAAAGCAAAACGCGTATAATTTGTGTATTTACATCGTGGCCACTGACATGAATATCTTACAAACTTCGCAGTCCTTACATTTCTCCATAACTGCTTACTTGCTTTCATGTAGGATACGCTGCAGTCACGTTTAAAACATCACCATTAAACTCAAAATGGCATTAAATATTACCTTCTTGACTGTCACATGGCACGCTGAATAAAACAGAACACCATTTGCAGACCTTCTAGCCAGTCATTATTAGATTGTCATATGCTATGCAAATGAAACCCCTGGACCAGCAGGGTGCAGTGACTGCTACCAGTTCCACTTTGCTGCCTACTCCAGCAAATCTCTACAATTCCAATAATTATAGATGGCGTATTGGCAACACATGTCCAATTAATGAATCACACAAGTTGCCAACTAGTGCCACCTGTTCACACCAGTAGGCATAGTGTGGCTAGATTGAACAGTACTGCATTAGCATAGGGTTGCCATATTCCATTATGCCAGGTAATCACAAAAGGGTCAGGATATATTATTCCCACTTACCACAGACATGTTGTGTATATACCAACAAACACACTTAATTCACTAATTTAGCCATCTATTGCTTAAGAATTCATGCTCGGAGGGGTTCGGCAATGCAGAGCATTAGGCATCCCCAAAGCCTTGCTTAGTGAGTGCCACTAATGAAGGATGAGAGTCACATGATGGTCAACAAGGCTAAACCTTAAGGTTGCCAAATATCTGAACACATGCTGCTTTGAGGAGGATCTGTTTGTTATGGAAAGCAAAGAGAAAATGCAGAGGATGAGGTGTGTGGTGGTGCAATGCCATGGAGAACAGGAACTGAATACACAAAAGTGGGACGGTTATAGCTCCTCCTAGGGTCTGTTTTTCCCTGGACTCAGTTTTCTCGCACTGCAAGGGAGAGGCTCCTGTTGCCACCATATAGCTGGCATAGTGCCATGGCTTCTCAGGCACTCTGTGCCCATGCCCCTCGAAGTTTTTTTAGCTCTTTCAATTGATTTTGGTCTCACAGATCTCCAACCCACATCTGCTCCCCTTCCACCAGGTTGAGGAAACAGCGCTTCCTTTATGCTGCCTGGGCCCTGTGCCTAGTCCTTCATTGTCTGAAGGGGCCAGCATGTTCTCTGCAGCGATCTGATTGGGTTTAAGGCTTTGTTGTTCAGGAATCAGAAGGGCGGCTTTACAATGGCTGGGGGCTACTCTCATTTCTCTCTCTTTCTCTCTGGTTTGCTTTCTTTGCATTTAAAGGATTTTAAGCCTGGCAAATTTCAATTTTCTGAGACTAGCTGTCTTCCCTTTTGTCTCTGTATTTCAAGTTTATCTTTGAAGTGGGGCTTTAGAAAGATATGAGGTTTTTGTATATGCGAGCCTTGCTGTTAACTTGGGGTTGGGTGCAGTTTTTTTAATGGGCTCTGCTGACATAGGAGAGGAACATTTTGAGTTCGTGAGGGGGATGCCCAAGTGTGTTTGCCTTTGGTGCTGGCAGGGGTGGACCATTCATAATGGGCGATGGGGCATTGGCACACTCCTTTTGAATGAGCTGCCACCAAGCCAGCCCAGTAAAAAACACTTAAAACTGCCTCAGCTGCCACAAGCAGCTGAGAGAGCGCTCTGTGCTGGTTTCTTGAACTGTCAAAGGGAAACATCATTTCCCTTTGACAGTTCATAACTCTGCATGTACGTTATTGTTAAGGATACTTGACTCCATATGAGGTTTGGTGTGAACCACAGTAGATTGACCTGGAATGGACGCAGAGCCCCTTCTTTTATCCAAGATTCATTTTGCGCTCAAATCACAGATAGCCAATGGAAGATCTGCTCTCTTGCATGCACGCCAGACATGGGCCAATCGCGGCCCATAGTGGTTCCAGTTATTCATCTCTAGTAGTGTGCATTGGGAACAGACAGTCCCAACCCTTTTCCTGTGAACTAGAACACGTAACATGCAGGAGCCCAC
Organism: Ambystoma mexicanum; assembly: GCF_040938575.1. Taxonomy (NCBI): domain Eukaryota; kingdom Metazoa; phylum Chordata; class Amphibia; order Caudata; family Ambystomatidae; genus Ambystoma; species Ambystoma mexicanum. The sequence goes on along the minus strand of NC_090921.1, from coordinate 1,203,445,343 downwards.
AAAAGATGTGGTTTTCGGGGGAGGCTGCATGCCCAAATAAGTAATATTTGGTCTCTTGACCTGGGGGAAGGCAAAGGGACAGCATGGCCAAAGGACAGAAAAGAAGACTACGTAGCACTGACATTTTTGGCACTGGCCACAGTCTTGAGCCAAACGCTGTAAACACAGTATGGTCCCTAAAAATGAAGTAAAAATACTTTAATAATATACTGCTGCCACCAGTTCATCCTAGGCACACTTGTACAAACACCAAAAAATCCTTAGAGGGCTGCTACAGCCATAAAACAAAAGGACACCTATGTGCAGTACTGTAAGGTACTTGGCACATAGATAATATGTGACCAAGAAATGGCAACATAGTCGAAGACTAAATGAACCATAGTTTCCCAATACTGACAGCCTGAAGGACATGTCAGTTTCGCCATAACAAATGAACAAAAGCCCAGAGGAGTGCAGCTAAAGGCTGGGCCCACTGGAAAAAGTCAGGTTATGGAAGACAAACAAAAGTGAAAGGTTTGGGGGGTCCACAAATGGACAGAAAATGGCACCTAATGTAAATCTGTCCTAACAGAGGGGGTTAAGGAATGAGCACATCTAACTGGATATGGAATTAGGCTACAGGTGCATGGCGTTGTCCAGTTCTGAAAGCAAGCATGTTGGGCTTGAACCACACTCCTGGTTGATCGTAGGCATATTATAAAGAGTGTACTCTGATGCATAATACATACATTGATTCAGAGGAGGAATCCAAACAAAGAAAGTAAAGAACTAAGGAAGCAACCAGCAAATATAGCATGACAAATATGCAATGTGCAAACGTAAAATCAGTAGCAAATACATATTCAAAATTCATCAGTGGTGTTTAGATTCTTGAGATAATGGGTAAAGAAGGACCAGTAGTCCCTGAGTCTGGAACTGTTAGGAGCCTCAGTTATCATTGCACCAATAAAGTAAAATGACAGATTAGACTACATCCAACACAAGTGAATGTGCTTCTTTTTTCAATTGTTTTTATTGTAATTTTTTAAAGATTCGATACTGTGTACCTCTCTGTTACAGATAAGGTGATGTAAATTACAGCGGGAACACACAACTGAATATTGTGCATCTTCCTTAACAACACGTACCTTCCATTTGTAATGTTGGTCATTTCATTTATCAAAAACTATATCACGCAAACATTGAAAAAAATGTTTAATGGTAGAATCCTGCCATCTTAGCATTAAATACACATGGTGAAAATACCAGCACAGATGACCTAATCAAATAACTCAGGCAGGCACATTGCACTATGCGTTGTAAAATACTCATGGTTAAACAGAATCACCCAAGCGCTCAAAGTGTCTGAAAATATCCTTCCTCTAGGCCAAGCATTTAAAGATAGATACTACTGTGCCAAATTCTGACGACTCATGCTTCTTTAATGAACTGCCAGAACACATTCAGACCTGTGCAGCCCAATCTGTTATAATTGGAGGTAATTTTAATGAAGTCATGGATCCTATGCTATATTCCTTGAATATGATTACGACCAAGAAGATTACGAGGAGTGGACACGCTCTGAATGGTATGATTAAGGATCTAAACCTATTAGATATTGGAGAGTGGAACACCTGGGAGGAAGAGACTATAGCTTTCACTCTGCTTGCCATAATGTTTATTCATAAATTGACCTTTTCCCGACATTGAGTCGTGTGACACCCAACTGCTATAACACAGATATAGGGACAATTGCCATTACTGACCATGCACCCCTCTCTACATATGTGACCCTAAACCATAAGCTTGCCAAGTTATTTCTCTGGTGGATAAATACGTCTATACTTCAAAGCGATGCATCTTTGGGAGAGATCATTATGAACATTGAGAAATTCATTGAACAAAATCATACTGAGGGTATGATTAAGTCCACCATATGGGAAACTCTCAAATGTTATATGAGAGGTGTCTTGGTTCACATACGTGGCCGTTACAGATGGAAGAAAGTACAGGATACCAACGATAAATGTACTTCTTGGCCAAAAAGAGAACAGTGTCCGAGAACTTTCATATAGACTTTTTGGAAGGGGCACCCAGTCCTGAAAACTGACCAAAGGGTTCAGGTGCACATCTGCTTGAATGATTTTGGAAATTATTCTGCAGTGTCATCCTTGAAACTCTGGACCATATAAAATAAACACACCAGGTGGACAAAGTTGTTGTCATCCCTCCTACATCTCAGACAACTCCTTCGATCAATCTTTTACATTTTCTGATTGATATTGTAATATTTAGTATGTTATGTAATGTATTGAGCCGGTAAGATAGCGCAGCGGGTTGAGCGCTCGCTGCTGCGACCTCAGCGTGATCTGCAGGTCGCAGGATCGAATCTTGGCAAGGCGAACTCGGCCTTTCATCCTTCCGAGGTCGATAAATGAGAACCAATTTCGGTTGGGTGATATTGTATGTAAATATGTGCATCATTATCATTTAAATTCAATGAGTCTATGCTCATGGATCGTAGGGACATACCAGATGTGTTGACATATCTTGTACCAGGCTGTACCATCAGTGTCCACCCCGAGAAAACATCTCATCTCTGCCTAATAGCCAGAGATTAACTTTTGTATCAAGACACCCACATTTTTATACATCACTGACACACTATTAAATTAAGATACTTCTAGCACAACAAGAATAAGCAATTCACTCTTAGGTAGTGCATTGTGAAAAACCGGTAGACTCTTTGCCACTTCCACATAAAGCCTATAATATATCAATAAATGCACTGCATTAAACCCTGTTCCCAACAAATCTGACAAGTGACAGAAACATATTTTCATGAAATCGGTCTCCCTATCTTGTTAGAGACTACTTTTCAATCGCCATGGTCAAGCATGCAATCCAATTTCCATATACTCTCTAGACACATATGTGGCAAATATAGAGCAGACTGTAAGTATTTCCTGTGCAGTCTATGTGATACATTTGATGGATGTTTCAAATGGTACATCCAACCATGTCAATTTATTCATGCCTGTTGCAGTGCATTCCTAGTAGACACTTATCAATGGTATTGTGCGCAACCACAGTGCTATATAATGCAGCATGCTCACCCAAAGGGGGTGGTCGATGGCAGGAGATGGTGTGTTGCAGTGGTTCAATTGCAATATCGTAGTATGACTACATGACACAGACCGCAACCTCCCTTGATCATAAGGCAATACTGGTATGCTACACACAACCTGTAAATGCCCATCATTCCAGATCATCCTGATAATAACTTGTGCTGGTTTAAATAAATGGGTTAATTGAATGGGTATGTTTAAATAATAAATTACACATTTTGACAAATTACCATCAGGATGTGGGCAATTATGCCCATGAAAGAAAAAGCTAAGACACCTTGTTTTACTGGTGCTTTTCTGGCTTCTCTGAATTCTGCTTCTTTGAGACCTTTGTCGAAATAAAATCTGTTGTTTTTTTTCCAGTGTACATGTTAGTTGAACCTGATGGTTGTTCTTGCTGTTCCAGATTCATATTGTCAATTTAGCACATCTGTTGGGTAAGTCCCAATCCAAGTATCAACAAATCAATCCAAACAGACACAAAATGAATGCACAAGATATGAGAAGAGCAAGAATTTATTATAACTGTCTAGTCAGGGAAATATCTAAAAAGACATTGGGCCGCATTACGAGGCTGGCGGTAAGGGGTTAACGGCACCGGTAACCGGTAATGGTGCCGGTGCCATTAACCCCTTACCTCTGCATTACGAGATCCCTTAACGGGTCCCCTAAGGCCGGCTAGTAAAACCAGCTGTCCTTAGCGGGAGCTGCTACGGGACCAGGGAGCTAATAACGGGCCCGTTATTAACAGGCCTGTTATTAGCTCCCTCCCCCATTCCCATTGAGCCCTATGGGGGCTCGAATGGGAATGGGGATGGGCATTTTGAATCAGGACTTACTCAAGGTTGGAATGACCCGGTAAGTCTCCATTCAGGGGACCCGGACACGACTTTGGAGGCAGCCATGGCGCTAATAGCACTATGGCTACCTCCAACCTCGTAATGACCCCCGCTGAAACGTATTCCGAAAAATGACCAGTTTTATAGTGTATTGCAGAAAGGAAAAGACAACAAATGTTACAAATCACTTGCATTTCTCAGGCTTCTGATCCACCTGCATCATTTACACTATACACATTTCCATACATTTCCCAACTCTATTGGTTTAATCTAATCATGTGACTAAAAAGGTTAACTCATTAACATTGAGCTCATCTCCATTTGCATGCTTTCTAATTGGATGGCTCTCTTGTTAGACATGTATCAGCTAAACACAGCATGCAATTGGTTGCTTCACAAAAAGAATGGGGTGAATGTGTACATACTTTTCAACCAATCTCTATGTAAGGTAAGAAAGTGGGCATTGAGATCGTAGCCTGACATCCTTTCCCATTGATCTGAGCAGTTTGGCTCCATCTTATTGCTCTCATCATTGTGAACCATTTATCCCTGGTACACTTTGCAACTTGTCGTTGGAAACATTGCTGGCCTGGCTTCTGTTTCTCATGATTTCACCTATCCTGTCTTTGACCTTTCATGCTGAGACTTAGCTGCTTGCGAACTTCATTTCCTTAAAATGACAATATGTGTGTGTATTTACATGCTTATATGTGTGTGTAGCTCTAAGATTGGTGATTTATAAAGGTGTCTTTATTGCTATTATGTACATGTGGTGAGGGTTATGTGTGGGCTTCTGGGAAATCCTACTTCATATGCAATGGCATTCTGCCTGACTTTTTTCTGCCTTAACATATGCAGCTTTAATGGTGCACTTTATCCTGCAGACGACAATGTTGTGCCTTATTCACTCTGTCTTAGCAGACACATCTTCCACCAGTTATTGCTCTGTTCCTACAGACTTATGACCTTCATTGTATGACATTTTGACATACTGTTCAGGAACGCAATTTGTCATATGTGCTTCAAAGGCTTGACTGGGAACTCAACTAGACCAATATATTCGCACTGATCAGTATGCAGTGGTCTGTTCCTTTAGCCAAAGGTGAATGACTCACATCACTTATCGTTCTGATTGGAACCCAAAATAAAACTCCAAAACTGTGTTCACATAGACATCCTAACTTCTTTCACAAAAAAGTTTTTACCCTCTGACTGACGAAAAATGAGTACAAGTCCTAGTTGGGCGACTGCAGCAAGGATACAATAATAATTCACACACCTAAAATTGATACAGGGTGGCACATAGGGAACATATTCACTTTACCCTCCCCGCGCAATTCTGTCCTTTTAGCACTGGGCTCTGCTATCTCTTTATTGCTCTTTTTATGACCTCACTACCGCATCACAAGCCTGGGAGCTGCTTCGCCTCCATGATCTCAGCCAATCACTGCCCGGCATTTTACTGTGTGCTCTGGAAAGTTACAGTTGAGATGTGTGTAAGCTTCCTACCAAAGGTTTGGTTGATAGTTTCTGCTGTATGGGTTAGGGATTTTATCCTTGTGGGGTGGCTAATTGGATTTCCAGGACTACATGTAGTGAGTGCTCAGATTAGTGTAAAGGGCTACTCTCATTCATGGTTATTGTTAATAATATGTGGTATAGTTCCCTAATTAATGTTAAATTCAGCTGTGTTCATTATGGTACAGGGTTGTGTTTGGCTATAGTGTGCATATGCTATGGTTGAATAAGGCATGGCTACTTATGCTGTGTTGGGCCTACATAAGGGAGTCTCCTTTTGGATGCGTGTGTGCAGCTGCTGGCTTCCATGCTGTTTATTAAGACTTTTACAGACTTTTTCAGCTTGTATTTTTGTGCATGTTTATGATGCTGGATGCACTGTCCAAAGCTGTTGTAAGCACCCATATCTGCATACTCCTCAACGGATCTAAGTGATCTCTACGACCCCCAAAATTCTGATGGCAGAAAATGCTAACTTTTTGTTCCTCTTTTTTTTAAAAACCCCTTTACACCACATATATGTGCAGGGGAGACCCCCCACAGCTCTCCATACTACTATTATATCCCATACCCCCCCACATCTTTATGTAGTGTAAGGGGGGTCCAAAAAAATAAGTCTGAATTTCGGGAGTCAGAATTCTGAGGGCGACATTTTGGGCCATTACCCTCCCTAACACATCAAAGCCAGATTCCATTATACCTAAGAAGCACAGCACTGCTTAAGTCCAGATCCCAATATACCCAGTTAGCACAGTGAAGTTAAATTCCATTATGCACAGTTACAAAAGTAAGATATAGTCCACAGGCCTGGTTAGCACAATAATGCCACATTCCAGTTTGTCCAGTTATGAAAGTAAGGCCAGATTCTAGTATGTTCATCCAGAAGTGTACAGCCCGATGGAGACACTCAATTCGCAAAGTAAGACTAGATATGATCATGCCAGGTAAGCATAACAAGGACAGATGCCTTAGACACCATTAGCACAGCATGACCACGTTCTTAATTATGACCAGTTAGTACAGTAAGGTCACAGTTCATAGGCCCAGTCAACACACTAAGGTGTGATTGCAGTATCACAAGCACTGCAAAGCTAGATTTCATAAAAACACTTTGCAGAGCAACATCAGATTTCATTATACTCTTTTAATAAAGTAATGCAAGAGTCCATTGTGCAGTTAGCACAGTAAGGCCCAGATGCCAATATAGTAATTTATCAAAGTAAGTGAAGTATGGCTAGAGACCACAGTAAGGTCAGATAATCAGGTTCCGTTAGCACAGAAAGGGAGATTCCAATATGCACAATACGCACAGCAATGCCAGATTCCATAAATGGCAGTTGGAACTGCTGCACCCCAAACTTGTGCCCTATCCAAGAAGAGGGAAGTGAATCCTTGTGCCTCCACATCACCTTTTTGGCCTCTGGGAGCTTTATTTTATTCATTTATATACAGGAGGAACAATTCTGTTTTTATTACAAAAGAAATAACAATAGATAAGAAATCAGATTTGATGGGAAGCAGTGAGCTTCTTTCAATGAGGTAAGTTTGAGGGACATTCTGACCAGGTTGTGGAGGAGAGTAAATGGAACAGTCACTGGGGGCAATGCCTAAGTGGACATACAAAGATTAAGGACAAGAGACATTGGACATTTTTAAGTGCATGTAGGCCGGAACAGCCAGCTGTGCTCAGTATGTGCTAGAGTGGAGACAGAGGAAGTAAGGAACAGAGGAAGGTTAGAGGTGAGGAAAAAACATTAACTAGCAGGCAGCAGGTACGTGAAGAGGGTAACTTGGAGGTGAGAAGGTACGCTTTTAGTTTGGTTTTGAACACATCTGTGTGGACTGTTTCCCGGATGTCCAGGGGAAGAGAAATCCATGCTAGTGGAGAAAGAAGAGAGAAAGATAAGAAGCAGGAGGAAGCACAGGGAGGACGAGGAGCCAATATGGTAGTGTTTGATAGAGGAGGATAGATACAGTGGTGCCTTACCACATGTGAACCAGGTGAAGACATTTAAATCTGGCCATGCTTTGGATTGGCAGCTTCCAGCCTGATGGTTCGACGAATTTGGTGCAAAGTGAGGCAGGTCAAAGAGAGTCTTGGTAGCAAAATTTATCTGATAGCGAAGTTAAAGATTTTGTCGAGAGCACAGAAAGCATAGTTGGGGAGACCAAAGAGGATGCTGGTGCAGTAGTCCAGTTTAGAGAAGGGAAGAATGATTAAGAGATGGTTGTCTGTGTTGGAAGGATGTGCCTGATTTTCCTAATATTTTGGAGGTTGACACAAGCTGCTATTCAAGTTTTGGAGATGAAAGTAGCGAAGGCATGAGAAGGGGCATAGATGACACAGAGGTTTCTAGCTGAAGAAGATTAGGGGAGAGCGTTAAGTGCGAACTGGATAGGCAGAGGAAGAGATGAGAGAGAGCTTTTGGAAGGGGAGAAGAGCACCTCTGTTTTGGTAGAGTTAAACATCAAACAGTGCAAAACCATTCAATATTCAATGGGCGAGGCAGTTGGAAATTTTGATAAAGAGATCAGAGGAGGGTTCAGGAAAAGAGAATAAGATGTGGGTGCCGTCTGCAAAGAGTTGGTACAAGAACCCAAAGGAGGAGATTAGTACCGCAAGAGCCGAGGTACAGAGGGTTAAGAAGAGCAAACCCAACACAGAGATTTGTGGAACACCAACAGTTAGAGGAGTGAGTTGAGAGGTGTTCTTGCTCCAGGAGAAAGAGAATTGGAACTAGTCAGTAGTCATCTAGACATTCACTTGTTCTATGTAGCACTTAAACTGATCGACTGACTTATCATTGGTGTTACCCAAATGCAATATGAACTAGGTATCATCAGTGTACATATAACAGATCATGTTAAGGTGTTACACTAATTCTGTCAATATTTGATTAATCAGCAGTGGGCTAAAGACAGATGAGCCCTGAGGGACCCCACAGATATTTTACAGCAGGGGAAAGTGAAAAGGATGGAAGAAACACTCTTTATTTTCAGTTACTCAGACAAGATTATCCATTACCAAGCCTGTAGTCCGAGCTCAGAGATACGGTTCAAAAAGAATGTCATGGTCGACCTTAGCAAAAGCTGCAGATAGGTCTAATCGGATAAGCACACTCATCCCTCCAGGTACTCCCAACATTTTAGACCATCTAGCGCAGCTAGCAACAATGTTTCTGTGATATAGCTTAGGCAGAAACCATTCTACATATCATTGGGCCATTCTGCTTCTTCAACAAAAGGGTGGAATTGTGAGGATACCACAGCCTCCATTACTTTACCAACATAGGGAAGTTGTTAAATCAGATGGTAACTTGACTTTAGTGAACTTGGTGCATTTCTGGCCTTAGAGCAATTCACAGTGTCTCTTAATGCTTTTTGTTTCTGAATGCTAAATTCATTCTTCCTTCTCACTTCTATTTTCATCTGAAGTCCATGGCTAGTGTCCGGTTAGTATTGTGAAATATATATAGTTGGGCACGATTGAAGGCCATGGCCACTGGCCATGGGCGAACTTTATGGCCAGTGGCCTGTTAATGTTTTAAAATATACAGTGGACATGGCTGAAGGCCATGTCTAGTGGCCCCTTAATGTGTTAAAATATACAGTAGGCATGGCCGAAGTCCATGGCCAGATGCCATGGTTTAAGGCCATGCCTTGTGGCCCCTTAATATGATGAAATATACAGTGGGCCTAGCCAAAGGCTGCAGCCACTGGCCAGGGGTGGTTAGTGTTGTAATGTAACCAGTGATGCCATCAGTGATGCCACAAAAGATGTAATTAGTGATGTCAACAGTGATGCCCACAGTGATGTCATCTGGGATATCATCATTATGGTCATTGGGTGCACAACAGGAGGCGCAGAGTTATGGTGGCTTTAATTGAATTTCAGGAGTTTTGTTGCTTTATATTTTCACCTTAATATCCCTGCAACTAAAGTTCTTTCCCCGAATTTCCAAGGTTTTTTTTTACAATGTATTTCTCATCCTAAAATCCCAGAAATGTAACGGTTTTCCCTGAATTTCAAGGCTTTTGTTATACCACAGTTTTTTCCATGCCAAGGATTTTGATATACTATTCTTTTTTTCCACACCACTGGCCATGGAATTCGGCTGTGCCCGCTGTATATTTTAAATCACTTTTAGCCCACTGTGCATGGCCTTCGACTAGTCCAGTGGACACGCCCTTCAGTCCTGCCCACTGTATATCATGCCCACTCATTTGTGCCCACTGTTTACTTTAAAACAATACCATGTCATTGGCCATGGCCAACATCACTGAATCTGCTAAAATTTATATTTTTGTGTATAACTTGTTTCAATAACTGAGGGTATAGCTAAGTACAGATAACAAAGGGTATTTGTAGTATGGACTACAAATACCCACAGTTGTCTGGAAAAATGCTTTTTTGCTTACCCAGGCCCTCGCAAAGTGCCCCCCTCGCCTGTGGCAGCTCACCCCACTCCCCTGATGGACTCCTCACCTCCACTGTCCTCTCCCATTCCCCCACAACACTGTGTTTCTATGACACTCTCACCCTGCATTAATATTGCATTACTGTGGTAACATTTGAAGACCATGAGCAATCTAGTATATCTTGGAGCCTAAGTGATATACGAAGGGTATCACTCATGTAATATATATTTTTGTACATTGTTTTGTTTATTTCTGTAATTACATAGGCCATTTTTAGTCTTTGCTCCTACTTTGTACATTGTGTATATCCTGTAAGCATGTAAATACTGCATCCTGTGCATACTTCGCAACCTTGTAAGCTTTGCATTTCCATACTGCTGCGCCCTTTTACTTACGAGTCTGGTGCGCATAACAAATGAATAAACAAACAAACAAACACAGTTTGCTTTAAGATGTTGGCTATTTGTGGGTATACCCCAGGATACATCCAAGGGTATGGGGAAAATGTTTGAGCATCATATTGCAAATTTGGTCAGTGATGTCATCAATCATTTAATTAGTGATGTGACCAGTGATTTCATTAGTGATGCCATTGGGGATAGCATCTAAGATATTGTGGTAGTTGGCTGCTTAAAGGGGGCACAAAGTTAAGGTGGCTATAATTAATTGGGTTTTGTTGCATCAAGTTTTGCCCTTAACGTCCCTGCAACTAATGTTTTTTCACTGAATTTCAAGGGTATTGTTATACCAATGATTTTGTTATACTGTTCTTTTTTGTCCACACCATGGGCCGTGACATTTGGCTATGGCCAGTGCATATTTTAATTAATTAAGTAGCCACTAGCCAAGGCCTTTTGCAATGGGCAGTGGCCACAGCCTTTGGCCGTGGACACTGTATATTTTAAAACACAAAGAAGCCCCTGTACCCGCTGCATATTTGTTTTAATGATTTTTATTAACACAGGGCACTGGCAATGGCCAGTGGCCACAAGCATTTGGCTGTGCCCACTCTATATTTTTAAAACACTTGCAGGCCATTTTAAAATATTTTTATGAACACAAGCTATTGGCCAGGGCCTTTGGCCAGGACCAGTCAGCACAACTTTTGGCCGTGCCCACTATATATTTTAATATACAAACGGGCCACTAGTCATCATGGCCTTTGGTCATCGTCAGCGGCCACAACCCACTGACCATGTCCTTCAGCTGGGCCCACTGTCTGCAGCCCACTGGTCATGGCCTCCGGCCGTGCCCAATGCATATTTTAAACCACTTGCAGCTGACTGCTTTCAGCCTGGCCCACTGTATATCACACCCACTTGTTCGTGCCCTGTCTTTACTTTAAAACATCACGTGTCACTGGCCATGGCCAGTGAATTATTCCCCCCGACCTCACTATATCTGTTAAAATTACTAAACGCTTTTTAAAAATTACTTTTGACATAGCTGCGGGTATAATTATAATTAGGGCTTTCTTTTTAGTGCTTTGTTTTTTAATTCTAGGGATGTTTTTCCATTGTTTTACAAAAATGTCGGAAACTGTGTTTATCAGTGTTTTCCCGTGTGCTCTCTTCAAAAAATCCCAGATACTTGTTTTTCCAGTGTAAACACACACACATTCTTTTATTGTTTCATTGCATGCATAAAAAGTGTAATATCACTCATGACCGGCTGCAAGCACCACATATGCCCATGTTTGAGAGGTTTACCTTGAAAATCTCCCTAATGCAACCATAGCTCAAAGACGTTCATCAATCACATACTGATTTTGACCAGTTTTGACAGTGGTATTATTATGAATAAAAGATGGCAGTCTTTGAGATCTCACAATGTTTTTAGGCAATGCATAGTGAGATTACATTATTTGCCAAGGATCAAACACTTTGGTTAAACAGCGTCATACAAGCTCCTTGTTTTATGGCTAGTCTCTTGATCACTGTTGTGCTACATTGCATGACCCCAACTAACTGCAGTGAGGAGTCAGGAATACAAATCAGACACAAGGGGTTCATTGATTCTGTCAAAGACTTTTATTGAATTTAAAGAGTTTGGGAAAATGCCTCTCTGTCCCTAGACTAGGGGAGTTTCCCTACCTAAAAGTGGGGGAATAACTTTCAACCAGAGGAGCAAACGTCCTTAATTGTGGTGGCTCTTAAAAGAGCCTTTGTGGGGATTTTCCCAACAAACACTTTTTTTGCGATTTTCATACATAAATGTGTGTTTTCAACATCACCTCACATTCTTACAATAGGGTCTTCAGTGCAGTTTTTAGATTGTGAAACGTTGCATTGCCACTGTGCGACAAAGACATGCCTTGAAAAGGTGTATGTACTGCAAACCAATGTTCTCATTCTCACAGGAGAACATCCCAGCAGCACTCAAGAAGTCACACATGCTTCTGTTGATGAGACCCCTTCCGATCTCTGGATGACAACATTAATCATTGGAATACTTCCACACCATTCTCGGGGGTATATATGAGGAAAGCACCTTGGCAGTAGGAAAAATGCACTGCACTGCTTTCTTCATAATCTTCAGTTGACTAATCACACAGGAACAAGGCATGTAACCCAAAAAGTAGGTTCCAAAGTGCACAATCACAAAATGTACAGTTGCCGAAGAGGCCACGCGTCGACATTCTGCAAGCAGTCTGCTGAAACAGCACGATTGGACACCACAAAACGTCCACTCCCTCCAAACCGAAATGGCCATACAAGTCTTCTTGGAGAGCATACATGCACAGATCTTCCACAAAGCCATCACCCACGATGAAAACTGTGCATCTTGCCATGTTTGCCAGCCGCAGTACACAAAGTAATTGAAAAAGTGAATACCACCCATTCCTGTGACAGACACACAGAGCACCTGATTAGTCCCATTCCCATTGGCCATCATGGTAAGAAGTGCAAAATGTGCCACATGCCTTTCCCCAATGACTGCCAGGGCCACGCCCCAGTAAAGCAGGAGGAGTCCTTCTTCCTATTGGCACGCTTTCCTGTGACGCACACTGAGCATCACCTGCTAGGACAATTGCTACAGTCCCATTTCCATAGGCCAGCATGGTGAGAAGCGCTGAATGTGGCATGTGCGGGTCCCCAAGTACATCGAGGGCCGGGCCCAAGTGAAGCAGGAGTCTTTCTTCCTATTGCCGCACACCCTAAGCATCTGATTGGACAATCCCCACAGTTCCATTTTCGTGGCCACCACACACCAAATCCCTGGATGTGGCTTTTGTGCTGCATGCAGGTGTGGGGGAATAACTTGCAACCAGGGTAGGGGGACTTTGTGGTAAGGGGCGACTCTTAAAATAGCCTCTTGTTTTTTTTTGTTTAGATGCTTCTACAGAAACACTTTTTCAGTTTTTATTAGCTTTTGTGTTTTCTTGTTCTCACATTAGTACAGTAAACTCTTCACCACATCCTGTAGACGAGCAAACAGAACTGATCGCCAATGAGTGACAACAAAATGCAATTTTCTTGGAAAAACTCTGCATTTCCACAAATAATGAGGTCATTGCTGAAGAAGACTATACTACGAGCGGACAAAAAAGTAGACATGCTTCTGTTGATGAGACACCTTCCTGCATCTGGCTCGGAACAACATCCATGAGCAGGGGGCCATACTCTTTGTGGTATTATGGATGAGGAAAGCACCTTGGCGGTGGGGAAAACCATCCACACGAGATCCAGCAATCTCCTCAGTCTATGTAACAAATTCAAGCAAGCCAGGTAACCCATATGCATGCCGCTGTAATGGATGACGATAACATCTACTTCTGGAAAACTGGTGAGGTCTTTGCAAAGTGCATGTATATCACCGAAATTGCACTCATGCACAGCGTTCCACAATGCGTTCACTCCTTCCAAACCAAAATTGCAGTCAAAGTGTCTTTGCAGGGCATAGTTGTGCAGATCTATGACAAAGGAATCACCTACAGTCAACACAATGTGTTTTGCCATGTCATCCACCCACAATATGGAGGTGTACAATGTACAACAGTTTCACCTCCCCTTCCGGTTAACCACACCCACAGTACCTGATTGGCCAATCCCCACACTGCCGTGGCAAATGGGAAAAGTGGTGTAAAGGGCAGATTTTGGCATGTGTACTTCCCAAAGTAGTGCGAGGGCCGCACCCCTGTAAAGCTGGAGCAGTCGTTCTTCCCTTTGCACTATCTTCTCTGCAGCTCTACTTCATTGGGTTGCACGCAAATAGGTGCACAAGCATCCACCAATCGCATTGAAGCCACCATCATCCAACACTGTCACTCCAGTACAACACTTGAAATGTGCCACTACACATTTACTGTACAAATGCCATACCATTCCAAAGCATGTCCACTGCAAAGTTCAATGAAAGTATGCACAATTTCTCCATCCGCACACATCCTCCTAGCCACCCAGGATGTGGCACGTGTAATCCTGAAAATGCTGCGTAATCCACTACCTTTTTGTGATAGTGAGTGGTGGGGGGTAAACAATATCACACTTGGTAAAAAGTAAAAAAAAATGTTGACGTGCATGCGAGCACGTTTTTTTGAATTCTCTCTTTATACGCGTTTCTGTTTGCCGCTCCTCACATTTTTACCACATTCTGGTCAATGCTTCTTGCACAGTGTAAAAGAAAACAGCATTGCCAATGGCGCTCAAATAAATGCCATTTATAAGGAACCACTGCATATTTTGTGACCTCATGACTCATAGTTGGTGGAGAACATGCTAGCAGTCTGCATAAACACATGAATAATTCTGTTTATAGCACACTTTCCGACCTCTGGCTGGGGTCAAATTACACTGTCACGGACCCATACTCCTCTTGGCGTTATGCTTGAGAAAAGGACCTTGGCAGTAGGAAAAATATGTATCACTGCAGTCAGCAACCTCTTCAGGTGATGGATTAATCGTCCACATGATATGTAACCCAAATGTAGACTTCCATAGTGCAGCATGACAAAGTCAACGCTCGTGACGGATGCCACATATCTGCACAGGCAAACCATCCCGCCGAAACTGCAGTCACCCTGACAGGCCCAGAAAATGTCCACTCCTTCCAACCCGAAATTACCAGCAACGCCTCTTTGCACACAACACCTGTGCAGATGGCACACAAAGGTATCCCCGACGATAAGCACTGTGCGTCTCTCCATCTTCACCACGCTCATGACACAGTATTGGGACAAAATGGTACCGCCTCTTCCTGTCAACCACGCCCTAAACTCCTATTGGCCTATTTCCCACAATTCCATTTGCCTTTCCAGCTGCTCATAATGGCAGGATGTGCACGTGCCACAATGAGGGCCATGGCCGAGGACAGCTCACACAATACTTCTTCCCATTGCACGGTCACATTTTGCAGCACTACCCCACTTGGTGCTGTCAAATTTTCGAACATGCATGCACCAATCACATACAAAACCTCTGTATTGCACACTGTCATTTCTGTACACCACTCCATATTCACCGTTAAACACTCTCAGTACACGTTCTGTTTGATTGCAAAGTCCCTCCACCAGAAACTTCTGCTAAATAATGCACTATTGTAGCATCAACAAAGATCCTAAGATGCACCCAGTACACCTTTAGCCAGGCACACACCATTGCAGCCCTTTCCACACCCACCACAACACTATACATCCAATCAAGCAATCATGTGGGCACCTAGCATTATGTACAAATGTAACACATGTAGCAGCACTTCTACCCAACTTCCCCATCCCATAAAACATCCATTCACAAAAATGTGCCTCACTTAGCAGAATCCATAAACATACCACAGCCTGCACCACCCCTACACATTGATGCTCACAAAGTATTGTGTCACTGGCAACCTACGCACAACAGCTTCACAACATTGGGCCTACTTCAATAAATCTGCACACAGCAGAGTAACCAACAACATATAAGCTGCACTGCAACCATACCCACTTCCATACTCACTTTACGTACACACGGCACCCTGTGGCCACACTACACAACTTCTCGCTGCACCATCTCCTGCAGCACACTAAATATTGTACCATTTTGCAACTATCACCACGACCATGGAATGCACAATACACGCTTTGCAACTCACTTGTGGTGCTGTAGCACATAGCCAAAGATCACCACCCTGTGCCTCATGCACTGTCAAAACTGCATTGTTCCAGTGGGTATGCTACTTCCACACATTTCCCGCACCATAATACAACAATGCATGTCAGCATGTCACCAACTACCAATATACACATATGCACCACTGGCACCAGCACTCCTAAACAACCTCCACACTGCAATGGACATGCACAGCGTTACATGCACCAATTACATAATGTATACATATTACACTGTCTCTGGCACCCCTACACGCTTTCATTCACATACTATTGTCTTACCCACTTCCACACCCAAAGTATTGTGTCACTGCCAAATTAACCACAAAATGTTTACAACATTGCCCATACTGCAAGCATTGTGCACACAGCCCACTATCCATGCACATATAAAATGCCCTTCAACCATAATCTTTACCATACTGACAGTATGCAAACACTGCACCCAGTGCCCACACTGCATGACTTTTCACTGCAGCATCTCCAACCACAGTGCACTGCCATGAAGCTATGCAGCAACACATTGCAACAGTTACCATAATGTACAAACAAAACACTCTCTCCTGCCTCCCTGTGTACTTTCAATCACATACTATGGGCACACCCACTTTCATTCACAAAGTATGGTGCCACTGGCAACCTACCCACATTCTGTTTGCAGAACTGGCCCTACTGCAATCAATCTGCACAGATCACACTATGCAAGCACCACCCAAATGCAGCGTCAAACATGTGTTACAGCGGTGGGTATGTTGCAGCCCTACACTCTTTGGTGTATGCCCTTCACTCTATGGCCTACGGCCTTCGGCCATGCACCCAATATCCTTTTCCTACCACAGACCCACTGCACCTTCATTCACCCATGCACACCACCATGTGCCCAACTACAGCATTCCATCTGCAGCACACAGCCACCTGCACTCCCACCCAACCTATCTCATGTGCAATTCAGTGCCCTCCTGCAATTGACTTGCCAGCACTCACCACGAAAAGAGGTTGCCCCAAACAGCTTGCGGCAGAAGCTATGGGGCCATTGTGACAGCTGCCTCCAATCACAAAGTACTCACCTACATATGTCACATGAACAACTTCTCACTCCCCATCCGTTCCCTCCCTTATTCCCACCAACATATTCCATATGGTACATATTCCAGACCCTTCCACCACTGCACTGTCCTCTGATACACCATGGCGTCTTTCCCAAAAAATGTTGACGCACACCACGCTTCCCTCCAGCCAACCACCGGCAGCGTCCAAACTTCTCCGACAGCATGCTGTACCTCAAGCCATTCTCACTTCTGTATAGTGATATATATATATATATTCAGTAAAAACATGTGCAAAAGAATAAAACAGACACACCCCGGACGGGGAATGAGGCAAAGAGAGCAGGCTGCGAGAGTTCACGGCAAGGTTTATCTAATGGATGGCATTCAAAAGATCTCTGAGAGTGCTCTAACACAAGTTATCATTACATTACAGGGTAAATGATGCAACTAACATAGAATACTACGTTGGTCCCGGATTGGTCAGTTCACACGATGGTGGCATCTCTTCCTCTGGGTTGGTTGCTTGGTTGGCCGGAGGATTGACGTCAGTCATCTGTGCTCCGAGTGGGTGAAGGTCAGATCGTTGTGAAGCAGGGTGGTCACTATCTAAGCTAACATAATATATTCTCAAAAATGCATGCACTAAATAACAATTGTTCAATGTTTATCATGTCTCTATAAAAGTCACACATACATCTATACTATCAATAACATTGGATTATACAGGTCTTAGGTTAAGGGTCTTGACCACTATAATACACTGGTTGAAGTTGAGGTCTGCATTCATAAGAATCTCTGGTATATGGCATTTGTTAGTGGTAGGCAATGATACACTGCAGCAGGGGTCTAATGTTAGTTGGGGATCTGCTGGGTGGGCATCATGGTGTGGTCAGTGATCTGGCACATGAAAGGAATATCTTGCAGGGACACAGGGTCATAATGGCAGTACGTTTCCACTGGCGGGTGTGCAGGGGCAAGGACACGTTTGTGGAGATGGACGAGCTATGTGCTTGGCTCATGCTGGTTCACATGCAGGACAGTGATCTCAGAGGAAGAGTGATGTGTTACATTAATTATGTGTTGCAAGCACCTCCGGCTTCAGCATGAGAATGGAACCGCAGAGTTTTCCAGTCAGAGAGAGAACAAGGGTGGGGGCCCTGTATGCCTGGCTGCTGCGGGTAAGGGAGGAGAAGCGTTTTTGTACTATCGAAGTGAGGCCTAGTCACCAAGATGAAGACGAAAGGGGGTACAAAAATGGATGCCCCGTATCCTGCTCAGTGGTCCCATCTATGCGAAAGTCAACCAGGGTTAACATCGCATAAGGCCAAGGGGCGAACCCACTACTGGAGGCAATTGGTCTGAGTTTTGTACTGAGAAGTAAAGGATGCGAGGGGCCATCGCTCCCACACATTCCCCCCTTTCGTTACATCTAAAGTAACAAATTATGATACTTTATTCTTTTCATTCTCCCTTCAGTAGTACTCAGCTTCAGCAACTGCTCCTTCCCAGGCTGGGGTACCCTTTATTGGCATCCATGCTCTGCATACACTTCTCAAACTATTCTCTCTTGTTGCGTATTCATCTGGAGTGCATGTTAAGTATATCCCACCGTCCCCGTCCAAGTCTACCCATACCTCATTATGCCATTGCAAATCTGTTGGTTCCTTGATTGTGGTGTGGTATAAATTATCGACCCTGTCCCCATATTGCGTGTAGATGGCAGTCATCCTGTACTTTGGAGGGTTATGTTCCGCTGTTTGTATTTGTGCATCTATCATAGTTGCTACCATTGTCGGTCGGCCCATTGCTACCATCATCATAGTTGAGGTAGGCATGCTTTTTGCACAACACGGAGTCCCAGCTGGCACGTGCAGAAGAATAGTAACACAAAGACGATGATGGGGACAAGTATTTTCATCATCACTTTTACCCATGATGATATCCAGCTGAACAAGTTGTCAAGCCATGTACTCTCTTCTGCTCCGCCCTCTGTCCTCATCCTTTCTCCTAGGTTGTGAATGGCTGTTATCACGTGGGACAGTGTCCCGTTATCTGCATCTTTAGATGGCACGAATGTGCAACAGGCCCCTCCTATTTTTTGGCAAACACCACCGTCCATCGTCGTGAGGAGATCTAGAACATATCTGTTTTGCATTGAGGCGCAAGGCGCAGAGCTCTATTGTTATAACATTGAATCCTTCTTCAGTGTCGTTGGCCAGTTGGATGAGCTCCCAGCGCACTATTTGTAAACATTTTGCATTTGCTCGTGCTTGGAGCCCTGGTGCTAGGAGCGATGCGAAAAATGTCTCCACAGATGAGAACAGCTTGTATTTTTGTGGGATCTCAGCAAGGAGTTTTGACGATTCAGGCGAAATATAGTTTGATGATCATTTGCTTCGTGATAACTTTGTTTTCAACTCGTGTTCTGACAACAGTTCATAAACTGGAGGTTCTGTTTTTACTTGTTGGGGCGCTGTCGATGGCTCAGCCGATTGCCCTGCTGCCGATTTGCCAGCTGATTCTCCTGCTGCTGATTTGCCAGCCGATTCTTCTGCTGCTCCTTGGATATGACTCTCTGGTATTACCATCAGCCATCAGGGCTGTATGGAGGGTGGCTAGGGCGCAAGTACCTTTCCAGGATGCAGGTAGATGCAGGTAGGCTTGTTTGCCACAAACCCAGTACATGTCCATGAGGGCTGCAGTGCTTTTCTTCATGTCAGGTATTATTATTGTCTTGTTGCATCTCCTTGCTTCCCCCATGTTCACTTTTCCTTCCCCACGGAAGCATAGTTCGTGCAGTACTTCTTTTTGTGTTTTTATAGGCTTTTCCAGTGCTGTAATCCATGTTAGCTTAGTGACGTGTTGTGACCAGATGGGGGTGCACACTCCTTTTATCCATTGGAACGCGTCCTCAGCTAGCCCCCGGAATGCTTCTGCTTTGCATTCAATATTTTCATCGTGCCATTTGTTCTCTGCATATCTCGTCCCTTTTATGACAAGAAATGGCTCTCTGAGGCATATTACTCCTTGACGCCGACTCGCGCATGTTCTCTCACTCTCCAGTCTATCTAGGCTGACGGTGTGTGCCTGGAAGGTGCTTTTTATCCTGCACAGAACTAAGTGAATCAAACATTGAGCCTCCGACAAGGGCACTTCCTGGGGTACCAACATTTTGGGTGTCCCTGATGCATGAGGGATGTGTGAACAGACATAGCAGCTTTCATTTGTTGCTTGCTTTGGCGTAGCACTCATGTCCGAGTACCATTTGTTAGATTGATCCGGGTGGCGTGGGTCTTCTATTTCATCTAACACAAGGTCATGATAAATGTTGTATCTTTTCCCTCCCGGCCCCCTTTATCTTTTCCTTCTCCCTCCCTCCTTGTGGCTTCTCACTTTTTGGTAATGTATTGGGAACATTCCAGCCCAGGCAGTGTCATTGCTGTTGAATATGGCATGTGTATACTCATTAGTAGCAGTATAATATGAGGTAGGTTCTATGGCTATCTGTGCATGCATACAGGCGTTGGCTAGGATGGTCGGCCAATAATAGTCGCCATCATATTCATTCGATTAATAATCATTACTCATATTTATGCCAGGATGTGACAAGGAGACAATTGTTGGACCAACAGCTGAGTATTCTGAACGTTGCGTTACATTTCTACCGTTAGTGCCAATGTTATATGTTTCAACCCACATTGTCTTTACTCTAGTGCATATTAGGTTAGATCCTTTGCGTATCATATTAGTCCCGCTCCCCCCTTTGTGCATGTCATTAACCAGAGATAAGAGAGTGTAGTACCAGGTCATTAATAACAACATCACTCAAAGCAGCACATTTCAAAACGCATTCAACATTGCTAAACAGTTTAGCCCTAATGGCGTCCCTATCACTATCTAACATTAATTCATTCTCAGTAATTGCACTTCGGTGGACCATTTGGCGATACAAATTTGTTAAGTCACCAGAATATGTACATATATATTACATGGACGCGGTAGCGTCCATGTAGTTATGGTTAAGTTGGTGTTTCCATAGGAAGAGCATTTTTTGGGCAGCTTATAACTTCGCTCCCTCTGGACGAATCCTCACCAATCTTTGCAAAAAAAGTATATGGCCCACTCTAAATTTTTGCCTAGTTTGGAGAGGTTTGGTCCAGGTGGGGCAAAGTTATAGGGGGGGTCCCAAAACTTGTGTTTTTTCCCATAGACATAATGGGAAAAAACTTTGCGCACACCTACAGCCCAAACGCTGGACGGATTTAACCCAATTTGGGGCAGGAGCAGGGGGCTTGGTCCCGAAATCATGCTTTTGCAAATTTGGTGTAAATCCGTCCAGTGGTTTTTTTTAAAATGACCAAAACATAAGGCAAAAAAATTAGTGATATCTCTGTTCGCTCCGCGGACGGACTTCCCGGTTTGCTCCGTGGACAGTGCCCCGATTGGCCGAGCGGCTTGCGTGATGTTCGCGGACATGCAACATGTTCGCTGATTGGACGGCATGGGGCGTGGAGCGCGTCAGATTTTCTGTGGCGCCCGCCATCTTGCATTGGCCGTCGACCGCGGACAGCGCAGTGAAACTTGGATTAAAATTTGTATTTAGTGGAGTGTGTTGGTGTGTAAGAGTGTTTGGGGTGGGTGGGGGAGTATGAGATAGGTTCAATGTTCTGTTTTTTTATGTGCTAGACACTTCTGTTGTGTTCGATTTGTCTGCGGACATCACGGCTGTTCTGAAATTTTGTAAATAAACTAAATGGTGGGGTGTTCTGTATGTGTCCATTTTGTTTGCAAGCAAGCTAAAATTGAGCTAAGAACACTCGTGGTATCCTTAAATGTTTGTACATAAACAAAATGGGGGTGTCCTGAGGACCCTGTCCGTATTGTACTCTGGCAAGTTGAATGTGTTCTAAGAACATTTGCGGTGTCCCGAAATGTTTGCAATTAAACAAAATGGGGGTGTTCTGAGAACGCTGTTCATATTGTTCATTGTCAGGTTGAAAGTGTTCTAAGAACCCTCCTTATGTCCGCTGATAGTACAATTTCCTATGGGCCTTACCCGACTTTTTGTCCACTAAAGAAACGATAAATCAGGCTGCTGTGCGCCGACATTATGTGATAATCCTATCACTTGCGCCATCGACCTGGCTGACCTGCTTTTGCGACGCTAAATCATATGCCCCACCCCTAAACCTGACTTTATCAAAGCATTCATATTCCCCGCCTCTCTCCGTAATGTTACAGGGTGCGTAGCCAAACGCGCTCAGTTGTCTCCGGTCCTACGCTACTTTACACAGAACCCGGAAAACAACACACATCTTCTCACAACACAGCGCGCCACAATTCGGAATATGAAACTGTGGTTTAAAAGTAAACAGCAAGATTGTACATTTGGTAAAGTACATTTATTTCACATCAAATGTTTAGAGAATATTCAGCGATTTGCATTTGTCTTTGCTGTCGATCAGCAAAAGTTCATCTTTAGCCATGCGCTGTTCCTTTGCGGTACACAGGCTGTTGGTTTATGATAAAAGAAGCAAATGGTCGCACTGATAATCGGAAGGCTGCTCCAACAACAAGGCATTAGACCACCATAATGGTTGGTATGTTGCTTCTAGCCGCTAGTATTGCTTAAGGGCATATTGGTCCTTGGCGATTGTCCCATAAAATGGTGAGGGTCATGAAATTGCTTACATGGAGCTGCACCTGGCAGTTAAAGAAACCATCGGCTAGGGTCTGAAAATCGTGGCATTGACAATACGGAAGGACGTACCGGTTTTAAAAAACATAAATTAGTCTCATCAGCCGATCTTCATTAAAAATATTCATTTTATTTATTAGGGTGTGAAACTATTTTCTAGCGAGGATAGTGCAACGGAGTATGTTAACTTATTCCCATTAACCCACCCTCTGTCCTCTGCCTTTTTCAGAGCCCTCTAGGCGACAGGGGAGCAATTCGGCGGTGATAGTGCGCGGTAGAAAACACTATGCCACATTGAATGAACAAGTAGAACTTAACCAGGCTTTAACACCACGCTATTGTTATTATATTCCGGTGTAAAATAATCTAAAGGGTTACTTACATTATATTGGCATTTTCCATTGTCTAAGCGTAGTGCAGTCCCAAAATACGACTCAGTCTGTGCCAACAATCTTTCTCATAGTGATATAATATATAAAAGTGGTTTTGTTTCAGAAATTTCATCCTTATCGTGTCTTACGTTTTTGCAACACACCTTCAAAAGAAGTCTTTTAGCACGATCCCTGTCGTCAAGGTCAAAAAACAATAGAACCTTATAGTGCGAGTCATGGGCCTCTCTGGCATGCGAGCAAAAAATGGAAGCAGCTGACCTTCACTGGAAATGACCATAAATTCTTGGTTTGCAACATTCTGTGTACAGCCATCTCTGAGAAATTGCTTTTTACACTCTATCTTTATATATTGTTTGCGTGCTAATAAACAAACTTTGTTAACGGGACGTCATGGTTCCAAGTAAAACCGAAAAACCCCTGAAATTCGCCAGTTATGGTAAGCTAAGCAACCATAACTCGCGCCACCACCGTGCACTGCTAAGACTAACACCCACAACATCAAAGATGACATCACAAATGTCATTGATGACATCACTGATGACATCACATGTGTATGTACTTTCCATGAAATATGTGTACAAGGGATTCTTATTATAATGTTGCGAAAAAAGTGTCAAGGATCATTGCAATAAATATCATACGCTAATTAGTGCTTTGAACGATGCATTGATATAAATAGCATTCTATTATGGGGTTCTATCTAGTATACTAAGCTACTAATGCAGAAACATAGCATTGTGTGCAGCGTACAAGATGAAGGTATAATGTTCGTAATGTTAATATGTTGAATAATGAAATGATAATTGTTTTCTTAGTAGATTTTTGTGTACTGTGAAATATGTAATAAGTAGCTAATAAAAGCCATGTATTACATAATTGCATTACTATAGAGAAAACACAAAGAGACAAGAACACATACCAATATACATATACATAGGGTAAATAGCAGCTTTGAAACAGAGAAATCATCATTTATTTGCATGAAAATAATGCTGTCTTTAAAGCTTGTGTCTTCCCCCATGTATATGTTTCATATTATGTGCCTGGACTCTAAGGGAATTACTATAAGAACCTACTTGTAGGATACGTCTAAAAATAAAATACAATTTTTAGTTTCTGTCTGTTACTGAAGAAAACCATGTGGCCTAGATATGTTAGCAAAAGAAAAAAAGAGTGAGCCAGAAGAACACTTGTGGTGTCCTGAAATGTTCGTACATAAAGAAAATGGGGGTGTTCTGAGGACGTTGCACATATTGTTCGCTGGCAAGTTGCATGTGTTATAAGAACACTTGCGGTGTCCTGAAATGTTCGAAAATAAACAAAATGGGGGTGTTCTGAGGACGTTCTCTGTATTGTGTGACTGCTTAGCTGTATGCAATGAGGGAATGGCACAGAGAGTGAATTGGAAATGGTAGAAGTGCTGTCCAAGAGTTACGCGGTCCGCAGACACCGCAGCTGTCCGTGGCAGGGCGTGCTACATCCGGGGTTTTCAAGCAAATCCAGCATGGAAAGAAGACTGTAGGGATCAGCCAATCAGATGTTGAGGTTGTAGATTTGTGTTGAAAGAGACTGTGTGTAGTGAAGATGGCAGAAGTGGAGAAAGTCAGGGTGTTGGTGTTTGGAGATATGTTTGTGCATGGTTTACAACAGTATGCTCAATGCAGGCATGTTGCAAAGAATTTTGATGTTAAAGGAGTGGAGGTGGTGTGGAGCACTGTGCCTGATTGCAATGTACATAGAATTGTACAAGTTTGTGAAGATGTAACGCTCACCTGGCTCCCACGGAGGCGCTGGTCTAGTCTGGGTTGCTGTGGCCTCTTCAAGCGTGAAGCGCAGAACTCGGACCACCGATTGAACAGGACCCCCAAATCTTGCTTGTCTGGCACGTAGGAATATCCTTCTGCAGATGAGAAAGGGGAATTAACTGTCTGCAGAATAGTGTGCTTGCCTCCCCTTTTCCCCCCTTCGTTCTTCTCTGACTTCCTCCAAAACCCCCGGTTTAGGCTCACCTTATGGTTTGGAAGGATGAACTCTCCATCCTGCTTCTGGTGCAGGGGCGCGCGTTCGTCCAGTTACTTCACTGGTTTTCAGAATGGCGCTGGCAAAATCCACTTGACTTTTCGGAGCGATACGCCGTAAGTATGAAGATTGAAAAGTTCAAGTGTGAGCCTCTTTTAATGTTGTCTTCCTAACCTGTGATCTGTCCTTTATTTCAGGTGCAGAACGAAGGCGATGCATTGAGGGGTTAAATTGCCGACGGTAAAATCAGGTGAGTTAGTGATGAGGGCGACCCCTCTAAATGTCTTTAAAATTCCCCAGTAATGTCTTTTGTCCTTTCCCCATAGGGGCCGGGGTGCGGTACCTGCCAAAGAAGCGGCGCCGACCCGAAATGTGGAATGGTTCACCACGAAAAGCCGGTAAGTATTATGGCTGAAAATTCGGCTTTCCTCCTGTGTTCCCTCTGCTCACCTTTTGTCTCTTCTTCTCTCCGCTAGGTGCAGAGATGTGGCGACTGGTGCTGACAGCCGCGATGGAGCCGGGAGATGTCTCGAGGACAGGTGAGTGAAGCGCGGCGCTGCAGCGAGCAACGCAATGCTTTTAAATGGAAGTCTCTCTTCAAGAATGCTGGCGTGAAGATTCCGGATGCAGGTAAGAAGTTTGAATAAGTTCTTGGTTTTCACCTTTTTCTTCTCTTCTTTCCTTACAGGTTTTCCAGGTTCGAGGCGGGCGTGGCTGGAGTCCAGGTGCAGGAGCAGACACGGTGAGCGTTCAGCTGCTGGGATGCAGAACAATGCGAAGCACGTGTGGCTGTCCGGGCGTGGCTTAAATAGCCTTGGAAGAAGTCCCAGGTAAGTATTCTTCCAAAGCCCCACCCAAGTAACAAAATAGTCCCTTCAGAAAAATAGTCTCTCCTAAGCCCCATTTGGCTTGGGTCTTCATGCAGCATGGTCTGCATCAGGCGAGTATGCAGCATGGTCTGCATCAGGTAAGTGCACCAAACACTTTCCTTTATGAGCCTGGCACCTATGGCGCCAGGACTGATGTCCAACATGAGCCTGGCGCCAAAGGCGCCAGGACAGAGTCCAAAGAGCCCCTATAAGGGGCCGCTGGGCTTTTACCCGGGGGCATGATGCCTGCTCCCGGGGGTGCTGGGCCTGGCCTGGTGCTCCGGGGGTAGGCATCATGACAGCACTCCCCCCCAAGGCCCCTCCCAATGTCGTTCCCTCTGGAGGTTTCGGTTTGTTTGGGAAATTCCGAAGGAACCTTTTAACTAGCCGAGGTGCATGTACTTGGTCGCTGGGTTCCCAAGACCTTTCCTGAGGCCCGTACCCTTTCCAATCAATTAGATAGAAAAGTTTTGATTTTGAGATCTTAGAATCCAAAATGTTCTTCACCTCAAATTCGGGCTCCCCATCTATCTGGATTGGTTCTGGTGGCTTTATTAATCTGGTTCCTGGTTGCACTGGTTTCAAAAGTGACACATGAAAAACGGGGTGAATCCGCATGTTAGCTGGTAGATCTAGCTTGACTGCCACTGGGTTAATTATAGCTTTGATCGAGTAAGGGCTTAAATACCTTGGATTAAAAGTCTGAGGTCCCTTGAGCGATAAGTGTTTGGTAGCCAGCCATACTTGATCCCTTATTTGGTATGGAGGCGCCTCTCTTCGATGCAGATCTGCATTCTTTTTGTATTTCCCTTTCGCATGTTGTAAGTGTGCAGCTGCATCCTTGAAGGCTTGAGTAATCGTAGAATGCAAATCGTCCACTGCGGGCATTTCAAGGCTCAAAGGTGAGTCCAAGTCTGAAGTACGAGGGTGATGTCCATATAGGGTATAAAAGGGGCTTTGACCAGTTCCAGAGTGTATCGAGTTATTGTATGCATATTCAGCCACCCATAAAATATCCTTCCAATTACCCTCCGATTGGTGCAACATACATCGTAGATATTGTTCAAGGGTCTGGTTCGTTCTCTCCGTCTGACCATCGGTCTGTGGGTGGTGGCTGGTTGAGAGTCTTACGTCGATTTGTGCCAGTTGACAACACTTTTTCCAAAAATGAGAAATAAACTGGCTTCCCCGATCGGAGACTAGTATGGACGGGAATCCATGCAAACGGATGATATTTTCGAGGAATTCCTTGGCAAGAACAAAAGCTGAAGGTAATCCTTTCAACGGAATAAAATGGGCCATCTTGGAAAATAAATCCACCACAACCAGAATAGTATTGTATCCATAACAAGAGGGCAGGTCCATGATAAAATCTAGTGACAAGGTTTGCCAAGGTGCTGGTGGAATGTCTAAGGGTTGAAGAAGACCGGGGGGTCTTGTTTTTTGACCTTTGTTTTGGGCGCAAACTCCACAGGACATCACAAAAGATTTAATATCCTTTCGCCAGGAAGGCCACCAGAATTGTCGTTTAATTTTTTCCTCTGTTTTGGCAATGCCAGGATGTCCTTCCATCAGAGTATCATGATGACGGGAAATAAACAGTTCTTGAAATTCCTTTTCTGGCAAAAATAAGCGTCCTTGGAAGTAAGGTAAGCCATTGTTGACTGAAAAGTAAGACCCCCTTTTGATCCAATCCTGCAAGGCTGAAGAGTCCAGGAATTGTTTTACCCGTGCTTGAATGTCTTCAAGGGTTTGTAAAGTGGTTATCCCCTTAATTCTTTGTTCGGGAATTATCGGCACGGGGTCTGAGTTTGTGTCCATTTCTCCCATTCCAATTCGAGATAGCGCATCCGCTTTGCCATTCTTACAGCCGGGACGGTAAGTGATTACAAAATCGAACTCAGCAAAGAACAAAGCCCATCGGAGCTGTCGGGAAGACTGAGCCTTGGCAGTTTTTAAATATTGTAAATTTCGGTGATCAGTGATCACGGTGATGGTATGCCTGGCGCCAAGAAGATAATGCCGCCAAGCCTTAAAGGCGGACTTAATGGCTAATAATTCCTTATCGGTGATTGCATAATTTATCTCCGGCGGCGAGAACTTTCTGGACCAAAATGCTACGGGGTGCAGTTGGTTGGTTTCGGGGTCTCTCTAAGACAGGACAGCTCCCATGGCTAAGCTGGATGCGTCGGTTTCGACTATATATGGGAGATCGGGAAGCGGGTGTTTCAGAATAGGTGCAGACGTAAATTTAGCTTTCAATTCCTGAAAGGCCTGTTCAGCCTCCTCGGTCCATTCAAAACGTTTATTTTTCCGCAAGAGTGCAGTGATGGATTGCACCACCCGTGAAAATTCCGGGATAAACCTGCGATAAAAATTGGCAAAACCAAGCATGCTTTGAACACCTTTCACCGAACTAGCTGATGGCCATTTGAGGATGGCATCCACTTTCCGTGAGTCCATTCGGACCCCTTTAGGTGTCAGGATGAATCCAAGAAACTCAACCTCGGTGGTATGGAAAACGCATTTTTCCATCTTTGCTAACACTTTGTGCTGGCGCAATTTCTCTAGTACGGCCCTGACATGTTTTCTGTGATCTGATTCTGAAGAGGAATACACCAGAATGTCATCGATATACACGACAACACAGACAGCGATGAGTTCCCGAAGGACATCGTTCATGAAGAATTGGAAGGCAGCAGGCGCGTTGCACAACCCGAAAGGCATCACCTGGTATTCGAATAGTCCATATTTTATACGGAAGGCCGTTTTCCATTCGTCGCCTTCTTTTACTCGTACCAGATGATAAGCCCCCCGGAGATATAACTTGGTGTATACGCAAGCGTCCTTCACCTGGTCAATGAGTTCAGGGATCAAAGGCAGAGGGTAACGATTTTTAACAGTTATCTGGTTCAATGCGCGGTAATCGATACAAGTTCTAAGGTCGCCTTCTTTTTTTGGCACGAAGAACAAAGCTGAGGATGCCGGAGACTTTGACAGGCGAATGAAACCATTGGCTAGGTATTGATCTAAATATTGTCTCAAATGCAGATTCTCCGGTTCAGTAAGGGCATAAATCCTGGTACAAGGGGGTTGTTCACCGGGCACCAGATCGATTTGGCAATCGTACGATCTGTGAGGAGGTAACGTGTTGGCCTGTTCCTTTTGGAAGACGTCCTGAACGTCTTGGTATTCCGGAGGTAGTTGCATGGAGACTGGGGTTACTGATGCTAGACTGATCTTCAGATTTTCTGGGTAGCAGGTTTGTGCACACTCCGGGAAGGTTATTCTCTTCGCTCGCCAATCAATTCGAGGATTATGTGTCTCTAACCAAGGGATTCCGAGAATAACCTGAAACTGTGGAGCCTTGATTACATCAAACACAACTGCCTCCCGATGGCTGTCCGGACCTACAAGTGTCACCTCAGCTGTGGAATGTGTTACCGGTCCAGAGGCAATTTCGGTTCCATCAACTGTGGTGATGACATCTTTGCTGGTTTTAGGACACAGAGGGAGGTTAATCCTGGAGACCAATTCACTATCCACATAGTTTCCTATAGCCCCACTATCGATGTATGCCTTTATTGCATGCAACCGCTTAGGCTGTTCCGGATCTATGAGGACCATTGGCACAATGAAATGCAAGGTCTGAGAGTTCGTTTTCAAGCTCGGCAAGCGGACCCCTACGCTTGTCGGGCGTGGTCGTTTCCCGATACAGAGTTTTCATGGATTTTATCAGCGGCTCCTACCACCTTCTTGGGCGGCTTTGCCGGGCAATCTCGTAGAAAGTGTCCAGAGGACCCACAATAAAGACATAAGTGCATCTGCTGTCTTCTTTCACGTTCCTTTTGAGTTAGAGGTCCTTTAACCCCTCCGATTTGCATTGGCTCAGAGGCTTCAGCCCCCTGAGGTTAGCGTGGGTCTTGACCAACACCCGGGTCTCAACCTTGGACCGATCTGCTTTTCTGTTTTGCAGTCTGTGATCCAATTGGACCACTAAGTCTATATATTCTGAACATTCTTGGGGCGGATTTACAACTTGGGCCAGGACATCTTTAAGTTCTCCGCGTAGACCTCGATAAAATAACGTGATTCTTTTATCCTCTGGCCACCCAGTTTCCACAATTAGTCTATTAAAGGTTGCAATGTAGGATAGGAGGTCTTGATTGCCCTGTCGCAGAGATAGAAGTTCGTCATCCAGAGCCTGCCCCTGGGAGTGACGAGCAAATAACCTTTCCATGCTTGCTTGAAATCCTTGAAAATCACGAAGAATCGGGTCATCTTGAGTTACCAGTGGAACTGACCAATAGGCAGCGCTGCCGCTGAGATAGGACAATACAAAGGCTACCTTGGTCTGGTCATTAGGGAAGGCCCCAGGTCTGCATAGGAAATGCAAACGACACTGATTCATGAATACGGCGAATCGTTTGGGGTCCCCAGCAAAGCATTCGGGTGGGGCCAGCGGCATGTTTCCAGGTAGATTAATCTGCACCGGGTTACTGGAAAGCACAGGAGCGGGGTTCCCCCCGGAACCGGGTAAAGGAGTTTGTCCAGCTTGACCTTGCAAAAGCTGTCAAGCCAGTTCATCAGCTCTTTCCTTTGTTACAATCACTTCCCTCCTGAGAGCATTAGTCTCTTGACGAGCAGTGTGTTCTTCGGCCCGTAATTCCCCCAGTAGATGGGCCAACTGGTCAGTCTCAGAAGTTTCCATAGCGCCTGGGTGGGAATTTGTAGGAAGGCTTCGTGTTCTGTAACGCTCACCTGGCTCCCACAGAGGTGCTGGTCTAGTCTGGGTTGCTGTGGCCTCTTCAAGCGTGAAGCGCAGAACTCGGACCACCGATTGAACAGGACCCCCTAATCTTGCTTGTCTGGCCCGTAGGAATATCATTCTGCAGATGAGAAAGGGGAATTAACTGTCTGCAGAATAGTGTGCTTGCTTCCCCTTTTCCCCTCTTCGTTCTTCTCTGACTTCCTCCAAAACCCCCGGTTTAAGCTCACCTTATGGTTTGGAAGGATGAACTCTCCATCCTGCTTCTGGTGCAGGGGCGCGCGTTCGTCCAGTTACTTCACTGGTTTTCAGAATGGCGCTGGCAAAATCCACTTGACTTTTCGGAGCGATACGCCGTAAGTATGAAGATTGAAAAGTTCAAGTGTGAGCCTCTTTTAATGTTGTCTTCCTAACCTGTGATCTGTGCTTTATTTCAGATGCAGAACGAAGGCGATGCGTTGAGGGGTTAAATTGCCGACGGTAAAATCAGGTGAGTTAGTGATGAGGGCGACCCCTCTAAATGTCTTTATAATTCCCCAGTAATGTCTTTTGTCCTTTCCCCATAGGGGCCGGGGTGCGGTACCTGCCAAAGAAGCGGCGCCGACCCGAAATGTGGAATGGTTCACCACGAAAAGCCGGTAAGTATTATGGCTGAAAATTCGGCTTTCCTCCTGTGTTCCCTTTGCTCACCTTTTGTCTCTTCTTCTCTCCCCTAGGTGCAGAGATGTGGCGACCGGTGCTGACAGCCACGATGGAGCCGGGAGATGTCTCGAGGACAGGTGAGTGAAGCGCGGCACTGCAGCGAGCAACGCAATGCTTTTAAATGGAAGTCTCTCTTCAAGAATGCTGGCGTGAAGATTCCGGATGCAGGTAAGAAGTTTGAATAAGTTCTTGGTTTTCACCTTTTTCTTCTCTTCTTTCCTTACAGGTGTTCCAGGTTCGAGGCGGGCGTGGCTGGAGTGCAGGTGCAGGAGCAGACACGGTGAGCGTTCAGCTGCTGGGATGCAGAACAACGCGAAGCACGTGTGGCTGTCCGGGCGTGGCTTAAATAGCCTTGGAAGAAGTCCCAAGTAAGTATTCTTCCACAGCCCCACCCAAGTAACAAAATAGTCCCTTCAGAAAAATAGTCTCTCCTAAGCCCCATTTGGCTTGGGTCTTCATGCAGCATGGTCTGCATCAGGTGAGTATGCAGCATGGTCTGCATCAGGTAAGTGCACCAAACGCTTTCTTTTATGAGCCTGGGCCTATGGCGCCAGGACTGATGTCCAACATGAGCCTGGCGCCAAAGGCGCCAGGACAGAGTCCAAAGAGCCCCTATAAGGGGCCGCTGGGCTTTTACCCGGGGGCATGATGCCTGCTCCCGGGGGTGCTGGGCCTGGCCTGGTGCTCCGGGGGTAGGCATCATGACAGAAGATATGGGCAGGATGAACAGTCCCCATGTGGTAGTTGTGCACTATGGTGCTTTCCATTTGGGCTATATCAGTGCCCCTACTTTGTTGGCAGATTTGGAACACTTGGTTCAAGCAGTAATGAACATCCTTCCAAATGGCAAAGTAATTTTTTCTGGATTACTAAGTAGGGCAATATGGGACAATAGTTCAGTTTTTTGTCCTCAGCAAAACAATGCTAGGTGTGTAATCAACCGAGGCATGTGTACCTTCATGCTTAGAGCTGGTATGTTCTTCTGTAATACTGAGAATATTGATTCCAGTAATGCTGTTTATTTTAAAGAAGATGGCATTTCCTTATCTTTTATGTGAAATGCCATGCTGTTTTGGAATGTAAGGGTTACTTTGGAGAAGGTTATGTGAAGATTTTAGGAGTAAAGTAAGAAAAACAAATACAAAATAACAGGTGTCTGTAAAGCATCTGCAAAAAAACAAAAAAAACAGCTCTTTTCAGAGCCAACCTCAAAGGGGAAATGGGGCACACTATTTAAATTTACATTCACCACGCTCAGATTTTCGATATGTCCGCGGACATGGCGGTAGTCCGCCTACATCGAAATCACTAGCTAGGGGTTCAGAATGTTCTATGTTACATGTATTTAAAGTCAGGGATATTATGGTTAAGTTGTGCTACTAAAATCCTATGAAATTCAGTAAAAAAACTTTGTTAAAGGGACGTTATGGTTAAGTTTCGCTACTAAAAACCTATGAAATTCAGTAAAAAAAGTTTGTTAACGGGACGTTATAGTTAAGTTGCGCTACTAAAAACCTATGAAATTCAGTGAAAAAAAAAAGGGATGTTATGTTTCAAAGTAAAACTGAAAAACCCCTGAAATTCGGCAGTTATGGTAAGATAAGCAACCATAACTCGCGCCACCGTGCACTGCTAACACTAACACCCAGGACATCAGAGATGACATCACAAATGTCATTGATGACATCACTGATGACATCACATATGCATTTACTTTTCATGAAAACTCTGTACAAGGGATTCTTATAATGCTGACCAAAAACTGCCCGGGATCATTGGGATAAATATCATGAGCTAATTAGTGCATTAAGCAATGCATTGATATAAATAGCATTCTATTATGAAGTTCTATCCACTATACTAAGCTACTCATGCAGAAACATAGGCAGTGTGTGCAGCATACATGATGAAGGCGCCCTATTCATAATCTTGCCATGTTGAATAGTGAAATGATAACTGCTTTATTATTAGAGTTTTGCGTACTGTGAAACATGTAATAAGTACATAATAAAACCCACTTAATACATAATTATTACAGACAAAACACAAAGATACAACAACACATACAAATATGAGTATATACAGGGACAGTGAAGTAAACAAAAAAGCAGAAGTAGTAGCAGCAAGAGTTCATAACCTAACTGATTGTCTTTATGCAGATAAACTATTGCTCTGTTTCAAAGCTGCTACTTACCATATGTATGTGTATCACATGATGTGACTGCACCCAAAGGAAAGGAGAGTGAGTACAATGTATACACATATGAGCATATACAGGGAAGGTAGAGTAATAAAAATAAAACTATGAGAAAGTGCTGATAACCCTAATGATTATCTTCATGCACAGAAAGGATTGCTCTCTTTCAAGCCTGTGTCTTCCGCTATGTATATTATGTATATGTTTCATATGATGTGACTTGACCCTAGGTCTACAAATATAGTACCTTTTCAATGTTTACTTCCTGACTGTTACTGAAGAAAGAAAACTATGTGGCCTAGATATGTCAGTAAAGGGAAAAAAGGGAGAGCCAGACATGTGATGTCATCAGTGATGTCATCAATGACATTTGTGAGGTCATCTTTGATGTCCTGGGTGTTAGTGTTAGCAGTGCACGGTGGCACGAGTTATGGTTGCTTATCTTACCATAACTGCCGAATTTCAGGGGTTTTTCGGTTTTACTTTGAACCATAACGTCCCTTTAACAAAGTTTTTTCACTGAATTTCATAGGTTTTTAGTAGCGCAACTTAACCATAACGTCCCGTTAACAAAGTTTTTTTACTGAATATATATATATATATATATATATATATATATATTTACATTTCATGTTTACTCATTACTTTCGTTTACTATTGCTTGTTTTATACATTTGTTTCAATCATGTCCACTGTTTTAGGCATTGTGTGGCCGGAGAGAGAGAGAGAGGGTGAGAGAGAGATACAATGATGAAACGAGAATGGAAGGGAGGAGGATACGGGCATAGGGCATGGCAAACAGAGGGCGCATCATTACTTTTTCCCTTGCAGTTTTTTTTTTCTTTCTTACATCAAATCACATTGTCATTGTTTCTCAACCTCATTTGTGGTACATTGGAACAATTACAACAATCAAACTGCGCCACACACAAAAGATTTCTGCCACAAGGTAGAGGTGTACAGTTGTTTAATTTATGCCATGAACAGCCTAACACGCGTTTCGAGCATAGCTCTTCCTCTGAGGCTGTTAAAGTTCATAAAATCAGCCATTACATAAAATTGTAAATGATAATTTGCAAAAACATTCAGAATACAACAGGTTGTCAGCATAGTGTATCAACAGCCAGTACACAATTATCAATAATCAAATATCAATATTCATGAAACAGTTTTTTTATGAAAATAGATATGCATTTGACAAAAAGTATTCATGTAACAATCACAAGAAAAGCAGTACGCAATATTCATATTACCCAATCATGGATGGCATCAGAGTAGTCCAAAACAAAGAAAAGGAGAGAAATAGAACAAAATCTGCAGTCAGCCAGATTGGTAGGTATGCAGTCGTGGAATAGGACTGTGAAAAAACCATAAATCATTATTACTAAAGCATGTGCCAGAAAAAATCATATTTACCACGTATTCTTGTCCCATTAGAACCACTAATTGTTAAAAAGAAGGGATAAGTATTAATAAAGAAACAAGGTTAAACCAGCGCGAGGTGGTAAGTAGCGCTACTGCAATCAAAAAGTATCACATACCAATTAAACAAGTTGTGTGAATCACAAACTGGAATCAAAAACCGTAACTAGAAAAGAAATGATATATACACACTAAAATACCGTCCTCTCCACCACCCGGAGACATGTGCTGTGAATTATAAAACATGAGGAGTTTACCTGAATTAACTTTTAATTGTGATTATAATTAACTCTACGATGTGCAGCGATTCCAAAATGCCAGCATAGTGTGACACCATAGATGTCACCAGGCCATCAACAAGGCACAATTAGGTATTCCGTAAATCCAACGTACGTCAATGTGGAAACAAAATGAGAAAATTGGCGAATGCCTAATTAGCTCCAAAAATTTGATATTTGCCAATTAAAACAAATAAGTTAAAACAGGGACCGTGTGCAAGTTCACACGTCCTGCTTACCTGCCGGTCGGCTAAGAAATGAGTCCAAGGGAGAGCGCGCTGCCGCGTCTCCAGGGCTCTATAACTTCCAACTGTAGAGAGAAGCTACAACGCATCCGGCGAACCAGGTAGGCCGCCATTTTAGGAGGGTCGCAGTGCCGTCATATTGCACCCGATCCTATTGGGAACATGGACTTAATTAATAGAACCTAGTTTTTAAAACGAAGAAATAAAATAAAATAACGTAAAGCCTAATGTAAAAGGCTGCCAGAAAAATATGGTGTAAGGCATGAAAATTAGCAACCCGTAAAAAGAAGCGGTGCCAACCAGCGGACATGTGGAGCCGCTGCACTGATTAACAGTATAATTATAATCAATACCTTAAAATTCGCATTGTCATACCCGACCATAGTTGTTTGCACAGAACTCTCCACGAGTGCCCAGCCACTCACTTGTAAGTAATACATTCTAAAGTTAGATTAAAAACCTTCGTGTACAGCAAAGCAAGCAACAGCCATTCTGTCTTGTCACTGGCAATACATTATTAAGCAAACCATACATGTGTCACCTATCCATTTTAACACTCCTGAGATAGACATTACACAAGGAGCATGTTTATGAATCATGTTAATATTAAAACCAATAACATGCTGTGATTATTACCGCAGGCAAAGGATAATTGAAAAACAAAGACAAAAGAAAGCGAGGCAGCATCATCTGTGTGAGACAAAGTCTGTCACAAAAACACATGAAGCTCATGGTCTGAATTAAGACCTCTAGTAACCATTCTATGTTTACAGATGAGGCGTGCTTCAAGTTGTCTAAGCTTGAGTTCTCTATTGCCCCCTCTCTTGAATGTAGTCCTGTAAACCTAATATCCTTAGCATTATCCATTTGATGACAGGTCTGCCAATGATTGGCCAACGGATATTTAGAATCTTGTTTTGACAAAGTAGAGAAATGCTCACGGATGCGAATCTTGAGTGGCCTAATTGTACTGCCAATATACATTCGGCCACAAATGCAGATGATACAATAAACTACACATTTCGAATTGCAATTAATAAATACATTAATTACATGTTTGCCAGTTAAGCCAAAGTCAACAGTCTCAGTCTCCCAATTATGCATGCACATAAGGATTAGGTTCAAGTTATTTAGCCAAGTCCTGATGTAATTGAAGTAAATGCCAGTGGCATTTAAGTATCGCATACACGCTGTTGCTGTCACTGTTATAATGTGTGATAAGTCTAATTTTATGAGAGCGCTCTTGAACCTAATTGGATTTTTTTAGGTGTTAGCAAGTCAGCTCTCTCCATACTCGACACTACACGTTCTGCTTGAGTGAGTATCTGGGACTTGTATCCCTGTGTTTTAAATTGACCATGTATGAAATCTTTTTCCTCCTCAAAATCAACATCCTAGAACAGTTTCTCTTAGCTCGAATATACGCCCCTTTCCGAATATTGTTGATCACTGAGTTTTGATGAGAGCTTGAAGAATGTAAAACAGCATTAACAGATGTTGGTTTCCGAAATGTTCTAGTCTGAAACCCATCTTTAGATACAGAGATGTTGAGGTCAAGAAAATCAATAGTACATGCGCTGTGCTGGTATGTCAATTGGAGACCCCAACTATTGGCATTGAGAAAATTAACAAATTGAGATAAATGGTCCTCGGTACCTGTCCAAATCATAATAACATCATCAATATACCTTTTCTATAGGTATACTGATTGAGCAAAGTCAGTATTGGTGAATACATATACTATACATTAACAATTGACCGCAACCACACAACTGCCTCATAACTACGACGCAATCGCTGGGATTATTTGGCCTTTCTGCCCATTTTCCTTTGTCTTCATTTGTGGTACCACTTGCACATTCCTGTTCGATCTGAGGGAGTGTACTATCGTGTGCCCTCCTCACATCTGAGAGGTGCACCCAATATTTCAGTCCCTTAACCTTAA
Source organism: Ambystoma mexicanum (assembly GCF_040938575.1). Taxonomy (NCBI): domain Eukaryota; kingdom Metazoa; phylum Chordata; class Amphibia; order Caudata; family Ambystomatidae; genus Ambystoma; species Ambystoma mexicanum. The sequence goes on along the minus strand of NC_090921.1, from coordinate 1,203,407,788 downwards.
CTGCCGTGGGTGTACTATATATGACCTTGTAGGGGCCATGAAACCGAGGTAAATGCCATCTCTTCACGAAGCTTCTTACCTACACCTGTGCTCCTGGCATCAGCAGCCCACTTGGGCTGTCTGCAGCCAGTGTGGTAGTGTCAGTTGCCACATTCTCAGTGAAAGGTGGTGCCATTTGTCGCGCTATGCTGCGTACTGCACGCGTTAGCTGGGTTAAGTATTCCTTAAATTCTTCCCCCAGCATTGTGGCAGCCCTGTGTGCGTCTGATGCTCTCCTAATCGGGGAGAGTGGTGTGTGTATTCGCCTCCCAGTCACAATTTCATGGGGGCTCAGATGGTGGTCCTTGCATGGCTGCGTTCTGAGTTGGAACAGTGCTAGGGGCAGACAATATACCCAGTTTTTCTTAGTGTATTACACAACTTCAATAATTTGCTCTTGAGCAGGCTGTTGATCTTTTCTACCACCCCATTGGCCATCGGATGATAAATTGAACACAGTTTGTGTTTTACCCCCAAGAGTGAAGTTACTTCCTTGAAGAGGTCATTCACAAAGTGTGTGCCGTTGTCTGACCGTATCACATCACATATTCCCCATCAGGAAAACACTTCTCGTACTAGAAATTTCACCGCACTCTTCGCGTCTGGGTGGGGACATGGACCCGCCTCCACCCACATTGAAAAGGGACATACCACCACAATTAGATATCTTGCTCTGTTACATCTCTCTCCCATGTCGCCGTAATCTATATGTAGTTCTCTGAAAGGCCCTGTTGTTCGTGTCAGAGTGCCTCGCAATGTCCTCAATGTCATCCCAGAATTGTATGTTTGACATGTTGTACACTCTATGACAAATTTTGACAAATGTTCTTGTAGGTTGGGGACAAACAAATGTTCCTGGATGTCTGCGGTGATGTGTTGTTTCTCTACATGGGCTGTGAAGTGCAGCTGTTGGAATGCTACTTCTAGTAATTCTACCGGCATCACTACCTTTCCCGTTGTCTCCTGTCTCCAAATGAGGTCTGTAGCTGACTGTTTGCACCCCCGTTTGCTCCACAACTCTTTCTCCTCCGGTGGTGCTCTCCTCTGTAGCTCTATTAGCTGTGCTATGGGTGTGTTACTATAAGCTTCTTCTAGTGGCTCTGTAGTGGCTGCTTTTACAATGCACTCTGTTACTGGTGGTGTATTGAAATATGAAGCTTCCTTCGCTGCTGTGTCGGCTGCCGCATTTCCCAATGAGATCGCATCTGTGTTGTTGGTATGGGCTTGGCATTTCACCACTGCCACTACCAATGGCTCAGCTAATGCATCTATCAATTCATTCAATAATGTGGCGTGCTGTACTGGGGAGCCATTTGCTCTCCTGAACCCCCTTTTACGCCAGCGGGATAGCCCTGAATGGACTGAGGTAGCTGCATATGCGGAGTCTGAATATATAGTCACTGTACATCCTTTGGCTGTGCTTAATGCCTCAATCAATGCAGTTAGTTCAGCCGCTTGTCGGAGTAATGGGACGGGAGGCACTTTTGGACAATTGTTTCATAGCTATCTTCCTCCATACGTACTACTGCCATCCCTACAAGCTTAAATGCCATCTCTTCACGAAGCTTCTTACCTACACCTGTGCTCCTGGCATCAGCAGCCCACTTGGGCTGTCTGCAGCCAGTGTGGTAGTGTCAGTTGCCACATTCTCAGTGAAAGGTGGTGCCATTTGTCGCACTATGCTGCGTACTGCACGCGTTAGCTGGGTTAAGTATTCCTTAAATTCTTCCCCCAGCATTGTGGCAGCCCTGTGTGCGTCTGATGCTCTCCTAATCGGGGAGAGTGGTGTGTGTATTCGCCTCCCAGTCACAATTTCATGGGGGCTCAGATGGTGGTCCTTGCATGGCTGCGTTCTGAGTTGGAACAGTGCTAGGGGCAGACAATATACCCAGTTTTTCTTAGTGTATTACACAACTTCAATAATTTGCTCTTGAGCAGGCTGTTGATCTTTTCTACCACCCCATTGGCCATCGGATGATAAATTGAACACAGTTTGTGTTTTACCCCCAAGAGTGAAGTTACTTCCTTGAAGAGGTCATTCACAAAGTGTGTGCCGTTGTCTGACCGTATCACATCACATATTCCCCATCAGGAAAACACTTCTCGTACTAGAAATTTCACCGCACTCTTCGCGTCTGGGTGGGGACATGGACCCGCCTCCACCCACATTGAAAAGGGACATACCACCACAATTAGATATCTTGCTCCGTTACATCTCTCTCCCATGTCGCCGTAATCTATATGTAGTTCTCTGAAAGGCCCTGTTGTTCGTGTCAGAGTGCCTCGCAATGTCCTCAATGTCATCCCAGAATTGTATGTTTGACATGTTGTACACTCTATGACAAATTTTGACAAATGTTCTTGTAGGTTGGGGACAAACAAATGTTCCTGGATGTCTGCGGTGATGTGTTGTTTCTCTACATGGGCTGTGAAGTGCAGCTGTTGGAATGCTACTTCTAGTAATTCTACCGGCATCACTACCTTTCCCGTTGTCTCCTGTCTCCAAATGAGGTCTGTAGCTGACTGTTTGCACCCCCGTTTGCTCCACAACTCTTTCTCCTCCGGTGGTGCTCTCCTCTGTAGCTCTATTAGCTGTGCTATGGGTGTGTTACTATAAGCTTCTTCTAGTGGCTCTGTAGTGGCTGCTTTTACAATGCACTCTGTTACTGGTGGTGTATTGAAATATGAAGCTTCCTTCGCTGCTGTGTCGGCTGCCGCATTTCCCAATGAGATCGCATCTGTGTTGTTGGTATGGGCTTGGCATTTCACCACTGCCACTACCAATGGCTCAGCTAATGCATCTATCAATTCATTCAATAATGTGGCGTGCTGTACTGGGGAGCCATTTGCTCTCCTGAACCCCCTTTTACGCCAGCGGGATAGCCCTGAATGGACTGAGGTAGCTGCATATGCGGAGTCTGAATATATAGTCACTGTACATCCTTTGGCTGTGCTTAATGCCTCAATCAATGCAGTTAGTTCAGCCGCTTGTCGGAGTAATGGGACGGGAGGCACTTTTGGACAATTGTTTCATAGCTATCTTCCTCCATACGTACTACTGCCATCCCTACAAGCTTCTCCCCTGTTTCTGGGTTTATTGATGCTGACCCATCTATGAAATATACTTCTCCTTCCTTCAGGGTGTTTTCATTTGCTTTGGGAATATCGTCACCCTCCTCCTCATAAGTTGTACAGTCATGTTCCTGCACGTCCTCCATTGTACATGGTTCTGTAATGAATGTTGCTGGGTTTACTGTTTTACACCTGACCACATGCACATTGGGGCATGAAATTATTATCTCATATGCAGTTGCTCTCTGTGTTGTTAATGTTGATTTTGACCACTCAAGAATTGCAAATAATGAATGCTCTGCATATAACGTTACTGAACATCCCACCACAATTGTGGCCCTCTTTTCAATGGCGAAGGCCGGAGCTGCGAGGGCCTGTTCGCACGCGAAGTGACCTTGCATCACTGCATCTAAAGTTCTGCTGTAATAGGCCAACGGTTTGTGGCCTAATGATGTTTTTTGTGTCAGCTGTACGCTGTTTTTACTGTACGCAAGCAAAATGGAACTGTTCTTAGAACACACTTGGTGTCTGGAATGTCTGCAAATAACCAAAATGGAGGTGTCCTAAGAACACAATACCTGTCCATACAGTCTGCAAACATGATGAAACTGTTCTTAGAACACACTCGGTGTCTGGAACGTCCGCAATTAACCAAAATGGAGGTGTTCTAAGGACATTATACCTGTCCGTACTGTCCGTAGAACATTTACGCACATGCGCACCACACCCATAGGTCCTACGAACATTGTGTCTGTCCGTAACTGTCCATCTCACGTGTGTCGCACTTTTAATTAGCTTGAGTACATGAACACTGTCCGTAAAACAGCCGCGTGCATGAGCATGACTGTTCTTGCGCATTTGGTGTCCTGCGGACACCTGTTCCATTCACGAACGTGTTCGCGACGTCATCATCTGACCGCACCCACCCTGAGTGTCTGTCCTGATTTGCGGACACTGTACGGGTCCCCAAACATTTTAAAAGTACTTTTCTGGACAATTCAAAGTATTTTACAGTTAACCATTGCACATGTCCCAGACAATGTCCCTGTTGATCTACATACTTTTTGAAACTTTTTGAGGCTCGTTTGGGTGTTCAAAGTGTCCTCGGACAGTGCGGCTGTTCCCGAAGCACACTCCAGCACCCCCTATAAAAGGCCACATCCCAGAGCTGATCCTCATTGTGCTTCTGGCTATCTGACAGAGCACTGTCGTTCCAGCACTGCAAAGTAACCTAACATATTGACCTGTTTTTCCTGCTTTTGCTGCTTTTCTTCCTGATTCCTGATGGCATCTCAAATTCCTTCAGCATCGGCATCAGCACCCCCACCCCCTCCACCACCACCACATCCCCAAGGGCCTGAAGAGGGGAACAGGAGTGAGGATGTAGATGAGACAGATGAGGAGGATGAAGAGGATGAGGTAGTGGAAGTCCCTACTACCAGCACTTGCCGTGAGTCTTGGGTGTGGCGGTTGTTTACCACCATTGATGGAGTGCCAAAAGCGTGTGAGAATAAGGTCACCTGGAACCAGTGCAAAATGGTGCTGAGTCGTGGGAGGCCTGGTTCGTACAGCTTTGGTACGACATCAATGAAGAGAAACCTAAGGTCGTTCCACCGTGGGGCTATTCGCAAGGTTGTACTTTGTGATAAACGTAGTAGGTTGAGTTCCTCTAAAAAATCCTCCGTTTCTGCTCCTGTCACCACAAGAGACACTCCTGTGGGACAGCACATCCCTCCAGCTGCCTCACAGGCCATTCATATTGCTGGTGAACCTTACCTTTCAAGGGTCACAATATTGTGTATGTACTGCGATGCAGTACTCTGCAGGGGGAGAATCTTCGGGGTGCTTTTGAGACTGCGGTCAAGGAGCACGAAAAGGTCTGCTACCAACCTGCTACCACCCTACATCTTCCTCTCTCCACCTCTCTCCACCTGCCCTTTCTTATCCCTGTGGTTGGTGTTCCTTCCTTACCCTCCTTTCCCCTCTTTTCCTTGTGTGTCGCGTTTAAAAAACCAAAAAAAATATAAAACCAAACCTCCCCCAAAAAAAGGCTCTTTTCAGAGCTGCTTTTCACAGTTTAAAAATAGAAGTGACAAATAAATAGTGCATTTTTTAGGAGTCCGCGGACGCAGACATTTATTTTTGGGAGTGATGCCCTATCACAACCATTCCACTTTTGTATGGGAGGAAGTGGTGGTTTTGAAAAGAGCCTTTTGGTGGTGTTTTTTTGTGTTTGAAAACAAAAATACTTGGGAATTTGTAAACATGTCCATGACCTTCCCAAGTCCTTCTTTCATTGCAAATTGCAAAGAAATTCCAGACACATGTCCTAAACCGTTCCCTCCACAATGAATTATAAGTATGTCTGGATGATGCTGTGTCTCCAAAGTAGCACAGAGAGGTACCAAGTCCAGCCACTTCATTCCACACACTCCATGCCAGTGCACTCCGACATGAGGGAATCCAAGATCTGCAGCTACTCCACAGCGTTCTGCATGCACCTCCAACCAATGTGTCCATGAGTCTGCCAAAATCCAAATAATCTGTTTTCTAAAACATTCAGCCATAGCTATCTATTCTTCTCTCAGGAAAAAGACTTTCTGACAAACTCTCACCGTACACAACACACCCAGTAAACTTTATTGACCAATCCCTTGCTCTACTCATTCTCAATTCCATGCATCTCCACCCCAAAATCCCTGTATGTAATATGCAGTGTCCGCGGACTAACGCCATGTCCGCGGACATATCGAAAATCTGAGCGTGGTAAATTTAAATTTAAATTTAAATTTAAATTTAGTTTAAATAGTGTGCCCCATTTCCCCTTTGAGGTTGGTTCTGAAAAGAGCAGTTTTTTGTTGAGTTTTGTTGCAGATGCTTTACAGACACCTGTTATTTTGTATTTTTTTTTCTTTTTTCTTCTTACTTTACTCCTAAAATCTATACATAACCTTTTCCAAAGCAACCCTTACATTCAAAAACAGCATGGCTTTCCCATCAAAGATAAAGAAACGCCATCTTCTTTAAAATAAACATCATACTGGAATGAATATTCTCATTATTACAGTAGAACGTATCAGCTCTAAGCATGAGAGCACACATGCCTCGGTTGATTGCACACCTAGCAATTTTTTGCTTAGGACAAAAAACAGAACTATTGTCCCATATTGCCCTAGGTACTAAACCAGAAAAAATAACTTTGACATTTGGAAGGATGTCCATTACTGCTTGAACCAAGTGTTCCAAATCTGCCAACAAAGTAGGGGCACTGACATAGCCCAAATGCAAAGCACCACAGTGCAAAACAACCACATGGGGACTGTTTATCCTGCCATATCTTCACAAACTTGTACAATTCTATGTACATTGTAATCAGGCACAGTGCTCCACGCCACCTCCACACCTTCAACGTCAAAATTGTTTGCCACATGTCTGCATTGAGCATACTGCTCTAAACCATGCACAAACATATCTCCAACCATCAACACCCTGACTTTCTCCACCTCTGCCATCTTCACTACAAACATCCTCTTTCAACACAAATTCACAACTTCAATACTTGATTGGCTAATCCCTACAGTCCCTGTTCAATGCTGGATATGCTGGAAAACCCTGGATGTGGCACGCCCTGTCCGCGGACAGCCGCGGTGCCCATGGAGCGTATAACTCTTAGACAGCCCTTCTACCCTTTCCACTTCACTCTCTGTGCCATTCCCTCATTGGATACAGCTAAACAGTCACACAACCATCCACCAATCACATCCAAGACCTCTACATCTAACTCCATCATCAGAGTTCAGCACTTCAAATGTACTTTTGATCATTCTGAGTACAAGTCTCGTATCATTGGAAATCACCTACTACAGAAACTACTGTACAAGTCTCCAAGATTTCTACTTCCAGCTGCATGCATATCCACATGCATGAATACAAACTACAGGTATGCATATTTTTTTTTGTTGCAAAGTACATGTACAACTCTTATAAATGCATATGAACAGAGTAACTGCCACTTAACCTGTATAACCTATAAAATGAACTTACTATTATTTTTCCCATCTGCTATAATCAACTGTCACTTCCAAACCTGTCTGCTATCTAAATTATTTTTTTACACACACAACTATCTAAAATGACCTCTGAATGGGTATGCGAGACACGGGGGCAAACACAGTTGAAAAAAACGTGTGCGACTCAACGTCTGCCAGGAAAAATAACGTGAAAAAGACGCGCGTGTGGGCGTTGGCAACACATCCGCCAAAAGAAGAATTGAACGCTGTCTGAGCATACAGGGAGTACGAACTGGAACCGTTGTGAAGTAATCGCGTGTGAACCGACAATAAGTACAAGAATCACCCGCTTGCTCTCCACAAAAGCACATACAAGAAAATGGCATCCTACGTGTACCTTTTAACCCAGCCCACACATGCAACATCAAATCCAATTGCACGCAGTGACACCTGGACGTGCAGTTTTTGCACGTGTACAATCAACATGCACCCGTGTTGAGGGAAACGCCCTTGCGCGTCACGTCACAGACGCGCTTACGTGCTAAAGGCCTTTCCTTGAATTACACGCAGACGTGCAGTTTTTTCACGTGCCAAATCACTCCGTATCAAGCTGGCCACGCAACAACACACGGAAGACCACACTCCTGCCCAGAAGGCCATTTTCCTGCCCCCCCGAGCCCCGAGCACGCTCCCTCCTGTCATCTGCTGCTGCCTGCCTGCTGCCCACGTGCCCTGCTGTTTGGTGCCTGCACGTCAGCCATCTGCAGGGGTGCAGTTGCTGTGACCAACCCTGCTGGAATAGAAGACTACCGACTGGTAAACCATCGCTCCACAGCCCAGCCCCAGGACCCAGTTGCCCACCCACACCTACCTCTGGGGTTGCCATGTCAGACACAACACCATCTGGCAACCCCCAGCCAGAGAGGCATAGGTCTACCAGCTTCAGTGCCAGTGAAGTTGGTATCCTGGTGGAGCAAGTCCTGGGGCAGTATGATGTCCTCTTTGGAGGTTTGCGCGCCGACAATGAAGGACAGAAGAGGATCTGGATGGACATCGTGACTGCCATGAACATGGAGGGGTTGGCAGTCCGCGACATTCAACATGTCCGGAAGTGCTGGGAGGACTTCAGGTCCAGGACCCATAGCAAGGCCCGGTGCCTCTTGAAGGCAGCAGATGCCAAGGGGTGGCGGGTCCGCCTAACCAACAACCAGATGAGGGTCCTGGAACGTATATGCCCAGCACTCCACCTTCAGGTCCTTGAGAGGCAGACCCGTCTGGAGTCGAGTGGTAAGTGTACATGCATATTGATTGGACGCTGTGCATATTGAGGTGGGGCAGGAGTGTGCAGGTTGTACATATGTCTGTGTAGGACCATGATATGCATGTGTATGTACAGGGAAATGAGCCTGCCGCATGTGAGTCCTCTCATTTGTGAGACACATTGATGGTGTATATGTTGGTAAGCATGCTGCCCAAATGCAGGTGTGGGTGCACACATTTGTACATTTCTATGTATGTACAGTGGCATAGTTGTGGTGTCACACATGGATGGTGGTTCCACCTGCATGTATCTGCACTATGTACATGTGCATGTGTGTGTATTGTGTATGTGTGCAACTGTGATACACCATGGATGCATGTGACACTGACATGTAGGAGGCTGATTGCCAGATGTGACATGGATGGCGATGTTATCACTGCGATAGGTGGTGGAGATACACAGATGCATGTATGTCTGGTGGCGTGTGTGCATGTGTTCTGCAGTCCCCGTGTTGCATGTGACGTGTGGCTCACCTTTGGCTGCTCATGCTGTTGTCTGTTTATGGATGGTGCTGCCTGGTGCCACATTCCTGTTGATTTGCTCATGTGTGTGAGTTGAAATGACATGTGTGTTGGGGAGTGTGATGCCATGTCTGAGGTTTGACACTGCTACTCATGTACAACTGTCATGTGTTTATCAGACCATTGTACAGTGCCCTGATGCCTGTGTTGTATCTCTCCCTGTCTGCAGCATCAACTGATGAAGAGGGCAGAGACAGTGCTGTGAAGCAAAGCGGCAAGGATCCCATCGCCAGCCGAAGACACAAGGCCGGTTCCCCTCTCAGGTTGTCATTTCGTCGGGGAGTGAGGAGTCTGGTGCCGCGTCCATGGCCGCAGCTGCCGAGGGTAGGTCCAAGAGGCAGAGGTTGGAGGTGGACTCCTCGGCAGCAGAAGGGGCAGCTGAGACCCCACAGGGTCCGATTGAGGAAGATGGCACGGAGTCATCCAGGTTGGTAGGGGGTTTGGTTGAGGAGGAGGCCGTGAAAGGGACAGACACGAGGTCTGGAGGGGGGATTCCACTGGTGCTAATGCTGCAGTCCAGGGGCAGGGACAGGAAGCAGCACAGGCCGCCGCGGAGGTGCCTGTGTGTAATCCTGTCCCCGATCCTGTGACTGCATCATCCCACACCAGCTGGGATGCCTATGTCCAGACCCGTTCTCAGGGAGGGGATGAGTGCACAACAACTGGCCTTCCTCTCCCTGCGGATGTGGCAATCCGGGCGCGTGTTGAGCCTGTCCTGGCCGGGGCATGCGAGATGGCCTGCAGTGTTTTCGTGAAGACACTGCACGTCATCTTGGATGCCTCGTTGACCGCATCCACCTACTGGGACGGGTCGCCAGTGCTGGATTCCTCCGTCTGCTGGACCTTCTTCCGACCCCCTCCTCAGCCTGAACCCCTATGTGCCAGTCGTCCTCTGTGCCATCTTCCGGCCCATGTATCACCTGGGTACCCTGTGGAGCTGCCTCTGACCCAGTGGTCAGGCTGGTGGAGGACATATCCCTGCCACAGTCGGGAGTCAGAGGTCCAGCAGGGGTGGCCACACCAACAAATGCACCCCAGCAGGAGGAGGACGTGCAGGCATCAAGAGCCAGGGCACAGGCACAGCAGCAGCAGGCTCAAGGTGGGAGCGTTGATGGCTCGGGGCCATCAACATCAGAGGAGCAGGCATCGGCAGGAGGACCCTGGATTGGGAGTGTCTTCCGTGTGGCAGTGGTTGGGCCAGTACATAGATGAGGAGCAGCGGCGGGCAGAAGAGGCACGGCTCACTACGGTCAGGGCGGAGAACTCCATGCACAGGGCACTTAGGCGGGCCGAGTGCCTCGAGGCAATTCGCAGGGAGTTGGAGGTGGACATGACTTTATCCCTACGAAACCTCTGGGCCATGGAACAGGCCCGCCTCCAGGACATAGAACAGGAGTTCGATGATGCCCTGGGCCAGGAAATCGACAAGTGAGCCGTAGGACTTGCCCGCCGCCATTGTATATAGTTAGTTAGTGTTAGGTTTCATTTATGTTTTTCTTTCATTTGGGGCGTTTGGACTATGCCCCACCTTTTTGTAGATAATTCTTTATTAGGTAGTCTTTTTTGTAGGTTTCATTTCAATAGTTGAGCTCATGGACCCTGGATTTGTTATTTGTATAGTTAAACAGTGGATTTTTCATAATTACTTTTTTTATTTGACCATGGAGCAATGGATTTTACTTATTTCTTTCCCTTTGGATTTGCTTTGTTGAACGTCATCTTCATTTGGATTTATTTGGATTCTGATTTCATATATTTTATTCATTTTGGGACATGCTACATTTTATTTCTTATTTCCATTATTGTGTGTTTTCATTTAATTCCCTTCGTTTTGTGTTCAATACATTTTTGTTTCGTACTTCAATTTGTGGTATTCTCTCATTGGTTTCATGCATGTCACAATGTGGGTTTTCACATTCACTGCGACCCATTGTGTGTGTGACGGACATGTGTTGATGTACATACTTGCCATTTGGGTTGTGTCATGTAATGGGCATTTCAATGTGGGGTGGATGGAATACTTGGTTGGCTCTTTGGACAGGGGTGGCATGCAGAGGGCTTTGGGTGGCCATAAGGACCACGATCGGGATCATGATGACGTGTTAGGGAGGCATGAGTCGGGGCCTGCTGGCAGGTGCCTGTCACTGCTGGGTGGGTGGGGGTGCAGGGGGACATGGGTCGGGGCCTGCTGGCAGTTGCCTGTCACTGCTGGGTAGGCAGGGGTGCAGGGGGACATGAGTCGGGCCTGCTGGTAGGTGCCTGTCACTGCTGGGGACATGAGTCGGGGCCTACTGGCAGGTGTCTGTCACTGCTGGGTGGGTCTGGGTGCAGGGGGACATGAGTCAGGGCCTGCTGGCAGGTGCCCTTCACTGCTGGGTGGGTCGGGGTGCAGGGGGACATGTGTGGGTGCTCACTTGTGCATGGTGATATGTGTGCTGGCTGGGGAGCATGGCCAGGGGTGCAGGGTAGTCTGCTGTGTTGTGGGCTGCCTGCAGGGCCTGGGGAGGGGGGAGAGTGCACACCTGGGAGGACACATACTGCCATTTCGCATTGGTGCACCCCAGGAATACACGTACCCAGCTCACCCAGCGTAATCGCGTGTGAAACTCCCCGCGCACCCCTCAGAATACACGTACCCCACTCGCCCAAGCCCTATCGCATGTGATACTCCCTGCGCACTCCTCAGTATACACGTACCCTGCTCGCAGAAGCCCTATCGCGTGTATAACTTCCCGCGCAGCCCTCAGAATACACGTACCCCACTCTCCCAAGCCCTATCACGTATTTAACTTCCCACGCAGTCCTCAGAATACATATACCCCACTCAGCCAAGGCATATTGAGTGTATAACTTCCCATGCACCCCCAAGATACACGTACCCCGCTCGGCCAAGGCCTATCGCATGTATAACTTCCCGCTCACCCCTCAGAATACACGTATCCCGCTCGACCAAGGCCTATCGGGTGTATGACTTCCCACGCACCCCGCAGAATACACGTACCCCGCTCACCCAAGCCCTATCGCGTGTATAACTTCCTGTGCAGCCTTCAGATTACATGTACCCCACTTGGCCAAGGCCTATCGCGTATATAACTTCCCGTGCACCCCCAAGATACACGTACCCGCTCAGCCAAGACCTATCACGTATATTACTTCCCGTGCACCCCTCAGAATACACGTACCCCGCTCGGCCAAGGCATACCGCATGTATCACTACCCGCGCACCCCTCAGAATACACGTACCCCGCTCGGTCAAGGCCTATCGCGTGTGAAACTTCCCGCGCACCCTCCAAATACACTGTACCGGCCCTGTGAACTGGTGCACGGTTAGCGCGGCCCTTTGCACTGCATTAGGGATTTCAATGCCTCATCCTTGCGAAAGGCGCGTTCTTGGGGGCGTAACTGGCGCTGCGGGATGTTCTCTGCGCCAGCCCTAAAAATGGCTTTGATATTCCATGAATACACGGTGCGCCAGAACGCTGTTTAGCGCACACGCTGGCACACACTTGCGCACGCTGCCTCTCTGTGCTGCTCGCGTGCACTGCCTCTGCGCTGAAATCTATGAATTACCCTGTAAAATGGGATCAATAATATGTAAACAATTGTTTTAATTGTGATAGAAGGCATGGACACACTAGGGTAAAGATGGCTTCCCTGGTTTAGCTGCATTTAATGGTGTTTTCAGAAAGAGTCACATGACTGGAGAATGGACTGGAGAATGAGTATCCCGTGATAAAGTAGAAATACTCGATGTAATTTCATCAACAATAAAGGTTATGTTTTAGCACTAAAACTATGGGATTGAGTGCTTGTTTAATTTTGGGCTGAGCTAGCAGTGTTTGTCAGACACTTTAGGCATACACCAACAGCAAAGCAATATTGGAATATGATAACTTTTTTTTCCCCTTAACCAGGACATGAGCACCCGCTGGAACAGGCTGCAGCACCGCTATGAGTGAAAGTCTTTGTGGCATTACACAGCCACGGCAGTGTAGTTATGGTTAAATTGCTAATCCCATAGGAAAATAACCTTGCAGGCCATGCACCCAAGACTCTACGGCCTGAACACAACCACTGCAGCATAACAGACCCATCGAATCAAACAAACATCAAATATCCAGAAAGCAAAAGTTTGTGTACTGTTTCATTTGTAGAGTTTGTTTGTGAAGTTTTGGCTAGGCTATGCAGTTACGATTGTATTTTGGATTGTGGTGTATGATTGTGTACATTTTCTTTGAGATCTAATTGTAAACAAACTACTTTGCCACAAATGGCTTTCACTAATTTAGAGGGAGGTAATTTTGCTGTTTTTGTGGAAGGTGTACTTACAGCGTGGCGGCGAACAGAGGCAAAATGAAATTTTGTGGAGCGTGTTGGTGTGCAGAAGTGCTTGGGGAGGGTTGGGGAGTAAGAGATGGGTCAAATACTGTATTTGTTTAGGTGGCAGGTGCCACTGATGTGTTCGCCATGTGAAGCGATATCTGCTCCCATTCTGCATGAAGGTCAGTGCCGTTGAATTTTTGTTTCCTAGCTGAGCACACCCACAGATGGTGCACAGTATAGGGTTCCATTTATTTTTGACCTTGAAACAAAGGGAGGATTGCGAACGGAGTGCATGAAGGGAGGGATGTAAGACTTTCAGATATGATAATGTTCACCATTCAAAAATTGGATAAAGGAACATGCAATTTCATTTTGTGAAAAGGTGTTGAAGTGGACGGAGTGCTTCTTTTACGCCGATACAATGGAAACGCTCGCTAAATATCATGCAAGTTTTACTTTGACGATTTTGTACACGAACTAGTAAATTATGATTCGGTGACGATATTGGTGGGCTAAATTGTATTGTGTGTTGTGTGTGGTATATTTCAATGAGTCTCAATTAGAACTTGTGTGTGTAGATTTTTTTTTTGGTGGGGATATGGGCAGTGTAGCATCGAAATCGGTGTAGTGCAATTGTGGGTTCCCCCAGGTTCACAAAGGTGTAATTGAACGCTAATATTTAATTAAAATTCTGTGTTGTTCTTTTTGGTTTTATTTAGCTGTCTGATTGCAGTGTCAGCGTTAGATCTCATTTCGAGCTCAGCATAGCAGTAACGTGTACAGCAAACTGAATAGTAATTTGCACGTTCTTTTGTTTGAGTTATCCTTGTTTGACATCTGTGTTTATTAATAGTTGTAACAGATGGCCCAAATTGATGGTTATAACGATAAACTGTAATGCGATTGGTTACTGAGACACATGTCTGTTATCTTTTTTTAAAATAGTTACATCTTGACTTTCTGCAATTGTCATGGATTCCAGATACCAAATGACGGTTTTATTAACCGTCACCTACAGATATACGTCAGTGGTTGGATTCCAGTGACACTGTTTTGGGATGATCGACACAGACCCATATGCCCGTACGCCATACCAGCAATAGGAGCAATTTAATATCTTTTGTGGTGGCTTAGCGGAAGTTTGTGCCAAAGTCTTCACAGGAATATTGCGTGACTCACGATAAACATTTGTGGATCGTGAACGAAGGAAAAAATTACATATTTGCCTGCATATGTAAGTCTCCGGATGTTCTCGGAGCATTTATTGTGAAATAAAAGTACAAATTGTACAATTTGGTATTTCCTTTAAAAGTATGGTTTCATATTCAAAATTGTGATGCACTGTATTGTGAGATGATGTGTATTGATATTCCGGGTTCTGAGTCAAGTAACGTTATCATGTAGGTGATGATTGAGTACGTTTTACTACGTTGTATAGTAATGTTCTGGAGATAGGTGGAGCATATCACTAGGTTTGGTGATGTTACACTCAGGGGTGGGGCATATGCATTAGTGCCGCCAGGGCAGCCCACCTTGGCCGATGCAGGAACAGATACGATTATAACAAGATGGCCACGCTCTGCTGCTTGATTTTGCTTGTGTAATAAAGAGTAAAAGTATGGTAAGGTGCATAGGAAATGTTTGTACGATCGATCAATATATGCTTAGAAGTACATGCCCGAACACTTGGGAAAATAATATTTCTGAGTGCACTATTATTTTAATAGATCCATTTTTGCTGCATTCGCTATACCTGATTTTCTAAGGTCTTTTTCTGTATTATTTTGAATGTCTTTATGGTGTGTTTAAAAAATGTTTTGGGGAAAAGTACAGAAAGTAATGGTTAATAATTTGTTTATACAGAGAAGTGTGGAGTCTTCTGTTAGGAGGGCCGGTCTTACAATGTGTATTTACAAAAGGAATGCCACCGAGTTGTCGGTTGAGGGGGTGCACACTGTGAGCCTACTTAGTAGACTTCTGCTAAGAGGTTGTATGCAACTGACTATGGTGGCATTTTAAACACAACGAAGGAGGATTTCTGTGCTATAAAGGAAGTTGTTTTAATCTATAAATACACACATGCTTTCAATCACTGTAACAGTAACTAGTCTGCCAAACATTGGTTTCAGTCCAATATGCTTCACGCTACATTTAATGGGCATCTTCCCATCCTGCTGTCCAGTCAGTGCACTTTTGAGCCTTGCTTGCATTTCCAAACTCCTTGCCACTACTTGATGTCCAAGTGCATAGCTGCCATGCGAGCCACTAAGCGCCATTGCTGGCTTTTCTCATTGCATTGATTGGATTTGTACTTTCATGTTTCCCGTGCTATGTATGGGCCTACAAATTCCAGCATGCAAAGTAAAAAGCAAGAACAGGCTTGTGTTATCGGGTATAATATGGGAGCACTTGACAGCTATGCAAGTGTTCATCAAAAACTCATGCTCCCGGCAGGTTTTGGACTGCTCTTCACACTCTGCTATGCCCAGTACTGTGCTTTTAAATGCTCCTGTAACAGAGGTGGTATCACATGTGGGTTTTTAGGTAAACTTAAGCATGTGTGCGCCCTAAATTTTTAAGAAGACTGTCCCTTATTTCTGAGAACAACTTATGGTGGCCACAGTAGGGAGACGTTCAGGAAATGGTTATTTTCTTATCAGTTTAAATTGAGGTTCTTAGGGTTTTCAATTCCGGTTATACATGCATGATAGTACATATTCTAGAATGCACAGAGATCTAAGTTAAGTGTTACGAGATGAGTGACTAGACAGGTTCAACTTGACAGGGACCCAGTCCTGCTCCCCAGACACATGTGTGGTCTGGTGCTACATCCCGAGTCTCCCCACAGCGTTTAACACCTGTGCCACAGGCGTCCCTTGGTGTCTGAAAGTTCAGCATAGGCGCCAGAGTTTTGAAGTGCGTCAAGCGCACGTTTGTATGAGAGTGTGTGTGTGTGTGTGTGTGTGTGTGTGTGTGTGTGTGTGTGTGTGTGTGTGTGTGTGTGTGTGTGTGTGTGTGGGCAATGCCGGTCTTTGCATCAGGCCACGTATTTTTGAAATGTCAAAATTAACTTGCAGGATTAAAAGCATTTCTTTTGCACCTCGTTCACACTCCCAGTCACACTTGCTGGTGGTGGCGCCCCCTGGAGGCTGGCGCATCAGGCAGCCGCCTGCATGCCTGATGCAAAGTTAGTATCAATGTTTTCAGTTATTTCATCACGAGGAACATTTTCTTCCAGCCATTCTAAAGTAGTAGACGTTTCTGTGTAGAAAGAAATATATATATTATTTTTACTTTACCTAATACATACAGTTTATAAATATATAAAATAAGTGAAAAATTCTTTGTTAAAGGGACGTTATGGTTAAGTTGCGCTACTAAAAACCTCTGAAATTCAGTGAAAAAAACTTTGTTAAAGGGACGTTATGGTTCCAAGTAAAACTGGAAAATCCCAGAAATTCGCCAGATATGGTAAGCTAAGCAACCATAACTCTGGCCACCACTGTGCATTGCTAAGACTAACACCCAGGACATCAAAGATGACATCACAAATGTCATAGATGACATCACTGATGACATCACAGTTCTGGTTTCCTCTTTTTGTGTGCACTGACATATGTAGGGCAGGCGATTTTCTTCACTAACAACCAGCAACTAAACATGCAAAAGGAACTATGTTTGTGGATCTTACCTTTCTCATATCTTGTTACACTGCTTTCCTTAGGTTGCAGGCACATCATATGATATATATACAAAGGAGAAGAACGAAGCATGAAACACAGCAATCATTTCCATGCATGAAGTTAATTAGTGAGGTTATGAACACTATCTGGTAATAGTGCTGGTTTTTGCTTACTTTACTTTCCCTGCACATACTCATATTTTGTCATGACCACTGTGTGGGGGCACAAGTTGTGCCACATGCAGGCTCCCACCAGAACCCTGAGGGCCTTAAAACCACTGCAAAAGGGCTCCTGGAGCCAGTCCTGGCGCCTTTGGAACCAGGCTCATATGTAGGAAGGAAGGGCTGTTCAAACTAGGTCCCATTTATGTACATGGGCCTTTAAATCGAACATGCGGTCTAGTGTTTTGGGTGTGGCAGGCCTGAAACTACTTTCCCTGATACTACTTCACCTGGGCTATATAAACCACACCCTGACTGCAGAACACGCTACATGTTATTCTGCAACCCGCAGCATGACGCTCACCATGTCCAGCTCATGGTCTTCAGCAACTTCCTGTAATCCTGCAAGAACAAGAACAAGATTACTCTGTCTTACCTGAGATAACACCATCCAGCTGTCAGCATCTCAACTGGGCTGCAATCTGTGGAAACCGAGAGAAGACGAAACATCACTCACCTGTGAGTACTAGCTTAAGGACTTCTGGCGAACCGCTACCACAGCTGCTGTTCGAACATTGCGACCTGCAATAAGAAGAAAGGGAAAAACAATATTAGAAGGCACGCTTCCAAAACATCAAATTCCATCAGTCTTATCTGAATTCCATCGCGCTACGCCACGCTTCCATCCGGATCACCACAGCAACATCTGCAAAGGAAAAGAGACATATTCAAGTTCGCTTTCAATATTAAACAACCACACAGTGCTGTACTCACCTTAACGGATTCCGGGGCCTGTTTTTCATCGCGCTCTCATCCACTCGCAGCACCACAGTGGCCTGTGAGGAGGAGAAGAAGAAAACACAGGTTAGCTTTAAAAGACAATAAAGGTGCTGCACTTCGCGCTTTCTCTTACCTGGAAAAAGTGCCTCTCCATCCGGCACACTAGCATCAAGACCTTCGCACCTGAAAAGAAGAGGTTAAAGACATTAACAAATTCCCACCATAAACAGAACAAAGTCTTACAATTAACAAACCTACCTGCCTACCAGCAGATTTGGGGGTCACAGCAGGCCTGGGCCCAAGGAAGGCATACTGCACCAGTGAAGCAACTTGGCCAGCTCGCCAACAAACGTCAAGCGCCCCTGCACAAGAAACGCAGGACGGATAGCTCACCCTACAAATAACTCAGGTGAGAAAAGAACCCAGTGGGAAGGGAATCGGTCAGAGGGAGGTGGGAGATTCACCCATTAGAGACAGTTATCACAAATCCTCCCTTCTGTAATTGCAGATTGATTATCCAGCACTTTGCAACTAACACATCCAGGGTTCCAGATCTCAGAGCCTTCCAGACGACCCTGGGGATATCAGGTGAGCTTAACAGAACATGAAGCCTCTAAACCTTATCCCCCTGGGCGTCATGGAGACATCTGAAACTGATCAGTTAGCCCAGCTTGTGGGACAATTACGTGCCGAGGTACACGCAGCCTGGCAGGAAACCAATGCCTTAAGACGATAGTTAATAGTCACAAAAGACCGTATTGATGAACTAAGCAAACAGCTACTACAAACACAGGCGGGGCAGGCGCCATTGCCTGGATTCGCCCCAGCCGTTGCTACACCATCATCAGTCAATCCAGTACAGATAACGTTTCCGGGAGCAGTACCCCTGGCACCACCATAATGGTTTAATGGAGACCCCAGAAGGTACGCAACATTCATGAACCAGTGCCGCCTCCATTTTCTTTGTAGGCCTGGGGCTTTCCCAAACGACCAGGCGAGGGTGGCCTTCTTGTTATCATATTTGAGTGGAAGTGCAGCAGACCGCTCAACACTTGCATGGACAAGCTCTTGATAACGAACTCCTGTCCCTCTGCCAAGGGAATCAAGATTTGCTGACTTATATTGCCACCTTTAATAGACTGGTTGTAGAAGCGGGGCGGCCAGAAAATAAAAGAACCACCTTGTTTCATCGGGGCCTACAAGGAGACCTGAAGGATGTCATTTCTCAAGTGGTAGAGCCACCTAAAGACTGTGCAGGGTTTATCAACCTGGTAGATCAGTTGGACCACAGATTACAGGATCGAAGAACAGACCGAAGTAGACTCGAAAATCGTGCCATGTACGTACGTTTAAAAGATAATGTTCAACGTCCATCAGAATATACCACAGAACCAATCCAGATCGGAGGAGTACAACCCCCTTTAACCAAGGGTGAAAGAGACAAGAGGAGACAGCTACAGATATGCCTATACTACGGTAAATTGGGTCACTACCTCAAAGAATGCCCAGTGAAACCTCCAAGGAAGGTGGTAGGTGCTACAGAGAAAGAAGATGGAAAGGAATCGGAAAACTACCAGGCCTGGCAAGCGTAGAGGTCCACTTGATGAGCGAGAAGGATGAGTCACAGACCTCACATTTCGCCCTGCGATTAACCTTGATCAATCACCAACGAACGTCACGGACGCATGGCATAGATGCATATATAGACAGCAGAGCAGTTGGTAATTACATAAATCGAGATCTGGCAACAGAAATGGGACTTCCCTTATGCACAAAGCCAACAACTGAAAAGGTAACTACTGTTGACGGTACAGAAATTGCTTCGGGACCAGTAACCCAATGCACAACAGAATTAACCTTTCTGTGTCAGAATGGACATCAAGAAGAAATCACATTTGACCTCATCAAAGCTACTCAGTTCTGGTTGATCTTAGGGATGCCATGATTACTAACTCACAATCCCCACATAGACTGACGTGCAAAGAAACTGACCTTTTCTGATGAATGCGCCCATGCTTGCTACCCAAAATCTATACCACAGTCAAACCTGGAATCTGTTCAAGGAATAGCATTGGGGATCGCAGAACCAGTGGACACCTTACCAGAAGAATATTATCAGGATTATCAAGAAGTTTTTCAGAAGGAACAGGCGAACACATTACCGCCACATAGGCCCTATGACTGTCAGATCGACCTGAAACCTGGCGCACAGGTTCCTTGTGGTCGAATTTATGCACTTACGGAAACCGAAAATCTCCACTTGAAGTCCTATCTGGATGAATACCTGGCTAATGGGTTTATCCGCCCGTCAAAGTCACCGGCAGCCTCTCCCATATTCTTCGTACCGAAGAAGGAAGGAGGTTTGATTAGCAAACTCCGTTAATCAATTTTAGAAAACTAATTTATGCCTTGGTGGAAGCTGTGCATGAAAGCTAAATGCACATGTGATGTCATCAGTGATGTCATCAATTACATTTGTGATGTCATCTTTGATGTCCTGGGTGTTAGTCTTAGCAGTGCACGGTGGTGGCATGAGTTATGGTTGCTTACCTTACCATAACTGGTGAATTTCTGGGGTGTTCCGGTTTTACTTGGAACCATAACGTCCCTTTAACAATGTTTTTTTCACAGAATTTCATAGGGTTTTAATAGCGCAACCTAACCATAATGTCCCTTTAACAAAGTTTTGTTCACTGAATTACACAGCTACAGTAGTGGCTGTGTAGGTATGGTTAAGGTGCTATTCCCATATGAAGAGAACTTTTTTGGGTGGCTTATAACTTCGCTCCTCCTGGACAAATCCTCACCAAACTTTGCAAAAAAAGTATATGGCCCACTCTGAGTTTGGTGAGGTTTGGTCCAGGGGGGGAATTAAAGAGGGGGTTCCAAAATTAATTTTGTTCCCATAGACTGAATGGGGAAAAATCTTTGCGCACGCCTACAGCCCAAAACGCTGGACGGATTTTCACCAGATTTGCGGCAGGAGCAGTGGCTTGGTCACGAAGGCGTGCTTTTATAAATTTGGTGAAAATCCATCCAGTAGTTTTTTTTTAAAACGATCAAAAAGTAGGTCTTTAGAAATGAGTGATATCTATGTCCACTCCGCGGACACACTTCCCTGTTTGCTCCGCAGGCAGGACACTGATTGGCTAATCGGCTTGCGTCATGTCTGTGGACATATCACGCGTTCGCTGATTGGATGGTGAAGAGCGTGAAGTGCGTCAGATTGTTCCGATGCACCCGCCATCTTGGATCCGTGTTTGGTGACCGCGGACATAGCGGTAAAACATATTAAAAAACACAACATTGCACTTGTTAAAGTTATCAAATATATCTGGGGAGGTGAGGGTTGGGGATATGGCAGCAAAAAGCAAAAAAGTGGTGTTTTTTTGTCACAAAAGTCATACGGTATATTTGGAGGTAGGGTGGGCAACTGTCCCGTAATTTGCAGGATTGTCTCGCAATTGGCGCCCTTGTCCCGCAGTTTGCGGAGTGGCTCTGAAGGACGCGGGTTGTCCCAACCTGTGTCAGGAGTCACAATTAGTTATGCTGGGGGTTGGGGCCGAGCGGGCAGGGGGTCATATACATACATTTACCGCGAATGGGAATAACAGTGGCTGGCAAGTGGCAGCTAATCTGTAAATAAGAGTCCTATTGCATTTGATTGCAACCGCAGCTACTGACGTGACAGGCTTGCAGGGCAGTCATGTCAGTAGCTTCGGGTGCAATGGATTGATTGTGCCAGGTGAATGACGCCGTGACTTCATCAACACCTTTTGTCCCCCAAAGGGATGTGACAAAGTTGGCCACCTTATTTGGAGGTATTCCTCAATATATTGTGCGTGAAGTACCAGCGAAGGAGTAATGTGTCTGTGTTACAATGTATTTAAAATAATATTGGAGTCAGATTGGTGCCCCCTAGAGTTTGGCATCTGAGGCAGCCACATGCAGTGTTTGATGGAAACAGCGGCTGTGCACGTGTATGACAATACAAGTTCTCATGGGTGCGTTGAGCCGTGTTGTTGCAAAGTAAGAATATATTTAGTTTCTGAGTGAAGGTCACTAGTTTTGATTTCTTGGTTGCAAGCTAAGGCAGCCCACGCATGGGACTGAAAGTAGAAGGGTCAATAGTTTTTTGACCTTGAGAGAAAGGGATTTTTCCGTAAAGAGTCAGTGAGAGGAGGTTTGTAATAATGAACATTTGATAAGGTTATACATTCCAAAATTGTGTACGGAACATGTAAATTCAATTTATGAAGATTCTTTGATGCGAGCGGATTGAGCATTTCGCACTGAATTACGGGAAGAGAATGGAGACAGTGAATATTATGTAAGTTTGTTTTTGACGACTGTATACCGGAACAAGCTTTAACCTATTATTATCTGAAGATTAATTTTGGCAATGTAACTCAAGTACTATTTTTCTGTGTGGTTGTCTTTTTTATGTGATTATGGGGAGTGCAAAATGTAGGTGTATGTCGCCTATAACTAGATTCACCCAGGTTCAATGCTAATATTTCTTTAAAATGTCATGTATGACCATATGGAATTGTGTATCAGTTTCTAGGTTCTTTTTGTCTTTTTTGAGATTGTTTGATGTGTGTGCTAATCATTAGTTTAAACTCTATGCCGAATTAAGAAAAGTATACATATATTGTAATAAAGGTACGGTATTGATACAATTTTCTGTTATGTTTTCCAAATAGCTACATGCTGCCTTACGGCGATTGCCATCGATTCCAGATGCCTACTGATGGGTTTTTTAATAGGCAGGTGCACGTTGTCGTCAACAGCTGTATCATCGTCACTGTTTTGTGGGAAGATCGCCCAGGGCCTATTTGTCGTGACATTTGTGATGCCATCTTTGATGTCCTGGGTGTTAGTCTTAGCAATGCACGGTGGTGGCGCGAGTTATGGTTCCTTAGCTTACCATAATTAGCGAATTTCAGGGGGTTTTCGGTTTTACTTTGAACCATAACGTCCCTTTAACAAAGTTTTTTAACTGAATATATATATATATATATATATATATATATATATATATATATATATATATATATATATATATATATATATGCATTAGGTGCGTCACATTGTTTCGATGCGCCCACCATCTTGGATCTGCCGACAGCGTGCCGGCAAACTGTGTTTGTTTAGGTGGCAGGTGCCCCTGATGTGTTCACCATGTCTGCGGCCATCACGGCTGTCCGCGGACATAATAAATGCATACTTGCAATTTTACTTTACTATGATGTTGGTTTTGGGTTGGTACGAGAGGATTGATTGCAATTAATATCCCCTATAAGTAGCACACATACCACAGTCAAAATGTTTGGTAGCATAGGTGTGTTATGCTGTGGTGATTGTGGCCAGGGCCTAGACTTTAGGCCCTGGCCACAACCACCGCAGTATAACACACCCATAGAATCAAACACCCATCAAATATCCACAAGCCAAAAGTTTGTGTACTGTTTCATTTGGAGAGTTTGTATGTGAAGTTTTGCCTAGGCTATGCATTAAGATTATAGAGTTTCTAATAGGACTGAGTTATAAGATACCTTTGGAAGTAAATATTTTGGATTGTGGTGCATGAGGGCCGGAATGCCCTGGTAGTTGCCCATTTGCAGGAGCCAGAAAATATTGCAAGTTTGGCAGCAGCCTGCCGGTTTTTTGGCGAGGCTACCGCCAAATTTGTAATGAGGCCCAATGCCTATAAAAAAATACCAAAAAATGTTTTTTAAGAGCTGCCACTTGTAACAAACTTCCCCTACCCTGCTTGCACGTTGCGCCCCCACGCTTGCACGCAGCACGAAAGCCACATCTGGGGATTTTCAGGATGTCGGAGATGGAAATGGGACTGTGGAGCCACAGGGATTGCACAATAATGTTTCTGGGCGGAGTGTGTGCAGAGGAGTGTTGTACAGAACTGATACTGTTACATGGAGAGCTCTTCAATATCATTGGTGGAAGCGAATGGAACATTTTAACAGTACGCAATGAAGGCATGCTGCAAAGAAGAAACTGGAAAGGGAAGAAGGAATGTTTTGCTCCATCGGACATGGCCCGCGCTGTACTTGGGGAAACGTATGTGCGCTTACTCCCCTTTGCTGCTGGCTACCCATGCGATTGGGACAATGGGGAATATCGCAGCTTCAGTTGCGTGTAGTACAGCAAGGTCTGTTCATAATTTTGTCCATTACTGTACGTACTCAGCCCGACTAACACGGTCGCTATTAGTTGCAGACGCACTGTAGTATATCAGATTTGGTGCAGCATTGCTTACAGGGCAATCCTATGTGGGCTGCTCTTTGTTCAGCAAAGCTGCAAACCGATTGCTCAGTACCTCTGGTGTGTGCCCTTTTGTAGGGTCGTTGTGGACAACCTTCACCTGGAAAGCAGGCCTACATTGTTCCAAACCATACATACATGTGCAACGGCACATTGGGGTGTGTCTGTAAGTGTGTACTTTCCAAAAAACACTCCTTAGTTTGATCAACCCTGCAATTTCCCGCTGTTCGAGGATCTGGCTCGTCTCCCCGAAATAAGGGCTCACGCCCAGAGTGGGTGCGGTTGCATGATGACATTGCCACTGTTCTCCTTTGGGATGGCTGTCCGCTGCATGCGTTTTGTGTGAAATACGTTGTGCGCACATGCATGGGTGTCCTATGCACACTGTTGCCTTTTCTCTACTGACTAAAACTACGCGACACATGCACCAACAATTTAGGGAGACACAGGGTATTTATAAAGTACAGCAGGTGGGATGTTTATCTGGATAGCTACCTGTATGACGTGAGTGGATGCCCCAAACTAATGAATGTTCCTTTGCATATGCTGCACAGAGGCGAGTCCGTAGGACACAGAGGAACAGACACACATGCGTGTACTTGCACTACGCATAAACGTCTGGGAGTACACGCATTGATTTGTGTTGGACAACATGCAGATGTGCGGAGCATGCTGGTGGCGTACGGATACCTCCATTGTCATTGCGGATAGGCGGGACAGTGCTGTGCATGTAGGACACCTACCTTTTTCTTACTTGCGGTCATTGCAACGAGGACTGCGTGCTGCTGTGTCAGAACCCCATTTCAGGTACAAAAAAAATTGCCACTCAAACAGTCAGCAACATTCTCATTATTATTGTTTCCTTATACTCATGGATACACCCCATTTGGAAAGGAAGGGGTAGCAGAAGTATGTATTGTGGGTAAATGTGGATTAGCACAATTTGGTTGTGAGGGGAGAAAGAGATTGATGTATTACCGTAAAGTCTTCCATGAAACGGGTTTTGAGGGAATGGGGGGCTCCGACATGGGGAAGGAGTAGACATGCAGGTGTGCCAGTGTTGTGTTATTTTGTCCAAATGATATCCTTGTACGCAACCTTTAAAACGGCACAATTGTTCACCAATTTCTCCACTTTGCCTTCCATGCTGTCCATTTCCCTCTGCACAGAGTTTCATTCCTTTCCTATGCCTGTATGCTGTTGAGCAAGGGTTGCTGCTTGTGCTGCCTTGCTTTCCTTTCCAATATGTTGTCTTACCAAAATGAAAATGTGTTTGATGTACATGCAGCAATATAGATTACATTTTTTACGGTTCACAGCACTGTGCGTACCAATGGGGTTAATATAGAAAGTACTTGCGTCATGAAGGAAATGTTCTTCCTGCCACTATAAGGTGGTTGCCATTGCTGCATTACACCCAGACAAGTTATTCTTCTGTACTGTTGCATACTGCAGCACCAGTGCAATTATTTTACAAAGTTTAGGGTCCTTACTACATTGTACTTGGTCTTTGCATTTTCCAGTAGTTACTCTGGCAGTTCGTTCTTTCTTCCCCTTTAAAGTAGCAGTGTGATAAGATTGGTGAAGGCAGAGGTCCCTTCTGTTGTTGATGCATTCCATTATGGTGTACTCCCTAAGCCTTTTTTTACTGTTTGCTTCATAAGTGCACAATTTGCAAATCTACTATGTTATTTGTGTTTGGTGATTGGTAACACTATGTAAGAGAGCACCTGCCTTACTAAGCCGGTTGGATGCCACACAATCTCTTCAAAGAGACGTATAATCCATGACTGCTGTCCGCATTAACATGGTGCCAGCAGTTGCACCTTGTTGCACAGTTCTTTTTACACACTTAGGGTATCCTGCTAAAAAACAAAGAAATTCACTGACAAAAAAACATTCTTAACATTGTTATTGGGACGTTATGGTTAAGTTGCACTAGTAAAAACCTATAAAATTCAATGGAAAAACCTTTTTAAAGGGACGTTATGCTTACAGGTAAAACCGGAAAACCCCCAAAATTCGACAGTTATGGTAAGCTAAGCAACCATACCTCGAGCCACCAGTGTGCACTGCAAGGACTAACACCCATGACATCAAAGATGCCATTACAAATCTCATTCATGACATCACTGATCATCATCGATCGTCAAATCACAATGATTTTGTCATATAGGACCAATCAAAAAATAGGCATATTTCACCCTTTTTAGAGCAATTAAGATGTTTCTATTGTGTATATAATTCAATAAATATTTACACAAAACATACACAAGACATTTATCAACAGATCACATACATAAAATATACAAATATAAAATACATCTCATTATTTATATCACAATCTATAATTCAAGATGATACAACAATTAAGACCCATCTACATTGAAATATTTCAATCCTTATTACATAAAACCAACAACTAGGTAAAATGTCATCCGGCAGCATCTATTAAGACCAATTGTGCTACAGCTTTCCAGACTTGAATAGCTGGTCTATATGCTGGCGGTAGTATTGACAGTCTGATACATAGCAGTGCAAGACGTTAGTGAATTTGCATTTTTTTTGGCTTAGCATAAGCTAATCCATTCATTTATTAATGTAAGCTAGTTTGTTCTGAGCTATCATGGATCAAGATATGCTGAGAGCCATAAAGAAAGATATAATGTATTGTACTTGTTATTTTGTGTAGCGCAAATTCTATTTTCTAAGCACTAAATGTGTACATGTGCCATTGTGAAATGCTATAACACAGTTGAACAGAGTAGAGATGTTATTGTAAGAAAGCATTTTTTGGCAGACTCTGTTGCCAGACTGTCAGCTTTTCTCAGATCAGAAAACAGCATTGGCTGCGGAGCAATGGAGATAGCAGGATTGCAAATGTTTTCGTTTGGGAGATGGAACATTCAGAATTGCAATGCCTTGTACCAAAGACAAAATGCTCGCACAATATGTCTTGCTTTCTCAGAATATACATGTGATTTATTTTCCCACCACATTACATGCTATAAAGAAATATGTATTTAAGCAAAAGCATGATGTTTCTCTGAAATGCTTCTACACATGTAATGTACGTTACTTCCACTATGTATAAAGAGTGGATGTCTTTTCAGTAGAAAGGGAGCTTGGCTTTTTAGTGAGCAGCTGACTTAGCTGGCTTAGCTCAGACTCTCCCACGCTCACTTTGTCTGCCATGCATAATAAGCTGTGTTTTGTTTATCTATCTCTGTGTCTCTGGTGATCTTATTTCGTATTCATAGGTTTATAATTTTTGGTCTTACAAATGGCGCCCAAACAGGGACACTTCCAAGGATGATTGACTATGCCCTTTGGACCAGAGTACCAGGGATCCTTGCCAAGTATAACGAAGTTCCTTGCAGTTGCTTTTCCTGATCCACATGTCGGCCAATCGGTCATTTCTGGTGAGGGCTTTGAACCGTTGCAGCCATGATGCTGTTTTGCATCTTTTGAAGATCACCAAGCATGGAAATCGAGTTTACGTTTGATGGGAGATAGTGTTGTCTGTCTATGATATCAGGTAAGCGTGCTCCAATTGTTTGTTTGAAAAAATATATGCATATATTTTGCCAGGATAATTTTTTTTATTTTTAAAATGCCTGATGTTAGGAAAATTCACACGTGTTGTGCTGAATTTTTTTATGATAAGAAAAAACCCACAGGGTTAGAAAATGAAATAATAATGAACCGATATCTCAGTGAAGTGAGAGCAATACTGGGGAGATTGAGGAGTATGTTGGATAATTGGGATGTGGTCCCCAGTCAGTACACCAGTCAGTTCAAAAGAATAAGAAGTTAGGTTTTGCCCAAGAACAGCAGTTACAAAGGGCACACCCATTTTTTTATAGATACTGGGTCACAATAAAAGCTCCATTGATCACTGATTGGTTCCAGATAGTCCCCTGTCAGGGCAACAGAACATTTCTGTAGGTTTTGCAGGTACACCAGTAATATGCCCGGTGCCTCAGCCAGGACCCATTACTGTTGGCCCCTTTATAGATAAATGCCACTTCTTGCTAACATCCAATTACCAAAGCAAAGTCATTGAAAGACCTTATAGCACCCAGTATGATAGATTTAAAGGGTATGACAGAGAATTGGTTACACAACAGAAACCAAACGAAAGGCTTTGGTAAATCCAACAATTGCAAAATGTGTAAGTATGCAGAAAAGAGAGATACATTCAAATATGGGTATAACTCTGAGAAAATTTGGAAGATCAAACATAGAATGAATTGTCTTACCAAATGTGTGTTGTACGCAATTGTTTGTCCATGTAATTTGATGTATATAGACTCTACTATTTGTCAATTGAAATTAAGAATTTTGCAACATTACAGAGCATTGACCCTTTAGCTGTACATTTATCGGAAAAGCATGCAAGTGTTTTCAATGTGATTAAATTATTTTCATTAGCGCATGTTCCCATACATAAAAGAAGTGGGAATAGAGAGCGCAAATTGAGAAAACTTGAGTCCATTCTCATTATCACCTTCAATACCAAAAACCTAAAGGACATAACTCTGGTGAGGAACTAGCAATCCATTTAATGGAAGACTGAAAATTGGTGTTATACCTTCAATGTGATTAATGTGAAATGTAATATAATCACCCAGAGGTGAGATGAAAGATGATTGTGTTAAGGTATAAGTGGCGACACCTGCGAATAATGTTATGTGAAGAAATCACAATAAGGTAGAAGTGCAAGGTTACATCTGTGAATGATCAATATGTGGGCTTTGCATATATACAAATTGACTGTCGAGATACGTACTAAGATATAAGTTGACATACTGAAGGTCTGAGATATGTTGCTATTGGTACCAGCTATGTAGAAATGATAGTGCTTAAAAATATCCTCACTAGAGGAATACGCGGATGCACAGGAATAATACGTGCATATGTATTTTGCTTGATGCTTTCTCGTTTTTGAGACTGAGTATTGGGCACTTTGTTAATATGGCAATTTGTGATCTAGAATGATGTGGCAAAGTAACTACATGAGGTAGATTTTAGCACCTCAAGCAAATAGTCACTTAATTGTAAAAGGATTAGGAGGTGGAAGTTTGGTTGATAGCACATTTGGACTTCTAGGCTTTACACCTGCCGTTGTATACAGCCATTGAGATGATAGGCATTGAGCCAGGTTTGCTTATTTGCACGGCAAAGCACATAGTCACTTCATTAATATAGAAATACAGGATATGTATAGTAAGGTTAGTATGGCGTAAGGTTGATCGAAAGCCCACTTGGGCTCTATCGAGGCTCTATACACCAACCATCACACATACCAGCCACTTTTATACACAAGAGGTGGTAGATAGTTAGTGTGATGAGTTATCGAGACATCTTATTTGCACAGCAATGCACACTGTCACTTTATAATTACAGAAATACTGGCAATTAGGCAGTATTTCTGTAATTATAAAGTGGCAACCCTGTCCAGAGGTCCTACTCCCCATCCCACACAATGGACCCACCCCAGACTCAGTGGCGCCGAAAGAAGGGCTTCTCGGCTGAAGCCCGCCAAACGTATGAACAAAGGATCCCCAATCTGGTTAGGAGTTTAGAGAAAGACACGAGAAAGAAGTTATATTAAAGTTCTGGCAAATAAAACCTACGGGAGTAAAGTTAATATTAAAATACACCAGCGGTATGTTAGAGGCTGTCAGAAAATGCTGCAGCGTCTCACCACTTTTCTCCACACGACAAGAGAGGATTTTCACCTGCAAGAGCCTTCTTCCCTTGAGCTGGTGGGGCCAACCAGTTTGCCAGTCGCCTTCCTGAACCTGCCGTGGTCGAATCTCCCATACCCTGTACTTGGAGGCCAGATAGCCAGGCACCAGTCCACCCAGGACACGATTTAAAGGATCGTATCCTTTATTTGTCAGTCAGCACCGCGGCTGGTTTCATCCCTGGGTAGTGCAGTAACTCGAACCTTCCTCCACGACGAGAGCCTCTCTTCCTCTGCTGGATCACCGAACTGCAGGAACTACCAGAAACAACCGCCACTGCAGGAGCCACTTCTTCATATTAAGGTACATTGTTCCGCCAGGCCACCCTTTCTTCGTGGTAGTGCTAAAGGTGCTTTAAATCCTCTACCTACCTGTTGGGTTGGGCGCCCCTCTCTCTTAACATTGGGCCTCATTACACGGTAGGCGGAGAACCATGGTGCTATGAGCTATTAGCGCCATGGTTCATGCTGGTAAAATACTGGCATCGCCTTGGTGGAAAGGGGAATTACCGCCCCATTCCAAGGTTGGCGGGGCGGTAATTCCCCCTTCCACCATTGCCCTTCCCCATTCCCATTTTTGCCCCATAGGGCATAATGGGAATGTGCTAATTATGGCACCGCAAATTGCGGTACCGTAATTAGCTCCTTGGGTCCCTTTGCGGGTTGGTTTTTAACGCCTGCAAAAAGCAGGTGTTAAATTTCCCAACCCACAAAGGGACCTCGTAGTAAGGCAGTAAGGATTTACCGGTACCGGTAAAATACCGGTACCGGTAAACCCTTACTGCCTACTGTGTAATGAGGCCCATTGTCGTTTCAACTTCTGCAACCACCTTTTCAAATTCGTTAACCAAAGACTTGACTGCAGCTACAAGAACATTTTGCTCCTGGGCCCTTGCCCTGTACCACTGACTCTGGCACAGGCCTACTGACTCTGGTCACATTTGTTAGATCTGCTTCCTTTAGATTGGTTCTCACTGAGAACTGTGTGGTGCACCTATTTCTTTCAACTACCCTTTCCTTCCCATTCTTAACCATTGTGAAATGCCATTTTGCTCAGTTTTCATTTTAAGTATTGCCTATACTGATGCACTGTCTTGCTGAACTGGTTCACAAACTAATGGGAAGTGTTGCTAGGGAGTAGGAGAAGCTATTTCTTTATAACGTGTGCTTTCCCTCCCTTGTGAGGAATTGTTAGAAAATCCCTTGTGAAGTTGTCACTGTGCCGTTTTGCTCAATTTTCACTCTGGTTCACTTGGTCTACAATTTAACTTGGAGTGTGTATTTTTTTCCTTTGACTTAATTTAACTTGCTTGATGACTGTGATATATGTGTTTTCTTAGAAGTGTATAAAATAAATATATAACTACTTTTTTTAATACCAAGCTTTGGTCAGTGTTTCCTTGTGCCATGGTACAGAAGACCTATTGTGTAAACCCTGAATACTGCTCATCTCCCCCTTGAGATAAGTCTGACTGCTCAGCCACAGCTATCAACTAAATCTTTGTGGTACAGACTGATACCAAAGGGGATTTATTGCTCTCACCTGTAGTCCTAATCTGGTGTAGGGCTCCCTAAAGGAACTGCACTGGATTCTGCCTAACACTGACAAGAAGGAGGAAAACTGGAGGGTCCTGCACTGCAGGGAAGAAACCAGTAGCGGAGGAAAGCGACAAATAAAAGGTGCACTCCTTAAAACCCAAGCAGGGTCTATTCCTCCTGGCTATCCGGTTCACTGTAGCTCTGTATAGCAAGTTCGACCAGAGGAGGGAGGCCTGGCTTGCAGTTTGGTAAACTGGTTGTTCCCATCAGCTCAAGGTGAGAAGATTCCTTGCATATCTTCCTTGTCGTCGAAGTTTGATGATTCGGACCCGCAACAGGGCTTCACCGGGAGGTTCAGTCGTGGTAGAGGTCCTTTTCTGGCAGCTTCTCTTCGGTACTCTCGATCCAGTGGTGACTCTGCCTTCTCAGTCACAGAGACTTGCTTTTTATGTAGTTTTCCCCCATTCACACAGCCTAGCTGTCAATCACACAGCAGGGTGGCTGTCCCGCCGGGACAATCACCACAGCCAATCATATCAGAGTGAGACATGGGTCTCCAAGGAGACCCTGTGCAAGGAGTCCTAAACCCCTCCCTCACATCCTGTCCCCCACATTCAGGCGCCAAAGGATGGCTTCTGTGCAGAAGCCCGCGAAAGGATGGCAAACAAAGGAACCAAACATGGTTTGGCACGCAGAGTAAAACAGGAGAAAGACTTTTCAAAAAGAAATGGTGAATAAAGCCAGCAGCAACTGTATAAAAACATACATGGTCCCGCAGGTTTAAGTTTGAGGCTACCAAGATAGCCTAAAACAAGATCAAGGCTATTTAAAATAACCGCAGTAGGAAAAATAGAGTAGTTACCGCTGCCGCCAGCCAAATCTTAATGAAAAGGGAACAAAACAATGTTCCATGAGAAACAGACAAACAGGGATGAATATTAACCCTTTCCAGAACTCTTTGTAAGATAATTTGTACTGGGTCTGTGAGTTTAAAAAGACTAAGAAAGTCAATGGCAACTTTACATGTTCTGGGAGACAGTAGTCAGTCCCAGAAAATGGAGTCAGAGTTGGGAAGTCTGAAAAAGACAACCCTGTGTTACTGCACTGAAGGTGCTGTGTAACACACAGTAAAAAGATGATTCCTATGGAGTAGGTGAGGCTCCACAGTCTATGAACACAAGAAAATGTTAAACACACACAGCAAAACACATGTAAGAGTGGGAAAGAAGGCTCACAGTCTTACTCAGTGAAAAAAATAAATCCCAGAAATCCAGCAAAGCTGCTGAGGGACTCACTAGGTTAGGGAAATTAGCCATTCTGAAGAATTCTCCCTAACATGCTTAACTCAAAATGCTATTGGAAATGTTGGAAAATCTTATTGAGTCTATAGATGGCGTCTATGAGATTTTTTTCTTAGTTCTATTTTTTAACTGTGAAAGGTGGTTCCAAAAGGAAACTTCCATTTGTTGTTGTTTGATGTCTTTTCTTTTTTTTGTAGCAGGAGAGGTTAGATAGTACGGTTGCGAGATTAATGAGGGAAGAGGCACCAAGCACTAGTATGGAAGGGCAGGTGGACAGGGGAAGATGTTGCGTATGTGTTACTTCTTTGGTAGGGGCAGTGTTTCTCATGCTCCTTGATTACAGATTCCAAAGCACTTTCAAATTGCTTCCCCCTGCAGAGTGGTGTTTTACAGTGTATACAGAGGAATGTTGTCTTCGAAAGATATGGATCAACAGTCTCTTTTATTGCTTGCAAGGTAGCTGCTGGGATTTTGTGTCCCACAGAAGTAGGCGGTGTGGTTACAGTATTAGATGAGGAAGATGAGGTGGAGGAAGACAGCCTACTACTTGCTAAGAAAGGAACAACATTTCTGAGAGCATTGCAGTGGTTGAATTTGGTGTGGCGGTGCATAGAGGTGGTCCCGTAGGAGTACTGTCCAGGTAGCCTGCGACTGCACTCAGTGCATTTCACTTTGGTAGTTTTAGCCTTTGATGCATTCCCAACAGTGGTAAAGAACTGCCACACCCATGATTTTCTCTGGTTGCTGGAGGTAGGGACTTCCTCTACCTCATGTACTTGGTCGTCTTCATTGTCTTTGCACTAAGAAAAACCTATGAACTTCACTGATGACATCATATTTGAAATTCATTTTTATGAAAAGTCCCTCCAAGTGGTTGTGTTTATAATGCTGGTAAAAAGATTTCAGGGGTGATCGGGGGACCTATCATGAACTACTTAATCTGTTAAAGAATGTACTCATCTAAACAACATTTTATTGGAGTGTTGTTGTTAATATAGGAACATAATCATACATAAACATAGGCAATGGCTGCAGCATGCACCATAGAAGTACAACATTTATAATCTTGTAATTTTGGATAGTACATAATGAAAGTACCATATCAGAGTTTTGAGTAATGTTAAACATGTAATAACTAGTTAACAATTCAAGACCTACTACACACGTTTGTTAGTACAAACAATACATATGAAGACCCACCATGCATACAAATCAGAGGCACATACAGGAAAACTAAAGTAAGGAAGAAGGAAACAGCATAATCATAATCAGAAAATGTTAATAACATTAAAGTTTATCTTCGTGTATACAAATGAATTGTGTTTTTGAGGCCTGCTTATTGCCCCATGTATGTGCACCATGAGCGGAGACAAAACCCTAGGGAAAGTACTTTAAGAAAATATGACAAGGTTGTCTAGATATATAGCACCTTTTGAATTGTAATATTCTGACTATCACTGAACAGAACCACCTGGCCTAGATATGTCAGTGAACAAAAACAAGTGGCCCAGATATCGCGAATGTCTGAGGTTTTTCGGTTTTACCTGTAAACTTAACATCCTTTGAACAACGTTTTTACAGTGAATATATATATATATTACATGGCCAGGGTAGTGGCCATGTAGTTATGGTTAAGTTGCTGTTTCCATAGGAAGAACACTTTTTGGGCGGCTTATGACTTCGCTCTCCCTGGACGGATCCTCACCAGACTTTGCAAAAAAAGTATTTGTGACACTCTGAATTTATTTGCAAAGTTTGGTGAGGATTCGTCCAGGGGGGGCAAAGTTATAGGGGGGGTCCCAAAACTTTTTTTTTCCCATAGACTGAATGGGAAAACATTTTTGCTCGCGTCTACAGCCCAAACCGCTGGACGGATTTTCATCAAATTTGGACCAGGAGCAGCGGCTTGGTCCCGAAAGCATGCTTTTGCAAATTTGGTGAAAATCCGTCCAGTAGTTTTTTTTTAAATGACCAAAAAGTAGGTAAAAAAAATTAGTGTTATCTGTGTTCGGTCCGCGGACAGACTTCCCTGTTCGCTCCGCGGACAGTGTCCTGATTGGCCAATCGGCTTGCGTGATGTTCGCGGACATGCAACGTGTTCGCTGATTGGACGGCGTGGAGCGTGAAGCGCGTCAGATTTTCGGTAGCGCCCGCCATCGAGGATTCGCGGTAGTCCGCAGACAGCGCAGTGAAACTTTGTTCAAAATTTGTATTTAGTAGAGTGTGTTGGTGTGTAGGAGTGTTTGGGGAGGGTGGGAGTGTATGAGATAGGATGAAAGTTGTGTTTTTTATGTGTTAGATGTTCTTTTTGTGTTCGATTTGTCTGCGGACATCACGGGTGTTCTGAAATGTTCTAAATAAACTGAATGGGGGTGTTCTGAGGACTCAATTTGTGTCTGTTTTGTTTGCAAGCAAACTTTGCAAGCAAATTGAAACTGTTCTAAGAACACTCGCAGTGTCCTGAAATGTTCGCAAATAAACAAAATGGTGGTGTCCTGAGGACGCTGTCCGTATTGTATTTCAACCATAATAGCATTTAATCCATTATAGTACATAGGATGTAGACACAATTTCCCTTCTATACATTCTGCATATTTAACATACAATCTATCATTTGAACTTCCTTTAGAAATTATTATAACAGTAATCAGGCACAACACACACAGCTGTCTAACAAAGTGTTTCATGTTAAAAGATGGACGAAATAACAGTATAATTGTGGCAGAAGGCTTTGTAATGTGTTATAAAGCGACACACAGCCAAGATGAGTACATGCATCTTTATTCTTGCACACAGATAGCCAATATTATTTGAAAGGCTTCCAGTTGAAACAGCACCACTGCCTCTACAACTGTTCTTCCAATCTAGACAGCCCTCTCATTCAAGCTGGTTGCCGATTCCATTCTAGAATTTACAACAGCATTCAACTATACACAGGTAAGTCATGTCTATCACATCATGTACAACTATATACAAACAGTATAGTAAACCAAGACATACAACATCTCACCCCTTCCCTTCAGTCTACAATGCAAGTACCAGACCCTTCATTGCAACCCTTACTTTATTTCAGACTCTCCCATTTCCAAGCACCACAGGATCACCCAATAGTTTGCTAATCACCTGCAGTCTGGAAAACTTGCTGTGTCCGTTTGCCACTTCTCCAGGTTTTCTTATTTGAACCTTCTCCCACACTACTATCCTGGAGAGTAATAAGCTGCTGAACCCATCAAATCCTTCTCCCACACCTTCAAAAATGCATACATTACATGCTTTTCCCCACAGTTCCTGCCGTTTACTCTGTATAAATAGCAAGAAAAACATATGGTTATTTCTTCTATCTCCTAACATCCAATAATACCGCCTTAAAAAGTCAAGTGTGCTCTGTGTGCTTACTATTGTGATCATTTCTAAAGCACGTTCAACTAACAGATTCTAAGTAAAATATACAGAATGCACATAGGTAAAGGAAAGTGTATCTACATGATATGCACAGTTATCAGAAAGCAATACTACTGCAAAAACAAAGACATTCATTTCTACATTAACAACAGTGCTATTAACACACATATTTACTAACTTCTTTCTTTCACAATTGCAGTGAAGACCACTCTCCTGAAAAGCAGCAGTGTCTGAAGTATAAACCAGAACTCATAAGAAACCTACTCTTTCCATCCAAAAAAGTAAGTGCAATACTGCCATAATGTTCTAACTGTTACTCAAACACTGTAGAATTATAGCATTGTAGAACAAACAATTGTATTAACCCTGCAGCATTAGATTCAGTATTACTTGCTCCTCAGTAGCTACATACTTTGTATTGTCATCTGAACACCAGTATAGTAACACACAAATATGAGAACAGCCTTCCCAACCTGAAGTAGCAGCCCATTCCACAATCACACACCTCAACATACATCCTTACCATCATACTCAGACACTTGTGCACAAAGCACACATACATTGCACAAAATCCCAACACACACTTTCTTTTTTTCTCCAACAGACCCGAAAGAATGCCTACCAAAAAGCAACTCCATAGAAAGCAATGCAGAAGTAGACAAAATCAAAATAAAAGTCTCAAACACAAGCATCCACCTCTAGCAGAATTTGTACAAAAAGTTCAAACAAAACAGCGAATACAGTCACTGAGCGAAACAAAACCAGCTTCCAGTACAGAAACTTTGCCTCCTCTTTCAAAATGTAAAACGAAACAGAAAGTGATTAACAAGACTGCAGCTATCACTAGTGCTAACACTACACCTATAAATATTGATGTAGCCTCAAGTAAGCATACCAAAATGTGTTTTTACAAAAAGATTTCTGCCACAGAGTCCTTCAGAACCTTATAAAAACAGGAGAGAAATCACGCACAACCCTTAAAACCTACCGTAGAAAATTAATCCTAGAAGCTCTCATAGACAGTGCAATCGTTCTCAAAAGGAAATCATTTAATTTAGTTTTAAAAAGAATGAAACCACTAACAAAACTAAGTACTAAACTATGAAAAAGACTTTTCAATAAACAGATAATCAACCAAAATAGCTTCACAAATATCTGTGGAGGTGAATGGAGTCACACCACATGCACAGAACCATATTTCAATGAAGAAGCATACAAACAAAAGAAAATAAACCCAATTGCCATACATAGCAGTGGACGAGGGTACAAAAAACGTAATAATACTATTATGGAACAAGAAACACTGCCATACCACTGAACCAATACGTCCAGTCTAAAAATGGCCATGCACATCAATGTGTAACATAGCCAAAATATCTTTCAAATCTTTATGCCAGTTCCTCAATCAATATATGAAAGGCAAAGACAAATTCAAAATTAAACTTCTACAAAATATGGGGGGTAATTCATAGAATTTAGCACACAAGTGGTGCACGCGGCTGGTGCACAGAGGCAGCGTGCGCTAGTCTGCACCAGCCGTTTGCGCCAAAACCCATTTTCACGCACAGCGTATTCATGGATATTAACATCCATAATCAGCCGTGGCGCAGGGTGGCACAGCCACCCTGCAGCATCGCCAGTTATGCCCCCAAGCCCGCCCCCTGTGCCAAAAACATTGCACTAATCCAGTACATGGCGCAAAGGCCAGTGGACCAGCATACAGCCCGCCAACCATGAAAATGGATAGAAAACTCCCTGCGCACCCCACGGAATATGCGTACCCCGCTCGTGCCAGCGAAATGTATAGAAAACTCCACGTGCACCCCCGGAATACACGTATCCCTATCCGCGCCAGCGAAATCACATGTAAAACTCCATGCGCACCCCAGAATACGTGTTCCCCACTCGCACCAGCAAAATCGTGTTTAAAACTCCACGCTCACCCCATTATACACGCAAGCAGCCCATCCACCCTGGGCATGCCCCACAGGCTGACCATGCCCCGAAGGCAGCCCTTCACCCCTGGTCATGCCCCGCAGGCAGCCCATCCACCCTGACCATGTCCCAAAGGCAGTCCTTCACCCCTGGGCATGCCCTGCAAGCAGCCCATCCACCCTGACCATGCCCCGCAGACAGCCCTTCACCCCTGGGTATGCCCAGCAGGCAGCCCAGGACCCCAGACCATGAGCCGCAGGAAGCCCAAATGGCACCATGCACTTGGGAGCCCTGTCAAATGTAGCTCCATCCCACCCCAATGACAGCAACCTGCCAGCAGGCCTCAACTCATGTCCCCCACCCCACCCCCAGTGATGGCAACCTGCCAACAGGCCCCGTCTCACGTCCCCCACCCCCAGTGATGGCAACCTGCCAGCAGGTCCTGACTCATGTCCCCCACTCCACCCGCAGTGACGGCAACCTGCCAGCAGGCCCTGAATCATGTCCCCCACCCCCAGTGACGGCAACCTGCCAGAAGGCCCTGACTCATGTCCCCCACCCATCACGTCATCACAATCGAAACCCATGGCCCTTATGGCCACCCAAATCCCACCCCACGCCACCCCAGTCCAAACACCCAACCAAGCATTCTGTCCACTCCACAATCAAATCCCCATGTCATAATAGCTCCCAAGTAACCAGTATGCCCATGAATACATGTCCGTCAGACCCACACAATGGCGACACGACTGAGAAAACCCACATTGTGACATGCACAAAACCAATGAGAGAAGACCACACAAATGAATTTAAAAATAAAAATGTATTCTATACAAAACTGAATGAATGAAACGAAATCACACAAGAAAATAAATAATAAATAAAAGTCTGGATGTCCAAAATACATTTTAAAAAAATGAATGCTGAAATCAATAAAATCCAAAGTAAAATGGCTCCAAAATCCCAAAAAAAAAAGAAGAAAGAAAACCATTCCTCCATGGTAAAAAAATACAATAAAATCAGGTCCATAACTATATACAATTAAAAAATCAAGGGTCCATGAGACCAACAATCCAAAGGAAACAAAAAACCTACCCAATAAATAACTATTTACAAAAAGGTGGGGCATAGTCCATGCATCCCAAAGGAACAAAAAATAGAAAGGAAACCTAACCGTACATAACTATTTACAAAGGTGGCGGGCCAGTCCCACGGCTCATTTAGTGATTTTCCGGACCAGGGCATCATCAAACTCCACGTCGATGTTCCGGAGGCGGGCCTGTTCCCTGGCCTCAAGGTCTTGCAGGGATGCATCCATGGAATCCCTCAACTCCCTGCGAGTTTCCTCGAGGCCCTCCGCCCGCCTCAAAGCCCGGTGCATGGAGTTCTCCACCCTGACCATCCTGAGCCATGCCCTCTCCTCCCGCCGCCTCTCCACAACTATTTGACGGCCCAACCACTGCCACATGGAAGACACTTCCAGTCCGAGGTCCTCCTGCCCCTCGGCCGATGCCTGCCCCCAGGGCGTTGATGGCCCCGAGCAATGATGCCTCCCACGCTGAGCCTGCTGCTGCCTCCGATGCAATTGCCTCTGTCACCATGACTGCCTCTGGACTGATAGAATCCCCCGGTGCCGTCGTTTACATGCCCTACCCGATGATGCCGGTACATCCTCCATCTGCTGGGGTCCAGTTGGTGGGGTGGCCACCCCTGCTGGACCTCTGACTCCCGACTGTGGCAGAGATGGAATCTACACAAGGCTGGCTGCGTTGGTTGGGGCTGGTTCACAGGTGGCCCTGGTGGAATCTGGGCCAGAATACTGCACAGGGAACGACTGGCGTATAGTGTGCACAGAGGAGGAGAGGGCCGCAAGACTGGCTGACACATGGAGAAAACCCCAGACCATGGTCACTCCCAAATGGGCCACGTTGGCACACAGCTCTTCGTGATGACGTGCGTGGTCCTGCCAGGAAGCATGCACGTCATCACGAATGTCACGTGTGCGCAACACAACACCAATCAGGATGGACCAAATCGTGTTATGGGTCCCCACGTCCGCAGGTAGAGGAGTGCCAGATGACGTGGACATCCCCCCCTACCTGCGGATGGGCCTGGGATGGGGCTTCCCTGCTGGTGCATGGTGATGCAGTTACAGTGTCAGGGACAGTGACATGCACAGGCCCCTCCGCGGCGACCTGTGCTGCCTCCTGCCCCTGCCCCTGGACTGCACCACTTGCACTAGTGGTACCACCCCCACCAGGCCCCATGTGCGGCTCTGTAGTGGCCTCCTCCTCCTACGCACACACCACCAACCTGGATGGCTCCTCACTGTCTTCCGCCATCGCAAGCCCCTGTGGGGGATCACCTGCCCCTTTCGCTGCAGCCATTGTGGTGGAGGCGGCACCATCCCCCTCACTCCTGGATGATGGAATTTCCAGGGAGGGTGACAGGGCCTTGCGTCTCCGGCCAGTGGAGCCATCCCTGCTGCTTTCCTCCACAGGGCCGTTTCCGCCCTCTTCTTCACTAGCCGCTGTGTAAAGGGAGATATTGAACCCAAGCATCAGGGTACTGTATAATAGTCCCCTAGACAGAAAGCAATAGCACATGAGTGGCACTGTCAAACGTCACTTCCATCAAGTCCCTCCACAACACATGGGCCAGTGCAGGAAACACACTTACATCTTTGTCCAAGGCACCGTAGAAACATCCCATGATGGGCTGAAACTCACATGCATCATGGGACATGCTGATCACATGCACAAACATCACCGGAGGGTCATGCATCTGGCCCCGTATACCCCCAGACACAGTGGATACAAGGATGACTAGGCTCCATCAGTGAATCAACACATCATCACAGACATGTGTCATGCATCCATGGCATGCACACTACTCAGACACACGGACATGTACACCATGCATGTCCATGACAGCAGCACACATCCCTCACACCCCAAACATGTCACATCCCTCACACCCCAAACATGTCCAAGTACAGACACAGGCATGCATACATGTGTGCATTCTGCATGCTGCTCTGCATGAGGCATTGTAACGCATACACAATCCATGTGGGTCACGCCTTACTGGACTCGCATGCACCACCATCATGTCCCTGCACACACACACATCCATACATGACCCATGTCACACATGCAGCCAAGTACCTAACTACCACCACACTGCAACATGCATTGTTTTAAACGTGAATGCATGGGCACTTACTGCTCGATTCCAGATGGGCCTGCATCCTGAGGATCTGGTGATGAAGCACTGGGCGAATGCGCTCCAGGACCCTCATCTGCTGGGTGGTAAGCTGGACCCAGCGCCCCACTGCATCCGCTACGTCCAAGAGGTGCCGGGCCTTCTTGAGGGTCCTGGACTTGCAGTCCTCCCAGCGCTTCTGGACGTGATTGATGTCGCGGGGTGCCATCCCCTCCGCGTTGATGGCACCCACTATGTCCTTCCATATCATCTTCCGTCCTTCCTTGTTGGCGCACAATCGTGTGAAGAGGGCATCATAATGCCCCAGAACTTGTTCCACCTTTTCACTGAAGCTGGTAGCCCTCTGCCTCTCTGCTGGGGGGTTGCCGCTGGTGCCGGATGGTGTTGCGTCAGATATGGCAACCCCCGAGGCAGGTGTGGGTGGGCAACTGGGTCCTGGGGCTGGGCTGTGGAGTGATGGAACACCAGTCGGGAGTCTTCTGTTCCAGCAGGGGTGGTCACAGCAACTGGACACCTGGCAGTGCACGGTGGCAGCAGGCAGGCAGGCAGGCAGCAGCAGATGGCTCGTCGGAGGCTGCAAGGTCTCTGGGGGCAGTAATTCGGCCTTTCGGGGCCAGAGCGTGGTCTTCCATTTGTTGTCGCGTGGCCATCTTGATACAGAGTGATTTGGCACATGAAAAACAGCATGTTGAGTGAATTCCAAGGAAAGGCCCTTAGCGCATAAGCACGTAGGTGACGTAACGTGCACGTGGATGTTTCCCTCGCCCTGTATGTGCTTTTCGTGGAGAGCGCTGCATGTTTTCTAGACGTTGGGGTTCACATGCGATTACTTCACATCGGCTACACTTCGTACTTCTTCTTTTGGTGTGGGTGTTGTCTACGCGTTCTTGTTCTACACGCAAGGCAGACGGTGGGTCGCACACACTATTTTTCCCAATGCGGGTGTCCCTATTTGTCGCGTTCCCCTTTTTTTTGGGCATGCTAGCCTGCGTGTTGATCACGTACACATTATTTGTGTTCCTGGCTGCCACAGCGTACTGTGTGTGTTTTTTTACACGCATGTGGGCTACAGGGGTCACATATCTCTTTTTCTTGCTTTTTTGGGATGCCTGAGCGTTGCGTGACCCATCATTTTTCCTAAAGGTCTACAGGCAGCCTTGCAGGAGCAAAGGGGTGCTGTTTGCTTCACGTACCTTGCCCCCCTCACCCAAGTTGCCCAGGACAATTTTTGTGTGCACCTCCCATTGGTACTAGTACATCTGTGCCATGGTTGGGAGGCCACAAAAGGTGAGGGGCCCCTCAGTTGGGCAGCCTCCACATGCCCTTTCCCCTCCCATGGGCAGCGCCTGA
Organism: Ambystoma mexicanum; assembly: GCF_040938575.1. NCBI lineage: Eukaryota > Metazoa > Chordata > Amphibia > Caudata > Ambystomatidae > Ambystoma > Ambystoma mexicanum. The sequence goes on along the minus strand of NC_090921.1, from coordinate 1,203,365,086 downwards.
GCGTGTGGTTGGGGATGTGGGGGCACCACCATGTCCACCGGTACGCCCCGCCGTGTTCCAACATTGTACAGGACACATGCTGCCACAATGATCATGCACACTACTGGGGGTGCATAGAGTAGCTGCCCGCCAGAGCGGTCAAGGGAGCAGAAGTGTGACTTGAGCACTCCAAATGTGCGCTCCACCATGGCCAGGTTGCAATATGGGCTGCGTTGTATCTTACCTGGGGTTGGTTGGTCGGTTCCGTATTGGCGTCATCATGTGGGTGTTCAGGGGGTAGGCACTGTCCCCTGGGGAGGTGATAATGGTTGTCATTAGTTTGGTTTGTGTATTTGTCTGTGTGTGACATGCATGCATGTGCACAGGCATTTGTACTCACCAATGATCCATGTGTCGCCATGCTTCCCAGCTTCCAGTTCCCGGCTCAGGGCAGAAATTCTGTATATGAAACTGTCATGGGTGGATCTAGGATATTTAGCATTGACAGAGGTGATGATCCCCTGTGCATTGCATACTACCTGCACGTTGATGGTATGCCAGTGCTTGCAGTTGTGGTGGATATTCTCCATGGCCCTAGCTGGACGTAGGGCCACATGGGTGCAATCTAGGGCACCAGGCACTTTGGGGAAGTGTGCCACCCTGTAAAAGTCCTGGACCATGGCCTGCCTTTCTGAGGGTGTTCTGGGCATGTATATGTGCCTGCGGACTGAGGGTCGCGCAGTCATGATTGCCAACACCTGGTGTAGGCAGCGTGACTGCATGGGCTATGGGACCCCCCACTATGGCAGTGGTCCGCTGAAATGACCCAGTGGCCAAGATATGCAGTACATTGAGCACCCTTTCAAAGGGGCTCAGTGCTTGGGAGCACAAGGTGGGTGATGTGAGGTCATCCTCCGACTCCTGAACCTGGTATAGGATGATATGAGGTGGAGACCTATACCTGCCATAGACCTGGTCATCAGGCATCCCAAAAAGGCTGGTCCTGGGCAAAATAATGCAGGCCTGGCTATTCGCCTCCTCCTGCGGTGTCCCATGATCAATGTTGCGAGAAATGGGACATTCAGCGTAGCTTTATGTATATGTTTATTGTTTGCACGCATTTTACTGCGCGGGGACGCTTCTGCCTGCCTTCGTGTGGCGGACGTGTTTAGGCCTGTGTGTGTCTTTTGGCGCGCATGGGTTTCCCCTATTCGATTCCATGAAAACATGTAGTTCGCGTGCGTGTGGGCATTTCGTGTACTTCCCAGCAGTACTTCCCCAGTTACGCCCTTTTTTTCATTCGTTGTTCCCCATGCCGCGTGTTCCACCCTGTGTTCCGTCCCCTTTTTGGTGTGTGCGCTAACGTTGTACGCTTTCGCTGTGCGTGTTGCACACATCGTTCAGGATGTTGCAGTGTCCTGTGCGCCCGTGTGCACCACCCGCGGATTTGGCGCACATCGAAGGGAAAACACGCGTCGGGCCATCCATGAATCGCACGCGTGCGCTTGCTTTTTCACGCTTGCGCCAGCTTGCGCCACAAATTCCGGCGCACATTTGTTCCATGAATCGGCCCTATGGACTCCTGTCCAGTGCGCAAATTCACAGTACTACAAGGACATTCATTAGCCTGCATTTCTGGACCAATTTGCAAAAGCAGCTTCTACCAGATCAAACAGATATCAACACTCATTCAACTATAAGAAATATGTTTAACCTGCTGCTTTAGCACTAGCCAATTTAAATAACAATCTTGTACATGGTACAGTCAAAGAACTACTCTAAGAAATAGAGCATATTCAGAGAAAATATCTTGAAAGTGAAAGCCACTTACAAAATGCAATAGCTTTACAACAGACTAGCAACAAGTTTACAGATGGCAACCTTCTATTACACACATACTAAAAAGAAATACTAATCTTTAAATGTATATCTGCTGAAGTACCAAACCATGTGTGTGTGTGATGCTGCAGGACTTTTTTTTTTATAAAAATAACACAAAAACAGTAGACATAACGTACAAAATAGAAGGCAATGCAGATTCCAAGTGGTTCCAATTAGCTCTCTATCTTATCGCAGAAAACGAATACGAAATTACTGACCCCTTAATACTTTGCAGTTACTGCACTGCAAAACTTGACAACAACCAAACACCTTCACATGCTATCACGAATAACCTGGAATTATTCCCACTACCAAAACCCCTGCAACAACTTAACTTATATAAGAGCAACATAATTAAAACAGTGAACCCATTTCAAGCAATAAAACACCTTCAACCAAAAACAGCAAAACTACCTCCCTCTGAATTAGTGAAAGACATGTGTGGCAAAGTAGTTTATTTGCCATTAGATCTCAAAGAAAATGTACACACTCTGGGAGTGCAACGTCCAATAGATCAATCGTTAATTATCTCAGTAAATGGCTTACCTACAAAAGACAAAATAAATTGTCAACAACTCGTGGACTTAAATATTGAAGAAAACCTTAGGGAAACAACTGAAAAAATGGAAGACTCATCAGAAACTGGTCAATTTCAACTTCTAGATCCTGCTACAGAATCCAATAATATTAGACCATTATACAATTCACCCATTGCACTCTAAAGACACCATAGATGATGCACTTGAAACGTACAAAATGCGACAAGCCAAAGGATCTCCAATCAACATATGGGAAAAAAGTATAGAAGCACTTGCCTTTCCTACTGGAAAAGGAGGAAGGTACGATGAAAGACCCACACAAATAAAAGCATCAGAATACTGCTCTTTACAAATGTATTCTGAAGACCCTAGATTCAGACAAAACATGGAATACATATTCCACCTTCTCTTTGAAAGTGTACTAGCAACTCTATGCTATGGAGTTGCACACTCATTGAAAATCAGGTACCCATTTTCAAAATACATCAGCTATGCAATTACTACAAAAAGTGCAAGAAAAAGATGAGGTTTTACAGTCAAGCATTACACATCTTTTAGCAAACATGCGTGGTACAAAAGAATATTGGTTCCGATGTCATGGAGATGTACGCTGTATGATAAGAAACCTTGGCCCACCCACTTGGTTTGTGACATTAAGTTTTGCAGAATATGCATGGGAGGATGTATGATCTCCTATGCATAGCAAACAAAAACAAAACAAATATAGATATTAAAATGTAAAAAAGTAGAACTCTGCTCTCTAGAACCTGTACATGTATCAAGATATTTCCATCATTGCTTCATTGCTATGCTACACTTCATTTGTAATAAAACTGTTCGTCCCCTCTGAGAAGTGCAACACTTCTTTTGGAGAAAATAATACCAAGCTAGAGGAGCACCACACATCCACATGCTTTTGTGGTTTAAAGATGCTCCTAAATTTGGTCAGGACAGTGATGCCACTCTTTTGCAGTTCATCCAAAAATGTGTCGCTTGTGAAATCCCTTCACAAACAACACATAGTGACCTTCATGCAGACAATTTCAATGCAGTTGCACGATATGGCATAGCCTACTTATCCAAAGCAGAAAAAACAGATCCCCAAGACCTCTGGGATGACATATTATCTGACAAAACACTATCACAGAAATTGTACAGCTTCGGCATCAAATTGCTCTCCCATAGAGAATGTGGCTGCTATGAAGCTGCAGACCGTTTAACCGGTAATGCCTTGTGTGGAAAATCTGAAAATATAGTATAGCTAAGTCTTGGTCCTGCTAAATGTAGAAAAAGAGTTCTGAAATCATACGAAGACATAGAAACAATAGCAAAAAATGATCCCAACAGCCAGGAAATGTTGAAAAACAATTTACCGGACACATACTACCCAAACAGGAGTACCACTTTGGAAAACATGTGTCTATACCACATAGCCCAAAACTTCACATACAAAAATAATATTAAACCAGATGAAAAGAAAGTTAGATACAGAGTTGAAAATTGTGAAGGCAGCTTAGTGAAACCTACCAAACAAAGCTTCATTAATCATATCAATGTGTCATTAAAAACTCCTTAACATAAAAACTGTATTAGATGTCCCTGCTATAATTTTTTAAACCATGGAGAAAAGAAGAATATTTACTAGATACCTATGACAAGGCTTTCAAAGCAAATGAAAGCTCTATAACAAACATACATTTTACACAATACAAAACAATGTTGCATAATGAACACCAACACGAAGAAGAACTCCAGGCCCAACTAGATGTGGACACTCCTGACAGTAGTCAACTTTCTGTAACAGAAAGCCAAGAACCACTAGCATAGTCACTAATAGCAAATGAGGCAGAATTAGCCATGACAGAAGTAGAAAACACCATTTGTCAGTATGAGCAATCTACAGAAGACTTTGCTGTACTAAAATCCCAATTAAACAATGAGCAGCGTAGCATTTTCCAAGAAGTAACAAAAGAAATTGAACATGGTGTGCAACGTGAAAGTAAAAATTGTACCTGCCAAAACTACAAACCTATACTGCTATATGGGTGTGATCAAGCTGGTTCAGGCAAAACGTTCTTAATCAAAATCTTCAGCAAGTTCTTCCAACAATTGACAAACAACAAAATGTCAGCTGTTGTAACTGCCCCCACAGGTTTAGCTGCCTAGAATATAGGTGGTGTCACTTTACACCAATTACTACTCCTTCCAGTAGAACACCAAAACAAATTAGACTATTACCAACTTTCTCCAGAAGCTGCAATGGAACTACGCAGAGTTTTCAAACAAATGAAAATGCTGCTAATAGATCAGGTAAGCATGGTTTCCAATCTAATGTTACCCTCATTCACCTCAGATTACAAGAGGTACTGAAAACAGACTATGAAGAACCTTTTGGAGGAAAACACATTATAGTTTTCGGGGATCTTCTTCAATTAACACCAGTTAAAGGTTAACCTATTTTTAAAACCTTATGGCACAAACTATGCCATAAAACTCTAGGCAGCATAAGAAATGTCAACCTTTGGCAACATTTCCAATACAGAGAATTAACTGAAAACATGCGTCAGTCTACAGACCTCACATACGGCAACATTTTTCAAAAGTATTAGAGTTGGTGTACTATCTCAAGAAGCACAATCTATATTAAAAACCAGGCACATCCATGCACTCTACGGCCATAACTCATGTGCTACTTATGTCATGGAACAATTATCACACAAAAGTGTAAACCGTATGTCCTTGATGCCAACTCTTGCAAGCTGTTAAAAAATGAAATGCCACCAATAATTCAAATTTGCTCCACAAACAAACTGGACATACATGGTATGACACTATCCATATGTCAACAAGCCAAAACAAGGCTAAATACCTTGGAAAACTCTAAAACAGCTGGTTTGGAGAAAATATAAAAATTATCTTTAAACTGTAGAGTGATGCTTACATGTAACCTTGAAGTGGACAAGGACTAGTTAATGGAGCACTTGGTACAGTTGTTGGCTTTCAAACATATCCATGTGACACAACATTCAGTTTGTCAATATTCTCTTTGACAAACTATCCGAAGTTAAAAGGATAGGATGCCCAACAGCCTGCTTCCTTCTTTTCAAAGACATGTATGTACGCAGAGAACAATTTTCTCTAACTCTAGCATACACAATCACCATTCACAAATCACAAGGTCATACCCTAGATAAAGCATTGATAGATATTGGTAGCACAGTCTTTAAAGAAGGCATGAGCTATGTAGCACTATCACACTTACGTACACTTCACAGACTATTTCTAATCAACTTTGATGCAAGTAAAGTAAATGCTGATATTCCTTGCATTCTAGAATACAATAGACTGTGTTCACTCTACACCCCATCTAAAAACCTATCCTGTTTCGCAAAAAGCAAAACTTTGTAAAAGAAAGCTACTTCAGATTCAAACTTTGCAGGATCTCACAGCAATTCCTCCAAAGAAAGTAAAAGAAGCTAATACTTCATCAAGGACCCAACCAAAGAAGAATCTACTACTCAAAATAACTCAACTACCTCTTCATTGAAACAATGCACACTCCAAACTATTGTCTTGGACAAAGAACTGACAGGTCCATTCAAATTTTCAAATACAACTGGTGTAAATTGCTATAGAAATGTAGCAATCAATATTCTATTCCAATTGCCACCAATTATTGACAATATTTACTTACACAGGACAGACCAATTGTGTTGGCAAATGTTAGCCCTTCACAGAAATGCAACGAACAATCCTGACAACACTTATAAAACAGTATTTCTGGAATAAAGCAGGAATTGGACTACTGTGCTGGAATGGTCACATTCACTATAAACACACAATACAATCCACAGGAATTTTTAATGTACTTACTACAAGTATTAGTAAACAAAACCATACCTATAAATGAAATCTTCCAGATTTTATACATGTGGAAACATACATGCACTCTTTTCAGCCATGTAGCACAAGAAGAAGTTCCTAATAAATGTGTCATATATGTTTCCATACCTAACTGTGAATTCATTCAATTTCAGAAACTTGTACAAAATGCAAACCATAGCAGATTATGTATTACCTGCAATTCAGATAACCGCTCCACCTTACAAATACAGACACATAGTAAATCCGTAACAGTAATGCTTTTACGTTACAATGCAGAAGGTAACAAAAACAACTGCAAGCTGACTGAAATCGCATATGGTCAAGTATCACTTGGTAAGAAAACCTTCACAACAATAGGTATAATCTGCCACACAGGAGCCACAACCAATGCAGGTCACTATACTGCATATGTAAAAAAGAATTGTGGATGGTTCGAATGTAATGATACTACCATTACTCTAAAACAGATATTACCATCAAATCTTGTAAACGCTTACTTAGTATTCTTAAAATCAAAATGTAATAACTAATCTGTGTGTGAACATAAACAAAACTTCAACTTCAGAACTGTGAACAGTTAGAATACGCCATACGTATCTAACTGCCCCAAAAATCTGCAACAAGCCAACAGACAGATGAATACCACTAAAATGGAAAAAGAAATAAACAAATAGAATACACTAACTGCTATCCAATTGCAACAATACTACCACCACTTCCAAATCAAAAACCATACACCTATTCAATTCCTCCAACTGAAATCAATGAAAGAAATATATTGTACAATGTAGAACGTTTTTTTTTTAATCCAGCATGGATTTTTTCCCACTGACCCATGATTTAATAAACAAACACAGGTACTGAGCAAATTGCACAGTATAATGGTTTGAACTGTAGTACTTCTAAAGTACTAACTGTGAGGGTCAACAAAATACAGAAATGTCTACTATACAATGCAATAACTCATTATAAACTACCCACATTAACATGTGATCTTTTCTTTTATCACAGAGATTGAAAAAGAATGTCTGCTCCAATTACCCATGTCATGAAAAGACTGCATACAACTACAGAACAGTATGTACATAATGATTGGACTCACCAACACCACAGCATAACACACCCATTCAAGCAAAGACCTGACCATAGACCACAACCCAAAATGTTTGCTTCCCTGGGTATTTTATGCTGCAGTGTTTGTTGCCAAACACTACAATCTTGACTGCATGGCCTGGCCAAAACTCTAATAATAATTTGGCACTTACATAGCGTTACGAACCCTCAGGTATCTGAGCGCTGCTTATTATTACCCACGGTGTGTGGTGCTCATTTATCGACCTCGGAAGGATGAAAGGCTCAGTTTAGCTCTGCCGGGATTCAAACCTGGTTAGCAGACTCTGCACAGATGTCAAAGCGAGCGCTTTACTTGCTGTTTCACTTGACTGTTTCCTTTGTGGAGACTACATACAGTCTCAACAAAGGAAACAGTAAGTATATAATGATTGGACTCTCAAACACTGCAACATAACACAACCATGCAATGGATCACATCACCAATAAATATTGCAACCCAAAATGCCTACAGTCTTCAATACCAACATTCTGAACGCAATCTAACAAACAAACTAACACACATCATCTCATTACACTATAAACACGATTATACTACTGTCAATCAGTACTCATATTTTTGAAAACATATCCCCTAAGCAACCCACATACCACAGTCAAAATGTTTGGCAACATTGGTGTATTATACTGTGGTGGTGGTGGCCAGGGCCTAGAGTCTTGGGTGCATGGCGAAGGCATAAGTACACGTCAGCCATGCACCCAAGACTCTAGGCCCTGGCCACAACCACCGCAGCATAATAAACCCATAGAAACAAACACCTACCGAATGAACACAACCCAAAAACATAACACATCCACCTCAAAACCTATCCACTTCAATTAACATTCTAAAAGAATAATTACAACCAATGCACAAACTCTTCAATACATACCCTCTTCACCCAATGCTCTACTAACAACCCAAAACCAACATTATAGTAAAGTAAAATAGCCAGTAGTGCGCCCAGTGTTTAGTATGTTCGCGGACAACGGCCTTCTCCCACCTAAACAAACACATCATTTCACCCATCTCTCACTCCCCCAACCTCTCCAAGCACTCCTATACAACAACACACTCCCCACAATTCGATTTATACTTACTTTGACGCCGCGTTGTCGGCGGATCCAATATGGCGGGCGCACCGAAACAATGTGATGCACCTCACGCTTCACCCCAACCAATCAGTGAGCATGTTGCGTGTTTGCAGACATGACGCAATCCGATTATCCAATCGGTGTCCTGTCCGCAGAGCGAACAGCAGTGGTCGAAGTGGAAGAAAAATAGTAGTGGAGCTATGGATTTTGTAGAAAAATTGGTGTTGTTTCCAGCGACGGCTGGTGGATTTTATAAATGGGCGGGACTGGAAATAAAAATTTACCATAAATACGTGGTAGCAACCAAGCGTAGCAAGTGAGCCTTAAATAAATGAGAAGGGTTCCGAGGGTTTTGCCCATGAGAATTATTTTTAAATAATGGGTTAAACAGTGCTTTTTTTGCAGCACATTTTCAGAGAAAATTGGGTAAAAAAATAGAAAGTTTACAAACAGATTTCTAGGGTAAGTCGTGAAAAATCAATTTGATGCAGATTCACCAACAGTGCCCAGGAGCATTTCCGAACACATTTTCATGATGCCTTTTCCCACTACAATGTAATTTTCTGCCATTGTAAAAAAAGTAATTTAATGCTGACTGCACCCATACATGTCCATGAAGGTTAAACCAATATATGCTAGTATTTACACATAAGAATGTACTAGTGTTTGCTTTGACCATATTAACAGTAAAGATACTATAGTGAAACATGTCCATACTGGCAATTGAAACAGGTCCTGACTGGCTGCACCGTGTTGGCTGGCGAGGCTACATAGAAAACACTCATCATGTTGGCTTTGCCCTTAACGTCAGTTTAAGATGGCATGCCACAGTAATAAAACATGTCCGTGCTGGAAGAACAAATTAAAAATCCCCACACCACCCATATTATGGATACACTTCATGATGGCTTTGACCTCTCAACACAGATCAAAATGCCATGCCATAGTAAGAAAACCTTTCCAGGTTGGCCACGTAAGAACACTTATATTGGCTTTGCGCTTAACCCCAGTATAAAATGCAATTTATAATAAGAAATAATGTTTTAATTTGATGCATAAATGCTACTGCAATGTAAGAATGTTCATTTTATTTGCTTTCCCCGCTATGCCACCTGATAAAACATTTCAGTGCACCAACACTCCCTTAAGCCCCAACCTTCTATGCAAACACATATTCATCCACATTCACACCAGCAGGCATGCACCCATACAGGTTCTCTCAATCATTCACACACGCACAGAATATTCACACTACATTTGTATTCACATGCGCACCTATACCCACCAGTCAAACTGTACTCTTATATACCCACTAATACAGACACCTCTTGCCAAAAGACATGCACTCACATCTGACAACCACAGATGAATACACAAATGCTTTTTTTACCCATTACTTGTTTTCCTGCAGATCCGAACTCAACGAAGCTCTTCAATCCAGGCCTCCGGCTCCAGGATTCCACATATAGGAACCAGAAAGCAGGGTGAGCTTCCTGGGTCCTGACATATGTGATAGAATCACAGTACCTACATCTCATAGCCACATAGACTGAAATGCGCTGTGAGGCGCAGGAGCACCCTCACAGCATATTTGAACCTGCAGGTTGCCAGCCTGCATCCCGAATGGGCCATACAAGACTGGGGAATCAAAATACCCTGGCCTTGCTTTGCTTATTGGGCATGCGTGCTGGGGCACTGCAGATTAAAGGGAAACCAGTCTTCCTCATTACATTTTGGTGGATTGCCTATAATGTGTGGCATCTGGCAGGTTCACACCCTAACTCCCTTTTCAGATGGTCTGCTCCTGTTTTTGTGCAGGAGGCTTGTTGGGGGCATGGCTAAATCATTCAGATCTATCTTTCTGGCAATATTTCACTTAGCTAGAACTACTATCAGGGATGCATAGGTATCCATTCAAAGAAAAGGAAAAGATTGTACTATAAATCCATTTAGGGCTTGATTTTGGATGATAAGAACTGCACGGCTGGCTCTAGAAAAAGCATGTAGGTTCGGCTTCATTGATTGGTGCTGCTCAGAGTATTACAGGCGAGTACTGCCTTGTCAACCTAAAGCTGTAGCAGCTGAACAATACATATGAACTTGGCTCATTCAACAACATGCTAACTTAATAGTTGAATTACATTTTATTTTACACTTCAAGCAGAGGCAGCTGTTAATTAAGCTTATAGGCAGTAGTACTGACATAAATATATACAGAAAAACTATCAAAATAAATATTGTAATTTACATTTAAATATGTATTTAAACATTGGTACAGAGTGCAATGATATTGTGTTGTATTCCATGTACGCTGATGCTAAGGGACCTTTATTCAGAATTGTTTTGTTGCAAAGGGAACTTGTGCTCAGAAAGTAAAAATTATTCACTGGCCAGAACGTTCCAGATTTGCTTATAAGCTGATTCATTAACAACTTGTCTGCGAGCCATACAGTTTGTGGCATCAGCGCTTCTCCTGCCTTTTTGCAACCATTTCCTTACGTAGCAGTGTGGGATAAACTCTGTCACAGGAGGCCCAACAATTTTTAAGAACATTACAGAGGACAATCTAGTAACTGACATCCTATTGCGCAATGGGGTAAGCACATCATTCATCACGCTAAAGCCACGCTCACAATCAGCAGTGGATGTGGAAAATGTTTCCACAATTCTTGCTAAAGGTTTCAACTGTATAGGTATCATGCAATCTTTATTTTGTTTGTAATCCCTGAAAGCGTTTATGTACTGTCGGGCATCAAAAACATGTAACTTATCACAAAATGCCTGCAAGTCAGCATCACCATACTGAATATCCACAGGAACGGGCCAATAATGTGGATTCAGAAGCTTCATTGCATCTATCAGCTGTTTGTACTCAATTTCTCCCTCTCTGTTGGAGGTATTCTTTGAAAGATTTGATGCTGTTGCTGTTGTCATTCTTTGGCAAATATTATTTGTCAAACTCCTAAAGAACTGAGCTCTTGATATGCTAATACAACCTTTGGTGTTACTGTGCTGCAGTTGTATCCCATTAAATTTCATTTGTTCGACAGCAGTAGCTGTAGCTGTAGCATAAGGCCCAGGTGACAATGCCATTGATTCAAAGACATAAATATGCGTTTGGATTATTCTGTCTGCCTCATATAATGTCATGTCACGACGCTGCAGTTGTCTGGATAAGTCACCCAGTTCTGTCAGGGCATCGAACATTATCCCCAGGTTCTCCACAAATACTGTAGATGTTAACATTCTGTTTAAGCCACAGTATTTGTTACGCTCAATTTCACTCCTCGCTGTGTCACAAGAAGATTCACCAAAATGCTTATTTAGAGCTTTATAATTATTCCACACAGCCTTTACTGACCTTTCGCTGGAGGCCACCCAACGTATATCTAAAATCTTTCCTATTTTGAGAAGCCTCACTTCTACCTGTGCTGCACATTCCCCTAGCTCGCGCTGATTTTTTGGGGAGGCATGGTAAGTTGCATACAGCTTGTCAAAAAAAATCTTAAGTTGATTAATCCCTGTGACTTCTTTTGAAACATCGCCAACCGCAAGCTCTAATTTGTGGTTAGCACAGTGCCAAATAGTCAACTGTGGATACTTAATCTTAAGTAGTGTTCCTACACCAGACTTCCTTCCTATCATGTTAGAAGCCCCATCAGTCACTAGCTGAATCAAATGCATTCTTAGATAGTCATCTGTAAGGCCATAACTCTGCAAGCATGCCAATAACTTATCAAAAATTATTTCTGCTGAAGTACCAGGCAGTTCAACAAGGTCCAAGAAAAAGGTCAAAGGTGGATCCTCCTTCTCAATGCATGCTCGTATACAAATAATTAAAGTTGTTAGTTTACTGAAGGTGGTGGATTCGTCTATTAATACAGATATTTTTGATTCATTTTGCAAGATATGGTGAACCAGTTTTGCCCTCATCGTGGTTGCTATGTGCTCAATAATGTCAGCACAGCTGTGGTCAGAATGCAACACTCTTCCCAAATCAACACCATTCATTCTTTGAACATCTACATCCAATGGTAGATCAGTAAAAGGACGTTCATGTTTACCTATTTTGTAGGCACTTCTAAATACACGGCATGTGTCTTCATATAATTTAACTTGCATTCTGGAATTTAACTGAGTAATGGATTCACAAGTCCTTACATCTAAAATGGCCACTGCTTTCAAATGGCAAGCGCTGCTCTTATGGAGATACATTTTTTTACGCAGGGCGCTGTGTTGTTTTTCTTTAGTGGGACCATACGAGCTGACTGAAGAATTCACCCATTCCAGAGAGAAATGCACACCTTGACTTGTTTCTGTTCCAAGATTTTTAACTTCCCTACAGATTTTACATCCAAGCTTCCCTTTGGAAGAAGTAAGCCAAGGGTATTCTTTGCATTTATTTTCATACTGTTCCCATGACCAGCAATCAGGATGCTCACTTCTTTCCTCCTCCTCCCTCACATTTTCCTCTTCACCAAGGACCAGGTCCATTACACTGTCTTTCTCATCGGAAGCTTCTATCATCACTGGCATAACCTCTTCAGGGGGTACTTTTCTTTTTTTCTCAGGTACCTTAAGCATTTCATCTGTTCTACTTGCAGGCACTGGACTAAAGTTGCTTTCCCCGCCTAGATTTTCTGCCACTGCTGGGTCTTCTACTCTGACATCTGAGCTCTTTTGAGCTGTTTCCATAGATGTAGCTGGAGCATTTTTCTTCTTTAGCCACTTTAGCATCCTATGTAAATAGTTTTGTAAAGAAAGATACTTTTATAAATGCTCGTTATAAGCTAGTAGCTAGACATACACGTCACTTGCTATTATTAATTAAAGCCAATTCTCTAAATTCAAACAGTCTTTCTTACTCGCCCAGAGTGAATATTCACTCGCCCATTGCGAACAGTGTCTCCATGTTTTGTGGCCTATTACATCAATGTGTTTTTCCGATAAATGAATCATTCAGTTGTGTGCAATGCATTAATCTTGCATGGCAGGATAGAGATTGAAGTTGCATTTCACAATGTTTTTATTGTCTCTTTAATCAATCCACTTTATGCTTGTGTTAGGGGTTTCCCCTACCTCGGATACACCTGTACAATATAGGTCTGAGTCGAACTATTCAGGAAAGAGATAGCCCTACCTCATGGGGATATATATCAGATTTAGATATTGAAAACCCTATTCTTTGGTAAGGGTGAGAAATGCAGACCAATTTGCATGGCAAAGAGATTTATGCTTAAATCTGATTCCCCAGATTTATTTCTCTCTTTACCTTAGCAGTGATTTGAGTAGACTGGTTACAAGAGTGGGAGACTTCAAAGACTCTGGCTAAGATTGGGGATGGCTGCAGCCATCTATGGCCCTGCTAATGAAAAAGTCCTGCCTTTCTGTAGCTCTGTGTCAAATTTTGCCTCATTAAGTGGCCATATGTGTTCTCTTTTGGAAAAAATGGAGTGTAGAATCTCAGCCCACAGGCCACAACCCACAAAATCATGGCAGGTTAAGGGGTACACATGATCTGAGAGGCAAGTGGATACACCACCACAACAGCTACACCATGGATAATCTGCAGCTGCTTTCTACACATTCAGGAGCCACGTGGGACGGACTAGTAGCTATGTAAACAGACTGAATGGTGTCTTCCTTCAAGTGCTTTATCACTAATAACATATGGAAGATATACAACCATGTTCTCTTACCTTGAGCAGTCTGGAAACAACACTTCCTAAATGCCTCTGGGTTGGCTGGGCAGGATTTCAGTCACCTGGTTGTTCTCTTGTGGACAGATGAATCCCTAGGGAATGAAGAACAGGCATTCACATGTTAGAGAATGTTTGCAAAGCTTGAATCAGGTAGTCTACTAAGAGAAGGATGCGTCCAGGAAAGAGTGAAGCTTGAGGTTGAAGGATGTGGAATACTGATAAGGGCATACTCATTCTAAGAGGCTAGGAAGTCGAGTATTTAAGAAACCAGGGCACTACGAGGAGCATGCACACACGAGTGGGATCCCATGTATGGTATTCCTCATGTGCTTGGTACTCAGACCATTTCCTAGACATTACTTTACACAGATACTCTTTATCATTTGCTGGTCTTATCATGAACATCCCTTGCTTAAAAATGTGTTAAGAGCTAGGTGGGGTATGGGATACAGGGGTGAATATTTCAAGTTCCAAACTACTAGCCAGCCATAAAAAAATCACTTACCACCTCAATTGCACATATACAGCACACCATTTTCCAAATGTATCTATATAATAACACTTCTGTATATCCAGTGGGAAGAAAAAACACAGCGAGCACTGCAAAGTACACATTTCAAGCCCCAGAATGAAAATAGAGAAATGTATATATTGCAGTGTTACAAAACTGATGACTGGCAACACTGGGACTGTTGCTGGAGGGGCCCACTTGACATGAAAAGTTTGAAATGCCCTGACACTGTCCCTGTCACAGCTCAATGCATTTTATTTAGGAACTCCACTGTGCTTCCAGAAATATTTCCCTACATCGAACTTTGTTTTTCTGCTTTTGTGGGGTTGGGTAGGAAGCTGATGAAATACCCACACATCACTGCTTCCAAAGCTCATCAACTTGAAAATAAATACGTTTTAGGTAACAAAAAGAATACTGCTTTTGTATTCTGTTCAAACCTAGGATGTTTCCAGATCCTGTAGTAATGGATGACATTAATATTACTGCATTCAATAGTATTCATTTGTGTTAACTTTAGA
The DNA here is from genome assembly GCF_040938575.1 of Ambystoma mexicanum. Lineage (NCBI taxonomy): Eukaryota > Metazoa > Chordata > Amphibia > Caudata > Ambystomatidae > Ambystoma > Ambystoma mexicanum. The sequence continues at coordinate 1,203,349,863 of NC_090921.1, read as the reverse complement.
AGGATAAAAGTCTGTGCTGGTCCTATTGGGAGGCTATCCTTTGATTCCATAACATTCTTTGCAGTAGCCACATAACCCTCCTTTGACCTATTTATTAAGATTGCTTGCTTCCCCCATCCATTACATTCTCTCCCAAAGAGTCAACCCCAGAAACTCTCCCTTCTCCCGGCAATCCACTCTGGAGCAATGCAAAGCATGTAGTGTGTTACAAAAAAAAAACTAATAAATAAATGAAATAAGCATCAGCTGAAATCCCATATCTACATTTTACACGTAAATTACTTTCAACTGTGCATGTCCCCAATAAAGTAACAAGAAGTTTGAGATAAATGAGGGTGCCCAATAGCTTCCAGTTGGGGGTATCTCTTACGTAATGGGCTGCCCTGCCGCAATGGGGACCATGCAGTGTATTCCGCATGCACGTTGATCAGACTCACATCAGCACATCACAACATGCATCCATTTTCAATTATGTGTTCTTTCATTATTTAGGCAAGTACTTCGTTTTGCAGGCTGCTGTCCTTTTAGAACAGGTTGTCTGAGAATGCTATAGGGGTGCACCTAGTCTAAAATTATAGGGCGGGGCGAACCCTTCAAATATTGGAAGAGGCGCTAAATTACTTGTGTAGGGGCATCTAACTTCATTACCAGTAATGAGACTATTCTAGTGCAGCTTCAATGTAACAAACAGTTAGCTCTCTCCTTTATGTCTGAAAACACCCACTTCTTGCAGATCCTGAAGATCCTAGAAAGTGTGAGAATGTCAGATGGTGGTGTGCAATGAAAGACTCAATATCATAGCATAGCAGGACATATAGTGTGGGGCAGTACTCTGGACGAACCAAGCAACTTCAGTGGCTGGGAGCAACAGAGGAGAAAATGTAATGTTGGTTCAACCACAGTTAGTGCGCTATACTAGAATCTCTGGTGTGCTGATTCGCTGTTGAGACTATGTCTACCTGTCAAATCAAGCCCTATTCTAAGGTTTTAAATGTAATCACTTATACACACTCACATTTTTGCAGTTGAAGCCAGGGTGAGATTACATTATATGCTCAGGATCACACACTTAAGCTAAACAGTGAACAGGGATTTTAACCCACTGTGCAATTTGGGCACAGCCATCTTCTTCCATGTTTTAATCGGAACAAATATTTAAGTTTTGGGTCTCAATCAAGACCTATTATAATAATGTCCTATAGAGTTTACTTGCAAAATACACAAATTGCATAGTAAAGCATCATGACAACATGTGCATTCGTATAGCAGCATGTTGGGCCAAAATAATATCAGTGTACCTTTTATTTTCCACATCCTAAATGGAAAATAATAAGATGCAAGAGGCAAAATATCTATTTACCCACTTTATTTTCAGCGATTTAAGACACACTCACAATAAAATAAGTTGTGTCATGAACTCACTTAGGTTTGGAGATTCGTCACAAACCTCCAGCGTGACGTGTTGTTATGTATGGTTTTAAGAATATTCAACTAAGGACATCAAAGCAAACTTTAGTTTTTAGCATCAAACTATTAGACATTATGGGTGGCCTGGCTGGCCCCTGACCTCCTGCCGGCACCCTGCCAGGATGAGACTGAACATCCCAGGAAACTGCGTTGGTGCTCTGACTTGGGGGGCCTTGGATCAGTGTCCTCGGGGGCAACACGAGCGAACTATCTCAGCAACCCCCCCCCTAAAATTAATTCTCATTCTACCACCTGCATGGGACCGGATTAAGGTAAGAATCACTTTCCATTTACAGAGGACTTTGAACATGTTTAATAAACATTTACTTAGAGCTGTACTGCATTTCCCATTATATTGTAAAAAAGGTAGTGCGGGTTTGCTTGTGTTACCCAGTGCAATGCAGTTTAATTATTCGCCTGTGTGTTCTATTTTTGAAGCATTTTTATAATGCCATGGTTCCTGGATAGCTTCTAGGCGCCTGGCTGTGCTCGCATAGGTAAGAAAAGCAATGGATGCCCTCAGTCTGCGAATGCTCTGGGTTTTTGTGGTCTCCAGCCTTACCCTTCCACTCTCAAATTGTATTCATTTTCCCCCACGGTCGGACTGGACCATAAAATTGTCTTGGGCACTAATGAAAAAGTGGCCCAAAGTTGCAAATGGCAATTCATTCTTTTGACACTGTTTACCCAAGGGGGAGGTATTTTTATAAAACGGGACAAAAATTGTGCATTTTAATGAATATTTATTCAGCAACACTGGTCAAAACTACTATCCGCATAGTTAAGTAACTCATAAAATTGGCCCATATTGGCCCAAAAAGTGTCTCACTCCTGCAGAAGTGGAAACACGCAGCTTCTGGGCGCTATCCTCTGAACTCATACTACTGCAGTGCAATGCAGTGCAGTACAATATGCTTGGGTCGGGAGAGAGGGACAACACTGAACCGTCCTTCTCTCGCGACCCAGCACCTGGCCCTGTGTGACCTCACGCCCGCACCAAAACCAAATAAAAAATGCTCAGGTGACCATGCTCTTGTGAGCTTCATTAGTGCGGCACCGACAGCTAGAGCGGAAGTGAAACTTCATTAACAGCTGTGTTTCTAACTGTGAGACAGTTTGCGCTGAATGTGATCGCGTCTAGGGATTCCTAAAGGGCAGTCCGTGGGCACCGAGGTTTATTGGGAAGGCATCTGCTGTAGCGCTTCACAGCACAGGGTGGGCGGAACCAGGACAGAGGCGCTGTATCTTCTGGTGACGTTGGTCCTATCCATGCCTTGATTGTGTTGGAGGTCACACCTATACTCGCATGACACGTTATTGGCGGGAATAACACCATTCAATTACAATAAGTGAAAGAGAAATTAATGCTACAGGACACTCTAGGGATCATTATGAGTTTGGTGGTCACATTGGTGGTGCTAATACCACAAAGCTGAAATACCATTACCACCTGTGGTAACAGTGGTGCCTCTGTTTTATTATGAGATTACCGTTATTCTCCATTCCGTACTCCTAAAGGACATTAAGGGGAATAGAGATATTACCAGTGGTAGTAAACTCACCATCATCCTGTGTCTGTAGGTGATACTATCATGTACATGCATGCGTTTTTCCTCATAATCAGGTGTACTTAAAAATCAGATGAAGGTGCCCGCCGCACCACCTTTATTTTCAGTTACCGCCGAGCTCGCAATGCATGAATGTGTGCCCCATGTGTGTCGATGAGAGCTAAGACTCTAATTGCAAAGGTCGAATGAGGTCATGCGAAAGTGGAAGTTCATGATTGAAACTACTAGGGGAGGACAAAGAGACCCCATGCAAGCTACCCACTCGCAGACTATACCTACACTAAGGAGAGACAGCCTCACACCAAGGCAAGCACACCACACTCCACACTTAAACTCATGCCCACACACCAGTTAGGGCCCAATATACTGTAACCTCTTAAGCACATGAACTAATCCTTCCCAATGAGACAATCCGAACCAACCACAAAAACAAGGTTTCCAGAATATGGTTACAACCATCTGACCCAGCCACATTCCCTCCTGGTACACCTTTCAATATCCCAGTGGCCTCCATCCCTGTGAACCCAAATCCCTCTGAGCAACACCCCTCTCCTGCCCACCAACCATCTGACCCAGCCACATTCCCTCCTGGTACACCTTTCAATATCCCAGTGGCCTCCATCCCAGTGCACAACACCCCTCTCCTGCCCACCAACCATCTGACCCTGCCACATTCCCTCCTGCTATACCTTTCAATATGGTCAGGAGAGAGGGACGGCACTGAACCGTCCCTCTCTCCCGACCCACTAGTCATCTGGCCTGGCTGGCCCCCGACCTCCCGCCCACACCATGCACATGCACTGCACTACTGCAGTGCAGTGCAGTACAATATGCTCGGGACGGGAGAGAGGGACAGCATTGAACCGTCCTTCTCTCCCGACCCAGCACTTGGCCTGGCCCTGTTCTAACACAGATTCATCTAACGGGGAACCAATGAGCGGTTCTCCAGTGGCATTCTTTAGACTTCTCTGTCTCGGGAGGATAGTCTCAGGGGCAACGTGCTCGCCGTGGAAGCAATACGTCATGGAGCACCACAGGTTTGATCCCCGGGTTCGCGCTTAGAAACCTCTGGGTATTAAGCGCGTTATAAATAACCTATCATATCAAATTAGCCTTACCTTTTTTATTTTTCCTCAGTTTAATTAGATTACTCTACATGAACGCATAATTAGATTTAGGCTTACAAGGTGCGGCATTTGTTCGGTTTTTTTTGGTCTCAGCATTTTCTTTATGGTGTACCATTTTCAATCCAGATGTGCTGGTGCTGCGTTCACATCCTACTTTCCGCCCAATGTTCATACTTTTGTGTATTAGCAGTGCCTGTATATCAATTTTTTATTCTAACCGTGCACATTTTGCCAAGAGATCTGTCAGCAGGTTCTCAAAGGCATTCAACATCATACTAGATGTCATAGTGCTATCGCCAATACTTTCATTCTTACATATACTCGGGTCAGGCAAAGCCTTTGACAGTGGAAGCGCATTAGGTGCAGAATTGTGCATGCCTGCACCCCATGACAGACCACCAGAAATAAACCCATCTTTCAAGCCACTGAGAACGCTAGGAGCGTTCATTGACCCTTGTGGGAACATCACATCCACTGCTAATGGGGACTTTTTTTATATCAACTAGAGGAGTGGAGGACTCACAAAAGGATTGGGACATGTTCTGCCCAGGAAACTGTACTCCGTCGTCCTCCAACTCACATATGGGAAGATCTAATTTTAAGTTTGCACACTGACTATTTATAATAGTCCTATGTACTTGGGATATAGCGCTTAGGCTATTCCCTTCCAACTTACATGGTGGATACACTGTGATCACCTCAGTTATGCAATTACTATTGCTGGATCTCTCATAAATAACGGAAGGTGCAAGGCCAGTAGACCCCACAGAAACAACTGACCTCGTAATTCAAGGAAGTGTTAGTTATCAGGGCATTTGTTACCTTTTGACTACACAACATTTGGTGCCCCTCGCCACAAATGACATCATCTAACAATTTTGAACTTACACAACCAAGATCAGAAGTGAGTTTGCCTTGATTTCCACATATTATACTGCACTGCACTGCAGTAGTGCAGTGCAGTCAGGGCTCAAGTCGAGGGTACACGCGAGGGGACGGAGTCCACCCACTTTTTTCAGTGGGTGGACTCAGTCCCCCCAGTTAAAATGAGAAACATTGAATGTGCTCTTTTAGTTTATGAATTAAAGCCAACCTCACGGATCGAGCCACAGTCGTCAGGTTTGCAGGCCTGACACTTGCCCACTGCACTATATAACCTGATGAAAAATAACAAACAACTAAAGGTGAAAATGCCCATTTTCGGTACTGCAATTTTCAGGGAAAACATTTGTTTTGGTTCTCGGAGTTTAAAACATGCACACCTTTTAATGTTTTTAAAAACACTATTCGAAGAAAATATCCTCTCTTGGTTTTGTGTGGGTGTTGATTTTATGAAGGGCAAATGCCATTTGTCTTGTGCAATTTGGGTGGTGGTTATGCAAAGGCAGTTTAATGAAATGTGCATATTTCACCTTGATATGCTCATTTCTGGCAACGTCACATCCCATTGCGTTTCTTGATGAGTCCCCCCACTTATATTTTTAGGACTTGACCCCTGACTGCAGTGCATGTGCATGGTGCGGGCGGGAGGTCGGGGGCCAGCCAGGCAGATGACTAGTGGGTCGGGAGAGACGGTTCAGTGCCGTCCCTCTCTCCCGACCTGAGCATTTTTTTTTTTGTTTTGGTGCGGGCTGCACCAAAACAAAATAAAAAATGCTCAGGTCGGAAGAGAGGGACGGCACTGAACCGTCCCTCCGAGTCCCGACCCACTAGTCATCTGTCTAGCTGGCCCCCGACCTCCCGCGACCCGCCCGCACCATGCACATGCACTGCACTGCAGTGCAGTGCATGCAGTAATATGCTCGGGTCGGGAGAGAGGGACAGCACTGAACCGTCCTTATCTCCCGACCCAGCACCTGGCCTGGCCCTGCTGTGACCTCCCGCCCACACCGAAATAAAATATGCTCAGGTCGGAGAGAGGGGCGGTTGGCACAGAACCAACCGTCCCTCTCTCCCGACCCACTATACACTCGCCTCCATCTGCCCCCCCCTTTACCTACCTGGCAGCGCAGTCTGCAGGAGGTAATGAAATTCTAGGCCTGCTGCCTGGCGAAGTCCATCTCCGACAGAGGCTGCTGGTCACTGGCCCACGCCTGCGCATAGTGAGGGGCACGTGCAGAAATGAAAGGCACTGCATCTCAATGCGCAGGCGTGGGCCAAGGCTCTGCCATCAGCCTACTGTTTGCAGCCTGCATCAGACAGTGCAGTGCTGCCACCGTTCCTATACTTTTACTTTAAAAAGGAACGCTCCGGAGCGGTTTCTTTTTAAAATAAAAGTATAGGAATGGTAATGAAGAAAAAAAAAAAAGTAGAGGAGCACCGCTCCCATCCGCTCCCGCTCACTTCGATCACTGGCGAACAGGGAAGTATGTCCGCGGAGTAGACATAGACATCACTATTTTTTTAGATCCACTTTTTGGTTATTTAAAAAAGACTACTGGACAGATTTTCACCAAATTTATAAAAGCACACTTTTGAGACCAAGCCGCTGCTCCTGCCACAAATTTGGTGAAAATCTGTCCAGCGGATTGGGCTGTAGACGTGAGCAAAATATTTTCTCCATTCAATCTATGGGAATAAAATGTTCGGTACCCCCCTCGACCAAATCTCACCATACTTTTCAAAGTGGTGATGATGTGATGATATGTGATCTCTCTCTCTCTCTCTCTCTCTCTCTCTCTCTCTCTCTCTCTCTCTCTCTCTCTCTCTCTCTCTCTCTCTCTCTCTCTCTCTCTCTCTCTCTCTCTCTCTCTCTCTCTCTCTCTCTCTCTCTCTCTCTCTCTCTCTCTCTCTCTCTCTCTCTCTCTCTCTCTCTCTCTCTCTCTCTCTCTCTCTCTCTCTCTCTCTCTCTCTCTCTCTCTCTCTCTCTCTCTCTCTCTCTCTCTCTCTCTCTCTCTCTCACCCACCCCACCCCACCCCCACAATCAGCCCACTCATGCATATGTACCTGGGGATATGTGGAAGAAAAGAAGCAGAAAACACGCATGACAGTGGGAGATTGTAACACCACGCAATTTGAGTGAAAAAAGACAGAAACGTAATTCCGTAGAAGATGTGAAAAGACAACATACTTTCAATTTACAGTGCAGCTTTTGATTATTAACAGGGCATACACATACAATCAATAGGGATCCCTCAAAGTGTGCTTGCACAATCCGTCCATTTATTTGGGTGACTTGCAGGCCAACACACAGCAGTAATGGTTACTGATCTCCAACTCTGTGTCAACAGAAGACGTATCCATGATTTTCAGCATCCTGAAAGAATAGAGAGGTACAGTCAAGGTGCTGTCCGGAATGTCTCTAGGTTAGTACAGATTCTGTGTCAGCTGTGAAGAGTAATCTAACTGGGCATACAGAGGGTGATATGAGAATATTGTATTGATTTGACAGTAAAAGGTATGAGGCCACAATTGTTCCTAGTTCCCGCACACACCTGTGCCTGTCAATCCAAAAACCTTATGATTATGTAATACATTCATTTGTTCACTAATTTACTGTTCTGCCATTAATCTTTGCATGGCAACACTTAATTTTGTATTTAATGAAGATTTCATTATGACAGGGAATGAAAATGATATTTCATCCGCTATATCCTTTGGTAATAGACATGGCATTTCTAAATACAGATCATATATGTGCCCATTCCTCTTTTGCTTTGCACTGTTTGCACCTCTGGCTATGCCCTGGGCACCGGCACTAACTATGTACAGTGACATACCATTTCTTATATTCAGTTTGAAGGAAATTAAAGTCAATTTCAGTTTATCAAATTGTGAACCACTCTTGCTCAAAATATAAACACAATGCAAATGGGTAGATAAACACACCCTACTATCATCATCGATCGTCAACTCACAATGATTTTTTTCATATAGGACCAATACAAAAATAGGCACATTTCACACTTTTTAGAGCAATTTCGATTTTTTTATTGTGTACATAATTTAATAAATGTTTACACAAAACATACACAAGACATTTATCAACAGATTACATAGATAAAATATACAAATATAAAAAACATTTCATTATTTGTATAACAATCTATAATTCAAGATAATACAACAATTAAGACCCATCTACATTGAAATATGTCAATCTTTACTTCATAAACCAACAACTAAGTAAAATGTTATCCATCACCATTTATTCAGAACAATTTTGCCGCTAAAGCTTTCCAGACTTGAACAATATCTATCAACAAACCATGGCTACAGCATGACATGCATTTTAGCCAAAATAATTCACTTCTTATTTCTTTTAGCTGGTCTATATGCTGGCTGTAGTATTGCACAGTCTGATACATAGCAGTGCAAGACGTTTGTGAATCTGCATTTTTTTGGGTTAGCATAAGATAATCCATTCATTCATTAATGTAAACTCTGTTCAGCAGTATGGTTTGTTTTGAGCTATAATGGATCACAATATGCTGAGAGCCAGGCAGAAAGATATAATGTATTGTACTTGTTATTTTGTATAGCACAAATTCTAGTTTCTAAGCACTAAATGTGTTCATGTGCCAATGCGAAATGCTATAACACAGCTGAACAGTGTAGAGATGTTATTGTAAGAGAATGGGCCTCAGTATGACCCTGCCAGCCCGGAAAGAATGGTGGGGGTAAATCCGCCACCACCCTTCTTTCCGGACCGGCTGATTAAGAGTCATGCAGGCGGGAGGTGTCACTCCCGCCAGGTCTGTCCTATGGGACTCCATGGGAATGGACATGAACAGAATTCCTCCTTTGGAATTACCGGGTCAGTGGGGTTGTAATGCCCCGGTGATTCCGGGAATCACGGAGGCAGAATGGTAATACGAGTCTGGCGGTAACCTGCCGGAATTTCTGGCAGTTATCACCGGACTCGTAATGAGGCCCAGTGTCTTTAGGCAGACTCTGTTGGCAGACTGTCGGCTATTCTCAACACAGAAAACAGACTTGGCTGCGGAGCAATAGAGATAGCAGGACTGCAAATGTTTTTGTTTGGGAGATGGAACATTCAGAATTGGAATGCCTTGTACTAAAGACAAAATGCTCGCACAATATGTCTTGCTTTCTCAGAATATACATGTGATTTATTTTCCCAGCACAGTACATGCTATAACGAAATATGTACGTAAGCAAAAGCATGATGTTTCTCTGAAATGCTTCTACACATGTAATGTACGTTACTTCACTATGTATAAAGAGTGGATGTATTTTCAGTAGAAAGGGGGCTTGGCTTGTTAATGAGCAGCTGACTCAGTTGGCTTAGCTCAAACGCTCCCAAGCTCACTTCCCCTGCCATGCATAATAAACTGTTTTCTTTATCTATCTCCGTGTCTGTGGTGGTCTCATTTTGTATTCATACGTTTATAATTTTTGGTCTTAAAATTGGCACCCGAACAGGGACCCTTCCAAGGATGATTGAGGATGCCGTTTGGACCAGAGTACCAGGGATCCTTGCCAAGTACAACGAAGTTCCTTGCAGTTGCTATTCCTGATCCACGTGTTGGCCAAGCAAACATCTCTGGTGAGGGTATTGGACCGTTGCAGCTGTGATGCTGTTTTGCATCTTTTGAAGATCAGCAAGCACGGAAGTCGAGTTGTCGTTTGATGGGAGATAGTGTTGTCTGTGTATGATATTAGGTGAGCTTGCTCCAAGTTGTTTGTTTGTTTGAAAAAATACATGCATATATTTTTCCAGGCTAGATTTTTATTTTTTTAAAGATGCCTGATGTTAGGAAAATTCACACTTGCTGTGCTGAATTATTTCATGATAAGAAACAACCCACAGCGTTAGAAAATGAAATAATAATGATCCAACAACTCAGTGAACTGAGAGCAATACTGGGAATATTGAGGAGTATGTTGGACAATTGGGATGTGGTCCTCCAGTCAGTACAGCAGTCCGTTCAAAAGAATAAGAAGAAAGGGTTTGCCCAAGAACAGCAGTTACAAAGGACACACCCATTTTTGATAGATACCGGGTCACAAAAATGCTCCATTGATTCCAGATAGTCCCCTGTCTGGGCAACAGAACATTTCTGTAGGTTTTGCAGGAACACCAGTAATATGCCTGGTGTCTCAGCCAGTACCCATTACTGTTGGCCCTTTTACAGATAAATGTCACTTCTTGCTAACATCCAATTGTGGAGAGAACCTGTTGGGATTAAAAATGTTGAAAACATTGTATACAATGATTCATTGCAGCACTGATGGTGTATACTTAAAAATGTACCAGCAGAAAAATGTTTCCTCACAGTATTTATCATTGCCTTCTGATCTGGTGAGGAAAGGTGTAATTAAAGAAATGTCAGGGAGTACTTGTAACAGCACCAATTTATCATTCAATAAAAAGGGTGACAACATTTTGCCCTACCATTTTGCAATTAATTTAAAAAGCAATTGACAACATAGTTGTGTCACAATTTCCAATTGTCTCTGGCGTTACCATCAAATTGACCATGATTCCTGCTCAAGGAACATACGTACATTATACAAGCTGTTTGCATGGACGGCAAAAAGAAAAGACATTGGATAGATGGTGCACATCTGAAATAAGTACCTTTGCCTCTGCCCTATGACCAACTGGGTAAAGGAGGTGTGATTTTCAGTGAAAGAAAAAATATACCGACCCTGGTTTTGAGCAAACGTAGGGTCAGTTGAGATCTGAATATACCTGAATTGTACAACGATCACTGTGTGCTAGGGTGACACGATATAATCTGTACCAAGAAAAGATACGGAAAACCTTTTGAGGTAGGAAAGTGTTGCAGCAATTTGTGCAGTACCCACAAGAAACCAACATGTGTTCCCTCCATACCCACCCAAAGACACCCGTAGGTAGAGGGGGCAGGAACTGAAGAGTTGAATTAAGGAAGGACATGTGGTCAGGTGAACTTCAAGAGCATATATCAGTGAGGATTCTCAATGGACACTGATAAATTATGCCCATTTTTGGGTTTCACAGAAGTGAGGATATGGACACTTTTGCCACAGAAATAATCAGGTCCACGAGGCCATAGTCAGGAAGAAAAAATATGTAATATTTGGTCTAATAATAACTGGTAATGATAATAATAACTGTCATTTGGGTACTAGAGAATGCATCTCATCTCAGAAAACTGTTGCCCCTGTCCATCCCACCTGCCATGCTATGTGTGCTGTGCTTTCTTTTCAATTACACACACACACACACACGCTTGATCCGCTTCATCTTGAGCACCAGGTTGATATATATATTTATGTACTGCTTTTGTCCACAGCTTGCTTCACATCCTTTAGAGCAGTGTTTTCAGGTAAATAGAATGACAGCACCAGCATTTCTGTCACCCTTGCAGTGCTTGCTAGCATCATCCTAGGATGCTGCCTCTGTATACAATGCTTCCCTGTTTTAATTTCCATGCTATGTACATGTTCCAGAGATCTGGCACGCTTACTAGCCATCATGGTATATTGCCAAAGGTTTACCTTCGCTCACCACGGCACAACTAGCAGAGTTTCTCTATGATCTTTTCCATCTTTTTACTGTCCCAATATCACTATTCCCATGTATACGTTACTACATGAGTGTCTAGCTACAGTTCCTGCTTTTTTTATCCCTGTTTTTGTTGACCTCCCCGTCATGCAACTTGCCTGGTGTCAATGTACTATCTCCTCTACACTACTTCCCAGCATTACTGTACTAGAATGTATTAGCTCATGCTAAAAGGAGCGTTTGTGAATCTGCATTTTTTTGGTTAGCAGAAGCTAATCCATTCATTCATTAATGTAAACTCTTTTTAGCAGTATAGTTTGTTCTGATTTATCATGGATCACGATTTGCTGAGAGCCATGCAGAATTTATTGTACTTGTTTTTTTGTATAGCAAAAATTCTAGTTTCTAAGGGCTAAATGTGTTCATGTGCCAATGGGAAATGCTATAGACGGGAAAAGGTGGGCACTACCTCAATTAAAACTCAACGTTTTATACATTACTTTTGTTGTTACTTTGGTGGAGCAATCAGGCTGTGTAATGGTCCTCTGACACCTGACCCAAAACAAACTGCAAACCTCCAATAAGAAGCTGGATAACACTACCCAGCTAAGTCTGGTGCTCTCACGGGTCCTCAGTATGAGATTTGTAATTTCCCAAATACTCTTAAAATTCAGTTCCACTTAATTATTTGTTCATTTCATAGAGTTGAATTCACATTCCTTTGATTGATTCAAACAAAAAAAGTCTTCTTCAATAAATGGCATATTGTTTCACAAAAGTAAAGTTATCACATTATGACAGGAAGCATTTCCTGAGACTAAGCGTAGTCAACATTGTGTGCCTATGCATTTCGGAGATACACTCCTTCTTCAGGGCCTAAACTACGTACACATTCAATAAGAAGCAAGAGTAAACCAGTATATGTCACGAAACAAATCAAAAATATGCCATAAATCAAATCTAAAACATGCATTACCAATACATACCATGGGCGTGTATGCGGAGACATTCAACAGAATTCGAAAGGGATGAAAATAAACACACATATGCCATCATTATAAGAGTAAAGATCCTTAAAAGCCTGGTTGTGTAAAACATATGTTCATATAAGCATAGGGTACCTTTTAACTCAAAGTCTCATAACTCTGTTCTCCAGGCGTAGCGATGGCAGGTCAAAAAAGTAAGAAAGAAACAAATAGTAATAAATATGTGTATAGAGCTAAATGTGTACAAAAACACATGTAGTTATGAGGCGGCGTTCGCTTGAGTGAATCGCTGTGTTACCTTATGTTCTAAGTTGATTCCTGCTTCTGTATGCGATTGGGGCTGTAACAAATAATATAGAGATATACAATTGTTGTAACTGTCAACTAGTGCCTATAATTCTATGAAGTATATTAATCAAATTGCACAGTTGGAAACACTAACCCGAACACAGGCCGCGTTCATCTGAGAATGCTGCAAGCCGCGGCTATGGACGCGGCCATGTTGTGCCATTTGTTGTATTGTCGATATGGTGATCCCGCGAGGTAACACGGAGCATCGGCTGAGCCTGTGTGCCGGTGCCTCGTGTCCTGTATCCCCATGGAAACAGGGGAACGGGATGGAAGGATCATCCAAGATGTGTGAATGGTATGTCTGTTCAATACAGTAACCATATCAAACAAATTATTTGATGCAATGTGTAGTGTTTGTACGCGGCTACAAGTATAGTTTCTGTATGAAGCTACAAGTTCAGTTAATGCCTTGTGGGGCTGGCGATACCATAGGTATTGGTAATTAATCACAAAGTACTCATACATATTGCATGGTTGAAATCCAAGCCGTATGTTGACAGTTTGAGATTACACATTTATGAAGCAATGTATGATATTACTACTTAAGTAGTGGAAATGCTGTAGATGCAAAGTGACTGCAGAATACAAAAATATGCTCTGAAAGCCTTAGGGACTTAAAAAGAAATGGTGAGATAAAAAATTAGATAAAAAGGTCATCCCAAAGGAAAGGAAAGTGGTTAAAATGGGATGCAAAAAATACTGTGCTGTGGATAGTCACAGACCCGAAACTTACTGACCCTTGGCACGTCTTGGTATGCACTAGTGATCAATGCTGCTGATTCATCAAAATGAGTATGTTTTCCAACCACTAAAACAAAAACTATATTAAAACTGTAACATATAGCTGTTCATGTGTGAGATATACGATAATCAAAAAGGAGATGTACAGTAAACTTTACAGATAACATGTCCAAATAATGTCCTTGTTCAGTCCCTTATGTGCAAGCGTTCCCAAACGTTCAATCCAAAAGCATTCCCTTCTGTCCATACGTTTCTGGAGATTTTCATGGGGCTCATTCTTGTGAACCACTTCCAGTATAAAGAATCAGATTTGTGCCAAATTATTTTGTGTCTCTTGTTCTCCCAATGTCTTGCTACTGCAGAGTTTGTGTTATGATTACGTATGCACGACCGGTGCTCATTCCAGCGAAGTTTGGCTTTTCTTCTTGATTAGCTTACATAGTATAATCCACATGGACACTTAATTCCATATATTATGTTAGAAGTATCACACATCACAAAATATCTGAGTGTTATCTTCTCGGCCATGTGGGGATGATTAAGAGTGTGACCTTTCTGTATGCTAGGAAATGTTCCATTACGTTTGGTGTCCACTCTTCTGTCAGGCGGTCGTGTCTGAACAAGGCAATCTCTAAAGTTTCTGCTGCGTTGATATGCAAAGGTCGGTATGTCTTTGAACAGGTGTTCAATCTTAGGATCACATGTCAACACTTGCCAATGTTTCTTAATTGTTGTTTTAATATGGTTACTCTGTGTGGAATATCTTGACACAAATACCAATGAGGATTCAGATTTCAATTTTCTCAATTTTGAAAGGCTATAACACAGCTGAACTGTGTAGAGATGTTATTGTAAGAGAGTGTCTTTTGGCAGACTCTAATGGCAGACTGTCAGCTATTCTCAGCTCAGAAAAAGCAATAGCTAGAGCATGATTACGAATGTTTTTGTTTGGAAGATGGAACATTCAGAATTGGAATGTCTTGTACCAAAGACAAAATGCTCATACAATATGTCTTGCTTTCCCAGCACAGCACATGCTATAACGAAATGTGTACATCAGCAACAACATGATGTTACTCTGAAATGCTTCTATGCGTGTAATGTACGTCACTGCCACTATGTATAAAGAGTGCATGTCTTTTCAGTAGAAAGGAGGCTTGGCTTGTTAGTGAGAAGCTGACTTAGCTTGAACGCTCCCATGCTCACTTCCCCTGCCATGCATAATACACTGTGTTTAGTTTATTTATCTCTGTGTCTTTGGTGATCTTATTTTGTATTCATAGGTTTATAATTTTGGGTCTTACATGTCTAATGGATTACATTTTTTGTCTATTAAGACAGAGCCTACACAGACGATTCTCCTTAGGTAAACCAAACCATGCTCCTGTGACATCAAGTACCTCAAGTCTATTATATCTAGGCAGCATAAAGAGTCTTTGAGAACATGTGAAGGAGCCACAACTAAGTTTTTTAAAGGTTAAATACATTTTTGCAAAGGTAGAAAGCAATTTCATGGTTGCAACTTTATCGTGGCTAATTGCCCAATCCCATTTCTCAGCACTAGACTTCAACATTTTCAGCAACACACCTTCGCCAAACACTTGGGTTTCCATACTATTGTAGTGAAGAAGTTCTCGTTTTTCTTTTTAAAATCTTGTAATACAGCACGTGTATGATTACCAAGAGCAGTCTTCACAATGCCCAACAAAGTGGCCTCCAATGCGCACAGTATTTTAATGTACAATATCCACGATTGATTTGTATAATAGTTGACAATGATATCATAACTAGTTCAAGGCATATAGCAGCAACTGGTGTAGAATTTGAAAGACCAAGAACCTTCCTCCATATTATACCCTCAACACTGTCCACCCAGCCAGAGAGATCACCATGTGATGTTTCAAGAGTATATATACATGCAGCAGCCAGTTTCAGTTTGTAATGATTTAGTTCTCCAATAAGGTTGTAACCTGCCATTCTCTTTGAAAACTGCATTATAGCTGTCATAGTGGAAACGGCTTTTGGTAGTTTATGCCTCCAAAGAATCTCTGCACTACCATCCGCTTCCATTTCGTAGCCAAGATATCTATAATTAGGCACTCTCTCAACCGTACCCAAGCCATTGTAAATATGGTCGCGCCCGGCGCATTTCCTTCCCACGGCCATAAATTGGGTTTTCTTCATATTTACTGTCAGGCTGTTATGTTCAGCTTATTCAATGGTGGCTTGGGCACTGTGGCTTATTCCTAGATAGGTGTTATCTAAAACAATAAAGTCATCCACATATCCAAGCCATCCACTTTTGTTAACACCCAGCTTGGGAAAGGCATTCTTAGTTTGTTCCAATGCCCTACCAAAATCACAGGCAAACAGATTAAATAAGAGGGGGGCCAGAACACTACCTTGTCTGACCCCACCCTGCCTAATGGGAATTTGTTCCAATAGTTCCCCAAAATTGTTCTAATTTACCCAAGTCCTATTGTCATCATACAATAGTTAACAGACATTCTTCTTTCTAACTTGGCCCAAAGCTTAGGTCTGTGTACAGCGTCAAAAGCAGACGAAAACTCTATAAACATGATAAAACATGATAAAAAATGACAACGCGTTTTTCACTTTGGCTTGCTCTAGCAAGGTGTTAACAATGAAGATATTCATTTTTAGTAGATAGCCCCTTTCTAAAGACAGTCTGAAGACAACTTATAACTGCATTATTTACAACCCAGCTATTTATTTCCTTCAATACTAAAGAAGAAAAGATTTTACTGGCTACGTCAGTGAGGGCTAGAAGTCGATAATTTGCAGGGTTGTCTTGCGGTCCTTTTTTAAAAACAGAAATTAGACGGGACATTCTCCACAAATCACGTGCTTCCCCACTAGCTATAATTTTCCTAAATAGAGCTGTCAAAATATCATCCCACTATCTCCGGACATCAGGACTTTTACCATAGGTTGCGATACCGCATTTTGAGATGATGCTTTACATCTTTTTACCAAATTCGTATAGCTATTGCCTGTTTTTCTTTTACATAATAGCTTTTCAATAACAGTATATTTATTTATGTATTGGACATGTGTATGGCGCCTATACAAAAGTGTTTCCAGGTGCCACAAGACAAGGAAGGGGGGAGGGGAGCGACAAAGGAATCATGAGCATGTAAGAACAATAACCAGAAACTGTTATATTGGCCTTTTGACAATCCTACTGTGCAAGTGCTTGAGAAGTTTGGTAAGTGAAGGGGTGAGGTCATAACAGGAGTGGGGTGCCCTGAAGGCAAGTAGCAGGAGAAGGATTGATGTGGGAAGGGGGAACCAGGTTGGGCTAGTCCCGGAAGTGCTAAGTGCCAGGGGAAAAGGGAGGATGAGTACTGTGGGAAGGGAGGAACAGCTTGGGTTTGTCCAGGAAAGGGAACCCGAGGGCAAGTGTTAGAAAAAAAGGATTCAGGGACTGGTGCGGGTTGGTCTGGCCACTACATGACTCTAAAGGGACCAGTCCCCAGTAGTCGCGGCAGAGGGGGAGTTAGCACGGGATGGGGAAAGGGAAGGAAGAGGAAAAAATGAAAGTCTTGAGATGCTTCTGGAATTTTAGACGGTCCAGCTCAATTCGACGGAAGGAACAAAGGTAATTCCAAAGGGCGGAGCCAGATGAAGGCTAGGGATCTACCTCCCACTCTCTGCTTGGAGAAGCATTTGCCGCGCAGAGAGTTGGAACCAGAGGACCGATGATCTGGATGGGAGGTATTTAGGGAGGAAAAGCTGGATGTACAGTGATCCCAGGGCCCAGACGGCCTTGTGGGTAATGCAAAGGGTCTTGAATTCGATCCTTGTGCTCACCGGGAGACAGTTGAGAGATTTTAGGGGAGGAGATATGTGGTCCCTGGGCTTGAGGCCAAGGATACGTCTTGCAGCCTGTTAGGAAAGATTTTGTTATTGTAGGGAATTTTCCTTCCATGTGGCAACCCCTAAACTTTTTGCTATTGTTTTTAACCTTGTTCTTGACTTTGCCAGAGAAGTACAGCCTTCTGCCGCACTTCTCTGGGCTTTCGCTCCTTTCTTACGGGGAAACTGACATGCCCTTAAGACAGTCAGTACCGGGGAACGTGGTTTCCCGTAGTTTCTTTTATCGTGTCGCAGCTTTAGTGCAACACGACACAAGAGGGCACTGTAAGCTAAGTTACAGCTCTCTTGGGTCTCTAGCCTTCTACAGGCCCTAGATACTCTTTTAGGATGGTATTTGATCGGTGCAAGTCATTCAGGGACTGGAATGGTGGCAGCGATCGTTTTGTTTATTTTGAGCTCCTTTTGGCGTTCTGAGCACGTTTTTGCACTGAACCCAAAATGGTGGCCTGGCTCCCAAAATGGCCAGGCCGCGAGGCTCCTTTGTCCTGTCCACTGTCCGTCTTGCTCCCTTCACCTCCCCAGGTCCGGCGACCCGGGGCTTTCCTTATTTGGGCATGTACTTTCCCGCGAAACGTGGTTGCTTTCGAGGGCTTCTACATGTCGTTTGTGTGCCTCCAGGGTGTGGGCTGGGATGTCTGGTCCCAATACACATCCTGGGTGCCAGAGAGTCTAGGGTGGTGTGAATGCCTGGGACCACCGTGGTCCGTGATTGGTCCACGTATGGTATGTGTTTTGATGAGCGGATCTCCCATTGGCTCCCCTCCGTTTTGGCGCGAAGGGAACCGTGGATAAGAGGGGGCTGGAAACACCACTACCATGTCGATCTCCTGAGTTCTCACGAACGAAGGAATACAGGAGCCAAGTATCCTGCAACCAAGAGGCTGGACCGAGGAATCGCTGGTGACCCGCTGAAGGAATCCTCCTTTGCACTGCTGTCGTCCGGAGAGCCCCTGTCCTCCTTTGATCGAACCAGAAGGCCTGTACTGGTGCTTCGACCTTTGGAATAGCAGGAACAGCTATTCCCGGCATCTTCAACCATCTCCTGCCAAGTAAGCCTTCGGAAGCGTCTCTGGGCCATCCAGTTGACTGACCAGCTTACAAAGGAGTTTGGCTCTGCAACCGCCGCCAGGTTGTGTTGTATTGCGAGTCCTGGTCACTCTCCCACGCTTCGTACGCTTGGCGTCCCCAGGTCTGAAGGGAGGAGTGTTCATTTGGCTCGAATACACACGGCCGCTCCGTTGTCCTGTGCGGCAACAAAACTGTGCCGGTTTCGTCGATTGGGACTTCTTTTTGCTCTACACGACTACAAAGCGTTCCCTGCTCTTCTGAACCTGCCAGCTGCTGAAACTATCGTGGAGGAGCCTGGGTCTGCTTGCTTCGGGGACCGGTGAGTAGTTTAGCTAGGATCTGGTCGCCCTCCTGCAGTATCCCATTGCTTTTCCCTGCTGTGTAAAAACAGCACCCTTTTGGCCGTACTCGCGCTCTGCTTCTGCCCGCTGTGGAGGCTGCGCTTGAGTTGCGGAAACCTGTTCTCCTTCTGCTGTGCACTAACCCGAACTGCCTGACTTCCTCTGAAGAGCTTCCCCTTTTGCCCGTTGGCACCGGCGTGGCAGGTACTTTGAGCACAAGGCTCCACTCTTCGCAGGGCTCGGACTTCCATCTAGTTAGGTGCCTCTGAAGGCGAACTGAGTCTAAAGCGTTATCGCACTGCCTGTTTTCCTTTCCTTTCAGGTGGACTACATATTTTGTGCTTTAAACGCTTGCGACTGTGTATTTGTATATATATGGTGTTGATATGGTATGTGTTGGTTTAATATTGTGATATTGTGATTTTCACGCTACGGTCATTGTTTTAAAGGCCTTAAAATAAATGTGTATCTATTTTTGATATAACAACTGTTTGGAGTAGTTTGTCAGCGCTCTTGCTTTGTGTGCTCACTGCGGGCTTTCAGTCACCCTCACCCCTCTTGAGACCTAGTCTTGACCGCCGCGATCGCTACCTTGATTGGTCTGGCTTGTCCAGAGGTTACCCTGTTCCAAGTAATTAGGTTGGCCTTCTGAACTTCTGCGCCACCAGGACAGAGTTCAAAAATCCGTCTTAACAAATTGGTGTACAGCGGTGGGATACGACTGAAGGTATCCAGTGTTGCGCTCGAACTAAGGCATTTCAGGTTATTCCAAACAGTACACGTAGTGAATTGTTATAGTATAACTTTAAAAAGGCCATAGTCCTATCAAACAGTATGGAAACAAGTACGTTGTTAACTTTAAATGCTTCCAAATCAGAAACGCTGAAAAAGATGTGTGCGGAGAGAGGTGTTTCCTCTCAAGGCACTAAATTGGAAATGATCCAAAGAATCGTGGCGTGGCAAGAAGCGCAGCTTGACGCTATTACTTCTGAGGACAGTGCGGAAGGTGGTGGGGCTGCTCTCACTGGTAGAACCGACGGTTCTGCCGCCGCACTGTTCCACCGCGACCACGAGGACAGGGAGGACGAGCTGTCTAATGTTTCCTCTGCCAGTGCTGATGGGGAGGCTATGCTTGAATTCAAGAAGCAAGAGCTGCGGTTTAGGCAGCAGGAGCTTGAATTCAGCATAGCCAAACTAAAAATCGAACAGGCAGAAAAACAAAAAGACAGGGATCACCAGTTGGAACTGGCCAAGCTTCAGGTTGCAAATGGATCCAAGGGTCCTGGACATGGGTCTGGGGCCTCCTCTCATCCACGGTTTCCAAAAGATCTGCTCAGTGTGTATGAAGAGAGGAATGACATTATGGACTGGCTGAATGCGTTTGAGTATGCATGCGAGGTCCAGGAAGTTGACAATGCTGATAAGATTGCGTGGTTGCTCAGTAGACTGCCCCATTCTGGCTGTAGTGCCATTATGGAAATGTCGAAGGCTGAGCGGGCTGATTTCGCAATGTTAAAGCAAACTCTCATTTTAAAGTTTGGGAAGACTCCGGCCCAATATTTAAAGCGTTTGAGAGTATAAGAAAAAGGAAGGTGGTACTTGGGTATCTTATGTCACTGAATCTTTGAAAAACTTAACTGGCTGGGTCGAAGGCTATAAGGTTTCTACCTTCGACGGCATGATGAATCTTGTCATGCTGGAACACATTTTTGCTTCTTCTTCCCCGGAGCTTAAGCAGCATTTGGCCGATTCGAAGGAGATAGATCCTAAGAAGCTGGCCATTGCAGCAGACTTATGGGTGTCACATCGAGTGTCCCATAAGGACAAAACTCATCCTGGTAAGCAGGAGGAGGGGAAAAATTCCAAAGATATGGAGGGTGGGGAATCTGCTAAATCTTCTTCCCAAAAGGGCCACAAAAAGAAAAACAAGGGTAAGACACAAGAGAACTCACAGGGTAGTGGAGGTGCGCCTCCGAAACAGAACTCTGGTTACAATAAGCCTCCCTACGTAAACAGACCCACTGGGGCTTGTTTTTCTTGTGGAGCAACTGACCATGTGAAGGGGGATCCCCGTTGTAAGGTTAGACCTTTGGGGGTCCACTCCGCTAATCTGGCCTTCTCCTCCTACGAGGAAGAAGAGATTACAGGAGCATCCTTCTCCTCGGACTCATTTCCCAGCGGAATAGAGGCCGAGGTAGTTTTAGTGTCCCTGGGTTCCTGGGAGCCTAAAGTCGCAGAGGCGTATGCTAGGATTCCGGATAATACCAAGCACTACTTTAAAGACAGTGTGCTGATCAATGGAGTGGATACTCCAGCTCTTAGGGATAGTGGGTGCAGTCGAACTGTAGTGGATTCTACCTTGGTAGACTCAGAGGAAGTTGCCAGAGCTACTCTGATGCCCACTAAGTTGGCTGACGGCCCCCTCCGTATGTTTCCCGTGATCCCTGTTAATCTAACTTTAAATGGTACAGCTGTCAGGATTCCAGTGAGCATTCAGAGAAACGTCCCGGGAAAGGTCTTATTAGGTAATGATCTCAGAGCTTTAGGGCTCGTAGGAGACACTGCCGAACGACCCTACACACGGTCTCAAGCACGGGCAGCATTGGCCAAGTCCAATACGCCGCCCCAGCCGAAGGGGCAACCCAAGGCGAAAGGAGTCTACAAGTCAAGACGGGGGAAAGAGAATATTCCCCCGAGCTCGCCTACCACTGCGGTGGAGGAAGTTGGTCAATCGCCCGAGCCTGACGAGGAGGTGGCGATGCCTGAAGTATTCGACCCCAACGATCATCCTGAACTAAAAGACTTGTTAGTTGAAGGAGGTCCTGATAGGGACGAATTCAGTAAAGGCCAACGTGAGTGCCCATCTCTGGAAGGCCTAAGGAGACAGGCCTGCTCCCAGCTTGAGGGTGAACCTCCTGGGATGCATAGGATTTACCAGGAAGGTGGACTCCTGTATAGTGAGCCCACAGAGTCTACAGAAGGAGACCATAGGAGGTTGGTGGTTCCCCTTGCTGTTAGGCCCTTCCTCCTGCAGTTGGCGCATGAAGTTCCCCTTGCTGGTCACCTCGGTATGAGGAAGACCAAGCAAAGGTTATCCATGCACTTCTACTGGCCCAAGATGGGGGTGCAAGTAGAAAGTCACTGCAGGAGTTGTGCCTCCTGCCAGTTGTCTGGTAAGGTTGGCGCGACAATCCAAGCTCTGTTGGTACCGCTCCCAGTTGTGGGGGTACCATTTGAAAGGGTAGGGATCGACATGGTTGGTCCCCTTGACCCGCAAACATCCTCAGGCAATAGGTTTATCCTGGTGCTGGTCGACCATGCAACCAGGTATCCTGAGGCCGTCCCATTTACAACTGTAACTGCCAAGCCAGTTGCAGAAGCTTTACTCGGCATGTTTACTAGGGTTGGCTTCCCTAAAGAAGTTGTGTCGGATCATGGCAGCAACTTTATGTCGAAGTATAGGCAGGCTATGTGGAAAGAATGTGGGGTCACCTACGGGTTCTCTTCTGCATACCACCCCCAGACCAACGGTCTGGGGGGGCGTTTCAACAGGACGTTAAAGAGCGTGATTGGGGCTCTGGAGGAGCCTCAGAGAAGAAAATGGGATCTTCTTGATTCATGCTTACTGTTTGCCTACCGAGAGGTACCACAGGAGGGTGTTGGCTTCAGCCCCTTCGAACTTCTGTTCGGTCATCCCGTACGGGGACCCTTAGCCATCGTCAAAGAGGGATGGGAGATGCCCACTCCCCCTGTTACTACCAATGTAGTTGATTATGTGCTAGGGCTCAGAAAACGGATGGTACTTCTGGTGGGCTTGGCTAGTGATAAATTGAAGGCAGGGCAAGCGCTGGTGAAACATTGGTACGACCAGAAATCTTCCCTCATCAACTTTACACTTGGTCAGCAAGTCCTGATCATGAATCTCATAAGGCCTCGAGCTTTACAGGATAAATGGTCAGGTCCTTGCCCAGTGGTGGAGCCCCTGGGTGAGGTTAACTATTCAGTGGACCTTGGAAGGCCTGGACAGGCTCCACAAGTGTTTCACGTGAATAGGCTGAAGGCTTTCGTCCCAAGCGGCGAAATCGCAGCACTGCTATTGGCTTCAGACGTTGCGGGAGAGGAGTCTGAACCTCTCCCCGACCTGTTCCCAAGCAGTCCTTCAGATAGCTCTTTTGAGGGTGTCCGAGTGGCACCTCACCAAAATGACAAGGCTCAGTGGTTTACCTTGGACATGAAGTAGGTGGAGGGAGGAGACAGCCTCTACTCAGTCAGGTACAAGCAGTACAAGACTGGCCTACCCCCACTACGCAAACCCAAGTGAGAGCCTTCTTAGGACTCACGGGGTTTTACCGCACTTTTGTGGCAGACTATGGCACCATAGCTGCTCCTCTGACTGCCCTCACAACTCCGAAGAAACCCAAGAAGGTAACTTGGACTGACGAGTGTGAGAAGGCCTTCAATGGCTTAAAAGACTCCTTGTGCCAGGCCCCTGTGCTTAGGGCCCCTGATTATCAAAGACCTTTTATCGTGCAGACGGATGCCTCTGACACTGGGATAGGAGCTGTACTATCACAAGTAGATGAGAAGGGTAAGGAACACTCTATCGGTTTTATTAGTCGCCAGCTTAAGGACAGAGAGCTCAGGTGGTCCACGGTAGAGAAAGAATGTTTCTCTGTTGTGTGGGCCCTAAGGAAGCTGAGGCCCTACCTCTATGGGACCCACTTCACTGTGCAGACTGACCATAAGCCGTTAAAGTGGCTAATGAACATGAAGGGGGAGAATCCAAAGTTGCTTAGGTGGTCCATAAGTCTTCAAGGCTTCGACTTCACTATTGAGCATAGGCCAGGTGTCCAACATAGCAATGCTGATGGGTTGTCCAGAATGTTTAACCGACCTGAACAAGAGACTCATCCAGCGGAGGATTAGTTCCCCCTGTCCATAGTCTGGGAGGGGCGAGTGTTAGGAAAGATTTCGTTATTGTAGGGAATTTTCCTTCCATGTGGCAACCCCTAAACTTTTTGCTATTGTTTTTAACCTTGTTCTTGACTTTGCCAGAGAAGTACAGCCTTCTGCCGCACTTCTCTGGGCTTTCGCTCCTTTCTTACGGGGAAACTGACATGCCCTTAAGACAGTCAGTACCGGGGAACGTGGTTTCCCGTAGTTTCTTTTATCGTGTCGCAGCTTTAGTGCAACACGACACAAGAGGGCACTGTAAGCTAAGTTACAGCTCTCTTGGGTCTCTAGCCTTCTACAGGCCCTAGATACTCTTTTAGGATGGTATTTGATCGGTGCAAGTCATTCAGGGACTGGAATGGTGGCAGCGATCGTTTTGTTTATTTTGAGCTCCTTTTGGCGTTCTGAGCACGTTTTTGCACTGAACCCAAAATGGTGGCCTGGCTCCCAAAATG
This sequence comes from Ambystoma mexicanum, assembly GCF_040938575.1. Classification (NCBI taxonomy): domain Eukaryota; kingdom Metazoa; phylum Chordata; class Amphibia; order Caudata; family Ambystomatidae; genus Ambystoma; species Ambystoma mexicanum. The sequence continues at coordinate 1,203,325,449 of NC_090921.1, read as the reverse complement.
GCCAGGCCGCGAGGCTCCTTTGTCCTGTCCACTGTCCGTCTTGCTCCCTTCACCTCCCCCAGGTCCGGCGACCCGGGGCCTTCCTTATTTGGGCATGTACTTTCCCGCGAAACGTGGTTGTTTTCGCGGGCTTCTACATGTCGTTTGTGTGCCTCCAGGGTGTGGGCTGGGATGTCTGGTCCCAATACACATCCTGGGTGCCAGAGAGTCTAGGGTGGTGTGAATGCCTGGGACCACCGTGGTCCGTGATTGGTCCACGTATGGTATGTGTTTTGATGAGCGGATCTCCCATTGGCTCCCCTCCGTTTTGGCGCGAAGGGAACCGTGGATAAGAGGGGGCTGGAAACACCACTACCATGTCGATCTCCTGAGTTCTCACGAACGAAGGAATACAGGAGCCAAGTATCCTGCAACCAAGAGGCTGGACCAAGGAATCGCTGGTGACCCGCTGAAGGAATCCTCCTTTGCACTGCTGTCGTCCGGAGAGCCCCTGTCCTCCTTTGATCGAACCAGAAGGCCTGTACTGGTGCTTCGACCTTTGGAATAGCAGGAACAGCTATTCCCGGCATCTTCAACCATCTCCTGCCAAGTAAGCCTTCGGAAGCGTCTCTGGGCCATCCAGTTGACTGACCAGCTTACAAAGGAGTTTGGCTCTGCAACCGCCGCCAGGTTGTGTTGTATTGCGAGTCCTGGTCACTCTCCCACGCTTCGTACGCTTGGCGTCCCCAGGTCTGAAGGGAGGAGTGTTCATTTGGCTCGAATACACACGGCCGCTCCGTTGTCCTGTGCGGCAACAAAACTGTGCCGGTTTCGTCGATTGGGACGTCTTTTTGCTCTACACGACTACAAAGCGTTCCCTGCTCTTCTGAACCTGCCAGCTGCTGAAACTATCGTGGAGGAGCCTGGGTCTGCTTGCTTCGGGGACCGGTGAGTAGTTTAGCTAGGATCTGGTCGCCCTCCTGCAGTATCCCATTGCTTTTCCCTGCTGTGTAAAAACAGCACCCTTTTGGCCGTACTCGCGCTCTGCTTCTGCCCGCTGTGGAGGCTGCGCTTGAGTTGCGGAAACCTGTTCTCCTTCTGCTGTGCACTAACCCGAACTGCCTGACTTCCTCTGAAGAGCTTCCCCTTTTGCCCGTTGGCACCGGCGTGGCAGGTACTTTGAGCACAAGGCTCCACTCTTCGCAGGGCTCGGACTTCCATCTAGTTAGGTGCCTCTGAAGGCGAACTGAGTCTAAAGCGTTATCGCACTGCCTGTTTTCCTTTCCTTTCAGGTGGACTACATATTTCGTGCTTTAAACGCTTGCGACTGTGTATTTGTATATATATGGTGTTGATATGGTATGTGTTGGTTTAATATTGTGATATTGTGATTTTCTCGCTACGGTCATTGTTTTAAAGGCCTTAAAATAAATGTGTATCTATTTTTGATATAACAACTGTTTGGAGTAGTTTGTCAGCGCTCTTGCTTTGTGTGCTCACTGCGGGCTTTCAGTCACCCTCACCCCTCTTGAGACCTAGTCTTGACCGCCGCGATCGCTACCTTGATTGGTCTGGCTTGTCCAGAGGTTACCCTGTTCCAAGTAATTAGGTTGGCCTTCTGAACTTCTGCGCCACCAGGACAGAGTTCAAAAATCCGTCTTAACACAGCCCTATTCTGGATTAGTTGGAGGTAGCGAATGGAGGAAAGAGGCAGATTGAGGAAGAGGCTGTTGGAGTTGTCAAGTCTAGAGAGAACCAAGGATCTGGAGACATTGAGCTTCTTGGGGAAGGTAAAGAAAGGTAGAATGCCCCAGAGAAGGTGGAGCTGAAGGTTGGACTTCTTGGGCAGGTCAGTGATGTGTGGAGAGAAAGAGAGAGAAGATTAAAAGATGATCCCAAGGTTATTTTTCCTCACAGGTGGGTGAGGGATGGGACCCAAGGAGTCAGGCCAGAAAGAGGGGGGAAACATGGAGCAGGTATCCCAATGAGTAAGATCATGTACTTACTGGTATTTAGACCAAGATCATTTGCAGATCACCAGACCTGAATAACAGTAAGGCAGTCAGGTTTTAGGGAGCAGGAGGCGGAAGAGGTAGAGGATGGTAGCTTGAAGGAAAGCTGTGTGTCATCTACATAACACTGGAAATGAGGTGAGAAAGTGTAGATCATCTAGGCCAGAGGTGCCAGATCTATGTTTAAGAGCCATGGCAATAGAATGGAGCCCTGGAGGACTCCACTGGTAGAAGGTGTGGTGGAGGAGAGAAAAGAGCCCATTTGCACTTGGGATGGTCTGTTTGAAAGGAAGGAGTTAAGAAATGCGAGTGCCCTGTCTGTGATGCCATGGAGACAGTTTATGAGAATGAGGTGGTTCACTGTCAAAGGCAGATGAGAGATCGAGGATGATCAGAACGGATGGGGAGTTGGAATCCAGGCACAAAAGTAGGTCTGCATGGGTATTCAGGAGAACCGGACTGGTGATCGTGGCGGCTGAAGGCCATTTCTGTGTGGAGGGTCAGTTGGGGGGTGACCAGTTTCCCCATTAGTTTGCCCAAGAAAGGGGTGATGGAGATAAGGCAATAGTTAGCCGTGCAAGGAGGGTCAGCAGATGATTTTTTTAGGAGAGGGTGCACAAGAGAGTGTTTAAGGGATTGAGGGAAGGAGCCAGTAGCAAATGAGTGGTTGCAGAGGTCAGCCTAGGCTGGAGCGAGAGAAGAAATGTTGTCCTTGATGGTCCTGGAGGAGCAGGGGAGCAGCTGTTGAGATGAGACTTTCAGAGAGCAGACGACTCTAGAGATCTCATCTGGCACAATGGGAGTGAAAGAGGAGAGAGTGTGGGGGGACGGATGGGGTGCCAAGCAAGGGAAGAAAGTCAGATACCATAGTATGGCATAGCTCCTGTTGCATCTTGCATTTTTTAGCCCCTATTGTCTTATCATAAATTATCTGAGGATTTTTCACTACTTTAAAGAACTGGCAACTACCCATTGGAAGAAATGTGTAAGTGCAAGAAGTTAACGATATAACCGAATCATTAACACTAACAATATGGAGATACCCTTCTTACATATTATCCATACACTTTTTTATTTTTTCTAAGTTCTTGTCAGTCCAGCCAAGTCTATTCCATCTAGTGTTTACTTTCACTACTCCAACATTGTCATGGACCGTTTAATGCAGGGAGCCTACAATGCAGAGTAAATATCGCTTGATCACTATAAATTCACAAAAGACATTACATATTGAAAGACTCTCTCACTGACATAGATGTTATCTAAAGTGGAGGATCTAGTCCCACTGTGCGACAAGGGGTCAGGAGTAAAGTCCCCCTTCACAATTCCATCTAGCATGATAAGTTCAAGATCTTTGAAAAAAAATGAAGTAGAGGCTTGCTTTCTTATTGGCCCATCTACGAGCAAAACCAGCAGCATTTGTTGGAGCATTGGACTTAGTTTTAAAAATTAGACCCCCATTGAAGTCCCCACAAATGACATTATTAAAATCCTGGTTAGATTTAGACTGGGCACCCAGCAATTTATATACGGTATGTTGGATCGCCAATGTAGCATTTCCTAATGGAGGGTCATAGATATTCACTACTAAAAGCTTACATTAGGTTATACTTTGCACTTCGACAGCTAACCCATTTATGCTATCACCATGTAAAGGAATCTCTCTGGATTTCAAGCTATTAGATGCTAATATAGAGAATCCGCCAAATGGGTGACCTTTTACACCCTTACTAGCATGCTGCGAGTGTGCCGAGTACCCATCAAGCAATGCACCTCCAAGCAGCCAAGGCTCCTGAAGCACTAAAGAAAGGAATTTAATAAGAGACACCTTAACTAAATAAGTGGGCATGTCCCCTGGTATTCCAGGATTTATCACAAGCCTAAATCAGGATGTAATAGTAATAGGGGGCAGAAACGAGCATAGCCATTCCCAGTGCGATCTTACCACTGGATCACAGTCTGCTGCAGCAGTTGTGACCCTTGGTGTCTGTGCCCCAACATTCATACAATTAGGCGCCCCCACTTCAACCCCCTTTATTCCGATATTTGTACTCTTGCGCTTGGTTTGTTGTCAACCGAGCAATCCAGATCATAACCCAATTCAGGAAAAATTCTGGATTAGCCCTCATCAGACTAACCACTTCAGATGAATAGCAATGCATGCTTGTCACAAAATCCGAACTGAGCTCTAATTGCTCCACATATTCAAAATCCCTGTTTTGACTAACCTCAAGGTAGGGAGATTCCTAAAAATGTTAAGCAGTTGACCTCTCTTTGTAGGTTATTCAGCCCCTTCAAAGAGACTAGCTATAGTAAACACTGTTGCAGGCAGAGCAATCACCCGCTGTGATGGTTCTACTTCCAATTCAACCAACGACTTAAGTCGTCAAGCAATACTATTATTGGTATTCCTAGCTTCAATCATCCGTTTTGTTGTAGCATTGCCGATGTTGACGATGCTTGCCACTGACTTCTGATCCACAATAGAGGAGGGCGTTTGGCAGCTAGCTTCCAATGATGTATCAGAATCATCAGTAATAACACTTTGTGAATGATCTTCAGTTTCTTCTTGATGCTGAGCAGAATTGTTCTTCACCTGCTTGGGGATAGTTAGCCAATTAATTACATTGCCATTTTTATTTGACACTCTCTTTGCTCTTCTTCTCGACCTCTTTGTGCGAAGCAGTTTTTTATTATTGCTCTCAATATCGCAGGCTGTGGCAAAACTTCTTTTGGGGACATCAATCTCTGATACTCGGTTTACCCCCTTACTTAATTTTAGACTGTCCACCTTTTTTCGTTATAGAGGACACACCATCTTCCTCTTCTCACTGCCAACTAAAATTTTAACATTTGTTGATTCCATGACCTTTGACTGAGCTACCACCAGTATTTCATAAGATTTAGTGCCAATCGTACCAAGATCAGCTTGGTGTAGATTCTCTGAGCTGCCTTTATCACATTCATTCATTGGTGTTGGCGCTTTGTGGCGTAGGCCACACATATTGCCGGATACATTGCTACTGTAAATGAAAAGATAACCAATAATGGAGAAGGGGAGTTTGGGGGCAGTCTATGGCATTGGCATGGCAACGTGCTGATGCTTGGTGATGAAATGCCCAGAGCACCATTGGGGCCTTGACCCTCTCGCTCACGTCTGCCGGCCTGCTTCTGTTGCTGGGGAGCTGTGCGCGCTCCGAAGTAGGAGCATAATTACTGAACTTAAGTAGAAGCCCATTATATTTTAATATCAATGATGCATCAATCTTTGTTTTCAGTGGAACTCCTGTGGTCTATGTTTCAAGTATGGCAGGGACCAGCGTTGACTGATCTCTTTTCAAATCAAAACTTTGGTGAGAGTATTGTTACATTATAAAGCTGCCCATAGAGTGAATGATTTAGCAGTAAAAGTGTCCAGAAGACACGAATTCGTGAATGCATCTCCCCAGCGCTTTCCAAGCTCAGAGGTGGCCGTGAGAGCAGGAGGGGCATGGAATGCTGCGTTGATAAGTTTCACTTCACTCCCCTAGAGCTCGGAAATCGTGAGCACGGGGGCTCCCTGCCAAACAGCAATGTGCATTGATTTGTAGCTCAGGGAGACATCTCCCTCCGAGCTCTCCGGCTTCTGTGCAGTCTCATTCTCTGTTCCCGTTGGCTCCCGGATAGTTTTCTTGTTCTCCCTGGCGCCCTTAGTCGCTACTCACGCTTATGTCACTGTCCAGTGTCGTCCTCCTTGTCCAGCCTCACTACTGATCTTGTTGCCTCCCTGTGCATCGACTTCCAGCTCCTGCCCCCATCCCCATGATCTTGCTCTCTATCTGTTCTCATTGGCTACTGGGCAGTCTCTTCCGAGGCTTCCTCTGGCTGCGTGTGTGCAGCTTCTCCCTTTTTGATCTGCAGTAGAATGTGTGCAGTCTTTGACACCTGGGCTCCCGATTTCTCATCATGTTGTTAGAGTTGCCAGTGTGGTCAATAAGCACGCTATATCCGAGGATCTGTTTTCTCTTTTTCCTCACAGCACATTTTCCAGGATATTTAACATTATATAGCTATGCATTTCAAAATGAAATGCTTATTGCATTTTTTTTTAAATGGGTGTATGCATAAACTACTCAGTTTAAATGATGGATTAGTGAATGTCTGTCTACACATCACTCCACTTTCACATAAGACCCAGTGTGTATCACCTTGACTCTTTGGTGCAGTGCAAATGGTGCCCTGGGCCTCTTTAAATTCCACGTGATGTTGATGGGTAAATTGGTAATCTTGCCTTCATTCGAGGCATGTTTTTTGCTTGGGGTTTAGCCACTGCTGTGTTCCTTCAAGGTCGAGGAATGCCGATAAGTCTGAAATTCCTGCAGCAACTTCCATTGGGGGTTTGAAACACATGCCGACTCTCACTCATTTGTTTTTTTTTTTAAAGAACGCCTGATACTTTGGTAAAGCAACTTCTGCTGTCTTCTACCTGCCTAATTCTCCAGGAGTCCACGAAATGGTGTTCCCTGATAAGGTTGCAATTTGAAAAGTAGGGGTTGAGGGGCAGATTTCTACTTGCAGTCTTACTGCCCGAGCACAGAAAGGCGTGATCTCGTGAAGACACATATGTCGCATCAATCTACGCCTTTAATTGATTAAGCTAAGGCTCATTGCAGGTCTCTAAATAGCATTGGAATGAAAGGTCTGACCACAGGCTGCATAACCAGGCTATTGTTGTTAGACATGCACTGGGCGCCACCAAGATAACTAGCCGTCAGAGCTTGCTTTGCTATCTTGTTGGCAACACACCGTAATGTCAAATGTTCTCAAAGTATTGATTTTCATGCTGTGACAAGGGTTTAAAAAGATGGGTGGTTGATGGAGGAAAAGCACAATTTTATGTGAAAAATATTGAGGTCTTTTTTGAAAAGTCTCACAATCAGCATTGAAACTGACTGCAAGACACTGGGTGACTGCCTTAATGAGGACAGGTGTATAACTAAGCTTCAAACCAGCTCATCCTAATGAGCTTCTCCAAACTTTTCACTGAAGGCAACATAACATTCTCAGGATTTGGTGGGAAGTTTTCTTTTCTTTTCTTCTCTCTCCTATTCTCACCTATCTCATTACCTCTCTTTCCCTTTGTTGAACATAGTGTCATTATGTTCCTCAATCCCTCCTGGGAAAACTCTCCCCTCTGCTTTTAAGCTTGAGTTTCCTTTTACAAGCACAATTTGCAACATATTCTGCCAAAAAATCTCACTGTTGGGTACTACTCAAGTGGTCCGTTGGAAAAGGACTGAATTGCCATTTCGATTATCAATGGCTTCCTCCATTGCTCTATTCCCCCATCTCATTATATTGCACACTGTCACCCCTTATCATATCCTCCTTTAACATTTTGCACCCTGTTGCCCATACATGCATTATGCAAATAACAGTAAAGCCAAAACAATTGCCATTGCAATGCTTGTTTTTTTTTTATTTTATCGTGCTTTTCCACGTGGCATAACATATTGTGTGTGAGAGTTTCTGGTGTCTTGACGGCATTCTACTGCGCAGGTTTTCGTTCTTGCATACTTTTTAGAGCCTTGAACATTATAGAGGCTGACTCAGTGTATCCAGTCTTTCTTCCTTCAAACATTGTGCCACTGATTTCCGCAGTCTACAGCAAGTCTGTCTCCAGTTCCATTGCCGCACCCAGACCCCGCCTCCTGCTAACGCCAGCTCTCAAAACCTGGGAATTAAGCATAGCGTAGCAGAGTGTGTAGAGTGTCTGGTGTCCAGCGTACGGCAGACGTATGGACGAAGGACGAACTCTGTGAAGTGCGAAAAGCAGGAGAAGCGATGACACCATCAATCAACTTCCCTCTGACGCATCTATGTCAACAACGCCCTGTGTTGAGAATACAGAGGACACCTCTCCCGCTCATCACAATTCGTGTAAGCGTGTGCATAAATCTACAGTTTTGAACATTGCGCTGACATCCTCTCCATCGCCACGACACTCACTTGCCCCTGCTCCTGTTGAGGATGAGTCCCTTTTACCGTTAGAACTGTTAGACGGCACATTTCAAAGAGCTCCCGCTCCAACAGGTGATCTATTAAACAGCATTACTCACACAGCTTTACCTTGCGACGCAAACTTTCTGTACTTAACTCCAGCAACCACTCTCGCTCCAATTGGACATTGTTCTGATTCAGTAAGGCCAACAGTTGTTCTATAATTACTTTACTAGCAACAGAAGTCCCAAATAACACTTCCAAAACAATAACGTCAGCCTCAATCTCAAGCGCAGGATGCATTCAAGAACACAGAATAGAGGCCATGATTCATAATGTAAGAATTCCTGTTCACAAGCTATAAGAACCAAAGTCATTTGATGAACTTGCTCACAGCACGTCTAAGAACCGGGTAACCACTAACACGGCGACAACCATAAGTGATCTGTCAAATAAACAACTATGGTTCGGTACAGTGCAACTCCCAGGACCCAACACACAAGACACTTCTATGCGCCCAGTGAAACACCTTGCAGGTTTTACACCAAATAAAGGTCTCCAATCACACAAAACATGAGAACAACAAACAAGAATATACAAAAAAGTCCACCTTCGAGGCCGTGGTCCGGGGATTCCCACTACTCATAACCCATTCAAAGAACCGCATATCAATCCTCCGGTGGTTCGGGCTGACCCATCCAATGCCAAATTATTAGAAAATCTGGAAAACTCTAATTCGAACATTCAGGGAACCAACAACCAAATGCTACAACCCACCAAGTTGTCAGTCAAAATTTCTGTTCCATTGCTCAAAACGTTGCCAGAGCCAAACATTTCTGAAGTTGGTGAACGCACAGGATTTCTTCCATCGCAGACTGCCCTACGTCACACAAACTCTAACCTTCACCGAGAGATAAGGAATCTTAGAACGGCAAACAAAAAAGCGAGTCAATCAAGTGATGGAAGCTCTGGAAAAGGAACACAGAAATCACATCACGCCCACAAAGGATATCATCATCTCAGTATCAAACAGAACAGATGACAAAGTGGTACAACAGCTTCTATCAACATCTAACAAAGATACTCAATCTCATCCAACACCTAATAAATACTCAACAAACTCACAAGATTCAACAACAAATTCTTTGAAGAATGACTTCTCCACAAGATCACAGAGCATAGCAAGAAAACGGCTTATCTGTGAATCAGGTCAATCACCAAGACTTTCACTACATGAACAAAAACAAACGGCAAACCACAATGATTCTTTGAGAAGTATGTGCGAGCTTGATGAAACTCACAAAGAACATAATGTTGAAATCAAGAAACAAAAAACAGACCTATTAGCCTTGATGTAAACCTTAACAATTGCTTTAGCGCCTTTCATGAACTTATACGAAAATCTGAACGATACTCTGAAAGACACTACACCCCCCACACCTATGCATACACTGTGCCATCTATCCCATCACTGAACAATTTACACACACTCCTTTCCATTTCTGTGTGTGCCTTTCTGCACTATGCCAGCTCCTGTTTCTTAACAAACTATATATGTACTGCCTGCACTGTGCACAGTGGCATCACCACTTCTGACATCAACCACCACAACGCTTTTACGTCACCATGTTACTTGTGCAACTGGTACCTGCACCGCCCTTGACAGCACTGGATCTGGACCCTCACAACAATAAAAAGAGTCAAGAAGTATGCCAAGGACATCTTCCTTGTCTCAGTGAGGAGAAAGAAACCACTCAGTACACGATTAGGGTTTGTAACCCAGTGAATAACAAACAGACTCTAAAAGAGGATTCTCCTCAATACAGTGGGAGGCAATACATAACAACGTTCATAGGAGGGTCTGGGACCCCTATCAAGAGAAAGAAAGTACCAGAAGGGATCTTCCTTATCACAGTACATCAGAGAAGATCACTGATCAAGAGAGAAAGGTCAGGAATCCTGACCACTGAGAAATAGAGTTGGAAGGAGAACATACAAAACTCAGTGGCAGAGCAGAAAACACGGAAAGGAGAAACTGGAGTTTTCCAGAACCTGCAGAGTGGCAGATCTTAATAAGTAACTTTGTTGGGAATTGGACCATTAGCATTCTGAGGATAAGATACCACAGAAGGGGAGTCATTCCCCCTGGATCAAAAACAAAGAGACTGTCAGAGGACTCACAAATATCAGGACAAGGGAGTCATTCTCCTGGTTGACAAGGTGGATCAAGATACAACTGTCAGGGGAAGGGAGGCATTCCCCCTGACTCTTGTTTATAGCAAGAGATCATTGACATCTGCCAAGCCAAGTATACCAGGAAGGGAGTCATTCTCCTGGTAAAGCAACGTTCTATTGGATTACGACTTTGTTTTGTTGTGCAAGGGTTAGAGTAGGTTTTGACACAGGACGGTGGTGTTATTTTTGACATGACATCCAGACAGCCCCATTTTATTATTTAGTTTGAGGAACGGAAACCCTGTGCATCGAAATGGAGAGTGAGATTATTCTTTACAAATAAATGCCTATAGCCCCAAACGTGCCACCTGTGTGTCAGTCGATCTCCTCCTACTACACCCTTACAGGTAACCCTTTCCCTATTAATGAGAGGATGAGAAGCAATCACGAAATGGAATCCTGCTTGGGCACATCCCAGGAACAACAACCAAACCATAAGCATGTCAGAAATTCTTGACAAAGTGATGAATAATCAACAACCCCAAATTGAACCCTTCACTAGACAAAGTACAGAAACATCTAGAGAAATCTACAAAGGAGACATAGTAAAGATATGGATACCCCAGAAAGACAAGAACACTTCTTCAAAATACAGTAGACCAGTAACTTCACTGGTGTGCATGGTGATGCTATAATGATTGAAGGCTGGCAAAAAGTGGAACAAGGCCAGGTTAACAATACATAAAAGAAGCGAAGGAGTCAAACCTGAAAATAGGAACTCTCTGTCTGAAGTAGCAGAACAATACAGCTCACAATACAGCTCACTGACTGAAGAGGAGGGATGCTGAGCATAACCTTGAAGAAGGATCAAGAGAAGATAGAGAGAAGGATAAGAGAGAAACCTACACTCTACCAGGTTTGAACAGATCCAGAAGAATGAAATGTTTACCTGAACGGTTTCATCAGTATGAACGTCGGTAATGACAATTGGGGATGTAATGTTGCGTCGGACCCACGCTTCGGGAAACGTCATGATGGCCTTCCATTCACAACACAGTGGGGAGAAGCATGGGCATGGCCCACAGGCAAAATGAAGCTGGGGATAGACGGAGAATCATGCGTGGACCCACAGCTCCACTGCTGTATTAATGGACACGCCGGTTGCCGGCGTGTGAAGAGAACTAAACAAAATGAACTAGTTTATATCTCCAGTGAGCAGTATTTCAACTTACCTTATTCACAAGTTATCATTACACCCTGATGCGTCACCTAGTGGCAATATAAATATCCTTAAAGGCATTCTTATCACATGTTTCCTGCAGGAGAAGACATGACTCTTCTAAATCATTGTGACGATTTGGAAAAGACATTTTACTATCGACAAGTTGGCGGCTGAATGCAATTCTCAAGAACCTGGCATGCGCCAAAAAACAACGCAAATTGGTGCCCCTTGCCTTTCTTGCAAAGAAAGTTGTGTGCCCCTTTCCCCTTTAGTCATCCCTACACCCTACTACCTCTTGTCACATTTGCGAATGGCACCTGCCAGAAAAGAACCACCTCAAGGGCAGCATGGTATGAAGGAAATGGAATAGGTCAGTCACACTCAGGCACCTGCTTTGGCAACCACCTCTTTTGGCCCGCTCCCTGTTTCCAGAAATCCTCATCTCTGATTTGTGTCCCGATTGGAACTCTGTACTTCACACCAAGGAGCAAATTGCTACATTTGAATGTTCTTTCCATACTCTCACCAACTTGTACCCATCCAAACTCTTACCATACAGTTGCAAATGAATTATACACTGCCCGCTTCATGGGTGCAATTTCGTAATTGAAAAAGTCTAATATAAGTACAACTACAATGACATTACATGGACCAGGACATTGAATTGTGTCTTGCTGATTAAAAATATGCGTTCATGTTACTCTTTTATTTATAAATTGCAAAAGGATGACAAGCTGATTCACTTTGTCATCTTCCAATCTGTGACTTGCATGTTACACACAGGTTTCTGCAGAAATGGCTCTCAATGTGCTATTATGCTGGAATAAGAACCTGACCTGTGGGTTGTATACGCAGATCCATACAAAAGCAATATTGACGTACTGAGCTACCTTCCAGTATTGAAAGCTTGACATGAATGACTCATACACCTCTGTATCAGACTTTCTTTATTAATTTGCCTACATTAAAATGATATCAACTTGTGAACTGCAAGTTGCATACAGAAAACTGCTGCCGGCATATGATTGGCATCGAGTGAAAACTTCCAACAGACATAAAAAGGGGCATGGCTTGCATAATGTGACAGGTGGCCATGCCCCATTTTGGTCTGTCCTACGCCATTAGCCCTGCCTATTCTTCAAGGAATATTTATTTGGAAGGATGTGATCAAGGTCATGCCACACCCCAGTTTTCAAGGTCATGCCAACCCCTGATATCAAGGTCACGCCCCCTCCTACTCCGCATGCTGCTGTGGGCATCTCAAAGGTATGCACCATCCAGCCAATCAGCAGCCATGCTGGGAGACACATCCTGGCAAATATTTTGACTCTGATAATTGAGCAGAGGGGCAGGATTAGCCAAATGGACCAATCAGCAGCTTGGACATGCTTGGGCATAATGTATATAAAGTATCTTTGTACAGTATAGATTTAACACAAGCATATGTCTTGGAAACAAATCAAGATGTTGCAGAAGCAAATTTTACTGAGATTAAAGAAATTTTAAATGTGTAGCCTGTAGCTTGAGTTGTGTAGATTAGGATTATAATGCTAGCAACAGTATGGTAAACATATTAAACAATATTGTCCGTTGATTCAACCTAGTGCCTTCGAAATTTGCTATTGGGACCAATATATGTGAAATGAGGAAACAGAGGCGACTACCTGTAAAGCAGAGGCAGAGGTCTCTCAGGAGAGCCCCCAAGCCTTTGCTCATGGATGATGTGAAAGTTTATGGGAATAATAATGACATCTATGAGGATATGGAGGAGTGATAAACATATCTTTGCACAACCCTTTGATGGTGGCCACACAGGTGGGGAAACAGTGGACCACTAAGGTTATGATGTCACTGGAGATGTAAGTATGGAATAACCCATGAATGCATATGTTTACTTGTGTCTCCTTTTCAATTATAAGGTTAGTAGCATTTCTTTTTCTTTAGCAAAATATTGAAAAAGCTACACAAACAGCACCAGCTGTTTCACCACCAATTGATGTCAGTCTATTATGTCTGTGTTGCTGAAAACATAGAGAACAAGCCTCTGTACAAAGAGGGCAGTGTGTGAAAGGATTGTCCATGTGGGGAGGATCTGTTAAAATTGGTGTGAAAATAATCTGATTTTTGGAGGAAGAGACTGTTCCAGGGTAACGGCTGCAGTGGCAAAAGAGTGTTTTAAAAATGATTATTACAACAATTGCTACGGTCATCGTTACCAGGTTCAGCAACACGATGCTCGTGAATGTGTCAAGGACTCCTGCATGCCCAGAATTATTAGAAAAGCACGTTACATCCTAGAACTGGTAGATTGGTTATGACGCTGAACACAGTTTATAAGGTACTGATACTGATTATGATTAAAACTACAAGCAGGAATTTGAGATGACATCTCGATCCTCAATATAGTCATTTTAGGTTCTTGAGTGAAATGAGAGTGATCATAGACCTATCAAGTGCTATATTTCATCGGTACTTAGTAAACACGCCACGGTTGCTATAGATTCTAAATCAACTTTAATTAGAAGGGTGGTCAAGTGGGCAGAGGTGATGAGCAAGTAGTGGCTACCAGACATATACTCAAGTATTGTTTATCACATCACAGCTGGGAACGGAGGACGTATTGTGCCATTATGTCAAACTGGTTGCAGCTCTTCACTCTGCGTTTACCAAACCAGGTGCCAGGATTAAGAAATCTGCTCAGTCAACTGAGGGGTGATATGACGTGGAGCTTCATTCCTGCAAGAAGGATATTCTGGAGTGCCTGAAAGAGAGACCATTTGTTGATGTAGTCAATTTAAGAGTCCCAAGAGAAAAATATAAATCTATGGTTACATAAAAAAAAAAAAAAAATCATTTCACCAGGAAAGATGGGAAGCCTTGCTAGGGGAGGGCAAGGCAAATGATACATGTGCTTTTTGGAGGTTGGTTGTGAGTATGTCCCCTGATGAGCTTCATGTCCAGCACTCTAGCATTGCTCTGGATGTTTGTTGGGGAATTTTTTCTAACTTGTATAAAGCCCTGCAGGCCCCAAGTGAGTTAAAAAATGTGGGTGTACAGGAAAGGGACCAGTCTATGTATGCTTCTGTGTTTTATTTTTCGTGTGCATGGTGGAGGTGGTCAAGGCTATTGCAGCCTTGGGGGGAGGAAAAGAGCCTGGCCTTGATTGTATACCCATAGACCTTTTTAAAAAATGAACCAGAAATCTGGGGGCCAGTGCTTACAAGAGCTTTTAATGCGGCAACTGTGTCAGCTTTTGCTCCTAATACCTGGCGAGAGGCTGTCACTGTCCCTATTTTGAAGAAGGGTTGTAAAGATCTACAGGGGAACTACCAACCCAATTCCCTGCTATATGGAGAAAGGTAAAGCACATGCCAAAACTATTCTGGACACCTCGAAGAGTGGGCAGATTCACCTGGAGTTATTAATCCACTTCAGGCAGGTTTTCAAAAGGGGGTCGGCACTGTTGACCAATGCATGAGACTCAACCTACTCGTCAAAAAATATACTAGCCTAAATCACTGCAAATTGTATGCAGTTTTTGCTTTATCTGAAAACAGAATTTGACTGTGTTCCATGCATCAAATTATGGCAGGCTTTGATAGTTTATAACACCCCTTCAGTCGTATTGTCAATTATTCAGTCTGTGTACTCTAACAATCATGCTTCTGTTAGATGGGTGTTGAGCAGAGAAAATACTCAAAAGTTTGAATTCCAGCATGGGGATAGGCAGGGCTGCATGCTGGCCCCTCTCCTCTTTTGCATTTGCATGAATAGTCTAATTGAGGTATTGGTGGGCAGCGGTATGGACCCTCCTAGGAATGGTAACCTCCGATTTCCAGCTCTATTCTTTGCAGACGACAGTGTTGCTGTCAACCTCGCCAATGGATATAAGGCACACTGCGTTGGCATTCACAAGGAATTGTGACAATCTTGGTTTGGAAATCAATAAAAGCAAGACAAAAACTCTTGTTTTTAGAGAAAAAACAGCTAGACATGCAAAGATGTGTACAGAAATAGAAGAGGTTGTGCTGGAGAAGGTCACTACCTATCACTATCTGGTCATGTGTTTTGCTGAAAACGGCACATGGCGTGATCAAGTTTATAAAGCCACCATGGCCCCGACTACATTTAGTGGGGGAATTGGGAGATTCCACTCAATTCACGGGCAGGGTGCTCTGACTCCTGTTTAGGAAGTATACAGGACTAAGGCCATAGCCACAGCAGTGTAGCAGTGTATGGTACTAAGATCTGGGGTTCTGCAAAATTGGCAACCTTAGGAGTAGCAGAAAAAGAATTCTTAAAATACATAATGCGTCGTGTCCGAAAGCCACATTGCATCTAGAATTTGATATGTGTCCTGTTGAGCATTTAGCTACTAAATCCCAATTTTTATGGGTTTTGTAAGGAAGGCATGGTATCGCGCAGTAGACACCGACACAGTGGATACAAGTTTCAAAAACCTTTATTTAGTATTTTGGTTGGGTTGGTATGGGAGTAGTCTCGACCTTTAAACAAATAAACTAGTCAATGTCAGTCTTGTCAAAATAAAAAGGCCTATATTAAGAAAACCTAACCTTGCCCTCCTTCTTAAAATGACAAATGTGTTAAGGCAGGGGTGTAGGAGACCCAAACAATCTGGGGGGGACAGGAGACACCTTGGGACTTTGCTTTTTTAAATTTATTTAGTGTGTTTTAGTCAAAGAACTCAACCTTTCACAAAATTAAAATAGCAGTACGTATTAATTCACATATATCGTCACTGTATAAAACAAGAGAAAAGAAGAAAAGAAAATAGAAGAAAATTAACAAAAAGAAAAGCAGTTCAGAGTACAAAATCCTTCAATTTGGCATCTCACTTCAGCAGGCTCAATTCACGTAACAATGTTACCACTTCCCAGGTCAAAAGGCTTTCATGGCCTGAGCATTGCTTGTCCCAAAAAGATTGGGTGTCAACCCACTATTCCTCATGGATTGGTGGGTGGACACCCCCTCCGCCAAAAGAAAATAATGCAACAGAGTATTGAACACAAGCTGAGGAGGAAGACTTGCAAAGAGTTAAAATGTGTTGGATGCTGGATCGATTGAATAGTGTGTTTTATTTCATTTAGGTCTCTACAGTTTACATAATGGGTACAATCAGAGACCATGAACTGGAGTTTCGTTTGACAAGTGAGATTAAACATATACATAACTTGTGCAATAACAATGAATAATCGCCAGCAACGATTAATACATTAAATGATAAAATGAGTAATTTAGCGGCACCCGCAGCATCCAGGCAAGTCTACATTATACTTTTTCAGCTGCAGCACTCTAGGGATGGAACTGAGATCTATGGAATTGCCATGGATTCAGTCAAACAAACAGATCACAATTAAAATCAAGCTTCATTGTACGAATGCCCGATCACGCCAAACTCGTTTTGCATACGCACGAGGAGGCAGAAGGCTTGGATGTGGCAGATGTCCCAGAACTGTAAATATCCTGCTGGTAAGGTGACCCCCGGGCCACAACTACCCTAATAATGGGCAGTCCCAGAAATCAAGAGCAGCCAGTAATGGCTGCTTATCTGTCATGATCTCTGCTTCCAAAAGATCAGGACTTGCCCGACTCCCTTGGAAGCAGACCCATAACCCCGGTTCTGAGTGCCAGCCAGTCCCAATTGGGACCTTTTGGACCCTGTCCTGGCGCCAGTGGCACCAGGCTCATAAAGATGCCCAGTCCCAGCGCTGGAAGCGCCGGGCTCATAATGCTTGGGTGGACTTACCTGCAGCAGACCATGCTGCTTACTTACCTGCCAGTTGAACCCCTGATCCTCTTCTGTTTGGGACTACTTTTCCTGTTGGGTGGGGCAGGAGGCACTCCCTAGGTTCAGAACACTGGAACTCTTCTGGAAAGCAGGAACTCTTTACTTAGGCGTGGCTGTGGAAGGAGACACCTAAGCACTACAGGAGGCTATTTAAACCACACCCGATGGATGAATCTTGCTTTGCGTTATTCTGCATTCTCTGCAGCAGAACGCTCATCGTGTCTTCTGCTTCTGATCCTGGGCCTAAGGGAACAAAGGCTTACCATCCTGGAATCCAGTCTTCAGCAGCACCTGTAAAGACAAAGAAAGAACAGGTTAGCACTACGGTCTTCAGTGGCAGCGCCTCTCTTACCTGGTCCATCGACTGTCACCAACGCCTCGCGCTGCATTCCGGCATCTGAAAGACAAAGGCTTACCTACTCTTCGCATGCTCCGGAGGTCTTCGCACTGCATTCCGGCATCTGAAAGACAAAAGCTTACCAGCTCTTCGCACGCTCCGGAGGCCTTCGGCGCTGCATCCCGCATCTGAAAGACAAAAGAAGGTGCGTTTAAAGACATTGGGCAACTTTATTACTCACGCGCCATTACTCCTTCCCACGCCGAATCCAGTGGGTATTCCAGCACCCTTCAGCTTCTCTAAAGCTCCGAACTTGTACCTGCAAGATAAAAGGGACAGTTAGTGCGCATCGTGAAGCAGGCTACAAGCACTTACTTACGTGCTTCCAGGCGCTTCTATTCCACACGCGGGTTCGATCCTCAACTCTCATCCGCCATCGCAGAAACCCTGCAAAACAAGAGATATCATTACAAAAGACTTTTAAGACATTTGAAGTGCCCAGAACTTACCGTTCGTGCAGTTAACGACGGACAGTAGTCCTCTGAGGTCAAGAGGCCTGCACCCTTATCCAGTGAAGAAACTGTTTACGGCACCCTGCCCCGAGGCAGGTGGAGAGCTCGGCGTTCACTTACCTAAGGTGAGGGTGTTAACCTTTGGGGTTCTACAGGAGAAGAGAAAGGGAAGAGGAGAGAGGCACCCAATAACCCCAGTTCATTAATCCCATATTTTCTATCTGCAGACATCTTACTCTTCGAGTCAGACATACAGTGCACAGAGGTCCAGCCCAAAGAGCCAACCGTGTGTTACACATCACCTTTGAAGATACGGCATTCACCCAGTCAAGACCGGCGCCTCTGCGAGAATCAGGTGAGCGTTACAGAACGCAAAGCCTATCGCAAAACTCCCACCCAGGCGCTATGGAAACCTCGGATACCGACCAGCTAGCCCAGTTACTTGGGGAACTAAGAGCAGAAGTGCATGCAGCCCGTCAGGAAACGAATGCTCTAAGAAGGGAACTGATTATTTCCAAGGAGCGAACAGACGATCTCGCTAGACAATTGCTACAGTCACAAGCCGGACAAACTCTGTTACCCGCATCAGGGGCAAATCTTCCTTCAACATCCTCTACGAACCCAGTGCAGATCAACCTACCTGGGAATGTACCTCTGGCTCCGCCCGAACGATTTTCTGGTGACCCAAAGAGGTTTGCAGTATTTATTAATCAGTGCCGGTTGCACTTCTTATGCCGGCCAGCAGCCTTTCCAACTGATCAAGCTAAGGTAGCTTTCGTGCTTTCGTACCTTAGTGGCAATGCGGCAGACTGGTCGATCCCTCTAGTTAATCAAGATGATCCGGTTCTCCATGATTTTCAAGCTTTTCAGCTCAGTATGGAAAAACTGTTTGCAAGACATTCACAGGGGCAGGCCTTGGACAATGAGCTCCTTTCATTGCGACAGGGTAATCAAGACCTTTTGGCTTATATTGCGTCTTTCAACAGACTGATAGTGGAAACTCGATGGCCTGAGGACAAAAGGATTACGCTGTTTTATAGAGGTCTACGTGGAGAGCTCAAAGATGTGTTAGCCCAAGTAGTGAATCCCCCGCAAGACTGTTCGGACTATATTGACTTATTCGTTCAAATTGACCACAGACTGCAGAACAGGAAGGCCGATTGTTCCAAGTTTGATGCTCGAGTATTTTCCAAACCACCAACTCCTACCAAAGGAGTAGACTCCGGGGAACCCATGCAAATAGGGGGCCTGAAAGGACCACTAACACAAAAGGAGCGGGAAAGGAGAAAACAGCTGCAATTATGCCTCTATTGCGGAAACTCGGGGCACTTTCTTCGAGACTGTCCGGTGAAACCAGCCAAGAAGGCAGTAGGAGCTGCAGTTACCAGGGTCACAAACTCTGAGCAGGGAAACGACCTCGCCCAACAAGAATAGAGGTCCTCTTGCCGAGCGTTAAAACCAGTTTTGTGACCTCGCATTTCGAGATACCTATGGTCCTCATTAGCCCTGAACATCCGGATCGATTACATGCGATTGAAGCTTACGTCGACAGCGGTGCCATCGGCAATTATGTGGATCATGAAATGGTTTTGAGGATGAATCTGACTCTTTGTCCAAAGGCTGTAAAGGACGTCATTACTACGGTGGATGGTACGGAGATAGCCTCCGGACCAGTAACGCATACCACCCAAGAAGTGACGCTAGTAAGTCAAGATGGACACCATGAGAAGATCGTGTTCGATGTGATCAAGGCCCCCCAGTTCCAGATTATTCTAGGAATTCCTTGGTTAGAGAAGCACAATCCTCAGATCGATTGGCGAGCAAGAACTGTTCAGTTTCCAGAATGTGTCTCTACTTGTCACCCTCGACCTGGTGTTGCACTGGCAGCAATTTCCTCGGAGGCTCCTCAGTTACCTCCTGAATACCTAGAATTCCAAGATGTTTTCCGGAAGGATCAGGCTAACTCTCTACCTCCTCATAGGTCTTATGACTGCCAGATAGACCTGATACCTGGATCTACTCCTCCTTGTAGTAGAATTTATGCCCTCACCGAGCCTGAGAATCTTCACCTCCGACAATACCTGGATCAATACCTAGCGAATGGGTTTATTCGTCCTTCCAAGTCCCCTGCTTCCTCAGCTTTGTTCTTCGTTACAAAAAAAGAAGGGGACCTTAGAACTTGTATAGATTATCGCGCCCTGAACCAGATCACCGTTAAGAATAGATATCCGTTACCTTTGATCCCTGAACTCCTGGACCAAGTCAGAAAAGCATGCATATATACAAAGCTGGATCTTAGAGGAGCCTACCACTTGGTACGAGTAAAAGAGGGCGATGAATGGAAGACGGCCTTCCGCACCAAGTATGGGCTATTTGAATATCAGGTCATGCCCTTTGGACTTTGCAATGCCCCGGCCGCCTTTCAATATTTTATGAACGATGTCCTCAGAGAGCTCATAGATGTGTGTGTTGTTGTTTACATTGACGACATCCTCGTTTATTCTTCATCGGAAACTGAACATCGGAAACACGTGAAAATGGTCCTCGAGAGATTGCGTCAACACAAACTTTTCGCTAAATTGGAAAAATGTGTTTTCAACGTGACTGAAGTTGAATTCTTGGGATTCATATTATCACCTAGCGGAGTGCGTGTGGATTCAAAGAAGGTCGATGCAATTCTCAAATGGCCATCGCCATCCTCCGTAAAAGGTGTTCAAAGCATGTTAAGCTTTGCTAACTTTTACCGCAGGTTTATCCCCGAATTCTCTCGAATAGTCCAGCCCATCACCGCCTTGTTAAAGAAAAACAAACGTTTTGAATGGTCTACCGAGGCGGAACAAGCTTTTCAGAATTTGAAGACTAGATTTATCTCTGCACCGATCTTAAAACATCCACGCCCAGAACTCCCCTACATCTTTGAAACTGATGCTTCGAGCCTTGCCATGGGGGCAGTTCTATCACAAAAGGACCCAGTAACCAATCAGTTGCATCCCGTGGCATTTTGGTCCCGCAAATTCTCGCCTCCTGAAATCAATTACACTATTACTGATAAGGAACTTCTAGCTATCAAGTCCGCCTTTAAGGCTTGGCGGCATTATCTTCTGGGGGCCCGACACACCGTTACTGTGATTACAAATCACCGGAACCTGCAATATTTGAAAACCGCAAAAGCTCAATCCTCTAGGCAACTCCGTTGGGCACTATTCTTTGCCGAGTTTGACTTCATAATTACCTATCGACCTGGTACAAAAAACGGTAAAGCTGATGCCCTTTCTCGGATGGGAGTGGAAGACATTTGATCAATCCTAAACCTGTACCTATCATTCCCGAACAAAGAATTCTAGGTGTAATCGCCACACAATCCATAGAGGAAGTTAAGGATAAGACATACAGAATTGGCATCTGCAGGGAAAGGACTTTACGGTGAAGGACAACCTATTATATTTCCAAGAACGGTTATACCTGCCCAGCACAGATTTACAGAAAAAGGTAATCTCTTGTTATCACGATTCTTTAAAGGAAGGACATCCCGGTATGACCAAGACCTCGGAAAAGATCAAGCGCTACTTCTGGTGGCCGTCTTGGAAAAAAGATATCAGAGACTTTATAATGTCCTGTGGAGTATGCGCCCAAAACAAGAGTCAAAAGGAAAAACCAGCCGGCCTCTTACGCCCTATTGACATCCCGCCTCGCCCTTGGCATACGCTTTCTATGGACTTCATCACCGATCTACCTCCATGCTCCGGATACAATACGATCCTAGTAATCGTGGACCTATTCTCCAAGATGGCGCATTTCATTCCACTCAAAGGCTTACCAACAGCAGCAACTCTGGCCCGAAAATTTCTCGAAAACATCGTCCGACTGCACGGTTTTCCTTCAGTTCTAATTTCGGATCGAGGTAGTCAATTTATTTCTCATTTTTGGCGAAGTTGCTGTCGGTCGGCTCAAATTGATGTGAGACTTTCGACCAGCCACCACCCTCAAACTGACAGACAAACCGAGAGGACCAATCAAACTCTGGAACAGTATTTGCGCTGCATGCTACAACAAACTGAAAAAACTTGGAAAGATATCCTTTGGATAGCCGAATATGCCTACAATAACTGTCCACTCGGGAACTGGGAAGACCCCGTTTTTTCTTTCATACGGTAGTCACCCTCGAACCTCGGAGTTGGATCCACTCCAAGATCTTGGAACACCAGCAGTAGACCACCTGCATTCTACAATCACCTAAGCCTTTAAGGAAGCCGTTTCTCACCTTCAAAGGGCTAAAGAACAATACAAGAAAGGAGCAGACCAACATCGGAAGGAAGCCCCCCAATATCAAGTAGGAGATCAAGTCTGGTTATCCACCAAATATCTACCTCTAAAAGGACCACGCACATTCAACCCAAGATACCTTGGTCCCTATTCCATCACTACCATAGTAAATCCAGTAGCGGTCAAGTTGGACTTGCCCCCTCACATGAAGATACATCCGGTCTTCCACGTCTCTCTATTAAAACCCGTGCAACCTCAAACCCGACTAACTACATCTCCAAAACCTATTCTAGTTGATGGAGAACTCGAGTTTGAAGTCAAAAGCATCCTGGATTCCAAGATCTCCAAATCTAAACTATTTTACCTGATTGACTGGAAAGGCTACGGTCCCCAAGAAAGATCCTGGGAACCTGCAGAATATGTCCACGCGCCTCGTCTAATCAAACGATTTCATCGAACATTTCCTACCAAGCCCAAACCCCCGGAGAAGCCCGGTTTGGGAGGGGCCTTGAGGGGGGTGCTGTCATGATCTCTGCTTCCAAAAGATCAGGACTTGCCCGACTCCCTTGGAAGCAGACCCATAACCCCGGTTCCGAGTGCCAGCCAGTCCAAATTGGGACCTTTTGGACCATGTCCTGGCGCCAGTGGCACCAGGCTCATAAAGATGCCCAGTCCCAGCGCTGGAAGCGCCGGGCTCATAATGCTTGGGTGGACTTACCTGCAGCAGACCATGCTGCTTACTTACCTGCCAGTTGAACCCCTGATCCTCTTCTGTTTGGGACTACTTTTCCTGTTGGGTGGGGCAGGAGCCACTCCCTAGGTTCAGAACACTGGAACTCTTCTGGAAAGCAGGAACTCTTTTCTTAGGCGTGGCTGTGGAAGGAGACACCTAAGCACTACAGGAGGCTATTAAAACCACACCCGATGGATGAATCTTGCTTTGCGTTATTCTGCATTCTCTGCAGCAGAATGCTCATCGTGTCTTCTGCTTCTGATCTTGGGCCTAAGGGAACAAAGGCTTACCATCCTGGAATCCAGTCTTCAGCAGCACCTGTAAAGACAAAGAAAGAACAGGTTAGCACTACGGTCTTCAGTGGCAGCGCCTCTCTTACCTGGTCCATCGGCTGTCACCAACGCCTCGCGCTGCATTCCGGCATCTGAAAGACAAAAGCTTACCAGCTCTTCGCACGCTCCGGAGGCCTTCGGTGCTGCATCCCGCATCTGAAAGACAAAAGAAGGTGCGTTTAAAGACATTGAGCAACTTTATTACTCACGTGCCATTACTCCTTCCCACGCCGAATCCAGTGGGTATTCCAGCACCCTTCAGCTTCTCTAAAGCTCCGAACTTGTACCTGCAAGATAAAAGGGACAGTTAGTGCGCATCGTGAAGCAGGCTACAAGCACTTACTTACGTGCTTCCAGGCGCTTCTATTCCACACGCGGGTTCGATCCTCAACTCTCATCAGCCCGCCATCCGCCATCGCCGGAACCCTGCAAAACAAGAGATATCATTACAAAAGACTTTTAAGACATTTGAAGTGCCCAGAACTTACCGTTCGTGCAGTTAACGATGGACAGCAGTCCTCTGAGGTCAAGAGGCCTGCACCCTTATCCAGTGAAGAAACTGGTTACGGCACCCTGCCCCGAGGCAGATGGAGAGCTCGGCGTTCACTTACCTAAGGTGAGGGTGTTAACCTTTGGGGTTCTACAGGAGAAGAGATAGGGAAGAGGAGAGAGGCACCCAATAACCCCAGTTCATGAATCCCATATTTTCTATCTGCAGACATCTTACTCTTCGAGTCAGACATACAGTGCACAGAGGTCCAGCCCAAAGAGCCAACCGTGTGTTACACATCACCTTTGAAGATACGGCATTCACCCAGTCAAGACCGGCGCCTCTGCGGGAATCAGGTGAGTGTTACATTATCAGACATCCTTGTAAAGTTGTTGTTGATTAAACAATCTATTGCTAATTGGCACCAATTGACCTGGCTGAAACAGATATGCATTGGGCCCAGCACTGTGTCGAGGGGCACAAGTGTTTGCCTGGATAATGAGAGGAGGATCACCAGACATGCATTGTATCTCTGCTGTAGCAAGGTAAATGCACATGAATGTTGCATGCACATTCCTGAAGAAGCCCAGTGAGATCGAAACACGGAAAATAGATGAATGTCCTTTATATTTCTGACTGTGGTGTTCTTTTAATGTCCCCCACCAGACCAGGACCAGAGTGATGGCCGTGCGGGTCCACGTGTATCGCTGTGTTCGAGTGATGAGTCTGCAACCTTTGCCTTTCCAGATGTTTTCATCTGCAACACCCATCTGCACTAGACCGTGTAGCCAGTGGCGAGGTGGAAGCTGTACTCTAAAGCCTCTGTGGATGAAGAGGTTAGAGACCCCTGCTCAAGTGAGATCCAGAGTAAAGCAGGATCAGCCTTTATTGAAGTGGGGCATATGTATGATTGCTAAAGACCCACAGCTCTGCGATGCACCCCCGAAAGAGATTATCCAGGTCGAAGTCAAGGCACCTCAGCAGAGGAGGTGTACTTCTCTGCACATTCTATCCTAAATGCTGGCTTAATCCCTACCTCCTCAGATAAGATCTTCACCCACCCTCGTCCTATTGGAGAAAGCCCTTGTTGGGGCACTTGTACATCAAGGTATGAGATTGAGAACTCCCAAGCCAAGCAACAGATCAGGAATAGCACTCACATGCGCCTAGGCCCGTAGATGACAGTGTTGGATGCCACATATTGACAAAGAAACATGGGCAATAGATCTTAAGTATAATCAAAACCCTGGCATGAGCATTTGACCACTGATAGCCTGTGGGCCCCTTTCCATAAAAATAATAGGACACAGCAGCAACAGACATCACCGCAGCAGGTTGCTCTGCAGGGATCTAGAGTAGTCCGTGTGTGCCACCCCATTCACAAAGATTCTTCAAACATCAATGAGGTTGCTAAAGAATATGTTCTTAAACCATGGCTTTTGTACGCTGTACGACTGCAGAATGAAACAAGTTGGAACTTGATATTGCGCAAATACCTCCCACCCAAACCACTGTAAGAAACTGCTAACTTTTAGAAATCTCACTGCTAGCACCCCTCATGGACAGTGGCACTTTGGAGTGCTTTATAGATGGATCCGTGTGTATTTGGAGTCAAACAACAGCTCGCCAAAAATCACAGCTGATGCTGGGGTGGCACCGGTATGTTAAGCCTTCGCTAGCCTATTTAGTAAAGTGGATGGGACTTGGAGATTACTTGATATCCCAATCAAGAAATTGTTACGCTTGCAGGGCCTATATCAAACTGCTACTAGACCACAGCAATGATGCCTTAAGTACTCAGCATACAGCATGTGTTTTCTGCAAGGATACAACCACATTTCAACAGTCTACTGGTTCGCATGGAGAGAACTTAGCTTTTATTAGAAGGGCTGCATAAGCTGCAAAAAGTCATAGGTTTTATTTGATAGCCCGAGTACATACAGATCTGCTTTTTCAGGAGAAACTTTTAATTAACGGATTGGGCCTCAGATTGTAACTCACAATGCCAATACTTTTTGCTTGATGAACAGAGAGGCAGAGGCCTATAAACTAAAAATTGTATCAGGAAGTCGGTTTATCAAGTGCTTACACATTTTGTCCAGTGGACATTTGGTACACTCAGAAGCCTTAAAAAATGGACAGCATCAAATACCTGTTAATAAAGTGACTCTTAAGTTTATCAACATTCCAAGAGGTAGTCACTTCAAAAGCCAGGATAACCTGTTCGTGGACCAGTTACCAAAACTAGTGGTAATAGGATCGTGGACAATGTGGCTTTCTCACGGTCCTACACCACAAATCCTTTTAACTTTAAGCACATGAATGTATTATGCACAACCTTCTATTGTGTTGGAACAATGAAACAACGATGATTGATGCCTAATTTTGAAACCACAACAGCGTAATGGACTATATGAATTTGTGGTGTTAACTGGAAAAGATTTGAAAGACGACCAGAAAGATGTGGATGACAAATAATGTCCAATTGGATACACCCTCTTGACAGAGCTTTTATTCCTGATATGCAATGCAGAGATCAATATTCCTTGGTCAGCAACAGTCTTGTATGGATACGGATCAGTTTTCAGCAACCCTTACCTGCCGCTACTACAATGGTGGTATATTCTGTTCATCCTAATATCATTGAAGTAAATCATGACTATGAGCTGCTGTTTGATTATATGTAAGAGGATGGACAGGCTGAAAATAAGACACCTCTTACAAAATGACAAATATGTGAAAAACCACTTTGTAGGTGTTTTTGCCTCTCACAAAATACCACCTAGTACCCACACCTAAAGCACATGTCATCAACATTGATCCTCATACAAATCCCGATGAATACTTGTTAGGAGTTTTTCAGGATGCCACCACTTGTCTTTTTTGTGTAAATTATGGCGTTCCCCCTGAATACTAAACAGACACTGTTCAAGTATTTCTAAAAAGAATGGAAAAACTCTATATTTCACATGAGAAGTCCAACAGACACTGGAATGCACTTCATCTTCTTTCTTCACTATGCCTGCCAGTGGATCCCAATGGAAAGTATCCCAAACAGATATACACGTGCTTTACGGTACACTTACTTCATGCTGAAGGTGTCATCAAATTATGATCTGAAAGAACAAGGTCCAAAAATCAACAGGGCATATATGAGGTGTGGCAATCTGTACTGTACTGCCTTAAATGTATAAAATGCAAATTTTTAAGGTCTGAGCTTTGTACCTAAAATATGTTTCTTGGATATTTCTTTTTTGTATCCGCTTATGCCATTTGTAGTTTGCAGTAGGGTGTTATTGTTATACAATGGTGTTGGAAGGGCTCCCCGCTAATGCTTATTTTCTTGTTTACAAACAGGTTACATGTATTTTTTAAATTGTTCCATTTTATAAGATTTGTTGGTTTAAAATATTCAATGTATAATACATACACACATTTGGAATACATTTTCCAAAGTAGCTTTACAAATTCAGTCTGCTTTACCCCTCTGCTTGCTATAGCCACAAGGTGGCACTGTGAGACAACCGAAAATGCTTTACGACTTAGCTTTACTAATTCTAAGTCTGTTTTATTTCATTGTTTACGGTGGCACTGTGAGACAACCTAAAATGTTTAACAAAGTAGCTGTAATCATTCTAAGGCCCTAATTATTCGGTTGTCGGTAGGCCGCTGGTAATAGCCGGCGGCCGACCAGCAACCTCGGCTTACCGTTTTAGCCACCTGATATCCCAGTAACACTGGGATATTATGGTCGGCGGTGGATCAGTAAGTTCCCGTTCCCGTGGATAGGACTCGATAGGAATGGGAACAGTGAAGCACCGGCACTGTTGAATGGTGCTTCAGTGAATTATCTGCCAGTGCGGGCATAAACTATCGGCAGGTTGGGCTGCCGGTAGTTCACAGCCCCTAACGACAGACTCAGAGTAAGCTGGTCTTGAAAAGGTGCCGCTAACTTTATCTGTTTTATTCCATTGCTTGCAATAGCCACAAGGAGGCACTGTACGACATCCTAAACATGTTAAAATCTTTTGTCTTTCTGGTTATATAATGAGTTTTGAACACTGCTATGACCTAACATCTGTGTAGCACGTTTATTCATTAAGACAAGGAATGAGGGGGGCTGTATCCTGTTTGTTGCCTAACAAGGCTTGTGTAACCAAGCTAATCCAATCATCCCGATACTGTCGGTGGAAGGAGGCACATTTGGCTTGTTGGTTTTGAGCAAGCTACATTCAAATTACATGTTTTTCCCTCATTGTCAGTAGGGCTGGGCGAAATTGTGAAATTCTGTTCTACCAGCTGTAGAAGCAAACTCTGAAAAGATTTCAATCTCTTTTGCTGAAAACCTCTGTTTCCCCACCCCTGCATATCAAAAAGAGCAGAGCAAAGTTTCTTGTGATGTCTTGTGACCTGAAATGAGCCGTGCAAGGTTTCTTGTGCCACTGAGCAAACCTAGCACAAATCGAAAATAGCAGCACAAAGTTTCTGTTGCCACTGTGTGAACTTACCACGTATTGAACAAAAAAGCTGTGTGAACGATCTTGTGCCAATGCATGAAACTAGCACAGTTTGAAAAAAACATTCCGTTTCTCGTGCCGCAGTGTAAGTGTTAGGAGGAATTCTCCAGAATGGCTAATTTCCCTTACCTATTGAGTCCCTCAGCAGCTTTGCTGGATTTCTAGGATTTATTTTTTCACCTGGTAAGAGTGTGAGCCATTTTTCCCCACTCTTACAGGTGTTTTTGCTTTGTGTCGTGCATTCTTTTTGCTCATGGACTGTGGAGTCTCACCTACTCCATAGCCATCATCATTTTACTGTGTGCCACACAGCACCTTTAGTGCAATGACACAGGGTTGTCTTTTTAGACTTCCCATTTTAAACTCCATTGTCTTGGACTGACTATACTATCGCCCAGAACATGTAGTCACCACTGAACGAGAGAACCAATAAGGAGCTGAAGGAAGACGAAAACTGCAAATACTGGACATTCCGGTGAAGCCCTGCTGCAGGTCTGAATCGCCCGAAACACAGACGACAGAGAAGATCTGCAAGAAATCTTCCTTTGAGCTTGGTGGGACCAACCAGCTTGCCAAACGCCAGCCACCCTCTCCTGGTCGAATTGGCTGTTCATTGCTGCAGTGAACTGGATAGCCAGGAGGAACGGAACCTGTTTGGGTTTTAAGGAGCGCACCTTTTATTTGTGCTTTGCTCTGCTGCTGGCTTCTTCCCTGGGCAGTGCAAGACACTCCAGTCTTCCTCCTTCTTGTCACCATGACAGTCACTTCAGGAACCGTGAGCCTGCAGGAACTGCCAGGAACCAACGCCTCAGCTACAGCATTCTTCTTCAATTAAGGTACTGTTCAAATCCGGTTGTTCGTTCAGTCTGACCGCGGTGAAAGTGTTTGAAATCTTTCACCCTCTGAAGGCTTGTCCTTCTCTACTCTTTTGAATAACTATTCCCCCGACCAACTTCGTATTGAACTCTTGGAAAAGACTTAACGGTGAACTACTTTGAATTGTGTGATCCTCTACACAGACTCTGAACCATTAACATTGGCCCAGGCCTATTGACTTGAATCCAAGTTGTGGTAAGCCTTTTCTAAATTGCCCTGCCTATCACTTGTTGATGTTGATTTTGAATAACCATGCCTTCCCTCCCCGTTTAAATTACTGGAGTGACATTCTGCTCACACTTCATTTTGAGCTTAACTTGTCCAGAATTGATTGGGTGTTGTTGCAGTGTATTAAGACTGTGATTTTCTGATGCTTTATATAGTGAACTGTTTTATAACTGATGGTGTAAATAAATGTGTATTCTTTTACCCAGAAACCTTGAATCAATGTTTGTTTGAACCATAGTAATTACTGTCCTTTGTGTCACTTATGGTACTGCTCACTTTACTCTTGAGATAAGTCTGGCTGCACAGCCATCGCTACCACTTTACTGTGTAGTACAGGCTTGTACCAAAGGTGAAATTGTCCTTACACTTGTAGTCTTAATTGTGTGTGGTGTTCCCAAAGGGTACTGCATTCAATTCTGCCTAACATTGGTGTACAGCGATAAGGATCAAGTATAGTGTTTACACTTAGAGTGCTGCCATTACCTTGGCTCAACTAACCACAAGGCTAAACATCACTAAGAAGCAATTTTAATTATGTCTGGTATGGAAAGCTACAGTCAGGAGACCCTCCTTACTTACAGAGCTGTTCTTTTGAAAAAACGGTGTAGAGATAAGAATCTCTCTGTTAAAGACAAAAAGTCAGAATTAATTGAAAAGTTGTTTGAGAACCAAGTCAGGGGACTGGGTCTGAAATACCTAACCCTCCAGCAAATGTGGAAAATGATGAGGATAATAATGTGTCAAATATTATGGATAAGTTAGATGAGGCAGATGAGTCTCACAATGAGGCCTTATTGCTCCCCTACTTGTTCAACAACCTCAACCTTTGTCCACTGGGACCCTTCAAGTCCCTCACTCACTCCTGAATGCATTGCTCTAGAAAAGATGAGGCTTGAATTGGAATTCAAATGTATTAATGCTCAAACTGAACAAAAGCATCAAGATCTGAAGCTCAGAGAAATAGAGATGAACCATGCACTAGAAATGAAAAAGTTGTCTATTGAGAATGCTTCTCTCCCAGAGTCTTCTAGGTCTTCCAGTCCTAATAGACCCTGTATACTTAAAGAAATTGTTGGTATGTATGAGGCTAAGCTTGATATTTTGGATTGGTTGGCACTGTTTGAATATAACCCTGGGATTCAATACATTACAGGGAATCAGTTGCTTTGTTGGCTCTTCTCTAGGCTACCCACTGTTGCATCTGATGTTTTGATGGAGTTGGGGGAGGTTGATAGGATGGATTATGAGTGTATGAAGCTAGCTTTAATTGCTATATTTGGGAATACCCCTTCTCAGTACCTTAAAAGGTTTAGGACCCTCAAAAAGCATGATGGTACCCCTTGGGCTACCTGGGTATGTGAATGTTTGAAAACAGATGGTTGGGTTAAGCGTTAAAGAGTTAACACTTATGAAGGTATGTGAAATCTTGTTATGTTGGAGTCAATAGTGCCTGCTCTCCTGAGCTCAGACAGTACTTGGCTGATTCTAAGGAGATAGATCCAAAGAAGTTAGCTAGGACTGCTGACTTGTGGGTTGCCAACAGTGCTACTCACAAGGATTATGGGGCAACTCAGAAGAAGGATGAGGGAAAGCAACCAAAGAAAGATAACAAGGAAAATTATAATACCTCCAAACCAAAAGAGGGCCCCAAATATAACAAGGATAAGCCACCAGGGAAACCGAATCAGGTTAGAGTACCTTCTGGACCCAAACAAGAAGGAGGTCAAAACAAGCCACCATTCATCAAAACATTTGGGAAATGTTATGTGTGTGGGTCAACTGACCATGTTAAAGGGGATCCCAGATGCAAGGGTAAACTTTCAGGGGTCCACACTGCATCCTTAGCCTTCTCCCCAGAAGAAGAAGTACCTATGGCAACTTGAAACTTTCACTTACTAGCTGATGAAGTCATGATAGTGTCAGCTAGTGTTTTTTTAGTGTCCCTGGGTTTATGGGAACAACAGAATTTAGATGTCTATATTTCCATCCCGGATAATACTAAAGAGTATTATAAAGATAGTGTTCTTGTGAATGGACAGGAAACCCCTGCCAGCATAACTGTGGTTGATGAATCATTTTTCAAGGTAGAGGATGTTCCTAAGGCACCCAAACACCTAACCAAGTTAGCTGGAGGCCCTGTGGAAATGCTTCCCCAGTTACCAGCTCTCCTCCAGTGCAATGACATGACTGTTAAGCTACCTGTTAGTGTGCAGAGTGAAGTGCCTGTGAGAGTCCTGTTGGGTAATGACCTGAAAACTCATGCTTGGAGTTGTGTCTAGTACCCCTATGCCTTCCAGTAAAAGGAGACAGGAGCTCACTAGGCCTGCAAGGGAGAGGACATTGAGAGGCTCTCCAGGGGAATTGATAGATGAAACTATCACCCCCAGTCCACAGGATTTACTAACTGCTGTTTTGAAAAAGAAAGAGACAAAAGGAAAACCTAAGACCTCACAGAAGAAAGCAGATATCACCCCTGTGCTACCAACAAGGACATCCTCAAGATTGTCCAAAGTCACACTGGTGACTCCTCCACCAGCTGAGGCTTAGTGTGAGGTGCAACCCCGTGTGGTTGATCCAGGTTCTGAAGAGTCAGATCTGGAAGAAGACCTTCCTCTAATTGGAGACCTGGATCCTGTTGATCATCCTGAGCTGCAGATATTACTGGCAGATGGTCGACCCAACAGGGCAGACTTCAGCAGAGGACAAAGAGAGTGTCCTACTCTTGAAGGTCTTCACCTACAGGCAGCTTCTCAGCTCAATGGTTAAGAGCCTGGGAAGTACAGGTTACACTGTGAAGATGGCCTCTTCTACAGTGAACCGACTGAGTCTATCCCTGGGGACCACAAACATCTTGTAGTGCCCCTAGAAAACAGACTCCAGTTCCTACAGTTGGCCCATGAGAACCTTTGGCTGGTCACTTGAGTTTCAAAAAGACCAAGGAAAGGCTCTTTTTATACTTCTACTGGCTTAAGATGGGTGCAGAAGTTGGCAAATTCTGTAGGATCTGTCACACTTGCCAAACTTCTGCCAAGAGTGAAGCCAAGAATGTGGCACCATTGGTGCTTCTCCCAGTGGTGGGAGTTCTTTTTGAGAGGGTAGGCATCAACATTGTTGGTCCCCTTGACTCTCCCACATCTTCAGGAAACAGGTTTATCCTGGTTGTAGTAGACCATGCTACTAGATATCCTGAGGCGATACCTATGAGAACTTTTATAGCTCAGGCTGTGGCTAAGGCTCTACTTGGTATTATTACCAGAGTAGGGTTTCCTAAGGAAGTGATATCCGACAGGGGATCCAATTTTATGTCCCACTACGTGCAAGCCACGTGGAAAAACTGTGGTGTCACTTACAAGTTCTCTACAGCCTACCATCCACAAACAAATGAACTGGTAGAGAGGTTTAATCGTACTACTAAGAGCATGATAGGTGCTTTAGAAGAACCGCTTCAAAGAAAGTGGGACCTTCTACTGCCATGCCTTCTCTTTGCTTATAGAGAAGTCCCTCAGGAGGGGGTTGGATACAATCCCTTTGAACTTCTTTATGGCCATCCATTCAGAGGTTTCTTGGCCCTGATTAAGGAGGGGTTGGAGAGTGCTCCTTCCCCCAAGCCAGTCAGAGTGACTGACTATGTGATAGGTCTCCAGAGGAGAATGTCACACATTATGGCAGAAGCTAGTGATAACTTGAAAGCAGGTCAGGCTCTGGTCAAACATTGGCATGACCAGAAGGCCAACATGGTTGTGTTCACTCAAGCCCAGCTTGTGCTAGCTATGGTGACAACACATCAGAGGGCCTTGCAGGACAAATGGATAGGACCCTTCAGGTTGTGGGAACACTTGTAGCGGTGAACTATCTGGTGGACTTATGCAGACCTAAGGAGGCTCCCAGAGTCTTTCACAGCAGCCGTTTGAAGGCATACGTCTCGAGACCAGCAGTGGGAGCTTTGCTTCTAGCTTCAGCTCAAGAGGAGGAGGAGAGTGAACCTCTACCTGACCTACTCAGAGGCCAAAATTTAGACGAGACAATAGAAGGAGTTAATCTCTCTTCTAATCTGACATCTGAACAAGAGGAGTGCAAGCTTCTGTTAAATCAGTTTGCGTCCTTGTTTTTACCATCCCCAGGCTTCACCCCTTGGGGCCAGCATGAAATTCTAACTGGTGACTGCTTATCTGTTAAAAGTAGAGGTTACAGGATGTCAGATCATGTAAGAACTCATATAAAGGAGGAAGTCAACAAGATGCCTGATCTCGGGGTTATAGAGCCATCTACAAGTCCATGCTCTAGTCCAGTTGTTCTAGTACCAAAGACAAGATCCAAGGAGTTGAGATTCGGTGTGGACTATAGAGCTCTAAATGCAGTCACAAAGACTGATGCCCATCCTTTACCGAGGACAGATGAACTGGTGGATAACGTTAGTGCAGCCAAGTACCTCAGTCCATTTGACCTGACGTCAGGCTATTGGCAAATAGCCCTGACAGACCATGCCAAGGAGAAAACTGCATTTTCAACCCCAGCAGGCCTCTACCAGTTTAAGGATATGCCTTTTGGACTAAAAAATGCACCTGCTACATTCCAAAGGATGGTCAATCAAGTACTGAAAGGGATGGAGGACTTCTGCATGGCATACTTGGATGACATTGCAATGTTAAGCCCTACTTGGACAGAACATATTGATCACTTAGTATATGTATTGCAGGCTCTTGAGCAGGCCCATCTGACCATAAAGGCAGGTAAACATCAAATTGGTCAGAGCAAAGTGGTCTACCTTGGTCATGAGGTAGGAAGAGGTGCAATAAGGCCATTGCTTCACAAAGTACAAGCTGTACAAAACCGGGCCACCCTACTACTCAAACCCAGGTTAGAGCCTTCCTAGGTCTCACTGGGTACTACAGGAATTTCATAGAGAACTATGGGACCATAACTTCTCCCTTGAATGTAGTCTCCTCTCCAAAATTCCCTAGGAAGGTCAGATGGAATGAGGAGTGCACTCAAGCATTTGAAAACCTGAAGAAAGCCCTTTGTCAAGCTCCAGTCCCAAGAGCTCCTGATTATCACCAGCCCTTCATTGTCCAGACAGATGCCTCCAATACAGGTATAGGTGCAGTCCTTAGTCAACTGGATGAGAAAGGTAGGGTACACCCCATTTGTTTCATCTGCAGGAAGTGGAAGAAACCAGAAAGAAGGTGGGCAACCATTGAGCATGAATGCTTTGCTATTGTGAGGTCTCTGAATAGGTTAAGACCATACTTGTATGGATCTACTTTTGTGATTCAGACAAAACACCAACCCTTGAGATGGTTAATTCAAATGAAAGGGGAACACCCAAAACTACTATGATCGTCACTCTGCCTGCAAGGGTTTGATTTTACCATTGAGCACAGGTCAGGATTTCACCACCAAAATTGATGGTCTCTCTAGGATGTTTTTAACCGACTAGAATGAAGAGATTCATCTAGGAGTGGATTAAATCCTCCTGCCCCTTAGTCTGGCGGGGGGGAGTGTTAGGGAGAAGGCTCCAGAATGGCTAATTTCCCTTACCTATTGAGTCCCTCAGCAGCTTTGCTGGATTTGTCGGATTTATTTTTTCACCTGGTAAGAGTGTGAACCTTTTTTCTCACTCTCACATGTGATTTTGCTGTGGGTTGTACATTCTTTTTGCTCATGGACTGTGGAGTCTCACCTACTCCATAGGCATCATCTTTTTACTGTGTGTCACACAGCACCTTTAGTGCAGTGACACAGGGTTGTCTTTTTAGACTTCCCACTTTAAACTCTTTTGTCTGGGACTGACTACTGTCTCCCAGAACATGTAGAGTCGCCACTGGAATGAGAGACCCAACAAGGAGCTGAAGGAAGACGACTGCTGCAACTACTGGACATCCCGGTGAAGCCCTGCTGCAGGTCTGAATCTCCCAAAACTCCAACGACAGAGAAGATCTGCAAGGAATCTTCTTCCCTTGAGCTTGGTGGGACCAACCAGCTTGCCAAACATCAAACGCAGGCCTCCCTCTCCTGGTCGAAATTGCTGTGCATCGCTGCAGTGAACAGGATTGTCAGGAGGAACGGAAACTGTTTGGGTTTTAAAGAGCACACCTTTTATTTGTTGCTTTGCGTTACTGCTGGCTCCTTCCCTGGACAGTGCAGGACCCTCCAGTCTTCCTCCTTCTTGTCACCACAACAGTATCTTCAGAAACCGTGAGCCTGCAGGATCTGCCAGGAACCACTTCCTCGGCTACAGCATTCTTCTTCAATTAAGGTACTGTTCAAATCCGGTTGTTCGTTCCGTCCGACCGCAGTGAAAGTGATTGAAATCTTTCGCCTCTCTGAAGGTCTGTCCTTCTCTACTCTTTTGAATAACTTTTCCTCTGACCAACTTCGTTTTGAACTCTTGGCAAAGACTTAACCGCAAACTACTTTGAACTGTGTGATCCTCTGCAAAGACTCTGAACCATTAACATTGGCCCAGGCCTATTGACTTGAATTCTAGTTGTAGTAAGCCTTTTCTAGATTGCCCTGCCTATCACTTGTTGGTGTTGTTGATTTTTAGCCTTGTCTTTCCTCCCCTTTTAAATTACTGGAGTGACATTTTGCTCACACTTCATTTTGAGCTTAACTTGTCCAGAATTGATTGGGTGTTGTTGTAGTGTATTAAGACTGTGATTTCCTGCTGCTTTATATAGTGAACTGTTTTTTAACTGATGGTGTAAATAAATGTATATTCTTTTACTCAGAAACCTTAAATCAGTGTTTGTTTGAACCATATTAATTACTGTCCTTTGTGTAACTTCTGGTACTGCTCACTTTACTCTTGAGATAAGTCTGGCTGCTCAGCCATCGCTAACACTTTACTGTGTAGTACAGGCTTGTACCAAAGGTGAAATTGTGCTTACACTTGTAGTCTTAATCGTGTGTGGTGTTCGTAAAGGGTACTGCAAATGATTCTGCCTAACAGCAAACCTAGTACAGTTTAAAAAAACATGCACATTTCTCATGCCGCTTTGTGAGCCTACTATGAATAGAACACAAAAACTGCACAAAGTTTCCTCATTCTGCTGTGTGAACTAAGTGCAAAACAAAGAGTGGCACAAAGATTCTCATGCTACTGTGAAAACCTATCACAAATCAATGAAATAAAATACTCCTAATGTCTTGTGCCACTGCGGTAAAGAAGCATGGTTACAAAAATATGCAAAGTTTCAAGTGCCACTGTGCAAACTTAGGACAGTTTCAAAATACCAGACAAAGGGCCTGATTCTTGGAACGTTTTCCTAAGGGATTGCGCCATTATAAAACACTTGCATGAATCAGGGCCAAAGTTTCTTGTGCCGCTGTGTGAAGCTACCATTAATCAAACAAAAATGCTGTGTACATTGTCTCATGCAACTGCACTAAACTACCACGGATTGTGGAAAAGCATGCAACGTTTCTGATGCCACTAAACAAAACTACCACAGATCAAAAAAGACCCCCCTGTAAGGAACTAGTACAGCTATAAAAAAAAAATGCACGTAGTTTCTTGTCTCATGAACCTAGCATGGAACGGAAAAATAGACCAGTGAGGAGTTTCTTATTGCGCGACCAGAATCTAACATGTGAATGAAACACCACCCCACGAAACCAGGCAAAAATGCAGTGGCAGCAGAAAAGATATGCTGATTTCGTGGATCAGGTGGAATACAGTGCAGATTACACACTATTTGCTTTGTGCACTAACATTTCACTCCTTACTTGTGAGCTCATGCGTCTTGGACACTGATCTGACCTAACCTCTGTTTATCAAGCTTATTCAATAAGACAGACAACGAGGATGGCTGTGGCTATTTTAATAAGTAACAGTGTATTGTCATAATTGCTTGAGCCTCCATTTGTGCCCTTTTCAGAAGTGTATCTGAAGACCATCCAATGGAGGGTTAGTTCTCTGACACTAGAAATACATGTGAACATTCCTACAACAATGAATAACTTTTTTTGTTTATATGGTGACCCTCCTTGCTCAGAACGTGTTGTCCTTCTTAATTTAATCATTTGTTTAAAGCATTGCAGTTTGCTTTCTTTAAGATATCCTCTCTCCTTTTCGTTCTTCTCTCTTGCTTAAATCCTTCTTTCCTTGCCAATACAATACCCATTTTCCTAGCCTCATTCCTCACTAACACCACCACCACTCTTCTCTCTATCTACTCTAATCTAATTTACTCTAATCTCCTCACGCTTTCCTCGCCAATACCGAATGAGTTCTCCTCTCCTTATCTCTTATCTCCTCCATCTCCACTCTTCTCTCTCTCTTTCCCCACTAAGACGTGTACGTTGTCTACTATTCCCTCCTTCTTCTTCAACCTTCCTCATCACTAGAACCACCCCCTTTCTCCTTATCTCTCTCTTCTCTCCGTCGCTGCATTCGCCCGTCCCTTTCTCCCTCTTATCCCTCTGTTGTTCTCCATGCATTTAGCTCTTCCACAAATGCTTAAAGCCTTATATGGTTCACTCTTCTGATATATCTATTTTCTATATTACACAGATGTCCCAGGCTCTTACAAAAACCATGAAAAACTACAACCCTGAAGTACCCACATTCTGTAAGTTCATGTAAACCCTGTGATTCGACCAAAAATCAAAAAGGGACACATCAATTTAGATTAGTATTTAAGGTGAGTCGTCTTTTATTTTCCGGCAGCACTGCATGAAATATCATTGTTGGAGGGGATTCTACAGGACTATCATGCGCCACAGGCGAAGGAGGGGATATACTTGAACCAATACAACTAATTACAGTTGGAAAGAATGCCCCTGTGCATTACGGTTAAAAGATGCCTGCTCAAACGCTGACTACCCACACTCTGTACAGCTCTCCACTGCTTTCGAGCTAGGTACGACCTTTAAAAAATAAAATAACGCAAATAAATACAAATGTTTGCCATGATGGAGCACATGCACGGTTCTGGCATACAAAATACAACACCTTTATAGTGGCATCAAAATGTGATTGAAATGCCTCCATGTCTGTGAAAGACCATTACCAATATGTAGATTTCTTTGGGCAGCTCCAGCAATTATCAGTAAAATGGCATCTATCGGTACTGGGGGTTCCAAAAGGCCAGCTCAACTAACGGTCGAACATAAACTAGCCATGACTCAGTGTCAATTGAACATAAATGTCTGTTTTTTTCACAAACGATTTTACTAAAGATTAAAGTACTTAGATGTCTGTAAATAGCACTCTTCAAACTCTCACAATCAGTACTGTGAGTCTTAGACATTCTCTAGCTTACATTGTTTACAAAGCTATTTCCATTTAAAAGTGTCCTAGAAAGTAATTTTTTTAAAAGAGTGTTGTTATGATTACCTCCACTCAAACATAACTGTACAAAATCATTAGGACCAATTTCCAGTAGTAGTCTGTTAAAGAGTCCATGAATAATTGTGTTATTCGCAGGTATACCATTGATAAATGATTTATTCAGTTCAAATTAACAAATCAGAATTCTTCGAAGTTTTGCAAGGCTCTGTAGGTCTTGTTAATGCACTGGTAACAGTTGACACTCTAAAAAGACGGGACTGTCGCTCTTGTCTTCATCCAATTTGTGACTACCATTGGTTTGCAGTGAGAAGACGGGGTGATGCATAGTACGTGTTTTAAAGCCATTAGTGTGTGTAAGGATCTTTTTAGATGTTTTCCGAAATGTTGCCCTAGCTCTTTTTAACATAATACAGTAAACTTTAACTGCAAGACTTAGCGCATTAGCATAGCTGGTGGCTAAGCTCCACATATCTGGTAGCACACATTCCTTGCGCAGCAAATCGACCAACCAGCTTGAATCACAACTTGTCCGTAAAGGGAGGATGCCCAAACAATCCTTCACTTGTCATCCACCTACCCTCTGGAACTCGATCCCAGTGTCTGCTCAGAATGCCTCCACAATTCTCTGATTTCACAAATCTCTCAAAACATGGCTTTTTCAACTGACCAAGGACAGATTCCAATGGACATGCATACTGATGAACAGACCCATGAGAAGAATCCTACGGATCCCTCACTGAAACCCAGCCTATAGTATCCTCCCAGGTGGCCAGGGGAAGGCAGAAGTTTCCTGAGCTCAACCCTGGGGGTGGTGTACTAAAGGAGGAGCAACTTGGAGTAGACAAGGCCCAGGGTGATGAGGAGATTCCGTGGGATAAGGCACAGTATTTTTCCTGACAGGAAGACTCTTCCCAATGTACCTATATAGGTAATGAATTATTGCCATTGTAATTTTCCTGACTTTCATATTAAAACTAGAAATGTGGACACAAGTCTTGTAAAAATTGAACATGCCTCACCAAAGGAAAGATCTTTTTGAGTATCCCAAATCAAACACCCTTCTTACTCCCAAGGGTACAGTGTGAAGGAATATGGAAATGTTGTCTTTAATAAATTACCTTCCTCTATAACAGTTACTTCTAACAGTCCTTCTCTTAATAAGTTCAGGGAAATTAAATCTACCCTTAAAAGAACCCCAATGTTAAAAGAACTTATCTTACTGAAGGGGACTACAAGTCCCAGAATCCCAGAGGTACTGAGGCGAGGATGAGGGCTGAAGATGCATGTAGATATTGTAGTCAAGCAATTAAGACTTAACAGTCATTCTAGCAGTCAGGCAATTGCCATTAACAGCCCACAGCTATTGGACGCGGGGAGGTATAAAAGGCCCCCTCAGGTACCGGAAAGGAGCAGGAGTGGAACGAAAGCTGGAGGGCAAGTAGTAGAGGCAGAAAGAAAGCACAAGGCTGGCAAACCACAAAGAAGTGGGAGAACAAGAGGCGAACCTGAACATGGAAACAGCAGATTTCAACTGCAAGTTCTGAGAGAATCCTGTTCCCCCAAAGTCTGCGGTGCAGAGGCTGCTCAGCGGAAGACGTGCAGGAGAAACAGTTCTTCCCATGTGAGCCTGATTGCCGTGATTGCTGAGCTGTGGGCATGCAGGAGACTAAGGCAAGAAGCAAGAGGCAAGCCAAGGGTCTCGGGAGCAGAAGAAACTCACAAGTGTGTGTGGACTGGAGACACCCATCAAGGAGAAGGGTGTGGGTAGCCAGCGAGCCAGAAGCAGTAGAACTTGTAGTGGAAGTTGGGAACGCAATGCAACCCTCAAAGCAAGTGTCTAAGAAGCCAATAACGAGCTACTTTCTGACTTGCATATTGCTTTATGCAAATAAATGTTGCTTGTTGCATCCAAAGTCCTGTTGACAATGCAAATGTAGCACTCACGTGTACTGTGAAAGACATATTGCTCGTGTGAGAAGCTAAAGTTACTGAAGTCCATTGTTATTTTCTTTAAAGACTGTTGATGTCTAACGGAGAGGTTGCATGTCCCTGATTAAGGAAAGGGAGCTCTGTTCAAACCATTTCCGAATACCTAACCGTGACAATGTACGAGTTACAATGTATAAAGTGTGAAAACTACATCAAAAAGAGGTTATGTGTGCCTAATTGGGATTCCCAAAGGAGGTCAGAACTTTATCCTTTGACTTTACTTGGAAATACAATTCTCTATTCTTCTTTTAACCTTTAAAGAGAGGTTGCTTGTGCCTAATTGTGTTTTCAACTGAAAGACTGAATCTTACACAGTATGTATGACTGATATACCTTTCATTTCTATGAAGTAAAGATTATAACCTGTTGAAGAGAAGAACAGGCATTACCCAAGCCAAATGGCAACCCCTCCTTATAGTGAAGCCAACCTTTCTAAGTGTTAAAGAGCCATCCAACTGCACTGTCAAGTTGTCCAAGATACAAGAGTGCAAGTATTACCTTAAGCTGAGAGAGTGTCACCAAGGGTATTGGGTAATTACTTGGATTGATAACTGTCAGAAAGGTGTGCATATAGCTGGGGAAGGTGGATTAACTGCTTGTAATGAATATCATGAAGTTGACATAACCTGTAATGCCAAAGAATGTGAAAGTCAGAGAGAAGTGAGTCTTAAGGGCAGAACCAAGTTGTTATTGTGTAATACAGACAAGAGAGGCAAAGAGACTGTCCATTTTTAAGAAAGTCATTCAAAGGAGAGTGTCTTGCATACCTTATGAGGTTGAAGTGTATGTTGTTGAAGCCTGCCTAACTGTTAGAAGTACTGAGCTATGGTAGTATTACTGAAACTGTGGTGGTGTATTAAGTTATCAGCTAATGTAATCTTGCAGTGATCTGAACCAACTAAAGGTATTGTGCAACAAAAGCTGACTTTTTGCAAAGTAACAATACTAGAAGTGTGGTTGTTGAGGTGCAAACAGCAACACTATGAAATTATTCTGACAAATATAACAACATACATTTAAAGACTGTAACTAACAAAGTCCTAACTGTTGATTACAAGCTCTCTGTTGTTGACAGATGGAATATTACCTCTTTTATTTGAACTGTGGTAAATTGTCTGGAAAAAGAGGCACATTGGGCCTCATTACGAGTAGGGCGTAAGGGATACCGGGTCCCTCCTTTAACGTCTGGTTTTACCAGGCATAATGGACCCGCTAAGGGACTTCAGAGCTAATAACGGCAAATTGCGGTACCGTTATTAGCTACTTCCCCATTCCCATTGAGCCCTATAGGACTTCACATGGGAATGGGGAATGGTTTTTTCAATGGGGACCTACCGGTCCCACAAAGGTCGGACTACACCGGTAAGTCCCCAGTGAATGAGACTGGTGCCGGTACCGTCATTGGAGGCAGTCATGGCGCAAATAGCACCATGACTACCTCCAATCTCGGAATGAGGCCCATTATCTTGAACAGGATTACCATTGGTGCTATTTCTTTTCTGGTAGTTGAAAGCAGATCTCTCATCCTGGAAGAGAGAATTGTTACCAGTGGGACTTTGTTTAAGCAACTTTTTTCATTGGTCTTTGAAATGCCAAGAGCTGGTTCAAAAGCTTTCTTTTCTTTTGCTGAACAATTTTGAGTTGATTTTGAATCCTGGTGAAGGGACCCTGCCCAGTAATTCAGACTTTTGTTAATATTGTTTATTATATTATATTTCCATATATTTTCTTTTATTTGTTTGTTGTTTAGTGTGAGGGCCAGTTATTGCATGATCGAGAATGTTCCAGCTGTGTTGTCACAAGAGGCTACATTCGAGGGGCAGTGATGGTTTGACAATGCTCCACGCACGATGTAGGGTGCTTTCCTCCAGCGAGCCCTGCGAGTCCCGAGAACCAAAGCAGACGACAAGCCTTCATGTCTCTGTGTGTCTGTGTCTCAGTGTCTCCTTACCGGGGGGAGGGGGCACCATTATTACGAGTACTGGCGCTGGAGCCAAAGCAGTAAGGCAGTAAGGGGGGTGGTTACTATACAGGGTCCATAAACCTCAGTGCAGGCAAGATGTCCACACACCTACCCCTAACCCCCACAGCCAGTGTCATGCAGAAGGTGCATGCCGCACCCTGCTTGGCGCTGTCTCACAGTGGAGAAAACTTTGTCAGGCCTATTAGAGGTCCTTGCCAGGCGTGTGTGTTTTGCCTGTGTTGTGTCTGGGAGACTTGGTGAAAAAGCTGGCGAAAAAAGCTAGTGTGACTGTTAAGATGGATTTCTGAACTCGGACCTGGAGGGGCAGAGGTTCAGAAGGCCA
Organism: Ambystoma mexicanum; assembly: GCF_040938575.1. NCBI lineage: Eukaryota > Metazoa > Chordata > Amphibia > Caudata > Ambystomatidae > Ambystoma > Ambystoma mexicanum. The sequence goes on along the minus strand of NC_090921.1, from coordinate 1,203,282,398 downwards.
GCCTAGTTTCTTGGAACAGGGTAACCTCTGGACAAGCCAGACCAATCAGGGTAGAGATAGTGGTGGTCAAGACTAAGTCTCAAGAGGGTTGAGGGTGACTGAAAGACCTCAATGAGCACACAAAGCAAGGACACTTGGAAATTACAGGTGTTATATTAAAAATATAGACACATTTATTACAAGTTGATAATGGGGGTCCTGGGAGTCTCTCTGCCAGACATTAGTCCTGGTTACGAGAGACTTACCCAGAGTCTTTAGCTCACTATCTTTCACAGAGAAGAAATATCCCAAACATATCAGTCTTTGTCCTGCCCTGGGGCAGTCCAGCACCGAAATGCTAGGCAATTCTCCTCTGAACAAGAGTACCAACAGCATCCCCAGACACGTGTTTCAGCCTGGTTGGACCTCATCAGTAGGGAGGAGCTGTGCCTCTCTAAGAAAAGTGAGCAAGGGGTCCATGTCTGGATTCCCCTAGTAACTTAGGGTGACACCCAAAGTTACTTAAATATTTTTTTTTTTTTTTTATTAAGTGTATTTGGTTTATTACAAACCTTTCACAATCAGTAAAACATTTCATTTTACAAAGAGATCTGTCACAACAAGTCAACATCAAGCACATATAAGGCCATAATCAACTTACAAAAACTAGAAAATCCAGGATAGGCTAAACTAAATCTAAGAAGCCGTTCACTTTCAAGTCGGTTACTTAAAATAAGTTTTGTCTCTCAAAAAATCATAAAGATAAAAAATTGAATTATTAATTCACAATAAAATGTTCAATAAAATATATACAACAACACTGCACGGTGTGTCCTTTTAGCCATTCAGTTCACAATTTATGATGTGAACTGAATGGCTAAAGGATTTCCTTCATCAATATGGTCTAGCCTTTTTAGGGTGTTTTCTAGAAATTTGACAGTTGCGAAATTTATTTTTGGAGATTGGCAGGCATAAATTTTGATCCACCATTTCTCTGCATCTAGGCCACATAAGTCAGTGATATTACTAGTTAAGTACAAATTTCGCAGGTCTCTCAGTTCTGTGCAAAATAACACTAAGTGGTATAATGATTCTTCACTTCTGTTGCACAATCTGCACTTTGTGCATATTTTTTCTTTAGTATATCTTGCCTTTGTTGTTTTGTTTTGCAAAGTATTTAACCTGAAGCGTAATAACAGATCTCTTTGTTTGGGGTTCGGAAACTTTCTCAGATAGTCTGGTATGATAGTCATTACCCCACAATTGGATTTCAGGAGTGTGTGGGTTTTTGACCAAGCTCTTTCCATTTCGGTTTTCGACCAGTCCTCAGCCCAAAGTGCTCTTTTTATAGCTGTTGGATTTTCTACTAATGTTTGGGATTTGAGGGCAAATTCTGTCAGAGTTTGTTCGTTTTCTCGTTTCCAATCTTCTACCACTTTTTCTTCGTAGTTGTTGAATTTCTCAAATAATTCAAATTGGGGCGGCATTAGATTATTCATTGTCTTTCTATACAACATTAGTTTATTATAGCGGATGTGTATATATAACGATGTTAAGCCCAGTTCGTGTCTAATTACCGTCATTGGAGTTGCTTTTGGTATCGGTAAGATTTTTTTCCAGAACAAACCTTCTAGCGTGGTCCAAAACTTCCCTGGTATATTCATACAGGTTTCTGCTCCGTATATCAACATCGGAATTACTTTGAGTCTGTAAAATGTTATCACTGGTCGAAGGGAAAATTTACCATATCTTTTATTGATAATGATAGCTTGGGCTGTTAGCTGTTTTGTTTTTACCTTTAACATCCTTTTCCAGGGCTCTTCATTTTTTATTCCACTTACTGGTAATCCCAGATATCTCATTTCGTCACATGGTTTTATCCAGGTTTCGTTAACTTTCCATTCTTCATTTTTAGTCTTTTTCCATCTTTTATCACCGAATATTAATATTTCGGTTTTATCTGCATTTATTTCTGGGTCATTGTTTTCTATATATTTTTCAACCTGATTTAAAGCCCTTTGCAGACCATTTTGTGTGTGATCTAAAATTATCAGGTCGTCTGCATAGAGCAGATGGTTGACCGGTCTGCAGTTTAATTTCGGTGGAAAAAGCCTGCTATTTCCAAAGCAGTGTTGTAAGTCTTCGATGTAAAAGCAGAACAAAGTAGCTGCTAACGGGCATCCTTGTTTAAGGCCTTTTGTTGTTTTTATCTCCTTGGATAGGTTACCGCCTTGATCTAATTTAACTCTCATTGAGGTTTTAGCATACAGTTCTTTGATGGCTTTCAAGAGATCTGTAGAGCAGCCTTTAGAGGCCAGTTTTTCTCAAAGGCGGCTTCTTTTCACGCTGTCAAATGCTTGCCGTAAATCAATGCTGGCTATATACAGTTTTTGTTTATTTGTATAGGCTCTTCTTTTCATCAGTCCTAGAATAAGGAGATTTAAGTTACATCCCACGTTTTCGACAAAACCTGATTGTCTTTTGTCATATATATTTGAATCCTTGATCCACGTTTTCAATTGTTTTAACAAGAGGGTGGCAAAGATTTTCCCAACACATTCTAATAGGGCAATTGGCCGATCATTTTTCGGGTCCATCCTATTGCCTTTTTTGAAGATTGGGACGATAATGGCCGACTTTCATGATTTTGGTATTTGGCCCTGTTTCACAATCCTCTTAAAGAGTCTTTCGCAGAAAGTTGCCCATTTTTCTGGGTCTTCTTTTAACACTGCATTCGATAAACCATCAGGCCCTGGTGCTCTTGAAGAGCTTGCTCTCGAGATTAGGGTCTTCCTTATCGAAATGGATTTCCCAGGGACATGGTGTTTCTTCTTTAGCATTATTTCCCATGTCCGGTGTTTCTGGCTCATTAAACAATTTTGTGAAATGCTCGGTCCATACGTTTTCTGATATTGGATTCGTGAGCGCCGCTAATGATTGTTTATCATTTAGTAGGTCCCATAATGTCCTGCTATTTGCATTAGATATTGCTTTCTGCATGACTTCGGCATCTTGTTGTAGCAATTGTGATTTATGGGCTTTCTGCCAGTTTTTGTATTTTTGTTTTCTTTTTTGCAACATTTCTTTCGTGCCTTTGTTCTTTCCATTTTTTAGTGCACATAGATCTTTTCTTAGTAGTCTCTTTTCTATCGCTACTACTGGATCATATACATGTAATTTTTTAGTTCTTGATTTTGTGTATTTTCCAGAGCATTGTCTAAATATCTGTAGCGATGTATCATATTCTACAGACATTTTTTCTTTAGATTGCCACTTTTCTAGATTTTCTAATACAGTGTCAAAGTCACTTTTTTTCAGCCTTAAGTGATTTAGGCCATGTTCTAGCTCTATTTTTATGTCCCATATTTGCTTTATTCGGGTTTCCCAGTGTAGAAATTCAGCGATAATTGGTTCATGATCGCTGTAGTTTGAAGGTGTTATCCTGAAACTTTGAATTTTCGCTAGTAATCGTTCACACACAAACATATAATCTAGTGTGTTACTTACAATGCCATTTGACCAGGTCTTTGCTGGCGGTATATCTCCATTCGAGTTCCCATTTAGTCTATGCAATCTCCTTGCATCCATTTCTTCATTCCATACTTTGCCACGTTTGCATTTTTAGTCATTTTTTTGGATTGTGTCACTTTGAGTCACTTTATTTTCTTCTAAGCAATCTGCGTTGAGGTCACCGCAGATGATGATATTTAGTTCTTTGTATGCTTCTATTTTTTCGTCTAAACATTCCGTTATTTGATCTATGAAGCATTCACTTTCGATGTTTAGGTGATTCCAGTAGACATTCAATATTAACATTATTTGCTTGACTTTTGGAGCTTCCAGCTTGAAGTTTATAACTGTTGCCTGTATATACGGGTTAATATTAGTAGATTCGATTACTTTTATTCCTGACCCGTTTTTAATTCATGTTAAAAGACCTGCAGATGGTCTTCCAAACGCACTTCCTTTGGCGGGGTTACATAGCACAATGAATCCTTCCTTAAATGGGGCAATTTTTAGCCAAGATTCTTGTATACATATTATATCTAGCTCGTTTAAGGATGGATTGAAATCATTAAAGAGGTGGCGGTGACCTCTGGTGTTCCAGCTTCCTATTTTCCATCGGTCAGTGTAGACTTTTTTGGATGGCTACAATTTTGGTTTAGTAGCAAGAGAGCCAGCTAGCCAATTCCAAAATTTCGGGTCCTCTTTTGTTATTTGTTGGGGGTTCGTTGATTCACCCATTTTTTGGGTTCTTCTTACGGTTATTTTTATTTTATCTAAATGCTCTTTTTCGTGCCTTTGGATTTGTTCCTCATTTCCATTTCCCTTTGGTATTCTGTTTAGTGGTTCTGTGGTTAATTCTGTTGTGTTTTTACTTTCACCTGATTCACACTGAATATACTGGTAGTTCTCTCTCTGATTTGACTTTCTATTTTCAATTTTCGATTTAATGTGATGTGTTTCTTCGTCTTCGGAGAATTTTCTCTCGAAAAGCACAGTTTTGCTTTTTTCGCCTGTTCCTGGTTTGTCATTAATGTTTTGGTAATCTACTGGTTCTGAGATTTTAAAGCCCAGTGCTCTAAAGTTCTCATGTGCCTCTAGCATAATGGAGGCAAGTATCACTGAGTTTGTCGCAATTTCTACCAGGTCGACACGCGCTTCTTCAGGGAAGCTTACTGTCAGTATTTCTTCTGATTTTATTGTTTTCAGTTGTGGAATGTATTGTAGAAGTTTCATTACTGCTGATCTATTTAGTATCAGACCATCCGAATTTCTTGCTATTTTTTCGAGTGTTACAACCGTATTTTTCGGTGGTTTAGGTTTTTGCTTCATCCATTTATGCTTTGTGCCGGTAGTTCTAGAGTTTCCTTGTTTGGCGCTCAAAGGCCAATTCTCCTTTCTTGTTTCGTTCTGTTGTACATTGTTCAGGTTGAAAAATTGTACTTTTTTTTGTGAAGAGCATTCATTCATTTCTTTTGATTCGGAGTATTTTGCTGTGCATTTTTTTAATTTTTCACTTAGGGTTAAAAAATCTTCTTCATTCACCACCCTAGGATCAATGCATACTTCTTCGGCTTCATATATATTAAAATCCATTATTACTCTTTCCTGTATTTCATTTGTTTGTCCATTTCCGTCGTCGTAAACAGAGCAATCTAGGACTTCTTGTATACTTCCATCCTGCGAACTGTCGTCTTCTGAAGATACAGAGACCGTTTGGTTCTTTTCTAAGGTCAACTGGGAGTGGTTCTCTACTAGTTTGCTACATGGTATGGTATTGTGCGGCTCATTTTCTGCTGTGTCTTTTACATTTCGCAAGAAACTCCTTGACCCGCCTATCTTCTTCTTTTCTTTACTGATCGCATTTTTTGTTTTACATGTACTTTTTTGACCTTTCTTTTGTGTATTGTTTTTGCTACTTCTGACTTCTTGCTTGCATTAGGATCAAATATTGGAAAAGCACTTGTTGCCACTTTTTCTGCATTTTCCAATAATTTTCCAGCAGTCTCAGATGTAATATTTTGGCTCCTTTCATTTTAAATATGCAAATTGACAAGGGGGGTCCTGGGAGTCTAGGCAGTTCTCCTCCCCCTTGTTAATCTGCATATTTAAGTAACTTTGGGTCTCACCCTAAGTTACTAGGGGAATCCAGACGTGGACCCCTTGCTCACTATTCTTAGAGAGGCACAGATCCACCCTACTGATGAGGTCTAACCAGACCGAAACACGTGTCTGGGGTTCCTGTTGGTACTCTTGTTCAGAGGAGAATTGCCTAGCATTTCGGTGCGGGACTGCCCCAGGGCAGGACAAAGACTGATATGTTTGGGATATTTCTTCTCTGTGAAAGATAGTGAGTTAAAGACTCTGGGCAAGTCCCTCATAACCAGGACTAATGTCTGGCAGAGGGACTCCCAGGACCCCCCTTGTTAATTTGCACATTTATTACAAGGCCTTTGTAACATTAACCATAGCAAAGAATCACAATACTACTAAAGTAAACCAACACATCACAATCAATACAATATATATACAAGACCGAGGGGTCTAAGGAGTTATGAGCACGTAATATGTAGACCACCTAGATGGGGAGGAAAACAGACAGTGCAAGTAATCATTAGACCCAGTTTGACATAAGAAATACACCTAACTAGGAGGAAGTTCGAGCCCTATGAAGAGAGGAGCCTTATGCTCAAAAGTACCTGCACGCGCTGGTGCCAATGGATAAAGTAGGGTCTCTTCAAGGGTCTCAGGTAGTACAGGAAGGTGAATGAAGTGATGCAGAACAAGTCCCCACTACTCAAGCAAGGCCTCCACTTTTTGGCAGAGGCAGGGTGATAGTGCGGGATAGAGTCGCTATTTCCAACAGCGGTCGAAACGAAACAGGCTCCTGCACGAGAGGCCACCAGTTGAGGTATGGACTACTCACAGGTCCCCGACGCAGGCAGACCCAGACTTCTCCAGTTCAGTTCATGTTGCTGGCAGGTTCAGCTGCGATGATCAGGACGTCTCAACACCGTGTAGATTCTGTGTAGCAGGATGCAGGGTCGAGGGTGTCCCAAATGCAGCAGACGTGCACAGGTTGTTAGCACAGCAGGGCAACACAGCAACCGCGTTTACTCTGGTCCGGGCACACTCGTCTCACTTCAGACCTGGCAATGCCAAGCAACATGAGGAAAGGACTAAGGGAAACAAAGTCTCCCAGTAGTGACTGTCTTAAGGGCATGTCAGTTTCTCCATAAGAATTGAGCGAAAGCCCAGAGGAGTGCGGCGGAAGGCTGCGCTTCTCTGGCAAAGTCTAGATCAAGGTGTAAAACAGCAGCAACAAGTTTGAGGGTTGCCACCTGGAGGGAAAATTACGGCGGAGTCAGCTGAGTCTTAGAGTCTGCAAGAGTCTGCATCGAGCTCTGCTTGACGGATCCTGTTTGCTGCCTGGAGGCTGCTCCTGCTTTCTACGCTCGTCTGTGCTGCCTGGAGGCTGCTCTCGCTCTCTACACTAGTTTGTGCTGCCTGGAGGCGGTGCTTAGGAAACTTTGCAAATCCTTCAAAGACTGCTGACTCTCGCGGAGCGAGCGCGGAGTCAGCTGAGTCTTAGAGTCTTAGGAGTCTTTAGGAGTTATGGAGAAAGATGACTGCGTAAGTTCTACACTACAGTCTATCACGCGTTCGAAGACAAGACGTTTAAAACAACCGTCTGCACGACCTCGACCACAATGCCGACAGGGATCTGCTGTTTTCATTGGACCCGCTATTCTGCCGGTCGCCTGTGCCGGGGTTGGGAGAGAAGAATCTGCAGATCTGCAATCCTCCCAAGTAAGTGTTTCTCGTGTGGTCCGAGAGGATAGTGACGTTGATACTTTACAAACTGATTCCTCTGGCATTTTCATGAAAGATCCCATCATTTCCCGGCCAAATGTTTCACCCTTGAATAATCAAACGGCATGTAAAAACTTAGGGGGTCAGGGCTCATCCTTGACCCACCCGTCTATGCTGTCAGCTTCATGCTTGGTGCCCTGCCCTGAGGAACGTGGAGGGCTTGGGTCTGTTAGCCGAAGTCTGACTTGTACTGGCGGCATGAACTTGGATAACCGCTCGAGTTCTCTTCAACTCGCCATAGTTAATGGTGGGTCCCTTGGTGGTGCACCACGTTACGAGGTTCCAATGTTAAGGGTGCTTGCTTGGCGGATCGTAAATAAGTTTTCGCTGGATACAATTCTGCCGGTTACGACAAATTCACTTTTTTTTTCAGTGTCAGAAACCCCATCTCATTGCAGAACCCCTGTGTCTCAGGAGAACGACAACATGAGACACCCGTTTGACTTTTCTACAACCACAAATACTTTGCTGCCGATTGTCTCGAATGTTGATAACACCTCGAATATAGTACAATCCAACGAGTTGGCTCTAAAAACTGCTTGCTCCCTTGGAGTATGTGCAGTGGGTGATTTTTCCATGTCTGATCTAGCCTTATTTGTAAATACACAATCCACAAATGAGCCCGTGGTACGCAATGATTGTAGAGAAAGAAGTACAAGTTGTGATGATGTATTTGAAGCATCGAAAAAGTCTATTAATCAGGCGTCAGATCAAAATATGCTCCCACTCCAACAACAAAAAAATGCTCTAGTGACTTCTGAAATAATACATTCTGAACATCTGATTTATGAGACATATAAGACTTCAAATGCAAATGCGTGTGAAGTTATCTCTTCTAGGAGAAATTCATTGGATGTGGTGAATAAACTATTAAAAGACCTCACAAAACTAAATCAATCCAGAATGGATAAAAAAACTCAAGAATCAGATTCGTTTATCAATCTGGAGAAGCCAAATGACATTAACAGCAAAATAGCTTCTACAACTAGTCTGAATCCAAAAACAAAGCGATGTCGTCTTGTAGATAGCGACTCATCGGGTCCCATCTGTTCGCAGCAAAGTGCTCCAAAAAAACGATCTGTACAGATCTCTGCGTACAAACAAACTGCTGAGAAAACCCAGGAGAGTACTCACATTCCATTCACAAAGACGCAAATGTCGCAATGTAGTGACTCCTCATCAGATGCTTCCTCAACTGATTCTTCAATCATTGAAAGGGATTTTCCTAAAATAAGGCGATCTCAGAAAAATATTCATATTCAAAGACCGCCTTCGGCTGCCTTAACGGAAACGATTGTTAAAAAACTGCTCCAAGATATACAACCTACATTGACCTCTACCATGTCTATGACGATTGGTCCTTTTCTCAAAATGTATGAGCATTTGAAAGACAGTATGAACGATTTGAGTACTTTAGCTGCTCTCTTGAACTCAAAGATGGTGAATATTGAAAATGACAACAATCTCTTTAAACAAGTGATTTATGACTCTAATAATAAAATTGATCACTCATTAATGGTCCTAACTGAGCAAAAAGAAAACAACAGAGAGGACAAAAAATTACTGGTAGAAGTAGCAAAACAGGCGCTCGGCCTTCTAAAACCTCAAAATTCTAACATACGCCACTCTTCTACCGATTCAGTGACGCAGCATCAAATTATCGAAGAGAAAACCAATAAAAATATCACTATCGAAGTTGACGCTAATAAAGCCTCGGATCACGTAATGATAGAACCAACGCAAACATTATCTAATGAATTGAGTAAAAGCGTGATTTGTACTAGTGATGTTGAGGCTACTGACTCTCGTGGAACAAGTAATATCAACACAAAGCAAATACTAACCAACGACTCGAGTAAGAGTCTGACTCACAGTACTCCAGAAAGTTTGGAATCTGAGTCAATGGCAACCCTAACTCAGATGCAACTAAAGGAAGTTCTCAATCCTGAGAAAGAAAGTCTCTTGCAGCCTTTGAGCGGAAAGGTCCTAAGGAATTTTTCTGAGGCTGTTGTAAGCTCCCTCTCTGCGATCAACTTAGCCAATACCGATCCGCAACTTCCAGCCTGCTCAAATAATACTGATGGCTTAACTCACAAGGATAATGATAGCCCTGTTGTTATAAACCCTGTCGACTTTCCCATCTTCAACCGTTCCACACATCAGAACACCCTTCAAAGGGGCTTAAAATCAAAACAAGTAAAGAAATCAAAAAATATACGAATCAAAGCTACAAATATGACAAATAACTCAAGAAAATTCCTGCGGAATATTAAAGCTGTCTATATGAATGTGCAAGCTGGAACTGTAGCTGAACAGAATGTCCCATTGCCTAAAGAGCAATTATCAGTGGACATCATTACTGATCAACAAGCGACCGATGCAAAAAAATCACCAATACCCATTGTGCAGAGAATGCCGATAGAGGGAAGTACTAGGTCGACGGCTGCTAATATTTCTGTCAATTTGCTTGACTTATCAACACACAATGAGGAAGCAGCAACTGAAGTTACAAACGAAGATCTAGATGCGACAGTGGATGAATTGATTGCACCAACCTCGCGTGGACCCAAAGCACCTGCTTCGGCATGTATGCCGTTTGGTTGTGAAAAAAATACAAGGGTTTGTACTATAATATCACCAGAGAAACCACCTGCAAATTCACGACCAGCTCTTTCAACTTCGCCCTTCATGACTTTATGCCAAAGAAGGAACAAGCTTACCGAAGCGCGAAAAAGCTCAAAAAAGACTCCAGATCAAGAGACAAACTGGTCTGTTATTAGCTCTGCTAAAACAGCAAATGAGCAAATAGAAATCAAGGATTGTGTAATTCGAGAACATACTCCCACTGTAGAAAAATCTCTAGGGAGTCTTGTTTCCAAACATAATCATAGACTTGTAAAGGAAAAATCACACTCAAAATATTGTTTGGTTCTCGAACGAATCGAGGAGAATGATGACGACCTTGTGCTTAATCGTAGAAACGTCTTGCGTCTCCTCCATTATGTCCCTTCACTACGCATGATTGAGACTAATGACATAAAAGTGGTAGACTTTTTCAATGAGAAGCGGAATGATATTGTGCGGCTATACATTGATTCACGAATCATCTGCAACACCTTATTGGAAGCTGCTTCGGTGTTGATTTCTATGGGCTTCGATATCAATGAAATTCAACAGAATAAAGAAGAAGATGAGAATTATAAAGAACCACGTAAACGGTTAATGACCGAACACGCAAGATATGCTCCCAATAACACTCAAGCCGTAATTAAATCGGTTTACATTGAGGAAATTGAATCTAGTCAAGACAAAAAGTTGTTTGAGGTTAGTGGCTCAAAAATAGATAAAACCCCGAAGCTTCCAACTGAACAAATCAAAATTACCATCGCACAAAACTTAAGCCCATCATCGGCTGTTGTAACTGAACCAAAAAATGCCCGAGCAATTGATTCCTCTAAAGACTGGAGCTGGCTTGCTAAAGCAATAAATTCTCAAAATTCTCAACAACAAAGCTAATGCCAAACCGACAAAAAACCTATAACTAAGATAGCCAGTTGGATTACTCGTGGCCATGTGCACTTGCAAAAATCCATTTGGTTAGAAAATATTGATATTATGTGTGCCCAGGAAACCTGGCTAACTACATGTCCGGTAATAGAAGGTTTTGAGATTGCTTTTAATCCTGCAACTAAGAAAAAACTTGGCAGACCAACTGTAGGATTAATGACTTTGGTTCGAAAAAGTTCGGGCTACAGAATATTCGAAACTTGTAATCACACTCCCTATATTCAGACAACTGTGCTTCAGTGTGGAAAATCTGGAAAACAGAATAAGAACTTCCTGTATATCCTTAATCTTTATTGGCAACATAAAGTTTCTCCTGCCGCAATTTTCACTGACCAAATAACAAATATTATTGATAATATTTATGAGGTAGATGGGGCAGCAAACATAGTGCTGTGTGGCGACCTAAACATAAATTGCTTACCAGTGCCATCAAAAAAATCTAAAACTTTTGTCTTCGAAAAGGTGGCCCAACTATGGTTAGGAGAAATGGAAAACAGAAACATGCACATGCTGAATGGTCATACCTACGGGGATATACCACCAAAAGTCACGTGGATGAGGGATGCACAAGAATCCATTTTGGATTATTTTTTTGTATCTGAGAGCGTGCATATTAAGGTCTTGGAATTACAGGTTATGCAAATGAAGGAAAGTGATCATAACCTTGTGACGATTACGATTGCGGTTTCATCACAGAACCTTTCCGATAAATGGTCTTTTGATTTAACACTGGAATCAAATAGAGTTCGGTTACGCCTTTCGGAAAAAGAGGCTCGGAGCATAACCCATGCATATCAAGAAAACAAAGATAAAATTGAATACTCCGATTTATTGGAAACATATAAGGAAAAAAAACATGGATTGAAAAACAGATGCTTTAAGAACTTGCACGTTTTTGACTTAGAAATCTCCAAACGCAAGCGTAAAATGAGAAGCGACATACGCACGTGTAGTGGAATGTCTTCAAATGAAACTGTTAATAAGATCAAAAACATAAAACAAGCTTATAAAAACTGGATAAAACAACACAAAAAAATCATGCTGCAATCTGACGCTGAACTTATGTTATCAAAACTTGGAAGTAGTAATACACGCGACTTTTGGAGTTTAATAAATAATCTTTCTGGCTCTCAGAGTGCTGTACAGACTAACATGGTTAGTGAGAGCGTCTGGATAACCTACTATAAAAACTTGTATGGGAAAAAAGGCTCTACTATAGAATCTGGACTGGCAAAAATGGAGCACTGGGATCTGGAGTTTCAAGAAGATGACATTTTAGAAACAATTAACAACTTAAGTACCTCACGTGCCCCTGGGCCTGATGGTTTTACCAACTTTACCTTGAAAGAAAACCCACAAATTTGGCCGAACTTTTGTAATACCTTATTCAAGAAAATTGTGTCAAGATGTGAGACACCAACATCTTGGAAGAGTGCTATAATTGTTCCTGTGTTTAAAAAAGGTGACAGACTAAACCCGGCACACTATCGCCCAATTGCGCTTCTTGACGTTTTAAGCAAGGTTTACGCTACCATGTTAAAAAATAAATTTCTAAAATGGTCCCAGCAAAACCATTTTGTTGATCAAAGACAAAGTGGCTTTGTGAAAGGAGTTGGATGCAGCCTGAATCTATTTATAGTTAATACCCTGAAAATGGACGCAATAAGAACTGGGACCAAGATTAACTTGGCAGTAATTGACCTATCCCAAGCCTTCGACAGTATAAACAGGGATATACTTTGGGCAAAACTTGAAAAAACTATGTGTCCTCCAAGCCTTCTTGCTGCAGTAAAAGACCTGCACACTGAGACAAATGTCAGAATACGACTTGATCGCCAAGGGAACTTGTCAACACCAATTCTGACTTTTCGAGGTGTAAAACAAGGATGTCCTCTTGCCGCCATTATTTTCAACTTCTTTCTTCATGACATTGACCAAACAATTAACGGAGAGGGATCATTTTCACCAAAAGTCAACGGATCACACGTGAGTCATCTACTTTATGCAGATGACTTAATTTTGTTAGACCTAACTCCAATTGGTCTACAACGGAAATTAACAGCATTGGTACGTTACGTTGAAAAAAATGAATTATGCATAAATGCTGCAAAATCGGAAATCCTTGTATTAAGAGATCTACGTGGTCAAAAAAGCACCTTTAAATGGCATATAGGAAAAATACAACTTCATTCTATTACCGATACCAAATACCTAGGCATGAGGATTAGTTCCAGCTTGAACGATGCTCCATGGGTGGAACAAACAAAACTGAAGTGCCGGCAACTGGCTACACAAGCTATGGTGTTACATAAGAAATATGGCCGGTATTCCATGCTTCCAGTTATATCCTTTTTCAAACAAAAAGCTACCCCAGCTTTAATCTATGGGGCAGAATGTGCTTTTGGCTGCTCAAGCGACTTGTGGAACTCGATCGAAAACATCTTTTGGACTAAAGTCCTTGGTTTACCTAGAAGCACTCCCTCTGCATGTATACGATATGAGCTGAGTCTAACATCTATTAATGCAAGAGTGATTTGGAACTCATTGACCTTGTTTCGAAAAATGTCTCTTAAAGATCTTACCTTGCAGTTTAAAATTCTTGCAAATCCAGGAGAAACCAATAAAAACTCTGTACTGTATTTATGGGTGCAACGATGTAAAAACGTGCTCACAGAACTAGACACAGACCTCGACACACTTCATATTAATCCTGATCACGTCAAAAACAAACTCTGGAGACGCGATTGGTGTGAGACCTGTGATCTTAGACGCACCTATAAACTTATGCAAGATGCTCCTGGTGAAAAACGAGCGTTAAACGAGTTACACATTCCTTGGAAACAATTTCCTGATGAAAGGAAAAGAAGACTTTATATGATGTTTCGTTTCAATATTTTCAAAACTCGCGAAAGAATTAACTGTTGGGCAAAAAATGAGTTGCATTCTGATCTTTGTCGATTGTGTAATGAAACCAAAGAAACTTTAAAACATCTTGTTCTATTTTGCGTGGGTCTCACTGAGGATAGAACTCGACAATTTGGAAGCATCGCGTTGGAAAGAGCGACCTATCGTGTAAAAGACTGGTGGCAACTAATGTTTGATGCAACCGATCAAAGACTAATTTTAGCGTTAACTTTTTTCTTGGAAGCTATGGCATCACGACTTGAACAGCTGGAGGATGAGGGAACATACAACTTGGAAACTACGAGCGTGCCTCGTGTCTAATCACTGCTCCAAGTTTATGTCCCTGTGGTCGCATTTGACGTATGAAGTTGGGATCGATCGAATGTGAAGCTTTGTAACTCGCTTGTGTTTGTCTGATGGGTTATATCTTCCTTGTCTGTTTTTAAAGGTTTATTATAAACCGTATAAAAATTAAAAAAAAAAAAAAAAATTACATACAATTATGAAATCTTTCCTAACACTCACCCCTCCCAGACTAAGGACAGGGGGAACTAATCCACCCCTGGATGAGTTTCTTGTTCAGGTCTGTTAAACATTCTGGACAACCCATCAGCATTGCTATGTTGGACACCTTGCCTATGCTCAATAGTGAAGTCAAAGCCTTGTCGACTTATGGACCACCTAAGCAACTTTGGATTATCTCCCTTCATGTTCATTAGCCACTTTAAGGGCTTATGGTCAGTTTGCACAGTGAAGTGGGTCCCATAGAGGTAGGGCCTCAGCTTCCGTAGGGCACACACAACAGAGAAACATTATTTCTCTACTGTGGACCATCTAAGCTCTCTGTCCTTCAGCTGGCGACTAATGAAGCCAATAGGGTTTTCCTTACCCTTCTCATCTACTTGTGATAGTACAGCTCCTATCCCAGTGTCAGAGGCATCTGTCTGCACAATAAAAGGTCTTTGGTAATCAGGGGCCCTGAGGACAGGGGCCTTGCACAAGGACTCTTTTAAGCCATTGAAGGCCTTCTGACACTCTTCAGTCCAAGTCACCTTCTTGGGTTTCTTCGGAGTGGTGAGAGCAGTCACTGGGGCAGCTATGGTGCCATAGTCTTCCATGAAATTTCAGAAATATCCCGGGAGTCCTAAGAAGGCTCTCACTTGGGTCTGTGTAGTGGGGGTAGGCCAGTCTTGTACTGCTTGTACTTTACTCGGTAGAGGCTGTATCCTCCCTCCACCTACTTCATGTCCAAGGTAAACCACTGAGCCTTGTCCAATCTGGCATTTAATGGCCTTTATGGTCAAGTGGCTTTCTGAAGAGCCTGTAACACAATCCCAAGGTGTTTCACATGGTCTTCCCAGGTGGCACTGAAAACTGCTATATCGTCCAGATATGCAAGACAGAATTCATCCAACCCATTCAACGCATGATTCTGCAGCCTCTGGAAAATGGCAGGTGCATTCTTCAACCCAAAAGGCATTACCCTGAACTGGTAAAGACCTTCTGGAGTTGAGAACGCTGTCTTCTCCTTGGCATGTTCTGCGAGGGCCATTTGCCAATAGCCTGCAGTGAGGTCAAACGTGCTGAGGTACTTGGAGGCAACCAAGGTATCCACCAGCTCATCTGTTTGAGGCAAGGAGTGTGCATCTGTCTTGGTGACAGCATTCAGAGCCCTGTAATCCATGCTGAACCTCAATTCAGAAGTACCTGCTTTTGGAACCAAAACCACAGGGCTGGGCCACGGACTACTAGAGGGTTCAATCACCCCAAGATCTAACATTTGGTTGATCTCCATCTTAATGTAAGACCGTACTTTGTCTGACATCCCGTATCCCCTACCTTTGGTAGGTACACTGTCTCCTGTGTCTATGTTATGTTTGCACCAAGGTGTCAAACCAGGAGACTATGAAAACAGGGGGGGGGAAACTGCCTAAGCAAACTCTTCACCTCAGCCTGCTGATCAGAAATCAGGTGATGGGACACTCGGACACCCTCAAAGGAGCTATCTGCAGGACTGCTTTGAAACTGGTCAGGGAGAGGTTCAGACTCCTCTTCCTCAACATCTGAAGCCAATAGCAGTGCTGCTATTTCAACTCTTGGGATGAAAGCCCTCAGCCTATTTACGTCAAACACTTTTGGAGCCTGTCCAGGCCTTCAAAGGTCCACTAAATAGTTGTCCTCACCCAGGGGCTCCACCACTGTGTAGGGGCCTGACCATTTATCCTGTAAAGCTCTAGGCCTTATGGGATTTGTGATCAGGACTTGCTGACCAGGTGTGAAGTTGATGAGGGAAGCTTTCTAGTCATACCAATGTTTCACAAGGGCTTGTACTGCTTTCAACTTATCACTAGCCAGACCCATCAGGAGCACCATCCTTTTTCTGAGGCCTAACACATAGTCTACTATGTTGGTAGTAATAGGGGGAGTGGGCATCTCCCATCCCTCCTTGACGATGGCTAAGGGTGCCCGCACAGGGTGACCAAACAGAAGTTCGAAGGGGCTGAAGCCAATACCCTCTTGTGATACCTCTCTGTAGGCAAACAGTAAGCATGGTAAAAGAATATCCAATTCTCTTCTGTGAGGATCTTCCAGGGCCCCAATCATACTTTTTAAGGTCCTGTTAAACCGTTCCACCAGACCATTGGACTGGGGGTGGTATGCAGAAGAAAACGTGTAGGTGACCCCACATTCCTTCCACATAGTCTGCATATACTTCGACATAAAGTTGGTGCCTCTGTCAGACACAACTTCTTTAGGGAAGCCAACCCTAGTAAAGATGCCGAGTAAAGCTTTTGCGACTGACTTGGCAGTCACAGTTTTCAATGGGATAGCCTCAGGATATCTGGTGGCATGGTCGACCATTACCAGGATAAACCTATTGCCTGCGGATGTTTGGGGGTCAAGGGGACCAACTATGTCGATCCCTACCCTCTCAAATGGTACTCCCACAACTGGGAGTGGTACCAATGGAGCCTGGATTGTTGAACCACTCTTACCAGATAACTGGCAGGAGGCACAACTCCTGCAGTGACTTTCTACTTGCACCCCCATCTTGGGCCAGTAGAAGTGCATGGATAACCTTTGCTTGGTCCTCTTAATACCAAGGTGACCAGCAAGGGCACTTCATGTGCCAGCTGCAGGAGGAAGGGTTTTACAGCAATGGGAAAAAACAACCTCCTAGGGTCTCCTTCTGTAGACTCTGTGGGCTCACTATACAGGAGTCCACCTTCCCAATAAATCCAATGCTTCCCAGGAGGTTCACCCTCAAGCTGGGAGCAGGCTTGTCTCCTTAGGCCATCCAGAGATGGGCACTCATGTTGGCCTTTACTGAATTCTTCCCTGTCAGGACCACCTTCTACTAACAAATTGTTTAGTTCAGTATGGTCATTGGGCTCAAATACTTCAGGCATCACCAACTCCTCATCAGGTCCGGGTGATTGACCAACTACCTCCACCGCAGTGGTAGGTGAGTTAGGGGGAATATTCTCTTTCCCTCTTCTTGGTTTCTTGACTACTTTAGCCTTGGGTTTCCCCTTTGGCTGGGGCAGAGCATTGGTCTTGGCCAGTGCTGCCCTCGTTTGAGACCTTGTGCAGGGTCTGTCAGCAGTATCTACCACAAGCCCTAAAGCTCTGAGATCATTGCCCAACAAGACCTTTCCTGGAACACTCATCTGAATGCTCACTGGAATCTGACTGCTGTACCATTGATAGTAAGATTTACAGGTATTACTGGGAACATAAGAGGTGGGCCGTCAGCCAACTTAGTGGGCATCAGAGTAGCTCTGGCAACTTCCTCTGGGTCTACCAAGGTAGAATCCACTACAGTTCGACTGCACCCACTATCGCTAAGAGCTGGAGTATCTACTCCATTGATCAGCACACTGTCTTTAAAGTAGTGCTTGGAGTTATCTGGAATCCTAGCATAAGCCTCTGTGACTTTGGGCCCCAGGAACCCAGGGAAACTAAAACTACCTCAGCTTCTATCCCACTGAGGAAGGAGTCTGAGGAGAAGGATGCTCTGGTAATCTCTTCTGGCCTTCTCCTTCTACGAGGAAGATTAGCAGAGTGGACCCCCAAGGTTTTGACCTTACATCTGGGGTCCCCCTTCACGTGGTCAGTTGCTCCACAAGCAAAACAAGATCCATTGGGTCTGTTTACATAGGGAGGCTTATTATAACCAGAGTTCGGTTTCGGAGGCTGACCTCCACTACCCTGTGAGTTCTCTTGAGTCTTACCCTTATTTTTCTTTTTGTGGCCCTTTTTGGAAGAAGATTTATCAGTTTCCCCGCCCTCCTTATCTTTGGACTTTTTCCCTTCCTCCTGCTTACCAGGAGGAGTCTTGTCCTTATGGAACACTCGATGTGACACCCATAAATCTGCTGCAATAGCAAGCTTTTAAGGATCTATCTCCTCTGAATCTGCCAAATGCTGCTTAAGCTCAAGGGAAGAAGATGCAAAAATATGTTCCAGCATGACAAGACTTATCATACCTTCAAATGTAGAAACCTTATAACCTTCGACCTAGCCAGTCAAGTATTTTAAGGATTCAGTTACATAAGATACCCAAGTACCACCTTCTTTTTTCTTATACTCTCTGAATCTTTTTTAAGTATTGGGCAGGAGTCTTTCCAAACTTTAAAACGAGAGTCTGCTTCAACATTGCGAAATCTGCTCTCTCAGCTTTCGACATTTCCATAATGGCACTCCAGCCAAAATGGGGCAGTCTGATAAGTAACCAGGCAATTTTATCAGCATTGTCAACTTGTTGAACTTCACATGCATACTCAAATTTATTCAGCCAGTCCATAATGTCATTCTTTTCCTCATACACACTGTACAGATATTTAGGAAACCTTGGATGAGAGGAGGCCCTAGACCCATGTCCAGGACCCTTGGATCTATTGGTAACTTGAAGCTTGGACAGTTCCAAATGGTTATCCCTGTCTTTTTGTTTTTCTTCCTGTTCGATTTTTAGTTTGGCCATATTGAACTTAAGCTCCTTCTTCCTAAACAGCAGTTCTTGCTTCTTGAATTCAAGTATGGCCTCCCCATCAGCACTGGCAGAGGAAACATTGGACAGTTCATCCTCCCTGTCCTCATGGTCGTGGTGGACCAGTGCAGCGGCAGAACTGTCAGTTCCACCAGTGAGAGCAGCCCAACTCCTTCTGCACTGTCCTCTCAAGCTATAGCGCTAAGCTGAGCTTCTTGCCACGCCATGATTCTTTGGATCATTTCCATTTTGGTGCCTTGAGAGGAGACACCTCTCTCCTCACACATCTTTTTCAATGTTTCGGATTTAGAAGCATTTAAAGTTAACAAGGTACTTGTTTCCAAACTGTTAGATAGGACTATGGCCTTTAAAAAGTTCTACTATGACAATTCACTATGTGTCCTGGTAGGAATAACTTGAAATGCCTTCGCTCGTATGCAACACTGGATACCTTCAGTCCTATCGCACCACTGTACACCAATTTGTTAAAAATGGATTTCTGAACTCGGACCAGGAGGGGCAGAGGTTCAGAAGGCCAGCCTAGTTTCTTGGAACAGGGTAACCTCTGGACAAGCCAGACCAATCAGGGTAGCAATGGCGGCGGTCAAGACTAAGGGCCTCATCACAAGTTGGGCAGTAACGCTGGCGCTATTAGCGCCGGTGCTAATAGCCCCACCGCCAAACCCCCCGGCGCTATTAGTGCCGGATCACGGGTTTGGCGGAAGGGTTATTGCCCATTCCCCATTGGGCCCATTTGGGAATTCCTCATTCCCCATTGGGCCCAATGGGGAAAATTTGCGCTATTACCGCTGGCGGGGAATCCTGGTAATAGCGCCGAAAATTGGCATTTTGCCCCAGATTTTCCCCGCAGCTCAAAGCTGGGGGGAAATCCACCAAGGCCATGATCTGGCGGACCCTTAAATGCGATGGTAATAAGACCTCAATGAGCACACAAAGGGCCTCATTACGAGCTGGGCGGTAACGCTGGTGGTATTACCGCCAGTGGTATTAGCCCTACCGCCAAACCCCCCGGCGCTATTAGCGCTGGATCATGGGTTTGGCGGTAATGGAATTCCCCATTCCCCACTGAGCCCATTCAGGAATGCCCCATTCCCCATTGGGCTCAATGGGGAATTTTCACGCTCTTACCGCTGGCGGATTTCCTGCCGGCGGTAATAGCATGAATTTTCTGCGGATTTCCCCCAGCTCAGAGCTGGGGGGAAATCCGCCAAAGCCATGATCTGGCGGACCCTTAAATGCGGCGGTAATAGCGCTACCACCGCATTTAAGGGTTACCGCCAGACTTGTGATGAGGCCCAAAGCAAGGACACTTACAAATTACTCCAAAAAGGTGTTATATTAAAAATATGGACACATTTATTACAAGGACTTTGTAACATCGACCATAGCAAAGAATCACAATAATACTAAAGTAAACCAACACATCACAATCAATACAATATATATACAAGACCGAGGGGTCTAAGGAGTTATGAGCAAGTAATATGTAGACCACCTAGATGGGGAGGAAAACAGGCAGTGCAAGTAATCATTAGACCCAGTTCGACATCAGAAATACACCTAACTAGGAGGAAGTCCAAGCCCTATGAAGAAAGGAGCCTTATGCTCAAAAGTTCCTGCAGGCGCTGGTGCCAATGGATAAAGTAGGGTCTCTTCAAGGGTCTCAGGCAGTTCAGAAAGGTGAATGAAGCTATGCAGAACAAGTCCCCACTACTCAAGCAAGTCCTCCACTTGTGGGCAGAGGCAGGGTGAGAGTGCGGGATAGAGCCGCTATTTCGCAACAGCGGTAGAAAAGAAACGGGCTCCTGCGCGAGGGGCCACCGGTTGGGGTATGGACTACTCACCGGTCCCAGACGCAGGCAGACCCAGACTTCTCCAGTTCAGTTCACGTTGTTGGCAGGTTCGGCTGCGATTATCAGGACGTCTCGACACTGTGTAGATTCTGTGAGCAGGATGCAGGGTCGAGGGTGTCTGAAATGCAGTGGACGTGCACAGGTTGTTACCGCAGCAGGGCAACACGGCAACCGCATTTACTCTGGTCCGGGCGCACTCGTCTCACTTCAGACCTGGGAATGCCAAGTGTATGAAATTCGGTGTGAGGGTGCCGTGGACGCAGACCAAGCAGTAGGCCAAGTTTCGAGGGCTTTCCCGAAACGGCAGCAGTGACAGAGCAAAGCGTCCTGCGTAAGCTGGTCAGCCCACTGGTTGGCCCAGGGAAACTTCCGAAGAGGCTTACTTGCAGGGTTTGATGAAGGTGCCGGGAATAGTTGATCCCAATGGGTCGAAGCGGCTTCGCAGACCTTCTAGGACGATCAGATGCAGAGGGGTCTCGCACAACGACAGCAGTTCAGGGTGCCAAACCTTCAGCGGGTCACCAGCAGTTCCTCGACTCAGCTTCTTGGTGCAGGATACTTGGCTCCTTATCACTTGCTCGGTGTGAACTCAGGAGATCGACATGGTAGTGGTGTTTTCAGCCTCCTCTTATCCAAAGTTCCCTTCATGCCAAAACGGAGAGGACCCAATGGGAGATCTGCTCACAAACACTCACACCATATGTGGACCTATCACAGACCACGGTGGTCCCAGGCATTCAGGACACTCCAGACTCTCTGGCAGCCAGGATGTGTATTGGGAGCAGACATCCCAGCCCACATCCTGGAGGTACACACAAGGCATGCAGAAGCCCGCAAAAGCGTTGGGTTTCGCGGGAAAGTGCATGAGCAAATAAGGACTAACCTGGGTCGGCTCGACCTGGGGAAGGTGAATGGGCAAGATGGCCAAAAGACAGGACAAAGAACCTTGTGGCATGGCCATTTTGGAGCCAGGCCACTTATTTGTGCCAAACGTGGTAAGCGCAGTTAACATGGCGAAAATGGGTTCAAAACACAAGAGAAACAATAGCTGCCACCAGTCCTGTCCGTGGCACACTTGCACAGTTCATAATGAGTCCAGCGAGAGTTTCTAGGGCCTTTGGAATGACCAGAGACCCAAGAGCGCGGTAAAGTAAGTTACAGTGCACTCTTGTTTCATGTTGCACAAAAGCCTGCAACATGAGGAAAGGACTAAGGGAAACGAAGTCTCCCAGTACTGACTGTTTTAAGGGCATGTCATTTTCCCCATAAGAATTGAGCGAAAGCCCAGAGGAGTGCGGCAGAAGGCTGCGCTTCTCTGGCAAAGTCTAGATCAGGGTGTAAAAAAGCAGCAAAAAGTTTGGGGTTTGCCACATGGAGGGAAAATTACATACAATTATGAAATCTTTCCTAACAGTGACCATACTGCCATACTGCAGTATTGACTTGCCATATTTTGACCTAGCCTCAGCCCTTGTTAGGGAGAATTATCAGACATGTGCTTATTCCCTTCACCATAGAGACTCCCAGACACTTTGCTGGATTCTGTGGCCTTTTTATTTCCCTGGAGAGAGTGAGCCTTTTTTCCCACTCTCTCATTTATTTTGATATGTGTTTTACTCTTGTGTTCTTTGAATATGGAGTTTTAGATAACTCCATAGGCATGATCTTTTTATTGTTGTGTCACACAGCACCTTTAGTGCAGTAGCACAGGGTTGTCTTTTGGACTTTCCATGGTTCAAATACCTTCTCTGGGATGAACTACTGTTTCCCAGAGAATGTAAAGTTAAATTGACTTTACTAGACGTTTTAAATTCATAGACCCAGCACACACTATCTTCTTATAGAGTACTGGAGGGGTTACTTAGTATCCCCTATGTCTAAACACGCTTGTAGCTGTCAAAATCTACCTTTTTCTATTGAAAGAGCTGGTGGCAGTGGTGTTATAACAAACTACCATGAGTTTTCCTGACCGCGAACACCGGTAGCTAAAAATCGGGGCTGCCATGTTTTTCAATATGGCGCCCAAGACACCTCTGAAAAAACAGACTGTGGTCATCATTTTTCACCATTTCTTTGCGGAAAGGTCCTTCTGGTGTTTAACTCTGCATGCCAAACCAGCTTTGGTCCCTTTGTTGGTGAGCCTTTGGCGGGCTTCAGGACTAAAGTCCACCCATGGCGTCTGAGTGTCTGGGGTGGGCAGGAAGTGAGGGAGGTGCCCGAAACTCCCTGTACTTGGTCTCCTAGGAGACCCAAATGCAGTTTCACGTGATTGGCTGGCTTGGCTGGCTGACTGTACGGCAAGGACAGCCACCCTGCTGGGTGAGTGGCAGCTAGGCTGGAATGAATGGGAGAAAACTGTTTTAAAAGTGAGTCTCCAGGACTGGAAGGTAGAGTTGACCAATGGAACGAAAGAACCGAAGACAAGCTGGAAGAGGACGACTGCTGCAACCGCTGGACAGTTGGTTTGCACGGTGAAGCCCTAATGCACCTCTGAATCACCAGATCTCCATTCGACAGAGAAGCTCCTTCAAGGACGACTTCTTCCTTTGAGTTGGTGGGACCAATACGCTCACAAGACACCTGGATACCATTCTCAATGCTGGTTAAGTTTTAGCCAGGGAGAGGGAAACCAGTTTGTGTCTTGATGCAACGGCTACTGAACCAAAGTGACTCCATTTTGTTTGCTCCAACGATGATCCAGCGCAGTGCAGGAGTCCTCCGACGTCCTCCCTCTTGTCCCCATCACTGAGGCTCAGGAACAGCGATATCTGCAGGAACTGCCAGGAACCAATGTATTCAGCTACATCTTTTTGCTTCACTTTAAGGTACTGTGCCATCCGGTTGAGAGATCCTCCACTCCCAACTTGCAGGCCTAATCAGCTTGTGACCCAACATATCATTTGTTTTTGTCTACAAGGACTTCTTCATCTGTACCAGAACTGTGCAGTCCTATCCAAGAACACTAGACTATTGACTTTGGCCTAGCCTATTGAATTTAACTGACCCTCCTGGTACTTGAACCTTTGCATTATCTAACAAAAGTGTTTTCGAATCCATTGTACAAACCTCTGCCTTTTTATTGCTATTTTAAAGTACTGAAGTGCCATTTGGCCCTTTTTCAGGGGAGCTGAAACTGTCCCTACAACTAAGAGTTTTGTACTGTAGTATATTGGTGTTTTTAATATTGAGTTGATTTCTACTAGTGAATGTTTTCTTAATTATTGTGTAAATAAATGTTTAAGTATTTTTTACCAAGAAACCTTGAGTGTGTCTACTTGAACAATCATGATTGTGATACTTCTGTGTAACTTCCTTTACTGTTCACATTCTCTCTTGAGATAAGCCTGGCTGCTCAGTTTGTTATCAAAAGTATGTGGTACAGACTTATACCAAAGGTTGGTTTTTGCTTCACCTGTAGTCCTAATTGTGTGTGGTGTTCCCAGTGGGTACTGCATGCAATTCTGCCTAACAGCCCTCCAGTCCCAGACTCATACCTCAAACCCCACCCCTCCTTTTATTAAATTCCTCCTGCATCATAAATGTTTGTTATCCCACGTGCAACACTTTTTGCTGACAGCCCCCCCCCCACCTCGCCTCATGCCCCACGCAGAGAGGACTGGTGTGAAGATTGGTGTGAGGACTGGTGTGAGTCAATGGCTCTCATTCTAAGGTTGCCGGTCCGGTAAACTACGAGTTGTCTGACCTGGCGGGTGTATCAGCACCCTCGAGCAGATCATGTCGGATGTAATGGCACCATTCTGAATGGTGCCGGTGCATCTGACCTCCCCATTCCCATTGAGCCTGATGGGGCTCAAATGGGAATGGGAAACATTTTTTTCTGGCGCCCACAAGTGGTCAATTACTGGACACGGCAAAACTGGTTGGACCTCATCAGTAGGGTGGAGCTGTGCCTCTCTAAGAATAGTGAGCAAGGGATCCATGTCTGGATTCCCCCAGTAACTTAGTAACTTAGGACTAATGTCTGGCAGAGGGACTCCCAGGACCCCCCCTTGTTATTTTGCATATTTAAGTAAAAGGGGAATCCAGACATGGACCCCTTGCTCACTATTCTTAGAGAGGCACAGCTCCACCCTACTGATGAGGTCCAACCAGTTTTGCCGTGTCCAGTAATTGACCACTTGTGGGCGCCAGAAAAAAATGTTTCCCATTCTTAGAGAAGCACAGCTCCACCCTACTGATGAGGTCCAACAAGACCGAAACACGTGTCTGGGGTTGCTGTTGGTACACTTGTTCAGAGGAGAATTGCCTAGCATTTCAGTGCTGGACTACCCCAGGGCAGGACAAAGACTGATATGTTTGGGATACTTCTTCTCTGTGAAAGATAGTGATCTAAAGACTCTGGGTAAGTCTCTCATAACCAGGACTAATGTCTGGCAGAGGGACTGCTAGGATCCCCCTCTTGTTAATTTGCATATTTAAGTAATTTTTTGTCTCACCCTAACTTACATGGGGAATCCAGACGTGGACCCCTTGCTCACTATTCTAAGAGAGGCACGGTCCAACCAGACCAAAACACATGTCTGGGGTTGCTGTTGGTACTCTTGTTCAGATGAGAATTGCCAACATTTTCTGGCTGGACTGCCTCAGGGCAGGACAAAGACTGATATGTTTGGGATATTTCTTCTCTGTGAAAGATAGTGAGCTAAAGACTCTCGTTGAGTCTCTCGTAACCGGGGCTAATGTCTGACAGAGGGACTCCCAGGACCCCCCCTTGTTAATTAGGCCTGTCCTGGATCCATGTTCACTTTGTGACAGCTGGCAATGTCAATGTGAGACTGCACAGTCAACACTGATTTGTTCTCCCTGAAGCAAATATAATACTGCATGTGCTGCAGTTAGTATCTCTTTTGCCTTAAGCATTGGCTTTAAGCAGCACTCCTTTTACCTCTAATGTCCTGTGAGGAAATCACTGTTGCTATTCAGGAGTGCAGGGATAGGTATTAGGTGAAACTTCTATTCATGCCTACACTACTACTAAACCAGCAGTAATCACAATCATAAAGGTGGAGCAGGCACAACCCGACAGGTGCACCTCCTTTGCCCTTTGTAGAAACATGGGCTGAGGGCAGGCTACAATCTCCAGTTTGGATATATGATAACACATAAGTAGTCCAAACAACAACAGTACTGAGGCATGTGGGGTGATGGACTATGGAGGCTGACAAGTTTATATCATCTTTGGATAAACACTTTTATCAAAAGTAAGAACACCTATCTCTCCCTACCTCTAGAGGTGGATTTCCCTACCTCAACCTAATAGAACTCGGATACTTGTCAGGATGATATTCAAAAGAAACTGATATACTGTCCTATGTCCAAACAAACTACTATATCCCTTCCACTAAGCAAGTAAACAAAAAGCCCTTTGTAAAGTTCATATACAGAAACCAGGAGAATTAGTCCCTTCTCCTTGCCTGCTTGAAAAATATCCACAAACTAATACTTGATGGTTCTAGTCACAAGTTTTGAAAAGTCTCTTTAGTTCTTCCCACTGACTTTCAAACAATGTTGTCAAGACTTTATCCACTCTCCTCTTTGTGTTCAATACTTTGCTCACAATGTCACTTTCAGACAGTTATTTATCTTCTGGTATTCCTTATACGTTTTAAAGCTCCCACTGTGATGAGGGAGCTCACTCCTGAGGCGCTTTTCTAGCTTATGGTTTTGTAAGTTCATACTGCCGCGAGGAAAACCATTCTCAATGAAATCTTCATTCTTGGATACCTGTGTATAATTATTGTGATAAGAGAACACTCCCATATACCTCTTGAGTCTTGGTATCTTGGATATCAATATTGTGACAAGGGAGATCACTCCAGAGGACTATTTGACTCTTGGCTCTTTGGGGATCACTACTGTGAAGAGGGAGATCACTCCAGAAGAATACTTGACTCTTAGTTATCTGGGTATTACTACTCAGTTGAGGGAGATCACCCCTGAGGAATACTTGATTCTTGGTTCTCTGGGTATCATTACTGTAACAAGGGAGATCATTCCTGAGGAGTACTTGAATCTTGATTTTCTTCAACAACCCCAGAACCCAATCGGCTCTTGAACAGCTCCCGTTATCTCTATTCACTGGTTGCAGTTTTACTGGTTCTTCCGAGGGTCGTACCTCGAGGTTCCAGCCATATGCGTCCTCTGCAGGCGCCTTTACAGATTTTTCCTCCTCAGTGTGGCTCAGCAGAGCTTGTGCAGCAGTCTCTTCATCATTAATTAACCCGACGGTGCATCTCATAGAGATCACAACACCAACAATGTCCTTACATCTCCGGTCGCACTTCGAGTCTTGCAACGTCTTTCAGTGTCCTCTGATTTAGACATTCAGCTCTTCCTGCTTCCTCCTTCTTTCAGTCCTTCTTTAATGTTTACTTTGTATGACTGGCACTATCTCAGCACAGCATCAACGTTCACTGTTAAGGTCTTTGAGGTGATCTTTGTGTCTTTCAGTGGCCATCTTGTCCCAGTTGTTAGATTATTAATTTCACTAGTAGTGTGGATGTTTCCTTGGTTCACCTCAGTATTTTTAAAGAAAGTGCAAACCTCACAATAACACAAATTATTAGTTTCTAATTGTGAAAGGGAAGGAGTCAACAAGGATGCAGCATCTTGGGGCAAGGTTTAGGGATGTCTATCCTTGGTCGGCAGTCCCTATCCTCATGAGTGGTGTATCTCCCTATGAGATCCTCTGGATTTTTACCACCACTATTGGAATTATTGGCTAGTGGCCTCATCTCTCAAGCCTCAAACACTTTGGAAGGTTGCTCAAGAATATATTCTACAAATATATACACATATTCCAAGAATCTACTGCTTCAGATGGAGAGAACTTAGGTTTTATTACAAGGCTGTGTAAGTGAGCAAAAGTCGTAGGCCGCACACACAGCTCTGTCTTTTTAACCGATTGGACAACAAACTGAAACTCACAATGGAAATATTGTTTGCTTGATGAACAGAGACATCGAGGCCTATAAACAAAAAATTGTATCAGTGAGTCTGTTTATGAAGTGCTTACAAATTTTACCCAGTGTTCATTTGGCACACTCAGAAGCCTTATAAATTGCCAGTGTACAATACCCTGTTGATTAAGTGACCGTTCAACATTCCAGGAGGTAGCCATGTGAACAGCATTTATAACCTGTTTATGGGACGTTTACTAGGGGTAACAGGATCATGGACGATGTGGCTTTCTCATGGTCCTACACGCTAATCCTTTTATCTTCAAGCACATAAATGTATTATGCATGGCCTTATATCATGTTGGAACAATAATACCTGGGAAAGCATAGATACACAATTTTGAAACCACAACAGTGTAATGGAGTATATGAATTTAGTGATTTTGACTGGAAAGAATCTCAAAGACGACTGTATAGCTGTCAATCATGAATAATTTCTAAATGGAAAAACCATTTTGCCATAGTTTTAATTCCTGAAATAGCATGCAGAGATCAATATTACTTGGTCAACAATGGTCTTGTATGGATACACGTCCATTTTCAGCAACCCTTACCTTCCAATACTATCACGGTGATATATTTTGTGGATTCTAACATTATTGAAGTAAATCATGAACATCAGGTGCTGTTTGGTTAAATGTAAGAGGAATGTGAGAAACCAAAGTGTGTCTCACCTACCAGTCCCCGGGGATATCTCTCTCAGGTAGCCAGGGCATGGCCATCACCTTTGGATCCAGACCCTGGAGGTGGATGAGTGTGGGCCCCTGGGTGAGGGGTCTTTGGGCAGTGGCGGTGAGGCAACTGATGGTGAGACACAGTATTCCCCCCTTTCGCGTACCCATGACCCATCCTATTTCATAGGATTCTCATTTGTCCCAACTCCCCCCTCCCAACTCCTCCCTCCCTTCCTACACAAACACTGGGCCAAGAGAGGGTGACTGATAGTAAAAAAGGCTAGCCCTTATTGATTGCATCAGACATGTCCCACTAATCGGATCAGACAAAGTCAGGCACTTGACTTTAAGTGCATACATCTGATACCAATTAGCTCTCCTCACACGGTTATAAGAGGTTATAAGAGGTGGAACAAAGAGACACACTCTGAGCAAGGTCGAACATGAGCTTGAGCCGAACTTCCGGTGCAAAGGTGGACCTACTGGAGCAGAGCAACGGACCGAGGGACAAGAACAAAGGGTAGAGAACCCCAGGAGTTCCCTGCAGAAGGTTGTCACCACCGACAGGCCGCACAAGATACCTGGAAAAGGCCAAAGGCCAAATGCCAAATGCCAAACAAGAAGGACACCAACGACCAACCCGGGTGAACGGCAGAGATGATTCATGAAAAACTGCAAAGACAAGAAAGACACGCACACAGCTGGTGAGTTGGCAAGCGACATGAAAGATTGGTGTGTGTTAAGGAAAGATTGAAGTGGCAACAATATATCATACAAATTGAAGACTGCATGCATGTTGGGTCAGATGCGAAGAAAGGCAGACCTGTGAATGAACTTTGAAGTACTGATAGCTGTGAAACCAGTGATACTGAGTAACAGAGTGGTATGGCGAAAGGGAGAAGCCCACTCGAAGGTCTCAGTGAAAGGTGAAATGCTTTTAGCGATAAAGTGAATGAACTGTAAAAGCAAAGTGATCAAAATTAAGCCTGAGGGAAGGGGAGAGTAAAAGGTGAAGGTTGAACTTCGGTGCTTATGACATCAAACTACCCAAACCAAGAGACACTGGGGCAAAGAAGGCAAGAGTGTGATTTAAAATGGAAGTCAAAGTGGACAAGCAGAGGTCTATAGTAAAAAGTCACGCACATTCGAAAGTCTTCGACATCAAGGGAAAGGTCCAAGACCGGCTGAGGGAGACCAGAATTGTGATAAACTAGGTGAAGGGAACCCCTAAAGGATGTGAGTAAAGATTGGGGAAGGGAACCCCTGCAAATGTTATGCTTTGAGTGGTCTGAACCCGGCAGAGGGGGACCAACGTGAACTTTTGCTGTGAGAGGTTTGAGCCCGACAATGGGGGACTGGCGTGAACTTTTTGTTGAACTGTGTTTTAAAAACTGGAGAGAGAGTCTTTAACATGGAAGGCCAGGTGTGCCTAGATCTGCCTACGTGTTATGAAACAGAGCCAGTGTGAGTCATCCTGCCTACGGGGATCACTTTAATGTGTGCTCTCTAACATGGGGAGGAGAGCTGACTCAGACACCTTTACTCTTTATATTTAAACACTGACTTTTCTTTGCATACATATTCTCCTTTACACACTTTTTGTGCCACTAATAGGGCAGGCATTAGGTTTTGTTAGTACACGCCATTTTGATTTGATGGACTCAACTAGAAATGATGTATTTATTATTTGATGGTTGACGCTACTCCCGTCCTAGCTATAGCACAAAATAGGAGTTTCTCCAACCCCATTGAAAACTTCAATAAAGGTTTTATAAATTGTACCTTTTGCGTTAGTGTCATACTTGTGATACCATGCCTCCCTTACATGATGGACAGGCTGAAAATAACACACTTCTTACAAAATGACAGAAATGTCAGAAATCATATAGTAGGTGATTTTTCCTCTTACAAAATACCACATAGGCATATAGGACCTACACCCAAAGTGCATGTCATCAACACTGATCCTCATACAATTTTCGGTGATTACTGGATAGGAGTTTTTGAGGATGGCACCACTTATCTTTTTTTGTATTTATGGACTGCCCCCAGTAGAATCCGCTCCAACAATAACATGTCATGCAGTGCAGCAGGAAAAAAGATACCTCACCTTAAATAGTAATCTAAATTGATGTAACACTTTTTGATTTTTTGATAAATCACAGAATTTACATAAACTTACAGAATGTGGGTGCCTCGGGGTTGTTATTATTCATGGTTGATGTAAGAGTTTATGACATCTATATAATATAGAAAATACATATATCAGAAGAGTGAACCATACAACACATTAAGATAAGGAGAGAAGAGAGAGAGAGAGGGAGAAAGTGTGTGGTTCTAGTGATGAAAGTGTGAGGAAGGTTAGGGAAGAAGGAGGGAGGAGTTGACAGTGTCACATGTTATTGAGGAAAGAGAGAAGACTAGAGATGGAGGAGAGAACATAATAAGGAGAGGACAAAGGGTATGGTATTGGTGAGGAAAGAGTGAGGGAATTAGGACAGCAGGCGAGACAAGTAGGGAGAATACATTGGTGGTGGTGTTAGTGATGAATGAGGCAAGAACAGAGATTGAGGCAAAAAGATAGAGCAGGATATGATAATGGGTATTGTATTGGTGAGGAAAGAGGGATTTAGGCAAGAGAGAAGAACGAAAAGGAGAGAGGATATCGTAAAGAAAGCCAACTGCAATGCTTTTTGGTCCTGCATAAAAAAAGAAAACTTAACTAGAAATGTTAGGACTACAAGGTATTGATGAAACGCACCTCATTAGGACACTGCATTGGATTCATGTTGCAGGATTGTTGACATGGATTTCTAGTACAAAGAACTAACTTTACTGGATTGTCTTCTTAGACACTTCTGCAATGGCACAAAATGGAGGCCAACCAATCATGACAATACACTGTTCCTTATTAGAGGAGCCACAGCCATCCTCAGCGTCCCTCTTATTGAATAAGCTTGATAAACAGAGGTTAGTTCAGAACAGTGTCCGACACCCATGAACACACAAGTAGGGGGTGAGCAAAATCTTTGCCCGCAAACTGAATAGTGTGGAATCCGCACTGGATTCCACCTCCTCCTGATCTGAGAAATCAGCATTACTTTCCCGCCACCACTGACATTTATCCTGTTTTTTGTGGTTTCACACAGTGCATGGAATTTTGTTCCCATGTTAGTTTGGTGTTGTGCTATGACAAACTTCTCCCTGGTCTTTTTTTCTGATCCGTACTATGTTCGTGCCACGAGAAACTTTTAGCAGCTTTTTTTTCGATCCGTACTAGCTTCGAGCAGCACACAAGTATCTTCGGGTGGGTCTTTTTTTTTCGATCAGTGGTAGTTTCATGCAGTGGCACGATAAACTTTGTCTGCTTTTCCATGACCCATGGTAGTTTCGCAATGCAGCTGCAGAAATTTCACACAGCTTTTTCGTTTGATTCGTGGTAGCTTCACACAGCGGAACGAGAAGCTTCGCCCAGTATTTTTGAACTGTGCTAGGTTTGCGCAGCAGCAGAAGAAACTAAGGGCAGCTTTTTTTGTTTGTTTCATGATAGGTTCACAAAGCAGCATTATAAACTTCATGCCACTCTTTTCTATTTGTGCTAGGTTTGTGCAGCAGTACAAGGAACTTCATGTGCTTTTCCATGATCTTTGTTAGTTTTGTGCAATGGCACGAGAAACTTTGTGCAGTTTTTTAGTTCGATTCATCGCAGGTTCACAGGCGTGCTAGGTTCGTGCAGCGGCATGAGAAACATTACACCGTATTTTCAAACCGTGTTAGTTTCACTCGGCGACATGAGAAAGCATGAACAGCTTTTTTGTTTAATTTGTTATAGGTCCGCACAGGGGCACTGGAAACCTTGTGCTGCTCTTTTCAATTCATGCTAGGTTTGTGCAGCAGCACGAGAAACTTTGCATGGCTCGTTTCAGGTCATGAGACATCAGATGAAACTTTCTCTGCTCTTTTTGCTATGCAGGGGTGGCAAAACAGATTGCTTATGCTGTTGGCAGGACAGAATTTCACAATTTTGCCCTGCCCTATTCACAGGAAGGAAAAACATATGTATTTGAACGTTGCTTGCTCAAAACCAGCAAGCCAAATATTCCACCATCCATCAGCAGCATCGGGATGATTGGATTAGCTTGGTTACACAATGGAATAAAACGGACTTAGAATTAGTAAAGCTAATTTGTAAAGTATTTTATGGTTGTCTCACAGGGCCACCTTGTGGCTATTGCAAGCAATTTAAGAAAACTACCTTGAGTTTTTTAAAGCTGCATTGTAAAATACATTTTTAGGTTGACCAACAGTGCCACCTTGTGGCTATTACAAGCAAAGGAATAAAACAGACTGAATTTGTAAAGCTACTTTGTAAAATATATGCCAAATGTGTGGGTGTTATAGACTGAATATTTTAAACCAACGATCTTATAAAATAAAAAATGAAGAAAAAAAAATACATGCAACCTGTTTGGAACCAAGAAAATACGCGGAGCCCTTCCAACACCATGTAACAATCAAACACTACTACAAATTACACATGGCATAAGCGGATACAAAAAAGATATTGCCAAGACACATATTTTAGGTACAAAGCCCAAACCTTAAAAAATGTGCATTTTATTTATTCATGTTTTTTGTAAGGCAGTACAGGATTGCCACATCACATATATGCACTGTTGCTTGTTGGGTCTTGCTCTTCATGATCATCTCCTGATGACTTCTTTACCATGAAGTAAGTGTAGAATAAAGCATGTGTATATATGTTTGGGATACTTCCCATTGGAACCCACTGGCAGGCATAGTGAAGAAAGAAGGTAATATATATTCCACTGGCTGCCTCCAGTGACTGTGGGCCTTGTCATGTGTTATATACTAGAGTTTGTCAATTTATATTTTAGAAGTGGTGCCATCCTGAATAATTCCTATCCTGTAGTCACAGGGATTTATATGAGGATCAGTGTTAATGACAAGCGCTTTTGGTGTAGTTCCTACGTGCCTCTGTGGTATTTTTAAGAGGCAAACACGCCTACATAGTGATTCTTCACATATTTATGCCTTTGTAAGAAGTATGTGATAACCAGAGAACTGCTGGGAAGAGGACATATTCTTCCCATACTCCTAAGTGCTTTAGAATAAGGAAGAGGCCATTATCAGTAATGTAAGAGACCAGGGGGGGGAGGGATTGCCCTTACTGGCACATTTTGTCGGCATATCATGCATGCAGGAATAGCAGCCATCTTAGAAATTAGCAGCCATATTGTAGCCTACAGCTTAAACGTGGTGCGGCAGACAGCACCTCAGGCCTAGGCCGTGAACATGAGCTCAGGAAATTTTGATCCTCTGGTTGCTGCTAACTTTCAACCAATATCACTTCTTCCTTTTTTTATGAAGCTGCTGGAGTCCCTGGTTGCTTCCCTGCTTCGACGGTTTTTTGAAGATACTTCTCTGTTTGATGCCTTTTAGTCAGGGTTAAGACCTGGTCGAGGTACCAAAAGGGTTCTGGTCTATGTGCTGGATGATCTAATGCTGATTTTGGATAAGGGTGGAGTGGCGGCACTGATCCTACTGGATCTTTCTGCTGCATTTGATGCTGTTGACCACTCCATCCTGATCAAGCGCCTCTGCTGCTGGGATTGCTGGTCCTGTTCTTTCATGGTTTCATTAATTTCTTTCTGATCATTTGGAGTCGCTATCTCTGCAGCCTTTTCTCTTTGCTGTTTCTGATTTGCTGTGTGGGGTTCCTCGGTGCTCTGCTTTTTCACCTACCCTGTTCAAAATTTACATCCAACGTCTTGTTGCTCTTTTCCGCTCCCATGGCTTCAGATGATACTCTTACGCTGACGATACTCAGACTTTAGTTTGGCTGGACCTTCTCCATCCTGCAATGCCACTCAGCTGAGAGAGTGCCTGCAGGCAGTTGGGGGCTGGATGAGCAACAATTAGCTTAAATGGAATGGGGGTAAGTCTGAGGACTTGGTCGTTGGCTCTGCTTCTGTCACTTGTCTTTGGACTTCATCTTTTTGGTACTCTTCCTTTGGCACTTTTCCTGTGGCTGTGCCTGTTGTAAAGAATCTTGGTGTTAGATTATCTGCCTCTCTCTCTATGTCTTCAAAGATCCGCTCAGTTTGTCAGGCGGGTCATTTTCAGCTGAAGATTCTTAGAAAGGTATTGCAGTATATCCGTTATCATCTTCGTGCTCCGGTGATTGCAACCTTAGTCCTTAGTCAGATTGATTACTGCAACTTACGATTCCGGCGGCAACCGCAGTGGTAAAACCGCCTGGTTACTGCCGGACTCATATTACCATTCCCATTGAGTGCTATTGGGCTCAATGGGAATGGGGATCATGGAAACACCGGCAGCATCTCGTAATGCTGCTGGTGTTTCCTCGTCCGCCTGCAGGCGGGTGGTGTTAAACCCGCCAGGTCAAACCTGGCAGGAACATCACCTCCCGCCTGCAGGAGTTGTGATCGCCCGGCATGGAAACAACGGTGGCGGCGGGTTTACCCGCTCCCCCCAGGGGAGCACCGGAGACCCAAAGTGAAAGCCAAGGCAGGCAGAAACAACGCGGTTGTGTTTCTGCCTAAATCTGCTTTCCCATTTGGGGCTCTCGGGGCCCCCCTTGGGGAGCCCGAGAGCCCCAAATGGGAAATCAGCTGTAGGCAGAAACACTGCGGCATGTAAACACAACCTCGTTGTGTTTCTGCCTGCCTTGGCTTTCACTTTGGGTCTCCGGTGCTCACCGGAGACCCAAAGTGATAGCCACAGCAGGCAGAAACACAACACGGTTGTGTTTGAAAACGCTGCGGTTTTTCTTTCTGAGTTTCTCAGGCTCCTCCGAGCCGGAGGAGCCTGAGAAACTTGGAAAGAACAACCGCAGCGTTTTCAAACACAACGTTGTATTTATGTTTGCGGTCGCTTCAAAAGCGACCGCAAACATAAATACAACGTTTTTAAAGCTGCGGTTTTATTTCTAAGTTTTCCGGGCTACTCCAGCCCGGAAAACTTTGAAAAAAAAACACAGCTAGTGCTTATTTTTAAAAAACAATAAATAGCACTTACCGAGATTCAGCTTCAGCTTTCCTGCTCTGGTCTCCGGTCCCCGT
Organism: Ambystoma mexicanum; assembly: GCF_040938575.1. NCBI lineage: Eukaryota > Metazoa > Chordata > Amphibia > Caudata > Ambystomatidae > Ambystoma > Ambystoma mexicanum. The sequence goes on along the minus strand of NC_090921.1, from coordinate 1,203,246,947 downwards.
CCTCCGCGTACAGCACCAATAAAGGAAAAGCCACCCAGCGGTAGCTTTTGTTTACTACAGCTGGCTGGCTTTTCCTTCATTAGTGCCGCAAAAGCAAAAGCCAGCACAGGCGGGTATCCATTTCACAAAATGGATGCGCCCATGTGCTTGCTTTTGCGAATTTTGAGCTTGAATAGCTCAAAATTTTACATAGGAAGTTTAAAAAAAAAAGTGCTAGTATTTTTTTTTTATGTTGCCTATCTATTTTTTAAATAACATTTTTTGCTGGAATATCCCTTTAAAAAGATTCCTGAGATTCAGACCTATTCTAGGAATAAACCACTACTTCCTTCTTCAAGTGCCTATAATTGGGACCAAGCCTGATTTGCATATGGCCGTTCCCCTTTTGTAATGGCATAGCAGGCAAAGAGCGATGGTCTGGATGGTTGTCCAGAGCAATGCCAGGGGTTAAGATTAATTCTAAACCTTCCATCTATAACCTCTTTTGTTTTGCTGTAGAATGAGTGTAGACGCTCTACAGAGTACTTCTGAAAAGAGATAATTGGGCTTTGAGGGTAAGTCTAAGGCACAGCTTATAGCTGCCTGTGTGGATTACCAGACTGATTGTAATACTCTTGATGAAGTGGGAGAAGATTCTTATGGGGACTTTGCCCCAGGGTTATTACAGATTCTACTGCTGGGATGGCCACCTCTCCTGCCACTTCTATTCCCAAACCCAGCATTGCTCTTCAGGGGGATGCCCTGAAGCTTGAACTTGTAAAATTGGATCTATTAAGAGAAAAGTTAGCCTTTCATTACAACAAGTTGGAAACAGAAGCTGAGTCGGAAAAGGAGGAATTGGCACAGGAAGTAGTGCTCAAAGACAGAGACACAGAACATCACAGACTGCAACTGGAGATAGCTAAGATGGATACTTCAGCTAGACCAGTTGATAGTGTCAGGTCTTCTGCTACCAAGTTTAAGAAGGATTGTGGAGAGTTCTGATTTTCTCCAATGTATAGAGGCATTTTAGATGGTTTGTGATATCCATGATGCTGACCATAAGGATTGGGCTGAGTGTTTATTAAGTAGAGTACCTCAGACTGGTTATGACTGTATTCTGAAGCTGAGTGTGGAAGAAAGAGGCGAATATCAGTGTGTGACAGTTGCTTTGGTAAGACACCAACCCAGTACCTTAAGAGGTTCAGGGAACATAAGAGCAGAGAGAATGTGTCTGGGTTGACTTGGTGAGGCATCCCCATATGATGTTGATTGATATATATGAGGTCCTTTGTTGAGTTATCTTACCTCTGAATTTTTTTGCATTTTTCTGAAGCTTGTTAACTAGACCTGTGTCAGTACATTGCTGACCAGAACATTTTAGATCTGTTTAAGTGGACAAGGCTGGCTAACAAGTGGGTTTCCCATTGGGAGTCCCCAAAGGATCCCAGTGGAAAGGACAAAGAAAAGGGATCGCTCAGAAACCTGAGGAGCCCAAAAAGCATCCACAGTCAAAAATACCAAAATGTCCCTCTCCTAAATTCCACAAATGTAGTGGGGATAAGTCTAGTGGGGGTGGGAGTACTGTTAGTAGTCCCCCTGCTGCAAAGCAAACTCCCAGTGATTCTAATTCAGTTCCTCACACACCTGCCACTTGTTGGAGATGTGGGGCCAAGGATCTCAGGAAGGGTGACTCCAGTTCTAAGGGTAAGGCACTTGGAGTCAAGGCTGTCAGCCGGACCTATCCTTACCCTATGCCTGAGGTGGAGGCCACTGTCCTCCCCCGGTCCCCAGGAATCACATTTGGTGTTGCTGCAGAGATTTCCTTAGTTTCCCTTGGGACCAGGGATCAGTACTCCGTACTCAGAACTACTGAATACTATCCCACTGAATATCTAGAGATTTTTGAGAAATGTCTTCATTAATGGCCAGCCGTCAGCTAGTTAAGAGACACTGTGTCTAGCATGACAGTGGTGGACAGGATCCTGCTCAGGGCAGAGGACTATGTAGGTGCTCTTCTAGGAACCACCAGGTTAGCTGGTCAGCCTGCCAAACGTCCCCCTCTACCATTAGTCACCATCCAGATTGATGACAAGACAGCCAAACTACCTGTAATTGTACAAGACAATGGAGGTCATTAAAGGTTTGCTGGTATCCCGACGATAATTATGGTAATTCCACAGGACTCCAATATGGGGATTGCAGGTATTACCGTCACTGCTATTTCCAGTGCCAGTAATACCATAATTTCTTTGCCAGTGGGGGCTGATTTGCCCTCAGCTCTTGACTGAAGGTAAACCAGTTAACCCCCACCAGAAAATGTGTACTTTGACAGTCCGGAAAAGTGGCGGTATATGGGAATATCAGCACTTTATTTCCAGATGGGCAGGGTCATAATGAGGCCCAATGTGCCTGCCCAGATGCTTTTGGTAAATGCCCTAGCAGAGTTGGGGTTGTTTTCTGATGGGCCACCCCTGGCTGCTTCAGGCCAAACAGGGTCTTACTGATAGTCAGTGAGATCCAAGGCAAGAAGCAGGAACAAGAAGGACACCTCTGTCAAAGGGGCCTCTTATCTACTGGCTGCTTCAGCAGTGCCCACTGTGGACCAAGCTCCTGAGGGACTGAACCCAGTGTTAACCCTAGACTCAACTCCTGAAGGGAAAGAGCCCAAGGACCCTCCTCAGGTAGAGGTATTCAACCCAGAGGATCACTCTAACCTTCAATGCCTGCAAGCTGAAGGGAGACCCTCTAGCAGGAATCTTTCTAAGGGTCAAAGAGAGTGCCACTCTCATGGGGGTATGAAAAGACAGGCCCAGGCACAAGGTGAAGTGCTGAGGGCTTTAAAGATTTATTGGGATGTTAAGCTCCTTCATTTTATACCCACCGAGCCAGTACCTGGCACAATTAAAAAGTTGGTTGTTCCCCAGGTTCACAGACCCTTCTTTTTGCATTTGGCCATGAGGTGCCCCTGGCCGGTAATGTTGCCACTAAGAATACCAAGCATAGGCTCTAAAGCCACTTCTACTGAGGATGGGAGTAGAAGTGGAAGCCCATTGTAGCACTTGCCCCACTTGTCTGTTGTCTACAGGATTGGAGGGCAGTGTCATTGCCCCACTGCAGCCTTTGCCAGTGGTTGTCACACCCTGTGAGAGGGTAGGCATCATTGTTGATGGTCCCTTAGACTCTCCTACATCAGGTGGACAGAGTTTAATCCTGGTAGTTGCTGATCCACCCACCAGGTTCCCTGAGGCTATTCACTTCAGACAAAAACTGCCAAGTTGGTTGCCAGGGCTCTCCTGGGAAATTTTACCAGACTGGATTTCCCTAAAGAGGAAGTCTCTGACAGGGGATGCAACTCCATGTCTAGTTTCATGCAAGCAATGTTAAAGGAGTATGGTGTAACTTGCTAGTTCTCTACATCCTACCACCCCCAGACCAATTGTCTGATTGAGAGATTTAACAAAATTCTCAAAGGCATACATTGTTAGTGCTTTGGAAGAGCCTCTGGGAAGGAAATATGGCCCATCTATTACCAGGCCTTCTGTTTGCCTATAGAGTGGTACCATAGGAGGTTGTTTAGTTCTTCTTGTGACATCCAATGAGGGGTCCCATTGCCTTAGTTAGAGAAGGCTTGAAAGCCACCCCTGCATGTCCTGCCAAGCAAGTGGAGGGCAATGTGTTAGGCCTCAGAAGGAGGATGGCACATATGATGGGCCAGGCATTAGAACATGTCAAGGCTACCCAAGAACTGAACAAGTACTGGCATGACCTTCAAGCCTCACAGGTGGACTGGGCACCAGTAGAACCTTGTTATTGGGCACACCAAGCCTTGAGCTTTGGCAGACAGGTGGACTAGACCCCTCAGAATAATCTCCAAGATGGGCAAACTCAACTATCTGGTTGTCATGGGTACCCCTGGGGTAGCCCATCAGGTCTTCCATTTTAACGGGCACAAGCCATAGCACAGAAGAGAGGAAGTCTCATGCCTTCTGCTAACTTCAGGGCAACAACCGGTGAGTCAGCCTAGAAATGGGGACACTGGGCACGGCAGACAGACTCTCAAACCTGTGAGGGAATTTGTTTTGAGTACCGATGTGATTGAAAGCAAGTACTTGGTTTTAGGGGGAATTCTCCAAAATGGCGAATTTCCCTTACCTACTGAGTCCCTCAGCAGCTTTGCTGGATTTCTTGGATTTATCTTTTTACCTAGTAAGAGTGTGAGCCTTTTTTCCCACTCTTACATGTGTTTTGTTGTGTGTGTTTTACATGTTAGTGTTCATAGACTGTGGAGCTTCCCCTTCTCTATAGGCATCATCTTTTTACTGTGTGTCACACAGCACCTTCAGTGCAGTGACACAGGGTTGTCTTTTTCAGTCTTCCCAACTCCGACTCCATTTTCTGGGAATGACTACTGTCTCCCAGAACATGTAAAGTTGTCATTGATTTTATTAGTCTTTTTTTACTCATAGAACTAGTACAAACTATCTTACATAGAGTTCTGGAAAGGGTTAATAGGTATCCCTTTTTGTCTGTTTCTCATGGAACATCGATTTGTTCCCTTTTCATTAAGATTTGGCTGGTGGCAGTGGTAACCACTCTATTTTTCCTACCACGGTTATCTTAAATAATCCTGGTATTGTTTTAGGCTATCTTAGTAGCCTCGAACTTAAACCCGCTGGACCATATTTACTTTTATAAGGTTCCGGCTGGGTTTATTCACCATTTCTTTTTGTAAAAGTTGTGCTTGTGTTTTTCTCTGCACGCCAAACCAGTTTTGATTCCTTGGTTCGCCGTCCTTTGGCGGGCTTCTACACAGAAGCCCTCCTTAGGCGCCTGAATATCTGAGGGAGACAGGATGTGATATGATTGCCTGTGGTGACTGTCCTGGCGGGACAGCCACCCTGCTGTGTGATTGACAGCCAGGCTGTGTGAATGGGGGAAAACTGCATAAAACGCAGGTCTCTGGGACTGAGAAGGCAGAGTTGCCACTTATCGAGAGAACCGAAGAGAAGCTGACAGAAGACGACTCATAACACGACTGAACCTCCCGGTGAAGCCCTGCTGCGGGTCCGAATCTCCAAACTTTGATGACAGGGAAGATCTGCAAGGAATCTTCTCCACTTGAGCTGGTGGGAACAACCGGTTCGCCAAACAGCAAGCCAGGCCTCCCTCCGATTTTGCTGTGCACAGCTACAGTGCATAGCCAGGAGGCTTGGACCGTGCTTGGGTTTTAAGGAGCGCACCTTTTATTCATCGCTTTGCTCTGCTGCTGGTTTCTTTCCTAGGCAGTGCAGGACCCTCCGGTTTCCTCCTTCTTGTCAGTCCGACAATCGTTTCAGGAACGGTGAGCCTGCAGGACCTGTTAGGAACGTCTGCCGCAACTACAGCATTCTGCTGCTCTGAAGGTACTGTGCTAACACGGTTGTTCGTTTCATCCAGCCGCGGTGAAAGTGTGTGAAATATTTTGCCAATCCGTGTGCTTCTTTATTCTTTAAAGTAACTTTTCGTCTGACCAACTTTGTTCTGAACTCTTGGCAAACACTTAACCGCGCACTACCCTGAAATGTGTGATCCTCTGCAAAGACTTTGGTCCATTGACTTTGGGCCAGCCCCCTCAAATTTGATTTCCTCACTGTAGTTCCTTTTTCTAGATTGCCCTGCTTACTTACTTGTCGGTGCTGCTCAATTTCTGCCTAACTTTGTCTTTCCCTCCCTTTTAAATTATTGGAGTGCCATTTTGCTCACACTTCATTTTCAGCCTAACTTGTCCAGAATCTATTGGGTGTGATGTGGTGCAGTAAGATTGTGATCTTTCAGCTGCTTGATAACAGTGAAATGATTAATAACTGATGTGTATATAAATGTATATTCTTTTACTCAAAAACCTTGAATCAGTGTTTGTTTGAATCATAGTAATTGATGTCATTTGTGTAACTATTGATACTGTTCACTTTACTCTTGAGATAAGTCTGGCTGCTCAGCCATCGCTACCACATTACTGTGTAGTACAGGCTTGTACCAAAGGTCAATTTGTACTGTCACTTGTAATCCTAATTGTGTGTGGTGTTCCCAAAGGGTACTGCATATAATTCTTCCTAACACTTGACACTGGGAAATCAGATGCTGGTAACATTTTACGAGTCTGGCGGCCGATGACCTAATGTCATTCCAGCCCGAGATTTATGTGCATGGATCCACCTTTCCAAAAACTGATGTGCAATCATGCAGCAAGGGAAAGATATGCGCTTTCACCTGGTACACAATTTATTATTTGGATGGAAATAACATCCAATGTTGAGTTCCTTAATTTCGCATTGGACTTTTAATCTCTATAAAGGTTTTCCTAGTTGCATGTGCTGCTGTGCTGAAGTCTAGGTATATATGAATCATTGTATTTTTAACAGTATTTCCCCAACATCCATAGCCATCTAAGTATAGGATCACAGCCACTGTAATTAAATATTCTGGCAATGATCGGCCTCTTGGTCCCAAAAACTGGTGCCCCATCTCAATCAGTAAGGGCAGAAATAATACCGGCTTTCCAAGGATGTCAGGGAAGATTTTCTCCATAAACATCTCCATTGGACCTCTCACAGCTGTCTTTACAAACCCCTGAATGAGAATATTGTTTATGTTAGGCTGTAACTGCAAGTCTTTATTTCAGGACTGAACAACGGCAATAGCATTTTTCAATGTTTGCCAAACCAGTACTCTGTTCTACTTCTGCAACTCTGCTGTGGATTTGTAAATGTGTATGCTAACTGGCCCCAAATGTGACCGATAGTGTGTCTAGTTTTGGATCCATCACAGTTATTGTGCCCATCAGTACATGCAACATGGTCTTCAACTCTGCATCTCGCTCTATAGGGTCCGAGGATACCAGTATGCATGAGGGGAAACATGCTATGGTCCAATATCACCTGCAAGGATTGAAACAATTATCAAAACATGATTAGATCTCAGCCTTTACAAATAATCCTGAATGTGTACAACTGCAAGGCCAGTGCTATGGCCATGTATGGGGCCACCTTGTTGGAGTTTTGGATGCAAATTGCTACACCAAAAACTCCTAGGTTTGCCATGCTCTGCATCTAACTATTGTGTTCACTTGGAACAGGGATTAAACTTCATCGAAAATTCGGTGAAGCTACTGCCCACTCAACACTGGCTCAGAGTGTGGTAGGCATCAAGGGAGGACTTAAGCAGAGTATTACAAAGGCTTTAATTACCAACGTAGTGCAAATGGAATAGCATGGCTCCAGAATGTAAAATCCCAGCTAGAAAAAAATAATGCAGGAACTAATTTTGCAGCTCCTCCCACCCCCATCCTGGAACCCAACGTTTCACACAATGGAGCAGACTGCTGGTAGCACATATATCTCTAATTGCAAACATGTAGTTTTATCTACTGGCCTTATGCAAAATTACTTTCTGTGGTCCAATCACGGTCATGAAAAAAATGCCATTACAAGGGCAAGATTTAACTGCCTTCTAAGAGCGGTCATGGCGAACTTTTCCAAGGAACCAGAAGACACAATCTTACTTTGCTGTGCACTGGCAGGGGATCTAATGCATTTTGTATTTTTATGGCCTGCTTACAAAGATATCAGAGCAGGGACGCTGAAGCCAATACTGAGGGAAATGATTTTCACGCAATGCCGTCCGGCACTAGTATACCGGCTTTGGGTAGACACACCATCAGTGAGTTCGTCCCTTTTATCATAACTGTCAGAAAACGTTTATTGTTGTCCTAACCCGTAATTTACTAGGTGTCATTGGAGGCTATTGCACACCCATGTTTTTTTTTATTTTTTTATTTTTTTTATTTTATTTGGAGTGGGATAACTAGTTAATGTGACTATTTCATGATTGAAAAGAAAGTCTAATGGGTTTCTCTTTTTATGATCGATATAAACTTTTTTTGTTTGGATTGATTGCGCCTTTATCCTAATCTGTTTATGTAAGATGTACGATCTAGCACTTGATGATTTTATACGTGATTAATGTAGTACCATATTGTGCTACCTTGTGTTTAACGGGAAGTATATAATTTCACTCTTGGAGTGAGACAGAACTCTGTCACCCAAAACTTGTCAATTAAAGTCCAATTATGTTTATCAACGTACCTGTCAAGTTGACATTTTAATGGTTTTATAATGCATGTTATTTTATGTCTTGGGTGTATATATACGTGACATCGCTTTTATGAATGACTAGCAAACACTACTCATAACCCGTACTGGTACTGTAGACAGACATGATGACACTCATCAATTGTTGAAAATTAATGATCCTGTAGGTCGCTGCTCTGAGTCGCTTATCGCTTGATGTGCTTTGCACTCTGCAGCAAATTGCACTGAGAATGGGAGCGTGTTGGCTGGCGTGTATTCCAGAGCAGACATGGAGAGGAGACGAGAGTAGGTGTGCTGCAGCACACTGGGACCTTCAGTGCATTCTCCCCAATTGTTGCCTCACCTTGGCGCGGTGTGGTGCTTTGCAGGGCAACTATCTTAGAAACAGAAGTTCCTAAGGGCTTGAAATATGTCTTTCAGAGAGTTTTGTTCCTAGCATCGAGACACTTAAAATTAGCCTTGTCTGGTCCTTCTATGACCACATTGATGTTTCGCCAATTCCAGGCAGCCATATCATGTGCGAAACCGCTGAAATCCAGGTAAAGGGGTGGGGTGTCCAAATGTCATGTAGATAGACACCATGTAACCATTTTACTGTGCATTCAAAGCCCAGAACGTTCGCCCCGTTCTTTCACTGATGGTGGTTACCATGGCGACGAGCAAAGCCATTCTCTGTTCGCAACCAGAGGCGTATGACGCGCACGTCAATGAGTCACATGGTTTCCTGTCGCTCTAACGCGTGTCATTCAAAAAATAAAGTCTGCCTTGAGAAACACTGCAATGCTTCTGATCAGCGCCTTTTGGATTATTGTGTTGCTTGTCTGTTTCTTGTTCCTAGGTCCCTGACCCGGCTTTCGTTACATGGACTCTGGTTTCTCTACTCCTTTGGTACTGCTACTTGCCTGTTCATGATGACTCTGCTTCTTCACGCGGATTGCATTTGCCTAACGTTTTGAGTACATTTTTGCACGCAGGTTGCTGATCTCGGACCACTCAAGTTATCCTTGCCTTACGTCTAGTCATTGTTCTTGCCTATCTGTTACCTACACCGATTTGTCACCTGGACTGTTTCCTCCGTTCTGCTCTACACACCTGTTCCATTTGCAAGGACATTTTGTCATTTAGGACGTCATGGGATTCCATCTGCATTTCCCTTTGGATTGTGAACTCTAGTGTTTGCAGCACTTGGACTTGAGACGCTTCCTGACTTGCTGACTTTTAGGTGTCCTCATGCCATCGGGACAGGTGGTACCTTGTGGATTGATTTCCTGCATTGTTGGACCTGGCTGAATTCAAGACTATCCATTGAATCATACCCCGTTAAGACCTGATTTCTTGATACTTACCCTGTACAATTGTCAAACTTTACATCTCATCTTAGTTAAAGTGGGTTTCCTTTTCCATTAGATATCGTCTGGGGTATTCTAGGACCGCTGCCAGCTGCCTCTCATTACCCATTTTTTTCACCTCTGCTATCATCTCGTTGAGGTGGGTCTGGTTCTAGAAGTTTCGTTTAAAGTCTAGTTACTTGTTTGTGAGCACTAACGCATTGTTCTTGCCTTACAGCCGGTGTGTCGCAGGTCGGTCCTATCTTCCCATTACTTGATCCCTCTGATTGTAGCATTTACTCAACAGAAGGTTACAGTTATTGGAAGAACTCTTCAGTGACGGTGCTCCAGGTCAGTAGTTAGTCTAGTACTTGACGATATAGTGGTCTTGTTTCATGACAGTATGCTGGTATAACCACTTTAGGTACATCCTATATGTGATTTTTTAAGAACGCGTCATTTGCATTAAAAGCACACTCATTTACTAACCCCACAGTGCATGTATGCACTTTAAACAATTAGGAACAGTGTACCCTATGAACAAAATGTTATGTTAAATGTGATATGCATGTTACATTGTTGTCCATTGTCATGAATTGTGCTGACCATTTATTATGGAATGTTGTAAAATAAATTTGAATACTTTTTAACATAATAAATATGTGCGACTCAGTGCAGCACTTATTCCACATCCACACTTGTGTTCGAGGTGACACAAGGTCTGGACACAACAGGGAGGGGTAGTTCTATACTCATTCTTTGTTTCCTATTGATAATCCCCCACTTACGAGTAACGACAACATCATTAGACTAAATACAAGTCCAGCACAGGTGATAAAAGAGTTCATCACCTGCCCCCCGCTTGCTCAGCTTCTTCACTCGCACCTGCCACCTCTCTCTCTCTCTTTCTCTCTCTCCACATGTGATCTTCTTGTCTCTACTCTTCAGCTTCTTCCTATTCTCACTCTCTAGCTCCCTTCTGCCCTTATTGGCTTCACTCATGATCCCACTCTTCCCTACACTAAATTAGCTCTTTCTTTCTTTCTTTCCTTCTTTCTTTCTTTCTCTTTCTTTCTTTCTTTCTCTCTTTCTTTCTTCCCCCTCCTTCTCTGGCTCCAAAATTATCTTCAATCATTCTCTCACTCACATTCAAACAGCCACACGTGTACCAGCCCTTCAGTCGCATCACCTTACCTTCACTCTTTCCACATACTCCAAAAGTCTCCTCCAAGGTCCGCCCTCAACTCACCCAACTAGCTCTGTGGAAGTCCTAGGTCTGACACTGCTCTGTTCGGCTGCCAACCCAAGGTTGAAAGTGACATTTACCTCTCTCCCCCTTGACAGTGGCATTCCTATTACCATGCCACTAGTGACACGTTGTGATTCTCTGCTATCCTGTGTCAGATACTAGGGAGCAATACTAGCTAATTCTCCCCATACTGTCCTTTAACCAACATCCATTGGCTTGAGGCAGTACTTGGCCCCCTGAGTCTCAGCCCGGCTAGTATCCAGAGTCAGGCAGGGGACGTCACACATTTTACATGGGAGAAGAGTCATATATGCCCAAGACGATGGAGAGAGGTGTGGGGTGGGGAACATAGTGTTTCAGCTTATGCTTGCATGCAAAATGCTGGGCCTCATCTATAAAACGAGGGGTGACATTTAATTGCGAAGCAGATGAAAACATATATTTGCACCCATGCGGTGAGACTGCAGCCAAAATGAGAATTCCTCTGTAAGCACAAATCCCCACCTATAATGACTTGCTTAAAAGGAGAAGAATATAACACAATCAAGTAAGAGAACCGGTGGAATATTGAGTTAAAAATATGACAAAACAGCCACAGAACCCTTTAAGAGCATCAAGAGTACGAATATTCAGTGAACTGATAGACAAATATACTTAGGGGGGCTGATCATGGGCCCTCTAAAACAGATCTGCGATACACCATGTACCCTAACACATGGTTTTAAACATGTCAAGAGACAAAAGGCCTAGACTCAAAGCATGCGGCACAATTTTAGGAGTGCTGGACAAGTGGAACCAGTTGGGAGCAGCTCATAGGTTGGGGGGGGGAGGGGATTGTTTTGGGGAATGTTACTGTTACAAGTGTTTTGGGCACAGATGGAATGCCAGAGAAGGGGCGGAAGTGGGGGTTGCTAATTAATCAGAGATGCTAACGCCTTCTAGCGCCCCCTCTGCCGCAAAGTAAGAATTACAACATGAACAAAATAATTTGACTGCACGATGTATGTACCTAATCATTAAATGCAAATAAAGAGATTGTTTAAAAAAAAAAAAAGTGACAAAAGGATATAGTGCAACCTTCACATGGAGATATAATAAAGCCACTCCGCCAAGGAAAAAGGTCACTAAAAGCTAAAATGAGAATATAAGCAAGTGCTTCAATAAAGAAGGGTATCCTAAAAAAGGACACTACAATGTGGATGCCTTAAGAATGATTGTTGTTTGGCTGTATGGTATCTGATATTACATTTAAAAAAAAAGTTTATAGTTTGATTAAATGTTAAAAACACAAAGGTCTGAAGCCGAAAAGTGAGGCCACAGTTCAAAAGAATTATTTATCAGTCAATGTTAATCAGGAGGGGAGAGTTAATGTGGTTGCTGTGTAAAACGAAGAGGCGCCAACTAATTCTAACATCAAAAGAAAAAAATCATTTCAAAAAGGCAAGGAGGAGGCAGTTTTGGGAAAAGGAGGAGATACGGTCCTCAAGCAAAAAGTGGGACAACACCCCCTTTACATTGTTAAATATAAATGACTACACACTGAGGAACCTGCATGAGAGGACAGATATATGTACGGAAGTGGATATCTGTAGGACAGCATAAGGAAAAGCATATTAAATAAATAATATAGCAATAAGACCCCCTTCTGGGGGGTTCACTGTGTGGTAATGGCCTGGGCTCCAAGTTAACGCCAGGCCCCGGTGAAGTTACCACCTGGCGATGCCGCCAGAACAGAGGCTTATAGCTCAGGGTACCAATAGAAATAGATTTATAGGAATCATGGGGTCGCAGTGATGCATCGATCCTCATCCAACACAGCTACCAAGTAACTGGAAGTCAGGGTCTGATGTGGAGCCCCTCTTCCATTTCTATGGTGGCCTTGGTGGAGTCCGGTGCTGGCCGCGGCACTGCAATACCATGCCCCGGTACAGAGTAGTAAGGGGGAGGGGCGGGACATGAAGATTGTGGGGAGAGTGGGGAGGAAGAGGGAAGATGGCTGACTGCTCAGGTAGCTCAGAACCCGAGCTTGGATCGTTAGATTCAGTCGGGGTTTTGATCAACCTGATTGGTGGGTGCACCTGCCGAAGGTGCTAATAACATAATGAAATGCTCCAATAAAATCCACATTTTCAAACTTATATTTTTAAACCTAAAGGCATAGCAATGCAAATAACATAACTATTGAATTGTATTACTCTAATTTTGAGATTTCATTTAAAACCTTTGGTGTTTCAAGCATTACGTTTTCCGATTAAAACCTATACGCAATTTGATAGAGTTCTTATTTGTTTACCTGTCTTTCAGGTTTTGAAGGAATTCTTCTAATGCTGCTGGTTCGGTTGAGTGGAACGTGTGGAAGTAGAGAGTTATCTCTACAAAGCCCATCAATTTCTCTATGGATATGGTACTCTTCCGTAGTATTTTAGTAACTCTGCAAAATGGTGACATGACATGCTGTTAAACTCTGCCTCCAATCGTGGGATTACTTCTGAAAAGAGGACACCTCTGGGAATCTTCAGAGGTCTGACTTGCGCAAATCGCCCCAGAATGTATTACCCAGATCCCCCAGCAAAGTCCGAAATGTGTCAAAAACAACTCAATTTACGCCAATTGCACTCTGCTCACCCACCAAAACACGCCACCAACACAACATGGCCTATCTTCCCATGTTCCCACAGGTGTCCCAACAAAAATGGTACTGCACATGTGTGGGTGCACCTACCTGGGCGCAAAGGGAAAAGACAAAAACATGGGTAACCAGAAGCCTTTCGGCAGAGCAGATTTTCAAGAATTTAGCTAATGCGTACAACCTACAGATCTGGGCCTATGGTGTGAAAGCCACCAAGGAAAATAGGGAGCCCCAGGCATTTCCAAAAATAGGATACCCATGGGAATCCACAGAGGTCTGACTTGCTCCAATCAGCCTAGAATGTATTACCTACAACCCCTGGCAAAGTTTGAAATTTGGCAAAAAAACACAATTTTCCCACATTTCACTCTGCTCACCCACCGAAAAACACCACCAAGAACACATGGCCTACCTTCCTGCGTTCCCAAGGTGTCCCCACGAAAACGGTACATCACATGTGTGGGTGCACCTACCTGGCCGCAAAATGAGAAGGCTAAAACACGGGTAACACCAAATAAATGCGCTTTACAAATAAATAAAATATTTGGCACAGCAGATTTGCTCAAGCAGACAACATACAGTTTTTGGGGGCCTACGGTGTGGAAGTCACCAAGGAAAACAGGGAACCCCATGTATTTCTGAAAATAGGACACCCGTGAGAATCCACAGAGGTCTAACTTTGGCCAATCGTCCCAGAAATTATTACCCACAACCCCCGGTAAAGTCCGAAATGTGGCGAAAAAACACAATTTCTGCATATTGCACTCTGCTTACCCACCGAAACACGTCACCAACAACACATGGCCTACCTTCCCGCGTTCACACAGGTGTCCCAAGAAAAACAGTACCTCACATGTGTGGGTGCACCTACCTGGGCGCAAATGGAAAAGGCTAAAATACGGGTAACCCCAAGTCTTTCAGCACAGCAAATTTGAAGGAATTTTGCTCATGCGGACAACCTTCAGATTTGGACCTAGGTTGTGGAAGCCACCAAGGAAAACAGAGAACCCCATGCATTTCCAAAATGAGGACACCCGTGGGAATCCACAAAGGTCCGACTTGCACAAAGAGGCCCAGAATGTATTACCCACAATCCCCGACAAAATTCCAAAAAATCAGACTTTGCCAGGGATTGTGGGTAATACATTCTGGGACGATTTTTCGCAAGTTAAACCTCCGTGGATTGCCCCTCTGGGAAAGGATGGGGAATGTCCCAGGCCTCCCTGGATCCACAGCTGGGCTTGGGGACGTTCAACCCACACTGGGATTCAACCACCCAAGGCCAGGGATATGACCCCCTACAGCCCTGGAGCTCTGGCGGGGTTGCGTTACAGCTTTTCCCCTCTGGGGAAGGACGGGTACCCTGCCAGGGATCCCAAGGACAGCCGCTGCACTTGGGGATCTTAGCCCCATTGCAGGGACTGCACAAAACAAAGTGCAAAAATGGACAAGATACCTCGTACTTGGCACTTAAGGAGCTAAAAACACATTTTAAAATAAATAAATAATATGTGCTTATAATGTGTTTGAATTTCATTTTTCTATTACTATTAACTTTTCAATGTTTCAAGCTCTTAAGAAAAGCATGCATCTTGTCACCCATGCCACGTTTACAAAAAAATGTATTCCAAGATTTATTAAACATGTTGAAGACAAAATGATTGTTTTAATTTAAGAAAATGTCACTTTTTAAATTCTAGCACTACGGTTTTCAATACATTTACAGTTATAGTAAAGCACAAAAACGAATTTTCGCATGTGGCCCATTTTCCACATGGCCACTTCAGACACAGTCTCCATAGTTCCGTTAAAAGACCCTGTATTTGCAAACAACATATCCCTGTGTTGTCCTTTGACTATGTTCCGTCCCTTTTGCCATCGCCTCACCCAAATCCCTCAACCTTCAATTATCATTGGCATTTGTCACCTATGTCTGTGCGCTGTCAAGGTTGCTGGGCGGATGGGAATGAACAATGTGTCGAATACCATGGACGAGTCTCCAAAGTCTTGCCTCTAGGGACCATTGTCCACATGACCACTGCATACACAGTGTCTCCATAGTGTCCTTTGAAGACACCCTTGCTGCAATCTACATATCTCTGTGTTCTCCTTTGACTATGTTCTGGACTTTTGCATTGGCCTTGTCCACATCCACCCTCTTTCCTGTGACAATGTCATTTGGCACCCGTCACTGTGTGCTCTAAAAGGGGTTGGGCCGAAGGGAAGACCCAAAGTTCTGTTTACCATCTACAGCACAAAGGAAACTTTTGCATGTTGCCCACTGTCTCCAGGGCCACTGCAGACAAAGTGTCTCCTTAGTCCCCTTTGTCCCCTTTGAAGACACTGTATTAATCGAGACAAGTATGTGACTATTGACAAGAACTTGGGAGTTAATACTCTATTCATCTTGCAACTGCGACAACCTTATCAAAGGGAGTAATCACATGACAGCAGTTGCTAGCAATAGTTTGATTGCATTTGACACATTCTGTTTTGATATTTGAGGTTATCGAATGTAAAGAATTTACATCATGACCTTAAAAAAAGAAGAAGAGCAAATAAAATATAGGGGCAGTCCCATGAAAGCAAAATAAATTAACTTACAAACCCACTTTTGCATGTGTCTATTAATACCTTGTAACTTTGCAAGAAAACCTCTCTGCATCAACGCACAACTTGTTATCCGACTTGCAGAATATGTTCATCCAATTCTTCAATTTACGCAAGATATACCTGTTGGTAAGTACTGGCGATGTGTGTTGGACTTGATATTTGAATCAATCTTTTTTATACATTTAAATATCTTTTTAATGCTCAATTATCTCAATGACCACCATTATGAAACAATTGAACTATTTTTTGGTCTGGAAGCAAAAAAATATAAAACAGTACTTATGTATATAAAATGTAATGTTTTCTATACCCTCTTACTTATCTGTCTGTTTCATCAATTATGTTAAATGTACCACTAATATGTTTATATCAATGAAACACCATAGAATGAAATTAACTAATTGTTCTTCTGTTTAGTCATTGCATGTTATAGTCCATTTAACAAACTGCAAATCACTATGTTTGGAAATAGCTTTTTTTATTTTGTAATTGATCAAAAATGTAACGTCTGCTCTAAAAATAATACATCTTTGTAGCTTTTTGGGTTACCCAAATAATAGCTAGGTGAAAACTCCAGGAACAATTATGCATATTTTCCCAAATAATCTTTTATTGATAAGACAATGGTTGAAAATCTGTGGATTTCCAGTATCAGAGATTGAAAGCAGAGCTAAGGATGTTTGCGGAGGATGTGAGGGGCAATAGATTCTGCTTCTGCTGCATGCACTTTGGTGAAGATATGTTCGATCCATCAAAGTATAACCAAAAACGTCGACCAAGACTCCTCCGCAAATTACTTCACAATGCAGTTCCAACTGTATTTCAGCACAAAGTTCGGGTGATTATTGAACAGCTATGTTGCCAAATTTAAAATAATATATATATATATATATATATATATATATATATATATATATATAATTATAATTGCATAATGATTAATATTACACAATTTCAAGAACAGATGTATTTGTTCAACTGGAGTAACGTGAAGTCTATATTGTCATGTAAATCTGAACATGTTCTTTCTATTTCCACATGAGTTTCTAGTTCACTCATACTCCATTATTTAAAAAAAATGTTTTAAATGCAGAAAATGTTCACAGCCATGTAAATATGGTTAAAACAATGCATTAGGACTATACCAAAATGTATTTGTATACACATTTGTAAGATTAATAAACTCTTATGGAAGGACAGATTTACCTCTGAAGAAATGGCATACACCTCCAATATTCAAACAGTGAGGACCATTGCCATCCACATTAACTGAATGACATTTGGTTGTATTGTATATTCTTTATTAATAATCAATCTTTTTCTTAATGAAATGTTTTGAATTCATCAATTGAATAAAGGAACCATCTTCAACATTGAAAAGTATGAGAAATATTCTCCCTTCACTTTAAAAATTTCATTTTTGTAACTATCTGTTTTTATGCAAATATATTATACATGCTTAGGATACATTTCTTCTTTGCTATCAATACAATTCATTAGTGCTGTACAGAACAATGTATGAGTATTTCTCAATATTTGTATTCATTATTGATTTATTAATATAAATACACTTTTTATACACTCATTTCATTGTACAATTGAAAATGTATATACTAGGATGATGCAAGTATGGCAATCAGTCATGTTGATGAGATTCTCTCTTCACTTTAAAGTTTCATTTTTTAACTATATGTTTTTATGAAAATATAGTATATATGTTTAAAATACATTTAAAAACACTTCTACTTTGCTATTAATAAAATGGGCCTCATTATAAGTCCGGCTGTAACCCGCCGGTCCTACCGCCAGGTTGCCGCCGGACTGAAACACTGTTTCTGTCGGTGCCGCCTGATATCCCGGTATTGATTTATTAATGTAAATAAACCTACCCTACACTCATTTCATTGTACAGTTAAAAATGTAAATACTAGGATGATGCAAGTAGTTCAGCAACATGCTCTTCTTCTATGGCAACCGGTCATCCTGTGGATGAGGTAGGACAGTTGTTTCTGTATTGTATGATATAATTGTTTGGTGTGTAGTATTACTCAAAATGTCAAATATGAAAACACTTTTTTCTCTTCAAATTCCGATGTGCAACATGGATATTAATCCATCGAAAAAAACTATGATAGTGGAAGAATGACATACATTGTTTAAATATCAACATTCTTTATATTTCTCGTCTGTGAAAAGTACAGTGAGCTAAAATGTGGTTTTAGACCCTTCTGAGTGGGCCCCTTCCCGTAGAACAGGTTATTTGGCTGTGTTTGTTCTCAATGGAGGGGCTCCCAGACCTTTCGGTGCAATTTTAGGACCTTTGGGTTTTACCCTAATTTACCCAGGTTATCCAGACTTGGAACCCTTGCGAACAGTGCTTTGAGAGGCACAGATTCACCTCACTGATGAGGCCCGACTAGGCAAAATACGTGTCTGGGGTTGCTGTTCAGACTCTTGTTTAAAGGAGAATTGCCTATCATTTCACTGCTGGACTGCCCTTGTGGGTGGGACAAAGACTGATACGCAAATGGTTATTTCTCCTCTGTGAAAGATACAGTGAGCTAAAATGTGGTTGTAGACCCTCCTGATTGGGCACTTCCCATAGAACAGGTTATTTGGCCGTGTTCATTTTCGATAGAGGGGCTCCCAGACCTTTCTCTGTACTTAATATATACCATGTTGATTGACATCTAATGTTACATTTTTCAAAGTAATACTTATAATACATCAATTTTTTAATGAGAATTAATCAATCAATTTAATTTTCTCATGCTGACAGTAAAGCGATTACTCTAATGCCAATTACTAGTGACATGAGTGAAGTCCAACAGGTACATTTATATGTAATTTAATCTGTAATTTAGATATTTTCAAATGTGGTACATAAAAGAATACATTTAAAAATGTATGAAAGTTAGAATGTAAAATAATTGACATGTTAAAAAAACAGTATACTATGTATTAAAATTAACTCAGCAGACAGGTTTACTTATAGTGATGAGATCTTTGTTGACTTCCAAATTAACATTTCATTTTAGACCTAGTACTGTTTTTTTTTAATGATTTGGTTATGCTCTGGGTGTCAACAGCATAAGCAGTAGAGATGGGAGAGTCACAATTATCAAAGGTATACAAACAACAGTGATAGTCATCATAGATACACTTGTAAATGCTCTTTTAAGTTGTGTGTAGGAATGGTTGATTTAAGATTGACTATATAAAAGCACAGCAGGAACACCTAGGTAAATAACATCCTTTCTTTTTAAATGATGCAAAGGATTTTACTTTTAGATGTTTACATTGATAATACATTTTAATATTGCCATTGATATGGCCACTAAGTGTGAAAGAAACAATGCATTTTTATGGTGTATTAGATGACTAGGAAGAGAAAGAGGAAGTCTCAGACAAAACCGCAAACAAATGATGTTGTTGGCCAAACCAATGATAATTGGGAGCAAGTAATGTTTCAAGCAGAGCATAATCATACCAGGGTTTAGAGTTGTGATGGAAATGGCCTGAATTTGAGCTGAAAATAAACAGCAAACCATGAAAAGTAACCATGGACCATTGCTACTACACACAAAATCCACAAGAATTGACAGGGAATACAGGAGATGTTTACACATTGTGTGTAGATCCGATGACACAATTCACACCTTCAAAACAATTTAAAGCTGTGGAAGAAATAATGTGTTTTTTTACCAATAAATTTGTTGAAGAATCCTCACAATTGACAGAGGAATATCTTCTTGTCTCTGACGTCAGTATTCCAAGTGTGGAGAAATTATCCACTGTCATCGAATTTCAAACAACTGAACTACAGGACGATTGGCTCAAATGTGATCCTAAATATGTTGTTTTAGACATCTGCCTGCTGCAGATTAAAACACAACATTAAATACGACCCTATGATTCATGGGGGGATTTGTGGTGAGCCATTGGTGAAGTTTACTCGACACGTCACAGGAACTAACCTGAAGATCAGGGGAAGCTGTGTCCACTAACATAACACTTTTTCATGGTCGGCACAACCCATACTTGTAAAAGTGCAGAAAGGAAATGGACTTTGTTCATTAGCTTTCTTGTTCAGTGGATCAATGTTCAGTAAGATTTCCATTTTCTGCATATTTGTTGGTTGAACCTCATTTCTGGTGGAAACCAATCACTATAATTATCAGAGAAATGTCTTGTTCTCCGCTATTAGTCAGTCATGGAATCTTGAACAGATATCCATAGATAATGCTCTCTTGGGAACCAGGATCAGGCTTTCTGGCCATATACAGTGTGACAGTTCTGGGTTTTCGTTCCAGGGCATGGACACACAAAAAATGGTGAGTTCTGTTGCGGTGCAAGTCTCTAAATGTACCTCTTATGCTGCCATAGAGAAATATGGTTTCATCAGATCAATTTAACTGCTGCAATCAAGGGGATTAAAAATAAAATTAATAGCTACTAACCGGCACGTCACAATAGCAAAGGCCATGGGAGATCACTTAAGGAACATAAAACATCAATTTGATGTATGGCACGTAGCAAAATCAATATCCCCAAAAATATCAGATGCTGGTAAAAAGAAGGGTTTTGAAGAAATTTTAAAATGGTTGTAGTCAATTAGCAACCATCTTTGAAAAAGTGGTGTTCAATTATCCATCATTGTTCAAACATCACTCATGGGAGGAGAACGAGCATGTTCATGAGTGTGTACATGGACCTTTCAGTGTGGACCACGAAAATAAGACAAAGTGGTTAGTCCAAGGATCCCCTCCTCACTTGTAAAGTGAGGAGGGGTGTAAAGATTGTGTGTGACAAAACATTTACCAGAGATTTGAAGGGCCTGGTGAAATTTTGCCACACTGGTGATTTGGAGGTTTAATAGCATGTGCCAAAAACCCAGACCTAAAAGGTTGCGTTTCAGCATAGATGGTATCGAGGCCAGAACAAGGCTGTACTAACACACAATGAGAACAATGGAAGGGAACAAGCCAAAACCACAGGAACCTTCGGTATGCTCCGTTACATCATGGCTTTTACCAAAATATTAAAACAATGGATTGAAAAGTCCAAATTACATCAAATGGAATTTGACTTTGTGAAAGATCTCACCATAACTGTCATGGCTATTCAAACGCATGGACTGGCACCTGAATTTCTGTCCACGGGCCAGTCTAAGCCACAGAACATTGCCCAAGTGGTTCGTCCTCCAAAAATTTTACTTGTTGAAAAGTTGACATCAACATTTAAATGAAGTGTACTGTTGTAAACAATAGGACTAAAAACATTTCAAATTATTTATTCTGTATTTGCTAATTGAGTAATATAAAAGTTACTAATTGAATATAAAAGTATTACAATATGTTTAAAAAATATATATTTCTTCGGAGTATGTTTGCATTGGTGTAATGGATACAATAACAATCTTTTTAATCTAAATTGGTCAGTTTAAAAAAGAAAAATAGATACTATTAATAAATATTCTATCAATACATGTAATTTTCACATTTCTATGTCTGCAATGTTCATTCTAAATGTTCAAGAAATATAATTGTGTTTTCAAATGTACATATACATGTTTCATTTCTCTTAGGAAAAATGCATAATGTATCATTTGTAATTGATAAAACAATGAAAAGGAACATAGATGATGAGCACTTTAACATTTTTATTCAGATATTCAAACAAGTGACAAATTTGACAACTAAGGGGGTCATTGCAAGTTTGGCAGTATACTGGTGGTACTACCGCCAGGACACCAGCAAATGGTAATACTGTTTCTGGTGCCTGACATCGGGTAATACCGGCATGTTAAGATGTCAGGTGCCAGAGGTAGATCCCCATTGTATGGAGTCCCGTAGGACCCTATGGGTGGATTTTGCCTGTATTACTTGCATTGGTATTACTGTAGCAGTAATACAGCATTTGTTTGCTGGTAGGGGTAAATATGTCACCCCTACTGGTGAAGTTGTAGTTTGCCAGTCCATTAAAAGTACTGGTATACATTTTTACTGGCACTTCATTACTGAACCGGCAACCTTGTAATGACCCCCTAAGTGTTATCAAGTAATGGGTATATACAAGTTATTTGAAGATAATCTTTTAATTATGACATATTTTGGAATAGATAAACATAAGGAATCAATATTTTTAAAACAATATATATATATACATATATATATATATAAAATAATTTCTAATATTTGTACATTTGTGTATACTTAATAAGTCTTAAAGATGGATATTGATCAGAAACAGAAAAATACAAATTGTACAACTATAAGCTCAGTCACAACTAGACTGAATACAGTAACACAGGACTAGATTAGTATTTATCTTGCAGAAAGGACAGGGAGTGAGAAGATTGATAGATCCACTTCTGTGCCTCATTGGAATTGGTCAACATGGGATGTCCTTGAAAAAGGGATTGTAAATAGTCTGTCTAAAGAAGAGTATTCTCTAGAGTAACCATTTCAAAATGAATAATAACATACATCTCTTACAAAAAATTGTATAAATGTATTGTTGATTCTGATCTGTCTGTCTATATATCGAACCACCACTTTATCAAAATCAATTTTGCCATACCTTGTTTTCACACCGATATGTCTGTCCATGTAGACCAATGTTTGCTTGCCTATCTGTACATATATATATATACATATATATATATAATCTCTACTGTCTCATCTATGCATGTTTCTTTGTCTACCTATATGTTGCAAAAGAATCCCAGGAATATATCCTATTCTGTATATTTACAGGCCGATTCATGGAATTAATGTGCGCTGAAACTTTCAGCGCAACCGTGCGAAAGCGTGCGATTCGCAGTGCCAGTGCGAAAATCGCAGTGAAATCCGCACACAGCGATTCATGGAAGTCCATGCGCGTGTAAATCCCAGGATGTGCACCAAAATTCTGCGTGGCGCACACGTCTCCAAACAGCATGCGCTACGCGCACAGCAAAATCGCACATAGCGTGGCGCACACAACAAAAGTAGGAGGAACAGGGGGCGTGACACGCGGAATGGGGAACAACTTGTGAAAATGGGGCCGTCACGGGGGAAGTACAGGAGGCAAGTGCATGGAACGCCCACACGCACGTTCAAAACACGTATTCATGGAATCGAACGGAGCTAATGCTCGCGCCAAAAAAGACACGCTAATCAGGAAACACGAACGCCAGCAGAAAGCAGGTGTACGTGGACCCGCGCAGCATAAAAGTAGAACAAACAACAAACAAGCACAGACACCAGGATGAATATACCGTTCCTAGCAGCAGTGGTCATGGGATACCGCAGAAGGAGGAGGAGGATAGTCAGGCCCACAATTTTTACACCCAGAACCAGCCTTTTTGGGATACCTGATGACCAGGTGTATGTGAGGTACAGGTTTCCACCTCACATAATACTCGACCTGGTGAGTGAGTGGGAGGATGACCTCACATCACCCACCCTGTGCTCCCAAGCACTCAGCCCCCTGCATAAGGTCCTCAATGTACTGCACTTCTTGGCCACTGGACCCTTTCAGCGGACAACTGCTATAGTGTGGTGGTGTCACAGGCCACGCAGTCACGCTGCCTACACCAGGTCTTGGCCATCATGACTGCACGTCCATCAGTCCGCAGCCACATATACCTGCCCAGAACACCTGCAGAAAGGCAGGCTGTCGTCCAGGATTTTTACAGGGTGGCACACTTCCCCAAAGTGCTAGGTGCCAATGCCTGTACCCATGTGGCTCTAAGTCCTCCCAGGGCATCTGAGCACATCTATAGAAACCGCAAGCACTGGCATTCCATCAACGTCCAGGTAGTATGTGATGCCAAGGGAATCATCACCTCAGTATATGCCAACTATCCAGGGTCCACCCACGACAGTTTTATTTACAGAATGTCAACCCTAAACCGGGACCTAGAAGCTGGTCGGCATGGCGATACATGGCTGCTCGGTCAGTATAAATGCCACAGCACATGCATGCATGTCAGATACTGAGCAATGTCACAACCCCACTAATGATACCCATCACCACCTCCCCAAGGGACAGTGCCTACCCTCTGAGCATCCACATGATGACGCCAATTTGGAACCCCACCACGCCACCCGAGGTAAGATACAACACAGCCCACATTGCAACCCGGGGCATAGTGGACCGCACATTCGGAGTGCTCAAGTCACGCTTTCGCTCCCTTGACCGTTCTGGCGGGCAGCTGTTATACGCTCCCCCCAGTAGTGTGCAGGATCATAGTGGCAGCATGTGTCCTGCACAACGTTGCAACACGCCGGGCCTGCCCGTGGACATGGTGGTGCCCCCACATCCCCAACCACAAGCACGGCTGCTGTGCATGGGAGGGGAAAGGGCACGGGGTGAGGGAGCCCGTACGCAGCTGGTGGCTAATTACTTCACCTAAAATCACACCCCTGTGGAGTGCACACAGCCCTGGCACATACCATCTGACAATCAATGATGATGACATAAGGGACAGTCAACTGTCACAACCATACCAGCCTGAGATTGGTCACCTGGAAGTGTTACATTGTGTGCACCCCTACCTACACAAACACCACCAATGCTGTGTCATCAAAAGACACACTTCTATGCTGCTAAAATCATTACCCCCTTGCAAAATACAACATGACAACAATGCCATGTCACCCAACCCCTCCCCAGCACCGCCACCCAACACACCATGGCATGTCATGCTATGTGAGAGCAAACAAAGCAATCCCCAAAACATGACACAGGTGTCAAAGTACAGTGTCCGTAATGGAAACTGCCCACACACAATATGCTCCCAGTAATGTAGAACTAACAACACACATGACCAAATACTTACCAACAATACAATGCAGCTACACAACCTCAAACATAGCATAAACATGACAGTACTAAGTTAAAGTAGTGGTAGTCTTACCACCTGATTATGCCAGCACATCGGCCACTTCCAACTGTACAGTGCTGCTGCCACGCAAATGTGTAAGTGCACTGCTTACAACATGAACTCCATCTCCAAAGTAGACGGCCTTGTGGAGACATGAGGAATTAACCTGCAAATTAGGAGAAAGACATGGATGCACAAGCACATAGCAATACACCATGCAGTGTACAATACAACAAAAATATCCACTAGGAATGTATACACAGTATTGACTACAGACTGCCCACACAGCTCATGGGAGTCCTACGTCACAGGGTAAGTCACTGTCACTTGGGCACACCCTTTGCAAGCCCATGGAAACGGGAAGCAGGAGGGGTGTGTGTCTCACGAACCCAAGCATCTAAGCCAAAACTCAGGACAAGCCTGCATGTGCCCAGCCGGAATACAGTGGATGCCCACGGGAGCCACACAAGGCAACACAATGTAAAAAAAAAAAATATCAAAAATGGCCATGTGGGGGCCAGGGGGGGGGGGGGCACCCAGGAGGTCCAAGGACAGGGTGCGCACCAACAGCCACCTGTGTGGATGTTGGGAAAAAAAAACACCTCCATGGGCTCATGGCCTGCACGGCTATGCCAATGTGGGAGAGCTGCTGCTGTCGCTCTCATCACCCTCTGCTGCTGCCACAGGAGGTGGTGGCGCTATTGGAGGCAGCCCATGCAAAGCCCTGGTATGATCCTCCATGGCAGCAAGCATGCAGGTGTGGAAGGTCTTGTTCTGGAGGATTATAGTGCAGAGATCCCCATGCAGCACCTGATGT
The DNA here is from genome assembly GCF_040938575.1 of Ambystoma mexicanum. Lineage (NCBI taxonomy): Eukaryota > Metazoa > Chordata > Amphibia > Caudata > Ambystomatidae > Ambystoma > Ambystoma mexicanum. The sequence goes on along the minus strand of NC_090921.1, from coordinate 1,203,221,328 downwards.
GATGCCCGGATCTCCTCCCGAGTTGCCTGCATCTCAGCTGAGAGCAAACATGTGAGCCGCTCCAGCTGCTGTTCTACCCTCAAGTTAGTGGAAGCCTCAAGGGCAACAAGAGTCTCCCTGAGGTGATGGAGTTCTACCCTCAGGGCTTCCCTGTGGCCCTGGGACTCTATTGATATTGATTGGCGTAGAGTCTCCAGTGCTGCCCGTCTGTCCCTGTTGAACGCCAACATGTCCTCCCTGTGTGATTGGCAAATGGAGTCTGTTGCCTGCTGTAGTTGCTCCATCTGCCTTTCAGGGGGGACAATGGAAGTGGCCACCCTCTCCATTGCTTGAGCCATCATCTCAACTGATGCTGCCTGTTGGGTTGCCATACCGTACATGGATTGTTCCCATGCGGCATTGCCTGGTGGTGTACGGCCACCGTGTCGGCGGGCACCAGACCTGTTTGGGGCAAGGCGATCTGCGCCTTGCTGTGCCGGCACTGCCTGAGGCTGCAGGACTGCATTCCCCCTCTGATCTGCTGGCCCAGTACCAGGATCAGATGTTGTGGAGTGTGACCCTGCACCCGTAACCGCCAAAGGCGGACTTACCAACACTGACATCCCGATAGAGGGTTCTACCCCTGGTGCAGGTGGGTTGGACAGAACAGAATCCCTGCCAGAAACACTTACCTGCGACGGCACATAGGTCTCATCATCCGAATCAGCACCTGAATAGAGGTCTGGGGAGGTGCACCCAGAGGCACCCCTCGACAGAATGGTCTGCAGCAAGATTGGGTTCTCACCCACCACCACACCACGTCCCCCACTGGTGCCCGGTCGTGCCTGAGATTCCTCCTGGGTCTGCACCATCTCCTCAACCTCAACAGCATCAAGTGCGTCATCCCGTGCAAAAACATGAAAGACAAAAAATGGAAACAGGCATTAGCACCATAGCACACAAATAGGCCTGACAAGCTACAGAACCAGTACATGATTTACAAATGTCCCACATGACTATAACCCTCCCATGCATGCACTGTCACTGAGTTGGAAGGGGAGGCAAAAGGCAGACACTGATGACACCAAGATGGAAGAGAAACACATTTGCTGCATGCTGGGTAGCGTTGCCATCACACATTGGCCTGTGAGTGGCATGTCCAATACACATACATGACACATGCCATCACACAGATGTACCATAGCCATGGTACATTCCACAAGTACATCCATATGTCAGTGAATGAATACTGTCAGCCATCCATGTGAGATGGACATGATCAGATGAAAAATGCTACATAGTGTGACAAAATAGGCATGTGCCAGACACTGCAACATATCCAGTGTACAAAAATACAGTGATTGCAGGCCGATGTACACATCAATGGTTGTGCACTTCAACATGACAGGAAACAACTATCATGTTCCACATTCAAACAGGCCCCAAAAATGTCTGTGATCAGGCCAATACTCAATCAGGCTGAATGGTCAAATCATTCACCTAACAAGGTAACACATGTGGGCCAATGTGGGGTTCATCAATGATAGAAGCATGTCACAAATGTGACAATAGGGCTGAGGAATGCGTAGCAAAAGTGGGAGAATTGAAACAATCAGCCTGAACGAACACTGAAAAATACAAACAATTTTGTTGCAAGATGCCACTTCAAGGGCAACTGCCGTAATGTTGCGCAAAATTACTACTGTTTGCAGAAGGGATACTGTCACACCCAAATTCAAGGCCGCTGAATGTTTTGGATGAAGCACATGGGTGACCCATACCACTCAGGCACACACACCTTCAACTGGCACTCAATCAGAACCCGTCACCCAAACAACATACACATGCATTACACACACATGAATGGGCACTCACCGGACAAGGCATCATAATCAGGTAGTCCTCCCATACCTTGGATCTGTTCCTCTGTGACGAAGGCCCCAGCAACAGACTCATGTTCAGTGAGTTTGTTGTCCTCTTGTGGAGACCCACCGCCAGTCACCAGAGTAGCGGCATGATTTGAGGCCAGCTTGTTCTTTGCTCTGCGTTTCAGGTCATCCCACCGCTTGTAGCAATCATCAGCTGTGCGCCTCACAAATCCAAGGGCACTTATGCGTTCGGCGATGGTCTGCCAGTATGCCTTACGTTAACCAGGTGTGGTCTTGCACCCTGCAGTCACCACCATTTCGTGGCTATGTGCCGACACATAGGCCACAAGTGCATCAAGTTCCGGATCATTAAAGCAAGGCTTCCTTGAGGTACCGGAGTGTGTAGCCGTGTCTGGGGTCTCAGCCTGTCGTGCCAGAGCACCCTTCTTCCTCTTCTTTAAAGGTGGAGCAGAGCCAGAGTGGCTTACGCCGCTCTGGTCAGTAGGGGCAGAATCACCGATGGACTGGGTAGTAGGAGGTTGAGAATGCACAATGACCATAGGTCTTGATGCAGGCATTGGTTGCAGGGTAATGTTGGCAGGGGGAACATCAGTTTGATGGACCGGGACTGACACTGTCCTGGCTGGGAGAGTCAGAGCTGGGGTGGATGGATCTGCAGCTGCCCCTGCAGCCTCCCCACCCTGCCTACTTGGGGCAGCAGATGACATAGCTGCCCCAGATCCACATGGCTTGGTGACAACCACTTGCACTGCCACACGTGGCCTAGACTTGCTGACCTGGAAGTCAGCCAGGGAGTCATCCTGTGCCAGGTCAGGTGCCACAATGAGCTGGTCCAACAGGGGCTGAGCTTGGATGGTGTCAGCCACGTTTCCCTCAACCATGGGGGGGTATGGGTGTCCCTGATTGTTCCTCCACATATGGGGTTATAGGGGCACCCTGCAAATCCCGGCAACGTTCCCTACCGCGTCCACCACGCCCACCTTTTGAGGGTCGGCCACCTTTACCTCCCTTACCGCTTGGTCGCCTCCCAACCATGGCACTGATGTTGTTGTGTGAATGGGAGTTGCAGTAAACTATTGTCCTGGGCAATCGGGGGTCAAAGGGGTAGGATACCAGATGGAATTCGTACCGTAGTGCTCTAACAAGGCTGTGTGTGACCCCTGGGGGAAGATGACGGGTCACGCAAAGCACAGGCAGCCCAAAATCAAAAATTAACATGCACGCAACCCCTCGTAGACCACGTGCATGAAAAAATGAACCCGCACTACGCTGTGGCACCCAGAAACACAAAAATAAGCGTACGCGTAATACACACAGCCTATAATGACCTCTGAAGGGAAACGCGACACACGGGGAAGCACAGTTGCTAAGTACGTGCAGAACTCACCATCTGCCTGGAAAAAGAACGTGAAAAATATGCACGTGTGCGCGTTAGCAACACCCCTGACACAAGAAGAATTGTACGCTGTCTGAGGAGACAGGACAAAAGGAGAAGTGAACTCTGTTTGAGGAAACAGGCCCAACAAAAATTCAGAAAAGAGCTGTCAGAGGTAACAGGGAGTACGAACTAGAAACGCTGTGAAGTAATCGTGTGTGAACCGACAAGAAGTACAGATTTCACCCACTCGCTCTCCACGAAAAGCACGTACAAGGAAATGGCGTCCTACACGTAGCTTTTAAACCGGCCCACACGTACACGTCAGATACGCTGTACACAGGCGCTTTCCTCCAATTACACGCGATGACACTCGGACGTGCAGTTTTTCCACGTGTGCTCTGTCATCACGTGCTATGAGGGAAACGCCCGCGTGCGTAATGTAACTTACGCGCTTACGCGCTAAGGGCCTTTGGTCCAATGGAATTGTGTGCGTGTGCTGACTCACTTACGCGCTAATGCCCTTTCCTCGAATTACACGATGACGTGCAATTTTTTCACGTGCCAAATCACTCCGTATCAAGCTGGCCACGCGAAAACACACAGAAGACCACGCTCCTGCCCAGAAGGCTGAATTACTGCCCCCCAGAGCCCCGAGCATGCTCCCACCTGCCATCTGCTGCTGGCTGACTGCCTGCTGCCCTCTTGCCCTGCCATTTGCTGCCTGCACGTCAGCCAGGGGTGTAGTTGCTGTGACCACCCCTGCTGGAACCGAAGACTCCCGACTGGGATTCCATCGCTCCACACCCCAGCCCCAGGACCCAGTTGCCCACCCACTCCTGCCTCTGGGGTTGCCATGTCCGGCACAACACCATCTGGCAGCACTGGCAACCCCCAGCCAGAGAGGCAGAGGGCCACCAGCTTCACTGCCACCGAAGTTGGTGTCCTGGTGGAGCAAGTCCTGGGGCTTTATGATGCCATCTTTGGAAGTTCGCGCGCCGACAATGAAGGACGGACCAGGATCTGGATGGACATTGTGACTGCCATCAACGCGGAGGGGGTGGCAGTCCGCGACTTACATCATGTCAAGAAGCGCTGGGAGGACTTCAGGTCCAGGACCCTCAACAAGGCCCGGCGCCTCGCTAAGGCAGCGGATGCCAAGGGGTGCCGGGGCCAGCTGTCGAACCATCAATTGAGGGTCCTGGAATGCATATGCCCAGCGCTCTACGTCCAGATCCTTGAGAGGCAGACCCATCTGGAGTTGAGCGGTAAGTGTGCATGCATGTTGATAGTACGTTGTGCGTGCCGTGGTGTGCCAGTAGTGTGCAGGTTGCACATGTTTTTATGTAGGGCCATGTAGGGATGTGTATGAACATGGGTGTGAGGCTGCCACATGTGAGTCCTCTCAGTTGTGAGACACATTGATGGTGTATATGTTGGTAAGCATGCTGGGCAAATGCAGGTGTGGGAGCACACATGTTTGAATTTCTGTGTATGTACATTGGCATGGTTGTGGCATGGATGGTGGTTCATAATGCATGTATCTGCACTGTGTACATGTGCATGTATGTGTATCTGACAAGCGTGCAACTGTGATGCAACATGGATGCTCTTGACACTGTTATGTATGAGGATGAATGGCAGATGTGACATGTATGGCGATCTCATCACTGCAACAGTTGGAGGAGATGTAGACATGCATGTAAGTGTGGTGGCGTGTGTGCATGTCTAGTGCACTCCTTGTGTTTCATGTGATGTCAGGCTCACCTTTGGCTGTTCATGCTGTTGTATGTGTATGGATGGTGCTGCCTGGTGCAATGTTGCTGTTGAAATGTTCATGTGTGTGAGTTAAAATGACGTGTGTCATGGAGTGTGATGCCGTGTCTGTAGTTAAACAATGCCACTCGTGTGCAACTGTCATGTGTGTATCAGTCCATTGTACAGTGCCCTGATGCCTGTGTTTTATCTCTTACTGTCTGCAGCGTCAACTGAAGAAGAGTTTAGAGAGGGTGCTGTGGAGCACAGCGGCAGGGATCATCCCGCCAGGCGGAGACACCAGGTCCGGCTCCCCTCCCAGGTTGTCATCTTGTCGGGGTGTAATCCTGTCCCGATCCTGTGACTGCATCATCCCGCACCAGCAGGGATGCCTACGTCCAGACCCGTTTTCAGGGAGGGGATCTGCTTACAACAACTGGCCTTCCTCTCCCTGCGGACGTGGCTATCCGGGACCGGGTTGAGCCTGTCCTAAGTGGGATGGCGTTGCGTCAACGGGGCATGCGAGGTGACCTGCAGTGTTTTCGTGAGGACACTGCACAACATCTTGAATGCCTCGTTGACTGCGTAGACCTACTGGGACAGCTCACCAGGGCCGGATTCCTCCGTTTGCTGGACCTTGTTCCGACCCCCTCCTCACCTGAACCCCCTATGCGCCAGTCGTCCTCCATGCCATCTTCCCACCCATGTATCACCTGGGTACCCTGTGGAGCTGCCTCTGACCCTGCGGCCATGCTGGTGGAGGACACATCCCTGCCACAGTCAGGAGTCGGACGTCCAGCAGGGGTGGCCACATCAACAACTGCACCCCAGCCGGAGGAGGATGTGCAGGCAGCAAGAGCCAGGGCACAGACAGAGGCACAGCAGCAGCAGCAACAAGGTGGGAACCATGATGGCTCGGGGCTTCAACATCGGAGGGGCAGGCATTGGCCAGAGGGCAGGAGGACCCAGGACTGGAACTGTCTTCCATGTGGCAGCGGTTAGGCCATGCTATAGATGCGGGGCAGCAGTGGGCAGAAGAGGCACGGCTCACGATGGTCAGGGCGGAGAACTCCATGCATAGGGCTCTGAGGCGGGCCGAGTGCCTCGAGGCAATTCGCAGGTGCCTGGAGGTCCAGATGTCATCGTCGCTGCGAACCCTCGGGGCCATGGAAGAGGACCGCCTCCAGGACATCGAGCAGGAGTTTGATGATGCCCAGGCCCGGGACATCCAAAAGTGAGCAGTCGGACTAGCCCGCTGCCCTTGTAAATAGTTTTTAGAGTTAGGTTTCCTTTTAGTTTTCCTTTTATTTGTGGTCAATGGACAATGCCACCCAAATTTGTATATAGTTATATTTTTAGGTAGTTAGGATGGTAGGTTTCATTTGTTTGGTTGGGATCATGGACCCTTTACATCCTTGGACAATGGATTGTATATAGTTTCATCATGTATTCATTTTTGTTTTTTTTGCATTATGGACATGGAGCAATGGATTTATTTTTTCCGGACAATGGATTGTAAATAGTTGGACTATGGATTGATTTCTCTTTTTTTTTTTATTATGAACATGAAGCAATGGAGATTTTTTTTTTACATTTCCTTTGGATTTGCGTTGTTGGAGGGTGACTTTGGACTGTTTTTCTTTTACATTTTTTTGGATTGGTTATCATTTTCATTTAATCATCTTTTTCACATGCTTTTCATTTCATGTTTCATATTTTGGTATGCTTTCATTTCATTTTTGATTTCATGTACATAATACATTTTAATTTTTTATTTCCATGTGTTAGATTCGCTCATTGGGTTGATGCATGTGAAAATGTGGGTTTACACAAGCACTGCCAACCAGTTTATGTGGGTGACGGACATGTGTTGATGTACATAGTTGACTTTTGGTTTGTGTCATGAGATCAGCATTTCACTGCTGGGGGGTGGGGGTGCAGGGGGACATGAGTGGGACATGAGTGGGGGCCTGCTGGCAGGTGCCCTGCACTGCTGGGGGGTGTGGGTGCAGGGGGACATGAGTGGGACATGAGTGGGGGCCTGCTGGCAGGTGCCCTGCACTGCTGGGGGGTGGGGGTGCAAGGGGACATGAGTGGGGGCCTGCTGGCAGGTGCCCTGTACTGCTGGGGGGTGGGGGTGTAGGGGGTCATGCGTTGGTGATCAGTAGTGCAATGTGGCTTGGCTAGGGGGCATGCCCATGGTGGATGGGCTGCCTGCGGTACATGACCAGGGGTGCAGGGTAGTCCTCCTAGGTGTGGGCTGCCTGCAGGGGCCGTGGAGGGTGTAGAGGGAACACCTGGGAGGACCCACACTGCCAATTCACATGTAGGACTCCCCTGCACCCCCGAAATACACCTACCCTGCTGAAATCGCATCTGAGACTTCCCGCAAACCCCAGGAATACACGTACTCCGCTCGCACAGGGCCCTTTCGCGTGTGAAACTTCCTGCGAATCCCGTAATACACGTACCCTGCTGTAATCGCGTGTGAGACTTCCCGCCAACCCCAGGAATACACGTACCCCGCTCGCACGTTGTGGTGTCCACCACTGCTGGGCCGCCGACTCCTGACTGTGGCAGGGATGTGAGCTCCACCAAGCTGGATGTGTTGGTCGGGCCAGGTCCACAGGGGGCCCTGGTGGAATCTGGGCCAGAAGACGGTGTGGAGAACGACTGGCGCATAGTCTCCACAGAGGAGGAGAGGTCCGCCAGAGTGCGCGACACATGTAGGAACCCACCAACCAGGACGGAGCCCATACGTTCGTGGGACCCCTCATCCACAGGTAGTTCAGAGGCAGATGACATGGCACTCTCCCCTACCTGCGGACGGGCCTGGGACGGGGCCTCCCTGCTGGTGCATGGTGGTGCAGTCACAGGGTCAGGGACAGCAACATGCACAGGCCCCTCCGCGGTGACCTGTGCTGTCTCCTGACCCTGGCCCTGGACTGCACCACTTGCACCAGTGGTACTACCCCCACCAGGACCCATGTGCGGCTCAGTAGCGGGCTCCTCCTCCTCTGTGGAGACCACCAACCTGGATGTCTCCACACCGTCTTCCGCCATTGGAAGCCCCTGTGGGGCTCACCCGGCCCTTCTGCCACAGCCGTTGTGGCAGACGCAGCACCAGCCCCCTCATTCCCGGATGATGGTAATTCCTGGGAGGGTGGTTGGGCCTTGCGTCGCCGCCCAGTGGCGGCATCCCCGCCACTTGGCTCCAGAGCGCCGTCTCCGCCCTCGTCTTCACTTGATGCTGCGTAGAGGGAGACATAGAACACAAGCATCAGGGTACAGTACAAAATACCCTAGACAGGAAGCAATAACACATGAGTGGCACTGTCAAATGCCACTTCCATCCTGTCATTCCACAACACATGGGTGAATGCACACAACATACATGCAGAAACAGTCCTGGCGCCTGCAATCAACATCAACATCCATGTAGAAGGGCCCCTGTAAACCAAGGTGTTGCCTTCAAAGTCACATGCATCCATGGCATTTCAAAGTCGCACACACACTTCTCAGGCACACACACACCCATGTGCACCAAACATGTACATGACATCAGCACCCATTCCTCGGCTCCCCTTCATGCCCAGGAACAGAGACAGCCATGTTTTCATGTGTGCATTCCGCATAGAGCTCCCCATGTTGCATTAAAACACATGTACCAACCATGTGGTTCACACATAACTGGTCTCACATGCATGACCATGATGTCCCTGCACACACACATCTATACATGGCCTATTTCACACATACAGGCAAGCATCAGACTACCAGCACACTGCAACATGCCCTGTCTCACAAAGCAATGCTTGGCCACTTACCGCTCAACTCCAGACGGGACTGCCTCCGAAGGATCTGGGCCTGGAGCGCTGGGCCTACGCATTCCAGGACCCTCATCTGGATGTTACTCATGCGTGCCCGGCCCCCCTCCGTGAGGCGCCGGGCCTTGTGGAGGGTCCTGGACCTGAAGTCCTCCCAGCGCTTCTTGACGTGCTTGATGTCATGGGTTGCCACCCCCTCCGCATTGATGGCAACCACTACGTCGTCCCAGATCCTCTCCCGTCCTTCCTTGTTGGCGCATGATGTTCCGAAGAGGGCATCATAAGCCCCAGGACATGCTCCACCAGGACACCAACTTCAGTGGCAGTGAAGCTGGTGGCCCTCTGCCTCTCTGGCTGGGGGTTGCCAGTGGTGCCAGATGGAGATGTGCCCGACATGCAACCCCAGAGGCAGGAGTGGGTGGGCAACTGGGTCCTGGGGCTGGGCTGTGGAGCGATGGTATCCCAGTCGGGAGTCTTCTGTTCCAGCAGGGGTGGGCACAGCAACTGGACCCCTGCAGATGGCTGATGTGCAGGCAACAAATAGCAGGGCACGTGGGCAGCAGACAGTCAGGCAGCAGCAGATGGCAGATGGGAGCGTGCTTGGGGATCTGGGGGGCAGGAAAATGGCATTCAGGGCAGGAGCGTGGTCTTCCGTGTGTGTATGTGTGGCCAGCTTGATACGGAGTGATTTGGCACGTGAAAAATGTGCACGTCAGCGTGTAATTTGAGGAAAGGCCCTTAGTGCGTAAGCGGGTCAGCACACGTACGTGATTTCATTGGACCAAAGGCTCTTAGCGCATAAGCGCGTCTGTGACGTATCGCGCACGGGCATTGCCCTTTCGCGTGTAAAACTTCACGCGAACCCCAGGAATACACATACCCCACTCGCACAGGCCCTTTCACGTGTGAAACGTCCCACGCACCCCCGAAATACACGTACCCGTATCCAATCGCGTGTGAGACTTCCCGCGAACCCCCGTAATACACGTACCCTGCTGAAATCGCGTGTGAAACTTCCCGCGAACCCCAGTTATACATGTACCCCACTCACACAGGCCCTTTCACATGTGAGACTTCTCGCGCACCCCCGAAATACACGTACCCGGATCCAATCGCGTGTGAGACTTCCCGCGAACCCCCATAATACACGTACCCTGCTGAAATCGCGTGTGAAACTTCTTGCGAACCCCAGTCATACACGTACCCCACTCGCAAAGGTCCTTTCGCGTGTGAAACTTCCCGTGAACCCCGTAATACACGTACCCTGCTCCAATCGCGTGTGAAACTTAACGCGAACCCCAGTTATACACGTACCCCACTCGCACAGGCCCTTTCGTGTGTGAAACTTCACGCAAACCCCAGTAATACACGTTCCCCGCTTGGCTTTGCTGTTTGGCAGCCCTGTAAACTGGTCCAGGGCTAGCGCAGCCCTTTGCGCTGGATTTGGGATTTTGATGGCTTTTCCTTGCGCGAGAGTGTCCTTGGGGGCATAACTGGCGCTGCTGCAGGGTCACTGCGCCACTCTGCATCACGGCATGAATACTCTGTGCGCGGAAATCGATTTTAGCGCTCGCAGCTGGTGCCGACATTCGCACGCGCACACTGTGCGCCAGCCTCGTGTGCCACTTTTGTGCGAAATTCTATGAATTACCGTGTTAATTGTTCATATCCATCAATGTGTTTAAATATAGCTTGAAACGTAGCTGTGTCTACATGTTGATCAATCTCTGTACATGTGCATTTCTTTGTCTACATGTATGCATACTTATATATGCCTTCATCAATATATCTGTATACATTCTTCTTAAAATGTATCTATCCATCTTACAAATCATTTATTTAACTCAACCATCTATATCTGTCATGGGAACACCGAACAGACAGAGCATAAAGACAAAAATCAATATCTGTGTGTACCTTGTTTTAATAACCAAATTGATTTTTACCATGTGTAAGAATATGGTTGTATACATTAAGAGGATGCAAGTACATAAATACATGAACACACCTTTCCCCTGGTTGTCGGTATTGCTAAAATTTTACAAATTGTTGTTAGTATTATTATTATTATTATTATTATTATTTATAATGCACAGCCAAATTGGCCCGGGGGCATACGGGCAAAGATCATTAACATGGGCTGATTTAAGAAAGCAGGGTGAGATACCTGTTTATCAGTTTCTTATAAATGGTGGTAGGGCGTTCCATGTAATGGGAGCACTTGACCAGAAGACGCCCTTTCTTGATAATTCTAGGGAGGTTTTTGGTACCCTAAGGTTCCGATCTCCATTTCAGCTAAATTAGTGTGTTGCCTGCTTGATTTTTATCTGTTGGAAATGTAAGGTGGTGCATCACCAGATAAGGCCTTAAACGTGATGGTGAGAAGTCTAAATTTCACCCTTTCTTCAATTGGTAACCAATGTAGCTTCCTTCTTACATCCAAAACGTGGGCATATTTCCGTAGGCCCATGAAGGCTCTTATAGCACTATTTTGAACTACTTGAAGTTTTTTTTCAATTCATCTTTATTTATACCAATCAAAAGAGAGCCACAGTAGTCAAATTTTGAAGATACAATGGCTCTAGGAATGGTTTCACATTCAGCTTGTGATAAGACATGTTTTATATGTGCTAGAAGTCGAATGTAATACGTGGATGAGGACACCGGGTTATTAACATGCGCTAACATATTCAATGATTGATCGAATGTCAACCTGAGAATTTTGAATTTTTTCCTTGACTTGGATCTCGTGGTTAGCGAAAAGAAAAGGTTAGGTAGTCTGATGTCATTTTGCTAAGTCTTGGTTTAGAACCAATCAGCATCAACTCGGTTTCCCCAGGATTCAGGGCCATTCCATTTGCATCCATCCAGTTACAAATAAGATCATATGTTTCCGCTACCGTCTTAACATCCTGTTCTTAGATCCCTGACAAGGTGATAAGACACTGTGAATCATCAGCGTAGTTCAAGAAACATATATTCTTTTTTTCTCAGCCATCAACAAAAAGGACCGTAAATAAGTTGTATAGAATCAGTGACAGTGCGGCCCCTTATGGGATTCCATAGTTCATTGGTATTGGGTCCACCTGCGCTTGTTTGCTGCATTTCCGATTTTTCTTGAGCCTAAGAAAGACTGCATCCAATTTCTGGCATTCGCACTGAAGTTGACTCTGTCCTTCAACGTTTCCAAGAGGAGTTGTTGATCCACCAAATCGAATGCCGCTGAGAGGTCCAAAGACATCAGTAGCATTGTGGATCCTTCATTAATTTTTGTCATCATATTTGATTTTAATCCCAAAAGGGCGGAATCCGTGCTGTAACCCGGCCGGAAGCCTGATTGTCCATTATTCAGGGTAGGATGTTCCTTAATAAATGCTGGCAGTTGTTCGTATGCTACTATATCCATAATTTTTAAGATAAAAGGAGAGTTGGTAATGGGCAGATTACTTTATTTTGATGGAACAGTTTGCGATAGAAACTGAAACTTAATATTTCCATTGGAAACCTTGTTTGGTAAACGTGAACACTCATCAACACAGTGTCTCTGTTATTTTTCCATGAAATACTGGCAACAATTTTTTTGAAGGACACCATCTGGTGAGTGACTACCCAAAAATGATAAGATTAACTAGGCGGGGAGGATAGCTCAATGGCAATGTTAGCAACACAGGTTCAAATACCAGGCTCGCACTTAGAAACTGGTCCTGGTATTAAGCCTGTTATAAAAGAACAATTATTATTACAAATATAACAGAATTAACTCAAACCTCTTCAAGCTCAGTTTCTATTCATAACAGCTTTTTAGGGGCACATTAATTTGACGATTTATTGCAAGAATGGAAACTCTACTAATAATGTAAGTTAAATGAGACCTGAGAATTTCAAATTGTATGCTTGATGATTACTGATGTTCCATAGACATTGTACTTAGGACTTGAGTCAATGAAAAAGAAAATGTAAAATATAATTAAATATATATTTTTTACCATATTACTTAGTTGGTGTACTGATATATATTGTTTCCTTTATAGCTAGGTCTTACCGAAGTGCGTGTGCCATGGATACATCTTTCCTGTAGATGGATTTTTTAATCAGAACTAGGCGATAAATAGCAGTAATGGCCCGAATATAACAATATTCTGGGACAATTGTCAGGCTAAATTCTACTCATTTTTGGTGCCAGTGGTACGAAGCAATATGCCTGCATTTGTCGTTTGACCCCTTATGGATGGTATTGTTTGTCATCGGGAGCAGAATGGAATATTTAATGTGCAAATAAATGAACGCAATTTTTTCTATTGAAAATGAAAGGACCAAGAAAAGTACATTGGATGTGTAGAAGATGGGATTTTGAATGTCGTGGAAGGCAATGGAAAATGTTAGATGGAATCTCACATTTGGAGTAAACATCCAAACTATGCATTGTTGTGAATAGTGGGATTCTAATTTTGTGTTTATTATTCTTAGTATTTCATGTAATATTTTAATTTGGCACTCATAAATTAAATGATTTTGATCATTGAAGACTAATAGTATTTTCTTAAAAGTGTACGTTGTTGTTTACTTTAAATAAAATGAAATATGAATCTCGGTGTGTGTTTTGATGTTCCGTGATTTGCTTTTGGTAACGTGATGATGTTGGTGATGACAAAGTATGTTTGGCTACGCTGTGCACCAATGTCATGAGAAGGTGGAGCATATTGTTTTGACATGTCTATGTCAGTGTGATGGGTGGATTTTATGAATTAGTGCCGTGGGGGCACATTAAGTTATTTCAATTGATAAACGGATAACAATAGGACAAGATAGGGGCTCCCGAGTCGTGCGTATTGCATCTGTAGATGTGCGAAAAACTACGGTCAAATCCACTGGTTTTTGTTTTATGTGCCATACATCGATATATGCTTAAAAATACATGGCTGCTACGTTGTGCCAATACCATTTCTGAGAGAACTTCCCCTTTAAACAGATGTTATAAGAAACCCTCATTACGAGTTTGGCGGTACTTTGGTGATAATTTATCCAAACTACTGCCAAGTGGAATTACTGTTACTGCCACTGGGTCCCACACATTTACTGTGGGATTTCCAGTGGTGGTAGGCGGTGAAAGTCTCAATTTTAATGGTGTTTGTAGTCTTCCAAGGGAAATTCAGTGGTATTACCACCTGGGGTAATTCCGCAGACTGTAATTCCAACGATTATGTCAATATTTTGTATGTAAGGTGGAGGATTAATCTCCAGCAGGTAAATCGCCCAATTCAAGGCCAAACTCGGGATTTGGCAGAGTGGTAAATGTGGTGGTAATTCCGTTACCACCGCTTTTTTGCAACTCCGCCAAACTCCGAATGAGGCCCAATATTGTGCCAAAGCAGAAATAGTGCATACATGAAAAACTGTACCACAGGAGAAATAACACTTAGCTGAAATGCTATATAGCTGAAATAGTGCTTATCAGAAGCATTGTGTTGCTAAAACAATGTGACTGAGCTTTTTTTTAAAGTAGAAATATTTCCAAAAATGAACATTCAATTAATGCAGAATTATAATTAAGCAATATGACCCTGGCGGCGGGGGCATTACAGACTCAGGTATAGGCCCCGGGGCATAACCTCAGTCGGAATTCCCCCACCGCGAGGGTCATATTGCTATTAGTACCCGGCCCGCATTCGTTTCGGGACAGAAAGAAAAAAAAAAAGAAAAGACCAAGAAAATGGCCACCATGGAAAGGGAAAACAGAGTCCATTTTCCCTTTCCATGGCGGCCATCGGGAGCGGACGCGCTGGGAACACAAGCGTTCCCAGCGCGCCCGCTCCCGAAAAAGGATCAAAAATAAGGTAAGTGGGGTTGGGAGGGCGGGAGTGGGATGGGGGAAGAGGGAAAAAAAAAAGTACCTGCATCCCCGGCGGGGGACGAGGGAAGCCCCCAGCCGTATGGAGGCGCAGAGTAGGGATGGCCCCGCTGCGAGCCTCCACACGGCTGGGGGCTTCCCTGGTCCCCGCCGGGGACACAGGAACAAGAAGGTAAGTTGGGGGGGCAGGTAGGAGGGAGGGAAGGGAATAAAAAATGTTTTAAAAAGACTTACACGAGTCCCCGGCGGGGGCGATGGCAGCCTCTCAGCTGCGGGGAGGCCCAGAGCGGGGATGGCCCCACTTCGAGCCTCCTCATTGGCTGATGGGCTGCCACGCCCCCGCCGGGGACAAAGGCTGTGGAATCCCGACTGAGGGATTCCCGGCCTGGTATTGACTCGGCGAGGGCCAATCAGAATGGCTCTTTCATTCTGATTGCGCCCTCGCCGGGTACTAATTAAGCTTAATTTAGCCCTGTGACAGTTAAAATAATTATGCAGTATGAAACGCTGATGAATAAGATTTTGTAACAGCAAAAAGTGCTAGGTAAGAAATGCTGTGCCAGAGAAGAAAGAGTGTACATAAAAAGAATTGTCCAACAGCATACACATCATGTATGGTGTGACCAAGGCCAATGCATCTGTGCAAAGGACAGTCACAGACAAGTTTCTAGGACCCCCATGAACAGATCTGGTGGCCATGGCACCCACAGGGCCAGAGAAAACCAGGACCAGAGAGCCTGTATTTTGACGGGAGTTGCTTAAAGCCCCTTGCAGCCAGATGCAAACATTCAACAGAGAAAACAAACTCTTTCACAGTAAGGGACTGAACTTATAATATTTTTCCAGACCCCTGTAAATATGAGGATACTTTATTTCCTTTTGCCCAGCTTTCGAATAAATCATTTGAACCACAGGGTTTGGGAAATATAGACTGCAGGACTCCCATAGCGCACTCATCAAATACACAGAGGGTTAGAAAGGCAAACAATGTTTTTTCATTCAGATCAGAATAGCAAGGAATACAAACTTACTATTTACCTGAGTCACTGACAAAATACAGAACACAAAGACGTTCCTTTTCTTACCAGGCATGTTCTAAAATTTCAAAACACATGCATGCGAGTTAAAAGCACAGCACATGCTGAAAAAGGTTCAGCTGTATAAGAGTGAAGACACACACAGGGCCAGAATAGTTGTATACAAATGCCAGCTCGCTTTGCTAAAACTTCAGGCCAACCCACCTTCAGCCCACTTGACCTTGAGTAGAAGGCCCGGCCAGAGAACAGCCTGGACCACACAATGCAATTGCAAACAATCTCTCTAAGCACAACCAAAGGGGAGGAGAGAGCATACTATGAAAGGCAAAGAGTCCAGTCAGCCAATTTCAAGCCTTGGGAGTACTGGCAAAAAGAGAGCAGAAGGCCCTGTAAGACCCCTGCCCTGGAGACCCTGAGTCTGTAGAGTCAACCAGCACATACTGGAATGGAGGAGTTGCTGGTATGTGGCAATTGAAGGGAAGCATGGAATAGAAAGGAGAAGATAGTGAGTGAAGAGAGAGATATTTGTATAAACTCAGTGTGAGGTCATGTGTGAATGGAGGAGGAAAGGAGTTGCTGCACAGAGCAGTATTGAGGTCCTCAATTGTTGAAACAGGAGTACAGGATTGTCTGGGTACCGCGAAATAGCTACAGGTGGAAGAAGATATTTAAAGTCACGTTCTAGAAATGGGAAGAGGTGTTCGGAGGAGAGAGTTGTCCTCTGAAGCATAAAGTAGACGCAGACGATCAGAGAAAGAGCAGAAGACATGGAATTGTGGGATAACTGTTTTGAGAAGAAGAAAAGTCATCAAAGCAGAGAACATTGTTGGCAGGATGAGGAAAAGGGGTTCAATCAGGAGGGAGAGGAAGAGACTGAGACACTATAGACGGAAGCAGAGCCAGATCATCTCTGGAGACACTCAATTAAGCTGAGAGGATAGGGAGGTTCCAGAAGACCACTTTGGTTGAGGGCAATATTTACAAGCTGGAAGAGGTTTGTGATGTTGCTTTTAAGCTGGGGGAGCAAGAAGGATAGAGTACGATTAATTGGGACAGAGACGGCTCAGGAGAGACCATTATTTGGAGAAGTTGGTGAGTAAGAGTAGGACCAACCTTTGTCAACTGACTACACTAGCACATCCCACAAGCACCAACCTTGTGCCCATTGTAGCAAGATGTTCAGGTCACTGTCAGCAGAGAACACTGAGGAAAAGATCTAGGCTGCCATGGTCCAGAGGACATCAAATACAACTTGCAACTCAACATCTGTGGGTCTACAGTCCTGGGAAGCCCTCTTCCCAAAGAGGAGTTCATAGATCAAAATATTGTTTATCACCCTGACCCCTAGATGGAGAAAGATATCCTCCATGAGGAAAGGTTTTGTTTATATTTTCTGGACTTTCACTACTAGGGCCTCTCAAATCCATCACGCCACCAATCACCAACATCATCCAGTACCATGCTTTGACTGGTATATATTCTTCCTTCACAGTGAATCTCTGCTGTAAACTGAGTCCTTTGACTCCTTCAATCATGAATACTGATAACTAGCTTCAGTTATGATGCATGCATCCCTAATATCACAATCATTTCCCACCCCCTCCTTTTTCTATTTTTCCTTCACATCTGCTTTGTATTGTCCACTACCTCTTCCCTATCACCCACTACTTTACCGTGTTCCAATCAACTCCTTCCCTAACCTTACTCTTTCATATCCACAGGCTCCAGTCTGGCAATACCCTTGAGGGGTCACAATACACTAACATTGGTTAGGTGTCATAAGACCACTACAGTGGTGATGGGCGCAGAATACATTTTGGATAACATAACAAAACTTTCTTTTAATGGAGATCTGGCAAGAAATTGTGGACAATCTTTTTTTATTTGCACTTGACACATTGGAAGAAGTTGTAACTTTGATTTGCTGAAAGCTCCTGACATTTGCATTTGTTGAACTTGCCAACAGAGCAATTTAACAATTAACCAAATTAAGTCAAGAGGGGTGAACCTCTTTTCTTTTTGGACACTTGATTTAGAAACCCACTGGGCACTGACATATCTTAAACACTGACACTTGGCTCTACATCCCAACACTTCATTTAGTGAGTTGTCTATGAATATTGGTTTAACTAACACCCTTAGCATATACTTTGGTGTCTGGTCATAGTTCTGGGATCCTGGTGGCATGCAGGCATTCTATCTGCCTTGTCCCAATGGGAAACACTGTGATGCTATGCGTCTGAAAGTCACTGGCATAGCGGGGGCCTCAGCAGAGCCCACAATGCAGGGTATCCACCATCTCATGTCCATAGGGAGCACTATCTCAGCCATCACTCTCAGTAACGTCAGGGATGAGATGTGTTGGGCTGACTGTTGATGACTGGCTCTCCCTGATTCCTGGTACCATTCTGCCTAAATTTTATTGTTACGTTTCTTTCAAAGATTCCCAAGCAAGCTCTTTGGGAAAGTCTTATGCTATCTGGTTGTTTCTGATGAAATAGTGGTATTCTCCCAAGCCTAGTCCAACAACCCGACAATGTGAGACTTTCACAATTAAAAAAATATATATCTTATCACATAAAACAACACAGTTACACAATTGGTTCTCCCACATTCTTCTATATGATTGTGTGGTCTCACAATGCAGAATTAGATGTTCAAAGGCTTCACACTCTTCAGAATTTGTACACACTCTACATGTTCTATCATTATTCTCCAGTCCATGTATAGGCCTCCATCTCTCGAATATGCCTAATAAACTAAGTTGAACGCTCATGAAAATACTAGTAGTGCTTGCTGTGCTAATCAGTCAAATACTTTGGTATTTGATAGAGAGTTCTACAAAATTGAGCACATTCTGGTTTCAATTTATAATCTTTGCAGCTCCTGACACCAATCATATGTTTTCAATTTTTTCATAATCTTATCTAGATTTCCAACAAAATTAGTAATATTTCTATCTAGTTCCAAAAGTATTCTCGAATTCCAGTGTAAATAATAACTTTAAAAGGTACTTTCACAACCCCTCAGACCTCTCATCAGCCTATGCCGCAGCCCCCCTCAGGCAGCCCATCAGCCTGGGCCCAAGCCCCCCCTCATGCAGCTTATCAGCCTATGCCCCTGCCTAACTCAGTCAGCCCATAAACTGTTTTTTTCAGTGTTTCTGTCTTTTGTCACAGCATTTCAGGCCATTTTTTAATTGGATTCAGTTTTGCCATATACTAGTGAACACTGGGCTGCAGATTACGTGGTGGAATTATGGGCATCAAAAGAAATTTTCACTGTTTTCCATTAGCACAAGGGCACCTTACCACATTAGCCAGAATCTTGCCATTTTGAACTAGGCCGCAGATCTGAGCTTCTGTCCATTCATTCAATTAAACTGTGTTTCTGCTTCTCCCAGTAAGCGTTGAGTTTGCCTAGAAACTTGGAGGAAGGGTGAAGTGCAGTACACATATTAGTTATTGTTGCAGGGTCTAGCTGTTCTTAGAAGCCTTGAGTGAAATGTAGAATAATGGTTTGTGCCCTCAACGATAGATAAGTACAATAGTTGTGACAGACATATTTTTGCTATGGACAAGGCCTTGGGTGGAGACATTGCAAAACGCACCAAGCCAGATGGTAGTTATACTGCCCCATAGGAGGTGTTGGGACAACTGGGTTGGCAATAGAATAGCCTGGTAGATGAATACATGTGAGAAATGAGTTTTCAGAGTGAGGCCTCAGTTATGTTTTTTTTGTGGAGCCACCTTGTTCCCAAGAGATAGCCAGAAGAATGCGTGCCTAGAATAGCAGCATGTTTCAAAACGCCATTTTAGTTAATATTACATGTATAACTTCAGCCAATCAGGATGGAGTATTTTCTGCTGACTGCACAATTAGTTCATTTGTAATGGGCTGTACTAAGGATGGTCATGGGTGATATACTCACCAATAGAGCTTGTAGTGTAGGTTGTGTTTAGGCTTTTATATAGGTGCAAGACAATCTGGACATGGGATCAACATGTATCCAATACTTGTAATGTATTAAAATGCTGTTTTTTTGTCTTTAAATACAATAACTTAATGTAGACGGGTCAAGAGTTTTTTCAGTTTTCAGTTCTAAGGAGCTGATTGGTCCTTCCAGCCGTAATTTGCACTTATTACAACTTGCAAATCGTGCACTCCATTATTGCTTGATTGGATAGATTTTTCTGGTTGGTTTTTGGGCCTAGTGTACATTTCTGGTGACCCCCATGTGATCTCCAGTGCCTCCCAAAGACCCTGAAAGTCCCTTGGCTGCGCAACCTGGGTCGTGGAGCCCTGCCTCCTGAGAGCAGTTATGTGCAGATAAACTGGTGAGCAGAGACCATGTTATCCCTAAATTACTGTCTGATACCTGTAGTGGGGGCTGCCGGGCTGGGCTGTGAAGGCAGTTTGTGGGGAACAAGGCCTTGGCTAACTCAGAGGACACATAGAACGCGAGTACACTTTCTGCATGAAAAACAGTGTTATTGATATGTTTTGTTATTGCTTGTAAATTGTTATTGAGGTAGAAGAGAAAGCTCCTCAAACATGAGGAAAGACAACATTGTGCATGGGGGTTTGAGGTGCATGAAGGTGAAGCTCCCCCTCTCTGGGAAAAGATGACATTGTAGAGAGTACTAAAAGTGAAAAATGAACGTGGGGAAGCTCTCTTAAATGGGGAAAGACAGCGCTGTATACAAAGTGATTGTCCTATGAGGAAAAGACAGGATATCCTCTGCTCTAGAAGGAGACTTTGAAGAGGGTTGAGTTCGCTCGGCTCAAGACAAGGAGGCAGAGGAAGGATCTACATCAGTATGTATGTATGTGTTCTTTTTTTCATGTATCAGCATCCGGCGTGTATATAGTCAGGTTGATTTTTATGAATTCCTAGCATAATGTGTTTATAAAGATGTCTGTGGGGAGGGAGGTTTGGTTATGTGTGTTAGCAACAGTGTTTTAAGGTCAGGTGTTTTTATATTTGAGTGAGTAATTGGTTTTTTGGGGTATTGCAAGTTTTTGAAATAAGCTGCTGCAGGTCCGAGCTCTGTGGAGGTTTACCTTTGTTGTTTGAGTGAGGTTGGAATCTCGTGTAGTTATGGGTACTCCATTGGAGCACATGTGTAAAAATCTTCTGCAATATAAAGAGAAAATGCTGAAGTACCATTAAGAGTGGGTTCAGGGAACTGTGGGAATTTTTTTTAAACATTGACCCGAGGAGGGTACGCATGATGAACATGTATTGTAACATATGTAAACGCATTTGCTGTCAATTTATAAGGGGGAAAAGTTGAAAAATAGGCACAGTATACTAGAATTATGGAAGATGCTTAAGGAGGAAGAGAACGCCCGTGATGACAGTACAGAGGGAGCCAATACAAGCACGTATACAGGCCACCACCCCGACCCCTTATGGGTCCTTTCCTTTGCAGTCTGCTGCACGGTACACCAACGCCCAGTTTTGTCCAACTGAGGACAAAAGGGTAGCATCAGGGGAATTAGGGGAAGCCACCAGAGACTCAATAATTATGGAAATAGAAAATAAGGCACACAGAAAATTAGAGGCAGCATTGATGAAGTTGGAGGAGAAGCTAGCTAAAGCGGCGCAGAGACAAGGGGAGGGCCAGTGCGCAGTGATAGGCATATACGGATGGAGGGTGGGACAGATTCTCTTCAAGGTTGACAGTAAATCTGTCAAAGATCTTAGGGTACAGACAAGTGAGGAATACCCAATTCAGGGGAAGGTCCAAAAGGCCCACAAGATAGGAACGAGAACTGCAACAGTGTAGATTATGACTATGTATACACTGAAGAGGAAGCAGAGGACGATGACGATGAGTGGGAAACAGACAATCAGGAGGAAATAACACCATGGGGCTGCCGGCTTAGGCCACAGCTTGGGCGGACTGCCCTAGTTAAGGGTAAGAAGCAAGCCTCCCACAAACAAAACAGGGAACACAGTTCCCATTGCTACAGAAGGGACAATGGAGAGCCTATTATGTGCCCTGGCCTCGGAAGTGGCTGTCTGTTCCTCTTTCTTTCGTATTTGGCAGTGCAGTTTGACATGTTTTTCACATTACGAGATTCTTTCCTCTAATGTTTTTTTTCTCTGAGCTGTCGGTGGAGTTGGTCCTGCTTTCTCCTGCTTTCTCTCCACCTACCTGCCTACCTAGGGTGTTTTTGTGACAATTAACAAGACTCAGAGGTCAGAGCTCGGAGCCTGACCTGATCTAGACCTAGAGTTGACCTGTGCTGCACTGGAGCCGGTGAGAGTGTGGGCCCCGAGGCTTTGGTTTGTAAGCACCATGTAACCACTGTATAAAGCACTGTGCTTCCCTCCATATTCCTTGACACTCCTCGTACTATAATTGCACTAAGGTAAGCGCTGTGCTGTGCTGTGTTGTGCAGGGGAGAGAAGGAAAAAAAAGAGGAGGTTGTCTGATCCGCAAACTGTTCGGAGTCTGTCTGGAGAGTGTTGGGGGTATACCCTGATCTGTTGGTTACTCCTTGATGGCACTCTGTAAAGAATTAAAAAACACCCATTGTACCATCGTAGCCCGAAGTGGGCTGAGCTTGTGTTTGAGCATTGGGGGTGATTCTTTCTATATTATATCTGTTCCTTATATATTCTAATGACTTCACAAGTTTATGTTGGTAACGCTCGCTGGGAACGGCATACTATTGCTGTCCTTCTCCTTATTTTCTCATTAACCCTTTAAGTGCCATGGGTATTTCCCCCAGTGCCAAGGCCTTTTTTGGTGATTTCGGTATGTGGCCATTCAATGCCTTCTAACTTTTTTGTTACATGAGATATCTCAGCGAAATTTGGTCCCTTTTTTTCCAACATGTAGGCAGTCGTAACGCCTCCCAGGAATTCTAGGTTGCTGTAGGGGGGTGAGAGAAAATAACCAAAAAGTGTGAAAATGTGTTTTTTCAAAAAATGCAAATAAAATGATGTACAAAGAAGCCTGTGGTTTTTTCCTTGTAAGAGCTAAGAACAAATGGTTTGCTGTGCTGAATTCCCCAGTTTCCAGGCTTTCAAGGACAGGTTGAGTGGAAATGAAAAGAAATTATTTTGATGTGGTTATCAACCATTTTGTGAGAGGTAGGCGATTTTGGCCATTTTTGCCAATTGGACATGCATGGACGGAATGGAAGAAAAGGGTCGGAAAGCCGAATTGGAGGACAGAAAGGCATACATTTCTGAAAAGTTTAGGAAGGGTTGATTTGCAAAGATCGGCAACAACTAGGTAGGGGAAAATGCCATAGATTGGGGAAACAGCGGGAAAATGACTGAAAAAAGGTATGTGGTGGACATGGTTGGCTTGGTACGGCAATGGCTTCTATGAATTGTGAGAAAAGCAATGCTCCACTACTTTCCCCTGACTCTTGCAGTTAGGAAAGCACACATTTTTTGCAGTGTTTCACAAAACAAACAGTACCACAAGCCAAACACTGAGCCATGGTACACAGGATGCTTATGGCCTGAACAGAGGTACTTAGCATGTGAAAATCAGGAAAATCAATGTGGTGAGGAATGGCAAGCATACATTTTTTGAAAGAGCACAGGCAGACCTTTTCAAGGGTAGGTGATTTGTGCAGGTTACAGAAGTGTATGGTGCGTAAAGCAGCGACTAAATGTAGGGCACATTTGGGAAATGAAAGGGTTGTGTGACAAAGGGAACCAGCAAATGGGTCAAAACGTTATGAAAACCACACAAACAAAACAAATGTCATACCTTCCCATGTTCCCACATGTGTCCCGATGAAAACAGTACCTCACATGTGTGGGTGCACCTACCTGGGCGCCAAGGGGAAAACCTAAAATACAGGTAACCCCAAGTCTTTCGGCACAGCATCATTTCAGGAATTCTGCTCATGCGCACACCCTACAGATTTGGGCCTAGGGTGTCCAAGCCACCAGGGAAAACAGGGAACCCCATGCATTTCCGAAAATAGGAAACCTATGGCAATCCACAGAGGTCTTACTTGCGCAAATCGGCCCATAATTTATTACCCACAAACCCTGGCAAATCTGAAATGTGGCAAAAAAACACATTTTCTGCACATTTCACTCGGCTCACCCACCGAAACACGCCGCCAACAACACATGGCCTACCGTCCCGGGTTTCCACAGGTGTCCCAATGAAGACGGTACCTCACATGTATGGGTGCACCTAACTGGGCGCCAAGGGGAAAGCCTAAAAGACCCCTACCCCTAAGTCTGTTCTGATAGCTGAATTTCACACTTTTTCCAGACGGGCACACCATACAGATATGGACCTAGGGTTTCCAAGCCACCAAGGAAAACAGGGAACCCCATGCATTTCTGAAAAGAGGACATTGGTGGAAATCCGCAGAGGTCTGACTTGCGCAAATCGGCCCAGAATGTATTACCCAGAAGCCCTGGCAAACTCCGAAGTGTGGCAAAAAAACCCCATTTTCCACACATTTCACTCGGCACACCCACCGAAACACATCACCAACAACACATGGCCTTCCGTCCCGCGTTCCCATAGCTGTCCCGATGAAAACGGTACCCCATATGTGTGGGTGCACCTACCTGGGCACCAAGGGGGAAGGCTGAAACACAGGTAACCCCAAGTCTGTTCTGACAGCTGAATTTTACACTTTTTCCAGACAGGCACACCATACAGATATGGGCCTAGGGTATCCAAGCCACCAAGAAAAACAGGGAACCCCATGCATTTCCGAATAGAGGGCACCCATGGGAATCCGCAGAGGTCTGACTTGCGCTAATCGGCCCAGAATTTATTACCGAGAAACCCAGGGAAAGTATAAAATGTGACAAAATAAATGCACATTTCACTCGGCTCACCCACTGAAACACGCCGCCAACAACACATGGCCTACTGTCCCGCATTCCCACTAGTGTCACGATGAAAACTGTACCTCACATGTGTGGGTGCACCTACCTGGGCGCCAAAAGGGAAAGCCTAAACACAGGTAACCACAAGTCTGTTCTGACAGCTGAATTTCACACTTTTTCCAGGCAGGCACACCATGCAGATATGGGCCTAGGGTGTCCAAGCCACCAAGGAAAACAGGGAACCCTATGCATTTCCGAAAAGAGGACACCCGTGGGAATCCGCAGAGGTCTTACTTGCGCAAATAGGCCCAGAATTTATTACCCAGAAACCCCCGGCAAAGTCTGAAATGTGGCAAAAAAAACGCATTTTCCGAACATTTCACTCGGCTCACCCACCAAAACACGCCGCCAACAACACATGGCCTACCGTCCAGCGTTCCCACAGATGTCCCAATGAAAATGGTACCTCACATGTGTGGGTGCACCTACCTGGGCGCCAAGGGGAAAGCATAAAATACCCTTTCCACCAAGTCTGTTCTGACAGCTGAATTTCGCACTTTTTCCAGATGGGCACACCATATAGATATGGGCCTAGGGTTTTCAAGCCACCAAGGAAAACAGGGAACCCTATGCATTTCCGAAAAGAGGACACCCGTGGGAATCCGCAGAGGTCTTACTTGCGCAAGAAGGCCCAGAATTTATTACCCAGAAACCCCCAGCAAAGTCTGAAATGTGGCAAAAAAAATGCATTTTCCACACATTTCACTCGGCTCACCCACCGAAACACGCCGCCAACAACACATGACCTACCGTCCAGCGTTCCCACAGGTGACCCAATGAAAACGGTACCTCACATGTGTGGGTGCACCTACCTGGGCGCCAAGGGGAAAGCATAAATCACAGGTAACCCCATGTCTGTTCTGACAGCTGAATTTCACACTTTTTCCAGACAGGCACACCATATAAATATGGGCTTGGGTGTCCAAACCACCAAGGAAAACAGTCAACCCCATGCATTTCCGAAAAGAGAACACCCGTGGGAATCCGCAGAGGTCTAACTTACGCAAATCGGCCCAGAATGTATTACCAATAAACCCTGGCAAAGTCTGAAATGTGGAAAAAAAAAAAAATCCGCACATTTCACTCGACTCACCCACCGAAACACACCGCCAACAACACATGGCCTACCGTCCCGCATTCACACAGGTGTCCCGATGAAAACAGTACCTCACATGTGTGGGTGAACCTACCTGGGCACCAAGGGGAAAGCCTAAAGTACCATTACCACCAAGTCTGTTTTGACAGCTGAATTTCGCAATTTTTCCAGATGGGCACACCATACAGATATGGGCCTAGGGTGTCCAAGCCACCAAGGAATACAGGGAGCCCAATGCATTTCTGAAAAGAGGACATTGGGGAAAATCCGCAGAGGTCTGACTTGCGCAAATCGTCCCAGAATTTATTACCCAGAAACCCAAGCAAACTCCGAAATGTGGCAAAATAAATGCATTTTCCACACATTTCACTCGGCTCACCCACGAAACACGTCGCCAACAACACATGGCCTACCGTCCCTCGTTCCCATAGGTGTCCCGATGAAAACGCTACCTCACATGTGTGGGTGCACCTACCTGGGCACCAAGGGGAAAGCCTGAAACACAGGTAACCCCAAGTCTGTTCTGACAGCTGAATTTCACACTTTTTCCATACGGGCACACCATACAGATATGGGCCTAGGGTGTCTAAGCCACCAAGGAAAACAGGGAACCCCATGCATTTACGAAACGAGGACACCCGTGGGAATCCGCAGAGGTCTGACTTGTGCAAATCGGCCCAGAATGTATTACCCAGAAACCCTGGCAAATTTCGAAATGTAGCAAAAATAATTCATTTTCCGCACATTTCACTCGGCTCACCCACCGAAACACGCTGCCAACAACACATGGCCTACCGTCCCTCTTTCCCATAGGTGTCCCGATGAAAACGGTACCTCACATGTGTGGGTGCACCTACCTGGGCACCAAGGGGAAAGCCTAAAACACACGTAACCCCAAGTCTGTTCTGACAGCTGAATTTCACACTTTTTCCAGACGGGCACACCATACAGATATGGACCTAGGGTTTCCAAGCCACCAAGGAAAACAGGGAACCCCATGCATTTCTGAAAAGAGGACATTGGTGGAAATCCGCAGAGGTCTGACTTGCGCAAATCGGCCCAGAATGTATTACCCAGAAACCCTGGCAAACTCCGAAGTGTGGCAAAAAAAAACCATTTTCCACACATTTCACTCGGCTCACCCACCGAAACACATCACCAACAACACATGGCCTTCCGTCCCGCGTTCCCATAGCTGTCCCGATGAAAACGGTACCCCATATGTGTGGGTGCACCTACCTGGGCACCAAGGGGGAAGGCTGAAACACAGGTAACCCCAAGTCTATTCTGACAGCTGAATTTTACACTTTTTCCAGACAGGCACACCATACAGATATGGGCCTAGGGTATCCAAGCCACCAAGAAAAACAGGGAACCCCATGCATTTCCGAATAGAGGGCACCCATGGGAATCCGCAGAGGTCTGACTTGCGCTAATCGGCCCAGAATTTATTACCGAGAAACCCAGGGAAAGTATAAAATGTGACAAAATAAATGCACATTTCACTCGGCTCACCCACTGGAACACGCCGCCAACAACACATGGCCTACTGTCCCGCATTCCCACTGGTGTCCCGATGAAAACAGTACCTCACATGTGTGGGTGCACCTACCTGGGCGCCAAAAGGGAAAGCCTAAACACAGGTAACCACAAGTCTGTTCTGACAGCTGAATTTCACACTTTTTCCAGGCAGGCACACCATGCAGATAAGGGCCTAGGGTGTCCAAGCCACCAAGGAAAACAGGGAACCCTATGCATTTCTGAAAAGAGGACACCCGTGGGAATCCGCAGAGGTCTTACTTGCGCAAATAGGCCCAGAATGTATTACCCAGAAAACCCCAGCAAAGTCTGAAATGTGGCAAAAAAAACACATTTTCCGAACATTTCACTCGGCTCACCCACCGAAACACGCCGCCAACAACACATGGCCTACCGTCCAGCGATCCCACAGATGTCCCAATGAAAATGGTACCTCACATGTGTGGGTGCACCCACCTGGGCGCCAAGGGGAAAGCATAAAATACCCTTTCCACCAAGTCTGTTCTGACAGCTGAATTTCGCACTTTTTCCAGATGGGCACACCATACAGATATGGGCCTAGGGTGTCCAAGCCACCAAGGAAAACAGGGAACCCTATGCATTTCCGAAAAGAGGACACCCGTGGGAATCCACAGAGGTCTTACTTGCGCAAATAGGCCCAGAATTTATTACCCAGAAACCCCCGGCAAAGTCTGAAATGTGGCAAAAGAAACGCATTTTCCGCACATTTCACTCGGCTCACCCACCGAAACACGCCGCCAACAACACATGGCCTACCGTCCAGCGTTCCCACAGGTGTCCCAATGAAAACGGTACCTCACATGTGTGGGTGCACCTACCTGGGCGCCAAGGGGAAAGCATAAAATACCCTTACCACCAAGTCTGTTCTGACAGCTGAATTTCGCACTTTTTCCAGATGGGCACACCATACAGATATGGGCCTAGGGTGTCCAAGCCACCAAGGAAAACAGGGAGCCCAATGCATTTCCGAAAAGAGGACATTGGTGAAAATCCGCAGAGGTCTGACTTGCGCAAATCGTCCCAGAATGTATTACCCAGAAACCCAAGCAAACTCCGAAATGTGGCAAAATAAATGCATTTTCCACACATTTCACTCGGCTCACCCACGAAACACGTTGCCAACAACACATGGCCTACCGTCCCTCGTTCCCATAGGTGTCCCGATGAAAATGGTACTTCACATGTGTGGGTACACCTACCTGGGCACCAAGCAGAAAGCCCAAATAACAGGTAACCCCATGTCTGTTCTGACAGCTGAATTTCACACTTTTTCCAGACAGGCACACCATATAAATAGGGGCTTGGGTGTCCAAGCCACCAAGGAAAACAGTCAACCCCATGCATTTCCGAAAAGAGAACACCCGTGGGAATCCGCAGAGGTCTAACTTACGCAAATCGGCCCAGAATGTATTACCAATAAACCCTGGCAAAGTCTGAAATGTGGAAAAAAAAAAAGAAATCTGCACATTTCACTCGACTCACCCACCGAAACACACCGCCAACAACACATGGCCTACCGTCCCGCATTCACACAAATGTCGCGATGAAAACAGTACCTCACATGTGTGGGTGAACCTACCTGGGCACCAAGGGGAAAGCCTAAAGTACCCTTACCACCAAGTCTGTTCTGACAGCTGAATTTCGCACTTTTTCCAGATGGGCACACCATACAGATATGGGCCTAGGGTGTCCAAGCCACCAAGGAAAACAGGGATCCCAATGCATTTCTGAAAAGAGGACGTTGGTGAAAATCCGCAGAGGTCTGACTTGCGCAAATCGTCCCAGAATTTATTACCCAGAAACCCAAGCAAACTCCGAAATGTGGCAAAATAAATGCATTTTCCACACATTTCACTCGGCTCACCCACGAAACACGTCGCCAACAACACATGGCCTACCGTCCCTCGTTCCCATAGGTGTCCCGATGAAAACGGTACCTCACATGTGTGGGTGTACCTACCTGGGCACCAAGGGGAAAGCCTGAAACACAGGTAACCCCAAGTCTGTTCTGACAGCTGAATTTCACACTTTTTCCATACGGGCACACCATACAGATATGGGCCTAGGGTGTCTAAGCCACCAAGGAAAACAGGGAACCCCATGCATTTACGAAACGAGGACACCCGTGGGAATCCGCAGAGGTCTGACTTGTGCAAATCGGCCCAGAATGTATTACCCAGAAACCCTAGCAAATTTCGAAATGTAGCAAAAATAATTCATTTTCCGCACATTTGACTCGGCTCACCCACCGAAACACGCTGCCAACAACACATGGCCTACCGTCCCACGTTCCAACAGGTGTCCCGATGAAAACAGTACTTCACATGTGTGGGTGCACCTAACTGGGCACCAAGGGGAAAGCACCTAAAAGCTCCTTCCTAACCAAAACCTCTAGGCCCAAGGACAAAAATCATGAGTGATTCACACAGGAACTACTCAGACAGAAAAAACTCAAAGGAAAAAGGAAAAATGAGTGGAAAAAAGAACCCACATTGGACAAGAAAACACTTTGGAAAATCAGTGAGAAAACCTATAAAGAAATGATAATTGAGGCAAAAAAGAACTACTATGACAAACAGATCTCAGTGGCAGCCAACTCCACCAGCAAACTCTTCAATATATTGAAATCTATTGATAAACCAAAAGGCATCACCCCCACATTCTCGCCCACCCAAGAAGAATGTGACGCAACTCAGATACCATTTTTTAACAAAATTGATAAGGCCAGGAATATTATAGCCAAATCCCAAGCGGCTACCAAGTCACCCACTGAAGACTTACCAGAGGAACTTACTCACCAGACGACCCAATTTAGGTTCAAGTCCATTACTGCCAACGACATGATAAAAGCCCTGGCGTCCATGAAACACACCACTTGCGCCGAAAACATACTCCCGGCCAGCATCAACTTAGAGCACCCTGACATCTTTGCACCAGCCTTAACCAAAGTGATAAACTCATCTTTCCGCGATCAAATTGTGCCTAAAAGTATAAAAAGGGTAACAGTCACCCCCCTTGTTAAAAAACTAAATCTAGACCAAAGGGACCCAAACAACCTAAGGCCCATAACCAATTGCAACTTTATACTTACAATAATGGACAAGATTGCCACCACACAGCTCCAAGAACACGTAGAAAGCTCAGACCTCCTCCACCACCAACAGTCTGGCTTCCGACCAGCACATAGCACAGAAACAGCTATGCTGGATCTACAGACCAAGATGCTCAACATCATTGATCAGGGGAAAACTGCCTTGCTCGTTCTCTTGGACCCGAGCGCTGCTTTCGACCTATTAGTTCACAACCTACTCAAGACAGCGCTAAAAAAAAACAGCAAACCGCTCAGATGAAGCAATAAACTGGATCATGTCTTTCCTATAAAAACAGAACATCTAGAGTTCATTGGGGGAATCTATTCTCAATAGAAAAATAAATCACCTGTGGAGTCC
Organism: Ambystoma mexicanum; assembly: GCF_040938575.1. Taxonomy (NCBI): domain Eukaryota; kingdom Metazoa; phylum Chordata; class Amphibia; order Caudata; family Ambystomatidae; genus Ambystoma; species Ambystoma mexicanum. The sequence continues at coordinate 1,203,190,620 of NC_090921.1, read as the reverse complement.
CACAAGGTGCCAGCATGTCCCCACTCCTGTTTAACCTCTACCTTAGGTTTCTATGCATAGTCCTCGACAACATCAACACGTTCTTTACCAATTACGCTGACGACACTCAGCTGGTAATTGAACTAAGTGGAGACCATCAAAAGGACAACAAAAAGCTAAGCCTAGTTTACAACGCGGTAGAGCAATGGATGGACCAAAATTGGATGTGCCTAAACGGCAACAAAACAGAGCTTATGGTCTTTGGCTCCAATCTTGTCAGATCTAAGCTCCATCCTGCATACAACACCTTCACCATCAAAAACACCCAAATTAAGGTCCTAAACAAGGTTAAAACCTTGGGGATGATGCTAGAAGCATCCCTGGGATCAGATGCCCAAACCTTTTACGTTAGAAAAACGTGCTCATACCACCTGCGCCTACTAAAAGCCATAAAACCCTACTTATTTGAGGAAAATAGCGCCGCGTTCGCAAGAGCTACCATCTTATCTCGCCTGGACTATGGCAATGCCCTAATTCTAGGAGCTAATAAAAACTGCTACCACAGCTACCAAGTTCTGCAAAACAATTCAGTGAGAATCATTAAGCAAAAAACCAGGAATCAGCACATCAGCGAAGCCAGGAAGGAACTTCACTGGCTAAAAATTGAAGAGAGAGTCCAATTTAAATCCCTCACGCTCACGCATAGATGTATTTTTGGCAAACCTCCTGCATACCTGAAAACTAAAATCATTCCATACAAACCTATGAGAGAGCTAAGATCAGCCGAACAAGGTCTGATAGTGGTAGCTCCCTTCAGACTTAAAAATGGGGCAGGTAACCCCTTCCCTATAACGGCAGCAGGCCTTTGGAACAACCTCCCTGGCCAGTTAAATATGGAAGCCAATTACCAACGCTTTCGCAAACAACTCAAAACCCACATCTTCAAGTAATACATATACTACAACCTGCCCACCTACTTATGCAGCCCTAATGTCTCGTGTTACGTGTTTTATTGTTTTACTTTTTGTCTTTTTGTTCTTGTCTCTGCGCCCCGAAGCTCGAGAGCTACCGGCGCAATGCAATATAAATAAATAGATAAATAAATAAAGCCTAAAACACTGGTAACCCCAAGTCTGTTCTGACAGCTGAATTTCACATTTTTTCCAGACAAGCACAGCATACAGATATGGGCCTAGGGTGTCCAAGCCACCAAGGATAACAGGGAACCCCATGCATTTCCGAAAAGAGGACACCCGTGGGAATCCACAGAGGTCTAACTTGAGCAAATCGGCCCAGAATTTCTTACCCAGAAACCCTGGCAAAGTCCAAAATGTGGCAAAAAAAACAATTTTCCGCACATTTCACTCGGCTCACCCACTGAAATACACCGCCAACAACACTTGGCCTACCGTCCCACGTTCCCACAGGTGTCCAGATGAAAATGGTACTTCACATGTGTGGGTACACCTACCTGGGCACCAAGGGGAAAGCCTAAATCACAGGTAACCCCATGTCTGTTCTGACAGCTGAATTTCACACTTTTTCCAGACCTGCACACCATATAAATATGGGCTTGGGTGTCCAAGCCACCAAGGAAAACAGTCAACCCCATGCATTTCCGAAAAGAGAACACCCGTGGGAATCCGCAGAGGTCTAACTTACGCAAATCGGCCCAGAATGTATTACCAATAAACCCTGGCAAAGTCTGAAATGTGGAAAAAAAACAATTTTCTGCACATTTCACTCGACTCACTCACCGAAACACACCGCCAACAACACATGGCCTACCTTCCCGCATTCACACAGGTGTCCCGATGAAAACAGTACCTCACATGTGTGGGTGAACCTACCTGGGCACCAAGGGGAAAGCCTAAAACACACGTAACCCCAAGTCTGTTCTGACAGCTGATTTTCACACTTTTTCCAGATGGGCACACCATGCAGATATGGGCCTAGGGTGTCCAAGCCACCAAGGAAAACAGGGAACCCCATGCATTTCTGAAAAGAGGACACCCGTGGGAATCCGCAGAGGTCTTACTTGCGCAAATAGGCCCAGAATTTATTACCCAGAAACCCCCAGCAAAGTCTGAAATGTGGCAAAAAAAACGCATTTTCCGCACATTTCACTCAGCTCACCCACCGAAACACACCGCCAACAACACATGGCCTACCGTCCAGCGTTCCCACAGATGTCCCAATGAAAACGGTACCTCACATGTGTGGGTGCACCTACCTGGGCGCCAAGGGGAAAGCATAAAATACCCTTTCCACCAAGTCTGTTCTGACAGCTGAATTTCGCACTTTTTCCAGATGGGCACACCATACAGATATGGGCCTAGGGTGTCCAAGCCACCAAGGAAAACAGGGAACCCTATGCATTTCTGAAAAGAGGACACCCGTGGGAATTCCTAGAGGTATGGCTTGTGCAAATTGGCCCAGTATTTATTACCCAGAAACCCCGGCAAAGTCCAAAATGTGGCAAAAAAATGCATTTTCCGCATATTTCACTCGGCTCACCCACCGAAACACACCACCAACAACACATGTCCCACGTTCCTACAGGTATCCTGATGAAAACGGTACCTCACATATGTGGGTGCACCTACCTGGGCGCCAAGAGGTAAAGCCTAAAAGACCCCTACCCACAAGTTTGTTCCAACAGCTGAATTTCACAAATCTCCAGACGGACACACCATAGGGTATCCAAGCCACCAAGGAAAACAGGAAACCCCATGCATTTCCAAAAAGAGGACACCCGTCGCAATCCGCAGAGGTCTGACTTGCGCAAATCTGGGCAGAATTTATTACCCAGAAACCCCAGCAAAGTCCGAAATGTGGCAAAAAAAAACATATTTTCCGCACATTTCACTCACCTCACCCACCGAAACACACCGTCAACAACTCAAGGTATGACATCTGTTGTTGTTGATGTTTTTTTCTGTGAGTGGACACAGGGAATTGTCTCTGAAACTGTCTAGAAATGAAGACAATTCTCAGACATTTCGCTCTGGCCACCCACCGAAACACACCGCCAACAACACATGGCCTACCTTCCCGCATTCACACAGGTGTCCCGATGAAAACAGTACCTCACATGTGTGGGTGAACCTACCTGGGCACCAACCCCAAGTCTGTTCTGACAGCTGATTTTCACACTTTTTCCAGATGGGCACACCATGCAGATATGGGCCTAGGGTGTCCAAGCCACCAAGGAAAACAGGGAACCCCATGCATTTCTGAAGAAAGGGCACCCATGGGAATCCGCAGAGTTCTTACTTGCGCAAATAGGCCCAGAATTTATTACCCAGAAACCCCCAGCAAAGTATGAAATGTGGCAAAAAAAACGCATTTTCCGCACATTTCACTCGGGTCACCCACCGAAACACACCGCCAACAACACATGGCCTACCGTCCAGCGTTCCCACAGATGTCCCAATGAAAACAGTACCTCACATGTGTGGGTGCACCTACCTGGGCGCCAAGGGGAAAGCATAAAATACCCTTTCCACCAAGTCTGTTCTGACAGCTGAATTTCGCACTTTTTCCAGATGGGCACACCATACAGATATGGGCCTAGGGTGTCCAAGCCACCAAGGAAAACAGGGAACCCTATGCATTTCTGAAAAGAGGACACCCGTGGGAATCCCTAGAGGTATGGCTTGTGCAAATTGGCCCAGTATTTATTACCCAGAAACCCCGGCAAAGTCCAAAATGTGGCAAAAAAATGCATTTTCCGCATATTTCACTCGGCTCACCCACCGAAACACACCACCAACAACACATGGCCTACTGTCCCACGTTCCTACAGGTATCCTGATGAAAACGGTACCTCACATATGTGGGTGCACCTACCTGGGCGCCAAGAGGTAAAGCCTAAAAGACCCCTACCCACAAGTTTGTTCCAACACCTGAATTTCACAAATTTCCAGACGGACACACCATAGGGTATCCAAGCCACCAAGGAAAACAGGAAACCCCATGCATTTCCAAAAAGAGGACACCCGTGGCAATCCGCAGAGGTCTGACTTGCGCAAATCTGGGCAGAATTTATTACCCAGAAACCCCAGCAAAGTCCGAAATGTGGCGAAAAAAAAACATATTTTCCGCACATTTCACTCACCTCACCCACCGAAACACACCGTCAACAACTCAAGGTATGACATCTGTTGTTGGTGATGTTTTTCTGTGAGTGGACACAGGGAATTGTCTCTGAAACTGTCTGGAAATGAAGACAATTCTCAGACATTTCGCTCTGGCCACCCACCGAAACACACCGCCAACAACACATGGTCTACCTTCCCGCGTCCCCACACGTGTCTCGATGAAAACGGTACCTCACATGTGTGGGTGCACCTACCGGGGGCACAAAAGGAAAAGGGTAAACCACTGGTAACCCCAAACCTTTCGGCACAGCACATTTTGTTCATGTGGGCAACCTACAGATTTGAGCCTAGGGTGTCGAATCCAGCAACGAAAAAAGGGAACCCCTTGCATTTCCCAAAGGAGGACACCCGTGGGAATCCATAGAGGTCTGCCTTGCGCAAATTGCCCCAGTTTTTATTAGTCACAATCCCAGACAAAGTGTGATATTTGGTGGGGAAAAAACACAATGTTCACTTTGTCTGGGGTTCTGGGTAATAAATTCTGGGCCGCTTTGCGCAAGTCAGACCTCTGTGCCCCTTACTGCCCCACCCACTGGGGGGTCTGTACCACAATGGTGGCGGGGGCAACTCATGCAGGCCTCCCTGGGCCTCCTACAAACGGCTGCGTGAGGTACACCCCCCTCCATTTGGGGTGGGGGGCCCACCAAAAATGTGTGGGACAGGCCCCCCAGTGGGTGGGGCAGTATGGTTTGGGCACCCTGGGGCCAGATTGTGTCATGATGCCTACCCCCGGGGAACCAGACAGGTCCAGCAACCCCGGAAGCAGGCATCAATTTGTTTTGAGCAAGCCCAAAATCCCCCTGTAAGGGGCTGTTTGGGTGCGGTCCTGGTGCCTATGGCGCCAGGCTCATATGGAGAGTCAATCCTGGTGCCTATGGCGCCAGGCTCATAGAGTAAACTTACCTAATGCAGACCATGCTGCAAGCTTACCTGGTGCAGACCATGCTGCAGAGCTCCAAGCCAAATGAGGCTTGGAAGGGACTATTTTACCTAGGGACTTTTTTTTTACTTGGGTGGGGCCGGGAATACTCAGGACTACTTTGGAGGATATTTAAACCACTCCCGAAGAGCAGCACACTCTTCGCGTTATTCTGCATCCAGCAGCGTAACACTCACCGTGTCTGCAAGCCTGCATCCAGTATTCTGCCACGCCCGCCTCGAGTCTGCAGCTCCTAGAAAAAGGCAGGAACAGAAGGAGAACGGTTAGAACAAGAGCAAGCCTTCTATCCTTAACTGGATTCCGGATCCACCGTACCTTCGAACTGGAAGAAAGAAGCATTTACGCGCGCCGCTTCGCCTGCTTGCAGCGCCGCGCTGAACTCACCAGCCCTCGCAGCATCCTCACGATCCACCGCATTCATCTGCACGTTCCGCTGCATTCTGGCACCTAAGGGGAACACAAGAACAGCAAAGGTGAGCAAAGGAAATAAACGGAGGCAATAGTAACTACCCCCATAGACTACCTGATTACCGCCAGGGGTACAATTCCTCTTCACGGGTCGGCGCAGTCTCCATTGCATCCTCGCCGCACCCCGGCCTCTAAGGGGAACAAAAGGACGACAAGGTGAGACAACGGGAACTCTTCTCACCGCAATAGACTTACCTAATTTTACCGCCGGAGGCATAATCCCTCGAACTTCATATTTTCTCGCCACACCTGAATAAGGGAACAGGCAGCTTACATTCTGGCCTTATTTTATTGAACTGTGTAGGATAAGCCAAATCCTTACCTGAACTTCGTCAGCTACCACGAGGAACTCTTCGCTGGGGTCAAGCTGCAAACTGCAAGGAATCGGACAAGAGTGAAAGTCAGACATGTAAACTCTTACGAACTACATATTTTTCGGAGTCATTATTGTTCTGGAACTCACTGATTCCTTCGAGCCAGTGAAGCAACTGGTTATCAACGCGCCCCTGCACTCAATGCAGGATGGAGAGCTCATCTTTTCAAACCATCAGGTGAGACTATAGGAGGGGACATCAAAGGTGATCTGTGGGGAGAACTGCAGGGGTGGGGGGAATTTACACTCGACTCCACAGGTGGTTGATTCCCTTTCTCCATTTGCAGAAGGATATTCCTACGGGCCAAACAAACGAAGCTAGGTGGGCCAGTCCAGTCCATCATCTCGCCCCTACACGTCACTTTGGTGGAGACCGCAGCCGTCCAGTTCAGATCGACGCCTCTGTGGGAGCCAGGTGAGCGTAACGGATTGGCACACCAGTGTGCCCCTCTGCACCAAGGCAAGTTTCATAAACAAAGAAAAAATGGAAAATGGTACACTACAGTTTAGGGCAGGCTGAGGGGCACCCTAAACCGCCAGGTCATTTTTTAATGTAATGGGAGGTGACCCTCTCCCTCCCACACCAAATGCAGGGCGGGGCATCTCATTCAGCCCTCCCTGGGTTCAGATGCCCCTTCCTAGGAGCAGATATCTGCCCCCAGGGAAGGCTACAAGGGGTGCCCCAATTTCCCCTTGGGGTGAGGGGGAGAGGACCACCCCACTTTTCTGTGAAATAAATCCCTGGTGGCTAGTGCCCCCCCTCTCCCACCCAAAATTCTCTTTTGTTGTTTTTTGTTCTCATTTTGCCCCCTTCCCTGGGGGCAAATGATGAGCCATCTGCCCCAGGGGGCCCTAACCTGCAGGCCACATCCTTTGGGGGCCTGCACACTTATTCCTGGTGGCCCCCCACCTCCCAATTGGATGGGGAGCCACCTCATGTACTCCTGCCTGGGGGCATAAATCTGCCCCCAGGGAGGGCTACAAGGGGTGGCTCCCCCTTTCCACTTGGTGTGGGAGGGGGCGGGCCACCACCCTTTCATGGGGGGCAAAATAAATCCCCCCACCCCCAATCCCAGTTTTTTTAAAATATTGTTCTTATTTTGCCCCCTTCCCTGGGGGCAGATGATCAGCCATCTGCCCCCAGGGTTTATCAGATATGTGCCCCCATGCATTGGGGGGTAGGGGAGAGAGGGCCGCTTACTGTAAGCAGCTCCCACCTCCCCCTCACATTCAAAGACATCTCTGGTGTCTAGTGGGCATTTCTGCCCGCGGATCGAGCGCCCTGAAGGTAATTGAAGGTAATCCATCCCCCTGGTAGTGAGGGGGGACCTCCCCCTCACATAGCCAGGAGGTTGGATTACAGTTTTGAGCGATCCCTGTTTTACAGGGATCGCTCAAAATGAAGTGCCAAAAAGGACGAGCTATCTCGTCCTTGGCACTGCAGAAGTAATTCCAAGGACGAGATAGCTCATCCTTGGCACTGAAGGGGTTAATAGTACTGCAAAAACAAAGGCAGAGACTGAGGGGCTATGCCCTTTGATCGGCACTTCGATTGCTTTAGTAGAGTATAAGTATAGTTATAAGTATAATTATACTTAACTCGTCTACTCATTTAGCAGGAAAGGCACAGCATAACCTTGATAGAGAACGGAGCTGATAATACGGGCAGTCATTTTGCAAAGTATCACGTACCCTCATGCGGACTGTGTTTATCTCCTTGGGGTACTTAAACGTAAGCACTACAACAATGGCCTCTCCAACTCGAAACAGAAGTCCTAGGGATGGTGATTTGAACAACCTGACGTTGGAGGAGACTACCAACTTTCTGATTGTTGTGCAGGTCGAAATAGGACAGAAAACCACATCTGCCCTAAATGTTTTGGAAAACAATAAGGATAATGACTGCAGTTAGTATCTTGCAGCCATAAGCACCCCAAATTCATCAGAGATTGACTAACATTCAGATCTACATCTAGACTCCGAGATCGCAGCATCTACATCAGAGGCACAGGAAATGTCAGCTAGTCCCAAAGAATCTCAGAGTGTAAATAATGCAAGAAACACAAGTAATCTCTACTTAAGTTCTGGAACTTCTGCTTCCATACTACTGGAAGAAAATAAAAATCTGCCATTGGCTTCTCAAACCAGAGTTTCTGGGACCTCTATCTTTACGGCTCCTAAAACCTCAAACAACACGGCTTAAAGCCGCTTTTCATGGAAACCTAGAGGTCTGAGGTTTAGTTCCCATATTGGAAGCCATGCCACATCTATAGTGGCACATCCGCCTGTCCCCCAACGACCATGCAATTCACTTTCCCTGGCCAAAGCTCTCTAACAAATGGGGGCATGCCGCACCAACAGGGAAAGATCGCAGAGAGTTCTTCACCTCAGCATTTCTTGCATGCGGCGAGTTCTGGTCGGTCAAGACAAACAACAATCCTCCAACATGTTGTGCAAAATGACATCAAAAACATTTCAGGAAACCCAGCCCTGCAAAACTTGGGAGCAAAAGAACTGCCTATTGACTTTCACAAAAAAGTAGAGTGATCCAATGGACAAAGGCCTTATTCAGCCAGTGGAGAACGGAGAGGTCGATTGTGAGGCATAAGGAAATCGGCCTAGAGACATAATTAATTGTATTCCTGTAAGTGTTCAGGTACGATCTATAGCATCCCAAACAGCATGGGCGGCTCACGCAAACTGCCCCCGGAAATGTCGCAGATTGTGCACACAGGAGGATGTCAAACTGAGTAATCATGTGGCACTATCTGATGAAGACTTATTGTTGGACATGGTAGCGGCTCAGGTAGAGGAAAAATCTTCTTCGGGCTCGCTATTAAACGCCAACATGATTGCATCATTCTCTGTTACTATGACTCCATTTATGAAGTTCTGTGAGAGCATTGCAGATCAATTAAAAGATCAATCTACCTTGATTCCAAAATTATTTTCATTGAGGGATTTATTTCAGCACTCAAGGTCAACAAGGACAAACAGGAAGAACATATTACCAAGTTCCTGAAGTCCACTTTGGACCCATTAATAATAGACAAAGAAAAAGGAAGACTATCTATGTCTAACAATAGTCAACATTGTCCAATTTTTAGCACAGATCCATGTGACGAAAGCGCAACTACTAGATTGAATGCAATCAGTTTGGGGCTCATTAGTGCCTCAAGTGACCCGACGGTGAACTCCACCATAATAGTGGAAGACATGGATGACATGGACACATCTTCCCTTAAAGGAATAAGAGAAATTCTAAAATCAAAAAGTGTTGTATGTAACAGAGTTCCCCCAAAGGCAACAATGCCCCGACCAGGGGTGTGGAACTGTATTGAGGTTGAAGACAATCAGATTCCCGGCACTTCAAAGCACATTTTTTCTGGGAGTCAGAAGGGAGTGAGCTGAGGAAACTATTTGAGTCTGATGTGCTGGGTATCTCAACTAACAAATTTGTGCCCACCTTAAACATTGGAGGACCTAGGAAACCGACTGTTACATCCTCAAAAATGTATGACATTGTTGTAAATGGCTTTAATATGGAGAATGGTGCTACTGAAGAGGCCCGTTCTGGGCATAAACTTCCCAGCTCCAACAAGCAAGTGAAACAAGTGAACTTTGCCACAAAACCTGGGCAACAAACAAAAACTAAGGCAACCCACAACAATCAAGAACTTTAGGGAACCGGCCCACCAGCTGGTTAACAACCAAGATAAGGAACAGATAACTCGGTTGCCAGTAAAGCCCGTTGAAGACTCCTATATAAGTGTGGAATCCGAAGAGGACCTACATAATGTCAAGAAAAACCCAGATGTAACCAACAAAATAAGGCGTAAAAATACCTTACGATCATCAGAATCCACTAGTGATTTAGAGGATTTAATAAATCTTTTGATCTACTCTGCCGACTGGGACAAAGTCCTAGAGTTCAAATCTTCCTTGGAAGACCGTCTAACTGCACTGAAAACCAACGACATCAGGGATTCCTCTCCAAGTATTCTACTTGAGGCCATCCATTTTGCAGGCATTGATGGTGAAACCTCGAGTTCGTCAGACTCTGAAGAACAACAGGACTTGACTCCACCTAGGATTGCAAACCCTCAATTTAAAACGAGGGGAGTATCCAGAGTTAATAAGGGCAGACCTCTTCGAGAAGACCCCCCAGCAAGTGCTGGGAGATGTTTTATGACACTTGAAGAGAAAAGCAGGGCCATAAGTAACCAGCAAACTGGTCCAAGAAATATCACAATTCTGCGGCCTCTAAATTAGACAGGCCATATCACTTGAAGAAACTCTTGAATGAGAAGAAAAAAAAATCTATTTATATGGAATTAAGGAGAATCTTACATATTCAAGATAACCTTATTCTTAACAGGGCCAATATTCTCAGGCTTTTTCATAGTATTGGTCCACTAGCTGGAATTAATTTTAGGGATCTGCTTGTGGTAGACTTCCCGGACAAACAGAGGGAAGATATGGTGGTATTACACCTTGCTTCAATGGAAATTAAACAATAACTACTACAAGAAACAACACATTTGAAAACAATGGGGTTCTCATTAAAAGCAGTTACCATTCCTAGCTTGGGAAGCAGCGAAGAGTTCAATTCATATGCTTGCATGCCAGTCAAGACTCACAAAAACAACAGCAATAAGCATATGACAGGTGCCAAATCACCCCCCCTACCCAGAATGTACAAGGGTTAAAATTGATGATATATGGTCCCAGGGAGTGAATGATAGTAGAAAGGATGAATGGATGCCTGAAAACCCAAATAGCTTTAGAATAATGGTAAACAATTCAAATCTATCTAAGAACATACCCTGCACCATCATGGGTTCACAGGCCCATAAGGCGGGGGACAATTGGGATTGGCTGGCCCACAATCTTGCACAGAAATTATAATGCCAAAGTTTGAGAACTACGATCATTATACCCTGTGTTCTTATAGGATGCTGGAACACGAGGGGCTTTAAACATTTACATTTATTGGTCGAAGGGAGCATCCGTTTTGATGAATTGGATGTTGTCTGTCTCTAGGAAATGTGGCTGCTTTTACAGCCCACCCTTGAGAGATGTGTCTTCATCCTCAATCCAGCAACTAAGGGATGAAAGGTAGACCAATGGCAGGTTTACCGACTGTAGTCAAAGAGAGCTGTGGGCTTAACGTTGTATGGAAAAAGAATATATCACCCCTAATTTAAGTTCTCTTGCTAGAATACCAGAACTGTAAGGGTGATGCTGAAAGGAAGATCCTACTGTGTAATCTATATTGGAACATCAAGGACCCAGCATCAAAGAGCTTCACTCAACAACTACTGGAAGAGGTGGAGACTGCTATGATCGCCTATCATAGGTTGAATATCATATTGTGTGGCAATCTAAACATTCATTGCTTTAACAACTCTAAGACACTTATAGATCGCCCAACTAGCAATTTGCAAGAACCAGAAATATGATGACTGTCATTCAGGAAAGAACTTAAATTAAGGAACATCTCACTATTAAATGGAGCCATGGCAGGGAACATACCGCCAAAACCAACATGGAAGAGAGGGAAAGAATCCCACATACTGGATTACTTCTTTGCATCTGACAACCTCCACACTAGTATAGTGGACATGGCCGTTATTGATAGCACACAGAGTGATCACAATATACTGAAATTATGTCTCGCACTGGGTGTGAAGAAAGACCTTGTCATGGAATCAGATACCCTAGAACTGCATCCTGGAAGAAACAGACTGAGGCTGTCCCACAACAACGTGATTAAATTATCAAGAGACCTAAGGGATAAAGGGAGGATGGACGACCTAGAACGAGAGGGAGGACATACTGGCACTAATTAAAACTTCCAGCAATTCAAGAGCAGCAGGCCCTGATGGCCTAACGAACCTGACACTTCAAAAGAACCTGGAGGAATGGGCAACATTTTAATATCAATTGTTCTTATTGGTGAAATTAAGACGTAAAATTCCGGTCACATGGACAACATCCATCATTGTCTCCATCTTTAAGAAGGGTGATACGTCTGTTCCAACAAACTATAGACCTATGACCCTTCTAGATGTTGTTGGCAAACTCTTTGCAGCTCTAATTTTGAACTATCTTAATGACTGGAGCCAGGAATCTAAATACTGAGAACGCTGGCAAGCGGGCTTTGAAAAAGGTATCGGAACATCCTTGAATTTATTCTTAATTAATTATCTGAAATTAAGAACAGCAAAAAATAACAGCAAAAATGTATACCTGGCCTCAGTAGATCTATCCCAGACTCAGTCAACAGACAGAAGCTCTAGCTTATATTTAAAGACTGGGGATGCCCTGCCGATTTGTGTGAGGCAATTGAAGCACTACACTCCGATACTAGTATTCAAATAAAGCTGAATCAAAGGGGGGACTTGACAAGCCCCATAAAAACAGGAGTGGGCCTCAAGCAAGGATGTCACCTAGCACCAGCTAGGTTGTCCTTAAGCAAGAATGCTGCGTAGCGCCAGCCATATTTAAATTGTACTTTTCTGACATGGGCAATGCATTACAGGACATTAGGTAATAATAACAATAATAATTATTATTATTATTATTAGGTGCTTCACACCATCCATCTCTGGAACCCCGCTCAACAGATTGTTGTATGCCGATGACGACATCCTCCTCGACGAAACTCCAATCAGACTTCAGCGACAATTGAATGCTTTGGCTTGCTTCCTATAATCTAATGACCTTTCTGTGAATGCATCTAAACAGCGGTGCTGGTTTTTGGGAATCTAAAGCGTAAGACCTCTAAACTCAATAGTTGATATATAAATGGTGATAAAATTCAAGTAACAACTGAAATGACCTACTTGGGAATCTCTATTAATGTGAACAACATCAACGCACCCAGAGAAGCAAGTTTAAGATGCAAAGTAAAGATGCTGTCTGCCCAGGCAAGACTGATCAAAACCAAATATTGTAAGTTTTCACTGACCCCTGTAATTACCTTTTACTGCTTGAAGGTCGTCCCCATTTTGACCGACGGGGCTAAATGTGCATTCTAGCTGACTTGGAAGCTGTGGCAAACACTAGAGGGTCTTTTTGGAGATCTGTACTTGGGCTTCCAAATTGCATTCTGATAGCAGTGATACGGAAAGAACTAGGCCTTACTTCTTTAATCACCTTTGTGAGCTGGAAAACATCCTTCTATCAGAAATGCCTATTGCTGCCGCTTGATAGTGGCTTTATGTTACTTGGGTAGGCGCTCAAGATGGACAGAGAGCAACTACTTGTGGAATGAGGCAATAAATGTGTGGGTCTATTAGAATCAAGCGAGGAATCACTCATTGAAAATCCAGATTATGTCAAAAAGCGACTGTATGAGTATGACTGGATAGAGACGCTGGAGCTTGGACTGTCGTCCAAACTCTATGGAAAGTACTGTGTAGCATGAAGCAAACTAGGAACGATTCCTATATATCTGAGAAAGTGTCCCTCTGCAGCTTTGCGCCATCAATTCTTAAAACTATGACTCAACATTTTACTGACTAAGGAGATCCTTGAAGTAAGAAAACCCAAAGACACAAGAGATTGCACATATAGGCTTTGTGGTCACAAAATGGAATCACTCCGCCACCTCATTATGAACTGCCATTGTGTGGACCATATTCAACGCAATCTTTTACGCAGGTTCTTTGCGGACAATCAAACCTTAACCAAGAAAGACATTTGGTTATTCTCGCTGCAAGGGACTGGGCTATCTCTGACATTCGCTCTGTTAGAGCTAGTATCAATGATCATTGCCAAACTTGAAGAAAAAAAAAGAGAACCTAAAATTGTTTGGATATTTAACAAATCTATGGCATTCTTCTTTATCATTCTTTTTCTTTTCTACTACTTCTTTGTATTCTTCTAACGCGTCTTGTAGCTTGTCATTGTTTTCTCTTACTGGATCATTCATTTTTTCTCTTATATTAATTGGATGACTCTTCTTTCGTACTTGCATATTCTGTCAATTGTTGATTCACAAGCCTATGTAATGGCAAAAAGTTTCTATTGAAAATTAAATGCTATAATAAAAAATAAAAAAATAAAAATATATAGCTATGTGCCCTGGCCTCACATGCTTGGGAAAACTTAAAGCACACCTTGCCCTCCCTGAGAGTGTGAACAGGCAAGTGGATTTATGTTCTCAAAAAACAGACAGCAGGGATCACATTAACTGTAGGGGACATGAAAAGCTTTTTCGCCGCCCTGTTACGGATACAGGCAAACGAGATATGGAGGAAGGTGGATTGTAAAGAGGTAAAATTGAGTAGTATTAAACGTGAAGTTGTGCCCGTTTATAACTGTAGAGCACACATATGGAAAGCTTTGAGGAATAGATACCCAGACACACCTGACATAAACTCTACCATGGCCCGCACAATGAAGGCAGATAAGGACCCTGCACAGTACATTCAACAGATACAGGAGATGTGGCGGTTAGAGACTGGAGATACATGAAACAAGAATGTAACTGTCTTTTATCACATGTTGCTCAAGGTTCTTTCTGCAGAAGTGCAGGCAGAGCAGGCCGATTTGATAAGGTGGTTGGCATTGAAGCAAAGACATGGCCCAAAATACAGGCACACATACCACACTATTGTAGAGTAAGGCAGAAGGAGAGGATAGAACAAACACAGAATGCAGGAGTAAAACTAATACAGGAAAAGCTATCTAAATTCAGCATGGAAGGAACAGTAATTACTAACACCTCAGAAGGGCAGCATGGACAGAGCTCCCTTCAGGGATGGATAGAGAGGGGAGATGGGAGGTTTTCAGAGAGGACGGGGAGCAATCAAAGAGGTAGAGGGGGCAGATGGTGAAAGGGAGACCTAGGTTTGGAGGCAGTGTTGGTGTTGTGGGAAGACAGGACATGCTGCACGAGAGAATTCAGAAATAGGCCACCCATGCTATACAACCCTAACATCCTAGTGTACTGGCTCACTTACCACCCACACTCCCAGATTTTGCCCCCTGTTACTCCACATGCCCTAAGACCCACCAAGCAGTAGCCAAACCAATAGAGCCAGCCCTGAACAAAAGGCGCGAAGTAAGGCCTTTGTCCCTGTCTGCAGCTGCGCTGCTTCAGAGATCCACTTTGGGGCACACATCAGGACGCCCAGGCATGCAGGAGCATGCGAGCACCCCACACCATGCAGGCAGCAGAAACCCTGCAAAGATGGCTGCCCCAGTAGCCACTACCAACAATACAGCTACACTGTGTCTTTAAGAGCTAACCGATTGGCCCGACATGCCTGATAGGCATCCCGCACTATGAAACCGGAAGGCAGAGCCGGCCGTGAACAAAGGCTGTGAAGTAAGGCCATCATCCCTATCTGCAGATCTCTCCTGCTCGACACATGAACCAAAGCCACTACCGATCCTGGCAGATGACTAAAACACTCACAGCACTGAAGGTAAGCCCTCTGTACACCTCTTTACTAATGTGCCTATGTAAAGCTGCACAATGGTCTCATGAGGCTATATTGCCTGCTACACTTGCCTGTACCATGCCCAGCCCCTGTCTTACCTTCTCTTCCCACCCTCCTTGCGCAAACCCCTCCTCTCCCACCCAAACCCCACCTAGCCACTATGCCCAGGCAGACAAAGCTCACTCTACACCCACAAGTAGCAACCCCAATAGCAATATCAGTAGTCAGCTGCTGAGTAGCAATGCCAGCCCCCCTTACTCCCATGGACAGCCCTACCAAATGCCTGCTCACTGTCCCAATACATATATCACCTAGGTTGCTGAACAGGAACACCAGCAACACAAGCAGCAACCTCCATTATACTCCTTTGGTCTCACCGTGCACGACACACAAGAGCCACTCACCCTGCACCACCAGGTACGTAGACCCTGACATAACTCACAGCCGGGATCATAGCATCCCAGCAACTCAGCCTAAGACACTACTCAACCCCGCTCAAACACTACCTGCCATTACCCTCCCTTCCACATCTACCTACACATACGCCAGTCCAGATTCCCTCATCCATCACGCCTGTGACTCGCAAAACACAGAGGCAGCCGTAGCGTACCATGCAGCAGTGCATTCAGGAATTCCTACTTACGCATCAGAACCTCTGTTGCCTCCAACCAGACCTTCCAGCCACCATCCTGACCAGGAACTCAAACCTCAGAACAAGATCTAGTAGCCCTAACAAATCTCCCATCCATCACAAAAGTCAAGCACCTGCACAAAGGCCCACCCAAACTTACTCCATGCCCCTCTAATCAATGCCAGATCGCTCCCAGCTCATGCACTGGACATCAATGACTTCATCACATCCCAGAACCTTGACTTCCTAGCCATGTCAGAAACCTGGCTCCATCTGGCTGCAGGCCCAGCACTTTCACTGGCTCTCCCAGAAGGCTTCACCATACTAAGGCACGACAGAACTGACTCTAGGTGCGGAGGTGTTGCCCTCATTCACAGAGACTCACTCCAATTTCAAATCACACGATCCCCTAAAGTATCCAACTTTGAACTACTCTCACTCAAACTCTTTCTAGCCCCGTCAGATGCCATCTCCTTACACATCAATTACAGACCTCCTGGCCCCTCTTTACCCTTTGAAGAACTCTTACACTCAATAGGAGCCAACCTAAAACCTAAAACTAGAATCATTATACTAGGAGACCTTAATCTATGCTGCCTTTACCAGCTTGACGCAACCGCCGCCACATTTCTAAAAGATCTCTCTGATCTAGGCTTCTCTCACTGAGTCTGTGATCACACTCACAACAGAGGGAGATACCTGGACTGAATATCAAACCCAAATCTCCATCACGTCCAACGCCCCTTACCCATGGTCAGACCATCATGCCATATGCTTCTCCCTCCCAGTACCAAAACACTCCTCACCCAATACTAAGAGTTTACCACCTGTTCTAGCACGCGGCTCCACAAACATCACCAAAGACTCCATCACACCTCTACTCAACCCTCCTGAATAACCCGCACAGACTCACCAGACCCAGAATTCCTGGCAAACCTTTACACCAATACCCTCAGGAGTTCAGTTAACATAGTGGCCCCCTCCTCCCGAGAAAAGCAAAACCATCAAGCCACATCACCTCATACTTCTCATCAGACCTTGCCACCCTACGCTCTAGAAAAAGATCAGCGGAAGGTGCCTGGAAGAAGAACCCCTCCAATTCCACTAAAGCTACCTTTACTAGCTTTACTAGCTTAGCCAATTAACACAAGTATGCCACAATGGTGTCTAAAGCCTCAGCTTTCAACCTATGGATACCTAATGTATTTCAAACTAGTTTAAATACTTAAAGAATTGGAGGCCCCTTCTGCCCTGCCCAACACCTTCATCAAGGATCATATTTGGTGTAGCAGTATCCAGGATGCCATGTGCAACAAAATAACATCCCCCCAACTCACAATTGCCATGAAACAAGCAGGTACCACCCCCAACCACCAGCATACCCCGCTAAAGCCCCTTCCAACCACTCCTGCCTTCAATTTCAGAAAAGTGACAGAGGAGGAAACAGCAAAGATTCTCAGATCCCTGAAACCCATGTGGGCCAAAGGAGATATATGCCCAGCGATGGTCATCAATGACTGCAAAGATACATTAGTCCCCTTCCTAACCAGTTTCATCAATGCATCATTTGCCTCCAGCCAAGTCCCCAAAAGCCTAAGAGAAGCTTGGGTACTCTTGTTGCTTACAAAACCCTCCCTTTACCCTCTCTCCCCGAGCAACTATCATCCAATCACCACAGTACTGTTTCTCCTAAGGATCTTAGACAGGGCAGGATACCTACAAATTCAGGCCTACCTTAAAACACACCCCATACTAGGAACTGGCCAATCAGGTTCCTGCCGAGGACATGGAACAGAAACGGCCCTCCTAGATTTAAAAATGCAGCTGGACTCCTTCAAAGATGAAGGCAAACCAGCTATCACCCTCTTTCTTGATCTATCAGCTGCCTTTTGTCTGGTAGATCATTTTACCCTCTGCCATCATCTTACTACTTCAGCTAACTTTCCCACGTAAGGCACCTTATATGTCAACTTCTTGCTCACCAACAGAACCATGAGAGCCTTACCAGACACAGACAGTGCCCTCCCTATCCCGTTACCCTGCGGGATCCCACAAGGGTCCTGTGTCTTCCTCTCTTTATACAATATCTTCACCAAGCCCCTCTTCAACCTCCTCGACTCCCCGGGTGTCTCCTATACCAACTATGCTGATGAAACCCAAATCCTCCTCCCTCTATTCGGATCTTACCCCACTGACTCCCTGAGCATCATCAAAATCTATTCTATAATCCAAACATGAATGGCAAACAACCACATATGTCTGAATGATGAGAAAACAGATTCTGCTGATGGGCACCCCTACCATACAGTAGAATCTCAGAGAGGATTTCACCTCCTTACTCATTAATGGCATACGGATACCAATATCCTCTTCAGTGAAAACACTTGGAGTTCACTTGGACTCTACTCTCTCCTTCACCAAGCTTGTGAGTGCTATTTCTTCCTCACCCGCATAAACAACAAAACATAGCAAATCTGCCAGATATTTCCTCTCCACAGACAGCTGCCTAACTATTGCAAGAGCGATCATCGGAGCAAGACTCGACTACTGCATGTCATGCTCACTGGAACCTCTCAACACAATGTGAACAAACTCTAGGTCATCCAAAACAACGTGCTCAGAGCAGCCTTGAATATCTCCAAAAGAGACCATATATCAGAAACCAGAAAAAAAGGCCATTGGCTACCTATTAGGGAAAGAATCATTTTCAAAACTCTTGACATCACCCACAATGCCTGTGCCAGAAGATTGAAAAATCTACCTACACCAGACCATTAGGGACAATCTATGCAAACCGCCTAAAAACTCCAAAGACAAAAAGGACAAGAGGAGCAGGCTCCAGCTTGACCTCAATCGCAGCTCAACACTGGAATTCCTTGCTGCCGGACCTACAAGTGGAGCCCTCTTATGGACCTTTCCCTAAGGCACTAAAAAACGTGGTTCACTGCCTAAAAAAACTACTAGTCTGCCTATTTTGTATTCAATTCAGTGTAACCAGTGTCGGGAGTGCCACGATGCCCTAGGGCTTGGGCGCTTTGCAAATGCAATACATAAATCAATACCCGGCACCAAATCGCTTTCGGAAGCACATACATAATAAACATAGGGTATGGTAATTCATTGCACAGGGGCAAGTTGATGGGGGCAATACTTTCCCACTGCTAAGCACACATGTTTACCCACACCAGGCCAGCCCACAAAGGGATCTGAAGTGCTCAGTTCTATCAGAAACTTCTGACCCAGAAGAGGAACCCAAAGTGGGAGTAAAGATAGGAGACCAGACATTGGGCCTCATTACGACCCTGCCTGCCGCGTTATGAATGGTGCCGGTAAGGTACCAGTAAGGTACCGGTAAGATACCGGTAAGATACCGGTAAGGTACTGGCACTGTCCATACTGTGCCGCCACATTACGAGTTTGCTCACGGGTGGCGGTAGGCAAGTCTGGCCTGGCCAGAAGTGCATACGGCACCCACAAGCAGACCAGGATGCTAACAAAGGACCCATCATTAACAGGTCTGTTGTTAGCATCCTCCCCATTCCCATTGAGCCCTATGGGGTTCAAATGGGAATGGGGACGTACCGGGTCCGGGTCCCAAATATGGTAATTACCGGGCCCGCAAAAGTCAGAATGGCCCGGTAATTCCCTTTTTTCGGGACCCGGATACAAGGTTGGAGGTAGACATGCCGGTAATGACAGCATGGCTACCTCCAAACCCGTAATGATGCTCGTTTTCTTTTATGGTCTACACAGGTGCCACCAATTCTTGCATTAAGGAGGGGAAGTTTCCTTTGTCCGATGAAATAATGAACATGTAGGGATTCTCTGGTGCTGTTTTATTGGCTCCTTTCACTGAAGATTTACTCATTACCATAGGCACCCAAGAATTGTCAGCACCTTTTTTGTATTCACGAGATACCCCAGTTAACCTCCTGGGCAGGGACATCATGAGCAAGTTGAAAATGACCATTTCATTAATTGAGGAAGGCATAGGACTTGATTCACAGAGCATTTTCCTATGGGATTGTGCCATTATAAAATGCTTCTGTGAATCAGGCCCATTGTGTTTTCCACTGCAGGCATATAGCATGCTAGAGCTACTGTGGAAATACAAGCACTTTATGGCCACAGTGTCCTCCACCCAGATTTGTTGTTTTATGGGGTAACAGATCTGTTAGGTTGGGTATCTGGGGTTGCGAACAAAACACTATGCTTACCAGCGGAATTTCTATTCAGACCCTTCGTCCCCCTGGAGATAGCACCAGGGACCATTACCACATTATATTTAGAAGCTGTGATCACCAAAGCAGACACAGTAATACTTTCTGGTACAGACAAGAGTGACATTGAATGGCCTACAGTCTTATGTATTGACCCAGCACAGCAATTGCTAGAGGTGTCTGACGAGCAATCGTTCGAAGACACTGACAACCCCATAGAAATGGTGATTCAAATCTGTATACTCTGTCAGATAATTATTGAACAGAGAGTACCCCATACCATGACCTTGCTAAGACACTGCCACCACACCTCAGGGAAGATTTAGAGACGGTGCCCAGAGAGCTATGGACCAGTATCCCTCACAACATAGGTCTCTTAAAAGGCATAGGGGCAGATCACATCAAACTGAAACCAGAGGCACCATTGCCTTGGGTCCGGCAGTACCCAATGACCAAAGAATCAGACAAAGGGATCTACGCCACCATATAGTGTTATGGCACGAGGGTGTAATTGTGCCATCAGTGTCCCCATGCAACACGGCTTTGTTCCTAGTGAAACAAGCAAAAGGGTTTTCAAGGATGGTTCAGGACCTATGCCTGTTGAGTAATATTGTAGAGCAGAGTTTGCAGTGGTCCCCAATGCTGCCACCATCCTTTGCAATATTTCTGTCACATCGACCCATTTCACAGTAAAAGACCATAAAAACGCATTCTTCTCCATCCTGCTGCACCCTGACTCCCACGATCTCACAGGATTCTCCTGCAGAGGTTTCAAGACACTTGTTTTACAGTAAGGGGAATTGCATGGTCCTCAAACATTTTCAATAGGGTACTGCAAAAGGACATATGAAACCATCAGTGCATAGCACAGTTATTCAGTATGTAGACAACCAACCAGTGTGAAGCAGAACAGAAGAGCAGAACAGAAGAGCAGTGTATAAATGACAGTAGAGCAGAACAGAAGAGCTGTGTAGAAATGACTTGCTTTCACTTCTCACTTAATGGGCAGAGAAGGGATACAAGGTCGACAAAGAGAAATTGCAATACTGCCAGCAAGAAGTTGTATACCTAGGGCAGATAATATCATTAGCAGAGAGTAGAGTAACATCAGAAAGAGCAGCAGCAGTACACCACACCCTGTAGCCAACCACGATGAAGCAGATGCAGCAATTCCTGTGATTTTGTAACTATTGTCAATCCTGGATATTCAATTTCTACATCTACACCAAAACTCTACTGCAGGAGATAAACCAAGCACAGAAAGTTAAGTGGTCCATTATCTGGACAGATGAAATTACTATATCATTCCCAAGAACTCGACAAAGCAATCAGTAATGCACCAGTTTTAACAACGCCTGACTACCATAAATAATTCTTGCTGTTCTAAAATTCTAATGGTCAAGTAATGAGGCTGTCCTCACTGGGCAGACATCAGTGGGATACACACCGTTTGCTTATTACAGTGGTATTTTAGACCTAGTAATGCAGAGACATTTTCCATGCTTTCGCAACACAAAAATCATCTGCAATTACAACGGGATGCCCTGTAACATTATATGTGGAACATGCACGTTTTGCCATGCTAGAGAAATCCAAATATACTCTCACAACACAAAGAGCATCAGGATACAAGGTCATGTGTACAACCCTTCCCTTCACATAGTAAATATCACACAGTCAATCCAGCAACATTCTCGGCAGGATGGCTCAGAGGCAACATGCTCACATTGGAAGCAGGGCAAGACAGAGCATCAAAATTTCGATCCCCAGGTCGGCACTTAGAAACCTCTGGGTATTAAGCGTGTTATAAATAACCTATCACATCATATCATTCATTGCAAATATGAAGTAATATCTAAGGTATGACTCCCCTCACACTACTCAGCTCGAACGACTGAGATCATAGCATAGCATTAATAACTGCATTGGAAATATCAAAAGGTGTTTCACTACCATTTACGCAGATTCAGCTTACTTCACATTGACAGTACATTCGGGTCCCTTCAGATGGTGGAGGCAAGGATTCACAAAATCACACGGCACACCCTGTAGCAAAGTAAGGTATGCAGCTTACACCAAGGATATAGACTCAATTGCTTATGGTAACAATGCAGCAGATTTAGCAGCAAAAGAAGCAGCATATCTGGAAAATCCAAATCTTACAGTGTTCCTTGAGTCAATATTACAGCAGGTAGAACTAACGACTCCTTTCAATGCAAGCCCACCGACAGATTATTGAATTGCAGACACAGGCTTCCCCACAAGAGAAGGAATTATGAACCAAAGGGTGGTAGTCCTTATTCCAAGAATCTAATTTGGAGGCAGAATATTTCAGGGAAAGCAGTAATGCCCCATGAACGTGTTGCCCTCTACTAATGTAGCCGAGCAGTACATTGGAGCTGATTTACAGGAAGAATGGTTCATTCCCATCCTTCAAGAACATCTTGATAATTTCCTGTCTAATTGCACCACATGCAAGATGTATACTTCAGGTAATAACCTTAGAACGCTTAAAGCAACATTAACCCGCCCTGCAGGGCTTTTCTGACACCTTCACATTGACTACGTGGACATGGTTAACAGGTGTAGTAACTTCCATTATCTAATTATTGCGGTATGCCCATTCACTCGTTGGCTTGAAGCTGGTGCCTGTGTCCACCCTGATGCCAAATTGGCAGCAACATTTCTAGTACATGAAGTTTTTCCCCAATGCAGAAAATATGTGATGTCCTCAGATCTGACAATGGGGCACACTTCTCTAACAAGCTCTTCAAATAAATGTCCTCTTATTGGGCATAAAGCACATATTGTGCTCAGTCTACCTCCCACAAGACAACTTGAGTTTTGGATTGTGGAGTGTCTAAATGGCTTATTGAAACAATGTCGTGCTAAGATTTGTAACGCATTGAAAACATCTGGCTTCATTGTCTGCCAGTAGCAATGTTTGCTCTTTGCGATTAGCCAGGATCAGATCATCATATTACTACTCACAAAATAGTAACAGGCTTAAGGCTGCATACTCCACTCACAAAATCTGTCAGATTTATCTCCCATCAGACCAGGCCCCATTAAAGAGATCTAGTTCCACCAGTTGTAGAAAATTCATCCACAACTTCGTACGAAAGTAGAATCAACCAAGATTTGAAGGATCAATACAACATCTACACCACACCTCCAACACCCCCAACGGCCATGGTTGCCAGCCAGAAGATGCGGATCCAAATAACAGACACCCGGAAGGACAACAGATCCAACACCCCTCTCCCACATCATGAGGAGAATAATGGGGGCGATAAAGGTGTGTGACATTGATATCTCTTTAACTTCTCTGAACTCAATGCGCTCCTTTGGGCAGACAAACACTAACTTTTTTTACAGCCATGAAGACCAATGGACAATGTTAAAAAGATTACACCTTGTGTCATTTTCTTTTCTTCTCTCTATCTTTCCTTATGGTTGAATTTATATATTTGTTTTCTTGAGGTGGGTCCAATAACGTCACCAATATCACATTCATGCCGTGAATATAATTCTTCCGGTGACCAGAATTAGGGGGATGTTTTAAACCCAGGAGTTTATTTAGGCAGTGCCAACATGTGTTAGAACCACATGAACGTAGTGGGAAGAGTGATGTCGAGCAATCCTTGCAATGTGTGTTCTTTAATCTCTAATGCAACAGGCACACCTAGAATGTTTATACCATAGGAATTGCATCAAGAAGTAGTTCAATGTTTAGTGCACCTTGCTTTATGTAGAGTGCGAGGGTTGATTCAGGGACATAGGGTCCATGCACATTGGGTAGAATCTGACACCACAGCATACACAGATAACTAAATAAAGATAAAGAAGATGGCAGACATGGAGGTTTTGAAGACTCATATATTGGGCATGGGGAAAGGTGCAGGTATCTTTATGGTACCACCCCTTATCGGGTGTCCTGATAAAGTAGGACAGGAACAGCTTCAGTGCAAAACAAGACCACAACTGCAGATAGAAGATGCTGATTTTTTTAGCGACAAGTGGGTCAACGGGCTATTGGGGTGCAAAGCAGGAGGGATGTATACATTAGCAAAGAGAGGAGTGTCACAAATCAATGATACTTGTTTTCCTGTTTGGGAGAAATTTGTTAAGGAATGGACATGGATTGACCAGCATGAGAAGCCTATGAATGTACTTAAACTCACACTATTCCCCTTGTGTTTTAGAGGCAACAGCAGCAAGCATGTGGGGACTAACACACAGTGTAACATTATCATCCATCTACCAGACATTTGTGGGAGGAACAGCATCCCTCATGGAAGCATATTGGATGTGTGGTAGTCTGGTATATACCCAATTGCCACCACTCTGGAAAGGTTTATGTTCCTTTGCAAACCTGCAGAGTTGCATGTTCATTGTCCCAGACATCAATCTCACTACAAATAAACAAGCAGCCCACATCCAAATCAGTGCACTGCATGCATCAGTGGGACCGGCATTCTTCAGGCTTGCAACATTATTGACGCAGTAACTGATCCTACCAGGACTCCAGTGACAGCCTAAACTTCTCAGGAATAGCAGTCAGCCTGTTTAGTAAAGCTCAAACATTATTTCACTCTCTTCTCACTCCCAGTGTTCAGGCAGACGCAAATGCAAAACGGCTCAAAATAACCTGGTGGTATCTACTTCAACTTCCAAATGAAACAGAGCACAGGATAAACGGTGTGAGAGAAAAAATGAGAGCCATCAGATTGACCACCCTACAAAACAGGTATGTATTGGAGTGACTCACCACCATGCAGGGTGGCATCTGTGCAAAGAAAGGTAGTTCCTGTTGCACTTACATACCTTCTAATGATGCAGATAATGGCTCCTTAACCCAAGTAATTCACTCACTACACACTTTGCACACTGTAATGGAGAAGGAACGGGGGCCACAGAACAAGACTGATAACTGTCTAAAGTTTTCATGGGTACCTTCGTGGATGGGTAATATATGCAAAGTGCTGATTCCTGTCCTCGTTCTGTTGCTTATTGTTCTTTGAAACTGCCTGCTGGTTATGGGTTGCTGCAATCAGGCGAGGGCCAAGGGAATAACTATGATGTCACTTACACTTAAAACAGGTGAGGCCAGAGTAATTTGTAGAGCCAGCAGGCAACCTGAGTAATATCATTATGGTTTGGGTACCACAGACTGATTTTGACAAGCTGAAAGAAGCAAGGAAGGTAGTTAATAAATTAACTGAAGGGGGACATTTGGAATGTAGGTGCAATGTCCTAAAGTGGAGGGAAATACAAGCTGAGGATATTCTATCATCATAAAAATGTGGTAATTTTTTGTGTCAGTGTTTCTGTCTTTTGTCACAGTATTTCAGGCAATTTTTGAATTGGATTCACTTTTGCTATATACTAGAGAACACCTGGCTATGGAGTACATTGTGGAATGAAGGGCATCATAAAATATTGTCACAGATTTCCATTAGCATAAGGGCCCCTTACTACAAATTAGTCATTGTTGCAGCATCTAGCTGTTCTCAGGAGCCTTGAGTGAAATGTAGAAAACGGTTTGTGTTCTCAACAATAGATAAGTACAATAGTTGTGACAGGCATATTTTTGTGAACAAGGCCTTGGGTGGAGACATTGCCAAAAGCGCCAAACCAGGTTGTTGTTAGACTGCCCTGTAGTGGGCATTTGTAAGGCAGCTGGTTAGTACTGCTATATACCGTGTCACACTTACATGCCTCTGACACTTGTGAGGACAGAATTTCTTTCAATCCTTTTAATGCACAGACCTGTTTTCATTGTTCCTAGTTTGCTTACCAGTCTCAAGCTATTAGACTGTTACAATTAGTATTTTGCCTAACTGGCACACACGTAGCTGCCACTGTTGAGCTTCCATTGCTGATTGTCTTGAACTACACCTCCCATGAAAGGCAGCTGGTTAGTGATGGTTTGTGTCTGGATGTGGTTGGGACCTCTCATCCTTACTCTGCAGACTATCAGGTAATAAATTGTTCCTGATTCTTAGTATCTGTTCATTTGCTTTGGGTATATTTTTCCACCCTGTTAGGCACCTCATTACGTGCCCAGGCTTATTTCACTTCTAGCCTGTTATTATTGTTTGTTAATATGCCTAGCGATTTGGTTCTGTCCTTCGCTTGCTCGGACAGAGTCAGGACTCGAGCAGATTCCATACTTGCATAATATCTTAATATGAACTTTGGCAGCAATGTAGTAACCTCTAAAAAGTCAGATAATGTGGATTTGGACAGTTGCACTTTAACTCTACAAGCATTTGCTAGGTTTTATGCCCTGTTAGTGCCTTTAATAACCCACTGATTACGAATATTGCGTCTGATAGGGGCACTCCCTCTTGTATTTCTTCACCTGTCATTCCTGTATCTTCCATGGCTCCAGTTAATGACATGGTTAATGCGATAGTGATAGGAACTATGTTTCCTTCTTTGTGTTCTGTATTTTCTTTAAAAAAACATTTTGTCTACTGACCTCGCCTTTACTAATGATGATGCCAATGTCATTTGGCTTTTCTCTGAGTTGGTGACTACCGTTTAGCTTGAAAGTGTTCCCATGAGTTCCTCTTAAGTGTGCCCTTTTAGCAGTACACCTCCTTGTCTCTCCGACGGTACTGTCGATGATACTCCCGTGATGATGTTGAGTTATCTTTACATCAGCCTGATATGGTGACAGATCTGCTGTCAAGCACTCAAACAAAGGACGGTTTTGATCATTTTTTGGCAATTTTTCTATAAATAGGAATAATTCCAATTTGAAAGTTTAACTATTAAATACTTGACCATTGGTACAAAATGCAGTAGAATGAGCAGATGTTATCAATCTAACTAATTTGGATGTTTTAGCCTAGATTGACTAGTGGCTTAATGATTCGGCCACTCATACAGCCACACTCGCCACTCCTGCATGTTATAATATTATTTTTGCAAAGGTAGCGGGCGCCCCTCTCTCGAAAGAACAGACTTGATAACCTGTTCAGTAGTTATTAACCACTTGAGAGTTCGCAGCCACTGCTTTTACTCACTGTGCCTTTCACAGATGGTAAATATCCATTTGCATATCAGTCTTTGTCCTGCCCAGGGGCAGTCCAGCACCGAAATGCAATGGCAATTCCAACCTGAACGAGAGTACGACCAGCAACCCCATACACGTGTTTCGCCCTTGTTGGGGATCATCAGTGAGGTGAAGCTGATGCCTCTCTAAGCACAGTGAGAGGGAGACCACATCTGGTTGCCCCCAGGAGACCTAGGGTTACCAATCCCAGGTTCCTTGAAAAATAGTTTTGCAAAGGTAGCGGGCGCCCCTCTCTCAAAAGAACAGACTTGATAACCTGTTCAGTGGTTATTAACCACTTGAGAGTTCGCAGCCACTGCTTTTACTCACTGTGCCTTTCACAGATGGGAAATATCCATTTGCATATCAGTCTTTGTCCTGCCCAGGGGCAGTCCAGCACCGAAATGCAATGGCAATTCCAACCTGAACGAGAGTACCACCAGCAACCCCATACACGTGTTTCACCCTTGTTGGGGATCATCAGTGAGGTGAAGCTGATGCCTCTCTAAGCACAGTGAGAGGGAGACCACGTCTGGTTGCCGCCAGGAGACCTAGGGTTACCAATCCCAGGTTCCTTGAAAAATAGTTTTGCAAAGGTAGCGGGCGCCCCTCTCTCGAAAGAACAGACTTGATAACCTGTTCAGTGGTTATTAACCACTTGAGAGTTCGCAGCCACTGCTTTTACTCACTGTGCCTTTCACAGATGGGAAATATCCATTTGCATATCAGTCTTTGTCCTGCCCAGGGGCAGTCCAGCACCGAAATGCAATGGCAATTCCAACCTGAACGAGAGTACCACCAGCAACCCCATACACGTGTTTCACCCTTGTTGGGGATCATCAGTGAGGTGAAGCTGATGCCTCTCTCAGCACAGTGAGAGGGAGACCACGTCTGGTTGCCCCCAGGAGACCTAGGGTTACCAATCCCAGGTTCCTTGAAAAATAGTTTTGCTTTTGTAAAAGTCAGAAATTAAGAGGGGAGAAACAAGAGAAAAAAAGTAATTTAGTGCTTTAAGTTATTCCAGCCAATAATATGTAATGTATGAGAAATATGCCGTTCGGTCCTGTGTATGGACTGGGTAGCTTACCCAATGTAATTTTATGGCTTTTTCGCCCATTCAATCAATAGTTTCTTATAAGTGGGATTGATCCCATAATTTGTTCCTAGAAGCAATGAATTAGCAATTGGTTTGATTATGGGCTAATCACTGCCATTCCATAATTGTTTGCCTTCACTGACTATCCATTCCATTTGACTGATTAGTATCTAATTACGTTACCTCCCTGGTAACCAGCATCATTCAAGACAGAATGTTTACGTATTGTAAAATTCTCATTGTCTATGCTAACAGTGTTATACACAACCATCCATAATATGTTGATAATTAACTTAGAAATAGTTGCTGTCCCCTAAACTAAGATATATGTATCTAAGCTACGTGGATATACTGTTAATCGCTTACCGTATTGGAAAAGAATGACACGTGTCGGCTGAGCTTGAGGTAACAGTGCTGCCGGCGCCATTTTGGAACTCTTTTATTATAGAGTTGCCATGACAACACGCCGTGGTCGTGTACAATTGTGTTCTGCCACTGTGTTTTGCCAACCGCGGAGCGTATGACACATTGCTATCTTGCCATTAGCATCGTAACGGGCTGTTCAATACTAAATTCCTGATAATCTATCCGTTGATCATGCAGGCATAATCGTAGATGTGCCTGTACTCGTTAAATAGCACTAAATCGGTCTGAGACCTAATCACGAAAACCACCGCCATCTTGTGGCTCTTCGTTGTCCCGTTGTCATGACAACGCTGTGCGGTGATTATTAGACATGGCTGTCAGAAACTACTGATGCAACTAAATCTACATTCTTAATTCTAGTAGATTATGAGTTAGAGAAAATTAACCTAACTTCACATTTAAAACGTAAATTATTCCTCATACAGAGGAAAAGATAAGGAAAACAATATGATCTAGGCAAGTAATAGAGCCTAATTTATACATGAACTCTATAATTATATTTCCCAATACTGTTTAGACACTTGAATCCTACTAATATAGGTTGTGATCCATTAACGACAAGAGATTCCATTACAGCAACAAAGGCATAATATTTACATATATTATGAAATATATAGAAGATTTAATCCCCCTTGCACCTAGAGGAATGACAATAGCCTTTCTACTTAATTTGTTTGTAAATGCGCAACTGTTCTCAACACAGTTGCGCTCGCACCCTTTCTGGCTGTGTTTTGAGCTAAAATGCTTTGCACGATTTTCTTCTCTTTATGTCTACTTATCTTAAAAAAAGAGGGGCCACACCTGGAGATGGTGGTTAACCCACTTTCTTCAGGGCCACAGCACATTTTGTAGGTGTTGTCACAACAATATCTCTGTGAGAGGTACAGTTCTCACTACACAGAGTCCCACCCTTCAGCTTAACACTTTTGGCGTTCAAGTTAACACTTTGTTGGAGTGGGATGAATCAGATGCTGTATATCTTGCTCAGGTGCCTCTCATTTTGCAGCATTCCAGCATGCCCTGATATATCAGAAATCAGTGTTTGTGGAGTCTCGTTCCGCATGCTACATAGACTAACATTTTTTGAAGAAAATCGTGCAAAGCATTTTATCTTAAGAAACAACCAGAAAGGGTGCGAGCGCAACTGTTTTGTGAACAGTTGCGCATTTACAAACAGATTGAGTAGAAAGGACATTGTCTCCACGTTTTCCTTTCTTTTTTTTAAGAATACCCAAGTTTGGGGTCTTAAAGAATAAATAAAATAAAAAAATAAAAAAAGTTTTTACATTTCCATGTGTGACAATACTGAGCTGAGAATAAGAATAAAGACAAAAAATTCATCAGCAATGTATCCGTCACACAGATCTTTAAGTTGGTGAAACTATTGATGAATAACGTGAGATAGGGCCAGTTTCTCTCCCTATCCCCTAACCCTAGATAAGTGGCTTGTCAGCGCATCCTAGGTATAATAACATCACAAGGGTTTAGGAAGAAATGTTGGAGGGCAAGTTTAGTCATAGGCTACATGATTGGTAGAAATTCATGAATAACTCTCCAAATTGCTAAAAACCAGTGTTTTCTGTTGTGTGATAAACATATTGGGGAAATTCACACGAGCACTCCCCGCTCTGAGTCCAATAAGTGTTTTTTTGGGTTCTCAGGTACGCCAGGGATTTGCCCGGTTTCGAAGCTGGTGTCCATTACATTAGGTCCCTTCACTGAGCAGTGTCCATTTCTACTGACTAAAAACTGCGGCAAGAATTTGTTGGGTTTGAACTTATTAAAGAAATTGAATGCTGTGATTTATTGCTCTCCGGGTGGAGTATATTTGACAATTCCTCCACAACAAAATCCCCTTTAGCAATTTGTATCTATGCCATTACCAACTGAATTGAGGACAGTCCCAGCATGTCTATGGGCCGTGAATGATAATGATGTCAGTATTTTGCAAGTTGAACCTGTCCACATTACCTTGAAACCAGGGGTTACCCTGCCGCGTATAACACAGTATAAAATATCTGTCGAGGGTGAACAGGCTATCAAAAGCATTGTCTCCGATTTGGCACATGAAGCCGTAATTGAATAGATTGCAGGGAGTGTGTGTAATAATCCGATTCTTCCAGTATGCAAGAAAGGGGGAAGTGCGATTCCATTGCATTTTATTATTGATTTGTGTGTGATTAACACAATTGTTGCACCCCAATTCCGATTGTCCCCGATGTCACTACAATTCTGACTATGATTCCAGCTACAGCTACGCACTTTAGTGTTGTAGATTTGAAAAATTATTTCTTTAGCATTCCAGTGCATGCTGATAGCAGATAGCTATTTGCGTTCACATTCGGTGGGTGCTCTTTCACCTTTACACAAGTACCACAAGGCTATACAGAAAGTCTGAGCATCTATAGCAGGGCCCTGAAAGAACAGTTGGGCACATTAGAACTACCCTCCACATTCACATTATTATAGTACATTGGTGACTTGCTGATAGCCGCAGATTCATAGGACCCTTGCAAGGAGGGCACTGTATTGTTATTGACACACTTAGCAGAACACGGCCATAAAGCATCACTTAAGAAATTCCAGTATTGTCACCAGGAGGTGGCTTAACTCGGTTACCTCCTGTCAAAAGAGGGCAGACGCTTGACGCCAGAACAGATTCAGAGCACATCTGATTAATCTGTCCCAAATACGCAGAAAGAGGTCACAGCTTTAATTGGCATGGCCTCATATTGTAGACAGTGGATCCCAAATTTTTCTTTGATGATTAAGCCTATGTTGGCATTGACGAAGAAGGCTATTCCTTCGCCCTTGCCATGGAACATGGACTGCCAGACAGCATTTGATTCGCTCATTGCTGCATTGTGCTCAGCTCCAGTTTTGGGCACACCGAATTATGAAAAATGTTTTGTCCTGTATATGCATGAAAGGGATGGTTGCGCTTTGGCTGTGTTGACATAGGACCATGGGGGGAAGAATAAACTGTGAGGTTATTTCTTCTCCACACTGGATCCTGTAGCATGTACTTTGCCGTGTTGTTTGAGAGCTGCCGCTGCTGCCGCTGCGTCAGTAAAGCAAAGTGAGGGGATGGTTTTGGGTCACTCTTTAACCGTCATGGTACCTCACTGAGTAGACATTCTGTTGAATAGAACGCAGACACAACATCTCACGTCGGCTCGACTAACAAGGTATGAGCTGATTCTCTTTGCTCCGCATATCCAAATTAAGAGATGTTGTGCTTTGAATCCGGCTGAATTGCAGACAGACAGGAAAATGGCATTGTATCACTTGATTGCCTTTTTGTAACTGAACAAGATGCTAAAGGAAGCGTTAACCTCACTGACATACCTTGGGGAGAACCAGATTGAGATTGAGAGCTATTTTGTGATGGCTCTGGTTTCAAATTGTCAGGCGGCACATCCACTGCTGCCTATGCAATCACCACCTTGACTACTATTGTAGAGAGTAAACCAAACCCACATAACTCAACCCAAGCCATAGAAATAATCGCATTGACAATTGCCTGTGAGATATCTGAAGGTCTTAGAGTAAACACATTTACCGCTAGCCAATACGCATTCGGGGTAGTTCATAACTTTGGACATCTGTGGGCTGAGAGGGGTTTCTTGACATCACATGGTACGAAGATCCAGCATGGCACTTTGATAGTGCAGTTGTTGTCGGTACTCGCACTCCCAAATAAACTAGCAATAATGAAATGCGCCGCACACCAAAAAGTGACGGACGATGTGGGAAAAAGAAATGCTTTTGTCGACAGAATTGCCAAGCAAACTGCAAATGACGTGCTCTCCAAAATGTACATTTTGGATTCAGCAAAATGGGTCACTGACACTTGCGTAATGGAGGAAGGGATTGGTAGCGTAAAGGAAATTCAGGCAGAAGCTACTCCAGAAGAAATCAAACAATGGTCAGAGGGTCCCGCGGGACTAGACAATGAGGGTTGTTGGGTTGATCATGCCAAACAAAGATGGATGTTACCCAATGCATATTTTACTGCCATAGTCACCATGGCATATGGTCCGACACATATGTGTGAAAAAGATCTGTCAGATTTTAGGCCCTATCTGGTATAATGAGAACATTCCAAAGGTTGCTGAACGTCTTGTCCAAAACTGAATACTCTGTCTGCAACATAACACTGGAAAGGGAACACTGATGCCAAAGGGTAGTTTTGGTCCTCCCTCCATGCCATTTGAAGTAATACACTTTCGACTTCATTGAGATGGAGCTTTGCCAGAACTACAAATGTTCTGGTGGTAATTTTGTGCTTTTAGTAAATGGGTTGAGGCCTACCCACTGGAAGATTGTACAGCTAGGTCTACAGCCAAACCCATGTTGAAAGAGTATTTACCCAGGTTTGGGTTGCCAAGAGTAATTTGGTCCGACAATGGCCCGCATTTTGTTGCAGCAGTAATACTGCAAATATGCGCTGGCCTGCAAATTGACAAACGTTTTCACTCAGCGAGGCATGCTCAGAGTGCCGAACTTGTGGAACGTCGCAACAGAATTCTGAAAAATAAACTAACAAAAATATGTGCCCAAAGCAAATTGAAATGGCCAGATACCTTGCCCTTAGCCTTACTCTAAATGCAAACAACTGCACAGTCAAGAACAGGCTCTCCCCGTACAAAATTGTCATGGGGAGGCCAGCGAATGTGTGGAATGTACCTAGACCTAGGAAACTGCGCGAGATAGAATATTCTCTGTTAGCAGATTACTGTTACCAGTTGACCCAAAACTTGCGTTTGATTCATCAGCAGGTAAGAGTGGCTTGTCCAGCCAAATACGAAGGGCCGGGTCATCGTCTGCGGCCAGGGGACTGAGTCCTCACGAAAAACTTTGATCAAAGAAACTGCCTCGAACCTCGGTGGAAGGGCCCTTTGCAGGTCCTCCTGGCCACGCAGACTGCAGTACATGTCGAAGGCCGAAAGCACTGGACCCATGCCATGCATGTTAAGTGGATCCTGCTTCCTCTACCCTATGACAAGTGGGACGACAAAGACATTGATGACTCCATCTCCCAGATGCATAAGCACTGATCGACACGCAGAATGCCAAGCCTGAGTTGAATCTACAGGCTGAGCCTGAAGGGCCCGGTGAGCTTGCAGCATCACCTTTGCTGCCCTCTCCATATCTTGCATCATCTTCTGCCAGCATTGTCACTGCATTTGCACCTGTCCTCGGAGACAGCAGCATTTTGATTTCTGACCACTCACTGCCTGGTGCCACCAGGTACAATCTGTGACCACGTGACAAGAGGAGTGCTACAAATTCTCAGTAGCCTTTACCTTTGGCCCTGCCACTTGAAGGGCCGGAGGAGGGGTTAGGGAAATGGAGTGTATGAAGCCGAGATGAGGCACTGACACAAGCTTTCCCAGTGTTTTTGTGAGGGAGCGGTCTTTGGTCCTTGTGGGGACAAGCACGGTCATTGATCCAACACCTCTGTGCTTTTGCTACGTTCTTTCTGAATCAACGGATTGGAGGACATTTGTGTTATGCCAGGCCCCATTAGTCCCCTGCTGGAAGCTCGAAAGAGGGCAGGGGTTGGCAAGGACAGACAAGCTGACTACAGACAAGAATAGCTGTGCGATCAGGTGCTGTCTACGGATAAACTGAAAAAGCTCGACAGTGAGGCTTTATAATGGGAGCTGAGAAACTTTTAGAGAACTATGACTGTGTTTGAGTCCGCTCGCACCAGCAATGCTGATGACCAGTTTGATGAAGTTAGACATATACAGATGAAACTATGGTCCTCGAAGGCCAAATGTGTATCAATCTCGATATTCACATGTATTGCAATATGTTTGATAATCTTGTTATGTTATTTAGAACACTTACATCCACTTAATGCTATGTTACTGACTATGAGCACTACTACAATGGTTAGACCATATGTCCTTTCTCATACTCTTCATCCTCGGGATGTTAAACATAGAGGGGGATATGACAACAACACCCTCTTGATGATAATGAACGCTGCATATGCCATCCGGAACAAAACCAACTGCTGGGTATGTTCACATCTGCCACAGCACGGGGAAAGGGGGCTGGGTGGGTACATACATCCTCTCCCTCTGACTACTGCATGTTATGCCTCTCTCAGGACACTATTTTTTGGAAGATGGAATGATAGTGCTACAGGGAACTTCGGTGGTACTAATGATTTCGAGAGACTTGTATTGACACCATTGGGTTGTTCGATATTTGCAGATAAAAGCAAACCAAACATTGCATCCACCAGACCTGTTGATAGGCTTTCCAGACCTTAACAATCTATGATCACTTTCAAGATGGCTCCCATGGGCAACAGGGATGCCATAGCACCTTCCTACACAATCAACCATAGTCCACACTCTGCTCCGTTTTGTATGCATAAAAATGCCACTCTCCAAATGGGTAAATTTGATTGCTGTTTTAGGGCATGAAGATAGACCATTGTACATAGGGGGTCCCGTTTATTTTGTATGCAGGGATGAGGCATACCCATGGTTCACCAGGGACCTGCTACTTTGGGATACTCTTGCCAGGAGTATATCTTGCAACGACTTACAAAATTTCCAAACCACGCCCCAGGCAACAGGTAGATGGTGATACAACCTGGGAGATTTTTGGAGACTGGACCAAGATTGAGAAGAATGGATCCTCATTATGACCAATTTGTAATTGCTGGGTGTGCTTTGCTTAAAAACCATGGGAGTCTATTTTGGCTCCCAATTGCTCTTCACAAACCATGTGAATCATCTTAGCTCCTCCTGTGTGTACATCAATTGATTATTGCCCCTATCTGACTTTGGAGAATAGAGCTATGCTGGCCACAGCTTTGATTAATTCAAGGCTTGACTACTGTAATAGAGCTATGCTGGCCACAGCTTTGAATAATTCAAGGCTTGGCTATTGTAATAGCTTGCTCATTGGCACCTCCAATCATAATCTGAATAGGCTTCAAGTGTTGCAAAATGGGACTGTTAGGGATATTCACGGATTGGGTAAGGCTGAACATCTAACACCAATCCAGGGTTCTCTACACTAGCTTCCCATTAAACACTGTATTCAAGATAAAGCCCTGTCTTCAAAAATGTATTCTTGGTGTCACCCCTCAGTATCTTAGGGAGCGCTTGCAAGTTAAAATAGCTACAAGAATGTTGCACTCTAAGGACTGTACTCTGCTGTAACAACCTTTTTCCAAACTCACCAAATACAGTGGTATTAGTTTTGACATATGGGCACCAAGGGCTTGAAAGGAGCTCACATCTGCACTTTGGGACATTTCGTGCCCCCTCAGATCTGACAAAAGATCTGAAGATGTTCCTTTTTAACATAGGTATTGATTAATTTGCCCTGGTCCCCTTTTTATAGTTTGCCTTTTCTGTCTTGAGTTTGATTAGGTGCCCTGAGGCCTATGGGCGTGTGTCACCTGTTATGAGTATTAAAATAAATAAATAAACTGGGTCGGTAAAAGAATGGCCCGTGTGTACGAATATATGTGAGAAATTAGTTTTGAAAGAGTGCAGCCTCAGTTACAATTCCTGTGGAGCATCCTGATTCCCAAGAGATAACCAGAAGAATGTGTGCCAGGCATAGCCACATGTTTCAAAACAGAACTTGCAAAAAGTGTTGCAGAGTAAGCTGCCACAAGGCCTGGGAACTATCTGGATTGCCAAATTAACTGAACTCATGGTAGAGGATATTGCTCTATCTAACCTGCTGACTTCCCTGTTCACACTCACTACATGATTGGGTCGTTTCGGTGGGACGTCACATCAGAAGTTACATCACTTTGTTTGACCAATGAGGGATGCCATTTTAACAAATGTTACATGGCTAACTTCTGCTAATCAAGATGACGTATTTTATGTTGACTGCACAATTATATAATTTGTAGGGGGTATACTTAAGACAGGCACAGTGATATACTAACCAATAGAGGATGGTAGTGTAGGTTATGTTTATGTTTTTATATAGGTGGGAGTCAACAGGGTAGGTGAGATCAACATGTATTTCGATACTTGTAATGCATTAAAGTTTTGTGTTTTTTGTCTTTAAATACTGCAACTCAATCTGGGTGGGTCGAGAGCGTTTTCATTTTTCAGTTCTAAGGAGCTGACTGACACTTCCGGCTATAATTAGCATTTATGAAAAAAAAAATTCCCCCAAAAGTGTCCTGAATACCATGATGAGTCATCTGCACTAAAACATATCCTGTTGCCAGAGAGCAGTGTGATATCTGCAGACATCAGATGCGCCAGCATATTAGATGGTGAAAAGCGTGAGGTGCATCATATTTTCGGATACACCCGCCATATTGAATCCACGTACAACAGACAGTGTCCGCTGATAGCACGGCAGGGAAAAAGTCTGGAAGACACATTTTGGGTTATTTGGTTATTTGGTGGTGGAAAGAGGGTAGAGCAAGGGTGAGGAGTGGAAATAAGATTATAAGGGCTATTTTTGTAGGCGGAAAAAGGTTGTGCAGGGGTTGAGGCAGTCCACAGAGAGTGTGGTAGATCGCAGACAGCGCCATGACCGGACGGCTTGGGAAAAACATTTAGAGTTATTTGGTGGGTGAAAGAGGGTTTGTAAAGAGTATGGGAGTGGAATAAAGATGACATGGAGCTGTTTCTATAGGTGGAAAAAAGGGTGTGCAGATGCTGCTGAGTCTGTTGTCAATTCATGCATGGTACGCACTTATTATATGTTTAAATGTATTGTTGTGGTTGTGGCCAGTTGTAACGCTTACCTATGGGGCCCTGCAGGAGTGCCTGGTCTGGTCTGTCGGCGAACTCTTGTCCGGTCTGTTGGTGGTCTTTTGTCCTTGCTGTTATCCAAAACACTCTCTCCAACCTGCCCACTGCTGGTTTAGTCACCCAGTGGTCAGAATGGTGGGAGTGGCCTGGATGAATAAGTTTCCAGGGTGCCCTTATATTGCCAAGTCTCTGGGGAGCCTTCCGGGTTTGTAGAAAACATCTATACCCAATTCCTTCACTGGGCTACCGCAGCTCTACAGTCTCTACCCAGTTCCTTCACTGGGTTATGGTGGCCCAGGCCCGCTGCGGTGCACCAGTGCGCCTTTGGATTGTCTTTCTTCGCAGGGACTAAAGTGTCTTTGTTATATAGGCACCAGAGTCTTTTTTATGCAGACACCAGGGTCTTTGTTATGTAGGCACCAGAAGTCTTTGTTATGTAGGCACCACTCCATTCTGAGGATGCCTCCGCCTTCTGGTTCTGTTGTTCGATGACTAATCCTCTCCCCTTGTCTTGTTCTTCTCCTAGGCTTGAATGTATGCTGATTGGAGCCCTGCAGCCGTACACGGATAGCCGCTGGATCCGCTGCGTGGAGATGCAAGTTGTTGCAGTAAGTAGAATGAGGTTGGTGGGAGGGGTATGGGAGGCGTGGACAGTTCGTAGTTTACCTCCATGTTCTTTTGTATTTCAGGAGCAGCGGGTGTACCTGGATGCAGACTCGTGGCCGATGAGCGATGCTCGTCCTGTGAAGAAGGCAGAGCTCCAGGAAGCACGGTGAGTAACAGGTAAGACACAGGTCTCTCGGCTTCTTGACTTGTAGTGAAGCGCTGATTCAGGAAAGCAGGGAACGCCAGGTCCATGACAGGTAAGCATCACGCTGAATCCCAGCCGGAGAAAATGCTAAGCGCTGGGTGTGGCCCAGGGCTAGGTTTATATAGCCCTGGGCCCACCCAGCACCACAGGACCACCATGGATACTGTTATGCTCACCTGATATCCCCGGAGGAGTCTGGAAGGCTCTGAGATCTGGAAACCTGGATGCGTAGTTGCCTAGTGCTGAATAATGAATCTTAGTTATTTGTAGGGTGAGCTATCTGTCCTGGGCTTCTTGTGCAGGGGCGCTTAACGTTTGTTGGTGAGCTGCCCGAGTTGCTTCACTGGTGCATTACGCCTTCCTTGGGCCCAGGCCTGCTGTGACCCTGAATCTGCTGGTAAGCAGGTAGGTTTGCTAATTGTAAGTCTTTGTTCTGTTTATGATGGGAATTTGTTAATGTCTTTATCTCCACCTTTTCAGGTGCGAAGGTCTTGATGCTGGCATGCCGGATGGAGAGGCACGTTTCTAGGTAAGAGAAAGCACGAAGCACAGCGTCTTTATTGTCTTTTAAAGCTAACCTGTGTTTTCTTCTTCTTCTCCTCACAGGCCACTGTGGCGCTGCGAGTGGATGAGAGCGCGATGAAAAACAGGCCCCCGGAATACGTTAATGTAAGTACAGCATTGTGCGGTTGTTTAATATTGAAAGCGAACCTGAATATGTCTCCTTTCCTTTACAGATGTTGCTGTGGTGCTCCGGATGGAAGCGTGGCGTAGCACGATAGAATTCAGATAAGACTGATGGAATTCGATGTTTTGGAAGCGCGCATTCCAATATTGTTTTTCCCTTTCTCTTTATTGCAGGTTCCAATGTTCGAACAGCAGCTGTGGTAGCGGTTCGCCAGAAGTCCTTAAGCTAGTACTGACAGATGAGTGATGTTTCTTCGTCTCTCGATATCCACAGATTGCAGTCCAGTTGAGATGCTGAGTGCTGGATGGTGTTTTCTCAGGTAAAACAGAATAATCTTGTTCTTGTTCTTGCAGGATTACAGGAAGATGCCGAAGACCAGGAGCTGGACAAAGTAAGTGTCACGCTGCTGGTTGCAGGATAACACGAAGCGTGTTCTGCAGTCAGGGTGTGGTTTATATAGCCCAGGTAAAGTAGTACCAGGGAAAGTAGGTCCAGGCCTGCCACACCCAAAACACTAGACTGCATGGCGTGGTTCTTAGAACTAGACTGTGTGGGTGCTTCCATGTTGGATTTAAAGGATCATGTACATAAATGGGACTTAGTTTGAACAGCGCTTCCTTCCTACATATGAGCCTGGTGCCAAAGACGCCAGGACTGGCTCCAGGAGCCCTTTTGCACTGGTTTTAAGGCCCTCAGGGTTCTGGCGGGAGCCTGCATGTGGCACAATTTGTGCCCCCCCACAGTGGTCATGACAGCACTTCCCCCCAAGGCCCCTCTCATGGTATCCTTCCTGTCGGTCTGGGTTTGGTGGTGTTATCCAGGTGAAACCTCTTAATCAGACGTGGAGCTTGAATATGTTCACTTGGTTCCCAAGTTCTGTCTTGAGGCCCGTACCCTTTCCAGTGT
Organism: Ambystoma mexicanum; assembly: GCF_040938575.1. NCBI lineage: Eukaryota > Metazoa > Chordata > Amphibia > Caudata > Ambystomatidae > Ambystoma > Ambystoma mexicanum. The sequence continues at coordinate 1,203,150,633 of NC_090921.1, read as the reverse complement.
ACTAAATAGTATAGCTTAGATCTGGTACGTTTCGATTCCAGGATGTTTTTAACTTCAAATTCAGGCTCTCCATCAACTAGCACAGGTTTTGGTGGTGTTAAGACTCGGGTTCCTGGTTGTACAGGTTTTACAAGTGACACATGGAACACCGGATGAATTTGCATGCTTGGTGGTAAGGCTAACTTGACGGCCACTGGATTTATCACTGATTCAATGGTATAGGGTCCTAGATATCTTGGACGAAAGGTCTGGGTATCTTTTATGGGCACATGTTTTGATGCCAACCAGACTTAATCTCCAACTTGGTAATCGGGAGCTTTCTTTCGATGCCGGTCCGAGAATTCTATTTGTCTGTCTTTGGCTTGCAGTAAATGTTCATTTGCCCTTTTGAAGGCTTGGGTTATGCCTGTGTGTAGTCTTTAGCGCTGGCATTTCCAAGGTCGTGGGGGAGTAGTTCAGAGGTACGTGGATGTATTCCGTATATTATGTAGAACAGACTTTGTCCCGTCCTGGTGTGTATGGAGTTATTTGTTAGGGAGAATTCTCTGTTAAGGCTAATTTCCCAAACCTAGCGAGTCCCCCAGCAGCTTTGCTGGATTTTTGGGGTTTATTTTTTTCTCCTGCTAAGAGTGAGACTCTTTTTCTCCCACTCTTAGGCATGATTTGAGATATCCTTTTGACTTTGTGTGTGTTTTATGGGCTATGGGGTCTTTTACTCCATAGGGCTTCATGTGTTTTTGGTAAGTGTGTTACACAGCACCTTCAGTGCAGTAACACCGGGGTGTCATAGTGACCCCCAAACATACACTCCATACCCTGGGACTGACTACTGTCTCCCAGGGCATGTAAAGTCACCATTGGCTTTACTAGTCTCAAATTGTGAACAGAACCAGTAAAAACCATCATATTGTGGAAGTACTGGAAGGGGGTAATTAGATTACCCCTCGGTCTGTTTCCAAGGGGGCACTGTGCAGTCCCCTCTTGTCGAGTTTCTGGCTGGTGGCAGTGGTTACCAAATGAAATATTCCACCGGAATATTCTCTATGGGATTTTCCCATTGATTTTAAACGCACCACTTTTTGGTGCAATGTTAAAGATACCGCCGGTTTATTTATTTAATATTAATTCACCGGGCATGCCTTTTTGTCAGAACTCGGTTTTAAAATGGCGTTTGTGTTTGTCTCTGAAACTCTAACCCAAGTTGAGCCCTTTGTTCCACTTGTTGGCGGGCTTCTGCACAGAAGCCCTCCAAATGGTGCCACTCTGTCTGGGGTCTACAGGATGTGTGGGAGGGGGATAGGACCCTGGACTGCATTGCCTGAGCAACTCAAGTCGCACTCTCTTTTGATTGGCCCAGTGATGAGGCGGCCGGCTCACCACTTAGCATGTTTGAGTGACAGCTAGGCTGTTGAATGGGGGTTTTTCTGCATAAAAGCAGGGCTTTGGGGAATGGAACTTGAGAAGTCACCACAAGACCTAAAGAATCTGAAGAGGGGAGAAGCTGAGCCATCTACAACGACGACACTACTGGTGGAGCCCTGCTGTAACAAACTCACCACTTCCCCAACGACAGAGGAGATCTTCTTCCAGGAGAGTCTTCTTCCCTTTGAGCTAGTGTAACCAACCAGTTTGCCTTTTTTGCCTTCCAGGACGTCTCGTGGTCGAATCGCCCGTGCCAAGCACCCCGGCGGCCGGATAGCCACGCTTCACCACTGACCGCGAATAAAAGGGACGCACCTTTTTATCGGGAACTCCGCGGCTGGTTTCATCCCTGGCAGTGCAACGACTTCCAGCTTTCTTCCTTGTCGAGATCATCTCTTCCTCTGGTCGAAGCCATGACTTGCACCCGCTGCCAGGAACACTGCCACGGTTGAAGCTTCCTCACCATTTAAGGTACTGTGACCCGCCTGGCCTCCCTTTCAACGGTTAGTCCAAGGTGTCCCGTAAATCCTTGCCTTTCCAACTGGGATGGCACCAGACCTTCTAACTTTGCCTTTCTGAACTGGTCCAACTTCTTTTTGACATTTTCTGCAAAGACTTTGAGTGCATTTCCACTGTGTGATTTTGGGCACATTCAGCCTTGCTCTCTCTAAGAGTGGGCCTGGCCTATGAACTTTGGTTCTACAGTAGACCCTGCCTTTCCTGACTTGCTGTGGTTTTGTAAAAAGTGTTGGTACTATGTTATTTCCATGCTCTGCCTTTTCTCTCCCTTCTTAACGAATTATTGGAGTGCCATCTAGGTTACTCGCTCACCTCTGTTTTGCTAATAAGTGGTCTTTTAACCTAGACTTGTCGAATAATTATTTAGGGAAGTGTACCTAATTATAGTGACTGTGTTTGAACTGGCTTGATATATTATTGCCAGTGTATTTTCATAAAGTGTGTTTTAAATAAATAATTATATACTTTTAATTCCAAAGCTCTGGTCAGTGTTTGCTTGTTCTACTGCATTTTTAGCCCTATTGTGTATGCTCTTTATACTGCCCTACTCTTCTTGAGAGAAGTCTGACTGCTCAGCCACAGCTACCAGGTAAATCTGGGTGGTGCAGACTGCTACCAATTGGGTTTACTGCTTACTCCTGTGGTCTTAAACATTTTGCAGTGGTCTCCAAGGGAACTGCACAGGTTTCTGCCTAACATTATTGTATGCGTATTCCGCTATCCATAACAAGTCTTTCCAATTCTCTTCCACTTGAAGCAGCATGCAATTTAGAAACTGTTCTAATGTCTGGTTGGTCCTTTCTGTTTGTCCATCCGTTTGGGGGTGATGGCTAGTGGATAATCGAACATCGATTTGTACCATGATACAACATTTCCTCCAGAAGTTGGATACAAATTGGCTTCCATGATCTCAGATTAGGACTGAGGGGAAACCATGCAGTTTTATAATCCGTTCAAGAAATGCTTTTGCCAGACCGGTAGCATTAGGAAGTCCTTGAATGGAATGAAATGTGCCATTTTAGAGAACAGGTCTAAGGGAGGTAAGTCCATAATAAGGGAGGTAAGTCCATAATAAAATCAAGAGAAAGAGCCGGTGGAATAACCAGTGGTTGTAGGAGGCCAGCCGGTTTCTGTTTTTGTGATTTATTCTGTGCACATATCCTACAGGATAGAACGAATCAAGCAATGTCCTAACACCAGATTGGCCATCAATTATCCGTTAACCTTGGCTAGAGTCTTAGCAATTCCGGGATGGCCTTCGATCAGGGAATCGGGATAACCAGACATGACCAATTCTTGCAGATCTTTACTTGGTAGATATAGTTGTTCCCTAAAGTAAGGTAATCCATCAAGAACCGTGTGATATTCATTTTGGGAATTCCATTTCTGCAAGATCTCAGGGTTCATTAAGGTTCGAATCTTATCTTGAAGTTCACTCAGAGTCAATGTGGTGGTGAGTCCCAGTAATTTATCACTTGGGATGATGGCAACAGGGTCCAGGCTACTGTTGGTGTTCTCCTCAACACCCATACGAGACAAGGCATCGGCTTTCCACTCCGAACTCCCGGTCGGTATGTTATTACATAAACGTATTCTGCGAAGAATAGAGCCCACCGCAACTGTTGTGACAATTGGGCTTTTGCTGACTTTGGGTATTGAAGGTTTCAGTGATCTGTGATTACTGTGATGGTATGTCTGGCACCTAATAGATACTGCCGCCAGGCTTTGAAGGCTGATTTTATTGCCAGCAATTCTTTCTCTGTAATTGCATAGTTAAGTTCTGATGGTGAGAATTTACGTGACCAAACGTCCACGAGGTGTAATTGCCTGTCTCTGGATCTCTTTGATAGAGAACTGCTCCCATAGCTATGCTGGAAGAATCAGTTTCCACTGCATAGGGGAGATCAGGGCGAGGATGTCGTAAAACTGGTGTGAATGTGAATCTTTTCTTGAGTTCTTGAAAGGCCTGTTCCGCCTCTTCAGTCCATTTGAATTTTTTTTTTGTTCTCTCTCAGTAACGATGTGATTGGGTGGACTATCCGTGAGAAATCTGGAATAAATCGGCGATATAAATTCACAAATCCGAGCATGCTTTCGGTTCCTTTAAGTGAAGAAGGTGATGGCCAATTAAGGATGGCATCTACTTTGTGTAAGGCTCTGAGATCTGGAACCCTGGATGCATAGTTGCCCAGTGCTGAATAATGAATCTTAGTTATTTGTAGGGTGTCCTATCTGTCATGGGTGTCTTGTGCAGTAGAAAGGTAGGGAACACCCCATTTGTTTCATCAGCAGGAAGTTAAAGGAACTGAAACAAGGTGGGCAACAATAGAACGTGAATGTGTTGCTATTGTGTGGGCACTGAAGAGGTTTAGACCATATTTGTATGGATCTACCTTCACCATTCAGACTGACCACCAACCCTTGAGATGGCTGATGCAAAAGGGGAAAACCCAAAGTTACTCAGATGGTCAATATGCCTCCAAGGATTTGATTTTTCCATTGAGCGCAGAGCAGGAAGTCACCACCAAAATGCTGATGGTCTCTCTGGGATGTTTGTAACCGACTAGAGGTATGAGAACCATCCAGGGGTGGATTAAATCCTCATGTCCCTTAGTCTTGGGGGGCGAGTGTTAGGGAGAATTCTCATTGTATGGCTAATTTCCCTTACCTAATGAGTCCCTCAGCAGCTTTGCTGGATCTCTGGAGTTATTTCTTTCCACTTGGTAAGAGTGTGAGCTTTCCCCCCACTCTTACACCTATTTTCCTATGTGCCTTTTACCTGTTTTTAAGATTGTGAGCTCTGGAGTACACCACCCAAGTATCCCCCTTCTTGTGTGTGTCACACAGCACCTTCAGTGCAGTGACACAGGGTTGTCATTAAGACTTCCCACCGACTCCATTTCTGAGGTGACTACTGTCCCCCAGAAAAGGGTAAAGTTACCATTAACTTTACTTAGTCAAATTTAACCACAGATCCAGTACACACCATCCTACATGGAGTGCTGGTAGGGTTAATTCTTAACTCTTTTTATCTGTACCTCCTAGAGCATTGTTTCGCTCTTTTAACATTTAGACATGACTGGTGGCAGTGGTATCTACCCTACATTTCTACCGCGGTTATTTTATATAACCGTGGTAATATTGTAGGCTATTGTGTAAGCCTCAAACTTAAACCCGCTTGACCAAATCCTTTTTTGTTTGGCTCCAGTGTGGATTATTCGCCATTTCTTTTTGTTAAACTCCTTCTTGTGTTTTACTTTGTGCGGCAAACCAGGTTTGCCTTCTTTGTTCACTGTCTTTTGGCAGGCTTCTACCTAGAAGTCCTCCTCAAGCAGCCTGGGTGTCTAGGTGGGCTGAATGTGAGGGAGGTGTGTAGTCACCCCTGCACAGGGTATCCTAGGAAACCCAAGTCACACTCTGTCATGATTGGGCAAGGTGGTTGTCCGGGCTGGACAAACCCCCTGCTGGGTAATTGACAGCCAGGCTGTGTGAATGGGGGATTTTCGCATAAAAGGCAGGTCTCTTGGGCTAGAAGTCAGAGAGTCGCCACTGGAACTACAAGGAACTGATGAGAAGTGGAGGAGAGGTCGACTGCTGCAACTTCTTCCCTGCAACTTCTTCCCTTGAGCCTGGTGGGGATAAACAGCTCATCTTCTTCAGCCAGAGGTCGCCTTCGTGGTCGAAATCGCTGCACACTGCTGTAGTGGTCCTGATAGCCACCTGAAGAACCTTTCCTGTTTTTAGGAAGCACCTTTTATTAATTGTTGCTACTGCCGACCTCATCCCTGTATGGTATAGACCCCCTCATCGCCCTTCTTCATGCTGAAGCTGCAGGAAAGGGTGGGTCTGCAGGAAACCAACAGGAACAACTGACGCCCATGATTGGGCACTCTCATTTGTGTACTAATTAAAAGTGCGTTATGCCAGTCCATACATGTCCAGACTAGGCCTGACGTCCGCACACATCATCCATTGCGTAAATGGACACAAAAATTCATATAGTCTGCTGACTATCGATTGGAGTTTTAAAAGGAATTTGCAGTAATACAACTATACACAAGATATTTATAGAATAAACAATAACATAGCTATCTCTGTCAAAACAACTCTAGAAACCTCTGGTCCTTAGATAACAGCAATGACAACGTGCAATTGGAATCACAATGTCAAGGGGTCAGTGAAACTGATTGGCATTCCCTTTGGACTGGAATAAATGGAGATGTGGAATGGTTGAAAAAACAACTAGTATAGTTTACTGGCTAGTTGATTTTGATAGAGATGACATTGTGCATATCTCAAGCTTCTGTTTCTAGAGCCGCTGGACCTAATGGCCTAACCAACCATAGGTTGAAATCAAACAAGGTACTGTGGTCTATTCTGTTGTTTCTTTTCAAGGACATTATTAGAAACAAATGTATGCCAACATCGTGAAAAGAATCAATCATTATTACAATATACAAGAAGGGGAACCAGGAGAATCCAATAACTACAGACTGAAAGCACTACTATATGCTGACAGTAAAATCTTCTCTCCCCTGATTTTGGAAAAACTAGTAAAATGGGCCACAGACAGTGGTATCCTTTCTAAATTACAAACTGGATTTCGGAAAGGTATTGCCACAACTGTGAATGGCTTAATCTTGTCTGTGTTAAGAGATAGAGGGAATATTTTATACATATACACTATATACACGATATGCACTAATACATAGTGGAATACTACAGTCTCCACTCTGTAGCAATGATTGACTATGCAAACGCTTTTGACATGGTCAATCGCAATTCTCTGTATCAAAAACTAAAGAGCTGGAATATTCCACTGACTTTGCTAGCCATCTTGGAACATTTTATGAAAATACAACACTAAGGATCAGATTAGACACCTCTGACAGTCTTCCAAAACAAAATGGACTACAGGAGCCCTTAGGCAGGGTTGTATACTTGCCCCCTGCATATTTCATTTGTACTTGGCTTATCTTGAGGAAGCACTTCTGGATGCTGAACTGAGGAGCCCAAAGATTTGGGGTGCTCAACATTAATTGGTTGGCATATGCAGACGATGTTGCCCTACTCAACAGTAGACGTGAGGGTCTCCAGCGCTCACTAAAGGTTCTAAGTGTTTATGCAAAAAAAAAAAATCTGGTCATTACCACAAAAAATTTCATATTATCAGATTTCATAAAAAAAGGACTACTGGTGTGAAACACAAATGGTTTATAGATGGCTACCAAATCGATCTTCTTAGTAAGCTCACCTATCTTGGTTTCGCAATCATAGAACGTCACAGCAAGGAAACCTTGGTTAAAAGCCTGGAAAAAAACAGTTCACCCTCCAGATGAAGAAAATCTATTCTAAATTCTGCAAATTCTCTAATAAGCCGTTGATTCAGTATTACATATGGAAGGTCATCCCGAAGGTCCTTTATGGTTTGGAAACCGAGCCATTAGAGTACAACCTGCTATGTGTAAGATTGGACGGTAGAATTTGAAAAAAAGTCCTCGGTCTGGCATCCTCCTTTCCAATGGCATCTTGCAATATGATTTAGGTCTCAATTCACTCCTCTCCTGGTTCCACTGGAGAGTGGTTTCTCCCTTTGGTAAAGTTCTGTATCAATTAAAAAACTCATTGAATGAAGTGTTCCACAGTGCACTCTGTAACAAATCCTCCAATCTACTAATGAGAATGGAAACTTACACAGTGGCTATTATGGACTATTGTGGGAGGGAGTTGATAGACCTTGAGGTGAATATACTAAGGGTAAAAACATCTCTTAAAACTGTGGATTGGATAAACACCATATCTCAAACCTGGACCCTAAAATTGCACACTACATTGGCCCAACAGACAAACCTGTTGTGCTTGCTGGCAAAATATCTTATTCAATTTCCCTGCTCAATTATCAGACTGCAATGCCTATGATTTGGACAAAACCTCTTACATGGTTGAAGCACAGAATTTTAGATAATAACTTGTGTGATCATTGTATGGTGGAGGGCTCTGTTCAAAGTCTGAAACATATTATGGTTGAATGCCAACAGTTTGTAGATATCTGCACTAAATTTCTCAGGTGTACTGAAGACATTTGGAACAGGATGAAGTCAGGAAATTAACATTGTTTAACGGCTGAAATCATAAGAATGCTACAAGAAATAGGTATCATAACAGTATTTTAATGTGAAATTGGATTTATTGTTAGTAAGACAACATTTTTATATGTTGCATTTAAATCTTAATGGTTGGTCTCATTTTAAAGCATTTTTGTTTTTAATACTATTTTATTTGTGTATATAATTTATTTTTCATGTATATCTATAATTAATACTATTGTATGTTTTCTTCTTTTTCCTTTGTGAAAAATCAGTGTTTTGATTAAAACACAATAAAATAAATAATAAAACATAATTTATGAAAATTGGAGTTAAAAAAACAAAGATGTTATTGATATAACTATATGTGAGATATTTGTAGTATACACAATAACTTCATTTATGAAAGGGATGGGGTATCTGAATGGGAAACATAAACAGGAGTGTTTGGACTTTCAATAGAGTCCTCATCAGGGGAGGCAGGTAGCGTAATTTCATCAAATCGTTGTGATTTATGTTTTCTAGATTTCAATGAGGTGATTGCTGGGGCGTAGGGGGGCAGGAACAAGGAGGGCAATGATAATCAACATTTCTAACAACATGATTTTTCACATAAATTCCAAGTCCCTTAAAGTTGTGGCTGAGTTCATAAAATTTCAAATACAAGTTCCTGATTTCATTCTTTAGAACTGGGGATTGGTAATGTGTTTCTTGTTCTTCAGGTTGTGTATAACTGCTGTGGGGTGTGGTGTGTACTATAACAAAATATATATATATTATTTCAATAAGCTCTGTCTAAGTTATATTATTTGTTTTCACTCAAAGATTTATTAACCACTAAAGATTTCGTCTTCACTCATTTCTTCTTTGGAGATGTTTTTTTCTAGACATGTTTGTCCACATAACAAATGGTAATATTTGTTTTTGAGAAATGTTTATATAATGAATGGTAAAATAGAAAAATAAATTATGTGTACTTACTGTTTGGTAAGAAGTTATTTTCCAATGTGTTGCTGGTGTATGTTAGTGCATATGAAGAGTTGTATTAAAGTGTTGATATGAGATGTACAGTTATGGTTTGTTTTTGGTACATTCCATAAAATTGTGTGGTAAATGAAAAACATATTTTTACTAAATGTTGAGTTGTGTACAGATGTATGTTTCTGGTAAATATTAGTAATGTTGGTTTATGTATATGTTTTTGTTATTATAAGGGTACAAAATATTCTGTTAGCCCCATTTCTTCTGGGCTTTGTTGATATTACTTGCTGTCCGCAAACCTTTATGATGTTCGTAGACTCTAGAGCTGCTGCATTGCAGGGTGAGAAGGATATTAGGAACTTGTAGCAAATTACGGTGTACTGGTAACAATGTTATGATTAAGTTGCACTAATAAAAACCTATGAAATTCAGTAAAAAAATCTTTGTTAAAGGGACATTATGGTTAAAAGTAAAATCAAAAATCCCGACATTTGCCAGTTATGGTAAGCTAAGCAACCATAAATCCCGCCACCACTGTGCACTGTTAAGACTAACACCCAGGATATCAAATATGACATCACAAATGTCATTGATGACATGACTGATATTTGTATACATGAAAATTAACTTTAATGTATTGAAATTTCCTGGTGATGTTGTTTCTTTCTTCCTTACTTCAGTTTGCCTGTATGTGCATCTGATTTAGATGCATTGCGGGTCTTCGTATGTATTGTTTACACTAACACAAGTATGTAGTAAGTCTTGAATTGTTAGTTATTTGTGCCATGTTTAACCTTACAAAAAACCCTCATAAGGTAGCATTCATTAATGTACTATCTCAAATTACCAGATACAGAATATTGTACTTCTATAGTGCATGCTGCAGCCATTGCCTATATGTATGTATGAGTAGGTTCCTGTTTTAACAAACACTCCAATATAATGTTTATTTAGGTGACTGCATTCTTTAATACATAAGGTAGTTCACGATAGGTCTTACGATCACCCCTCACATCTTTACCAACATTATAAACACAACCCCTTGTAGGGACTTTTCATGAAAATTAAATGCATATGTGATGTCATCAGTGATGTCATCAATGACATCTGATCTTTCATCTTTGATGTTCTGGGTTTTAGTCTTAGCAGTGCACAGCGGTGTCGCGAGTTGGTTGCTTAGCTTACCATAACTGGCACATTTCTGGGGGGTTTTGGTTTTACTTATAAACATAACTTTCCTTTTACAAAAAAATGTCACTGGCTTTCGTAGGTTTTTATTAGTGCAACTTAACCGTAATGTCAAAACTTTTTTTCACTGAATTTCATAGGTTTTTAGGAGTCCCCCCAATGTGCTACAACTTCCTAATATCATACTTTCCCCAACGTATCACCATGTTCCACTGTTAGGCAGAATTATATGCAGTACCCTTTGGGAAAACCACACACAATTAAGACTACAAGTGACAGTACAAATTCACCTTTGGTACAAGCCTGTACTACACAGTAAAGTGGTAGCGATGGCTGAGCAGCCACACTTACCTCAAGAGTAAGTGAGCAGTATCAAATAGTTACAAAAAGGACAGCAATTGCTGTGATTCAAACCAACACTGACTCAAGGTTTCTGAGTAAAAGAATATACATACATTTCTTTACACCATCAGTTGTAAAACAGTTCACTAATACAAAGCAGCAGAAAATCCCAATCTTTATGTACTACACACCACCCAATTAATTCTGGACAAGTTAATCTCAAAATAAAGTGTGAGCAAAAAGGCACTCCAGCAATTTAAAAAGGGAGGGAAAGACAAGGTTTTTCAAAATCAAGCAGCACCAAAAAGTAAGTAGGAAGGGCAATCTAGAAAAGGCTTACTTCAACTAGGATTCAAATCAATAGGCCTGGGCCAATGTTAATGGTTAAGAGTCTTTGCAGAGGATCACACAGTTCAGAGTAGTTCGCGGTTGAGTCTTTGTCACGAGTTCGAAATGAAGTTGGTCAGAAGAAAAGTTTTTTAAAAGAGTAGAGAAGGACAAGCCCTCAAATTAGCGACAGATTTCAAACACTTTCACCGCGGTCAGACGGAACGAACACCCGGATTTGAACAGTACCTTAGTAGAAGAAGAATGCTGTAGCTGAGGCAGAAGTTCTGGCAGGTCCGGCAGGCTCACGGTTCCTGAAGCGACTTTCGGACTGACAAGAAGGAGGAAGTCTGGATGGTTCTGCACTACCCAGGGAAGAAACGATCAGCAGAGCAAAGCAACGAATAAAAGGTGCGCTCTGTAAAACCCAAACAGGGTCCGGTCCTCCTGGCTATCTGGTTTACTGCAGTGGTGCACAGCAAATTCGACCAGGGGAGGGAGGCCTTGCTCAGTGTTTGGCGAACTGGTTGGTCCCACCAGCTCAAGTGAAGAAGATTCCTTGCAGATCTTCTCTGTCGTCGAAGTTTAGGAGATTCCGAACAGCAGCAGAGCTTCACCGGGAGGTTCAGTAGTTGCAGTAGTCCTCTTCCTTCAGCTTCTCTTCGGTTCTCTCGATCCATTGGCGACTCTGCCTTCCATGTCCCAGAGACCTACTTTTTATGCAGTTTTCCCCCATTCACACAATCTGGCTGTCATTCACACTGCAGGGTGGCTGTCCTGGCAGGACAGCCACCTAGCCAAACAAACAAGAGTGTGACTTGGCTCTCCAAGGAGACCCTGTGCAGGGGGGCTAAAACCCCTCCCTCACATCCTGTCCACCCAGACTCTCAGGCGCCTAAGGAGGGCTTCTGTGCAGAAGCCCGCCAAAGGACGGCGAACAAAAGAACCAAACCTGGTTTGGCACACAGAGTAAAACACAAGAAAGACTTTTACAAAAAGGAATTTTGAATAAACCCAGCCGGAACCAAATAAAATTAAATGGGGTCTAGCGGATTAAAGATTGAGGCTATTAACATAGCCTAAAACAGCACCAAGGCTATTTTCATAGTCCGCGGTAGGGAAAAAATGGCAGATACCACTGCCACCAGCCAAATCTTAAAGAAAGGGGAACAAAATAATGTTCCATAAGAGACAGACAAAAAGGGATAACTATTAACCCTTTTCAGTACTCTATTGAAGATAGTTTGTACTGGGTCTGTGGATTTAAAACGGCTAATAAAGTCAATGGCAACTTTACATGTTCTGGGAGACAGTAGTCAGTTCCAGAAAATGGGATTTAACATGGGAAGTCTGAAAAAGACAACGCTGTGTCACTGCACTAAAGGTGCTGTGTGACACACAATAAAAAGATGATGCCTATGGAGTAGGTGAGACTCAATACTCACCTACTCCATGAACACAAAAATGTAAAACACACAGCAAAACACAGGTAAGAGTGGGAAAAGAGGCTCACACTCTTACCAGGTGAAAAAAGTAAATCCTAGAAATCCAGCAAAGCTGCTGAGGGACTCAGTAGGTATGGTAAATTAGCCGGGTGGGGCAGGGTTGGATGCTCTCTCAACCTGAGGCAGGAGGCCTACCTGTGCATTTGCCAGAGCCAGCCATGCGCCAGAGGTGGGTTGATGGAGTTGGAAGGGTACTGGTCCCGGTCTCAGCCCCTGTCCCATCCATATGTGCCTGGTTAAATGAGTACCACATGCTATCAATCATACCTACCATCTCAGATGCTAGCTAGTGTATTCTCAATTCCTTTTCAGAATCACAATAACCAGAAATTCTTGTGGCCAAGAGCGGTACAGGAAATCTACTGGAGGGAGAGGTGGTGACTAAAATACTGTAAGTGGAGAGTTGCTCACAGAGAAACGGCAGTCAGGACGCTCATCATGCACCAAGAACAAACCCTAAAATTGACTACCCATGCGTTGGTCAACCAGTGCATGACACAGACAATTGTTCAAAAAGGGGGAGGAGCTTAAGGTGTGCCATTTATTTTCCCTCTGCTGTAACCAGCCCCTTAAGGAAAACTGAGGCAGCAATTGGCCCAGGAGATCACTGAGCTGAAGCGCCAATGGGAGGGGTAGGGGGAGAATAAAGGGAGACAGGAAGACCAGGGGAGAGTGGGTTGTTTGTGTTAGGTCCACGAAGGAGAAGGCAAAATGAGAGACAAAGTGAAGGAAGGATGATGCAGCACAATGTCTAGTAAAATTACAGAGATCATGCGCAAGATGAGGTATTAGTTGTTGAGAGACAGTGGTACTTGGGTGGTAAAGTGTGTGTATGGTGAGTGAACATAGTGACTGAGTTAGGTTTATGAGTATGGGGTAAGTCTTAGTGAGTGGGAAAGGTTACATTACAGAGTGAAATGACAATGACTGTGAGAGGAGGAAGGGTAGAATAGTGGTAGTGGAAACTAGTGGAGACTGGAAAGTAGTGGATATGAGATTGGAGAGTAGTGAATAGCAGAGAAGAAAAGTTTGATTAAGTGTTACAAGGATGAACATTGCAGAAACAAGGAGAGGTAGAAAAAGTCACTGAAAAAGGATAGTGGAAGGAGGAAAAGGGAGGAGAGTAGGAGAGGGGAAAGGAAAGGAACGAAATAACATCAGAGTAAGGAGTGCAAGAGTGTGAGAGTTAAACAAGTGACAGCTGGGTGGTTGAAAGACACCACTGCTTAAGTCCATTGTTCTTGTGGGACCCCAAGTTAGCATTCACCTTAGAAATCCCAGAGGGATTAATAGAGATAAGGAGGTTGCCTTTAAGCAATCACCACTATCCAGCCAGATCAAAGATAGAAGGGGTTACTGATCTCTAGTGACCACCTTGAAATTAGGGACACCTGCACTCGCAAAGTTAAAGCCCATGGCAGACGAAAGAGAGGAGGATGAACCTTACTGAGACCCTAGTCAACGTTTTAAAGAGGCTATGCATGACTTTTCCTTTTGCCTCTACCACTAACCTCCTTTCCTATGACATGTTGCCACCTAATCTCTCATGCGTTCTCTTCTGCCCTGGTTAGCTTTATGGAGTAGTTTAAATGTGGCATAAGCATTTTGCAGGCACCTAATAGCACATTTCCTTCTTCTGTCTTCCCACACCTTCCTTCCCACGGCCCTGTTCTCACCTCTCTCCCTGTGTACCAGGAAGTCTTGAGAGGATAGCTCAGGGGCAACGTGCTCGCCTTGGAAGAAAGACGATGCGAAGAAACACAGGTTCGATCCCCGGGTCCATGCTTAGAAACCTCTGGGTATTACGTGCATTATAAATAACCAATTATAAATACCCTCTTCCTTTCACTCTGAACCTCAAAGGTGCCTACACTTGCTGCAAGCACTATAAAAAAAATCACATGATGTACCATCATGTTACACCTTTCCCTCTCACCTTTACCGTTTCCTCCTTTCCCTACTTCCCTTCTACATATTCTGCAATTGACTGTTGTCATCACTCAACCTTTCAAGCTGTAACGGTCCATGTGGGGCAGATGCAAAGTCACACACTGCCTCCCAGAACCTCCAAGCAAGAGTGCAAATACAAAATAAGAAAACTCTTTTAGTAAAGGTTGTCAGGCAATTGTTGTTTGTATAGCTGCCATGTTGCTTTATAGATTGTTGTCACGAGTAGGGTAGAGTTAGTATTGCAACACTTGAAGGAACTAGTTTTGCTACACGTCAGGGTGCCTTAGGTGGCTGAATACACAGACGACACAGAAAAGCAATGAGTGATGGCATACATAGCTGATTAGCCTTGTTGAGTTTTGTTTGTAACATTGAGTAAGGGTATCTCCATTTTAAGACAAGGCCCTCATTTGAAGCTGCACAATTTGTTTATTTATTTGTTTTTTGAAAAGCTTTTATTTTCAGTTCTAATTTGAAGAACACCAGATGGCCAAGATCAGGAAGGAAGGGAGGGTAGGATGGTCTTAGTTAAAACTGTGAGAAATATATGTTCCCAGATCCCAAAAATAGATATGTACAATTAGTTTTGTTCCAAAATGATAGGTAGATGAATGCACAGATCTTTGATCGCTAGGTGCATGAGGACAATTGCTGAGGATACAAAACTATGTTGTATACAAAGTGCCCCTATGGCAAGTTAGTGCCATTGCACTCGTGGTCAAATGTATTAGTGAGACGGATAAATATGAAAAATAATTTTCTGCAAACAAGGTCCTCATGTTTTTTCTAAAAAAGCTGTTCACCACATTATCTAATTCGAAGACTTTGCACCTGTGTTGGCAAGATGTATCGAGCCAAGAGTTGTAGAATTAGCTATTTAAGGTTAGGGAACAGTCTGAGACCATTGGGGGCCGTGCATGGGAGGTGAGACGGGAGTATCTATTTTTTGTCTTGAAGCCAAGTTACGATCTCTCTGTTCACATTAGCTGCTAATTGGGTTTTCCTCAAGGGATGCAACATATAAGGTCACCTTAAGAAGTGCCAACCAATGACATACATGTTTTATTTATTTATTTATTTTGTTTTGTTTTAGTTGTAAATTAAAACTTTTACAAAATGTTAAAAACATCATTGTCAATTCATAAAATCATCGTACATCTACCCTGCACTAAATACAATATATAAAATGTACATAGAATTTGCATAATACTATAGAGGATGAGAGATAAGAGAAGAAAAAAGGAAATGATAAAACATTTTCCCAAATACATGTTGTTAATTTTCAAAGGTTTTGTGACATAAGTGCAAAAACATGGCAATCATTATGCATTCTATAAAGATGTTAAGCTTGGTTGTCTTGTGGTAAGGTTTTGCTCTGGTTATCCGTAAGAAAATGCATCGTCATGAATTTTCGGGACAATAAAAATGTAACTGTAGCAATATTTGTCGAAAGAGATTCTGCATTAAACATTTTTTTACCATAAAATCTCTTGAGTTAATACCCTATAATGACTAAAACATTTTCTTAACGCTTCTCTTCTTTGCTGTGCTAACTGAGGACAAGCAACAATTAAATGTTTTAGCGTTTCATGTTGATCCTTGACTTTCAAAAAATGACAGGTTAAATCTGGGTTCAGAGTTTATGAGCTCAAAGCAGTCTGTATTTTAGTAGGCCAGAGATTCAGCCAAAGTCTCAACAGAGCTGTGGCATATCTGACATCAGGACATTTTAATAAGTAAGAAGGGATTGTGTGTAAAGCCTTTAGAGGAAAACCACCCGCACGAAAGATTGACTAAGTGGTGCACTTATCCCAAATCATACGCCAATCCCAAATCAATAATGTGGCCTTGGCTTTATCTGGTAGGTCTATTAGGATTTGGAGTGAGATGTCAGCGTTTAGTAATAGCTTTTTGCAATAGTTCTTCCAAGCATATAGCGGACTAGAGGACTGGCTATTAAGGGTAGTGGCTAATAACGGTAGTAAAGTCATATTGTTAGTAGAATTGCTTAGGCACTTCCTGTATAGGGCCAAGGCTTGCCAAGTGACCCTGAAATATAGAGAAACAAGGCCTAGTTTGTATCTTAAGATAGCCATTGGTATACTCTGTGGTACGGACAAAATCTTCTTCCAATAAATCCCTTCAATAAGCTCCCATTGGGGATAATTTCCCAGCTGTTTACAATGGGCTCCATAAGTAATTTTGCATTATACGCCCTTGGGATGTTAGGGTGTGCATTTTTTATTTTAATTCTGCTCTATATGGGAAGTCCGGTATGCTTTTACTGATATTCTGGCCCAGGTATCTATATTCATTTATAATAGAGCGAAAGGTGTTAACAAGTACCCATTGATATTTGCATTTAGCTTTGTTAATTAAGGGGTATAATACTAAGGGGTTTGATTTTTGAGTATTAATGGTTAGACCATTTCTTTGTGCATAGTCCCCCAGAGCATTCAATTTCCTCTGGAGGCCTACTGGTGTTTGATCAACTAAAACGAAATTGTTGGCATATAAAAGCCAAGATACATGCTTATTACCAATTTTTGGAGGGAAGGAGCACGTTCGACATCAAACAAGGTTAATATATTTAATATAAAAATTAAAAAGAATTGAAGCTAAAATGCATCCTTGTTTAAGACCCAACATAGTTGGAATTGCTGCTGTTAAGCCTCTGTTTCCGGTAAGCTTGACTTTAATAGACGTATCTGTATAAAATTGATGTATTAGATTTAAAATTTTAGAGTGACAACCTGCTTCTATTAATTTTGACCAAAGGGACTCTCGGGAGAGTGAATCAAATGCCTATTTAAAATCTATAAATGCTAAAAACATGTGTTGATCGCTGGTTTTTTGATAGCTGATAAAAGGAGAAGATTTAGTGATGTGCCTATTGCTTTTACAAAACCAGACTGGTGACAGTCGAATAACTCGACCCTTTGCATCCATTTTAGTAAGTCCCTTAATATTAGCCTCGCAAAGATTTTGCCCGGGATGTGCAACAGGGCTATGGGTAGATGATTGGCGGGATCATCTTGAGCGCCCTTTTTAAAAGGTGTTATAATAATCGACTCCTTCCAGGTTTTTGAAATAAGACCAGTCTTAAGTACATTATTAAAATAATTTCTAAAATCACAGCCCATTCATAAGGATGTTTTTTGAGAATTGCATTTGATAACCCGTCTGGGCCAGGATCTCACAAACTACTTAGTTTATTTATGAGCGACATAATGTCTGCATGGTCAAAAATGAGATAAATATGGTCATCTTTTGAAATAATTATTGGCGGAGTTTGAAGTGACCTTCTTGCAAATAACGATGAGAAGTGGGTAAACCAAACTTGCTCACTCACTGTATTGAACATGTGGCTGTCTGGAGCAGCTGGATTTGAGCTGTGGATTTAGATGTTATTGCCATTAAAAAAAAGTCTCCATCGTTTTGCTTTTGATTTTTTTTTATCTGACAAATTGCATTTCTATTCCGAGTACGAATATTGCATTTTTATTTCTTATTGTCATCACTATGGTGTGCCCTTAGATCTTTCCATACTTGAATTTTCAATGCGTGAACAGTTGGATTAAAGAAATGGCGCTGTTTAAAATTTGGACGGTTAAAGGTAGCAAATGTTTCTACAATGACCATGAGAGTATCTATATACTCGACCGTATTATGCAGGGCTGGAGCATTAACAGAGTATGTGAGGGCACTTTTCAAATGGTTCAGCTTGGCATATGCCCAACTTATCCTGTTTCTACCTGGGTTAAGTGTGATACAACCATTGTAGACTTCATGAGACGGAATAGGTGGAGCAGCCCATTTAATTTCTAAGATATTGTGGTCACTGGCATCAGCAGAAATAACAATAAAGGATTGTATCTTAATAATTGAATGTGAAGAAATGAAAGCATAGTCCAGGATAGCTGCATATGGTCCTCTGGACCAAGTGGGAGCAGGGGGTACATCACCAGAAATAGTATCATTAAATGAATAATGTCACAGGCTTTCATCAGGCTGTCCATCTCGCTGCCTGATGGGAGAGGGGCTTATTCTCGCTGGGAATATAATTAATATTGAGATCAACAACTATTAGCGTTACAATAGACTGGGCATCCATCAGAATTAAACTAATACTTGTTCAATAAAAATGAAGAATTTGTGTTCCTCTATAGCTACCGGGTTCCAATATATATTGAGTAAAGCCACTTGAGGGATTAGCGGATCATGTTTAATGGGTGTTGTTAGTTAAGTCAATTCCAGGATAGGGAGAGGCCAAAGGTTCAAGACCAATGTCCGAGTGCAATTTTAACGCTGTCAGCACTTCTGCCGAGGGGCGTCCTTTAGTTGACTTGAGGGCTGGAATCCAGGAAATATGATAGTCTGGCCATATTGGTTGGCAAGTTATCCATGTCTCCTGAAGTGCTATAATGACCTATGAGGCTAAGTTATTTCTCATGGATTGCAGTAATTGGGTAAATCCTCCTCTATTCCAAATAGCCATAGATACGGGCGTCCCGGGCAGTTCTGCTTGGCATTACTGCACCGGACTGCAGTTTGCTTGATTAATAGCTTTGGAGAGCTAGGACCATTTTGGCTGGCCAAGGGGAACTGGGCAATCTTTAAAGTGAACTTCATGCCCTACTGATCTACTAGTAACGGAACATCTAGTCACTAGTGGTTGGAATTTCAATTTTTGCTGATTAGATGATGGTGCTTGCTTCTCAGGATTGGGGGAGAAGGATCGTCATTGATAGTTAGAGCGGTTACTATTATATTTTTCATCTGCTACTTTCGGTACTGGTTTTAAGTTGACCTTGGCCTGCAGTTTTTTTTGTAACAAAGCAAATTTGCATTAGGTCATCTTTTGTGTGCGATTTTAGGTAAGCCACAATGTGTGAGGGGATCACAAGTTCTACTGTATCATACTATCACAGGTCTGGCCGAGGAGCACAGTGCAGAGGCTATCTCTCACAGTATGCATCATAGATTAGGGGGGATTATGGAAGCAATGCTAGCATATAACAGAAACAGGGTGCATACCAAGCTGATCTGAGTTGAAACAGGTATTCACAGGAACTGCAGGGGCAGAAGCTGGCTGTAAACAAAGAGACAGAGAGAAAGCAACGACAAGCAAATACACTGAGCAATACGGATTGATCAGAATAAAGGGTGTACTGGAATATGATAAAGGGTCTCCAGGGATTAAGGAACGCCCTTGGGATCAGTACCAGCATATTATTTTAACAACAGTCATACAGCAGCGTCATGAGTAAGGAGTACCAAAGAAACTGTTGTACTCCTTGCAAGGGTAAAACTGAAGACCATATACAGAGGCAGGTATGACTTCAACAGACTAGGCGAAGGCAACAGAAGTCTTTCCCTTATTGATCTGAACGTAGACCAACCCAGGGTCACACTGTAAACAGATTCAAGCGGAGGCACCACAGTGGACCAACACGTAATAAAGGTATAAAGCAGCATTGAAAGAAATAACCAGGTACAGGACAGGATAGGACAGAGAAGCAAAGTACAAAGCGAAGGGCTAAGGCAAGATAGATCTTTGCCGACACTGCGAATATGGGGGAATTCAGGAAACTCAGAGTACTTAAGAACAAACACTAGAACCATGGACTGAAGTCGGGAAATAATGTGGGCAAGGAGCAAACAGGAAAAATGCAAAAGACTGGGTTTGCAGAAGAAAGAGAGAAAAGCAAGGCAGAAACAGGACAAGTCTGTAAAGCAGAAATGCTTACAGAAAACAGGGTCTTTCCAGAAAGTCAGAAAGGCAGAAAAGATATCAGTTAAGAACTGAATAACTTAAAAGGTATCAGAAGTCAGAGGCTGGAACAGGCAGGCTGCAAGACAGGTAGCCCCGAGGAGCAGGGCAGAAGGCAGCGGAGTGCAGCCGGTCCACCTGGCAGGCAGCCCAGAGGAGCAGGGCAGAAGGCAGCAGAGTGAGGCAGGGAGCCCAGAGGAGCAGGGCATAAGGCAGCGTAGTGAAGTAGGGCCTCCAGGCAGGGAGACCAGAGGAGCAGGGCAGAAGGCAGCGGAGTGCGGCAGACTGGAGAGGGTGCTGCAAGCAGCAACAGGAACAGGATTCAAACGCCAAAATGAGGATTATGAGGAAAAGGTCAAAAACTGGTAACAGGAGCACAAGCACAAACTCCCAGTGGAAGCAGTTGACTGACAACTGCTTCTGTTCAAAGTGAGCTTATAAAGGCCCTCCCAGCCAGCAGGCCAACAGGGCGGAGCTGACTGCAGACTCTGGCAGCTGTGTTCAATTAAGCCCAGCCCTGCCTTCAGTAGCTGCAGCAGTGGTTTCTAATTAAGGGCTCGTCAGCTCTCTGCAGCCTAGCATGCAGTAGCTTGGAACAAGTGAATGTAATCAGGTCACCAGCAGCTCTTAGTGGCTTGCTGCAAACAAATGTATTTTGTAAGCCTCCTCCAGCCCTCTGCCTTTTGGACAGCATACATGTACCAGAATGCATCTGCTGGTTTAACCCACAAGCCGGTATGGAACATGAAATTGAAGTGGTCCAAAACTGCAGCAGTAAAATAAGTAAATAAATGCATAGTCACTTTGCAGGTTTTAACTTTGCAAGTTTACCATAAACAGAGTCTCTGAATGTGCGCAGGTAGCAGTGCTGGGTGGCAGGTGAGTAGGATCGTGACAGTATGCCCCCCTCCCAGGACTCCTCCGGGTGTCCCAAAAGAAGGCATAGTCCATTATATTTTTCAAGCTGCAGTAGAAAGAGTAAGGGTTGAAGCACTAAAGTCGAAATTAATGCCCAGGGAAATGTTTTATGCTCCTTCAGTGTAGTACATCGATCAGAAAATGCAAAGGGACAATTGGTCTCTATAGCCCTACCAAACGGATCACAAGGTACCTCAGAACGTAAGGTAGGTGTGCAGGAAAACAGAATTGTAGACTGAGGCTTTTTAGAGGATACAGCAATAGAGGCTGGCACCGACGCAGGAGTTGCTGGTTTCAGGTTTTTCTTGGGATGCAGCGGTTGTGAATGTGACTCAGAATGCAAAGAAAATGTTTTACTTTCAGACGGCTGTGGCAAAACTGAACTATCTTGGTGACTTTCAGAAAGAGAAAGTTTACTCTTTTCTACTGAGAGCTGGCTTTCTGGTGGCATCACTTCAGCTGACATGAGGATTCCTATAGGTAGACTTTGGCATTGAGCTGTGGATACCACACTCATGTAGTTGGCGACAGTCTCGGAGTGTACAAGAACTTTGGAAGGAGATGCTGCTGAATGCAAGGCTAGCAAAGGCTTGATCAAAGTCCTTTCACAAACAGGGAGTGCAGGTACCTTGTTCCACTGATTCAAATGTTCAAGCAACATAACACAAATAATGGTACTGATCATACGTTCTTGAAACACTAAGGGTCTCATTACACGGAAGGCGGAGGACCAAGGTGCTATTAGCTATTAGCACCTTTGTCCATGCCGGTAAAATACCGGCACCGCCTTGGTGGAAAGGGGAATTACCGCCCCATTCCAAGGTTGGCGGGGCGGTAATTCCCCCTTCCACCACAGCCCTTCCACATTCCCATTTTTGCCCCATAGGGCATAATGGGAATGGGGAAGGTGCTAATTACGGCACCGCAATTTTGCGGTGCAGTAATTAGCACCAAGGTCCCTTAGCGGGTTGGTTTTTAACGCCTGCAAAAAGCAGGCGTTAAAGCACCAACCCGCTAAGGGACCTCGTAGTAAGGCGGTAATGGTTAACGGTCACCGTTACCATTAACGGTGAACATTAACCATTACCGCCTTCTGTGTAATGAGGCCCTAAATCCATTAATGAATCTTCCTTTTCACTGGAGGATATGATTTTGCATTCATGGTAATCCTCATTCATTTCTTGTGGTTTCATTTCAGGCATGAGTATTTGGAGTACTTCGGGTGTTGAAGTCGACTCAGGGATAAGCATGGATGCATAGTCCCAATTCAGGTAACAGGCATGAGCAAGCATTGAAACACAGTCTTTGACAAAGAGTTGTTGGACTGGCAATTGTTTCGGATACTGCAGAAATTGTGGGGTTGTAATCACTAGTAAAGTCGATTTCATTGCGGTCTGTGTGCAACGCCGTGCTGGATACTGGTGTTGGAACCAAGGAAGGGGTTTGGGCAGAGGACAGAATTGACTTTAGGCTATGGTTAGCCTCCTGGAAAAGATCTAGTACAGATTCTGCAGAAGTGTCAGAAGAGATAGCAGATGTCGACCCAGCAGGAGACAGAAGACTTCAAAGGAGCCACCCGGTGAGGTACAGGAGCACAGGTCTTCACCAATAAAATGGTATTTTGGGAAAGCCTGGCGTGCATATTGAATCCAAAAAGAAGAGCATTCCAAGGTAACCTGCAACTGGTAAGCATATTCCTGCTTCAATATTTCTATTTGCTCCAACGTTCTTTCTTTTAATTTATGCAACTCTTTAGGAATCCAAATGTCATCAATAATTAGGGAGAGAATGTCTGGTTCAGAGTGATATGGGTTATCTGAAGAGGAAATATATACCTCTCTTACGTTTACCCAATACTGGAACACATAGTCATCATTTAAATCCATGGATTGCCTTTTTAGAGCAAATAGCTGTTTCCGGATACTTTCCCAATCAAAGACGTCTTTCTTTAACATAATGCTTATTGGTATAAGGCCCAGGATCAGCTGCTGTCTTAGCATAGGCCTCTGAGGTTTCAGAGTATATCTGTGGTACAGAAAAAAGTCTAAAGGCATGATCGGCATTGTCGTGGCTACAGGCTTGTCTATCCGGATAATGTATAGCACCAACATAAAGCGTCTTGGAATCTTGATTCATGATGTCATCCCTAACACACTGAACAGTGACAGGGCAATACATTATAGGTTCACTGAAACAGTACACAGTAGGAAGAATATTCACAGGGTTATACTTTGAAGCCTCCCAACCAGCCCTTGTCTTGGAGAGGCATGCCAATGACTGAGTCAAATACCTATTTTCTTCCTGGAACTGTTCTGCGGTCATCAAGTCGGTATTAGCAGAAAACACAGAGTCCCATCCCGCAGTCCTGGGTTTGGCAGAAAAATGTGAAAAATATTTACCACAGAGCAACCCATTTTCTCTGCGAACGGTATCTTCATTATGGGTAAAAGTCTCAAGTAAGTGGGTGCTGGCAGTTTACTTGGAGGATGTAGGGGTACACCAAGGGTCTTTGTTTTTCTTCAGAGGCATCTTGGATCTAACTATGCTAAGTATTGGCCCAAGAATCAAAATATTTTGGTCAGTCAATCTGTGATGAATTCTCAGTTAGCCCAACCTCTTGATGGACACTAGCTCTCTTCTGATCTAGTGTTCGGAAATGAGGAAATTCTATCTCAAGTTTTTTTGAAGCTACTGTTCTATTAAGAGTACTTGATTGTTGTGGATAATGGGGGCTCCAAAGGACCAAGTCAAGTTGGGGGAGCGAGTAAACAGAATAGGTAGAGAAATTCATGATCTCTTCTTCCGCTTGATCATAGGGAGGTCTATGCAATGTTAGTATTCAGAGCTGATTTACTCAATGAAGAGATTTGCTGATGTCAAGGTCTTGATATAGGTTGAAGAGGAACCAGTGCAGGGGATTGTACCGGAGTTTGCGATTTAGTCTGGATAGACCGCTTGTTAGGTTTGGGAATCACCAGAGAAAGAGAAGAATGAATAGGGGTCGACAAGCCATTAATAAAGCTTTTTGCTCTGTTATTGGTCGCATTTTTTGCAGAGTTGATTTTTTGTTTTTTTAAATTTTGGGAACTTTTAGCTTGTGAGATCAAATTGCGTTTCTTTAATCTCTTTTTTCATGGGATTGGTTGGAACAGATCAAAAACGGGCCGAGTTACTGCTTCATCTATAAGAACTTGTTCAATTATAATTGACTGTGCCTCTCTAGCAGCTTGAATTAAGAAACCAGAGTTAATTCCGGTGTCAGAGTGTGTAGGAGTAATATGTATATCTTCTTCACATGCCTCCTGCTGTGAAGCCTCTCCGACCTTAATCAGTGACATTGAAGCACTGTCTTTGGCAGTCATGGATAAGGGATTGGACTTGCTAGGCTCAATTGTTTTGGGAAGAGATAGGTGGGTGATCGTATCTGCTGCTAGCCAGTCAATTCTGGCTGATAGTAGGGACAAGAAATTATAATGATTGTCAATGTTTTTGTCTATAGCTTCATGTAGTTTGATTAAACTATAGATGCTTGTGTTGATTGCATTTAAAGTAGATTCATAAAGCAAATTGGGTGGGTAGGTAATGCCAAATGACTGTCTCAGGATCGGCTTTGCAAAAGAAGCTGCTGATGACGCCGAAGAGAAAAAAGAATTTACTGTTGCTCGATTCCTGGAGCCTGTATATAATATGGGAGAATCAGATACATTTGAGGCATGCTTATTAATGATTTCATCCACTTGTATTACAGGCTCTGTACTTGACAACAGAATCGGAGATTGGGAAGAATGCATAACATCAGAACTCATTTTGGAAGGGGCTGGGGTTAAAGCAAGAAAAAAAGGTTCAACAAAGGGAGCATGCAACAAAAAACAAAAAATTTGTCTGAACGGCTTGAGAGTATAACGACGGAATCTTTGCTCTTATGATAAAAGTATCGGATCTCCGACCCTGTAGATTTTGGACTCTTGTTTAGCATGTGTGGATGACTCGCATTGAGATTCCTTGCGGTACCTTGGTTTAGCGGTGTCGAAGGATCCATGCGACTAAATGTAATGCCTGTTTTCAAGGGCATATCAGACATCAGCATGTACTCTGCCATCTGATTAGTGCAAGTTAGGAACAACAGGAGAACTTTTAGAACAAAGGTTTACAATTAGGAGTATGCTTTAACTGATTAACAGAGACGGGCACCCTGCACCGCTGAGCCGCGGAACAGCGGAACAGCACTCGTCGGATGCACTCTCACAAATGTGCACACCCTGTTGCTTTTATAGGACACTGGGTAATGGAGGCATGGCTTGCACACTAGGAACAAGGAAAACAATAAATATATGATAACACACATGGTAAAGTCCAAAATGTTAGTTGCTATGCTTTTTAGGACTTACCACAATCTGAAGTCCAGTGAGTAAAGAGGATTTCCTTAATCCACAAGTGAAAATGAAAGCGAAGCACACCTGAAGGATCTGGTGGAGAGAATCTGGCAGGAGGCAGGAACAGCACTTGCCGGATGCACTCTCACGAATATGCGCGAGAGAATGCGCGCACCTTGGTGCTTTTGTAGGACACTGGGTAATGGAGGTGTGGCTTGCAAACTCAATCACTAGTCCAGCGACTAAAGAGGATTTCCTTAATCCACAAGCAAAAATGTAAGCGAAGCACAAGTGAAGGACCTGGTGGAGAGAATCTGGAAGGAGGCAGGAACAGCACTCGCTGTATGCACTGTCATGAAAGTTCTAAATAAGTTCCAAGTCACCAAAGCAGCAGGGAAATCCAAAGAGAGTTTCATAGTTCAGTAACCAAGAAGCAAAAACCAGTCACCAGATCCAAGGGAAAACCAAAGGCAGTGCAATAATACTAAAGGTCTAAGTCTTGATGTACAGAGCAGGAAACACGGAGACCAATGCAAGCCACATGCTACAACAGATGAGAATGGCATAAATACTTTTTTTTTATCACTGTCAGCATGAAACTTGCCAGACAATTAAACAATGAATTAATGATGCTCATGCTGATGATGTTAGAGTTGATGGGTTGGATGAAATTTGTTTTTCTCCAATTATGTAAATTCTGTGGTTTCCTACTTTATATTCCATGGGCTTATGTGGGCTTTCTCAGAGAATGTTATTTGAGTTTTCTCCTGGCAGTTACTTTTGCAAAATAAAGAAATAAAGCAAGTTTTCCCCTGCACCTGGTGCACTCAATTATTTTGTGTAATTGGATTGATTTTGGTGGCACTTGTACATTTGGATGCCCCAGCGAGATTGCCAACTTCCTCAAGAGATTGAGAGCTTCTCGCTGCACACCTTGGTCAAGCAGGGTCTGCCTGCCATGACCTATTTCAGTGCGTACAAACAAGGAGGTGGCAGGTGTCAAGTTCTACGAAAGTGTGCCCGATCACAGTAGTGGGCCACTGTGCATGGTGGTCCATGCAGTTGAGAGAGGATGGGCGGCCATCGGTGGACCTTGGAGATACATAGAATGTGAGTGTACCCGTGAATGGAAAAATGCAACAGTGTAGATATTTGGGGAGTTTTATTGCTGTGTGGGTGTAACAGATTGAGGAAAAGGAGTATATGGTAAAGACCATGTGGTGTAGTTACAGGTGTCTTTTATGGTGACATATTGAAGTGATTTGAAGAGTGCATACTCCTCTGATAAGGAGAGGGCAGGGCTGTGTAGATTAGAGATTGTGTAGATTAAGGAAGGACATGTATTTGATATTGCTCTGTCTGGGGTAAAGGGGCATGAGTAGAAACAGTCCCTCACCTTGAGGAGGAGGAAGAGGAAGGAGTCAATTCATTATTATAAAAAAATATGTAATGGTGTACATAGTAGGTGATTTATTTTGAAATGAGTATATATTGTGGGGTTTTGGTGTGGACCATGAGAGGTCCGTTGTTGCTTTGATAGTGTTTGAAAGTGTAAGATTTGAAATTGTTGTGTGAGTGAAAATGCTTTGGGGGGTATAAGCAAAATTAGAGGGATAATTGAATTCATGGGAATTGGTTTATTAAGAGGGAAAGGGTATTTGTGAGACACTGCTGGAACAGTGTCAGCAGGCTAAATAAAGTAAAATGTTGGAATATTATGGGTACTCCATTGGTTCATATGTGCAAGGCACTCCTGCAAAATAGGAAGCACATAATCAAGTATCACCAACAGTGGGTACAGGAGACAGAAGATAAAATGTTCAAATATTGGCCTGCAGAGGAGACACATACTAAGGAGATACTACAGCATATGTTCATGCATTTAACAGCCAAACATAAAGGCAAAACTTTGAAGAGTAGATTGTGAATTCTTGAGCTATGGAAGTTGTTTGAGAAGTAGGAGGAATGCGACAACATTGATCACGTAACACAGAGAAATAATGAGAGACTACCCTTTACAGCCCTCTGCAGGGTTATACGAATCCCCATTGCATACCCCGAGGGTGAAGATATTAAAGATGCAACAGAACCCCTAGAAGATGCTACCAGAGACGCTCTTTTTATACGAGTAGAAAATGATGTGCAGCGAAATTTAGAAACAGAATTACAGAAGACACAGAGTGCAGCAATAGCTCCAGATGAGTGAAGGGCAGGAGAGATTATTTTTAAGATCGATAGAAAAACAGTTCAGGACCCTCCCTCCCATCCCCACTGAGAACAATCGCAGGGAAGTCGTAAGCAGCTAAGTGGGGGGAGAGGGACTTCACTAGATGTGGAATTGCTCAGCAATTGTGTTGATTATGACTCTGTATATGGTGATGATGAGGAAAATTGGGAGAATGAGGATACAGGTGATGGAAAGCAAATGGACGAACTCCCAAAGAACGAACTTCCAAGGGAGTACAGGAGAGGATCACGCTATTGGGGCAACCTTATATGGCTACCAGACTGAATGGCTTTAGCAACAGGAAATAAAAAAGGGAACATAACATTGCATAAGAAGCAGGGTATGCACTTTCCCCTATTCCAGAAGGGCCCAGGGGGATTATTTCCCTTGGCTCCACATCAATAAGGATAATTTAATGAAAAACGTGCCATCTCTGACAGCAGGGGCTGGCAAATGGATTTATAAATTAGAAAAAAGAACAGCAGGAATTATTCTAGCTGTAGGTGACATGAACAGCTTGTTCCCCCCCCTAATGAGCGAACAAGGAGATGATCCCTGGAAGAGGGCAGGGTATGCAGGAGTCACATCAAATAACAATGCACATGATGGCTCACCATTTAATAATTCCTGAACAAGAGTTTGGAACGCATCAAGGGTACAGTACCCTGACACATCTGCTATGAGCACTCTTTTGACAAGAAAAATGAAGGCAGATGAGGACCCTGCAAAATACATCCAGGAAATGAAGGAGATGTGTTACTTAGGGACGGGGGAACAATGGTACAAGAATATTCCAGTTTTCTATCACATATTGTGTCAGGGTCTCCCTGCTGAAATCCAAGCAGAATTGCTCACAATAGTCGCTATAGAGATGAAGGTGTGGCCAAAATAAAATCAAATATAGTTCAATTTTGTAGATCGTAACAGTAGAAGGAAAAAATAAAGGTGGAACAGAGAGAGAAAGAGGAAGCAAAACCGGTACAGAAAAAATTAGCTATGTTTACAATGGAAAGGGCAGCAATTACTAACCCTGTTAAGGTCAGTATGGACAAGACTATTCAGAAGCAATAGCTCCAGACAAGTGAAGGGCAGGACAGATTATTTTTAAGATAGATAGCAAAACAGTTCAGGAACCTCCCCCCTGAATACAATCGCAGGAAAATGGTAAGCAGTTATGTGTGGGAGAGGGACTTCACTAGATGTGGAATTGCTCTGCAATAGTGTAGATTATGACTCAGTATATGGTGATGAGGAACATTGGGAGAATGAGGATGCATGAGACGAACCACTTATGAACCAGCTCCCAATGAACAAATCTCCAAGGGAGCATCATTCATGAGAAGATCACTCTAAAGGGAGAGACTTAGATGGTTCCCCTATTTCAGAAGGGCCCAGGGGTATTATTTGCCTTGGCTACACATCAGTAAGGCTAATTTAAAGAACAATTTGCCATCTCTTACAGCAGGGGCTGTCAAATGGATTTATAAATTGGCAAAAAAGAACAGCAGGAATTACTCTAGCTGTAGGTGACATGAAGAGCTTGTTCGCCTCTCTAGTGGGGGAACAAAGAGATGATCTCTGGAAGAGGGCAGGATATGCAGGAGTCACATAAAGTAACAATGCGCATGATGGCTCGCCACCTAATAATTGCTGAACTTGGAAGGCATTAAGAGTACAGTACCCTGACACATGTACTATGAGCACTATTATGAGATGAAAAATGAAGGCAGATGAGGACCCCACAAATTACATCCATGAAATGAAGGAGACGTGGCGTTTAGCGACGAGAGAACAATGGGACAAGTATATTCCAGTTTTCTATCACATATTGTGTCAAGGTCTCCCCTCTGAGGTCCCAGCAGGATTGCTTAAAATAGTGGATATAGAGATGAAGGCGTGGCTAAAATGCAATCAAATATAGTTCATTTTTGTAGATAGTAACAGTAGAAGGAAAAAGTAAAGGTGGGACAGAGAGAGAAAGAGGAAGCAAAACTGGTACAGAAGAAATTAGCTATGTTTACAATGGGAAGGGCAATAATTACTAACCCAGTTGAGGGTCAGTATGGACAAGACCATTCACAAGCAGGACCAGTAGGATATATCACAGGAAGGGGAGAGACAATATATTACCCCTGAGGGAGGGGGAGCTTTCAGAGGGGTAGATGAAGTGGATTTAGAGGTGGATTTGATGGGTCAAAAGCCCCAGATTTGGGTGATTTGGAGGATTTGGTGGACAGTTTTGGGTGTGTGGAAGGATGGGACATTTTGCTTGAGTGTGTAGGAATAGAGGTTCAGCACATTATGGTTTGGAACTCTATGGTTGGGGGGTGTCCCAGCATAGCATACTCTTCCTTATCATTTACAGTATCAGACACAGCACTCCCCCAACCCTCAAGAGCCCATGCAGCAACAGAGACAATGGCCCTCATTCCGAGCTAGGAGGTAAGTAGCGTTACTTTACGGCATGGCGGAAAGTACGACACCGGGCTGGCGTCAGACCGCTAATTGCGGCCCATTCCGAGCTCGCGGACACGCGCTTTTTGCCATGCCGGAAAAGAACCGAGCGTCCTGCCGCAAAACGACCCGAAAAACCCCTACCGGCATGCTGCAACACTTAAATAACAACACCTCCTTGGAAGCTGTAGCGTCAGTACATAACGATGACCGTAATTTACGGATACCGTAAATTACGGCCACCGCTAAGAAAAGGAATCAGAAATTACGTCATCGCACAGGAACGGGAAGGAGAGCGGCGGCCATCTTTAAAAACACAATCCATTGCCATCCTCATCCGCCAGCGTCCTTGTGAGCTAACTAAAGTCAGGAACAGGACCAGACAACTCACAACAATGCCCAAAGCACCAAAGAAGGCTGCGGATCGCATCCGCAAGAGGAGATTATGCCCCAAGGAACTCCAGGCCATGGTTGACTTCCTGGCTGAGCATGCTGATGTCGTTTTCAGTAACGACATGCGGAGGGAGTCCATCCTCTGCAAGAAGAATATGTGGGCCGAACTTGCACAGAGGGTGAGCGCCATAGGCAACACCCCCCGCACTCCAAGGGACTGCCGCAAGCGGTGGGATTACCTGCGGGTGCGGGGCCTCCTCTCCAGCAACTGCAGTCAGGCCATGCGGACCAATTACCCCTGTCCACTGGAGCCGTGGGAGGAGACATGTGTGGCTCTCATTGGCACAGAATCTATTGAGGGCGTGGGGAACATGGAGTGCAGGGCAAGGACCTCTGCCGAAGGAGGTGAGTGTCCACAGTGTACACTGGCAATATCCATTGCATGATTCAAACTGACCCAAGGGCCATCAAAGGCACCCTCTCGTGTTGCCCTCCCCCCATCCAACGCATCCCCCATCCAACTAATGCTGAGGCAAGTGTCACGCAATGAAGGTCCAAGTGCGAGTACATAACGCACATCAACCATAGTGCATTAACTTGCACAGCCCATCATGCACACTGTGCAGCCGGCTCGGCATTGTACTAGCCAAACTGCACATAACCAGGCCACGATGAGTCACTCCCAAACATGCGTACATGACATAACCATGCACATGTACCACTGCCATAGCTACCCCCAAAATGCCACAAACCTTAATTGACCGAAATGTGTATGCAGCCAAGTATGCAAATCGGACATCGCACATTCACTCATGTTGTCCCTCTCTTATACCCCCACAGGCACTGACCATGACAGCACAGAGCCCCAATCAAGCTGGCCAAGCACCTCCATGGGTAGTGGCAGGGTCAGGCGAATGCCAGCACCTAAAAGAACTGCCCCCCCCCCCCCCCCGGCTCCGGAAAGGCCACTGGATTCTGCCAAACCACAATCCATCCCAGCATCGGCGCCAGCCACTATGCCAACCGCTAACTCAGCACAGTCGAGCATCTCTGTGGAGGCTGCTGCTACCGGCCCTGATGAGTGTGTGGACAGCCCGTCACCCATCTGTGGGGCATCCGAGGAGGAGGGCCAAAACACAGTGCACACCCCGGAGCCCTGCATTGTACCCCTGGCCTCATGCAGTGACTGTGGGGATGCACCTACACCTGTCCACAGTCCTCAACTTGACCCGCAGGGGTATGAGGATGATCTCCCGAGTCCACCTGTACAGCCCTCTCCTGAGCATGCTGGGGCAAGTGGTTTCGCCGATGGTTTCCCATCATTTGGCACACGTCGAGTGAATCAGTTGGCAGACCTCATTGCAGAATTCATGGAAGACAACCACCAGGCCAGGGTTCATTGGCATGATGGAGTTAGAGAAATGCGGCAGTTCCTCACCAACTGCACCAACCGGTTGTGCGACACTCTGGAAGACAGCACGACCCGTCTCTGTCATATCCTTGGCCTCATAGCGAATGCCCTTGAGGCAGGCCCTTCCAATACCCAGCCAGAGCAGGCGGACACGGCTGCATCCAGTGAGGCCACACAAGGCAGCCCAGACGTTCCATGCATCCCAGGGATATGCCTCCCCGGGCAAGGGGAGCAAGAAACAATAGGCATTTCTGCCACATGTGGGCTTCACGTCCTACATGGGACCACTGCTGTGGAATTGGGGGGGAGGAGGGACGGGGGTGTGGTTTTGTTGTGGAGTTGGGGTTTAGGGGGGTGATGGTTTGTTGTTGAGTTTGGGGGGGGGCTGCTGATGATGTTTTCACTAAATCTTTTTTTTCACAATACACTATTGGTGTCGCAAAGTTCAACCGCTGTGGACATTCATCATTGAGCATGTGTTTATTGACGTCTGCCAGTGCATGGTGTACAGGTATACACACGTCCAGTGCCCTGTGTGCCCATGTCATGCCACCCTCTGCTGACTTGTGTCCTGGACATCTTGTCCACTGTTAGTTTGGCGCATTACATGTCCATCAAGTGCACTGCCTCCATGATACTTTCTTGCCACTTCCCCCTCCATCTTCACCGCATCGTCATGTGGTCGTAGCAGTACCATGTCAGGGGTGATAGACGCTAATCTAGGGATGCACTTTTTGATCAGATACACATATGACATGGGCTTATTGGACACCAGATATCAGTGGATGGGTCACCCACCAGTCCTGCTTCGCCAACTCATATGTGCTTTACGCAAGCCAGGTGACTGCTTCATCTACACGCATGCACTGGTATGGCCATTTTTTGAGTGCTCCCTGGGCCTGTTCAGGGGGTTACTGACAGGGGTCATGTACCATGTTGTCAAGGGACAGTCACCAACAGCTGCATGTCTAGCCAAATAAGGTGAGTGTTTGGACTGTCATGGTGGAGAACAGTACTTGGCTGTCATGGCAGGGTTTCATTGATGGCCATATGCACATGTCCATGGATGCATTCTGCATGATCATGGACACAATATGTGTCCAATACAATGGAATGCTGTGGGGGGTTGCGTCTTCAAGATGGTCCGTGAACGATGGCATGGACATCTTGTGGTACATGTTTCGTTGTTGCATGCTGGTGTCCTGATGTTAGATCCATGTGGTGCTGTGTACTGTGTAGATTCGTATTTGGGTGTGATGGCTGTAGTCCGTGGCTCATGGTCATCATCCTGCTCAAATACATACTATGGTGAATCCCAACACTCCTATGGGTGTGGCATGCCTGTGACGTGGTGTGGTATCCCTGCTGCCCTCTGTTCAATCCACTCCCAGGGATGGGTCTCCGATGTGGTGCCATGGTGGGGGCTGCCACATTGTGCATATGCAGAGTGTCTTGCGATATGCGCTTACGGTTGTGGTGGCCGCCAATGAGTGATGCAAGTGTAGTGTGATTAGCCGTTGTCAGATGGTGGAGATGTAGTGTATTGTGAGTGCCTTATTCCATCAAAGTGGGAATCTGTTCGTATGTGCTGATGCACTGGTTCTATGGCAGGTTTGTTGTTGGGGTGAACACCGTACGATGGCTTCATCATTTCGACCACGTTGGTTCATGGAGGCACCCACCTCATGGCACTAATGCACTTGCATGACACAGTCAGACGACTCAACAGCCAACCAGGCACGTCATCCTGCATGTTGGACCATGTGGTACGGTAGCGAGGTGAACTGCTGGCCCTTTGAGTCATGTGTAGTTCTTTGGTGTCGGGCCCACACATGTGTGCGGTTCTTGGTTGCGTTGCATTCCATCTGCACGTAGGGGGAGTGGTATTGTTTGCAGTTGTTATCTGCCACCTGCATGCCATGCTGGTCCACATACGACCTGTGGGTGCTGTCAGGGGCACCATTGTCATTTGGAATGCCTCCATTTGCATGAGGTCCAGCCTTACTGTTGTGTATCTCCTGAGTGGTCCATGTTGGGGATTGGTAGGCCCTTGTGTGCTTGGGGAGGTGTAACAGCACTTGTTTATGTGGCCGTCTAATGGACGGTTGTGACATGCCATGCATGGGCGCCACTGTGTGCTGGTAGGTGCCTGTGGCATGGGTGTGGGGCACAGGCAACACTGTCACTTGTGCCAGGTTAGCACTGTATATTTGTATGCTGCTCGCTTATCTCTTTGTGTCTCTGGTGAAATATGGTGGTGACGGTGTCAAAGTCAAGGTGGTCAGGGGTGTCTATCTGCTAAGGGTTTTCCTTGAGTGGCCGGACATGCTGCGTGTGCATGGGGGCTGCTGGGGAGGTGACGGAGGCTGCACTGGTGCTGCATGCAGGGCCTGTCTCCCCCTCCTTCTACCCCTGTGTCTCCTCAGAGGGGGGGGCCTGGTGTTGTTGCAGAAGTTTTTGTGGTTGTGGCCTTGCTGGTTCTATTGGTGTCATCTTGGTGTGGGAGGGGGGGTGTGTGGGTGTGTTCCTTTTCTGCTGTGGCAGACTCCATAGCCTCCATCTGTGATGAATGTGTGCACCTGTGGCTCTGGGAACCACTGCTCAGGGTTTTTACTCCTTCTCTGAGATGCCTGTATGTACTCCATGCCGGTAAGGTACTTTACGGCATTGGGGAGGCCGTTATTTACGTGTGCTCCTCACTTGCGATCAGCTTCCATTTACGCCATGCCGCTAATTTCGGCATGGTCGGGCGCGCCCAAGACTGATAATTACGGCATTGTAGTTTACGGTGCCGTAATTAGCAGTCTGAGGGGTCAGAATAGCATG
This sequence comes from Ambystoma mexicanum, assembly GCF_040938575.1. Classification (NCBI taxonomy): domain Eukaryota; kingdom Metazoa; phylum Chordata; class Amphibia; order Caudata; family Ambystomatidae; genus Ambystoma; species Ambystoma mexicanum. Next base: position 1,203,115,938 of record NC_090921.1, on the reverse strand, counting down.
GAGCGGTAAACCATGCCGGTAAATCATTACCGGCATGGTTTTTGCCGTACCTCCATGCTCGGAATGACCCCCAATATCCCTTCCCAAGTGTGCAAAACACAATGCAGCTGCACCCACACAAAGCACACTCAATTTGACACAGCAGCAACAGATTCAGTACCCTGTCCTGACACCTCCGAACGCAACTTCACAGCCCCAGATTGAACAGCTGTAACATTCCTTCCAAATCTACATGCACTGCAATCACCATAGCAGTGGGACAAGAACTTAATACCACAGGGTGTTGTACGGACTTTGGCGGGGTCAGCATGGTGAGGGGTAATGCTTTTTTGTTCCCAGCCACCAGCATGTACCAACAATAGGACAACCCACAGAGGGCTGTGGCATGCCTAATACTATCAGTGACCCCCCCTCCCCCCAGCCCAGAATAGAAACACTGGGTGGGAGTGAAGATAGGAGACAGGACAAATTCATTTCTAGCAGACACAGGGGCCACCAAAACCTGTATCAGAGAGGGAAGGTTTCCTTTGTCAGACATCATAATGAACACATAGGGATTATCTGGGACTATGGTATGGTTTCCTTTTACAGAAGATTTGCCCATCACGGCAGACATGCGAGAAATAAGAGCACCATTGTTGTATTCACAAAACACACCAGTCAAAATATTGGGCAGGGACATTATGAATCTATTAAACACAATTTATTTTACTGAAAATGGTATAGTGTGCTCTACTCCAGGTATACACTATGCATAAGCAAGTGCAGTTATACAGGAAGTCAGTAGCCTGTGCATTCTACGAGGAGTGCCAAATCATTTAAATGTATGGGTGCCCAGAATTGAAGGAAAATCTTTGCGTCTGCCCACAGAATTTTCATTCAGACCAGCAGTGCCTAGAGATATTACACCGGGAACAATCATCATAAAGCAGTTAGAAGCAGCTATATCAAAGGAAGACAGAGTAATATTACACAGGACAGATGAGGAGGGCATTGAGCAGCGCATCATTTTGTGCAGTGATCTTACACTGAGCTTGACTGATTTGATTGACAAACAGCTTTTTCAAGATGATGATGGTGATGATGATGATGATGATGATGACGGGGAAATGATTTTTGTCATATGCATATCCTACCGGTTGACAGTACAGTACAGAGAGGCCTTCCAAAAGGACATGACACTGTCACAGCACTTTCAGGAAGATTTGGAGAAAGTGCCTAAAGAGCTATGCCCCCATAATATAGGTCTCTTGAAGGGAGTATGAGCGGTCCAAATTAAACTAAAACAAGGGGCAATACCACCGCGAGTGAGACAGTATCCTGTGTCAAGGGAAGCAGCTAAGGGAATACATGACACCATAGTTGCATTATGGCGCATTATACAACCGTCAGAGTCTCCATGCAATATGGCCGTGTAAACTGTGAAGAAAGCAGATTTGTGCAGGATCTCTGCTCTTTCAACAATGTAGTAGAAGCAGAATTTCCAGTGGTGCCTAACCTAGCCATCATTTTATGTATTATCCCTGCAGACACCACTCACTTCACAGTGATTGATCTCAAGAATGCTTTCTTTTCCATACCATTTCACCCAGACTCCTGTCAGGGCGTCAGTGTAGGAAGCAAAGGGTGGCTGGGGGTACTACTATTGGTGAGCTAGGGAGAACATGCGAAGCATTACAGCTAGTGAAACCACATGTAATTCACAGTAGGTGCCACATTTGCCCTATGTGGAGGTGAGGGTTACTCAATACAGGCAGAGCCCAGCAGAAAAAAAAACATGACAAAATCCATGCACAGCATCATATGGGGATGCTGGGAAAAAAACTAGGATCCCCAGCAGCCTTCACAAAACAAACATGCAAGCAAATCCCTTTGCAGGCCCTACCTGCTTCAACGCGTGTGCACGCGCAGGGAACTTTGTTTGTGCTTAAGCTTCCAAGCAGAACAGACACACACCAGAGCCTCTTCAAAGCCCGACCCGAAGCAAAACTCCATTGCGGGACTGCACCCTGCCTGACCCACACTCCAGGCTCTGCTGTCAGCAAGCTAAGTACCGCGGCGCAGCCACTTCAATATTTCTACTTAAACAGCATGGGGATTTAACTTGTGCATGCTTGGGAAGGCTAACCATTGAACTTCTGGGTTTCTTTACTAGCCTGCACCGCTGCTGACTAATTATCTGAAACATCAGTTAGTTCATTGTTAAACAATCTTTGTGATTGCTGTATTATAACGTCTGCCCACATATCTGCAGCATCTAATTGTTGCTTTTTATGGACTTGCAGTTTATCCACAGCACTCAGAGTACCTGATCTTGCTGCTCTGAGGAACCACGAAGAGTGCACTATGCTGCTCAGACTGCATGAAAAAACAAAGCTAAGTCCATTTAACATATTGGTGGAAATACACATTTGTTGTGTTTCTTTCAGTGTTATACATGATAGCATTGTTATTCTATGAGTGTAACGCTCACCTGATTCCCACGGAGGCGCAGGTCTGGCTTCGAGTGCTGATGCTTCTTCAATGGTGAAGCGCAGGACTCTGAAGATGGACAGGAAGGGCCCTCTACTCTGGCTTCTCCGGCTCGCAGGAATATTCCCCTGTGCGTGAAAAGGGAGTATTACCTACTGACTGAGTTATGCTCAAGCCTCCCACTCTCTTCCAACCCTCCACGATACCCTTCCACGATTCCCCGTGACGTCTCACCTTAGGGTCAGGAAGGATGAGCTCTCCATCCTGCTTCTGATGCAGGGGCGCGTTGAAACCCAGTTACTTCACTGGATTGAGGATTGGTGGGAGTTCAGGTAAGCTTGACTATTCAGGTAAGGCTCTGTAAAAGTTCTGTTGCAAGTTCAAAAGTCCAAGCTTAATAATAATGTTCATTGTCTTTTTGCAGCAAGCGCTAATGCTTATGTCTTTTTCCCCTTAGGGGCCGGGGTTCGGAATGCCGGAGATATGGCACCGACCCGAAGTGAAACGTGCAGTTCCAGTTCCAGTAAATGGCAGGTTAGTTCTGGATGAGCGCTCGGGAACTGTCTTGGCATACGCTGATTCAATGTCTTTGTCTTTTTTCCCCATAGGGGCCGGGGTCCGGAAAATGCCTGGAAGCGGCAAGACCCGAAATGAAATGGGAATGACCCAACAGGTAAATCTTATTCCCTTCCTTCTCTCACCTCTTATTCTTGTCTTTTTCTCTAGGCTCTGGGAAGTGGCTGTGTATCCGGATGATCGCTGCTGAAGATGGAGGAACTCAGGAAAGGTGAGTGAAATGCAGCGCTGCAGCGATCGTAACGAAATGCTTTTAAAAAATAATGTCTTCCCTTCCAGGATCGTCGGTGATGTCTCTGTGGTGCAGATTTAGCTGGTAAGGTCTCTTGTCTCCCTTTGCAGGTGACCCAGGATGCTGACAGGCGTGGCTGAAGTCCAGATGCAGGAGCTGACATGGTGAGCGTCCAGCTGCGAGGAGCAGAACAACGCGAAGCGTGAGTTGCTGATCGGGTGTGGTTTAAATAGCTTTGGAAGAAGTTCCCAGTGTGTATCCTTCCACCGATCAGGTATGTATCCTTCCCCGACCACACCCGGGTGGAAAGTAGTCCCACAGGTAAAGTAGTTCCGTTCAGGCCTCAAGAGGGCCTGGATGTAGCAGCATGGTCTGCATCAGGTAAGTGCACATTAAAACACTTGAACACATGTCTAGCTTTATGAGCCTGGCGCCTAAGGCGCCAGGACAGGGGTCCAACATGAGCCTGGCGCCTAAGGCGCCAGGACTGCGTCCAAAGGGCCCCAGCTTGGGCCCGCTGGCACTCTCCTGGGGGAAATGATGCCTGCCTCTGGGGTTGCTGGGTCGGACCTGGCTCCTTGGAGGTAGGCATCATGACAATGAGTGTGTTGAATCCCCAGGGAGAATACTGCGGCAAGCAGTACGTTTATAACCATACACATTGAAGTATCTTGGACAACTTGTGAGTTGGGGCATTAGTGAGTATTAGCAGACCTACAGGCAGCGTCGGTTTTCTTTGAAGTGTGTGCTTGTGTCTGTGAAGCCGTGCATGAGAACTAGTCATAAGGATCAAGCAATAAGTGCTCAGCACATGCTGACAAGAGCCAAGGAGCATACCTTATCCTAATTCCCCCTACCCATCCATAACCTCTTCCTCTCCCTCTTTCTGCTTACCCTAACACCTCTCACCCATCCAATCAATGGATCCTAAACCTCTTTCCCCACAGGGGTTTTGGTCAACCTGTGTAACTACTAGCGTAGGCACCAGAAACCTCTGAGGGGAGGCATGAATGCATGCTACCTCTGCGAGAAAACAGGACTTGACAGATCCCAATATCTCACTGCATTTACATACCGCGCCCAAAGATTTAAACATACTTGTTGACCACAAGGGTACTGTGAATCACCCAGGGCATTCGACAGAGTGTTACAAATGGACATGGGAAACTTACAAACAAAGAGTGTAGTAACACAATATGATGATGGCCTTTTGGTGTGCAGCACCAAAGACTATCAATGCAGACAAGATTCATTGATGCTTTTGACACTATTAGCAGAAAAGGGGTACAAGGTGAACAAAAACAAATTGCAATATTGCCAGAAAGAAGTAACTTATTTGGGACAGTTCATATAATTGTAAGGATGGAGAGTAACACCAAAGAGAGCAGAAGCAATATACAACACATCACAGTCAACCACAGTAAAACAAATGCATCAGTTTTTGGGACTGTAGATATTTGATTACACTACATACATTATGACCCTTCTACAGGGGCTAAAAGAAGCATACAAAGAGAAAGGTCCACTTATTTGGTCAGTGGAGATGATTGAATCATTCCATGAGCTTAAAAAGGAAATTCACACTGCCCTGGTTCTGGCTATGTCAGATTCTAAAAATACGTTTTTCTTATTTTCACATTCAAATGGTTATATGATGACGGCTTGTTAGGCACAATTATATGCAGTACCCTTTGGGAACACCACACACAATAAAGACTACAAGTCATAGTACAAATTCACCTTTGGTACAAGCCTGAACTACACAGTAAAAGTGGTAGCGACGGCTGAGCCGGCAGACTTATCTCAAGAGTAAGTGAGCAGTATCAAATGGTTACACAAAGGACAGCAATTACTATGATTCAAACAAACACTGACTCAAGGTTTCTGAGTAAAAGAATATATATTTATTTACACATCAGTTGTATAACATTTCACTAAAGTAAAGCAGTTGAAAAATCACATCACTGATACACAACACCATTCCCAATAGTTTCCAGACAAGTTAAGCTCACAAAATGAAGTGGGAGCAAAATGGCACTCTAGCAATTAAAAAGGGAGGGCAAACAGAGTTAGGCAGAAATTAAGTAGCACCAACAGGTAAGTAAGCAGGGCAATCTATAAAGAGGAACTACAGTGATCGAACCAAATGAAATAGGCATGGGGCCAAAGTCAATAGGACAAAAGTCTTTTGCTCAAGATCACACAGTTCAGGGTAGTTTGCGGTTAAGTCTTTGCCAAGAGTTCCACACGAAGTTGGTCACCAGAAAAGTTAGTTTAAAGAGAAGAGGAGGACAAGCTCTCGAGTTGGCGAAAGGTTTCATACACCTTCACCGGGGCTGAGCGAAACGCACAAACGGATTCGCACAGTACCTTAAAAAGGAGCAGAAGCTGTAGCTGAGGAGGACGTTCCTGGTAGTTCCTGCAGGCTCACGGTTCCTGAAGCGCTACCCAGGGAAGAAACCAGCAGCAGAGCAAAGCAACGAATAAATGATGCACTCCTTAAAACCCAGGCAGGGTCCAACATCTCTGTCTATCCGGCCCACTGTAGCTCTGTACAGTGAATTCGACCAGAGGAGGGAGTCCTGGCTTGCAGTTTGGGCACACTGGTTGGTTCCACCAGCTCAGGGGAAGAAGATTCCTGGAGGATCTTCTATGTCGTTGGAGTTTGAGGATTCAGACCTGCAGCAGGGCCTCACCGGGTGGTTCAGTCATGGTATGGGTCCTCTTCCATCAGCTCCTCATCGGTTCTTTTGTTCCAGTTTTGACTCTGCCTTTCCAGACCCAGAGACTTGCTTTTTATGCAGTTTTCCCCCATTCACACAGCCTGGCTGTCAATCACACAGCAGGGTGGCTGTCCCTCCAGGACAGTCACCACAGCCAATCAGTTCAGAGTGTGACATGGGTATCCAAGGAGACCCTGTGCAGGGAGTCCTAAGCCCCTCCCTCACATTCTGTCCCCCCCTGACATTTAGGCGCCTAAGGAGGACTTCTGCGTAGAAGCCCGCACAAAGACGGTGAACAAATGAATCAAACCTGGTTTGGCGCGCAGAGTAAAATACGAGTAAGACTTTTACAAAAAGAAATTGCAAATAAACCCAGCCAGAACCGTAATAAAACATATATGGTCCAGTAGGTTTAAGTTTGAGGCTACCAAGATAGCCTAAAACAATACCAAGGTTATTATAACCACGGTAGGAAAAAAGCCACCAGCCAAGTCTTGATGAAAAGGGAGCGAAACAATGCTCCAAGAGAAACAGACAAAAAGGGATAAGTATTAACACTTTCCAGTACTTCATGTAAGATGGTTTGTACTTGGTCTGTGGTTTTACAGAGGCTAATAAAGTTAATGGCAACTTTATGTGTTCTGGGAGACAGTAGTGAGTTCCAGAAAAATGGAGTCTGAGTTGGGAAGTCTAAAAGACAACCCTGTGTCACTGTACTGAATGTGCTGTGTAAATCAGAGTAAAAAGATCATGCCTGTGGAGTAGGTGAGGCTCCGCAGTCTATGAACACAAAAATTTTTACACACACACACACACACACACAGCAAAACACATGTAAGAGTGGGAAAAAAGGCTCACAATCTTACCAGGTAAAAAAATAAATCCTAGAAATCCAGCAAAGCTGCTGAGGGACTCAATAGGTAAGGGAAATTAGCCATTCTGAAGAATTCTCCCTAACACGGCTGTCCTCACTCAGAAAACTTCGATGGGGCACAATCCCCTAGCCTTCTACAGTGCCCTTTTGGACCCAGTAATACAAGGCCATTTCCCATGCGAACAGGCTTTGGCAGCAGCGGCCTTCACAATGGAGAAATCATCAACTATTAACATGGGTGTTTAGTGACTCTTTATGTAGAGCATACCCTGTTTGCAATTCTGCAAAAATAAAAATCTACAGTTACTACACAGCACACATCAGGCTATGAGGTAATTCTTTCCAATCCCTCATATACAATTATGAGGTGCTGCATTGTTACTTTCATTCCAAAACCTGTGTAGAAAGGTGATTACATACATGATTGATCCACATACACTAACGTCTATGATGATGTACCCCGCATTGAAAAGGATACATTAGAGGGGGGAGAGATATTGTTCGTTGATGGATCATCAATTGATGGATGGATGGGATTGAGACATACAGGAGTGCCAGTGGTACATGTGAGGATGGAGGGTATGAAGTGACAGCAAAAGTAAGATTGCCCTCACATTATTATGTGCAAGCGACAAAGCTGATAGCTCTAAAAACAGCTTTAGGCAAGTACGAAGACAACCCTTTCACTATTTATTCTGACTCTGCCTACCTTACCTCTACAGTACATTCAGAGCTATCCTAATGGAAGAGGAGAGGTTTTTAAAAAAGTGATGGCACACCAGTACAACATTCCCAATTAGTATCTAAGTAATGAAGCTTTATCGCCCATACCAATGCAACAGACATGATACAACATGATAATGATGTGGAAGGTACACACTGGCCAAAGAAGCAGCATATTTACCAAATGTATTGGAGATAGTAGCACCATCTAGCAACATCATACAGTAAATGCAAATACCTGAACCCTTATACTGCCTTACCCCTGTCACAAATAATATAACTACAGGTACATGCACCTCAGGAAGAGCAAGAACTAATTATGAACAAAGAGGGGTGTTCCTTATCACCCACAGATTTGATTTGAAGACAAAGCTTTACAGGGAAGCTCATTTTGCCATTAGAACTGCTTACAATTGCCCATGAGCATCTACATTATTATGCACACACATCCAAAGAATATGTAGTAGTAGATTTGCAGGAGAACTGGTTCATTCTAAATTTACAGGTGCGTGTGTGCAAATGTATTGCCAATTGTGCAGTTATTATTATTTTTTATTTTTTTGCTTAAAGCACAGACCTAGCTTAAAAGCAGCAGATCACTATAGAGAGTATGGGTAGCCAGCTTTAGGGCTGGCATCATTTAACAGTAGTGCAGAACTGTGAGTCTGTGCATCGGTCTATGTGTCCAATGGAATTAGTCATTGGTCAGGTCTGATTGAAAGAGCCATGTTTTGAAATATTTGCAAAATTGGGTAATATTGGTGGCATTCCGAGCTGACACCGGGATCAAGTTCCAGAGGGTGGGAGCATCACAAGGGAAGGGTTGCTTACGGGTGCTTTCTTGTCGAACGAGTTGCGATTCAAGCCGGTTGGTCGATTTGCTGCTTGAGGAGCATGTGCCACCAGATATGTCGAGCTTAGCCTCCAGGTACGCTGGTGTGTTACTCGTAACTGCTTTATAGATGACAAATGCAGTCTTGAACAGTATCCTGGCTTGGAGTGTAAGCCAATGTAGTTAACGAAGGATGGGGGTACGTTGAAGCCAAGTGGGCAGCTGGGAGCCCAGTCAGGAAAGCATTTCCCCAATCAATGTGTGAGAACACTAGGGCCTGCACTACAGCCCATAAATTCTGCGGTGGAAAGAAGGGTTTGATTTTTCAGAGGGTAGATATTCGGAGTCAAGCTATTTGGGCCTTCTTGGCTATGTGTTTCTGAAAGGACAAGATGCTGTCAATGGTGAAGCCTAAGGATTTTGCTGAGTTGGAAAGTTGTTAATTAAATCCTTCTAGGTGCCTATCATTGAACCATTGCTGGACAAGTATTTTTTGAGCGGGCGGACCCATGAGGATGAATTCAGTCTTGGATGTGTTTACTTTGAGGTAGGAAGTCGACATCCAGGACTGGATGATGGCTAGGTAATTGCAGAAGCAAATTATGTCATGCACGCTATTTACTCTCATGTACAACTGAATATCATTTCCGTATTGATGGATGGCTGTAGTTGGATATTTGAGGAGATTGCCAGAGGTTCCTGAGTTAGTTAGAATGCAGCAGGTTCACCTTGACAGCCTGGTGTCGGCCTGAGAGGTAGGAGATACACCAATTCTGGACAGTGCTAGAGAATCCCAGCCTGTCAGCAAGGAGGGAGAGAAGGATACAGTGGTCGACAGTATTGACTGCAGCTGAGAGGTCAAGGAGGATGAGGAGGCATGAGTCACCCTTATCCATGATTTGGAGGGCATCATCCAACACCTGGTTGGTGGCTGTCTCAATGCTACACTTGGGGTGGAACCCTAACTGATAGTCAATTAGGAGGTGGGGTTGTTCGATTCTGGTGAGCAGTTGTGTAGCAACTACTTTTTCCAAGATGTTTTCTAATAAATGGGAGGTTCATAAGGGGCCAGTAGTTGGCCAGGTCATCTAGATCTAGGGTTGGTTTTTTCAAAAGCGGTCATATGAGACCAGTCTTGAGAGTGTCTAGGAATAATCCTTCTGCACATTTTTCCTGAGTTGCTGGTACCTCAGGGTCGGGTCATGGTTTTGTACAATGCTTTACTACTTAGAGGGTTTTGCTTCTGGTAGTGGCTGCCACAATGGTGGTGGAGTAGTAAGCAGCTTTGGCATCAGTAATCAGAATCCTACAGTTTATGCAGAGAGATTTGAGGTTGTTGAAGTCTTCCGAGTTATGGCTTTTGCACCACCATTTCTCTAGGGCTCTGATTATTGTTTGTTGGAGGCTATCTGCGGGTGTACCATGGTGCAGATGGATGGTCTTAGCATGACTGTATTTCAGGTGGGCCATGAGTGTCCACCAGTTTCATAGAAGATTTGCTGAATAATTCCAGGAGGCATGAGGCACTCCCTGTGGTGGGGAAGCCTGCTTCTAACCCATTGACTGGCAAGGTTTTGAATGAGCGGCATTGTTTCAGTGGTCGTTTCGCCTGACCTTTGTGAGCCATAGTCGAGTAGGTGACTTCTAAGGGGATGGAGGCATGGTCAGACCAGTCAAGTGAAATATACTCCAGGACACACCCTAAAAACAGTGAAAGCTATGCTGCTTCACATTTCTGGGCCCTTTTGCCATCTTCATATTGATTATATTCATATGATCAATAAATGTAACAACTATCGCACTTGATTGTTGTGGTGTGACCCTTCTCTTGTTGACTGGAGTCAGGTTCAACTCCGTAAAACCTTTACCGTTGCTTGATATAGGGACATGACAACTATGCTGGTAGGGGCCTGTACTCCCGGCATGTCAAGCTTGCCGGGGGATCCATGGCCCCTACCAGCATTGTTGTGGTATAGTGGTCCTGAAAGGGTGCCAGTATGTTGCTACCGGCACCCTTATTTATAGACCGCCATACTTGTAATGATGGCCCTTTTCCTGTTTGTTGTTAAAGACATTCAGTTTCTTACTGATATCTTTTCTGCCTTTCTGACTTTTTGTAAAGACCCCGTTTTCTGTAAGCATTTCTGCTTCACAGACTTGTCTTGTTTCTGCCTAGTTTTTCTCTCATTCTTTTTGCAATCCCGGTCTCTTGAAGTTTTCCTGGTTGTTCCTTGCCTTTGATGTTAGCAGACTTTAGTTCATAGTTTTAGTGCGTGTTCTTAAGTACTCAGAGTTTCCTGAACGCCTCAGATTTGCTGTGTTGGCAGCAACCTATCTTGTTAGAGTCCTTTGTCTTGTGTATTCTGATATTCCATTCTCTGCTTTGTACTTTGTTTCTCTATCCTGTCCTGTACCTGGTTATTTCTTTCAACACTGCTTTCTGCCTGTATTACATCTTGGTCCACTGTTGTTCCCCCACTCTGTATGCATATACAGTGTGACCCCTGGGTTGATCTCCGTTCAGATCAGATAAGGGAAGACATATGTTGCCTTGGTCCAGTCCGTTGGAGTCTTACCTGCCTCAGTATATGGTTCCAGTTTTACCATTACACTGAGTACAACAGTCTCTTTAGCACACCTAACTCATGAAGCTGCTGTATGACAATTGTTAAGAGTAATCTGCTGCTACTGATCCCAAGGGATTTCCCTAATCCCTGGAGACCCCTTATTATATTCCAATATACACTTTATTCTCATCAATTCATGTTGCCCAGTATATTTGCTTGTCTTTGCTCTCTGTCTGCTTACTTACAGCCAGCTCCTGCCCTTACAGTTCCTATGAATACCTGTTTCAACTCAGATCAACTTGATATGTACACTGTGTCTGTTATATGCTAGCAGGAATGTCCCCTAATCTACAGCACATACCATGAGATATAGCTTTTGCCATGTGCTCTCGAGTCAGCCTCTTGACATTTACCTTCTCGCACCTGGTATACATGCTGCTGCATATTCCAAATGGGTCCAAATTATTAGGTGGGAACAGCTGCAGCTCGCAAATGCCACTGAGAAATGATTGAATTCCATAAAAGAGGAGCTCGGAACTGCTAGATTGACCACTCTCCAAAATAGGTATTTACTAGACCTCACTGGGAGGGCGTGTGTGCGGGAAGATAGGCACAAGTTGCTGGACATTTGTGCCAGCAAATTATACACAAAATGGCAGCCTGACTGATGCTATGACTGTGTTACCTACGTTGCACACTGCTAGGGAGAAGGAGAGTGGTCCAGTGGTAGATGCATATTGGTATCATCTGATGTACTCCTTGGTGCCTACCTACATTTAGAAAGTGCCAGTTCCTGTCCTCATTGTATTAATCATAAGCCTCCTACGCATAGTTTGGGGGTATTTTAAAGGGGCAGGAAAGAGAAAGGAAGAAGCGCAAATGTTGTCACTTACACTGCTTTTGGTGCCACTCTCCTTTCGATACATGCCCCTACGCAAACAGATGCATGGAACGGCACAAAAAGGGACATTGCATGGTCAGCATTGACACCCGATTGGCCCCCCTGGCACATGTTTTAACACCCCCCAGACCCTTAGAAATACACACAGCATTAGGTAGATTGTAATGGAAATGGGGAGTGTTGTTTCATGACCTGCACACTAGAGGAGTATGAAGCACGTGGAGGTAGCTTGATGGGAGTTTGCAGAGAATGGGGCCCAAAAGAAGTCTATGACAGAATGACGGTCTAAGGTTTGTTAGTTAGTAAATTAACCAGGGGGGGAATTTGATGGTGCAGGTGGGGCAGAAGCAACATTGCACACCGCCTCGCAGACCCCCAAGCAAGAACAGAAATATAAAATAAGAAGGCACTTTTAGAAAAAGGTTTTCAGGTTTTTGTTGTTTGCATAGCTGCCACGTTGCTTTATAGATTTTGGACACAAGTAGGGTAGAGTTAGATTTGCCACACTTTAGGGAACTAGTTTTGCTGCACTTCATGGAGCCTTAGGTTGCTGAATACACAGACGACACAGAAAAGCAATGGGTGGTGGCATGTATAGCTGACTAGCCTTGTTGAGTTTTGTTTGTAATATTGAGCAAGGGTTTAGCCATTTTAAGACAAGGCCTGCTGAAGCTGCACCATTTCTTCTTTTAGAATTCTGCTGAGATTTATTTCTTTGTTAAAAGCTTTTCCTTTCACTTCTAGTTTGAAGAACACAAGATGACCAAGGGAGGATAGGCTGGTAAAAGCTGTGATAATTGTACTTTACAAGAACCCAAAACTAGATATGAACACTTAATTTTGTTCCAAGACGAAAGCTAGATGAACACACAGAGCTTTGATCACCAGGTGCATGAGGAACATTGCCAAGGATACAAAACTAAGTTGCATACATAGTGTTCCCTATGGCAAGTTAGTGCCATCACACCCGTGGTAGAATGTATTGGTGAGACGAATAAATATAAGAAATCATTTTCTGCCCACAAGGCTCTCATTATGTTTTTTCTAAAACAGTTATTCATCCCATGATCTTATTAGAAGACTATGCACCTGTGTGGCAACATGTATCAAGACGAGAGTAGAAGAATGAGCTATTCAAGGTTAGGGAACATTCTGGGATCATTGCAGCCCAGGCATTGGCGTTGAGATGGGAGAATCTGTTTTTTTCTTGATGTCATGTTTTGATCTCTCTGTTCACATTAGTTGCTAATTGGGTTGTCTCTGAGGGTTGCAAGATACAAGGCCAACCAATGGTACAAAGACTTTTTATCACTGTCAGAATGAAACTTGCCCGCCAATTATAAAGTGAGTTAATTATTCTCATGGCAATGATGTTACAGTTGATGGGTTGGACTTGGTTAGTTCTGTGGATAGTGGATTCGTCAATGACAGATTTCAATGTAAAGAGTTTTATATGGTATTAATTAGAGTAGCCAATGACTATGTTAGAATTTTTATGAAATTATTTTTGCAGTTATGCACATTCTGCTATTTCTTGCCTTAAATTTGATGGCCCGATGTTGGGGTTCTGAGAGAATGTTATTTGATTTTTCTCCCAGCAGTTACCTTTGCAAAAGAAAATAAAGTTCTTATTTCCCTGCACCTGATGCACTAAATTATTTTGTGTAATTGGATTGATTTTGGTGGAACTTTGTACAAAGCCTTTAAGGATTACTACTGCAAAGTAAACTAAAATAAAGAAGTATCAAGATTATGGATCACAATACATTCCTCCTGGTAGCCAGGAGTATCATATTTGAATGGCACTACTTCTGCAAGGTTACTTTCCATCATTCGTGTATTAATAAAATAACTTTATTGCTTGTTTTCTTACCGTATTTTTTCTTCAAAAGGCAAAAGATCAAATGTCTCTTTGTATTCAGAATTCATTAGTTCAATTGTTTTATTGCCATAGTTGGAATCGAGAAAGTCCATAGCCTGCAAAGGTATATACATAGATACAGTCATATTATACAATTGTTCAGTCACAGACAAAGAAGCAACTTGAGCCTCATTTAGCAATCTTAATTCCCTCCCATTTCCCTCTGTCTCTTCATCCTCTGGGTGGTATGATATATAAACTGACCTCATTAAGAAAAATAAATGTTGGACTCAAATGTGTTCTAAATGTGTAAATGTTCAGTGCCACAATGCTGAGTGAAGCATTCTCCAGTGCCACTTTCAACAATTTTGACCTAAGCAGGAGGGTTTTATCTCTGGTAGATATCCAAAGTTAAGCTTTAATGGCATTTTCTTCAATGTACTTAATATGAAGGGGCTGCATTTAGAGAATATTAAACACCACACTGAAATGTCATGTATCTTACACTGCCTGCCTGAATTCATGTAACATGCTCACAAGGGTGAATGGGCAGTCATTCACTTTAGTCATTCTCCAGTGGCTTCTCTTCTAGGAATTTAAAACATCGTTTAGTTCAAATATTCACCAATTGTTTAACTATATCAATTGAAAATGATGAATTCTGTTCACTGCAGACTATGTAATACTTTTTTCTGGCTAAAATGATGTTCATTGGATTTCTTCTAACACACACTATCTGTCAATCTTAAAACACAATGTGCATACACCTGAGAAGCAAACAACTCACATTGTTTTGAACGTAAGCCTCAATCATTGTACACCTGACACTCAGATATGAACATGAACTTGGGTAACTCAAAAAAAACATGTATTCACAACTTAAAACCTTTGTGCAACCCATTTTACGTACATTCAAATTAGCTTCATATGCAAATGACAAACATTTTGTGGATGAACTGAACTATACTAACCTATTTCACTCAACATATGTTATTGTTTCAATGGTATTGTCCATCTGTATTCAGTCTTTAGACTGTATTTCCTGGACCACCTCTAAAAAGGCTGCTCAAAGAACACTGTACTGTGAAAGCAGGAAGGCTGGCATAGCACACATCGGGATCAGAAGAGGTAAATGGATTGTTGAGCTGGGGGCCGTGGGCTGGAATGGGTGGATGGGGAACTGAAAAGGGCCAGGGACGGGATGGTTAGCATGGAAGGGGGATGAGAAGTGGGCCTGAGACTGAGGTTTTGGGGCGGGCCACAATTGGAGCACACAGACAGTAAGAACAGGAAGAACTTCACTAGACAAATCATGCCAGTTGGAGGCCGGGATTGGACATGACGGAGGAAAGGCCAGGAGGAGGCTAGGCAGAGGTGAAGGTGCATAACTAGGGTCGGATTGGGCCGTCATAAGCCCATGCCTGGGCCGTTTTTTTAAAATAATAAGCTCATGCCTGGGCGTTTTTTTTTTTAAATGTAACTTACGTTACTGTAAGTAACGTAAGTTACATTGATTGCTTTTGCGGCCGTGCTCAGGGTGCCCGCCACAGTCCCTGTGCCAACTTCCGGACACCATGCTGGCACGTGACCTGCAGATGAACTTAACCGGTCTGCTGTTAAATCTCAGTTACCAGTTTAATGGTATACACTACAGAATCATTTCTCATTTTACTATAGCCAATATGATAGCTCAGTGGGATGAGCCCTTGCTGCAGCGATGTGTGTGTTATTTGCAGGTTTGAATCCCAGCAAGGCCATCTCAGCCTTTCATCCTCCTGAGGTCGATCAATGTGTACCAGCACAGGTTGGGTGATATTGTATGCATATTTGTTCTATAAAAAAAGAGCTTACGCGTGCTATACAATAGCATATCATTTGGCCTTGGACGCCTGCATGCATTCACAGTAATTTGACAATATGGATCTATACACACAGACATTAATGATACATATGGTGCTCCATTCTTGTATGAAATGTATATCACATTAGTGAAATCATAACCATATTTTTCGTAGTGTACTTAGGAACAATGCTATAACCTCTCCCTAAACCTCACTCCGGTTTCCCCACTCCCCCCCACCTTCCTATCCAACCATCATCACCCTAACCCTCCTTCCCTGCTCGGGTTGCGGAGGTCTGTATAAGCATCGACTTGCAGTAGGTCCCTAAACCGCAGTGGGGGTAGTTGGTTCATGCCACTCCTGCACCTCGGACTTGTGGACACTGTCACAGAACTGTATGCAAAGTTATGTTATTTTATGAGTTGTGTTGTAATGTAACAGACACATGAACCCTCCATAAGTAGCATTTTCTGTAAAGTCATGCATTGACGCGATTCACGGATGATTTTGAGGGCCACTTTTTTTTAGATGTGGGGTGGGTGACTTTTTTGAGCGGAGGTGTGGGCCACTTTTTTGAGGTGAGGGGTGGGACACTTTTTTGAGGCGAGTTGTGGGCCACTTTTGTTGGGTGTCTGGGCCTATTTGTTGTCCTAGTCTGACCCTGATAGTGAGTGTTCCCCTACTAGGTGTACTTCTACTTAAGGATGTCCCGAGGATATTAGGCAACCCTCAAGTATCTTGAGTTCCAGTCTGCCACCAGGTTCTGAAGGCCTGGGAGATTCTCTGCCGTTACGCTGACCTTGTTCTGAAGGCACAAGTGCCAAACATCTTTTGCTAGCTCAGCTAGCATCTTGGACCTCATTCTGCCCCGCCTGCTGATGCATCTTACCACAGAAACATTGTCCATTTCAGCAACACGCATACAGTTGCTCTTTCCTGGGTCCAACATTTCACTGCAAAATACCTCACCTAGAATTCCAGGCAATTGATATGGAGCTCTAACAGCTTCCCTGACCACCTGCCCCATAGTGGCATCTGATTATATTATGAGGTCCGGGGATGATCCAAATATCGCAAAATCCGAGCATCTGGTTTTGACATAGAATCATGTCTTTCTATAACATTATTATGGAAAATCAATATTATCTACGATTTGAAAAACTAGAATGCGGCACAGCTTTGGCCAACTAATATTGCTTATCAACGCCTAGTAACAACAACAAACAATTTGTGCGTATGTTGTCAGATGTAGAGGATGCCATCTTGATGAGGAGGCAGCTTTGAACACTCTGGCCCTCTTACCAGCACCATTGTTTCCGGAACGGCAAAGTACAGGTATGCATGATGGAGCCGCTGTGCCTGACAGGTAGCACCCACCCGGATGCAGCGATCACGTTAAGCAGACCATCACGGAAACACCGGCACTGTTATTAACGGTGTTGGTGCTTCCGTGGTCCCCGCTCCCATAGAGTGGGAATGGGTAACAACATAGTTACCGGTGCCTGACTTTCCGCCAGCCGGGGTTCTAATGCCCCGGTGTTAACGGTAAGCTAGGCACAGGTAATTGTTCACGGGTCCGGTGGCTACCTGCTGGTTTTAATGGCATAGTTACCGCTGGACCCGTAATGAGGGCCTCTGTGATAAAAGAGTACACAAACGTATATTGGTAAGCAGAGCTGCGATTTTGGCCCTTATTCACAGAGCTTTTTCCAATGGGTGTTTGCCATTACAAAAACCTTCTGTGTATTAGCCTCTTGTGTCGATAGTTTTGTGAATTTTGCAGGTAAGAATATTTACAAATATCAGAATTATAGTTACGTTTGCGCCCAATACATTGGAGCATACTTTTTTAAAATAATTTTGAGCGAGTAGTTTGCTCAGGAACCATTATTTCTGGATTACTATGTTTAAAATTCCTATGTCCATTCTACATTTTCATGTGCTTACTACTACGTATGTTGTCTGTATCATTGCATGCTTCCTGCACAATGGGCCTCATTAGGACCCAGGCGGTAAGGAGTTTACGGCGGCGTAAACAGCGCCGACCCTTACCGCCTGATTCCGAGGTCCCTTAGCGCCATGGAGGTTTTAACACCTGCTTTTAGCAGGTGTTAAAATCCATGGCGCTAAGGGACCTTGTTGGTAATTACGCCACCGTAATTTACGGTGGCGTAATTAACGCCTTCCCCACTCCCATTATGCCCTATGGGGCAAAAATGGGAATGGGGAAGGGTAAATGGGTTAATGGGGACTTACCGCCCCGCCAACCTCGGAATGGGGCGGTAAGTCCGCCAACCACCATGGCGTAAACGTAGTTTACGCCATGGTGCTAAAGGTACGACCCAGGCGGTAACTTACCGCCTGGGTCGTAATGAGGCCCAATGTATTGTATCATACATTGTAGCCTCACAAACCCCACCGGCCACTGCAGGCTTAAGGTTATTGGTTTTGTAACCTGTGGATTCATACGAGTTGGCATTATACACTTAACATGTTTTGAGAATACTTGAGCATATCCTTCCAATGTTATCGCTATAATCTTTTTGTGTAATGGGTGAGTAAGATTGCTGAGATGGATTATCACTTTATTTGTTGCTAAAAAGTGTATTTCCCCTGACACTCAGGTATGGATCAAGATGTTGATTTACAAATCGCCGTTGTACATAGCTGTGTTATACCAAAAAGTGTGTTAACTGGGGTTTTAATGAAATCACTTTGCAGACGCACTGACAGGGAAGCATCCATTGTTGAGGTGAAGCAAAGGCAGGTAGGCAAAGTACATATTCCCATCAGGACAAAAGATGTTTTCATATTTTTTCTGTCACGTCATAAAACATTTTTTGCTATTGAAGACTGATACATTAATGTATACGTATTTTTATAGAACCTGCCCTGCTGATGGACCAGATGGTTCCGAAATGCATTGGCAGCAGCTTCTCTTCCAATGAGATGGAATAATGAAGAAGACCAATAAAGGATGTAATATATATTTATATTGTGGTTTTTCAGAAATTATTTGAAATGCTATAACTGATGCATTGCAGACTGTTCTCTTTACTACGTTGAAGGTGTCTCCAGATCCGGTGTGGATACACCAGAATTTGATGTGTCTGGTATTTATTCTGACTGAGTGTTAGTTGGATCTCTGGAGGATGCCAGAAAGCTTATATATAGACCCTACATTAGCCAAACACAGTGGTACCCACCCCCTTCCCCCAGCTAAAGGAGGTGGCACCAGGGCTGCAACTTCAAAAAAAGGTGTTCCCTGCTGAAAGATTTGAGCAGTATACATGGCATGTTTATGAACTCAGAAGGGGGTTTCAAACTGCTTTTAAAATCGGCATTGCCCACACAAAGTCACACAAAGTAATGCCAATCAACCAACCCCTCCAGTTCACGGGTTATAAGAAGGGTAATAAAACTAATGTTGGATGAGCACGAGAATGCATCAATAACAAAAGTGGACACGGCCCCAAAAGAAAGTATGGTATTAAGACCGGTACAAAATACAGTAGTGAATGAACACTAAATCCATGAAAGTAAACATGACTGATTCAAATAGAGACCAACTGGTTAGTAGTATACAGTGTAGTGTTGGTATGAAAGATCTAACAGTAGTGCAAGCTATTGGTGACTGCCTGGGGAAATACCTAAGTGACTCTAGTCCTCAAATAGGGAAGCCTATGACTGGTCACTTAGGTACACGGCCTGAGGTGATCAAATTTCAGCCCTTTCATTGTGCTGAATCCCCAAGCATATTGATGCATTATTTATTTAATAATAGAGGGCCATCATCTCTAAATAGACCAACGGTGTTGGTATTGTGTGGGAAAACCCTGAGTTTATCACTTATTACCTCAGGGAATATAAAGCTAGTTGACTTTGTTCATCCCACCAGATACGAATATGTGAGGGTTGTTTTTTATTTATGTACAATTGCTGAGGCAGTCCTAAAAGAAATAGGTACATTTCACAAGTTTGGCTACGATCTGGAGAATGTGGCAATAGGTCCGGGTGCCCCCACACAGGATGGAGTGTGGCCCAAAGCTGATGAGTCCTTGTTTCTCAATGCAAATAAAGATAGCAGCGGATTTGGTGATCCCAATCTCAGATGGCTGGCACTAACACTGCAAGATTCCATCTCGCAATTACAGGGCCTGAAGCCCAATAGTTAATAGTCCAATAAACCTGTCTCTTGTAAGCTGGAATTCAAGGGGAAACCGGTCATTGAGGAACTCATCTGACATCTGTACTTTACTTAAAGAGTGTTCTATTATATGCTTGCAGGAGACTTGGTTTACATCTGAATTTATATTGGGTCGTTTCACTATGTATTCTACCCTCGCCAAAAAGGGCCTTATGGGCCGTCCATTGGGAGGCTTGCTCATTGCAGTTGCAACAAACATGAGACCTAATATTATAAAACAGTTTAGGATCCATGATTGGTGCCTATTACTCCTAGTGCGGATTGATTGCAGTTTGTTCATTGGACAATGTAATCTCTTGATTGTAAATATTTATTGGAGTTTGAAAATGAACACTGAAGAAGAGCTTACAAAATTGGGGGACCTTATGCTGAAGTGTCAAGAACTGTCTGCAAACATGGTGATAATAATTGCTGGTGATTTCAATGTTGAAATTCTTATTGATACTTTGTGTAACATGGGTGATGGAATGGGGATAGTTGTTTGCAGTCGTGGTAAGAAAGATCTGCATGAGCACCTTTGGCGACTCTTTTTAGATTCTTTTGGCCTACTTAACCTGAGGGTGCTCTTGCACAGAAATGAGGAATAACACAACTTGGTTCAGAGAGGACCAAACTAGTGCTATTGATTACATTTTTGTTACTGATCTACTTATGGGCCTGGCTAAGGAATTTAAGTTAATGAGGGTGGAATGGAGTGACCACAAGATATTACATCTGAATCTTAAGGGGACTTGGGGTAAGGCTGCTGTAGATAGCTGTCAAGCAAATCTACAAACCAATATGGCAAAAACAAGGATTGTCTGGCATAAGGATAATGTGGAGAAGACAAGTGGGGTTTTCCTCTATGACTTTAATACCTCTAGACTTGGGGAAAAACATCTATCATACACCAATGATACTTTTTCACACTATGTCGGGAATGTAATCACGCACTCGGCAATACCATCTAAGCAAGGTATGGTTGGGCATAAACACACACACAGTTATAATTTAGTAATCAGAACATATAAAAACAAGAGATCCAGGGAACTAAGATTGCTTGTGAAAACTGAACTCTCATTGGGAGAGAAGTTAGTATTAAAAAAAAGATCAGTAACTGTTGGAAAAATAAGATCAAGGAACAAAGAGCAATAATGTACCAGACAGATGGGGAAAGCATCCTCTGTGTGCTGAAAGATAATACTTCTAGAACTTTCCTCATCTCTGGTGAACGATAAAGTAACATTGAATAGCGAAAGCCTCTCTTTTACTATATCTGAGCAACAGTGGATTGGACATTTTGGGAATTTATATCAATCTGGCCAGTGCAAGCACCTAACCTCTCTGTGTCTGTGTGACGCTGAATGGAATATTAATGTTGCAGGAGGCTATTGGAATTCTGATAGATAGGGCCTCTAAGTCCAGGGCAGCGGGACCTAATGGAATTGCCAATGTCATCTTTAAACATAACAAACAACTGTGGACAAAAATATTGTTTGTGTTGTTTAATGATATTCTTATAACCCGTACTATTCCTACATCCTGGCACATTTCTTATTTGGTCCCTATTTATAAGAAGGGTGATCGATTGTGTCCGATAAATTATAGACCGATTGCCTTATTGGATGCAGTCTCTAAAATCTTTTCGGGAATCATCCTGAATCATATACAATGCTGGATAAAAATGAGAGGTATTCTATTTAGATTCCAATTTGGGTTCGGGAAAAATGTGGGGATGGATATTGGGGGACTACTGCTGAATGTTATGCAGGGTAAAGCATGGAAGAAGGAGGCTATGTCTATCTACATTGCATCCATTGACCTGTCAATGGCTTTTGACAAAGTGGATAGATCACCACTCTGGGGTAGGTTAAATCGTCTGGGTATGCCCTTTGCCCTCCTTTCTGTATTAACACATCTACATGAGGGCTCTAAACTCCAGGTTCGGCTGAACAACCAGGGTTGTCTCTCCACCCTAATAGATGCTCCCAATGGCCTGCGACAGGGGTGTGTGTTTGCACCTACCATATTCAATTTTTATGTCTCTGATGCAAAAGGGGTACTGGAAGAAGTCGCTTTTGCGCCCCGGTGGTAGAAGGAGTCAAAGTTTGTTGGACTGCATATGCAGATGATTTTATGTTCTTCGACCACACGCCCATCGGACTTCAGCATCTGTTGTGCACATTTCAGGATTACACTGAGTACAACCATTTAATGATTAATGAGAGTAAAACAGTTGTTGTACGTTTACATCCACGACCATATTTAAAACAGTTTTCATGGTTTCTGAATCATATAAAACTTGTGGTAAGGCCTAATCTGCGGTATATTGGCTATCCTATTTTTGGAAATAAACAGAAATCACACTACAGAGAGTACTTGTATGTAAAAACCAAGCCCTTAGTAGTCCAACTAAAAAAAATTGATAGCAAATTTGGAAAGTTTTCCATCATACCTACTCTGTTATTACAAAAAGAAACTCTTGCCACAACTTTGTTATGGATTGGAGTTATTCCCTAGATGGTTTATGGACGAATTGACTCAATATCTTAGGGGCAATTTTCATGTGGCTACTAAAGTGCATACCATTGGCTGCATTAAGTTATGAATTGGGGTTAACTTCACTGACTGTATGGTAATTTGGAAAAAGCTTGCACTATTTAGGAAACTGGTCACAACTCCAAGGGGCACATTATATGATCTTTTGGGCTTGGGTATTCGAGCCAACAATATTACTTCTGTTTATATACTTGAACTTAAAAAAGAATGCATGAATTATTTGGAAAGTTTGAGACTTACATTGGAACTCCTAATGTTCAATCCTGTTAAAGTCAAAAAGCGTTTGGAATGGTGGGACTGGGATACTACAACCAGCAACGTTGTTGCTACATGTCTTTACAATCATAGGGTATCCCACTACAAAAGCTGGACAGTCCGGAACCATATTTAAATCTTTTCGCGGATGAAGCTGTCAGACATAATTATGTGTGATTTAGATTCAATGTACTCCCAACAAGAGAAGTTCAATTTGCTCGGAGGGCACAGTTAGGGATTTCGCAAACCTGCACATTCTGCCATGATTTTGGAGCTATAGAAACATTGGAGCATTTGATGTTAGATTGCTCTGAATTGAGAACTACTCGGATTCAGTACCTTAGTAAATCTGTTGCAACCACTATTTTGGTTAATTTGGACTAACTCTGGTGGAAAATGCTACATGCGAAAGACAAATCGCTTCAGATGGCGGTAGTCAGTTTTTTGGGAAATGTATGTAAATTGGGGAAGAAATGGAAATAAGTGTAACAGGTGTGGAATGAACAAATAGTAACATTTAAATGTGAAGAGTGCTTAACATCTGTGTTTTTCTTCTCCCCCAAGTCTGTGGTCTTACTTATGCCATTTACTGTTACTTTTGATTGGTTTGATGTTGTATATGTTGATGTTGATATTGATGTTGATGTTCTGTTTTTTATCTTTTTGATTCGAATGTCTTAAGTTGAACTTGATGTGTATATGTTGAATCTTGTGATGAATTGGATTGTATTGTGAATTTTAAATGTTGTAAAGGTTAATAATAACCATAAACAAATAAACAAATACATAAATATGTTAAGCATAAGAAAAGTTTATTCACCTACTTTATTGCTCTTGTTGAATTGAATCCTAACTTTGTGATTAATATTACTATTAGTTGCTGTTTTTTAAAGATTGTCTAATTATCCTTGTGTATATATAAATACATATGTATACTATACATTTAAGTATGTAAGTGTTAACTTGGATACCTGTATTTACTAATTTCATTGTACAGCTCTGTAGCTCACATTACCCACTTAAGTGAAGCCTGGCAACTCAGTCACTCTACCAACTTGTGTAGTACATGCCTATAGTGAAAGGCGGGTTACCTAATACCAAGAGATAAGTCTTGTTAAGTTCCACAACAGTTAGACTCTACAAATTCTTACATAACAGTATCCATTGTCCGACTCCCCCTCTAGGCTTCTCTGTGAACACTAAAACACAGAATCTGACAGGAAAATCAGTGTCATGATCTCTGCTTCCAAAAGGTCAGGGTTTTCCCAACTCCCTTGGAAGCAGATCCATAACCCAGGTTCCGAGTGCCAACCAGTCCCAATTGGGACCTTTTGGACCCAGTCCTGGCGCCAGTGGCACCAGGCTCATAAATATGCCCAGTCCCAGCGCTGGAAGCGCCGGGCTCATAATGCTTGGGTGGACTTACCTGCAGCAGACCATGCTGCTTACTTGCCTGCCAGTTGAGCCTCTGATCCTCTTCTGTTTGGAACTACTTTTCCTGTTGGGTGGGGCAGGAGCCACTCCCTAGGTTCAGAACACTGGAACTCTTCTGGAAAGCAGGAACTCTTTTCTTACCTAGGCGTGGCTGTGGAAGGAGACACCTAAGCACTACAGGAGGCTATTTAAACCACACCCGATGGATGAATCTTGCTTTGCGTTATTCTGCATCCTCTGCAGCAGAACGCTCATCGTGTCTTCTGCATCTGATCCTGGGCCTAAGGAAAAAGGCTTACCATCCTGAATCCAGTCTTCAGCAACACCTATAAAGACAAGAAAGAACAGGTTAGCATTACGGTCTTCAGTGACAGCGCTTCACTTACCTGGTCCATCGGCTGTCACCAACGCCTCGCGCTGCATTCCGGCATCTGAAAGACAAAGGCTTACCTACTCTTCGTGCGCTCCGGAGGTCTTCGCACTGCATTCCGGCATCTGAAAGACAAAAGCTTACCAGCTCTTCGCACGCTCCGGAGGCCTTCGGCGCTGCATCCCGCATCTGAAAGACAAAACAAGGTGCGTTTAAAGACATTGGGGAACTTTAATACTCACGTGCCATTACTCCTTTCCACATCTAACCCAGTGGGTATTCCGGCACCCTGCAGCCGCTCCGAACTTGTACCTGCAAAATAAAAAGACAGTTAGAGCGCATCGTGAAGCAGGCAACAAGCGCTTACTTACGTGCTTCCAGGCGCTTCTATTCATCACACGGGCTCCATCTTCAACTCACTTCAGCCCGTCTTCCGCCATCGCCGGAACCCTGCAAAACAAGAGACATCATTACTAAAGACTTTTAAAGACATTAGAATACTCGAAACTTACCGTTCGTGCAGTAAACGACGGACAGCAGTCCTCTGAAGTCAAGAGGCCTGCTCCCCTTACCCAGTGAAGAAACTGGTTACAGCACCCTGCCCCGAGGCAGATGGAGAGCACGGCGTTCACTTACCTAAGGTGAGAGCGTTAACCTTTGGGGTTCTACAGGAGAAGAGAAAGGGAAGAAGAGAGAGACATTCAATAACCCAGTTCATTAATCCCATATTTTCTATCTGCAGACATCTTACCCTTCGAGTCAGACATACAGTGCACAGAGGTCCAGCCCACAGAGCCAGCCGTGTGTTACACATCACCTTTGAAGATACGGTATACGCCCAGTCAAGACCGGCGCCTCTACGGGAATCAGGTGAGCGTTACAGAACGCAAAGCCTACCGCAAAACTCCCGTCCAGGCGCTATGGAAACCTCGGATACCGACCAGCTAGCCCAGTTACTTGGGGAACTAAGGGCAGAAGTGCATGCAGCCCGTCAGGAAACGAACGCTCTAAGAAGGGAACTGATTATTTCCAAGGAGCGAACAGATGATCTCGCTAGACAATTGCTACAGTCACAAGCCGGACAGACCCCGTTACCCGCATCTGGGGGAAATCTTCCTTCTACATCCTCTACGAATCCGGTGCAGATCAACCTACCTGGGAATGTACCTCTGGCTCCGCCCGAACGATTTTCTGGTGACCCAAAGAGGTTTGCAGTATTTATCAATCAGTGCCGGTTGCATTTCTTATGCCGGCCAGCAGCCTTTCCAACTGATCAAGCTAAAGTAGCTTTCGTGCTTTCATACCTTAGTGGCAATGCGGCAGACTGGTCGATCCCTCTAGTAAATCAAGATGATCCGGTCCTCCATGATTTTCAAGCTTTTCAGCTCAGTATGGAAAAACTGTTCGCAAGACATTCATAGGGGCAGGCCTTGGACAATGAGCTTCTTTCGTTGCGACAAGGTATTCAAGAACTTTTGGCTTATATTGCGTCTTTCAACAGACTGATAGTGGAAACTCAATGGCCTGAGGACAAAAGGATTACGCTGTTTTATAGAGGTCTACGTGGAGAGCTCAAAGATGTGTTAGCCCAAGTAGTGAATCCCCCACAAGATTGTTCGGACTATATAGACTTAGTCGTTCAAATAGATCACAGACTGCAGAACAGGAAGGCCGATCGTTCCAAGTTTGATGCTCAAGTATTTTCCAAACCGCCAACTCCTTCCAAAGGAGTAGACTCCGGGGAACCCATGCAAATAGGGGGCCTGAAAGGTCCTCTAACACAAAAGGAGCGGGAAAGGAGAAAACAGTTGCAATTATGCCTCTATTGCGGAAACTCAGGGCACTTTCTTCGAGACTGTCAGGTGAAACCTGCCAAGAAGGCAGTAGGAGCTGCAGTTACCAAAGTTACAAACTCTGAGCAGGGAAACAACCTCGCCCGACAAGAATAGAGGTCCTCTTGCCGAGCGTGAAAACCAGTTCCGTGACCTCGCATTTCGTGATACCTATGGTCCTCATTAGCCCTGATAATCCGGATCGATTACATGCAATTGAAGCTTACGTCGACAGCGGTGCCATCGGCAATTATGTGGATCATGAAATGGTTTTGAGGATGAATCTAACTCTTTGTCCCAAGGCTGTAAAGGACGTCATTACTACGGTGGATGGAACGGAGATAGCCTCCGGACCAGTAGCGCATACCACTCAAGAAGTGACGCTAGTAAGTCAAGATGGACACCATGAGAAGATCGTGTTCGATGTGATCAAGGCTCCTCAGTTTCAGATTATTCTAGGAATACCTTGGTTAGAGAAACACAATCCTCTGATCGATTGGCGAGCAAGAACGGTCAAGTTTCCAGAATGTGTCTCTACTTGTCACCCTCCACCTGGTGTTGCACTGGCAGCAATTTCTTCAGAGACTCCCCAGTTACCTCCCGAATACCTAGAATACCAAGATGTTTTCCGGAAGGATCAGGCTAACTCTCTACCTCCTCACAGGTCTTATGACTGCCAGATAGACCTGATACCTGGATCTACTCCTCCTTGTAGTAGAATTTATGCCCTCACCGAGCCTGAGAACCTTCACCTTCGACAATACCTGGATCAATACCTGGCAAATGGGTTTATTCGTCCTTCCAAGTCCCCTGCTTCTTCAGCTTTGTTCTTCGTTCCAAAAAAGGAAGGAGACCTTAGAACATGTATAGATTATCGCTCCCTGAACCAGATCACCGTCAAGAATAGATATCCGTTACCTTTGATCCCTGAACTCCTGGACCAAGTCAGAAAAGCATGCATATATACAAAGCTGGATCTTAGAGGAGCCTACCACTTGGTACGAGTAAAAGAGGGCGATGAATGGAAGACGGCCTTCCGCACCAGATATGGGCTATTTGAATATCAGGTCATGCCCTTCGGACTTTGCAATGCCCCGGCCGCCTTTCAATATTTTATGAACGATGTCCTCAGAGAGCTCATAGATGTGTGTGTTGTTGTTTACATTGACGACATCCTCGTTTATTCTTCATCGGAATCTGAACATCGGAAACACGTGAAAATGGTCCTCGAAAGATTGCGTCAACACAAACTTTTCGCTAAGTTGGAAAAATGTGTTTTCAACGTGACTGAAGTTGAATTCTTGGGATTCATATTATCACCTAGCGGAGTGCGTATGGATTCAAAGAAGGTCGATGCAGTTCTCAAATGGCCATCACCATCCTCCGTAAAAGGTATGCAAAGCATGTTAGGCTTCGCTAACTTTTACCGCAGGTTTATCCCCGAATTTTCTCGAATAGTCCAGCCCATCACTGCCTTGTTAAAGAAAAACAAACGTTTTGAATGGTCTACCGAGGCGGAACAAGCTTTCCAGGATTTGAAGACTAAATTTATCTCTGCACCAATCTTAAAACACCCTCGCCCCGAACTCCCCTACATCGTGGAAACTGATGCTTCAAGCCTTGCCATGGGGGCAGTTCTATCACAAAAGGACCCGGTAACCAATCAGTTGCATCCCGTGGCATTTTGGTCCCGCAAATTCTCGCCTCCGGAAATCAATTACACGATTACTGACAAGGAACTTCTGGCTATCAAGTCTGCCTTTAAGGCTTGGCGGCATTATCTGCTGGGGGCCCGACACACCGTTACTGTGATTACGGATCACCGAAACCTGCAATATTTGAAAACCGCAAAAGCCCAATCCTCTAGACAACTCCGTTGGGCATTATTCTTTGCCGAGTTTGATTTCATAATTACCCATCGACCTGGTACAAAAAACGGTAAAGCTGATGCCCTTTCTCGGATGGGAGTGGAAGAACACTTGATCAACCCTAAACCTGTACCAATCATTCCCGAACAAAGAATTCTGGGTGTAATCGCCACAGAATCCATAGAGGAAGTTAAGGATAAAGCCAGGCAACTTGTAACTCCAGCAGACATACAGAATTGGCATCTGCAGGGAAAGGACTTTGCAGTAAAGGACAACTTATTGTATTTCCAAGAACGATTATACCTTCCCAGCACAGATTTACAGAAAAAAGTAATCTCTTGTTATCACGATTCTTTAATGGAAGGACATTCCGGTATGGCCAAGACCTCAGAAAAGATCAAGCGCTACTTCTGGTGGCCGTCTTGGAAAAAAGATATCAGAGACTTTATAATGTCCTGTGGAGTATGCGCCCAAAACAAGTGTCAAAAGGAAAGACCAGCAGGCCTCTTACGCCCTATTGACATCCCACCTCACCCTTGGCATACGCTTTCTATGGACTTCATCACCGATCTACCTCCATGCTCCGGATACAATACGATTCTAGTAACCGTGGACTTATTCTCCAAGATGGCGCATTTCATTCCGCTCAAAGGCTTGCCAACAGCAGCAACTCTGGCCCGAGAATTTCTCGAAAACATCGTCCGACTGCACGGTTTTCCTTCGGTTCTAATTTCGGATCGAGGTAGTCAATTTATTTCTCATTTTTGGCGAAGTTGCTGTCGGTCGGCTCAAATTGATGTGAGACTATCGACCAGTCACCACCCTCAGACCGACGGACAAACCGAGAGGACCAATCAAACTCTGGAACAGTATTTACGCTGCATGCTGCAACAAACTGAAAAAACTTGGAAAGACATCCTTTGGATAGCCGAATATGCCTACAATAACTCTGTCCATTTGGGAACTGGGAAAACCCCGTTTTTTCTTTTATACGGCAGTCACCCTCGAACCTCGGAGTTGGATCCCCTCCAAGATCTTGGAACACCAGCAGTAGACTACCTGCATTCTACAATCACCCAAGCCTTTAAGGAAGCTGTTTCTCACCTTCAAAGGGCTAAAGAACAATACAAGAAAGGAGCAGATCAACATCGGAAGGAAGCCCCTCAATATCAAGTAGGGGATCAAGTCTGGTTATCCACCAAATATCTACCTCTAAAAGGGCCACGCACATTCAACCCAAGATACCTTGGTCCCTATTCCATCACTACCATAATAAACCCAGTAGCGGTCAAGTTGGACTTGCCCCCGCACATGAAGATACATCCGGTCTTCCACGTCTCTCTATTAAAACCCGTGCAACCTCAAACCCGACTAACTAAATCTCCAAAACCCATCCTAGTTGATGGAGAACTCGAGTTTGAAGTCAAAAGCATTCTGGTCTCCAAGATCTCCAAATCTAAACTATTTTACCTAATTGACTGGAAAGGCTACGGCCCCCAAGAGAGATCCTGGGAACCTGCTGAATATGTCCACGCTCCTCGTCTAATCAAAAGATTTCACCGAACATATCCTGACAAGCCAAAACCCCCGGAGAAGCCCGGTTTGGGAGGGGCCTTGAGGGGGGGTACTGTCATGATCTCTGCTTCCAAAAGGTCAGGGTTTTCCCAACTCCCTTGGAAGCAGATCCATAACCCAGGTTCCGACTGCCAACCAGTCCCAATTGGGATCTTTTGGACCCAGTCCTGGCGCCAGTGGCACCAGGCTCATAAATATGCCCAGTCCCAGCGCTGGAAGCGCCGGGCTCATAATGCTTGGGTGGACTTACCTGCAGCAGACCATGCTGCTTACTTGCCTGCCAGTTGAGCCTCTGATCCTCTTCTGTTTGGAACTACTTTTCCTGTTGGGTGGGGCAGGAGCCACTCCCTAGGTTCAGAACACTGGAACTCTTCTGGAAAGCAGGAACTCTTTTCTTACCTAGGCGTGGCTGTGGAAGGAGACACCTAAGCACTACAGGAGGCTATTTAAACCACACCCGATGGATGAATCTTGCTTTGCGTTATTCTGCATCCTCTGCAGCAGAACGCTCATCGTGTCTTCTGCATCTGATCCTGGGCCTAAGGAAAAAGGCTTACCATCCTGAATCCAGTCTTCAGCAACACCTATAAAGACAAGAAAGAACAGGTTAGCATTACGGTCTTCAGTGACAGCGCTTCACTTACCTGGTCCATCCGCTGTCACCAACGCCTCGCGCTGCATTCCGGCATCTGAAAGACAAAGGCTTACCTACTCTTCGTGCGCTCCGGAGGTCTTCGCACTGCATTCCGGCATCTGAAAGACAAAAGCTTACCAGCTCTTCGCACGCTCCGGAGGCCTTCGGCGCTGCATCCCGCATCTGAAAGACAAAACAAGGTGCGTTTAAAGACATTGGGGAACTTTAATACTCACGTGCCATTACTCCTTTCCACATCTAACCCAGTGGGTATTCCGGCACCCTGCAGCCGCTCCGAACTCGTACCTGCAAAATAAAAAGACAGTTAGAGCGCATCGTGAAGCAGGCAACAAGCGCTTACTTACGTGCTTCCAGGCGCTTCTATTCATCACACGGGCTCCATCTTCAACTCACTTCAGCCCGTCTTCCGCCATCGCCGGAACCCTGCAAAACAAGAGACATCATTACTAAAGACTTTTAAAGACATTAGAATACTCGAAACTTACCGTTCGTGCAGTAAACGACGGACAGCAGTCCTCTGAAGTCAAGAGGCCTGCTCCCCTTACCCAGTGAAGAAACTGGTTACAGCACCCTGCCCCGAGGCAGATGGAGAGCACGGCGTTCACTTACCTAAGGTGAGAGCGTTAACCTTTGGGGTTCTACAGGAGAAGAGAAAGGGAAGAAGAGAGAGACATTCAATAACCCAGTTCATTAATCCCATATTTTCTATCTGCAGACATCTTACCCTTCGAGTCAGACATACAGTGCACAGAGGTCCAGCCCACAGAGCCAGCCATGTGTTACACATCACCTTTGAAGATACGGTATACGCCCAGTCAAGACCGGCACCTCTACGGGAATCAGGTGAGCGTTACAATCAGGCGAGGTCTGTTGAGTGGCACACAAAACAACTCTACAGGCAGTTAAATCCGGAAGGAAGAAATAGCTCAGTCAGTACTCTGCAGTTGCACCAAAGTTCAGAAACCGTGGAAAGTACCACTAAGGGTTCCAAGCTGTAAATTTGCCAATCCACTTGTTTACAAGCGTTCCACACAAATGAAATATGCCAGAAATCCTGCTGCCTACTGCTTTAAAATTATAGCTGTGATTATAGCAGTGCAGGGATTAAAAGAGCTTAGCTAGAGGATGGCGATTAATTCAAAAGTGCTGAAGGACAAAGGGTCACTCGGGTAGTTCAAATAGCTGGTGTTTAATTTCTTATCATTTTGTAAACAGAAGCTCGATCATCATGTGATGTACCTGTATTCGCACTGGCCTAGTATTACCTCATCCTAATGATTCCCTTGATAACCCCACAAAGTTAGCGGGACCCACTTCAACAGGCCTCAGCGCTCTATCCTCTCTCCCAGTCTTGTTGCGCCGCACACTCAGCCCCCACCATCCTCCGACCTCATGCTGGGCTGATGGCTGAAGTATGTAACCTCTCACCCTTCCCGCTGAGCCTGAACCAAGTATCCATCTTCCCCTCAACCCCCTTACTCATGATGCCACTATAAACTTACTGTGTACTCCCAGACTATGGCTAAAGAAATATGGGCAACAAGCCCCTCAGCTCAATGCCTTTTGAAGTAACATTGCAGGCACCCTCATCAGTGTATCACCCCAGCCCACCCCAGAGCCATGACCCCCTGTGTGGTAATATATTCTTTTCACGATAACAAACAATAAATAATGGTTTAGGAGAACTAACAGAATGGGTGGTGAATGTGACAACATAATCTCATGAATAATTTTGACACCTGGACCCAGGTATTCTCTCTTTTATTGTTCAGGTCAAATGTTTGGTAATATATCTCTCATGTGTTAAACTAGATAGATGATGGTATGTGTGGCCACGAGGGCAAATGCTATGTAGTATAAATTGTAACAGCTCGGACATCATCTGACCCTGAGCTCCACCCCGAAGAGCCCAGCTGACCCATGCACCTCGCACTGGCACCACATGGACCTCCGCCAATCCTGGAGCACCGGACATACAGAACACATAGGGCCTCATTACACGGTAGGCGGTGGACCAAGGTGCTAATAGCACCTTGGTCCATCCTGGTAAAATACCGGCACCACCTTGGTGGAAAGGGGAATTACCGCCCCATTCCAAGGTTGGCGGGGCGGTAATTCCCCCTTCCACCATTGCCCTTCCCCATTCCCATTTTTGCCCCATAGGGCTCTATGGGAATGGGGAAGGCGCTAATTACGGTACCGCAAATTGCGGTACCGTAATTAGCTCCACTGGTCCCTTTGCGGGTTGGTTTTTAACGCCTGCAAAAAGCAGGCGTTAAATTCCCCAACCCGCAAAGGGACCTCGTAGTAAGGCGGTAAGGATTTACCGGTACCGGTAAAATACCAGTACCGGTAAACCCTTATCTCCTACCGTGTAATGAGGCCCATAGTGTCTAGTCTTCACCATCCAATCATCACGATTTATGTGCCCCATATAGCTTACCTCATTGATGACGTGATTTTGTAATAAATATGAATGTTTTTCTGTTGTCTGCCAGAGCGCTCTCGGAATTTGTAGAGTTCTCTGCTTGCCCTATTTGGTTTTGGATAAACTTTACTTTTCATCTTCACCCGCACTTGGTCCTGGTCTCATTCCTTCCTGGGGTGTGTCCATTTCTTACGCTCATTAGAGAGTTTTCATTGCATTTTTGGGAAGACTCACTTTCAATAGTTTAGGTGATATCAGACTATCACACTTTCCAATATATATTAAAATGTTCACCATATAATAAATCCAATTATTTAATACGGGGAAGAAAAGTAACACTAGGTATTCATTGTTGACAGAAACAATTTAAACACAGATCTTCACAAGTTCCTAGGCACTCATTGTTGACAGAATTGTTCTTAACACAGATCTTCACATGTCCCAACGAGTTTCATATTGGCATCCAATCCTTCCTCAGCGACTAGTATTCTGCTTTCCTCAGTTTGACACACTTTTTCATTTAAACACCCAATGTATAGGAACCACGTCCCAATTTGATCTGCAAAAATCTGTACACTTTGTCAGGTCCTCACTCACTACCATATAATCATGTGTTATGCATGCCTTGCTGCTCGTTGGGAACGCATAACACATTATTATCTGGGAGTGAGTGGTAGTGAGTGGCCCACGGGGCACAGACACATGTGTGTCCCCGTGCACTGAACCAAAGGAATTAAGAGATACATCATATCTTGTTGCACCCCCTGTGTCGCACTCACATCATATGACTAGATATGTTGCTTTGCAGCAATCAAAGTGATCATGGGTACTCCCTTTCAGACCCCCTATCTACTTCATTCTAGCTGTAATCAGAATTACAGAATTATATCTATACTTTATGGCAATAGATGGCGAAAACTGTTTTCAGGATGCACATATTAATGGAAATATTGTCAATAATAATTCTTAAGAATCTTGTTAGTTATTGTTTGTAAAATAGGGTTGATTTAATTGTTGCATCTATAGGTGTAAGCATTAAAGTAAGCTTTTCCTTTGTTGCCTTGTGTGATAGTTTCAATTAGTGATTCTTGGGAAACAAATTGAGAATTTAATGTTGTATTTTGTATTTGATCAATCAAAGGTATAATTATTAAAGGCATTTGGAACATTACATTTGCATAACAATTGTACCAGTGTTTTTCATAACCCTGCAGGACTCTTTGAATTCACAATTGTATTGTTTGCTGTGTTTATTGTCTGCAGTGCTTGGAGTAACACATGCACTACTGATGTGCATTTGATTTCATACTTTAGATTTAATGTTAGTGTTGAGTGATGACGCCTTCATGTAGTTCAAGTGCTTTATAGATCATAAGTTATAAGCAAATTGGAAAAGTCCCTGCTCCCTCTCGCTACTCCCACAGTCTCTCCACAGCTCCTTTGGGATACTTGCCAGCTTACTGGCTTTCCAACATGGCCCAACTCGGCCGCCTCCTTCTGCACAGGATTATTATCTCAAGCCTGCAGTGCCCGGCCCAGCTTCTTTTCTGCTGGTCTCTCTCACTCCTTGTCAGCTCCACCTTTTATGCACCTGCAACTGTTTGACAAGTTGCAGGTGTGAATCTTCAGGCATAATTGCCTGACCACAATTAGAGAAGCATTCTGGTCATGCCTGACCTCTGCAGGCCTCTTCCTCATCTATGCACTAGAGTGGTGAAGTGACATGTTAGTGTGCACTACTCTTAGTTGCCTCTTCCTTGCTTCAGTACTATATTGATATGATTGAGGGGAAATTAGGGAAATGGTTTGCAACAGCGTATAAAGGTAGAGGGAGGGTTCTCATAAGGGAAACAGGGACACCACGTCTCGCCTGTGGATGTCCTCTCCCAACTCCCCAAGGACCCTCAACCCAGGTGATCCTCCCTTGCATCTCCGGCCCCAGGGTCAGGATCCAAAAGTGATGGCCTTTCCCTGGCCACCTGAGAAGAGCATTGAATAGGAGTAGGTGTGAGGATATCCTCAGGTTTCTCACACCTGACAGAGTCTACACTCTTCCTTGTCACAGTACTTCTTAGCGGAGCGGTTTTCTCTACCTTACAGTGATAAATAGAAGTTTGTGGGTTTATCAAGTCTTGTGTAGGACAAGATTCTGAGGGAGCAGGTGTGGAGGATGTATATACCACGTTCTCCCATAATTGTAATCACTGGTCCCATAAGAGATCTCCCTCCACAGGAGATCCTCCCACTGAGCACCGCCCCAAGGGGGACTTTTGGGTAGCGGCCTCACCTCCCTGGCCTCAAGGGAAGGGGCTTGCTCCTCTATGGGAGAAGTGACAATACCTTGGGATTCATTGCATACGCTTCCCCTCATGATAGGAAATTCACATTTCGCTGTTCCTTATCTTTGTACTCTTCCACACTAAAGCAGAAGGGTTGCAGATCGAAAAACCAGTCTATGATCCAGGGATTCATATCTTTCCTTAGACCAAGGGGGACCTTCCGCCGGTAAGGTCATTTTTTTAATGTACTACAGCCAACTTCATCGCTAATGCCTCCAGTTCTATTGTAGCACAGATTCTTTCTCTAGGAAATCATTTTCTACTGATTTACATCACAGGATGCACTACTCCATCATATATTTGTGGTAGAACCGTCCCTAGGTCCACCTTGAAAGCATCAGTTCGGAGGACAAATTCTTTGTTAAAATTGGGCACTTTGAGGACTGGCTCACTGCATAGTATGGCTTTAAGAGTGTCAAAGCAGGTGTGTTCTTCTTTTCTCCACCTTACTTTCTGTAATTTTTAAGTTTGCCCATCAAACAAGCGCGATTAATGAATAACTGGTGATGAAACGTCTATAGTACCTGGCTAGTCCCAACAAGTCTCTTAGGTCTCTTTTCTAGTTCTTTGTATGGGACTCTCTTTCACATCCCTGGCCTTTTCTGCTTGAGGCTGGACCATCCTGTTACCCACAAAGAATCCCATATATCTCACAGTGGATTGGGCAAGATGACACTTTTTTGGATTCGCGGTTAGCCTGGCTTGCTGTAAAGCTTGGACAATCTGGTATACATGTGTCATGTGCTCATCTCAGGCTTTTCTGTTGATGATGATAACATTTTTATAAGCTCCACAGAATCTAGAATAAGGTCTTAACACATGGTCCATTAACCTTTGAAAACTTGCTGCAGCACCATGGAGGCCGATTGGGTGTACTTTTAATTGAAACAGTCCTACAGGGTTGGAAAATGCATTTTTTTCTTTATCATCAGGCTTCAGAAGAACCTTCAATAGCCCTTGGTGAGATGAATCATGGAGATGTAAGAGGCGGTGTCTAGTCGATCAATTAAGTCATCAATCCTTGGCATGGATAGTTATCGAATTGGGACACAGCATTTAGTTTTCGAAAGTCAATACAGAACCTCCACGATTGATCTGTCTTGGCCACCAGGACTATTGGTGAAGAACATGGACTCTGAGGCAGTTCAATGATGTCAGCTGCCAGCATTTCTTCCACCTCTTGGTAGATTATTTATTTTATACACTCAGGAATTCTGTAGGGCTTCAAATTTACTAATTTGCAAAGCGCAGTATGAATGTCATGATTCCTGGTTTTACTGAAAACGTCCGGGAACTGATTTAGGAAATCTTGAATATTATGTTATTCACCTAGAGGGAGATCAGATGGAACTAGATTAGGCTTTCCAACCTCTGCTGCTAACATACTGGCCATCATTACAGAAGAGGACTTGACAGGATCTTCCGTCCATTTTTTTACAATGTTAGTATGATACATTTGGGATTTGAGTTGTCTCTCCGGTTGGGAGACTCTATAATTACATGGACCAGTCAGTTCCCAGATATCGTAGGGATCATGTCACCGTGATAGCATTTTTTTTCCTTTGAGGAGAGGAGTAGCAAGTCCTTCTGTCTGACAGAGAAGGAACGGGTTACCTTTTTTCCAATCATGCAACCCCTTTTGTTTTTCCTGGGCCTTGACAAATGGGTTTATAATAGCTCCTGGACAATTTTCATTCAGAGGTAACGCTGCTTCTTCTCTCTCTTCTCAGGTCTCTCTGAGCATGTCCAAAACATCCCTTGGTTTGCGTCCATATAGAAACTCAAATGGTGAGGACCCCAGGGATGCTTTGTGGCTTTTTGAACAGTGAAGAGAGCCCATGGTACCATCAT
Organism: Ambystoma mexicanum; assembly: GCF_040938575.1. Classification (NCBI taxonomy): domain Eukaryota; kingdom Metazoa; phylum Chordata; class Amphibia; order Caudata; family Ambystomatidae; genus Ambystoma; species Ambystoma mexicanum. The sequence goes on along the minus strand of NC_090921.1, from coordinate 1,203,078,984 downwards.
GTCCCAGTCTATTCCGTCCATCTCTACTAACATTCTGAGGACGCTCTTAAGTGTTTTATTAAAATGCTCGATAAGTCTGTCTGTCTGGTAATGATACACAGAAGTTCGAAGCACCTTAAATTGAAGGATTTTTTTCACTTCAGCCAGTTTACTCATGAAGTTGGTGCCTTGATCCGTTAGGATCTCCCTGGGGAAGCATATCCGGGACAATAAAGGAAATAGATGTTTTAAAATGTGCTTTGTCAAGCTATTCCGCATTGGAAAAGCTTCGGGGTAACGAGTCCCATGCTTTATAATGACTAGTTATATTTATTTCCCAGATGGAATGTTTCCAGGGGTCATATAATATATATCCTATGTCGGAAAAAGTCACCTCAATTATCGCTAATGGTCTTAGTTGGGCTTGTCGGGGAAGATGCTGGGTTGTTTTCTGGCACAAAGAACATGTGGCTACAAAGTTCTTTATGCCAGCAATAAACCTGGGCTGTAGAACCTACTCGATATTGGCCTCTGGGTCCTCGCTGCTCTTATGTGTCCCGAGGTGAGGTGTGCATGGGCAATTTCTAACACAATCCTACACTGACTTTGTGGGGCTACAATTTGGGACCATGTAATGCCCTCTGGGGTAGTGCCTCCCCTGTACAACAACCCCTGATTGAGGAACATGAAAGGACAATCTTTCTTTCTTCCTTTGTCTCTGTCACCACTTTGAGGAAGGCTTCAGCTAACATAGGGTTGTTGCACTGAGCAAAGGCTGAGTCGGGTATGATTTCTGTTTCTCCAGCCTCAGACTTAGGTGCAGGGTTTTCTGGTTCCATGTGTGGCTTTATGTCAGCTTCACCAAATCCCTTTTCTACTATATTGGTTTGATCTTGGTCAGGTACTGCTAGAAATTCAGGAAACAGTGCCTTCTCTAGGATCCCCTCAGCAATCCTTTCACCAATCTTAATGTGGTAAAATTTTGTCCCATTATTTTGAAGAAGAATTTTCAAATCCCCCCTATAATCCAGATCCACGATGCCGGCTAGAACATCTGGACCATAATTCCAGGCGAACCCAGATTTATATGTTAACCTGATATGGGTACCTTTGGGTGCTGTTAAGAACAGGCCGGAGGGTATCATTTGTCATTCTCTGGGTTCTATAATCAAGTCTAGACTACAGGACAAGACTAACCCAATGGGCTCACAGGTGGCAATTGAGGGTTGGCAGGCTCTGTCATTCAATCTAGGACATTTTAGGGTTCCCGGGTTTGTGTCAACCTGGCCACATCCCACTCCAAAACCATATGTAAGGGTGTTGAATGATACGATCGAGACTCAGGTAGTGTAGTTTTGGGCATAGACTTTTATTAATAAAAGAAAAGAGAACCTAGCTTTTCCTACCTCTAATAGGGGTTTCCCTGCCTCAACTAAACACTAAGGAATTGTCAAGATGTCCGTAACTAAACAGTCCACTGTCCTGTGTCAAAATCCTACTTCTATCCCTTACACTTATAACTAAACTTACTGGAACTTGCCCCTGTAGGGTCCAGAAGGATGTTTCCTTGTTCTGGACTAATGCAGTTCATAAAGTTTGGGAAGTGACTCCCTTCCCTTGGCCTTTTTCAGATTTGTATTCACAGTTTCAACAGGATGGGGGAATGCCTCCCTTCCCCATGTCCTTCTGTGGCTTGAATTGGCAAATACACAATGATGGGGGAATGTCTCCCTTCCCCTCACCTTTCTCATAAAGTTCACATGGCCAAGACGGTGCATCTCCTCTCTCAGTATTTTCACAGGTTTCCTTAGACAGCCCTGGTGTACTCTCCTGCCAGGGACTGACTTAGATTATTTTCTGTTTCTTACTGGCTTGATAGTGTTCAAAAGACAGCCCCTGGTATACTCTCCTGCCAGGGTTTGCCTTGGGTTCCTGACATACATATTGCTCTTTTTAATTCGTGTGTCCCAGACCCTTGCTCTTTGTTTTCTCAACTGTGGGTTCCAGGCCCCATCACATTGGTTTCTCGATTGTGAGTTCCAAACCCTTTTACACCAGTTTCTTAACTGTGAGTCCCAGACCCCTTTTCATTGATTTCTTAACTATGGGTCCCAGAGCCCTTCAACAAAATGTTCCTTTCATTTAAGCTCTATACAAACGTTTTGTACATCCCCAAAGCATCTTTTTCCTGTTGCATACCTTAAATCTTGGCCTGCAAGAGCCCTACAGTGTCTGGGGTGTCTGAAGGAAGCCACGATACCGTTTTCACTGCCGGGACTTCTGCCAGACTCTCGTCCTGACTCTGTCTTCCTGGATGCTCATTTCCACTTTTTCACTCAATGCTGGTGTTGCCAACAGCAGGAGTTTGGGACCACTGAATCATTGTGTGGTTGTACTCTCTCCCTCGGCCAGCTTCGGTCACTTCTTCTCCCTTCTCTGCATTTTGATCCATCTCCCAGATCTTTGTGCCTCTGCGGTTACTCCAGGAAGAATCCGTCCCTAAGCAGAGTTCTTCTTCCCTTCTTATGTCAAGGCATGGAATTGTTTGTTTCAAGGAATCTAGCTTGCACACCTTGGTGCTGCAGGGTATTTCACATTGCTCTGTGCTTCTTCCTCCTCTAAGTTTTGGGTTCTTCAACCCTATCTAGGTGGCTGATGTTCTTCTTTGTCTCAGTATCTCTAGAGGGGATAAAACTATTAACTAGACTGTTCCTTGTCCCATTACTTTTTAGCAGAGTGGTGTTCTCTAACTTACAGAGATAGAAGTGCATGGGGTTATCGAGTCTGGGGCAGGACAAGATTGAGGGAGGAAGAGGTGTAGGATGTATATACTGCCGTCTCCCATGTTAGTCATAACTGATCCCGTAGGAGCTCTCACACCACAGGAGATTCTCCCGTGGAGCACCAACCCCCAGGGGGGTTATGGGTTAGCAGCCTCACCACCCTGGCCTGATGGGAAGGGGCTACCCTTTTGGGGGCAGTGACAATACCTTGGGATTGGTCACAGTGGGCATATATATAAATTACACAGCCTGTGGTTGCGGCTGTGTAGTTATGGTTCAGTTGCTCAACTCATAGAAATAAAATTTGTTGGGTGGCTTATTACTTCTCCCCCCCTGGACAAATCCTCACCAACCTTTGCAAAAGAAGTGTATGCCCCACCTGGAATGTTTCTGCAGAATTTGTTGAGGTTTCGTTTAGTGGGCAAAGCAATAGGAGGGTCCTGTATTTTGTGGAAATCCTCATAGACACAATGGAAATAAAATGTTCTCATGCCTACAGCCTAAACTGCTGGACAGAATTACACCAAACGTGCAGCAGGAGTGGTTGCTTGGTCCCGAAAGTGTGCTTTTGTAAACTTGGGGTAATCCCATTCAGTATTTTTGTTTGAAAATGGCCAAAGAGTAGGTAAAACAAAATGTTTGATATCTGGGCCTGGTCCGTGGACTTCCCTATTCGTTCCGAGGGCACTCTCCTGGACGAATCAGGGTCCGCCCATTGATTAGATGGTGAAAAGAGTGAGGTGCATCACATTTTTGGGAACGGTCATCATGTTGGATCTGTGTACAGCGGCTGATGTCCGCGGATAGTGCAGTGAGGAAAAGGCCTGGAAAACATATTTAGGGTTATTTGGTGGTCGAAAGAGGAGATGGAATGGGTGGGGGGTGGAATAGAGATGATATTGGGGTGTTTTTCTAGGTGAAAAAAGTGGCAGTGGGTGCCACCTGCTCTGTGGACACTGCAGTAGTCCCTGGACACTGCTGTGAATGAACAGTTTGGAAAACACATTTGGAGTTATTTGATGGCTGAAAGAGGACATAGAAAGGTTAGGTGAGTGGAATAAAGATGATATGGAGCTGTTTTTATAGATGAGAAACAATGTGTTTTTCTTCAAGCAGTTCTTCGCAGTCGGTTTTTAGGACTTTTTTGCATTCTGAGGTGAATTATAGCTAGGATGAGGTTGGAAACCATGCTTACTTCATCTATTAGGAACACTTTCATTTGTATAAGAATTCAGTGTATTTCAGTAGATGGGGGTGTATAGTGTATGTAGTCTGTTGTATTCTAGGATGCAAGGAATGTCAGCATTAACTTTGTGTGTATCAAAGTTAACTAAGAATAGACCATTGAGTGTACAGAAACGTGACATTTGTAGTATTCTAATTTGTTTTGGTGTTCTACTGGGAGGAACAGTAGTCGGTGTAAACTTACACCTCCTATGTTGTAGGCAGCTAAACCTGTGGAGGCTGTTAGAACAGCGGAAAATGTGTTGTTTGTTTGGTTACTTTAGTAATGTGATGATAATTTGACCAGAACCAACTTCACCACTTACATACAGGAGCAGAGTTGTATCATGTTTACAGCTACAAGATCTAGTTTCATGTTTAAAACCATGTTCAATTTCATTCGGTGACTTCTAGATAAATGATGAGTTGTTCATCATTTAGCTGTGATTTCAGCACTGACAAGTCTTCTTCAGATTGTTTAGATTGATACATGGTATTTTCTACCTCAGTCATGGCTATTTCTGCTTCATTTAAAATGAGTGGTTCTCCAAGTGGTTCTTGTCTTCCTTTAAGGGAAGGTTGACTGCACTCTGGGGAGTCTATATCTAGTTGAGCTTGAACTTCTTCCTCTTGTTGGTATTGATTGTCCAATGTTTTTTTTTTATTGTTAGAAATTCTTCTTCTTTTCTCCAAGGTTTAAAAAGTTGCAGTAGGGCTATTTAATAAAGTTCTGTATGTCGCAGAGATTTAAGTGATAACTTTATATGATTAATTAGGCAGGGTTTGGAAGGTTTCACTAGGCTACCTTCACAAGTTAACACTGAATAATTGCCAGTTGTCTCATCTGGTGTGACATCACTTTTGTAGGAGTAGTTTTGGGCTATGTTGTACAGGCACATGTTTTCCAAACAGTACTTCTGTTTGGCTAGTATATGTCAATTAAATCGTTTTTTAAAATATCCTGGCTGTTGGTATCATTTGTGGCTATTGTTTCTATCAGTTTGTAGGATTTTAGTATTCTTTTTCCGGGTGAATCTGAACCAAAGTTTGGCCAGACAATGTGTTCACATTTGCCATATAAGGCTGTACCTGTTAAATGGTCTGCAGCTTCGAAGCACACACATTCTCTATGGAAGAGCATTTTTATACTGAGGCTTTACAATTTTTGTGACAGTGTCATGAGCACTGCTCCCGAGAAGCCAAGTCAAGCCCAGCATCCCCGGAAGCAGGCTCACGACCCTCGTCCCCGGCTCCAGCAAACCCCTATTGGGGCCCTTTGGACCATGTCCTGGCGCCTCTGGTGCCAGGCTCATAAGGAACCTCAGTCCCGGCGCCAGGGGCGCCGGGCTCATAATTCTTGCAAAGGTGCTTGGGTGGACCTACCTGTAGCAGACCATGCTGCATACTCACCTTTGCAAATGCTGGCAGGATGAAGTCCCCAGCCTTCTGCTGGGAGGAACTATTCCCTGAACTGGGACTACTTTCTTACCTGGGTGGGGCTGGTGCCACTCCTTAGCTCTGGAACACAGGAACTCTTTTACCTGGGCGAGGCTGAGGAAGAAGACACCCAATCACTCCAACACTATTTAAACCACACCCGATTGGGAAAACGTGCTTCGCGTTATTCTGCATCTGCAGCAGGACGCTCACCGAGTCAGCTCCAGCATTCCAGTGACATCTCCAGCTTCAGCTCAGCAACCTGTGGAAGAAAGACACGAGAACTATACTTACCATCCAGGAATCCAGACACAGGCAGAACCTGCAAGCAAAAGAAACATAAGGTTAGCAAGTTGCAACACGTTCGCAGCCGCGCTCGCTTACCTGATCCATCTGTGCTTTCACGGATTCTTCGCGGCCTTCTCTTCAGCAGCCTAACTGCACCTGTAAAGACAAAGAACATTGTTACGTAGGAATCGGGTGAAGGCGGCCGCATTTACTTTTCTTACCTGCTTTTGTGCGCGTATTACGATCTCTTCAACCGCAGCAGCCCGGCACCTGAAAACAAGAAAAGACATTATTTAAGTGCCATTAAAGACTGCAAGAAAGCCTAACACTTACGTGTTTCCCCACGTGCATCCGCGACTGGGAAAATGCCTGCAACATCTCAAGACCTGAAAACAGAAAACCAGGGACATTATTGAGGTGTCATTGAAATTCCCATACCTACGTACAACCGCACGTGTCGCGCTCTCAGTGACCACGCCCTCAGCATCCAGGCACCTGAAAAAGACAATGCAAAGACTTCATTAAAGGTGCCCATCTCTTCAAGACTATAAACTCTTTATACCTACTGGCATCCGCTCGTGCAGTAACGGCGGCATCACCTTTTGGCATCTCAGCACCTGTGCCACTTCTAAGGCCACAAAAGACTTTGAGGATCTCCAGTGACGTAACTGGAACCCACGCACCCCTGCATAAGTCGCAGGATGGAGAGCCCAGCATTTATACACCTAAGGTGAGAGCTCACCAGGACATTGGACTTTCGGAGAGTTGGCGATTAGTGAGGAGGAAGTCCAGCCAAACAGTCATTAACCCTTTTTTCTTCCGCCTGCAGAAACCTTACCCTTCAAGCCAGACGGTCAATAAGAGGAAGCCCAGTCCAGAGAGTCATCCGAGCTCTACGCTTCTCAATTGAAGAGACTATAACAGTTCAGCCGGGACCAGCGCCTCCGTGGGAATCAGGTGAGCGTTACAGAACGCAAAGCCATCCAATAACCTCCTACCCAGGCGCTATGGAAACTTCCAACACTGATCAACTGGCCCAGTTACTAGGGGAATTAAGAGCTGAAGTACATGTTGCCCGCCAGGAAACGAATGCCCTGAGGAGGGAATTGATTATGTCCAAAGAACGAACTGATGACCTCGCCAGACAGTTATTACAAACACAAGCGGGGCAAACCCCTCTACCTAATTCAGGAGGTACCTATACCCCGGCAGCTTCAGCCAATCCTGTTCAAATCAATCTGCCCGGAAATGTGCCTTTAGCTCCGCCCGAACGCTTCTCTGGTGACCCTAAGAGGTTTGCGGTGTTCATAAATCAGTGCCGATTGCACTTTCTTTGTAGACCAGCTGCTTTTCCGACTGATCAGACTAAAGTAGCCTTTGTGCTTTCGTATTTTAGCGGCAGCGCCGCTGATTGGTCGATCCCTCTGGTTACACAGGATGACCCGATTCTTCGCAATTTCCAGGCCTTCCAGGCCAATATGGAAAGACTTTTCGCAAGACATTCCCAGGGGCAGGCCCTGGACAACGAACTCCTTTCCCTACAGCAGGGCAATCAGGATCTTCTGGCTTATAATGCGTCATTTAACAGACTAATCGTAGAAACCAGATGGCCCGAGGACAAGAGGATCACGCTTTTCCACAGGGGTTTGCGTGGCGAACTCAAAGACGTCCTAGCCCAGGTCCTGAATCCCCCTCAAGATTGTTCAGAGTACATTGATTTAGTGGTCCAATTGGATCACAGACTACAAAACAGAAAGGCAGACCGCTCCAGGTTCGAAACTTGCGTATTCTCTAAGCCACTAACTCACACCAAAGGAGTTGAAGCCGTAGAACCTATGCAAATAGGGGTCGTAAAGGGTCCCCTAACCCAGAAAGAACGCGACAGGAGACGACAATTGCAGCTATGTCTCTATTGTGGAAATTTAGGACATTTCCTCCGAGATTGCCCGGTGAAACCTCCGAAGAAGACAGTGGGAGCTTCTGATAAGAATTCCGAAAAGCCAGAGCCGGGAAACGACCTCGCCCGACAAGTGTAGAGGTCCGCTTGCCGAGCGTAAAAACCAGTTCTTTGACCTCGCACTTCATAATGTCAATGGTCCTCATAAATCCAGAACGACCGGATCGTTTGCATGCCATTAAAGCATACATTGATAGCGGAGCGATTGGAAATTATGTAGACCGCGAGATGGCTTCCAGGATGAACCTACCCCTTTGTCCTAAGGTAATTAAAGACGTCATTACCACAGTGGATGGTACGGAAATAGCCTCCGGACCGGTAACCCATACCACCACAGAAGTGACGTTATTAGGCCAATATGGACATCGGGAGGTAATCGTGTTCGATGTGATCAAGGCCCCTCAGTTCCAAATAATTCTGGGGATCCCTTGGATGGAGAAACACAATCCTCAAATTGATTGGCGAGCAAAGACGATACAGTTCCCAGAGTGTGCACCTACTTGTTATCCTCGACCCAGTATTGGCCTAGCGGTAGCAACATCCGAAGGACCGCAATTGCCTCCAGAGTATCAAGAATTCCAAGATGTCTTTCAGAAGGAACAGGCTAATACCCTGCCTCCCCACAGATCTTACGACTGTCAAATAGACCTGATACCCGGAGCCACTCCCCCTTGTAGTAGAATTTACGCCCTTACCGAGCCTGAAAATCTTCATTTGCGACAGTACCTGGACCAGTACCTGGCCAATGGATTTATCCGCCCATCAAAGTCTCCTGCATCCTCGGCTCTGTTCTTCGTACCTAAAAAAAGAAGGTGACCTTAGAACCTGTATTGATTATCGTGCCCTGAACCAGATAACGGTAAAGAACAGATACCCCCTACCTCTGATTCCGGAACTCCTTGACCAAGTTAAGAATGCCTGCATTTATACAAAGCTAGATCTCCGGGGAGCCTACCACTTGTTACGGATTAAAGAAGGCGGCGAATGGAAGACGGCATTTCGCACCAAGTATGGACTATTTGAATAGCAAGTGATGCCCTTCGGACTATGCAATGCACCAGCCGCGTTTCAGTATTTTATGAATGATGTCCTTAGAGAACTCATAGATGTTTGCGTAGTCGTCTACATAGATGACATCCTTGTGTACTCATCTTCAGAAGCAGATCATCGGAAACATGTTAGAGCCGTCCTTGAAAAACTCCGCCAACATAAGCTTTTTGCTAAGCTCGAAAAATGTGTTTTTCACGTCACGGAGGTCGAATTTCTAGGCTTTATTCTGACACCCAAAGGAGTCCACATGGACTCGAGAAAGGTGGACGCTATCATCAAGTGGCCATCACCTACTTCCGTGAAAGGTGTCCAAAGCATGTTAGGTTTCGCCAACTTTTACCGCAGGTTTATTCCAGAGTTTTCACGAGTGGTGCAGCCCATCACCGCCCTCTTAAGAAAAAACAAACGTTTCGAGTGGTCAACAGAAGCAGAACAGGCCTTTCAAGAGCTAAAAGCCAAGTTCACCTCAGCGCCCATACTGAAACACCCACGCCCAGACCTCCCTTACATCGTTGAGACCGACGCCTCCAGCTTAGCAATGGGGGCGGTTCTATCACAGAGAGATCCGGAAACTAACCAATTGCACCCGTGGCATTCTGGTCTCGCAAGTTCTCGGTGCCTGAAATTAACTACACCATCACAGATAAAGAGCTTTTAGCAATTAAGTCCGCTTTCAAGGCCTGGCGGCAATATCTCCTTGGAGCCAAACACACTGTCACGGTAATCACCGATCATCGAAACCTATAATACCTGAAAACCGCCAAAGCTCAGTCCTCCAGACAGCTTCGCTGGGCACTTTTCTTTGCCGAATTTGACTTTGTAATTACTTATCGCCCCGGCAACAAAAATGGCAAAGCGGATGCCCTTTCCCGGATTGGAATGGGAGATAATATTGTCAATCCTGAACCTGTGCCAATAATTCCAGAACAGAGAATCCTGGGCCTGATTTCTTCACAATCCATCGAAGATATCAAAGCAAAAGTTAAACAACTTGTGACCCCTTCGGACTTACAAAACTGGCAACTGAAGGGAAAGAACTTCATCATAAAAAAAGACCTGCCTTATTTTCAGGGACGACTATTCCTACCACATGCCGATTTACAAAAACAGGTAATCTCTTGCTACCATGATTCCTTGATGGAGGGCCACCCAGGCATTGCCAAAACCTCGGAAAAAGTCAAGAGACACTTCTGGTGGCCGTCATGGAGAAAAGACATAAAGGAGTTTGTGATGTCCTGTGGTGTGTGTGCCCAAAACAAAGGTCAGAAGGAAAGACCAGCGGGTCTCATGCATCCGCTAGACATCCCGCCACATCCCTGGCATACCCTCTCTATGGACTTCATCACCGATTTACCCTCCTGTTCCGGATACAACACTATTCTAGTAATTGTAGATTTGTTTTCTAAAATGGCCCACTTCGTTCCACTAAAGGGCTTACCTTCAGCTTCAGTTCTAGCACGGGAATTCCTTGAAAATATTGTAAGATTGCACGGCTTCCCTTCGGTTTTGATCTCAGATAGGGGGAGCCAGTGTATCTCTCACTTTTGGCAAAGTTGCTGTCGTTTAGCTCAAATCGATGTGAGACTTTCAACCAGCCATCATCCCCAGACCGACGGACAAACTGAGAGGACAAACCAAACTCTGGAACAATATTTACGTTGTATGCTACAGCAGTCGGAAAGTAAGTGGAAAGATATCCTTTGGATAGCCGAATATGCTTACAACAACTCGATCCATTCAGGAACCGGAAAAGTCCCTTTTACATTTTATATGGGATTCATCCTCGAACCTCCAATCTCGACCCGCCCCAAGATCTTGGAACGCCTGCCGTGGATCAACTTCACAATGCTATCACTCAAGCTTTCAAAGAAGCGACAATCCACCTACAACAGGCTAAAGAACGGTACAAAAGGGGAGCAGACCAACACCGAAGAGACGCCCCTCAATACCAGGTTGGAGATCAAGTTTGGTTATCCACCAAACATTTATCACTTAAAGGACCTCACACCTTCAACCCAAAATATCTGGGACCATATCCAATTACAGCCATAATAAACCCAGTGGCTGTCAAATTGGGTTTGCCATCCCACATGAAAATACATCCGGTGTTTCACGTATCTCTACTAAAACCTATGCAACCTGGAACCAGACTGAATAAACCTCCAGAGCCTATTCAAGTAAATGGAGAACCTGAATTTGAGGTTAAAAACACCCTGGACTCCAAGATCATCAAGTCAAAATTATACTATCTGATCGACTGGAAGGGTTACGGACCTCAAGAACGATCATGGGAACCCTCTGACCACGTCCATGCTCCTCGTCTAGTCAGAAAATTCCACCGAACTTTTCCCAATAGGCCAAAACCTCCGGGGAAGACAAGTTTGGGAGGGGCCTTGAGGGGGGGTGCTGTCATGAGCACTGCTCCCGAGAAGCCAAGTCAAGCCCAGCATCCCCGGAAGCAGGCTCACGACCCTCGTCCCCGGCTCCAGCAAACCCCTATTGGGGCCCTTTGGACCATGTCCTGGCGCCTCTGGCGCCAGGCTCATAAGGAACCTCAGTCCCGGCACCAGGGGCGCCGGGCTCATCATTCTTGCAAAGGTGCTTGGGTGGACCTACCTGTAGCAGACCATGCTGCATACTCACCTTTGCAAATGCTGGCAGGATGAAGTCCCCAGCCTTCTGCTGGGAGGAACTATTCCCTGAACTGGGACTACTTTCTTACCTGGGTGGGGCTGGTGCCACTCCTTAGCTCTGGAACACAGGAACTCTTTTACCTGGGCGAGGCTGAGGAAGAAGACACACAATCACTCCAACACTATTTAAACCACACCCGATTGGGAAAACGTGCTTCGCGTTATTCTGCATCTGCAGCAGGACGCTCACCGAGTCAGCTCCAGCATTCCAGTGACATCTCCAGCTTCAGCTCAGCAACCTGTGGAAGAAAGACATGAGAACTATACTTACCATCCAGGAATCCAGACACCGGCAGAACCTGCAAGCAAAAGAAACATAAGGTTAGCAAGTTGCAACACGTTCGCAGCCGCGCTTGCTTACCTGATCCATCTGTGCTTTCACGGATTCTTCGCGGCCTTCTCTTCAGCAGCCTAACGGCACCTGTAAAGACAAAGAACATTGTTACGTAGGAATCGGGTGAAAGCGGCCGCATTTACTTTTCTTACCTGCTTTTGTGCGCGTATTACGATCTCTTCAACCGCAGCAGCCCGGCACCTGAAAACAAGAAAATACATTATTTAAGTGCCATTAAAGACTGCAAGAAAGCCTAACACTTACGTGTTTCCCCACGTGCATCCGCGACTGGGAAAACGCCCGCAACATCTCAAGACCTGAAAACAGAAAACCAGGGACATTATTGAGGTGTCATTGAAATTCCCATACCTACGTACAACCGCACGTGTCGCGCTCTCAGTGACCACGCCCTCAGCATCCAGGCACCTGAAAAAGACAATGCAAAGACTTCATTAAAGGTGCCCATCTCTTCAAGACTATAAACTCTTTATACCTACTGGCATCCGCTCGTGCAGTAACGGCGGCATCACCTTTTGGCATCTCAGCACCTGTGCCACTTCTAAGGCCACAAAAGACTTTGAGGATCTCCAGTGACGTAACTGGAACCCACGCACCCCTGCATAAGTCGCAGGATGGAGAGCCCAGCATTTATACGCCTAAGGTGAGAGCTCACCAGGACATTGGACTTTCGGAGAGTTGGCGATTAGTGAGGAGGAAGTCCAGCCAAACGGTCATTAACCCTTTTTTCTTCCGCCTGCAGAAACCTTACCCTGCAAGCCAGACGGTCAGCCCAGTCCAGAGAGTCATCTGAGCTCTACGCTTCTCAATTGAAGAGACTATAACAGTTCAGCCGGGACCAGCGCCTCCGTGGGAATCAGGTGAGCGTTACAGACAGTGTTCTTTCAGATGATATTTCATCCCAGAGGACTTTTAGCTCTGTTTTCTCAGCTTTGGTGAGCTATGCTGTGACAAATCTTGCAACTGCAGTGGAATTGTCTGCAATGTATTGTATATCTATGTTTGCATTTCACAAGAGGACAATGATTGAATTGTAATCATTGATGTATGTGGATGCTTCATCCCTTTTAATGATGTATGTGTTTTAGTGGATTTGCCTTTTACACTGTGTCTAACAGAAGACATCAAGCTATTTACTTGGCCTTTTTTGATGGTGTAGGGAAGCCAAAGCAGCATTTGGTATAGTATTTACCTTTGTTTTTATATCTACGTCAGTACTATTTGTCACACTTATATTTTTTGAAGCATATGATTTGTGTACATAGATCACTATTTGTGATTTCGGAATGGATGTCACAGGTAATGTATTTTTAAATAAACTTTAAAACAGTGGCATCACTGTCATGGCCAAATTTGGGAGCATCTTTTATCCACAAAAGCATGTGGATGTGTGGTGCTCCTCTAGATTGTTATTGTTTTCTCCAAAAGAAGTTGTGTACATCTTCGAGCGGATGGGTAGTTTTATTTATTCATTCCCTTTCACCTAGCCCGGGAGCAGGAGCTCCAGGACCAGGTCCTGCCCAGCTGGAGCTGCGGGCCCCTCCACGACTCCCCAGCATGCAGGCTGATTTATTGAGGTAAGCGCTGGAATCGAAGCACTACCGCAGAAGAATTTATTTTTCGGCATTACAACATCACCACTCACTCTGCTTGATCTCAGACGGAAGATCAGGCTGCCCTTTTGCCCAAACACCACGAGATCCACCAGCTGCCCGACTGCATTGCCACTACAGTACACGAGGTACCAAAATCTTTTCAAGATGGCCGCCAGGTTTTGATGGGTGCCTACAGAGCCTAACCAGGCCCAGGCACTGCTCCCCGATTGGCTGCCGTGCCCATGTCCTCGCCGATTGGACGCCAGCAGGCGTAGCCGGCCCACCGCACTAAGGCCCACAGAAACAAGGCTCCTTCCTGTTTCTTGCCTGTTACTTCGCTAACCGTGACTTTATGCTGCTCGTCGACCTGTTTGTACTTGATTGCTCATACCTATGATCATCTGATCACTTGATTGCGCCTAGCACCTCCCGCTACAGGGCACTGCATCCAATGTTTGACTCTCAAAACCATGTCCTGTCTGTGTCTCGAACTTAGGTGGCTGCATCAGTTGCTACCACGTCATGCTGTGTTCTTCCATGGTTAATTCCCTGTGCTGCTGCCCGAGAATATAGATTCTAGACTAGCGCCATCTGCATTTATATATGTGGACCTTGCTATTGTGCCTGTTCTCTGGTAGTTTTAGCATGCTATACATATTGAACTCCTTACAATTGCTACGGCACTCTATACAGTCACCATACCTTGACTGCAGTCCTGCCTCCTGGTGCTGTAACCGCTTTTGCACACTATTTAGCCCACTGACCACTCTAACTTGAGCTCTCTGCACATTTGCTCGCTTACCATGCTTAGCAAGCTCACGTCCTCGACCCGAATCAGCACATGTCCAGGCTGCGGGAGTCTACACTCTAACTGTGTTGTGCCTTAAGGTCACCTACAGACCATCTCAATTGTGTTGTGCCTCAAGGTCGCTTACAGACCATTTCAATTGTGTTGTGCCTTAAGGTCGCTTACAGACCACTTCAACTGTGTTGTGCTTTAAGGTCGCTTATAGACCATCTTAATTGTGCCTCAAGGTCGCTTACAGACCATTTCAACTGTGTTATGCCTCAAGGTCGCTTATAGACCATCTCAATTGTGCCTTAAGGTTGCTTGCTGACCATCTCAATTTGTGTTGTGCCTTAAGGTTGCGTACAGACCTTTTCAATTGTGTTGTGCCTTAAGGTCGTTTACAGACCATTTTAAATCGTGTTGTGCCTAAAGGTCGCTTACAGACCATCTCAAATTGTGTTGTGCCTTAGGGTCCCTTACAGACCACCTCAATTTGTGTTGTGCCTCAAGGTCGTATACTGACCATTTCAAATTGTATTGTGCCATGCCTGATTTGGGTCACATCAAATCTAGGAGTGTGCCACCGCATAGAGCTTCAGCCTGTGATTACTCAATTCTAGGGCTGCCCCGACCTGTGCATTCCAGCTATTGTGTTACCCCCATCTAGATGCCCAGGCTTCTAGCCATACTTTAGCATTTTCACTCACTGCCATTGTCATACCAGTCCCATTCAGGAGACCCTATCTTGTTCCTGTCAACAAGCTCTTAGGGAACCTATTCAGGTAGCTTGCACCACCATCATGCATGTCAGTGTGCGCCTTCTACTGCACTACATCCTAGCCACACACACTGTCCTATTCATTCAACCACCCAAGTCAACCACTCCTACCCTTGAGGTTAATAACCTGGCCTGCCCAAACCTACTTGACCCAGCGTCACCCACCACGACTATGACACCTTTAACGAGCCCCTCAGCAACTACCGTGGCGCTCACCACCCTAGCAACCAGATCAACCTATACCTTAATGACCCAGCTCTCTGGCTTAAACATTTTGCCACGAAACCAACGCCCAACCAACCCTGCCCCCTTATTCTCAGGAATAAGAGACTAGGCACCAGATTCCGCATTCGTCCTTCCTGCACCAACACCACTAAGCATACCCTACACACACTACCTAGCCCACCTTCGCCCACCGCCACTGGCAAAACTAAGACCACAGGGGTCAAATTGCCTGTGTTCAAGGGCGCCCTTATCAATGCTAGATCTCTTACAGCACACACTCTTGACATAGCCGACCTTATCACCACTGCCGACCTTGACTTCATTGCCATATCCGAAACCTGGCTACATGCTGCCTCTGGCCCTTCTCTATCCCTGGCCTTACCGCCTGACTATGGCATTACACGCTGTGACCGCTCCTCTGCACATACTAGAGGTGGCGGCATGGCCTTCATACATAAAAACTCCACCAAACTTCACCTTATCTACAGGCCCCCAGGTCCGGCACCCACCTTTGTCAGTGAAATTTCCACTCTCCTTCTTGACAAAACAAAAAACAACTCACAAACAATAATCTTAGGCGATCTTAATCTAGGTCGTGGTGACTCAAAAGATCCTGTAGCAACTGATCTGGAGAATGCTCTTATAGACCTTGGCCTCACCTTGTACATCCAAGAACCGACCCATATCAAAGGCAGGACCATCGATTGGTTAGCCGGCTCCAATTGCAACATCCAGGTCCTCAATAACTCCCCATGCTTATGGTCTGACCATCACATCATTACATTTAACATTGAAGCTACCCCGCGAGCCCCAACACCAATAGCCCCGGCACTCCCCACCCGTAACAAAAAAAATATAACAAGAGAACAACTCCTCCCACTGTTACTCCCCTCTCTTAATGCGGCGACCAACTCTTGCTCTGATCCCACCTCCCTAGCAGACACTTACAACCAAACGATGCTCACGGCTATTGACTCCATAGCACCAATCAAACCTAGGAAGGCCAAACCACGAGCACATCTTAACTCCTGGTTCACTCCACAGCTAAGAATCCTCCGCAAAGCCAAACGCTGTGCGGAAAACCGTTGGAAAAGCCACCCGTCTGATGAGCATAAAGATGTCTTCCTCCTCGCCTCCCTCACTTATAAAGACGCCATCATCACTGCTAAAAAATAATCGCTGAACAATCGTATCATGCAAGCCGATTCTAACTCCAAGGAACTCTTTAGAGTCCTAAAAGAGCTCGAAACCCCAGTCTCCCCGCCAGACACTTGCACAAAAGACAGCAAATGGTGTGCTAATATCCAAGCAGCCCTCCTAAACAAAATCTCTATGCTTCAATCTAAAATTAAAGAAAAGCAGGACTGTCTGAAGCGCGACAACCGCTCACTCTCCCCTACCAGACCCACCCTTTCCAACACTGCCAACATTAAACCCTTCACCTTCGCACCGCTCTCTGTCACCGAGGTAGAAAACATCATCCTCAGGATGAAACCATCCAACTGCCAAGGTGACCCGTGCCCAGCTCCCATCATTAAGGACTCCGCCCATGACTTAGCCCCATTCATTACAGCCTTCATTAACTCCTCCTTTAAAACAGGTATTGTCCCGGACAACCTTAAGGACCCTTGGGTGATCCCGCTACTAAATAAACCTTCTCTAGTCCCAAGCATACCTACGAACTTCTCCGACCTATTACTGCAGTACCATTTCTGCTTAAGATACTGGACCATGCAGCTTACCTGCAGATCCAAAACTACCTTGAATCAAACAATCTGTTAGGTCTCCGACAATCCGGATTTCGGCCCAGACATGGGACCGAAACTGCTCTATTAGACCTAAAAACTCAGATCGAAGTACTGAAGGACAAGGGAAAACTAGCAATGCTATTACTCCTCGACCTTTCCGCCGCATTTGATTTGGTTAACCACCAGATCCTTTGCAGGCACCTCCACTCTGCTGCCAACTTCTCACCCTCAGCAGTGGCCTGGATCAAATCCTTCTTGAGCAACAGGTCCTTGAGGGTCTTTGCACCTTCCGCTGCCGTAGATCCCTCCCCTATTCATTGCGTTGTACCTCAGGGTTCTTGCGTGTCACCTACACTTTACAATATCTTTACGAAACCAATCTTTGATGTGCTTGATTATCTGGGTGTCTCCTACACCAACTATGCGGACGACACCCAGATACTCATTCCCATTTCAGGTGACTATCTTGCTGACACCAAGGCCCTCAATGACGTCTACCTGGTCATCCGAGCTTGGATGGCCCAGCACCAGCTATGTCTGAACGACGATAAAACGGAGCTCCTTATCGTGGGTACCTCACAACGCCTGAGCAAACTCGGGCCATTTTATCAGTCATTCACCATAGACGGCAACTCCATACAAGTCTCGAAAGACACCAAAACACTAGGCTTCTACCTGGACTCCACCCTATCCTTGTCGAGACAAACTAATGCAGTCAGGTCTGCCTCTGCCTACACGTGCAAACTCATCTCAGCTTGCAGACCATTCCTCACCACCCAAAATAGCGTCACACTTGCGAGAACACTTATCATGGCTAACATTGATTACTGCAGTGCTCTATACCTAGGCACCAGCCAAGAGAACCTATCCAAACTCCAAACCACCCAGATAAATGCAATTTGAGCGGCCCTGAACATCCCTCGCAACCACCACATCTCAGAAGCCAGAACTAGCCTTAAGTGGTTACCTGTGAAGCAGAGAATTTCCCTTAAAACCCTTGCCCTCACACACAAATGCCTAGCCAACAAGGCCCCGATCTATCTCTGCAGTCGGCTTTCGCGCCACTCCACTGCCCGACCACTAAGAACTGCACAGGCTCATTGCCTAACAATCCCTAGGTTTAAGCTGCAAAAAGCTGGAGGCACTAGCTTCCCTGTCCTAGCCTCTAAACTATGGAACACCCTCCCCGCTACTATCAGAGCCTTCAACACCTTCAAGACTAAAACCAAATCTTGGCTCTTTGGCCAGCAATAGACATGTTCGACATCTGTCCTACTTACTCAGCCCGCTTGTCCCCCAACACCATTTCCGGCCTGCTACCTATGCCAAATATTTTAGCTCACCCTGGGATACATCCTCTGCGGATCCTAGGGGCACTGTAACCATGTAATATATATATGTATAATAATATATATATTGTAATATATGTAATTAGTAAGATTGTTATTATGCTAGTATTGTTAAACCTCTGAATGTAATCTATTCTCCTGTATGTATGTTCTTTTCTTGCAACCCTGTACAAATTGCGCCCTGATGCCCCCGGGCCTGATGGCTTGCGCGTTATAAATAAACAAATACAAATACAAATTGCAGATGAAGTGCAGCATGGCAATGAATCGATGGTGAAAGTACCTTGATACATTCAAAGGGTCAAGAGATCAGAGTCCTGCTGGTGTTTTTATGTCTATTTCATCTTTTTTTTGGCTTGCAGTATGTAAGAAGTCGTGCATGTCATCCCAATGCGTTCTCTGCACAACTTAAAGTAACAAACGTGTGGGTGAGCCTAGGTTCCTAATCATACAACGTACATCAGTGTGACATCGAAACCAGTATTCTTTTGTACCACGCATGTTTTCCAAGAGATTTGTGGTACTTGACTGCAAGACATCATCTTTGCCTTTCATTTTTTGAAGCGGTTGGGTAGCGGACATGTTTAAAAACAATTAGAGCCTATTTTTAATGCGTGTGCAACACATTAACATAGAGTTGCTCGTTCACTTTCGAACGTAGGTGGAAAATGTATGCTACATTTTGTCTGACTTTGGGGTCTTTAGAATACATTTGTAAACAGCGATATTCTGATGCAACTATTTGTGTGGACCTTTCATCATATCTTCCTCCTTTTGCTGTAGGAAAGAGTAGAAGAAATGAATGTGCTTCTACACTTTTTCCCATATGCTCATTGGGGATCCTTTGGCTGGACACATTTGATATGCGTCTAAGGTATTCAGTCATATTGTGCACAAAACAGAAGGGTACATAACGGAGCGGACAATAACACTGAAAAACACTGAAAAGATTAAATAGATATATAAAGGGTAGTGGGGTAAGGGTTTAAAATGGGTCAGCATGTGGTGGGGTGGCTTTAAACTGTGGAAAAACTGGGTTTGTGGGGCAACCCCCAAATAAAAGAAACAATACAAATTCAGTGTTTTTCGATGTTTTGTCCACCATGTTATGTACCACTCTGATTTTGTGGTTAGTAAGATCACATATAACCATTTCTGATGCATCTTCAGTGATATTGTAGTGGGTGAATTGAATACTGTTCTAAAATGCTGGCTGCAGTAACATGATCTACACATTCAAATTGCCCAGTTGTTGGTGACTCTTGAATTAATTGGGTGGTTTATTTTGAGTTTTCCTCTATGTTTATATATTTGTAGCATTCATGGTTTTCTTTGAGATATTGTAGGGCATGTCTAAATTTGTTTAAGTCGACTAGTTGTTGCCAATTTTTGTTTTTCTTTTGTTGGTACACCATTAACTAGTAGAATCAAAGACTGATCTATTGGCCGTTGTACTCCTAGAGTTTCTACATTTTCTTTAAGATCTAATGGCAAATATACTAATTTGCCAAGTATGCCCTTTAGTAACTCAGATGGAGGCAATTTGGCTGTTTTCAGTTGAAGGCATGTTATAGCTTGAAATGGGTGCACTGTTCGGATTATAATGCTCTCATACAAGTTAAGTTGTTGGAAAGCCTTTGGAGTGGGAATATTTCCAAGTTATTAGTGAAAGCACATGATGGCATTTGGTTATTGTCATGCTTTGTGTTGCAATATGTACAAATTGTTCAGGCGTCAGTTATTTTGTATGTATTTTCTGCTGTTAGACATAAAGCTCATTGGAACCATTGGAATTCCTTATTGTCTTTTTTATTGTAGGCCATATGTAGTATTTTTGTGCTTTTTATAAAAGGTTCATGCGACAACAGACACGTTTTTGATAGGAGGTTGGTGTGCGTGAGGTTTTTGCTAATGTTTTCTGAAGTTACTGAATTTTCTAAGGCAACTTCACTTCCATATTATTTACTTTGGAGGTGCTCTATTTCTCGAAGGAGGTCTTCGGCCGTGTTCCATGTAGGAGAATGTTATTTAAATGTTGCAGTTCTATAGCAGGACTTTTTGCATAGTATAGTCCATGCACAAGATTCTGTATAGCGAAATGGTGTGTTGCTAACAGTTTGATCTTTAGGAATGTAATTTTGCAAGTAGTTCCTAAAAAACAGGCTAATGAATGTCCTTTAAGTCCAGTGTGGTTGCGCACTGTTCTAGAGTACATGGTTTGTAAAGTTTTCTTTCAACTTTTGGCTTTAGTTTTACATAGTGATTGAGGAATTGTCGTAAAGATTTATCGGCATATGTTACACATTGAGCTGAATTCCTTTTATAACAAAATGGTTTGTTGGAGATGTTTTTTCTATAAATGTTTCTTTTGCCATAATGGTGTCTCTACAATTTCATACCCTAGGCCATTACTGTCTGTGGCAATTTTTTTGTTCTTGTTCATAAGCCTCTTCATTGAAAATGGTTCTCTGCTTCCTTTTTGAAAACATTCACCTTCACAGAAGTTTGAAAATCTATCTATATTGACAATGCACATGTTTATAAGTACTTTTTGTAATGTATTGATTAATTTAGTTAGTGGTTTTATTATGTTTTAAATCAATATAAACAATTTATTTTTAGTAGAAATGCGCTGTCAATTAAAGTTTTGAGGATTAGCCTCCTGCAGCAGTTTTTAAAGGTATATCATGACTTTTCAGCTACTTGTATAAGATTGTGAAGAATTCTAGGGTGGAAAACATTTTCTAGAATGTATTTTTTGGATTGATTTACAGTCGCTATGTTAACACTGGTAGATATGGTGTTAGGTTCATTGGTAGATCTTCTTTTGTTTGTAGATCTTTTTTTACTTTTAGTTTTTGCAAGAGGGGCCTTACCTTTTTTAGTGGTGGCTGGTTTATGTTTGTTGAGTGAGGTTACTAACTCATTTGTTTTAATGTTTTCTGTACATTGTTTTAGAGGTGGATAACTATCTGGCTTGCTTTCATTCTTCTCTGCTTTATTTTTTATTTTTTTTCTACAAAGTTGCTTTTTAGTAGGCATTTTGTTGTGTCGGTTGGGGAAAAAAGAAAGTTTGGGTTTGAAAGTTCTGGAATGTGTATGCAAGTATTGTACATGGGTTTGTTGGCGTGATTGTAGAAATTAATAGAGTGTTGCTTGATTGTGAATTGGCATAATAGGTGTCATTGGGAAGGTTGGAAGAGCAAGAGTCTGTAGAGGTGTGATGGGATTGGGTTAGTGAAGAAGGTAGTGGTGGTGTGATTGAATAAGTACGGGCATTATGATACTTTGAGAAAAACAGTGAGTATTGTAATTGTGGTCTTTATGTGGGAATAGGAAGAGTGTGAATGGTGAAATATTGTGAGTATGAGTGACATAAATGTTGATTCGAAAAGAATTCTCGAGGCTAATATATAGTGAAGTATTTTGTTACAATTAGAGATATATACATGGTACATGAATGTACTTACTTTGTAGGATGTGAAGGGTATTCTTTGTTTGGCTTGCTGTTTTCAGCAATCTTCTTCTTTCCTGTAGTTGTAAAAGAAAGTTAGTGGGTATATATGGTAATGGTGAAGTACATTTAGTAAGCAAATCTTGTATTTATCAAGGTAAGAGGAGTTTTTGGGAAAAAGAGTTAATGAAGTTGTGTCATGGGTGGTTTACTAAAGTGTGTTAACAATGTTGTTAGAAGAATTAGAGTGTAAGTAGTTGTGTTTCGCAACTTAGAAGGAATAGGACAAACATGGGTGTGTGGAAAAAGAGTATCACTGGGTTCTTTTTTTGCTGCTGATTGTAATAAAAAAAAGTGCTCTGTTTGTAGTGTAATGTATTTATATTGTGTTGCAGTGATTTTAAAGAATAGGGAAAAGAGAAAAAAGAATAGGGTGTTTTGTGTTTTATGTTGTGGGTATGGCGAAGCAGGATCAAGGGATGGGTAATTATTGTGGAATTGGGGAGGCGGCAAGCCACATAACGGATTTATTTTACAGGGTAGAGCGGTGGAACACCAGGTCTGGGTTTTGTGTTGTCTGGGTGTCTCTACCCTCTAAAATAAAGCCGTTATGTGTCTTAGTCCGACAGTCACTTCAGGAACCGTGAGCCTGCAGGAACTGCCAGGAATGTCCACCTCAGCTACAGCTTCTTCTCCATTTAAAGGTACTGTGCAAATCCGGTTGTTCGTTTCGTTCAGCCACGGTGAAGGTGTGTGAAACCTTTCGCCACTCCAAGGGCTGTCCTTCTCTACCCTTTAAACTAACTTTTCTGCCAACCAACTTCGTCCGGAACTCTTGGCAAAGACTTAACCACAAACTACCCTGAACTGTGGGATCTTGAGCAAAATACTTTTGTACTATTGACTTTGGCCCTAAGCCTTTTTGATTTGATTCCATCACTGTAGTTCCTCTTCTAGATTGCCCTGCTTACTTACCTGTTGTTGCTGCTCAATTTTAGTCTAACTTTGTTTTTCCCTACTTGTTTAAATTGCTGGAGTGCCATTTTGCTCATACTTCATTTTGAATTTAACTTGTCAAGAATCTATTGGGAAGAGTGTGGTGTATTAAGAGTGTGATTTTTCAACTGCTTTACTTTAGTGAGATGCTATATAACTGATGTGTAAATAAATGTATGTTCTTTTACTCAGAAACCTTGAGTCAGTGTTTGTTTGAATCATAGCAATTGCTGTCCTTTGTGTAACTATTGATACTGCTCACTTGCTCTTGAGATAAGTCTGGCTGCTCAGCCATCGCTACCTCTTTACTGTGTAGTACAAGCTTGTACCAAAGGTGAATTTGTACTGTCACTTGTAGTCTTACATGTGTGTGGTGTTCCCAAAGGGTACTGCATATAATTCTGCCTAACAGACCGTCTGTCTTGTGTCCTCTCTGGACCCTGCCATTTCTTGTCACCCCTAGAAATGCATATGTACAGGCTCGTTATAAATGATTTATACCATATCGTAACATGATGCATTCCAATATGTATGTGCTTATGTAGTACTTGTTTTTTTTGTTTGTGTTCTGTGACCTGTAGTTTCACTTTTACCATTAAACCTGGACAAGTCCCAGAAAAAAACAGGACTGGATAAGCACCTACAGATTGAAATGGGTTGTTAGCAAGTATGCATGTGCTGCCAATATATTAAACTTCCACACACCAATTGGCAAATGCATCTGATTTTTCTTTATTTTCGAAGAAATGTTACACACAGTGCTGCTATAAATGTACATATGCCTTTTTTAACTTTCAGTAAAATGCTCCTAAAAAAGGAACATTTTTAAATGCACAGCATGTTATATTTTTGATTCAATATACATGTCACACTTTTGAATCTTCCAGTCCAGTCCTGTTTTTTTCTTTACATTCTAGAACTTATAGTTTGAGTTTTATAATGGGAGAAGTGGAATTACAAGTCACAGAATGCAAAGAAAAAAACAAAGGCTTGATAAGCACCTACAGATTGGAATGGGCCATGTTGGCAAGTATGCATGCATTGCCAACATATTCAACTGGCACACACCAAGTGCCACTTAAAAATGGTCAACAAATCTTTTCTATTTGCTTTTCCTTTCTTTTATAAAAAATGTTACACACATTGCTGCCATAAGTGCACATATGAATTGTTTAACTTCTTTCAAATTGTTCCTATAAAAGAAACATTTTTAAATGCAGAGCACTGTAAGTATTTACCGCTTTATGTGGGCAGGTGCTGAATGCTGCTATGCATGGATTTTGTTGGCGTGTTTAAAAAAGAGAAAATGCTTATTGAGAAGTGTATTACAGGGTAAGTAGCAGGAACCTCTTATATATGTATATATTTGTAACAGAGTTGAAAAAAATACTTCAAAAAATATAAGCATACCTGTACAATGGGCCTCATTATCACCCTGCCGGTCCGGAAACAAGGGTGTCGGTAAGCTTACTGGCACCATTGTTTCCGGACCGGCATATTACAGATCTGCTTGCCGGAGCAACAGGTCTGACCGTGCCGGGCACAGTGGCCATAATAAGCAAACTGGTCATGGAAGCACCGGCACCATTAAGAACCGTGCTGGTGCTTCAGTGTCCCCACTCCCATAGAGTGGCCTCTATGGGAATGGGGTCTTACATTTTACCGGCGCCTGACTTTCCACGCTGCTGGGGTTGTAATCTCCCGGTGGCTCTGGGAAGTCAGACACCAGTAAATATTTACAGGTCTGGCGACATTCCACCGGTAGCACCGGCAGGGTTAGCACCGGACCCGTAATGAGGCCCAATGTCTTGTTAGATGTAGATGTTGTTGAATCTGAAAATGCAAATCCTGAAGAGTTTCACAGATGTTTTAGATGCAAATGGCTGTGATTAAGAGGAGATCTGTACTCTTAGAGTTCAAGTGTACATATGAAGTGTTGAACTGAGATGACAGGGTTAGGTGTAGAGTTTTTGGATGTGATTGGTGGATGGATGTGTGACTGTTTGAAAACAGCCAATGAGGGAGTGTTAGAAACATGAAAATAGAAAGGGTAGTAGGGCTGCCTCATTCTACGGTGTCCACGGTCACAGCAGTAGTCCGCGGAAACCACACATGCCACACAGGTCTTTTAGGGATGCCTGGCATGCAAAGGTGACTGCGGAGACCACAGACAGTTGTGGATGTTCGCAGACATCAGGGGATCAGCCAATCAGGTTTCTTGGGTGTGGGGTACAGGAAGAGAGGGTAGCAGGAGTTGTGTTTGCATTTTGAAATGCATTGGAAAATGCTCCTGGCATGGTTGGTGACTTGCATCTATTGGATATCCATGTGCTACCAAACTGAAACAATAGCAAACATTTGTTTTTTTACCCATTTTTTCAAGAAAGTGCTGTAAAACACACCATTTCAATCCATTGTTTAATTTTTTTTAGCACCCCTTCTTTGGTTTGGACTCTGTCACTGTGTTCTGTCGATCCCACATAATTTGCGCAAACATTTAAACCATTTAAGCGCAAACAGTTCAGAAAATCACCAGCCGCCACTGAAAATCATCTACCTGTCACTGTATATAATATGTGTTTTAATGCCCACATAGGGATAGGGCACTCCCTAATGCTGGCGTCATGTACCACATGCTGTCATGCCGTCCTGTATATGTTGATTCATATGACAAAAAAGTTTATTTATTTATTTTTTACATTTATATATCACACAAAGCTGCCCAGGGGCATTGTGGCGTTCTTACAAGCAAGCTTATTTAGTTACAGGAAACACAGGGAGGAACAGGGGAAAAACAAAGGGAATAGCCTGTCTGTCATTCGTGGTTACAGTGAACCTGATAACAGACAGGTAGCAGTTAATAAATGTGGTGTAACACAGATGGGGAGGGGGGTCTCTTGGGTTCAGATGTTCACAAGGGACGGATAGAGAAAAAGTCATCTGGATCAGAAACTGGGGCCCATGATTGGTGTAGAGAGGGCCAGGAACATGGTTTTTAGGGTTTTTCGGAAGGTCATGTGTGAGGTCTCTGCCCTCAGGGTGTTAGGAAAGGAATTCCATTGTTTGGGAGCAATGAAAGGAAAGCTGGCATCACCTGCTTTGACCCTTTTGACTGTGGGAATGTTCAGCTGTTTGTAGTGATGAGATGTCTTGGGTCTGGAGGAGGTGGCTCTCACAATTTTCTCTGAGAGGTAAGGGTGGGCTGTGAGCACCAGGCACTTGTGGGTTGTGGCTAGCGTCTTAAATATGATACGATCTTTGACGGGGAGCCAGTGGGCAGTGCGCCTGGCATGGGAAATGTGTTCTCTCTTGGGGCTGTTTTATGCGGCTCTGAGCGCATTGTTTTGATTGACTTGAAGTCTGTTCAAATGTTTTGCAGCGGTGCCAGCAAAGAGAATGTTACAATAGTCTAATTTGGCCCCAATAGTTCTTTTGACTATTGAGAGGCAATTCTGCTTAGATTGGTAAGGTTTGACTGCATTGATAAGTTCAGTTGTAAATGAGGCAGAGGAGGTGATCGCGCTAACCTGGCATGACATGGAAAGTGTAGAGTCACGGTAAACCCCCAGAGTCTTTACTGAGGATGAGACAGAGATTATTGTGTTATCAACGGTGAAGGCGCTATATTGTTCATTAAGTTTGCTGAGAGTTTCTTTGGGGCAGACTATGAGGATTTCAGTTTTGTCTTCATTGAGACACAGCACATTAGCTGACATCCAGGCTTGAATGGTGGCGTAGATCTTGTGCAGTGACTTAGTGTCTTGTTCATAAGAGCCAGAAAGAGGTATGAGGACCTGGATGTCATCAGCATAGTTTGTGTAAGTTTGTCTGTAATAAACCTTTCTTGAGTAGAGAAACATAGCTGATTTGCTGTCATAATAATAAACCATATTTTGGATCCTCCACATAAACTCAAGGGGAAGTTTCTCACACCTCCTGTTTGTGGCGGCGCCGCTGCTGGCCCAGTACAAAAAATCAGAAGATGGGCTCACTGAATGTTATGCCCAGGGCCTCACCCCCACCTTATGACAGCCATGTTCATATGTGCATATGTTCATATATGGTGTACAAAACTCAAATACAAACACAAATGTGAAGCCACCGCTTCTAAATAAAACATGCTACTTGCAACATAAGAAACACACATTTACAAATCCATTAGTGTTGTGTTTTGTGTAAGCATGGGATAGGCATTCACCAGACACTGTCATAATGATACTCCCTGGCTACATGTTGACAACAGTTAGTACATGGTGTCCGTACTTGTGCATTGATGTCCGTACCTGCCATATGTCTATCTAAAGCCTTTGCAAGAGCCAAAACTGTTGGATTTGCCAATGCTTATTGGGCAAGTAGTGGTTTCACTTTGTTGCAGTTAGTCTAAATAAACAGAGCATATGCTTTATTTTTGTTGCATGGTTGTCAATTGCATCAGAGGGAAGGCTGGGTGGCCACCAGTAGAAGCACTCAGCTTAAAGGAAATTGCGAGATGTACCTTGAATGTCTCTTGCTTCTGGACTTTTCCTCCTCCTGAGTATCTGAGCTATTGCTCACATTCCCAGGCTCCCAAGTGCATCACACTCTGCTGATGCTCTAAGGTCTGGCTCTGGGATTGGGACGGTGTTTGCAAGTGGCTCTCATTACTTGTTGCTTGACAGAGCTGGCACCATCCTGGCTGAACTGAGTAACCCAAGAAGTCAATAATACTCATAGAACAAGCATTGGCAAAGCCAATAGAGCTTGTTTTTATTTCTAGGTGTTGGTGTTTATTTATCTAATGTAATGAGTTGTCATATAAGTGGTTTTCTATAGTCCTCTCCTGCCTTTATTGGTATGCTCATTACAAGTGACTCTGTAAGAAATAGTGGTGCGTCCATTAGTGGGGGAGGCAAATGTGAAAACGGATGTGTTGATGGATCCAGTCTGGAAGTATCTGGTTCATGTGTGCCAGTCTGCAGAGAAAAAGTCAGTAGAAGCGCTCAGCTTTTACCATAGGGAAGAGCCTACGATTTGATAGACTACAACACTTTGGGTCTGGCTAGCCGTTGATTGGGGATAGTGTGATAGGGCTAGAAAATAGATTTAGTGGTGATGTGCTAATGGTTAGGCCTGTGGCAGCCATCAATGTGGGGGGTTTTGTGTGTAGGATAAGGTGTTGTGCGAGCTTAGAGGGGAGTGGTTTAGTGAAGGGATGTAGGCCTTACAAGGCAAGACAACATAAAACCCTGCACTCCTAGCACTTGCCTCTTGTAGACTGGTCCCATTTCTGGTCTCATTCCACTAGATCACATTGCCACTGTCAATTCCTCTCTCCCTCTCTCTCTCTCTCTCTTTCTCTCTCTCTCTCTCTCTCTCTCTTTCTCTCTCTCTCTCTCTCTCTCTCTATCTCTTGCTCTCTCTATCGATATCTTGTTTTGTCTCTGTCTCTTTCTTTCTCTCTCTCACTTTGTCTGTCTAGCTGGCTCTCTCTCACTCTGACAATTGGGATTCATAACGGGTTGAGTGGAGTGGTAAACATGCAGCGCTAATGCTATTACCACTTCATTACTGCTCCGCCCAACGAAAGTTGGGAAACTCACCTCCAGCTTTGAGCTGGAGGTAAACCTGATGACTTTCCGCATATTTCCTCACATTTTTGGCGTATTTACCACAACGCAATTTGTGCCACGGTAAATGAGCCAAAAATGTCCCATAGAGTCCTTACCGGAACTCGGGATGTGTTGCTAATAGCGCCGGGTCGAGTTGTAGTAATTCTATTTGCGCTGGGCAGTATCATGGCGTATTCACAGCCGTTATACCGCCAAACTTGAGATGACCCCCTTTGTCTCAAATAGATACATTGTATTCCATGTGCAACAGAAACTAGCATCTGCAAGCTGTCAGATGAGTAAAAGGGGAACACTGGAAAAAGTATTCATTTACCATAACCTACATGCTGAGAAGAGCTTTGGGAGGCAACATTTTTGTGTGCAGAGATTTAGGCTTACTCATGTAATTGCCTAAACAGGCAACATACTGCACTCCAGAAATTCAAGTGCTGCTGGTTGAAGGGTTATGCTTACGATAAGGTGTCATGCCATGGGGCCATTCCGTTATTTGTGTATTTCTTTTTTCTTTTTCTTTTTTTTGCTTTTAGCACGAATCTATGGCCCTCATTACAACACTGGCGCTAAACCATGGCGCTATTAGCACCATGGTTGGTGCCGGTGTTGTAACGGGTCCGCCATGGTTCAATGGGGAATTACCACCCCATTCCAAGGTTGGCGGGGCGGTAATTCCCCATTGAACCATGGCCCTTCCCCATTCCCATTTTCGCCCCATAGGGCTCAATGGGACTGGGGAAGGCGCTAAGTACGGTACCGCAAATTGTGGTACCGTACTTAGCACCAAGGTCCCTTTGCGGGTCCCTAA
Organism: Ambystoma mexicanum; assembly: GCF_040938575.1. Taxonomy (NCBI): domain Eukaryota; kingdom Metazoa; phylum Chordata; class Amphibia; order Caudata; family Ambystomatidae; genus Ambystoma; species Ambystoma mexicanum. The sequence goes on along the minus strand of NC_090921.1, from coordinate 1,203,049,875 downwards.
TTTAACGGCTGGTCTAGACCAGCCGTTAAGGACAGGTCCCGCAAAGGGACCGCGTAATCAGGCGTTAAGGGTTTAACGGCGCCGACACCTTTTACGGCGCCGTTAAACTCTTAACGCCAGGGTCGTAATGGCCCCCTATCTCAAGAGCAGTGCAGCGTTTTACAACAGGAATGTGCCAGAAATGGGTTTGGTATTTTATACATAATGTCCAAATGAAACAAAACACACAGTGTAATGCAGCGCAAAAGGGAAGACACATAATTCTATAGAGAGATAGGAAAACAAAACATGCCCTTTGAAGCAGCATTCCACATCTGCCAATAGAAAGCGGGCTCATCAGTGTTGGGGCCATATGTGTTTACCAACATTATCTTTTCCCCTGCTAGTTCGCTTTTGATAATGACATATCTCCCTCCGGGGTCTACTCAGACTTCGTCTCTGGAGAATGGCAGTGATTTACGTATCAGTGTGAGTACGCCCCTCGATTGGGATGAGTAGGACATATAGTGCCTTTGTCGTCCCCATTTAGGTGCAAACCCATCATGCGTGGAGCTCAGTGCGTGCATTTCTTGAAGCATCATAACTTTGGGTGAGTATCGTTCAATGTATGCTAGAACTTTTCTGGCTTTAATGGGGTTGTTAAGTCCCCACACGTTCCATGACATGAATCCTATTGATTCACCCATTTGTTTAGTGTTGTCGTTCTGTTGTCTCGTAACTGTGTACCCACATTACTGTGATCATAGCATGCTTCCATGTTCGTCTATAAACCTGTCCGGCTTCTTTTAAAGAACATACCTGCCTCCCCTTGTTCCGCAGGGCGTACTGATCCACCCCTTCTGGGTTTCGTCCCCCCATAATTTAGGAAGGTGGTCTCTGTCTCTATAATTTTGGCAATAATTGTGCGTGGCATGGTGCCTGGTCTAGGAACGTGGGTGAGGATGCGGTGTGCACGCTTTACCGGAAAAAGAGCAGAGAAGAGGGCCGATTCTAATAGGGTTTTCAACAGTTTCTTGATGAAGGTACATTGGGCCCTTGCATGCCGCCACCGGCACGCTGACTATGCACGAATTGTTTCTCTGTGAGTGTGATTCTAGATCGTTGAATTTGCCTCTCACCTTTTTGAGTTCCGTCTTCAAGCTGGCAATGTCGCGATCATGTTGTCCCACCTTGTCCTCTACTTCGCCGATTCTGGTCTCAGCTTCATTTATATGTCTGCTCTCCTTCTCTAATTCAGATTTGAGAGACCCAATTGTTGCCACGATGTCACCCAGTTTGACATTTACCACATGAATCCGCTTTGCATGAATGATAGCAAATGGTCCTCAAAGGCAATGCTGGTTGTTGTTTCTGATCCGCTGGCCCGGGGCAGGTCTGATGCCCCTTGGGTGGGGGCCTGGGAACTGGTGAAGGAGGCCATTGGGCCTTTCTTCTTCCTAGTACCTTTTTTCATTCTCTGTGGTTGCGTTCAACATGGGGAAGATCCGCAGTTGGCCGGGATATTACTGGCCCCTATCCTAGTTATAGGTCTGCCACGTGTCCTCTTGTGTCAGGGTTCGTACGTTATTCTGTTGCTTTATGGGATTCCTGCTTGATTGTGCAGTTTTTCCAATGAATGATCAACTTTGGATCATGGTCCTCCTATGGTGGCCTGTACAACTAGGGGAGCCACCTTGATGAGCCGGATGCCTATTATTTTGTGGGGCTTGGCCTTTGATGGGGGGTTCATGTCGCTGAGCTGTGCATCTGGCGTGATGATTAACTTTCAGGTGTCACCTCACCCACTTGTATATATTGTGGAGCCTCAAAGGAACTTCTTAGCAGATTTTGGTACTGTCCTGTGTCGATCCAAGGACCTCACGTTGAATTTCTGTGGTCTTGCATACGGTGGGGAGACAGGGGCAGCCTGAGTGTCTAGGAGCTTTGTTTTATAGACTATATGTAGCTGCAGTGGAGTTGCTTGCTGTTGTGTGTTTCCTGGAGTCTTTCCTTGTTGTGGCCCCGGTTAGGGGGTTCCGCCGGTGCAACTCGTGTGTTGCTGCAGTTTTGCGTTATGTTTCTGGCCCCGTAATCTTCTCTGTGTTTTTTTCTATGGAGCACTCTTGATAAAAGTGGCAGGCGGCACGTAGTATGCAGAGGTAGGGGAGCACTCCGGGCCTCCGAGACTTGTCCCCGGGAGTGTGCGGTAATCAGTATCCAAGGCGGGGGAGGGCCAGGTGGGAGTAGCGCAGGCAACAGGTATTGCCGTCGGTGCCCGGCTTTTCCGGTTTATATGGAGGCTACCACAGCCGAGTCCGGTGTCAAGTGTGGATATCTCCGCCCACGGCAGTGGGTTCCATGTCATTTCATCGCCTGGCTTTTCATCCCGAGGCTTTTTAACGTGCACATTCCATCGAATGTGCTCATCGTTTTTTCTTTTTTTTTGGGGGAGGGGTAAACCCACCAAACCCCCCTCCCACACTTATTTTTTGCCATTGCCCACCCGCCCAAACCCTTATCTGCCCTTTCCCACCCCCTCCTAAACAATTCAATGAGCACATTCAATGGAATGTGCACTTTGAAAAGCCTGGGGATGAAAAGGCAGGCGATGAAAGGACGTTGTACCCGGCAGTGGAGTTACCTTTCACGCTGCCGGTCCAGCGCAGTTCTCTTTTGCCTCTCCCGCTTGGCACTTTGTCGAAGTGAGTCTTCCCCCTTATGGGCCGCTGCAGTGCGGGCCTCTAGCTGGGGTGCCTCCGTCTTTCCAGGATGTCTGGGTCAACTTCTGAGCACATCGAGCACCGCAGGATTTGTGTTCTATCTTTTCTCTCCCTATATTGTGTTTAGCAAGTCTGGTTTTCATCCGCTACTGCTGTGGGCTAGTAACTACCTTACGACACTTGAATCAGGAAGATGTATGGCACTTCTGAGGATTTCCAATGTTCAGGATGTTGCCTAACACAGAGCTTCTCGTCTAAACAGCCATACTCTCCGCTGTTCAACAGCGCCCCTTGTCTCACATTTCGGACTCCACACACTATGTACACTAATTTCCACTATGTAGTTTGTGTTGTTCATGATTATAGGAAATTATGGAAGCAACGAGGATTGATAACTTTGACAGATTTGCCTATAAAGAATACTATATCTGTCTGTTCTTCTTGAATCTCAAATGCTACCTAGAGACATGTCTATGGAAAATCTATGCCTAACCAAACTTTCCATGATGAGATTACAAGAGGAAATGCTTTAGCAGACACAGCTGTTAACAGAACAGCTCTTCAACCTCGATTTGCCTCCTGAGAGGCTCATGCTTTAATGCAGGACAATTCCTCAGAAATAAAAAAATGATCTTGAAATGTGGCAAGGTGCCTTTTACATCCAATTAATGTTAGCTTTCTGTAGGCGGCCATTTAGTTGGACCAAAGGTGATATTACATGATTTTGCCTGTGTCCAGCATGAGGTGGCACATGTGCCAAAAGGGGGGGGGGAGGTCACTGCTGTCAAAAGAAATTGTTATGCGGAAATCTTTCCTACTATAGCGGAACAGCATTGCAAGCTATGCAATATATGGAAACAATATGTTGTTGGGAAAACAGAAAACAAAATCTGGACTGCAACCCGGAGGAGGAGGAGGCGGTGGGGGGCGGTTTGTAAATATGCATATTGATTTCATAAAGTTGGCTAAATATTTACAAACTAGAGGACATGCTTCTTCGGTGGACATTTTTTCAGGATGTGTAGAAGCATACTCTGAAGGATTGACATTTGGTGAGGATTTGTATTCCATAAAATGATGCTGGTAATCCATCTCAGAAAGGGTGATCTGCTAATCACACCCATTTTTCTTAAGATTGCATGCCAAAAGCATAGTAGACACATGTGCCCTACTGTATCAGTCTCCTGGCAAGTGAAGCACCTGCTCTCCAGCAGCACAGGGCTGGTTCAAAGGTCACATGTGCCTTTCGGCTAATTGCTTTGACGCAATGTCACTGCAGAGAGAGGCAGCACTTAACTTCTGAACCTATGCTCCAAAACATAAATATGGCCCTAGCCGTCTGTGGCAGGATAAACTCTAAGAAAAAGTCAGAACTGGCTTTGGGATGGTGACTAATATTGCACACAATTCTTACAGCAACATCAAACTGGTATACAAATGTCACTGCTGGGAGCCAGACCAGCTATGGAATGGCTGTGTGGATTCATGCATAGCCTGTCTGTCTCTACTTCAACAAGTGAGACAATAGACATGACGCTGTCTTCTTTTGAGCCTCTTGGAGAAAGAGCAACATCTCCCTTGAAACCCATAATCTCTCCCGAAGAGATTTGCTAAAAAGCATACTTTAAAGAGACACAGACACAACAAAGGCCAGTCTCCCACCAGGGAATTGCATAGCAAAGTGCCTTTGAAGCTGCAGGTTTGAGAAGGTGGAAGGGTTAGACTAGTCAGAGAAAGCATATGGGAATTGAGGAGGTTTTACCATATTGCTTTTCTTTGGGGCTCTCGTTCCTTCCTGTACCATCCACTTCCTGTGGAACAAGGCAACCTGGGTGTGATGCAAGAAAGTACATGCCCCCTGTCCCAGTGACAGGGATTGGACCACTTATAACAGGTTCTATCCATTCCCCTGTGCCCTTTTATAAGGAAGGGGTCCCCCACTCCTTCATTGATACATTTTAGACTTCCTACAAGATAAGAAGACATTGTTGGACTCTTTTGGGAATGCAGCCCATTACAAAGCCCTCTGTCAGAGGTGACCATAGGTGCATCCAAGTAAAAGGAACATTTTGGGTGACTGCTGTTTGGACCAAGGCCTGCCTCTCAGTCAGCTCCAATGGAACCATGCTCCTCACTGGAGTCGAAGAAAGCCCTGCAGGTACTGGTCAAGCTCCATGGAATGGTAGTGAAGAGTAAAAAGGACTCACCTTATTCTCTAGCACCCCAGCACCTCGAGAAGCCCAAAGCATGTGTACTCTTGTTATTCACCACTTCAAACTATTTTGAAAATGAGTCAGCATATTTGAAGCTTTCGCACCACACAGGAACTACATTGCTGACTTTCACACTCTTGATGAACTTCAAAACGCTGCTTGCACCCAACAAACTGGGTCGGCTCAGCATAGTACCACCCATGCTTATCATAGCTTTGGCTCAAGCAGGCTCACTGCTATGGAAGCCTTTGAACCTGGAAGCCTTTGTGTCTTTGAACCATCAGGACCTTCACATTAATCCTTGACTCAAAAAAGCTAGTAGCATTGTGTTGCTTGCAGACTACACCCAGGGGTACCCATCCAAATATCCTGACCGTCAAACTGACCATGGTGGACTCTTCGAACTGCACAACTCAAACACAGCATCGAACCACAGAAAGCTACACTTTGAACCTGATCATCGCTGACTCACTGTTGGATCAACGTGACTCACTGCACTCTAACCCAGTTTGACCTGCAAGAACAGCACTGAGAAGTATTGGGTTTTGGTTAGTGTTTTTTCGAGATAGTTGATAACATAATGATTGGAAATTCTTTTATTTTGGAATCTTTGTACTATTGTTGTTTGGGTTGCCACTGTCATCACAGTTGCAGCCCTCTTAAGAGTATAGCCTACACTCGTCCCACGTTACCACAAAAGGCCAAAAAGGGATATCTCTTGACGGTGCCTATTTCACCTTTATGATTGCGACACTGTTGGTTTGTAGTGGTGTGAGGATGAGTAGGAGATTTAGCACTGATTTTTCTTGTACTCCTGCAGACATGACTGGTCACCGGTATTAAGTGCTCTATAAAAGATTCATAAATTAATTAAGGGAACTTTCCTGCTCAACAGAGATTATGGGCCACTCGCATTTGAAAAATCGTAAGCCCATGCAATTGTCCTTGTTAGTTGGCATCCTTGTAGTCTTCTGACCATAAGGGCAAAAGGGAAATCCGAAGTCTGCATTTGATGAAGATGGAACTGTGCCCACATGGCTGGTCATGCTACCTGTTCTCTTTCCAGATGGAAAACAATAGAAAAGCACTAGCACGCCAAAGATAAAGATGATGTTGGGTGTTGACTCCAAGTGCAGGAAAATACATCATGATTTTATGACACAATCACTGTTACAGTACTCCCGAATCAATAACTAATGATGTGAAGTCCACGTAATTCTCTATCGTGTATCCCATTATAGTATGCACAATGTTCAGAGATGCACTCTTACTCAAGTGATTTAATAGATGAATGAATAATTAAGAATAAATGGAAAAACATAGAAACTTATATCTGCCATTAACTGGCCTGGAGTCCATACCAGTTTTCATTAATACAACCTCTGAACTTTAATTCTTGTGTCAGAGTTTCAATTCTGGGGAGCACCGTGATGGGCAGTCATTTAAGAAACCCATCAGACTGTAAAAAAAGGCTGCTAGCATTTATTGTTTTCAAGCATGTGCTATACATTCTCACAGCTCATAAAGCAGGACCATCTTATGCAACCATTAGGCACCCCTGCCATACAGGGACAATTTCAAAGAGACACTTCAGGGGGATCCATATGAAACATTCAATGTGCAAGTTTGTGCTCAGGCAATCTAATATACTATACATATGTCATCCCTGTGAGTACAATTGATCTCGGAAAGAAAATCCAGAGGCTACAATTTCAAAAATATAGTATCCAGAATTTTATTATACTAGATACATTTATTAGTTTTGTGAATTAAATCATGATTTAATCAGCACTCAGGCAATAATTTTACATAGCAGGAAAAAGAATTTAAAAATCACAAAAAAATTCATCTAATACATACTATACCCTCATCCAACCATTCATACACACTCATTCTTCATACATCAATCCACTCATACCAAACATCAATAGGTACAAGATAAAAATACAAGGTAAAAAACTATTACAACTGTATACCAAACAATTCATCAACAAGTCAATTATTATACATAAGGTTTTGTGCAAAACAGAACATATGGCCACAAAGAATCTTATAAGTGGTCAGCAAATTGAGGTGGGCCCCAAAGATCTTCAGAAACGGCCTCATCCCTAATTTTCTCTACCGGTTTCGACGTTTTAACATTATTTTGGTTACGTCTTCATCAGGAGATAACAAAATAACTTTCTAAAAAGAAAGGAAAACAACATATCATTGGTTTCCTATAGAAATGGTGTAGGTACCTTAAAACTATCTGTATATAAAACATAATTTCACAACAATCACGATATTAGGATGAAAACCTGCTCCCACCCCAGATCTGTGTATCTGGAGCGGACCAAGGGTGTCAGACGGGAAGTGCTGCCGTCAGAGAATTGGTGTCTCAGGGCAAAAATGGCAGTAGATCATGACATGCAAAGTTTACTGAATTTAAACATTATGTTGGCATGATTGGAGGCTCATGGTTGCAGAAGTCAAATATATCATTAGTGATGTAATAGGCATGATTGAGAGCTCACAATTGCCATGGGCCTTACATATTACTATGAATGGAAAAAACATTTTTTAGGCTAAAAACTAACCTTTGCACAGGCAGTAAGAAGCACACCGTCGCTTCTAATATAATGGATTGGAATCGCCGTCATAGAACTTGGCAGCGTCCAGATAGGAGTTTCCTGCGTGGCGGATTATTAAACTTGGAACTTCAATCTGTAATGAAATATCATGCTATTAGGAAACTCTTCCCTAACTAAGAGGGCAAAGTGACCCAATTATCTATGATTGGTCTTACCCAAGTAGTCCAGGTATTGAAGAGGTACAAGATGAAGATGAAGATGAGATAGGACAGAAATGTTGATTAGGCTTTCTCTTTTCATTTAGAGACGGGATACAACTAGGGGCCATTGTGATTGAATCATTGGGACTGACAAACTTTGTTCCAAAGAGAGTCATTACTTCATCGTGTAGCAAAGGTTAGTTTTTAGCCTGATAAATTTGACTTCTGCAAACATGAGCCTCCAATCATGCCAACATAATGTTTAAATTCAGTAAACTGTGCATGTCATGATCTACTGCCATTTTTGCCCTGAGACACCAATTCTCTGACGGCAGCACTGCCCGTCTGACACCCTTGGTCCGCTCCAGATACACGGATCTGGGTTGGGAGAAGGTTTTCATCCTAATATCGTGATTGTTGTGAAATGATGTTTTATATACAGATAGTTTTAAGGTACCTACACCATTTCTATAGGAAACTAATGATATGTTGTTTTCCTTTCTTTTTAGAAAGTTATTTTGTTATCTCCTGATGAAGACTTAACCAAAATAATGTTAAGACGTCGAAACCGGTAGAGAAAATTAGGGATGAGGCCGTTTCTGAAGATCTTTGGGGCCCACCTCAATTCGTTGACCACTTATAAGATTCTTTGTGGCCATATGTTCTGTTTTGCACAAGCCTTTGTGTATAATAATTGACTTGTTGATGAATTGTTTGGTATAAAGTTGTAATAGTTTTTTACCTTGTATTTTTATCTGGTACCTATTGATGTTTGGTATGAGTGGATTAATGTATGAAGAATGAGTGTGTATGGGTTGGATTAGGGTATAGTATGTATTGGATGACATTTTTTGTGATTTTTAAAACATCTTTTTCCTGCTATGTAAAATTTTTGCCTGAGTGCTGATTAAATCATGATTTAATTCACAAAGCTAATAAATGTATCTAGTATAATAAAATTCTGGATACTATATTTTTGAAATTGTAGCCTCTGGATTTTCTTTCCGAGATCAATTGTGTTATTAATACCCTAATCTAGAGTGTGGGGTTTCCTGTGTCTTTCAGTAAACATATCCCTGTGAGTACATACAATTGAACAAACACATAAAAGCTGTGTGCATATAACAAAATATTGTGAACCCAAATTACCAAATTACAAATATCAAACATGATTTTGAAAGTCTTTTTAAATATTAGAAGTTAATACAAGAAGGTTTTAAAAAGCCACCATTTTATAGGTTTGTAGTTTGGTCATAATACATGAGGACTAATTCATCATAAACCAAAAGGTCTGGTTAGAGGATATTCCAAAAGAATAATATATCTGCAGGTATTCTAAATGTCTATTTGTCTTTCCATACATCAAAGCCTCCTTATATTATTTAATTATTTAAAACTGCACAAAGAAATTCGTCATACATGTATTGAAGAACTTTTCAATACCAAAGCCTTGCTTTTCTTCCAACACAAGCCTGGAAATGTACACTCCATTCACTATGATGTAATAATTTACTTGAGAGAGATGTAAATGTGTTCACAGTGGAAAGTAACATTTCCCCCCACTCGGATACTTTTGACATTTAAAATGACTCCGCTCTTGGAGAGTTGTACTTGTACACATACAAAGCAGGGCGCAAATTCTGCCTCATATTTGTACATTTTAACCTGTGCTCCTTCCATTTGGCTATCAAAGGTGGAATGATAACATGGTGCACACTTGATGGAGAAGAGATGCTGCACTGCAGTCAAATTCTGAATTGATGTTGCCAGTAGAGAGGAGCCTTACACTCAGTAAGGGATGCATAGGGAAATCCTGCACTTGGTTATCTGAGGATAATGTACATTCATCGGGAGTTAACACCTCATGAGAGTGTAAACCTCTGTGGTGAGGTGTGGGGACTTAGAGAGTCAGGGATACACATTGGCATTAGTGGTTGGAGTAGGAAGAGAAACACACTGCAGTAAATATGGCTGTCAGACTTGGACGGCTAATAATATTTCCTCATGTGTTGAAACAATGATATCCTAGAGAGTTGATAGCTATGCTATATCATACTGCCAGAAATGGAAGGCTGCTAGTAAAAATGCCTTTGCTACATTCCTTTTTGGTGTTGGCGCAATTGGTGGTGCAAAGCGCCACCATAAGGCCAAAACTACAGCTACAGGTAAGAGGAGTGAGAGAAGATGGCTTTGAGAGAAGGGAATTTGGTTGTTATAGTAACCAGAAATGCAAGTGGCCTGAAATGGCCAAATCCCCAAGCTCTTATTTCTGTATCCTGGTGCTTTGTAAACCAATGAGTAGGGGTGTGATTGCCTATGAGCCAATTAAACCCTAAGGTGGGAAAGGGTGCTGGCCGTAAACACTGACTTACCTGGTAGACGCAGCAACCATACAATGCATAGATTTACCATACATGTCAGTCTCTGCACCGTCTTTCTCTCTCTCTCTGTGCTGTCACTCTCTGCGCTACTACTCGCTATACGTGCTGCCTCTCTATCTGTCCCTCTCTGTGTTGTCACTCCTCACTCTTTGTGCTGTCACTTTTTCTCACTCACTGTGATGTCTCTCTCTGCTGTCTCTCTCTGCACTGCCACTCTCCCTAAGCCCTGCCATTATTTCTCTGTCCTGTCTCTCTGTGTTGTCTCACTCTTTGCAATGTCTCTCTCTGCGCTGCCTCTCCCTCTCTGGGCTGTCTTTCCCTCTCTGTGCTGTCAGTAACTCCCTCTCTGTGCTGTGACTCTCCCTCTCTGTGCTGTGACTCTCTCTCCTCTGTCACTCTCTGCGCCGCCACTCTCCCTCTCTGTGCCGTCACTCTCTCCTCTGTCACTCTCTGCGCCATCACTCTTCCTCTCTGTGCTGTGACTCTCTCTCCTCTGTCACTCTCTGCGTGTCACTCTCCCTCTCTGTGCTGTCACTCTCTCTCTGCGCTGCCTCTCACTGCACTGTCTCTCTCTCTCTGCGCTGTCTCTATCTCTCTGGGCTGTCTCTCTTTGTTGTCACTATCTCTGTCTGTGCTGGTACTCTCTCACTGTGCTGTCACACTCTCCCTCTCTGTGCTGTCACTCTCTCTCTCTGCGCTGTCTCTCCGTGTTGTCACTATATCTCTGTGTGCTGGTACTCTCTCTCGCTCTCTGTGCTGTCACACTCTCGCTCTCTGAGCTGTCACTCTATCTTTTCACCTTTCTTCCTTATGCACTTCCTCTCCCTCTCACCATGGCACCCTTGAAAATGTCTTCTCTCTCACCCTTATTCTTTATTCAACTTGTACCTTTGGTCATAGCCCTTTTATTCTCATCCTTGCTCTCATCATCCCTTTTTCTCTTACCCTCCCAATCCCACCCTTTCTCGTTCATGTTTCCTCTTTCTCATCATTGACGGCACTGTCTCTCAATGGCTCCCTCCTGTGCTCTATTACCGTTCTCATTCTCTTATGCACATGCATCCCTTCTTGCATCCGCCATTCCAATATTACACTCCGCTCCTTTTTACCCTGGTGCCCATAAATATAGAATGCAAAGAACGGCAGTAAACGCCAAAACGGGTGGCTTTGCCAATGCTTGTTAGATTGTGCTATTAGGTGTCGCTTGTGACACATATAAACCAAAACTATGACATTGGAGTACATATAGGGAGGAATGGAATATGAGAGGGACACACGGCCTGTAGATGTTGTTTGGTTATGTGCGAACCCATTAACTGCCCTTGACCATGCTAATCCCTATGGCCATTCCCACCCAGTTTATTGTCCTCCCCACCCAACCCATCTCTTTTATGGGAACCCTTTGAGGTCGCTTTTTTCCAGCCATACCATAAACTTTGCACTCAAGTGCCTGCCAGTGTTTTTTCAAAGCAGTCTTCTAAGAGTTAATGACTCAAGTGGAGTTCTAAACCAGCTACTGGTGTAATACAAATGTCTTACCAGGTCTTCCCTCAGCCACTTGATTTATAAGCACTTGTGCATGTCCTTTACTGAAGTCGTGTTAAAACAAGCATTGGTAAAGCCAACGGTTTTGGCTTGTATATATGTATTGGCATTTGCCAGGCACTGATATTAGATGCCCAAGTGCTCACACCATTTTGCACCTGCTACCATAAATGGCCAGTTAATACTGCTACGGCTGTGCCTGGCAAGTGTCTTTATGCCTACAGAAAAGCCCAAAATGTTGTCATTGCTAATGCTTATTAAGCTTTACAGGTGTGGTGAGGGTAAGGGCCAGGGGCAGAGCTAAGGGGTTGCATAGGGGTTGTTTGTCCCTCCTGGCTCACCTCTGGTGCCCTGTGCACCCTGGCACTCAGTCAGGACTGGCACAGATTGAGCACCATCCCTGATAATAAATAAAACTGCGAGTTGCATGCCGATGAGTGCAGCACAGCACGTCATTATCAGGGTGCCAGCACGTCATTATCAGAGTGCCAGCCCTGATATATATATTTGTTTAAAACCCGTGAATGGCAGGCCAACGTATGAAACAATACACCACTTATAAGGTTGCCGTGGCAACCACGTTGGTGTTGCTGCACATGTGGCACACCCCAGAATTTCCAGGGCATGCCGCGCACCCACATTTGTTGTGTGTGCTGCCTGGACCTGCGCAGTGCCCCATCACCGCTGAAGAAAAGACCTAACTAAGGTAAGAGTATGTATGTATGTGTTTGAATGCAATGCATTGTATTCATGAATGACTAGTTGAGTGAGTCTGCAGCTGTGCGATTATTTATGCATCTGTATGCACAAGTGTGTGTGTGTGTGTGTGTGTATTTGTGTGTGTGTGTATGTGTGTTATGTGGTGAACCTGAAGAGGGACACAGACAAAAAGGGCTCATGTTAGAAATAGGTTTATTCAACAACATCGCTATGAGGGAAGTTCTCTGCCTTCTAACAAATAAGAAAGAGCGCAGTCCAAAGCCCTAATTACTAACTGGCCCCTAGCACTTTAGAAAAACCTAACTAAAAAGAAAGGAGGCATGCACAACAGCCTCAGAATGGGCTTCTGTCTGGCCCTCAGAGGACTTTTTCTCAGTCTCAAGTTCTGTTATAATGTTTCTATACAGTGTCCAGTCCTGGGCTGAAGTTAGTAGGTTAAAATGTCTTTTATACATATCTTGCGTCCCCCCTCTCTCGGAAAAGACAAATGATTTTTTCTTTTATATCATTCGTTCTTTACCACTGTTTAAATCGCTCCAGGATCATTTGGGCTTTTATCAGTAGTAACTGTCCTTCTAGGATTACTGTATATGTACTTTTCGTTGTATCCCACCTCTGTGGCACTGGGACTCCCTAAAGTCCTATGGCTTTTGTGTAGGATTATTGGTTCTTTTTCTAATTGCTTGAACACACTGGTTGGCTTCCCCTGACCGGATAGGATGCACACATATTCCTTTCACTTTTCGGCGCACAGGGCGTCTGTCCATACAATTCTCTCACTTTCTGATACTTTAGACCGCTTTCCCAGCCTTCATTGGCATGGTTCGTTTTCCTTTCACTCTCTTTGCTTTAGGTCACATGCCTGTTCCATTTGTTTGTGCTTTCACGCTCACACTGATTTCTCCAGCCTTAATATGCACCAGTCACACTGTTCTCGTTCCAGATTACCTCGGTCTTGTGCTCGTTCCAGTTTCCCAGCATCTTGTACCAGGAACGACTTTGTTAGTATGACCCCACAGCTTATCGCCATTGCTGGCATCTTCATGGTGGGAGCGTTTGCCTCCCTGTTCGTGTTCACCTCACTAGTACTGGCACTCGCTGTGTGGAGCTTGAGGACTTGGGCTCCTTGCTTACTTCTGGTTTTGGTGTCTGTTGCTGGGTGCCTGTATCACCACTGAACTTTAGTGGTTGCTCCACCAGGAAAGATCATTTTCTCCCCATCTTGGCTCCTTGCCTGACTAGAGGCTGTTGCTTGGTCAGCGTACCCACAACCTCCAGCTAGCCGCTCTTTGGTCCCGCTCCGCTACCGCTGGCTGAGTAGCTGCGCATAGCTCTGCCCCTTCAGGAGAGGCTTGCCTATGCTTACCGAGGACTCTACTCCCTCTGTCGGAATCGCACACAGCTTCCCTGTCTCTATTCTTTTACGGTCCTAATTCGCAGTTCGCAGTACGTACCTCATCCAAATCAGAAATAGTGTGTTCTTCGTTTACGGCAGCCTTATCTGAAGCCAACAAAGTGAAAGGAGAATTGCTGGGATGTGTAATATGAGAACACACAGTTCTTACCAGCCCCATATAGGCGGACAACGTAGTCCATTCAAGGAGGTTCTCCATGGACTGTTAGTCCTTGTCCACGAAAGAGAAGCCACTCCTAGTGAGGCACACTTGTCCACATCCCTAGGGAGGCTCTTGCAGAGCGGCTCACCTCCCAAACCTCAGAGGGGGTGGCTCCCCTCTGGGGAGAAGTGACAAATTGTCCAGATTCGTTATAGTATGTGTATGTTTCAACTTTGCCATGGACTTACAGTGACCAACCAAATAATGTGTATGCTTGGTCACAGTAAATCCCCAGCAGAGACTGCTGGCATAGATAAGTTGTGTGTGAGCAGCTTCATGCATTTGATTTACAGTGACCATTACTGGCATAGAAAGATTGTACTATCTATATTAGTAATGGCCACTATAAATCATATGCATGAAGCATTTCAGCATTCATGCATGTGAACTAAAGTGACCATTGCTGGCATGCATAGGTTGTCCTATCTGTGGCAGTAATGGTCACTTTAAATCACATACATTAAGCTGTTACCACAACCTACCCATGCTAGCCATGGTCATTGTAAATTATATACATGAAGTGCTTCATTCATGTGATTTAAAGTGACTGTTACTTGCATAGATGGGTTGTGGTAGCAGCCTCATGCATGTGATTCAAAGTGACCATTAATGGTATAAATAGGTTGCCTTATCTATGCCGGTAATGGTCCCTTTAAATGATATGCATGAAGCACTATAGCCTTCATGCATGTGATTAGAAAAGTGACCACTAGAAGCATAGAAAGATTAAATTCAATGCAAGAAGTGCTTTAGCCTTCATGTATGTGAATTAAAGCGATCATTACTGGCGAAGATAGGTTGTGCTAGGAGTTTCATGCATGTGATATTAAAGGGACCATTATCGGCATAGATAGAACAACTTATCTATGCCAGTAATGTCCACTTTAAATCACATGCATGATGCTGCTGCTGCCACAACCTATCTATGCCAGCAATGGTCACTTTAAAACATACACATGAAGCGCCTCAGCCTTCATGCATGTGATTTAAAGTGAACATTAATAGCATAGGTAGGTTGTCCTATCTGTGCGAGTAATTTATTTTTATTTATTTTTTGGCGTCTTATGGTTTAACAATTGAAAACCTTAAGCCATTACAAAATAACATCCATGTAGTTAAAATCCGAAATCTAAGAAAAGGGATACAGTTCATTGGCTTTCTTACAACATTTCTAAAACAGTTTTATTTCCACCCCTTTTGTAGGTTTAATTCTCAGTGTACTCATTTCCTTTCTCTTCTGGGCTCTTCATATCTCACAAATCTTCGATTTTCTTGAAGATCATTGTTAACAGTCTGACCAAGGCCAAGCCGATGGATGTTTTTTCTCCTTCGGTGAAAACATGCCACCATACTTAAATTTCTCTGTTAACAGTGCTTTTTGCAATCTTACCCAAAAAAAAGTTTTGTTCGTCAGTTAAACCCTTACATTCCAGTGTCAAGTGTTTCAATGTTTCTACCGACTTTGGGTTTAGACATACTCTACATCTGTTTGTGCCACCTGTCTTCTATATCAAACTTCTCTCGAGGGCAGGATGTTCAGATGAAATCGCATCAATTGCGATCTCCAGTAGCAGTTTGGAAATAGTTTCAGATAGCCTGGTATTGTGTTTAATTTTTTTGGTGCCGCCCAAAATTCGTCATAACTTTTTTATTTCCACAGGTCTTCTTGCATCTGCGTCCAGTCTTTTTCGTAGAGTTTTTTGTTTTGTTTTGCATGGATTGTTTAGAAGGTCATCTTTTGTCTTGTTTCGATCCTCGAAGATTGCTTCAACCTTTTTCCGACATTTTTGAAGCGGCTAGCCTTTGATATCACTCATGGCCTTATTAATGGCCTCAAAGCCACCCGACAATGGTTGCGCGTAGCATTTCCGGTAGAATTAAATAATCTTGTAATCCACTACCGCTTTTAGTAACGTCAGAGTGAGCTCTTTTCTTATCGCTTGAATTGGCAGTGATGTTAGCAGTTGTAAAACCGTCCGCCAGAATATTCCTTCTAAAATAGGTCAGTTTTTATCTGACAGACCAAAAGATGTTTCTGCTCCGTGAAATAGTATTGAGGTTACTTTCATTCGATAGAACTTTATCAGTGGGATTAGGGTAAATCTCTGTAGTAGAATCTTCCCTTGGACAGCCAGGTTTTTTGCTCTCCTTTTCAGTAGGACGATTCTTGGTGCCTCACATTTACTGTTGTTTACGCAGACTCCTAAATACGTGATAGAATTTACCTCCAGGATTTTCTTTCCTTTCAAAACCCAGTCAAACCTGTTCTTCTTGTTGTTATTAGATGTTGACAAACTGAGTATACGTGATTCATCGGGGTTAATCGATAGATCGTTAGCGTCGACCTACGCCTGTAATGCTTCTAACTGACGCTGCAGTCTTATTGGCGTCTGGTCCATTAGGACTATGTCATCTGCATACAGGAGCCTCCCAATCGGTATTCTGGCCAATTTTGGAGGAAATACTCATGTTTGTTCAAATGCTTTGTCGATGTCCGATACATAAAGGTTGTACAGTTCTGGCGCTAGTGGGCATCCTTGTTTCAGACCCCTACTAGTACGTATCTGGTTAGATGTTAAACTTGTTTTGTCCAGTCTTACTCGAAGGGTCGTGTTAGTGTTTAAATCTTTGATGTTTTCCAGGACTGCCCATGGGCAGCACCATTTTGATAACTTGTCCCATCGTTCTTCTCGACTAACAGTGTCAAATGCCTTTGATAGGTCGACAAAGGCAACAAATACTTTCTTGTCTTTGGTTCTCCCAATTCTTGCCATAAGTAAGTTTATCAGAAGAAAGTTGAGTGAAGTCCCTCTCCTCCTCACAAAACCCGATTACCAGGGGTCTCATCTTCCCACCGAAACGCTCCATGTGGTCAAGGCTTTCAGTAGGATTCTCGTGTAGATCTTGTCCAGTCCAACACATCAAGAAGGGCTATATGACAGTAATTGTTTGGGTCCATCCTAAGCCCTTTCTTGAAAACTGGGACAGTAATGGTCACTTCAAACCACATGCCTGGAGCTGCCGACACAACCTATCTATGCTAGTTATGGTCACTTTAAATCACATACATGAAGTGCTTCAGGGATGTGATTTAAAATGACCTTACTGGTACAGATAGGTTGCAGGAGCAACCTCATGAAAATAATATAAAGGGCTCCTATGTAGTGCACTGTTGGTGACTTGGCATTTCCTGGATTTTGTCGTGTTACCATAGAGAACCAAATGTACATTTTATGGCTTTTTACCCCTTTTTGTTGTCAAACATTGTGCAACAAAATGCATTATTTTAGCACAATATTTAAAAGAAAGTCTCCACTTTTATTGTTCTGGGCTCTCTCACTACACTCGCTTGCTTGCACTAATTTAAGGATTTATTTAGGCCCCCTCCTCTCAAAATATTCACCAGACATGACTGCCCATGAATCACGAAATGTACCAGATATTTATTGTTTCTGTAGAGAAACAATTATATATTTCATGGCTTTTCATCCTATTTTTCTTTAAACATTGCTGCAAAATGTATCATTTCAGCACATTCATTTTAAAAACTTTCTTTGGGGGAATACCCCCTGGAGCCCTCTTTAATTCTTTAAGGTTCTCTCGCTATGCTTGGTCACTGATGCTAATTAGAGGACAAATGTAGGTACCTTCACTGAAAACATTCACCACTCCCATGAGCACTCGGCCATGAATTGTTTAGAATCGTTGTGCCTCTTCAGGAGCTATCTGCCCCCGTCACCAAAAGCTGCATCCACATGCTGGTAACGGCATTGATTGGGAGGGATTAGTGGGGCATAGGGGAACATCTCTGTTATAAAAAAAGAGTAGGATAACCACCGCCAACAATTTCACTGCCAGAATTTTATTGACCTAGAACCCTTCATACCATGGGATATGATGCTTTATTTTGTTTTATGATGCTGATTCGATCTGTATAGGTTGAGGGCAGCACAAACTTATTTCAGAGCATTTTCCTCCAATAACTTATTCATGGAGTGTTTCCAACTGAGTAACCTTTAACAAGAGAAGTAATTTCATAGGGTGCTTTTTACATATAGTGCTAGGATAGTAGATTGGAGTGAAGGGTTGTGGTTAAGGGGTAGGGTACGGTACGGTGGATGAGTCAGTGTCAAGGGTCTGGGATGAAAGGGCTAGGTGTAAGTGGTTATCAGTGAAGCGTAGTGATCAAAGTGGTGAATGATACTATGTGAGGAGCTTGAAGTGACGGGTTAGGGGTTTGAGGGTTTGAGGCAACCAGTTAGGGGACAATGTGTTAAAAGGATCATATTGAGAAAAAATGATGAATTCAATATTTAGCAGCTTGATGAAAATGCACTCACTGAAAATGTCACTCAAGTAAAAAAAAGCAAGAGGGAAGTAACATAGATCTGTAAGGTGGTGGGAGGATAATCAACAAAGATACTTCTATCTTCACCCCGAAACTCTATTTTTCTTGCTCATTCACTCGACCCAAAGACAGGGGGCGTTCCAGATTCATTCGATAGTAGTATGATAACTCTACACCGGCCTCACTTGGTTGTTTGATCTCATTGGTGGGATATATTTATGCCCCTCCAGTGAAAAATATCACCAGCCAACACTGGGAGCAGCCTTCAAGACTGCCACATGCTAATGTATGTTCATTGATATCTGCATACCGCTCCCTGACATTTGTTATGGCTTCAAAGTGCTGTAGGTAAATGGCCCTTCGGCGAGATAAGAAGCATTGCTTAGCATGCAAATAGTATGTTGCAATTAAATCAACTGTTCGATAATTAGCATAGAAGACTAGTGAAGAGCCATTGTTGAAGCCAAAGTGTGAAGAGGGTTGAGGTGCGGTGTGAACGGTTATGTCAGACTATGTGACAGCTGGACCGAATTTGTCCTGGGACTTAGCCTTTTTCTATGGGCCACAGTGCTATATGTGGAAAGGGAGATACTAAATCAGTTTATAAATCATAAGGGCAACTGTCTACAGTTAAGGGTGCTGCTATAACTTACATGCAGAACACAAGCACAATGAATGAAATGCAGTAACATGCAAATGACATCCACAATTATGGTCATCCTGTGTCTGTCTGGGTCTGAGCCTTATTTTTTAACACATTCCAGCTCTACTCAGACACATATATTAGCTCTTGTAGTAATCATGCACATACAGTTAGACAACTCACATTGTATGTGGAAGGTGAAGCTCCAGGAGTAAGACAACATCTGGCCTATCATATGCACCACTCGAGTGAGGGTACTAGCATGCATTGACAGACTGCCAACCTTCTTTCATGTTATGGCAGTATGCTTTAGACTGTTATCATGGGCTGTATGCCATCGGAAGGCCACCTCACAAGTATGAGAAACAGGGATGGAAGCTTTCAGGACCCAAGCCAACAAAGCGCCGAAAAATCAGCACTGAGGAGGTCCCTCATCCTGTCCACTAGCCATCCAAAGTGGAGAGAACAGTTATGAAATATAAGTAAATGTGCCCCAAGACAGACTCACAGACTCACAGACAAGAGAAATGATGGCCCTGGTAGCTCGTACACCAGGAAAGCCTTTTAAAAGCACCATTTGTGAGGGGTTGTATGTCAGAAATGTGAATTTGCCATTTTTGCAAATCCTTCAAAAGTGAGCATAACACATTTCTTTGGTTTACCGGTTTATGTTATGGTTACTACAAGTATGCAGTAGTCTCTCTCATAACCCCTAGGCTTGTGCTTTTGTGTTTGGCTCATAAAATATGCAGCCAGTGCCTTAAGTGGCCTGCAGACTCGAGCCGGGGCTCTCGGGGGGCGTGGCCTTGCAGGGTCTTGGCACCTCAATTAAGAGGCAACACTTCTCTCACCTAAATGATGCCTGTGGGGCCACGCCCCCGAAAGAGCCCAGCTCGTTTTTGCAAAAGGGCCGGGGGGTGTGGCATAACTGCCAGAATTCAGGTCAGATAAGTGTTGTCTTGGCTTTTAATTGCGGCACCCCTTTCACGAGAGATGGGGGGTTCATACCATGTCACCTGGGGTGCAGGGTGATGATTCCTGCATCTTTAATTAAAAGGGTATCTGGCAGCAGGGCCATCCTAACACTTTCTGGGGTCCGGGGCACTGGCAGCCCTGGGACCCCCCTCCAAAACCCATGTCCTACTCCCACCCCCCTCGAAAACCATGTCGCCCGTTCTCCCCTGGAACCCATGCCCCTCCCAATTTGAAAAAGTGAACGGATTACAGACTTCGAGTCAAATTCAACAGATAATCATCTATGCGTAAAAATGTATGATCAAGTTGTTAGGATGCTATATTAAGGACATTTTCAATTAGTTTTTTTCGAAGAATATATTGTGACATGACCACAGATGTCCACCAGTGGAACACTAAGTCCCTCAGTACAATATTCTGCTGCCACCAGCCTTGTACATTTCCTCTGAATGATGGGTGGCAACGCCTGGCCCTCCTTGTATGTTGTGGAGATGACTATACAAACGCTGCGACTCGAAGATTCTAATGTCAGTTTACACCGTCCCTTTTACTTGAAAAAAGTGACAAACAAGTTGTCACATGATGTGACGGATGCATGTCTCTTTACATAATCTAACACCGTCTTCAGTACATTTAAGAGAAAGAGTACCCTCTCGTCTGGCTTGGGACCCATCTGCCGACCCCAATGGTGACAAAAAACACATCCTGATCTAGGTGGAACATGGAACAAATATTGGTTAGGAAACCGGACCTTGCCTCATCAGCAGTGCCTCCAGCATGATTCTCAGATAAGGTTTTACTGAGGTTTGAGGTTTACTCAGAGGGCATTTTCGGCACAAGTGGAATATAATTCACACCATTCTGCTATCCGTAGAACATTCATGAGATTTCCATTAGTCATGCATTGAATATCTACAGATTGGCAGTTTCTTGGGTATTTATTTAAAGTCAATAAGTGACCCCAGTGGCACCAGTAGAGAGGTCGCTGAAGGACATTAGTGGGCCCAAAAGGTTCAACAAAGGTATTTAGGTGCAAGTGTTAACACTTAAATTGGCCATTAATGGCCCATACATGACCCAACACAAACAGCGAGGAAAGGTTGATCTGAGAAATATTTATTGAGCTGTCCCCGACAATCACCATTGAAGAGGGGCAACACTGCGGCCCATTGATTGGACAACCCTGGGCAGCTTGGCTGCACTACAGTGTCCATCAGCAATGTAAGAGTGCACCACGCGGGGCACATCTCTGACTAGCCCCCTTGCAATACCTGCCACAAACAAAGAAATGCCCCCCAACTGGACAGAGATCAAAGATTAAAATGCTGCCAACACACCCAACTAGCGGAACGTCAACTGTCCTTTAAGTTAGCATCATTCAATGGAGCATTGCCCTACCAGGAATTAACACTCAACGGAATATGCATTAGCGAATCGATCACACTTTACCCCAAGTGACCGTCTCAATGCACATGAAATGTAATAAATACATTCTTCAGTGCCATTCATTCCATCACATGTAGAATGACCTGCGCGCCTCATGTGAGGGACCCTCTGGGCCTGCATGGGATGCAGTCATTGTTTTCCTATCTGGGGCCAGTTATCGCATTTCCAGTTCTTTCCAGCTGCTCCTTTACAGTGTAATATGAAATTAGCATGTGCTTTGTAAGCAGGGAATTATGAAAAGAACTGAAATTGTGTATAATTAGTTAGAATGGCAAAACCAATGGTGCATTATACGGCACATAATGTCATGGGGTTGTGTATTTATGGTTAGATGCAGGTGGTTTGTGCAGGGCACACTGGAACAAATGGGGGCTTTTCTTGTGTACATAGTGGAATAAATCAATGCAAGTATTTTCTACAATGAAAATTGGAGCAAATTGTGGAGTTTTGTAGAAGACAGATGAATAAATTCAGTGAGGATTGTGCCCTGAGAAGTCTTGTGTGTGCAGGCCAACAGTTACCAGAAAATGTCCAAGGTTCTTGCACTTCCTAAGGTAGCAGCAAGCAGGGCATATTTATTGGCATGCCACGGATGTAGCACACGCCGCGCCGGGGGCATTTCTATCTGGGAGAGATCCTGGTGTACACCGCGAACTTCCCAACACTTAAAAGACATTCTTAGGGGTTAGGCCACTGCCATAGAAAGGAATGAGTCCTGTTAATGTGAAACAGTCTTAGCTGTAAATTACATTTGTTATAAAGTGGAAACCTTTACATGACATTTCTTAAAGCGACCAAAGCGCATTCAATATTGAGGAACACGAAAAAGTGTTAGTAGTACCAACAGCAGAAAAAGAGGTTGGGGGTGACTGCGATTGTACAGAATTTTAAAATAAATGCAGGTGGCAGGACACACACACTTGGCCCTCTTGCACAACCACCATTAGTTTTGTCAGTGCAAGTGCTGTGCGCCAGGACAGCATGCACTAAGACTTGCTTCTCAAATCACCCTCATGTGTAGGGTCACAGTTACTCAGCTCCCTTCCTGCCTGGCTGTAAAGTCTGCGGAAAGCATGCTGGCTCTTGGGGTGCAGCATTATGCCAAGGGCATGTGACACAGTACCACACGCCCCTGACATAGTGCTCTGTTGGTCAGCCCCAAGAGCCACCGTCCGTGCCTTCCACAGACTTTACAGACAGATGCATGCCTCGCATCCGCAGGGTAAATCGCACGCTGGCACCTCTTTGCCCTTTGTACAGGGTTCCGCCTGAATCGAATCCTAGAGCAAGAAGCTTTGCTTGGCAGGGTGTATACCAAACTTGTCATCAAACAACCCCAGTGACCTCCTCCCGGCCACTGAGGAAAACATTATGCAGCAGCAGTACTATGTCTGAAAAGATACCATCGACTTACTTAACCGGCCAAACACCTGTAGCTAGAAGAAGATTAGCACCTCAAAAGTCTATTGCTGCTCATTGTGTGCAATTTGGATAGTTTGCTATGGTTGTATCTGTTTTTTTTATATTTGGTTTTTATTTATCTGGAGGTTTTGCTCTTCTAATGCCCTTATTGGCACATAGCTGTGATACTCATGAGCATATATCGCTGAGTGAATAGCACACGAGTTAAGCGCTATCCTCAGACAAGCGGGCACAACTTCATCCCTCAAAGGTTGATAAATTGTGCACCATTACATTGAGTGACAATAGTAGGCCTTATTACAGCTGTTAGAAAAGTGAAAGGAGTCAGGGATGGAACCTCTATATTGCAAGCTTTTTGTATTATACATCACGTGTCAAAAAACATTGCTATCACAAAGTTACTGCTCAGGGTCTTCACAGTTCATGCACGCAAAAAAGAAAATGAAGAGAGATTAAAATTTCTAAAACACCAATGAAAGATACGTGCTTTTTTGTTTTGGTTTTTCAACTGAAGATTACCTGAACGCTAAGTATGTGCATATTTTTGTGTTTCCCTATTCAGGTGCTTCTAAAGGACTTGTAGATAGCGCTATAAAATAGCCCAAAATAAATAATTGTAGGCTGTGAGGGGCAAGAGCACACAATACAATAAACAACTTGAGTGTGCATCACTATCGGAACTAGGACTACAGGAAAGCATATTTGTGTGTGAAGTGTATGTCAGGTTAACATTCTGAAAGTCTGCCTTTTTCCGCACAGCGAACCAGTGCATTTACATCAGCTCTAAATCAGCAAAAAGCCAACTGCTCCTTTTTTAAAGCAACAAATGCATTTTTGTAGAAAAACAATGTTCTTTAACAAATCGTTTTGTTTGCACAAAAGGTTCACTTGTTTTAGGTCTTCTCCCTGCCCTGACTCCCCTCCAAAGTGGTGGGGTCCACGCTCAAAGGATCTTAGGATGGGGGCCGCACAGCCCCGTTTGCCCTCCCATAAAGACGTCACTGTCTGCATCTCTGATGAAAGGGGTGGCTGGCAGCAGCGTCCGCACGACAAACAAAAAGTGACACTTTTTTTTCTAAAGCCTTTATCTCTCGCTCACACGCGAGAGCTTCAGGCTTCAGAAAATAAAGCCTTGCCATGTAGCAGCCTCGTAGGCGGAGGTTAGCAGGGGACTTAAGTGGGCCCCGGCAGTGCCCCGTCTCAGACAGAATTTTCAGAACCTTCCGAGGTTCAGCCCCGGCCCACTTAAAGCCCTGCTTGCAGCAAATAGTTGTCTGTACAAACTTAATTTTGCAGCACACGTGCATTTTCAGCAATAACCTAAGAAGAAGAAGTTTGGTGGGCCCTGCTTATCTCTGGAGAAAAAAACAGATGTACAATTGCAGGGGCAAAGATTTTAAACGGTGCCTTTGAGAAAATTAGCCTACTGTGAATGTCGCCATGCTGATGCAGTGAAAGTCTTCAAAATTCAGAACTTCAAACTCAAAACTACCAAAATTCAAATTCAAAAAACGTTCTTGAACCAGCTCATCCAGACCTTGTAAAAGCCAAATTCTGGCTAAACACAAGTAATAACATTTTTTTTAAAAATAACTTCTGTTACCGGCCATCACAGTGTTAACAAGTGGCCCCTCCTACAAAGGGGCGGGATTTGATGACGAACGTTGGTGGGGGGTTGGTATTTCGGGGAAAAGGCGTTTTACGCGCCAGTAACAGTTTATAAACGAAATAAAGAAGTTGTTTATTGGCACCCTCCGTGCGTGTGTGTATTCCTTTGCCTAAACCAGGCAACATTGGTGATGAGGAGCGTCCAGCACACGACGGAGTCCTCCTTACTGGCAGTCCGCCGAACCCCGTGGCCGCTGACCTTCCATCAAGCCTCCTGCTCCTCCACCTGAAGCCACCGGTGATCCCGCTGCAGACAAGTTGCGGCCCAGGCACCCCGCCAGGTCTGCTCCTTCCCCCCATCCATGAGAATACGGGCCTGCTGCGTGCACGCCCTACCCTGGCAGCCCACCAGGTCTCTTCCTTCGCCTGTATGCGCCAGTGACCCCACTACGCACTGCCAGACGAAAGCAGCTTGCCAGCCTTCTTCCTCTGGAGTGCACCGGTGACTCGCCGCACACGCTGCCCAGCAGGGGGCGCCACACCAGCACCCCCCCATCTTGCCCTGGGAATACAGCGGACCACGCCACTCAAGCGGCGGCACAAGATTCATCGAAGGGTGCCACAGCTAAAAGAGTGGCCGGCCCCTCTCGAGATCAGGAGCGCCCAGCGGCAGACACGTGTACACCTACCAGTGAGTGGAACAAAACACCCTCACCGACACGGGATGTGCCTCTCTAATATCACATCGCAGTATACATTAGAGGCTGCACACGAGGACAAGGCCCAATACCCTGTGGCACTTTGGGCCCCGTAGCCCCACCAGTAGGCACGCGGTGCCCCCACATCTCAAGCCCACGCACCCGCCGGGTGCATATCCACACTCACCCAGCAGTGTGAAGCCAAGACCCCCATTACTCCACAAGGGCACAACAAAGAATACTACACCCTCACAAGATGAGCAATCCAGCGTCACCCCAGCCTGCCCGAGCAGCTAAATCCATACAACTACGGATGCCACCACCATTCTCCACGACGCCACAAGCCACCAAAGGGCCCAGGTGGACTGAATGGATGGAGGACTTCCATCATTTTGTGAGAGGGCCAGGAGATGGAGACACTCCAATATCAGAGACATCTTCCTCAATTTAGTGGGGGGAGAGATTAAGACCATTGTCATGACAATCCCTGCAGCTGAACAAAACAACTTTGCAGAATTAATCAAAGCATTGGACAAACTCCTCATAATCGAAGTGAATCGTGTTTATGAAAGATACCTCTCCAACCAATTTACACAAAACCCACAAGAAACGGCGGATGAATTCATAACTCGTTTAAGGATAAAAGGAGCTCACTGCCAATTTGATGCATTTTCCCTTGATGAGGCGATAAGCCTTAGGGTTATAGAGGGCTGCCTATCGCCTGCACTCAAGAAGCAGCTGTTGAAGAAACCCCTCACCATCCCCGAAGTCAGCGAGCTTGCCCGCATTTTTGAGAAAGTTGATGCCCAAGCTGCATCCATGACCAGCACCCACAACCCAAAACAAGACACCTCTGAACTCATAGCTGCCATACAACCACCTCGCCAGGGGGACAAAGGACCATACCCGTACAGACCAGAAGCCTCACAAGTCCCGCTTCAACAGAGGCTATGCTACCTCTGCGGAATGACATTTCCACACTCAGGATCATGCCCAGCTCTATCGCAAAGGTGCACGAACTGCGGAAGGGAAGGACATTTTCAGTCTGTATGTAGAGAAGGGATAGCATTCCCTCTGGTACTCCCCCAAGCACCTGTCAGGATACCATTCCGTCCACCGTCCCCACAATATCGACAACAAAGATACTACTAACAGAACCAACAGCGATACGTGAGAGCTATTGATGAATACCAAGAACATGAGTACCCACATACATCTGATCACACAGATCAACCCCAATATTTAACAGACAAATATGACAACCCACCAAGGATACGGGGACGACGCATTCTACCATGATCCTGCAGTAACCGCATACTCCACATATTACGACCCACACAACCAAGACGAGTATGTCAACTGTAAGAGGATTCAATTCAACACTACAGCTAAGTCAATGCCTAGTCTGGGATACTGAATGGAAACCGTTATTGATATATCTTTATGTCCAGTTCATGAGTTCTGGATGACTACCCCTATATAACACCCCTCTCTTAGAATCCCCCTGACCCCACTGAGCCAAGAAGTAGTTCTGTTTTGCAAGTTTAAAAGGTTTATTTGAAAAAAAAATAACAGTATATATATATCACACTTTTATAATGAATTAATAATTAATATCACACTTAAAACATGAGCAGTGATCAACAGTGAATAATGTCCTACTAGTAAACTGATTTGGTTACCCAGGAGTAGTATAAGGATGAGGTAGCACACTTGTGAATAGGAACAGAAAAATAAGGTGGTAGAGAATGCTTTATATAAGTTCAGATGGATGCAATGGTGAATGAAATTGCAGTACAGAAAATACTCAATATGATTTCAACAAAACAAAGTAATCACTTTTCTCTGGCAATCCACTCCCCCCCTTATGCAATGTAAGGAAATGAAGAGTAGCACACAGTTCTCAGACATGCAATCAAATGTAATTCAGTTCACCCCAGCAAGCTTAGACTACGGATAGAAGTTGAAACTCAGGCCCAAAATGCTTTTATATGTGCTGGCAATGAAGTGAGGAATATGCTGAAAATGGTTTTAATTCCCTTTAGGAGGTTCAGGGTGAGTGAAAGATACTTGGGATGAGCTCAGGCTCCCTTTAGCAATGCTCTAGGAGTAACTAGCAGGTTAAACACATTTTTGGCAAAGGAAAGCAAGGAAGCTGCTGTTTTAACACGTGGCTGGATTTTTAACCAAATCGCGAATCGCGGCAAAATTCGCGAATGCGTGAATCACTATTACAGCAAAAGTATAAGTCGATTCTAGGTTCGTTGAAAAGCTAAGATTCTAAGCTTCCAGGGGAAAGTTAAACCAAGTTTCTAGCCCAAACGGTTCCAAAGATATGAACGATTTTGTAAAGGTCGTTTTTCGAATTTAAAGTAACTCAAATTGACAGGTGACAGCTTTTAAAAATGACAGGTGACAGCCATGCGGCTGCAGAATTGACAAGTGACAGTTAGGAGGCAGTTCTACTTAGATTGAATAGATTGAATTATATCACTGGAAACTAAGAGATTTGGTTTCACACCGTCCTAGCTGTACTCACAATGTATTTGGAAGGTCTAGGTCTCACGGATCGGGTCAAGATGGCTTCGGTTCTGGTTTCGCCCCGGACGGTCTCTGCGCACAGCGTCTGGTCTCTGCTCTGCTGGTCTGGTCTGACACTGCTCCTGGCCTGGCTCCTGGATCTCTGGGTACAGCGTCTGTGCACAGCTCCTGGATCTTTCTGCACAGCTTTCTCTGGACACAGCGCTGATCTGCACGGCTCCTGGATGCTGCTACCGCTGTTAGGTTTGCTGGATGCTGAGGCCTGCTGAGAAGAGTTCTCAGTTTGTGGGTTTAGGCCCTTGCTTTGAGTTCTGAATCAAGTTCTTTGGAGTTTTAAAGTCTAAGTGTTGGATCTGGTATCTTCTGGATGTTGCGTGGTCCGGCAGAGCGCGTTGTAGCAACTGGATTTGAATCTCTCTACCTGTCCCAGCAGTCTCTTTTTATGTGTTTTGAAAATGGGTGTGTGCCTGGGCCTAGCTAAGCCTGCCCCTCTCTACTTGTCATTGGCCCAATTCTCCCCTCTCCCATGATTGGGGGAAGGAAATGTGAGTCAGAGTGATGCTGTAGGTTTTATGGGTCAGAGGATCCTCCCCTGGTCAGTTTGCCCACAAATCTATATTTGATTCAAACACATATTGCACAGATACACAGTTGTTTAAAATTACATGCACCCATCACATATCACATGAGGTATACTCTGTTCATACTCTGCTCTTCCTGGGGGCTTGCATTCAGAAATGGCAACATTTTGCACTTTTTAACTGGTTTTGCAATATCGGACATTTACCCAAATTTACACACATGTGCGCAAGGAGTGTGGACATTAATTGATGAAGTGTCAGATTTTTAACATGCAGACATTTGGAGTGAAACCCTATTTTCCGCTAGCAACCCCCCAGATCATACCACCAGGTCCTAAAACCTCTTAAAATGTGGGCAGAAAAATCACAAGAATTATGGTATCATTTAGATCAAGGTTGTCCAACGTACGGCCCGCGGGCCACAATGCGGCCCGCCAAGCCATTTTATGTGGCCCGCCAGGCCGTATGTTGGACAATGCTCGAGTGTAAAAAAAAAAAAAAAAAAAAAAAATTTTTTTTTTTTAAAAATGTGCCTGTGCTCAAAACTACTCTGTGCTCTATTCGGGACACATAAAAGAACAAGACAAATGTGTGTTTAGACATAAAAAGAGAATACATGTCCTAGGACATGTATTCTCTTTTTAGGACATGTATTCTCTTTTTATGTCTAAACACACAAAAGACTACCATTGAATGTAAGTGCATAAATTAAGGATCAGAACGGCACTATCCATATAGGAATGGGTTACTAGCAGGATTGCTAATTCAGTTTGAAATCTTTCGATAGGCCTTGGTTGTACAGATTCACTTCGGATCCTTCTGTTAAACAGCTACGTTTGTTTCTTAACATTTTAGTACAAAAATATTATATATTTGACATTTTCCGTGTTTTTTCTCATTGTATTTAAATATTTTATATAAAGTTTTTAACAAAGCACATACCGAGCCAATCCTCATGAAAGTGTTCTACAACATAGTCAAATAACATCAAATCTGAAGCACCATACAAAATATAATTAGCCATGTTAACTAATGGCAAACAGATGTGTCTACCTCATGAGAAAGCATTTAATCTAAAAAGCAGGAGAGTAGCGCCTGATCCCCCTCTCCCTCCCCAAAAATCTGAACCCTAGCAGCTCAACTAGACTCCCTTGAAGCCAGGCATCTGTCTTGAAATGCATTATGGCTTCTAAAGGAAAACAACGGACCTCTCGCCAAACGATTGTAAAATGGCGCCCCCTTTGCTCACGGTCTTTTGGAGAGTTTCCATCAAAGATGCTAAGGGGAGCTTGCGTTCGTCAATCAGGAGGCCGATCAGAGAATCCACCCTGCTGTCCCTATGCCTCCATACTACAACATGTTTACGTTACTGCCATTGCTACTCATTTAGTTTTCTTCACTATCCGAATAACAAAACTACTAAAAACAGTACAACAGGCTTTATTCTCTAGTACAGGGGATGACCAGGTACAGCAGAAATACTAACAATGGTATGCTGAACCAAAGTAAAAGAATGTAAAACCACGTTTCTAAAAAAAATATATTACCTTTTACTCTAATAACAAAAATGTACACAAATAATAAAATACTACTGGTGCACCCCTGTAAGGGAAAACCCAGGGAACGAAGACTTGAAAATAGAGGGGCACTACAGGTTTGTAGACCGAGGTGCACAGGCAAAGATTTCAGCAGCAAAATGTCAAACCTTATGACAATGGCTTTAAAAAGGTAGAGACGGGTGGCTTAAAAGTGAACAGGGTTATTTAAGGTGTACATAAGCAACAGGGCCATTTCAAAAACCTTTTGTTCTTTTCACTCGTGGCTCAACACTATCGGGAGACGGTGACAGAGCTTTGGGTTGGGGAACTGGGTGACTGTGTCCAACGCATGGTGTGGTTCAGCACGCAGCAGTGGCAAGTAACACAAATAAACTTGGGCAGGGCCAGGCAGGCGAGGTCTGGGTCAACGTAGCTCACAAGCATTTTGATGAGCACTGTGCCTTAACTTCTGGGCTGCTGGGAGACCCTGTCCAGAGTCTCTAGGAGCAAGGTGGGTCCTTTGTTCTGCACTTCCATGCCAGGAAGTTCACCAGAGAGCACCTGCAGTGAGCAGGATCCTGGTTTCAGAGTTCATGCAGCAGGTGTGGCCTTGGTCCTCACAGCAGCTTCACACCAAATATGCACCTGGCATGGTTGGGGACAATAGCTTTCCTCTGCGGCAAAAAAATGTTTTGTCGAAATTGCCATTCGCCAAAAGTGGGCAATAGCAAATAATCTACACACTCAAGAACAACCTTTCAAAAAATGCTCTCCAGAAATGTATAGAAAGGAAACAAAATCCAAATCCAAATCAATGGGAACCAAAGTTTTCGTTTGTTAGTGGATTGAGTTTGTTCACAAAATGGATCGGAGTACACTTCGAATAGTTGCTGCAGCTCTGGAGAAAATACGAGTGGTATGATAGGTTATTTATAAGGCGCTTAATACCCATGCAGCAGTGGTCCCAATCATAAAAGTGAAACAGGCAAGCTCAACAGGTATAACTTATTTTCACTCTTTTGGTAGCGCAGTCTGAGGGCAGCCTATACTTGCCTTTGGCGCTGTGCAGGCTCGGCTGACACAACACGGCATATGGTTACGGCAAAGATGTCAAAGCTTCAGCATTGTCATTGAGCAGAACTCTGAGACTCAGGGGTGGTGGAGCGTCGAGGTCCAGGATGATTATGATGGTGTGAATGGGGCCAGCGCTGAGCAGCTACGCTCAGGAGGGCCATGGGCCCGTGTGGGGCTGACAGGCCAGTGGGCAGACTGCAACAGGCCTGCTCAAGCCATCCTGCTATTTATACAAATCTCGGGCCGAGCAGCACCTGATGGGAGAAAGGAACTGTGCTACAATCTGCTCTTCTGCTGGGCTCTGCCTGCTGGAGCTTCCCCCTACACGCGGGACAGGCAGCTCTGCAGACGCTCAGAGCTTCCGGGGATTGGGGGGTTGGGGCTGGGTCAGGGCCTGCCTTCTCACCCTCGCTTAGCGGGGCTTCCCAGAACTGACCCAATCCCTGCCCTCTTGCATGCAACTCATACTTAGCTGGCAGGGGAGAATGTGATCTCAAGGGCAGATCTCCCAGGGTGAGGCTTACCCATTGCACATCGGATTTGCTGACCCCTGCTATGTTCCCAAATGCGGGATACACGACTGCATTATTTCTGGTAGTGGGGGACTGCGTTCGCGCTCTCCCCCCCAATTTATTGGTGAAAGAAAAGGTAAAGTGTGCACTAGGCCTGCTAGGTTGCATACTTTTAGATTGTGCTCACATTGCGTTTCTTCAATTAGGTTCACCTTTGGGTGATCGCTTTTCCACATTTTATCTGTTGAATTGAATTATGCTTCTTTCATCACCACAGAAGTAATGTGTATTACAGAGATAAGCTGCCATATGTATTGGGCACACTGCACATGCTCAGGCAGCATCAATCATGCTTTGTACAGGACAATGCTGGCCTACATTGGGAACAGCCAGCATAGACATGTTGCTACAGAGGCATATTTTGGGTACAACCAGCACGACATCCGTTACATCAGTGACAGTGCTGTTTTACACTGTGGACACATTGATCATTAAAATGTGTTGTGTTGTAAAATGTTCTTTTCTGCTGTTGGTGACATGGAATTTTCATGTTCCCCTTTTAGAACTGATTGTACACTTATGGCTTTTTGGTCACCTTTTCTGCTGTAAAATGCACCATTTCAACCCCATATTTGAAAAAAAATTCTTGGGGGGGGAACCCCCCCAAACCCTCCCTAGAACCTTGTAGCTCCCTCGCTACGCTCGGTCGCCCCCACTATTTCAGAAAAATATTAACACATAGACACTGAAAGAAATCACATGCAAAAAACCTTTGATCACTGCCCATGACACCAAAAGCTATCCTTGGGACTGCATGGCTATCACTGCCTGTGATACTATTGTGCCAAAGGTCACACAATATCGCTTTTTAATATACTGCTTTGGGTGAGGTTGTTGACTTTTGGCTCGCCGGCCCTCTGGGTGACAAAAAGTTAATGCTTCGGCCCCACATTCAAAAAGGTTGGACAAGCCTGATTTAGATAATTTTGACACGTCTGCACCATGAGTTATACATCTTTCTTAAAATCATATTCTGGCCAACAGGGGTGTGTCTTCCCAGGTGACATGGTGCACACATACTTCATTCTGCCAGATGTCTGCTGGTGTTCAGTGAGATTTTTGGATATGTTGCAATATTTGAAATAGGCATTTTGAGCTGGCATTCAGGGAAACAAAAGGTGATTTTAAAGTGCGGTTTTTCCTTTGGCACACATTTCACTCATGGCACCCCGGCCCATCCTGCTCGCACTGGTGGGTGGCAAGTTAGGCAACCATTTTAGTGTACACAAACTGCGTGGTTCTCCTGGATTTTGGCGCACATGTGGGCTTTTTGGCCATCTTGGATTTTCTAAGCCCACAGCACCAAATGTTGCAGCATGATAGCTCAAACGTGGGTCAGGACACCCAACACAACCTCATACTCGACAATGACGAAGCCAGATAGCCCCCCAAAATTCCGATCAAAAATGGAAAACTGCCTGTTTCACTTCATGGTAGACTCAGGCGCCACCGTAAACATCATGGGCGTGCAAGATTACGCAAGAATTCCAAGTCCATCAGCGCTCGAGCCGCCTCACTCGAGAATCTTTCAGTGGGGCGCTGCTGTACCCTTGCATACAGTTGGACATTTCACACACCGTTTCCTCCTAAATGGTCGACATGTGGACACCTCCATCCATGTCATCTGCTCACTCACCAGAGGTCGATGCCTACTCATTTACCACACTGCGTCCCGCCTTGGCTTGATCGACATCCATGTGAGAGCTGGAGACACCATCACTGCAACAACGAACCGACAGGAAGTAAAAGAACATAACGGGACAATTCTGTGCAAACAATCGCAAAATCTCATCACACAAGAAGACATTACACAGAAATTTCCAAAAATATGCTCAGGTTTAGGAAAACTCAAAGGTCCCCCAATCAAACTTCACATAGACCCCAACGTAAGACCGGTGCCACAACATCCAAGAAGATTTGGATTTCACCTCTAGGAAGCAGTGTCGCGAGAACCTCAACAACCACTCGCCGACGGCATCATCGAGCCAGCGACAGGACCAACACCATGGGTGTCCCCTCTTGTCATCGTACCCAAAGAAGGGGGCAAGTGCGTCGATATGAGAGTAGCCAACACTGCCATCCAACGCGAGAGACATCCAGGTCCATGCATCGAGGACATGATCGTGCAATTGAGCAACGCTTGCATTTTCTCCAAATTCGATCTAAACCAAGGCTACCACCAACTGCAGCTGCACTCTGACTCCAGAGCAATCACGACTTTTGCAGCGCACAATGGTTTGTTCAGATACCGGAGACTAAATTTTGCCATTCCTTCCGCAGCGGAAAGTTTCCAGGAAGCGGTGCGCCAGATCATCAGACCAATACGTGGAGCTTTCAATTACAGTGATGACATCCTCATCTTCGGGTCGTCAAAGGAAGCTCATGATACCGCCCTATTTGCCACATGTGAGGCATTACAAGCTGCTGGCCTCACGCTAAACATAGGAAAATGCTGTTTGACATATTTTTTGAAGTGAGGGGATGATGCCGGACCCTGAAAAAGTTGTCACTATCACTAACCTCAACGAACCACAACAGGCTGCAGATGTTCGCTCCTTCCTAGGTATGGCTGGATATTGCGCCAGGTACATCCCACACTACGCATCTCTTACAGAGCCACTCAGGAGAAGCGATGTTCAACTAGACACCAGCGTGTCAACGCGCATTCACTGACATCAAGCAGGCTCTCACGGAAGCCCACCGCCTTGCATATTTCAACCCGACATGGCACACGGAAGTAATAGCGGACGCAAGCCCAGTTAGCCTGGGAGCCATTCTAGCCCAGACAAGCGGTGCGGATGTTAACCCCAGACGCGTGGTAGCTTATGCAAGCAGAGCACTATCCACCCCGGAAATGGCCTACTCCCAGGCAGAAAAAGAAAGTCTGGCTGCTGTCTGGGCATGTGAACATTTTCACAACTTTCTAATTAGGAAAATATTCACCCTGATAACGGACCACCAGGCACTTCTCTCTCTATTCGGCAACCCACACACCAAGATACCTCCGAGAATAGAGCGATGGGGTATTCGCCTTCAAGAATATGATTACGACATCATTCATCAACCTGGGGGCGACCTAAACCGCGCTGACTACTTGTCCCGACACCCTGTGGGTGCCCCTATAACACGTAGAGGGGATGTTGCATACGTTCATTACGTTGCATCAAACTTAATACCATCCGCACTGTCGTTAGACATGGTCGCTGCCGCATCGGCCGCGGACCCCACAACCTCTCTTGCGATTAGCCGCATGTCGACCAAAAAATGGAAGGACCACCAGAGAGCAATGTTACCGGCCATCAGTGTTAACAAGTTGCCCTGCCCACAAAAGGGCGGGATTTGATGAACGTTGGTGGGGGTTGGTGTTTCGGGGGAAAGGCGCGTTAAGCGCCAGTAAAGGTTTAGAAACAAAATAAAGAAGTTGTTTATTGGCACCCTCCGTGCGTGTATTCCTTTGCCTAAACCAGGCAACAACCTCATTTTGCTAAGTGAAATAGTTTTAAATATGCAGCAACAGAAGTTTCTATTCTGTTTATGTTACATAAAAATTTACCAAAGAGTTAGGCGTAAAACCAGACGTGTTTAAAAGAAGGACATGTCTGTACAACTGTCTATATAGTTCAATGGGCTTTCAACCTCACCCCCAAAATAAAATGATTACATCTGCAGTTTTCATCCGCCCTGCCTGGAGACTCAAAAGGTTGGCAAATGGGTCTGTATTAACAGTGCTAGAGCTGCATTGCATACGGATGGGGGTGAAGCTCGGTTTCCTTGGGACCGATCAAACTGCAACACGCTGGTGCTTTGATAGTACTTCCGTCTGCCAACAAGGACAGAGTCAGGCAGGCAGAAGTAACCTTACAAGAAAGCTTTGAGGCAAGCAAGTGTCTAGAAAGCAGTTCATTTTTAAGTAACTTTGATGGAGGAACGGCGGACTACAACAGATTGGCGTTCAGCGCAAGACTCGTTTGAACGGAAAGAGCAGCCGCCGTCACGTGAAATAGTCCTTTAGTCCCCACCCACTAGTAGGAGACCTCAGCCGCCGAGTGTTTCGGCCATTTCTGCAAACCCGCATTGACGGGATTGGGTGAGCTTTTCATAGTGGCTCTGGGCGCTCGGCAGAATTTCTCTTAGGTATGAAAGGTTTTGAGTCGGGTGGCGGAAGATTAAAAGCAAGTGACTGTGAAGCAGGCAAATGGCTGCACGTCGTTGTCGTTGTTTCTGGGCGTGCTGTTCAATGACGCTGCATTGATTATATTAGAAAAAAACATATACCACGCTGTTCCAAATACGCAAATCTGCAGTAGCATTTGATAGACAAAACGCGAATTAGGTTTAATCCAGAGGGTTCTTTAATGTGATATTAACACTGTTAGTGTGGCTGCATATAATTGGCGCAATTCTTTAAGTGAAAGTGAATGGATCAGGAGTAAAAAGTGCTGACCAGTGACCATTACTCATTAACTATAGCTTGTGCACACGAAATGTGTTCTAGTTTGAAGGGCCTTTGGCTGGCAGTGTCAAAGTACAACATAGTTGGTATTGGAATTTGTCCAGCTTCGTTCCTATTTGATTACGCATAAGGCGGCGCCCGAAGAACATTGCTCCCTAGATAACACGGAAGAAGAGTTTTCGCTTTTCAAGGAGCGTAAGGTATGCATCGATTACAGGAAAGTGGTGGACATTTAATATTAAGTTACATTTAGAATGAATGTACGCTAGTGAACTTTGATTTATGGTAGTGTAGGCAGTGGCGTACCGACCCGGCGGGAGGGGAGGGGGGGAGAGAGTGGGGGTAAGGAGGGTATCTGTCTCAATCACACTCTCTTTTGAGCGGCTGACCATGACTTTTACCACTGGCACACCTCTCTCGTTCGGCACCTCAACGAGGGTGCGAACGAGAAAGGTGTCCTTACCCTTTCCAAAAGGGAGAGGTGTCCCACTGCCAGGACAATGTCCCAAGGAGCTCCATGTGCTGATGTGAGCCATTAGGCACTGATGGGAGAGGGGGGGGCGGCTATTAGCAGGGACTTTTGTCCCTTTAGTAATGTGCATGGGGAGGGAGTGATCAGCAGTAAGAAAAGTGCATAATGCTGTAGGCTTTATGAAATAATGGCTATGGCTTTACCCATT
Organism: Ambystoma mexicanum; assembly: GCF_040938575.1. Lineage (NCBI taxonomy): Eukaryota > Metazoa > Chordata > Amphibia > Caudata > Ambystomatidae > Ambystoma > Ambystoma mexicanum. Next base: position 1,203,013,349 of record NC_090921.1, on the reverse strand, counting down.
AGGAATTTGTTAAGCTCACATTAATCTGCATGATGCTTTTGTTACTTTGCTTGAAGGATGGGGGGAATAAAACTAAAGCCATCCACTTATTGCTCAATACAATTCTATAATGATGTATATAGTGTAAAGTTAATTATGAAAGGGTAGTTTTTTATGTAATGTGCTTTGCTTTCAAGGCATTGCTTTAAATAAAGTATTATTTAAGCACATGAAATGCAAAGGGACACCTTAATAAATATCTATATCAACTAAACCTGTGAAGATGTGCTCAGATGCTTAAATTGTCCACGTCAAAGTTTCACCATTGAACCAAAGTGTGTGATCCTGGGTAGATCATGTGCAGCTCTGTGATTGACTTCAGAGCTTATGTTAATATATCATACTGTTATTATTTTTTAAAAAGCTTGACTATAGAGTTGCTCCATAAATTAGTGTAATTTTGGCATTTTGCACCACAGTTATTGACCACTTGGCTTACTTATGGCAACTTATTCTAAAGTCCCTTCCATGGTGCCTCCAAGTATCAAAAACCGATGCTGCTCCTTGAGATGGCCTTTTCTGTGAAGTAATTTCTGTTGGTGCAATCCATATGCAAATTAGGTTTGTTTGTATTTTGCCCCCAGAGCGCCTGGACAGAGCTCTTATAGACGTGTTTCCTGCATCTGTAATGATTCTGCAGTTTTTTTTTGTTGGTATGTGTTAAAATGCCATCTACCACTAATGTTACCAAAAAAGTGGATTGTGGGCGGTTTGTGTGTGCAAATGAGACCATATGGAAATGCTTGCGCTGCATTTGGGGGGAAACTAGCAGGACTTTTTTCGTGGCTCGCCCCCCACGCTGCAATGCTGGATACTCTCTGGACTGTAGGTGAGATGGGAGCATAAATGGAATTTTTTTGTGGTTTAGAAGGTGAATGAATTCTACAAAAACTCTACCTGCTTTGCGAGGTGGCGAGAAGAGCGGTGTAGCGGGATCTGCTTGGATGATAAGGTATTTTAAGTCGGCGAATTGACAGGATTCAGATAATGTCACCTGCAGGTGGCATACCTAATTTATGCCTTTCGGCAAACTACCGCCTTGTCTCCCCTGACAACGGGGTAGTTTGCTGCAAGGCCAGATATAAGTGCAGCCACAATCGCAGAGCTATATAGAATTTGAATATTACATCATTACCATAACGGCAAAACGCCTACTGATACACTCAAGAACAGAAGAGCACATAAGCCTCAGAAGAAGAGCAGTGTCTCGAAACACGTTAGGCTGATCTTTAGTTCAATTGTATCTATCTTTACAAGGTTTTCACATTGTGGAGCATTAGGCAATATACCCACGCTATGCACTCGCCTGCTGCCCCCGTCCCTATCTAGCTTGGGTTTCTAGTCTTCTATGCTACAGTCTTTTTGGCATACCTAATTAGCAGGTGCAGATTGAATTGTTGCACTCAGCCTACTGTGCCCTACTCACTAGCCACTGCTCTTTAGCCTAAAACTATGCACCCAGCCTACTGTGATTGTTGTACCTAGCCTACTGTGCCCTTCTCACTAGCCACTGTTTTTTAGCCTAGAAACTGTGATTGTTGCTCCTAGCCCAAAGTGATTCCCTTTATACCCTACTGGCAGCACCCATTAGCAAAATCCTCACTCTAGCCTTTATGTCAAGCAATATTTTTCTTTTCAATGCTTAGCAATTTGAACTAGTCTACTCTGCCATACTGCGCTTAACCCATTGATAGCAACACGAAATAACGTACTTCCACAGGCCACATTGCATTGCCATGTATGTGATAGACTTATACACAGTCCTACTAAGGGCCATACTAGATCTGATTTCTATGACTAGTACCACAAGACCATACCCCTCATCTATCCCTTATGCAGCGATGATAGGACATCTACCAGCATTCATGGACATCCTAGCGGCACCACTATTACCTAGTAACTTAAGTCCTGCACAACAACTAGCCTCCACCGCTCACATCCAGGAACCACCTAAAACTTATAGACCATGCAGCCCCTTTACTTGGCTTCATGTCGCAGCCGGCCCGCCATCATGCTGGCAGTCCCAGAGGGGTACACAATACTCAGAGCAGACGGAACCGAAACACGCGGTGGAGACATAGCTATAATAGCTAAAACCAACCTAGCCATGAGACTAGCCCCCAAACCAAATGTCAAATCCTGTGACTCCTCCTACCCACACCAAAGAAAGAACCCTTGTTTGGGTGGCAGACTACAACTGTAGTGCCTCCATCACCCCATTGTCATGGTCAGACCATCACCTGTTAGCATGCTCTATAGAAGCCATAACACCGACCGCTAAAAACAACCCACTGGCCCCCTCCATTGCAACTAAGAATAAAAAAAGCATTACGGCTGATAAACTCATACCGCTAATACTACCAACACTGAACTCCCTACCAGAGTCCACCGATTCCCTCCATCCTAGTAGTCCACCGATTCCCTCCATCCTAGTCGACAAATATAACAAAATAATGTCCAAAGCCCTAGACTCCATTGCTCCGCTAAAACTAAGAAAGAGCAAACCTAAATACACCCGAATGCCTGGTTCTCTCCACACCTTAAAGCATTGAGACTGGAAAAAAGAAAAACCAAAGCTATATGGAGACAGCAACTATCAGACGACAAACAGGTCCAACCTCAGTAATATATCTTCCCACAAGAAAGAAATACTCCTAGCCAAACAAGACACTTTACAACAAAAGAATATTGCAAGCTAACTCGAGCATAAAAGAACTTTTTATTAATCCTCAAAGGACTTGAAAATCCCATCCCTGTGCCAGACACCTGTGTGAAGGATAAAAACTGGTGCGCTAGCATTCAAAAAGCCCTATCTAACAAAGTAGCATCCCTTCAGGACAAGATTGCTAATAAAAAAGAAAACCTTCACATCTCAACCTCACAACCTAGCATGCCTGGCCTTCACACAAACCTACACATCATTTCACCTTCTCCAAGGTATCTATTCTAGTGGTTGAAAAAGTCATCCTCACCCTCAAACCATCCAACTGCCAAGGATACCCATGCCCAGCCTAAATTATTAAAGATGCTGCTGGAGATCTCTCACCCTTCATCTCAAAGCTAATCAACGCATCCTTTTCCACCGGTACCATCCCCAGCAACCTCAAGGAGTACACCCACTCCTCAAAAAACAGTCCCTAGACCCCTCCATACCCACTAACTACAGACAGATCACCACAGTTCCCTTCCTGCTCAAAATCTTAGACAGGATAGGATACCTCCAAATACAGCAGTATCTAGAACAAAACCATCTCTTAGGAGTCTGTCAGTCTGGCTTCAGGCCCCAACACGGGACTGAAACAGCGCGGATAGACCCCAACACTGGACCGAAACAACGCTGCTAGCCCTTAAGTACCACATTGACACACTCGGAGACAATGGAAAAACTGCCGTGTTACTATTATTGAACCTTTCAGCGGTGTTCGATCTGGTAGACCATAAAGTCCTCTGCAACCACCTGGATTCGGCTGCACACTTCTCACAAGAAGCAATAGGCTGGATACAATCCTTCCTGAATAATAGGACCATGCGTGTCTTCTCAGCATCTGCCGATCCCCATCCCTATAACCTGTGGGTTGCCACAGGGCTCATGTGTCTCCTTACCATGTACAACATATTCACTAAGCCCCTTTTTGATGATCTTGACAGTGTTGGTATCACCTACACTAACTATGCAGATGATAACCAGATCCTCATACCTTTGACGGGAGATTATGTTAAGGATTTGGCCTTGGTGAACAGTGTGTACCTCATCATCCAGGCATGTATGGCCACCCATAGTATATGCCTGAATGATGACAAAACCGAGCTCATAATCCTCGGCATTACCCTCAACCTTAATAAACTTGGCCATAAATACACTAGCTTTGACATCGATGGCATCAACATCAGAGTTTCCAAAGAAGTTGACATTAGGCTTCTATTTAGACTCCACCTTATCATTCACCAAACAGGTCAACTCCATGGCCTCTGTTAGGCAGAATTATATGCAGTACCCTTTGGGAACACCACACACAATTAGGACTACAAGTGCCATTACAAATTCATCTTGCACAAGCCTGTACTACACAGTAAAAGTGGCAGCGATGGCTGAGCAGCCAGACTTATCTCAGGAGCAAGTGAGCAGTATCAATAGTTACACAAAAGACAGCAATGACTATGATTCAAACAAACATTGACTCGAGGTTTCTGAGTAAAAGAATATACATTTATTTACACATCAGTTGTATAACATCTCACTAAAGTAAAGCAGTTGAAAAATCACACTTTTAATACACCACACCACGCCCAATAGATTCTGGACAAGTTCAACTCAAAATGAAGTGTGAGCATTATGGCACTCCAGCAATTTTATAAAGGGAGGGAAAAACAAAGTTAGACTAAAATTGAACAGCACCAAGAGGTAAGTAAGCAGGGCAATCTAGAAAGAGGAACTACAGTGATGGAATCAAATGAAAAAGGCGTATGGCCAAAGTCAATAGGACAAAAGTATTTTGCTCAAGATCACACAGTTCAGGGTAGTTTGCGGTTAAGTCTTTGCCAAGAGTTCCGGACGAAGTTGGCCGGCAGAAAAGTTAGTTTAAAGAGTAGAGAAGGACAATCCCTCGGATTGGCGAAAGGTTTCACACACCTTCAGCATGGCTGGACGAAACGAACAACCGGATTTGCACAGTACCTTTAAATGGAGAAGAAGCTGTAGCTGAGGCGGACGTTCCTGGCAGGCCCTGCAGGCTCACGGTTCCTGAAGCGACTGTCGGACTGACAGGAAGTAGGAAGACTGGAGGGTCCTGCACTGCCCAGGGAAGAAAACAGCAGCAGAGCAAAGCAGCAAATAAAAGGTGCGCTCCTTAAAACCCAAGCAGGGTCCCACCTTCCTGGCTATCCGGTTCACTGTAGCTCTGTACAGCAAATTCGACCAGAGGAGGGAGTCCTGGCTTGCGCTTTGAGTGAACTGGTTGGTCCCACCAGCTCAGGGGAAGAAGATTCCTGGTAGATCTTCTGGTTGGAGTCTGAAGATTCGGACCTGAAGCAGGGCTTCACTGGGCAGTTCAGTTGTTGTAGGGGTCCTTTTCCATCAGCTCTTCGTCGGTTATTTCGTTCCAGTGGCGACTCTGACTTTCCAATCCCAGAGACCTTCTTTTTATGCAGTTTTCCTCCATTCACACAGCCTGGCTGTCAATCACACAGCAGGGTGGTTGTCCTGGCAGGACAGTCAACTAGCCAATCAAACAGAAGTGTGTCTTGGGTTACCAAGGGAACCCATGGCAGGGGTCCTAAAACCCCTCCCTCACATCCTGCCTAACCAGACTTTCAGGCGCCTCGTAGGGCTTCTGCGTAGAAGCCCGCAAAAAGACAGTGAACAAATTAACCAAACCTGGTTTGGCGCATGGAGTAAAACACGAGAAAGACATTTTTCAAAAAGAAATGGCGAATAAACCCAGCCGGAAACCGCATAAAAACGTATATGATCTAGCGGGTTTAAGTTCGAGGCTACCAAGATAGCCTAAAACAATACCAAGGTTATTTAAGATAACCGCGGTAGGAAAAATAGGCTAGTTACCACTGCCACCAGCCAAGTCTTGATGAAACAATGCTCCAAGAGAAACAGGCAAAAAGGGATAAGTATTCACCCTTTCCAGTACTCTATGTAAGATTATTTGTACTGGGTCTGTGGTTTGTAAAGAGACTAATAAAGTCAATGGCAACTTAACATGTTCTGGTAGACAGTAGTCAGTCCCAGAAAATGGAGTCTGAGACTGTGACTGTGTCACTGCACTGAAGGTGCTGTGTAACACACAGTCAAAAGATGATGCCTGTGGAGTAGGTGAGGCTCCACAGTCTATGAACACAAAAAATGTTTAAACACACATAGCAAAACACATGTAAGAGTGGGACAAAAGGCTCACACTCCTACCAGGTGAAAAAAATAAATCCTAGAAATCCAGCAAAGCTGCTGAGGGAAATTAGCCATTCTGTAGAATTCTCCCTAACAGCCTCAGCCACGGCTTGCACTTGTAAGATAATTAGAGCTGCCAAGCCTTTCCTTTCCATGCACAGTTGCATCACCTTGGCCAGAGCTCTAATTCTATCGAAACTGGACTATTGCAACACCCTATATCTGGGAGCTAACAACTATACTACCAATAAAATCCAGATTCTCCAGAACAACGCCCTTAGAGCAGCGTTGGGTATCACTAAAAAAGATCATAGCTCAGTGACAAGGAGAATGAATAACTGGCTTACCACCAAGGACCAACTCCTACTAAAAACGGCCTCACTCACACACAAGTGCTTAAACAATGCCGCCCCACGTTATCTGATAGATAGGTTTAATAATCCAATCGTCCATCAAGAACTGCCAACTCTTAACACCCGTACGGTACCTAGGTTTAAACTTTCTAAAACTGGAGGATGCAGCTTCCTAGTTAAAGCCGCTCAGCTTTGGAATTCCCTACCCCTTTCCATAAGGACAGACCAAACATACCCTCATTTCAGATGCAACATCATTAATTGGATCAAAGAAAATTATCGCTAAAAACTGGGCGCCGCCGGCGGCTCCACTACACCTCCTTTACTGTATATTCTGTCACATCTTCGCAACATACTGCCCGATAGCCCTTCCCTACCCAACCCTTCCGCCACTTGTGCTGGCCACCTTTGATCGCCGACTCTCCTGAATCATTAACTCTATCCTATTGTATATACTTGTGCAGCATTGTAACCTAAACTGAAAATCTTCTTGTATTTCTCTGCGCCCTGATAGCCTTGTGTCTGGTGCGCATTATAAATAGAAAACAACAGGACAATTGCGGCCTCAAACCAAAGACATCAAGGGATCCAGAAATGTAGGGTTGCCACCCCGTTTTTATCACGATTGGAGCCAATAACTTGAGGCATTGATTAAAATAAACATGCGCTCTCCCTTCAAGTCCCCTTATTCCTTCATCCTTGGAGTAATATACAAGTGGCATATCCAGTGCAACGTTAGCAGGCCAAACTGTGCTTAGTTTCTACTATAGGTATATTTCATATTCTAACAATAGCAGCTATGCGGATGGTGTATGGGCTGCAGACTAAATGCACAACACAGTTAAGTGGCCATATGAAAATGGTACGTTTACACCAGCACAAAAACAGAACTATGATAAGCAGCCTCACGGAATGTACAAGTGCTCAAGCATGGGTACAGGAGACCGATAGATGGTACTGATTAAACGGTACCAAGAAGGTACACATATTTTAATACAGACTGAGATTAGAAGAGGGGTATTGTTTTGATGTGCATTGCAATGGGGGTGGCCTGATAAAATAAAATGGTGACTGTAATTGTATATAGAGGAGCTCCACAGCCAGTTTAAACACGAGCGTGGCTCTTTTTTTTTTTTTTTTTTTTTTTTAAAGTTAAAGTGTGTTATAGTTAAACTTAACTTTTCACACTATATGTCAACAACAGTTAAAACAAAAGTAATACTATTATAAATACAAATGCAAACAATGATTATCAAAACTGATTACAATTCATGATATTTCATCTACAATTCAACAACATTAAGATTTTTAAAATTAATTAAAGCAATTTATACCAAAACTATCCAAAAACCTTGATAATGTGTAGCATTAGAAGATTTCCATATAACTTGAATTAGACAGTTTAGTTAAGGTACAGCCATATCAGCAGTCACCTGGGATGAATACTTTGGGTTTAGCTGACTATAGTTCCGTTGTCAGAGAGTTGAAAATATTAAATATATGTATCCATATTCTTGACCAAGCAAGCATAAATTAAAGGCTGGAACATTCTAGGTAACGCGGCCAGAAAGCATCCTCACAACTTAGAGCAAAGCTGGCGAAATATCTCTCCTGTAGATGAACAGCAGCCTGACACTGTGTCAAAATATGCCTATTTGTCTGTACACAGTCTTTACTTTTACACAAGCGGCACCAACGGTTAGACACAGGAATACCCTGCCAACTACCCATAACTGCCAAAGTTGGTAGTTTACCCAACCGCAGCAGTAAGATCATTCTACGGTGAGTGGGCAAAGGATGAATTACCAGATAACGAGGGAGGGTGAAGAATCTCCTATGTATCTCATAACTCCTTAACCTGTTAATGTACTCATACGTTATTATTCAATCCCACTCCAGGTTCTTTGATTTACATGTATTTATCAACTGATTATAGCCATGTCCATTTTCTTTTTTCTACTCCTGTAATTTTCTCATCCTTCTGCGATTGATTACGTTCTTTTTATTTTTCCCCTTGCTTTTATTCTGATGTTAAGATGCAGAATTGTCTTAAGTGTTTTTATGAGAAAGTTTCCTTCAGTATTTTGTATGATTATGTTTGCCTTAAGGCAACATTATTATATCATATATTGTGCTGTTATTTTATCAATGGTCTGCACTTAGCAGTTTTGTTGCTTAGGTATGTTAAGAGTGTTTTGGGTTCTTTGCTTTGTTATTTCTGGAGTACTCTGTGTTTTAATGTGTTAAAAGTCATAATTCTGTTCTCTGTTTTCATGTATGGCTAAAACACAAAACAAAAAAATAGCCATGTTCCCAAGTGGACTGCCAATCAATACTCTTAAAGAAGTTTTCACATTGTGTTTTATACCTTCCCATTACTTGATTGGTACTACTTCTCATAGCTAACCCAACTATTTGTAACAATGGGCACCTAGGTGCAGTACATGCCTTTTTAGAGGGATGCCTTTTTTTATCCACATCAAAGTCTCCAATTCTGTAACGCCTAGTTCGAGATGAATAACCTCGAGAGGAATCGCTTGTGCAAGCCCCAGAGTCTTTCTCCATATCTGACCCTCCAACAATTTCACCCTGGGTACTATGCTGCTGCAAACTAGCATCTTAACCATAAGTCAAGATAGTACCTGGTTGTGGCTGTAGATTCGTTGGGAAGAAAGACCTGGGAGTAATCATCGCAGAATTAAGTAAATTAAAGGACATTATGTTGCTAATTGTGGTCCAAACGGGACACCAAACACGATTGACTAATCACACTAATCTGCACCAAAGCCAATGCAAGTAATAATAAGTCTGCACCCAATCTCATTATCATCTTGCGACCCATGAATATATCCAGGGGAGGTAAAACCGGATTGGGCGGTGAGGTGCCCATTCTACCCTTTTAAAAGAAGTGAATCATCTAGAGCTAGCTACCTACAACCGCAAGGGCATTAGCCCATTAGTGCCCACTGGCCCTGTGAGCCCAAAGGCCATTACCAGCAATGCCAGTGAAATGTCACCACTAACCAAAACAATTGGTACGTTTGTATGATCAAACCCGCGAGAAGATTCCACCATGCAGAAGGAATGATCAACCCCTATGCCAGCAATAGGCCCTGGCCAATCCCGTATAGACCCATATCTACCAACTCGAGCCACAGGAGACCGACCCTATGATTCCAACAGGGTTTTTATGTACAATGTACCTAAGCTGGCCCTGGGGAAACTTGAGAACAAATAGGTCATTAACAAATCTATACATTGGTTGGGCCACGTTAGGTGCTGCAGATCAAGAGACAACATTGTACAAGCCAAATGCCATCATACCCTGATGATTTCATTCAACAGTTTCTGACCTGCAATACTCTGGTGGCGGTATTGCTCACAATTGAATATCGTGAATACCCACCAGAAGGTACAAGGAACACTCTAAGGCCATCTAGTCCACTAACTGCGCTGCAAGTGAACAGAGCGGGGTTGGCCAGGATGGAGTGCCAGCGTGCTGACCTGGGTCATCGTCTGAGGGGGTGCATTGACTATAGTTGCCTATTCAAGATCTCACACTCCAGGCCCCTCCATTGCCCTCACTTCTATCAACATTCTACCATGGAACATCGCAGGCATAGCCAAACATCTGGAGGATCCTGACTGGCTTAACTTTATATGTGATCGTGATTTGATATGCCTGCAGGAAACGTGGGCGCTAGAAGGCCCGCAGATACAAAGATATAGCCCATACATGGTACCGGCAGAAAAAGGCCCAAGAGGCAGACCAAGAGGTCATCTTATGGGTGAGCCCAAGATTAAATTGGACTATTATAGAACAACCCACAGGTAGACTGGACATACAAAATCTGGGAGTGGCCACCCACAAGGGCAGAACTGTTTTATGACATCTATAATCACCCTTTTGGTGACAATCCCCTGAGATCCTTGCAAGAAATGCAAGAGATTGTACAGGTGTGGGACCAGCTAGGCAAGACCCCTGCTTTCGGTGCTAGCAGTAGGCAATTTGAACTTGCAGTTTGAACCTTTGAAAGCTCTCGATGAGCTGGGGAACGTCAGGACATTGCAAGGGAATCGCCCCATTGGTTAGCAGCTGCCCGTTGAGAACATTTCCACAAGCAATTGACACATCCTGCATGCTTACAGATATAAACATGAGAGCTTTCAATGGGAGAAAAAAATAATACCAGCCAGTGACAACTACTGTTAAGGGGTATAATGGAAGCTCAAGCATTGATTACGCTCTGATAAGCGCGAAGGACTGGGACTAAGTGGTTGACATGGAAGCTCTCAATCGCCCAGAGAGCAACCACAACCCACTACGGGTAACTTCAACATGAGAACTGTCAGTAACTGTTGGGGGTCATGCTTGGTATTTTGTTAAATGGCCCTCTATCTCACCCTTAAACCTGGCATTTATGGAGCTATAGTATGGCATGTAGCTGCTATTTGCAATTGAGGGGCACAAAGTCAGACTATTATGGATCATTTTCAAGCAATTGTGCTGAACCTGTATTCTTTACTCGCAACACCAACTAGAAGAGCCATGCAGCTCATATCGAAGAAGATCGAATGGTTTGATGAGTGTAAAATGACAAAAGAAGAATTGGCCCTTTGCCTGAAGGAGGGACCCCCAATAGACAAACAACGCCTGCAGCCCCACACATCCTTATTAAAAAATTTGGTTAAAACCAAGCATCAATTTATTAAGAACAGGTGGGACAAAATGCTAATAGCATATAAGAAGGCGGACTCCTGTTCTTACTGGAAGATGGTGGCGGGAAAGGGACATAGTGGCCCAGATGTCCTACAGTGTAAAATTGCTCCAGCAACTTGGCAGAATCACTTTGTGGATCTGCACTGTGATCAGCCAGCACACATTCCACCAGCATCCGCAAGCAGCAGGTGCTTGTCTTTGGATGGGGAGCCCTTACATCTAACGTTCAAGGAGGTAGAGGGAGCTATAAAGACTCTGAGGGCCGGGAAAGCGCCAGGCCCAGATACAATTCCAATAGATCTGGTCAGAGATGAGCTCCTGATCTGGGCCCTGGTGCTGTGCTGTGTCTTCAACTCAGCCCTAAAAGGTGGTACTGGCCCATAATCATAGCGGGAAGCAGAGATTGTGCCAATTTTCTAAAAGTGAAAACTATCAGCCAATCTCTTTGATAGAGGCTGCTGGAAAAATGTATGCCAAAGCCATACTTGGCCATCTACAGAGCTGGGTAGACGACAGTGGAATAATAAATCTCCTCCAATCTGGCTTTCAAAAGGCATCAGCACACTCAACCAAATCTATAGAGCCGAGCTGATCCTGGGAAAATACTCTGCTAAACAGAACCAAGGTGTATACCATCTTTGTAGACATTAGAACCACCTTCGATTGCGTCCCCTGAAATAATCTCTAGCAGTTGCTATTGAAGAGGAACGTACTGGCAGTTATCAAGAGCTTATATGTTGTAACAAGGCATCAGTGCGCTGCAGTCTCGTGGGAGAACTCATGGAATCTATTGAAGTATTGAGAGGAGGATGGTAAGGTTGTGTGGTAGCTCCCCATCTTTTATATATCTAGATCAATGAGATTAATGAGGAGCTGTTCACACACACACACCCTAGACCCCCCCACCTCCAAATATGGGTAACAAAAGGTTCCCAGCGCTGTTATTTGCTGATGACGCAGTCCTGTTAGCCACCACACCAATGGGCCTGAAACACAATTTAGCTGTCATTAGTAAGAAAAGTAAAGAGCTGTGTCTTGAACTAAATAAAGAGAAAACCAAGACAATGTTTTTAGACATAGGTTGGCAAAGTGCACCAAACTGACCATTGATATTGATGGTGCTATTATGGAACAGGTGCCCACCTAGGACTTTTTAGGCACCAAGTTCTCAGAGAATTGCTTATGAACCTACAACTAAAGCAGCTCGAAGTCTAGTAAAACACAGTGGTGGGATAAGAAAATTCCATGCAGCACGTGGGGGTACTATAGCGCCTTTACTTCACTTGTATAGATTGCAACCCCGCCCCACAGCACATGGTTCCGAGACATGGACGCACACAAACATCCACACATTAACTCTTGTCGAAAACCAATTTCTTAAGCAACTACTCTTGTAGCCAATCTGTGCTCTCTTGGCAACCTTGCGAATGGAATGTGACCTTTGCCCAATATTAGATGTTATTGAACTAAAACCTTTGCTTTATTCGACGAGAATATGGTCTTCTCCCTTCCTATCTAAATATAGAGGAGTTTTAGCCCACTTAATATCCCTGAAGAATTCTCGATCGCTTCCATGGCTCAAGCACCTGTGGCTTGAGCTATCAAAGCTGAATTTGGGTCATCTATGGGAGCTACCGAAGAGATGACATGGGTGGCAATAGAATTTATAAAGAAAGCCATCGCTGAGAAATTTAGACACCAGATGGCAGAAAGCTTCCAAGTGTTACAAACAGGCCGACAATATCTAATAACCGAGGACACCTACGGCTTCGAAAATATACCTTTATATCATAAGTCCACGCTATGTGCAAGCACGTTTCATTCAACTTCGGAACAGCACACTAAAACTGTCAACCTTCACAAGGAACTGGCATAATACTACTGGTCCAGAGTGCAGGCTCTGCGGGGTTCCGGAAGAGACGGCCACCCATTTCCTGTTATTCTGTTCAGGGTATAAAGACCTGAGGCAGATGTACCTCTTACCATTATTCAGAATTGAGAACATAAGGCAGGCACACTTTGCAGTTCTGTACTGCAAATGCACAACTGACCTTGACAGTTTTTTTTTTTTTGGTTGCTAAATTCCTGCCTCAATCATGGCTAAGAATTAGTACCATTAATGCCCACTCCCTAGATATCCATGACCTCATCACTACCCATGAGCTGGATATCCTCGTGGTAACCGAATCATGGCTACACGAGACCTCAGGTCCCGCACTAACTCTAGCTCTACCGCCAGGCTACCCCATCATTAGACAGGACCGACCCACTATGGGCGGAGGAGTAGCTCTGATAGCGAAAGAATCACTCTCTATCAGAAAAATGGATCAAGACCTAAACAACATCAGCGACTACCTTTTCGCCAAAATCAACCTATCCGACCACTGCACCATCACCCTACATCTTGTTTACAGACCACCTGGTCCCGTAGGTGACTTCCAAGCAACCCCCACTCACCTCCTCTCCGACAACCTGACACAATCGACCAAAGCCATCTTACTTGGGGACCGCGCCCTGGGGCTCAATGACGTTAATGACCCTGCAGCCAAGTCACTCAACGCTGCACTTGAGACCTTCGGGTTCTCCAACACCATTACTGGACCCACGCACATTCAAGGCTGCTCCTTAGAATGGATAGCCCAGCACAACTGCCCCATTACTATAACCGCTAATTCACCGCCCCCATGGTCGGACCACTGTTATTTCCTTTAGTATCCCCACTGCCAGGAACAAGCATACCTCGGCGCCACCCCTACCCCGAGGCCTCTCCAGAAGCTCTGGGCAACTCACTAAAGAAAAATGACTCCTATTCCTATCGGGACCAGACTTCAGGCCCCCCTTCTCAGCCGACCCAGAGATCCTAGCGCGCACATATGACGTAGCCATCAAAGCGGCAGTTGAAGCTATTGTGCCACTTAAACCATGGAAGGCTAAACCGACTATCCACACCAATGCTTGGTTTACCACAGACCTCCTTGTGCTACGATCCAAGAACCTTCAGCCTTATCCCTATGACAAACCACCCACACAGATGAAGCAAACCTTGACTTCAAACTAAGGGCCAAAGCGTACAAAAAAGCTATCATACGTGCCAGAGCCATCTCATTTGAAACCAGGATCAATGAAGCCCAATCCAATACCAAAGAGATCTTCTCTATCTTCAGGGACTTGGAGACCCCCCACACCCACTCCTCAGCATTTCACCAAAGACAAAACCCGGTGTCAGCCATGATCGGCAAGCTCAACACCCTCCAAACCAAAATACAGACAACTAGACAATCCCTGAATATCCGCCCGCCCCTGCCTCGGCACTCCCACCCCTCCCAGTTACATCCAACTCCTTCTCCTTCAAGGAAATTAAAGAAAGTGACATGATCAATATCATGAAATCCATTAAGCCAACTAACTGCAAAGGTGACATCTGCCCATCAGCACTCAAGGACCCCTTTTCTGACAGCATTTGTGAACGCCTCCTTTGCCACCGGCAAGGTCCCCTCCTGCCTTAAGGAAGCCTGGGTCCGCCCCCTCATTAAAAACCCTTCCCTTGACCTCTCCTCACCCAACAACTACCGGCCCATTACCATGACCCTTCCTGCTCAAGATATTGGACAAAGCGGTCTACTTACAGGAACAACAATTTATTGAGGAGAGCCAACTTCTCGGGCTACGCCAATCCGGGTTCCGGCCAGGGCACGGGACTGAGACTGCCCTATTCGACTTAAAACACCAAATGAATGATGCAAGAGAAGCCTGCTCTCCTCCTTTTCCTTGATCTATCGGTGGCATTTGATCTCGTCGACCACAAGGTCCTATGCCACCACCTATCCGCCACAGCAAAGTTCTCCCCTAGCACCACCGCTTGGATCTCTTCCTTCTTGCAAGGAAGGACCATGCAAGTTTTCTCTGACCTGGCCTCAGTCTCACCTACCATCATCCTATGTGGCGTCCCACAAGATTCCTTCATCTCGCCCACCCCCTCTTTACACGGCCTCTCTTCCTCATTCTCGACTCGCTGGATATCTCGTACACCAACTACGCCGACGATACTCAGATCCTACTCACGCTGACAGGAGATTGTGACACTGACTCCAAGACACTGAACGACATTTACAACACTATCCAATGCTGGATGGCATCCAATGGGCTCTGTCTAAACTCTGACAAGACCGAACTGCTCTTGGTAGGCTCCAAAGAAACACTTAAAAACCTCGACTCTCAGTTCAGTCACTTTAAGATCGACTGCATCAGAATCCCTGTGGCTAACTCAGTAAAACCACTGGGAGACCATCTTGACTCTAACCTAGCAATGACCAAGCAAGACCATGCCATCACCTCCTCGGTGGCATACCATGCCAAACTCATGACTGCAGCCAGACCCTTCCTCTACAAGGACAACTGCATTACCGTTGCAAGAGCTATTACAGGATCTAGATTGGATTACTGCAATGCTCACTTTGTGGGTACCTCCACTATAAACATGGCTAAACTACAAGTAATACAAACCAATGCTCTGCTTGCAGCCAATGGAATCCCGGAAAGAGAACCCATCACGGCCGCCAGGAAACAGGCGCACTGGCTCCCAGTTAAAGAGAGGGTCCTCTTTAAAGCCCTGGCCCTTACTCATAAGTGTATCCACCACACTGCCCCCCCTCACCTCTCAGAGAGAATTCACACTACAGTCTCCACAAGACCGACCAGAACACCATATGCAAACATGCTCACAATCCCCAGAGAAGAGAGCTTGAGCCGGAGGCGCTAGCTTCCCATGCTATCAGCTCTGCTATGGAACGCCCTAACGCCACCCCTGCGAGGAGAAGCCTCCCTCTTAGAATTCCGCAAAGCTGTGAAAACGCTGCTCTTCACATCTGACCAATACCAACCAATGGGTGATCCATCACCACATGTTTAGTACGGTCCTAATGTATGTATTTTATGATTGTACTCTTCTGTTCTGACATGTATATATGACTCGCATGCATACGTTTCTATTTCACTAAGCCAGTCGCAAGCAATAGAGCCGCGATGCCCTTGGGCTGTATGTGCGCTATACAAATGTAAAAATAAATAAATAAGATGGAATCGGCTAGCAAGACCAATGTTGTGAATGGCCTGGATCTATAATATGGCAACTGTTTGATACATTTGTCTATTGTAAAGGTGTGAGATTTTGCTTAACCAGCTGTTTTCAATTGTGTTGGTTATTGTTTCATTGGCACCCCCCCAACCCGCCCTCCTCCTAAACTTGCTTTTATATTCTGGTTTCCTTGGATGTGGCATTGCAAATAGGCCCAAACGCCAGCAAACTTTTAATTGATCATTTCTGCTCATGTTTTGAATTTTGTAACTATCCTCGTAGAGCTCAGAATAAAACGGTTCAATGGTGTAAATACTTCACAACTTTACCCTATTATACTTGGTATCTTTACCCTATTATACTTGGTATTTATTTTAGTTGTTTTTAAATGTTTTATCCTGGTGATAGATGTATAATGAAATATTTAGTGTGTTTGAATGTTTTGTGAATTTCTTTTAGATGTCCTTTTATGGCTTAATCACACATAAAGTATAAAGAAATAACTGAAATCAGTTCACCGAGAACCAATCCCTCTCATGGCATGACCGTTTTGAAGTATTTATGAACAGCCAATTTTGACAGGTTGGGTACTATGTGAATACACAAGGTGCCAAGTTTCACACACCAGTGTTAAACCAGTGAAGGTGTGATTTGAACCAGGTTTGCCATTTCAGCATTTGGCCACATTGTTTCCCACTTCTTACATGAACTAAAGTAATACACTGTTCTGTAGATATGACTTGGGAAGTACACCAATGACATGGTAACCCAACATGACCATGTTTCAAAAATAATAATTGTAGAAGCGTTAAGCAAAATAAGTGATTCTACTGTAGGTTAATTTTGTTCTTCACAGAAGTATACTGTTAGGCAGAATTATATGCAGTACCCTTTGGGAACACCACACACAGTTAAGACTTCAAGTGACAATTTCACCTTTGGTACAAGCCTGTACTACACAGTTAAAGTGGTAGCAGTAGCAGAGCAGGCAGACTTATCTCAAGAGTAAGTGAGCAATATCAAATAGTTACAAAGGACAGCAATTACTATGATTCAGGCAAACACTGACTCAGGGCTTTCAAGTAAAAGAATATACATTTATTTCACTCTTCAGTTGTATAACATTTACACTATTATAAGAAGTCTAAAAATCACTCTCTTAATACACCACACCACTTCCCTTAAATTCCAGACAAGTTAAGCTCACAAAAATGAAGTGGGAGCAAAATGGCACTCCAGCAATTTAAAAGGGAGGGAAAGACAGAAGTTAACAGAAAGGAATCCAAACCAACAGGTAAGTACTCGGGGCAACAAACAAGAGAAACTACAATGATAATCAGATAGAAAAGGCTTGGGGCCAAAGTCAATGGTTCAAGAGTCTTTTGCTCAAGATAATACAGTTCAGTGTAGTTTGCGGTAAAGTTTGTGACACTGTTTCTGGACGAGGTTGGTTGGTAGAAAAGTTAGTTCAAAGAGAAGAGAAGGACAAGCCCTCGGATTGGAGAAGGATTTCAAACACTTTCACCGCGGCTGAACGAAACGAACCAGATTTGCATAGTACCTTTTTAAAATGGAGAGGGAACTGTAGCTGAGGCAGACGTTCCTGGTAGTTCCTGCAGGCTCACGGTTCCTGAAGCGACTGTCGGACTGATCAGAAGTAGGAAGACTAGAGGGTCCTGCACTACCCAGAAAAAAACTCAGCAGCAAAGCAATGAATAAAAGGTGCGCTCCTTAAAACCTAAGCACGGTACGACCTTCCTGGCTATCTGGCCCACTGTAGCTCTGTACAGCGAATTCGACCAGAGGAGGGGTCCTGGCTTGCAGTTTGTAAGAACTGGTTGGTCCTACCAGCTCAGTGGAAGAAGTTTCCTGGAGGATCTTCTCTGTCGTCGGATTCTGGAGATTCGGACCTGTAGCAGGGCTTCACCGGGCAGTTCAGTCGTTGTAGGGGTCCTCTTCTGCCAGTTCCTCGTTGGTTCTTTCGTTCCAGTGGCGACTCTGCTCTTCCAGTCCCAGAGACCTACTTTTTATGCAGTTTTCCCCCCATTCATACAGCCTGGCTGTCAATCACACAGGACAGGACAGTCACCCAGCCAATGAAACAGGAGTGCGACTTGCGTTACCAAGGAAACCAATGGCAGGGGTCCTAAAACCCCTCCGTCACATCCTGCCTACCCAGACTCTCAGGCGCCTAAAGGAGGGCTTCTGTGTGGAAGCCCACGAAAAGGCGATACAAAGGGACTAAACCTGCTTTGGCGCGCAGAGTAAAACACGAGAAAGACTTTAACAAAAAGAAATGGCGAATAAACCCGGCCGGAGCAAAAATAAAATGTATTTGGTCAAGCGGGTTTATGTTCGAGGCTAATATAATAGCCTAAAACATTACCACGTTTTATAAGATAATCGCGGTAGAAAAGTTAGGGTAGATACCACTGCCACCAGCCAAGTCTTAATGTAAAGGGAGCGAAACAATGCTCCAGGAGGCACAGACAGAAAGGGATAAGAATTAACCCTTTCCAATACTCCATGGAAGATGGGGGTGTACTGAGTCTGTAGTAAAAGTGACTAAATAAAGTTAATGGCAACTTTATCTTTTCTGGGGGAGAGTAGTCGGCCCCAGAAAAATTGTCAGTGGGAAGTCTAAAAGACAACCCTGTGTCACTGCACTGAAGGTGCTGTGTAACACACATGAAAAATATGGTGCCCTGGAGTAGGTGAGTCTCCAGTGCCCACGATCACACAAAAAGTAGAAATACACGTAGCAAAACACAAGTAAGAGTGGGAAAAAAGGCTCACACTCTTACCAGGTGAAAAAAATAAATCCTAGAAATCCAGCAAAGCTGCTGAGGGACTCAGTAGGTAACGGAAATCAACCATTTATGAGAATTCTCCCTAACATATACAATTAGCAGATTACTTATTTTGAACTTCAAAAACCTCATTTGGGTATCCCTACATCATTCAGAGCTTTACATAAACTGAACAAAATATGCTGCGTGATAAGTTCCCTTGACTGTTGTAATTGTTGACACACAGAATTACAGGTTGTTTTCCGTGATGTGAAGAAGAATTGTTAATTGTACAGAAAAGCAAACTATGTTTTTGTGTCAACTAAGCATACCTGAAAGCTCACAAGAGGCTTGTGACTTTTGATTGTCTCCCTCCTCTTTTGGATTCCTTCCACTCATGTGGACTACATGAAAAGGAGCAAGCAATGGGCTAAGCAGTGCCATCAGAATATGAGAAGTCTTCCATTTTCATAGAAACTATACAGTGAGATGAGATGCATATCATTCAGTGGTAATGCCAGTACATGAGCATTAACACTTTGGTTCCAACGTCTCAAATGTTCCTCCCTAATCACTTCTCTGGATTAATGCTTATGCTCCTCATTGTAGGTGTCAAAGTACTAGAGAGCGAGCTCAGATGAATTTTCTATTGTCACACTATCGTTCAGGGGCAAAGCCATGATATGAGCCTCGATACTTTAGTTACAAAGTCTTGGATTTGGCTCCTAATCACTTCTCCTTACTAATGCTCCTGATTGAGTGTACTTGCTTAGTTTTTACAATCCTCATTCGAAGTGATCAAGCTTTGGACATGCACCATACTTATGCTATGTTAGTTTTTATAACTAGCGCATTCTGCTGCCAACATATTGTGTTGGAGCAGAGTAGGTTTTACTATCACCAAACCTTAATCAGCCTCAGAGAGGAAATGCTGAAACTGCTTTGCTGGAACTGGGTTCTGTGATAGTGCATGTGAACACGGTTCTCTGCAACAAATGGGTAACATGGTGACACACGGCCACATGTGGGCTCTTTCCAGCGTGGAGGCTCTGGGCATGAGCCCCTGTTGCCCTTCCATAAAGACATCTGTGTACAACCGATGTGTGCTGGCACTGTGCGAGGCGTTGATGTGAACCTCAAAAATATCATCTTCGGTTTACTACTTTCTTTCAAAGATTAAAAATGAACACAACAAAATCTATTGTTGATAAAGCCTCCATAATGTAATCATTGTTTGAACCACAGAGTTGCAACTTCTCTAAGATCAAAATATTAAAGTATCATTCAGTGTCAAAGTCAGGACATTAGTCTCAGGTCCAAATTCTTGAATTTGGCTCCCTAATCCGCTCTCCTCACTAATGGTTTAGGGTCCTCAATGGGGGTTGTATAGCACTATGCAGTTAGACAAGATGAACTGTCCAGGATCACACTATTGTTCGATGGCATAACCAAGATATGAGCCTCAGCACGTTAGCGAGCCACATTTAAGACTTTGGAACCAAGCATTTCTCCTAGCTAATGATTTTCATTGGGACGACTGCCCAGTTTTAATAACCCTCTTTTAAATGGAACACATTTTAGACCTGCACCATGTGCAAGCTTTGTTAGTTTTTATGACTTGCACTTTCTGGTGCCAGTGTGGTGTTTTTATAGCAGAATAGGTTTTACTCTCATGAAAGTGTTTAACAACCTCAGAGAGAAGTCTGAGTCTACTTTGCTGGGATTCAGTACTGTGATCTGGCGTATGAACACAGATATCTACAGCAAGCGTGTAACACACTGACCTAACCTAAGAACCATCTTGCTACTCAAACCTATTCATATGCATTTCAACTTTTGTTACTGCAGATGTTCAATATGTTTAGCAAAGACATGTGGACATATTACATTCGTTGTGCAGTAGGCCTGCACAAACTGTATGCACCACATTTAACTGAGAATGCTGCACAGGCAGCTGGTTCAGATCCTCAGCAGCACACTACACAATTTAATGGCATGCATTATTCATGTATTGCAAACTATTTTCACTGACTTCTTTTCATCAGACAGCTGCATGGGGGCCAGGGGCAAATGACCTCTTTTGCAAATTAAAAAAAAATATATATTTGTAAGAAAAGAGACAAACGGCATAATCAGCAATCATGAAATCGGTGTTTACACTTGCAGTTCCAACTTACCCACCCTTACACCAGCCCTCTCCCAAGCGTCTCGATGCCCCCGCCCACTGGCCTGCCAGGCTATTGCCTAATTCTTCAAGCTGAGATTGGGTCCTCACCTCATACAGTCATAGCAGACAAGTTATTAAATATTCCTACAGCTGGAACCCTAGCAATATTTGGTTAGCCCTGTGTGTGAGGAACCTTCTACAGAGTCAAGGCCTGGTAAATTATTCTCTTCCACATTCATTATGTGCCAGGCTGTATTTGTCTCTTTTTAACCCCATAGGACTCAGGGATTGACCCAATAAACCCATTGGACACCCGAAGACATCCTCTTAACTTCCATGAATTGGAGATTGAAAAAAGGAATTTATTATCGCACGCAGAATACAACATTAATAAGTATTCGTCCTGAAGAAAGCGGCCACTAACCAGTCCTGCTGAAACCGGTTGGCTTTTACTGAAGCAGTACTGGATTGATAACCCATACTCCGATACCCGACATACATTGATGAAAGGGCTCATATAAGGAAATGATCACAGCTATTTATATCTAACCAACTGTCTGTTGAATAGAAAATTCGATTTTTAACTATTCTTTGACCGCATTGGCCACAGAATTAATTTTGTTAAGACACACACTCTGGAGGCTATTAAAGACCCCTCCTCTCCCCCCCCCCCCCTTATGTGCGCACTTAATTTTTAGAATTTAGGAAAGTAGTGGGAGAGGAAGGGGTCAGGACCTCTACACCTAATTTGTAGGCAGCACACCAGCGCACACTAGGGCTGGCCTTGACTCTGTAGAAAGTTCCTCACACATAGGGCTAACCAAATATTGCTAGGGATCCAGCTGTAGGAATAACTTTTTAATAATTTCCTTCTGTCATTTATATGTTGTAAATACTAGGGCATAGACGGGAGGTGATCACCCATTGACTCCAATTTGTCGTTACCCTTATAGCAGAGCCAGGTATTTGTATAAATGTGGCTTATATGTTATGTTATGTTATTGTACATTTGTTTAGTGCCTTATATACCATATGATCTCAAAGCGCTGTGGGTTGAATGCCCTCAGGGACCGTAGTGCTGGTCAGTGGAGAGAGTAGGGTGGTATATAGTGCTTGGGTGCACCAAGTATGTGTGCAGCTAGTGCGGTTTGCGCAGTGTGTAGCTGCATTCTAATGCTAGTTGCGGTGTGAGGTCTAAAGAATGTGCGCAGCAAGGCTGTTGACCTCAGAGTCTGCATTCTATATGGTGACGGAAGTTTATTGTTAACATGATTAATGAAAGGGAGCCAGGTCCTGACGTATGAGGACTATACTATTTTCCCATTGCTAATTAAGTGATTTACTTAGCAGCAAGGATCTCCCACACTTTGCTTGACTGCAGCTGAATGATCGGTCCCCCTGGTATTTCCTAATTTCGCGCTAGTGATTTTAGCTGCTAATAGGAGGTGAGTGATAAGGATAGCTCCTTTGCCTCTGACCAGATTATCCCGATCCCCCAGCAGGACTACAGCTGGAAGAATTGGCAGAGTAATAGCTGTGATGGATTTAATATGGGAGAGGACCTCCTTCCAGAAGAATTGGGCTTTGGGACACAACAATCACATATGAAAGTAGGATCCAGTCTCTTTGCAACCTCTCCAACACGTCGCTGGATAGGAGCGATTTGCAGCCTCTCGGGGTAGGTACCATCTGTAACAAATGTGACGAATCCAGAGATGTTGTCACTTCTGTCCAAGGGGGAGCGTCTTCCCATGAGGCCAGGGAGGCTAGGCCGCTAACCGATAGTCCCCCTGGGGTTGGTACTCAGCGGGAGCATCTCACGGGAGGAGATTCCCCCTCTGGGGACAAGGGAGGACTTCTCGGGAGATGTATTTCAGTACCACACACCCCTCCCTCCTCACTCGACACACTTCCATAGCCCAGAGACCCTAACACTGCACCTAGTGTTTCTGTGTGCCTTTGTAAGGCAGTACCTATACGAAGTACTAGGACAAAGAAGAGTGTGAACTCATGGAAATGTATCAAATAACTTCTGGGAAGAGGAAGAGGTGCAGAGCCATGAACACCCCCTGTAACTTAGGTGATCATTCTAGTCATCCATGGCAGAGGAACTTGCTGACCGGGATACGAGCGAAGGAGCCGCGGTGTCCCGGTCCACCGTGCCTTGGCTGACTGGAAAGCTGGAAGAGCGAAGTCCGGGAGGAAACAAAAATCGGAGTGTGCCGTCTTGGCAAGATGTGCAACCTGCCTAGAGAGAAGTGCTACGGAGCTGCCGCAGATGTCACGGAAGCATTTCAAAACCGAAAGAAGGCGAACAAGACGTCAGAAGAGCATGAGACCCACAGGAGAGAACTGACAGATACCCAGAAGGGTATTGGGTAATAATGTCTCCATACATAATGTCCCGATGCATAATGTCGCTGGGAAAAGCATTGGCGACATTATATATGGTGACATTATGTATGGGGATGGGTTGCGGGGATGTCCCCTGCTAAAATGTAAAAAATAAAAAAAAAATTAAAAAAACGGGGGTTGCGTGGGTGTCCCCCGCATATTAAACGTAATAATGCCTCCACAAATAACAGCGACTTTGTCATTTGCAGGGACATTATTACATGGAAGACCCAGAAGGTACATGGGCTGTCTGGATAGAGAAAAGGGGCAAGAGAAACCTCAAACCCAGTGTCTGGGACCCAGAAATAATTAAGGAGAATACCTTGAGCTATTGGCTTTATGATAGACCTGGTTCACTCTCCTGTCAGGTACTATCAAGAATCATATACACTTAGTATTGTGAACTGCCAAAGTCAATGACAAGAGAGGCCAATGAAAGGGAGTCCTTCCCGCTGGTTTCAGGAAAATTCAGAAACGGAATGAAAGAGATACCAGCAGAAGGGAGTCATTCTCCTGGTAACCCAGTGACCAGGGGAAGGGATTCAGTCCCCCCTGGTTTTGTACACAGTGGACATTAAAGAAAGGCCAGGGAAAAGGAGTCATTTCCCCTCGTAAAGAACCTGTGAAGCTAATGTCAACAAGGACAGTGTTTCCCTGTCAAGGAGAAGGGAGTCATTCTCCTGGACCAAGAACAGTCGAGCAACCTTTTGATTTAGTTCGAAGTGTA
The DNA here is from genome assembly GCF_040938575.1 of Ambystoma mexicanum. NCBI lineage: Eukaryota > Metazoa > Chordata > Amphibia > Caudata > Ambystomatidae > Ambystoma > Ambystoma mexicanum. The sequence continues at coordinate 1,202,989,190 of NC_090921.1, read as the reverse complement.
AGGGACGGAAATAGGTTTTTGACACAAGACAGTGGACTATTCATTTACTTGGACATCTGGGCAGAGCCCTTAGTGTTCTAGTTGGGGCAGGGAATCCCATCTTAGAAGATGGGGAAAGTTAGGGTTTCTCTTTTTTATTTACAAGAATAATTAAAGTCTATAGCCACCACAATGCCACCTGTGTCACTCCCCTCTTTCTGCACCCTTACATATCGATGAAACACAAACTACCTCTATCTCCCGTTTTTTTTATCTTAATGCAAGCTTGCTTTAATTCACATTTCTTTGTTTGATTTTTCAAAAACTATGTGGACATGCACAGTAGGGATGTAACGGTATAACGCTATACCGTTAAAGATACCGTGAACCACTTAATTGAACAATAATAACCGTAACATTGTTTATACCGGTATACCGTTTATACCGTAAGTGTACTTTTCAATCTGATTTGTAAAGGCTGCAGCAAGCAAGTGCTGCGCAGTCTTGGTCTTGCACTGTTGGGTGTGCCGTCTGCCAAGTAGTTTCAGTTGGAGCAGTTTTTAATGCCATTCCATAAACCACATGTGCCTGACACAAAATCAGTATGTTAGCAATAGGAAGAATAAATACAGTGCCAAGAAGGAAAAGGGTTTACTTTGGGTTGGCGGCTTTGGGGTTTATATATTTATAGTGGATAATGTTTGCTAAACATATGACAATGGGGGATTTCCCTGGTTCTATCATTGAATTTACATATAATAAGTCACAATGCGAAATTCTCTCTGTGGGTATTCCCTGTTGCCATACCAAAGGTTAACATGTCCGTGATTACTGAACACCCTTTGGCCCGCAAGTAAACTAAAGGCTGTAACGTAAAGAGAGAGTGTGTGTGCGCGTGTACGTGTGTGTGTGCATATGCACAAGTGTATACTACCATCAGCCTCCATTGATCTGTGGCATGCAGGTTATCAAAATGGCAACATGTTCATCTTCACCAGTAGCCAGCGTGGGACCTAAAAGCCTAAATGACCACTTAAGAAAAGCTATTCAGTTTGCTTTGCCAGTTGCAGCAGGGCTCCCAGCCCCCCCCCCCCACCTCTCCACACGTGTGTTTGTGTTTGGTGGAAGCAAGGGGTGGCATTTCAGTGGAAAGTATGTTGAAAAGCCCAATTCTGGCACTGCGTGCCTGGTTTTGTTTGTGTTGATAAATCTGACAATTAATGACCTTTTAGAAAATATTTAAGATTAGTTAACTCCACCTGCTATACCACGATAACCATGATATACCGTCATTTGGCAAGAAGGTTATCGTACCGTCATAAAACTAATACTGTGACACCCCTAATGCACAGCTGATGTCTGCTAGTCCCCGTTTACAGTCCACTCAACAAGGTAAGTAGACACACCCTTTCTTTGAGCTATGTGGCTTTACATTTTAGCTCGTTCACCCTATTGATTTAGTTTTATTGTCTTTTTTTAGATACATTATGCCAACAAGGTTTAAGAACATTGAGTAATTTTTTTTATTACCACCTATCACTCGTCCTGAAGAAGGCCTTTTACAACAATACTTGAACTCACCACAGGAGGTGGTTCATTCTGTATTAGACATGCTGAAACGCATCGACACATAATCCTGACATACCATATTGACGAAATGCCATCACTTTTTTCTCAACAAAGAACTGGTTGCATAAACAGTATATATTTTTTCTTTCTGCCGGAGAAATATTACAATGGCTATCTTAAACACCTTTTGAACTTAAAATATGGAAACATCTTTTGGCAGAAATCACCAAAGAAAATGAAAAATTGTTTGTTTTATGAATATGTTTTGAAATTAACTGTTAAAGACAAATGTTATATATTGTTTTCTAAATCTAGGGGTGTGTATGTCCACATAGTTTTTGAAAAATCAAACAAAGAAATGTGAATCAAAGCAAGCTTGCATTAAGATAAAAAATGGGAGATGGGGGTAGTTCGTGTTTCATTTTTCCCACATAGTACTTCAGCTCGGTTACAACACACCCCCCCCCCCCCGACAACAAAAAATATTGAGCATGACCTACCCTTAATTCCCTTACATGCTTACAGCTATAGATTCCATCGCACCCATCAAACTCAGGAAGTCTAAACCACGTGCACATCTCAATTCATGGTTCACCCCACAGTTAAGAGTGCTCCGTAAAGCTAAACGCTCTGCTGAAAATCGCTGGAAAAGCCACCCCTCTGATGAGCATAAAGACGGCTTCCTCCTTGCCTCACTCGCCTACAAAGATGCCATTATCACTGCAAAAAAAGAGTCCCTTAATAACTGTATCCTGCAAGCTGACTCGAACACAAAGGAACTCCTTAAGATCATGAAAGAGCTAGAAACGCCACCCCCCTGACACCTGTACCAAAGACAGTAAATGGTGTGCCAATATACAGGCAGCCTTATTGTTACGCTCACCTGGCTCGCACAGGGGCGTCGATCAGAACTGGACAGCTGCGGTATCCACCAATGTGATGCGTAGTGCAGAGATGACAGACTGGACTGGCCCACCTAATCTTGTCTGCTTGACCCGAAGAAGTATTCTCCTGAAAGTGGAGAAAGGGAATTGGCCACCTGTGGATTTGAGTGATAACACCCCCCACTGTTCTCCCCTCTAATCACCTCCGATGTCTCTTTTTATATTCTCACCTTAGGTTTTTAAAGGATGAGCTCTCCATCCTGCGTAGAATGCAGAGGCGCGTGTATAACCAGTTACTTCACTGGTCCGAAGGAATTGGAGAGTTCCAGAACAATATTGACTCTGCGGTTCCTGGCGAGGAGCCGTAAGTATATAGTTTGTAAGAGTTCAAAATGTCTGACTTTCACTCTTATCTGATTCCTTGCAGCTTGACCCTAGAGAAGATTGCCTCGTGCTGCTGGTAAAGTTCAGGAAAGAGTCTGTAGTGTCCTGTATGTAATCTGTTTCTTTCTCCCTTATTACAGGTGCTGAGTGGGAATTATGGTGTTTTGAGGAATAATCCCTCCGGCGGTTAAATCAGGTAAGTCTATTATGGTGAAAGAGATTCCCTTGGTTTGTTCTTTCGGCTCACCTGGCTGTCCTTTTGTTCCCCTTAGATGCTGGAGTTTGGCAAAGATGAAAGGAGACTGCGCCGGCCCGTGGAGATGAAGAATGCCTCCGCGGTAAAATCAGGTAAGTCTATTGTGGTGACTATTATTCTCTCGGCTCACCTTGCTGTTCTTTATTCCTCTTAGGTGCCGGAGTTTGGCGAAGAAATTATGAAAACAGAGGTGGATTGTGGAGGTGCTGCGAAGGCTGGTGAGTATAGCGCGGCGCTGCAGCAGGTGATGCTACGTGCATCAAATAATGTCTTTCTTCCTATTCGAAGGCGCGATGGATCCAGAATCAGGTGAGGAAATAAGCATTGTTCTTATTCTAACCTTTTTCCTTCTTTCTCCCTTTTCTCTAGAAGCTCCAGACTCGAGGCGGGCGTGGCAGAAGACTGGATGCTGGCTTGCAGGCATGGTGAGCGTTACGCTGCATGATATAGAATAACGCGAAGCGTGAGCTGCTCTTCGGGCGTGGTTTAAATAGCCTTCAAAGTAGTCCCAGGTAAGAAGTTCCCAAGACCACACCCGAGTAAGAAAATAGTCCCTGACATAAAGTAGTCCCCCTTCAGACTTCACATTAGCTTGAATGCTGAGCAGCATGGTCTGCATGAGGTAAGTGAAAGCAAATGAGCCTGGTGCCTATGGCGCCAGGACTGCCCCCTTCTATAGGCGCCAGGACTGTACCCAGATAGCCCCTAGCCGGGGCTGCTGGGTCTTTCCCAAGTATCTGGATGCCTGCTCCCGGGACAGATGGACCTGGTCCGGATGCCCGGGGGTAGGAATCATGACGCTTATTGAATAAAATCTCTATGCTAAAATCCAAAATTAAAGACGAGCAATACAGTCTGAAACTTGACAACCAACCACCTTCCCTTGCTAGGCCCCACCCCCCTTCTAGACTCGGCTAACATTAAACCATTTTGCCTTCTCACCACCACTGAGGTAGAAAACATCATCCTGAGAATGAAACCATCTAACTGCCAAGGTGACCCTTGCCCGGCCCTTATCATTAAGGACTCTGCACACGATCTAGCCCCATTCATCACGGCCTTCATAAACTCTTCCTTTAAATCAGGTATTGTCCCTGACAATCTTAAGGACACATGGGTGATCCCATTGCTTAAAAAACCTTCACTAGACCCCAACATACCCACCAACTTTAGACCCATTACTACTGTCCCATTTTTACTCAAGATCTTGGACCGCGCAGCATACCTTCAGATCCAAGACCACCTGGAATCTAACAACCTACTAGGTCTACGACAATCTGGATTTCGACCCGGACATGGGACCGAAACGGCTTTGATAGACTTAAAAACCCAAATTGAGGTACTGAAGGACATGGGTAAATTAGCTTTGCTACTTCTTCTCGACCTTTCTGCGGCATTCGATCTGGTCAACCACCAGATCCTATGCAGTTACCTCCACTCTGCTGCCCACTTCTCCACCTCAGCCACAGCCTGGATCAAATCCTCTCTGAGTAACAGATCCATGAGGATCTTTGCTCCGTCCGCAGATCCATCTCCTATTCACTGCGGCGTTCCTCGGGGATCCTGTGTGTCACCTACACTCTATAACATTTTCACGAAACCACTCTTCGATGTGCTTGACTATCTGGGTGTCTCCTACACAAACTATGCAGATGACACCCAGATATTTATTCCCATCACAGGTGACTATCTAGCTGACTCCAAGGACCTTAACAACGTCTACCTGGTCATCCAAGCCTGGATGGCCCAACACCAGTTATGCCTAAATGACGACAATACTGAGCTCCTCATCCTGGGCACGTCGCAACGCCTTAGCAAACTAGAGCCTGCCTACAAGTCCTCTGCCATTGACGGCAACACCATCCAGGTCTCGAAGGACACTAAAACTTTAGGTTTCTACCTTGACGCCACCTTATCCTTATCTCGACAAATAAATGTAGTCAGATCAGCCTCTGCTTACACATGTAAACTCATTGCAGCTTGCAGACCGTTTCTTACCACTTCCAACACTGTCACAGTAGCTAGAACCCTCAGCATGGCCAAAATGGACTATTGCAGCGCCCTCTGCCTAGGAAGCAGCCAAGAGAACCTGAATAAACTTCAAACAACCCAAAACAACGCTATTAGAGCCGCCCTAAACATCCCTCGTAACCGTCACATCTCTGAATCCAGAACCAATCTAATGTGGTTACCTGCGAAACAGAGAATCTCACTGAAAGCACTTGCCCTCACACACACATGCTTGGCTATTAAGGCCCCCCCTACCTCTGCAGTCGGCTGTCCTGCCACTCGACATCCCAACCTCTTAGAACCACCCAGACCTACTGACTTTCGATCCCGAGGTTCAAACACCAAAGAGCGGGGGGCACAAGCTTCCCTCTCTTAGCTTCCAAGCTATGGAACACCCTCCCTGTTACAATCAGATCTGAAGACTCTTTCAACACTTTCAAGGCCAAAACCAAATCTTGGCTCTTCAACCAGCACTAAGACACGTCCTGAACACCTGCCTTCCACACTCCACTATATATTCATAGACGCTTGCCTATGTCTCATGTCTTACCCGCTTTGTAATTTATGTACATAGAATTGCTTGTTTATTATCTTATGTATTATTCTTATATATATGTATATATGCTCTGTATGTAACCCTGCACAAATTCATAAATCTTTGCTTGAATTGCGCCCTGATGCCTCTGGGCCTGATGGTTTGCGCGTTACAAATAAACAAATACAATATCAAGGCATACATTAGTTTTCAAAAATAGATTTTCAAATTTGCTAATTAAAATATTGTTGATTAGCAAAATAAACCATTTGATTAGCAATATTGTAGTAATATTTGTAATGTCACAAGAAGTTATTTGTACACAATACATAAAATGTGCATCAATATAGCATTTTTGTGTACAGCTGAAGTAAGACATTAGTGAGAGGAGGCGGGTCTTGTACTTTCTTTGAAATTCTGCTAGTCCTGCAGGTCAAGTAACTTAATTTACCTACTTGACCTAAGAGAAATGCACTTGACCCATGGCAACGGATGACAATAAATGTATGTGTTTTCTGTAAAATGGTGCACATCACCACAAACCCACGTTATGTTTGGCATACTGCTGCCACCCAGCGGCCAGCCATGCACAGTGAAACTTTTGTTTGACATTTACTGCAAGCAAAGTAAATGTTACATAAAAATGTCAAACGTCCTCTCCAAATGGTACTCACCCTTTATTAAATCTACTCGACTATGTGAGTGGGCGAGTAGACTTTGCGAACCCTGAATGAGTGTCTGTAAAATGTAAAAGGTTAGCTGCATGAATGGACACACTAGATATGGTAAAAAGGCTCTGAAAACAGTTTGACCAACTCTCTCCCGCAGGTTCGAATATATAATGCCATCATAATCATAGAGCAAAGTGGGTTCTGGAGGTTAACTACAGTGTATGGTATTGCAGTAAATCTGTAGATTTACAGACGAGATGGAACTATTGATAACATCTAGTAAGCTTTGTGTGTTCATTATGCAAGAGGAACGAAAGTAGGAGACTAAGCAGAGTAGATGACATAGCAGGCAGGGAACCGGGCAAACTGTCAAATATTGATGTTTGCTGCCCTCTCATTATCAGGGTATCTGGTATAAAGCAATACGGTGATAATCTAGAATGTCAAGCAGTAGGGATCAGCTCATGAATTGTGCACAGATGTATGCAACCAGGTCACAGAATTAGGTTTGCCATCGAAAGCATTTGCCCATGTAATAATGTACATTTTCAAAAGTGTTCACTCGTCAATGTGATACATCATTCCCAACACATTGCAATATAGTTGACACTGAGATTTAGATATAATAACCTAAATTGTAATGCAATTTAGGAATGGAATTGCAGGACAGTCTTTATAAAAAAAGTAAGTTAACACATGCTGGTCTTTGCCAGACATGATATAGCTTGCTTAATAAAAGTATCACCTGGATTACTTCTGGTATTTAATTATTTGAAAAAGAAAATATCTTACCTATCTCCCTCTCCCTCTCCCCTTTGAACTTGCAGTGAACATAGAAAAGAGGGTGGACAGAGGGTAAGCGAGAAGTGCAAGGGGAGCTGTGCTTTCAGTGAACAGGTTAACTTAAATAGCTAGCTTTGCTACACAAGTGTCGATTTAATTTGAAAACCTACAGAATTGCATAGCAAATTGCTATGCGACACTGCTTATTTAATGCCTTGCACATGGTGTCAGAGGTGGGATCTGACCTAGTTGACACAAACTGGGGACCCCATACAATTACTTGGTTAGGACTTTTGATCCCCTAACTGCCAATTCCATTATTCCGGTTAGGAGAGATGTTTGGGTAAATAGCTATGATCTGAGTCCATGTGACTGTTAGATCCATGGGAGAGAGAAGGGAATGCTCTCCCTAGTCCTTCAGATCAGTATTCCTATTGATTTAGTTACATACCTAAACCCGCCTGGAAAACCTTGATGGATGAACCGGCTTAGAGTACTACTCCTCCTCCTGCATTGGGACAGAAACTTAAGTAATTCATTTGAATTTCACATTTAAACCTATAAGGATTCAGAGGGGAGACTTGGTTGGATGTTTGATATGAGATTTTCAGGGAAACCCCATGACGACAGTGAAACGAGAAAACCAACAGCACCACAGAGGTTACGTCTATTGGGCAAAAAACACCAGAAATGTTTCTAACTAGTGCTACATTGAAGACCAAACTGATACCTAACCATCAGTGAATGGGTCAAGAAAAATGTATTCCCTTGGGGGGGAAAAGGGATCGTATTAACTCCCCTGGGCCCAGAACAATGTCCCCTCTAAAAAATGGGAAAAATCCTGAACACTGTCAAATACCCTGCCTCAGTGGCATTCCATCTGAGAGAGCTTCCTGTAAAAAGTTAAGAAGAGGGAGAATCAAATAGAACTGAGAAGGGTATCTGCTACTCTGCGATCTCTGAAACACCCAAATTATTGGAGGAATTGGAATGTCAACAGACTTCTCGGGTAAGGGAACCATTCTCTATAACTTCAGTTGAATAAATAATGGTGATACTAGTATTACACCACAGCATTATCACTCATTGACGCACCAGTATGTGTCGTGAAGGAATTGGGTCCCATTGCAAAGTGCCGCCCCCTGAATTTGAGACGTTCATCCAAATATTTGTGCAGAGAAATTACTGTACACGTCAGGCATCCCCAGTAGAAACTTCCCAGCTGGACCCTAGCAGTGTACCAAGAATCTCCACTGCCACTCATAATTTAAAGGCAGGAATTTTATATTCCTCTCCACAACAGAGTAGCAAGGAGGGTTTGGAGTCTCTCTCTTCCCTAACAGCCCAACAGAATAACCTCCACATAGAGGCAGAAATAGAAAAAATAACTGGGATCCCATAAAAAGAGAGGGGGAAACCCGTACTCCAAAAGAAAAACAGCCCTCAGGTGGAGGAAACTGAGTTTGCAGTCTTGAGGTCCCAAAAATATGGCGCAAAGTAGCAAAGATATCAGCTCTCTGCAGAACCCCAGCACTAGTCCCTTTATGGAACACAGAGACATAGGGGATACACTTTAGGAAAAAGGCATGACCTTAGCCCAGAGAACGTTGAAATACTCATGTCTTTAGAGGAAATGGGGTTACTGGAAATTCTCAAAACTAAGGAACCCCATACTGACCCAAGGGGTACTGCAGACGAATAAGAGCAACAAAGGAAGTGTCAACTGTGCTACTTCTGTCGAGAATACAGACACCATACGAAGCCTTGCCCATTACATTTACCATTAGCTCCCCTTTCATCTGTACAACATTCCAAACAAGAAGTGGTGATTCAAGAACCGCATCCCAGGCTGTCATATGCAAACATTCTCTATACCCAGGCCGGGGATATAAAAGCAAGTCAGTGGGAAGAACACCTTAAAGATTTTACCCGGAGAGTGAAAAATAAAACAAGAAAAATAACGAAGGCAAGGATGAAATCAGATGGCTTTATGCAGGGTTCAATGAAGTTATTTATCGAATCCCTGCTACTATCCAGCACAAAAAGGTTTGGGCTGACCTGGACAGTGGGAGCAAGAGATGTGCCATCGGACCTGAGTTAATCCCCAGGGAATCGAAGAGAATAACAAGTGAACAAGTTAGCTGTATCCATGGCCATATTGAAACACATCCCTTTGCACAAATCCCTGTTCCCACCTTTGGGAAGGAGGTTGAGATAATAGCAGCAGTAATCCCAAAATGACCAATCCAATTTCTCATAGGCACTGCGGTCCGTATAGCACAAATAGAGCTTCAGGCAATACCAGAAAAGGGCACTGGATTTCCCCGGTTTCAGAACATTAGTAAAACCCCATATAAGAAGGCAGAATACTTCACTTATGACACCTGGGGAGGGGGAGAGCCTCGATTAAATGATCCTTTATGGTAGAGGAAAGATGGTAGCCCACAAGGTCGAATACCCTTTTCCAACTCCGATGGAAAAGCCAGCGTCGTAAGGGGAAGGCTATGTGATGAACCCCATGTGGCCAGGGAGCCGAGGCCGCAACCCAATAGTCCAACCCCCCCCCGCCCACACCTGGGGGTGGTACTCGGCTGGAGGATCTCTTGGGAAGAGATACCCCCTCTAGGGACAAGGGAGGACATTTCGGGAGAAAGTGGTATTCCATTACTACACACAACTCTTGTAACACCCCTCGCTCCTCACTCTACGCACTTCCATAACCCAGTGACCCTTACACTGTACCTAGTGTTCCTATGTGCCTTTGTAAGGCTGTACCTAATTGAAGTACTAGGACGAAGATGAATGTGAACTCCCCTAGGAAAATGTATCAAACAACTTGTAAAGACTCGAGGGGGTATCTCTACTTCTGCCCACTATATGGTAGGGTGAAAGCACAGAACAACCCCAGCAAGGCTCTCAATTGGGTAGTTATTGGCGATCAGCAAGGCTTAAGCTTTCAAGAGGTGATGTAGGCAGGTTCTTATGTACAATGTTTCCACAAAGGGCCCACAAAGGAATGTCCACACATTATGTGGGGTGATGAGACTGCTTCTTTATGTAAAATAAGGTTGGCTACTTCTACCAACAGTATATACATATAAATAATAACACTTTGTACATGGAATTTTTATTCAGAGTGGTAAATATATACACTATGTGGTACCACACTACTTAAATTCAGTAAGAACTGTACTAACTGCAGACAATTTTAAGTGGCAGGTACATTCTTAAGTGAGGTGTAACCAGCATTGAATAGGAAAGAAAGGCAGGCTCGTTATTAACAGTGGCAGAATGCTTTCTTTAGATCAGACGCGTAATTCTGAGTGAGAATCCCCCCACCTGGGAAACCTGTAATAGAAAAGTTAGGGAGTAACTTATGTTGTCTTTTGCAGCCCAGTCCAATATTGTTCAATAATCTTGTGCTTTCTTTTCCTTGTTGTAGTACCTTTGGTGCCTTAGCAAGTGAAGTGGCAGGGTTTCTCGGCTTTACTCGACAATTCCCTCCGAGGATGGACTCCCTTTGGAAGAAGGAGCCACTGGGATGATGAGTCCAAGAATAAAAAGCAACCAAAGTCTTTCGGAATGACAGCAGTTTGGCTCTTCGCAGTGCGCTCCTTTGGTCGACGATTTGTTCGACTGTAGAAGTCCTGTGAAGAAGAAACTTGCAGTGGTCTCCTTAAAGGCTCCTTAAATGCTTGGTGGATGAAAATAAGAGCCTTGGGACCCTTCGATGACTTCTGGTGGCAACTGGTATAGGTCACTTTTGGTGTTGGGTTTCAAAATATTGCTGTTTTCCAACTGACCACCCCCCTCCCCCGCCCCCACACACCTGAAGTGTTATTCGGAGGCTGCGCTGTTGCAAAGGAACAGGGATGGACACTGAAGGTTGCAGCACTGGCATGAGCAGCTATTCACAGGTAATTGGTGCTACAAGGCTCTGTCCATGTAACACATAATCTCCTCAGAAACCTTTTGTGGGGAGCATATGCTTGTTCAAATCAACAAGCAACGTTTCTCTCCTAAACCGGACACGTTGTACACCTGCAGTTTGAGGGCAGTGAGACCCTGAACTTTGTCCACCGAGCGCTCGTCAGATGGGAAAACAAATTGAAATTGGTGCTTGATTTCAGACTGTGCTCGGCGAGACAAGATCGCTGTCCAATCGCCACCCCACCCCCGGTCACGGCACCCATGGGTTATGACCTCTTTTGTTAAGCCAACCAGTTTGGTGAAGTGATATGATCCACCCTCCCCCCCCCCCCATTCTTTCTACACACCACCCATCAACGTTGCTATACCCTGTGCGCCGCCCATTCTAAGAATGTGCTGAAGGATCAAGTTGAGACAGTATAAGACGGACCGGGGGGGGGGGGGGGGGGAAGGAAAGTGGGTTGTTCTGTACGGGGCCCCCGCAGTGAAAGCTGTCCAGTCTTGCTCCTGAAGGCCGTAATGGCAACCAGGCCCCAACAGCTGGGCCCCCTCCTGTTGCATGCTAGTGGAGCACCACTGACCAACTACCAATTTAGAAAAATGTTGTGGACCACACTGGGAGTCGTGGGAGTACATGGCAGGGGCTGGTCCTCCCACAGTTTTTCAATAGGTGCCGCCATCACAGCCTTTATGCAAGGGATGCCCACACTGGCAATTAAAGATCTAGGTAGATGGGTTTTGAACCGCTTTCAACTGTATGTTAGGCTGCAGAGCAAGCCCGACCCCACTTTGGGCACTGAACAGAGGGAAATCTCAACATAAGAAGGATTGACTTGCTGATTTCTGCCTTTTGACACCTTATGACACTATGCTTTGTATCAACAGATGATGCAATATGGATTATGGGGCATTTGTTTATAGCTTGGCCCGAGGAAGCGGCACGTCAATGGATTTTGAGTTCTGATTTAGGACTTGTAAAAAACAGGGTATGAAGTGGCATTTCTTGTTGACTGCAGTGCACAGGCAGCTGCAGCGGAGACAGGTACCCCGAGTTCTGGTGCTACATTTGGGTGGTAATGACCTCGCCATCATGGGGAGGGTCCACTTGTTGGCACAGATGCAAGTCGCTCTGCGCACCTTGGTTCACGAATTGCCCGGCACGGACATAATATGGTCGGAGGTAGTGCACAGACTGAAATGGGTGATGGGAAGGATGTTTTATTATGTGACTTTGTTGGATAACGTATTGTCTTACCTGCTAAATACAGGTTCAAGGATATCCTAAAGAGGAGAAAAGATAATTTTGCAAGTCGGTCACGGTACAAGTGAAGAACTGGGAATTAGTGGTAAGGTTGGCCATGTATAAAGCAGGTTAAGAGAGAAGGGATTTGCTGGACACGCAAGGTGTAGTAGGTGTCTGCTGAGTACGTATAATATAAAAGAACAATCTCCCCACTTTCCTCCTGCATTTTGTTTGTCTTGTTTCCTCTTTCTCTTCCCCCTTGCATTGTCGTGCCTGGAAACACCTGGGTACAGGCGGTTGTCATTGGGGGACACTGAGGGGACGTCTGGTTAATACAGAAAAGCCTTTTGGATGTTCACATTCTATTTTCAACTTGGCATTAGATACAACAGTGTCTTTTGAGGTCCATAATATCAACAGGTTTTCAAGAAGGTGAACAGTGTTTCATTAATTTAACGCCAAGGCCGTCACTTTAACATGGTAGCATATGAAAACAGTGGGAAAAGGCAATTATCAGAATATTTGTGAGTTTCATAACATGTGAATGCATGTGTGTGTTTGAGCGTCCACCCGTTTCTGGTATATTGTGGGTGGGTTTATTTGTGGCATATGTGCTTATGGTTTGGTGGAGGTGATCCTAATTTCAGCATGGGCCTCACACAGAAGTGACCATAATCTGAGACATCACTTGGGCCTTGCCCATACTCTAGGATGGTGCAGATTCACTCACACATTCAGCAGAGTGCGGGAGGATTCGCCTGAAAAATTCAGTTTGTGCCTAGAGGCAGAACCTGCATCCATGTCTGATTCTGAAAGCAAGTAGCTGCCGTGTTTAGAATGCAACACCTTGTGTATTGTGTTCAGTTTATCCTGCAAACAGTGAACAGAAATGCTTGAAGTGAGTTCCTATGAAAGGGCACTGCTCTTTTCAGAAGGCCTCAAGTGCAGTATTGTGAACAGTTATGGTCAGCCTCTCATGTATTGGGTACTTTCTTGCAGCCTCATCTTCACTTTAGGAGATCTCAACTAGTGTATCATGTTCTACTTCTGAATACCTCACTTGCAGTTTCTTCGAACCGTTCTTGACGCCTCATCTGGGATATTACGCCCAATGCTAACCCACATTTGTATTCGTTCTGGCTATTAGGTGGCGCTGAAAGCGCTACCTTTAAGCCAAAACTATTGTCATTAAAATAAGAACTTTAACATAAGAGCTTCAATAGGGGCGTAGAATGAGGATCTCTAATACTTTTTAATGCAGATGACATATGAGGATGGATTTCTGTTATTTGGATATGTTTTCCACCCATTTGAGGCTCATGTCTAAGTCAAATATATATTATTTTTCAACCGAAAACCATCGTCTGGTTCTGTTCAGTTTATCCTACAAACGCTGTACAGAAATGCTTGAAACGAGTTCCTATAAAAGGGAGCACTGCTCTTTTCAGAAGGCCTGAAGTGCAGTATTGTGAACAGTTATGGTCCGCTCCTCATGTATTGGGTAGCATTCATGCAGCCTCAGCTGTACTTTTAGGAGAGCTCAACTAGTGTATCATATTCACTTCTTAATGCCTAACCTGCAGTTTCTTCAAACCGTTCAAGGCATACATTAGTCTTGCAAAATTGATTAGTCAAGACTGCTATCCTTACAAATTCCACATATACACACACACACACACAACCCCCCCCCTCCTATTGGCAGAGCCTTTAAATGGTTAAATGGCAAGCTCCTTATTAGTGGTGGTTCATTGATGAACCATTGTTTCTGACAAGTGTTCACTTTCCCTTCACATGATATGTAGTACAAGCTTCTGTCAAAGAATGACTACAAGAAGGGGACCTTATCATACAATACCTTGTATGTGTGTATAAGTCTTAAACATGCATTTCCAAAACTCGTAGGATGTTTTTTAGCTTCACATTACTTTGCGTTTCAAGAATTTGTAAATAAAGCTACGACCATAGTGTGTGTTCTCAACATAGATTTATATATTTTTCAGCTTGGGTGGTTGATTTTTTGGGAGGTTTCAGAACATCTCTACAAAACCAGTGTTCTTTAAAAACAAATAATAATTTCTACCAACTAAAGCTGGGAAGATATTTGGTTAAGGGCCTTATGTTGCAGACTGGTCTCAAATCTCGGCTTCACAATTAACTAAAATGTATGATCCTTGGCAAATCATTTGATCTCACTGTGTGTTATCTGCCAAAATTAGAAGTTCCCACAAGCCATTCAGTTGACGTGTGTATGCTACACAAAAAAGCTCATTCAAGGTACTGCTTCATATATAATAATGCCACTTGGTAATCTGCAAAGTTATTTGTCTCTTGGCTTAATTATCAAAACCTTTTGTAATGTAACTTATCATTATCACAGTGAGCATCTAAGGCTACATATGAGCTCATTTTCTGCTCCCATTGATGTCAATACATAGCAAATTAGGGGAGGCTTCATGTATTGCACAGCCACGCAAATTATAAACCTGGCAACTTTCAATGGAAAGCAAAGTTCACGTTTGCCATGAAAGTTGAATGCTAGCATGCATATAAAATTCCCACCACATGGCATGCGCATTAATTCAAAAAGACAAGCATACCCTTTGCATGCTTGGTTCGGACTAAAGAACCTGGTAATAGATGGGTTGTCCATAATCTTAGCTTTTGGTGCGGTCATTAAATGAAGATGGTGTCCAAATCTGGTAACATTTACAATGCCCCCAGCGACACATACCATGGCACCGCAGCTTTGCATGAGCAATGCAGACTTTCACATGCACACAGACCTCAGCCCTACATTTGCACACCTAGCTTTTAATATAGAGCTCAGCGAAGAAGGGGGAATGAGACAATTGATCTAGGAAGCAAGATGTGTGAGAAAGAAATAGATGAAAGAAGAGCCTCTCAGAAGAGATGAGGAGAGATGGGCAAGAGAGAAAGTTATAGGGCCAGTGGATACGTGAGAGAAATGTGGGAAAGAAATTGAGGTACACATCAATAAAGGGTGCAAAAGTGAGCACAAAAATTATGAAATCGAAAAATGCTGGGGAACAGAGGTGGAAGCAATGACAGATCAGAATGAAAGGGCTAACTTTTTTAGTACCATCCTGACTCTCTCCAAATATGTACAGTGGAAGACAGACACGCTCCCACATCGTAGTCACCCTTATCTGCAGTTTCCATCAGCCAAAGTGCTCATTAAAAGTAAACTTTGGGGTCAGCCTGCAGCCTGGATCTATGCTTTCCTTTGTATAGGCCCTGTTCTGTCCTGGAGCTTGGTACAAACATGCTCGTCTTCTCTGAAATTACATCGCAATTAGTGCGACATGATTTATAAAATGAAAAGCAATTCATCATTCTTGTCTAGTGAATTGCGATGCGATACCAGTTATTTTATGCCTTGCCTTTCTTGATGCCTCATCTGGGGTATTGCATCACATTTGTATTAGTTTTGGCTGTTAGGTGGCGCTGACAGTGCTACCTTTAAGCCAAAACTATTGTCATTAAAATAAGAACTTTAACATAAGAGCTTCCAATAGGGGCGTAGAATGAGGATCTCTAATGCTTTTCAATGCAGATGACATGGGAGGATGGATTTGTGTTGTTTGGCTGTGTCCCACCCATTTGATGCTCATGTCTAAGTCAAATCTACATGATTTTACACCCATTCCCACCGAAAACCACACGCCTTTTGCACTCTGCCTGCATTTGTATTGTGTGGTGAATTTGGCAGCCATTTTTACTTAAAAAATGGCTGCCACTATATGTTAATATATGTTGCCCTGGAGTGTGGTGAGCAGGTCACTTATGTTCTCCCTGTTGAGGCGGTACAGGGTGACCAACTGGCTGCCAGTGAGTGTCCAGGGTGAGGGCCTGACCCTGGGGATTGGTGCACGCCTTGCTTGGCCTTTCCTCCTCCTCCCCTCTACTCCCTGTGCCCTGGGCTGGTTGTCCTGCCTTTGTACTTCTAGGCGCAGTATGAGCAGCTACATGTCCCATCTCGCAATGGCTAGTGGCATCATGGTGTTGGTAACTGTGTTTGGGGAAGGCAAGTGCCTTATGTAGCCCTCTGGAGTGGATTGGGATCACCTGTGGCTTCATTTTTGGCACCTGTATTAATTTACCATCTCCTTACCAACTCCTTTGGCGGGGGTAATTGGAAGCGACACAAATAACATACCGCTGACATCTAAACCAGATTTGAACCAAAACAAGGCTGATACCTCTGGTAGCAAAGTCTTTGTGATGCATAATCAGTTCCCCCAGTGCTGTGGAGACCTGGCTTAACAGGACGGTTGTGCTGAAAGTCATGATGCTAATTCCACAACTCTGGGTTATCCAAGTCCAGGGACTTGGACTATGTTGATCTGTTGGAGGAGGATACACAATACAGTAGAGCTCGTATAACAACACACGTTGCGATTGTATAAAATGGGGTATGTTTTGAGGTCATTAAAAATAAATCCGCCCCAATCACATCCAAGACTTCAGTGGTAATGTAAAGAGGGTAGATGAACCTTCTGGTTTGAGAGACACACATGGTAAAGATCGGGCAGAAATGAGAGACACCAGAGACAGAACCGCTAGTAATGAGCACAAAGGCAGAAAGGCAATGATTGAAAAAATAATGGAGTCTATAAAGGTAGCTCTGGAGGAGTGGAGATGAACAACGGGCCCGCTGCCGACAAATTATTCTGTATGGCCATGATATTTTAATCCTGCAAGAGACTTGGCAACGTCACTAAACGCTGATAGATGGTTATGCACTATATAAGCAGCTGGCTGTAAAGGGGCCCAAGGAGAGTGGGCTGATTATTGGCCTAAGTAAGGAATTTTCTGCTAGTAGAATGGATATGAAAGAAAGTAGTCACAATGTAGGAAAGTAGCCCCAATGTAGTAGAGGTTTACGTACAGCTCAAAGGAATGAAATTGCTTATATACAATGTGTGTGTATCACAGGGGGGCGCTCTTGGTGCTGAAATCCATAATAGAATCCGTTTTGCTATGGCCGAATAACGTATGGAGGCTGGTGCATCTATGATCTTTATCGGAGGGGACGTTGATGCTCACGGCATTGAATTACTGCCTCCAGTACAAACTGAAAATATTAGAGTTGGTAATGGATTCGCCAAGCCCTCTAGTCAACAAGGTAGACATTGGCTAAAATCTGTGGAGGAGTGGGGGCTGATGATGGTCAATGGTAAAGGTAACCTAAAGGGGAACTCAAATGAAAGTTGTACTTTAAAGGGTCCCTGTGGAGGAGCTATTTTAGACAATTTTTTTTCATCAGTAGTGACCACTTTGATTGTATCGAAGATTTCGATACTGTTCTAACTAAATGCAGTGATCATGCCATGATCTTGTTAAAAATAAATGTTAGAAGAACAATAGTCACGCATAGGAAAATTGGGGATGTGGGCATGAAAACCCGTTTAGTCTGGTCAGTTAAAAATATAGAGATGGTAAGGCGTCACATGGTTCACGTAAATAACGTAATGAGCCTGGATTTTGCTGAATCCACTCCTAATTAAATAGTGTCAATATGTGATCAACAGAGCTGTTCCTGTTGGAAATAGGCAGGTTCACCGAGTTGACTCTGGGAAGAACATAGGCCAGATCCTAGTATTGGGGCTGCCAAATGCAAACTACGGCAAAAATCTGAAAAATAAAGAGACAAATCTCCGACTTGCAGAGCTATCAGTATGATTAGGACTGAGAACAATTCCTATAGAAATTGGCTCAAATGTTGGCACATGGATATCAGGAATGTAAAGTGGCATCTAACTACCACCGACATATAGCGTATGTGAAATTCATTTAATGATGAAAGATGGACCAATCTAAGTCCATAATAAACCCCATTGATGAGCAAACATGGATACACCATATCTGTGGGGACCTTAGGACATTAGAAGGTCATGGTATGGATGAGGTACTCCCTGAGAATATTTCATATAGTATGGCCTTTGATAAATTAACTGATCATAAAGATAAAGGGTCTGGATGGGGCACCAAATATTGTACTTAAGTGACCCAGAAAAATGGGGGGATACCCTTATGATAGCATTTACGAAGATCTGTAAAGAAGGGAACATTCCTGATAGATGGTGTAAAGCCATACATATGTATCCCCGTTTTTAAGAACTATCAAAGAAACAAACCATCCAACTATAAATTACTTTCCATGTTGGATTCAAGGGGGGGAAAACATTTTGGACCTTAGTTTTAGAGTGGATAAATACACTGGCAGAAGAAAAACAGATACTTGGCCCAATCCAGATCGGGTTTAGACCAGGGTCCTGTACCTCTCATGGCCTGTTAATTATGAACGTCTTGATAACTAGTGTTATTAAACGCAGCAATCTTCATCTGCACCTCATGTTTGTCGACTGCAAGTCGGCCTTTGACACCGTGAATAGGCGAACATTGTGGAGGAAACCTGAGACCTGGGGATGCCGCAAGACCTACTACGTATCCTACAAGATCTGCAAACTGATACGCAAGTTCAACTAAGGTTGGATATTATGGGTGCCTGCACTAAAGAAGTTATGACAAATAAAGGCTTAAAGAAAAGGTGCGTGCTGGCGCCCATGCTTTTCAACTTATGTATGGTGGCCTTGCCCCATTGTTTGACAGGTGTGTGGAACTTTCCTCCTAATATTGGAGGACATTAGGTTACATGCATCATAAATGCGGACAATGTAGTCATTTTGGACCACACTAGATTTAGGTTCAGCCTGTGCAACAGGAACATTGACCATGTGTGCTAAGTCTAATGACCTAATCATAAACGACTCTAAAGCCAATGTATGGTCTTTGGTACAAATAAGGCTAAGATGGGGAATATTTGTATGGTTAAAGCACTGGTGGAAAGCGTAGCTGAATGTGAATATCTAGGCATATGTTTAAGTGAGAGGTTCAGTGATTCAGTTGCCTTACAGGAGTTGTGGCGTAAAGCCTTGGCCCTTATAGCATTTACACACAAATGCTCAGAGCAAACAGGAGGCTAAAGACATTAGGGCTCGTTACAACTATGCCGGTCCGGAAATAATAGTGCCGGTACGCTTAACTGCACTGTTGTTTCTTGACTGGCATAATACAGGTCTGCCTGCTGGAGCCGCCGTGCCCAGCAGGTCTGACCCTGCTGGTCACAGCGGCCACGGTAGGCAGACCGTCACGGTAGCACCAGCACCATTAATAACAGTGCCAGTGCTTCTGTGTTCCCCATTCCAAGAGAGTCCTATGGGAATGGGGAACAACATTTTACCGGCACCTGACTTTCCAGGCCACCAGGTTTGTAATCTCCCGGTGGCACCGGGAAGTCCAGTGCCAGTAAATCATTCCGAGTCTGACGGCAAGCCACCGGTAGCACCGGCACGGTTACCCCTGGACTCGGAATGAGCCCCTTATCTCCATTTATGGCCAGTGTATTGTACCTACATTCACTTATGGACTTGACGTGTTCTATCATTTAAGGTTTGAATCCCTGAACTGATTAGAAGGCAAAAGCTGAATGAGACATTAGGGCATGGCACAATGTGTTCCCATCCAGGTGATGCGGCTGGAATTAGGGATGACATCCATAATGGCCTTTCTACTGCTGAAACATGGCCTCCTATATATTACGGCTATTAAGGAGCCATAATGCCCACTACCTGCCATTCTGGGTAACGCTATGGGCAAGTATACTTTGACTGACATGTCGGTATTAAAGAATTAGTGTCTAGACCTATTCAAATGTGTAGAATGGAGACCAGAATGGGAAAAGGACGAGTTTATTCTGAATGAGTTTACTGAAAAGCTGAAGTTTGGGATTGGGGCCAGAACCACAAGCATTAAGTAGGATTGAAAATTTACGAGGATTATGAAGAGTGCCATTTTACTTCTCTGAAGCCCCAGAATTAGCTTCTACTTTGGCCATCCCCTAGTTAAGGTTTATCATGCATCTTTGCTTTAACCAACGACCTACTCTTGGCGTCACTGGGCCCAGGGTTGGGAAGGGGCTGTCGAATATGTAAATGCCAAAACAAACTCGAGACAAATCTTTAGAGGAGCAGCTGCATGCGTCTGCAGGAAATCCCACACCCCTACCCTCTACCTCCTAATGGCAAAGTAAAAAATTGAGTGAACTGTTAAATATGAAAAAGATTACATGTGCAGAAAGTGTTGCAGAGAATTAACTGATTAATAATTGTACAGACTCTGAAACGCAAGGTAGACTAAATCATCATAGAAGCTGCTATATGTAGTGAATGAATGTAGGCAAAGCCGCCTATGTATAGAAGCTGGACATCACGATCATGCATTATAGTAAGCCAGAACCCATGAAGAAGAAAGTGAAATTGTGTTGCAGCAAGAATAAGCTGAAATCGTGGAGCTGTATGGCGAGGTTGTCTGGCCTGGAGTCGATTGTAGCAGCCAAGGTCGGCAATCTATTCTGGAAAGAAGTGAACATGCGAAGAATGAATCCTACTGTGTTAAGGTGCAAAGAAAGAACACCAAGAGTGCCAAGCTTTATTCATTTAACACATTTAAAACCTGCAAAATGGACCAAATCGTGTTCTCCTGTTACGTGAGCCAAGGATGAAAATAGAGTCGAACTTGGAGTCCTAGAACACGATAGCGAGTACCCGCACTCCCATGTATTCTCAGATACAAGGATACTATGCAAGGCCAAGTTCAAAGACCATCTTCATGGCAGAAGGCTTGGGTGATGAGAGATGCTGAGCTAATTGGGTGGGGAGGTAGAGTCAGGCCCATCTCCTTGCACATGGGTCCGGGCTTCTATGCTGCTAAATGAACCGAATGTTCCAGACATGGAACAAGCGTGCCAACCAATTTTAGTGGTCCATATATAACGAAGGACCTTATTGTTTGAAGACCAATGAGAAACCGTGTACTTGATGCTTTTAAAGATAACATGTTTTAGAGTTAGGCATTTATTGCCCACCTGACAGTGGGCAGCCAATCACAATCCTAGTTCCTATATAATGTGTACTTAGATATTCCTCTTAAGCCTATCCCGATCCCCAATAGTATTTTCATTATTTGCCACATAGAATGACATTACTTCTGACGTATTTTTAGTTTAAATTCTATGTTCTGTGAAGAAGTTGAGAGAAATCAAGTGTACGTCCGTTGATGTTCGTTGTAACTCTGTTTTAGATGATTGTTAATAAAACAGCACTTTGCCATCTACCTGAGTTGGTCCAGTTATTTGGACACTTGAGTTATTCTCTGAACCCATCCATTGCATGTACGTTGCTTAAGGGCCATAAACTCACGTGGTAGCGCGGCGAATGGTTCAAAAAGATTCAAACTAGTTTGTCTCCAGTATTTCAGACTATCGGGCATCCTCCACCACTAGCTGGAAGATCGTGGAGTTTCCTGTGGAGAGCGGCCGATTGAAATAAACTTGCTAGAACAAGCAGGACGGTGAGTAGGTCCCCCTCTGATGAAATCCCTGCCCGGTTTCCACAGGCACTCTGCGAATGGAAGGCAAAGTGGTCTGATTGCAGGAGTCGTTGATACCGATACCGATGCCTCGTGTCGATTAGCGAATGGTGAGTAGACTAAGGGGAATGGCAAATAAAGTGGACAGGATTGTCATAATTTTTTGTAACAAGAAATATTGTGAGAAGAGGTAGCGCCTAGAAGTCCTGGCGCAAGGGAGTTAGGAGTCATCTCAAATCCTAGTGGGGGTAGAGTGAAATATAAAACACGTAATCAGGATTATTTAAGGTTATGTCTCAAAACCTGTATAGGGTATAAAGTAAAGGCGAGAGAAAAGGTGATCACTCTGTTTAATGTCTAATATTTGACTAGTCTGAATGTTTGTTGAGTAAACTATGGAAGAGCGATAGAGATTGTGAAAAAATTAAAAACGTTCAGGAGCAACAGGGATGGAGTATAGTAAAGCGATTGCCGCCAATCATGAGAATCGATATGCCAATCAAGAAAATAGATACGCTAATCAAGAGAATAGATAGACTACTGAAATAAGAGGCTTGAGCAGCGATTAATGGTGCTTGCTGAGATTTGTTGTTTTAAAATGTTGAAAAGTGGTGATTTAAGCCAAGTATAAAGTTTATTTAATAATCTGGTCAGTATCGACAGTCAAGAGAGCCTGGTCTTTATGGGGGATACTCCTCTCATGCACCTATGCATGTGCCCAAGCTCAAACGGTATAGTGCGGAATGGGTAAAAGTCCCAGCAGATAAAATGTTCATGCCATGGCCACAAGGGGAATCATTGTCAAAAGCTGTATTGCAACACATGACCACATACTTGCACACTGTGTAGACAGGGAAGAAATTAGAGAAAAGATTAGTGATTTTAGAGCTCTGAAAGATGTTTCGAGAGGAAAGAGTTAATCCACCACCTGAGTGGATGCTTAATCAGCATAAGGAGGAAGGCATCGAGCCCTCAGCTCCCCTTACCTCACCTTATGCAAAGGGTGTTGCAACAGAAGAAATAGGGGTGTATCATTTAAAGGAACTGAAAGCAAGAAGGGGTAAATTAATCAGTTATATGAATCCTCCCGCTTATAGTAGTGACGATAGTCTGGAGGAGAATGAGAGAAAGGAAGAGATTTGAGATCATACAAGACAAGGAAGATAAGAGTGAGCGGTCAAATCTGTTGACAGAAATAGACAGGGAGATTAAGAGATGGAAAGGAGAGAAGGCTAAGATAGCAAGATAGCGCTGCTACAAAACGAATGATTGGGAGGACAGATATTTAAGATAGATGGGTATAAGTATCGAGGAAGTTAGGCAAAGAGAAGGTCAGGATGAACAAGAAAGAAAAGATAATGAACTAGTGAAGAGATTGAAAGAAGATGAGCAGTAAAGGAAAAGCAGGGAGCGACAAGAGCAGATATATCAGGAGGATCAACAGAAAATAGAACAGGCAGAACTAAGAAAGTAAGACAATAGACAGAGAATGATAGAAGAAAGGGACAGAAAGGAAAGAAAGAGGAGGAAGACGCGCAAGTAACAGCAGTATCTAGAGTAGCGTTAGAAGAAGAAAGATTTTATGTGGAAAGGATCGATAAGGTCAGTCAACAGTTAAGGCGAAGTAGCGAGTATGGAACTCAAAGGAACAATGATTGATCCCCAGTATCTCAATCACAAAATGAGGAGGGAAACCTGTTCAGTGATGAACGTCGAGCATTGACTTTGAGTAGACTGAACTTGGTTAAAGGTGAAGGGAATGATAGTCACACTAGTTGGGGACTAGACATGTCAGACGAGGAAAGAGAGTCTGGTCTTGGGGCAGTAGTAAGGAGCACGTGCGCCCCTGAGGGAAGTCTGCAAATGGAGAAGTGAGATGGTCGGATTTGGAACAACCTAAAGACAGAACAGCAGATCCCATAGCATATCCTGAGTGTCCCCGAGGACGATCACATAGTGAGAAGGGAGAGTCGCCACCATATGTAAGCAGGTTAAAGTCAATACCCACAAGGAGTCCGGCAGGGATAATTGTCCCTGTCATGGGTAGACTGATAGTGGGATCTGACTATGGGATGGGGGTTACGCAGTTTCCCTTGTTAGAAAAGGGGGGAGAAAGACCACATATTTTACATGGCTACAGATGTACAAGGATAACTTAAAATGCAAGCGCCCTAGTTTGATTTCGGGCACTGGGAAATGGTTATACGAATTAGAGAAAATGATGGGAGGAAATATGTTGGCCATAGGAGACATACAATGTCTCCTGGCAGCCATTCTTGAATACAGGGCTGATGACATATAGAGGAGAGCGGGATAATCAAGTGTGACTGCACAAAACACAGCGCATGATGGGGCACCATTTAATAATTGTAGAGCAGATGTTTGGAGGGCTCTTAGGGTCCAGTATTCTGACGCATCAGATATGGGTGCAATTATGATACGTAAGATAAGAAGACCCTATTGCTTGCATTCAGGAGAAATGGCAACTGAAACTCGCAAGCCATGGGAAAAGACAGTGGAATTATTTTACCACATTTTATGTCGGGGGTTGCCTGAGCCAGTACAGAGACAGATGAAGAAACAAAAAGGGATGGCAGCGGTGCCATGGGCTGAGATGCAGCTGACGATAGTATACCATTGTCAGTTATTACAATAGAAAAACAAAGAAAGATGTATAGAAAATTTGAGGAAGCCAAATTAGTTCAGAAAAAATTGTCAAAACATGCCACAGAAGGGGCGGTATTGACAAGTGGAGTAGGATTGGTAACGTAGGAAGCAGTGGATGCATCACAGGTGAATAATCTACGCCCAATGGACCAAGGTGGATATGGGTTTACAGCACAAGGCAGAGTTATGGGTTATAGAGGAAGAGGAGGCGGATTTCAAAATGATCAAGGTGGGTTTCAAGGTAAACAGAATGAGAGCCAGAATGCTCAGGGAGGATGCAACCAATAAGGGACTAATGGGAGAGTTCCTCCAGTAGGTTGGAATTGTGGAATGACAGGACATATTGCGCGTGTACGTGGGGGCCAAGGGAATGTACAGAATGGACAGTTCTCTAGAGTGGGGGACAGCTTACCCTCCACCATATAGCACACAGACCAGAGAAGGCTTTGCCCAGGATCACACATCTTCTCAGATACAAGTGCCGTGAGTACAACAGGTACAACAGCAGGGACAAGTACAAATTAATCCGCTACAAGGCCAGTCGCACCAAGCCCCTATGCAGACACAGCAATATGCGAACACAGGACATGTATTGACACCCAGAATAGGAGGTGTCACTGTGGTAGGAGGAAATCCTTTCATAGGGACGGGGATGAGCTTCTATCCACAATAGGACAGCTCACAAGGTGGCTTGATGTGTTCAGTACTATCTGTGACACCAGACCCCAAGCGGAACCAAGGGTCGATGTGGCGATAGAAGGCAAAACCTTTTCTTTTCTTGTGGACACTGGAGCAACTTGTTCGTGTATATGAGAAGGAAAATATCCAATGTCCGGCATTGCCATGAATACTCAAGGGTTCTCTGGAGCTATAAGTAGAGTTCCTTTTACTGATGAATTACCAGTCTCCATAGGAGAATGTGACATGTCCGTTCAGGATATTCACGACAGTCACCGGTTAATATTTTGGGAAGAGATTTAAATAAGAAACTTATGACTATTTCATTTACTGATCAAGGAATAGTGTGCTTCACTCCAGGAATACACTATTTAAACATGGGGAGAGTTTATACTGGCATTTACAGGGCAAGTAGCTCTGCGCGGCGTTCCAGTAGAACCAGAGATATTTCTATATGGAGTGAGCCTTTTACTAACATGGTTACCTGGTCTAGTTGGGAAGATTGTGAGGATACCTGATGAGGTTTTATTTAAACCACAAATACCTATGGATGAGGAAGGTGGACAGACTATTCCTATAGAGTTGGAAGCAGCCATAGTATGAAGTGAAATGGCATTGCTCGGAGGAATAGACAATGAGGGTAGACCATGGAGAACAGTGATAGCTCTTGAGGAAGGGTATAGATTGACTGACATAACTGATGACGATATGTTCAGGGAATACTGAGCAGATGACAAAGTGGTGTTATTCATGAGCATCACTTACTGGATAAGATTTTTGAAAGGGAAGTCCCACAAAGAATGGTGATAATGCAGCAAAGACCAGCACTTTTTCAGGAAGACCACAGGCCCTTATGACGTAGGTCTATTGAAGGGAATAAGAGATGTTAAAATAAAGCTTAAGCCAGGTGCGATTTTACCTCGAGATAAACAGTACCCCATGTCTCGAGAAGCTTATGAGGGTATATTTCGGACTATTTCAGCGGATGATGAATCGGGGGAATCTGGTGCCATTAGAATCATCGTGAAATACTGTCGTGTATCTTATCAAGAAATCTAAAGGGGTTCATTGAGATTTATACAGGATATGGGACAGATTAACCAGATTGTAGACGCTGAGTTTCCTTAAATTCCTAATCCGGCGACAATGATGTGCAATATCCCGGTGGAAGCTTGATATTTTATGGTAATTGATTTGAAAACATTATTTTTTCTCAATCCAGTTGCACAAGGACTCACAAGACTTGACTTCATTTACGTTTCACCAAAAAAGACTGGGCTGCCTCATGGGTACTGTGAGCCCCATCGATCATTTACAGAGTACTCTAGATGGCTCTAGGTAATATTGATCTCAAAAGTTCAGTGATACAATACGTAGATGACCTCTTGATTTGCAGCACCCACAGAAGATGAGTGCAGACAGGATTCTGTTCAATTGATGACTATTGTAGCAGATAAGGGAAATAAAGTAGACCAGGAATCCAGGAATTTCATATTGCAAAAGTGAATAATTGCATTTTTATTATGGCTGTGAGTTCCTGGCTAAGGATTGGAAAAGAGCAGTATCCAGATTCATTTTGTGGAAATTTGTTTTGTTGATAACACACATGGTAACTGCTGATAATGATGTTTATCAGTTTGTGCTTGTTGTCTATGTGTTCATGCTTCAGTCTTACCCTGCTCATTTTAGAAGAGGCGTGTGGGGTACATTTAAGGCCCAAGGCAGAACCCCCTACAACAAAAACAGCATTTCAGCAGTCACCCAAAAATGTCTGTGCTTT
This sequence comes from Ambystoma mexicanum, assembly GCF_040938575.1. Classification (NCBI taxonomy): domain Eukaryota; kingdom Metazoa; phylum Chordata; class Amphibia; order Caudata; family Ambystomatidae; genus Ambystoma; species Ambystoma mexicanum. The sequence goes on along the minus strand of NC_090921.1, from coordinate 1,202,962,371 downwards.
TGTCTGACATTTGGGCTGAGCACATTTGGGGCAAGAGTTGAACACAGCCACACCAAGAATAGCTGCATTTTGTTGTTCTTCACGTGCATCCAGAGAAAACTACTCAAATTCAGAATGGCTGTGCATTGCTGTTCTGTCATTTTAAACATTCCAGGCTGCACAGGAAAATGACCTGCATTTAAAACGGCATCGCACTGGTGCTACTTTATTTTTAACACCATATAGTTTGGTTCTATTAAATCACAGCCCTGTCCGTGCATTTCATTTTGGACACCATCAAATAAGGCCATCCCTCTGAGAACGGCATTGTTTCATTGGCAAAGTCCATGAAAAGCAAATTAATTCTGCTTCAAGTCTGCACGGCTTGGATTTACTTTTTGAAATATACCAACACAACCAAAGTACTTCAAAGGAAAGATGCTCTCTCTTGCTTCGTGTCAATTACCAAGAAACCATTTTCAAGCATATCTCTGTGTCCAGAAACTGACCAGATCTATAAAAAGCCTTTCAGAAAGTAAATGCAAAGGAAACTGTGCGCAGAAAAACAGCATCTGGTGAAATCGACATGTAAAAAAAAAAATGAACACGTGTAACTGTTGTTGCAAAGCAGAACATTACATTGGGAAAACTAAATGTGAAATAATACTGTAGCTCACACAGAAACACAATTGTACGTGTTGGGAGAGGGGCTGCAAAGATATGTATATTGTGCTTGGTTTCCCCCCACCCCTCAAAAGACCAATCATCCTGGCTGAGGCCCAGGAATTTCTGTCAAACCAGTTTGGCAGCAAGGCAAATTTTGCACCTACCAGTGGCTAAGGCTGCAAGGGCATGTGCCCTGTTCTTATGGAACTGACAGTGTGATAATTACAGGTTCTCCCAGACTGCCAGGCAGAACTGCTCCCAAGGACAAAGGATGGGGGGGAAGCCCTGTGTTTTTCCTCAGAGGTGTGATTTCCCCTACTTTCCTTCCCAGTATCCACTGGAGGACTTCTAAGGGGCGTCCTGGAAACCCTTGTCCAAGCTGACCAAAGGGAGACAATTAGGATTGTGGTGGTGGCAGCACCACCCACATCTTTGGCAAATCCACCTCATTGACAATGCAGGACATGTATACTAAGACTTTTTTCCCTGCAATCTGAATAAGCAGTAATATGATATTATGACAGTTTTAATGTGATTTTTGAAAAAGCACAATAAGACCATGTGCATCTCTCTGGCACGTGGTGAACTGAAATGGCAGGAAAAATGCATTTATGGGGGAAGCATAAATGGCACAGTTATTAAACTTGGGGAAACTATGCCAAGTACTATTTTGCATATGTGTAGCCATTTGCAGAATTTTAGATAATGTTTCTTCTGAAAACAGTGAAATTGTGCCCAAGGACGAGGCAACTTCGCACAGAATTGGCGTTTGAACCGGCATATTCCTTGTGAAATATGGGATCTGCCTATCTGATTTTTATGATGGTGACTATTGTAAATATGAGGATTTTGTTCCATAACTTATTTTTGGTAAAAAAGTAACTTTGGTGAGACAAAGCAAGCCATCACTTCCCGGAACCAATCGGCTTGGAGGGGGGTGGTAGGGCTGATAGGCTGGCCTATCCTAGGATAGGACTAATTCTTGGGTGCTTCCGCCCAGATTGTAAAATCTTATGATGTCACTCTGGCTATATAAGGGGTAGATACAGGGATATTGAACATTCAGAATTCACCCTTCAAGATTCCAAGACTCCAGAACCAGGTCCAGAGGCAGCTGATCCCATCCAGGTAGAACTACCTATCCAGAACCACATTCATCCCAATAATCCAGGGAGAAAGGAGGACAGGCTGCTGATCCCTTTAGGAGAATCCAGTGACCAGACTCTTTGTCCAGCTGACACATCCTGCTGTCCCCAGTGACCAGACTTTGCCCAGCTGTTCCCAACCAGGAGAGCCCAGCTGACCTCGTAACCAGATCTCTTGACCCGCTGCCCGTGACCCGATCCTTGGCCCCGCCGTCTAGAGACCCAGCTGGCTGTCCAAATTACCAAACCCAAGCTTGCCCTTTAAGTATCCCATCACCCAAAAACTGCATATCCTGCTCTATAACCTTGCTCCTGTTCAAACCTTATTCAAATCCCATAAAAACCCTAGTGTTTCCCAAATTGCCAGTATCCTCTGTTCACCCTTTCCTTAGAAGAATCTGTGTACGCCCATATCTGTTAGCATATTTTGTCTTTGTTTCCTTCAGTTACCTTTGTAAGTCCCTATTATCATTTGGAATAACTCAATTCATTCCCCTATAAAGAAACTTGATGATTGTATTAGAAATCATTAATAAAGAGTGGCACGGTTCTAGAAAATGAACAAGTGCAACAACTAGTAGGATGGCGTGAGAGATGATGCCCAGATTCTTATGTATATTATACGCTTGCATGATTGTTCTCGTTGTCTTTTTGCTCCTCATCTTTGGCTCCTGCTGGAGAAGTCCCATGGTTCTGTCTACTGTGAAAACTACTTTTGATTTATTCTATGATTACTATACAGATTTGGAAGACACAAAAGAGATGCAGAGGAAGACGGTGATAAATACCTATCTAGATACCACAGCTCACCTGGGGAATAACATGTGGTACCAACACATGAAAGAAGTAGGGGAGAAAGCATCTAAGGAGGGTTGCTATTTCTTCTCTCTCATCTCCTATGCCATGAATACAGTGCAAACTTTCATTGCCAGAGAGGTTCCTGAGCACGATGCGGAGAGCCAGTGTCATCTTGCAACATGCACAACTCGAGGACAATTCCAAGAAAGTTGGGCGACCTTGTGATGGAGATCAAAATGGTTGTTTCCATTCCAGGATGACTATATCAAAATGCTACAAATGGAAAAAGAGCCTGGATGGAGGAGCAAGATGCTTGTGTATCCTGCTGCAGGACAGGATGAGGTGGTCGTTAATGAAGAGAATGAATTGCCCTGATGTGACAGCAATAGCCGGATAACCTGGATGTTGGGAACAAACTCAGTTATTAATCTATGGACAAGTAAATTCCAAGAAGGGATGGGAAGACGGAATGTTGTCCAGCGCAGCTCACCTGCTGAAAACCGATCATGTAGAAGAGGTGCAGAAGGTGAATGATGGGTGTTTAAAGTCATGGGCCAAACAATCCAAACTACTGACATGGGTAGAAGACGAATCAGGCCCAGTAGTTGTAATCCCATTGGTTAATGCAACACTGTTCTTCCAAAGACATGGAAAGAATCACTTGGGAAATAATAAAGAATGCAAGACCACAATTGACATTCCTAGGAGGGGAGAAGGGACAGCCGTACTTATGTACCGATATTGGGCTTGTGGATCTAAAGCTTACATGAGGTAGCCCAATGATTGGGGTGAAGTATGTTCCTTGGTGCTCATCCATGTTCCTACATTAGTGATTCCTCAGAGCAACATGAACATTGGTGAATTTCCAAAAGTGGATGCCCATTTGAGAAAAAGATCACTTGAACTTCTCTGTGAGATAAAAAGAGAATTATTTCTCAGCCAAATCAATAACAGCGTATGACTCCATTCCTGAGGAACACAGGTTGTTCAGCAAGACTGCCACAATGACTATATTTATACCTGGGATCCAAACAGTGGCAAACGGCAAGTGACTTTAGATCACTAGATGGGAGCTTCTGCAGACAATCCATGCTACCATAAAGGGATTCAACGCTATCTAGGAAGAACTGAGGGCCATACGACTGATGACCCTCCAGAACAGATATGTCCTCGATATGATCACAGCGATGGAAGGAGGAGTTTGTGCCAAAATCGGGCCATGATGTCACATTCCTACCGTCTCACAATGAGCAAAATGGAACTTTGACCGAGGCCATTACATTGTTGACAGACATACATATCAAGATGGAAGATGAGACGGATGACATTGAAGATGACAGTTGGTTTGCCTCCCTGTTCTTGTGGATTCTGCAGTGGTTGAAAAATATATTCCAGATTTCTGGAGTAATATTAGTACTCTTGATGTTCTGATTCTGTGTAATCAGGATAGCATTTGCCCAATACAACGGCAAAGAAGGTGGTAGGAATGAAGATCCTGATCGATATCGAACCTGAACCTAACACCAACGAGCTGACTGATGAAGCTGCCAGAAAATGTGTAGAGGCCTGTATCGTAGCACCTGAAGGAACAAAGTTCCTGTATCCTAAGAATCACAAGAGGTACGTGGGATGATGGGTCTGTTGTACCCTGAATGGGCAATGTAACTAGATGACCTCGAATGTAGTTGAACATGTCAAATCAGCCGGCACTCTGAGGGGGGTGATGAAGATATGGACACCAAAGAAACACTTCTTCAAGGGAAAATATCAGGATGTGGAAACAATTGAGGAGGTGGTTGAGGACTCGACCATAGGGGGGAATGAATAGGAGCAGCTGCATGCCTTGCAGGAAATCCCACCCCCCTACCTCCTATATGTTGGAAGCCTGAGATTGTGCCGTGTTTGACACCAGCAGTTGTGCCAATGCCGCAGCATATATTTGAAAGAAGATATCCATTGAGACAACCCTATTGAATGTATGCCTGAAGAGATGACAATCTGAGGGAGGAACTCCCTGATGGAATATGAAGAAGAGCATGGAAAGAAACCTGCAACGTCATAAGAGAGTATGAAAGACTTCTCAGAATAATGGTCAAAGAGGATGTATGGATCCTACAAAAACTAATGACGAAGTAAAGAATCGAGTGAACTCTTAAATATGAAGAAAATAAGATTACACGTGCACAAAGTGTTGCAGAGAATGAACCGATCAATAATTGTACAGACGCTGAAACGCAAGGTAGACTAAGTCATCATAGAAGCTGGCTATTTAGTGAATAGAATGCAGGCGAAGCCGCCACTGTATAGAAGCTGGTCATCGGTATCGTGAAATTTAGTTAGCCAGGACCCATGAAGAAGAAAGGGAAATTGTGTTGCTGCAAGAATAAGCTGAAATCGTGGAGCTGCACGGCAAGGATGTCTGGCCTGGAGTCAAGATTGAAGAAGCCAAGGTCGGCTAACTATTCTGGAAAGAAGTGAACAGGCGAAGGATGAATAATCCCTTGTAACGGTGCAAAGAAAGAACACCAAGAGGTCCAAGTTTGATTGATTTAAGACATTTACACCCTGCAAAATTGACCAAATTGTGGTCTCCTGTTACGTGAGCCAAGGATGAAAATGATTTGAACTTGAGTCCTCGAACACGATAGTGAGTGCCCGCGCTCCTATGTATTCTCAGAGACAAGGATACTTTGCAAGGCCAACTTCAAAGACCATCTTCATGGCAGAAGGCTTGCGTGATGAGAGATGCTTGGCTAATTGGGTGGGGAGGTAGAGTCGGGCCCATCTCCTTGCACCTGCGTCTGACCTTACGTGTTGCTAAATGAACTGAATATTCCAGACATGGCACAAGCATGACAACTGATTGTAGTGATCCAGATAACGAAGGACCTTATAGTTTGAAGACCAATGAGAAACCGTGTACTTTTTTTTTAAGATGACATGTTTTAGAGGTAGGCATATATTGCCCACCTGACAATGGGCTGCCAATTACAAACCTAGTTACTTTAATAATGTGTACTGATATTCCTCTTAAGACTATCCCGATCCCCACTACGTTTTTCATTATTTGCCCAGTAGAATGACGTCAGTTCTGACGTATTTTTGGTATAATGTCTATTTGTGTGAAAAAGTCATTGAGAGAAATCGAGCGTGCGTTCTTTGATGTTCGCTTGTAACTAATTGTTAATAAAACAGCACTTTGCCATCTTCCTGAGTTGGTTAGGTTATTTGGACTCCGAGTTATTCTGTGAACCCATCCATTGCATGAACGTTCCTAAAGGGCCATAAGCTCAAATTGACATGTGCTAACAAGTTGTTGTAGGTTGGGAAACCTTCCTGTCTCCTATTTGGGAAAATTTGTCAGTGAAATAGATGAAATTAAGACAAGAGCCTTTTGGAGAATTTGTTTTATGGTCATAAATAGCCATAATAACATGACTTTCTCTAAACTCTGCCAAAGGATTGTGGTATTACTTGTTTACTGAGAAAGTGGCTGTAATATAGATTACCAGCATGTGTACCCGTGCTTCGCACAGTAATTCCTACTTCAGTCCTAGTTTTAAGTTTATTTAATTAACTAAACCAATGCTTCTTTGTAGACAATGTTGCTAGTCTGTCCTATAGGAGCAAGCCACATAAAGCTGACCATAAGAAAAGCATGAATCCCTTAAATCGGTTCCAGCTACTTTGAGTTGGAGCATTGGGATTGCGCAGCAACGTTATTGGTGACCCGAACTACAGCCGAGACATCAGCAACCTCAACATAAGTGCCTTACGTGTAGGGCTGAAGTGTGTAAGCTTCATACTGTTGAGATGCCATACATTCATTAATTTCCATAGGAAATTAAGTTTCTGTAATTATCATGAGATTGAAGAGACATGCACCATTTCCTGTCACCCGCATTACTATAAAAGCACTGTATTATGTCACCCTCATGACTTCAAAAAGTGAGTTCCGCTAATGTCAGCTAGATAGCGTGGAAAGTTTAGGAACAATGAACTGCTGAGGTTTTCATGAACTGCTGAACTTTATGAACAATTAACTTGGATCTATGGCAGAACTACGGCGCAAAGAGCCAGGGATAAGCATTGCAGGCTGGTTAAAAATTAAATACATCTGAAAAAAGGTATATTTTATACTTTTTTCATTGTCTACACCATGGAACCCATCCACATTCCAAATGTCAGGTTTGTAGCATGTTGGGAAGTATGCTGAACATTTCGAACAGACCCAACATATCCACACATTTCCTTTATTACACGGCCACAGTAGTGGCTGTGTAGTTATGGTTAAGTTGCTAAACCCATAAGAAGAGTACTTTTTGGTCGGCTTATAACTTCGCTCCCCCTGGATGAATCCACACCAAACTTTGCAAGTATATGGCCCACTCTGAATTTCTTTGCAAAGTTTGGTGAGGTTTGGTCCAGGGGGTGGAGGGGAAGTTATAAGGGGAGGTCCCAAAATTTATTTTTTTCCCCATAGACTGAATGGGGGAAAAAACTTTGCTCACGCCTACAACCCAAACCGCTGGACGTATTTTTACCAACTTTGCGGCAGGTGTAGCGACTTGGTCCCGAAAGCGTGCTTTTGTAAATTTGGTGAAAATCGGTCCAGTAGCTTTTTAAAAAAAAAAGACCAAAAAGTAGGTCACAAAAAATGAGTGATATCTATGTCCGCTCCGCGGACACACTTCCCTGTTCGCTCCGGTTAATTGGCTTGCGTCATGCCTGCGGACATGCAACGTGTTCGCTGATTGGATGGTGAAGTGCGTCAGATTTTTGGAAACGCCCGCCATCTTAGATTCGCGCCACCACCGTGCACTGCTAAGACTAACACCCAGGACATCAAAGATGACATCACAAAAGTCATTGATGACATCACATATCTGGGCCACTTGTTTTTTATTGACATATATAGGACAGGTGGTTTTGTTCACTGGCAGTCAGAATAATAAAATTGAAAATGGTGCTATATATCTAGACGTTAACCTTGTCCTATGTTCTTTGAGTACTTTCCTTAGGGTTTGGTCTCAGCTCATGGTGCACATACATGGGGAAATAAGCAGGCCTCAAACACCCAATTCATTTGTATACATGAAGATAAACTTTAATGTCATTAACATTTTCTGATGCAGTTTCTTTCTCCCTGTATGTGCCTCTGATTTGTATGCATTGTGGTTCTTCATATGTATTGTTTGTACCAGCACAAGTGCTGTAAGTCTTGAATTGTTAGCTAGTTATTACATGTTTAACATTACTCAAAACTCTGATATGGTAGCATTCATTATTGTACTATACAAAATTACAAGATTATAAATAGTGTACTGTAAAGAAACGCTGGATGGGGGTAGTCTGTACTCCTGCTCTCTATATGGTAGAGGAGAGGCACAGATGACCCCTGCCAAGATTCTCTATTTGGTAGCTATGGTCGAGCAATCAAGGCCTAGCTTCTCGGGAGGTGATGCAGGCTGGTTCTTAAGTACAGTGTAGTGTAACGCTCACCTGATTCTCGCAGAGGCGCCGGTCTTGACTGGGCGACTACCGTATCTTCAAAGGTGATGTGTAGCACCCGGTTGGCTCTTTGGGCTGGACTTCTGTGCACTGTATGCCTGACTTCAAGAGTAAGATGTCTGCAGATAGAAAATATGGGATTAATGAACTGGGGTTATTGGGGTGTCCCTATCTCTTTCCTTTTTGCTCTCCTGTAGACCCCCAAAGGTTAACGCTCTCACCTTAGGTAAGTGAATGCCGAGCTCTCCATCTGCCTCGGGGCAGGGTGCTGGAACCAGTTTCTTCACTGGATCGGTAGCGCAGGCCTCTTGACTTCAGAGGACTGCTGTCCGTCGTTTACTGCACGAACGGTAAGTTTCGAGTAATTCTATTGTCTTTAAAGTCTTTAGTAATGATGTCTCTTGTTTTGCAGGTTCCGGCGATGGCGGATGACGGGCTGAAGTGAGTTGAAGATAGAGTCCGTGTGATGAATAGAAGCGCCTGGAAGCACGTAAGTAAGCGCTTGTTGCCTGCTTCACGATGCGCTCTAACTGTCTTTTATTTTGCAGGTACGAGTTCGGAGCGGCTGCAGGGTGCCGGAATACCCACTGGGTTAGAGTAATGGCACGTGAGTATTAAAGTTCCCCAATGTCTTTAAACGCACCTTGTTTTGTCTTTCAGATGCAGGATGCAGCGCCGAAGGCCTCCGGAGTGTGCGAAGAGTTGGTAAGCTTTTGTCTTTCAGATGCCGGAATGCAGTGTGAAGACCTCCGGAGCGCACGAAGAGTAGGTAAGCCTTTGTCTTTCAGATGCCGGAATGCTAACCTGTTCTTTCTTGTCTTTATAGGTGTTGCTGAAGACTGGATTCAGGATGGTAAGCCTTTTTCCTTAGGCCCAGGATCCGATGCAGAAGACACGATGAGCGTTCTGCTGCAGAGGATGCAGAATAACGCAAAGCAAGATTCATCCACCGGGTGTGGTTTAAATAGCCTCCTGTAGTGCTTAGGTGTCTCCTTCCACAGCCACGCCTTGGTAAGAAAAGAGTTCCTGCTTCCCAGAAGAGTTCCAGTGTTCTGAATCTAGGGAGTGGCTCCTGCCCCACCCAACAGGAAAAGTAGTTCCAAACAGAAGAGGATCAGAGGCTCAGCTGGCAGGCAAGTAAGCAGCATGGTCTGCTGCAGGTAAGTCCACCCAAGCATTATGAGCCTGGCGCTTCCAGCGCTGGGACTGAGCATATTTATGAGCCTGGTGCCACTGGCGCCAGGACTGGGTCCAAAAGGTCCCAATTGGGACTGGTTGGCCCTCGGAACCTGGGTTATGGATCTGCTTCCAAGGGAGTTGGGAAAACCCTGACCTTTTGGAAGCAGAGATCATGACAGTACCCCCCCCTCAAGGCCCCTCCCAAACAGGGCTTCTCCGGGGGTTTTGGCTTGTCAGGAAATGTTCGGTGAAATCTTTTGATTAGGCGAGGAGCGTGGACATATTCAGCAGGTTCCCAGGATCTCTCTTGGGGGCCGTAGCCTTTCCAGTCAATTAGGTAAAATAGTTTAGATTTGGAGATCTTGGAGTCCAGAATGCTTTTGACTTCAAACTCGAGTTCTCCATCAACTAGGATGGGTTTTGGAGATTTAGTTAGTCGGGTTTGAGGTTGCACAGGTTTTAATAGAGAGACGTGGAAGACCGGATGTATCTTCATGTGCGGGGGCAAGTCCAACTTGACCGCTACTGGGTTTACTATGGTAGTGATGGAATAGGGACCAAGGTATCTTGGGTTGAATGTGCGTGGCCCTTTTAGAGGTAGATATTTGGTGGATAACCAGACTTGGTCCCCTACTTGATATTGAGGGTCTTCCTTCCGATGTTGATCTGCTCCTTTCTTGTATTGTTCTTTAGCCCTTTGAAGGTGAGAAACAGCTTCCTTAAAGGCTTGGGTGATTGTAGAATGCAGGTAGTCTACTGCTGGTGTTTCAAGATCTTGGAGGGGATCCAACTCCGAGGTTCGAGGGTGACTGCCGTACAAAAGAAAAAACGGTGTTTTCCCAGTTCCCGAATGGACAGAGTTATTGTAGGCATATTCAGCTATCCAAAGGATGTCTTTCCAAGTTTTTTCAGTTTGTTGCAGCATGCAGCGTAAATACTGTTCCAGAGTTTGATTGGTCCTCTCGGTTTGTCCGTCGGTCTGAGGGTGGTGACTGGTCGATAGTCTCACATCAATTTGAGCCGACCGACAGCAACTTCGCCAAAAATGAGAAATAAATTGACTACCTCGATCCGAAATTAGAACCGAAGGAAAACCGTGTAGTCGGACGATGTTTTCGAGAAATTCTCGGGCCAGAGTTGCTGCTGTTGGCAAGCCTTTGAGCGGAATGAAATGCGCCATCTTGGAGAATAAGTCCACGATTACTAGAATCGTATTGTATCCGGAGCATGGAGGTAGATCGGTGATGAAGTCCATAGAAAGCGTATGCCAAGGGCGAGGTGGGATGTCAATAGGGCGTAAGAGGCCTGCTGGTCTTTCCTTTTGACTCTTGTTTTGGGCGCATACTCCACAGGACATTATAAAGTCTCTGATATCTTTTTTCCAAGACGGCCACCAGAAGTAGCGCTTTATCTTTTCTGAGGTCTTGGCCATACCGGGATGACCTTCCATTAAAGAATCGTGATAACAGGAGATTACTTTTTTCTGTAAATCTGTGCTGGGTAGGTATAATCGTTCTTGGAAATACAATAAGTTGTCCTTTACTGCAAAGTCCTCTCCCTGCAGATGCCAATTCTGTATGTCTGCTGGAGTTACAAGTTGCCTGGCTTTATCCTTAACTTCCTCTATGGATTCTGTGGCGATTACACCCAGAATTCTTTGTTCGAGAATGATTGGTACAGGTTTAGGGTTGATCAAGTGTTCTTCCACTCCCATCCGAGAAAGGGCATCAGCTTTACCGTTCTTTGTACCAGGTCGATGGGCATTATTCTTTGCCGAGTTTGACTTCATAATTACCTAACGGAGTTGTCTAGAGGATTGGGCTTTTGCGGTTTTCAAATATTGCAGGTTTCGGTGATCCGTAATCACAGTAACGGTGTGTCGGGCCCCCAGCAGATAATGCCGCCAAGCCTTAAAGGCAGACTTGATAGCCAGAAGTTCCTTGTCAGTAATCGTGTAATTGATTTCAGGAGGCGAGAATTTGCGGGACCAAAATGCCACGGGATGCAACTGATTGGTTACCGGGTCCTTTTGTGATAGAACTGCCCCCATGGCAAGGCTTGAAGCATCAGTTTCCACGATGTAGGGGAGTTCAGGGCGAGGGTGTTTTAAGATTGGTGCGGAGATAAATTTAGTCTTCAAATCCTGGAAAGCTTGTTCCGCCTCGGTAGACCATTCAAAACATTTGTTTTTCTTTAACAAGGCAGTGATGGGCTGGACTATTCGAGAGAATTCGGGGATAAACCTGCGGTAAAAGTTAGCGAAGCCTAACATGCTTTGCACACCTCTTACGGAGGATGGTGATGGCCATTTGAGAACTGCATCGACCTTCTTTGAATCCATACGTACTCCGCCAGGTGATAATATGAATCCCAAGAATTCAACTTCAGTCACGTTGAAAACACATTTTTCCAATTTAGCGAAAAGTTTGTGTTGACGCAATCTTTCGAGGACCATTTTCACGTGTTTTCGATGTTCAGATTCCGATGAAGAATAAACGAGGATGTCGTCAATGTAAACAACAACACACACATCTATGAGCTCTCTGAGGACATCGTTCATAAAATATTGAAAGGCGGCCGGGGCATTGCAAAGTCCGAAGGGCATGACCTGATATTCAAATAGCCCATACTTGGTGCGGAAGGCAGTCTTCCATTCATCGCCCTCTTTTACTCGTACCAAGTGGTAAGCTCCTCTAAGATCCAGCTTTGTATATATGCATGCTTTTCTGACTTGGTCCAGGAGTTCAGGGATCAAAGGTAACGGATATCTATTCTTAACGGTGATCTAGTTCAGGGAGCGATAATCGATACAAGTTCTAAGGTCTCCTTCCTTTTTTGGAACGAAGAACAAAGCTGAAGAAGCAGGGGACTTGGAAGGACGAATAAACCCATTCGCCAGGTATTGATCCAGGTATTGTCGAAGGTGAAGGTTCTCAGGCTCGGTGAGGGCATAAATTCTACTACAAGGAGGAGTAGATCCAGGTATCAGGTCTATCTGGCAGTCATAAGACCTATGAGGAGGTAGAGTGTTAGCCTGATCCTTCCGGAAAACATCTTGGTATTCAAGGTATTCGGGAGGTAACTGGGGAGTCTCTGAAGAAATTGCTGCCAGTGCAACACCAGGTGGAGGGTGACCAGTAGAGACACATTCTGGAAACTGGACCGTTCTTGCTCGCCAATCGATCAGAGGATTGTGTTTCTCTAACCAAGGTATTCCTAGAATAATCTGAAACTGAGGGGCCTTGATCACATCGAACACTATCTTTTCATGGTGTCCATCTTGACTTACTAGCGTCACCTCTTGAGTGGTATGCGTTACAGGCCCGGAGGCTATCTCCGTACCATCCACTGTAGTAATGACGTCCTTTACAGCCTTGGGACAAAGAGTTAGATTCATCCTCAAAACCATTTCATGATCCACATAATTGCCGATGGCACCGCTGTCGACGTAAGCTTCAATTGCATGTAATCGATCCGGATTATCAGGGCTAATGAGGACCATAGGTATCACGAAATGCGAGGTCACGGACCTGGTTTTCACGCTCGGCAAGAGGACCTCTATTCTTGGCGGGCGAGGTCGTTTCCCTGCTCAGAGTTTGTAACTTTGGTAACTGCAGCTCCTACTGCCTTCTTGGCAGGTTTCACCGGACAGTCTCGAAGAAAGTGCCCTGAGTTTCCGCAATATAGGCATAATTGCAACTGTTTTCTCCTTTCCCGCTCCTTTTGTGTTAGAGGACCTTTCAGACCCCCTATTTGCATGGGTTCCCCGGAGTCTACTCCTTTGGAAGGAGTTGGCGGTTTGGAAAATACTCGAGCATCAAACTTGGAACGGTCGGCCTTCCTGTTCTGCAGTCTATGATCTATTTGAACGACCAAGTCTATATAATCCGAACAGTCTTGTGGGGGATTCACTACTTGGGCTAAAACGTCATTGAGCTCTCCACGTAGACCTCTATATCCTTTTGTCCTCAGGCCATTGAGTTTCCACTATTAGTCTATTGAAAGATGCAATATAAGCCAAAAGGTCTTGATTACCCTGTCGCAACGAAAGAAGCTCATTGTCCAAGGCCTGCCCCTGTGAATGTCTTGCGAACAGTTTTTCCATACTAAGCTGAAAGGCTTGAAAATCATGGAGAACCGGATCATCTTGATTAACTAGAGGGATCGACCAGTCTGCCGCATTGCCACTAAGGTACGAAAGTACAAAAGCTACTTTAGCTTGATCAGTTGGAAAGGCTGCTGGCCGGCATAAGAAGTGCAACCGGCACTGATTGATAAATACTGCAAACCTCTTTGGGTCACCAGAAAATCATTCGGGCGGAGCCAGAGGTACATTCCCAGGTAGGTTGATCTGCACTGGATTCATAGAGGATGTTGAAGGAAGATTTGCCCCTGATGCGGGCAACGGGGTTTGTCCGGCTTGTGACTGTAGCAATTGTCTAGCAAGACCGCCTGTTCTCTCCTTGGAAATAATTAGTTCCCTTCTTAGAGCATTCGTTTCCTGACGAGCTGCATGCACTTCCGCCCTTAGTTCCCCAAGTAACCGGGCTAGGTGGTCAGTATCCGAGGTTTCCATAGCGCCTGGGCGAGAGTTTTGCGGTAGGCTTTGCGTTCTGTAACGCTCACCTGATTCTCGCAGAGGCGCCGGTCTTGACTGGGCGACTACCGTATCTTCAAAGGTGATGTGTAGCACCCGGTTGGCTCTTTGGGCTGGACTTCTGTGCACTGTATGCCTGACTTCAAGAGTAAGATGTCTGCAGATAGAAAATATGGGATTAATGAACTGGGGTTATTGGGGTGTCCCTATCTCTTTCCTTTTTACTCTCCTGTAGACCCCCAAAGGTTAACGCTCTCACCTTAGGTAAGTGAATGCCGAGCTCTCCATCTGCCTCGGGGCAGGGTGCTGGAACCAGTTTCTTCACTGGATCGGTAGCAGAGGACTGCTGTCCGTCGTTCACTGCACGAACGGTAAGTTTCGAGTAATTCTATTGTCTTTAAAGTCTTTAGTAATGATGTCTCTTGTTTTGCAGGTTCCGGCGATGGCGGATGACGGGCTGAAGTGAGTTGAAGTGTGATGAATAGAAGCGCCTGGAAGCACGTAAGTAAGCGCTTGTTGCCTGCTTCACGATGCGCTCTAACTGTCTTTTATTTTGCAGGTACGAGTTCGGAGCGGCTGCAGGGTGCCGGAATACCCACTGGGTTAGAGTAATGGCACGTGAGTATTAAAGTTCCCCAATGTCTTTAAACGCACCTTGTTTTGTCTTTCAGATGCAGGATGCAGCGCCGAAGGCCTCCGGAGCGTGCGAAGAGTTGGTAAGCTTTTGTCTTTCAGATGCCGGAATGCAGTGTGAAGACCTCCGGAGCGCACGAAGAGTAGGTAAGCCTTTGTCTTTCAGATGCCGGAATGCTAACCTGTTCTTTCTTGTCTTTATAGGTGTTGCTGAAGACTGGATTCAGGATGGTAAGCCTTTTTCCTTAGGCCCAGGATCCGATGCAGAAGACACGATGAGCGTTCTGCTGCAGAGGATGCAGAATAACGCAAAGCAAGATTCATCCACCGGGTGTGGTTTAAATAGCCTCCTGTAGTGCTTAGGTGTCTCCTTCCACAGCCACGCCTTCCAAGAAAAGAGTTCCTGCTTTCCAGAAGAGTTCCAGTGTTCTGAATCTAGGGAGTGGCTCCTGCCCCACCCAACAGGAAAAGTAGTTCCAAACAGAAGAGGATCAGAGGCTCAGCTGGCAGGTAAGTAAGCAGCATGGTCTGCTGCAGGTAAGTCCACCCAAGCATTATGAGCCCGGCGCTTCCAGCGCTGGGACTGGGCATATTTATGAGCCTGGTGCCACTGGCGCCAGGACTGGGTCCAAAAGGTCCCAATTGGGACTGGTTGGCCCTCGGAACCTGGGTTATGGATCTGCTTCCAAGGGAGTTGGGAAAACCCTGACCTTTTGGAAGCAGAGATCATGACATGTAGTCCCCAAGCACCCACAAAGGAATGTCTGCACACTATATTGGTTAAAACACAGTATTTATATAATTAATATTCAAGGTCATGTACACTATCACAATAACTCACTTTGTACTCCGAAAATCAACAATGGTAAATATATACAGTTCTAAAGTGGTACCACAAACGTTATCAGATCTCATTGAAGTGCATACGGTCAGAATGAGACACAAATCGAATAAAGGGAAACCAGCAGTAGAGAGAGGAAGGAAAGCAAGATTGTTGAACAACTGGCAGAATACTGGTCACTACCGTTAAACACAGTTCTGTGTGGAGATTCCCCCCCCCCCCCCCCAACCTGGGCAACCTGTAGAATAAAGATACAAGCCCAGTCCATATATTGTTCTCAACAGCCTTCCTAATAGTTCTTCAACCCAAAGTACCTGGCGTTCTAGCGTTCCTCGTCGTGAAATCGGCGGCCCTTCTTGAGTGCCCTCCCTTTAAGGCAGGAGTCACGGGTTGTCGAACGTCCGATGGAGAACAGGTCGAGCTACGACGGCGAAGTGGCAGCTTCGTTCCTAGCGGTGCTCGTTGACTGGGAAGCGTAAACGTCCTGCAAGGAAGAGGCATGCGGGGCACCTCTGTGTGTCGATAGTTTGGGACCGCAAAGAGTTTGAAGAACTGTGACCCAGCAAGGGCGTTGAGTCGTCGGCGTCTCTGTGGTCTTTGGGTGGTGGGAAACCCACCAGTGGATGCTCCTCGGCGCACCAACAGTCAGGCCTTCTCCAGCAGGATACAGCGGCGACGATGCAGACGAGAGCGTCCTTGGATTAGAAAGTTCTTAAGCAAAGGGGAGCATGGCGGCTCCGGTCGGCCACGGCGGTCGTCGACAGTGGCGGACAACAGTCCGACCGCTTCTCCTTGGAGTTACGCAGCAGTCCCTGTATCAGTCGGCAGCTTATCGAAGGTCTGTCTACCAAGGAGCTTTGGCAAAGATCAGCTGGTGCACTATGGTCCCTTTAGCTCGGGAAGAGGGCGCCTTACCAGGTCCTCTCTGGGTCAGTTCTTGGAGGCACAACAGCTTTCAGATTGTGAAAGGAGAGCATTAGCAATTCTTCTTGTCCAGCAGGGCTTCAAAGTCAAGCTTCAGTTACTCCAGTTACTCGTCGTAGTGGACTTCAGCTTCTGAACACGATTCCTAGCAGTGAGAGGTCCCCAGATATACTGTTGATCTCCCATTCATTCCGCTCATCATCCAATCACGACTAAGGGCATTCATGCAGGCAGGTAGCCAATCGGGCACACCGTGCATTCAGGCCATTCACTTCTCTCCAGACACTCGCAACAAGTTGTGTATTGGGACAAGTACCGAGCCATTCAACACTCCATACTGCATTCATACCGGTTTCGGGCAGGGCTGTCTCAGGCATTGTGTCAACCACCAGATATTAGACACCCACAACAGAGAATGCGTATTCGTCACACACTCCATTCACCCAGGTCCCACCCACAGACGTACCCACAACATACGGTCGTTGAGAAGGCTCCAGCCAGTCTGGTCGGCACTTCCCCACACTACCATATATGGAACTTCCACCCAACAGTCAGTCAGGGGGAAGGGACAGAGGCAGGGCTTCCCGGGACTTTGGGAAGATCAAGGTAACGGGTGATGGAAGGCAAGAGGCCATGGGGGCCATTTTGTCTCCATCAGGAATCTACAGATTCCAATGACAGGGCCTGGGCATCCCAAAATGGAGGACGCTCAGGGCACCAGTCATTTCAGCACGGAGCTGCCACCAGCCCGTACCCTGCTCTGTGTGCCACACACTGATCCCCAAAAACATACACTAGGGGCACAGGGTTGTACCCCCATCCACGGGTACCATAAGGGTATCCCATGGGTCTGTTCACCAAACCAAAAGAGAGCTGCACTGCCAGGAGTCCCACATGAACTCCTGCGTGGAAAACACGACAGAAAACATGATAAAAAGCAGTAAAGGACAAGGATACAGAGGCCCTGTCCCTCCGATGCATTTCCAGCATCACATGTACTCTACTTCTATGGTGCATGCTGCAGTCATTGCCTATGTTTATATATGATAAGGTTTCTGTATTAACGACAACACTCCAATACAATGATATTAGATGAGTACATTCTTTAATAGATCAAGTAGTTTGTGATAGGTCTCCCGATCACCCCTGACATCTTGTTACCAACAATATAAACACATTTCCATGTAGGGACTTTTCATCAAAATGTATTTCACATGTGATGTCATCAATGACATTTGTGATGTCATCTTTGATGTCCTGGGTGTTAGTCTTAGCAGTGCACGGTGGTGGCGCGAGTTATGGTTGGTTAGCTTAACATAACTGGCGAATTTCTGGGGTTTTTCGATTTTACTTGAAACCAGAATGTCCCTTTAACAAAGTTTTTTCCTTTCAATTTCATAGGTGTTTATTAGTGCAACTTAACGTCCCTTTTTAACAAAGTTTTTTCATTATATATATATATATATATATATATATATATATATATATATATATATATATATATATATATAGATATAGAGAGAGAGAGATAAATATGTTGAATAGGCAGATGAATTTTGTAAACCTTGTTTTAGGATGAAATATGTGGATTGATGTTATGAATTACATGTTATGAATGTTATGTTTTAGTGTTGTAGATATTGTTTTTATTAATTTGATTTATACATTTGTGAAAAGTTCTTAGAACTGAAACAAAATAAAAATAAAAAATAAAAAAATCAGGAGAACATGGGGAAGGAAAAATATGCATCCTCCAAATTACAGTAGTTAATGGGATGATGGTTCGCACAATATTCAACTTGAAGGCAATGGACTCTACAGACTTCACGTTCAGGTCCATAGTATGCATGAAATTCCTTGAGGGCTTTTTGTCAAGTAAGATGAAAGTAGGCTGTGTCCTTGCTCCCTCCGCTGCACTAGTATAACTGCTTTGTTAATTAACAAGCCATGAATCTTTTCTACCAGGGCTTCTTTCATTTCCAGTGCTCTTTGTCATGATGGTAGGATAACTGCATATTCTGGAGGATTGCAGCCAAACCTAATCATATAACCTTCCCTTACCAAACACTGAACCAATGCATTGGAAAACATGTAATTCCAAAGATGTGAAATGTTCAGAAATCTTACACCTACTATGGATTTTGGGCTGGGTGGAGGGGTCTTACTGGAAATTCCTTAGTCAGGAGGAATGAGCCTGGTTGGGTGTCTTCTTCTGTGAGAGACTACCCACTTCTTCTCCGGACAGCTTCTCTTCCATTGGATCTGTTATAGGACAAATGCTTGCCATCCCTGAACCTTGTGAAAAGGTACATTGCAGAGGTGTGGCCATATGTGTAATGTTATCGGAGAGCCTGTTGTCCTTGGCTGACTGTTCCAACAGCTCCCCAGCTGAAGCCTGTAAGTATTCTGGCCAAGTTAAGGCAAATTCAGAACTGGGCGTCTCTAGGATGCGTCCTCTTCCCAGGTCGAAGTCACAGTTGCTGCTGACAAGTTATGGTGGCACATGTTCTATTGTTGTGGCCCTCGGGATGTCGAAGGAGGTATCCGATGCCAGCTGAGGCTGTTTTTCAAACCTCTCCAGTATGGGATTCGACTCCATTCCTTCTTCCATTGCTGTTATTGGGGCCTGGAAGCCTTTCAGTAGGGAATAGTGGGTGTAGGCCATGTAAGCCTCTACTTGTAGGAGCAAGTTGGAGCTCACCTTTAAAGCTGATTCCAATCTCTTGTCTGTGTTATCACTTGGGCTTCATCTTCAGATGAAGTTTTGAAATATGGAGATTGCCTTAAGAATCTCAGAAAACGCCTCCACAAATCCCTGTGGGAGAATACATTTTGGACCAGTACTTAAATACAGAGGTCTTTTACAGTCTTTTCACTCCTGCAGTAAGGTTGTTTGTTCTTATTATTAATTTGTAATTCACTACAATACAAAACATGAAAACTACAAAGCAGAATGAAAACCTGTTTCAAAAAACACGAATGATAATAGAATCAATTATTGAATGTGTATCCCAACAGCTATCTCGCTTTACCATATGTCTTTTACTATAGGAAACCGTCTTCTTCTGTCTAACTAATAGCTATACCTCAAATAGATCCTTCGTGGTGTCCTATATAGCAGTGACCACTAGCCCCACTCAGTCCCTTTGTAATTTGGCAGTGCCCGCCTCATAAAGATGTATCTCCTGTACACAAGCTATATCTGCACTTTTGGTATCTTTTTCTTTTAACAAAACTCTTGAGGCAATTGACCTATAACAAAATAACCATAAAAACCATCTATATATGATAGAAACTTTGTTTCCTTTATCTACATTTATATATTTGTATGTTTGTATGGTCGGGATTGGCTCCAGCCCCATTAGTTGGTGGGCTAAACGTTTGGCCTAAGGTCGGCATAGCAGTCTGGGGTTTACTGGCAATAGTGAAATCTGACCAACCCCACAAATTCACCCTGTCCTGTGCTATCAGTATAGGCGATTTTCGGAGATTGGCGATTTTGCGACTTTTCCAAAAATGGGAAGTTAGGACACAAGGTCGGCATACCATTCTGGGGTGTACTGGTGATAGTGAAATTTGACCAACCCCACCCATTTGCCTTGCACAGGGGTGGAGCGGGGTCTGGCCCTGTGCTATCAGTATAAGCGATTTCAGGAGATTGGTGATTTTGCAATTTAAAAAAAAAAAAGTTATGACACAAAGCATACGCAAGGCTATAGCAAGCCCCCACGTGCACACCCAGTCAACGCTAGTAGTGTCATAACCATGTTAAGCACTGCCTTGTATAAGGATCATCTAGATTTCCATCAGAAGTAGGAGAAGAAAAATCATTTATTGTCCGACCGCCAAACTAATGGAAGAAATGAGGCCATTTATTCTCATTAAGAACCAGAACAGGATGTTGCATCTCATCAAACCAATGAATGGCTCAAACAGTATGTTAACAAGCAGAGAGGCAAAAAATCCAAACTGCTCTCTGTAGTCTGGGTTCGACACCCTTGTCTCATAACCAAAGCCTTTGCAGCCATCAGAGAAAATAACTGATATTTTATCAAAGGCAAAACATAAGTGTGTTACATTGGGAACTAGGCATATAACAGTCAAATGTCTGAATAGTCTGAAAGATTGTGAGTCTGTAAACAAGATAAGAAGTTACTATTTGTGATCTCTGGCTATTTTCTTATTGTCTTTGGATTTCAGTGATGATCTGGACATTTTCCTTACATTGACCTCCTTTTTAGCCTGTGCTCATATGGTGAATTGATGTGGCAGTAGAGTACGCCTGTCCATATTTGGTGTTTTATTTTATTAAGAGCATTGCCTACTCTCTTGGGATTAATTGACGCACATAGGATCAACTCCATGTTCATAATTGCTATTCCTGTTCATGGAGATGCTGATGCCTACCACGCTGTAGTTATTAACAAACTGCTTATTGTACATGCTATATAGAGATAAAGGTTTCAGTACCTCTATAAGGCAACCCCTGTATAACACTTTGTCTCTTTGGCTGAAAGCCGAGTATGGGTGATGTTGGAGTGAGTGATGTAATGAGTGTGGTCTTTGGCGGACTGTTAGGCATAATTCATGCAGTACTCTTTGGGAACACTACACACAATTAAGGCTACAGGTGTAAGCACAATCTCACCGTTGGCACAAGCCTGTACTACAGTTATGTGGTAGCAGTGGCTGAGCAGCCAGACTTATCTCAAGAGGGATGTGAGCAGTACAAGATGTTACACAAAGGACTAGCAATCACAGTAGTTCAAACAAACACTTACTTACTCAAGGTTTCTTGGTAAAAGAATATACATTTATTTACACATTTTAGTTAGAAAACATTCCACTAGTAATTAGCAGCTCAATATCACACTATCATACACTACAGTACACATCCAATAAGTTTCTGAACAAGTTAGGCTCCCCTGAAGTGGGAGCAAAATGGCACTATAGTAACTTTCAAAAGGGGTAGAAAGACAAAGGTTATAAGAATCAACACAGTTACTTTCATAGGCAGGGCAAATAGTTTCAGTTCACTACAAAAGACAATTCAATTCAATAGGCCTGGGCCAAAGTCAATGGTTCAGTGTCTTGGATAGGATACACAGTTCTGGTAGTAAATGGTTAAGTCTTTGCCAGTGTTCTTGGAAGTAGTTTGCAAGAAAAAGAGTAATATGTTGGATAAGGAGCGAACAAGAATACAAAGTTGGGAAAGTTTCACAAGCATTCACCGTGGCAAAGAGGATTTCTCTGCCGCATTTGCATGGTACCTTATGGATGAAGAAAATCTGTAGCTGAGGCTTGTTGCTGGCAGTTCCTGCAGATCTCGCTGGTCCTGAGCTTCAATCATGGGCACAAGAAGGAGAACGTCGGGAGGTTTCTGCACTGCCCGGGAAAGAAGCCACAAGCTTGGCTAAATGTCGGTTTTAAGGTGCGAGTGCCTTAAAATCTACAAACTGGTATCCTTCTCACTGGCTATCGGTTTTCACAGCACTCTGAAGAAAATTCGACCAGTATGGAGACAGTGTCCTGGTGGCTTGCGAGTTGATTGTTCCCACCAGGTCAAGGGAAGAAGACGTCCTTGAAGGGCTTCTCTGTCGAGGGAGTTTCAGGCAATTCGGACTTGGAGTAGGGCTTCACCAGGCAAACCAACGGTCCAGGAGTTGCAGCAGTCGACTTCCTTCAGCTCGTCTTCGGTTCTTTCATTCCAGTGGTCGACTCTGCCTTCCAAGTCACAGAGACCTGCTTTTAAACAGTTTTCTCCCATTCATTCCAGCCTAGCTGTCACTCACACAGCAGGGTGGCTGTCCTTGCCGGACAGTCAGCCAGCCAATCATGCCAGAGTGCATTCAGGTCTCCTAGGAGACTAAGCACAGGGAGTTTCGGGCACCTCTCTCACATCTTGTCCACCCCAGACACTAAGGCGCCAGAGGAGGGCTTCAGCACTGAAGCCCGCCAAAGGCTATCAAACAAAGGGACCAAACCTGGTTTGGCGCGCAGAGACGAACACTAGAAGGACCTTTCCTTAAAGAAACGGCAAAAAAAGATGACCAGAGTCTGTTTTTAGAGGGGTCTTGGGCGCCATATTGGAAAACATGGCTGGCCTGATTTTTAGCTACCGTCATCGCGGTCGGGAAAAATCATGGTAGTTTGTTCTAAAACCACTGCCAAAGAGTAACCTGTGACTATTGATGAGTGTTTAGACACAGGGAATGCTAGGCAACCCCTCCAGCACTCTATAGGAAGATTGGGATGTGCTTGGTCTATGAATTTAAAAAGACTAGCAAAGTCAATTTAACTTTACATGCACTGGGAGACAGTAGTCCGTCCCAGAGAAGGTATTTAAACCTTGGGAAGTCTGAAAGACATCCCTGTGCCACCTCACTGAAGCTGCTGTGACACACAAGAAAAAGAGAATGCCTATGGAGTTGTCTAAAACTCCATATCCAAAGAACACAAAAGTAAAACGTACATGAAAATACATGAGTGGGAAAAAAGGCTCTCACTCTTTCCAGGTAAAAATTAAAATCCTAGAAATCCAGCAAAGTTGCTGGGGGTCTCAAAATGTAAGGGAAATTGGCACATTTATGAGAATTCTCTCTAACACGGACCAGAAGTAGGACTTGGACTCTGGGACATCATAGTCGTGGATTTTTATTATCTTGTTTTACAATTAGTCTGATCTCTTGGCCAGCTTCAAAGAACATAACATTTAAAATAATGGAAATGAACTCAAATTGCTACAAAAAACAAAGTCATTAGCCCAAATGCTATACTAGTCTACCACATTTATAGAAAAATGAAAACACATAAATCTAAGGGGTTAACAAAAAAAAAAATGCATGTCTGTTGCAGGTTTTCTCCCCTGGATATAATGTTCTTCCGGTGGCACTGAATGTCTAAATGTTACACATATAGTCCCAAATAAATTCTTATTTGAGGTATTTCAGTCTCTTTCTCCTGACACCTGGTGCCATTTTCACTTGTTTATCCCACTCCAGTGTGTTGCCGTTCCCCTCCAAGACCTCACACACACTCTCCATTCAGTTCACTTGTTTCTCTCCTTCATCCCTGTTCCACAGTGTCTTCACTCGGGTTCTCCTGATTCTCAACCCTTTCTCTTGGCGTACCTTCCCTCTCACTCCTTCGATTGACTCTCGTTTCCTTCTCTCTATGTATCATCACTCCCACGCCTTCTATTTGGGTATCTTCACTCTCTTGCGTTAGCTTTGCTCAGAACAAGGGGATGAGTCTCTTGTGTAACTTCTTCGCAGTGGGCTCGCCGCTTGTCCTCTGGCAGTAGTCGGCTGTCTGTCTTAACTGGGGAACTCTAGGTTGCCTAGCCACTTCCACAGGCTAGCACGGACTGCCTTTCTTCCAGCTCCTCTGGGCTGCTGGATCAGAGGGATGCAGGCCATTTCTCCCCCTATGAGTTCAGCTGGGCACTCTCAGGTTTACCTCTTCAGCATTGCAGGGTAGCTACCAAACACAAGGCAGCCTTTCCTCCCCTGCATCAGGCTGCTTCTCTACTGCTTTCCCTTAACCAGCGAGACAGGGAACCAGTTCCCAGCTGAGAAAAAAGTTGCAACTGCACTGGCTGTCATTTTATTCAGTCCTGTCTCCATTAGCCGACAGCTGATTGGCTGAACTGTCTGGCTACCCATCATAGCCTCCCGGGGTACGTCATCCTTTATTGGTCAGTTTGAATAATAGTTAGTCAATTAGGAATTCCAATAATTCTCCTACAGTTTATCTGGTTTGCTCATCCTGGGTAGATGGTGGTATAACTCTGTGTTCCTCTTTCTTTATGAAAGAAAGTTTCATTTTATTTCCCCATGCCTTGTGGTGTTGTTTCATTACTTTAGATTCAGTTTATCCATGATCTTTAATGGGTAAGTGAACCTGGGTCTTCTACATACCTGTTAACCATTCTACCACTGTGGTATTTCAGCTGTACTGCTATTCAGTTGTGAAGGTGGCTTTTTCCTTCCAGCTGATAAGTGTTTTTCTCTCTCCATGCTAGGAGCTTGTCCCTCTGCATGTTGCCCCTCGCCACACAGATTCAGCGATATATTATGTGACGAATCCCATGATACTGCTTCGAAGGGGGAGCCTCTTCCCATGAGGCCAGGGTAGTGAGGCCGCTACCTGATAGATGCCTGGGGGGTGGTACTCAGCGGGTGGACCTCATGGTAGGGGAAACCCCCTTTGGGATCAGTGACTACCACATCAGGAGAATTCGGTATCCCCACCAAGCACATGACCCTTGTCCCCGTCCCACAGTTACCCCACCTTTCCTTCACCCCATTCCTCCTTTAACATACCCACATACCCTATGTGCTTTTCTAAAACAGTCCAAATAGAGAGTACTAAGACAAGGAAGCGTCTAAGCGAGTTACCACATAAACACTCACTCAGTACTGAGACAAGGAGGGAATGCGGAGCAATACTGAATAAGCATTGGAACCACTTTCACCAGTCTAGTGGTTCACGACTATTGATTGGAAAAAAAAAAGATAAAAACCAAAGATGGACTTGACGGGTCATAAAGGCCTCCATGTAGGAACCGCGAGAGCGAGTACGAACCCGAAATGCAGGCGGGTCCTGACCATGCAAGAGGGTCTGGGGCCAGCTCAGGATGTGAGGAACGTGCCACCCGCAAGCGGACCAAGACTCCAGATGTCCCCGAGATCTGATAACCGCCAGAGTGCGAAAGCATGCTGTACCTAAAAGGAAGAAGACTGCTGAGCTGCCACACAGAGAAAGCAGCTCTGGAAAGTCACTGGAGTGCAGTGAATGAGCCCAGCTACCTTAAGGCAGCCAGCACTCATGCAAGCCATAGCCTGTGCTATGCGGGTAGCTGAAAAGGCTCTGAAAGCTCAAGGAGGTGATTGCAAAGCTGGCAAAGGAGGGTCTGGCAAACTAATGCAGTGAGAGAACATGAAAGAGGTAAATGGACTTGTAATAAGGTTTTGCAGGAGAGTAAACCAAGTCACAGATGTGGAAAACTAAATCCGGAATTGCAGGACCAGGTCTGGGACTCGCACCCAAATAAGAGAATTGGAAGTTAGTGGAAAATCCACACGGTACTTGGCAGGTTAGTGAACCAGGTCTGAAGGGCCCACTACAGCTTGGAAAGTGCATCCAGGCAACACTTCTCCATCGCAGAACCTGGTGAGAGGGAACCAGATCTGCACACCTGGGTCAGGGACCCACTACAGCTTGGGAAGTGCATCCAGGCTGTTCTTCAGCACAGTGTTAAGCATTTCAATCAGGCGATCCTCTGCTCTCAGCCTAGTGTACAGCGCAATGGAAAAACTAGATGGATTCAGTTATTTGAAAGATGTACCACTCGTATCACACCCCTTACTTTAAAATACCCTGGGTCATGCTGGACCAGGAATCGGGCTGGTTTGTAAAATGTATTATTTATTTATATCTTTAGGATCAAAATCACAATATATATATTAATGGGTAAACAACAATCACCAATGATGTGACATAACACAGAATAATATCTTTGATACACTAGGACTAAGTAATGAGCAAAACAAATGCAGCACAGAAAATAACTTTTGTGCTGGTTTTAGATCGGATAGCACAATGGTTAGAAATTCCCCCTGCAACACCCCTCAACCCACCAATAAGCACATTTTAATAAATGTGAGGAGATAGCAGGTATTCAGAAATAGTACAGATCAGTGTCTCACTTCCCCCTTGACCCCTTACACAGAAAAAGAAAACGAAGTGGGCTTCAACTGTCAGAATGACTTTTAAAGTGGCTCAGCAAGAACTCTAAATGTGTGGAAAAATGCTTAGATTGTTTTTCTATGGGAGCCACTTTGAACAGTTGCACACAAGCATAAGCAATGATTTAGTCAGCAGAAAACATTTGCAATCTTAAAATCTAAGTCGGAAGCAGTTTAAATCTATTTTACACATGTAAAATTTCTCAGGATTTTAAAATCGTGGCAAACTTTTCCGTGCGCGATAGTCGTGATAACAGGAGAACCGCACTGTTTTGTTTTCTATGGATGATGGAAACAAAATTTCAACTTTTACTTGTACCTATCACAAAGACTGAGGGAGTTATAGATGTTTTAGTAAAGGCCGTTTTTGCGAGATAGGCACGAGAATTGAAAGAGGCTTTAGTTTTAAAATCAGAAAAATATTGACTATGGACTAGAGCATCCCAGCTAAGCCACCAGGACAGCACAACGTAAGAGTTGGGACTGATTCGTGACTCAGTCCTGGTTCCCGCTGTCCACCTTGTAGCGCTAGGCTGGTCACTCGAATGAAATTAATTAATAGATCAAAGTTGACAAAATGACTAGGAAAAGGATGCTTTTTCAGATAGACAGAATAAGATTTCACTAAAGATTTAGACAGTTACTGATTATGGAAGTCAGGATAGTTCAGAGGTTAGGAGGGGACAAGCTAATGCAAGGGAATCAACAGTTTCTAGCTTCCCGTTAATACTCCTAAAACAAAATGTATTTAAGATTTTGTACCGTCAGGATTCTGGACCGTCAGGATTCTAGACCATTGAATCGGATCTATCAGGGACTGACAGCTGGGCACATCGGACTGGACAGGGTCAGCAAGCCGCTCTGGTCACTGCACAGGACTGGACCGAAACTGCCCTTCTTGGTTCTCTGGATATTTTAATTCGGCAGGCAAGCATTAACAGCACGCCCGGCTGTATTATGATGCTTCCCCTAGGCTTTTGGGGTTCTGTTCTAGAATTTTAGGCCTAGCTGAGAATGGTTCAGCTATGCAATAGGCCTTTGCTTAGCCAAGTTTCTGAAGTCTGGAACGAGGAAGATGTAGATTTCAACAGCAGGGCGCTCCGCCAGCATCAGGAGAGTGAGTGGATCTGTGTGGCTATGTGTTGTCAGCTGTCTCTATTTATGCTATAAAAATGACATCACAAAGGGGGTGTCTGGGCCGGCTTAGCAACGCTTGCACCTGTGAGCTGGGATTGGACCCCACTTCATCTCCGCCTTGCAATTTGAGTGATTGGATCAAGGCTGGGTGATGTCAGGTTTTATGATTTGCTTTACAGTCCTCAGAGACCTCCCTTTAGCCATTGGCCTCCAAATCTGATTTTATATTAAATGGACATTTCTACATTGGTCACCTTTATACAAATCACACATAAAGATGCCATATTTTACACAGCAGCTATTCCTCAAAACCCAGCAGTGGTGGATCTTGTCTCCCCTTTCTACAGAATTTTGCCCTTTTTTTCGCTATGAACACACTTTCCAATTTGTCAGCAACTTTCCAAAAATATGCGTGTTTAACATGGGGCCATGCGTGTACAATTTCACAATTCTAACAGTAATACATTTTTGCAGAAAACCACATATCTTGCCATTGCTGCCCAGAACATGTCACACAGTTCTGCCGCCTCTTCACACGTGCAGCCAGAAATTAAATTAACAACTGTCATTTTTATATTTTTCACCATTTTGAATAGCAAGTTATAAGTCTTTTAAAATGTGTTCTTTGGTTATGTTTAGCAACAGATGGTTGCTTGGTTCCGCCTCTTTTTGTCTCCCTGCAGTCCAAGGCATCACCAAAACCTGCTTTTCCAGTTCTTTGCAGCTTCAGCTAATTAACTTTTAAACTTAGCAAAAACCACATCTGTTGCATCACATACAAATACATTTCTTTCTTGGCCTTAAAATCTGTGGAATCAAAAACACAACTAAAATCTGTATTCCTTTTTGGCAATAATCCTGTTTGTTTGTTGTTCAGCAGACCTTTGAGGTTTATGTCATTTAGGCTTTCTCAGTCCTCCTCCGATAGCTGTCAGGCAGCCCCGGGTACTGCACCCAGATTTTGGCATAGAGGCTGTCACTTTTCAGACTTTGTATGTTTCACAATGTTTCATTTGATGCATGGATTTTAGCACCAGGTAAGATTGTGAATGTTGAAAAGTGTTGTGTTATAGGAATTTTGGAGTTTTTGGCAACAAAGCAAATGTCGTTTGTAGGCATATTTTTGGGTTTTATTTGCAAAGTGCTGCTTTTCTCTCTGCACTCTGTTTGCTGGTCATGGAACCCACTGGCACATTTCTGCAGGGTGTGCTCTATTTCCCCTGCACATGCACCATGGGTGGCAGGTTGCGCATCCCTCTTTTTGTGTGCTGAAGCACACGGTTTTGGGAGGTTTTTGTAGGTTTTTGGCGCGCACAAGGGCTTTGCCGCCATTGTTGCTGTTTCTTTCCCCATAACTGGCAAGAGATTCTACATAGCTGAGCGGAGTGGGTCAATACATCCCACAGCAGTTCCTGGCGAGAGGAAGCCAAGGCTGCCAACCTTGGTCTGGGACCCCAAGGAACTAACTTGTAAGCTGGAGGAAGGTTGGGGGAAGTGAGACGCTTCACCAAGGAGTGGCTGAAGTTACATTGGGAACATATTAACAAGACGAGAACTGCCTTTTGTCCAAGAAGACCTCTCCTTTGATTGTATTAGCTTTGTGTGTAAGGGACAGAGTTAGGATTTTGACACTGTACATTGGAACTTTTTCTTTGGACATTCTGACACTAGATATTTCAGTTGAGGCACGGAAAACCCCTCTTAGAGCTAGGGTGAGATAGGGTTTTCTTTTCCTTTTTATCATTGAAGAAAAGGTTGTAGCAAACACCATGACCCCTCCATGTCAGAGTCTTACTAATGTACCCTTACAGTTATATGTGTGAGCTGGGGGAAATACAAACTTGATTCAACACAGGTTGTAGAATACCTGCCACAGGGGTTACACTGCAGACATTTGGAAGATGAAACCTGGGTGGAGGGTACAGATGGGTTCTACTCTTATATTAACTGGATATTAACTGGACTTACTGAATGTAGGTAACTGATTAAAGTACTTATGGGCATGAGAGAACGTTAAATATAACACTGCTGACAAGATGGTCCAAGGAGGGGCCAGGAGGTAGACCCAGGCGCTCTCCGGTCGGGGTTGGTGGATTTGAAGACCAATAAACACAGAAAAGTAAAGACCACCTGCCACCTTACGGGAGAGAAGGTACGCTGGACATACAGTGCTGCCAAAGTAAGGTCTGAGGAAAGTCAGAACTCGTAGGGCCCGTGCGGGTTAGCGCTTTGAAGGATATAGTTGGCGCCTTAGAGAGAAGCTGGAGTAGGCTGTCACCACACAGTGAGGCTATTGAGGAAAAAGTAATGCCTCTGAAGTGGACTGCTGGGAAGCTCATGACATTGCAGTCTCTGAGGTAGTGCCATCCAGAAGGGCTCATTGATGTCAGTAGTTCTGTTGTCTGAGCACTAGGTTGTAAACTGAACATTTCTAGATGGGCTAGTGTACTCCATTTTACTATTTAGGATGTTTGGGATTAATATAGAGACATAGTTATAATGGCATGGATGCCAGGTAATAGGTGTGCCACATATTTGGAACGTTACCCCATCTGATTGTGCAAGTAATTTGTAGAATAGTGAGGGATTTGTATGTTGAGGCATCATAGAGTGATGTGAAAAAAAATGCCATTACCATGTGCAAACTTCCAAAGGTGTGTCCACCAGAGGTATTGGATGTGATGTAAAGTACTAGTGAGTATGGATGTGTAGTCAGTATAGCATTGCAGAGCCGTGCACACAAAAGTTGTGTATGGATGTTTTGTAATTGAAGCTTTGTGAATGTTTACATGCAAACTGTGTGGGTAGATGTTCTGACGAATGTAGCAATGTCGTCCCTGCTTACCTGGAGGGAAGCTTCCCTATGTGGCCAGGGAAAAGTAGAAACTACATGACACTGACCCTGGGGGCGACTATCTGTGGGAGGACCACATGAAGGGAGACAACCCTATGGGAGGCAGAGTAAACCTGCTAGATCAAAACGGACACTTCCCTATTTCTTTTACCTCTGGTAACACCCACTTGCCTCCCCACCCCCCATTTATGTATGGCATATTGTAGTGTAGGTGTAGAACCTCCAATCGTGACTAATCACCTACCATATTTACATTCCCCTTTTGCTTAACACTGAGATGAGGAAGAGGACTGGAGTGATGAAGTTACTAGAAGCGGAAAGCAAATGCTGCGTTCTAGCTTTTGGAAAAAGTTAACAGGTGCCAAGACGTTTCAATACAGGACACCTGGAGAGGAGAGACTTGCTTCTCCCGGTATTGGACGGAACACTGAAGGAGAGCAGGCTGCAGTGCGGAGCGGAGAAGATGCTGGAAGTGCCGTCCAGGGAAGTGGGGCAGTGAACGGATCGCCAAGCTTGTGCCACTGACGACAGAAGCTGTCAAATGCAGAAGGAGGCAAAGCGGGAGACCCAACTGGATGCTCTCCCAACCAACGAGCAAGCAGCATTGAGGACAGAGACGTGATGGATGCTGAAGCCGCCGACGGAGACCAGTAAGCCCAGGAATAGAAGTTGGGACTCTGGGGCGCTTCATGTCAGATGCCACATACCATTGATGAACCTGGTAAACCCAAACAAGCGCAAAGCGAGCTGAGATACCGGGACAAGTGGGCAAAGAGAAATGATTGTTGAAAAGGGATCTATAACCGAATACATGAAAAGTATAATTAAATGATCTTGGAACTGTATGAAACAGAAGGTGATTGCTGGTGAGTGTAAGTCCGGGACTTGCACCAAAATATTAAATAAAATAAGTAAATCCTGTCAGGAGCATAAACTAGGCATACAGTGAGCCTGGGACCCGCAGATAAGTAAAGAGAGAAGAAAGCACTGGCAGGAAAGTAAACCAGGCATACATCGATTCGGGAACCCACACACAGTCAAGATTGTTGAACTGTAGAAAGGGGGAAACAAGCCCCCTATATATGTAATAGATTAACTATGGACAAGCTTAGAAAGCTCAAGGAGAGAGACACATTATTTGAGCTTGTGGAACTGTGAAATTATTGCATTGTGCAAAAGCTATGAGAGCTTAGGGCCAGAGACCTAGCCCTTGAGCCTGTGAATTGTGGACTGTGAAAACCTTGAAGGGAAGGTTCATACTCTTTCAAATTGTGGAATGGTATAACCTTGAGTTGGTAAACTGTGTAAACTGGAGGGAACTCTGGGGAAGAGTCGTGCCCCTTGAGATTGTGCAGTATATTGATGTGACATTGAAAAGCCAGAGAAATCCAGGGGAAGGGAAGAGACACTTTTCTGTGGAACTTAATTGATTTCTTTTACACTTAAGAACTTTGTGCTTGGAACTTTGGAAAGAAGCTGCAGGTTTTCAGCTAAAAGATATCCCCACTTCACGTTATATTAAGTTTAGTGTGTGAGGGTCCGATTAGGATTTTGGACATTCTGACAGACGTTCCTTAGTTTTGTTGATTAATGAGTAATTTAGAAAGTTTATGGTTTTAATAGTTTACTCTGCTTGGTCATGTTGCTACTGTAAAGTAAAATGGTAACAGATCTGCCTCGAATTAAAATCAAATTTACTGACCAAGCTGAAGTTAAATGTTCAGAATATTGTGTATTTCTCAAAATATAATTTACCATATTTGACCACATACTGCTATTGGCAATTAGTTTTGCCCGTGGCAAAGGCTACAGTGCAATGTGAATGGTAGGTGATTCTATTTTCCTCTTCTTTTGTATTTAAAAATTAAAGATGTTCAGTGACACATTACTTATTGTATTACAATGATCATTTTAGAAACTTGTCATAAATAAAATGTGTAATGTTCACAAATTATTTGAATATGCACACTGGATGCATAATGAAAAGCCAGACCTTTTGGCTTTGCCAGTGCATGTCATTAATTATCCTCTTAAAGCAGTATTTGTGTGGTTATGCCTGTAGCCCATCACAGGCTGAGATAGTTTTTGAAGGTTAACATTTGTGAGGGGTCAGTAAAGTGAGACTCGCCACTAGCTTTAGATTTCTCAGAGGTAACTATTTTAATGTGCACACAATTATAAAATATACTCTAATTAAACCTACTGTACCCAGGAACTCCCTAACTAGTCTCATATCTATGGGAAAACCTGCTAGCATTCACATAACAAATCCTTGCACTAAACAGAAACATTCAAATGAACATGAAACAACATAAATAATAAGTTACCAAACACCCAATATCTTGGATGACTTCTAGTGATCCTGGGCAGATCGTCTCCCTCAAGAATTTACCAAAATCCATTTCTTCCATGGAACAAAAAGTCTTCACCAAAGTCTTGAAAGGGTCCAAAGAAACAAAATTCACACAAATTAAATCCACTGGCAAAAGTCTCTTCTTTGTTTGATGAAAAGATTCTTCTTTTACAGTTCCACAAAGAAAATTATAAAACCAATGGGATTTCCTGGAAGACTTCCCTTCCAGGAAAGATGAACTAAGTTAAAACCAAATGTACCTACTTCCACTTTGGTAACAACATCTTTGCTTTGCACTTCTGCAGTATTGTATTTACACAGTTTGTCAGGATGCTTGAAGGATTTCTCTCTCCTCAGCAACTTAGTTTTACTATAAAACTGTGAGGACAAACTGCCTTGCCCCACAGTTTGCTTCGGCTTCCCCTGTCACTCTTATATTTCTAACCATAATAGGGACGACCACAGCACTGCTACTACAACTTCTGAAATTAAATCTTTTGGCTGCTACAACTGCAACTTCATAAGATCAGCAACTCAACAAGACTTCTTTGACCTTAACAGGCTGGCTAGCCACTCTACTTTCTATACCATCAGAAAGGGCCGTCTCGTTGCCTTTCTTGCAGCTACCAAGAAATCTGGCATCAGCTTTTAGACCACTTTCTTCAGATAGTCCTGACCATGCAGATTTAAAATAACTTCTGTACCCAGCTCCCTTCCCCAGCTTCGTATACACCCCTCTTCAATTGGTCACCCCAAAGCTGTTGTGCCACTCTTCCAGCTTTGATTGTTCTTGTCTGATTCATTTTAAAGGAATCTTGTATAACAATGTCTTTAACAACTTCAGAATACTGGTGTATAATTCTTAAAAGAGAAGGATTTACTTTTATAGAGTTTGCTCTATATGCTTGGATAATACTTTTTCTGGCTTCAGCTACAACTGCTTTAGCCTTTAATGTGTTGCAAGAAACATCTTTTCTAACAGAAGCAAAATAAAGTACACACAATATAGTTTCTCTCACGAACTGCCACATCAAAGAGAGACACGTTCTCACCTTGCGGTCCGCACACAACCTCCAAGGTATCGGGAAACATTGTCTCAAAAGTGGGCCTCTCAAACGTTGCTTGCAACACTTTGGGAAAGTCAGATTTATATTTATTGGTCTACCAGCAGCATTCTCTGTTAATTTGAGACAAGCGACTGCTCTGCAACAATGTAATGCTAATGCTGGGGAAAGAGGTTTTCATTACACTCAAGCGTTTGAATTAAGCATGTGTTGCCTTCTCCTTCATACAGGCATCTTCCTACTTCTACAGTCAGCCTTTCTTCACTTAGATGAAAGCGCAAAAATGATTAAAGATGATTACAATTACCGGCAAGGCAATTATGCTGTTCGGGAGTACGGAGCTTCTCGTTTTTTCAGTGGCGGCTGGTGAACTTTAGAAGTGGTGGGGTGTAAATATTGGCTCAGAGTTTATCGTACCAAGATATTTTTTGAATCATGCAGGCTGGACTTTGGGATGGATTTTCACAGATCCAATATGGCAAAATAAGTCTCACTAAAACTCGCATCTGGGAAAAATGTAACAGTAGCCTTCAATTGGTTAAATATTTTAGGTGTTTCAGACTTTAAACAGTGGGGACGCAGGGATTTGATTCGAATACAGGTTCTGACCAGGGGAGAGACAGTTAATACACGAGGCTACTGGAATCTCTATACAAGAATCCGGTCAAATCGATTTTTAGGCTTGAAGTCGGCACTATGTTAAAACCACTTTTTAGTTTTCAAAAGTGTGATCCTTTTATAATTTACTATCAACATGGAAGCAAACACTCCTCTCAGATTATTTTCTAGGTATTCATGATTAATCTTCTGAGAAACAAATGTTTATGGGGGTTGGTGAGTAGCCAGAACAAATCCGAACCCGTCCCTCATCACCCCCACGTGGCTGGTGGGATCTCACAGTAAATTATTTCTATTTCTATCACGCAAATCAAGGGTGAAAAGGGCACATTTTACTGCAAAAAATATCTCTGAAAAACCAACTATATTTCAACTTATTAGCAGGTTACCAACGGTATTATTCAGGTAAAATTAAAAAAATCACGTGCATTATTTGTTTGTAAGCACCTCTACCTGAAGGTCATACTAAAATGAAAATGCTCCTGCCAAACCTTACCTTTTACTTCTGCAATGTATTTGCAAAAAAATATTGCACCATTTGCCTGCAAAATAAACTAAGCAAGGAAAGGGGATCATTACCTTGATTTCAGCTAAAATATCAATATGTCACAAAGCTGTTAAAGTAGCTCAGACAGTTGAGTTATTGCTGCTGAGCTCAGCGTGTGACACATTTTATTTTGAATTTTTTTCAAGTTGAGGGAGGGCTGAGTCAATAGGCACAGCGCCATAATGGTAAAACAGCAGCTTGCATGCCTGCGGTTGATATCTAGGTGCTCAGAACTACCATTCAATCTTATGCTTTTGGCACTTATTTCGACTGAAAAATTTACTTTCATATGCACAGCAGCTTGCAGGGTGATGGGAATAAATACAATGCTGGCCTTTAATGAAGGACTCCTTTTGTATTCTGTGCGTAGTACTCGGGGAATTTGCAATGATTTGCCTTAACACCGCTATATTGGCAGCCGTTTGTGGAGGTTTACTTTGTGTGTTACTTGGATAGCAATGTGTCCAGTGTCAAAATGACAGTACAGACTGCCAGGCTTCACACCATCCCACGTTTGGATGTTGTTGGCTTTATGCACTTGGCAACGGGCAACATACTATGTCTATGGACATAGTTGCAAACAGCTCTGCCGATAGGTGTGCTGACAGCTTGGCTTGTAATCTACTTGACAACGGTGCTTTTGACTTGGATTACATGCAGTGTTTGCTTCTCCTGGCACCTGTACATACTTCTAGGAAGTGCGTGTTCCAGTGAATGAGTCATGTGGGTATATATGTCTTTTGTGGACCTCAGTACTCGGGTAGCGAGTACAATAAGATATATGATAACAAAAGATGTTTTAAGTGTTACAATTGATTCAGCAGATGGGCCTCCACAGTATCACTCTGTAGCGTGACAATTATGTTGTGCACATTTGTTAAATTTCCTTACCGACGTGTTGTGCCCGCTAATGGAAACTGACTCATTTCACATTTGGGATGTGAACTTTTTTTTATTTTTCGAGCATCATTTTATTTTCTAACATTATGCATTGTGCAAGAGGGTCATTATTAAGGTACATGTTTCTCTGGTCCGTGAATGGAATCCAACATATTGTATGCAACTGGACCTTCCAGATCACCAGGCTAAGCCCAAAAAACCTGTTATACCTTGTTCAAGCTTGCGCATGTTCTGGCTTGGGAAGAGTGGCTGAGGTCCTTCACTGGCCTCGCTCTCCAACCACATGGATACCATTACGGGCATGCTTCAGTTGTCTAAAAGCTTTAAATGCTAATTGCGAGATACGTCTTTTGTAAAGAATTCTCTCTCACACAATTAAGAATGCGGTTAGGAAACTAATTTAAACTAGGTAAACCACTGGTATTACAATTTCCTGGAAGCAGCAGCAGATGGGAGAAAGGGTCGGAAGAAGCTGCCAGATGACATTTGGATTTGCCCCGGATACCACGAGGCCGACTCCGTCGTCTAAAGTCGTGTGTATTGGGGGGATGTTTTACTTAATATGAATGAAGTGCCCTGCATGTGTAGTGTGGCTCAATATAGGGGCAAAGTTTTGGGGAGAAACGGGAAAAGGCCAAGGCAAAAGACTGCTTACTAGCACATTTCTCGTCTCTTGTAATACCTCCGGCTCTGCACTTTACACCAGGTTTTCCTGTCTTTGGCCTTCTGGAACTTTTCCATCCAAGTCAGTCCTCCAAGAGGTGGGGAGAGGTTGGCTTCTCCTGCTGACATCACGACTGGAGGGGGATGTTCCAGGCGGGACCAGAGAGCCCGATCCCACCTCGGCTCTCCCTGAGCTTTAGACATCTTGACCCCGCCCACTATCGTTTCCCTAAAAAGTCTGGGGGTGGGGTCAAACTGAGGCCGACTTGGGAGCAATTACTGCCCAGCCAAACTCAGTGAGCATTTGCAGTGGGGATGGCTCAGAAGAGCACTCCTCACAGCACACACTGCAGCTTACATGAAAGCCATATGCATGAGTGAGTCAAAGTATTGCCTGCCACTCATGGATGTAGTGGTAGGGGCACCCCCCCTAACGCTCCACTGTATGAGCCACTCCTGAGTTTCCTCTCCTGGTACTTCTGTGGGTACTCTTGGGATCCACAGCCCTCTGCTGCATGGGTGTCTCCAATCCAGCCTCGTTAAGGGAGAGCCTCCTACTCTCCCATTTCCCTCGGCTTGCCTATGCACACAGGCGTTGGGAATAACTGCAACGTCTGCTCTGCATTCACAGCGATGAAGCGCACCTGGAAAGACTGCTAGTGACTTTCCCCCTTTTGGTACTGCCACATCCTATTTAGGGTCTGTGAGCATAGGTCCAACTCAGTCTGCAGGGGAAATCTGCCTCCCCTCTACTCCTGCATCCCTGTTGAGGTCACACTTCCTAGTGAACTGCTGGCTAAGTGCTCTGCTTCTTCTGTTCCTGCTACTGCCGACCTTCCAGCTCCTGCCTCAGCTTCATTCTCCTCCTCCCCCCTGCTGCAGGCTTTTATACCCCGGCGCACCGAGCGAAGTGCCAGGAAGTGCCTCTTTGCCTCCCCTCGCCGCTGCTCAATTGCTGGAGATCCTGCACAAACTTTGCCTTGAGCGTACAACTGAGCGTACAATTGGAAGACTTTATGTGCGGACTCACGTTAAACCACGCCTACTTGCGGGCGTTGCCTTCATAATTGACGCCACGTGCGCACCAGCGCGCGCACACTGAGTGAAGTGCCAGGAAGTGCCTCTTTGCCTCCCATCGCTGCTGCTTTGTTGCTGGAGATCCTGTACAAACTTTGCCTTGAGCGTACAATTGGAAGACTTTACAAGCGTCCTTGACTGTAACCTGCGAAGTATAAATATACAATTACAGCGGTCTGTTTTTGCCTTTCTACAGTTAAACCACGCCTACTTGCCTTCATAATTGACACCGCATGCACCGAGCAAAGTGCTAGGAAGTGCCTCTTTGCCTCTTCGCCTCGGCGCGGAGGCTGGGTTGCACTTCCTGGTTTCTTCGACTCGTGTGATAGTCCCGGCATAGGCGTGGTAAAGAAGTCCTCTGTTCTAAGCCGCGCGCCCTAGTAGTCTGATAAGCTTGGGGCCATGCGAAGCATCTCGTTGAAAGCAGGCATGCCCGCCATATTAAGCGATCGGCTGGATAGGGGTCGGAAAACTCACTTATCAACGGGCAGTACTCCGGTAAGAAGCAAAGGAGCCGAGGGGGGTTCTCATAGCATGGACATACGGATGTTCTGCAGTGGGTCCCTCTCGGCGCATAGAGCTAAAACCAGGCTGGCCAAGGATCAAGCAATGCCCTAATCTGAAAATCTGGTTTGCATGCCGGCTCAGTCCCCCACTCAAGTGTTGTTGAGTGACTTGGTTCTTTCTAAAGAAAGCTCGAATTTGGTGCAACCTTTTAAAGCCATAAAATGTGATGATTCAATTACGGACTCTGCAATGTGTGATTTTGTATCTATTTCCACCCAGACCATAGAGTGTACTAATCTAGATCTAACAGCGAAGGATGTTGCAGTGATTGATCTTGACCTTAATGATTCTGTGTTTTCTAAGCAAATGTTGTCTGAGAATCTGTCTCAATCGCCTATAATGTTCACAGAAGCATCGCAATCTACAATGCAAACTGCGTCCCCTATGACAGGCCAAGAAAGCGATAGAACACAAATTGACACACATGGTATAAAGACATTGGCATGCACACAACGCATAGACACTTCGATAGATGTTGCCATGCATGCAATGAATTTGGCCCTACAAACATTGGGGAATTTATATAAAACAGTGGAGAAAAGAATGACGGCCCATGAAGTAGCATTAAGCCAGGTGTTAGCGGTTTGTGATATGATAAGGGCTGAAGTTCAACAATCGAATGCAACTGATAAGCAATCAAATTTCAATATGTGTACAGTTTCCTGTCAGACTGACCAAAATATAAAATATAAAGTGGGTGATGTAATCATGCCCAGTCAATTAGAGCCAAATAAGAGGAGGATGACTTTGCCCTGCATTGATTCAATAATTTAGGATCCCTTTTCAAACTGCACAGTACAACTGCAAGATTTGAATAAGGAATCTCATGTGGCTATAAGTGCGGATTCACAGAAAAATTACTATCCTATGTGTTCAACTGCCTCTGCGCATTGTTGCAACATGGGAAAGTCGTTAGGTAGAGATAATAACCAACAACTAAAGGGTAGGACAAACACTGAAAAATTGAACAAAAAAAAATTAGCGAAAAGTAACACTGGTGAGCTATCGAAAAACATAGCAAGTACAAAGCACTCGGGATGTGCGGCAACGAAACGATTTTTAAAATCGCTTACTTTGCCCAAAAGAAAAAATACTAACAAAAATAATGTGATGGCCTATAAGGCAATTAAAGGTAAATATGAGAAGCAAAGGCTAGTAAAAAAGAGAATAGGGTCTTTGAATTTCCAAGCCAAAAATGCGTTAAATTACGCCCCATTAGATGATCTACTTTCCATAGTCACACAGTCAGATGAAACACCTAGCGTGAGTAGTGATGGTGCAGATACTGAATGTGTGTCAAATGGAAAAGTTGTAAGCAAAGGCTCAAACCATACCCTAGATAACAGCCTGAGTAAAGAAGCAATAAGTGTCATGATGCCCGCTCCCGGGGAGCCGGTTCAAGCCCTGCGTCCCCGAAAGCGGACATCCAGTCCCCAAAGAAGGACCCAGCAACCCCATATAGGGGCCCTTTGGACAGTGTCCTGGCGCCTATGGTGCCAGGCTCATAAAAGACATCAGTCCTGGCGCCAGGCTCATTATGGATGTGCTTGGGTGCACTTACCTGATGCAGACCATGCTGCAGGATCCCTGCCTCCTTGAGGCCTGAAAGGAACTACTTTACCTGTGGGACTAATTTACCATCCGGGCGTGGTCGAGGAAGGTTACATACCTGGAACTTCTTCCAAGGCTATTTAAACCCCACCCGAACAGCCGCACGTGCTTCGCGTTGTTCTGCATCTAGCAGCTGGAAGCTCACCATGTCTGCTCCTGCATCCTGACTTCTGCCACGCCTGCCAGCATCCTGGATCACCTGCAAAGGAAGAGAAGAAGAGAACAGAAGAAGGAAAAGTCCTTACCTGCTAAATCCGCATCCCGGAGACATCTCACCGACAATCCTGAAAAGGAAGACTTTTATTTAAAAGCTCATCGCGTCGGTCGCTGCAGCGCCGCATTCCACTCACCTTTACTGGGCGCCTCCATGTTCAGCAGCGATCATCCGGATTCGCAGTCCCGCCCCAGCGCCTAGGGAGAAAAAGACCAGAACAAAAGGTGAGAGAGAGAAGGGAATAAGGAAAGCTAAATCTCCATGTTAAGACTTACCTGTTGATTCATTCCCTCTTCATTTCGGGCCGCGCCGCATCCTGGCATTTCCGGACCCCGGCCCCTAAGGGGAAAAAGAGACATAAGCGTTAATGAGCGAATGAAAAGACATTACCAAAAAACGCTCATTAAAGACTTACCTGATTTCTACAAGGATTTCACCTCTCATCTCGGGTCGGTGCCTGTTCCCTGGCATTCCGTACCCCGGCCTCTATGGGGAAAAAGACACTAGCATTAGTACATTAATGCATGGACACAAGGGGAACCTCTTATCAAAAAACTTACCTGGAAGCCAAGCAAGTTTGGTTCTCACCAATCCGAAAATCCAGTGAAGTAACTGGATACCAACGCGCCCCTGCATCAGAAGCAGGATGGAGAGCTCGTCCTTCCAGACCCTAAGGTGAGACACTACGAGGAATCACAGAAGGGTTTCGAGGAGGGTGAGAGGGGAAAGTGGGAGGCTGATTGCATTACCCCGCAGACAGTTAATCCCCTATTTTCGCCTACAGAAGGATACTTCTGCGAGCCAGACAAGCCAGATTTGGGGGCCCGGTCCAGTCCGTCTTCCGAACCCTGCGCATCACCTTAGAAGAGGTCACAGCAGCGCGAACCAGGCCAGCGCCTCCGTGGGAGTCAGGTGAGCGTTACAATAAGGCGGGCTGTAGACACATACCTGTCCGGTAGAACACAGACATCCATTGAGACCGTGAAGTCAGCCGGCTCTTCAGCATTGCAATCATCTGTAATTAGTAGTGCGCCAAAAGAGAATATGATCAGTCAGAAAACTGTGGCTGAGGATGCCTATATACAAAGGGTGCCAAAAATAAGTGAAGTGTTGCATATGCCTGAATTAAAACCTGCTTTATTGGGTCAAAAGAAAAATCCCCAGGATGAATTCAGGAACACAATAGTGGAGGACTCGCATACATTAAGCGATCTATCTGGAGCTGTTATGCGTTTAATTGAGAGTGCCTTGGGAAATCTCAAAGCAGATAACTGCTCTCATTTGAAACCGGGCAATGCTGAAAGCTCTTGAAGTGAAATTTAAAAAAAAAACACCATCAGTTAAACATAAACCTGCCCCTGCCCCATTTGCTTTGGTTCTAGCTTGTAGGCCAGTGCGTGTATACAATATGATTTGAACCGCAGGGCGGTGATGGCAATTTTTTCTGATGTGCAGCAATTGGAAGATATTGTGTCATCAGATCTGACACTAGTAGAATTTGTCAATAATGACAATTTAAATGCAGTAAAAATTTGGATGCACTCAAGGGTTGTACAGAACTTAATATGGAAGGCTAAGGATTCCTTATTTCAACTGGGGTTTGTCCTAAGTACTGATCAATTGATCAGGCAAGAGACTGCAACACGCCAAAAGAACATTGAATTAAATAATGAAATGCCTCGGAATGTTAACAAATTGACAGTCTCAAACAAGTCTTGCTGCTGCCATGGGAGTGTTCAGCAGAGATAACTAGATCCAGAACCCTCAAATTGTGCCCTGTCTTTGGTTAGTAGGAACTCGAGAGGCCACTTACATTTGTTAAATAACAATCAACAACATTTAAATAATTATGATGTGGTCGTCTTGCAAGAGACATGGCTTTCTGTGAGGCCGATTTGGGAAGGATATGAAGTACATATGAACTCAGCTATTAAGACACTTGTAGGAAGACCTATGTCAGGGCTCTTAGTTGCTGTTAAAAGACAGCAGGGTACAACTTCCACATTATGGGCGACTCCGAATAAATTCATGATGTTAGTCAAAATTGTGTCGCAAACTGTTGGCCATGCTATTTTAAATATTTACTGGAATCCTGTTGCCCTCAGTGATGAATGCTTTTTCAGAGACATAAACTCTTTACTAGACTTAGTGGCGGAACATCACCAGATCAAATTTCTTACACTGGCTGGTGATTTAAATCTGAAATGTATGGATGGGATTAGTGGTTCGAAGAATCAGAGAATAACACGTTGGAATAGTCTAATACATTAAAGACGGTTTATTCGGCTTAATGGGGCTTTCTCCTCAGACATCCCTCCTCGCCCAACTTGGCATAAAGGCAAATTGTCCTCCATTATTGATTATATATACGTGAATCAGGCCTTGTGGCCAGTGGTACAGGAATTTAAGGTGATTGCTTCTGATGCCAGTCATCACAACATGCTGGCAATGGAATGGGCTGTACAAGCGACCTTCAGTCCTATTGTAAAGCAACACAGAAAAGGGTGTTTAGTGGCAAATGTAAGTGGCAGTCGGCTCTGATGGACGGGAGGATGCACTCATACATTTCAGGGAATTATTGAGTGAATCAAATGCGCGTGAAGATGGCAATTTCGGAAGTGTTGGCATTGTTTATAACAATGCTATACAAACCTTTTTGATAATACTATGCGATTGAAGAAATCTATGCACCGCGCTGAATTAAGAAAACTTATGAGGCTTCCTCCCCCTCTTAGAGCCGCTGTAAGTAAAAAATTACGTAACATCTACACTAATTGGGTTAAAAGATATAGAATGGAGCTGTACCATCGGGATGGAGTCAATATGTTTGGGATCATGGCTAATAAAAACATATCTAAAATGTGGGTTGTGATGATCGGGCAATGGGACGACAGCAGTTTAGTTTAGAGTTCTGCTGTTGAACCGCATTCGTGGGTGGCACATTTTAATAATCTCTATGCTGCTACCTCAAATGGTACTGCTACAGAGCCAATCACAACAGATATATTCAATCCAGCTTTCAATGAAGAAGATATATTACATCTTATAAAAACTGCTAGTAAATCAAAGGCAGTTGGACCCGATGGAATATCAAATTTTGCCATGCAACAACATCCAGAGCTATGGGCAACCATTCTGTGTCAAATATTCACTGCGATCAACAACGAACAGAAATTGCCACAGACATGGACCCAGGCGATAACTGTACCGATCTATAAGAAGGGTGATAGGCAATTGCCGGTCAGTTATCGCCCTATTTCATTACTGGATGCTCCTGGAAAAATGTATTGCAGGTTGATACTGAATGAACTGAAGAGTTGGGCGGAAAGAAGCAATATGTTGGATTGTTTTCAGCCTGGCTTTGTAAAGGGTCTAGGTACTATCCCCAACATATTCACAATCTCGATGATTCAAGAACAGCAATTGTCTCAAAAGCGATCGTTATATCTGGCCTTCGTGGACTTTAGAGCCGCATTCGACTCAGTCGATGGCTCATTATTGCTGATGAAGCTAAGGGAACATGACTATCCCAAATCGCTAGTAGCTTTAATAGCTATGCTCCATACAAATACAACCATGTTGCACTTTCCTGCCTAGGACTGCCATGAGGAAGCTGACTCGTAATGCAAATTCTCGTTGGAGTCCACGACCCCAGTTCTCTTCTTTTACCCGGCACCCTTGGTTCATTGTCCTACCAAGGACTACCACGAGGAAGATGATTCGTTCTGCGGCTTTCCTTGGTCCTTCCGACCCTTCCCGGTGGTCATTAGTATTTGCTTGACCACCCCAATGCAGAAGATTTTCTATGTACTCTATTCTCCGATTTTCAGGGTCCCAGACCCTTCTTCTCGGCCCAGCGACCCTTGCAGTGTGCTCTTGAGACCCTCCTGCGCTACCTGTGTACCTGCCAGCCCACTTGTACCTCATGTTACTTCAGGCACCATTGCACACAGAGGCGGCACTTCCTGGGACTGGTGCTAGTCTTCCTCTTGCTTCTCCGGTTGTCTGCTTCGGGCTGCTGTGGTTGTCTGCTCTGTGTGGTTTGGCTCCTTGCAGTATCAGTACTAGTGTGGAACTGCGTGGTCCTCCTCACAGTGTTCGTACCACTGCCTCGCCTGTATGTTGCTGGATCCACCGTGCTTGGGTTCTGGAGAGCTGCCTTTTGCTTCCCGTCAGTGTTCTCTGTTCTCCGGTCTTCGCTGCGCAACTGCTCTCACACCTGACAGCTTCAATGCCTGCTGCTACTCCAGGTTCTGGCTGCACAATAATGTGAGTCTGATGTTGGCTTTTATACAATTTTGGCAGCCTGGTCCTGGCCCATGGTAAAAGTCCATGTCTTTTGCGGGAGCCATGTTTCTAACTCTGCAGGGGCAACTTTAGCTGTTCTTCGCCTTAGTGCTTTCAAGATCACTAAGGACTTCTGCCTGGCAACAATACATGGATTTGCTGTCTAAAAAGAGGTTAGCAGCAGAAAGAGAGGCCAGAGTGTGTGGGGGTGTGATAATCTAGATGTTCGTCCTTATCCCCAGATGAACCACGAGATGGGAATCCCATGAGATCCTCCCACTGTGTACCACCCCCAGGAGGACTATTGGGTAGCGGCCTCACCTCCCTGGCCCCATGGGTAGGGGAGAAGTGATGACATATACTGAAGACTAATGCGCGTTGAGCACTTAGAATACATTTAAAACTGAAATCAGGGATCACACATTCTTTTTTTGTGTACTCATTGAAATTTGGCCCATTTAAATTTTGTTTTTTTTTGTTTCATAGAAGTAAATCTGCGGTAAATGTTAAATAATTT
This sequence comes from Ambystoma mexicanum, assembly GCF_040938575.1. Lineage (NCBI taxonomy): Eukaryota > Metazoa > Chordata > Amphibia > Caudata > Ambystomatidae > Ambystoma > Ambystoma mexicanum. The sequence goes on along the minus strand of NC_090921.1, from coordinate 1,202,917,940 downwards.
CTGTATTGAGTGAATGAGGAAATCATTGATTTGCTTCCATGCAATACCGTGATGTTAGTGAACTCTATAAGGAGCTTAATTGCATCAGTTTAATTCATATTGTATATTAAGAAAATTCACAATATTAAACAAAATATCTTGGTAGAGTTCCAGCAAGACTCTTGCCAAATTGAACATGTCTTCTGCGTGGTTTGTTTAAGCAGTCTTGCAGTGTCCATGCACAATACTTAGTGGCTGTTGTGAACTTACCCCTGGAATTATTGCAGCCCAATTGAAGAACGTACTTAAGAAAACACAGGGCTCCTCACAGATTGTTTAGCAGAGATGATTGAAAGCACCTCTTGTCCATAAGACCTTGAACTCTCTGAATAAAACCAAGCACCGTTTACCAGTTCAGACCATTTCATGGTTGAAGGAAGTGGTAAAGGTGAGAAGACACTTGCAGGCTAGTGAGGTGGTGCGGAGCGGTACAGCGTTTTAGGGCATACAGTAGTAATTTCCTCACATACCTCTTTCGATGTTTCTCAACAGTGGAGATGGATAAAATCAATATTCCCCTTTCACATTCCAGGTGCAGAGAAGCCTCCAAAATGGAAACCCGTCTATTTGAAGAAGAGGAACATGCTTCTATTTACCAGAAATATCGCTTCTCCCTGCCTCCAGAGATGCAAAGCTTGGTTCTGTCCTATCTGGAAGAAAAGGTGAGGAAAGAGCACACTCTCTTTCATGGATCCGGGACAATGCATAACGTTTATGATGTGCACCAAACAAGCATCCAACTTGTTGAGTTCAACATTTAAATAAATTGGTTGCAACTGAAACGCTTGCACCAATAAGTAGTACTTTCAAGTTCAGCAGTTGTATCTAGATTGAGGCCAACAGATGCTTTGATTTTTTTTTTTTTTTTTAAATGTTTAAGCCCGAATCAGACTTTCTTTCTTTAGAATCGATTCTCACAACCCCCAGTTCCTTTGCCTCCACAACACAAGGTGCACACTCGTTGTTTCATATGCAGTATACAAGGAAAACAATCAAGAGCCTTATCAGGGAAACTACATGTATTCTTGTGACTTGGCAGACTGCAGGCCTTTTCAGGATTAACGCCAATGATGTCACTCTAGTAGGCTTCCAGGTGCCAGACAGCGCCACTCAAATAGAGACAGACACCACAGACAAAGGTAACAAATATAATAAAATATCTTCTTTCCAATGTGGATAGACGTATTTTTACTATGTCTATTTGTTTTGTTTTATTCATACAAAAGAGAAGTTGCTCATAACGTTGGGTCACAAGTAATTACTAGTTATGTAGGGAAAATATAAATAATTATGGTGACTTGACGGCAAAAGCACATGTCATAACCATCTCAAATTGCTCTGTCACGTTATCATGATTACCTATATGAATCCTACATAACTAGTAATTACCTGTAAATTCCCTAAAATATGAGAACGGTTTCAAGTCCTCTGGTTAAACATGAACGAGCAGCTGACTCACACAACAGTCCCTCTCTTGTATGTATCATGATTAGCGCTCTGTGGCCGAGAACAAAACGTGCTCCAACAAGACATAAAAAAATCACTCCCTTTGAGTTGCTAGCCGTTGCCATCCTTGCATTGACCATTGATTGTCCTTATGACATCGGGATCCATCTCCACGTCCGATGACTTTAATCTGTGTAATGCCACTAGGTGTCTCAGCTCCACTAGTGTCTCTCTGCCGACAGTCCTAAAGTGCTGACATGCTGTGCATAGAAGCTAATTTTCATTATTCAATTTCTATCTGCTGTGTTTTAGGGGCTGTTTAATGGAACAAATGTGCACCGAAAATCTAGGCGCAATCCGGTGCAAGCGTGAAAAAGCAAGCTCACACGTGCGATTCATGGAAGGGCCTGCGTGTGATTTCAAGCGGGATGTGCGCCAAATCCGAGCGTGGCGTGCACGGGCACACACATCACAGCAACATCCCGAACGCTGTGCGCGACGCGCACAGTGCATAACATCGGTACACACACCAAAAAGTGGGTGGGACGCGGGGTGTAACACGCTGAATGGGGTACAACGCATGAAAAAGAAGGCATAACTGGGGAAGTACTGCACGGAAATACACGGAACGCCCACACGCACGCGAACACGTATTCATGGAATCGAATACAGGAAACCCGCGCATGCTGCCAGGCGTCAACACGTCCGCCACAAGAAGGCAGGCGGACGTTTCCCCGCGCACAGTATAAAAGTGCGCGCAACAACAAAGACGTATACACAGCTACGATGAAAGCCTCATTTGTCACAGCACTGATCGTGGGACACCGCAGGAGGAGGAAAATAGCCAGGCCCTGCATTTTTTTGCCCCGGACCAGCCTTTTTGGGATGCCCGACGACCAGGTCTATGGCAGGTATAGGTTCCCACCTCATATCATCCTAGAGCTGGTCAAGGAGTGGGAAGATGAACTTAAATCAACCACCCTGTGCTCCGAAGCATTGAGCCCCTTGTAGAAGGTGCTCAAGCTCCTGCATTTTTTGGCCACTGGGTAATTTCAGCGGACAACTGCCATAGTGGGGGGGGGGTCTCACAGCCCACGCAGTCACGCTGCCTACACCAGCTGTTGGCAATCATGATTGCGTGTCCCTCAGTCCGCATAGATTGTGGCCCTACGTGCACCTAGGGCCACTGAGCACATCTATCGAAACCGCAAGCACTGGCATTCCATCAACGTGCAGGTTGTATGCGATGCAAAGGGAATCATCACCTCTGTCTATGCAAACTACCCTGACTCAACCCATGACCGTTTCATACACAGAATGTCTGCCCTGAGCCAGTCCCTGGAAGCTGGGAAGCATGGTGACACATGGCTCCTAGGTGAGCACAAATACCTGTGCACATGCATGCATGCATGTCACACACAGACAAATACACAAACCCAACTAATCACAACCATTATCACCTCCCCAGGGGACAGTGCCTACCCTCTGAGCAATCACATGATGGCGCCAATCCGGAACCCCACCACACCCCCCCCAGGTAAGATGCAACCCTGCCCATATTGCAACCAGGGGCACAGTGGAGCGCCCATTCGGAGTGCTCAAGTCACGCTTCCGCTCCCTTGACCGCTCTGGCGGCCAGCTACTATATGCACCCCCAGTAATGTGCATGATCATTGTGGCAGCATGTGTCCTGCACAATGTTGCAACACGGCAGGGCGTACCGGTGGACATGGTGGTGCCCCCCACATCCCCAACCACACGCACAGGTGCTGCCCATGGGAGGGGAAAGGGCAAGTGGCGAGGCAGGCCGGACCCAGCTTGTGGCCACATTTTTCACCTAAACTCCCACCCTGCGGAGTGCACACAGGCCTGGCACATACCAGGTCACACCGATGATGACAAAGACAGTCAACTGTCACAACCTTACCACCCTGAGGATGTTTCCATGGAAGTGCTACATTGTGTGCATCCCTAGCTACTTAAACATAACCAATACCATGTGATCAAAAGGAACACATGCAAGGTGTGTATCACCCCCCTCCCCCGCAAAACAGGCCATGACAATCCCTCGTATGTCACCCAAACCCTCCCAAACCATATCATGCTTGTCTGCCACACCATGACGTGGCATGCAAAAGCCAAACACATGACCAACAAGATACGGAGTGACATGTGAGAAATGGAAAGTGGCCCGAGACAATGATGCCTGACACGGCATCAGATGAAATGACTGACCAACAACCTCCCACACATACCAAGTCAGACACAAATGCCTTCCACCAGTGGTAGCTCCAACGCAGCACTGAATGCCTGTTCACATGCACATTAGGCAAGGCAAAATCGCTACACCCCAACCCGTGTGCTGTCTGTCCTGCTACACACTGCTCAGCACACAGCACAGTGAGCATCCATTGTGTTGGGTATACACCTTGAGCATCACATGAAAAGGACAAAGAAAAAAATAACCTATTGACACATGTACAGGATCCCCAAATGGTAATTGATCATGCGCTGCAGGGACACAGCGTGCCCGAGAAGACAATATGTGTGCACCTGTGGGCATGGAAGGGTGGTTGTAAGTGTGGTGGAGCATTGTGCAACTGTGTGTGTCAGTAGGGACATGCACTCAATATATGCATGTGAAATCAAGTGACCCTCAGTGTCCTGTACTCGTCACATGTGAACACTGCCCATGTGTACACCCCAGCATGTCAAAGCACAACAATCTCCTGACACCTGAAAAGTAAATACAACACAGGAACAGCCATTGACCAGCACAACACGTCACGTACATAGAACCCCACAATGACATTTTCAGAGAGTGCCCAAACACTGTAGGGCAGGTTTACTATCCAACAACAAAAGGCCCTTCCTCATTTACACATCACCATGACCTTCTAAACAACTGCATCAGGGATATGTAGCCTTCTCCCTTTTAGTTTGCCTGGCTACAGGATCCCACTACCTCTTGGTCTTCATGTTCCACCTTCCGTGTAAATAGGGTGCAGCCCCCTCAGAGGCCTCCTTGACTGGTAAAAATACCAAATCGCAGAGATCTCAAAGGACCCAACCCCCAAAACAATGGTAAAAGGCTCTAGGCACCATAAAACCCTGGAAGAGTCTCCAGTAGATTACTTGAAGTGGAAAAATAAGACCAGGCACATGTACAAGCAGAATGATACAACTACCTAGGTAGCACAGTTGAACAATGGTTCAACAGGATGGGTACCCTTTCTGGAAACAACATACAATGAGGATGCAATAACTGATGGGTAGTGGCACAGCTCCGGTCTCCTGGCGCAGGAGTGGCACGAACCAACCACCCCCTCTGTGGTCTGGGTGCCTGCAAGGTAAAACTGAAACGGGCCTCCGAGACCCCAGGGGGGAAAGAGGGTCAGGGATCCGTTGGTTGGACAGGCATTGGTATTCAGGATAACCGGAAAGAGGGGCAGGAGAGGGGAGTTGGATTGGCAAGGGCAAGTAGGCAAAATACAAAATAAAACTATTGACAATAACACATATTCAGAGAAACCATATTCTACATGCACATTGTACTAAATGAGTCAAATGCAAGACAAAGAGAGACTTATCTCTGGGGTGAGTGCTGACCTCCTGCCTGTGCACGCTCATGTCTGGGAACAGGATCCGTTCCATGCTGCAAAGAGAGCGTGAGTCACTAATCTGTGTGTGTTTGCAACACACACAACACCATTCATGCCCCAAAGTGAGTGACTTCTACACAAACAAACACTCTTGGTTGGTGCTATGTACATATACGTTAGCTTGCCCCTGTGATGGTTCATACACTGTCAATGCAGTAAGGCCGGCGCACGTGGGTGCGCGGTAATGGAAGACCAATGCCTCAAGAATCACACATGATAGAATGGTCCCGGGTGAGCTGCTAGACGCGTATAGTGAGGTGCGACTTCAGTACAAGTCGTGTTCTGGCAGCCGTGGATTACAATATGCAGTGCAAGTGGCAATTAACACATGCAAATGATATGCACTGCACACAAGTCTGTGCCTCTCTGGGTGTCCCTGTGCGCTGTATAAGTATCTGGCTAGGAACGCTACTGTGCTAATAACTCAGCTTCTATGGAGCAGGGGGGGACCGGAGGATATGTGCGACGGCCCCTGCGTGTGCCCCTGACAACTTGTAAAGCAACTTGCCATTTGTCCCCCAACGCATCTTAGCTGTACTGTGTGCTTCTACAACAATATCTGTCCAAGCTCCCCATCAGTGGTGCTACAGCTTGCATGTGCAAGTGGCCTGGTGGAAGGTTGGCTGCAGTGTGGCCCCCTTGTGCTGCTCGCCTTGCTTGGAGCTCCTGGAAACACGTCTGCTTCTGTTGGTCGTCTGAGCACAAGCCCTGTGCTACTGCTTGCGCACGTCTGCACCACTGAACGTGGCCAGGTTTCTGTAGTACTGCGCCCTGTGACTGCTGGCAAAGGTGGTATGGAGGCTCATTCTCCTGCAGAAAGGGCACACAACATATAATTAACGTTGGAAAGTTGCCTGTGTGTGTCTCTTCATGCTGGTTGTCACTGGGCCATGTTAGAGACCTACATCAGAACTCCTCCCACCATCAGTGTGACTTTGACAGGCAAAGGGTGCAGGCTACTGTCTACAGCATGAAGTGCATCAAGCACATATACAGCAAAGAAAAAAACATACATCACAATCTAGATCAATTAATGGACACATCAATCATGAACCCACCCAAATTGATTACAGACATGCCGTGGAAAAAAACCCCACAATCCCCACTAGGGGTGTTAATACAAGTAGTACAGCAGCAGACGGGCCACAGATATGACAGTCCAACGCCCTTGTGTAAATGTTTGTTACACCGAAGTATCCTTGCGAGCCCATGGATAAGGGAAGCAGGAGTGGCCTATGTGAGTCAGGACTCCAAGCTGCAAACACATACATGAGACCAGCTTGAAGGGCTTGAACAGACAGTGGATGCTTTCAAAAGCCACAAAGCACCACACCGTCACATTAAACTATCAAAAACCATATTAACTAACTAAACTTAGAAGAAAAATCAAAAATTGCCACATATGTCCCGGGGACCCAGGAGGGGGGAGGTACAGGGTGCACCTCAACACCCACATGCGATGATGTTGAGACAAAAATAAATCCTCCATGGGCTCAAAGCCTGCACAGCTCGACCTGTGTGGGAGATATCTCATCGTCCGAATCACCCTCTGGCTGAAAAGGTTGACGTGGCGCAGTACCCTGACAACGCCTAGGCGCAGCGTGCCCCTCGTCGGCAGCAAGTCTGCGGGACGAGTGAGTCTGGTTCTGTGCAGCGATGACACGTAGGTCAGCATGTAGACCCTTGCGTGATACGCGTGCTTCCTCTTGCAAGGTAGCGCGTGTAACACAGTTCTTCCTGCATGGCCTGACTGGACAACTGGTATACCTCCCGGCAAGCACATAGCTCAGCCGAGATGGTACTCTCTAGCTGCTCCAACCTCTCCTCTGACCGCTTCCTCTGGGACATCAAGATCACGCCCAGAGTAGATCTGAGGGAATCATACTCAACCCTCATGGCCTCCATGTGTGCCTGTGCGTGAGCAGCAATTGCTTGATGCAAAGACGCCATTTCAGCCCGGCGTGCCCTGTCTGAGGCCGCCATGCCCAGCCTGAGCGAGCGGGCCATGGACTGTGCCGCCCGCTGCTGGAGTTCTACCTGCCTAGCAGGGGGTAGCACGGATTGGGCCACACACTCCATGCTCTCAGCGATGTTATCAATTGCTGATCTCTGGTGTTCTGAATTGACAACCATGGTTTGCTCCCACTCAGTATACTCCAGTGGCTCGCGGCCACCGCGTTGCTCGGCTTGACACCTGCGGGGCCCAAGGAGCTGACGTCCTTGTTGGGTTGGCACCGCCCGCGGCTGTAGGACTACATTCCTCTGTCGACCTGATGCCTCAGGCACATCAGCAACTTGAGTGGAGGGTGACCCTGCATCCCGATCCACCACAGGCGGAGGTCCCACCACCGTCTGTCCCCTCAGTGCAGGTGTTGCGGACAGAGGAGCGTCCACATCAGAATCACTCACCCCTGACGAATGGACCCGATGCACATCCAACTCGACATTGTCGTCGGAGTGATCATCCAAGCTAGCCTCATTGCCAGCCCTATTCAAGATGGTCTGGAACACAAGTGTGTTCTCGTGGCCTACCACCCCACTTGTGCTGGATTGCTGGTGTGATAGCAACCCTGTGTCTGGCATGACAACACCATCCTCTGGCTCCATTGCGTCATCATCTGGAAAGGGGAGAAAAGATGAACATTAGTACACATGTCGGAAGCACATGAAACATGCACACAGAGATCACATGAAGCAGACATGTCACACACAAATGAGAACCTGGCATGCATCCAGTGGCCTTGATATGCAAACACATCCCAAAAGCAGAAATGGATGTGTGTAAATAGCAAAGCCTACATTATTACAAAAAGTACTATATGAACTCCATCAGACACCACCTCTGTCAGGCACATGTCACAGGCAGAAAAGACAGATGGCAACTAAGAGATGCAACACACCATAAGCATGCCTGAACTGCAAATTGACCACTGCTGCAAGTGAATCCAAACACACAATGACACAGGTAGCATGCATGTAGCCATGCATCACTGAAACATCATCATCAATATAGCTACATCCATCTGCAGCTCGCCCCGTACCGGGTGGCATGGGCCATGTAGAAATAGTGAATGTCACAAGCAAAGCAGGGGCCTGCAACCAGGCATGAGGGGCCATAACGCCCTGTACCGTCCGAGCTGCAGGACTTGAGGCCTCCACAACACCCCTCAGGGCCCGATTGTCCACATTGGGCTATGAATGTGCCCTATTGCATCATTCCCTGTGGAAATGTACATGCCCAGGACTCACCATAGTAGCTAAAGGGCCTGGGCATCCACATACTGCACAACAGTGAACCTTCGGGATCATGCCAGTTCCACATAACATGCGCAATGCAGAAATCTCACCAGCATAAACGTCTATCAACTACATATTAGTCAACAATAAAGCTGCGGAAGACGCATGTGCAAATGGACACTTGCACAAACCCATAAGTGAGTACTCGCAATGTTGCACCATACAACGTTGAAGCTGCTTGCACATGTACATGTGAAAGCATTCAAAAACGCACATTTCCCCATATACCTGTATTGTGAACATGACCAGCGTCCAATACACCAAAGCAAGCGGCTATAACGCTGCTTGCTTTGATGTATGTGGAAGTGCGCAAATACACACGTGAAGGATGATCCATAGTCCTCACAACCCAATTGGCAGGCTACATCCAATCAGTGCCCTATGCCAGTTGGTATAGGCCGCACCTTGACCAATAAACTCATCTAAACAACCACTAGGTAGTCCTAACACTCATGTGTCACAGGATGCACCTGTGCCCGTCGCATACATTACAGAGAAGGGATGAAAAACAGTCCATACATGCCTTTGACATATCATCAGTGAGTAGTCATGAAGGGTGTAACCCGGCTCAGAAGTGGGTTGAGCAGTGCAGAACATGTGTACGTGCCCCTCTATCTACATGAACAAGTACATAATGAAGTCCACCAATACACGTGTAGGCAGTGCAAGGGCAAGTTCAGGTATCACGTGCAATGTGCATGCAATTGGTTGCATGGTTACAGGCAAACCCTCCACCCCCTTAAGTGAAAATGCAGGGAGGCATTGCATGGCAGTGAAAGGGTGACCAGAGACCTGTGTATTGCCGGACAGTGTTGACTAGCATCAATTGCATCATCAGAGTCAACTGACAACACAGCAGATGATGATGGGACAGTAAGCAGGACACATGATGAACCCTCAGTAGTACACCCATGTGTACAGAAGCCACTACACAAGTTGAACAGAGTCAGTGGGTCAGAAACAGGGTGAGGCCTGTGCCCCACACAGACTGTGACACCCTAAACCTGTGTGTGATGCTGCCCTGAGCCAGAGTGGGCATGGAATTGATGATCAAATGCCATGAAATGTAGGTCAGCCTGCACACGTACTACTATGATCATCCTGTCAAGGGCACATGGAGCATGAATGGGCACTCATGTCCCTGCGGAGCATCTTCCATCTGCACAGTCCAAGTGACACCCTGCATCAAGGACAGAGGATGTACCCCACTGCATGTGTCGGGCAGGTTGGCTGGTCGAAGTTTGCATGTACACAAGAGCCTTGAACTGGCCATTGCAGTACGCCAACATGATGCACAACAGTGCCATGGTGAAATTGTGGTGCAGGGAGGGTGGAGGGGCAAGGGAGCATGGCTATGTGGAGTACCCGCATGCAGGCCGAAGACGCATGCACGCCAGTCATGCAATGACATAGTCCCAGTGCTGAGAGAAAAGACACCCCAGGCTACATGCTAAAGGGCCAGTGAGCTGGAACATGAGGGGCAGCTGGGTGGGTAGCATGTGAGTAGGGTGCAAGTGTGGCCATGAGGACAGTCCCCGTCTACTCTACATGTCCAGCATCCTGCACAGCACGCACGCATCATTGAAGCATTGCATGACTTGCATATGGGAAACATGACATATAGTGGCAGTCAAGCACAACACATCACACAAAGCACACATGTCCTCGACAAACAGGCAACAACTCACTGGACGGGGCCTCAAAGTCCAGCATCTCTCCCACTCCTTTGACCATTCCTGCTGATATGAACTCTGCAGCGACTGACTCGTGCGAAGTGAGGTCTACCTCCTCAGGTGGTGGCCCGCTGCCCGTCACCAGAGTCATGTTGTAATTAGAGGCACGCTTCCCCTTAGTACTGCGTTTGAGGTCATCCCAACGCTTTTTGCACTCTTGAGCTGTGCGCACTGCATGGCCGAATGCACTCACATGATCCGCAACTTGCTTCCAGTGGGACATACGATGGGCAGCCGTAGTTTGACAATTCGGCCCCACTAGCATATCACAGTTGTGGTCCCGCATGTAGTCCACAAGGAAGTCCAGTTCCTGCATGCAGAAAGGCTTCTTCCTCGACCTGCCAGAGGCCGGAGCTGTGTCTGGGGTCCAGCCTCGACTGCAGGTGCAACCTTCCTCCTCTTGGACAGTGGTGCGGACCCTGGCTGGCAAATGCCACCCTGATCAGTATGGGCAGTGGCGCTTGTGGATTGAACTGAGGGAGTGGCAGGTGGAACAAGGACGGAAGCCCTGACTTGCGTCAGTGGCTGCTGGGTGCTCTGGAATGGACCCTGCGCATCAACATCCGCTGTGCCAGGGTCATTGACTGGGACTGTCCTGGATGGTAGACTCACAACCAGGGTCGTGTCGGCTGCATTTGCCCATGCACTTACCAACACCCGGCTGGGTGGCAGATGACATTACTGCCCCAGGGACACCTGCCTCGGTCAGGGCAGCCCTGCGTGTACCTACGGTGTGCCTCCTGACCTCCTGGAAATCTTCCATGGACTCTTTAGGTGCCAACGCAGTCTGCGCTGGCAGACCCTGAGCCTGGGTGGTGGTGTCCACAGCTGCACCTGCAGCTACCACTACCCTTGGGACCGTGGCAGTCGATGAAACAGACTGGCGGGTCACATGGGTGCCAGATGCAAGAACTGCATCTCCCGGAGCCGCAGGGGGTGGTGGCATGACTGCACCAATACGTGGCACAACATCGTGCCGAAGTGGCGCACCCCTGCCTCTTCCCCCCTCTGCAGCCACCCTGGACACCCTGGAGTCCTCCTACTCCCTGGTCACCCCCCCGCCACAGAGAGTACGCCCAGCTGAGGCGCCCCTCACCTTTCGCGGCCTCCCAGCCATGGCACAGATGGAGTAGTGCTGGCACAGATGGAGTAGTGCTGGGACATATGTAGTAGTGCCAATGGGAGGTGTGCATGCCAATTGTCCTGGGCAGTTGGGGTGAAGGGGGTGGGATGCAAGATGTTAACAACACCCCTGCACCTGGAAGGCTGTATGTGACCCTGGTGATGAAGTGACGGGTCACGCAACGCTCAGGCACCCCAAAACTGCTGTAAAACCGTGCACGCAACCCCCGGTAGTACACGTGTGTGGAATTAACCTCCCGCAGTACGCAGTGGCACCCAGGAACACGAAAAACGTGTACGCTTGGGACACGCAGGCAACTATGACCTCAAACGGTACGCAATACACAGGGGGGCCCGCAGTGGGAAAAATAGCATGCGCGACTCACTAGCGTGATAATGAAAAACGCACGTAGCCAATACCCCTGCCAAAAGAAGAGCTGCGTCCTTGATCCGCTGTGAAGTTGTGATGGCAGGCGAAACAACACAAAGTAGCAACACAGACATCGGTCTCCACGAAAGGCACGTACAGTGAACTGCTGGCCCCGCTCACCTTTAACCTGTGCTGAGGGAAATGCCTGCGCGTGTCACTTCTCTCACATGCTTAGGGCCTTTCCTCGGATTACACGCTTTCACATGCGGACGTGCTGTTTTCACACGTGCTGAATCACTATGCACCCGTGTTGAGGGGAACGCCCGCGTGTGTTACGTCACATACGCGCTTAAGTGCTAAGGGCCTTTCCTCAAATTGCACGGTGACGTGCTATTTTTTCACGTGCCAATTCACTCTATCAAGCTGGCCACACGACAACACACGGAAGACTGCCCCCCAGAGCCCTGAGCACGCTCCCACCTGCTGCTGCCTGCCTGCCTGCTGGCCACGTGCCCGGCTATTTGGTGCCTGCACGTCAGCCATCTGCAGGGGTCCAGTTGCTGTGACCACCCCTGCTAGAACAGAATACTCCCGAATGGGATTCCATCGCTCCACAGCTCAGCCCCAGGACCCAGTTGCCCACCCACACCTGCCTCGAGGGTTGCCATGTCCGACCCAACACCATCTGGCACCAGTAGCAACCCCGCAGCAGAGAGGCAGAGAGCTGCCAGCTTCTCTGCCAATGAAGTTGGCATCCTGGTAGAGCAAGTCCTGGGGCAGTATGATGCCCTGGGGGTGGCAGCCCGCGACATTCAACACGTCCGGAAGCGCTGGGAGGACTTCAGGTCCAGGACCCTCAGCAAGGCCCGGCGCCTCTTGAAGGCAGCGCATGCAGAGGGGTGCTGGGTCCGCCTTACCAACATCCAGATGAGGGTCCTGGAACGCATACGCCCAGCGCTACACCTCCAGATCCTTGAGAGGCAGACCCGTCCGGAGTCTAGCGGTAAGTGTCCATGTGTATTGATTGGACGCTGTATATGTTGAGGTGTGGCAGGAGTGTGCAGGTTGGAATTATATCTTGGAAGGCCCATGTATGGATGTCTATGTACAGGGAAATGAGCCTGCCGCCTGTGAGTCCAGTCATGTGTGAGGCACATCAGTGGCATATGTCTCGAAATTCATGGGGCACAAATGCATGTGTGGGTGTTGATGATTTCCCTGCAACAGGTGGGGTAGATGTACAGATGCTTGTATGTCTGGTGGCGTGTGTCCATGTGTTCGGCACTCCCCTTGTTGAATGTGACGTCAGGCTATTCTTTGGATGCTCATGCTGTTGTATGTGTATGGATGGTGTTGCTTGCTACAACATTCATGTTAATTTGCGCCTGTGTGTGGGTTCAAATAATGTGTGTTGGGGAGTGTGATGCCATGTGGGAAGTTTGACACTACTACTCATGTGCAACTGTCATGTGTGTATCAGACCATTGTACAGTGACCTGATTCCTATGTTCTATCTCTCCCTTTCTGCAGCGTCAACTGATGAAGAGGGCGGAGACGGTGCTGTGGAGCACAGCGGCAGGGATCCCACCACCAGCCGGAGACGCAAGGCCCAGCTCCCCTCCCATGTTTTAATCTCGTCGGGGAGTGAGGAGTCTGGTACCGCGGCCGCAGCTGCCGGGGGTAAGTCCAAGAGGCGGAGGTCTGAGGTGGACTTCTCGGCAGCCGAAGGGGCAGCTGAGACCCCACAGGGGCCTATGGAGGAAGATGGCACGGATTCATCCAGGTTGGTGGGGGCTTTGGTTGAGGAGGCGGCCGTGGAAGGCCCACGCATGGGGTCTGCAGGGGGGATTCCACTGGTGCTGGTGGTGCAGTCCAGGGGCAGGGACAGGAGGCAGCACAGGCGGCCGCGGAGGTGCCTGTGTGTAATCCTGTCCCTAATCCTGTGACTGCATCATCCGGCACCAGCAGGGATGCCTTTATCCGGACCAGTTTTCAGGGAGGGGATGCGCGCACAACTGGCCTTCCTCTCCCTGTGGACGTGGCAATCCGGGACCATGTTGAGCCTGTCCTGGTTGGGGTGGCGTTGCGTGTACGTGGCTTTAGGGATGATGTGCAGGGTTCTCGTGAGGACAATGCACGTCATTTCGGATGCCTCGCAGACCGTGTCGACCTACTGGGACGGGTCACCAGTGCTGGGTTCCTCCATGTGCTGGAGCTTCTAGCGACCCCCCCTCCTCAACTGAACCCCTTATGCGCCAGTCATCCTCCGTGCCATCTTCCTGCCCAAGTATCACCTGGGCACCCTGTGGAGCTGCCCCTGACCCAGCGGCTAGGCTGGTGGAGGACACATCCCTGCCACAGTCAGGAGTCGGAGCTCCAGCCTGGGTGGCCACCCCAACAACTGAACCCCAGCAGGAGGAGGACGTGCAGGCAACAGGCAGGGCACATGCACGGCAGCAGCAGGCTCAATGTGGGAGCGATGATGGCTTGGGGCCAGCAACATCAGAGATGCAGGCATCGGCCGGAGGGCAGGAGGACCCTAGATTGGGAGTGTCTTCCGTGTGGCGCGGTTGGGCCAGCAGATAGATGTGGAGCGGTGGCGGGCGGAAAAGGCACGGCTCATTATGGTCAGGGCGGAGAACTCCATGCGCAGGGCGCTGAGGCGGGCTGAGTGCCTCGAGGAAATTCGCAGGGAGTTGGAAGTGGACATGGTGTTATCCCTGCAAAACCTCGGGGCCATGGAACAGTCCCGTCTCCAGGACGTAGAACAGGAGTTTGATGATGTCCTGGCCCGGGAAATCAACAGAGCCGTAGAACTTGCCCGCCACCATTGTATATAATTAATTAGTGTTAGGTTTCCTTTCCATTTTTCTTTCATTTGGGACGCATGGACTATGCCCCACCTTTTTGTATATAGTTGTTCATTAGGTAGGGTTTTTGCAGGTTTCATTTGGATTTTTGCGCTCATGGACCCTGCATATGCACATTGTATATAGTTGAAGACTGGATTAGACTTCAATATTTTCTTTTTTTTACCATGGAGCAATGGATTTTCATCTTCTTTTTTTTTTCCTTTTGGATTTGGTTTGATGGACAAACCCTTTGGAGCCATTTTGATTTGGATTTATTTTGATTCTGCATTCATATATTTTTTTTCATTTGTTTTGGACATGCAGCCTTTTGTTATTTCTATTATTGTGTGATTTTCTTTCACTCCCTTGCTTTTATATTTATTACATTTTGGTTTCATACTTCATTTGTGTTTTATTCTCTCATTGGTTTCATGCATGACACGATGTGGGTTTTCTCATTCAATTGCACCAATTTTGTGTGTGTGTGACGAACATGTATTGATGTGCACACTTGCCAATTGGGATGTATCATGTGATGGGGATTTCAATGTGGGGTGGATGTTCTACTTGGTTGGGTGTTTGGATTGGACTGTGGGGTGGGATTTGGGTGGCCATAAGGGCCATGAGTGTGGATCGTGATGACGTGTTGGGGGGGGGGTGACATGAGTCGTGCCTGTCACTGTTTGGTGAGTGGGGGTGGAGGGGGACATGAGTCGGGGCCTGCTGGCAGGTGCCCGTCAATGCTGGGTTAGTGGATGGGTGGGGGACATGAGTCAGGGCCTGCTGGCAGGTGCCCGTCAATGGTGGGTGGATGGGTGGGGGACATGAGTCGGGGGCTCACAAGTGTGCTCACAAGTACATGGTGCCATGTGGGCTGACTGCAGGGCATGGTGAGGGTTGTAGGGTAGTCCCCTGTGGTGTGGCCTGCCTGCAGGGCATGGGGAGGGGGGAAACCGCACGCCCGGTAGGGCCCACAATGCCAAATCGCGTGTGAAAGTCCTCACATACTCCACAAATACACGTACCCTGCTCGCACAGGGCCTATCGCGTGTGAAACTCCCTGCGCACCCCACAAATACACGTATCCTGCTTGCACAGGGCCTATCGTGTGTGAAACTTCCTGCGCACCCCCGAAAATTGCGCAGGCTGCCCCTCCACCCTCACCATGCCCCACAGGCAGCCCACAACACAGGGGGGAGACTTTTTCCACGCTATTTACCTGGCGCAAGTGGGGTACGTGTATTCCGAGGGGTGCGCAGGGAATTTTTCACGCGATTTCGCTAGCGCGAACAGGGTACGTGTATTCCGAGGGGCGCGCGGGAAGTTTTACATGAGATTTCGCTAGCGCGAGCGGGGTACGTGTATTCTGAGGGGTGCGCAGGGAGTTTTACACGCAATTTCGTGGTTGGGGGGGCTGTATGCTGGTCCACTGGCCTTTGCACCATGTACTGATTTGTGCGCTGTTCATGGCGCCTGGGTCGGGGTTGGGGGCATAACTGGCGCTGCTGCAGGGTCGCTGCGCCACTGCGGGTTATGGATGTTGTTATCCATGAATACGCTGTGCGCTGAAATTGGTTTTGGTGCACGCGGCTGGCGCAGACTGCCGCACGCGCATACTGTGCGCCAGCCGTGTGCGCCACTTGTGCTCCAAATTCTATGAATTACCCCCTTAGTCTCTAGGGTGAGTCACTAGGTGTCTCCGCTTTCCTGTTGTTGGTTTGTGTCTTCTTATACTGAACAATGCTTGACATTGAATGGACCCTGATGAGAGTTTGCTTCACCATTAAATAACTACTTTTTTCCAGGTGCTCAGCCGACATTATGCTTTCACTGTCTGAAAAATATCCGTTTGACCTGTCAAAGCCATACTTTTCCTGCCTACCTAATATCTCTGCTACATCTGTCTATCATCCGCATCCACCTCCTGTAGATGTTGTGAAGGATGATGATGGGCAAGTGGCAATCGGAGCCCTGTCTATTTGGGTAGACTGGTAATATAAACTATGTTCTCTTGTGAAATATCTATCCTCTTGTATTAGTGATGATAAGCTGCCAGTTTATATATTACAGAAAGTCAGCAACTACTTAAACAATCCTTACACTCTGAACTTTTTTTGATGAAAATCACCTGCAACTTAATTACTGGGTTGGACTAGCTCCTGCTTGTTATAACCTCTTTCCTGTGCTGCTCCTTTTTATGACTTGGGTAGGAAGGATCAGGTTTTGGGTATCTTGGGATGGCTTAGTTGGTGGGATTGAGAGGGAAAAGCGCAACAGAGCTTTGATGTGCTTTTGATAGTTTCAGTTTGTAAAAAAATGTTTCACTGTGTGTTGGTTTGTTTTTAATTGGTAAACATGATGTGGTGTTTGCTGCTTGAGTTTGTATGGGGTGATTTTGTGTTTTATTGGTTTAGTTTCCTGTTGTGTGTTGTGGAGTGTCTGTAGTTTGCAGTGTTTTTTTTTTTTCCCTCTGAGGTGAAAGAACGTGTTTGGTTTGTTTAGTGTTTGAAGATGTGTATGCAATATTAGAGAGTTTTTAGCAGGGTTAGTGAGGAGTCGTCGGAGTCCTTTTGTGCAAGGTTATGTTTATCTGTTGAGTTAATATTATTCAGTGGTGATTTGCAGTAGAATGCTTTGTTTCTTTGGGTGGCCCTGTTTCAACCCATCAGGTTTCCGTATTTTATGGTGCTTCTGTTTTGATGTGTTGGCTTTTACCCTTTGATGAGGTTTCCTATTTAGCTTGGTGACTTAAAGAGGTGTGTTTTTAGCAATTTTCTGAACTTTAGGTGATCTTCTATTTGTATTTTTTTCATTGGGAGCAAGTTCCAAAGTCTGTGCAGGAGAATGCGGTAGAATGAGTAGTGTTAAGGTTCGAGGCAAAGGGCATTTCTGGACCTTGATGTTCATTTTGCCTTGTAGATGGATGTTTCTCTGTGTAAATTCTGCTCCTTGGCCGTGGATTACTCTGTTCTATGCAGAGAGTTTTGAATAACAAAATCGTTTGAGCACTAGCCAATGTAGGGTTCCCAGTGCTTGTGTGATTTGTTCTCTTTTATTACTACCCGGCGAGGACGCAATCGGAATGAAAGAGTCATTCTGATTGGCCCTCGCCGAGTCGTTAACAGGCCGGGAATCCCTCTGTTGGGATTCCCCGGCCTTTGTCCCCGGCGGGGGGCGTGGCAGCAACTCAGCCAACGAGGAGACTTGAAGCAGGACCATTCCCGCTCTGAGCCTCCCCAAGGCTGAGAGGCTACCTTCGCCTCCCGCCGGGGACAGAGGTAAGGCGCTTTTTTTTTTTCCTTCCCTCCCTCCTCCCACATCCCTGCCCTCCCCACCCCACTTGCCTTCTATGCCTTGGTCCCCGGCGGGGGACGATGAAAGCCTCCAGCCGTGTGAAGACTCGGAGCGGGGCCATCCCTGCTCCGAGCCTCCACATGGCTGGAGACTTCCATCGTCCCTGCCTGGGACCCAGGTACGTTTCTTTTTTTTTTTTACCTTCCACCCTCCCAACCCCACTTACCTTCTTTTTTTTCCTGGAGCGGACGCGCTGGGAACGCTTCTGTTTCCAGCGCGTCTGCTCCCGATGGCCGCCATGGAAAGGGAAAACGGACTCAGTTTTCCCTTTCCATGGCGGCCATTTCTTTGTTTGACGTCTTTTAATGCCCGGGTCACGCAGTTTTTGCAGGCCCTGGTACTAATCCCTATATACCCCTTGCAGTGGGGGCATTACCGACTCTGGTAATGCCCCGGGGCCTTCGTTAAGGCCCTCGCTTCGCTCGGGGCCTATAACTATGGGCCCGGGGCTTTACCTGAGTCGGTAATGCCCCCGCCGCTCGGGGCATATTGCTTAAGTGAGTCTGAGGAGTTGTCTTGCTGCTGCGTTCTGTATTCATTGTAGTTTTTTTATAAGGTATTCTGGTATTCCGAGATGGATGCTGTTGGCGTAGTCTTTACTTACATGACAAGAGAAATAACGACAAGTGTTCTATGTGGGAAGGTGAAAAGGGGAAGTATCTGCTTGATTGTGTATAGGTGGAAGAAGCATTTCTTCACTACTGTGTTGACTTGCGGTTAAAGTGTTAAGTCGTTGTCCATTAATATTCAGAGATTTTTTACCACTTTGGATGGTTCTGGTGGGTTTTCCAACTCGGTAGGCCATGGAATGTGGTAATGATTTGACAGGGCATTGGGCAAGATCATGATTTCTATTTTGTTCTGGTTGAGTTTAAGGCTTTTGGTACTCATCCAATGGTTTTATTTCTGTGAGGCAGTTGTTAAGGGTTGTGTTTAGTTCTTTGTTAGCGTGGATTTTGTAGATGATTTGTGTGTCGTAGATGAAGCAGGTGAGGATGTGTCTTTTGATGAGGGGGTTCATGCAAATGTTGAATGGAAGTGGTGAGAGGGATGAGATTGTGGAACTCTACAAGTTGTTGTGTGGGGAGTTGAGCTGAATAGTGTTAGCAAAGTTGTTTCTGTTCGTTCTGTCATGCATGTTTTTAACGCTGTGTTGCCGACTCCTATATCTTTGAGTCTTTTGAGTGTTTCACAGTGGACTGTGTCGAAGGCTGCTAATAGATCAAGTAGCATTAGTACTGATTTAATGTTGGTGTCTGCATTGGTTTTGAGAACATCCCATGTCAATAGTAAATCTGTTTCATGGGTCTGAGGCCAATTTGTGCCTGGTCTAGTGTCTGATTGTTTTATACATGTTCCACGATTTGTTCGTAGACGCAGCGTTCTAGGAGTTTAGCCATGTATGGGATGTTTGAGCTTGGTTGGTAGTTGGTTAGGTCTTCATGTTTCCCGATGGGTCTTTAAGGACTGGATTAATGT
The DNA here is from genome assembly GCF_040938575.1 of Ambystoma mexicanum. Classification (NCBI taxonomy): domain Eukaryota; kingdom Metazoa; phylum Chordata; class Amphibia; order Caudata; family Ambystomatidae; genus Ambystoma; species Ambystoma mexicanum. The sequence goes on along the minus strand of NC_090921.1, from coordinate 1,202,898,586 downwards.
TTGCCGATTTGAAGGCTTATGACACAGTTCTTTTTGTTAGCTTCACTGAGGAAATATTCTGCAGGTGTTTTCTGGGTGAGGATAGTCGTGTATATATCTGGTAGGCAGGGGTTTGCTGTAGAGCCGGCTCTATTGCTATTACTCACCAGGCTGTTGAATTTTTCTTTCGAGATTGGTGGGGAAGGGTGGGGTTTAGTGTTGTAGATGGTTCCGGCATTGGCATGTTAGGGGGGTTGTTGGTGTTTAGGTATGCTCTTAATGACTTGCTGGATGTTTGATTCTGTTTTGGAACTGGTCCGCTGGGTCACTGTTAGGCAGAATTACATGCAGTACCCTTTGGGAACACTACACACAATTAAGACTACAGGTGTAAGCACAATCTCACCTTTGGTATAAGTCTGTACTACACAGTTTTGTGGTAGCAGGGCTGAGCAGCCATGCTTATCTTAATAGGGATGTGACCAGCACAAGGGGTTACAAAAAAGAACTTGCAATCACAGTGGTTCAAACACTTACTCCAGGTTTCTTGGTAAAACAATACTAATTTATTTATTTACACATACACTCCGGTACCAAACCAATACGTTTCTGAACAAGTTAGGCTCCCCAGAAGCAGGAGCAAAATAGCACTTCAGTAACTTTAAATCGGAGTAAAAAACACAAGTTATAAGAATTAAACACAAATACTTTCTTGGGCAGGGCAAATGGTTTCAGTTCACTAGAAGAGGCAGTTCAATTCAATAGGCCTGGGCCAAAGTCAATGGATCAGTGTCTTGGATAGGATAGCACAGTTCTGGTAGAAAACGGTTAAGTCTTTGCCAATTTTCTTAGAAGTTTGCACGAAAAAGAGTTATATGTCGGATTAGGAGCAAACAAGACACCAAAGTTGGGAAAGTTTCACGAACTTTCACCGCGGCAGAGAGGATTTGTCCACCACATTTGCACAGTGCCTTGGCATTGAAGACAAGCTGTTGCTGAGGCAATTCTTCCTGACAGTTCCTGCAGATCTCGCTGTTCCTGGGCCTCAGGCATGGTGACAAAAGGGAGGATTCGGGTGGTTCCTGCACTGCATGGGGACGGATCCACAAGCCTGGCAAAACATCGGTTTAAGGTATCAGTGCCTTAAAGTCCACAAGCTGGTATCCTTCTCACTGGCTATCTAGTTTTTAACAGCACTCTGAAGAAAATTCGACCAGTATGGAGATGGTTTTCAGGTGGCTTGCGATTTGGTTGTTCCCACCAGCTCAAGGGAAGAAGCCGCCCTTGAAGGGGCTTCTCTGTTGAGGGAGATTCAGGCTATCCGGACCTGCAGCAGAGCTTCACCGGGCAAACCAATGGTCCGGGAGTTGCAGCAGTCGTCTTCATTCAGCCCGGCTTCGGTTCTTTCGTTCCAGTGGTCAACTCTGCCTTCCAAGTCCCAGAGACCTGTCTTTTAAACAGTTTTCTCCCATTCATTCCAGCCTAGCTGCCACTCACCCAGCAGGGTGGCTGTCCTTGCCGGACAGTCAGCCAGCCATTCATGTCAAAGTGCATTCAGGTCTCCCAGGAGACTAAGCACAGGGAGTTTCGGGCACCTCCCTCACTTCCTGTCCACCCCAGACACTCAGGTGCCAGAGGCGGTCTTCAGTACTGAAGCACGTCAAAGTCAAACAAACTAAGGGACCAAACCTGGTTTGGCGCTCAGAGACAAACACTAGAAGAACCTTTCCATAAAGAAATGGCGAAAAAAATTTGGTCAGAACCTGTTTTTACAGAGGGGGCTCAGACGCCATCTTGAAAAACATGGCTCTGGTGGATTTTAGCTACGGAGCGTTTAAACGGGTTGCGGTCGGGAAAATCATGGTAATACCATTGCCACCGGCCATTCTGAGAAGAAAGGGGTAGCATTTGAGTGCTACTTGAGTTTTCTAGGCATAGGAAATATTAGGAATTCCCTCCAGCACTCTGCTTTAAGGCAGTGTGTGCTGGGTCTAGCAATGTAAAAACACTAGCAAAGTCAATTTAACTTTACATTCACAGTAGTCCGTCCCAGAGAAGGTATTTAAACCTTGGGAAGTCTGAAAGACATCCCTGTGCCACTGCACTGAGGGTGCTGTGTGACACACAAGAAAAGATGATGCCTATGGAGTTGTCTAAAACTCCATATCCAAAGAACACTAAAGTAAAACGCACATCACAATACATGAGTGGGGAAAAAAGGCTCACACTCTTTCCAGGTAAAAATGAAAGTCCTAAAAATCCAGCAAAGTTGCTGCGAGTCTCAAAAGGTAAGGGAAATTAGCACATTTATGAGAATTCTCCCTAACAGTCATCACATAGTTTTGTAATGGCGTTGGTGTATTTTTGCATGCTGTTGGTTTCTTAGCTTGTTGATGATATTGAACATCTTTTTCTGGCTGTTGCATGAATTTGTGGTCCATTCTTTGTAGTATGTCTTTTTTGCTTTGAGTGTTTTTTGTTTTTTTCAGTGCTCTGAGGTGGGGTGCTAACCATCTCGCCATTGGTTTCTTTAATGAGGGGGTTAATGGTTTTTCTGGTGCAATGTCATCTTGTGTTTTCGTGATCCATTTTTGGCTCCGAGTCTAAGATGGTGATTGATGGTTTTGTGGTTTCCAATCTGGTGTTTAGGTCTGCATTGTTTCTATTTCCATTTTCTTTCCTGAATTGGAGGATTTTTGGGGAGGTTATATAGTATTTGTGTTGGCAGGTGGATCACAAAGTGTATATGAGGTGGACGTTCCAGATGATTTGCATTGCAGGTGCAGTTGTGACCAGGTTTTTGTTGCAGAAGATTGCATCTAGGGTGTGCCCTGCTGTGTGCGTCGCTTCCTTCACCAATTGTTGTAGATGCATCGTTGCTAGCTGATTTGTTAGTTTTGAGTTAATCAACGTTTTCTTCTTTGAACCAGATGTTGAAATCTCCCATTATGTTCAGGTGGTATCCAGGCATCGCATTGAATATATAGTTCGAATGCAAAAGTACCCCAAAAAAATGCATCGAAAAAATTATTTTTTATTGTAGGTAAATGTTTCGAAACTTTTGCATTCGAAACTATGGCATTCGATGCAATCACTAGCAACCAACCGTTCAGGTGATCATGTTTAATGGCTATGTTGGTGATGGCATCCACAAATGTGTCCTTGAAAGTAGGATTGTGGTGGCCTGTACACAAGTGGGAATGTTCTCCAGTATGGGGTCTGGCATATAGATTCACATGCTCATGAATATTCCCAGTCGTCAGGCTGGGAATCCTCAGTAAAAGAAAAAACAGTTTCACTTTAAAACTGTATTTCTACTCTAAACCAATCGCTGTCCTCTGGGTCATACTGCCCCCACCCAATGACAGCCCTTTCCCTAAGCCCCGCCTCTGGCACCCATCTTCAGATTTGTACAGCATGCTTCAGTGTTGGGAGTCCTTGATTTGATCTCCGAGCTATGTTGTACTTTTTCCACATTTTTTTGTGGAAAAGTTCTATTTCTGTTCCATCGCCCATGTGCTCCTATCTTCATCGCCCAGCAACAGAGATCTGGTGTTGGTGAAGTTGCACGCCCCTCAAGGGCGATTGTTGACGTTTCTGGAAGGTCGTCTTGGGCCAACTTCGCGCCCTCTGCCCATGATGTAGGAGAAAAAAGGAGGGAAAGACACTTTTTGCCCTGCACCCAATGGGGGCTAAGGAACGTCTTCGTGTTGAACAAACATCAAAAGTGTCTGTACTGCCTGCACCCGGACCACAACGAGGATGGGTTAGAGATCTGCTTGGGCTTCTCAAAGAAAACGAAGAAAGACAGGTATAACAGGCTGGCGGCATGGGTCAAGTCTAGCAAGGCCCCTGACCCTTGCTCCGAGCAGGGTCATGCCTCACCCAGGACCAGTCGGTCCAAGGAGCAGTCCCCATCCGGAAGGAGGTAGAAGTCCTTTGGGGACACCCCATCCGTGGTGGTCCAAGATAAGGTCAAGAACCGCAAGGCCGATTTCTCCTCTATCACCGTTGATGCAGGTTCCAGGTCGGATATCCCGCGATCGCCATCGGCCTCATCAGACAGTCTGCCATCGGGTTCCTCCTCAAAGAGGATGTCCGCCAGCCAAATTACGGGACAAATCGGAGAAAAAAAGGCCACAGGAAGAGAAGAAGGCCTCACAGTAAGCTCACTAGGTGCAGACGAAGACGCTGTCGACCGCTTTGTTGACATCCCCTGGGGGCGACCGCTATGGCGGGTGGTACCAACCCAACAAGGGTGGTCCCTACAGCGCAGAGGGTATCCCTGCCTCCCAGGCTCCACAAAGCCGCCGAGGCAGCGGCGAAGGCAGCACGCACCCCTCGGGGGGAAGGCAAAGGCACTGGTTCACATCCCGGTACACAGCCCTCAGGAGGGGAAAAGGGGGGGGCCCTCCACAGACGATAACCAATCGTCCATCCATACAGTTCATGAGGAGGATGGCGGCGCAGGGCCTAGCACTCCATCATTCCCTTTGCAGCCGAGGGACGTATCCATGGATATTCTGTCAAATCTCCACACCCTAGTGACGGATATCCAGCAAAGGGTGCCTCCAACACCGGTACCTGTTGTACTGCAGGCCTCTGACCAGCCTCCACATAAGAAGAGGAAGCATCACCGACACCGCCACATCAGCCGCCTCCACCACGTCGGGACCCAACTCCACCAGCGGACCCAGATACACACACACAGACATTTGTACGGACACGACAACAGGAACCGATGAAGATGAGGACTTCATCCCGGCAAATCACTGCACCTGTACACCCCTCATAGAGGCTCCACACCCGACGAGGTGGGATCATTCCCCTCGATCTCCAGGGCCTCTGAGCTGTTACAGATGGTGCCTGGGGAAACCAAAAAAGGGGGCTTCCTATATCAGCAACGGGATTCCAAGAGGAAAACGATCATGTCTGTACCCTTTTGGACGACATTTGGGAGGAAGACCTGGCCCTCATGAAAAACCCAAGCACATCGCCAACCAAACAAGACAGGTTGTATAAGAAATACAGGGTGCCGGGCTGAGCACCCAAGTGTTTGAAATCACAGCCATTGCCGGATTCAGTAGTGTCGGCCGCCGCAAGAAAACGTTCAGCCAACCCAGCCTCTGCATCATCAGTCCCTCCAGACAACGAGGGGGAAGAAGATGGATGCCATGGGAAAGAGAGTAATCTACATAGCGGCATCCACGATCAAAGCGGCTAATGCTCTGGATATCTTGTCCCGATACGACCGGGAGCTTTGGTACAAGCTTGGCCCTATCCTGGAATCCCTTCGAAATGACCAGAAAACAGAGCCTCTCATCCTTTTCCAGGAAGGGGAGGTGACGTTGGACCATGACATTACAGTGGGAGACACAGGCTTCTGACATATGGGAAACAGTGTCTGCCTTCATCGGCGGGGATGGTTGAAGGTCACTAACTTTCGGCAGGACGTTCATGCAAAGGTGCTGGACATGCCTTTCAATGGCGAAAATCTGTTCGGGAAAGCTGTCGAGGAATCCCTTCCAGCCATAAAAACAGACACAGAGTTGGCATATTACCATGGTACTCTGCAGCAGCATCGCTAGCCGTCTTTTCGCTCCTCCAGGTGAAAATCAAGCAGATAACCCAAGGGATACTTCACGTCGTACAGGCAACCTCTCCGATCCTCCACGCAGGAAGCCTAGAGGGGTCGCTCCCAAGCCTACGGTAGCAGAGGTTAGCATTGCCGTCGCCCACAGTGCAGGGCGCCGAAGCATTCCTGAACTGGCCAAGATGTCTGGCCACTACTTGTGCACCCCGGTGGGAGGCCGGCTGATGAGATTCGTCAGTGAGCAGAAGCTCACCACTGACAGATGGGTGCTGGACGCTCTTGCCCAGGGACACACCTTGAAGTTCCAACGCAGGTGCCCTCGTATTCCACTGGTTCTCTGTCAGGAGCAGCATATCCCTCAGCTCCTGGAAGAAGTGTGATCCATGTTACTGAAAGGGGCGATAGAGCTTGTTCTCTAATGGCTCCAGGCCTCCAGAGCCTATTCCAAATCCTTTCTGGTCAGAAAGAAGACATGGGGTAACGGGAGGGGGTTTGGAGACCCATCCTGGACCAATGCCATCTGAACAAGTACTTGAAGTCCCAAAAAATTTAGGATGGTCACCTTGTAACAAGTGCTCGGCCACCTGGATGAAGGGGACTTCTTGACATCGTTGGACCTAGAGGATGCTTACTTCTATGTCCCCATCCAAAGGAAACATTGGAAGTTCCTATGGTTCATGTACAAGGCCAGCACTACCATTTCAAGTCCCTACCGTTTGGCTTGAAGTCGGCCCCAAGGGTGTTCACAAAAAGCCTGGCCTCGGTGGCGGCCCACCTGGGTCTGCTGGGCATACACATATACTTGTACCTGGATGATTGGCAGATACGCCCCCGCTCCCTGAAACTGGGCCACAAACACACAAAGGAGACCATCCGCTACTGACTGAACGGGTGTGCTCCGTGAACTGTCCGAAGTCATGCTTGATGCCATTGCAGAACACGCTGTTCCTCGGATCCAGGCTCAACACAGTTGCTTGCCTGGCATCCCCCTCAGAAGAGAGGCTAGCAGCCATTCAAGGGAAGGTCAAGTGGCTATCTACTGCGAAGACTGCCACGGTTCTTCCCATCAAGTCGTTGTTGGGCATGATGTTGTCATGCATCTACCTCGTCCGTCGCAGCAGGCTGCAGATACGACCCCTAGAGGAATTCTTGGATGCACGCTGGGTACAAGTGTCCAGGAATTTTGTCGACAAGATCCCCCTCCAAGAGGAGTTCCGGCGGGCAATAGAGTAGTGGGGGGTATGCTCCCACATCGCCATGGGGACAGGATTTCAAACCCTCTTATCGAGGCCGACTTCGTAGAAATGAAAGAGGGATAGACAGAAAACTGTGACCGCCGTAACGTCCCCACTATGTAGCAGTTTCTACTCTGCAAGCGACGCAGCTTTCAATATATGGGGCGTAACACTCCCAAATGTCTTCTGTGCAAGCAATTCGAAGATTAAATGAGGTCGCTGTAATATCCCTTCTGTCAAGCAGTTTCTACTCTGCATGCAGCACTGCTTCTCACGCAGAGTGACCGTTGCCCACGGAGAGTCCCAGCAGACTGAGGAGGTCTCAGTTTTCTGTCTATCCCTCTTTCATTTCTACGAAGTCGGCCTCGATAAGAGACAGACGGTGCCGACATTTCATCTATACAAAGTCAAGGAGATTTATCCCTTTTTTGAGGGATGTTTGATGTTTACAAATTTCCTGGAGTGTGCTTTATAACGAGGACTACCTGTATTTGACCCAGCATCTCTAATACAGAGGAGAAGCTGGTCAAGACAAGACCAGTTTACCATCCGGTGTATGGTTTTCAGAAATGTTGTTAGGTTCATCCCTATCCTGATGAAGACATAGATAATTATTCAAGTCGAAACTATGTATTAAGAAGCCTATTTGACTAAGAAGACTTATTTATCTTGGCATCAACAGTCTGGGCACTAATAGTCGATAACCTTTGTCTGGAATGAACCATTATCATTGAACACTGGAAGTGTTGTTGACATTTGCATTACCCAGAATTTGTATCTGTTTGCTTTTGATCCCATTAATTGTTTTTTTAGAAAGCATATTTTTTATCCTAACAATGGAACAGTTGTTGCACTTCCTTCACATTTCCCTTTAAAAAAAATGTAAATGCACTATTTTTAGAGCTGTATTGAGCTGTATTAGTATGAATGAATGTATGAATGTCTGTTATATAGGATGTGTTTTACAAAATGAATTAATTAAAGACTTTTTTACAATCTATAACAAAATAAAATGAATTTTTGATGTAATACCCTTTTCCTTGTTCTTCAGTTGCTCTTGTGTTTCCGGCACCACCACCTGTTTCATATGTATTGTTTTACCTCTAGGTGCCGGGTTTGGAGGTTCCCACCATTGTTTTGTTGGTTTACTTGTAAAGTATATTCAAGGTTATTTTACCTACCTTGGAAATGTTCTGCCATTCTGAAAAGTACATGTAAAGTATTTCTTTCCTTAGAAACTGTTTCGCAAGCTAACAGGGCTGAGGCTGCCAACAGCACATCACTGCTCTCTTGCACTTTTCTTGCACTTTTCCCGCTCGTTTCCAATAACTCGCACCCTTCCCTTTTCAAAGCCGCCAGGAGACCACTCCGGTGGTGATAGTGCGTGGTACAAATATACTTTAACATTAACATTGTAACAGACACTAGGCGCAAGGTTAATTTACTCACCTGTGAATTGGGTCCACCTCTTCCTAAAAGTAATGCTGTGGGTTTCACTTTACTATTCCTGTTAGGATATAAATGTATGCGTGTCCCCAATTGGGTCTTCCTTCCCCTGACTTGCTGTTAGCCTGTCCAGAATAAGTCTGCCATAGGTTATTCTTAACCTTAAATTGCCGATAGCTCCTTTTAAAAGTATATAGATTTTACTTACCTTGGGGTAGCTGTGTGCCATCCTAAAATAGTGTAATGTTATTGCTGATCTTAGACGGTTTTCCACTGAGCTGAAAAGCAACTGTAATTGTATATTACACCAAAAGGTCTTACCTAGTAGTGTGTGTTAACATAAATGTAGTTATAAGTTCCTACTGTTCCTTGAAAGAGTGTTCCTTCGTTCAGAAAAGTAGAAGTTTGGTTTACTATGTCATTTCTTTGTTGAGCGTCAGGGTACAACTCATAGGGTCTACTACCCTTGTATTACAGAAAGTAATCTAAACGTAACTTATGGTTTTACTCCCAAGAATAGGTGTGACCTATACTGAATGTGTATGATGAGGTTTGACTTCCTAGAATTACGGTTGGGTATTCTGAAAAAGGTTATGTGCTTTGGTCGGACCTTCCGTGCATAGTGGTGTGTTTTTATGAATGTTTGACTCTATAACCAGTACTTACCCCAAGACTTAACTTGGCCTGCTTGTATTTATAATAAACGTTTACTATTTTATAATACCTCTGGTTGTCAGTGTTTCTATTGAATCCTTGGTGTACTACAGGTTATATGTATTTCCTACAGGGCACTCTGCCTCCTAAAATAAGCCTGGATGCTCCGTCTACGCTACCATATACGCAGATGGTACAGCCTTATACTAAGAGTGGAGTCTTGTACTGTCTCAGTTGAATGGTTTTACTAAGCCTTTAGCTGGACTTCAGAAAAACTGTCCTAACAGCTGACAGGACGTGATCCTTGTGCACTGTCCTGGATTGGTTTAACTCCACTTTTCGGCAAAAACCAGGCCGTCTAGATGAACTTGTTCAAACTGACTCCAGATCTCCTTCCGAGTCCCCCAAGGCTCCATCCTCTCACCAATCCTTTTGATCCTTTACATGGAGCTTCCGTCTTCTGCAGGTGTTATCATCTCTGGGCCTTCCCGGGTCTGCGTATACATTCCTCTCTCACTGTGGCTCATCAAGTACACGCTATTCAACATACTCGTCCCAGTCGATTGGCTATTTTGATTTGAAAAGACATGTCCGTTTCCTGTAAGATAATGGCATCTCTGAGGAAATTCTTCATCCCAGGCTTGATATTTAAAGGTTTCTGGTATTTGAGAGTATCCCATGTAGGCCACAGTGCACAGAGCTTTAGGGAGTTCCTCATAGGAATGAGAGTCATGTCCCCAAAGGGGGATACTAACCTGGTGAGGTCACACTTGCTTCAACCGCTAGGGATGGTGTTGCAGATGAGTTTCACTTCCATAACCTCACAGGGGGTGGTGGCCTTCCCCTTGGTGAGAAGGGACGAATTCCCTCAATTAATTACAGCACACTCCTCAAAGATCCCAATATAGCCATCCACCAATACGCAGATTGTACATGAGAGTAAATTGCGCGCAGGACATAATTTGTCTGCACGATTACCTCGCCATTGTCAAGTCCTGGGTGTCAACTGCCTACATAACACTAAACCCATCCAAGATTGAATTTGTCCTCATCGGTCCTCCCTCTAAAAAACAACTTGTTAAACAATGACTTAATGATCTGCGCCTAGAAGGATTTGATCAACAGCTCTCAGACGCAGCAATATTCTTAGGCTTCGCCATTGTCGGAAGCAGAAACACATAGTCAAAAAAGGCCCAAACAGTCTGCGTCTGAATCTCCACCCTTCCCAAAATCAAACCCTTCATCCCACTGCAGGATTTCCCGGCTGTAGTGCAGGCCCTTGTGGTCTGTTACTTGGGGGAAATGCCCTCTTGGTGCTCACTTGGCTTCTCTAAAAGTAGTCCACCATGCTGCAGCATGTCTTATTATGGGTGCATGGAAATTTGGCCAAATCACCCCATCCTACACAAACTACACTGGCTTACTCTCCAGGCCAGGATATTGTTCAAGACTGCATGTAGCATCGACAAAACAGTCACAAGTAGCAAAACAGGTGCCTGGCGGCTAAGCTTCACATATCCGGTGGCATACGCTCCTCATGCAGCAAATCGACCAAAAGGCTTGAATTACAACTTGTTCGCAAAGAGAGGAGCTGCAAACCATCCTCCTTTTATCACTCACCCACCCTTTGGTACTCAATCCCGGTGTCGACTTGGAATGACCTCACAATTCTCCAAATTGCAAATCCCTCAAAAGATGGCTTTTTCAACAACACCTGACCAAGGACTAATTCCAATGGACTTGCATACTGATGCAAAGACCTCAACTATAGTACTGTGCTGTTTAAAAATGTCAACCCAAAGGTAGGCTACCCACACTTTGTACAGTGCTGCGCTAGTCTCGAGCTAGGTCCACCTTCACTAAGCTGGACATACAATGAGGAATGTATATCTGCAAGTAAAACTGTATGATTCCTATAATAATGTAACAGTATTTGGAACAATAATACGTGTCAGATTCTAGGAATGTAGAATTCTTCTAGTCTGCTATAGGCATGCATATAGATTTATTTTTCAAATTGTTCTGCAGCTTTTTTCCTGTGATTTTTAAATGAATCATTACCCTCCCTACCCTGCATAGCCTCTTCTCGTAGTCGTCCCACCTCTGCCTTCCATACTCCTACGTCTATCACTATAGCTCCCATCTCATATTTTCTCACTCCACATCCCATCTATCCATTTGTCTTTTGTCACTCATTCTCACACGCGTATTTTTCTGGTTGGTAAACAGTCTATATATAATTCTTGACGTGTTCAGTTTCTGTAAGTTTCAACACTGAGGTCATGCTTCTGCACAATGTTATTGGATTGGAGAGGCATCACTGCACTAAGACAATCTTGCATGTACGTTGATTTCAGATATTTCACTGTTTTATTCCACACATACAGTTCCTCTCACATAGAGCTGAAAAAAGGTCTTGGTGTAATTTGACGAGCACTAAAACAGAAATGGGAAGGGATCCAATGATATGCATTGATACAGAAGTCCATGGTGATGTAAATCAATCAAACGAGGTATCAAAATACAGATTCAGGGAACTCTCACAGCATGCATGAAACATAAATGGTTAATAGATTTAATTAATAAATGTCTAGTCAGATCAGCCGAAGGGATCTAATCAAATTGCAACACCCACTTTGTTTAAAAATTCGAGTAAAAACATTTGTTTGTTTATTATTTGTAATGTGCAGGCATACCCTCGGGTAACAGTGTGCAGCATTTACATGAGATTGCAAAGCTTAGTAACAACAGTACGAATTATGTACATACACATATAACACATATTTAGAAATGACAGGAATATATACATATTAACAAAGGGCTTTATATTTAACTGCCCCTTTTTAATTGGACACCAGCAACCTTTTGCAGAAGCAGTTAGATAAATGCTACAAAAGTGTACAGTTTAAAGCAAAGTACACTAGGGTTTAACACCGTTCTCATATTTTAATTTCTGAGACACAATCTTTTGCGTCTCAACTCAAGATCAACAATAACATAACAAGACGTTGCTTAGTCTAATTATCGAAAGTCTTTCCGCCCCTTTGACTAAGTTAGGAAAACAAATTTGTCATGAATCTGTATTGGATCCCTGTCCTCAAATGATTGACATATTCCAACAACCAAATGAGACGTGAAGTCAGGACAAGATTTTCACTTTATTTCCCAGGTGGGTGTGAATACTTATCTACAAAGACAGAATAAATCAGTTCCCCACTAAATACTCACAGAAACTGTAGATTCTGAAATTCCGGGCCTACAGCAGTTAAAATAAATACATATCAGTCAGCAAGTTACCCATTGTAAATAGGCTCATTAATCATTGAAATGCTTATGCATTTGAAATAAATACATATCTGTGCATGCTATTATTTGACTTGTAGACTAATTAGTCAGGCTTATTCGCAAACAACCTATCATCACAAGTGACTGCTTGAGCCATGTTTCACTACCACCGCGCTCTCTGACTCACCCTTTTACTTCTCAATAGGCTTCTTTTATCTGACCAATTTACCACAACTCACAATTAATTTGAGGAAACGGTTAAACAATTTTTCTGTTTCTACCACCGAAAAAACACCTCGGAGTTAATCAGAACTGAAATAACTAACAATAAAAACAAACAATGACATACAGTACAATATAAAACAAAGCTACGGGAGCCAACCCATTTAATACTCCAATATCATATTATTTGGAGTATGTGAGCACTTCTTTAATTTAACAGCTTCACAGTGGCAGTCTCCAATTAGGAACAGGCGATAAAAGTAGTTTGCATGTTTCCCTGTCAGCAATTACAGAAAATCCTCAACCTAGCCTATATGTGGTGCTGCTGCTCAAAGCAGCTCGAAGGGGCGTTTCTGCTCAAATTTAAAGGCACAAGTGTCACTGACTGTGAGTGCCTAAAACAGATTGTTACACTGTTGTCTATTCAGCCATACACACTGCATTGAACCCGTACAAGCGAAGACTGCTGCTGGAAGCTTTAGTCCCATCAAAGACGGACCCTTAGCTAGACATGGTCTTTGATTGTTTATTTTATAATCATATTTAACTATACCCCAGCAACTCCTGCTCCACCCACCCGTTCCCCTTTACCAACTTTAACAATGATGGCACAGGTATATAATGGAGGAATCCACGCAAATCCTGTATCTCCGGATCACAGTGATTCACACATGGACTGAACCCGTGAGTGTGGTCTCCCCCAGCATAGTGGCTCCAGTTACTAGACATTGGCAGTGTTCCTAGGAAGGTCAGGGACAGACCTCTTTACTTGAAACAAAATCAATGATTAATGTAAATGAAGTCCCATAATGCTTGTCCTACTTGGTTCTATCACAACTAGAGCAGTCCTTATTCCATGGAATTCTCAAACATAACCCTCATGCAGGCAATTGAATTTGTCAGTAACTTTAATTGACTAATAATCAGTCTGACCTCCAGGGAGATGCAATCCAATTACAACATCCTCTTTGGTTACCAATTCATATAGAAAACATTGACAGTAAGTTGAGGTAAAATTTGACACCTCCAACATTTGTAAAAACAGTCAGAAAATGCTGCATAATTTCACAGGTTAAATCAAGGTACATGAGGCTTAGCATCATATTGCAATTGTATCACCCAAACTGTTACCCAACTGTTACCTCTCTCCTAAAAATTGCAAACAGAACAAGCCCTAGCCGTCTTAACATTGAAAACCTTTCCTTTTTGGAAATGTTAATTACCAGGAGAAAGGAGTCGTTCTCATGGGCTCAGAAAGAGCTGGAACCTTTAGTTTGTCTTTCCGTTGTAGTGATGGGGAAAGTAGGCAGCTTTTGACCACGACTGTTGTACTCGACTGACATCCGGACTGCCCCAGTTATAGTTTTTGTTAGGTAGGGGAACCACCTTCGTATAGGGAAAGATAGGCATTTCATTTATGTTAAAAATAAAAGCACTATAACAATTGCCATCACTTGGTCAGTCTCCTACTTCCTGAAACGCCACACTGTGAGAACCACATGTGTTTTGAAACAGCAGTTTAATGAGGACCCTGAGGGGTCCAGTCTGTTGCACTTTGTTCCCTAGTGCCACAACATCATAAGCGTCCACATACATATCCTCAAACTACCCGCCACAAATGAAGCTCTCTGAGAGACCATGTCCTGTATTTCAGAACACAAGGCTCTTAATGTCCTCACCATACATCGCAAGGACATGTATGCTTCCCACGCATCTTTTGGGTAACTGACCCACGTTCTTTCTGCTCGAAATCATCAAGCTAGGAGCTAAGTAAAAGTATGAATAGCATGCTCAATACCCTTTTTGATATAGTGTCCTTTTTAGAAAATGTCTTACTTTCCCTAATTGTCACACCATCACTTATTGGGACCCTGCTACCATGTATGAGACATTCTCTTCTCTTTCTCAGAAGGGGAAGCCCTTTTTGCTGGCAGCAGACATTGGCTGCGGTTCAGGACAGTGCACCCGTGTCCTTGCTCCTCACTTCGAGAAGGTGGTTGGAACGGACATCAGTGAAGCTCAGATCAAAGAGGCCAAGAAAGTATCAGGCCCCTCCAACATTTCTTACTGGTAAGTCATTTTTAATTGATCAACTGTGCAAGATATGCTGAAGTAGTAAGGGATGAACTGGATTCAATACAAGGCCGAACTGGGTGGTTTGTGCAACCAGAGCCTGATCGGGATTGCAGTTCTTCAAAAAATAGATCTACATGTGTCTTTGAAAAAAAGTCACAATCTCCATCCTGCCATCAATTCTGTACTTATTTTCCAGGTGCATTTCCAATCTATTTCTTCACTTTGCAGTGGCATTCTTTTCCTGTTAAAATCTTCTGCGTTGAGTCTTGCCTGGCGAAAGGCTAAATGAATGCTTCATTTCATGCCCTCTTTACTCTTTATCCACAGCGTTTGCCCTGCAGAGGAGCTTCCCTTTGAAGATGCCTCTCTGGATCTGATAATGGCGTCTTCGGCTGCGCATTGGTTCAACACTGAGAAGTTTATGAAAGAGTCGAACCGTGTCCTCAAGCCTCGTGGTTGCATGGCTCTGCTGACCTACACGCAACACATAGAGATCCATGCCAAGGACTGTACGGAAAAGCTAACTGCCATCTTTAATGAGGTGAGCACACAAACAAAAAGAAGGGTCCTTGTAGAGGTTATCTTTCCAGTTTGAAAGCATGACTGTTTGTGCAGCAAGCATGGTTCTGAATATTAGTTTCCAGTGCAAAGGTTTTAACCGAAAGTTTCCCCACTCCCCCAAACTGTGATAGGGGATACCCCCCCTACAGCTCCCACCTCTTCCCATCTGATGATGCCTTACCCAAACCTACCATCTACATTTTGTGACAAAAAGCAGTAAAATAATTATCTGTGAAAATGTGTTGCTAAAAGTCTGCAAATCGAAAACGTATGTAGCCAACACAACTAAACACCCTGAACTGAAGTTGCAAGTGGTCAAAAACCATTTGCACATGGCAGTGCACCTGACCGTATAGGCCACATTCTCACATTCATTGGTGTTTTTTTCGGTTGGAGGAGCGGGGAGGAGAGGGGAAACTTCGGCCTATGAGTGTCAGTTCAAAGTTGCAAACTGATTTTCCATCAGCTGGCTTTCATTTATGTTTTGAGGACAAAAGTGATTTGTTTGGGTGTTTGAAACATACCTACCTTACACAATGTCTACAACTCATAACAATGTGCATCTGATAACCTGTGATGGCAAATTCCTTCCCCTTTGTTAAGGGTAATCACTGCACACAAGAGCTGAACAGATTGCTGTAGTCTTCATTGATGTGGGATGTGATATTTTACGAGGGTACTTAATCTGGTTGTGACCTGGTAAAAAAATCAATCTTGGCCTTAAATGGCTGATCCTTGGTTATGGGCACCAATACAGACTCCATGTTGGCAAGACCCTGAATAAAGGGAGAGACTTTGACCGTGCTCTAAACAGCCAAAATGTAGGTGGCAGCAATGTGCCAGCAAGCACTTATGTGATAGTAACTCGTAAAAGATACCAAAGGTGGGTCCCTGATTAGCTTACTCTTAGATGGAGGACTTGAACTATGCCTTGGCTAGTAGCAGCAAGATGAATTGTGGCTCCACCCGCACCCAGCTAAGAAGTGGTGTCTCTTTAGATGTGAAACACTATGCCACTTCAGAGTCACAAGTCTAGAATGTCAGACAGATATTGCTTGTCTTGAAACTAGCATTGCGTAACTGTCCGTCATCATTTACTTTCTGTCAGGAATGAACTATTTCACAATTGTCATGGTTACTCAACCCCATCATCATTGGTCTCTGAGCTCACCCAGGCAGAATTCACGACAGATGGGCCCTTTCTGAGGTCAGTTTGGAGGTTAGGACAAGGACTTGCATACACTTTGAATCTGTCTTGCCCGCCTTTTGAAAAATGAATGCTGTGAATGCTCTTTCTCCCTAACCTAATAATCATAAATGCTCTTAGGCAACCACTTCAACTCTCCTCTGCACTCCATTGCCCTTTAGCACTCTGAAGCAGCCTCTGGGTAGTCTTGTGTTTTAGATCAGCAAAGTAAGATTGATGATGCCTGCTTTTCTGTTCCACTTGTCCTTTCCGAGACCCACCCCTTTCTTTTCATCCCCCCCACAACTTGTAGAAGTAGAGAATTAATAATGTTCTATACATATGACCCCCCCTAACCACAACGATATTGTTAGGAGTTCTTGAAACATTATTAGGGGCAATTGGTAATGATGTTCCGGTGATATTGGGTGGTGATCTCAATGCCAAGGTTCCACCATTGGATGCAAATACACTACACAAAGTGAGTTCTTCCCCTTCAGAGAAAAAATACCAAAAGGGTATATCATGGGCAAACTTCCTATATTCAAATGATTTTATTATGCTTAATGGCAAATGTATGGGAGATAGTCAAGTCATGAGTGGTATACGAGGATGTGCGGGAAGTGTACCTCTACTATTATCTATTTGTGAACCAATTGGCATGGGAAACAATTGTAGATATGGCAGTGTGTATAAGAGAAGAGTTATCATATGACACTATGTGTACTGATTCAGTATAGTACTGGCCCAATAGATAAGGTCAATCTTGGGCACTTAACGGTCAATAATGGCCTGAATTCAGTGATATGGAAGGCTGCACGCCTTGAAAAAAAAATACTTGGATTGTGATTACAACTTTGACTGAGTTTTCTGAACATAGTGTGGCTCGACATGAATCCTCTTCTGAAGATATACTGGAGGTTTCTGAGAGGCTATGACCATTTTGCAATATTAGATGCATGCTAACACCAAGAAGGAAAACGTGGGGACTCAATACATCTTGCCACATAGAAATCATAAACACACATATGATAGTGATTTGCAAAAGGAAAAGAAGTCATTGAGCCAGGATATTAGACTAATGGTAAACAATTCTCTAAAAGTGGTGTGTCCAAGTACCTATGTTGATTTAGGGGACATGATGATAATGCAAAGGAAAAAAAAGTATGAAAGATGGTTATGTGCCCATTTTAAGACGAAAGAAAAACAGCTATGGATGGATGTAATTGTAACGGAATCTCAAAAGAATGGCAGGTCCTTCTGGAAGCTTATTAATCCTAATAAAGGAGATGGGGCACTTCATAATGGGACGTCTTGTTCTGATTGGGAGAAATACATCAGAATATGTTAGTCTAGTTGGAGTGAGGGGGAGGGTCATGTAATGTATGTAACTTGCAGAAATAGCAAATATAATAAGGAAGTTAAGTTCATCCCGAGCGGCAAGGCCAGATGGCACATGCAATGTCCTACTACCACTGGACCCTGATTTGTGGGCTAAGGCTATGTACTGTCTATTTTTAGAGATCAGGCGCTCTGGGAGAATACTGCCCACTTCAAAGAGCATTATCTTACCAATATACAAGAAGGGGGGAAAAGGAAGAAACCTTCTAATTATAGGCTCCTTGTAATGCTGAGTATTCCCTCAAAAATATTCGCAAGAGTCCTGCTACAGGAACTTAATGTCTGGAGTGATAATGTGTCTACACTTCCTTACAACCAGACCGGTTTCGGGAAGGGTGTTCAAACATCTATGAATGAAGTCTAGGAAATCTAAATGGGTAATCAATGATAAGGACGTTGAAATAGTCAAAGAATACAAATACTTGGGGGTTGTGATTGAGGAACGGTTGCAATGGAAAGGTCACTGGGAAATGGTATATGGAAAAGTAATGTAAGTGACAGGTGTTATAAATGGATTTGTTGGTAGAAATGATGGATACTCTGAATACTTTACTGACTTTATATAAGGGCAAAATAAGGTCGATATTACTGTATGGTGTCAAAATATGGGGATGGAAATTGCCAAGAAAGGAAGATATTCGAATCTAATGTCTTGAGAAAGATGACTACCATCATGTCTGCCAATTGAATATCTGGTGCTTGAATGCAATTAGACAGCTGTGCCACCATGGTAGAGACGGGGACCTTGTTACAACGAGTTTGGCAGGCTTATTAGTACCAAGAAGTCAAACTAAAGAACTGAGTGCTGGGGCAGGTAAAATCTCTTATCGATAAATGACAGTCTGAGAAATTGCTGTTTATCATTGGTAAATATAAGAGGGTAACAAAAATGATACGTTATGAATGTTTGAAAGAACAAACCATCGTTGGTTTAGCTGAAAAATCTAATAGTGGGATGTTCCCAAGTAGCTATTTGTTTAATAGTGACTTACCCACTTATATGTAAGCCTATCCACACTGTCATATTGTGAGGAGATATATGGCTATCAAATTCAATACTCTTGCCACTCTGTGGGGTAATGGTAAAAAAAAAACTTAAAACACTTGGTGGTTGAGTGTTATAGTCTTGATCCAATTAGGAGACCATATCCGCTACACTATAATAACCAGGTGGGAATCTCTGATATGGACATATTGTGGGAAATGTTTATGACTGGGAATTAATTTAGTTTGATGTTTTATAATGTGAAATGTGTTGATTTTATACTTGAGGTATTTAGAGACTTAAGTGTGGGATGTTAATGTAGATCTCATGATCTGGACTATGTATTGTGGGTATTATTCTTTTATCTCTTTCTTTTTTTAATTGATGTATTGTGACATCTGTGTAAACTTGTAATTTATGGTTGCAATGTGTATAACGTCTTTCATAAAGACTGTATGTATGCAATAAAAATAAAACAAAATAAAGCTTTTAGTATATGATTCCTAAATCTTAACATATAGATGTTATTGGTCAGCTTTGTTATGTTTAACTACTTTCTGATCTCTATACAGGGACAAGTGTGATTTAAAATGTTACATTTGGACACCTTTTTCCCAGACCTTATGGGGGGAACCTTCTCTAACACTGCCTTATAGGAGTTGGGCTTGCTCACTACAGTCACTTGCAAATTGTAATATGGAGGCTCTTTGGAAAAACATTTCTCGTGCTTCTTTAGGAACCACATGCATCTTCCTAATACACAAGGAATACGCATTGCTGAACTACCTGGAACAACTATTTAGAGCTATTAATAAATGTATTCAAATAAGGCCTCTTGGGAGCACAAATCCTCTGTTTTAAATGCAGTCAAAGCTTTCCTCCTTATAGACGAAGTCCATCGGATCTTCAGCTTTCATCAATTTAGCATCAAAACAAATCCTCTGTTTTAAATGCAGTCAAAGCTTTCCTCCTTATAGACGAAGTCCATCGGATCTTCAGCTTTCATCAATTTAGCATCAAAATGCCTCTTCTGCTTAAGCTCTAGAATGTCCTGTTAAACCACATATAAACTTTAACTTTGGGGTTCCCTTGAAGGCTCAAGAGGAGACACTTCACTGATCAGAACCTTACCGTCATTTAACCTGTTCAAAAACAAAGCCACGCTTTGGCTAGCTACATCTCACTAACAACCGCTCTTCTGATGCTGGACGGGCCACCTGGGACCCAGCTTTGCTTTGCTCCGGCACTACTGTTCTGCTTATTGCCCTGATTTGTAACGTCAATTGTATATTTTGTTTACAATCTGTTGGTACCATTGTGATGATATGTCATACCTGTAATGTTCTGCCAAGATATGCGCCCGGTTGCCCTTGGGCCTGGTCTGTGCTATACAAATAAAACAATACAAATTGCCTCATTCAGAGCCAAGGAAATGGGATTAGGAAATGCAGAACACAAGGCAGAGTGTGCCTCAGGAAGGCCAAGTTCCAAGCGAAGGTTCTTAACCAGAGGAAATGCAAGATATTTATTTCCCTCCCCATCTTTTCTTTAAGGTCAGACGGGTAGAGTATAAAAGTAGAGGTACATCAAATGTGAACAAACCAATCGAAAATAGGATTTTGTGTGCAGGAACTAAAATAAGCTCTGGGGTATTGGCCATCACACAGCAAATCGGAGCTACCTCTGGGAAATGAGGATCTACTACCTAGAAAGTTCCACATATAATTTCTGCATAACATTAGCCTTCTGGCCATTACATTATAGGTATCTTTATATGGCACTATTTGCCCTGCGGCCTGAAAAGTAGCTCCAGGTAGCTGATGGTGTCAAACTAACCAGGCTCTTCTAAGCTACAAACAGGAGCTAAATATTTCACAGCTCCTCGAAAATTCAAACCATGTGAAACGTTTGACAACATGTTCAGTTGAGGTTTTAATGAGGAGCACTGAGAAAACCCACAGGAATGTAGTAGGACAGAAGCAATCAAACTGTTCCTTCATTTAAAAAGAATATATTTAAATTCATAGCCAAACTACCCCAACTCTTCCTTCTAAGGATAGAGTTGATGCATGTTTTTACAAGGTCAGGCTCCATTATTGTTAAAATAAGTAATTGTTCGCTTTGAACTATACAACTTGTTTTATCACTCATACTGTGCACTTGTCAGGTCGTAAGACAGCCACAAAGGAAGTTCTGGGGCACTCTAACCTTCACCCACACATTTCACTCCCTCCACGCCATCCGGCTCCAAGATCTCCGCCCTCATTTATCCCTCCCAGCACCTACCAATACAAATTACATGATTGTCACTTTGCGGATATGCTCAGTCCGTCCTCTTTGAACATTTCAAGACTTGTTTCTTTGGGGTTGGTGATCAAAGGGGCACTTGGTTTTCTGGAATTTGGGGATCTTAAGGTTTAGTCAGTGATATAGGCTATATATCGTGGTCACCCTGGAGTGAGCCGGGTCATGATTTGGCCAGTGTAAGATAACATGCACCCCAAGCACCGGGCTGTGATCGCGGCCTTGTGAGGCACATTCCTCTTGGGTGAAAAACACATATTTGCAACACTGTTGGAACAATGAATTGATGTTGTGGCGATTGGGGGTGTGAACTGTCCTCCTGGGAGCTCGGGCATGGCTGGGGATTTGTGTGGTCTTGCAAATTTGGGCCTAGTGTATGCAATGCTGTGTTTACCGCGCAGGCTTTCCCTTATATATACCTATGATTACTAATACCTACGCTGAATAGTGATGCCGCTTGCGCTTTAAAACTGCATTATGTAGTTAGACTATATTTAGTTACATTAAAATGGGGTCCTGTTAAAAGGGGAGGCATCCCTCTCGCTGTCCCTCCCCCCCTCTGGCCCATTATAGCGCCTCAAATGCATCTTGCCTCACTCTAAAATGCCTAGAGGGGTGGGACTGGGCTGTCCTCTTCCTAACAGCAGCTGCCAGGAATGCATGTGCAACCATTGAACCTGCCCTATGCCCCTGAAGATCAGGTGCTTCAGTTTTCTTGAGACTGGTGCAGCAAGTGCTCATGTTTTAACTATGCATTTGTCATGGTGCTTTATGAAAGAGGGGGCTCTCTGATTACAAGACTCTCCTTACAGATACTTAATTACCTGCATTATTTCATATAATAATCAAAACTTAGGGCTGTCACACACTCGCCAGATGGCATTCTGTCAAATCCTGAAATACCCTGGTAAATGTCTTCTTCAAAAGATGAATATATTTTATGTGCAGTGTAGGGGAGGCATGCTATCACAAGTATGACACTGACACAATAGGTACAATTTGTAAAACCTTTATTGAAGTTTCTGGGGTTGGAAAAACTCCTACTTTTCCCTATAACTAAGATGGGAGTAGTCTCCACCATCAAACGATAAACAAAACAGTACTAGTGGAGTCTGTCAAATCAAAATTGCCTATGCTAATAAAACCTAATGCCTGCCGTATCTCTTGTCCAAAAGAACTGTATGAAGGAGAAATGTATGTAAAGGGAAAATCGGTGTTCAAAAGAATAAATGTGGCTGAATCAGTTCTCCTCAACACGTTAGACCACAGAGTAAGGCGATCCCTGTAAGCAGAATGACACACTCTGGCTTGGGTTTTCAACACAAGAAACAGTTCCAAAACGTGGATCGTGGCCCACCTGGCCTGCCACGTTAAAGGCTCTCTTTCCAGACCATCCAAATAATGTTTCAACAAAAAGTTCACGTAGGACCCCCTCTGTCGGGCTCGGACCTTTTCAGAACAAAGTTCAACAAGACTTGCAAGGGGGCTCCCTTCCCCAAGCTTATTACACTTAGTCTCCCTCAGTCGGGCTCAGACCGCTTTCGGATGTCGAAGACTTTCGAATGTGCGTGGCTTCTTTACAGACCTCAGCTGGAACGCTCCGACTAACAGAACAAGGTTCAACTTTCACTCTCCCCTTCTCTGAGAGTTAATTTTGCTTACTTCGCTTTTGCAGTTCATTCGCTTTATCGTTACAAGTAGTGCACCTTTCACAGAGACTTTCGAGTAGGCAACTTTGTTTTGCCAGACCACTCTGTTACTCAGTATCCTTACTTCAAAGTTAATTCACAAGTCTGCCTTTCTTCACGTCTCATCCACATGCATGTAGCCTTTACTTGCGATGTAATGTTGCCACTTCAAACTTTCTTTAACACACACCGGTCTCTCAGGTCGCTTGCAAACTCACTAGCTTTGTGCATTTCTTTCTTGGTTTTACGATTTCCAATTCACGAGTCAAGGTTAGAACCACAGGCTTTGCCTCGCCTCTGCAACCCTGCTGTTTCCCTCGGAGGGTCGCTGGCGTCCTTGAAACACAATGCAGCTTCTCCATGTGTCTTTCACGACCTGTCGGAGGCAACGACCTCCAGTAGCGAACTCTTGGGATTTTCCGACCCACTGCTCTCGTCCCTTGGTCCGTCGCCCTGCTCCAGTATGTTTGACTTCGCCTCAGACGTTATGCTTGTACTCGTGTTGTGCCTTGCTCAGAGTGTGTCTGTAGGTTCTGCCTTTTATGCATGTGAGGAGAGCCAAATGGTATCAGGGGTATACACTAAAAGTCTACTTGTAATTACTCTTACTTTGGAGGCAGGGGAAGGTTAAAGGCATGCAGTAGTGAGGTACAGCTGATGGAGATTCATTGCAAAGGGGTGGAGTAGGCAGATTGGCCATTAAACAAAGTGGGCAGCATCCAAACTTCCGGCCTGTTATCCTGCTAGTTTAGGGATGCCTTGCTCCATGGGCCTTTGTGACGGGGCGATTTAACAGTCTCTGCGGGAGTCTTCTTTTTCTCAGACAACGCTTTTAAGCAGAGAGCAGTACACAGTCGTGTTTGTGGAGAAGAATGTATTCATAAATACATTTAGAAATGAATCTTAAATGGCTCTCTTTCACCAAGAGTGCATACGGTGTTGTAAAAATGCAAACACCTCTTGCCTAAATTGCTTACTTTTGGAGAGTATTGTGCATGTGCAGAGCTAAGAAATGTTTCCAATTCCTGGTTTTTGCTTTGTATTCTGGGACTTCTAGTGCTTTATTTTTAACTATCCCAGATTGCAAATGGAGGAGCAGGAATGGACAGGCTATTCACTCCGAACATAGGGTGCGTCCAGAGCTCAACTCTTCTCAATACTATATGATTGTTGGCTTTTTTTCTAAACCGGATATGCTGCATAATCACGTTGGCTTCAGACAATTTAAGTTTCATTAAGGCCTCATTACAATCTAGTCAATTGTTTGCAGTGAAATGTCGCTAGCGCTAATTACCACCACTATCAAAGTATTTTTTTTTTAAACTGTCTAATTGCTGAAAACCACTGGCCCATTGGCAATGATAGTGGCATGAATACCACTTGCTGCAATTGTTTTTCCCTTTTCATTCCAATGCTTCTATTGATAGTGATAATGTGCACTGTATAGCATTGGTTTATAGCACTACTGTACATTCTCTTGTCGGTGCACAAAAGCATTCTTTCTGACCTGCATGTATTACATGAGAAGGATGGTGAGAGAACGGGAATCGGAGTTTCACTCTTTATCATCCCTTTTCAATATCCAAAAGACAACAGTTCTTTACTGTTCTGAAGGGAAGCATTAGCACTTAATCACGCAAAATCAGACCAACCGCTGATGGACTAGGCGATCAGGTAAGAAGACCGTGTGTCATCCCTTCTGAATTACCTAGGGGTGTCCAGTTAGGGGCTTACCAATTAAGGGCAAGAACAGTAAATGGTGAAAACTAGACGTTGACCGGCCTCTCTGCCTCATAGCCTATGAGCCTTTGCTTTGCTGTGTCCTTCTACTTGTCTGCAAGTACTCATTATTGCTTCTTCTTCGCTTCAGTCTCACTGTGCACTTCTCACGCCATCTCTTTTTTCCCCTCCTACTTCTCCCTACACTCAGAACCATCTCAACTCTCTTCTCATTCCTATCATCTCCTCTCCTCAACGCCACCTCTCTTCTACCGCCATTATTCTTTCTATTCACAAAACCTACTCCAACCCTAACTTCTATTACACTTCCTTCCCTCGCATCTCCCGTCAGCACCTCTCGATTTCAAATACTCTGCGTCGCTGTGCTTCTACATCTCACCCTTTCTATTGCTCTTTGGCATGCACAGTCTGTGCAATAAAAACTCCTTTACCTCTGACTTCTTCCTTTCTTCTTCTTCTCTTAACCTCATTTCCCTTACTGAAACTTGGATCTCTCCCTCTGACTCTGCAACCCATGTTGGCCTTCATAACCCTGCCTACACCTTCACTTACTCTCCCCGACCGACTAAAGAGTGGTTATAGTACGGTTTTCATCCTCAAGACTTTCTATCTACCCTACTCCCCAATCTCCGAATAATTCTCCCTCATTCAAATGCACTCTCTCCACAATCACTGTACCTTTTGGCATACATATTATCTTTCTGTCATTTCATCGACACCCGTTTTTACAACAAGTGTTTTTCCACAGAATATTTACAGAAGAAACTTTTTGAAATTTGTTTTATATTATTTTTGGGCGGTTTCCCAAAGAATTCACTAACTTTAACACTGCTCCTTATGCTTCCTTCTTACCCTCACTCCTTAAATCCTGCACTCAACGGCCCTGGATTCCACCTCTCATCCGCACCCTAAAAAAAAAAAACAATGTGTTAAAAGATTTGTACTTGGCAAGGTCAAGGCACTCCTCTGTTTTCTATCTCACTACCCTTCGAAACTATTCCTCTAGTCTTGCCTCTGCCAAACGTGACTTATAATACTTTCTCATTTCATATCAAGCTACCCAACCTAGGCGCCTCCACAAATCTCTCAACTCAATTCCCTCACTTCTAACCCCACCTCCATCTCCTATATCTTTCTGCAAATGATCTTGCTCTCTACTTTACTTCTAGAAGTTCTACCATTCACAATACACTCGCTACATGCCTTCTATCAACTCCTCCTGCTCACATTTCTCCACCACTCGTACCCTCTTCTGCTACTATGTCTTCCTTTGCCCCACCAATCCTGATGAGGTTCTTGCCCTGCTCCTCAAGGCTAGCCCTTTCTATGCCCCCAGGGTCCCAGCACATTGTGATGCACATAGCTCCCAGTGTTGCTCCACATCTTGCTTCCCTCTACACTCCTATCTGGACAATGCCAATGCTTATTCCAACTCAGCCATATGAAATTATATAAAAATTAAAAAAAAAACAAATCCACTTTTCCCTCATCCTCCAAGAAGGCTACTGTCATCCCTCTTCTTAAGAAACCTGGTCTAGATCCCAACTGTTCTGCCAAACTTCAGCCTGTCTCTCTTCTACCACACTATTCCAAAATCCTACAGCAAGTAGTATTCAATCGACCTGGCGTTCCTTGATTCTCCCAACCTCTGGGACCCTATTCAATCGGGCTTCAGACCATAGCATTCTACCGAGGCGGCTCTCCTCAATGTCAGCAACTTCATCTCTTCCACTTGTCATGCAAACCTTTCATCTATTCTTAGTCTTCTCAACCTCTCTGCTGCCTTCGATACTGTTCACCATTCTGACCTTTTCTCTACAAGAGATATGGCCCCGCTTGGTTTGCTTCATACCTTATACCCAGACACTTTCAGGTGTCCTGGAACAGCCTTACCTCCCCACTCAGCCTCCTCCCTGTTGATGTTCCTCAAGGGTATGTGCTTAGTCCACTTCTCTTCACACTTTATACTTCAGCTCTTGGCACCCTGATCTCCTCTTGCAACTTCTCCATTCAACTCTCCATTCAACTCTATGGAGTTTGGAGTTTGGAGGTGTATGAGTGGTAACTTGTTTTGAGGGTGTTGCAAAAGTATATGGTGAGTAGTCTGCGTATGTTTCTTATCATTAGAAAATTGGATTTAACATTATTCTTAATGTTAATTTCTACAGAGATAGTTTTATAATCTGTCTTTATCGATTAATTCAACAAAAGAGGACAGATTGCAACGTCCGTTACATTGAAGGTTTTGCACATAGAGATTTTTATCCTTCTGCTCACATCACAAGAGAAGATGGTTGTCGAGTGATTCGGAAGGGCCTTTGAGAGCAGGTGAGCAGCACTTTGCTCTCCCGATGTCCACATGTTCACCCTCCCCTAGTCACATTCCCAGCCCCTTTGCATTTGGCTGTGGGCCAGGAAGCCTGGCTGAGCAGGGAGAGCTTAAGGACACTGTTCGGGAGCTGGCATCCTTTCCTGTCCACCCTTGCCCTTTGCTTGGCATTGGGGCCAAGAGCCAAGCAGGAGAGAGGGAAAATATAAATTTCACTCTTCTGCTACCAGTGCAAAGGAGCCGGAGAGGTATGCAGCACACATTATCGGGACCCATTATTGTTCTTGTTATTTTAATTTTGTTCCTTCTTCAAAGCATTTTGTACAAAAATGTTTTCTTTGTTGTAACATTTCTTATTGAAGGAAAATCTTGGATATAACAGCAACTGATACTAATAAAGTGACAACATAAAAAGGCATGCCGTCTGCATCTGTGTATACAAGATTACATCATGAAGAAATTGTTTCAATTTGCTGTCTTATTTATTGGCCAACAGTCTTTGTACTTTTTCTATTAAGTTTCCCTCATCCTGCCCTTTGCGAGGGAGGGGGCGGTTTCTCCCCATGTCCACATCTTATCCATTTAGGCCTACCTCTACTAGCCTTCAGTTTTTTCTCATCTTCTTTGTAGCTATTCAACTAGAACACCCGTGGAGTAAACCATCAGTATTCAGAAAATTGATTTAAACTGCATCAATCCGACCAGGCAACAGTTGTCTCAGTGCTCATCACCATGCTCGTTTCATACCAGCCTTGACATGATCACTCAGTTCTGCAATCTTAGTCTCTTCACACAGTGTAATCAGTTAGCGTGCATACTAATATCCTCTCTGCAGGACAATCCTTTAGTGCACCCCTGATTATCTCCCTTCCAATATGATCTCTACCATTGTCCTCAAGAAACCAGTTAAATGTTCCCTGGCTTTCTCAGCTCCAACTACTCAACCTCTTACCAGTAGTAAGCGCCTTTCTAACCTTATTGCTGCAGAGATTTTGCAGTACTGGAAAAAAGTACAAATTGACATTTTCTGTATAATATTGACATTATTGTTGAAACATATTACAATGTTACAACAATAATGACTTGGTCTTACTGCCCACTAGTATTTTATATACATATCATGAATACAAATATATGTTGACTTTTTATTACCATTGCTATTTATGTCAAATACATAGTTGTACACAACAATTATACTCGGCCCCAATGCTGGTATATTTATCCCTAAATCTTATATTCTCTTATTGGCTTTGCCTTCACATTAACCTATTTTTTAGATATGAACTTATTCTAATCGGTCTTTCTTTCCAACATGTTTTGGTCCCTTCCACTTTTTCTCTGACCACCTTCAGTGGTATATTTTGGGAATGTTTAAAAAGCTTCTACTGTGTTGCATTTGTACTGTGATCTCTGTAAGACGATATACAGAGAAATGTAGTGTGTGTCTATATGCATTTTGAGGTAAAAAAAAATGTAACTCATTAGTCTAACTTCATATACCTTGTCTTGATATCCTACTTGAACTCCATAAGTAGTTCTATACTTCTTAGACAAACTATGTATTTTCATTTGCGTAGGGATCCTTTTCTCATTGTTCTCAGGAAGCTGACTATGGAGATGCATATTGGTAGCATGGTCAAATAAAGCACAATATTTGCTGTAGTTCTCTTTTAGATTATTATTTGGATTGTTTCGAATTTTGTTTGGTACATTTTGACCTACCTCTGAGCCATATTTATCTTATTTAATGGGAAGTCCAAGATTAAAAATGTTTTCATTTAACCTACAGGCAGAAGATAGTAAAATGGGCTAGCGTGATTCTACTTAGTCTTTCAAGATCTGTTTTTCGTTTTGATACCATCTACTTTTTTACCCCAAAGTATCTTGTAGAGTTACTCCTTACCTTTTGTTACTTCCCTTTTGCATTGTTGTACTTTATCAGTGCTTAGTTTCTCCCACTTTTTCCTGCAAAGCATAAAATGTTTTGTTTACATATTTTTTATGTATCCTAACAAATGATCTCTCAATGAATCCTTCTTTTTCAGATGTATAGCTATTGGTCTTCCCATATCTCCTTTATGAGATTATTTGACTAATTTCTTATTATTCCTGTCTGGCTTTTAAGCCCCCCTCTCTTCTTAAAGTTATTGCTAGAAAGAAAACACAAATTACTCCAGCATGGGGTCTGGAATGGATTCACATGCTCATGAATATTCCCCATCGTCAGGCTGGGAATCCTCGGTAAAGAAAAAATCAGTTTCATTTCTGAACTGTCTTTCTAGTAGTAACCAATCACTGGTCTCTGGGTCATACTGCCCCCAGCCAATGACTGCTATCTCCCTAAGCCCCTCCTCTGGCAGCCATCCTCAGATTTTTACCGCACGTTCAAGTGTTGGGAGTCCTCGTGCTATAGCTCTCGAGCTTTTACTGCATTTTTTCAAAGAGTTTAATCTAATTTATTTGGTCAATCGAGCCTCGAGCTCCACCGTTTCTACTTCCGATCAACGGGGACCCGTTTTGGAATTTTCTACGCCCCTCAAGGGCGGAATTATCATCGAGTTCTCACTTCTTGGAGGATTCCAGAAGATCTTTGAGGCCTACCCCACGTGGACATGGCCCAGGACAAAGGAAACACGACACCTGGATCCAAGCTGTTGAGGAACTGCCCTGGATGCGGACTACAGAATGTCTTCAAAGAGGACGAGCATTCCCGATGCCCCTACTGCCTTCACGAAGACAAAACGCACGTGGAGAAGGACTGTGCGTTTTGCAAGAACATGTCGGAACGGACTATGAAGGATCGGCGTATCCGCCTCACCAACTGGCTGGAAGGAAAGAACCCGGCAGGTGAGAAGAAGTCTGAGCGGTCTTCTAAGTCCTTTGAGGGCGCATCGGCAACAGGGGCCCCACAAAATGCAAAGCACAGCGGGCACCGGGAGCGCCAATATTGGTTAGGCTCCTTGTCTGCCAGGCAGGGCACACTTTCACCAACGCCATCAACCACGAGCCAATGCTTTTGTTCGGGGAAGAGAAAATTGGAGACACGGGTAAGCTTCGGGAGAAGTCCCAGTCGATCCCGACAGAGACAGCCAAGGGGGAGCGAGGCGGTGACCCTCCCCCCAAGGTGAAGGGCACAGGCGCACCTAAAGTCGTGAAGGCCCTGATTCACCCGGCTAAGGCCTCTATTGAGGGAGTCGTGGCGGCCCTTGTGAAGCCTGGGGTGGCTACCCCAGTGGAGGCGACCTCGGGGCATAGAGTTTCCCTGCCACCGTGGAGTGAATCCTCTTTTCAGCCCATCGATAAGACCCCCGTGAAAACCCTAGTGGAAAAGGGGGGGGCCCGGTGGCCATCACGGACACTGATACATCCTCTGAAGAGGAGCTGGCTGGAGTCGCAAAGATACTGGACAGAAAGTTCGAGGAGGTCCGGTCCCATGGGAGGGATCCCGATGAGGCGGACGAAGAAAGCGACGGTGGTGCCGACAAGGGGCTCGTGGAGGAGGAGGATTCCACTCCCCTGCCGTCCCGCCTGTCGCAGCCGACACCTGGGCCACAGGACAACTCGGGAGCAATCTTGATGACGATCCAGGCCTTGTGTACGGAGATGAGGACGATGTTGCCCTTACCTCCAACGCACGATCCAGCGGAGCATGGACTATCGGGAAGTCCTCCAATCAAGCAGAGGAGAACTCGCCACCCCCCCCCCCCGCCTTTCCAGCCTTCATGGCTTCGCAGCCTTCATCTCCATCACCTGACCCGAGGGATGACATGGGAACAGAGACGGCCACAACGGGGACGGATGAAGACGGTGGTGACGACGGGATGGGCCTTCCATCACCACCTCCTCGGGCCTCCCCGAAGAACAGAAGAAGGAAGGTTTCCTCTATCAACGGCGTGAGGCCAAAAGGAAAACGGTCCTCTCGGTCCTATTGCTTGACGACATCTGGGAAGAGGGGCTTTCGCACCTGAAGAACCCGTCTACGACTCCTGCCAAGAGAGACCGGTACGAGAAGAAGTACCGAGTCCCGGATTCCGCCCCCATGTGCCTTAGGGCGCATCCGACCCCGGATTCGGTTGTCTCGGCGGCGGCCAAGAAGAAAGCGGCAGGGGCGATGACTTCGACCTCCCCGCCGGACGCCATGGAATGACGGGTCATCTCGTCCGATCACCGATCAAAGCGGCCAACACCCTCACGATTGTGACAGGGAGCTGTGGTTTAAGATCGCTCCTCTGCTGGACTTCCTCCCACACGACAAGAGGGCTGAGGCCCTGGAGATCCTGCAGGAAGGCGCGGTGGCTTCGGACCACGCCATAACGGTGGCCACGGACATTGCTGACACCGGTTTCCGCCAGATGGGCAATAGTGTTTTCCTTCGCCGGTGTGGATGGCTTAAGGCAACAGATTTCCACCAGGACGTGCCTTTCGACGGGAACAACCTGTTTGGCAAGACAGTGGACAAGTCGGTGCAGGCCACCGAGGTAGACACGGAGATGGCCCGGTACTGGGAGTTTTGCAGCAACGACGGCTGCCCTTTCAAATCTCCGGAGGCAAGCAAGGTGCCTCCAAAGGATTCGCCGGTGGCTCCTCCATGTACAGCCAGGCGGCCCGCTCCTCGTCTCAGGAGGCCTACAGAGGACGCAGCAAGTCAGGGGGGATCTCGTCGTCGCCAAGGAGGCTAAGGCGGCAAGGTCACTGCCAAGCAGGACTGAACCGGCTGTAGCGTCGGGCTCCCACCTGAGCACCCCGATGGGAGGCCGGCTGGCGAAGTTCGTCAGCGTGTGGGAGTCCATTTCCACCGACCGACGTGTGCTGGATGCCCTGGCCCGCGGACAAACTCTCGAGTTTATAAAGAAGTGCCCCCGCATTCCACCTGTGGCCAGGAAGGAAAACCACGTCCCTCAACTGCTGCTGGAAGTAAGGGCGATGCTGAAGAAAGGAGCCATCGAGCTCGTCCCAAAGAGGCTCCGGAGTATACTCGCGCTACTTCATCGTAAGAAAGAAGACCGGCGGTTGGCGTTTAAACAAGTACACCAAGTCCCAGAAGTTCGGGATGGTCACCCTCCAGTGCGTGCTAGGGCAGCTGGAGGAAGGTGACTTCCTATCGTCGCTGGACTTGGAGGATGCCTACTTTCACATCCCCATTCTAAAAGGACATCGAAAGTTTCTCAGATTCTTAGTCCAAGGGCGGCACTACCAGTTCAAGGCCCTTTCTTTCGGTTTGACGTCAGCGCTCAGGGTGTTCACCAAGTGCCTAGCACCAGTGGCGCGTGGCTGCGCCTGCAGGGGATCCACGTCTACCCCTATCTGGACGACTGGCTCATCCGAGCAAGGACAAGAGAACTTGCCGTCGAGCACACAGCGAAGACTGTCCAACTGCTCACGGATCTGAGATTCTCCATTAATTTTGTGAAATCCCACCTGGTTCCATCGCAAGTCGCTCTGTTCCTGGGAGCCATACTCGACATAGTGGCGCGAGTGGCCTCCCCGTCGGAGGAAAGGACGAAGGCCATCCTGGGCAAGGTGCAGCGGCTGTCGACCATGGATGTGGCCAAGGTGAGGTCCATAAAGTCCCTTCTCAGCATGATGTCCTCGTGCATCTACCTCGTGCGCCTGTGCAGGCTACGGATGCGTCCACTGCAGGAGTTCCTCAATGCCTGTTGGATGCAAGCGGCGGGCAGCTTCGAAGACAGGATCTCGCTCAACGAGACCTTCCGCCAAGCGATCCGGTTGTGGGGCACCCGCGCGCATTTGGCGGCAGGTATGGCCTTCCAGACCCCGGCACATCAAGAGACGGTGATGACGGAAGCCTCCCTGGAGGGATGGGGAGCGCACACCGGAGATCTCCACGCAATGGGCCTTTGGCTCCCGGAGGAGAGGTCACTCCATATCAACGTACTGGAGCTCGGGGCCGTGTTCTGGGCGCTCAGGTCGTTCCTTCCATCCCTCAAGGGCAAGGTGGTGAGGATCTTCACCGACAACACCACCACGATGTTCTACATCCAGAAGCAGAGAGGTACCAGATCCCCAGCCCTATCCAAGGAAGCGCAGGATCTGTGGCACTGGGCCGTCGCCCAGGGGATGTTTCTGGTACCCTTCCACCTGACAGGAATAAAGAACACCATCGCCGACTCACTCAGCAGGGAGCTGCGCTCGTGCCATGAGTGGGAACTGCGACAGGATCAAGTGGATCTGCTATTCCAACGATGGGGCAATCCCCAGATCGACCTATTCGTGACGGTGAAGAACACCAAATGTCGGAGGTTCACTAGCAGGTTTCCCCAGCTGGGGAGCATGGACGATGCCTTCTTATTCCCCTAGGACGGCCTGTTCCTGTATGCATTCCCACCGTTGCCATTGCTGCTGCGACTCATCGATCAACTCGGACGCTCCCAGTGCAGGATGATCCTCGTTGCACCGGCATGGCCGAGACAGATCTGGTTCCCGGACCTTATGGACATGTCAGAAACCCCCCCCCCTTGTCAAACTGCCGACAGACGCAGATATCCTCGCCAGAGAAGGAGGCGCCATCCTCCACCACGACCCGGGGTCGCTGAACTTGCAGGCCTGGCTCCTGCAGCACTAGAGTTTGGAAGGTACGATATCCTGGCGGACTGCAAGGAGGTGCTTGCAAAGGCAAGGGCGTCCTCAACTCTCAAGTGCTATGGACGTAAGTGGAAGAGGTTCTCTGTCTGGTGCCGCGCACAGAAGATTAACTTCCTGCGGATTACGGCCCCCCCCAGGTGCCGTACCTACCGTCGCTGGCCAATGCGGGGCTAGCGCACGCCTCCATCAAGATACACCAAGCGGCGTTCTCTTGCTACACCCGAACTCCGGGACGATCATATGTCGTCCCATCGCCTGGTGAAGGAGTTTATGAAAGGACTGTTCCGATCATTCCCGCCAGTGAAGGCTCCAGCCCCGGCGTGGGAACTCAACGTGGTGCTGAGCGGGCTCATGGGGCCGCCATTCGAGCCTCTGCATTCGGCACCGTTGAAGTTCCTGTTGTGGAAGACTGCGTTTCTTGTGGGCATCACCTCCGCATGACGATTGGGAGAGATCCAGGCCCTCTCCTGTAAACCTCCATTCATGACTTTCCACAAGAGGAGGGTGGTGCTGAGGATGCACCCCTCCTTCATGCCCAAGGTGCCGTCGGACTTCCATCTCAACAAGCCCTTTGTGTTACCTGTTTTCTTCCCGTCGCCTTTGTCGCCGGCTGAGAGGACTTAGAACTTCAGCGCTCTAGCCACATCCAAGGGAGTATAAAGTGGACCGCACGAAGAGCCTTCGGAAGACATCACAACTGTTTGTGAACTTTGGACTTGTGAACCAAGGGAAGGCCCTCTCGAAGGCTTCCATTTCCAGATGGCTCTCCGGCTGCATCATGCAGTGTCATCGGTTGGCAAACCCACAGTTGCCCGGCCGTCCGAGAGCCCATTCAACCAGAGCGATCGCTGCTACCACGGCGTTCCTATCTGGTGTGCTCCTGCTGGACATCTGCAGGGCTGCTATGTGGGGGTCGACGCACACCTTCACGAGGTTCTACTGCGTCGACCGGGATTCCAGGGAGGAGTCCAGAGTCGGCCAAGCAGTGCTGCGCAACCTGTTCGCCTGAAGGTGGGCCTGGTGAGGAGGTAAGAGATGCTTAATGTTGAGTTGATCAAATGCTTGATGATGAGCCTTGCCACCTCCCATGGTTGTGCATGTGTGTACTGCTA
The DNA here is from genome assembly GCF_040938575.1 of Ambystoma mexicanum. Lineage (NCBI taxonomy): Eukaryota > Metazoa > Chordata > Amphibia > Caudata > Ambystomatidae > Ambystoma > Ambystoma mexicanum. The sequence continues at coordinate 1,202,864,187 of NC_090921.1, read as the reverse complement.
TATATTCTTGTATTCATGAGCATGTGAATCCATGCCAGACCCCATGCTGGAGAAGGAACAAGTTACTTACCTGTAACTGTTGTTCTCCAGCATGGGTCTGGCATGGATTCACATGTGAACCCTCCCTCCTACCCCTCTGCGGCTCTTCACTTGGTCCTACTGCCACTTTACGTGCCACCAAATCTGAGGATGGCTGCCAGAGGAGGGGCTTAAGGAGAGGGCAGTCATTGGCTGGGGGCAGAATGACCCAGAGGCCAGTGATTGGTTACAGTTCAGAAACGAAACTGATTTCTTCTTTACCGAGGATTCCCAGTCTGACGGGTAATATTCATGAGCATGTGCATCCATGCCAGACCCATGCTGGAGAACAACAGTTACAGGTAAGTAACTTGTTCCTTCAATAACTTTTCACTATTGATCACAAATGAAATTGTGCACCTTTTTTAACTTATATTTGTGGTAACTCGCCATTGGGGTGAACACACAAACAATGATGTCCTTCTAATGTACTGCTGCTGTTCCTTTTTCCAATGGCACACTAGAATAGAAAAGCTCTAGCCATTTTGGTTTATAGTCGCTCAACATGCAGACACGTGTTGATGTCATCACTACGGCTTCATATTTTGCAAATACATAATTTATTGTGGCCCAAACCCCAAGACTAGTATTTTCGTGTCAATGACGGGAGTCTTTGTAGTGACAGCCAGAGGGAGGAGGAGAGGTTACTTGGGCCTGCTTTTTCTTATCTTGCCGATCCTGATTTGCCCCCCTGATCCCCTGAGATTCCTCTTACCACCTCTTGGTCCTCCGTAGGGCCTACCTGGCCCTCCGGAACCTGCCTGTTCTTGGTTACACTATGATCTTCCTCACTCTTGGCTTTGCCACAACTATCTTCTTCCAAGATTATCTCCTCCCTGTCTTTCCCAACGTTTGATCCTTCCACTTTCCCATGAACCTATCCACCTCCTGATATTATGTGGTTCCAAACAGTGGGATGATAATATCAACTGTTATTTCATCGCTTAAATACCTGCAGGTTTGTAGTGCTATATAAAACTAGACATCATCATTATTATATTCCTAAGGCCTTCTAGTTCCTCTGCCTCTCTTAGTAGCTCTTCAATTAAGTTGATGTCCTGTGTCAAATTCCCTTGCCTTCCTTTGGCCCCTTCTATCACCTTTGGCCATTTCTTCTTAGCACCAGTCTTCCTCTAAGTTATTCCCTTTACTTTGGGTTGTACTACTCTCTTCCCTGTCACTACTGTGTGGAAGACCCAACCACATCCTGCAGTAATAAGCTCAACCTCCAACTTATCACTGACCCCACACCCGTTTAGAAGTAGCTCTGTCTTCTCACACACAGTTCTTCACACAGTGGCAACTATGTTTGTCCCGATATCGCAACCCCTACTGAAATTACCTCTGTCTTTTGACAGATACCCACTTGCGTTGCCTTTGTCACTCCCACTGCCTATCTAACACCTTGGGCTCTTTTCCACTGCACTCTACTCTTGGTTTGTCCCCCTCCTTTTGTTCTCTGGTATTAGTACCACCTTCTTCTCCTCTCAGGGCTTGCTCTTTCCACTGATAATACTAACTTATTTGTCTACATTCCAGGTTATACTTCCTCCTTCCTTCATTCTGATGTTATTGCCGCCTTTCGCTCCACTCGAGGGTTTTCCTCCTCCCATCTCTCTCCTTCTTCAGCTCTGACCAGCTCATCCTCCTCGTATGATGCCCACGCTCCAGTCGGCTCTTCTCCTTCCGCGTCCTGGTCTTCTCTCCCTGTATAGTAACCAGCTTTCTCAGAATGTGAGCTTCCTGCCCCTGTAACCAACATTGTCAGACTCGACCAGTTGGATTTCATAGGGCTTTCACTCCTCCCCGTGTCTCTAGGTCTTGGTCCTCATCCCCAGCGATACCGCAGCTACCTACTGAGGGCACGATGGCGGCATTGACTGGGTCGGCGCCGTGTCCGTCCAACTCGGATGTCCACGCTTTACCATCGTACCAGCCCACAGCGCCGTCGGCACCTGTGTCGACGTCAAAGCCTTTGGCGCTCACGACGTTGAGGTTGTCGATGCGCTCTGCGTCAAAGACTTTGGCGCTATCAGCGCCTTCGTGGATTTTTTCTCGAAAGTTGCCTTTGGAGTACCCAGATATCGTGGATCCTCCGAGGAAGGCTACTGGGAAGTCTGTGCGGCCAGTTTTGGCCTCCAGGCCCTCTTCTGTCTCCAGGCTTGGGTTTCAGCCCCCTCTGGATGACATTTATGAAGAGGAGGAAAGGTCTGGGTTTGAGGACCCGGATGAGCTTGATGAAGCTCTACTTTTTTCTGATGAGTCAGTTGAAGGAGTTGCGGCAGACCCTCCATGATGCCAGTGGGTTGGACACTTCTCAGGAAGTGGAATTCGGTAGGCCTGAGCCTGGGGCTCATGCTAAGTCTTCATACAGGAGGCTCATGGCGAGGGTCTCGGAGTATCTGAGCTGGTCCAGTCCTACTGAAGACGTTGTGCAGGATGATCTAATGGACATTTTAGATTAAGGTCCGTCCTCTGACCCTGTTTTGCCATTTCATCTTACCTTGCAGAAAAGGGTGGCAGCTGCTTGGCAGTCCTCCGAATCTCTTCCGGCTGTTAATAAAGTCTTTGACCAAGAAATACTGGCCTTCCGTTAGCGACCGCAGCTATTTATCTACTCACCCCACTCCCGAGAGTTTGGTGGTTCAGGCAGCTACGGTCACCCCTCTGGATAGGGATGACAAGCGCTTCGACGGTTGGGCCCGGAAAGGTATTTTCTGCTGGCAGCATGGCCTTGAAATCGGCCAACTCCACGTGTGCCTTGGCAAGGTTTTTACACACACTGTGGAATTGTTTATTTGGCGGCTGAGCATATTCCCGAGGGGGAAGAAAGGGATGGGTTCCTTGCTCTCGTGCAGGGCGGCAAGGATGCCATGTGCAAATCCCTTCAGTCGGGTTTGGATACGGCCGACGGTGTTAGTCGATCCATGGTTGTGAGCACCGTTATACGCAGATTTGCGTGGTTGCGGAAGTCTGGGTTTGCTCCGGATGTGCAGGCCCGTCTTCTGAATATGCCCTTCGATGGCGCACGTTTATTTGGCAGCAAGGCTGACGAGACCCTTGAGAGGTTGCAGACCCCAAAAGCTGTGGCAAAGTCTTTAAGCGCCGCAGTGCGTCAACCTCTCCCTTTTCGTCCTAAGGGACAGCAGTGGAGGGGAGGTTCTTTTCATTACTACTACTCCTTTGGTAGAACGAGAGGGGCCGCCAGTCAAAGGGGCCAGCGAAAAAGTACCTGTGGTGGTTGGGGAGATCGTGATGCCAAAGCCACTCGGGCAGCTGCCTCTTTGCCTTTAGGCACTGCCGGAGCCGCTTCCAAAAAGTCATGAGGCCATGTCCCATGGTTCGCCGGTTGGGGGCAGACTGTCTCAGCATCTCGAAGAGTGGCGAGCCATTACTTCAGATGCGTGGGTTCTGGATACTATAGCCCACGGCTACTGCCTTCTCTTCCTTCAGCGGCCTCACGACAATCCACTGGGGAAACTCTCTTTGAAGCTTCCGGATCCGTTCCCTGCGCAGGAGATCTTGTCCCTGCTGGAGAAAGGCGCTATAGAACTGGTGCTGTAGCGGAGAGGAACATGGGATGGTATTTCCCTTATTTTTTTATCCCAAAGAAAGACGGGGGATCGAGACCTATCATGGACTTGCGTTGGTTGGATGGTCACTCTTTCTCAAGTCCTCCAGGCACTTCAACTTCAGGATTGGTTGGTGTCTCTGGACCTCAAGGATGCTTACTTTCATGTGCCGATCCATCCAGCGTACAGAAAGTACCTGAGGTTTGCGGCTAGCGACTCGCACTTTGTTTCGGGTCCTGCTGTTCGGATTGACCTCCGCTCGAGGGTCTTCACCAAGCTAATGGTGGTGGTAGCGTACCTCAGGCGAGGGGGGGATTCACGTCTACCCCTACCTGGACGACTGGCTGATCCAGGCGCGCTCTCCCGAGCAAGTGTTGGATCACCTCGGTCTAACCTGCCGCACCCTCCACAGGCTGGGCTTCACCATGAATTTCAAGAAGTCGCATCTGACACCTTCCCAACAGCTCCAGTACATCGCGGCTATGTTAGAAATGTCTGGGGATGTGTTCACCTCCCAAGGTAAGGGCTCATCACACTGTGCAGATGGTGGACAAGTTTCAACATGCCCAGAGTCTCCCAGCTTTCAAATTCTTAAGGTTGCTCGGTGTCATGGCATCCTGCATTTTTCTGGTGCCAGAGGCCAGACTGCGGCTGAGATCCCTGCAGTGGGTCCTCAAGATGCAGTGGTCATAGTTCTACGGCAAGATGTCGGATCCCGTTCAGATTCCACTCTGTCTCCTAGGATCTTCTGTGGTGGGTCAATGAAGGGAACCTGATGTTGGGGGGGGACCGTTTTCGCAACCGTGGCCGGAGGTGACTGTAGTGACGGATGCTTCCCTCACAGGATGGAGTGCTCATGCCAACGAGTTGACAGCCAGCGGTCGTTTGTATCCGTTGGAGTCCAAACGCCACATCAATCTGTTAGAGCTGAGGGCCATCAGGCTAGCTCTGAAGGCTTTTCTGCCTTTTGTTTGGGGGAAGAGTGTTCAGATCATGACGGACAACACAGTGGCCAAGCATTACCTCAACAAAAAAGGGGGGGTATGTTCACTCCCATTGTGCAGAGAGGCAATGCAGCTCTGGTTCTGCGCCATCCAGCAGGAAATTTCAGTCTCAGCAGTTCATCTGGTCGGAGATGAAAATGTGGCAGCGGACGCTCTGAGCAGGCAGAGCACTGGCTCTCACACGTGCAAGTTGGCTCAGGAAGTCCTTCAGGAGATATTCGCCCTTTGGGGAACCCCGCATGTGGATCTTTTTGCCACCAGTGTCAAGCGGAAGTGCGAGAGATTCTGCTCAATGGAATTTCCTCCAAGAGGAGCCTTAGGAGACGCGTTTGTGGTTGATTGGTCATTCCCACTGTTGTATGCGTTTCCTCCAGGCCCCGTCATTCCTCAAGTGTTGCTGAGGTTCGAGTCCCACATGATCCTCATTGCTCCAGATTGGGCCAGGAGAGCGTGGTACCCGGACCTTCTAGAAATGTCCATCTGTCCTCCACGCTGTCTTCCCTACTGAGAGGATCTGCTCTAGACCGAGGGGGGGAGGAGGATCAGGTTCTCCATCCAGAGGTCAAGAGACTCAACCTTCACGCTTGGTATCTGAAAGGTTGAGGTATAAGGATTGGGACCTTCCGGATGACGTGATGGAGGTGTTGCTTTCAGCCAGGCGGCCTGCAACAAAATCTCTCTACCATTGCCGCAAGTTCTGCGACTGGTGCAGAGATCACAATGTTGATCCTTTTCAGTGCTCCATTCCTATGGTTTTGTCTTTCTTACTTTCTTTGGCCCACAGGGGCCTTCAAGTGGGTTCCAAGGTTACCTGTCGGCGCTGTCTATCTTTAAGCGCCCGTCCGAAGAATGTTCTTACTGTAAGATTCCTTTGATTTCTCCGTTTCTTAAAGGACTGACTAATGTGTTCCCGCCATCCCCTTTCCAGGTGCCGGGTTGGGATTTGAATTTGGTTTTGAAATTTTTCATGGGTGATCCATTTGAACCTTTGCATTCTTGTCCTTTGAGATGACAGTACTTCAAGACTGTGTTCTTGGTTGCGGTTACTTCCGCTCGCAGAGTCTGTGAATTGCAGGCATCTTCATCAAAGCCACCATTTACTGTGTTTCACAAGGACAGGGTTGTACTGCGAGTATGTCCCTCTTTTCTACCTAAGGTAGTATCTGAATATCATTTGAGTCAAAAGGTGGTTCTTCCATCGTTCTACCCTCCTCCTCGTCCTGGTAAGGAAGAGGAGCGACTCCATCAGTTGGATCGTAGGAGAGCTCTGAGCTTTTACATTTCTAGGATGTCCAGGGTCAGAGTGGACGTTCAACTCTTTGTAGGATATGCTGGACACCGTTTTGCCAGGCTGTTACCAAGCAGACCTTGTACAGGTGGATTATCCTCACCATTACGGAGTGTTACCGATTGGCGGGTAAGGACCCTCCTGAAGGGTTGCAAGCTCATTCCACTAGGGGTGTGGCTACTTCCACAACCCTCCAGCGGTGGGTTCCTTTTAGGAACATTTGTGATGCAGCCACACGAGCTTCAATCCACACCTTTGTTAAACATTACTCCATGGATACAATCCATGGTCAGGATATGGCTTTTTGGAAGGCGGGTCTTTATTCCGCACTCTAATTGGGCACTCTAAATTCTTTTCCCTCCTCCATTTACTGTTACTGCTTTGGGAGTCTGTCAAAGATGTGGAATACGTTGGAGGACACAATCCATTCAAAAGAATAAGTTACTTACCAACTGATAACGTTCTTTCGACTGGATGTTCCTCCAACGTATTCCACATCGCCCTCCCAGCCTGCCCCTCCGGAGAATTTCCTGTGCGATTGCATCTTCCTTTTCCGCAAGGCGAAGTGCAGTCAAGCAGGCATGAGACTGGTGCCTGAGGGAAAAAACTTAACTGAGGCTACGGGCGCCGTGCGTCCTATTTATAACATCCAGTGACGTCATCCTTGATGGAGGCCTTCAAGGGACATCGACCCGACGCCATCGACGCAGGACACCTTCTGCCGAAAAAGTTTCCGAAGTGCACAGCTGTGGACATTACATGTCAAAGATGTGGAATACGTTGGAGGAACATCCAGTTGAAAGAACGTTACCAGTTGGTAAGTAACTTGTTCTTCTGGTGGTCCAGGGGCAAGGCATTTTTATTGACTATTTGTTGTTTCAATTGAAAAAATTGGATGTCTGGATTTTAGATGTGCCACAAATTCCTTTGCCTATGTAGTATGTATTATTCTCCAGCATTGGATCTTTCATGGATTCACATGCTTAGAATATTCCCCGTCGTCAGACTGGGACCCCTCGGTACACATATATATAGCCTTTTCCTATAGGAAAACTTCCGACACTTTTGTGTCCTATCCTCGTCCTTTTAGGACCCGCCTACGCATGCTCCGCAGGCCGTCCCAGTATAAGAGGCCCGCCCCCGCGGTTCCCCTTCAGATTTCAACCGTCTCCAAAGTAGTGGGATCTCCTCGTGTTGTCTTACTATTTTGTACTAGGTTGCCTTATTGGATTTCGAGTACGATATGTCCTCTGTATCAGGAAAAGCACTGTTCCGTCCATGCGCGACGTGCGGCTTGAAAAAGGTTTACGAGGGGGACGGACATATGGATTGTATATATTGCCTCCACCCTCACCATTCGGCAGATGCCTGCGACATATGCAAGGGTTTTTCTCAAAAAACCCTCAAAGACCGGAACCGACGCCTTGTGGCATGGCTGAATGAGGGTGCGGGGGCATACCCCCCCTCGGAGGTAGGCTCCACACAGTCGGCGAAAACATCACGCCGCACGGCCTCGTCGGAACCAGCGGCGAAGAAATCTAGACCGTCGGAAAAAGAGTCGTCTGGAACTCACTCCACTACAGACTCCTCGTCAAAGAAATCATCCTCATCAAAAAAGCATGAGAAGGAAAGGAAATCCTCCTCTGGCGATCATCACAGATCGACCATGAGTCGAGAGTCGAGTAAAAGCGGGCACAGTGTGGAGAAGGCGGGACCGCCAAAACCACCTGCGAAGCCTGCGTCGTCGACGGCGATCCAGTCACCGGCCGCCTTCCCGCCACTAGCGCAAGGGGCATCCTCCGTCCCGTCGATGAGAGCCTCGTTGACGGGGGTCGTACAGGAGGCCTGGAGGCCTGAAGTCTTCGACCCTACCCCCCCAGAGGCTTTGCTACAAGAGCAAGCTATGTTGCTGTCCTCGGAGGACGAGAGCGAGAGAGTGGCTGGCCCAGCAGACCTAGGGCTACGAGCGGCTGCTAAGTCGTCGATGAGGGCATCCGTTACACCGGTATCTGCCCCTCTCCTCAATCCTCAATCGGTTTTGTCGTTGGATATTCTGTCCTCGCTTCAGTCCTTGCTATGGTCGTTGGACCAGCGACTTCCCCAGGCCAGCCTGCCACAGTCACCCGTCGACGAGCCGGGCCCGTCCCGTCAACCGCCGCACCCACGCACGCCAATCTCAACACTGGCGCAGGAGGAAGGTGAGCTGCCAGATTCGGAGTCGGACAGGGGAGCCATGTCAGAGGTCTCTTTATCCCCCTCCAGGGATCCTACCTGGGAGTCAGAAGCGGAGTTAGAAAACCCCAGAAGCCCAGCTCACCCGTCCCCTCCGGACGACATTGCGTCATTCCATTCGATGATGGAGAAGGCATGCAAAGAATTTGGTCTGTCCCAGGAAGAACAGAAAAAGGACTGTTTTTTGTTCGACCACATGGGCAAGAGAAGGAGGTCGGTGTTCTCGATACCGATACTTGACCATGTATGGAAAGAGGGGTTGCAGACAATGAGACACCCATTCTCAGAACCAGCAGTGAAAGGACGCCTAGAAAAAAAGTTTAAGGCTCCAGAGTCTACACCCAAGTGTCTATCCTCTCAACCAACACCAGACTCGGTGGTGTCGGCGGCGGCAGCGAGGAAGGCAAAGGCACAGCACAAGTGCACGACTCCACCCGAGAATGAAGCGAGACGCCAAGATGCCTTTGGCAAGAAAGTGCTCTCCGTGGGAGCGACCACAGTAAAGGCAGCAAACTCTCTGGCAATTGTAGCCAGATACGATAGGGAGATGTGGCACAGGCTGGCTCCGCTGCTTGACCATCTTCCGGAACAACAGAGGAAGGCGGCGATGCTACTGGTCCGAGAGGGCGAGGAAGCCTCAAATCACGCAATAAACATCGCGGTGGATCTTGCTGAGTCTGGCTTCAAGCAAGTCAATAATGGGGTCGTATTACGTCGACAGTCATGGCTGAAGTGTACCTACTTCAGACCAGAAGTACAATACAAGGTCTTAGATATGCCCTTTGAGGGAGACCTTTTCGGTGAGAGGGTGGACGAGGCCCTAAAAGGGATGAAAGAAGATTCGGACACGGCACGGTCTTTGGGTGCCCTCCAGAGTGGCAGAAGCTACAAGTCTTTTCGCCCCTTTAGAGGGGCTTCAGGTAATTCAAGATTCTCTTCTGGAGACAGATCCTTTGCCAGATCGGCTTACCCCTCCCAGGGATACCGACGTGCCTCACAATCGGCTAACCGTCGACGAAACTTCCAGTCTTCCAGAAAACGACCATCATACCCATCGTCGGCGAGAGACAAACAAACTAAAGATCAGCAGTGACGTTCCACAACCCGTTCTGGGGGAAGAAGTTTCAGCGTATGTCGACGAATGGGAAAGGATAATGACGGACCAATGGGTGTTAGACACTATAAGACAAGGACACTCTCTTCAATTCAAACACAGCCCCCCGCAAATTCCACCTGCGTTCACCGCTCAGTCCCATATGAAGGCACTGCAACAAGAGGTTACACTCATGTTAGCGAAGGGAGTGATAGAATTAGTTTCAACATCACAGAGAGGCCAAGGAGTCTACTCAAGATACTTCGTCGTAAAAAAGCCGAACGGCAAATGGCGTCCCATTCTGGACTTACGCGAGCTCAACAAGTCCTTAAAGAGCCTGAAATTCAAGATGCTCACTCTGCAGGAAGTGATCCGCGCAGTTCAAAAGGGAGATTTCCTGGCGTCCCTGGATTTGCAGGACCCGTATTTCCATATTCCAATGTGTCGGAAACACAGGAAATTCCTACGTTTTGTAATAGGGCAAACCCACTACCAATTCACGGTTCTTCCTTTCGGGCTCAAAACCTCCCCCAGAACGTTCACAAAATGCCTGGCTCCAGTGGCGGCCTGGCTAAGGAAGCAAAGCCACCATGTATACCCATACCTCGACGACTGGCTGGTAAGGGGATCCTCCCCAGCGTCGACCAACACAAGTCTGCAAGCCACCATGCAGCTTCTACAACGGCTAGGATTCGCCATAAACTTCGAGAAATCCTCTCTGCGGCCATCGAGAACGCTGGTATTCTTGGGGGCACAGTTCGAGACTCAGCTAGGGCTGGTGAAACCTTCTCTCGACAGGACCTCGAGACTCATTCAACAGGCGGCCTGGCAACGGCGAAACACCAGGATCTCAGTGAGAAAGTATGTTTCGGTCCTAGGGGCCATGGCATCCTGCATCCATCTGGTGAGAAACTGTCGACTTTTCATGAGGCCAGTCCAAGAATTCCTCGCAGACCGATGGACACAGGCTCAGGGATCGTGGTCGGACAGGATAACCGTCGACGACGACAAGCTACTTCGGACCCTTCAGTTGTGGCAGAGCTCCCACAATCTGAACAAAGGTGTGCCCCTACAGGAGCCGGAGTTCCAGAGCACCATAGTTACGGATGTGTCCCTAACCGGATGGGGAGCGCACATGGGTGCTCTCCAAACGCAAGGTCGCTGGTCTCCAACGGAGTCACTCCTACACATAAACGTACTGGAACTCAGAGCGGTACGATGGGCCTTGAAGGCGTTCCTACCACACATCAAGAGGTCCCGGGTGCGGATACTGACCGACAATACAACAGCCATGTTTTATCTGAGGAAACAAGGAGGGACACGATCAATGACTCTCTCCATAGAAGCCCAGAAAACATGGCATTGGGCATCGAAGCACGATATCTCCCTCGTGGCTCATCACCTTCCAGGAGTGAGGAACTGCCAAGCCGACTCCCTCAGCAGAAACATGGCCCAGATACACGAGTGGGAAATGGACACGGGTCACTTGAAGAAAGTGTTCGAGAAATGGGGCCACCCCCCTCTGAACGCCTTCGCGACCAAAGAAAACAAGAAATGCGAGAAATTTGCAAGCGGGTGGCCCCAAGAGGGTTCGGTGGGGGAGGCGTTCTCCTTCCCATGGACGGACATGTTCCTCTATGCTTTTCCCCCGTTTCCCCTCATACGGAAAACAATACAGTGGATATGCAGATACAATTGCCGGGTGATTCTAGTGACACCATACTGGCCGAGGCAACCGTGGTTCTCAGACCTCCTCCATCTTTCGCTGGAACATCCCATAGCGTTTCCGAAAGTCCCGTACCTTCTATCCCGGGACAGAGGCACGGTGTGGCATCACGACCCAGACAGTCTCAACCTTACGTCCTGGCTCCTGACTTCTCGGAATTCGGGGCTTTAGAGAGGAGTGCCAAGAAATTCTGCAGGCGGCTAGAGCCCCTTCCACTAACAAATCCTACTCCTATAAGTGGCAGAGATTCTGTGAATGGTGTAGAAAACAGCGGGACCTACAACCATTGTTGGTGACACCGGAACAAGTTCTACCTTACCTGCTCCTCTTAGCAAAAAAGGGATTGTCCCCCTCATCGATAAAGGTACACCTGGCAGCCATCTCGAGGTTCACAAGGAAGAGGCAGTCGTCTCCTCTATTCAGTGACAGACTGGTAAAACACTTCATGCGGGGTTTATTTCGAGCCTTTCCGCCAGTGAAACGTTTTCCCCTGGCGTGGAGCCTCAACACAGTGTTGGCAGGTTTGATGAAACCGCCTTTCGAGCCTATGGCCACGTCCGACATGAAATTCATTTTGTGGAAGTTGGCATTCCTGATAGCTATCACATCAGCCAGACGTATCTCGGAACTACAAGCGCTGGTCGTGGACCCGCCCTACCTAAGATTCTTTAAGGACAAGGTAGTCCTGGCGACTAACCCTACGTTCGTCCCTAAGGTTCCGACAGTATATCACAAACACTCATCCGTGGTTCTGCCTACTTTCTTCGCCACTCCATCGTCGGCAGCAGAAAAAACTCTTCATACCCTGGACGTTAAGAGGGCTCTGAAATTCTACCTACATCGCACACAAGACATCAGGGCTACTCGGCAACTGTTCGTCGCATATGGTCCGTCGACGAGAGGTAAAGCAATCTCTAAACAGGGATTGGCCAGATGGGTCTCGTCGACGATTGTTTTTTGTCACTCTATGGCCGGAAGGCCACTGCAAAGACATCCTAGAGCCCATTCTACAAGGTCGATGTCATCCTCAACAGCGTTATGGGCCGGAATTCCGCTGACGGATATATGCCAAGCTGCGGCATGGTCAGTGCCCCACACGTTTACCCGCCACTACTGCCTTGCCAGGCAGCATGCGGATGAGGTGCAGATGGGAAGAGCTGTCCTGCGCCATCTGTTTCAGTAAGGTAAGCTCCACGTTGTGGAGAGTCTGTTTTCTACCTTTGATGACAGTATACTTTCGGTGGGAAAGGTTATATGAGTAAACTTATTACTGCTGCGCATATGTGTTGAGTAGTAGGGTGAGGGTGCGTTACATTGCATTCTCACCACCGTCTCAAGTGTTACTGCTATACAATCTATTCTAAGCATGTGAATCCATGAAAGATCCAATGCTGGAGAAGGGAATAGTTTCTTACCTGTAACTCCATTTCTCCAGCATTGGTATCTTTCATGGATTCACATGCGCCCGCCAAGCCTCCCCGGGACTGCAATGTATGTGATGGATAAGTTTAACCCTTCCTACTTTGGAGGGGCCGAAATCTGAAGGGGAACCACGGGGGCGGGCCTCTTATACTGGGACGGCCTGCGGAGCATGCGTAGGCGGGTCCTAAAAGGACGAGGATAGGACACAAAAGTGTCGGAAGTTTTCCTATAGGAAAAGGCTATATATATGTGTACCGAGGGGTCCCAGTCTGACGACGGGGAATATTCTAAGCATGTGAATCCATGAAAGATACCAATGCTGGAGAAATGGAGTTACAGGTAAGAAACTATTCCCTTATTTTCATGCAGGAATCTTATTCCTACACTATTAGGTGGGCCCCTGGTTTGTATGAAGCTAGTATACTCCCACTTTGGACATCAAATGTGAGGGGTCAGTAATGCAGGGCAGAGAACTGCTTGTGTTTTTCTCAGAATGTAACAGTTCATTAAAAGAAAAAGATGAAAATACATCCTTGCTAAACCTACTCTATTATGGAGTTCTCCACCTAGACTAAAAGCTAAGGGGATCACTCCTAATATAAACCAAACTGGCCCTCACACTAAACAACAAAACCTTCAAAATAAATCATAAACAATATAAATGAGTGAACAACAAGCAACCAGTAATTCGGATGAACCCTATCTGTTCTGGGTGGATCCCTTCCCCAGGATTGTGCAAAGTCAATTTCTACAAATCATTCAAAAGGAAAAGTTTAAGTATTTAACCAGTTTTTGGAAGTTCCAAATGAAACAAAAGTGTACCAAAAAAACCCACTGGTAACAGTTCTTCAGTCTTTAGTTGAAAAGATCCATTTCCAATTCCAGCCAAGGAAATGGCAGCAGTGGTAATCCTGGATGTCTTCCCTCCAAGATTGTTTTGCCAGCGGTCAAAGAATAGATTAGCAACTTCTTCTTCTACAATTCAACAAGTGTTCATAGCCACTGCAGTACATTTGGTATAATTGTCAGGATGCTTCTTCTTGGGTTTTTGCTTTCCTCTTGACAACCCCTTGCCTCCTTCTACTACTGTTAACCTGGAAATAGACTTCTTGGTTCCACAGTATGCCACTACTTCAAACAACTTCAATGTGACATCCAATGGCAGTATTATACACAACCACAGTTCTGGTATTTCTGCTTCACCCTTAAATGTTAGAAAGGTAAGGCATTTTAAAGCCAAGGCACTTCGACCTCTACAGGTAGGCAAGGCACTCTTCTTCCCAATACTCCAAGAAAAGGGCAGCCTATTTGCCTCTTCTGTCTACCTTACTGCCACAAGGATATCCCGCCTCTGCTTCCAGACTGACTTTCTCTCACCTTCAACAGTCTCAACATTACAGGTTATGTGTTCAATCTTCTTACAAGCACTCAGCTCCCTTCCCCAGTTTTGTTCACACATTCTTGATTCCAGTTGCTACCTTGAAGCTGTATTGCCACATTTCCAACTTCAGGTTACAATGTCACACTTGTAACAGAGGACACTGGACCTTTAACAACTTCGCCTGTTAGGTGGATTGATTTTAAAAAAAATTTAAAAAAAGGGTTTCTTCACTCTTCAAAGGGTTCACCTCTTGGCTTGGGTAATGCTTGGTGTTCTTAGTAATACAGCAACTTTTGCATGTAAAGAATGTATTTATTTTATTCATTTATAAAGCGCACAGCTGCCCGTGAGCATTGAGGTACTGTTAGAGTTCAAGTACATGATTCTGCTCAGTTACAGTGTACAAGGGCATGGTTTTGCAAGGTTACAATGGTACATACAGAAATAGTGCAGACTGGACACTTGATATTTGCGTGTTAATAGCCTAAACAAACCACTATGTTTTTAGGACTTTCCTAAAGGCAGGGTGGGAGGGTTCTGCTCTGAGTGCAAGCAGCAGGGAGTTCCGTTGTCTGGCGGCAATGAAGCAGAAGCTGGCAACACCTACTTTGACGCGTTTGACTTTGGGAAGAAATCCTTCTGGGAATACTTTATATATATTTTTCAGTATATCACCTTTGTGGCACTGGCACTCCCCAAAGTCCTGAGGCTCTTAGGTAAGATTATTAGTTTTCTATCCAATTATTCTTATGCTTTTGTTGGCTTCCCCAGTCTTGATATGAAGCACACGTGTACTTTCCACTCTCTGGTTCACAGGACGTGTGTCTATACAATATTTGGATACTGTCAATGACTTCCCCCAGCCTTATTGCTTGCACTCTGCTTTACTTGGGCTGCATGCCGTTCAACTCTTTCAGGCTTTCACGCTCACAGCGACTTCTCCAGCCTTGATAGGCACTATGCACATCCTTCTCACTCCATTTCACCTGGATCTGGTGCTTGTCCCGGTTTTCCACCTCCTCCTGCCGGGAATGACTCTGGCAGTTTTAGATGCCACAAGTTACAGCCCTCACTCTCTTCCTCACTATGGTAGCATTCACTTCCCTCTTCGTGCTCTTCTTCTGAGCATTAACAAACGCTGTGTTTATCTCAGGGACTCAGCTCCTTGCTTTCCCCTGGGTGTCGGCGTATGTTGCTGGGCGCCCAGCCAACCACTTTGCTTTTCTGGTGGCGCGACCACTAGGGCAATCTAGCATCCTGTATATGCACCTTCCCTGACCGGAGCCTCCAACTCGGTCAGCGTAGACAGGTGTGTCCTCCTTCCTTTGCGGATGCTTTCAGATGAAGGTCAGTATTACATGAAGCCAACAGGGTGGAAGGAGGATGCCTAGTCTTTGTTGTTTAAATGTGAGAGCAAACTGTTCTTTCTGGTCCCATATAGGTGGACACGGTAGTCCTTTCAAGGAGTTCCTCATTGGTGTGGGAGTGTGTGTCTCAAAGAGGCGAGTCACTCCCAGTGAGATCCTACTTGCCCAGACCCTTAGGGAGGGTGGTGCCGAGCAGGTTCACCTCCCTAGCCTCACATGGGTGGCTCCCCTCTGGGGAGAATGGATCATTTGCCCATATTCATCACAGCTGGTATGGGTGTCAGTGAGGCTGGAAACAGGAAAAATTAGGAAGGGTACTGATGCTTGATGAATGGGGAAGATTATTTATTTTGACATTTGTATAGCGCGCATCTGGGCGCTGTTCTTGGCTTAAAAGTTACAAGGTTTCACAAAAGTTACAAAAGTAGCATAAACGTTACAATGTTACGCAGAGGTTACAATAAAGAGCATCACAGTTACCAGTTACAAGGTAGCGCAAGGGTTCATGATAAACTGTACAAGGTTTGCAGATAAATGAAGAAGATACCTAGCAGTCGCATGTAAGGGTTCTCGTGTGAATATGGCTGTTACTAGAGATTGGGTTTCTGGTTATTTTAATAGGTCTTGTGTGAAGAGCCATGTTTTCAGGTGTTTGCGGAAGATCCAGAAGTAGGCTTCTGACCTTAAGGTTGCTAGTAGGGTGTTCCAGAGTTTGGCGGCTACCACTGGGAAGCTGCTGCATACCGATTTCTGAAGCTTGAATCGGGGGGTGGAGAGTAAGTGCGAGTGTGCTGAGCGTGTGGGCCTAGTAGATTGGTTAGCGGTGAACTTGTCTGCCAGGTATTTCGGGGCTGACTCATGTATGCATTTGTGTGTCATTGTTAGTGTTTTAAACATGATTTTCTTCTGGACAGTTAGCCAGTGGATGTTCTGTCTAATCATGGAGATGTGAGTCTTTTTAGCAGCTGTCAGGTGATAGGAAAGGCCTGCAAGCAGTGATGAGCTTGGAAGTGTAGGCTGCCGCAGATGCCCTGGCGTTATCTTGTTTAGTTATAGTTAGAGCTGAATCAATATTGCCGTCTATATTGAACGTTTTGAAGGAGTTAGCGTTTGTTAAGACAATGTTGTGAGCCTATGAGAAGGAGTTCTGTTTTTTCATCATTAAGACATAATCGATGTTGGGACATCCAGGCCTGGATGGTTTGATAAATTGTGTTGAGTGATTGAGTCGGAGCCTGAAATGGGTATGAGAATTTGAGTGTCTGCGTAGTTTGTATACGTGATGCACCAGTCATCTAGACGGACGAAAAGTGGTTTTGTGAATATATTAGAGTGTAGGTGAGATGCAAGAACCTTGCGGTACACCGCAGGTTGCTGGGGCTGGTACAGCTGCTGAGCTAGGTGAGAAGACTCTCATAGTTCTGTCTGTGTGGAAGGACTGTATACATTGGATGGCTTTTGGTGAGATGTAGGCTACTGGCGCTAGATGATTATGCAGTATTTTATTATTGACTAGGTCAAACTCTGCATAGAGATCGAGCAAGAGGAGAGCTGCGTTGCCATTATCTTTCAGCTAGTCCATTTGTATTTTTAGGTCAAGTAATGCAATTTCAGTCCCATGCCTTGGTCGGAAGCCGGATTGGCGTAGGCCAAGGAGATTATTGATTTTGAGATGGTTCTGGATCTGGAGATACGCTGCTCTGTCCAGAATTTTGAGTAGGAAGGGCATTGTGGTTATAGGTTGGCAATTAGTTGGAATGTTAGGGTCTAGAATGTATTTTTGTTTAATTTTTTTTTAAGTAGAGGAAGGACCCAGGTGTCTTTAAGGTTGGATGGGACTGTGCTACTTTCAAAAGAGGCATTGATTAGTCTAGTGATGAACGGTGTCAACTCAGGCACACAGTCTTTGATAAGCAAAGCTGGGCAGATGTCCCCTTGGAATCTTGATGGTTTGAGGCTGGATATGATTTTCAAGACTTCCTCATTTGAGATTGTTTTTTTATACGAAAAGCATGCACGTTTCATGATTAGTGTGATTAGGGGTGAAGTTAGGCTAGTTTAAGGTTGATTTTTTTTTGTTGTTGTTTTTTTGCGATTTTTGATTGTATTAGGGGTATTTTATCAAGGAGGGCCTTTTGCATTTCAGTGCACCAACTTTCGTCTTTGAGGCAGATTTTAATTGGTGGCATATAGTTCCTTGGTCCCTGATTTTGTGTTCTAGATTCTCTCATTATATGTGGCACTTTTTGTCTGAAGGATAGCTTGCTTGTAATTTTTTGAGGCAACAGTGAAGGTGGCTTTATTCAGATCGATCAGACATTTTATCCGGTTGGATTCAGCCATTCTTTTTGAGCCGAGCAGGCGTTTTAGGTTTGGGGTGTACCATGTATTAAGGTGGGCTAAAGGTTTAGCTTTACGCAGGGCTAGGGGTGCTACTTCATCAATGACTGCTAGGACAGTTTGGTTGCATTTATCAACCATGGCTGAGGGGTCGTTCATCCGCGGTTCATGGTGTACCGTGATGGGATGAGCAGAGGTAGGATGTTGTTGGCTGTGATGCTTCAGATGTTTCTGGATAAGGCAGCTGGTGCCATGGGTTGGGGGGGTGGGGTGTCTAACCCGGGTTTTTGGTGACATTAAATGTGATGTGATGATCGGACCAAGGGCATTGGGCGTTAGATATTATGTTTGTATTACAGTTGAGGTACGCTAGCCAGTCGAGAATGCAACCTTTGATGTGGGTAGGGTTGTTGATCCGGTGTATGAAGCCTACTGTGGTGATGGTGTTGGCCAGGGCTAAGGCATTATTGTCTTTAGGGTCGTTGAAGCCCATGTTTAGGTCTCCCGGTAGTAACATTTGAGAGCTAGGTTTTGTATTTAAGGAGAGCAAAAGCGCTACATCTTCCTCGAATGAGTATATCGGACCTGGGGGCCTGTAGATAAATTGTGTGTTCAGAGCAGCTGTGGGGGATAAGGCAATTAAAATGGACAGTAGTTCACCTGATGGGAGGGTGAGGTTGGGGATTTCCCTTATGTTGAGGGTGTTCTTGGAAATAATTGCTACTCCACCACCTTCAGTTGTAGGTCTGTCAGTCCTAAAGATGGTGTAATTTTCTAGGACTGTGAGCTAGAGAGCTGGGCCTGCCGCGGCATGGAGACACATTTCAGTAATGGCTAAGAAGTCGAGTTTATTGGCGGTAATGAGGTCAGCGATGTCTAGGGCATGTGCCTGGAGTGACCTGGCATTGATGAGGGCACCCTGGAGTGTGGTTGCTTTCAGGTTGCGGATTTGTGTTCGTATAGGAGAGGAGTCTGACTTTAGTGGTTGCAGCGATGTTTAAAGGTTAGGTTTACTAGGTTTTAAGGTGGGAGCATTCCTAGACTGACTAGCAAGGCCATAGGTCAGTTTGTTCTGAGTATTAGACTTGTATGTGTGGTGACTAGATGACTTAGAGACATAGCAAGGAATTCTGGGGTTTAGATGTGTGTTTCTCCAAGTGGTTGATGGAATAGTTGATGAGGATAGGTGCTTTGTGAGGCTGGTTGTTCGGGTTGCCAGTCTTCTGTTTCAAGTGGCTATCAGTCAAGGTAGGTTGAAGCTAGGTTTGTGCAGGGTGGTTAGGCGCTGGCTAGTTCTGGTCAGCTCTTGGATAGGGTTGGTTAGTTGGTGTGGCAATGGTGGTAGTTTGAAGTCTTGTGTATGAGCTGGGGGTAGGAAGCGTGTAGGTTATGATGCTTGGACTTCTAAGAATACTCCATAGCTGTCAAGCTGTGCGGTTTCAGGCATGGTTGCTTGTAGCGTTGATGCGGCTGACTGTCTACGATGCCCTCGAACATGTGCCTGCAATGAGGAGAATGGGTGTACAACCTGCCGCAACTAGACTAGCTACTAAATAACTAAGCCTGTGACGATACAATCGTTCCAACCCCACAGAATGCTCTGCCCACTATTAACGTGGTGATGGGCAGTGCAAGCACTGAGGTAAATGTCGAGGCAACTGGATGGAATGGCCAAATGGAGGAGGATGCAGGAATATGAGAGCTCCTCCAAACAAGAATTGGCATACTGACATGAGAGAAACAATAGAGGTTAGAATGAAAATATTGATGCAAGGCTGAGGAGGGCCACCAACAGGAGAAGACTGGGTAGGGAGGAAATGGCCAATGAAAAAGGGAGGGCAGAAAAACGGGAACAACCCATAGAAGAGAACCCAGCTGGGGAATCGGGCCAGACAGAAGACCAGAACAGAGGCAGCAAAGTAAGGCAGGGAGGTAGGAGTGGTTATCGGAGGAAGGAGTTTTTGAATCCCTGGATGACAGGTTGCATTGTAATGTGCCTTCTATTAGAGCAGTAGCAGTAGCATTCTTATTCATGTACAAGGCATCCAAATTAGGATGTGTTCCGCTCTGGTGATTGCCATGACAGAAGAAAATAACTTGTGTATGTGTGGAACCTATGCAGTGGTGGTACTATGAACATGCACATACTGGAAAGGTTGTTTGCGCTCATATGACTGAACACCTGGAAAAGGGACATTAATCAGCTCTAAAGCATCAATGTGGGTAGGTCCTTCAGTGCCCTGCTAATTTATCACTTTGCCCTCCCCCAAAGCTCGGAAGGCACACAGTTTTCACAGCTACCAATGGAAAAACTGCAGGATTAGACACGTTGCATGGACTTGAAAGTCAGGTTCCCACGAGGGTTCGCAAGCAGCATAGACCTTCCAATCAATTATTTTGACCACATAAAATCTGGTAGAACAGCCTTGACTTTGCATTCCAGTCCTTCCAGAATGAATAAATGTAGTGTGGTCTTAAAGTGGCAATACTGGGATCATTTATCACAAAATATGAGTATTTTCTTACATTGGCAATACTGGCATATATTGGCAGAGATAGAATACAACAGTCTTCTTATAGTGGCAATACTGGTATTCTCAGGTGCAGCCAACATGATTGTGTTCTAACAGTGACATTAATGGCCTGTTCTGTGACAATCTGCATTAAAAAAAAAGTTGCTTACGTTGCCAAAATACTGGCATATCGTTTGGCTGTAGACATCGAGAAGTGTGCACTACACTGACATTACTCGCATTTCTTTTGGATAAAGACTTCCTGAAATGTACTTGTTGGTGTCCTTCGAGTGTTTTAATCTGTAACCCTACTGAAACGATTTTAACTATGAAATGCACCATTGTAATCCATATTTTGAAAATAAAATGTGGTGTTTTGGACTCTTGATCGGCTTGCCTACTAGCATGCATTAGAGGCATACATTAAGAACCTTAGTGAAAAAAGAAACCAGCCGCCTCAGAATCCTTCACTCATCCATTTTAATTGTGCATTTAGGTTTGCGTTGACCAATAATCAAAAAAAACATGCATTATCAATTATGAATGCTCACCACATTTACAATCAGTGCATCACCTCATCAACTAACCATTTTAAGTCCAGAAAAGTCCATAATACAGGATCTCTGAAAATACTTTCATATATTGCATTGTGTTTAAAATTTGACACGCAGTTGTAAAGCCTCAGAAATATTCTTAAACTTGCTGATTGTCATGTTACTTTCCTTGTACGTCACCATGAGGCCTACACTATTCCCTATGCTCAAATTGTGATTTTTACCGACTCTTTCTACTTTGTCCTCCTTTTTCTTCTGTCTTGAAAAACGAAAGGAATGAGTAGTTGTCCAGCCTTCTTACCTAGATAGTTCCTTCTATTTATTGTCATGGAAATAATGTGCTCTCAAGCTATTTAGCATTGAAATATTTTGACATCAAAACATTTAATGACTTATGCATTTTTAGCATGGCATTTTTATGGGTTCCTGTCCGGAAAATGCTATTTAATCTGCAGTACAGCTTGCCTCTTGGTTATTGGACCTATTTTTTTATTGTTATTTTGCTAGTTAAAGCAGCTCAAGACCTAGCTCAAGAGCAGCAGAGCGCTGTAAATGGGGTTACTCGGCAGCGTTTGGGTTGGCATCTTTTAACTGTAGAGCAGAAGTGTGAGTTGTAGTCTGTGCGTCTATTCGGGTTGGTCCTTGGTCAGGTATTGAAAAAGCCATGCTTTGCAGACAAGCTTTGATTTGAACTGGTTGGTCGATGTCCTGCGCAAGGAGTGTGTGTCCCCAAATATGTGGAGCTTAGCCACCAGGTATGTTGGTGTGCTACTCATGACCGCTTTGCAGATGATAGATGCAGTCTTGAACAGTATCCTGGCCGGAGTGGGAGCCAAGGTTGTTTGCAGATGGGGGTGATTCAGTCCATTTCTGAGCACCCGTTATAAAATGCTCTGCAATGTGGTGGACTGCTTTTAGAGGAGCCAGGTGAGCGGCTAAGAGCCCGATCAGGAGGACGTTTTACCCGTTGATTTGCAAGACCACAAGAGCCTTGTTGTGCCTTCTTTGGTACCCATTTCTGGAAGGCCAGGCTGCTCTCAGTGGTGAAGCCTAATGATTTTGATAAATCCGAGAGTTTCAGAAGGTGAATTTCATTAGGCCATTTTTGGACAAGTTCAGGACTGGATGATAGCTAGGTAATTGTGGAAACAACTGATGTGCTGTGGCCTTTTACACTAATATACAATAGAGTATGGCCTTATATTGGTGGATGCCTTTATCTCGATCTTTAAGGAGTGTGCCCAGTGTCTCCATGTAAAGGTTAATTGGGATTGGTGAGAGGATGGCATGTTGTGGGAGGAGGGGCTCCGCAGGAGACTGGGAGTCATTCAGAAAGGAACATGTTCATCTGGATGGCCTGGTGTCTTCCCTAGAGATAGCAGGTAAAACCAGACAGGACAGTGCCAGAGTATCCCCTCATGTCAGCGAGGAGGGAGAGGCAGATGCAGTGGTCGACTGTGTCAAATGCATTAGAGGGGTCAAGGAGGACGAGGAGGCACAAGTCACCCTTATTCATGATTTGGAGGACATCATCTACCACCTGCATGGTGACTGTCTCGAAGCTACACTTGGGGCAGAACCCCAACTGATTTAGGAGGTGTAGTTAAGCACTTTTTCCAACATTTTGCTGATGAACAAGAGGTTTGTAATGTGCTGGTAGTTGGCCAGGTCACTGGGGTCTTGGTTTGGTATTTCAAAAGAGGTTTTATGAGACCAGTCTTGAGGGTGTGCGGGAATGATACTTCAGTGAGGGAAGAATGAATGATGCTAGTGAGGGTATTAAGCGCCGGCACATCAGTTGTTTAAAGTTGGAGGCTGGGATGATCTTGTCAGAGGAGAGGGTTGGTTGAAAGGAGGCGAGTGTTTTTGGTAGGTCTGGGGAAGAGCGGGGAGAGAATTTGGTCTAGAAGGGAAGTGTGCATGCTGAGGTGTGCTAATGCTGAGGGGGTTGATTTAGTGATTTGTTAGATTTTGTCTATTTATTTGCAATAAAAAAAGTTGTTGATTCAGTCCTATTGTTCCTGAATTGCTGGAGCCGCTGTGTTGGTTGAGGGTTTTGGACAATGCTTTACTACTACAAAGAGGGCTTTACGGCTGTTAGTTTGCAGTGATAGTGGTGAAGTAGTAAGCAGCTTTGGCCTTGGTAATCAGGATTTTCCTGCTGGTGCGAAGAGATTTGAGGTTGGTAAAATCTCCAGGGTTAGTTTTTTGCACCACTGTTTCTCTAGGGCACTGGGCTTGCTGCAGCCAAGTTCAGGGTTGTACCAAGTGGCAGATGGTTTGGTCTTAGCACAGCTTGTTTTTAGAGGGGCATGTGTGCCCACCAGTTTTACAACAGAGTTGTTGAATAATTCTAGATGGACCAAGGCATTGCCTGTGGTGAGGTGGGAAGTCTGAGCAGTTTGCTTCTAGCTTATGGACCAGGAAGGTTTTGAATGAGAAGCTGAGTGAGGGGGCATTTATCCCAAACTCTCTGGGACATAGTCGAGTGGGTAATGGACGGTGGGATGTTGGCTTAGTCAGACCAGTCTGGTAGGATAGGGTCTGTGCAGGTGATGAGGGCGGATGATATAAAAACTATGTTGAGGGTGTTGTCTGTTGTGTGTGTGTGTGTGTGTGGGAGAGCACAATTTGCTCAAGGTCCATGGTTCCTGTCAATGGGAAAATCCTGCTTTGACTATGGTTATTGGTGTTTAACTTGGGGAGGTTAAAATCTCAGAAAAAGACATTAGAAGTGGGGGCTAATTTTACAGAGGAGAGTATGTTGGATATGTTGATGAAGAAAGAGTCGCTCCTGTGAGTTGGTCTGCAGATGAGGTGTAAGGTGATGGATTCCTTGTGAGATAAAAGGAACCAGCAGGTGAGTGATTCGAGCAAGCTTATTCTGAGAGAAGGGATAATGAAGCATGGCCAATCGCTCCTGGCGATGATTTCCACTACACCTCCAACCTTCCTAGGTGGTCGGGATGTTGGATGCAGTAGACTGGGTGTAGGAGGATGTCTAAAATGTTGGGGAACGATGGAGTAAACCATAGTTTTATGATGAAGATGCCTTCAAGGTTGTTGTATGAGATGACGCTGGCAATCTGCAGCGTGAGCGACTGCTGAGTGAGCATTGATCGGTATCAAAGGGCATGTGTGTGTGGTCCATGGGTTTTGGATAGAGGCAACAGCGATCTCGATGAGGTTTGATAGGGTAACTTGCCGGGACTGCCCAAGGTGTTTGGGGATTTGAACCATAGCAATGGTGGGACTAGGCTGTGGAGGGCGGAGACGCATGGTGTTGTATTTGGGCAAATAGTAGTAGTAGCGACTGCTTTGTAGGTGAAATACAGATTAACAGGTCTGGCCCTTGGCCCCATCAGGAACAAACAGGTGAGCTCATTGTCTTTGTCCATCCTTTGCTGAGAACACCTAAGGAGGACTGGAGAAATAGGTGGTGGGCAGAGCGAATGAGTGGCAGGCCCTGGTCACATGACCCTCAACCTCCTTACGGCTGTCTGCTTAGAGCTGCTCATTCGAAACCTTCTCTGTCCATAAGCTAGAAGCAAACTTCTCAGACTTCCCCCCTCACCACCGGGAATGCCTCGGTCCACCTAGAATTAATCAACAAAAAATTCCCCACTAATAACAAGCTGTGCTAAGATTCTTTAAGTAGCTGCCTAGAAGCAGCCTACAGGTTATGATCTCTTGTGTGTCCTGCTCTGGGTACTTTCCAGATTATGTGTTAGGACTGTGGTCCTGGTGGTGGGCGCCTACTCTGAATCTTGTTCTTGGTCCTCGGCCTTCTGGCTATCTTCACTGGGTGACTTTCCTATTCCAGTGACAGTAGTTAAAAAGCTTGGGGTCTATCTCTCTGCTTCTCTGTCCATGGTGTCACAGGTGAGTGCAGCGTGCCAGACTGGCCACTTCTTACTGAGAGTCCTTCGGAAGATCCTGCCCTTTCTTCCTCCTTCTCGTCCCCCTCCAGTTATAGCTTCTCTTATTTCCAGCAGGCTGGACTATTGTAATGCTCTTTACCTGGCCCAGCCCTCAGGCCTAATCCATTGCCTGCAACTGCTGCAGAACCTGGCTGCTCGGACAGCCACAGCTACCCTTTATGGTTCCCACATTAGCCCAGTGCTACGTTCTTTGCACTGGGTCCCAGTGAAACAAAGAATAGTCTTTAAATCACTGTCTTGTTCCCCGCGCATAACTACCAGGCTGGTGCCGATTTCTTGTGGGATAAATTCACTCCTTTTATTTCTGGCCACCCTCTTCGTTCTGTCAAGCAGTGACTGTCTGGTCGTTGTCCTCCTATTTCGCCTTCAAAGAGCGGGCAGTCAAGCCTTTTCGGTGGCCGCTGGTAATTTATGGAATGGTCTCCCTTTTAACTTTGAGGCTTACCACAAACCACCTGCATTTACGTCACTTGTTAAAAACTCTGCTCTTTCATTAGTCCACTAGATTGATGTTGTACTACTGTGAGTATGCCCGCGCCAAGATGCCTTCGGGTGTACGTGCGCGTTATAAATCTAAGTAACACAACATAACTGACATGGATGGCAATACCCTCCTTATGTGTTTGGTCAGACCTTGCATTTTGTCATGCTGCTTGTTACAGAAAAGTAAGCTTCTAATTTGTGCTATTTTCCTCACACTTCTGCATAGTATTTTTAAGATGTGATTTTTTGAGGCAGTTGAAAAGAATATGCAGGTAAATATCAGTCAAATTAGATCAGACAACTCAACCTGTTCCCTTGAAAATTACTGCAAGTCATCTGAAAATTCTGAAATGTCCTATTTTGTGTCTTCCAAATGTTTGTGCAACCATTTATGTGTTAAAGCCTTACATACATGCTGTAAAATAAGCATTACTATAAGCTAAGTAACATCTAAAAGCCATTTTCTGTCTATGCATGTTACAGGTGGAGGAATTGCTTCTACAATTTGGCGGTGTTAATATCCACCATGTCAAGACGGGCTACAAAGAGATATTTGATGCCATTCCATTTCCAGAGAAAGAGAGGTGGGGAAACAAATACTTTGTTTGTGACATTTTTTAATTGAACATAGCCTATTTGGAAATTCTAACATCTGCTTTCTAAGCATATATGTAGATCGGTATCCTCTGAGCCATTCAGGGTGTCTAGGTGGGCCTCCATCTATTGGTAAGAAAATCTGCATAGCACTCCTTTATAGGCTAAGCGATACTGCTGTGCTCTGCTCCTTTTACCAGCACTCCAACAAGCCCCTCTTCCTCTCCCTTCTCACTCTGCCCCCGTTGCTACTCCATCCCATACCCAGCGCCTGATTGGATTGTGTGAGGGGTCATATGACCCGCAACTCCCATAATGCCAATCCGTGCAGGGCAGCTTTGCCAGGCCAACCGGTGAAGGGGAGAGGCTAAGGATGTGTCCTGTCTCCTGTGAGCGTAGCACCCCAGCCGCAGTGACAACCACTCAATCAAGCACTCCTTCAAAACGGTATGGGGCAAACTCCTACTTTGTGCTTCTTTTGCCACCCCAGGTTTAATACCCACATCTGCCATGTTGTGTCCTTATACAGCAAGCATGCTTCTGGATATCCCATTGTAGATGTTATTGCACAACTCCCTATTGTGTTTTGCTTCTAAGTCCTCCAGGGTAAGTGCATAATACCAGATCTCACAGGGTCTTGTTTCTAAGGTTCCCAGGGTAACATGTATCGTATAGTATCCCCCTGTGCTTGCTTCTACGTTTACCAGGGTAAAGAGATTTGCACCACACCCTATTATGATTTGCTTCTAGGTTTCCCAAGATAAATTCTATCACATCCGACTGTGTTTGCTTCTAAGTCTCACAGGGTGAAGTTCATCACGCTGGATCTCACTGTTTTGCTTTTAAGTGTATCATATCCAACTGTGTTTTGCTTCTAGGTTTCCAAGGGTAAAGTGCATCATAACATATCCCAGTCAGGCCTCACAAATTCTTTAACATTCCACTAGTCCTGCAGGTCGAGTAACTTAGTTTCTGATGCTTGTGTATCTACTTAGAATCACATGCTGTGCATATAGTCCAACATCTAGTGGTAATAGCGGAGTATTGCATCCCTTTTTTTGAAGATCAAAAGGGACATCGACATGGACGTGACTGTAACACTTTTCGTGACGTGTAGTGTACCCAAAATCCCTCACATGTTGAGGTCCCACAGATAGTTTTTTTAAGCCTACCTAGTTGGTCGCAAAAATGCAGAGCTCATAAGAGTTTTATATTGCATTCTTAAATTGGCAATAATTCATTGATGTTCGGTGGTTCGCTTTGCCTTCAGTGACTTTCGATGGCTGGTGACGCTTGATCCTGTCTGCAATGTTCTGTCCTGGGCTGCTCAGCGACTGTTTACCACGTGGCCTCATAGTTTCTTCCTTGAGAACGACTTTCTCTTATCCCTTCTCTTCCTTTTCTCTTGATCTGACTGCCGCTTCCCTCTACTATGGACAGGAATCCATTTAAATTTTGCCTGTCCTGCAACAGGAATTTCCCTTGGAAAGACACCCGTCGCCAATGCAATTAGTGTCTCCCTCATGACCACGACAAGCATTCGTGCAAAGCCTGTATGCTCTTTCGACCGAACACTTTGAAAGACAGGCGTACGAAACAGTGGGCGGGGTACGCCATGCAGGCCAAAAGTCTCTCCCCCACCTGTGACAGCGCATCAGATGAATCCGTCGGCACCCGTGGCTCCCATTCAGAGGCCATTGACCTCACTGTGGAGCCCTCGCGCACCCACGTGTCCATCCCCGGCCCCGACAGGCATGCGGCCAGCAGTGCTATGGGGAAATTGCATCCCGGCGACAGGGACACTCCTGCACCCCATGTTTGAAAGCACACAAACCCCCAAACTCCCCGGCGGATCCGTCGAGGAAAGTTTGTACGGCCGCAGGCTTGTCAAAACCTTTGACTGGGCCTGCCGAACTTCGCGGTTCGACACCCTCTGCGTTACCCCATTTGTAACCTACGCACAGCGCTAAATCTACTTCTGTAGCGGGCACTTCTTCTAAATCTTCATCGTCCCAAGGCACATCACTGCTGAAAGACGCGGCAACCCAAAAATGCTGCCACTCAACGATTAGGCTTTGAGGGCTTCAAGATAATGTTTCTGAAGCTAATCTGCTCGTTTTGGACCCCAGGAAGAATACCCTAACCCTCTCTAAGACCCTACCTCAGGACCCAATACCTTTTCCACCTCCAGATCCTTCAGGCACTTTTGAATGGATCAGGAATAGGTTTGAGGCCTGTATTCCAAACACCTGATGGAGGACACCGGAAGACCCACAAATCTGCCGCACGTGAGGTAAGCCAATCAGGGTGCCACAATCTGCAAAGTACGTGCCAGCGATGACATTTACCAATTTTATCTGCAACACTCGCAATCTGCTTTAATTTGATGATTGATTGATTGATGCTACATGTCTCTGCAAAATAGCATCTTGTAATATCATTCTGCGGATGACCATGTTATGAGGCACGCATACGGCAGTGACCATACTGCTCCCTCATTACTGCAGCCGTTGCAAAATTGCGGCCTTATCCAGCTGATCCCCGAGCCGTGCCTGACTTCCTGTGCTTGTCGCGTGTAATCATTGTGTAACCATTGTGATTGGCCCTCCTAGCTTGAAAAGCGGCCCAATTGGAAGCCGGCAGGCGAATGCCGCCCTCCCACCTAAGGCCCACACACAAGGCCCCGTTTACCCCTGTTTGCACCAGTGTGCACCTACGGTAAGCAAGTACTTCCCTATTTACATGCTTGTACCATGATTAAGCCTGCATGAGCTTCATGGGAACTAACAGACCTTTCTCTTGCTCATTGTGCACCAGCAACGTGACTCTTCTGCCTCCTGCTCCTGTAGAGAAATAATCATCGCCTCTGCACACACTTGAGATAAGCCAGCACAGCATATGTGAAACATTGAAATTTACCTCCACCTTTACTCATTGTTCAACTGTTACTCCGAAAAGCGCCTCAGCCACTAACACGCTGAAACTTGTTAATGCGGCCAAGCTGCACTCTGCGGCACCCACCCCATTCTCTTCAACATCTCTGAGTTACTGTTTGTCTATGTGCCATTACGTTCACTGCTACTGATATGTCCAAACTATTGTATTGCTCTCTATGGTACCACGCTGTATTTATCTGCCTTTTATCGCCATTGCACTATTGTAACTAGATTTTTGTAGGCAATCATTCACTTGCCCTATTTAACACTATTACCTTGCTCTGTATTACTATAGCTAAACTGTGTACAGTTCTATAACTATATACCTTACATACTTTTACCTTGCGGTGCAATAGTATTATAATAGACTTGTACTGTTTATCTATATAACGAACAAGTTACTCTCTTACCTGGTAACGTTCTTTCGATGGGATGGTCCGACGATGTATTCAATATCTATGACAGTAATCACCACAGCTGTGCTGCTTCGGAAAATCTTAAGGCGTCTGCGTCAATGACGTCGATACGCCGTCCTCGAGGACCTCCTCCGTCGGCACCAGTAGGACGCACTACGCCCGTAGCCTCAGTTGTAGTTTTTTCCCAGAACATGTGGCACCAATCTTCTGCCAGTATGACCACATAAAGCCTTAAGGAAACGTAAGCTGCAATCGCATAAGAAATTCTGTAGCGGGGTAGGCAGGGAGGGAGCGATATGGAATACGTCGTCGGACCATCCCATCGAAAGAACGTTACCAGGTGAGAGAGTAACTTGTTCTTCGAGGGGATTGGGTCCTTCGACGTATTCCATATCTGTGACAGACTCCCAAAGCAGTACCAACATAAGGAGGAGGGAAAAGAATTTGGAATATACAAATTTAGAATGCCCAGTCAAATTGCAGAGTAAAGGACCGCCTTGCCAAAGGCCAGATCCAGCCCCCTGATAGAATCGTGGGAGTAGTGACGTACAAAAGTATGGACCGAAGCCCAGGTGGCTGCATCACAGATGTTACGAATGGGAACACCCCTCTGCAGGGCAGTAGAGGCAGCTATACCCCTGGTAGAATGGGCCCGTAAGCCTACCGGAGGGTCCTTACCCGCCAAGCGATAACATTCGGAAATTGCCAAGATGATCCATCTAGACAAAGTCTGCTTAGTAACAGCTTGTCCCAAACGCCTTACAGCATAACCAATAAAGAGTTGATCGTCCACTCTGACCCGGGACATGCGGGAAATGTAGAAGCTTAAAGCTCTCCTAGGATCCAGCCTATGGAGCCTCTCATCTTCCTTACCAGGATGTGGAGGAGGATAAAATGCCGGAAGAATAACCCTCTGGCTTAAATGAAATTCCGACACCACCTTCGGAAGAAAGGAAGGACGAACTCTAAGGACAACCCTGTCCTTATGAAACACAGTGAAGGGTGGCTTAACTGAAAGTGCCTGTAACTCACTCACTCTGCAAGCGGAAGTGACCGCAACTAAAAACAGTTTTAAGTGTGAATAGTCTCAAAGGACAAGAATGCAAAGGCTCAAAGGCAGCACCCATTAGAAACTTGAGAACAAGTTTCAGATCCCAACCGGGCACCTGGAAAGGTGACGGAGGGATCACATTAGTGAGCCCTTTCAGAAACTGAGAAATCAAAGGGATTTTAAAATAAGAACACTCCTCAGACGAGCGCTTAAATATAGACAGCGCCGCCAGGTAACCTTTAATGGTACCCACTTGTAGGCCCTTGTGGGCCAAAGAAAGCAAAAAAGACAGAACGACAGGAATGTCACATGAAAAATTATCCACATTCTGAACCCTGCACCAGTCGCAGAACTTCCTCCAACGGCAACGCTACAGGGACTTTGTTGCCAGCTGTCTGGCCGAAAGCAACACCTCCATCACGTCTTCAGGGTGGTCCCAATCCTTATACCTCAACCTTTCAGAAGCCATGCATGAAGGTTGAGGGATCTGACCTCTGGATGGAGAACCTGACCCCCTCCCGTGAGAGTAGATCATCTCGGTAGGGAAGACGACGTGGAGGGCAGATGGACAAGTCCAGAAGTTCCAGGTACCACGTCCTCCGGGCCCATGCCGGAGCAATGAGGATCATCCGGGAACCGAACCTCTGTAACCTCCTCAGCACTTGCGGAATGACGGGTACTGGAGGAAACGCGTACAGCAGCGGGAAGGACCATTCCACCACGAACGCGTCCCCTAAGGCTCGGTTTGGAGGAAATTCTCACTAGCAGAACCTTTCGCACTTCCGGTTGACACTGGAGGTGAATAGATCCACTTGAGGGGTCACCCAAAGGGGGAAGACTCCAAGAGAATCTCCTGAGTCAGCTCCCACTCGTGCAAGATCGTGCTCTGCCTGCTCAGAGCGTCCGCCGTCTCGTTTTCGTCTCCGGCCAGATTAACTGCCGAGATCGAAATTTCCTGCTGGATGGCCCAGAACCAGAGCTGCATGGCCTCCCTGCACAGAGGAAGTGACTCTGCCCCCCCCCCCCTTTTTGTTGAGGTAGTGCATGGCCACAGTGTTGTCTGTCAGAATCAGGACATTCTTTCCTCACACAGTCGACAGAAAAGCCTTCAGGGCAAGCCTGACTGCCCTCAGCTCCAACAGATTGATATGGAGTCTGGACTCCGATGGAGGCCAACGATCGCTGACTGTCAACTCGTTGGCATGAGCTCCCCATCCCGTGAGGGATGCATCGGTCAGGATCGTCCCCTCCGGCCAAGGGTAGCCAAAAAGGAGCCCCCTTCATCAGATTGCCTTCGACGGCCCACCACAGAAGGTCCTGGGCAACTGAGGACGGCACCTGAACAGGGTCCGATATCCTGCCGGAGGACTAAGACCAATGGAGCTTGAGTGCCCATTGCAAAGATCTCATCCGCAACCTGGCCTCTGGCACCAGAAGAATGCAGGATGCCATGAGGCCGAGCAATCTCAAGAACTCGAACGCAGGGAGACTCTGGGCATGTTAGAACTTGTGCACCATCTGCTGAATGTGATGAGCCCTCACCTGGGGAGGAAAACACTGCCCCAGGGACGTGTCGAGCACTGCTCCGATGCACTGGAGCCGCTGAGTTGGCGTCAAGTGGGACTTCTTAAAGTTGAAGGAGAAGCCCAGCCTGTGAAGTGGCAGGTGACGGACAGATGATCCAGGACTTGCTCGGGAGAGCGCGCCCTGATCAACCAATCGTCCAGGAAGGGGTAGATGTGAATCCCCCCCCTTTCCTGAGATACGCTGCCACCAGCACCATGAGCTTGGTGAAAACCCTCGGGGCGGAGTTCAATCCGAACGGCAGGACCCGAAACTGAAAATGCGAGTCGCCAACCGCGAACCTCAGGTACTTCTTGTGCTTGGGATGGATCGGCACATGAAAATAAGCTTCCTTGAGGTTGAGAGACACCAACCAGTCCTGAAGTTGAAGGGCCTGGAGGTCTTGAGAGAGAGTAACCATGTTGAACTTGTCCTTCCTGAGGAGTTTGTTCAAATCGCGCAAGTCCATGATGGCTCTCAATCCCCCGTCTTTCTTCAAAATTAAAAAAATAAGGGGAATAACATCCCTAGTTCCTCTCCGCTACAGGCACCAGTTCTATGGCGCCTTTCTCCAGCAGGGATTGAATTTCCTGCGCATGGAGCGGGTCCGAACTCTTCGAAGAGAGATTCCATGCTGGATTGTCGTGAGGCCTCTGCCGGAAAGGAAGACAGTAGCCGTGGGCTATGATCTCCAGAACCCACACATCTGAAGTAATGGCACACCATTCTACAAGATGCTGCGCCAGCCTTCCCCCAAACGGCGAAGCATGGGCCTCATGACTGAGCAGAAGCGGCTGCGGCGTCGCCTGAGGGCAAAGAGGCAACTGCTTGCGCGGCCTTGGCACCTCGAGTACCTTGTTTTCCACCTCTGGCACTCCTACGGTTGCTTCTTTTGACTTGCAGCTCCTCTTGCTTTACTAAAGGATGGGTAATAACGAAAGGAACCTCCCCTCCACTGCTGTCCCCTAGGACGAAAAGGCGGAGGTTGGCGGACTGCAGCGCCCAACGACTTCGCTGCAGCTTTGGAGGTCTGCAACCTCTCAAGGCTCTTGTCAGCCTTGCTGTCAAAAAGATGTTCACCATCAAAGGGCATGTTGAGGAGCCTGGCTTGCACATCAGGAGCAAACCCCGACTTCCTCAACCATGCAAACCTGCGTATCACGGTGCTCGCCGCCATGGACCGGTTGACACAGTCTGCCATGTCCAAACCCGCCTGAATGGGCTCGCACATGGCATCCTTGCCATCCTGAATAATAGCAAGAAAACCATCCCGTTCGTCCCCTTCGGGAATATGTTCAGCCGCTAATGAAATACAGTTCCACAGAGTGTGCGTGAAACGTGACAAGGCACATACGGAGTTGGCCGCCTGAAGAGCCATACCCCCTGAAGAAAACACTTTCTTCGCCCAACCATCAAAACGTTTGTTGTCCCTATCGGGAGGGATGGTAGGATACGACGCCTGCTTTGCTGGGGCCGTAGCCACCTGCACCACCAAACTCTCCGGAGTGGGGTGCGTGGTCAATTAGCAGGGGTCACTACTGGCTGGGCGGTATTTTCACGGCAAAGACTTGCCCACTGCCGGGAGACTCTCTGGAGCAGTCCAAGCCGCTGCCACCGTTCTTTGCAGAGCCATATGGAATGGCAGTACCGGGTCAGTGAGTGAACCTTGGTCGAGGATATCCATCAGGTCATCCTGCACAAAATCAACTAGGGGTGCCGACCACCCCAAGTAGTCCATGACCCTCGACATAAGGCGCCGGTACGATGGCTCAGCATGGGTGCCAGGCTCAGGCCTACAGAACTCCACCTCCGGAGAGGTAACCAGACCACTGGCGTCATGCAGTGACTGACGCAAGTCCTCAATCTGGCTATGACTACAAAGAATCTCATCTGGCACTGTCCGGAACCAACCCATCTTCAGAACCCTCTTCCACCTCGGAAATATACTCCATAGGCTGGAAAGGGGGCAAAGAATAGGGGAGAAAGACATGTTTTGCCTTGGCCAGAGCCTTTCTAGGAGGTTCCCCCATGCCACGGGGTACCTCCGACACCACAGCCTCGAAGGGCATCGAGTGAATCAGCATCGACGTCGAGCCGACTACATCGACGGCTTTGACACAGGCCTCGAGGGTGGAGCCCAGAGCGTGTCCTTCGACGTCTTCTTCGAGGACTTCACAGGTGCACACAGGCTCGAGCACGTCGAGGACCTGGAACGGGCATAACTGGAACGATTCCCCTTGTCCCGCTCTCCCACGAATCGTGCCAACCACCCGAGTCCGAAGGCGTACGAGCGGTGTCTCCAGTACGGTCACGACCGACCCCTCTCAGAGGCACGGACGGACCGGAGCCCTGCGATTCAAGATTCGTCAACATTTTCTTCCCGAAGGAAGCCCAGTCCTCCGGAGAGGAACGCTTGGTGGGATGAGAAACCCGCCTACGGGTGGAGTCCTCGGACGAGGACAGGAAAGGCGACCGATGACGGCGCTTCTGGGAGTCCCTCGAAGAGACAGAGGAATGGCAGGACCCACTCCGGGACCGAGACCCCCTAGACTTACGACTACGACTACGATGCGGAGAGTCGCCCCTCGAAAGCCCAGTGGACCTCGCCTTCCGGGGCTTGGACACCTTACTGACCGACAGCTTCTTCTTACGTTCCCGCAAGGCCTTGGACGTAAGCGACTGGCAGTCGACAATCATCTGTCGTGGGCCTCCCGAGGCACCAGAGGCAGGCGTCGCGCGAGTCCGACACCGACGTCTTGGACCCGCAGTTCCCACACTTCTTGAAGCCGGACGCGGGGTGGAAGAAGAGGAAGACATCCCGACAATACTTCTACAAACAAACCGGTTCGAAGAACCGAAAGAACAGAAACTCCAAAGAGTCGAGGCGCGCCAAGATCTCCGAAGCGAACACGTTCGCGGAAAAAACAGAACTGAGGCTACGGGCGTCGTGCATCCTACTTATAACATCTGGTGCCGTCGGAGGAGGTCCTCGAGAACGGCTCATCGATGCAGGACGCAGACGCCGAAAGATTTTCCAAAGCAGCACAGCTGTGGTGATTACTGTCATAGATATGGAATACGTCAGAGGACCCAATCCTCTCGAAATTGGCTTTATTTTAACAGTAGCCTTTGTTTGATTATTTAACCTACCAGTCGTGCTCCTATAATACCATTGTGGAAATGTTAGCACATATACTGCTGCCTTTGTTGTCCATACTTTTAACAGTAGCCAATTACCATAGGGACAAAATGCCCACATTGCATCCAGCTATGCATATGCCCTGCTCCACAGGCACATATATCCTATTAGGTAATTTTCTAGCTCGCCTCCATTGTGCTCGGCACCATCCCCTTCTTGCCCCACATCATTCCTTAATACTTTGGCACCCTTCCCCACCCGCTCACCTCCTATTAACAACCTACCCTTTACTAAGACTTGTGGCAACCCTAACCTTGCCTCTCACGACCCTCCCCCAACCTCATCACCTCCAGATGTACACACAAGACTCCTACACCTATCCACTAGATCACGGTGGATCCAGATGACTACACCAGGTCAATCATACCTTAGTTGTTCCATGGCCTACACAACCCATCAGCGGCCCTTTGAGAAACTGTATCCTCTCGGACCCTCCATCGACAACCTCCTTGCAAAATACAAACACCTACTTTAAACCAACATAATCCTTTAACCAACTATGCTTAACCACTGCAGAGCCAAACTATCACAGCTATAGCCTCACCACCTGTCACTCATACTACAACTGCCCTGTGGCCAACACAACCTATTGGGGGATGTCTGAGAAACCATAGATTATCTTCTCGTTCTGCCCAACCTCGACCTAACAAACTACAAAAACCACTCCCCAATCAACAAACACTTCAAACCAATGTCACCACCCCATCCTAATAGCTTGCACACCCTCTCCGATACTACCACACAACCAGCTAACAATACCAAACTCATCGGCAATATTTCTGCTAAGCCCACCAACACTAACACAATCTCACTAAAAGGCACCCTCACCAATGCCAAATCCATTACGGCCCATCCCTTGGACATTGCAGGCGCCATAAACAAACAAACTTCCTAGCAGTAACGGAAACATGGCTCCATGCAGCCACAGGTCCCCTCCTTTCCCTAGATGTCCCTGAAGGCTATACTATCTACAGAAAAGATAGAACTACCATAAGAGGTGGAGGAGTTGCCTTAATAGCTAAAGAAGCCTTGAATATAAGAATTGCCCCGGAATCACCTCTCACCTCTGGCGAAGTCATCACTTTAAAAATTGCCCTCACACCTACCTGCACACTCACCATCCATGTCGTATATAGGCACCCAGGTGCTATCGCCACCTTTGAAGATGACACTTATGTCACATAATATGAAACCCCATTCCAAAGTGATCATCTTGGGAGATTTCAATCTTGGTCTGTACGACCCTCTAGATATCCATGCAAACCTCCTTTCCAACTCAATAGAAGCCCTGGGATTTACACAAAGAATCTCAGCCACTACTCATGATAAAGGGTACACTCTAGATTGGATAGCTGATACAAATTGTATCACTAATATCCAATCTAATATCCCATCACCCTGGTCCAACCACAGCATCATTACTTTGTCCATCACCACCACTAAGAACCTGACACAACCCTTACGAACTAACACAACCCTCTCTAGAAATTCTAAAAACATCAATAGAGATAATGTTACCGCTACTCATTCCAATCCTTGATCCTTTTGACCTGGATAGCAACCCTTCTACCTTTCTTCAGCCAATATAACAAAACGATGCTGGCAGCCATTGAAAACTATTGCCCCATTAAATTGTTTTTTAAAACGCACCACCAGCACACAACAACCCATGGTTCAACCCTGAACTTAAAGCCCTGCATACTTTGAAAAGATCGGCTGAAAACAAATGGATCAAATCGCCAACTCAAGCTAATAAAAACCAATTCCAATCCTTAGCCAACATCTATAAGAATTAAATAATTAAATGCAAAAGTGAAGTCTACAACCAGAGAAAACCCACGCCCAATCCAATTCTAGAGAGTTATTTACTATTCTACGTGAATTGGAGTCTCCAGCACCCACCCCAGACCACATGACTAAAGATGAATTATGGTGCACTAATGTTCAGAATGCCCTTGGTGACAAAATCTCACTATTACAAAGAAAAATAGAACAAAACCAATCCAAAATCAAAACCAATCCAACCCCTTTGACCACACATAACCCTTTGGGTATTGCTGAGGTAACCCAATTAACATTTTCCCCACTTACAACTACAGATACAATCAACATCATCAAAAGCCTACACCCTTCAAGATGAAAAGGTGACATTTGCCCCGTAACCTTGGTAAAAGGCTGCTGCTGAACTTGCACCCTTTGTCAGTAGCCTTATTAACAACTCATTCACCTCCAATTCAGTCCCAAATCAGCCTGGGTTCTACCATTGCTTAAAAAACCCACCTTAGATCCCAACATGCCAACCAATTTTTGCCCCATTACTACAGTTCCCTTCTTAGTTAAAATACTTGATCACACAGCTTATCTGCAGATCCAAAAATACCTGGAAGACAATCATCTACTAGGCTTAAGACAATCCGGTTTCAGGCCCGGCCATGGCACTGAAACGGCCTTGGTAGATCTGAAAACGCAAATGGAACATTACCTAGCTCTCCTTTGTCTATGTATCCTTCTGTTGCTCGATCTCTCAGCTGCGTTTGACTTAGTCAACCATAACATCCTTTGCCAACACTTGGAGACTGCGACCCAATTCTCCCCAGAGTCCATCAAATGGATCAAATCCTTCTTATCTAACCGGACTATGAGGGTCTCCTCAGACACTGCAGCAACCCACCCTGTCCCGGTGACTTGCAGTGTACCGCAAGGATCATGCGCATCACCCACACTTTATAACACATTCACCAAGCTCCTGTTTGACAAACTTGATAATATGGGCATCACATATACAATTTATGCGGATGATACCCAAATTCTTATACCAATCCCAGGATGTTATACTACAGACTACAATAACCTAAACAAAATCTACCTTGCGATCCAAGCTTGCAGGGCCACTAACGAACTGTGCCTCAACGATGATACGACTGAGCTTATCATCTGAAACAAAAAGAAACTTGGCAATCTGTCCCAGCTCTACAAATCTTTCATTATCGATGGCAATACCATGTTAGGGAGAATTCTCTTAAAAGGCTAATTTCCCTTACCTATAGTGTCCCCCAGCAGCTTTGCTGGATTTCTGGGGTTTATTTTTTACTCCTGCTAAGAGTGAGACTCTTTTTCCCACTCTTAGCTGTATTTTGATGTATAAAAAGAAGGTCAGGCGTGCACTCTAGTTCCCAGTCATTTAATCCTGATGTGAGTAATAACCGGGTTAAATCCCAACAAAGTAAAAAAAATAACAGGGTTGAATCCCAGATGCAAATAGTCCGAACAATGTTAAAAAATTAGCAGAGTTAAATCCCAACTGCTGCAGTTCAAATGCACAATAGTTAAGTCTCAAACTCTCGTCAGGGAGGCTGTATTGGCTGTGTTCCTTCCTGGGATTCAACCCTGTTATTTTTTTAACTTTGTTCGGATTTAACCCTGTTATTACGCACATCGGGATTAAATTACTGGGAACTAGAGTGCGTGCCTGACCTTTTTCTACTTAATGTTGCAGGAGACCCGGGCTCCAGAGGCAGCAGCCCCTTCTGACCTGCTTTAAATGAGGGGTCGAGCCATACAGCACACCCTGGTTGCCACCACTACCCAGAAAAGGGCAGGGTTACCACTGTCCTCGGCAGAGTCTCCTCCTGACAAGGACTGCAAGAAGTTTTATGCCCTTAGCAATCGTGTTACTACCTCTGCAGCGTACTCCACTAGGATTGCCAACAAACCATGCTCCTCGCAATCTATAGTGACGTTCAGTGGGGCCTTGTCCAGGACAGACATCAGGATGTCCCAGAACCTACTTGCACCCGCCTCCTGACGGTGGTTGCAGAGGGCCGGCTAGTCGCCCAAAATATCCTTTAAAACGCTTCGGATTCTGCTGAGACCATTGGACGTGTACTTGCCCAGGGTACCCTGCTCAAACATCACACCTGGTTGAACTCCAGTTTCGAACTAGAAACTCAGACTTCGTTGATCAACAAGCCAGTCGAAGAAACCAACCTCTTCGGGAAAGCGGTTGATGATGCTCTGGAGACAGCAAAAAAGGAGCACTAAATCCTATGCCCAACGCAGCAATTTCATGCCCGCCGGTCCTTTCAAGGTTAGTCCTTCTCTCGCTTTCCCCATACACAGTATAGCTCTGGAGGATCTAACTGGGCCTCAGGGCAAGGCTCCTCTGGTAACTTCCAGTCCCAGCAAAGAGGTTTCTGTCGGGGAAAGGGCAGAGGCAGAAACTCTGCGTCCACAGGCTCCCCAGCCACTGCCTCCAAGTGACTCAGTGGTACGGGTCCCCTCCCACTCTTCCCTGGTAGGGGGACTTCTAACATAATTTGCCCAGGCATGGGAGGGGATCACATCGGATCAGTGGGTTCTCACGACCGTCACCCACAGCTACTGCATCAAGTTCCTCCTACCAACCCCCCACCCCCTGAGCCAGACGACAGTCATCCAGACCATATGTGCATCCTGTTGGAAGAGGTTCAAGTCCTGCTGGAAAAGGGCGCCATCAAAGTCGTCCCTCATCTCCCAGTCAACGAGAGTATTCATTCAGTGTACCTCCTTGTACACAAAACAGATTTAATCATGCGCCCGGTTTTAGATCTGCGTCCTACGAACAAGTATGTCAAGCCACAAGAGTTCAGGATGACAACTCTTCAGGAATTAATCCCATTGCTGCGGCAGGGGGACTACATTGCCACACTGGACATGAAAGATGCACACTTTCATATTTCAATGTTAACAGCGCACAGATTCATGATCGTGAATACGCACTATCCGTTCAAGGTTCTCCCCTTTGGCATTTCCTCAGCCCCCAGTGTGTTTTTTTGGCAGTAGTGGCAGGTCACCTGCGCAGACAGTCCATGCCGTGTATTCCTACCTTGACGACTAGCTCATATGTATGGAACGTGCCTATCAAATACCCAGGCAACAGTGAATCTCCTATTCAGCCTCGGATTCTCTATCAACGAGAAAAAATCAAGCCTACACCCGAGCCAAGTCCAATAATTTCTGGGGGATCTGATTCAGACAGAAGACCGGCTCGTCTTCCCCTCCAATGAGAGGGTTCAAAACATGCATTTCCAGATTGCTCACTTTGTACCGAGTCACCTGATTACCATTCGCAAAGCCATGCGACTGTTGGAGATGATGGCTTCCTGCATCTTCCTAGTTTCACATGCTTGCATGCACCCCATGCAGGAGTGGCTCTCGAGCTCTCGAACCAATGGTGTCAGGCCAGCAGCCAGTGGGAAGATCTAGTGGTTGCATCGGCAGCCCTTGTTCAGTCTCTGCAGTGGTGGTCAAGGAAAAACCTTCTGCAGTGGAAAACCTTCACTACCCCTGCAGTAGAGCCCACTCTCACCACAGACTCATCTCTTTCGTGGTGGGTGGCCCACCTCCTTCAACATACAGTGCACAGCATATAGTCCCAGTCAGTGGCAGCCAGTCACATCAACCTATTATACTATTTGCAGTATTCAAAGCCCTGAAAGCATTCCAAGCACTTCAACAGGGAAAGACGGTCATTAGCCTTACAGACAGCACCACGGCCATGTATTCCCTGAACAAACAGGGGGCTACTCACTCTCTAGGGCTATCCCGACTGTCCCAGAACATCTGGAAGTGTACACTCAAACACATTTTCCTCCTCTCACAACATGTTCCAGGGGAACTCGATCTTCTGGCAGATGGGCTCAGCAGAAATTGTTTGTAACTCTGGAGAATGCCCAATGCCCAGACTATGCCTCCAGATACCCATGTGCACCCTCCAAGGGGAACGGTCTGTGGATAACATGGTCCGGGAGATTTCTCTACGCTTTTCCTCCATTTCCCCTTCTCAACAGGCTTGTGCACAAAAGTCACCAGGAGCAAGTTACAATGATCCTGGTGGCACCAATGTGGGCCTGACAACCTTGGTTCTCCCATCTCATGAAAATGTCAGTCTCCCCTCCCAGGAAACTGCCTTGCCAATGCAACATGCTGTCTCAGGACCAGGGAGAGACATTACATCAATGCCCTCACTCAATTTAGCAGCTTGGCTCCTAAAGTCAGAGTTTGGGCACCTTCCCAACACTAGACATTGCTACTTCAACAAGTAGATGCTCTTTATCTCGTGCGATACAAAAAACGTCAATTCCATTGACTGCGCCCCTAACAAAATTGTCCTCTAACACATCTACTAGACTCAGGACTTGTTTTCAATTCCTTAAAGGTCCTCCTAGCTGCTTTCTCTGCATGTACCACGTCTCAGAGCAAGGTTTCATGGCAGAAAATTCCTGTCATTAAAGCCTTCATGTAAGGAATGAAACAATTTCATACCCCGATTTCCAACCCAACTCCCGGATGGTACTTGAATGTTGTCCTTTCCAGATAAATGGGGCCTTCTTTTGAGCCCATGCACAAGGCTAGCCTTAAGGCCCTCACCTAAGACTGCCTTCCTATTGGCAATTACCTTAACAAGGAGGGTTAGTGAACTGCAGGCCCTTTCAGTTCAAGATCTCTTGGTTAACAAAGACAATGTAGTTTTGCGCACACACCCACACTTTGCTCCTAAATTGATCTCGAAGTTCCATGTGAATCAATCAATCGAACTTCCCACTTTCTTCCAAAACCCCACTAACTTGGCAGAAAGAAGCCTCCACACACTAGATGTGAGGAGGGCAGTAATTTACTACCTTGAAAAGATAAAGCCACTGAGGAAAACAAAGCAATTATTTGTCTCTGTGGCAGCTGGTAGAGAAGGCGACCCTGTCTCTAAATCAGCTATTTCCAAATGGACAGTAAATTGTATCACACTGTGTTGCACTCTTGCCAAGAGAGATCTACCCTTTACGCCTAGAGCTCACTACTCCGGGCACAGGGGCTACCAATGCATTCATTGCAAATTTTCCTCTAGATTCCATTTGCAACTTGGAGTTCTGTTCACGCTTTCACCCAACACTTCTGCTTAGAGACGCACTCGGAGTCTGATTCTCAGGTGGGACAAGCAGTACTAAAGCAACTCTTTGCTACTGTTCCTGCACACATCCCACCACCATCTCCTGGAACTATTCTAAGCAGATTCATAAGCTTCAGAAGACACACTTTACACTGTAATCGTATTTCTGATGATTGTATCTGCTTAGATTCACATGCGCCTATCCTTCCTCCCCTCTCGTAGTAGAAGAAACATAGACATTTTACAACTTCTCTCTTCTATACCCAATCATGCATTCTGTAAGGCTCCGTCACAGCAGAAGAAAAACAAATGGTGCGACCTCCACGCGTGAGGGATTTTGGGTACACTGCATGTCAAGTTAGGGATAGTGTTACAGTCACGTTCATGCTGACGTCCCTTTCGAGCTTCGAAAAAAGATGCGATACTCCACGATTACCACTAGATGTCAGGCTATATGCACGGCATGTGAATCTAAGCAGATACATTACTGTATGTCATATCTACTCAACCCAGAAAATCATGAGCTAAACACTTTTTTATTTGAAAAACATAGTGGGTGACAAACTTTAACAGCGCTTTCGATGTGCCTTTCCATAACCGTAAGAACAAGTAGCAGGATCCTTTTATAACATCACAACTATTCAGAATATAATCGCAAGCACTTAAAAAAAAAACTTTGTTAAAGGGACGCTATGGTTACAAGTAAAAACAAAAAACCCCAGAAATCTGTCAGTTGCTAAGCTAAGCAACCATCCCTCGCACCACCACTGTGCACTGCTAAAACAAACACCCAGTACATGAAAAACGCGCAACATCTTTCCCTGTCCACATGCCCCTCAATATCTGTGGCTGGTGCCCTTTCCCTCATTTCCCTCCCCACCTTACTTCCTGGCCCCTCCTGCATAAGGAACCACCTTTTACATTAAAATATAGAACTAAAAATAACCTTATAGACTCAATCTACTTTACATTTTTCAGTAAATTGGTTAGATTCAATAAGATTCTCTAACATTCCCATTAGCATGTTCTAACATGCTAATGGAAATATTGCACAATTGTATAGTAGAGAAAAAGAAAAAAGCACAACAAATTTCTTCTCTCAAGCATACAATAAACACCATAATCCATTGCCGTTTATAACTATCCACAGTCTCTGCATTCCCCTGTCTAACCAATGTTCTACAATTCTCCAGTACGGGGTCTAGCATGGATTCACATGCTCGTGAATATTCCCCGTCGTCAGGCTGGAAATAGTCGGTAAAAGAAAAAACAGTTTCAGTTTCGTTTCTAAAATGTCTTTCTCCTATAAACCAATCACTGAGCTCTGGGTTATACTGCCCCCAGCCAATGACTGCCCTCTACCTAAGCCCTTCCTCTGTCAGTCATCTTCAGATTTTTACCACACGTTTCAGTGTTGGGAGTCATCTTGCTTCGCTCTTCGAACTTTTTGCTGCGTTTTTCGCTTTTTGAGCGTTAAACTCCTGAGTCAATCAAGCCCTTGTGCTACATCGATCAGCTTTCTGACTAACGGGGATCGGCTTTTCAGCTTTTTCAGTGCCCTTCAAGGGCTGTTTTCGTGAGTGTTTTTCTTGGAGGCTTCTGGAAGATGCTTCAGGCCTACACCGCGTGGATCATTTCGGACGAGGAGGAGGATGGCTCTTCCCTATTCAAGCTGTACTCCGACTGCGCTTTGCGGAATGTGTACATGGACAACAAGCATTCCCGGTGCCTGTACTGCTTGCACACAACGCATAAGGAGGAGGATTGTGAGTTTTGCCATGGCTTCTCGAAGCGCACGTTGAAGGATCGACGCCAGTGGTTGGAAGCGTGGCTGTAGTCCAAGGCCTCTACCCCGGTTGCCACCCATTGGCATGCCTCTCCCGGATCCGGCAAACCTGAGCAGCCTTCTAAGTCCTTTGAGGGCGCCCCGCCCGTGGAGGCCCAACACAAGGCCAGGCACTGCAAGTCCGTTTCCATCAGGGTCGCCGTTGCTGTGGGTCCCGCGACGGTCAGGGCGCGATCATCCTCTCCATCGGCATCGATCTCCAGCCACCACTCTGGATCGTCATCCAATAGGAAGTCCACTACCCCAGGGAAGTTGAGAGAGAATCCGGAGAAGGCCAAGCAGGAGAAGGCCAGGCAGGGCGCGGTGTCCAATCCATCCGCGATGGAGAAGGCCAAGCAGGACAAGGCATCCGACACGTCCAGGAAAGAAGAAGCCAAACCGGACAAGGGGGGAACCAGCCTTTCTGTGAAGGCCCAAGTGCACCATGCAAAACTGTTGCCCTCCCTCCAGGTGGTGGTGGCGTCGCTTTCGAAGGCCGTGGGGGCGAACACGCAGGGTACCCTGGCGACGGACAGGTTGTCTTTCTCCCAGGAGGGAGGCTTCGAGCAAGCCAGCTGAGAAAACCCCAGCAAAGAGGATGCCGGAAGTCAGCCTGAGACCGACCCTTCTGGACCCAAAGAAAGTAGGTGGAGGCATTGATGAGGATGAGATCCTTTCCATCCACACCGTCCAGCAGGGCGATGACGATGAGGGAAATGCCGGAGGCTCACCCCGCTAGGGGGAC
The DNA here is from genome assembly GCF_040938575.1 of Ambystoma mexicanum. Lineage (NCBI taxonomy): Eukaryota > Metazoa > Chordata > Amphibia > Caudata > Ambystomatidae > Ambystoma > Ambystoma mexicanum. Next base: position 1,202,819,942 of record NC_090921.1, on the reverse strand, counting down.
GACAGCGACGGGGTTACCATCGATGGCAGCAACAAGGTGCCCCAGGACAGTGAGATCCCAGAACCCAACGCTCCTACACACCAGATACCGCCCAGAGGCCTTTCACTGGATATCCTCTCGACCCTACAAACCCTGGTGTCTGAGATACAGAGGAGGATGCCGGCAACACCACTGCCCGCACCACCCACAGCGCCAATACCGGCCACCCCGTTGACACCGTGGGAACCGCCGGCCAATAAAAGGAGGAGGCATCTTATGCCTCAATGCCACCTATCGCCCCCTCCCCCACTCCTGCCCCTCTCCTCCCCAAGGGAGACCGAGACGAACACAGTGACAAAGGGCACAGATGACGGCAGAGGGATGGGGGACCTCCTGTCACCTCCGCCCAGAGCCTCTCCGCCGGATGAGGTGGGATCTTTCCACGCAATGATTGCCTGAGCATCAGAGCTTTTCCAGCTCACGCCAGAGAAAAAGGAGGAAGGCTTCTTATATCGGCGCCGGGAGATGAAGAGGAAGACCATCCTGTTGGTACCACGCATGGACGATGTTTGGGACAAAGGGCTGACTCTGCTGAAGAACCCCTCTACAGCCCCAGCGAAGAAGGACCAATTGGAGAAGAAGTACAGGGTGCCAGACTCTGCACCCAAGTGCTTACGGTTCCAACCGTCGCCGGACTCTGTGGTCTCAGCGGGCGCTAGGAAGAAATCCTCTAGCTTGGCTTCCTCCTCTGCCTCCAGCCCTCCGGACAACAAGGGGAAGAAGTTGGATTCTATGGGTAGGAAGGTTATCTACTCGGCAGCGACGACTATCAAGGCTGCCAACGCACTTGTGATCGTGGCCAGATATGACCAGGAACTTTGGTTTAAGCTGGCTCCGCTACTGGACTTCCTCCCCGATTACAAGCGGGTTGAGGCTTTGGAGATCCTTCAAGAAGGAGAGATGGCATCAGACCATGCCATAACAGTGGCCCTGGACATCGCGGACACAGGTTTCCGCCAGATGGGAAATGGAGTTTCTTTGCTGTCGTGGCTAACTCAAGGCCACCAACTTAGACGGCAGGTCCAGACAAGGGTTTTGGACATACCCTATAACGGGGACAACCTGTTCATGAAGGCTGTGGATGAATTCCTCCAGGCCATCAAGATGTACATGCAGACTACACATGCCCTAGGTACCCTACAGCAACGACGACCGTCCTTCGTTCCTCAGGAGGGAAGTCTATCTGCTCTTCGAAGGGTTTTGGTGGGGCTCGTCCTCTTACCGTCAGCCCTCCCGTTCCTCGACCCAGCAAGCCAACTGGGGTCACTCCAAGGCCTTCGGTGGCAGACATCGTGTTCGTCAGGGACCGCAAAGCGACCCGTTCACCTCCAAGCAGGATTGAACCGGCCAGGACGTTGGCCCCCACCCCTGCCCCCCAGTGGCAGGCTGTCTGGCGAACTTCGTTGGCATGTGGGAGACCAACTCCACCAACAGATGGGTGCTGGACACTCTCGCCCACGGACACACCTTTGAATTCCAACAAAAGTGTCAGTGAATACCACTGGTGGCCCGGCAGGAAAACCATGTCTCTCAGCTGCTGCAGGAGGTTCGGGCCATGTTACAGAAAGGGGCGATACAGCTGGATCCACAGCGACTCTGGGGCTACGGAGTATACTCAAGGTACTTCCTCGTAAGAAAGAAGAACGGGGGCTATAGGACCCTTCTGGACCTACGAAGACTCAACAAATATATAAAGTCCCAGAAGTTCTGGATGGTCACGCTGCAGCACGTGCTCGGCCAGCTGGGGGAGGAGGGGGGGATTTCTGTCAGTGTTGGATCTGGAGGACGCGTACTTCCACATCCCCATACACAAAGGACACTGCAAGTTTCTGCGCTTCGTCGTTCAGGGGAAGCATTATCAATTCAAGGCCCTACCATTCGGGCTGAAGTCGGCGTCCAGAGTCTTCACCAAGTGCTTGGCACTGGTGGCGGTCCATCTGCGACTGCAAGGCATCCACTTTTACCCCTACCTGGACGACTGGCTAATCCGGGCCAAGCCAAGGGACACCGCATTCGAACACACTGATCAGACCGTCCGTCTGCTGACGGATCTGGGGTTCTCAGTGAACTATGCAAAGTCCTGCTTAACTCCATCGCAGAACGCACTGTTCATGGGAACCAAGCTCAACACAGTGTCGTGCCTGGCCTCACTGTCGGAGGAAAGGATATTGGCCATCCTGGGCCAGATGTAACCGCTGCTGGCACTAAAGATCGCCACGTGAGGACCATCAAGTCGCTGCTCGGTATGGTGATGTTGTGCATTTACCTGATTCGACTCTGCAGGTTACGGATGCAGCTTCTACAGGAGTTCCTGGAAGCCTGTTGGATGCAGATGTCCGGAAGCTTCCAGGACAGGATTGCTCTCAATGAGGAGTCCCGACGTCCCGACGAGCGATCAGATGGTGGGGCATACGCAGGGGGCGCAGATTTCCAGAGCCCCCTGTACCAGGAGATGGTCAAGCAACTAGCAACCTTCATGCCATAGGCCTGTGGCTGCTGAAGAAAAGACCCTACACATAAATGTACTGGAACTACGGGCAGTGTTTTGGGTCGTCAAGTTGTTTCTGCCGTCCCAAAAGGGCAAGGTGGTGAGGCTCTTCACAGACAATACCACCACAATGTTTTACATCCGGAAGCAGGGGGGCACCAGATCCCTGGCGCTCTCCAAGGAGGCGCAGGACTTGTGGCACTGGGCTGTCGCCAAGGGGATTTTCCTCATTCCATTCCACCCGGCAGGAGAAAAAAACACTGTTGCTAACTCCCTCAGCATGGAGCTATGCTCTTGTCACAAGTGTGAGCTTCGGCAGGACCAAGTAGACAACCTGTTCGACAGATGGGGAAATCTCCAGATGGATCGGTTTGCGACGGCGATGAACACCAAGTGCCAGAGGTTCGCCAGCAGGTTTCCCCAGCCGGGGACCATGGGGGCTGCATTCTCATTCCCCTGGGACGACCTGTTTCTGTATGCATTCCCTCCGCTGCCATTGCTTCTTTGAGTCATCAATCAACTCAGACAGTACCCAGACCTTCTCAGCATGTCAGCGTCCCCTCCAGTCAAGCTGCCAGTGGTAGCGGATCTTCTCGCCAGGTAAGGAGCCGCAATTCTGCACCGTGACCCAGGATCTCTGAACCTGAAGGCCTGGCTCCTGCAGTGTTAGAATTTGGCGGTTACGATCTTCCAGCAGACCGCAAGGAGGTTCTTGCCAAGGCCAGGGCGTCATCTACTTTGAAATGCTACAGACTCAAATGGAAGAGGTTCGCAATTTGGTGCCGTTCCCAGAAGATCGACCCTCTAAGGGTCACGGCCCCCCCGGGTACTTCCATATTTGCTGCTGTTGGCAAAATCGGGGCTGCCTCACGCCTCCATCAAGGTTCATCTGCCGGCTATCTCCCGCTACACCAGATCCCCAGGACGACCCTCATTGTGGCTGCACCGGTTGGTTAAGGAATTAATCAAGGGACTAGGCCGCTCATTCTCACCGGTAAAAGCTCCGGCCCGGCGTGGGAACTCAATGTGGTACTTACTAGGCTAATGGGAACTTGGTTTGAGCCTGTGCATTCTGTCCCACTCAAGTTTCTGTCGTGGAAGACAGCTTTTCTCGTGGCCATCACCTCTGCACGATGAGTGGGTGAGATCCAGGCCCTATCCTGTAAACCACCTTACTTGACTTTCAACGAGACGAGGCTGGTGCTAAGGTGCCATCAGACATTCATCTAAACAAACCCTTGGTGTTACCTGTGTTTTTTCTGATACCTTAGTCGCCGGCTGAAAGGACTTTGCACTCGCTGGATGTGGCTAGAGCGCTAAAGTTCTATGTGGCCCCCACAAAGAGTTTCCGGAAAACTTCTCTGCTTTTCGTGTATTTTGGTCCGGTGAAGGCCCTGTCCAAAGCTTCCATTTCCAGGTGGCTCTCCGGCTGTATCACTCACTGTCACCGGTTGGCAAACCGACCGCTGCTTGGCCGTTCGAGAGCCCATTCTACCAAAGCGATTGCTGCAACTACAACGTTCCTGTCTGGTATGCCCCTGCTGGACATCTGCAGGGCTACTACGTGGAGGTTGACGCATACCTTCATGAGATTCTACTGCGTTGGCCAAGCACTGCTGCGCAACCTGTTCGCTTGAAGGTGAGCCTGATGAGGAGGTATGAGATTGCTTCTGTTGAGCCTTGGTTGTGCATGTGTGTACTGCTATGCATTCTTTATTCATGAGCATGTGAATCCATGCCAGACCCCATTCTGGAGAAGGAACAAGTTACTTACCTGTAACTGTTGTTCTCCAGCATGTGTCTGGCATGCATTTACATGCGAACCCTTCCACCTAACCCTCTGTGGCTCTTCTCTTGGTCCTACTGCCACTTTATATGCTACCAAATCTGAAGATGGCTGCCAGAGGAGGGGCTTAGGTAGAGGGCAGACATTGGCTGGGGGCAGTATGACCGAGAGCTCAGTGATTGGTTTATAGGAGAAAGTTTACAAACGAAACTGAAACTGTTTTTTCTTTTACCGAGGATTCCCAGCCCGACGACGGGGAATATTCATGAGCATGCAAATCCATGCCAGACCCATGCTGGAGAACAACAATTACAGGTAAGTAACTTGTTCCATCTTTTACATCTACATTTCCCATACTTATACTAAAAGAATTGTGCATAGTGCTCCTATATATGCACATATGCATTGTGCACTGACAGAAGAGCATAAACAAAAGGGGTCATACGAGAAGTGTTTATGGGAGCCCACGAGGGAAGTGCCAAGGGATGCCAAGTTGGGAGGCCACTAGCCAACTGCTGGGGGAGAGGAGTCTCAGGGTGGGGTACATCTTAACCATAACATTCCTTTAACAACGTTTTTTCTGTCAGTTGAATACATTTTCATGAGTGAACATTTTCATAATGTTACATCACTGAATAAAAGCCATTAATAATTCCCCTTTTAACATATATGAAAGAACTATAAACCTCCTTTGACAAACATAATTTTTGCAACGCATACTTATGTGAGTTTTTATCAGCAGCGCATACCCCCATATGCAAATCAGAGTAGACATGTGTCCTTGCTTAAGGCCAGGTCCCCTGCCCACGGCAGAAAAGTGAAATCACTATTTTGTGTACTTGTACCTTTCAACACTTTCCCAAAAAATTAAACACAAGGCAGATTTACAAAAGCATCCTTTCAGGTCCTTGCTGATGCTCCTCGCACATCTTTGCTGCAATCCCATACAGCACTCCGCGCTGCAGCCGCAAGCAGATTCTTTCTCTCCCATTTAAACCTAGAGCTTCGCCCATGCCACATGCCCCAATAAGTAAATCAGAGTAGGCATTCGTCCTTGCCGATTGCCAGCCCCATTGTCCTTGCATCAAACATATATAACTATTTTTTGTGCTTACATATGTGCACTTTAGAAAAATAAAACACAAAACAGATTTGCAAAACCATGCTTTCAGGTCCTGGCTGATGCTCCCTGCGCAGGTTTGTTCTAATTCATGACAGAACTTCAGGCTGTAGCCGCAAGCAGAATATTTCTTCCCATTCAAAGCTAGAGTGCGACCATGCTGCATGAGCCAATAATCAAATCGGAGTATACGATTATCAAGTAATTACAGGGCGGTAGAATGCGTAAATCACTGCGCTTAATCTACTACTTTAAACAGATTACCCTGCTACTGGTGCTGGGTTTCTTTTGTGAAGGTGTTAGGTTTCGAATAGGAGAGTGAGCAGTGTTCACCTCAGCGCTGGGTTATTCAAGAAGTAACTGGTGTCATAATAAAGCAGTTTACAAAACCATTCTTGATGCTGTATTTATTGTTAAAAGTCGGCTGACACGTGATTCGACTCTCTAGGGTCTTTGTCAAGGAATGTTGATTGTCAGCCAGTCATTCTTGTGAGGTTGTGGAAATGACTCTGGCATCCAATCCCGATATATTGTGCCATTATGCTCACAAATAAGCGTAGGTAATGATTGCAATGGCTGGCCTGGTGTCCACGTGGGCACCTGGTTCGGTATGCTTGGTAATCATCTGCTGATTAGCATTGTCTCGGAGTGTATGCAGCAATAGTCACAGCGATCTGTTGATGCACTCCTGTGCAGCACTTCGGTCTGTAGCCACGGACAGAATTTTAGACACAAGCAGATATTTTTTTCCCATTCAAACCTATCCCGATTTTGAAAAAAATCACCACACAGCGAGTCCCTGGTGTCAATAGCCCCTCTAACCCCATTGCCAGTCCCTCCTGGTCATGGCCAGTAACCAGAGTATCCGAGTCCTTGCCTTCAGCCATGACTCGGACAATCTGGCCACTGCCCAACGCCACCAGCTATACCTCATTCACCAAAGGTGTATCACTATTTTTTGTACCTACATTGACACTTTTCAAAAAATAAAACACGGATACATTTGCAAAACCATGCTTTCAAGTCCTTGCCAATGCTTCTTGCACAACTTTCCTGCAAATCCGTTTTATTTTTTTAAAAGTGTCAAAAGGTACATACATAAAATAGTCATATAACTTAACTCCTAGTTGACAAAATCCATTCAGACTTTGCAGAAAAATTCAAGGTTCGGTCTATAATCTTTCTAAAATCTTTTGTGAACATTTGTGAAATGGCAACAAAGTTAGAACCCATCTAAAAATGTTGAAGCCCTTCCTCTAATTTTTTTCCCCCTCATCACAAAATCCCACCAAACTTTGCACAAACATTTGAATCAGGGTCTGAAATATTTCATTTGGAACCCCGCTCCTATAATTTGGTTCCCTCTTGGCAACACTGCACCAAACTTTGTAGAACCATTCAAGGTCACGTCAGGAATGATATCACAATATTAAATACAGTTTCATTGAGTGGCACCAAAATTATGCGCCATCCAAAAACTGCTTTTAACCAACCCTGTAATGCAAAAATGTGTATCAATGTCCGCGAACATAACAGGGCTGTCCGCAAACGTTTGCGAACTTCAGAGATGTAAACCTTTTGTCTTTTTTTGGCCATATCCCATCCCATCCTCATCACCCCTCACCTCCCCGAAGATTGTTTCATTAGTTTGCCAAGTGCAATGTTGTTTTTTAATTGTTTCTACCGCGATGTTCGTGGACAATGGATGCTGTCCACGAATCCAACATGGCGGCGTTTCCGAAAATATGACACACCTTGCGCTTTTCACCACTCAATAAGCGGGGTGTGTCTGATGTCCGCGGACATCACGTCGACCCCTTGGATCAATTGGCGGCCCGTCCGTGAACTGAACAGGGAAGTAAGTCTGCGGACCGAACCCAGATATCACCCATTTTTTTTGTACCTCATTTTTGGCAGTTTAAAAAAAGAAGCGGCTGGATGGATTTACACCAAACTTATAAAAGCACACTTTCGGGACCAAGCCACCGCTTATGGCGCACATTTGGTGAAAATCCGTCCATCGGTTTGGGCTGTAGGCGTGAGCAAAACATTTCTTCCATTGCATCTGTGTGAAAAACCCCACATTTTGGAACCCTGTTTAACTTTGTCCCCCATGGACAAAACCACAACAAACCTTGCAGAGTCAATATGACGGGGACGTATACTTTTTTTGCAATGTTTTGTGAGGCTTCGTCTGGGGGGGGGCAAAGTTATAAGCCACCCAAAAAGTGTTCTTCCTATGAGTTGAGCAAACCATTTTGAAGAGAAACATCAGAAGGACATGTCTTTCTTCAGTTATTTTGCCATAGACAAAGTAATTAACATCATCAGAGTGGGAGATCGAGAAAAAAGACTCAGACACGCAGAGGCGAGATACATGATACACTGTGACACCAAGACCCCAAATGGGCATAACAAAGATGAAGAACTATATATATTCGTAGGTAATTGACATTATGACAGACTGATGTTACCCCAGACTGTATAATTACTATTGGAAACAGGAAATTGAACGTTCGTAGGAACAGGGTTATTTTAACATCTATGTAATTGTATGCTTACCTTATGTGATAGCACCACACCAGCAGAGACACAGGAATACTCTGATGTTCGCTTGCAAATATGTTTTGAGAGGTCTGAATAACACCATACGTTATAAATGCATAAATTGACTCTCTCTCAATACGATATTCCAGTCTGTATAGTGAGGGCCATTTTTATATTAGATGCAATTTACACAATGCACTATGCACTTTTGCATCAAATAACAGGCCCGCTTGCACAGCATGGGATAGCGTAATACAGATGTTCATCATTTACACCTCACTATGCACTTTATGAATGAGGTCTGCAGAACAGTAGCCTGTATGCACCTACTGCGCAAAAGGCATTGGTAAGATCTATCTGAACGGGGGCGTGGCTAAGCGCCGAGGCAAAATGGCTGCCTAGAGGCTCGGCTCCGGCTCATTTTATATATAAAATGCATTAGGGTAATTTATTTTTTTTCAAATTTACCTTGAATCCAGCTTATACTGCGGCGCAGACATCGCGGGAAGATTCGCTGTGCTTTCAGGACAGTTCCGACGCGTAGAGCCGCTTCCTTGCAGCGGGCTGCTTTCACAGGAAAAGCACCGCGAACACATCAGAACGCGAGCCGCCCCTCATGTGGAGAGGTACAGCGTCGCGCATCAAGTGACGCGCCGGCTGGGGCCTGTAACACGGGCTCCTCCACACGAACTCGCCACCTGCTGGAGATAAAAGAAAAAGTAAGAAGACAACATTATTTAACCTTTCAACTGCTGACATGAATATATGATAAAAAGAAAACAGACCACTAACTATATATAGAAGGTAACAGGAAAAAAAAAAAGAGAGGAGGCTGCTAAGAAATCGTTAATTACACTAGCTGAAGGAATAATTGGAAAAGAGGAAATCGGGGAAATATTACAAAGACATACGGATTTAATTAAATTACTAGGAACTATATTTTGAATTCCCCCTCTTATTTGAATATTATAACAATTGCCATATCTTCAGGGGGAAATACTTGTATACTGAACATAAAGATTGACAACAGACACCCAACATACACACCTACACAGCTTTACAGGTGTGCTCCTCTCTTTATCATATATTGCTCGGAAAAACCGCAGTAGAACCACTTTAGGATTACGCAAATTCCTACAGGATCTCTTCACTCTTTGAACCTTCTGTAGTGTATGCCTTATTATTCTGTTTTTCCATTTTTTGGTCTCTTTATTTAAGAGTAAAACATTAAGAATAATATGGATGTAATAATTGTATACTACGAGTCATCATAAATAATATCAACAAAGAGCTACGCGCCTCAACAACAAACATCCGTCTACAATTGTTTAACTATGGCTACCAGTAAAACTAACCAAAAAAATGTTCCCTCAGCTAAAGACACTACCTCCACTTCAACAAATCTTAAAAGACCTAAAAGTGACTCTCCACCTCCATTAGGTGTCTCAGATCCTGCTATTGAAGCCATTCTTGCAGACATTAGGGAACTCAAACCCTTTATAGAAACCACACACATTAAGCTACAGCAATTAGATGAAAGGTGGTTGGGAGTCAACAACAGAGTGGAAGAAGTTGAGAAAAGAGTTGGCGAACTTGAAGACATAACCCCTAGGGTTGCGCAATTAGAGAAATCTATCAAGGAACTCCAAAAGCATAATGAAGATTTGGAAAATCGCAGTAGGCGCAATAACCTACGCATCTCAGGCCTTCCAGAAGGAGCTGAGGGTACCAACCCCATTGTATTGCTACAAAAATTCTTGCCGGCCATACCACACTTGCCCTTGGAAACTACATTCAACATACAACGTGCCCATATAATTGGTCAACCCTCAGTCTCTTCCACAGCACGTACGATGCCAAGGACACTTATATTTTACCTTTTGGAACACTCTCAACTACAACTTATTATCTCCACAGCAAAAGAACGCAAATCACTCATTTGACATGGAAACAAGCTATTTATCTCACAGGATGTCGCCAGAAGCACGGCACAAAGAAGAAAAGTTTTTCTAGCATTCCGTCCTGCTCTTAGACAACTAAATATCCGTTATGGCTTATTCCACCATGCTCCTTCAAAGTAACATATGAGGGTCGTACGGCAGTATTTGATGATCCAGCTGACTTGAGGCTCTTCATACAATCTATAAAAAAGTGACGGCATGGACACCTCCTCTCCTGCAGCGGCCTCAACATCACCTACTACTTGAAATCTGGTCTTTATAACTTTTTATTCAAGTTATTATCTACCTAATGCAATGATGATCCAATTAAAGTAAGTGAGGCGGGCGCTCCTTTGGGGTCCCTCTTCCACTGATGGTCGCTCTTTTCCTTTTGGCGACCCAGTTGGCGTTACCTATCCCCTATATATCCTTCCTCCCTGATCCCTATCCCATGTCATGTTTGATCTCTAAAATCACTTATATGACAATGACTGTCTCCTCTCAATGTTTGATCAGACCCCTTCCTCCCCTCCCTTACCCCCAATGTTCTATCCTCCTGTATTTCTATTTGGGTACATATGATTTGAACCAAATTATAATGGCTATGTTTCTATTATCGATCTACTGCTATAAGTTGCATGTATATCAATATATTTTTGTCTAAATGATCTTTAAATGTATAACTTGGAACATCGAGGGATGTAAGAATCCTATCAAAAGATGCAAAGTCTTATCTCATTTGAACAAATTTGAACCAACGGTTGCTTGCCTTCAAGAAACCCACTTATCCCACAAAGAAACAATGAAACTCGAATCCTTTGGGTTAAGGAGGTTATCTCCAGTCCGGCTATATCCAAGAAAAATGGAGTCGCTATACTAATCAGTAAAAAACAACCCTTCAAAATTCTGGCCCAAGATGCTGACACCAATGGGAGATGGGTTTGGGTAAAACTTTTAATTGACTCCACACAAATATCTATTCTAAATATCTATGGACCCACATTACCAGATCTCCCCCCCCCCCTTTTGGAATACTATTAAACAAATTATACTTATAAATAACTTTATCTGATAATGTGCGGCAATGTCAATCAGGTCCTTGTCCCTTTTTTAGACCGAAAATCCAACTGCATGTTTAAACCCAATAAAAATCACAAGTCCTTTGCTAACTACCTTGCGGAAACAGGACTAATTGATTCATGGAGGCTATCTCATCCAACACTTCTGGACTACACCTTTCATTCCCCCCTCACAATACATTGTCACGTCTTGATTATATCTTTACTACTAAGACCCTATCAGGATCCATTATAGATTCTAAAATCTCCAATATTCTCATTTCAGACCATGCACCGGTCATCACATCTTTTTGCCTCAGACACGAGTAGTTGCCTCCAGATGGAAACGTAATAATTTCCTTTTAAATGATTCACAGTCCATTAAATCTATTAAAACTTTCATTCAACAATATTTCAATGTTAACCAAGACTATGACACCTCTATTGTTAATAATTGGGATGTTTTCAAAGCAGCCCTAAGGGGTCACATAATGGCCCTCTGAGGGTTGAACAAAAAACTTAGGAAAAACACCTAGACGATCTGTATTCTAAACTCACCCTTGCAGAGAAACACTACTATGTTGATACTAACTCAACAAACCTACGACAAGGTATTAAAATACGCTTTGAAATCAGTAAAGAAATCACAGAGCTTGCGGCAGGCACCATACTTAAATATAAAACAAAGATATATCAAACATCAAATAAAGCGGGCAAAATGCTTGCTTCCTATCTGAAAACCAAAAAGGAAAGAGTTCATATCTCTCACATTAAAGACACCCAAGGCATAACTCATCACCGATCTGATGAAATACTTGAATGCTTTAGGAAATTCTACACCGATCTCTATACTCCAGACTGCTCTATTCCCAAAGAAAATATCGATTCCTTTCTGAACAATATTAGTCACTCCACATACCCCAGAACTGACCTGTCTCACCTTGAAAATGATATTACCTCTTCTGATATTAATGAAGCTATTCACAGCCTCAGTAAAGGTAAAGCACCCTGCCCTGATGGATTATCCACCAAATTCTACAGTAAATTATCCCAAGTATTAACCCCAAAACTTAAAACACTTTTTTCATACTTTATATCACAAAAATGTTCCTCAGGTTCCTTCTCAGAAGCTTTACTTATTGTTTTCCCTAAACCTGATAAAGACCCTACCCTTCCCAGTAATTATCGACCCATCTCCCTTATCAACATTGAAAGCAACATTTTTGCCAAAATACAAGCCAATAGACTTGAATTCTCACTCCCAAATCTGGTTAAAGCAGATTAAACAGGTTATGTAAAAGGACAAAACATATCCTCTATTGCCAGACTCCTACTTAATGCCATTAACCTAGCAGCTAAAGATAAAAAAGATACTCAAAGCTATGCTGCCATTGGATTGGATGCAGAAAAAGCTTTTGATCATGTAGATTGGAATTTTATGTTTCAAACCCTATGCTGGCACAGTTGTGGTGAAAAATGTATTTCACTTGTTAAACTTCTTTATTCTGCCCCCAAATCCGCTATCTACTTAAATAGTCAAACATCTTCATTTTTTCCCTTGCTTAGAGCAACGCAGCAGGGATGCCCCTTTTCTCCATTACTATATATTCTCTCTCTTGAACCGTTACTAGAATCAATAAGATCTAACAAGAACATCCCGGGAATTCAAGTCAGTGCCTCAATTACTAAAATAGCCGCATATGCGGACGATATTCTTATTTTAATCAAAAAACCCAAACTTCATATCCCTAGCCTCTTGGATGCACTTTTGCATTTTGGACTAGTCTCTGGATACAAATTAAATAGACAAAAGTCAGAAGTTATGCCCTTAAATCAATACTGTCTTAAGCATGACATTGACACTTTTGGCCTCAAATGGTGCAGTGGTTCCATTAAATATTTAGGACTTCGCTTTGCCCCCACAATCCAAGAAACTATCAAACTCAACACTATATCGTTACTAAATACTCTCAAGGATCTTACATCCAAATGGTTTCCACTTTACCTCTCCTGGTGGGGGCGTCTAGATACAATCAAAATGATGCTAACTCCTATAATTCTATATTATCTACAGCTTCTCTCCATTCCACTATCTCTTTCCTTTTTCAAATCCATCTATTCTATACTACAACATTTTTTTGGGGGAGTAGGAAAAAGCAAAAGAATAGCTCTAACTAAACTTAAAGCACCTTATGAAAGTGGAGGCGTCAGATTCCCTGACTTTAAGTTATACCACTCTGCGTTTCTCATAAAACAGTCTCGTCATTGGTTCACAGATCTTGAATTTGCCGACACCCCGACTTGGTGTACATTAGAAAGATACGTAGTTCAGCCATATAACATTACCGACTATATATACATATTAAAACATACCCCAAAAAACAATTCGTAACCTAACAACGCATCCGTTTTATCCCTACAAACTTTTCTCTTTCCCCATACCAAAACCCCCAATATGTATCTTTCCCCGTTATTATGGCATAATAAGAATATTGTAATAAATAATAAGATCCTCAATCGCAAAGCATGGATCAAAAAAGAATTAATTCATTCAACACATTATTGATGGTACTTGAATACTCTCCTTTCAGCAATTCTCTACCATATTTAACATACCCAAGACAGATTTTCAATTTTACAATAAACTAATCCACTCCTGTCTCGATGCACTTGGCCACTTTTCTCATGAGATACTTACTCCAGATGCCCCTAGACTACTGCACCTAACAATGATAAACAAACTTAAAGCCTCAAAAATATATAATTTGCTCACCTCAACATTTAAGGTTTGCTCAATTCGTCTGAAATGGGAATTTGATTTAGGGTACATATTTGAAGATCATATTTGGCTCAGCCTGTTTTCCAAAATTAAACAATTATCGGTGTCAGCAAATATAACACAACACTACTACTACTTCTTCATTCATAGAGCATTCATCACTCCGGCCAAATTGGCTAAGGCTAACCGAATTATGATGCAAAATGCTGGTCATGTGGCTTATCTCCTGCTACGTATATGCATATGTTCTTTGAATGTTCATATATTGTTGAATTTTGGCATGAAATATGGACATTTCCCAAATGTATCTTCTGTGTAGATGTTCCATTCTCATCTGTACATATATTTTTAGGAAGCTTGGCTATCACAACGTACATTCCATCTGACTCAGCCAGACTATATGATCTGTTTATCTCCATAGCCTTAAAATGCATCACTGCTAACTGGAAAAACTCTCGGTTGCTTTCTACCAAAGTCTGGTGGAATGCTATTTGTCATACTCATAAATTGCTGACAATCAAAATACAATTCCTAAATACAATGCTAAATGGTACTATTTCACTTGTTATCTTAACTGTTTCAACGCAACCGCTCATGGTACATGAACATACATCCTTATTTATTCGTCATTAACTTGATGACTTCACTCATTTTGAAACGCCTAGTCTTTATTACAATAGAAATGAACAGATTACTTGTATGAAATAATCAATTGTACCCACCGCCCCCCCCATCCTGTTTCCCATCTGTTTCCTGTTTGTCTTCGGTATGTCTCCCAGTTCGTATCCCCATATTTCTATGCTTCTCCTCACATCAGTTACACTTTGCAGACTGGATCCACAACTACTCACATGTTATTAGTTACATATTTCTACAACTTCAACTCTACTATTGTATATATTTATACGTTAGAGAAATTAACCAATCGAATATGTTATAAGGAAAGCATATTATAGCAAGCTAAGATCATTCACTCTATTAATCATTTATGGTAACCTGTTTTCTTTCAAAGTCTGTAAATTGTTAACACTTGTATCATTCTCAATATTTTGAACAATAAAAATCATTAAAATAAAAAAAAAGATCTATCTGAACATAGATGTTGGCCGGTAGCATACTGCACTCTGTACTTTATGACGGAAATTTGGAGAATAACAGTCATCATAGACTCATTTTGTATAAGGCATTTGAAAGGTTGACTGGAACTTAGACGTCTGCTACTTGCACAATGCACTCGTTTTGTTATAAAACACGCTGATTTGCACAGTTAGGGATAATCTATCTCAAACAGCTGGTATCTGGATTAGGATGCTTTGCTATTAGAACTATATTATGCATATGGTTTCTATATAATATGCTAATTTTCACATTTGGGGACACCCTAACCTATACAGCTGATATGAGCGCTAGCAACTTGCATTTACCCTATATAGAGGACGTTAGGGAGCAGTAAGCACCACATACCACATTCTGACTTTACAAATGGCATAAGAGAATACATCCCCTACACGTGAGTTTAGAGTACATGTTATATGTAATTTGGGACAATTTAGCTTAGAAGACTCATGGGTGTACATGTACATAAATGCACAATGTGTGGAGAATGGGGAGAGCAGTGCCTGCACCTGGTCATACACTGTAGATGTACTTTGCAATTTGAACTTTGCATATTAATAAGGAGAGATTGAGGTTTGGATGTTAGAAACGGAGAGTACCTTGCATTAAATGTCACTGTATGTACAGGGCATGGCGATGACTGGATATGTTATATTTGAAAAATTATTGCATTAAATAAGCTGTACCCACAGTAGGCACTGTACCTCATGGAGATGAAAGCCAGCCATTACAACACCGTCCCATTTCCGCACACCTATCAGGGGTGTATACTCTAGATGGCTCAACAAAGGTTTGGGTTTAAAAGGGGCTGGAATAGGAAATGACAAAGGTCTGCGATACAACATTCTACACCCACTGAAGTTGAAATAATGTAATGTCATGCATGTTAAAAAAAGATTGGAATAAAAGTGAAATATGCAATCAAGACATTATATTAAATGGAGTGTGAAAACCTGGTATGTTATAAACCGAAATGGGACAAAAAGAAAAACCACTAGCACATTGAATTTAACTGAAAGATGTGCAATAGCAATAAGAATAAATGTTTTCACAATATAGATCATGCGCTTCACTCAAATATTGGCAGAAATGCATGTTATATAGTAATCATAAAAGGATTATGCTAAAACAAATGACATGGATACTGTTCCAAGATGGAGCTCTCTTTGCAAGCTGCTAAGAGAGAGGAAACCTATGGGTCAATGAAATTAACAAGGGACTTGGATATAGGTATATGTATGGTCTCGGCAGAGAAGTGGTGTTTACTCTGACGAAGCCCAGAACGGGTGAAAGGCGCTAGTGTGTGTACGTCTTTTCCTTTTTTCCACTTGGCGCCTAAATAAAGATTGTACTTCTACTAATGGGCTGAGCTGACATTTTTTGCCTGGAGTGAGTGCTGCTGAATTTCTACAGCAGGGAAATCCGGCTGCATGCTTGCATATTTTTATGCGGACCGGCCGCGGAACGAGGCCTGCACCTATGTCCGGCATAGAGTCGCCAATACAAGCTGTTTGCTGAGCACACCCTAAAAAGTTGGAGTGTTTTGGGAAATGACAGTACATTTTAGAGAAAGTAGCAGTGGATGCTACAGTCGGCATAGAAGAAGAACGAGGACGGCTGAGACCCACGCTTGCGGAGTTAGAGAACCCATACAGCGTTCGGATGGTAAGCCTTTGCTCATAAATGCCCTGATAGCAGCCCTGCGCCATTAGCACAGAACGCGAGAGAGAGGACACAATCCGGCAAAACAGTATAAATTTATTGCAGCGAGTTAATTAACCACGTATCACGAAATGTGGCACAATTTAACTATCAACGCAGCGTAAAGCTCAGGCACCAACAGATCTAAAGGCATTACCATGGTGGATAGGAGGACAGCAGAGATGCGGAAGCCGCTGAACCTTTTTAATGAAACCCTGAACCTCAAACCCACAAAAGCACTCCCCAAGGGGGAAACAAAGATGATCCAACAGAAAATTGAAATACTACATAAAAAGAAACTAATAAATGATGGGAGATGAAATCCTTGCAAAATCACATAGGCACCAAGCGCATGCCAACATATGAAGATCCGGATCTTGGGATGCTGCAAGAGTGGGGGGTGGGCACCTATGAGTACTCTTTTAAAATGCTGACCATCCTAGTTAAATATGCTAAGTGTTACAGGGATAAGGCACTCGAGGATATAAAAGATTTTGAAACAGTAGTATATACAGGAGTTGAATCTACCACTCCAAAGGATTTGAAATCCCAGATGGAAAAGAATGTGAATAAATATGAAAATGAAATTAAGGATAGAATACAAAGACAATTTCTAAGAGATGAGGTTGACTACGCATCAGGGAGTATTTATACCTTTGCAAGGTATTTTGATAATATCAGGAAAGAGATACGCATTGAGCATTCATCTGTCACACATCATACTCAAACACATTCTGAAAAGGAAGATGAAGCAAGCACATCCACAGAAACATCGATGACAAGCAATGAAGACACCGCAATACGACTACATTCTTAAGAAGAGATGAGTCTTGCATCAGGGAGTCAAATCATATCCGAAACAAATCAGAACCGAGGCAAACCTCTGGGGAGGAATCTAACAGCACCCGGAAGATCAGAAGAGTATGGAGAGGAAAGAGGGAAGCGAAGAGACCAATAGGGAGGACGTCAGATGCACTCTGGAGGGGGAGAAAGATGAGAAACTAAACGAAAAAATGCAAATTGTAAATCTTTCGGATAAAGTGTTAACAAAAATAGAAAAAGAAGTATTATTAAAGCTTTCCTTTTTGTCCTACCTCCAGATTCAACTATCCTCAATCACAGATTGATCTGCATTGCTTTATACGTAAAGTTAGGCTGGCCAAGTAATATGAAAATACAGATTCCATGAAGGATAAGAAAAAATAATTCAAAGAATGGCCTTCAAGCATAACACTCTGATAGAAAACAGATTTGCATGCACAGGAATCACTTGAGAATGAGGAAGGTTTCAACCTGGAGGAGGAAGTGGAGATGGATGAATGGTGTATGAAGGTACCAGACACAATAGGTGCTATGAAATCCATGGACGGGTAACTAAAGAGGAAATTAGCCTGATGACTCCTCATAGTCCAAACATAGATCTATTTGAATATCTAGAAACTGAGGACCTTAAAACATTGGCATTTGAATTTACCTACAAATTAAAACATAACTTGACACATAGCCAATGTAAAGCAATGGGGGACTGGAGGGGAGACCCCGCCTTCGTCATCAAGCCATTGGATAAAGGCAGTAATGTGGTACTGCTTAACTCCATTGACTATATGGCAGAGGCCACCAGACAATTGAAAGACACCAACTGCTATAAAAAACGATCTATGAACCCTTACCGGGAATAGGTTGAGTATGACACAAAACTCTGGGAATGGTATGATCTAGTCTGTTGTAGTGGGATGAAAGAAGATAGGAAAGAAGACTTCCCTATTACACCTATCATATACTTTGTCCCCAAGATACATAAGACAAAGAAGAAACCCCCTGGAAAACCCATCACGGCATCAATTGACTCCCTCTTAGAAAACACTTCAAAATGTATTGATAAATTCCTTTTCCCCTTTATAGAGCCACTGGGCCTCATTACAACTATGCCAGTCTGGAATCACTGTTTTCGGACCGGCATAGTAAAACTCTGTGGGCAGGTGCTGTCCCGCCCTGCAGATCTGACCCTTCCGGGCAGTACGGCACCTGCTCGCAGAGTTCTCACAGGAGCACCAGCATCGTTGTTAACAGTGCCGGTGCTCCCGTGTCCCCATTCACCATGGGAATTACCAGCACCTGACTTCCCGGCCACCGGACTCAGAATAGCCCAGTGGCACCGGGAAGTCAGGCACTGGTAATTCATTACGGGCCTGGCATCTACCTGCCGGTTTTACCAGCACGGTTACTGCCAGACCCGTAATGAGGCCCATTACCATCATATATAAGAGAGATGACAGACTTTCTAAACAAGATTGACAATGTTCTGTGGTGTTAGAATTATTTGCTTATTACTCTTGATGTTGTCTCGTTATACACTAGTATTAATCATCAACAGGGCATCAAATATTTGCATCCAAAGCCCTCCTACCATACCATACCATACACAGAAAGAGTGATCTCGTGGAATCGGTACATTGATGATCTTTTTATCCTTTGGGGCTGCATTATTACAGAATGGCTAGAGTTTTTTTAAACTTCTTAATGCAAATGACAAAAATTACGATTTTCCGGAGCAACATAGTACAGAAGAGAATGTATACTTAGATATTAAGGTTAAAATCTTTGCCGGAAGAATAACTACAGAACTGTATCAAAACGAAACGAGTACGAATGCAGATTTACATGCAGATAGTGCCCAACCGAATAGCCTTAAAAAAAGCATTCCCTATGTAGAATTCCTACAAATTAAACATAACTGTAGTGAGGAGGATATATCTGCACAATGCTAGAATTGCATTCAGGAGATTCAGTGAAAGAGGCTATTCGAGAGACCTGATCAATAAAGCGTATGAGAAATACCAGACCAAAACTAGGAGTAGCACATAAACTATAGAAATGCGAAAAAGGAAATCTAAAAAAGAACACATTAGCAATATCGGATTCAACACGACTTTCAATAAAGGTGCTGGCAATGTGAGAAAATACTACAAAAGCACCGACACCTATTAACAAGGGACAGCGATATTCAACAACACATTGAGATCATACCAGTGTCACTTTCAGAAAAGCTAGCTCAATACGGTCTAAGCTGTCTCCCAGTCTTTTTTCAATCTATAAAGCCCACAGAGAACTGAGGGTGGTTAGCACAAAAACCACAAGGATTTTACAAATGCGCCAAATGTAAGGCATGAAAGTTTAGGACTAATATGCATAGCTAAAAGAACCCTTGGACTGGCAGAGTGACAAAAATAAAAAAATGATCACCTGCATGAGAAAATATGCTATCTATGTAATTACGTGTGATTGTAAACTATGGTACATAGGAAGTACAAAACTGGAGGTGAAGATGAGAATATTGCAGTATTTAAGGGCAATAAAGAATGAAGATACAACATATTCAATTGCAAAGCTGAGCCCGCTGCAGGAGCAGCCCGTGTTGCCCCCTGAGATGTAGAGAGGAAGAGGTAAGCTCCAGGCATAATATCAGCTGCCTCAGAGCCCTCGTTATCCTCACGGCATATCATCGCCATCATCCGCTCTAAATTCGTTTTTATGGAATAGCACCTGAATGCTATGATCTGCAAAACCTGCTTACCTTATTTACCATCAGCCTCCAAGAACACACTGCCCGTGTGTTTGTATTCCGATCGAAAATCGTTTGTTTAGGCACTTCAAAGATGGCCGCCGCACTTTGTTCTTCCCAGGCCTGACCTTGTCTCGAATGCCTTCCTGACCTGCATCCTGCTCCCAGATTGGTGCTGACTGGCAACATATCGTGCTTCCAATCACCGGCAGACGAGAGCCGGCCAACGAGGTAAGGCCTAGAGAGAAGGCCATCCCCCTGACTGAGCTGACCGAGAGCAGCCAGGCGCATTGGTGCGGATCGCTGGAAGTCGCTCACGCCATGCTGGCACCCTGTCCCACCAACTCCTGAGCAAGGTAACTTTACCCCTAGCCCTTGTGAGGGCCTGCCACTTATTCGTTCGTTGTCACGTCGTCTGAAATTGACTCCTTGCCAACAACGCTATGCTTCGCAAGTTCGCCGCGTGATCTGTTTGCTGACAGTATGCCTGCCCCCTGACACTAGCATGTTAAAATATACTCTACGACCTGCGAGCGTGCCAGAGTTCCCAGCCACTAATTTCTAATTTGAAAATGTTATCTGTGTATGTCCATCCTCAATGTGCCATCTGGTATTCAAGCTTAGACATAGCAGCGATCTATATACCTGCATTGATTATTTGTATTGTATTTGGTCTCCTTCATACACCTTGAAGCATTCCCTATTATCTTAGCTCACTTGCATGTTAGTGTATTCCTCATATAACCTTCCTGATGCGGTATTTGTTCAGCTGCTGCTGCAGTGCACTAGGTGTCAATGTGCCCTAAATGTGTCAGATTTCCTAAATTTGAACTGCCATAGATGCTATTAGCCCTAGACTGCATTAATACCTTGTGTGATACTTGCCCAGCCTCCATTGAATAGCATTTGGTTTCTACGCTTGCCATTGTGTTACACCCATGTTATTATGCATGTAAATAGACAGCTTCCCTACACTGCATGATTCCTAACCAGTTCTCTGAACAGAATGTATTTCCCAATGCTTTACACTGTCCTACTAAGAACTCTCCTATACATTACTAGCCTACAGGATCGCATTCTGTTGCTTAATTCACCCCTGCGCAGAATGTCTTCAAACAGGTTGCCATGATTACTATACCCTGTACAGTTTCACAAAGGAACCTTAAATTACGTGCTAGACTACCTAGGCTCTGTGATCCCTTAACTAAATCAGTGCATAGTAATGCCACTCTCAGCCTGCGTAACTCAAGCCATCATTGACACCCACTCCAACTTAACAGCAGACTCTTCCGAGAACCTATTCTTCCCCCGAAATGCAATCCTAAAACACAACTAGCAATCCTGAAACCAGTTCAGTCTGGGACGAAGGCTGCTCTTATAAATGCACACTCTATGGTTACCCACGCTACTGACATAGCCGACTTACTACACAATGAAAACGTAGACTTTTTAGCTGTTACCGAATCCTGGCTCCACCCAGCAGCTGGCCCAGCAATTATGCTAGCCGTACCAGACGATTACACCCTCCTAAAACTCGATCGCACCACCTCTCAAGGTGGTGGCCTTGCTATTATAGCTAAAACTAACCTAACCTTGAATCTCTCACCACCACACAACATAAGCTCTTGTGAATCCCTAACGGGTAAGTTACTTTATCTAATACGCAGTCTGTATCCATTCACCTAATATACAGACCTCCTGGTCCATTAGGATCTTTTGAAGAGGACCTAACCAACATTCTATCGCATAATCTCAAGAACTCCTCCCAAAGCATCATATTAGGAGATTTCAACCTTCGTCCAGTGACCCGTTAGACACTAATGCCACCATACTCAATAACACCCTAGAGAAACTAGGCTTCACTCAGAAAATCACAGCTCCTACCCACACTAAAGGTAGAACTCTGGACTGGTTAGCTGTGGACAACTGCCCACTTACAGTCTCATCTATAATTCCACAGCCGTGGTCTGATCATCACCTGATCATTCTCCCTAGAGCCTGCACCACCGCTGCAACCCAACAACATAGCTCCAGCTGTCCCAACTATAAATAAGAGAAACATTACTCCTGAAAACCTTATCCCTCTGATTTTACCTACTCTTAACGCTATTCCCGACCACACAGGTCCCTCAACCATGATAGACCTGTAAAATAAAGTAATGCTATCCTCCCTTGATGCCATAGCACCTCTCAAACGGAGAAAGAGGAAACCTCGCAAACATGTGAACACTTGGTTCTCTCCTCACCTTAAGGCTATCAGACAGGAGAAACAACGCTATGAAAAAATTTGGAGATCAGATCCATCAGAAGCTAATAAGATAAACTTAAGTAATTTAGCTTCCCAGTATAAAAAAGAAATCATTCTTGCAAAACAAACCTCTTATAATCTTCGAATCTCTCAAGCGAAATCTAACACTAAAGAGCTCTACGCTATTCTGAAAGAAGTAGAAACTCCTGTCCAGCTGCCCGACTCATGCATCAAGAACAAAAACTGGTGCACAGATATACAAAATGCTCTTGCCAATAAAATTACTTCTCTGCAAACTAAGATCAGTAATAAAAAAGAATCCCTTCTCTCCATCTCCAAATTGAGTAACACCAGTTCCTCTCTGCCACAACCTACCCGGATGCCACTTCCTGTGACTACTCCCCTCTTCAACTTCAGTAAAGTTTCT
Organism: Ambystoma mexicanum; assembly: GCF_040938575.1. Classification (NCBI taxonomy): domain Eukaryota; kingdom Metazoa; phylum Chordata; class Amphibia; order Caudata; family Ambystomatidae; genus Ambystoma; species Ambystoma mexicanum. Next base: position 1,202,797,131 of record NC_090921.1, on the reverse strand, counting down.
ACTAAAGAGGTTGAAAAAGTTATTCTTGCACTCAAACTTTCAAACTGCCACGGGGACCTATGCCCTGCACAACTGATAAAAGATGCAGCTCGAGAACTCTCACCATTTATCACTAAATTAATAAACGCATCCTTTACAGCCGGCACCATACCCAATAATCAGAAACAATCTTGGGTCCTTCCACTCCTTAAAAAACCGAATCTAGATCCTGCCATCCCTACCAACTACCGTCCCATCACTACAGTGCCGTTTCTTCTCAAAATCCTTGATAAAATAGCATACCAACAAATTCAACACTACCTTACTTAACCACCTTCTAGGAGTCCGACAGTCAGGCTTCAGAACGGGACTGGGACTGTGCTTATAGATCTTAAGGCACAGATAGATGAGATGAGGGCAAGACAGCACTACGGTTACTTCTCTCAGCTGCATTTGATCTGGTCAACCACGAGATCCTCTGCACACACTTGAAGTCGGCAGCTTACGTCTCCCAAGAGGCAACTGAATGGATTCAGTCCTTCTTTAACAACCAAACTATGCAAGTTTTTTCCCCCATCAGCAGCCGCTGACCCTATATCCATTAATTGTGGTGTGCCACAAGGCTCTTGTCTCCCCTACCCTGTAGAACATTTTTATGAAGCCCCTTATCGATGATCTAGATGGCCTAGGTATCACCTACACCAACTATGCTGATGATACCCAGATGCTCATCCCGCTGACGGGGGATTATGACAAGGATTTGGCCTTTGTAAATCGAGTGTACCTCATCATCCAGGCATGGATGGCCTCTCATGGTCTATGCCTGAATGATGACAAAACAGAACTCCTCATCCTAGGCACCGCACCCAACCTCAACAAACTAGGCCAAATCTACTTCTTTTGTTATTGGCAATAATATCACCGTAGCCAAGGAGGTTAAAACCCTAGGATTCTATTTAGACTCAACGCTCACTTTCAAAAAACAAGTCAATGCCATGGCTTGCGAAAAATCTTATACATGTGTCGGGGGGATTCTGCCGGGGTCGGCCGGGCCGTCCGCAGACCTCCGGGCAGGGAGGCCCCAACTCCTCCCGTGTATATCTCGGATCGAGACAGAGTATGAGGCACACACAAGGAGCAAGGCAACTTCTGTCGTTTATTATGCAAACGGCAGGGATGGGTCAAGGAGCGCACGCGTTCGTCCTGACACACACACAATAGTGGGGCTCGCAGGCCCTTTTTACTACATTATGACGCGCTACTTGCGTCATTCCAAAAAGTTACCAAAAGAACCTATCGCCACTCTTGATTGGTTGCTCGAGTGGTGGGGTTAGTATAGTACGCCTATAGAGAATGATATTAGTGGTTAAGGTGTAGTCAGGTGGTATATCTGGGTTGTCCCTACAATTAGATACATAAGAATTGTTACATGGACCCCTGAGGATTGGCTAACGTTACTGACGTCTGAGATAAGAACCTCATGTTCTGATTGGTGCATCCGTGAGCTCCCCAGCCTGGGACCACCGTTGTTCCCAGCACACGGTGCACCTGTGGTTGCAACAGTGTTTCAGTATGGGTACGTGCAGGCAATGTGAGGATTTATTCATAGGTGGGAGACTGACCGTTCCCACTGTAGCAGGTGTCCATTGAGCCTTTCAAGTGTGTCGGCCTGCGTCTCGTAGCGAGGTACCCAGACGCCTTTTCTCTCCTGGGTTTTGGCATCTCGTCAGGTTCGGCTTGGTCACGTGGGGAGGGACCGTGTTTGAGGCATAATTCTGCACAATTAATATTGTTTTTCCACTGTATGTCTGGTTTAATTTGCAGATATGATTTTAACATTGGTACGTGGAGTGCGAGGTTGCAACATCGTGCCTTTGAAGATTTGTTTCTTGACTGTGGGTTTGCAACATTACGACCTTGGCTGGTTGCTCCACTGGGTTCTTTCTGCAGGCTCAGCAACCTGACTTTTGCTTTGTTAATGTCCACGGGAACTCTTGCTTGGGGCCTACTTGGGCCTGGTGCACGAGTAATCCATTTAGTGCATGGATGCTTTAGGTTATAGTGGCATACAGTTTCATGGCCAGTATCGTGTTTCCATTATATCTCTCATGATGGTAACGGGTTTCAAGAGAAGCGTGAGCAAGCGTTATAAATGAGCTCATGGTGCGTCTTGCGTTTCTGCATTCTGAAAGCCTATGTAAAAATAATAAAGATGCACGTCCGTGAATAAGCCTGTCGCCTACGTCAGAGCACTGAGTATGTTCTTCGTGTAGATTGGTGTGGAAATGTTTAGCGTGTATAATAGTTCAGCGGTGCTTCCCGTTATCTAGGTCGTCATGGCATCTCTAACGATGTGTAGATTTCAGTCTAGTTGGTCCGTGCCGCAGGTGTCGGCATGGCCAGTGCGGGCTGTTGGGCAGGCAGATGGACACATCCGTATGTTTCTGTACCAGGGTATTTGGTCATCTGGTAAATGGGCAAACTCTTCTCGTGGCGGGTGTCTGGGCCGCGACCCTCTAGGCCAAGCGCGAGAGGTGAAGGACGGGAGTCTGGTTTTCCATTCTCCCACTTCAGTCCCCCCTCTGGTCGACTTGTCGACCACAAACATATCCTTCTCGTTATCTCCTCTTACTCTCCATATCTTGGTTATCCCTCCGAGATGTCCATAATGGTTTACGTGATCTTCAAATGACCAATACATGTATTCGCATGTTCCTCCAGGAGTACAGTACACCCATCTTCCTATGTAGCTCCTAGGGTTCCTTGGGTTCTCGATCTTCACTGATGGTGGGTCTAGATGATTGGCGATGATTTGGGTGCGCAACTTCTCCCTTTCGTGTATTATCACACCTGTGTGCTGGCCGTCATCCGCTGGCATCAAGGGGTGCATTCCCACCATTTCCAGCAACTCATCAGTTGAGCGCGCCTTCCGGGCTTTCCAAAATCTAATTATTATCAGTGCAGCTCCAGCCAAAATAGCACATCCCACTATTATTTTCAGTCCATCTGACAGCCAAGATGGCATCCATGACCATAATAGTGAAAACCAGCTTTTATCCTTGTTTACGCCGTTACTTTCGTCCATCATTTTGGAGTGCATCTGGGCCAATTGTGAAACTGCTTCTGTTAGTGTACCATTGTCGGCATCGTTGGCAGGTATGAACGTGCAGCATGATTGTCCTATCTTTGCACAAACTCCTCCTTCCATTGCTGTGAGAAGGTCCAATACATATCTGTTCTGTAGTGCTACCATCCTTACAGCTCGCAGCTCCTCTTTAATTGCGTTAAACCCATTTACTGTCGAATTTATGGTCATCATTAGTTCCCATCTGGTTATTTGCAGCCATTTTGCGTTTGCGTATGCCTGCAGTCCCGGATGTATTATTGAGGAGAAGAACATTGCTGCTCTGCTGAATAGTCTGTGTTCTGGCGGTATTGAGGTTAGTTCCGTTTCCGACCTTCCCCACAGATAATTTCCTGTTAATGGCTCTCCTTGTCTTTTTCTCCTGTTTAGGACAGTATCATTGCTGTTTGTCCTGTTTTCTTGCTCCTTCTGGAGTGGTGCAGATCTCTTTCTTCTCCTGTCTCCTTCATCCATTTTCGGAAATTTCGCCACATCGACATGCTTCTTAGGTACCACTAGTGATGGTACATTGACGTGTACCATTGTGCACACACCACTCCACAGGGGAGGCAGTGTATGATATGCCTTTTCTCCGCAGGCCCAATAATGGTCCATTATTACTGCTGTTCCCGCTCCCCCCTCAGGTAACTCCATCACACTTGCACAATTGGTGTTATATCCCACGTCCACCTCTCCTTTATGCTGGTAACATACTTTGGGCGCAGTCAATGGTAATATAGTTATCGGGTCTTCATCTTCTTCTACCCACGTGAGCATTGGTACGTACTTGATCCATGTCGTCCAACATCGATGATTGTGTGTTTCGATGGTTGAGATAGTTTCTTTTGTTACCATGTTGCTGCCAACCACTCCTATCTCCCAGCTGGTACCCAGGAACACCTTTCCTGTTATCGTCAGTAATGGCCTCTCCCAGCATCCTTGTTTACCCGGAACTTCCGTGGCGTACCAATCACATGGTAGATACTGCAGTGTTACCTTCTTTGTTTCTCCTTTTTCAGGGCCACTTGTTATGTATCTGAATGCTTCAGCATGTAAACTGGTCTTGTGATAACTCAGATAGGTCTTGAGGAAGTTGTTTTCATATGGGTATGAGTCTCGTGTTTTCCATGTCATGTGCACTACTGTTCCTTGGAATCTTCCTTTCGTTTGGAACAGGGCCAAATATATTATGCACTGTGCTGTTTTTTCATCTATTTCTGTGGCAACAAATGTTCGTGAAGCGCTCATGGCGTATGGTATTAATGAGCAAACGTAACAGCTATCCTCAGTTGTCTGCTTACCAATGCGGGTCATGTGCTGGTACCATATGTTGTTTGTGACGTGTGCTGAATCTTGTACATAATTATCAATACCTTTATTGTCTGAGTATGTGCTGCGTTTAACTTTATTTCGCTTTTGTTCATTGTTACTGTTACCACCTGACGTAACACCTGTTGCAGCAGGGAGGTGGGGTACATTAGGTTTGGGTGCAGCAAAAAAACTCATAGCATAGCTGTACTGCCATACAGAGGCAGCCAAAACTCCGGTGATCATAAAAATCCCTATTATTTTTATTACATATGCTAACCTCACCGACATTTTGCTCTTACCTTGCTGCAGTCCTGGCAGCGTATTCTTGCGACGTTAAAGTTGCCCGCCTAAAAATTCTCAAAAAGTGCTTGTTATTAAATGTTAGTTTTGTTTCATTAAGCTCTCCCTATCAAATAGTCATTCAGTGCCCAGGTGAAGAGTTGCTCCCACGCTACTCTAAGTGATCGGTCTCTCAAGACCGGCAAGTATGGGCGGAGGTGGGGCATGTAATTTTCTATGGCCAGGAGGAAGGCCGTGTAGTATACACGTACCCTTTTCTTTTTTAAGTATGTTGGCCTTTTTATTTCGTATACAAATTGGTGTGACAATTCTTCTGGGTAACTATCGTCTGGCAGCACCATCTACGCCTGCACACTGAATTTGTTAGATAACTTTTCTTAACAATACAATATTACGCAGCTCCTGTATGTGCGAGAGAAAAAGAGAACATTCACGTGTTTACATGTGTATTGGTGCAAGCGAAGTCCTTAGTTTTTATTACAATTGTATTTAGTAGTCAATGGGGGGGGTTTGCTCAGATGGTGGGAGCAGTTTTACTCTTTGAACGTGTGACCATGGGGTGGGCAGTGTGGGGATCACCCCCTTCTTCGTCCGTTATTCTCTCCGAGGGGACAATTGGGTCGTTGTCTGTGGTTGTGTTTTCTTCCGCTGCCGGGGATGTTGTTGGCGTTTTTCCAATGGACCTGTCGTTGGCGCTGGGGCGGGTCTGCAGTTTGTAGATTTTTACATCATGCAGGTGGTTCCACGCACGCTTATCCTTTAGTTTTACTGCTCTTGTTGATACGTCCTCTACTAAATGGGGGCCAGTGAACCTCTGCTGGTTCCACCTTCTATTAAAATTTCGAAGTAGTACGTGGTCACCTTTGGCAAGTTGGCACAAGTTCTCCTTTCCCAATTCTGTATTTTCGTCTATTTCTTGGTTGCTGGTGGACCCGCCCCGTGTGCGCTCGAGCTGTTGAGACACAAACACAACGCTAGTAATCAAAGAAGACACATATTGATACATTTCATCACCTAACACATTCGCAGAACTTTCTTGGTCGGTGAATGCCCTTGACGTTGGTGTTAGGGGAAGGCGCATTTGGCGTCCAGTAACCACCTCGTGTGGGGTGAGGTGGTGGTCGGACCCTGGCCTGTTTCTAAGTTCGAACAGTGCTAACGGAAGGCAATACAACCAACTTTTCTTTGTTGTTTGCTGTATTTTAGCAATTGCCTCCTTCAATAGGCCATTCAGGCGTTCACATACACCATTGGCCTGTGGGTGGTACGCACATGCAAATTTGTGTTTAATGTTCAGTAGGGATGTGATATGCTGGAACATTTCATTTGCGAAATGGGGTCCGTTGTCTGATCTTAACACCTCGCACACTCCCCACCTGGGGAATACCTCCCTTACTATAAATTTGGCTGCTCTAAACGCATCAGGGTGTGAACAGGGCCCTGCTTCGATCCACCTAGAAAATGGGCATACTACTACTATCATGTATCTATTGCCTTGACAAATGTTGATCATATCAACATAGTCAATGTGGAGGTGCCGAAAAGGTCCTTCTGGTCGGGGTATGGTACCTCTTATCACCTTTAAAGTATGACCGGCCGTGAACTGTTGACATGTAAGGCAATTGCTGATAAAATTTGACACATGGGATGTTAACTCGGGACAAAACCAATCTTCTCTAATTCGTGCTGCTATTATTTCTTTACCTGTATGGGCAGGGTGATGTAATTGGTTCAAGGCGGTATTTAACAATGCCAATGGTATTACAACTTTCCCAGTGCCACCCTGGCGCCATAGTGCGTCGGTTGGTGACATTGTGCATCCTCTTTTCACCCATACTTCTTTTTCGGCCATTGGTGCAGCCGCTTGTAACTCCATAATCTGGGTGGCTGGGAGATGGGTGTACCCTTCTTTTATTAACATCTCCCTCGCTATTCCCCTCCCTCTCCCTCTCTGTGAGTCTGTGGGGTTCCATATCTCACCAAAATATGCAGCATATTTTGCATGTGCGTCTGCTGCTGCATTTCCTTTTGATATATAGTCTTCTCCATTGGTGTGTGCTGTGCATTTTACTAGGGCTAGTTCTTGGGGATCGTTTATTACTTCAATTAGTTCAGCCAACAAGAGGGCATGTTGTACTGGAGTGCCGTCAGCTCTCCTAAACCCTCTTCTTCTCCACTTTGATAGCCCTGAGTGGACAGTGGATGTAACATATGCACTGTCGGAATATATAGTAACTTTTTTATCAAAACTTTCCTTTAGTGCCAATATGAGTGCAACCAGTTCCGCCGCTTGAGCAGAGTAATGCTGTGGTAATTGTACACACTTAATAGCCACACACACTGGCGCTTCCATCATTTGTACTACTGCTGCCCCAGTCCTCCTTATCCCGTCTCCTTGATCAATAGTTGATGACCCATCAATAAACAAAAGCTCACCTCCCTCTAGTGCGTTTTCTTCAACTTTCCTAGTACATGAGTACATCTCAGTTACTTGGGTGCAGTCGTGGGCGTAATCTCCCTCTTCAATTACTTCTGCTAGGAACCTTGCAGGGTTAACCGTGCTACATCTAACAATTGCCAGTTCAGCTTTGGACAAAATAATCTCATAACCTGTTGCCCTCTGTGTCGTCAGTGTGGACTTAGGTTTATTCAATATCGCAAATAGTGCATGTTCTACAAATAGTGTAGTTGGACACCCCATAGTTATTGATGATGCTTTTTCTACTGCAAATGCAGCTGCAGCAAGACCTTGTTCGCAAGAGAATTGTCCTAACATTATTGGATCTAAGTGACCGCTGTAAAATGCTACTGGTTTATAGCCCATGCTAGTCTTTTGGGCCAATACTGCTTTCATTACTGCTGAGTCGCAATGTGAAAATATAAAAAATCGTCGCTCATAGTCTGGGGATGCTAGTACTGGAGCAGTTGATATTGCTTCTTTTAATTCATCAAATGCCTCCTTCATTTCCATAGTCCATCCCAACTTTTTCTCCCCTTTATTTGCTTCCTTCAAACCCTCAAGCAGGGGTCCTATGTAAGAGCTGTAATCAAATACCCATGCTCTACAGTAGTTGCACAGTCCCAGAAATTGCTGCAGTTCTCTTACAGTCTGTGGCACGGGAGTGCCTGATATTGCCTGTGCTCTTTGTGGTGCAATTCTTCTTCCATATTGTGATATCAGTTGGCCAATGTAAAGTACCTGTTCCTGACAGTATTGTATCTTTTCCATGTCTACCTTGTACCCCTTTTCAGCCAATATCGTCAACATTTTTAATGAGTCCTCTCTACATTTATCTTCATTTGTACTGCAAATTATTATGTCATCCACATACTGTAACACTGTGCTTTCCAACTCAACGTTACCCAAATCCATCTGTATTACCCTATTGAAAATTGAAGGTGATTCACAATATCCCTGTGGTAATCTGGTATGTTTCCACTTCCTATTTCGGTAAGTGAAGCTTGTCAAGTCTTGTGAGTCTGGGTGTAATGGTATTGAGAAAAAAGCATTTTTAAGGTCAATCACTGTAAACCGTGATGCTTCTGCTGGAATGCCACACAAAATTGTGGCCGGGTTTGCTGTTACTGGATACTCTGCTTCTACTATGTTGTTCAACGGTCTGAGGTCCTGTATGAACCGCCAAGACCCTCCTTTAGCCTTGCGCACCGGGTACACAGCTGTGTTGCATGGGGATTCTGAGGGGACCAATATGCCATTGTTTATAAGGGCTGTTATGGTTTCGTATATGCCCTCATCTGCCTCTCTTGACAATGGGTATTGTTTTACTCTTGGTAGTATGGCACCCTTTTTTAATTTTATCCTTACACCCCCTATGCTTTTAATGCATCCTACATCATAAGGGCTAATAGTCCATAATGATTTTGGCACCTTTGACATATCTTCTTTAAAAAATGGGACTGGTGTGCCAGCGGGTGCCTCAAGTGCCATTGCAATTTTCTGTGCCACTTGTTTGTGAGCCACTGTTAGCCACATTTCTACACTCATCATAAACACCATTTCATTTTCCTCCTTTTCTTCTGAAAACAACTCTTCATCTGACACCTGGGTCAGCCTACATCCTTCTGCTAGTGCTATCACCGCCCTCCATGCTCTCCCTTCTTTATCTTGGGCGTGCACAGCAACATAATCAGCTGTTGCAATAATGCTCTCAATGTCCACTGCAATGACCTTCCCTTCCAGTTCATTAGCTGGTGTTTCTGGTCGGAATAGATAGGCTGCTGGTCTCCTCCATATTTTCCCTCCTATCCCTGGCATCCATGCAAATGCCATGTCTGTTCCGTACTGGAATAGCTCGCCGTCTACCGGCTCCGCCCTGATCGCTATCTGTCCACAGTATGCTTGCAAAATCTGTCGTGCTGCAAGCATGTTAATCCCTGGAGTAGAGCAAATTATGCCATCCTCTGTAAAGGAGATCGTCATATTTAATCTGTTCATTATGTCCCTCCCCAGTATGTTTACTGGTGAGGCACTATAATACAAAAGTGGTACTGACAGATCGTAATCTCCAATAGATAGCGGGACGTTATCAGTAAATGGAACCAACCCTTTAGCCCCAGAAAACCCTTGTGTGTTCATGGCTTCGCCTGACATCTTAAACTTACCTTCCCTTATGCAAGACCGGGTTGCCCCGGTGTCAACAAGGAATGATAATTTTTTGTCACCTATCGTTACCTCTATGCGTGGCTCCTCCGCACTATTAGGTGTTACTGACAGGATGGGACACACCAAGGCCGTCTGTGGGCTGTCCTATTGGGGGTACAATGACTGGCCATTCCCTGTGTAAGGGTTGTGCCCCAACACCGTCACCCCACCCAATTGCGTTCGTTCAGGTTGTGGTGGTGGTTGTATTAACGCTGCACCAGTTACTTGTGGCAGGTATTGTTTTATTTGTTGTTGTGGTAGGGAATAGTGTTGGTCACTCCCTTGTGGTGACATCTGCTGTGGTTGTATGCCCTGCTGTTCTTGTGATGTCCTATGTTGTGCTTGTTCGTTCCATGCTGGTGTTCCTGGCCTGACCCTGCATGTACGTGACATGTGTCCTAATAGTCCGCAGCTCCAACACACGGGTGGTTCCCTGTTTTGCCATGGGAAGTTCCCTGTGTTGTCCTGGTATACTGGTTGCCCTGTCTGGTAATTATTTCTGAGTCCCCCAGCCTGTTGTTGGGTATTATATCCGTATCCTCTTCCCCTCATAAACCCTCCTCTCCCTCTATTATAATTATAATACCCAGCTCCTTGCATTGGGTACCCTCCTCCCATGTTCTGTGCGTGTGATTGCAGAGGCAGCACTTGCTCTATTACCTCTTGTGGAGGCGCTATTTGAGCTGGATTTTGTGCAGCCACTACTTGCGTTGGGCTTTGGGCCATTGGTGTTGGCGCAGTTATTAGTGCCCCTTCCATGGTATATTTAGTAAGTTTTTTCTGTACTAATTTGGCCTCTTCTGTTTTCCTGTCCTCTTCCTTTTGTTTCATTTTTCCTTGCCATGTTCTACAGTGATGTACTATAGTCAGTTGTATTTCCGGCCATGGTTTTGCTTCCATCCCCACTACTTTCTTTAATTGTCTCTGAACTCCTTCTGGGAGCCCTTGTACTAGTATATGATAAAATATGGCTGGTGTTTTGTCCCATTGTTCTCTAGTTTCCATGCGCCACTTCTCTTGAATATCCTGGATATAATCAACAGGATCCTCGTTCTCACCCATCTTACGGGAAGTAATGGCTCCTATGTCTGATGTGTCTGGGTACTGCACTCTTAGTGCCTGCCATAGCGCATGTCTGCAGTTTGCAAATGGTGCCCCATCATGCGATGTGTTTGTTATTGTTACCCCATGGAATCCCGCTCTTTTCCAAATGTCATCCGCTCTATCCCCTAATATTGATATTAACAGGCCCTTAACATCTCCCACTGCTAGTTTCTGTCCTGCGGTGTGTTTTTCCATTTCATATATCCATTTACCCGCACCTCCACTTAATGATGGGAGCCTACATTTTATGTTTTCCTTATCCGTATGTTTCCAAGGTACATATTGTGGTCTAACCCCTCCTCTCTCCAGCAGTGGCATTACATTCTGTCTTGTGTCATCCTTTATGCTCCATGATGTTAACTCTTCACACCCCTCCTCTTCCCCCATTCCTTTTACTACTTCAAATCCTTCCTTACTACCTCTTCTCCTACCTCCCTCTTCTTCCTTTCCCCTTTTTTCATCCTTTCCTGTGTTCAATATTGGCACGTCTGTTTGCCTGTCTTGCCTGCGGCTAGGGAGGTCCCTAAGCCGACATGCATAAGGTGTAACTTCGTCCATGAAGGGTGCGAGCTTTATTCTGTGCAGAGAGCGTGCAGTTGTTGAACATGTGGGGTGTGGCGTTAGAGAGCGTGATGGTGATGTGGGTGGCGTGTGTTGGTTGGTGAGCGTCGGTGGCGTGTGTTCGTTAGTTTGTGTTTCTCCCATTCTTTTCACTTCCTCCTTACTTCTCTCCAGCTCCTCCCATCTTCTACTCACCCATGGCGAATCTATGTTTGTTCTAGTGAGGTATAGCTTATCTAAGCTTTCCCTTTCACTCTTCCTTCCATCCTCACTACAAAAATCATTCATAAATTGCGCCCCCCACTCTGCCTTTTTTCCTTTTATTGTTACAGTTTTTAAGTCTATTAGGTCTCCCTCTTCCTTTCCGTTGTTACCACCTGTTCCCCTTAGTGCTGACGTTGTTGCTACCTCTCTATTTTTATATACTTCTCCCCATCTTTCACTCTCCCTCTTACTCTCCTCTCTCTCCCCTTCACTCCTCTCCTCCATCTCCCTACTATTTTCCTCTCTTTTCCTTTTTAATTCCTCCATTACTTCGTTGCTCATCTCTTCCAATATCCTTTCATCCTCTCTCCTCCTTTCCCATTTCACCCTTTCTCTTTCTACTATACTCTCTATTACCTTCCCCTCTTCATATTTTTTAGCTGTCTCTGATATTATCCTCCTCCTCCATATTTCCATTTCCTTTTCATTTTCTTCTTCTTCCTTCTTCTTCTCCCTCATCACTACTCTTGATACCCTTTCTGCTGCTGCTTTTACCCTTACAGCTTCCCTCTTTCTCTCCTCACTTTGCTCCCTTAATTTTTCCAATTCGTCCTTATCTTCTTTCCTTTTCCTCACTCTCTCTCTTTCCTCCCCCTCAAGTTGTTTTATCAGTTCATTCTGCTCATCCCTTAGTTTAGCTAATCTTTCCTCCAAAATCTCTTCCTTCTGCCGTAGCAGCTCCTCTCCCCTCATTTCACTCTCTCTTTCACTATCCTCGTTTGTTCTCTTTACCGCCTCCCTTTCCTCTCCAGTTAGTGATCCTCGTAATTTCAACAATATCTGTGCAGCTACCCACTCATCGTTTCCTATCTCTACAGTCTGCTCTTCTCTCCTCCCGTCCCCCATTGGTATCTTTCCATGAGCCACATATGGTGGAGGGCTGTATGCCGGGTTTGAGTATCCTTCAGCCGCCCTTAACTGTCCTTTTATTTCTCCTAATTCTCTTAAAGGGTACAACCCTCCCCCCTCTGTTTTCACTCCCGGTGTTAAGGGTATCTCATTGCTCGGTTCCTGTTTTATGTCAGCTAATTTATCAACCTTTCCTCCACCCAGTTTTTCATTCCCCATATTCTTTGTTCCTTCACTCTCCTTTTCCCCATCCGTTCCTTCTTTCTTAATCTCCTTTTCTTCCGGTGTTTCCCCCATAGTGAACATTCCATTTGGTCCTGGTCTAGACCCCTGGAACATCCTCCATAAGTTAAACACCTCCACATGGTTTGCCAACTTCTTCCCCTTGTATGTATTGTGCAGATGGTTTAATAGTGAATGTTGGGCATATGGGTCAAAGCTACCATTAGGCGGCCATGGTGTCAACATTTTGTTGTCCGTCCCCTGGGTCCACTCTATGCTGTACTTAATTAACTTCTCCCTATGTGGTGGCAGTGTGGTGCATATATGTTGTAGTGGGGTAGTGAGGGTATTCCCCCACCCTCCCAACCCTCTCCCGTATGACATACTAGCGCACCCTTTCTTACCCTTCCCCTTGCTACCAGTTTGCAACATACAACCTTTTATTGCTTACCTTGCCCCGCAAGTGTGGGGACTTACGACAATCCTTTGACAATTTATGCAATGATAATAATCACAAAAAAAAAAAAATTATAAAACAAATATATTTATGATGTTATATTATATTCCTTCCCCTACGGCCCCCTGCGGCCGAAGCGCACGCAGCCCCCTGCAGCTGCGTACCCCTTACGACGATCTTACACAGTCGTCCTTTTTCCCCGTTCTCCTCCCACCTTTACACTTGCCGTGGCCGGCGTTCTCCGTGCGCAGCCACGCCCCCTTCCCCTTCTCCTCTTTGATCCACTCGTTTATCGTTTATCTCCGTGTCCGCTCCTTTATCATGTTTCTCTTCCCCACCAATGTCAAACCCAAAGCTTCTTGTGTTCACGATATCTTACTAAATCCCTACTGGTGACGTCACCTATTTCTTCGAACTACTGGTATATTCGTGTTATGTTCTTTAAATTCAAAATACACTTGCAATCTACCCCGCTAACCCTACAGCTGTCTTCCTGTCTCTCCTGGAACAAGGTAATCTCATCAATACTATAACCGGACTGCGCACGCTGCGTCGCCTCGCGTGTGATACGCCCCTCAACAGGAGGGCTTAACCAGCCAATTATCTTCCGTTTTGGGCAACTACGTAACTAGCCACCGCCCACAGGGAAACGTCATCTACCTATCGAGTTTCTTGCTCGAACAATAGGGAACCTCATCTACCTATCGAGTTTCTTGCTCGAACAATAGGGAACCTCATCTACCTATCGAGTTTCTTGCTCGAACAATAGGGAACCTCATCTACTCATTGAATGATAAATGTCAAATCGTAGGAAACCACACACACCCACCCTCACACGTAGTCGCGATTTAGGCCAATCAGTGTCTTTCGAGCGGCTGCACGTGATGTTTTCGTGCCCCGCCCCCCTCTTTCGCGTAACGTTAGCTTTTTGTTGCGAGCGTCTGCACGTGTTGTTCTCGTGCCCTGCCCCCCTCTTTCGCGTAACGTTAGCCGCCTTCTCTCGCACTCAATTCACTACCATTCATTCCATTATCATCACTCAATTAAACCTTCACCCCACCTTTTTACAATACCTCCCTCCTCCCTTATTTACTTCCGCCCCCTCCCTCACAATTTCGCATTGCTTGTTGTGCGTGTCATGCTCACCAAGTTCCCTCGATGCAGGGCCGCTCGACTGCGTGCACCCCTCCAAGCGGCTCGCCACCTCCCCTCGTCTGGACCACGTCTGGACACTCGCCGACCGCGGGCGGGATACTTCTCAACCGGCTCCCGAGGGCCAATATCCGGATTGCGCTGTCCGGTCCTCTCGCAGCTCCGCGATGGTCCTGTAGTCCTCAGAAGGGGGCAACGGCAGAGGGGGCCGCGCCGCCGGGCCTCCCCGCAACGGGAGTGCCTGGAAAAATAAAAAATAAAAGTCGATCTTAAACAGATCTCAGCAGTGCCTCCAACTTGTCGGGGGGATTCTGCCGGGGTCGGCCGGGCCGTCCGCAGACCTCCGGGCAGGGAGGCCCCAACTCCTCCCGTGTATATCTCGGATCGAGACAGAGTATGAGGCACACACAAGGAGCAAGGCAACTTCTGTCGTTTATTATGCAAACGGCAGGGATGGGTCAAGGAGCGCACGCGTTCGTCCTGACACACACACAATAGTGGGGCTCGCAGGCCCTTTTTACTACATTATGACGCGCTACTTGCGTCATTCCAAAAAGTTACCAAAAGAACCTATCGCCACTCTTGATTGGTTGCTCGAGTGGTGGGGTTAGTATAGTACGCCTATAGAGAATGATATTAGTGGTTAAGGTGTAGTCAGGTGGTATATCTGGGTTGTCCCTACAATTAGATACATAAGAATTGTTACATGGACCCCTGAGGATTGGCTAACGTTACTGACGTCTGAGATAAGAACCTCATGTTCTGATTGGTGCATCCGTGAGCTCCCCAGCCTGGGACCACCGTTGTTCCCAGCACACGGTGCACCTGTGGTTGCAACAGTGTTTCAGTATGGGTACGTGCAGGCAATGTGAGGATTTATTCATAGGTGGGAGACTGACCGTTCCCACTGTAGCAGGTGTCCATTGAGCCTTTCAAGTGTGTCGGCCTGCGTCTCGTAGCGAGGTACCCAGACGCCTTTTCTCTCCTGGGTTTTGGCATCTCGTCAGGTTCGGCTTGGTCACGTGGGGAGGGACCGTGTTTGAGGCATAATTCTGCACAATTAATATTGTTTTTCCACTGTATGTCTGGTTTAATTTGCAGATATGATTTTAACATTGGTACGTGGAGTGCGAGGTTGCAACATCGTGCCTTTGAAGATTTGTTTCTTGACTGTGGGTTTGCAACATTACGACCTTGGCTGGTTGCTCCACTGGGTTCTTTCTGCAGGCTCAGCAACCTGACTTTTGCTTTGTTAATGTCCACGGGAACTCTTGCTTGGGGCCTACTTGGGCCTGGTGCACGAGTAATCCATTTAGTGCATGGATGCTTTAGGTTATAGTGGCATACAGTTTCATGGCCAGTATCGTGTTTCCATTATATCTCTCATGATGGTAACGGGTTTCAAGAGAAGCGTGAGCAAGCGTTATAAATGAGCTCATGGTGCGTCTTGCGTTTCTGCATTCTGAAAGCCTATGTAAAAATAATAAAGATGCACGTCCGTGAATAAGCCTGTCGCCTACGTCAGAGCACTGAGTATGTTCTTCGTGTAGATTGGTGTGGAAATGTTTAGCGTGTATAATAGTTCAGCGGTGCTTCCCGTTATCTAGGTCGTCATGGCATCTCTAACGATGTGTAGATTTCAGTCTAGTTGGTCCGTGCCGCAGGTGTCGGCATGGCCAGTGCGGGCTGTTGGGCAGGCAGATGGACACATCCGTATGTTTCTGTACCAGGGTATTTGGTCATCTGGTAAATGGGCAAACTCTTCTCGTGGCGGGTGTCTGGGCCGCGACCCTCTAGGCCAAGCGCGAGAGGTGAAGGACGGGAGTCTGGTTTTCCATTCTCCCACTTCACATGTAAACTTATTAGGGCAGCCAAACCGTTCCTCTCACCAAATAACTGCATCACTCTAGTTACAGCATTGATCCTATCCAAACTGGATTATTGCAACGCTCTCTACGTAGGCAGCAACAAATACATTACAAATAAAATTCAAACCCTACAAAACAATGACTTAAGAGCAGCCCTAAGCCTCCCAAATAAAGCACATATCTCAGAGACTAGAAGATCGTGCAATTGGCTTTCTACAAAAGATAAGTTTCCTTAAATCTGTCTCTCTGACTCATAAATGCCTACACCAAGCTGCCCCTCAGTACTTGATAACGAGATTCACCAAACCGATTTCCTGTGGCCCTTCTAGAAAGGCCAATTCAAACCTCCTTCTAGTACCAAGATGTCTGGAGGGAATAGCTTTCCTGTCAAAGCAGCACAATTTTGGAACTCTTACCACCATCCCTCAGGGAAGACCTTCCCTACCCACAATTCAGATCTAACACCATTCGCTGGATCAAGATACATGACATCTAATGCTCTTCCACTGCCGCGCCTACTGTAAATTGTGTATAAAAATTGTATATCCTCTCACCTTCTATGCTTACATATATATACAACTTGCAAACTATGTATGTTTATCTGTAATTTATATTTTGATATATTGGTCCTAATGTTTTGAAGCCTCCAACACTGCAGCCTAGTTGGATTCATCTACTGCGTGCTCTGTAACCTAAGTTATACAATCCACTTGTTGCTTTTGCGCCCTTCTACCCACGGGTTAGGTGCGCTTTACAAATAATACAAACAAACAAACAAGCAAAACATTTTGAGTGTTCTCTTGTTGGGGCAGTGGTGTCTGCAGTTTTTCTACAGCTACCTTTACTTCCTGGGAGATTCTTGGAGGCGGACTTGGAACACTGAAAAACACTGTTCTACAGCGGAGCGGTGCAGAGTGTTGTGTAGAGTGTTCTCGTGTTCTGAGGCTCGGTGGCTTCAGGGTGGTGTTTCGGAAGCTCTTGTAATTGGACTACATCAGGTCCTCCGATCCGCATTCACAATCTTCCTATTTCCTTCCAGCGTACACAGTAAGGGACTCCCTGCTCATATTACATTGCATATCTCTGAACTGAGCAAGGTCATTTAACGCAGGATTTTCAAAAAAGCTCCAAAGTGGGATAAACCGGACCGCCGCAAATCAGGGGCCCCCTGTTGGTTGGAGGTCCGTGATTCCATCCCCCCCTCCCTCTTTTCCGCCTCCTTGACTCGTTATCTAAAAACGTTAAGTGGTGGGTGAACTGTTTTGCAACAACTATTATGCTGGGGAACGCACCACCCAAAATAAGAAATTATAATTTAAGGAAACAAAGACCATGTGGAAAAACTAACGAATATAAGCACGCCCAGACGCAGGGGGCGGGTGGCTTAATTGTGGACGAGACACCTTTAAATTATGAATGTTTGTGTCCCTTAATGTAACTAATAATCCCATGTCAAAACAAAGAAAATCTCCACATTCTTCACTAAAAAAAAATGCTATTGAGCATTTGAAAATGCAGATCCTGACCAGATTACCGTACAAGTGCATGAGGAGCAAACTGCGAATAAATCTGATCTCCAATCTTCATCTTCTTTCGGCAGCATTGACAACAGTTCCCTGCTTGAACTGTTATCAAGTAAGTAACTATGCGTCCTGTTGTGGAGGTTGACAGAAGCACTAATAACTGGGATCAAGTATTGGTCTCTGGTGTGTCAGCGAATCTGTCTGATGTCTCATCACTCAAATCCTCTCACTGGTCTGTTGACACAATGGCTTTAGGCATCTCCAAATCTGTGTATGGATGATAAACCACTGTCTTTGCGGATGCACAACTTAGGCTCCAATAATCATACCAACAGTCAGCACAACGCATTGAATTCTATGGCAGAGCCCAGTGATGATGTACTGCATTTCACAATTAAGATTTTACTGAAACTGTGTGCGTATCCAGGAGGAAGTGACGAGACAGGCCATTATTGTTGGTATACTTATTGAAGGGATGCATCCTAAGAAATACACAGATATGGCCAATGTACCTGTGGAGGGGGAGGTTGGTGCAGCTGAGGTAGAGCCTATAATGATTGAATTTCAGGAGGTGGGTGTTACCATTGGGCCAGCCGATGCTGCTCTACTACCTCCGTTAAACTACCCCACTGGTAAGGAAAGGTGCTTAAAAAAAACACCAGTTATTATGGTCTAAGGTTCCTAATAATCCGCCAGTTCGACCAATTTGTTTGGATACTCAGCCTTTGAATTACACAATTGCTTCCTTTGCTGAGGCCCCTACCTCAGTCGAGGAAATCAAAGAAGAAGGAAATGAGGTCGAAAAAGCACCTCCAACAAAGTTGGGGAACTTTTAATTAGTTGGCTTTTAAAAGACAATAACATCTGTCTATCAACTCCGCTAAATGAAGAAGTTCCGATTTGCACTACAAGTGAACATTGTGCACCGACTGCTTCTTGTGGTACAGCATCTGACCAAATAAACCTGCCTATAGATGCGCATCAACGAGATATGGGGAGTTTAACAGAAGTGGTACCTCCCACATCCCAGTATTAGACAGCCGGATAGTCATTATTACTCGGGAGTTGTCTGCCTCCACTCCTTATCCTTAATTCCAATGATATTGATTTTGTACAACCTTTGTGCCCGAATTAGGATGATATGACAAAAATGTATTGTTCTTTGCCATCTACTGCATCCTTGATAGAGGCTCAATCGGATTCATTGGCATTTCTTGGATACAAGTTGGATGTTCTTCTGCTAGTGAAGGACAGACCCAAAGTTTGTGATCCTTTGTTACCAACAAACAAATATGCAGCTCCAAGCTTTGATAATATTCAGGGGTGAAATTGGTTAAAGAGTGTTATACCAGGTGTCATGCTATACCGCGATTGTATTAATATAATTTAGTGGAATATGCGTTGACACGCCCATTTGTTTATCAGATAATGGATCGTTGGACCTCCTTGTAAAATTTTTCTATTACAGTAAGCATGCTTATGTAACTATTTTCCGTATGAATGGCTATGATATACCAGGCGCTTGCTAAGAAGGGACTGAAAGGGCGCCCCTTATTAAAAGGGGACAGACAAGATTTTCCCTCCACATTGATTAAGCCGATGAATGTGGGGGGGGGGGAATGTCCTGGCATTGGAAGTATTGTTGCTGAAGGAGGTTACTTGTAAAAGAGTGTTGATCATGTCTATATATGATCCTCTGGTGCCGGATAAAACAGACTTTTATCTTCGAGCACATAGAGAATCTGATTGTGTCATGGGTGGATGATCAGGATTCTGATATAGTACTTTTGGGAGGTGATCTGAATGCAAGATGTGGAGAATCTTTCTCTAGGGTGAATTTCCCATATATGTGTATGTATATATATTTGATATGGAAAGAATATGACATCCCTGGTAAGTCGACTTGGTTTGTGGAACCTTGGACTATTTTTGTGGGATTGGAGAATGTGCGTCATCTGTGTGAGTAGTTGCAAATCAGTACAGTGATCACAGCATTCTGAAACTTAACCTAAAAGGAATAGCAGGGGAGTTTAGCGAAAGGCGACTGGGGGATCTTGAAGTAAATCAGGGATGGAATTGCATCCGCTGTTCTGCAGGTAACATCAGGAAGGAATGTAAGAAACTGTATAACAAAATTGTACTAGTATCATGCACTTTGCCCATAAGAATTTAATATATTATTGATGTTGAAGAACATGCAGCCTGACATTGCAGTGCAAACAGCCAACATGTGTTTCAACACAGCGTCTTTGTCAAGGCTGACAAACAATGTAATGTCTCGGATCACATTTAAAGTTTATGAATGCACCCTTGAAGGACCCAAAATGCTGGATAATTCATGCTAGCATACTTATAGTTCATATTATTACTGAGATCCCAATAATATGTTAATATCTCATATTTAATATTCAAAACAGTATGTGGAAATGCGTTGGAGGGACATGGCCTCCTTGTCCTGTACTCCTGTTATCATGTGTGCTCTGTGTTATTTCTTGCCCAGCTCTTCCTCTTTTTGGTTGTGGTGAACAGACCCTTGGGATACCCTTATGGCACTCATGGGTGTGGGTACAACCCTGTACCCCCAGTGTATGTTTTTGTGCACATGTGTGTGGGCCACAGATCAAGGTATGGGCTGGTGGCAACTCCATGCTGAATTTGACAGATGCTCCGAGTAACCTCCATTTTGGGATAACCAGGCCCTGCCATTGGAATCAGTTGATTCCTGATAGACCAGATGGCCCCTGGGGCCTCTTGCTTTCTATTGCCTGTTATGTTTTCCCAAGGTTCTGGGAAGCCCTGACTCTGTCCCTTCCACTGACTGGCTGTTGGGTGGAAGTTCCATATATGGTATTGCGGGGGAAGTCCAATCCGGACTGGCTGGAGCCTTCCCAATGACTGTATGTTGTGGGTACGCCCTTGGGGTGAGACCTGGGTGAACAGAGTGTCTGACCAATATACATTTCATGTTATGGGTGTCTGGTTTCTGGTGTGTGACACTGACTGAGACAGCCCTGCCTGAAACTGGTATAGATGCAGTGTGTAGTTCTGAATGGCTGGGTGTTTGTCCCAATCCACATTCCTTGTTGTGAGTGTCTGGATGGAGAAGAATGGCATGAATGCACTGTGAGCCTGATTGGCTGTCTGCCTGCTGAATGCCCTGCTGAATGATTGGCTTGGCTGCCTGAGCCTGGCTCATCAGTGTGAATGAAGCTGAAGTTGAAACCTGTTGCTTACTCTCGAAGTCGAGCCAGAAGAAGAAGAATTGCTGCTGCTTTCCTTCGACGCAATCTGAAAGTTGTTGTGCCTTCGAGGACTGATCCAAGGGAGGACCTGGCAAGAAGACCTCTTCCCGAGCTACAAGGGAACATCGTGCACCAGCTAACCTTCACCAAGGCTCCCTGGAAATCAGTCATCGAAAGGCTGCTGATCGGGGACGGGGACCACTGAGGAATCTGAAGAAAAGCGCCAGGATGTCGAGGCCATTGATGACCGTCACCGTCGACTGAGGTTCGGAGGACCGCTGTAACCTCGTCGACTGGAGCCGCAACGCTCAGTTGCCTAAGGCACTTTGAACTCAAGGACTCCCTTGCTCATCACCGTCTACCGCCTTGTCCCGCCGGAGAAAGTCAAGGTTGCTGACGAACCGAGGGGAATCCACTGGTGGGTTTCCGCCACCCAAAGTCCTGAAGGGCGCCAACAAAGATCTGAAAGCCAGGTGTGGTCAAGTCCTGGTTGCCGACGCCAAACGCTGACGACCCAACGCCTTTGCTCAGCCTACGTCCTTTATTAACTCTTTGCGGCAACAAACTATCATAGTGGAGGTGCACCGCATGCCTCATCTTCGCAGGACATCCACGACCGATCATCGTCGAGCACCGCAAGGACGGAAGCTGCCGCCTCGACAAAATTGTTCACCCTTTTCTTCGAGGGATCTCGACGATCCATGGCTCCTGCCTTAAAGGGAGTTCACTCAAGAAGGACCCATTGACGGCCCGTCAACGAACTCTGCTAAACCAGGTACATTGGGGTAGTAGAACATTTTTAGAAGGGAACAAGACTCTGCTAAACAATATATCGACTGGGCTTATCAGTATATCTTATTTATAGGTTGCCCAGGTTGGGGGGGATCCTCAGACCGAACTATGTCTTGCAGTAGGGACCCAGTATTCTGCCAATAGTTTAACCCAACTTGCTTTCCTCCCATATCTGGTGTTTCTTCACATTGCTATTAGACTTGTGTGTCATTTACAACTGTCAGCAGTGGATACATTTGAATGGAGTCAAGAGTTAACTGTGGTACCACATAGATATTGTACATATTTATCATTTCTAGTATTGCCTGATCACAACATGTGTTATTGTGTGTTTGTATATATATTGAACCTTATTTATATAAATAACTGTGTTATCACTAACTTAGTGTGTGGATATTCCTTTGTGGGAGCTTGGGGACTACACTGTACTTAAGAAACAGCTCACATCACCTCCTGAGAGCTTAAGCCTTCATTGCTCGTCAATTGCTACCACAATAGAGAATCTTGGCTGGGGTGCTCTGTGCGTGTACTCTGCCATATAGAGGGCACAAGTACAGATAACCCCCCT
Organism: Ambystoma mexicanum; assembly: GCF_040938575.1. Lineage (NCBI taxonomy): Eukaryota > Metazoa > Chordata > Amphibia > Caudata > Ambystomatidae > Ambystoma > Ambystoma mexicanum. The sequence goes on along the minus strand of NC_090921.1, from coordinate 1,202,775,152 downwards.
CCAGTCTTTACACAATAGTCAACAGCATCATCCGCTTGATAGACTTCTTGTCATTTCAGCACAATGCGGCGGTTAACCACTGATTCCTTATTTTGCTTATCAGACGTTGCTGCACGTCACGTGCAACGTACACGTGACATCAGACGCATGCGCGATAGGTATATATAATTGAGTTTAATGGCGCCCACGTGCTGAGATACGCAGGTTGCCTTTGCAGATATTTCCGAACAGTTTCTAGACTGGTGAAGCTTCTAAAATGGCGCTCATATTCTGAGCAGAAGGCCTCAGTTAATATCAAGAAAGCCAAGAACACTTATCGAAACTGGTACAAAAAGCATAAGGCAGAAGGCCTAACATACAAATGGCAGCAGCTATTAAATGTTATGCTGAGTCGAAACCCAAGAACAATGCGGCGCACTGTCTCATTCGCTAAGGATGCCAAGGAGGGGAAAAAAATCCAATTCCTGAACAAACCTGGCAGGAGTTTATTGAAGGTAAGATGTTTAGCCCGGGACATGATGGGGGAATTATGGTGAGTGAGAGGCACTGGTGGCCACTGTATTTCAGCAAGGAGAGTGTAATTGATTTCATAGGAAGATCAAAGAATTCAGCAGCCCCAGGACCGAATGGTCTGGCCATGGCTGTCCTAAAGGCCGACCCAGGAAATTGGCGATGTTATTGTGCACCATGTTTTCAAAGGTATGCCAGCATGGGGTCATACCACAATGTTGGACTCTATCTATACTGGTTCCCATCTATAAGGCCGGAGACCATTTATTACCCAAAAATTATCATTTTTTATCCTTACTTGATGTCACGGGGAAGGTCTTTGCCACTTGTGTCCTGAGACATTTGCAAACATGGGTTGATGAAAATAAATTATTACATCCGTTACAAGCGGGTTTTCGTGCAGGGGCCAGTATTAATTTTAATATTAGAGTCTTGTATAGACTGATCTCTAATGCAAAGAGAAAACGGTTTAGGTCTATTTGACCAAAAGAAATTGACCTTTTCCAATTTGGCTGAATTTATTTGTTTGAAAATGCAGGGGGAGACCCCTCGTGTCCCCCTCGCCACTTCCCCCCACCTTAACCAATTCCCTTACCCCACCTCACATATATATTTGACCGAAATTCCCCCCAAAAACTAACCAAAAAGAATGTGGTCAAATTGAAAAGGTCAATTTTGTTTGCGATCAAGTATGCTAATACCGAGAAAACGTAGTCCATCATTGCAAATCGCCTATGTGGACTTTAAATCTGCATTCGATTTGGGTAATAGGGATCGACTCAGGTTAAACAGGTCTGGATGGGGCTGCCCTCCATTGCTTCTGCAGGTAGTTGGGTCCCTTCATAATAATACTACTAGAGCCAGGATACAGCTAGGACATGGAAATGTCCCATCTGAAGAAATCAGCATAAATAAAAGGGTTAAACAGAGCTGTATGATGGTCCCACATCTCTTTAATCTATATCTGGCTGACCTAATTTGCCATTTAGAGGCTAGTGCCAAATGGTCACCCAGTAGGATTACAGCAATTCTGTACGCGGATGACCTTATTATTTAGGAATTACTCGGTGAACTGGCTCTTTATGCTAAGGAAAATGAGTTGGTTATCAACCTGGAGAAAACCAAGGTTATGCTGGTTTCCTCTAAGAAAATTAATAGGCTTGTTATGGAAACCTTGTTGGGACAAATGAATTACACACCCCATACAAATATATATATCTTGAGCTGATGCGATTTGCTAGTCATCAAATCCAAAATTACGAAGGCAAGACACTTAACATGTTTGATAAACAGATTTGGCAGGTTTCTCTTTGAGTGGGATCTTACTGTTGTATAAAGAGTGGTTTTGTCTTTCCGTATTGTACGGCCTAGAAGCCTTGCAAATGGATATTCTGGAATGGCTTAACCCTATTGAAGAGCACTTTTGGTGCAACATGTGGAGTCTGTTGCAGTCAACTCCGATGGAGTATTTGCGCCTAGAGTTGGGATCCTATCAATTAAAGTAATGATGTTAAGAAGTAGGGGAGAGTGGTTCCTACAAATTCAAACTATTAGCAAAGATAATCTGTTGGCCAGTATGATCTCATATAGCCCTGTTGGAACAAAGAAAGTTGATAAATATTTACAATTGATAAAAATGCTGTTTTCGGTCTGTAAATTGGGTCCTGGATTTTCACAGCGGGACACAATAGGAGGTCCTGAAGAGAGCATTTGCAAAGAAGGTGGCCCGTTGGGACTGGATCCGTAATTATGAACATTTGGTTAAACTGCATGGTTACGCTCTGGTGTCCTCGGTAATCCATAGGTTTATGAGACCAACCTTATTTATTGGTTTGCCCTGACCCCGAGGTCCGTAGGCTTAGGCTGCTGATTCGTATTAATCAACTGCCAGTGCTTGCCATTATTGGTGCATGGCTGAATTTGCAATAGGACCGTAGATATTGTAGAATTTGTATGACCCCTGTGAAAAAGGAAACCGTGAAACACATTTTTACAGAATGTCCAACACTGGGCCCATTGTATATAACATATTGTAAAAAACAAAACTTTTTTTTTTAAGGGAAACATCAGAATGACATGTCTTCCTTCAGATATTTTGCAATAGACAGTTATTATCAACATCAGATCGAGAAAAAAGTCTCAGACAAGCAGAGGCGAGATACATAATAGACTATGACACCAAGACCCCAAATGGGCATAACAAAGATGAAGAACTGTATATATTTGTGGGTGATTGACAAACTGATGTTATCCCCAGACTGTACAATGACGATTGGAAACAGGAAATTGAACTTTTTTTAAGAACAGGGTTATTTTAGTGTCTATGTAATTGCATGTTTACCTGTATGAGATAGTACCACACCAGCAGAGACACAGGAATACTCTGAAGCTCACTTGCAAATATGCATTAGAAATGTCAGACTAACGCCATAAGTTATACATGCGTACATTGACTCTCGCTCCATACTCCATACTCGTTTATAGTGAGGGCCATTTTTATTTTAAATGCAATTTGCACAATATACTATACACTCTTGCATCAAATAGCAGGCCAGCTTGCATAGCCTGTCATAGCGTAAAACAGATCATTATTTACACCACACTATGCACTTTATGAAGGAGGTCTGGAGAACAGTAGCCTGTATGCTCCTATTGTGCAAAAGGCATTGGTAAGATCTATCTGAGCATAGATGTTGGCCAGTAGCACACTGCACTATGCACTTTATGAAGGACATTTGGAGAATAGCAGTCATCATAGACTCAATTTGTATAAGACATTAAAAAGGTTCAATGGGACTTAGACATCTGCTTCTTCTATGATGCACTATGCACTTGGTTTTCATAGAACATGCTTATTTGCACTGTTAGGGATAATCTATCTCAAACTGTTGGTATCTGAATTGGGATGCTTTGCTATTTGCACACTGTATTATGCACTTGGTTTCTACATACTATGCTAATTTGCACAGTTGGGCACACCCTAACCTATACAGCTGATAGTAGCACTAGCAACTTGTATCTACCCTATAGAGGGCACTTTAGGGAACAGTAAGCGCCACATTCTGTCTTTTCAAATGGCATAGGAGAATACATCCCTTGCACATGAGTCTAGGGTAAATATTATCATATGTAATTTAGGACAATTTACCTTCGAAGGTAGGTGGAGAATGGGCAGAGCAGTGCCTGCACTTGGTCAGGAACTGTAGATGTGCTTTGCAATTTGGACTTTGCATATTAATTAGGAGTGATTGAGTGATTGAGAGGGTGGATTTTAGAAACTAAGGGTACTTTGCATTCATTGTCACTGTATGCACAGAGCATAGCGATGACTGGATATGTGATATTTGAAAAATTATTGCATTAAATTAGCTTTACTCCACAATATGCATTGTACCTCATGTGGATGAAAGTGGGCCGTCGCAAAAACACAGTTCCATGTCCCCACACTTATCAGGTGTGTATACTCTAGATGGCCGAAGAAAGGCTTGGTTTTAAAACTGGTTGGAATAGGAAATGGCGAGGTTCTGTGACACGACATTAGATACCCACTGAGGTTGAAATAATGTAGTGCCATGCTTGTTTAAAAAGATTGGAATAACAGAGACATATGCAATCAAGACAATATATTACATGGATTGTGAAAACCTGGTATGTTATAAACCAAAATGGGACAGAAAGAGAAATCACTAGCACATTGAATTCAACTCAAAGATCTGCAATAGCAATAAGAATAAATGTTTTAACAAAATAAATCATGTGCCTCACTGAAATCCAGCTGAGTCCTTTACGTTCTCAGGAGCTCTGTGTTTTGTGTGTTGCCACAAGGGGTTAACTTTTTCCACTGGAGGCTGGAGGAGGAGACTTCTACAAATACCCTTGGAAGCGCGGAGGGCGCAGAGTCCAGCTGAGTCCTTTACGTCCTCAGGAGGTCTGTGTTTTGTGTGTTGCCACAAAGGGTTAACTTTTTCCACTGGAGGCTGGAGGAGGAGACTTCTACAAATACCCTTGGAAGCGCGGAGCGCGCGGAGTCCAGCTGAGTCCTTTACGTCCTCAGGAGGTCTGTGTTTTGTGTGTTGCCACAAAGGGTTAACTTTTTCCACTGGAGGCTGGAGGAGGAGACTTCTACAAATACCCTTGGAAGCGCGGAGCGCGCGGAGTCCAGCTGAGTCCTTTACGTCCTTCGCGTCAGGAGTACAGGAGTACAAGGCGGCGAGTGGGTGTTTGTTTTAGAAGCCGCGTGTGTTCTACAAGTGAGTGAGTTTGCGATCCGTCACACACGGGAGGTGCGAGAAAGTTGTGGAACCTTAACGCCTGTCTTCTAGCATAGCAGTCGGGTACGTCTGCTTCTCTACGTCTGACTCTCCAGTTTCGTTTGGGGCTGCTGAGTTGTTAGCTTTATTGTACTCTCCTGCCAGTAAAGGTTTGCTGGAGGGCGGGGGGGGGGGAGAGACCGACTCTGGCTGCTCCTCAAGCTGTCGGGCGTTCCCCCACCCTTCCAGCTTTCAGTCCCTGTGAGACTTGAGTTGTTTTCGGTTTGGGCTTCTGGAGGGAGTGAGGGAGCGCGCTCTTAAATGTGCTTCCTTTGTAGATCTGGTTAATGGACTCAAGGACTTTAAGACTTTAGGATTTTAGGACTATAGGTCCACTGGTATATTGTTTATACCGTTTGATTTGCCCCATAAGGCTAATGTGACAATGGACACTGGATTTTAAAGTTTTAGTTCTAATATTTAAGAACATATGTCACAAAGTTTATTTGATGTATTTTTTTGATTTTATTTTTCTGTTTTTGATGCTGTTGTAATAGGTGGACATTTTTATCTTCTTTTTTAGCATTTTTAGCATTTTTATTCATGTTCTAATTTTCTCCTTGGTAAGGAGGTTGTGAGGGGGTTGCGAGATCTTTTTCTCTCCCCCTCTTATCCCTCTCCTATAACTTGGTGTCATACCCCTCCTTAGAGGGAGTGGGCGTGAGTTTGTTTTCTCTCCCTTCCTGTCCTCTTCCTCTCCTCTTCATTTACCCCCCTATACCCTAAAAGGTAGAACAACCTAGAACAACGTGATTGGGGGTGACGGTACAGGGCATTAATTTGTTAAGTACCCACTGTGAGTTTTCTGCCACGCTTTGTGTGTTGTGATTTTGGTCAAGTTGACCGGTTGGAGTTTGGGCTTTAGGGTTTAGAGCATAGCCCCAGAACCCCCATATGGGGAAGAGAAAAGCAGGGGATGGGGGGAAGAGGGGGTTGTAGGGAAACGGGCAAAAAAGCTTAAAAATGCCCCAACTATAAAAAACGCAAAATCCAAGAAAACTGGGAAATTATCCCCCAACACTGTCCCCAAAGAAACAAAATTAGCCCCTAATACATCACAAAGATCCCTGGATTCCTATATGGATGTTATGGCCAATAAAATAGTAAACTGCATGAATGAAGCAGGGGCAGCCACAAGAGAGGTAGCCCCTCGGGCAGAGGGACCTGGAAATGAGTGTGTGGGGGCAACAGATATCTGTCCTGGCCCCTTGCTGGCTGGGGGGGCGGTATTTGGGGCTATTAATGGAGGGGGGGTAGATCAGACGCCACTGCCTATCCAGCATTCCAGGGAGGGGGTGCCCGGAACTAATACCCTAGCGTATGAGGCTAGGGAAGTTGCGAGTTTGGATAGTTCCGCAGACTGTGAGGGGGATAAAGAATGGCTTGAGGCACTATTAGATAAAAAACTGAGACCCCTGCAACAGTTGCTAACCTCCTTGAGAGGGTTAAAAGAGGGTGTTTTGAGTACTCTTGCAATTATGGATGACTCAATCAGGGCAGTCTCCCTCAAACTGTGTGATTTGGTCAGCATTGTTGAGGAAAAGGGAGTAGGTGATAGGCAATGTCAGTGCCCCACAATTATACCCTTAACGGGTGGCGTTTCCTCTGGTGACAGGGCCTCTGATACGCTAGACAGACAAGCTGTTGCTGCTGCCATAGGGGAACCAGAGGTGGTTCCCGTTGAACATGAGGGTATGAGGGGGTCTGGAAGGGATACATCGGGTAGTAATCAGATTGAAAGTGCATCTGCACTGGGGTCGGGGAGTGGACAGGGGAACGCTAAAACCCTAAACTTACCACCTGAAGCAGTCCCCTTTGTGGGGGTTATTACCGGATTACCTGGGCTTCCTTCGGGGAGTTTTGAATCAACGCTTTCCCTGATTAACAAGGCATCCCATTGGATAAATTTGAACTTGATGGGGCCCAAGATTGACCCCAAAATCATCCGTATGGCAAGGCGAGTGGGTTGGGTGGGGAATAGGCCCAAGCGCCTGAATGGGGACTGTGTGGTGGTAACCTTTTCTGATCCACAAATAACTGACTACCTTTTGAACACAAATCTGGCCCTGGGTCTTAAGCCCAATGGTAATAAATTGGTGAGTAAACTTTTTCCCTTGGATTACTTCTATGTCCAGAGTGTGGGGCAGGTGGTGCATAACCAGTCCGTGGATAATAGGACTGGCAGATGTCTTGTTGAGAGAAACACTGTCCCAGTTCGGCCGGGCCTAATTAACCCACCGTTGGCCGGCTGGAGTACCGTCCCTATGAATAAGAGACAACGTAATGCTCTGGAGAGGAATGATATGGCCCCCTTGCCAATAGACAATCCTTATGAGATTTTAACGTCCTGTGAGGATGTAGATTGACAAGAGGCTGTGACTGAGGTCAGTGCAGCCACACAAATGCCATCTGTACCTGAGGGAGGTGCTCTAAACAAGAGCTCGGAGTTACGTTTACTCTCGTGGAACATTGCGGGGTCAACTAGGAAGATGAACCTGGGGCCAGTTATTGAGCTTTTGCAATTAAATTCAGTGATTCTACTCCAAGAAACTTGGGCTATTGAACCCCCACATCTTGATGGTTTTGTTTCCTTTGGTGTCCCTGCAAAGAAAAAACCGAGAGGTAGATATTATGGTGGCTTGTGTATTTTGATCAAGGCATCCATAGATTGCAGGTTTGAGGTGATTCCGACAGGGCTGGATTTTATGCAGGTGGTGCTATTAATAGCGGAGAAAGAGAAAGAAATATGTATTATCAACTTCTATAACAGCTCTCATTTATCTGATCTTGATTGACTAACTAAGGCCAAGAGCTTTATAGAGGACCTACTGCATAAGGGCAGGAATAAAGCCGTCTCTTATGTGTGGGGGGGGGACTTCAACCTCAAAATGGGTGGGGGGCAGTAAGGGACATTTTGGACCCCCATGAGGATATGGTGGAGAATATCCCACCCAGGTGTATGAGGGATGAGAGAACTTGTCAAAAAGGCCTACAGTTCGGCCTTTGGTTGTTGGAATGGGGCTTTCGCATAGTAAATGGCCGTTTAGCTCCAGACATTCCTGGGGAAGTGACTTTTAACAGCCATCAAGGCAGTTCTACTATAGACTACTTTTGTATTTCGGTGAACCTTTGGGAACATGCTGCAAGCTTTAAGGTATCAGCAGATTTCAATAGTGATCATTATCCTATTTGCTTGTCACTTAAGGGTTTGCTGGGGGAAGGAGTCTCTAAGGATATAGCCCCCATCCCATTGTTGGGAGTGCCTTCAGGCTCAAGAAGAATAAAATGGGGGAAAAATCCAAAAGGAGGAGCTGCATTATAAAACAATTGGTGAGAATGAGCCCCTTGTGATGGACATTTTGGGTGACCACTTACATGCAGAGAATGTGGTTGAGAAATTTGTAGAACTTTCAGACGCTCTCACTACTAAATTCACCATAGTTGCAAGGGCCACGGGGAAGACACTGAAGAGAGGGTGGTTTGATGAGGCTTGTAAAAGGGCGAAGAAATCCCTGCTGCGGACACTTAAGGATGTTTTGAGTAGTAGATCTGTGATTGCTATAGCTAGGAAGGCGTACAGCCTTGAGTTAAAGAGGAGGAAATTGGAGTTGGAAGGGTTAGCGTGGGAAGGTTTTCTGAGTGCTGCTTTGAGGGGCGACCAGAAGGCCTTTTGGGCCTATGTAAAAAATGGGCCGGAGAGCTGTTGGTCCGACGTGGGTAGTGGTACCCATGTGGAAGAAGAAGCCTGGTTAACTCATTTTGGGAGCTTGTTTGGGTCAACAAGTATACAGGCGTACCATGACTATGTTGGGCCATGCCTGAAATTTGAGGTGGAGGAGACTGAAAAGGCCATTAGGCTTCAAGCGCATAATAGAGCCCCGGGCCCCGATATGATCCCCTCTGATCTATTTCAAGATCCTGTTGATTTATGGGCCCCACTCCTAACGGTGGTGTTTAATGCGTGCCTTCGATCCGGGAAGGATCCCCCCTCCTGGAAAAAGGCGATAATTTTCCCAATTTTCAAGAAGGGGGATATGTCAAGCCCGGGTGCGTATAGGCCAATATCATTGTTGGATTCCTCCTTTAAAATCTTTGGAAGAATTCTGTTGGCCCGAATTGAAACTTGGATATGCGAACAGTCCATCCTTTCTGACATCCAATTTGGGTTTCGCCCGGGTGTGGGCACAATGGAACAAAGTCTTAATCTATACCTCTTAGTGGCTAACTCAGTATTTGGCCGGGGTGAGGTAGTTTACCTGGCCTTTATGGACCTGAGCACAGCCTTTGATAAAGTGGACAGAGTTAAACTCTGGGCTGTGCTTGGGTCCTTGGGTTGCCCTGGGGATATTTTGAAGGCACTGGTCGATCTGCACACAGACAACCAGGCATGTGTTCGTAGTGGTCCAGGGGGACATTGCACAGCCTGTTTTCAGGTGGGGTGTGGAGTAAGACAAGGCTGTGTGTTGGCCCCAATTTGTTTTTGTCTCTATATTAATGGCCTCTCCAAGGACCTTACTGGTATTCTGGCAGACTTTCTGGTTTTGTGGGGGTAGGGGCTACCCGGTACTGGCCTATGCTGACGATACAGTCCTTTTAGCAAGAACACCTAGGGCTTTACAGGCCCTGATCAATGCCTATGCAATATTTATGAATAACTTGGGTTTAAAAATAAACACAAAGAAATCAGCAGTCATGGCTTGTGTGGGAAGAAAACGTTTTGCCCCCATGAAGCAAATGCTTTGTGTTGGGGAAATCATACCTAGAGTTAAGGCTTTTGATTATCTGGGAATTAGTTTTTCTGAAGCGCTAACCGGTGTCACCCATGTGGCTAAACAATCAGCCAAGATGAGCCAACAACTAGGGGGCATTTTTAGATTTATGACTAAGTGTAAGGGCAAACCACTGGATGTGATTACTAAGATCTACGGAGTACAAACGGTAGCCACCACCATGTATGGTGCGTCCATCTGGGGTTTCCAGAATGCAGCCGAGATACAAAGGAAGGAGACAAAATTTTTCAAAAACCTGCTGGGACTCCCGCCCAGTGTCTCTGGAATAGCTGTACACAGAGAACTGGGCGTGGAGTTTTGGGAGGATCAGTGGGCAATGGCTCCACTTCTTTTTTGGGTCCGGTTATGGGCCAACGAACATGCCTCTCTTTGTCATTCCATTATTCATGCTGTGCTGGGCAGAGATGGTTGGAAAAAAATTCCATGGCTTGTATATGTCTGGAAATCTCTGGGGGCAGTTAATCTAAGATCCCTCTTCCCACCCGCCATATTAATTACAAAGAGTGAGGGGTTGCAGTATAAAATAGCATTGGGGGAGATTACTGCAAGGAAAAGAATTCTGGAGGAGCATGGCCATAGTTCTGGTCAATTTCATACCAGTATTAGCAGGCTCACAGGAATACAACCCTATCTGACATGGAGCCCTCACATAAAGGATAGGTGGTTGATCACAAGGGCTCGGTTTGATTCCCTAAGGTTACAAGGGAATACTTACAAATGGAAAGGCTTCCCTGATTCTGCAGGCTGCCCAATCTGTGGTCATCATTTCGAGGATTTAGCTCATTTTTTGTTTTTCTGTACTGGATATGCCGGCATTCGTAGAGCGACCTTGATCCCTGCCCTTAAGAAGACATCGATACGTTCGCACAGGGCAGCTCTTGTGTTTTTATTGAGTGCCGACACGCCCTATACAGCGTGGGCACTGCTTATGTTTTTAAAGAGAGCGATGTTCTTTAGAAAGGGCCTATTATTAATGCAGGGAAATGTTAGTTAGTACTTTGGAAAAATTTTAATAGGTATTTAAATTTAAATTTCACCGTTCATTGATACTGTGAGTGTTGTGTGGGTTTTAATTATTCATGTAATTATTTGATTAATGTTTTTATGGTAGGTGATCTAGGTTATAAATGTCCATGATATTATTATTAGGAAGTGATCTATGAAATGTAATTTTATTTGTGATTAATCGTGTTTTTTTTTTTTTTTGTTGTCGTTTAATGGATTTTTTATAAATCCGAATAAACTTGTTTGACTTGACTTGAAATATTGGCAGTCATGCATGTTCTATAGTACTATCAAAGCATTATGCTGAAACAAATGACATGGATAATGTTCCAAGATGGCGCTCTCTTTGCAAGCTGCTGAGAGAGAGGAAACATGGGTCAATGAAGTGAACAAGGAACTTGGGTATAGGTATATGTACGGCGTTTACTCTGACGAAGCTCAGAATGGGTGAAACGTGTTAGTGTGTGTACGTCTTTTCCTTTTTACCACTTATAGCCTAAATAAAGATGATTTTTGCACTTCTACTAATTGGCTGAGCTGACATTTTTTGCTTGGAGTGAGTGCTGCTGAATTTCTACAGCACGGAAATCCTGCTGCAAGCTTGCATATTTTGACGCAGACCGGCCGCGGAACAAGGCATGCACCTGTGTCCGGCGCACAAATGATATAATATGATAAGTTATTTATAACGTGCTTAATACGCAGAGGTTTCTAAGTGCGGACCCGGGGATCGGACCTGTGTTGCTCCGTGTCGTTTTGCTTTCAAGGCGAGTACGTTGCCCATGAGCTATCTCGCGAGACAAATGCCAATACTAGCTGTTTGCTGAACACGCCCTAAAAAGTCAGACTACTCCGATTGGTCTATAGGACGGCGTGATGTCCGCCGACATTGGACGCTGATTGGTTAATAAAAAACGTGAGGTGTCAAAAACATTTGAAACAGTCGCCATATTGGATTTGCAGACAGCCGCCGTTGTCTGCAGACATCACAGTTAAGACCTATTTAAAAACAACACAACATTGCACTTGTCAAACTAATGAAACAATCTGTGGGGAGATGAGGGGTGATGATGATGGGATAAGGCCATAAAAAGCAAAAAAACTGCCGTTTTTCATCTCCGAAACCCAGTGCTGTTTGCGAACATCTCCGATGTTCTGGGACATCAATACATATTTCTGCATTACATGGCTTCTGAAAAGCAGTTTTTGGATGGTTTATAACTTTGGCACCACTCAATGAAACTGCCTGAAATTCTGCATTATCTTGTTGGACCTGACCCTGAATGGGTCAGGAGAAAAATGTTTGAAAGGCTTATAAATTTAGTTGATATTTGACGAATCTGAACAAAAGTTTGCACCAACGATTTTAGACCTAGATTTGAATGGTTTTGCAGAGTTTGTTGGGAGTTTGTCGAGAGGGGGCAAAATTAGAGGGGGTTGTCACAACTTTTTTAGATGGCTTATAACTTTGTTTCCGTTTGATGAATGTGCACAAAACATTTCAGAATGTCTGTGCTAAGTCTGAGTCGATTTTGTCAAGTGGGGGCAAAGTTATTTGATTATAATGTGTACGTACATTTGGACTCTTTTAAAAAAATAAAACATTGATGGTTTTGCAGCAAGCTCGTGCAAGGAGCATTGGCAAGTACCTGAAAGCATGGTTTTGCAAATGTGTGTGTTTGATTTTTTTTTTTTAAGTGTCATGATGTAGGTACAATAAATAGTGATCTACCTTTGGTGACTTGGGTATAGCCTGTGGCCATGGGCAGTGGCCAGGTGTTTCAAATCATGGCTGAAGGCAATGACTCAAACAATCTGGCTACTGAAGGCATGCCCCTGAATGCTCACACCAGAAAAGAATACAACCTTCTAGGGAAGAAAGGCCCAAGTCGATCTTGTAAGGATAACCAGTTTAACCTCACACGCAGATGAGAGCAACAGCAAAGAACTCTGCTGCTAAGAACCTTTCTGCCGAATGGTAGTACAATCAGAATCTTATAAACCAAAACCTTGTCATAAATGACGCAATACATACAGTAAAAAACAGAGCGGCTAATTGGATGCACCCTGTACAGGTACCACCTTTATCCAAAAGGGATGGCAGTTTATTGGTCCCAGCCCAGTCCGTCCGTCTTCCATTACGTAGGTGCTGCGGGGCTCTTCTCACGTTGAAGGTCAGAAAACAAATTAATTATACTCCTGCTATACAGCTTGTTCTTTCACGTATACTGTGCACTTGGCAGGCCTCAAGATGGACGCACAGGAGGTTCTGGGGCACTTTAAACTTCACACACATTTCACTTGCTACCACCGCGCCATCCGGCTCCAAGGTATCTACCCTCGTTTTGAACTATAATGTATCCCTCCCAGCACCTTGCAATACAAATCAGATGATTGTCGCTTCAATGATATGCCCTGTCCACCCTCTTTGAACGTTTCAGGACTTGTTACTTTGGGGTTGGTGGTCAAAGGGCACCTGGTGTCATGGAACTCGGTGATCTTCGGGTTTAGTAAGTTATATGGGCGGTTAGGAAGGAACTAGGATCTTCCAGCACCCCCGAGCGCTTTAGAATTAGGCAAGACTTATTTTGATTTATTTTAGTGCTACAATGAATTGGGGGCACTGGGAAAGCTCTCTCATGCAACCATAATCATATACACAGACATGGGCAGGCACTAAAAGAAAGCAGTTCATATTTAAATATAAGGTGCAAATAACTATTATCTGAATACATTTGTAAATGTCAAAACCTATGCATTTCTAAAATCTTAAGCATGGTAGATGCAAGCTCTCCGCCGGGAAGAATGCAGCCTGTTCTAAAAAATAGACTACAGGCTTCCACACAGAGTTCGTGCTAGCACTGCCAGCACGAAGGGCCCCACCAGCTGTTTGCCGTCTGTCAAAAGCCCATACAGGCTAAGGCTTGATGCACAACACGCAGAATTGTGAAACAAAGTTTAAAGGAAATTACAGGACCAGATAAAAACATAAGTAGAATGAATGAAATATGGAGAGGATGACAGGAAAATCTTTTTATATATAAATGTTCATAGGTAACAAAATGAAGGAAAGCCTGAGCTACAGTGTATTCTTTCGTCAGCTAGCAAAATGTAAAGTAGCATGTTCTGACAAATTGCTGACAATGAAGAAAGGAAGATTTTGGAGCATCCCTTGTGTGGAAGCAGGACGGTTTGTGAGGGAGCCATGCCCATATCAAGTGACACAACTGTAGCAAGCCAGACTATATAAACCCCTGCCTGGCATCCCTTGGGCACGAGAAAGGAACGGTTGAGGGACAGAAGACGGTTAAGGCAGCAGAGTTCTTTGCTCCTATCCTCGTGTGCTGTAAGATTACATTTGTTATACTTACAAGATAGACTCTTGGCCTTACTTCCCTAGAGGGCTGTATTTACTCTGCTGTGAGAGTAATTGAGGGACAACCTCATTAGGGATTCCCTTATAATTAGGGCCACCCTTACAGTGGTGACATTCCCGACGTGATCTCAGTCTTTTCCCTGTACTTTGCGTAGCACAGGCCAGTCACCAGGAAGGAGTCACGCCCATCTATAGTTACCGGTCCCCTAAATAAAAAAAACCTGCATTTCCTGAAACGGTTTTAGTAGGAGCCATTTTAAGAGAAATCGTCTCTGCTCACTAAAGCGGGGCATAGCTCCAGAAAGACAGGTCAGTATTGGAACTTCCTAACTGAGGAAAAACTCGAGTGAACATGCACATGTGAGTATACTCTTGTAAGTGATAACAACAAGGGGACATGTATGTCTGACAGTATGTTGATATGAATGATGGATGAAGTACAACGTCAATAGATTGAATAGGACTTTTGGTGATGTGTTATGGGATAGATTAAATAGGATTTCAGGTGATGTGTTAAGGAGTAGATTGGATAGGAGGTGGGTTATGTATTGAAATTGTCACCCATTTCTTTTTTTTAAACTTTTTATAATGGAAAAAGGGAGCCTCTGCGTACAAAGGACTGAGAGGAAAGGGAGCCTCAGTGTACAAAGACTGGGAAGTACGGGATCCTCAGCCATAATAGGTTGAGAAGGTAGTACCACACATTATTCTTTTATGACGATAGAAGCAATGGGATCCTCAGCATATTAAAAAAGCTGGGAAGGTGGTACTACAAGGACATAAGTAGTGGCTTGGTATAAGGAATGGGCCTGTATTTTAGTCAATTATTTTTGTATATTTTCTCTTGCTGTCTTGTGGTAAAAAAAAGAAGGAAGGTGGATGAGTCGCAATGTGTTTGTGTGTGAAAACAAAGTGGAAAAATAAAATAAAAGGGGGTGGGGGAAAAGTGGGTTGATGTGTATTTTTGTGTAGCAAGTGGCAGCGTGCACAGCATAGAAGTAAGGTCTAAGTGAAGCATTAGGGATTCCCGCAACGTTATGGGGGAAGAAACTCCAATAAAACGCATGCATAGGGTTCTGCCACTGTATTGTGATAGGATAGATAAATATCACAAACAATGGGTATTGGAAACAAAGGAAGGGGGGGGATGTCCTGCTCCTGGCCAGAGCAGGGCTCCCATAACAGAAACATGCTAGAAAAAATGTTCATCTTTTTAGCAGCAAAATATAAAGGGAAAACATTCCAAAAAACGAAAAGATATTCTAGATCTCTGGTGATTATTCGAGGATATGGAAGATCAGGAAGGTGAAAAAGGATCCAATGTAAGGGGATATACCCCGTAACACCTACAACTGCAGTAGGGTATACAAATCCAGTCTATAAGCCTCCAGTGGTAGAAAGAGTGTCAACAGGATTAGCAACTAGGGGGGAACTCGAGAGCTTTTGTATCTGCACCTCCATATAACCCATTCACAAGCGCTGATATGCCCGTAGCATTAGTGTACCTGGGGGTTCACAAGTAGATATAAACAACGAGTTAAGAGTGGTGCAGCAAATGTTAGTCAGGTTACAAGAACCCGGAGAAGTATCACCAGAAATAAGAGTACCAGTGCAGAAAATAGGGGATTGTTATTCAGGAGATTTTTTTTGTTTAGATTGAACCCTGGGTCGAAAAAGATGATGGGGAGGGTGTATGGACAGTCCTGGGACAAGAAGTAGAACAAGCAAGGGAAAATGAATGGGAAGATTAAGATGGCAGAAATAATGAAGAGGCAGGGCAAGAAAGATCAATGAGAGGCGGCGGCGGGAAACCCGTCCCCACCACAAGATGCAGTGAGGAGGGCTAGACCATATTTAATGGTGGTAGTATAAGATCAGAAGGATACTAAAAAAGGGATTGTTAACTATATAGACATGCAGATGCCTCTTATACATAAAGGAGTAGGGATAACGCAGCACGTGCCATGGCCTCAAATGGACAAAAATAATTTGATTAAAGCTCTCCCCCAGTTTACAGCCGGAGCAAGTAAATGGATCAATGAATTTGAAAAACAAACAGCAGGGGTAGCTCTAGCACTAGGAGACCTTAAGAGTTTGCTGGTCGCCATAGTTGGGGACCAGGCTAGCAACATATGGACAAGGGCTGGGTACCCTAGAGTAAATCTTGCAGATAATGAACATGATGGAGCAGCCTTTAATGAAGTAAGGGCGAAGGTATGGGATTACCTTCGAAGGATGTACCCAGATACCCCAGACTTGCATACTTTAATACAGTGCACAATTGGTGATGAGGACCGAGTTAGGTTTATTCTTAATTTACAAGAGATATGGAGTGTTGAGACAGAAGGGAAATGTGACCATTCGGTACCATTTTCTATTTTATTGTAAAGGGAGGATTACCAAAAGAGGTCCAGAAAGGACTAGCTAAAATTGTGGGAGTTGAAGCCAAAGGGTGGGCAGAGATACAAAGTATAATAGTCCACCATTGTAAGAGAATCAAGGAGCGGGACAGGGAGACAGCCCAGAAGCGGCAAACGGATGAGGCAAAACTAGTGGAAAAGAAACTAAATAAGGATGTCATCCAAGCACCGGTGACAGCACCGGTTCAGGGGGAAATGACAGGAGACGCTCAACAAATTGTGAATGCCACAATGTATGTATTTTATTTTCATTTGTTTATTTATACCCCGCCGAAAGCCTGAGGGCATCAGGGTGCGACAAGTTAACAAAAAGGTGACAAAAGACAAACATGGAGACGGGACACTTCGCATGACCAGACAAGAAAAAAGCTACCTAGCTCACTAAGGGTGATTGCTATGTTTATTTGAAAAGGTGAGTTTTCAGATTTTTTCTGAATGTAAGATATTTAGACTCTAGTCTCAGGTTTAATCGGAGAGTGTTCCATTTAGATTCCACAAGTGTGGGGAACGCTCTACCCAGACCGTTACATCTCTTATGTGGTGCAAGAGCAATTTGGCCCAATGCTTCTGATCTCGATGCACGTGCGGGTACATAGTGGGTGATCTTGGATTTCAGGTACTTTGGTGCTTTTCCATACAGACATTTCTGGGCCAGTGTCATGGACTTAAAAATAACTCTATCTTTCACTGTCAACCAATGTAGGTCCCTTCTGGCATTGCTGATATGCTCACAACTGGATTTCTGTTTAACAATCCTGACAGCATTGTTTTGGATTTGCTGGTATTTTGCAGTGCACTGTTTGTTTGCGCCTATCAGAAGTGCATTCCTGTAATCCAGACGCAATAGTATGGTTGTTCTTGCTATAGTAGCACAGTCTTCTTCACTCTGGAAAGGCTTAATAGCTCTGAGAAGCGTGAGGTAATATGAGCAGGTTTTGAACACATACATGGCCTGGGCCTCTGCACTCAGAGAGGCTTCCAGAGTCATCCCTATTGTCTTTACCTTACCCACTACCTGGATAAGGGAGTCTTTGATCAAAAAGGACTCATATTGGGAGGATAGTTTGGCCCTAGCTTGATGTGACCAAAACACCATCAGCTCGATTTTATTGGCATTTAGGTACATCCAATTTTGATCCATCCAGGATTCGATGGGATTGTATAGTGCTTTTACTGTTTAGCTGTCCTTCACATAATCCCGGCTTAGAACTACCACCATCTGGATATCGTCAGTTTAGTTGGTGAAAAAGGCATTGATTTTGTCCAGAACATCACATAGGAACCTCATATATAGATTAAAGCGCAGTGGGGATAGGCTTGTTCCTTGGGGGATGCCGCCAAAGATGTCAGATTCATGTGAGATTTTATCTCCCCAGTGCACCCTGGATTTCCTGTCCGCTAGAAAAGAGGCTAGCCAGCTAACTGCCTCATTTGAGCAGTTAGCTACCTTTTCCAATGCTCGCTGGAGAAGTTTGTGATCCAGGATGTCAAAAGCCGCACTAAGATCGAGGATGAGAAGTCCTGTTTTGCCCTTATCTCTTATGCTTAACATGTGTCTGTAAATCAAGCATAGCATAGCTGTCTTTGTACTATGTGCAGCACAGAAGCCAGATTGTTGGTGATGGAGGATCTTGTTTGCCTCAACATATAGCTGCAATTGTGCTTTGGCTATCTTGTCCATTAACATTAGAATGAAGTTACAGTTGGTTGGTTATCTGAATCTCTTTGCTCTAGATTAGACTTCTTCACGAAGGGGGTAATAGTTACCCTTTCAATGCTATTTGGCAACATTTTGTCACAGAAGGAGGCATTAACTATTTTCGTGAGTGGTGGTGCGAAAATGTCTGCATTATCCAAGATTACTTTGGGAGGTAATTTATTGTCTGCGCACGATGTGGGCTTCATTGAGGCAAGGTTTTTAACATGTCTACTTTTGTAATCTCCTTGAAGCTAAAAGTGTACAAGTGATTAGTGGTTGTTCTTATAGAAAGCTGGTCAAATGTTGCCTTATTTGTTTCGGTGGTTTTCTTATTACTTCCCTAGCCTTGATGATCTTATCAGAGAATGCTGCCTGGGTCTTGTCACATTCTTCCTGAGATGGCACAAATGGAGTGGTTAATGAGGAGGGCTTTTGAACTGATTTAAGTATGTTGAATAATTTGCCATTTGTTTTAGCGGCTGACCCGATTTGGTAGTTGAAGTCGATTTTCGTTGCCTCAATGATGCTCTTTTTGTACGCTTTCTCGATTTCCGACCAACTTTCCTTGTTGTTGGGTGCAGAGTTCTTAAACCCACTGTATTCTCTTCTCCTTTTTTCCTTCTTTAGCTCTGATGGCTCTTTTGATGGTTACCGTTGGGTCTCACCAATTTGGGCTTTAATGGTGCCTTCCGGTCTACTAACTCTAACATAATGTAAATAGGTTGCCATAATGACTTCACATGAATCCTCCTCCTTCTGCTCCCTCAGAATTTCGTTGATGCTCTGTTTTAGGTGGACCTTTTCAATTTTCTTGAAATTACGGCATAACATACTCATTCGCACATTTTTGTTTAGGATATAACCGGGTCAGGGAGAAAGATACTCTGTAATGATCAGTCCAGATACAGCCGAACCGTACAGCTGGAAGAAGAGGAGACCAGGAATCTGGGCCACAGATGCTGCAGACAGCGAGGACCGGCGAAGACCGGCTTGGCTGTAGAAGCGCCGGCACTGAAGCGCCTGACGTATCTTCCTATGCCAAACCGGGGCTTCTGGATCTTGTGGTCCTGCAAGGTATGAAACACAGTAGGCCGGTGCCTCATGCAGATTAGAATCCTGCAGCAGCAGCATAGATGACAACAAGCCTAGCGAGCTAACAATGGCTTTGTTCGCTTCTGTTGCACTATCCACCTAGTCATTTTCAAGTATACAGATCACGTTGTTTGGCCCTGCGGTACGCATACGAAGAAACACATCCGCTTTAAAAAGTTCACGGTGTGTGTGTGCATTCCGCATTCAGTGGCTATTACCAATCACAGAGTTGTGTGCATGCAATAGATATTAATACAGTTCTCCAGCATGGGGTCTGGCATGGATTCACATGCTCATGAATATTCCCCGTCGTCAGGCTGGGAATCCTCGTTAAAGAAAAATCAGTATGAGTTTCGTTTCTGATCTGTCTTTCGTCGTAGTAACCAATCACTGATCTCTGCGTCAAACTGACCACAGCCAACGACTGCCATCTCCCTAAGCCCCGCCTCTGGCAGCCATCCTCAGATTTTGACCGCATGTTCAAGTGTTGGGATCCTCGTGCTATTGCTCTCGAGCTTTAGTGCGTTTTCGCGCTTTTTCATAGGAAAATTCTCTTTTTTCGGTCAAAAGAGCCTCAAGCTCCACTGTTTCTTTATCCGATCAATGGGGACCCGTGTCGGATTCTGCTACGCCCCTCAAGGGTGAAGATTTCATCGAGCCACGCTTTTGGAGGACTCCAGAAGTTTCTCAGGCCCATCTCGGACATGGCCCAGGAGAAGGGAAGCTCGACGCCCGGAAAACTGTTCAGCGTCTGCCCTGGATGCCAGCTTCAGAATGTCTTCAAGGAGGATGAACACTCCCTTTGCCTCTACTGCCTGGATGAGGACAAGACGCACGTGGAGAAGGACTGTGCGTTTTGTGGGAACATGTTGGAGCGGACCATAAAGGACCGCCATCTGCGTCTCGCCAACTGAAGGCCAAGCACCGCGAGTCCGCTGGCAACGGGAGCGCCGAACGGTCGGGCTCTTCGGTTGCCAGGCAGGGCGCAACCTCCCCGGCACAATCAACCACGAGCCAACGCTCTGGCTCGGGTAAGAGGAAGTCCGAGCACCCGGCAAAGCTTCTGGAGAGGCCCCGGTCGAGCTCGAAGGCCCCATCGGAGGGGGAGCGAGGCAGTGACCCTCCCCCCAAGGAGAAGGCGGTGAGCACACCTAAGTTGGTGAAAGCCTTGATCCACCCTGCCAAGGCCTCTATTGAGACAGTCGCGGCGGCCCTGGCTCAGCCTGTGGAGGCTACACCAGTGGAGGCGACCTCGGGGCCCAGAGTCTCCGTGCCACCGCGGAGGGAGTCCTCTTTCAAGCCCATCGACAGGACCCCCGTGAAACCTCCGACGGAGAAGAAAAAGGGGGGGCAGGAGGCCATCGTGGATTCGGCCTCAACCTCTGAAGAGGAGCTGATCGAAGTCTTAAGCCACGGCATTGGCGTGGAAGAAGACCAGCCTGTCGGGAGGGACCCCGACGAAGGAGACGACAAGAACGTCGAGGGTGCCAACGAGGTTCCTGACCGCCCGTCTGAATCCCCTCAACCAGTGCCGCAACAACTCGGCGGCCATTTTGTTGGCTATACAGTCCTTATGCTCGGAGATAAGGACGAGATTGCCGTTACCACCAACGGAGGAACCACTCCCGACGGGGGACCCGGAGCCAGGCCCTTCTGGGAGCCCTCCTCCTAAGAGAAGAAGGATTCATCCTCCACCTCCTTTTCAACCAACGCGCCCTGCTCAGCCCTCCTCCCCGTCCACAACCCGTGGGGATGATACGGGGACGGACACGGCCGCGGCGGGTACAGACGATGAAGTTTACGACGAGGATCTTCCGTCGTCGCCTCCTCCCCGGGCTTCCCCGCCCGACGAGATTGGATCGTTTCATGCCATGATCGCCAGGGCATCCAAGCTTTTCCAGCTCTGCCCGGAAGAGAAGAAGGAAGGTTTCCTTTATCAACGGCGCGAGACCAAGAGGAAGACGGTCCTCGCTGTACCTCTACTGGACGATATCTGGGATGAGGGTCTCGCCCTCCTCAAGAACCCATCCACAACGCCTGCGAGAAGGGATCGGTACGAGAAGAAGTACCGGGTCCCGGACGCGGCCCCTTTGTGCTTTCGGGCACAGCCGACACCGGACGGCGGCCAGGAAGAAAGCTGGGGAGGGCATCGGCCTCTACGTCAAACCCCCCCCCCCCCGGACGGCGAGGGAAAGAAATTGGACACGATGGGGCGCAGAGTCATCTCATCGGCAGCAACGACGATTAAGGCTGCCAACGCCTTGGCTATCGTAGCCTTCTACGACAGGGAGTTGTTGTACAAGATCGCCCCCCTGCTGGACTTCCTACCGGACGACAAGAGGGCGGAGGCCCTAGAGATCTTGCAGGAAGGAGAAGTGGCATCGGACCATGCCATTACGATAGCGACGGACATCGCTGACACTGGGTTTCGCCAGTTGGGCAACGGACGGCGTGGATGGCTCAAGGCAACGGACTTCCGGCAGGACGTGCAGACCAGAGTTTTGGACATGCCGTTCGACGGGAGCAACCTGTTTGGGAAAACAGTGGACGATTCCCTGCAAGCCATCAAGACGGACACGGAGACGGCCCGGGCTCTTGGTGTTCTCCAGCAACGTCGGCCGCCCTTTCGGAGCACCGGAGGCAAGCAGGGTGCCTCCAAAGGTTCCGCCGGCGGATATTCCACCTACCGTCAAGCGGCCCGTTCGTCGTCACAGGAAGCCTACAGGGGACGAGGCAAGTCGGGCGGACCCCGCCGTCGTCGCCAGGGAGGACAAGGCGGCAAAGCCTCGTCAAAGCAGGACTGAACCGGCCGTGGGGTCGGGCCCCCACCGAAGCATCCCGGTGGGAGGCCGGCTGGCGAACTTCGTCAGCATGTGGGAGTCCATCTCCACCGAACGTTGGGTGCTGGACGCCCTGGCCCAGGGTCACGCGCTCGAGTTTCTAAAGAAGTGCCCGCGCGTCCCCCCGTGACTAGGAAGGAACATCACGTCCCTCAACTTCCCTTGGAGGTAAAGGCGATGCTCAAGAAAGGTGCCATCGAGCTCGTCCCAAAGAGCCTTCGGGGCTCCGGAGTTTACTCAAGATACTTGCTCGTGAAGAAGAAGACGGGAGGATGGCGTCCCATCCTGGACCTACGACGACTGAACAAATTCATCAAGGCACAGAAGTTCTGGATGGTCACCCTCCAGCACGTCCTGGGTCGAGGAGGGCGATTTCCTGTCGTCGTTGGATTTGGAGGATGCTTACTTCCATATCCGAATCCTAAAGGGACACCGAAAGTTTCTCAGATTCGTGGTCCAAGAGCGTCACCAGTTCAGAGCCCTTCCCTTCGGATTGAGGTCGGCACCCAGGGTGTTCACCAAGTGCCTCGCACCGGTGGCGGCGCGGCTGCACCTGGAGGGGATCCACGTCTACCCCTACCTGGACGACTGGCTCATCCGAGCAAAGACAAGGGAGCTCACCACGGAGCACACGGCGAGGACCGTCCAACTACTCACGGACCTGGGATTCTCCATAAACTACGCCAAGTCCCACCTGGTGCCTGCGCAAGACGCACTGTTTCTGGGAGCGAAATTCGACACAGTGGTGCTTCTGGCCTCTCAGTCGGAGGAAAGGACGAGGGCCATCTTGGGCAAGGTGCAGCGGATGCTGGTTGCGGACGCGGCCAGGGTGAGGTCCTTCAAATCCCTCCTCGGAACGATGTCTTCTTGCATTTATCTCATCCGCCTGTGCAGGCTTCGGACGCGCCCGTTACAGGAGTTCCTGGATGCTCACTGAATCCAGACGGGCAGCTTCGAGGACAGGATCACACTCGACGAGAGTTTGCGACGAGCGATCCGTGGTGGGGCACCCGCGCGCATCTGACGGCGGGCATGGACTTCCAGACCCCGGGCCACCAGAAGACAGTGACCACGGATGCCTCCCTGGAAGGGTGGGGAGCACACACCAAAAATCTGCACGCGAGAGGCCTTTGGCTTCCGACGGAGAAGTCCCTCCATATCAATGTCCTGGAGCTCCGTGCAGTGTTTTGGGCCCTCGGGTCCTTTCTTCCGTACCTCAAGGGCAAGGTGGTGAGGATCTTCACCGACAACACCACCACCATGTTCTACATCAGGAAGCAGGGCGGTACCAGATCCCCAGCCCTGTCCAAGGAGGCGAAGGATCTGTGGCATTGGGCCGTCGCCCAAGGGAAGTTTCTGGTGCCGTTTCATCTGACAGGAATAAAAAACACCATCGCCGACTCGCTCAGCAGAGAGCTGCGCTCGTGCCACGAGTGGGAACTACGACAGGATCTAGTGGACCGCCTCTTCCGACGGTGGGGCACACCCCAGATCGATCTGTTCGCGACGGCGACGAACTCCAAGTGCCGGAGGTTCGCCAGCAGGTTTCCCCAGCCGAGGAGCATGGGCGATGCTTTCTCGTTCCCCTGGGAGGGCCTGTTTCTATACGCGTTCCCTCCATTGCCGTTGCTGATCCGGCTCATCAACCAGCTCAAGAGGTAACGGTGCAGGATGATCCTCGTCGCACCTGCGTGGCCGAGGCAGATATGGTTCCCGGACCTTCTGGACTTGTCAGCGTCCCCGTCAATCAAGCTGCCAGTGGACGCGGATCTTCTCTCCAGGGAAGGAGGCGCCATCCTCCATCACGACCCGAAGTCGCTGAACTTGCAGGCCTGGCTCCTGCAGCATACCGGCCGACTGCAGAGAGGTTCTTGCAAAGGCCAGGGCGTCCTCAATTCTTAAATGCTACAGACACAAATGGAAGAGTTTCTCTGTCTGGTGCCACGCACAGAAGATTAACCCTCTACGGATTACGGCTTCTCAAGTACTGCCGTACCTACTGACGCTGGCCAAGGCTGGATTGGCGCACACTTTCATCAAGATTAATCTTGCTGCGATCTCCCTATACACCAGAACCACGGGACGGACGTCTTTGTGGTCTCATCGTTTGGTGAAAGAATTCATGAAGGGACTGTTCAGATCGTTCCCGCTGGTGAAGGCTCCGGCCCCGGTGTGGGAGCTCAACGTGGTGCTGACCAAGCTCATGGGACCTCCGTTCGAGCCTCTGCACTCAGCTCCGTTGAAGTTCTTGTCGTGGAAAACGGCGTTTCTTGTGGCCATCACCTCCGCACGACGGGTGGGAGATATCCAGGCCCTTTCCTTCAAGCCCCCGTACTTGACTTTTCACGACACAAGGGTAGTGCTCAGGACGCACCCCTCCTTCATGCCCAAGGTGCCGTCGGACTTCCACCTCAACGAACCCTTGGTGTTGCCCGTTTTCTTCCCGTCGCCTTCATCGCCGGCTGAAAGGACTTTGCACTAGCTGGATGTGGCTAGAGCGCTGAAGTTCTATGTGGACCGCACAAAGAGTTTTCGGAAGACGTCACAACTTTTTGTGAACTTTGGACCTGTCAATCAGGGGAAGGCTCTCTCAAAGGCTTCCATTTCCAGATGGCTCTCCGGCTGTATCATGTACTGTCATCGGTTAGCAAACCGACCGCTGCCCGGCCGTCCGAGTGCCCATTCCACCAGAGCGATCGCAGCTACCACAGCGTTCCTATCTGGTGTGCCCCTGCTGGATATCTGCAGGGCTGCTACGTGGAGGTCGATGCACGCACACCTTCACGAAATTCTACTGCGTCGACCGGGATTCCAGGGAGGAGTCCGGGGTCGGCCAGGCAGTGCTGCGCAACCTGTTCGCTTAAGGTGAGCCTGGTGAGGAGGTAAGAGATGCTTAATGTTGAGTTGTTAAATTGCTTAATGTTGAGCCTGTTGCCACTTCCCGTGGTTGTGCATGTATGTACTGCTATGTATTCTTTTATTCATGAGCATGTGAATACATGCCAGACCCCATGCTGGAGAAGGAACAAGTTACTTACCTGTAACTTGTTCTCCAGCATGGGTCTGGCATGGATTCACATGCGAACCCTCCCGCCTACCCCTCTGCGGCTCTTCACTTGGTCATACTGCCACTTCACGTGCTACCAAATCTGAGGATGGCTGCCAGAGGCGGGGCTTAGGGAGATGGCAGTCATTGGCTGTGGTCAGTATGACGCAGAGATCAGTGATTGGTTACTACTACGAAAGACAGATCAGAAACGAAACTGATACTGATTTTTCTTTACCGAGGATTCCCAGCCTGACGACGGGGAATATTCATGAGCATGTGAATCCATGCCAGACCCATGCTGGAGAACAACAGTTACAGGTAAGTAACTTGTTCCTTCAAATTACTGCCAAGGCATTACAATACAGAATTAGTTACACTTCAGTGACTAAGCAGTCAGCGCATGCAGCGCATTACCTGTAGTAGCCCAGGTACCCCACAACAACCCTACTGAGGGGCGGGGAGGAGCAGGAGATTTATGAAGCTACCGGCGAAGAATGGCTTGGCTGTAGAAACGCCAGCGCTGATGCGCCTGATGTATCTCCTTATGCCAAGCCGGGGCTTCTGGGTCTTGTTGTCCTGGAAGGTACGAAACACACTACGCTGGTGCCTCCCACAGATCTATGGGGCGAAGGAGGACCAGGACAATGGGGTCGGGGGACAGTACCCCAACCCACAGTGGCAGTATAGAGGAAGAGGAGGATTTCGAGGAGCAAGAACTGGAGGCTTTGGTGAGATAGGGCACCAGCAAAGAGGATTGGGAACATCCGAGTGCTGGTATTGCGGGAGATGGGGCATTTCGCAAGAGAATGCAGGAACAGGCCTGGGATGGTATTTATGGTCCATCACCTCCAGGGCAGGGATTCCAAGTGCCTCAAGGAATGGGACACCAGCAATTTGGACAAGGGGGTCAAAATCAGTTCCCTTATGGGGCTGACTGGCAAGGGCAACGTGGGCAACAACCGCAGCAGGGTGAGGGAACACAGCTCAACAGGATGGCAGGGGGAACAGGTGCTGTTAAGACTGGTTGAGGGTGTCTGTACTTCCGCTCTCTCTATATGGTAGAGGAGAGGCACAGAGGACCCCAGCCAAGATTCTCGATTGTGGTAGCAATGGACGAGCAATCAAGGCCTAGCTTCTCAGGAGGTGATGCAGGCTGGTTATTAAGTACAGTGTAGTCCCCGAACCCCCACAAAGGAATGTCCACACACTGTATTACTGAAAACAGTCTTTATATAATTAATATTCAAAGGTATGTACACGATCACAATAACGCACTTTGTACTGGGAAGTCAATAATGATAAATATATACACGTCTAGAGTGGTGCCACTAATGTTATCAAATCTCATTAAAGTGCATCAACTGTACGGTTAAAATGTCACACAGATCAATAACGAGTAAACCAGCAATAGAGATAGGCAGGAACGTAAGATGGTTAAAACAATAGGCAGAATGCTGGCCCTGTTACCTAGACACAGTTCTGTGTGGAGATCCCCCCCCCAACCTGGGCAACCTGTAAATAAAGATATATAGCACAAGCCCAGTCCATATGTTCAATAGTCTTACTTCTTCCTGTTAAGGTTTTACCCCCCCAATGTACCTGGTGGAGTAGAGTTCTCCGACGATGCACCGACCGATCCTTCTTGAGTGCCTCCCTTTCAGGCAGGAGCCACGGATCGTCGAGAGGTGTCGGGGGAACTTGGCGTCCGGTGACGGGGAATCGACGGCCCTTCTTGAGTGCCCTCCCTTTAAGGCAGGAGTCACGGGTCGTCGAACATCCGACGGTGCACAGGGTGAACTACGGCAGGGAAGTGGCAGCTTCGTTCCTAGCGGTGCTCGCCGACGACAGAGCGTTGGCGTCCTGCAAGGAAGAGGCGTGCGGGGCACCTCGATGACGATAGTTCTGGACCGCAAAGAGATGAAGAAATGTGGCCCAGCAAGGGCGTTGAGTCGTCAGCGTCTCTGCGGTCTTTAGGTGGCGGGAAACCCACCAGTGGATGCTCCTCGGCGCGTCGACGGTCGGGCCTTCTCCAGCGGGAGGCATGACGATGCAGACGAGAGCGTCCGATGATCAATGAAGTTCTTAGGCAAACGGGAGCACGGCGGCTCCGGTCGGCGACGGCGGTCGTCGACAGTGGCGGACAACAGTCTGAGTGCTTCTCCTTGGAGTTCCGCAGCAGTCCCCGTATCAGGTCGGCAGCCTGTTGAAGGTCTGTCCACCAGGCAGCGTTGGCAAAGATCAGCTGTGCAGGATGGTCCCTCATAACTCGGGAAGAGGGCGCCTTGCCAGGTTCTCTCTGGTTCAGTCCTTGGAGGCACAGCAGCTTTCAGATTGTGAAGGAGAGCAACAGCAATTCTTCTCGTCCAGCAGGGCTTCAAGGTCAAGCGTCAGTTAATCCAGTTACTCGTCGTAGTGGACTTCAGCTTCTGAACACGATTCCTAGCAGTGAGAGGTCCCCAGATATACTGTTGATCTCCCATTCATTCCGCTGGGTCACACTCAAGCATCCAATCACGACTACGGGCATTCATGCAGGCAGGCAGCCAATCAGGCACACAAGGTATTCAGGCCACTCACTTCTCTCCAGACACTCACAACAAGTTATGTGTATTGGGACAAGTACCGAGCCATTCAACACTCCAAGCTGCATTCATACCGGTTTCGGGCAGGGTTGTCTCAATCATTGTGTCAACCACCAGGTACTAGACACCCACAACACAGAATGCATATTCGTCACACACTCTATTCACCCAGGTCCCACCCACAGGAGGTACTCACAACATACATCACCGGGAAGGCTCCAGCTAGTCTGACTGGGCCTTCACAACACCATATATGGCACTTCCATCCAACAGCCAGTCAAGGGGAAGGGACAGAGTCAGGGCTTCCCAGGACTTTGGGAAAACAAGGTAATGGGTAATAGAAAGCAAGAGGCCACCGGGGCCATCTTGTTTTCCATCAGGGATCAACTGATCCCAATGGCAGGGCCGGGGGAACCCCAAAATGGAGGATACTCCGCACCTGTCAAATTCAGCATGGAGCTGCCACCAGCCCATTCCCTGCTCTGTGGGCCACCCACAGGTGCCCAAAAACATACACTAGGGGCACAGGGTTGTACCTCCACCCATGGGTGCCATAAGGGTATCCCACGGGTCCGTTCACCAAACCAAAAGAAAGAGAGCTACACCGCCAGGAGTCCCACATGAACTCCTGCGCAGAAAACACGACATAACACACAATGAAAAGCAGTAAAGGACAAGGATACGGAGGCCCTGTCCCTCCGATGCATTTCCAGCATCACAGGTGCCCCGTTCCAAGGAGCAACAATTGCGGGGGCGGCCCTTTTTCATTCCCCGGGACGAATACGTATTCCGATTGGGACAGCCCACATAGTGCCCAGTCCTATTGACAACCCCACACCCTGAAGAGGAGTCCTTTGTGGAGGTGGAAATAGGAAAGAAGACATTTATATTCATGGCAGATTCAGGTGCAACTAAATCGTGCATTATGGAGGGGAACATTCCATTGTCAGGCAAAACTCTTTACACTGAGGAGCTGGATATAAAAGTGGGAGTGAAGGTAGTACAAGCCCCCTTGTTATATTCAGGAAGTTCCCCTTTTAACTTGTTGGGTAGGGATCTGCTCAGTAAACTAATTTTAACTATATCATTCACAGATCCAGGTGTAGTGTGTTCCACTCCAGGGATATTTGTAGCTCGAGCAATGGTAATAATCAATGCAATGGCAAGGGATTCAGTAGTCTGTGGGGTTCCTGTGGCCCCGGACAGATTTGTTTGTGGTATCAAGGTATTAGCAAACGTAGTGCCTCAAATTGCTACAAAATGTTGGCGAGTGACCACAGAATTTATTTTCCGACCCATGGTGCCACCCAAGATGGTGGCAGAGACAATATTGCCATTAGATTTGCAAGGACAAGTAGTGTCGGCCAAAAGAGTAGTCCTGATTGGAACAGACCAGGACGGGTGCGAGTGGCACACAGTACTATGTGTAGACCTGACAGTACAATTAAAGGAAATGACTGATGAAGAGTTATTTGAGGACAGTGAGCAAAATGGGGAGATCCTTTTGGAAATCTGCATCCCCTGTGATGTGATATGGTGTAGTATAGGAAGGTACAGTGCCCCTGATGGCAGTGGTGACCCTGTCTTTATTTTTTTAGGAGACATGCGATATGTGCCAGCACAATTATGGACTATTAATCCACATGATGTTGGGTTACTGAGATGTGTGACCCCAGTACAGGTTACATTGAAATCAGGAGCAGTACTCCTGAGGGTGCGGCAGGACCTGTTGTCAAGGGAAGCAGAGAAAGGCCTAAAAGGCACAAGTCCGGCTCTGTTAGAGCAAGGGATTACTGTGCCATCCACGTCTCTGTGTAATACGGCCATATACCCAGTCAAGAAAACAGGATCTACGTCGTCTTAATGCCGTGGTGCAGAAGGAGTTTCCGGTAGTTCCAAATCCGGCAACAATCCAATGTAGCATTCCCAAGACAGTGACATACTTCACAGTGGTGGATCTGAAGAATGCGTTCTTCTCAATCCCACTTCACCCTGATTCATGGTATCTCACTGCGTTTACACATGGTCAACGGCGCTTTGAGCACACAAGATTGCCTCCAGCGTACTGTGAAAGTCCAAGTATTTTCAATAGAGTATTGCATGCCTACTCGTGAAATATTCAGCTGTCTAGCACAATCATCCAGTATGTGGATGGTCTGCTGGTATGTAGTGAACATGAACATCAGTGCAGGAGGGATTCTATTGCATTATTGCAATTGCTGGCTCACAAAGGGTACAAAGCAGATAGAAAGAAGCTACAATACTGCCAACGGGAGGTACTATACTTGGGGCAACTTATTTCTGCAAACGGGAATGAAATATTACCAGATGGGGTCGGCAGCAGTATTCTCCACCCCTAGGCCCAGTACTGTCAAGGAAATGCAGCAGTATTTGGGCTTATGTAGTTATTGTAGGGCATGGATCCTAGACTATGCAGCCTGTACAAGGCCGCTTTTACAAAGTCTCAGGGAAGGACAGAAGACATAAAATGGTAAATTGGAGTGGACTGAAGAAATGACTAGACAATTTGAGGACTTGAAAGAAGCTATTTGCACAGCCCCTGTTTTAGCAACTCTGGATTATACACAGGAGTTTTATATATTTTCCCACTCTGATGGACGGCTCATGACAGCAGGATTGACCCAAAAGATCACCGTGGGCCACAAGCCGTTGGCCTATTATTGTGGGACGCTCGATTCAGTCATGCGGGGACAGTTTGTGTGCGAACAAGCACTCGCAGTGGCTGCATTCGCAATAGAGAAAAGTTCCACGATTGTCATGAGGTTACCTTATTTGTGAAACATTCACTATTTGCCATTTTGGGAAGGTCTAAAACGACCTTGATGACTCAGAGATCCTCTGCATATGAGATTATAATATCCAAACCTCATATTCATATAGTAAGGTGTAGGACGGTGAATACCGCCACATTTTTGACAGAGGCATCTATTGATGATGACCTGAAAATGCATGACTGTGCTACATACAAGGATGAAGAGGAGGGTAAATCTAAAGCTAGAGACATTTTCTTTTAACAGAAGGAGAGACACTATATTTTGATGGGTCAATAATTGGCCAGGAGACGGGTCAGAGGCATACAGGGGCGGCAGTGGTGCACAGTAAAGGGGGGGCAAAAAGTTCTGATCATGAAAACATTACCTATGCATTATTCTGCTCAGGCAGCAGAACTTTTCGCTCTCATTGAGGCATTGGGAGCCTATCAAGGGCAGTGTGTCACCATCTACTCAGACTAAGCATATGTCACGGCAGCATGCATGTGGAAGAGGAGAGGGTTTTGCAGGGCAGATGGCTCTCCAGTGCAGCATGCAAGGCTGTTGGAAGAACTGATTGAAACCTTACCATGGCTCTCCGCTGTGGCTGACATCAAATGCGCTGCCCATACTAATGCCATGGATAAAATCTCTAAGGGCAACGCTGCTGCAGATCAGGCGGCCTAGTTGGTAGCCTATCTCCCAGATGCAATGTTAACAGAATGTACAGACCACAGTTTCATGCACATTTTCATACACAGCATTGCCTATTTCACAGATTGTAGGGTTGCAAGGGAAAGCGCCTGAGGGGGGAAAAAGAGCTATGGATGCGGAGATGAAAGCAGTCTTCCACTGATCTATTGTGGAGGCAGGAGAGTTCTGGGAAGGTGGTGATGCCCCAAGAATTACTCTTTGGCATTTGAGCAACTCCATTTCCCCTCCCACAGATCCAAACAACATATTGTGGCAGATATTCAAGAGGACTGGTTTGTGCCAAACCTCCAGGAGACCATTTCAGAAAAACAATACATTATCTGACATGCCAAAGTTTCAGCACAGGGATGACATTACGGAGATGTATTACCTCGCTCTATGTGGCCGTTCTGTGAACTGCATATAGATTATGCAGATATTGGGGAAAGGTGCAATGGATATAGGTACCTTATTGTGGAGGTTTGCCCCTTTTCAAGGTGTGTGGAGGCAGGACCATGTGCACACACAGATGCAAATTGTGCAGCACGGTTCCAGGTTAGAGAGGTGTTTCCACAATGGGGCGTGTATGAAGTATTGAGATCAGATAATGGCACACATTTCTTTAATGTGCTATTTCAGCATGTTGCAGCGCTATTTGGCATACAATATTGAATGTTCTCAATTTACCACCTTGAGGCTAATGGTGTTGTGGAGAGGATCACTGGGCTTTTGAAGAGTAAACTGTCAAAATTGTGTTCCACGTTGAAGAAAAACTGGGTGCACGGTTTGCCCTTGGCCCTCTTCAGTTTACCCACACAGCCTAGTAAGGACCACCATTTGACACCACATAAAATAGTCACAGGCAGGCGCATGCAAATCCCCATGTCCTTTGTGAGGAAAGCGTCAGATGCACATCAAGCAGCAACAGTACTAGGAGAGGAATTTGGGAATATTTAACAGCACTAATGCATGCTATCAAATATATATCTCGAAAGATTGCGCCACCCAGGAGTGAAGGGACAGCAACACCGGAAGGGACAGCAACTGCAAACATATCTGCCAAAACTGGACCATTATTGCTTGGTGAGCTGATCTATGTAAAAAAAGTTGTGCGACGATGGAATAATCCCAGGTTCCAAGGTCCATATGAGGTGGTGTTCTGTACGCCTCTCGCCGTCCGCGTGAAGGAGTTAAGATATTGGGTGCATCTCACGGATGTGCGAAGAGCACCTGAGACAAGGCAAAGCACAATCAACAAAGTAAGGACATAGCCAAAGAAGACTTTAAAAAAAAGAAAAAAGCATCCATGCCAGGGTGGTGTGCAGTGGTACATGCCTGATTTTTTTTTTCTTTTTTCATTTTTTTTAAAATGTATTTTCAATTTTTTGATTGTTCATATTTTGAAGGTCCAGAACCCAGTCTCCCTCTCCCCTTTCCTCTTATCGCTCTCTCTCGCTCTCTCTCTCTCTCTCTCTCTCTCTTTCTTGATAACCTTTTTTTCTCCTCTTCAGGGATAACCAAGCATGCCTTACCGATGTGTTCAAACATCTGTTATGTAGGGAAAGGGGCCAAATGAATGTCATTTGTTCTAGGAATTATGCATTATATCTTTTTAGTATTATTCTTTTTGTATGACACTGATCGTGGTTGTTGGAGTGTATGAAGGTATGTCTGTTATATGGGGTGGCCATATAAAGGGGTGATGGACAGTTGGAAAATACCAGTATGGATATGTCTACAAAGAATCGAACAATGTCTCACTTTTTGCCGGGCACCCCTACAAGTTTTCTTAGATGAATAAAATGGAAAGTACGAATGATGTATGATTTATATAAGGGGTTGGGATTCGATACCATTTCTGAAATTGAGTACTCAGAATCTTCCAACAGCTGGTACTCCGATATGCGTACTGCAGCAAGAAATGTGATAAAAAAGTTGTTACGTGTGTGCACTTAACCTGCACCCATCAGGGGCTCCTAAGTTTTTAGTTCCACATCCAGTCCCAATTACAGAGGCACAATGCCTGGTACATCTTGCACTATCTAGGATAAAGGTGTGATAATTATGACTTTACGAACCCCAATATATAGCACATGTAGCATAGAACAAAGAATCGCCAACCTGAATCAGAGGCAGCAGGTAAGAAGCAGTGAGAATACACCTAGTCACTCTCCCCTTCCCTGTGCCAAAGTCAGAGCAGGGGAGAGTTTCCAGGGAAACCCTCTGGGGAAGAAAACCCTGAGTCTTGACGGGACATCTTCTGATGTGTGGATTCGGATACAGCCCTCTGTGTGATTTCCAGGAGTGGGTCTTCCAGGACAGCTAAGGATAGAAAGCCAGAAGTTAAAAGGTGTTATTCATCACACCGTACCTGCTAGGGGCGTTGGATAGGCATCCTGAGACCAGCGAGGGAACCCACGGATCATAACCTCCTGTACTCGACACCTAGCCTGACTTCAATGAAACCTCCGAGAAGTCTGGCCTCCTCAACATGAGGGTACTCTTTTCTACGATACACCCCTCTGCTGTTCTAGAAATAGACAAGACAGAGGAGTTGATCCCATAAAAGAGCAGGAAACACGCGCACTGCCAAACAAACCCTGCAAGAAAAGGAGAGTTCATTAACACCAAGCTGAAACCAACATAGTAGAATTCTAACAATTGAACCTAAAGGATACCTGAATGGTTGTCTTGCTATGGACATGGAGTCTGAACATATAGTGAAAACCAAAGCATGTCTTAATTCCTGAATCTACTAATCTAACACAACCCCCCCAGTCAATAAGTATTGTTCTTACCACCAAGGTGTGAGTTGCTTGTATCAAGGAAGGAGAAAGTACCAGAAGCAACGTAAGCAGAAAATAATAGAGGAAGATTAGTATGGGAATACTGACCCGGGAGGCACGAGGGACGAACTAGTAATGGGTCAGTGCACAGGCAGCAGAGCGTTCGTAGGTGCACTTCTTGTTAAAGTAGTTAATGTCCAGAGAGCAATCAGTACGGAATAGTGCTTGAGGGCATGGCGGTTCAGTGGATAGCAAGATCGAGAAAAACAGGCAACTGTCAGGTTGTGGAATAGTAGAGACAGCAATGTTATTTGTTATACCAGTACAAATGCAGCAGAGACTTAGTAGTATCAGGAAAAGAAAACGAAATCCAGTTACGGCCCGTCAAAAGCCAAAATAAGGAACTGAAGCAGAATCGGGAGGCAACGACAGTCGAATGCTGTCCGTGGTCGAAAGCCGAAAGGGAAGACTAAGGCAGAATCAGGAGGCAAGGTGGAATCCAAGTAACGGTCCGAGGTCGGGTATCCTGCGGAAAGCTGAAGCAGAATCGAGACGAAAAAAGGAGTCCTGGAGCAGTCCAAGTCAGGAGGGTATGGAGCTTCAAGGAATAAGACGGAAAGGAGTCTGTCAACTGTAAACTGGTTAGCACACACGCCAAAACAGGAAACAGTAACGCTAATTAGAAGCATGGAAGAGAGCAGCCTTTAAGCCGTAGTTGAAGGTGGGAGCTTGCGCGGAGTGTAACTGACGTGTCACATGACACAGAAGGAACCATGTTGGTGCGTCATTGTTGACAATCTCCATGGTAACTTCCATCTCTGCCAAACAGAGATTCTCGCACAGCGTTTACCTTTATGGAATTGTCTGCAAAGATGACGGTAAACGCCAACGCTGCACCGTGGATGAGCGCCCATGTGTGACAAAAGGGCTTTCAATGTGATATTTAATGTTCCCCTGTAATTGGTGTGAGTATACCTGGTGCTTGAGATCCTAATTTCAAAAACAGCTTATGAGAGACTATGGGCCCCTTCCAGGATACCCTGCAGTATTTCAGTCGGGGAAGATTCGTACTGAGGAGGTAAGTTAATGTAGTGAGAGAGGAGGAAGAGGAGGTAAGCTTCAGAAAAGAGGAGAGAGGGAGTGAAGCGACACCTACCGGGAATGGTTCATACGAACAGCTGACTAGTTGCAGCTGTTGCAATGATACAGGCGAGACTGGGAGTCTGAGTTCCCACGGGGCCTGAACGGCAACCGCAGAGGAAAGGCAGATCCTGAATAGAACCGACGACAAGGAGACAAGTAAGCACAGGTAAAGTGTGTGAAGAAAATGTTAGTATAGGGAAATAGGAATCAGGTAACAGTAGAATGTACTGAGTGGGGAGGAGTCTCCAGGGTTCTGGTACGGGAACCATTTCCAGAGATACCGCGGTGGGACTCACAGAGAATAGAGGGAGTTTCTAAAAGTGAGAAAAGGGAACAGGAATATCAGGAAACAAAGTCTTATGGAAGGGAGCGTGGGAATAACCAAATGTGTCAGACTTACGAAGCGTACCTGCAAAGAGAGTAGCAAAGCGACTCGGCACCAAAGGAGACTGTAGATAAAAATCCACCCATGCTGGGGGAGGAGCCAACCCCACAGGTGTCATGATGCCTACCCCCGGGCATCCGGATCGAGTCCATCAGCCCCGGGAGCAGGCATCCAGATACTTATTAAAACCCCAGCAGCCCCGGCTGGGGGCTGTTTGGGTTCAGTCCTGGCGCCTTAATCGCCAGGCTCATCTTAGAAATCATTCCTGGCGCCACAGGCGCCAGGCTCATAGACATTACTTACCTCATACAGATCATGCTGCAAATGAATCCAAGCCAACGTGAGGCCTGGATGGGACTATTTTAATACAGGGACTATTTTTTACTCGGGTGTGGTTCTGGGGAACTTCTTACCTGGAACTACTTTGGAGGCTATTTAAACCACGCCCGAACAGCAGCACACGCTTCGCGTTATTCTGCATTCTGCAGCGTAATGCTCACCGTGCCTGCAAGTCAGCATCCAGTCTTCTGCCACGCCCGCCTCGAACCCGGAGCTCCTAGAAAAAGGGGAAAGAAGGAGAAAAGGTTCGATCACGGACATTATTTTAATTCCTTACCTGATTCCGGATCCAGCACGTCTCCGAGCCTGGAAAGGACATTATTTCAGCACGCGTCGCATCGCCAGCAGCAGCGCCGCGTCATACTCACCAGTCCACAGCATCTTTCGACTCGGCACTGCCTCCATCGTTTTCTTCGTCGAACTCCAGCACCTGGGGGGAAAACAAAAGAAATAACAAGGTGAGCCGAGAGAGCCGACAAATACAATCTCTTTTACCACCATAGGCTTACCTGATATACCACCGGAGGCATTACCCTTTAATACGCCACATCTCCTATGCCGCACCTATAAAGGGAGAGAAAACAACAAGTTAAACTCATGCTACTTTTACCGGACAGTGTTGGGTAATACAGACTCTTACCTGAACGCCATCAGCTGCCTCCAGGCAATATTCTTTTGGACCCAGCTGCAATTCAACAAGGGAATGGAACAAGAGTGAACATCGGACATATTGAACTCTTTGAACTTTATAAACCTTAGAGTCGATATTCCTCCGGAACTCCTCCAGTACCTTCAAACCAGTGAAGTAACTGGTATCTACGCACCCCTGCATGCCACGCAGGATGGAGAGCTCATCATTTAAAAACATAAGGTGAGGTTAGTAAAAGGGGATAACGTAGGTGACTAGTGGGGAGAATGAGAACAGTGTGGGGGGCCATCACTAAAATCCACGGGTGGCTAAATCCCTTCTACAGGTCCAGCAGACGAGATTAGGCGGGTCAGTCCAGACAGTCATCTCTGCACTACGCATCACGTTGGTGGAGACCACAGCTGTCCGGGTCCGATCAAAGCCCCTGTGGGAACCAGGTGAGCGTAACAGGGTTCCCAGGAAAGACTGCAACGTTGCACAGCATTCGTGTTGCCATTTTGGGAGAGGAACAGCAGCGCACACCAAAGCGCTTCCATCTGCCCCAGAATGACCCCTCGTGCCTCTTACGCATGACAGAAGGACACATTCCAGGCACAAAGCGTGCAGTTGAGGAACATCGATTTATACCCAGCGTTCTGCAATGGGATTATACGAAATACCGCCAGTGTCTACAAGTACCATATTTTTCCTTAGATGGTTACTCACTTGTCTACGACAAATGGCAGGGCACCACTGTGACGTGCCCGGCAGATGGACTGATCGAGTACAGCAAAGAAACAATAGCCCAAGTAGAGACTGTGTGCCCAAATATGGTCCCAATACATCACAAGGCTGACATGGATTGCAACAATGGAGAAGCCAGTCCGAATACATAGAGACATAGACTATGAACTTTGTTTTAGCAATGAATGACAGTTCCTGTTGGCACAAACCTACAGTGTTGTGAAACCTGATAGTATGGAGAAGCCTGGATTGTTATCATTATGGCATCATTACTCTGTTATGGAATCATTACCCATCATTCCATCATTGTATCCTTTTTAGTTCTGATTAGTACTGAAGAAGTAGCATCATTAGACTATCCACATTATTCTGCCACATATATGTAGCCATTTGTATTTGCTTATAGAATGACACACCGTGTTATTTGAAATGCCATGTAGTGCCATTTAGAGACACATTGGTATATTTGTAGAGACACATTTAGAAATATGTTACACATTGAGTGTGCACTTAGAATATGCATTGAGCTTTAAGTATAGTGCTTGGTATGAATGAAAGCTTATAGGCACTACATTCGAGAATAGAGAAAGCATGAGGCCTATGGCATTATACAGCCATTTCTGAATGGAGACACACAGAAGCGCCACTTGGTTCTGTGCGAAGTTGTTATGGTACAGTGTGAAGAAGGAATTTGTAAACAGTTTGGTTGATAAGAGGTTGCCTTTGCCTTAGTAGAGACATGGAGAAGGAGGCTTAATCAGCCTTGGGCTGGTGTTCGCAGAGTGAGAAAAGGTGGGGGCCAGGCAGCGCCACATGGAGGGAGTGCTTTTGCATGGAGAGAGGGAGAGGAGCTTTTGCAGGGAGAGACATGCAGGAGAGGGGTTTCAATGGAATGAATGGAGGAATAGATGCTAAGTTGGTGTACTGCAGGCAGACAGAAGAAGGCCATGCTAGTAGATATGATGGCAAATGTCACGATGACAGAACACGCAGTGATTGACCAGAACACGGAGTGAAAGAACATGCAACACAGACTTTTAGGCACTGCTCAAATATAGAATTTGCTGACAGACAGAGGGGCATTTTAGCTTAGAGAGAGACATGTAACCATGGCGAAAGTGTGCATGAATTGACACTATAACTGGAAGCCTGATTTGGAGATTTAGATGGAGTTTGAGATCGATGAGAGAGACACGTTGGGTTGGCATGAGATCGAGAGGCGTTTGGTGGGGGATTGATGCAGCCTTGGCAGACCAGCTTGGAAGAGATCAAGAGCTTGGCAGAGGCTTGAGGCAGTTCGAGTGACTAGACTTAGCTGAGTTGGCGAGGGGAGAGATGGGACACATTCGAGATGAGACCATGGGAAGCTCAAATGGGAAGTATGGTTTATGGCCTAACCTGATTGATTAGAAGAGACACTCACAAAGAGCTTTGGGTTTGGGAAAGGGGAAATCAGAAAGGGATTGTCTTAGAGAGAGGGAGTGAGAAATGGTGTGGATTGGAGAGGAATGCCGAATGCTGACGCTTGTATTAGGATGCATTAGAATCACAGGCTTGCATTAGACGCCTGTAAGGCTTAGTCATTACACTGCATGGTAGATTTGCACCAAAAGTATAAAGGTGCAAATTCGAGATTTGCATAGTTTAGTAGTGTTTGCATCATGCATTGTTATGTATGAATACAAGCATTCTATTGTTATCGATTCATGTGTTTTCTTTGTGTCTTATGTTATTGTGTCCATAGGAATAAGATAGGAGTATGTTAGGAGTAATCTAGAAGTAACACAGTGCACAAAGGCCCTGAGATACGAAAGCGGGGGGGGCATAGTGATCCACACCCCCTAAGAGATTGTCTAAGACTGATGCATGGTCGCCCAAGCGGGGCTAGACCATGGTAGGATTTGTTTTAGGAATAACAGTGCAGCCACACTCCTGTGATCCCTGATATGACGAAAGGTATGTCTGCATTGATGGATTACTACTGGGTTTGTGGCCGACAACCCTACCTGCACCTCCCACCCTCCTGGAGGGGTAAGTGTTCACTGGCCACCCTGCACTCCGGGCTACTAGTAATCCCAGAAGAACACCTGAAGGAAGAAGAAATGCCTGTCAAGGTGCCAACAGCCACTCCAGCACCTAAAGAAGCAGGAAGAAATTTGCAGATCACACAAGAATTTGGTACGCTGCCATAAAAGGACATTTTCACCAGCAGGGAAGAATGAAGAGATTGAACTACCTATGAAAAGACTCTCCCACACTGCTCAGAGAAATAACTGATGAGTATCGACTTTTTAGCTCAGCAGACTTTTTCAATTTTTTTGGCTCCAGTGGTACAAGGGGTACAAGCAGCTGCTAACGCCAAGTTGGTGCAGATTGTCCGATGGGAGCTAGTGCAGCTGGCCAATGACACAGCAAATGGGTTCAACGCCATCAAACTAGAGCTCCGTGCATTGAGACTTATGACGATGCAGAACCGCTACATGCTGGATTTGCTAACAGCCATAGAAGGAGTGTATAAAAAGTTGGGAAGCAGCTGCTGTATTTTTGTTCCTCCGGAGGATGCTGAGAATGGGTCACTATCCCACATCATCCAGGCAGTGCACAATCTAGGTGTTCAAATGAAGAAAGGTGGAGTTCAGAACACAGATTGGCTATCGCTTGCCTTGGATTGGGTTTCGTCATGGCTGGGGACAGCAGTAAAAATACTGGTGCCTGTTATCATATTCTTCTTGGTCCTCTTCTGCACGTGCCAATTGGGTTTCCAATGTTGTGTCAACATAGCTCCTAATAGTATAAAGATGATGGTATCAAATGGGGGATATAAAACACCTTGCCAAACAAACTACAAAACTCAAAATAATATTTCAGGGGATGTAGATCTGTTGGGTGGGGATGAGTTTGTTGCTGTAGAAGTAACAAAAGGGGGGAATGTTGGGAAGGAACTAAGAACTTCTAGCACCCCCAAGCACTTTAGAATTAGGCAAGACTTTTGACTTCTTTTAGAGCTCCAATGAATTAGAGAAGGAGGGGCACTGGGAAAGCTTTCACATGCAAATATAATCATATATACAGACATGGACAGGCACTAAAACAAGGCAGTTATTATTTAAATGTAAGGTACAAATAACTATTAACTGAATACATTTGTAAATGTCAAAACCTATTCATTTCTCAAATCTTAAAGCACGGTAGAGGCAAGCTCTCTGCCAGGAGGAATGCAGCCTGTGCTAAAAATAGACTACAGCATTCCACTCAGCATTCATGCTAGCACTGCAAGCACGAAGGGACACAGCAGCTGCTTGCTGTCTGTCAAAAGCCAATGCAGTCTAAGGCTCGATGCACAACATGCAGAATTATGAAAACAAGGTTTAAAGGAAATTACAGGACCAGAATGAATGAAATATGGAGAGAATGATGGGAAAATGTTTTTATATATAATTGTTCATAGGTATAGGCATCAGCTAGCCAAATGTAAAATAACATGTTCTGACAAATCGCTGTCTCTGAACAAAGGAAGACTTTGGAGCATGAAGCCCTGCCCGTATCCAGTGACACAACTGCCGCAAGCCAGACTATATAAACCCATGCCTGGCATCACTGGGGCAGGAGAAAGGAACAGTTGAGGGACAGAAGACCGTTCAGGCAGCAGAGTTCTTTGTTCCTATCCTCATGTTCTGTAATATTAAATGTGTTATCCTTAGAAGATAGACTCTTGGCCTTACTTCCCTAGAGGGGTGTATTTACTC
This sequence comes from Ambystoma mexicanum, assembly GCF_040938575.1. Classification (NCBI taxonomy): domain Eukaryota; kingdom Metazoa; phylum Chordata; class Amphibia; order Caudata; family Ambystomatidae; genus Ambystoma; species Ambystoma mexicanum. The sequence continues at coordinate 1,202,734,244 of NC_090921.1, read as the reverse complement.
TGTGAGTGTAATTAAGGGACACCCTTATAATTAGGGATACCCTCCTAATTAGGGCCACCCTTACAGGCCTATAACTCATGGTCACCTGGGAATGGGCCGGGTCATGCTTTGGCCAATGTGAGATAACATGCACACCAGGCGCCGGTCTCTGATCGCGGCCTTGTAGGGCACATTCCTCCTGGTTGAAAAACAGTGTGGCGGGTGGGGGTGCGAACTGTACTCAGGGGAGCTCGGGCATGACTCGAGATTTCTGTGACCTTGTGGATTTGGGCCTAGTGCATGTAATGTCACATTTACCATGCAAGCCTTCCCTTCTACCTAGGATTATTAATGCAAAATGGTGATGCCGCCCACGTCTTGGGCCACACCATGTAGTTATACTATAATTGGTTATATTAACATGGGGTCCTGCTGGACAGGAAGGCGTCCCTCTCACTGACCCCTCTCCCCCCTGGCTCATCACAGTGCCTCAAAGGCATCTTGCCTTACTTTAACGCACCTAGTAGGGGGTGCTGACCCCTTCCCAACACTACTGGCTTGTCCACAAGGGACCGGCTATGTAGTAACATTTTTGGAAATCGGGATAGGTTTGAAAGGAAAAATAAATTCTGCCCATGGCTACAGCCCGAAATGCTGGACAGGATTGCATCAACAGATCCCTGTGACTGCCGCTGCATACGTTGCAAACCCCAACGGGTTTCGCGACAAATGCTAATCGGCAAATAACTACCGAGCATGCCGAACCAGGATCCCACGTGGTCACCGGGCCACCCCTCCAAATAATAAACCGTGCTTATTTATGACCATAACGGGACAAGATATTGGGATTGCATCCTGGACTCATTTCCACAACCTCGCAGCAACGACTGGCCCACAATCCACATGCCTTGAGAAAGACCCTAGACAGTCGAAACGCATGTCGGCTGACTTCACCAACAATAGTTTTAAAAACTGCTTTATTACATCGACAGTTACTTTTTGAATAATTAAGTGCTCAGGGGAACAGGGTTCACTCCCCTATTCATAACATAACACTTGGAGATGGAAGGGCACCTTCACAAAAGGACCCCATCACCACCAACGGGGTAATCCGATTAAAGTACTAGATCAAGCGCACTGGTCTACCCATTTTACCACCTTGCCATTACTTCATAAACGTGTACTTTAATTTTCTCATTGGGTCATGCAGCTGGGCCGAAGCTCTAGGTTTAAATGGGAAAATAAAGTCCCCTTGCGGCTGCATCCTGAAGTGCTGAATGGATTTGCAGCAAACTTGTGCAAGGAGAATTGGTAAGGACCTGAAAGCATGGGTTTGCAGTTGTGTCCGTGCTTTTTTATTTTTTGAAAAGTGTCATAATGTAGGTACCAAAAATAGATTCTTTTTTTTGATTTGCAGGTTTCAATCACTTTGCAATTTTTACAGCACGTTTTATTAAGAAAACATTTTATTTGTTGATTCTTTGGTGAATAACGCTCTTTGTTCTGCAGTCCTTAGGTTATGAACTTCAGTTTTAAATAGGCGGGACTGTGTCTCTGTTGCTAAGTGCAATATTTTTTAAATATTCTGCCACATAGATCACCAGTGATGTTCTTTCGCCACACATCAACTTGGCCCACCAATCTTCTTCCATGTAGGTTCGGAGGTCCATAAAGTGATGGCCCAAGTAAGTGGTCCCTAATATTGTCAGACCTGGGCAAGATAGTAACGGATGTCTTGCAGTTTCAACTTGGTCCGTGGTTGTGCAGTAGCGACATCTGTTTGACAATGACTTCTTCCTAATTGCTCTGATTTCATTAGTCGGGAGCAGGATCAGATGTACTCTCAGGAAGATGTCTCAGGAATTTATTTGGGATTTTAACCATGTATGCCGGCAACTGGTTCAGCGTATTTGTATTCATTGTTGTGTCGGTTGTCAACTTATTTTTTTATGCAGTTTCCAGGGTCTGAATCCAGTCCCATACCTCCAGTTTTTTCTTCACTTTTGTTGGATTGCATGTGAGGTCGTCTTCAGTACAGTCGACGTCAGAAATATACCTTTGGTGAATGAGGTATAGCCTGCGTCCATGGGCAGTGGCCAGATTGTCCCTGTCATGGCATGACCCGGACAATCTGGCTACTGGCCATGACCACAAGGGACCGGAAATGAGGTAATGTTTTTCAAAATCGGTATAGGTTTGATCGGGAAAAAACATTCTGCTTGTGGCTACAGCCCGAAGTGCTGGACAGGATTGCAGCAAACATTTGCGAGGAGCATCAGCTAGGACCACAGAGCACAGAGATGCAAATCTGTCATGTGTTTTATTTTTTCTAAAGGGTCAAAATGGAAGTACAAAGAATTGTGATATAACTTTTGTGCCTGGGCAATGGGGCTGGCCCTGAGCAAAGACAAATGTGTACTCTGATTTGCTTATTGGGGCATGCGGCACGGCTGAAGCCCTAGGTTTGAATGGGAAAACAAATTCTGCTTGTGGCTGCAGCCCAAAGTGCTGGATGGGATTGCATGAAACCTGTGCGAGGAGCATCAGCAAGGACCTTAAAGCATGGTTTTGCGAATCAGTCCTGTTTTTCCTTTTTTCTAAAGTGTCAAAAAAGTAAGTACAAAAAACAGTGACATAACTTTGCTGCCTGGGCAGTGAGCTTGGCCCTCGGCAAGGACAAATGTCTGCTCTACTTTGCCTATTGGGGAATGCGGCACGGCTGAAGCACGTGCCACATGGATTGTGGAAACTGCCCATTGTTCTCATTATGAGGGTATAGTGAACACTGAACTAGGATGCAGGATAGGTGCAGTGGATAACAAGGGTGGTTTGGTTGAGCTAGGTTCATGATCGAGCCTCATTCCCAAGACAATTTAACCATGACTTGCATGCGCTGCAGGTAACGACACACATCAGTATGCGTTGCAAAAAATATGTTTGTTAAAGGAGATTTACAGTTCTTTCATATATGTTTAAAGAGGAATGATTAAAAACATACAGTGATGTAACATCATGAAACATATTCACTCATAAAAACCTATGAAATTCACAAAAAACACTTTGTTAAAGGGACGTCATGGTTAAGTTGCACTAATAAAAACCTGTGAAATTCACTGAAAAAACGTTGTTAAAGGGAAGTTATGGTTAGAAGTAAAACCGAAAAACCCTTGAAAGGGGGGAAAGGTGTAAAAAGGATATATGAGAAAGCCCAGGCAGGAAAGTATACCATTTTTAAACAGAAAAAAACAATTTGTACAGATGAGAATAAAGCACACTTCTGAATTAGTGTTTGAAAATCTTAAAACATTGAGAGTTCAAAATTAAATGTATATTATTTGTTCATTTTATTAATTCCAATTCAATTTGAAAGGTTCACACTTTAGAACACCATATAAAAATATTGACAAAACTTATTTATATAAAAACCTTCACCTTAATCCATACATGCCTCTCATCCATACACATTTATTTTAACTAGGTCCATATCTCTACACGCTAATAATCACGTAAATGTAACAATGTTTGACAAATAGTGAATCTTTTTGTCTGTCGACAAATGTTTCATGCGGGGCTCATTGGCTAAACATTCATGCCAAATCCTGCTCCCGCCATCATCAGAACTATGTCTTCCTTGCCACTGTGGCCCTCCGTTTTGTTCTTCTCCAGCTCATTGTTCTTGCTCGTTTGCTGCTCAGGTTGCTACCATCCTAGCCGGTATTGCTATTTGCCCCTCCTCCCCATCTCCGTGCCTGTCTGCAGGGAGGGCGGCTGCTACTGCTGCAACCTTCACCAACTCATTTTGTACAAGCTTTGCTTCGTCTGCCAATCTCTTCTGTGCAATTTCCTTCTGCCTCTCTTTGATCCTTCTACAGTGGTGCACTATAATGCTTTGTATTTCTGGCCAACCCTTGGCCTTCTTCCTGGCAATTTTATCTAATACCTTCTGTACCTCCTTCAGCAGGCCTCTCGTGATTATGAAGTAAAAGAGAGTGGTCGACTGGTCCCAGGCCCTGTCTCTCTGCCCTCCACATATCCTGCACCCGAAGAATGAACTGCGCAGCATCTTTATCGTCCCACATTGTGCATTGCATCACCAAGTGTAAATCAGGGGTGTCGGGGGAACATTCTCTGCAGTGCATCCCACACCTGTGCCCTCACGTTATTAAAGGAGGCCACATCATGGCGGTCACAATCTATTGACACTCCCGGGAACCCCGCCTTCACACACACTCTGTTTGCTTGATCAGCCACTGCGGACACTAATAATCTCTTGACATCGCCTATTGTTAACGGAACCCCGGCAGTGTTTTTCTCAAAAGCGTATATCCACTTACTTGCACCCCCGGAGAGCGGGGGCAACGTCTTCAACAAGTTAGCTTTATCCATTAGTGCACAAGGTACATAGTGAGGTCTCCCTGCCCCCTTGTGGATGAGAGGCATCTGTAGATTTGATTTCCCTCTCCCCATACCTACCTTTGTTCCCTTACTCTTTGCCAGTGCCATTCTTCCTATCCTGTTTCTTAACCTTCCCTGCCACCGTTCTTCATCATCCTCTTCTCTCTGTGGCATCCGCCGTGGTACTTGCATACCCCCTGCCCTTGCTCCTTCCTCATACTCATCCAGGTCGCTCCAACAATCCTCTTACCGGTCAGATGTCACACTGCCCTGTCCCATACTCACCTGCTCGTCTTCCCGTTCTACACATATTAACTTAACTGGTGCACTATCAACGTGGAAGAGGAAGTCCCCTGATTTCCACTCATCCTCTGCTACACCGGTGGAGGATTTTGATGGCGGGGGTGGAGTTGTCTACCCACCCCCGGGCAATAGTTGGGTACTCTCACACAATGTTCTTAGCCAGGACAATTCTGCCTGTGTAGTGGACATCTGTGTTTCGAAGTCCCGGGTGAGGCGTCCTAAATGAACTGGGAGTGTGCTTGTTGGGCCGTACAGACCTTTAGGATCGTAAGGGGGTGAGGAGGCTATGGCTGGTGTAGTGGGCACGCTTGGTTGGGCCAAATACAGTGGGTCGCAATAGCCCTCAGCTGTTTATTTTTTTTTTTTAAAGAGTGGGTATAGCTTTTTTGGTTCTTCACCTTCCTTTCCCCTCCCTCCTGGGTTATCGCCACTACAGGTGGTGACTCTTTTTCTTTATTTACGGGAGGCATTTCTTCGAACATCCTCCAGAGATATAGTACCTCTCGCCTGTTTTGGAGCCGTTTTCCCTTGTATTTGGCCATTAAATATGTCGCTACTAGGTCCAGCACCCTTTTATCGAAGAACCCTCATTCTGGCCATATCTCAGAGGACCCCTCCCCTTTAATCTCAGTCAGCCGTTGGTTAAGATACTTTTTTATTTTCTCACTGTATAAGGTGATGTGATGTATTGGCAGATATGTAAAAACAGCGTATCTGCCCCCATAATTTCATACCACTGTCTGGTTGCGTGCGTGCGTGTAGGTGTCATTTATCACTAGTAGTAACTCAAAACCCTATTTCTTCTAGCATGAACATTTTCAAGATTGCATTCCCAACATTTTACTTGCACCTTATTTTGATTAGACCAGGTGATAAAAACAACAAAAACCATTGAAACATAAATTGTTGAACAGATGGACGTGACAACACTGACGCACCTTACTGACAACAAAGAACATAAAACATGCACTTTAAAGCTAACTTTTTAGGCCTGACTCCCTTTTCAAAAATACTAAATTCTCCCCTCCATTCATCCCTCACAATCACTCCACCCTGGCCCTTCCAGGGCCTACCTCTAAAGAGTGTTCACCACACTAAGGAAAAGAAAACTAAAAACTATAGTCTACTCAAAATGCAAGACTCCTACTTATGCCTCTTCTCTTCACTTATAAATCTGCACTGGTCGAGACAGTACCATGCGGCGCCGCCTTCAACCCCCTTTCGTAGCTAGGTTCCCGTATCTCCTCTTATTTCAACTCCTCATATGTAAAAAGAAAAACAAAACCTAATGGCCATAATATCCTCAATCTGGGTGCTGCCTCCAAAAAAGCTGTCACCCGCTCCGGCAAGCAGTTTGGTATTTGCAAAGCTGGGACCCGCAGAACCTGCTCAGGAACGTACGCGTTTTAAAAACAGGTCGGCCATAGGTGGCCGTGGTCTTGATGGGGTGCCCCTGATCTCGCTGCGAGGCACGGGGGAGTCTTCACAGAGCAATGGCTTCATCAGGGTTACCAAGTGAAGGTGGTCATTCCCCAAAATACAAACAATAAATGGACACACCCAAGTAGGGAATGAGACCAGGAGAAAGATTGGAAGTGAAGTAAAGGTTTATAAAGCAAAATGATGCATGCATATAAGCTATGGTTCCAACTGACCTGTCCAGCAATGAGGCCTTTAATTCGACGGACCAGCTGGAGGGTCACAATGCGCCGTACTTAGTGGCAATGACAGGAGGATTGATAACGGAGATCCAAACAGCACCGGGTTACCCAAACCCTAATTCACCCACACAGCCAGAATCACGGAATACAGATCTCAGAATCCACCAAAGAATAAATAGGTAGAAACATAGAATCAGGAAACACACAGCGAACCGTAGAATGCACAGTAACAATAAAGCGCACCTACCTTATGACTACAAACCCTCACAGAAAAGAGGTGTGGTGCTGGGCAGAGTTGAAGACAGAACGAGAGGCTGGGCGGGTAGCAGGAGGAAAACTCACCAGGTGCAGGAAAATGGGAGTTGGCGGTAAAGGCATCATTAGAGGGATGGGAGAACGCTAATTGGAAGGGAGGGGCAGAGAATGGTTTAAAAGCTGAAAGCAAAGACTCAAGTTCTCTCTCTGTTATCCACAGCAGACCGTGCCCGGAATCGACGAGGAATGGAGTGAGGTCCCAAGAGATTTCCATTGGGCATATTAAAAAATTGAGCAGCAGGAAACAAGGGGCTCCATATCCGCTACAACCGCCTAGACACCCACCCAACTGAGGAGTGAAGCCAGGCTCGCATGTCTACGAAGAACTATATTCTCCTGGTTGAACTGCATAGTGGGATGTTGGCTGAAAGGCTGAAGCCCGGCACCCATGACATTGAGGAACTTTCTTTTTGCTTTTCGTGTTACCGGGGACCATCAGGGTTGCGTTCAGACCCCGAACTGCATCTTTGACCTAGTTATGGTAACGAGCCTGGATGAAGACAGGCAGCTGAAGGCACTGGCTCTGATACTTCTGTTGTTTTTTTTCACCCCCATATGCTTATGTACACAACTGAGTGCTGCAAGTCTGAATAAAGAGTTGGTTGTAAACCGCTTACCTCCTCCCGCCGATTATTTTACAGTGGTGGCAGTGGTGGGATAAAGAGAAACGCTGGGGGAATACGAGATGGAGTACATTGTGAAAACGCTTGCTGAGGGGCAGCTGCAGCAACTTTTACAAGTACAAAGTCATCGGGCAGACCGGCAAGCCCTGCAGCAAACACTACAAGTACAAACTGCTGCACAAGAGCAGGGAAGGGTAGCCCTGTGGATATTGGGGCAAGCAGTGGCTGCCAATAGGGCTCACCCAGCCATACCACCGACTGTGCTACAAGAATTCCAGGTTGGAGTTGACCCCGACTTCTTCGTTAATTTTGAGAGGATAGCTAGAGCAGCTCAATGGCCACAGGAAAAATGGGCTTTCTATCCAGCACCCCTACTTATGGGAGTAATGCAGGGGGCATATCAAGCTGCAAACCCCACAGGGGACACCCCGTATACCGAAATAAATCAGTTTGGAAAGACTGGGCATGGATGAAGAATCCTATCGAATCAAGTTTCGAGAGACCTGCCTTAAACCGGGCGAAAGCCCAAGGCAAATGTTCTACCGCGTTCAGTATTTGGCTGAAAAATGGCTGCAGACCAGCACTGCCATGATAGGACAGATTAAAGATAAAGTAATGCTGGAGCAATTCACTGAAGCCCTACCCAGTCCAATACAAAGTGGGGTCAGGCAGCATCACCATCTGTCCTTGCCCGAAGCAATTAGATGTGGCAACAGCATACCAATAGCCTGGGACACCCCACCCCCCCGAACCTTCACGGCTACCCCAGTGAGGCCATGCAATGAACTCTCAACTATGCACAGTGGCCCCAACAGGTCATCACCTCCAGAACCACATATCAGAGCAGAACCAAGGCCAGCTAATGGACAGCCCCCACAATGTTTTGAGTATGGGGAATGGGGCCACATCCCCCAGACGACAAAACCAGAACCAATGGAGATTGGGACCATCCAAACGCAAGAGTTTCGGAGAAAACGATTTCCCTATGTGATAGAGGTCACAGTGGATGGGCAGCGTCAGCAGACTGACGGCCATACAGCCAAATGTGAGTGATCAAGGCAACGACCAGCTGAGAACCATTGCCGTGAAATGTGTCTATGGGGTTATCAAGGAGTACCCAACTAAGGACATTACATTGGGAATTCTTGGGAGAAGGTTCCCATAAAAGCAGCAGTTATCCTTACACTACCCACCCCGGTATTCATAGGGACCGACCTACCAGAATTTTATAGATGGCTACAAGAAGCCCCATTGGCAAAGACTAAATTGACAGGGTCACGTACACGAAATCATTTATCCAAGGCACAGAAGAGGAAAACCAGAGCATATAGGGAAAAGTACAGGGACATTGCTCTCATAGACTGGAGGATTGGGGGACAATTTACCTTCTTTTCGGACGGAGACAGGGCTGGATGAAACCCTAAAAAGAGCTAGAGAGCAAGCCCTACAGCTGAGCAGTACAGGAGCAGCAATGCATTGCTTCAAGGTAAAACAAGGCTTATTCTATAGGGTAACACGAGGCACAGATAACAAAGAGAAGGAGCAATTATTGGTACCCCAGTCCTACAGGAAGGATCTAATCAAGCTGGCACATGATCACACTACAGGGGGACATCTAGCTGAAAACATGACATTAAAGAGACTGCTACAAAACTTCTACTGGCCACTATTCTGAAGTAACCAAATCTTACCAAGAATGTACCATATGCCAAAAGACTAGCTCACGTATATCAGCCCGAGTACCTCTACAGAGGATGCCCCTGATCAGGGAGCCATTCCAGAGAATAGGACTGGACATTGTGGGAACCATGGAGCCCAAAAGCCGATGATACAGGTTCTTATTAGTGGTAGTGGACTATGCCACCAGGTATCCAGAAGCTTTCCCTTAAAGAGGAACTTCTGATGAACAATTGTGTGATGTACTCTTGCCTTACTTCGCCAGGGTGGGAATTCCCCAGGAGATAGTTACTGACCAAGGGCGAAATTGTATGTGTGTGGTTATGAGAGAAGTATGTAAAACTCTAAGAATTACACATTTGAAAACCTCAGTCTTCCACCTAAAGACTGGTGGGCTTGCGGAAAGATATAATAAAACAATCAAATGATGAGAAGAGCAACGAGTCCCACCGGTTTAGGATGGGATCGGGTTTTGCCATGTGTGTTGATGGTTCTAAGAGACATCCAGCAATCATCAACGCGGTACTCTCCATTTGAATTATTGTTTGGAAGACAGCCTTTCGATCTATCCTTGGGTGAAGACACCTGGGAGAATCGGGAAGAAACAAACCTCACTGAGTATGTTAGTGACTTACCAGATCACCTGGGAAAGCTGAGGGACTACGCCCAAGAAAACCTGGGACGGGCACAGGGGCGGCAAGAGAAATACTATGATCAAGGAAGCAGACCCCGAACGCTTAAAGTGGGAGACAAGGTGTTGGTGTTGCTCCCTACCAGCACAAACAAAATGCTTGCTCAATGGATGGGACCGTATCGAATAACAAAAATATTAGGTCCGGTTAACTATGAAGTAGAGCAACCGGATAGACAATCCAAACACCAAAACTACCACATTAATCTTATTAAGTTATGGAAAGAGGTCTCTACTTCAATATTATGTACTTCCCTTTCTAAGTTGTCTGTACTGGAACAAACAGTACAGAACATGACCAGCTGCCTACAAGATATGATGTTTGGGGAACAGTTAAGCAAAAATCAAATAGCTGAGTTATTTTCCACCCTTGACTAGGTTTCTGAGGTTTTTTCAGGATTGCCAGGGTGAACCCATATGGTTACACACTCCATATCAACAGATGCGGGCAAGATAGTATGCCTCAGACCCTACAGGATACCTGAAGCAAAATGTGGGTACATAGCCAGAGAAATAGATGACATGCTGAAACTAGGAACCATTATTCCATCTAAAAGTGCATGGTGTTCTCCAGTAGTACTAGTACCCAAGCCGGATGGTACTACAAGGTTCTGCATGGATTTTAGTCAATTGAATGCCATTTCACGCTATCAAGCCTACCCAATGCCCAGAATAGACGAGCTACTAGAAAAACATGTTTCAGCCGCCTATATGAGTACTCTGGATTTAACCAAAGGATATTGGCAAATAGCACTTAACCCAGAGGACCAGGAAAAAACTGCATTTTCTACACCACAAGGGCTATTTCAATTTATAGTGTTGCCATTTGGTTTACATGGGGCCCCAGCTACTTTTCAGGCATTGATGGACAAAATACTGAAGCCACATGAAACATATGCAGCAGCATATTTGGATGACAGTCGTTTTTAGCATCTCCTGGGATGAACATTTATCTCATCTGATAAAAGTGGTCGTAGCCCTACAGGAAGCCGGATTACACAAATCCCCAAAAAACGAAATTGATGGCGAAAACCAGAAATTATCTGGGGTATTCAGTTGGGGGAAGAGTAATAACACCTCTTATGGACAAAATTCAGGCCTTACAAAAACTACAAATACCAAAAACACGGAAAGAGATCCGAGCCTTCCTGGGCTTTGTGGGATATTACCAGAGACTTCTGCCCCATTTTTCCACCATAGCAGCACCATTAACAGACACACTGAAAACTAACAGGCCACTTACGATAACAGCGGAGGCAATTCAGGTTTTCCACAATTTAATCAAAATGATTTCCACCCAACCGGTTCTGCATTGCCCAGACTTTTCCAAAGATTTCTATTTGCCGGCAGATGCATCCGGATGTGGGCTAGGAGCAGTATTATCCCAAGTTACCGAGCAAGATCTTTGTCCCATCGCATTTATCAGTAGAAAACTGCTTCCACATGAACTACTGCACTCCACCTTAGAGAAAGAATGCTTGACAATAAAATGGGCAGTGGAATCTGAGATATTACCTGTTGGGCTGACGGTTTACCATCTTCACAGATCATGCCCCACTACGCTGGATGGCCACCCAGAAAGATTCAAACCATAGGGTCCCTAGATGGTTTCACACCCTACAAGTATATCACTTCGTCATGGTACATAAACCAGGGAAATATCAGCTGGTGGCTGATTATTTGTCCCGGGCCTTGGACCAGCTCGAACGGCATGGTCCCTTGAGGGGAGTATGTGAGATGGGCAACGATTCCAACGGTCCCGTCCAGGCATGAGGCCTTTAACTTGACAGACCAGCTGGAGGGTCACAATGCACCGTACTTAATGGCAATGACAGAAGGATTGACAACAGAGACCCAAACAGCACTGGGTTACCCGAACCCTAATTCATCCACAGAGCCAGAATCCCAGAATACAGATCCCAGTATCCACTACAGAATAAATAGGCAGAAACATAGAATCAGCGAACCGGAGAATGCACACTAACAATAAAACACACTTATGACTACGAACCCTCACAGAAAAGAGATGTGTGGGGCTGGGCAGTGTTGAATACAGAACGAGGATCTGGGCGGGTAGCAGGAGGAAAACTCGCACCAGGTGCAGGAAAATGGGAGTTGGCGGTAACAGCATCATTAGAGGGATGGGAGAACGCTATTTGGAAAGGGGGGGGGGTCTGAGAATGGTTTAAAACCTGAAAGCAAAGACTCAAGCTCTCTCTCTGTTTTCCGCAGCAGATCGTGCCCGGAATCAACAAGGTATGGAGTGAGGTCCCGAGAGATTTCTATTCGGCATATTAAAAAACAGAGCAACCGGAAACGAGGAGCTCTGTATCCACTACGACCGCATAGACACCAGCACATCTGAGGAGTGAAGCCGGGCTCCTGTGTCTATGAAGAACTTTATTCTCCTGTTTGAACTGCAGAGCGGGATGCCAGCTGAAAGGCTGAAGCCCAGCACCTGCGACTCTGAAGAACATGCATTTCTTTCGAAACGGCAGAACGGGACACCTGGCTGAAAGGCTGAAGACCGGCACCTGTGACATTGAGGAACTTTCTTTTTGCTTCTTTTCGTGTTACCCGGGACCTTCGGGGTTACGTTCAGACCCCAAACTGCATCATTGACATAGTCACGGTAACAAGCCTGGAAGGAGACAGGCAGCTGAAGGCACCAGCTCTGATACTTTTGTTGTTTGCTTTCTTCCGCATATGCTTATGTACACAACTGAGTGCCGCACGTCTGAATAAAGAGTTAGTTGTAAACCGCTTACCGCCGCCTATTTTACAACACAATTGGTCATCGGTGACGATTAATATAAGGGATGAATAGTACCAGCCCATTGGTACATTGTGACACTGCATATTCCATAGGGGTTTGGTGCAATTTGATTGGTTGGTGTGGAGTTGTTGCTCCTCGCAGCTCGTGGGTCAGCTGGGCTCATCTGGGTGGGTGGAGGTCAGGCCGGATCCGCAATGGGCGATTATTCTAACTAATTTAAACTTACACTGTATCTTTGACATGCTATAGCTAATGTAACACATACAACGTATATCAGAATGCAGGGTCGTCTATACATTGTAAACAAAAACAAACACATTCTTAACCCAGGGCTTTGAGGGGCAGGGGTGCAGTGGTCCTTTTTGCCAGGTGGCTTATCGAAGAGTTTCAGAGATTTATTCACCCTGGTGCTTTATGGTTCAAACCAATAGATTGATAGGTGTCCAAGTGGATTGTATGACCACACAAGATTAGTTATATGGGGACAATCTAGGGTGGTCAGTGGGGAAGGGTCTCCAACTGCTACATGAAAGGAGAGCTGAGGGGCAAAGGGTTGCGCAGACAATAATTCCTAAAGGTGGGGGCCAAGGAGCAGGAGTAGGTTTGTGGAGACGGATGAATTCTCAAGTGAAGATCTGCCTCGGTCACACGCAGGGCAGTGAGCTCTGTGGAAGAGAAAGAATACAGTTTATTTGGAACAATTCACGTCTGGGCTTCCATGAGAACTGGACTGGCACGGCGTAGACAGCGAAGGAGGTGGTGGGGGCTGTTGGAGCTGGCGGTGTGCGGCACTGGGTGAGGGAAGAGGAGGCCTTCTAGAGATCATTGTGCGGCCTAATACAAAAATGGAGTCTGATGTGGCACAAAATGGAGTCTTAGTGCATCGTCCCATAGCTTCTTACCACTGTCAGTCAAAGAAGGGGGGACGTCTCCACGCGATGGGATACCAAATAGACTTATGTCATGCAGACTGTATAGGGTGGCATACAGACCCTTGCTCCCTTACACAAGGAGTGGCTTCTAAATGGACTGACCTCCTTTCTAAACTTCGGTGTTCAGAGTTTCTGCAACAAAAACACATTACAGCCTATTCAAAAGTCCTGTCTGTACAACAGTGTGTGAGAAAGACTTAATCATATGATATCAATTACAAGTCAAGTTAATTATGGGACATAGGTGCATGCCTTATGTTGCTTGTGTGCACTTGGTTCTATTTTGTCACAGCCTGTCTTTACTTGTGTTGGCTGTTTGTTGTCTTAGTATATCTACAGACAAAAGATACAGGGAGTCAGATGCCGAGCTCTATGGGAAAACAATCAGCTTGCTTCAATCATACCCTGTAGGTAAGACAAAACTCTCTCACCCATCTTGTAATATTTGATTCCGCTATGGATTAGCCCACATCAGCCTTCAAGGATTCACCACAAGGGTCTTTCCAATATATTCTCAGCTATTCACTGTGGAGTAAGAATGCCACTACTTGTTGCGTCTATCAGTGGCTGGCTAAGGGCTTCGAAAAAACACCACCTGCAACTCTACTTACTCACTTATAATGATTTATCTTTATCTGGTGTATTTCTTGAGACGCCATACGGGACCATACGGATTTTCTTCCGTCTCGGTATTCACACTCTATGTATCTGAAAGTTAAGGTACAACCGTTTATTAGGGTACCCCTACTTGGCGCTTGCCTTTATCATTTTGAAATGCTGAGTCTGGCCCATCCGCAAGATGGGTGGTGCCCATGTGGCATATGTGCAATAAATACCAGCCCAGATGTTTATTATATTATGGTATTGGGAGCTTCTCTAATGCATACATGTCTGTATATGGAGCAGGCTTTGTTCATGAGTTGCTCCTTGCTGTTCAGGGTCATTGTACATTAGTAACCCATGTGTCTTCCTGACCGAGAATCACCCATCAAGAGCCAGTTTCTTAATTGTACTGGTTTTATCCCAAGCTATTACTTGCTGTCGAAGTGAGACCCTGTCTGGTTTGTAAATTCCTAACGTGCAGTCCCTGCTTGGAATTCTTAGAGCACTTACCGTGCTGGCTGTTTTATGTTTTTTAGTCCGTGCATTACCTGCCTATACAAGGCAGTTGCAAGTGAGTGCATCTAAGAAAGCCATGGCAGGAGAGTATACCAGCAAGGACAAGTTGAATATTGTATAGGGAATACATGAATCAAAGAGGTCCTCAGAAAAGCAAATCAGGATTAGCAAGAAGGCTGTGCTGATCACGAGACGAGGAGTGAAAATCTAGCAGGAGAGTACACCAGGTATCCTAACAAGACAAAGACAGTGAGCCAAGTTGTTTTGTACACTAATTGTGATATTACTCAAGAGAAGTCCAAGTAACTGACATTGTTGAATAAGCAACCAAGGGAAGAGAAAGCCAGGGGGAGGGAATCAATCACCCTCTGGAATAAGGAACTCTATTGTGTTGAAACTTTGGTGTTGGAGTTACACATTTTCCTTTTTGAACATTTGTGAACCACTCAAGGCCAAAGAAATTACCCTTTTCGTTTTAGGGTTTAGGTTGATGGAATGTGAGGGCCAGAATAGTACTTTGGCGGTTTTGCTTAGGACATTCAGACGTTGACAGACCCTTTGTTTTGGTTTTAGGTAGAGAAACACCTCTAAAGCAGGGACAAAGAGGCATTTCTCCACCCCCTTTTATTTTAATAAGTCTTTGAACAAAACCATGACTTCTTTGTGTTCGAGTCTCATTCCTGGCCCCTGACAGTAGACAGACAAAGTTAAGCAGGTAGTTCAAGCAAGACCATTGATTGCTTTGTAGTCTAGGACAAGGAACTTGAAAAGGGGAGCGGTTGTGCATGGCGAGAAAACTAGTGTTGGTAGATAAGTGGGGGAGGATCTGGTTAGGTTGGAGAAACTGCGGATAGCGAAGTTGAGGACTTTTTCTAAAGGGAGGAAGGATTCAAGAGGATGGCCAATGAATACAGCACGGGCTGTATTCCAGTTTGCTGAGCACAAGGGTTGATATAAAGGTTTGTAGAGGGGTGACTAAGAAATTGACACATTTTGTAAAATATTTAGGTTAATCCAAGCAGCAGAGTTGATGGGATTGATGAATTGTGCACTCAGAAGTCGCTATGAAAGAATACCCAAAGGTTGCAAGTCTTGGGTGATGGAGCACACATATCAAGAGGTACGTAGATGGGCGAGGTGAAGACAAGGATGGCATTGGAAGCCAGGAGAAAGATTACTTCCTTGTTTGAAGAGTTCAGCATGAGCCTGTGAGAGCATTCAGTGAACTATTTCAGTGAGATAGTTGGTAATCTGTTTTGAGTTGGCTGGAGTGAAGGAAGGAAAGGAGAAAAAGATGTGCATACCATTAGCAAAGAGGTGATAATAAAAGCCAAAGGACGACATAGGTACTGGCCCTATCCAGAATGTCTTCAGTGCTTTACAATGTTCAAAGTTTGAAGAGGTGGGTGGTGAAACAGAAGTCACAAAATGTTTTTACAATAGGATCGTTTAGGATAGACAAGTTCTAGCAAAGGAGATGGAGGCGCGGGGTTATGTGTGAGGAAACGGTATGTTTTTGTCTTTCTGAAAGTGGTGATGGAGGGTCTAGTGCGGATATGAAGAGGCAGGGTGTCCATGCCCTGAGTGCCCAGTGGGTAAATGCTTTTTTTTGTAGGTATCTTAGTTTGCAGAGTTGAATGAATAGGAGATGCTGGTTTTCTTGTCTTTTGTTTGTGTGGGTGATTGGTCTGAGTTTGTCATGAAGGTAAGATGGGGTTATTGTGGTGGATGGCTTTGAAAACAATAGAGATGTAACAACCCTTTTGCGGTCTGCTAAAAGTCCAAGATCACGCCTTCCCATTTTTTAACCCTGCCTACCTCTGCTCAATGCTTCCAAAAGTAATTTAACACTGATAGGGTAGTGGTTGGTTCAGCAGGTCTTCCCTATGAACTAACTCTCAACTTCCCCACATCATTCAGCACTTGTTAACTCAAACTAGGCAACCAATACAGGGCTTTAAAACACCCTCTCTCCAGATTCCATAGAAGACCGATTTGCACCTCTAACACCTACTGACGTATGCAGCCCTCACCAATGCACAACCATGTTGTAATCGCAAGGTTTCCTCTATACAATCGAAGTCATTAAAGCTCCTTTACATATAATAATTAGAAAGCTGTGACATATGCATAGTTCAGGGTATTTCTGATCTGCACCATCAAACACAAACCACCACAATCTTGGTAGTTCCTGCTCCGATTGTGTCCTCCCACTTATTCCTTATCTTTGATATATCCAGGTCTGCTTGCAGCTTGCTTCAGATTTATTTTTTCATAGGGTCAAGCGTTGTGCAGCGTCGCATCATGGCCCTCATGGCCTTCGTAGCATCCTCTGCAGCGATGTTGATGCTGGTATATGCAGCATGCGCAGTGACCTTTACTTCAGTTCCGTTTTTTCCACATGCTAGTGTGCTTCGAAACGATCAAGTTTCACCTCAGAGCAAAGTCCATTAAACTTCTACTCGACATGTTCTCGAAAATGAAGACCGGGTTTAAGCACTGTGCTAACTGTGAGGCGAAAATGTCCATTACAGACCCAACCGTGTCTGTCTGTGGTGTCTGGGGATAGGCCACAAAGTGGACAACTGTGGCTCATGCCAGTCCAAGGGGAAACTTGAAGCAGGTAATCCCTCTCCCAAATCCCCCTCCAATACAATGTCGAAAAAAAATCATCCTCTAACTCGAGGGAGGTGTCCCCTGAGAAAAAGCATTCTAAACACCAGAGATGCTCCAGATCACGATGCTAGTCATCTCACAAAAAAAGCAAGAAGCGACGTCCTAGATCCTCGTAGACTTCTTCCTCCTTTCCCGATAGTGTCTTTTCTGAAAAAATCTTTGACTCCTGCAGAATGCAAAGATTTCCACATAAACATCCTTGACATTTTCCAGAGGCAGGCTCCTCCGAGTGCTCCTCTCAAGGAGTCAAAGAAATCAAGTCACCCCTGTGTGTCTAAAAAGACCAGTAGGTAGGCTGATGTGTCTCCATCCCGTGGGCCTATGTGACCGGGAAGAGCAGCTCCTCGACTCAAGTCGAAGGAGTCTTCATCGACACATGAGATGAAAAACATCTTCCTCCTCGAAGGGAAAGGGTTCAGGGCCTTCATCTCCGATCTCGCAACTTTCTTCAGATGTTGAAGCTGTCAAGCATTTCACCCGAACCGCCGAGGCATTTGAAGCCGTCGACACATTCACTGGCCGTTTCCTCGAAGTCGTCAAGGCCCTCAATAACATAGGTGCACTCTGCCTTTTGAAGTCTTTAAAGCCCTCAACTGACTCGACAAAGTCTTAAAACCTTTGTCTAGACCAGATTGCTTTTGGTCTATGGGGTCGATCTTCGAGAAGGACGAGGAGGAGGGGGTAGGCCAAGCTCCATTTGCACATGAATTTGGAACAGAGGAGCTTATTTCTGAAGAGTCAAAAATGCAAAATCTTGTAGAGACACTAAAAGAAACCAGTAGTTGGGAGAACTGACTTTAGGAACCCAGAGGTGGCTGGATATTCAGATCCTTCCTACAGGTCATTCATCAGTAAAGTCTTGGAATGTCTTGGGTAGTCGAAACAAGCTGCAATTGTGGAAAAAGGCGACCATACTGATATATTGGATAGTGGTCCAGCAAAAGAAGCGGTATTACCATTTCACACCGCTTTGAGAGTGAGCGTGATTGAGAATTGGCTGAAACCAGATTCTGTCCCTCCAGTTAACAAGCTGCTGACAAATACAGAACAGCTTCTATAGATCCTCCCTTCCTCAACAGGCATCCAACACCAGAAGGCCTAGTGGTTCTGGCTGCAACAGCATCTTCTAGGTCTTCAGCGTATTCTTCCTTTCCTGCTGACAAGGACGATAGAAAGTTTGATGCATTAGGGAAGAGAATCTTCAGTGCAGGCAGTATGGCACTGAAGTCTGCCAATGGTACAAGTGCCCTGGCGAAATATACACAAACCCTTTGGGGAATTGCTCCCCTAGCAGCGGACCATATACCAGAAGGAGAAGAGAGGGATGGGTTTTTAAACCTAATCCAGGATGGAAAGGATGCCGTGAGGCAATCATTACAATATAGTCTGGGTACCATGGACTCTGTGAGTATATCTATGGCTGCCAGTACTGTGTTAAGACGCATGGCTCAGGAGATCTGGTTTCATGTCATATGTGCAGGCTCGTCTGCTGGACATGCCCTTCGATGGGACTCATTTATTCGGTGAGAAAGCTGACAGCAGCTTGGAGAAATTGCAAGCTTCAAGAGCAGCAGCTGAATCTCTAGGGATGGCTTTAAGACCACCTGTACAATCTTCAGGACCAGAGTGGAGAGTGCACCCTTTTCGGTTCTACTATTCATTTCGAGAGGAAGACATCAGTTCTCTCAGAGGGGTCAGAGAAGGGCTACTCGTGGATCCAGAGGCAGAGGGGGAAGAATACCCTGTGCAACAACTGCTGAATTGCCCTCAACTACAACTGGAGCGGCAAAATCTTGTTGACTCTCTCACCCACAAATTAGTGGTAGAAGGCAGACTGTCACAACATCTCCGGAGTTGGCTAGGCATAACTTCAGACTCATGGGTGCTACAAACAGTGGTCTACGGTTACTGCCTTGCATTCGTAAAGAGACAACTAGTTTGCCCCCCAAGTTCCCAATCTTGTTTGGATCCAGATCTGCTCCTACTACAAGAAATTCGAATTCTGCTGTAGAAAGGTAAGATGGAACTGATAGCTGTAGAGGAGAGACACCAGGTTGGTGCTCTCCTTATTTCCTAATCCCCAAGAAGGATTGAGGAGTGTGACCCATCTTGAACTTGAAATGCTTGAACAAGTTCCTCAGGAAGGACAAGTTCAAGATGGTAACACTTTCGCATATCCTTCAGGCTCTTGGACTACAGTATTAGTTGGCGTGATTGGACCTTCAGGATGCTTTCATATGCCCATCCATCTCAAGCACAGGAAGTACCAGTGGCTCACGGTTGGCAATTGTAATTATTGGTTTTGGGTTCTGCCACTTACGCTCACCTCAGCCCAGAGGGTGGTCACCAAGCTCATGGCAATGGTTGCAGCGAGTCTAAGAAGGGAGGGGATTCACATCTACCCCAACCTCGACTGGTTGATCAGGGCTCGTTCTCCAGAACGGTCTCAGTCATCTCAGTCGCACCTGCCACTTGCTCCACAAGCTGGGCTTCTCCCTGAACTTCAAGAAGTCCCATTTGACACCGTCACAAAAGCTTCAATTTATTAGGGCAGTCCTGGATTCAGCCTCGGCAAAAGCCTTGCCACCCGATTTGAGGGTTCAACATCTCTCGCAGCCGGTCCAAAAATGTCAGAGTGCCCAACATCTCCCAGCCTTTGACTTTCTAAAGTTGCTCGGCTTCATGGCATCCTGCATTTTTCTGGTGCCTGAAGCCCGTATGAGAATGCGATCCCTTCAGTGGGTTCTCAGTTCCCAGTGGTCTCAATTCTCCGGCAGAATGACAGACCTCGTTTAGGTCTTGACAAAGGTCGCCAAGGATCTCCTGTGGTGGGAATGCCGAGAAAATCTGATGAGAGGAGAACCTTTTCGGCTTCGGTCATGACAGATGCCTCCCTCACAGGATGGGGAGCGTGCATAAAGGATCTTTCAGTCAGACACTGGTCTCAGTCGAGGCCAGACTTCATGTCAACCTTTGGGAGCTGAGGGCGATCAGACTGACACTGATGGCCTTCCTACACGCTATAGGGGGAAACAAGAGAGCGTGTGGGGGTCACTGCCCCTGTGCAGAGAAGCAATGCAGCTCTGGTTCTGGGCACTAAGAGAAGGAATCGCTCTTCTGGCAGTTCATCTAGCCGGAGAAGAAAATACGGCGGCGGACGCTCTGAGCAGGCAAACACGATCTCCCATGAGTGGGAATTGGAGCAGGAAGTACTTCTAGCGATCTTTGCCCTTTGGGGAACGCCGCAAGTGGATCTGTTCACGACCAGTGTCTAAGTGCGAGCAGTTCTGCTCCAGGGAATTTTCCCAAAGAGGAGCTCTAGTGGACGTGTTTGTAGTGGACTGGGAGTTTCCACTTCTATGCACGCTTCCATCCCATCATCCCTCATGTCATCAGGAGGTTTGAGAAAGTTTTGGAAAACCATGATCCTCATTGCTCCGTATTGGGCAGTAGAACCTGGCCCCCGGGCCGTCTAGAGATGACAATCTGCCCTCCAGTTTGTGTTCCCCACGCCTGGTGTCTTGAGTGGGTGAAATACAAGGATTTGGACCTTCCGGGAAGATGTGATGGTGGTGTTGCTTTCGGCTAGAAGACCAGCAGCTAAGTCTTTATACCGCTGCCAAGTGGAACAAGATTTGCAGCTGGTGTAGGGTAAAGAGAATAGATCCTTTCACATGCAAACCTCCTTCTGTTCTTTCTTTATTACTCCATTTAACCCATTCAGGGTTACAAGTGACCACAGTCAAATGCTAATTAGCGGCACTGTACATAAGAGATCTCCTGATGGGGGCATCATACTTTTAAAGTGCTGATTGTCATACAATTTCTAAAGGGACTAACAAATTTGTTTCCACCAATTCCATTTATCGCACCAACATGGTACTTGAACCCAGTGTTAAAGTATCTCATGGAAGCTCCTTTTGAGTTTTTACATTTGTGTCCTTTGAGGATTCTCACACTTAAGACTGCCTTCTTGTTAGCTATAACGTCTGCACGCGGAGTACTGCAGGTTCTGTCTTCGAAACCACCTTTCACGTCCTTTTTCAAGGACAAAGTAGAGTTAAGAGTACATTCATCTTTTCTACCGAAAGTAGTTTCGGAATTTCACCTGGCGCAGCAGTAGTATTACCAACTTTTTATCCTCTGCCTCACCCATCAAAAGAGGAGTTGAGGCTGCATTGACTGGACCCTAGGAGTGTGTTGAGTTACTACATATCACAGACAGCATATGTTATTCAGAATGACCAACCTTTTCGTAGGATACACAGGACAGAGATTAGGTTTAGCGGTAACAAAGCAAACCATGTGTCAATGGATAGTTATGTGCATAACTGAAATGTTACTCACTAGCAGGGAAAGAGTCGCCTGAAGGCTTGAGGGTGCATTCCCCTAGATGGGTGGTTGCTTCTTCGGCTCTGGAAAGGGGAATGCCAGTGCAGCACATCTGCAAAGCGGCAACTTGGTCGTCCCTTCATACGTTCAGCAGATTTTACTGCTTAGACTTCTTATCAGGAGAGGCGGCCAAATTTGTCAAAGCCGCCCTCCATAAAATCAACAAATAGAAAATTCTTAGCACCTACCTCCTAAACTTCTTTGGGAGTGTATCATAGATGAGGAACACGTGGGAGGATACAATCCATTCGAAGAAAGTTACTTTCCTGTGGTAACCTTCTTTTGACTGGATGTTCCTCCCACGTATTCCTCATTGCACTTCCATCCATCCCCTCTTACTTGCCACGAATTTCTGTGCTATACACCTTCCTTTCTCGCAACTTCAGACCGACCTCCATCAGTGGCAAGGCATGCAGAAGAAGGGGGAAAGGGGGAAATAAACTAGAACTGAGGTTACGGACACTGCGTGTGCTTCATAAACCAGCATCAACGTCACGGCTGAGGATGCCACAGAGGCTGTCGAGGGCCATGATTCAAAGCTGCACGACACTCGACCCTATGAACACATTTTTCCAAAGCAAGCTGGAAGAAGGCTTGGATATATCAAAGATGAGGAATACATTGGAGGAACATTTAGTCGAAAGAACGTTACCACGGATAAGTACCTGGAGAATATTCTAATGGCATCTGTGTGCAGTACAAATCCCAATATATTCTTCAAATATGCCTAAGCCTGCTTCTTCAGTAGCCATAGACTGAACCTAACTCTACACTTGTAATACCCACCGTACCCACCACACTGATACTGATTTTTGCTAAGAAATTCCATCACTAGCTCACTTGCTCATCAGCCCCCACTAGCCAACTGACTCTCTGTACTTGGTTCCCAAGCATAAGCACCCTTGGACATTGGCACACTTGCTCGTAGCAATTCTTTTTGTTTGAGGGTTGTTGGTCTGAAGCCTTCTGTTCAATTACATGCCAAGGGTAGTACCTCTAAAGGATGGAGTGAAATCTGGCAATACGTCTATGTCCAGCTCTGTCTGTAAGATGCCAATGCTATTCTGACTGGTCCAATGATGGTGAAATGCAGCATTGATGATTTGTTTCTAGCTTTTGCCTGGAGCAGTACTTAACGGTTTGGGCTTGGTTTGCCTAATGGCATGTTTCCCTTTACAAATTTGAGTCAAGAAATATTGAAAATGTTATTCCCGCTGATCTGACAATCCAATTTGAAGTCTCAAAATTGAGTCATTTTTTATGTTCTGTAGATTTCCTGAAGTGGATGGTGGCTGCTTGATATGATATGATGGTTATTTTTAACATGCTTAATACCAAGAGGTTTCTAAGCGCAGACCCGGGGATTGAACCTGTGTTGCTCTGTGTCGTCTTGCTTCCAAGGCGAGCACGTTGCCCCTGAGCTATCCCCCCCGAGACTTACATGTACATATCTATTTCCCACTACGTGCAATAATGATAGTTTTCAGAAACAATTGTTAATGCTCCTCAGCCATGCACATGCATGGCGGACCACCGCCTTAACATGAATCCATTTGTATTCCATCAGATTTTTTGCAGGTGTGATCTTCAAGGATTCTATTTTCTGAGTCCATAGGAAAATGTGGGCAGAGATGCATGCAGATTTGTACCACAGAGCTGCCGAGTGAGGATGAAGCAAGTGTTGTGCTCCATCCCCCAGCTCTGTGCTGCAAAAGCATGGTAATGTCACAGATCATAACTTAGTGATGGAACACTTGTGTCCACCTGTAAATTGTGATCCAGCCATTTCACCAGTTCATTTAAAATGACACCCAACGTATTTTAATAGAATGTAGTTGTTGGCTGTTGTATGGCCATTTCTCACCTCTGTTTCTTACAGGTTACCTAACACAGTATGCAGTGTGCGGCTGTCCATCGCAGATGTCCTTGGCTTCATTCAGTCCTTCTCCATGTTCCGTACATATCTGAGCAAAGACCCAGACGCAGCAAAAGAATGTATAAGAAAAACTGAGCAAAGGTACAAATGAAGGACAATCTAAGGGAAGCCTGCCATGAGAGGGTGCATCCTTCAGATGCATCCGGAGAGTCTACAAGGAATACTGTAGGTTTCAACTTCTTTTTGGAAAAAGTAGATCATTTTAAGAACGAAATTCATAAGGAATCCTTGCTGAAAGTATGTGTTTTTTATTAGGAATAGCACACATCTGGACACCATATTAATGTGTTTATAAATGGATAAAGAAAGCAGTGTCCATGACAAAAATGCAGAATGCAGTGTCTATGCTTTAGTTATTTACTATTGGGCGTCCCTCTCTTATCCCCTCTGGGCTTCTCCCTCCCTATCCCAGGTGTCCTTGTCCAATGTGGTGAACTAGAGATTGTTTAACCCCTACTACATAAAAAACCTATCTTAGGTGAGGGCCTAAAGGCAACAGCCTTATCTAGCTGGTTGCTGCTGGCATTTTCTAGACATGCCCCATCAAAACTCTCCAGGATTGTCAATGTGGCTTTGTGTGAAGTGCCAAACTCAATCTCCCATCTATCTATCTATCTATCTATCTATCTATCTATCTATCTATCTATCTATCTATCTATCTATCTATCTATCTATCTATCTATCTATCTATCTATCTCTATCTATCTACATCCCACACCACATCCCACACACATACACACTTTTCTCTTCACCCTCTCGTTACTTGACACCATGCCATGCCCCCACCTCTTAATACACCTTTTACCCACCTCTTGCTACACCCCTCTCCTCTTGACACACTTCTGACTACACCCCTCCCCTCTTCTCACCTCACTACACCCCTCGTCTGATCCCCCAGTGCACCCCTTGTCTTCTCACACCCCCCTGCTCCCCCTCTCACTGCACCCTTATTCTCACCTCTCACTACACCCTTCGTCTCAATTCTCACTACTTCCTCTAACGCACACTCTGCCTCTCCTTCTGTCTTCTTTTATACTGTGGTCCTGCTGGTTCTGTCTCCCATCCCCCTTCCATTCGCTGCAGTGCTCACCTGAGTCGAGGAACCAATCTGTTCCCGTCTTTTCCCCAGAGGGTAGGTTACACAGTTTAGAGGTTTTAAAAAAAATCCCTCTGAACCCTTGTCCCTCTTCCAGCACAGTTTTATTTGTAGTCTATGATCGTATGGTAGCAGCCAGCAGCTGAGGCTGCTTGTTCTCCCTATGGCTTTCCTCAACTGGTGGTGAGCTTTGTTCAGTTTGATGAGGGTTTTCTGTGTATCTCATGTCCCGTGTAGTCTCTACTCAATCCCAGTTTATTTTCTGTTGCCCCCCCCCCCCATTTGCCTGGGATCCTACTGGGGTTATCAGGGCATGTGTTTGGTGTCTAATTTTTGTTTGGCCGGAAAATTCCCATTACGTTTCCTGGATTCTCTTTATTCCGTACTCCTGGTCGGGCTTGCCTGGTTCCTTCTGGGAGTTGTGCTGAACATAAAAAAGAGAACTGTAGCGGCCCATTTCAATGCCAAAAATTCCAACTTGTGGACTGGGTGATTCTTCTCTGCCGTGTGATTGTGAAGAGCAAAGGTCCAAGGGCTTTTGATAGGGTAGTATGGTATTTTTTGGAGTTAACTTGGGGCATTTCAAACTGAAAGTAAACCTGATTCTGATTACTAATGTCCACTCTGACCTTTTAGCCATTGCTCTTGCAGGCAATCCAGCGCCTTCATGAGCATCATGTGTTAATCAAGGGTCCTTCCGAACACAATGATTTCATCTAAGTACACCAGTACATCCAGGAGGTTCATGTCACCAACAGTCTTCTCCATGAGACGTTGGAAAGTCGCTGGCGCAACAGAGATCCCCTGAGGCATCCTGACAAACATGTAAAAGCCTAGCAGACACATGAAAGCTGTCTTCTCATGATCTGCTGGATGCATCGGGATCTGGTAATAGCCACTCTGCAAGTCCAGGACCAAAAATTACTTACTCCCAGTCAGGCTGTCCAATGCTTTGTTCACCCCGGGTGTAGTGTATTGGTCCGGAATAGTGTGGGTTTTCAATCACTGGTAGTCTGCACATCCGGACATGCACGGTCTTCTTTCGGGCGGCGACTATGGGAGAAGCGTAGGGGCTCCTGGGCTGCTGGATAATCCCCACCTGCAGAAGATCATCCAAATGGCGGTGTAGATCATCCACGTCTTCTGGGGCCAAGGGAGTGTCCTCAAACATCTGGCTCTGGTGTTACACTTGGTGGACCTTGCTGATGTCCATGGGGCTTGTAGAGAATGCCTCAGCGCACAGGGCGAACTGCTCCTTCAAGTGTCTCCTTGTCCCTCTCCGAGATCAGGGAGTCTCGAAAGTCCAAGTTCTTTGCATCTAGCGCTATCTCGGATGGACTTGTAGCAACACTCGCTTGGGCTACAGAAGCGGTCAGGTAGAACTGTGCGACGATGGTTCATCCTGGTACAGGGATGGTTCTATTGGTCACATTAATGACCTATAATTTGATGGTCTTCAGATCCATTCCATCTATGTCACCAGGGTCTGCTGTACCAGTAAACCCCCCTCGGAGCTCTGCACGTTCTGGTGCCTCCATCACCAGACATCTTGGTTGTTGCTCCCCACTACCAGGAACCATCCCAGTGGCGTGTGCCGGGATTGTGATCTGCCCAAACTTGGTGGTGCGAACACCGCCAATGGCTCCATCGGGTGGACCTCTGGACCGGATCTCTATATGCAAGTACGCCTATTGTCACATGGGGTGCATGGACTGCGGGATCTTCACTCCGACTGCTGCAGGCCAGAGCCAGGGTGTCGATAGGAGCGCTGACTCAGCTATGTCACATGGAAATTACAGTCTGACCGGGATGTATCTAAGATATTTTCAAGGGTTGTCTCCCATGCCAAAAAGGTTCAGCATAGCCAAATGCTCCAAAGGGATATGCGCCAGATGTTTTCTGTAGAATGACTCAAAGATGTGATAAATCCTGCAGAATCATCACTGAAACCCACCCTAAAGTCTCCTCCCATGTGGCCAGGGAAAGGCACCTGCTACCTGATTCTAACTGTGGGGTTGGTATCAGAGGGGAGGATCACATGGGAGGAGATAGCTTTCAGGGGGAAGTGGTGACTCCTTTGGGAGGGACGTAGTATTCATCTTCTCTTGAGGATGAGGGTCCTGTAATGCCCATATCCCTAATGACATGCTGTCAGTGTGCAAGTCCCTCCTATACAACCATTCACATGCTTTGAAAGATCCACTAGACAAAGTAAAGTTGATTCAGGAAGTAAATATGACATCTTCTAATTGTTATGATTCTGTCTTAGAGGTCCTAACCCCAAGTGTAAAACGCAACCCTTCTATATTTCCCCCAACCCTGATAACTCTCAATTTGCAAAACACTGAAGACTAAACAAATGTCGGAGGACTGAAACGACTTTGGTCTCCAGGGTCCAGGGGACGAGGAAGAGGGACTAGGAGTTAATGAGGATCAGAGCTGCCACTGAACATATGGAGCAGTCTAGTTGTGGTATGGGGCACCTGAGCGGGACCTTTAAATCCCAGAATGAGCTACAGCGAAGGGTGAGAAAGGATGCTGAGGTAGTTGCAGAGGCAGCAGCAGTTCGGAATGTGGGGTCTTCCGTGAAAGCAGGAGGAATACCAGCTGACACGGGACCAGAAGGTGTGCAGCAGTGCAGAGACAGCGCAGTGTGAAGCAGTGTTGTGGAATGCTGCAGGTAGAGAAGCCCACCCATATGGGAGACGGGCTCCCAACACGACGTGAGCTACTCCGTTGAAGGTGAAGCAGATCCCCAACTGAGCTGTCAAATACTCCAGCAAACAGCCATGCAGACTGCTAAAGACACATGGGAGTGGGCAGCAGAAGCAGCAGAGACTCCACAGCAGACCACTGAGTTGGCCTGACCTTAAAGGTGACCCCCCACCCCCACCAGGGTGCTCCAAGTAGGATATTGGGCCATATCCAATAACTTTGAATACCGAACATATAAAGTGCAGAGACAGAAAAGGTGCAACTCCCCTTTTATGGGACACCAATAGGTGGAGACCTGTAACCCACATTGCCAACAACCAAGAAATTGTGAAAAATCACCAGAGAAGCAAAAAGGGTGCAACTCCCCTTTTATGGGAAACCAATTGGGGGAGACCTATATCCCGCATTGCCAACAGCCAAGAGACTTGAACAACGTCCGAGGAGTAAAAAGGGCACAACTCCCTTTTTATGGAACACCAATAGGGGGCTACCTGTAACCTGCACTGCCAACAGCCAAGAGGCTGTGAAGCATCAGCAAAGAGTCAATTAAGGCACAACTTCCCTTCTGTGAAATAGCAATTTGGGGAAACGTGTTGCCCACATTGCCAAAGGCCAAAGGACTATCGGAAAACAGCAAGAAGGCAACCTGGGTGCAATCTTCCTTCTTTGGGACACTAGCTGAGGGAACCTGTAACCCACATTGCCACAAACCCAGAGACTACAAAAAAAGAGGCAGCTATTGTTCAGCCCTCCTCTCAAAGGATATTGGTGGGGAATACTCTGGAACACATATTTCCATTGAAGTCATTTGTAGTTGTAGGAGTTTATCTTCCTGGCAGGAGAGTGAACCAGGAAAGGGACCATTAGTAGTTAGTCCTGGCAGTCGAGTTTACCAGGAAAGAAGAAGATATTTTGAACACGTGTTGTGGCAGAAAGGTGTGGTGAAAATAACTTGTTAAGATGATTATATTTTGACAAACTGTGGCATCACCCACTACCTGTGCTATACTATCAACAGTATTCCAATTGGAGAATAACTATGATGTGGTAATACTGCTTTTGAATTTTTTGCTTTGGTTTATGAACTTTGAAAGAGAAACATTTGCCTTACCAAGAAGGTTATTGTGGAGGATAACAACTGCTTTGATTTTCAAATAAGCATTTGTGGAAAAGACTTTTTACTTTGCCAAGTGGAAGGACGCAGTGAAGAGAAAAAACATTTTTCTGTTGAACTGAATTTGTTGAACCTGAACTTTATAACGAATACTCCTGCATTGATCCAGGGGTAGGTAGTTCAACCCTGGTTACAAGGAGTACTTGTTAACTATATAAGCTTGAACTTTTATCCTGTTTGTGGAGTTGAAGGCAGCCTTGTGTTATTTTGTTGTATATATTAGTGTGAGGGTCAGAGAACTTTGGACACTAGGTCATCTTTCTGTAGTTAGTTTGTTTGTAGGGACAACATCATTAAGATAGGGAAAGATAGGCATTTCCATCAACCCTTTTACTTTAATAAATGGCAAACATTGAGAAAACTATACTTATGTGTCTGTCTCATATTTCTGACCCTTCACATAGACGATGGTCACCTGTGAACCTGTATCCAGAAGCACTTGTGTCTGTCATCCAGCAATGGCAATTGTTACAGTAGCTGGTGGTCC
This sequence comes from Ambystoma mexicanum, assembly GCF_040938575.1. Taxonomy (NCBI): domain Eukaryota; kingdom Metazoa; phylum Chordata; class Amphibia; order Caudata; family Ambystomatidae; genus Ambystoma; species Ambystoma mexicanum. The sequence goes on along the minus strand of NC_090921.1, from coordinate 1,202,705,297 downwards.
TATGAGCCCATCAGGTATTGCCCATGATGTTCAGGTTCTGTACTTGGTGGTAGCTTAACTACACATGATCTTCCTCTTGGAAGGGACTAGCCAGTCTGGGTGGATGCTGGTTCCCTGATGACTTGCCCACCGGTGGTGTCACTGCAGCCTTGTCTGTCTGGTGTTGCAGACTTGTTTCTTGTCTCTGCTCAGTTGGAGCATAGTAGTATTGAGGATTCAGGTGCTATGCTTCATGTTTATCGCTGGCGTTTCCCACCATTGCATGTGTTTGGGCGTTCAAGACCTGGAAACTTGATGCAACTTGGATGTAATCTGGTGGGTTCATGCACATATGGAAGGTGTGGCCCTGCTGTCCACACTGGTGTCAGTAGGGAAAAAGGGCATGTATTGCTACGTGCCAACTCTTAGTGCACTCCAACGGGAATTCAATCCCAAAACCATTAGTGTCGCAGGCGCGTGAGGTCTAATGAAGGTCCCACTGCTTGCTATTCGAAATTTAAGTATAGTTGTAATTTCTTATGTTAGGATTTGAAGTGTTAAGGTTCGGGGGGGTTTGAGATAAGTGTATAACATCCGATTAAATATTAATTTACCAAACAGTTGTGCACCACACACTTAGTTAAGTTCACAAGATATGACAATTCATAGGTCCAAAAAATGTCAATAAGATCAGTTCCTTGATACAAAGATTTAAAACGTTAGAAAAGTAGAAAAACCCTCTATGGGTTATTTTAATTAATGAAAGTGTACAATTTTTTCAAAACATTTTTGATAAACATAACCAAGGTTAAACCATAGCTGGTTTGTCTCACAGGCTTTGTTTAACACATTCTCAATTGTAAGACTTTTGTTTCACACATAAATTTACAAAGTCCCTTTTTTTGGGATAATAACAGATTGAAATAATCAAGTTCTTTGGTTAAAGTCACCAATCCAAAATAGCATCAAGATTTTTCAGTGTATTGCCACGTGTTTCAGACTTTACAACAGTCCATCTTCAGGGCCAATGATACTATTTGTTCCAAAAATATACATGTTCGTGCTCTCAATTTCCAAAGCAAAAAACATAGAGAATATTCGACCTTCGTGTTGTTTAACTGACTCAATATTGGCAATCTCAACTCTAAGAAACTACAACTTTGAAAGTTACAACTCTAACAATTACAAACATTTCACTTTAACGCACCTCCTTTTTAGTGCCGCTAGCACCTTTATTTCTGGTCTTTGGACACACCCTGTTGGTAGAATTGACTGCGCATAACTCGCTGTGTGTGTGGTCAGTTTCACCTCAACAAGGCTCTCACAGAAAGAACATCTAGAGAAAAAACAGAGGGAAATGTATTGCATGCTTCTTAGTGGATTCTAGGTATATTTTTATACATCCTCTATAGGGTTGGTTCCTATGGTGAACCAATTTTAGTTAGTGGGGTGAGCAGAGTCATCCCTCACACCCTCCTTAGTCGGCAAGTTATACCTTGTTTGCTGTACCTCAGGGTAGTTCTAACCTTAGCAATATTCCAAGTAACTCCTAGAATAGCTCTATGGCAGTGCAGTGGCTTGTCCTACTGTTTGAGTATAGATCTATCTCCCACCTCTCTGCGCGATGCGCGTGTGTTTCAGGAATCCTCAGGTATCCGGGTGTCGAGTGGCTCTCTCCAGTCCGTAAGTTTATGAGTGTGTACTGTTTTAAGTACTGTTTGAATACCTATGTGCATGCGTTGAGCGGGTCGGACAGCTTTCCAATCGTGCATGCGCATGGTGCTTACTTTAGAAAAGATCCCATTGCGCATGCATGGGTGGGTAGCGCGAGTCCCATGGGCCGGTCACATCCCCTTCTGCGCAGGCGCAGGGTGTGTCGTGTCGGGGAACCAGAGTGTATTGGATGATGCAGCTTTGAGTGCCGGCAATGTCTAAGCAAACACGATGATATGTTAGTTACTGAACTATTTTGGGCTCCAGATGTTCATAATAATGTAAGTCTATGTTCATGTACCACTCTTCTAGCTCTGTGCCTAACCTTCATGTAACTCTAAATGAGTGTTGGTGTACCGAATTTCAATGCCTGTTACTCCTACATTTTATCCACTTGGAATTAAGGACCAGGATGTCTCATTAATTCTGGATGTTATTGGTATAGAGGGTTCTAGGTCCGTTGCAGAGCCAGCTGAAGAATCGGCTCGGTCCTCGCCAGATATTGTGAAAGACGCTCACCCTGTCGGAAAGGCGGGTGGTGCAGTACTTCACCATTAAACACGCACTAGACTCCAAACACTCCATCAAGCGTGTACATTATGTCCTTCACTTTGGGGTCTGGATGCGTGTTGCGGAGTGTCTGGATGACGCTGTGTGCAGGACCGTGGAGACTCAATGACGCAATGCCTCTTCTCCTGGTCTGTATCTCTCCAGTTGCGTATTATCTGGTTGGTGTAGTCCTCGCAAAGTTGGTGTTCCTCTTCACTCCTCAGGGATGGTTTCTCCGCAGAGAAGGGTTTCAGGCAGACATAGGGGCCATGCTCAGATGGTGTTGTGATGGCCTTGTGTAGGATGTCCTTGAAGGCATCCACCAAGATGGAAGCGATCAGTTTGGCAGCTCTATTCTCTGATGTAGCACTGGCACAGACTCGATAGGGGTGCTTACGGGCGCAGCCATGATGGCATCTACACTGGGCACTGCAGGATGATTGGGTGCAGCGCTGGACAAGGCAGAATTTTGGCTGAGCATAGATGGTGTAACTGGTGCTCAGCCTGCAACCCTAACCATGTGTTCAATGCCCAGAGAGGATAGGACACTATTGGGTCGCCCCCATGTATGGTAAAGGGCAATGCCTCAGCATCGATTTCCTTAGGTCCATAGCAGACCAGGAAACTGATTCCTGCTAGTCCAGGGGTTTACCCAGGCATTTAACCTGGCCAGTGAGAGACTACTCAGTCAACCTGAGCACCTGGTTTAGAGGTGTGCTTCAGGGGATGTCACCTATGATAAAGCAATGGTCACCTGCTGTGCATAGGCCGTCATCTAGTGGAAGCTGCAGAATATTAGTTTGTTTTTTGAAACTCGAAAATGGGCGTCGACACAGGGCGTGCCAGTAATAATATCCCTAATGTGACGTCCACTGTACCCATGATCCCTCGCGCGTTTAGGACCCTCAGATTTGTTTTTTTCCGCCATACTTGTCGGAAGCATTGCGCAGAGTTCCATGGCTTGAAGCCATTTTGCCAAAAATCAATATTAATATCCCCGTTCTTTCACTCCCACGTCGAGACATCAAAGATCGATGCTGGCCCGAAGAACAAACAACTGCCGAGAGCTGCACGACGGACTTTGGGCCTCGGAAGGCCTCTGGCCTTGGCCCCGGCCTTGGAAGGCCTCTGGCCTCGGCCCTGCAAGTAGGGAGAGTGGGGGGGGTGGAAACATACTCTACACTCTTTATTTTACTACACACACTAGCCCGCTACCATAAGGTGACATATGGAGAGTACTCCATTTAAATTTTGCAATCGCAAAAAAGTTGACAAACACGCCACCTGTAATCTCTGCTTGCCGAGGGACCACCCCGAAGCTAACTGCAGAGCGTGTAGGCTTTTTAAAGCAAAAACACTCAAGGACCGCTCCACTAAAGTTGGGCCCACCACGCCAGGCAGTTGGAGGCCATAGAAGCGGTGGGTGCCTTCAGTGATGGCAGCGACGCCGCCCTTTCAGACGGCGAGGGTACAGGGGTGTCAAAAGATACCCAAGCGCTAGTCCCCAACTTCGGAGGATTGTCCGGCAGGGCAGTTATGGGGAACACACCCGGCGACACAAGCGCTACCCAATCTTCTTCTCAACCTAAGAACACTAAGGCCAACCGAGACTCGACACGCGTGTCGAGTTCATGGAAGAAAGAGGCACAAAGAGAGCGGTCCACCGAGTCGGTGTCCTCTGGGCATTCCAGGTCGAGATCGCCGCACGACACACGGCAACCGTCCACAGTTGCCAAGAGTGCCTCGCTCCCTAAAGTAACGGAGGTACGTTCGTCAGAAGACGAATTCGACCTCCATCCCCAAGCCGCACACCCAAAGTCGGCTCCGGCAGCCCGTTCGGCGTCTGCCTCCGAGTCCCGACGTGCGCACTCAAAAGAGAGAGAATACCCCTGAATCTCTGCGACAGGCGTCGAAAGATTCCGAAAAGGCCAAACCGTCAGGGAAACACACTTCCACTCACGGGAAAGGGGACAAACAGCAGAAAAAGTCTACACATTCAACTTCTGCACCCCAGGTACACAAGGACAAACACAGGTTGTCAGATAAGGACAAATCTAAGACCCCTGTCCTTGTCACTACACCCAGGCTCATCCCTCCCACTCCTTACGATATGGGATTAGAAGGTGAACCTCAACAGGAGGTTGTCATCCCCAGTTCCAGAGAATGGAGCACTGAGGACATGGACAGGGTGATGAGGAGAATGTCTTCCTTAGCTACTATATTCAGCCTTACCAACAGTGTAAGGATGACCCAGACGTACTGGTGCTGGACGACCAAACTAGGATCGAGTATTATGGAGATGACGAGGGCCAGGATGAGGAGGAGGAAGACGATGCAGAAGTCTACAATATGGACTCCCCGGTTAGCAAGGAACCACAGGTTACTGACTCACCTACAGATAGCCAGCCCTTTCTAAATCAGGTCTTGGCTAAAGCTGCAGAGCACTTCCACAAAGATACTCAGGGGGCCCAGGAAGAGAGGGACTTTGCAGAGGAGCTAGTGGGGGACAAAAGACCCATTGCTCAAGCCATTACTATTCTCAAATCAATCCAACGTAGAATTGATCCTTCCCTTCTCGCTCCTAATCTCACCAAAGCTGTGAACCCCAGAATTGAGAAGATGTTCAGGGCCGCCCAGTCAGACCCTCTTTACATAAGGGGTCATCTGAAGCCCGACTCCTTGGTAATCACAAACACCAGAAAAAGAGCGGGGACATCTCTCATCATCTGGGGCTCCCCCAGACAAGGAGAACAAAAGAATTTATGGGTTTGGAAGGAAAGTAGCCTCCACTTCCGCTTACCAGGCAAGGATCACCAACACCACCACTCTGCTGGCAAGCTATAATTGCCACAGTGGGAGCAGGTAGCTGCTCTCATTGACTCCGCCCCGGAACCACTAAAGGGTCAGTTGGCCTAGATTGCGCCGGAGGGTAGAGCTGTGTCCGGTTGCATTCTGAAGACAACCTTTGACGTTGCAGATAATGCAGGCTGGCTCATAGCAGAGAGCACTGTCATTAAAAGGCACGCTTGGCTAAGACAGTTGGGGTTTAAACCTACGAAAAGGGGAGAAGAATAGAAGAAAATACGTTAGTAAGCATTCAGCAATACTTAGCTCTTTCGAATTTGCAAAGAGAGTTTGATCCTTACCTGAACTCCCGTCGATCGGACAACTTCTGCTCTGGAGCATCCTACAGATCTGAAAAGGGGGGAAAAGACACATCAGGTTAGCGCAAAAACATTTAAGGGGCACCGCACATCGCGCTTACTCACCGCCGCTCATCTCAGCTTGCTTCCATGCTGGGTTACTGCAGCATCTAAATGGACACAGAAAAGGCGAACATTGGTTAGTGCGAAGGAAGCCAATAAGCATCACGCTCCGCACTCCTACTCACCTCCAGCAGCGCGTCGCCATCCTCAAGACCTTCACCACCTAAGGAAAGAAAGACACAGTATTAAAGGGACTAGAGCCATCAGAACTTTCCTAAGGCTCATTCCACTTACCGGCCGGGCTGAAGTCGCAGCAAGCCCCGTCCGCCGGGCCCGTCCCACTGAAGCAACTAGGCACCCTCCAGCCCGCATCACCCATAGCACCCCTGCACTGAAGTCAGGACGGAGAGCGCCCCACATCAAAAAAAAGGTGAGGAGAGAACCAGGGGGAAGGTTGGGACCCACGGGAGAAGGGGGGGTCAGACAAGCAAGACCAATAGGGAATTGACCTCTGGTAATCCTGTGTTTCAGGCCCAGTGCTTGGTTGAGCAAAGTCCAGGGAAGGGTTCGAAGTGGTCGGAAGTCCGGACCGGCTGAGTGGCATCCCCGTGGATATCAGGTGAGCGTTACAGATGCCTATTTTCATATTTCCATGTTCCCAGCGCACAGAAGATTGCTGCGCTTCAAGGTGGACAGTCAGCACTACCAGTTCAAGCATTGGTATAGCCTCGACTCCAAAGGTATTCACCAAGGTACTGGTGATGGTGGCGGCACACCTACGCAGGGAGGCAATCCCAGTATACCCTTAACTGGACGACTGGCTCATCATGGGGGAGACCCCTGTAATTTGCAGATCAAACATTCAAAGAAAGATCGACAACCTCTTCGAATTGGGTTGAACGAGAAAAAATCAAGCCTGGTGCCAAGCACCTCCAAGCAGTTCCTAGGAGCTGTACTAAACACTCAAGAGGGGTTGGCCTTTCCATCAGAGGAAAGAATTCGGAATCTATTACTGCAAATTCCTCTATCAGCCCGGTCGCCAGATAAGGGTGCGCAAAGCGATGCGTTTGCTAGGCATGATGGCGTCATGTATTTACCTGGTCCCCCACGTGCGCATGCGACCATGCAAGAAATGGTTGGCGAAACCGTGGTCAGGCAAGTGGTCAGTGGGACGATCTAGTGGTCGTTTCGCCAACACTTGTACAAAGTCTTCACTGGTGGACAAGAGAGAACCTGTCGAAGGGGAAACGCTTTTACGATCCAGAGGTACAAGCTGTAGTCACTACAGACGTGTCCCTGTCAGGGTGGGGAGCGCACCTCCTCCACCACACAGCTCAGGGTCTCTGGTCTCGCACAGTGGCCAAGAATCATATCAATCTGCTAGAACTCCTAGCAGTCTACAGAGCGCTTCAGGGGTTCGAACCCCACCTGTTGAACCTGTCAGTACAGATCCTAACAGACAGTACGACAGCAATGTTTTACATAAACAAACAGGGAGGGACTCGTTCGCCAAATCTGTCCAGGCTTGCCCTGAAAATTTGGACATGGGCACTCAGACGAAACATTTACCTGTCATCTCAACATGTTCCAGGGGATCTCAATTCACTAGCATACGCTTTAAGCAGAGATCCCTTCCCAGAAGAACACAAATGGTGTCTACACAGAGAAGTCGTAGAAGACATCTTCTCACAGTGGGGTTTCCCCACTATAGACCTATTTGCCACAAGCGAAAACAGGCAATTACCAGGATTCGCATCCAGGTTCCCTCAGCCAGACTCAAAGGGGAACGCCCTATGGATGAACTGGTCAGGGATGTTTGCCTACGCTTTTCCACCAACCCCTCTCATGAGGAAGGTGGTCAACAAGATGCCCAGGGAATCAATGAAGCTCATCCTAGTTGCTCCCATGTGGCCGAGGCAACAGTGGTTCCCACACCTACGCAGACTAGCAGTGTGCGAACCCATCAGACTCCCGTGCTGGCACAACCTACTATCCCAGCACCAAGGTCAAATAGTGCATCCCTAACCCAGCACAATGAACTTGGCAGCATGGCTCCTGAAGTCAGAGTGGCCATCTCAACTTACCACAGAGGTGCATGGACATCCTAAAGGAATCCAGGAAACCAAACAAGAGGCACTGTTATTTTGATAAATGGAAGGGATTTGTTATCTGGTGCCAGAATAAGCAAATCGACCCGGTTGCTTGCACTCCTTCCAATATTGTCACCTACATGCTCCACCTGCTGGATGCAGGGTTGGTATTTAACTCACTCAAGGTACACCTGGCGACGCTGTCAGCCTACACCACCTCCCATAACAAGGTTTTGTGATGGAAAGTACCAGTGGTTAAAGCCTTCATGGAAGGGGTGAAGAGCCTCTACCCTCCAATTTCTAACCCACCACCAGGATGGGACCTTAATATGGTGCCTTCTAAACTCATGGGCCCACCCTTTGAACCCGTGCATAAAGCCAGTCTCACACCTGACCTATAAAACTGCCTTCTTAGTGCCATTACATCCATAAGAAGGGTCAGTGAAATTCAGGCTCTGTCAGTGCAGGATCCTTTCTTTACTGTTCATAAGGATAAACTGGTTCTACAAACACACCCTAGGTTCTCACCTAAGTTCATTTCTAAATTCCACGTTAACCAGTCCATTGAGCTTCCGACCTTCTTCCAAGAACCCAAAAGCTCTGCTGAGGTGAAACTACACACTCTAGATGTGCGAAGAGAGGTCCTCTACTATGTAGGCAAGACCAGGCCGCTAAGGAAAACAGACCAACTGTTTGTCTCCGTAGCTACAGGCAGAGAGGGAGATCGCGTCTCTAAAGGAGCCATCTTTAAGTGGATAGTCAATTGTATCCAGCTATGTTACTCCCTTTCTGAAAGAACTCTGCCTTTTACGCCAAGAGCCCACTCTACAAGAGGCACAGGGGCCACTCTGGCTTTCATTGCAAATGTACCCCTTGACACAATTTGCAAAGCAGCTACTTGGAGCTTTATTCACACTTTTACTCAGCACTACTGCATTGTCATTCCAAGACAGATACTCAAGTGGGACAAGCGGTTCTAAGACACCTGTTTGCTCATGACCCTTCTCACATCCCACCTCCTTCTTCTAACACTGCTCGCTAATCTATGCACATCATGTGATCTAAGCAGATTCCACAAGGCTCAGAAGGGATACATTACTCACCGGTGGAAGCTGCGGAGTATTAGAGTTTGTTTTTGGAAACTCAAAAATGGGCATTGACACAGGGCGTGCCAGTAAAAAAAAAATATATATATATAATGGAAAAATGAACCGCACTCTCCGCGGCCGTTTGAAAGGCAATGGAAAAAGGAAGCACAGCTCACAGCAAAATGAAGGCCTGGAAGTTATTTAATGTGCCATATAAACAAAAAAAATCAATAAAAAATACGGCTGGAAGGCAGTAGAAAAAACAGAGGCAGGACGCCCATGAGCGCGACCCACACACAACGCGTTTCACACTCAACTGAGTGCTTGATCACGTGAAGAAACAAGGGACCTGAGCACATTAGTAGTTGGGTAGATGCAGTCCTTTTTGCTATTTCAATTGAACTAAATGGGTGCTTGGGAAGATGGAATGGGCGGTGGCCATGATGGAATGAAAAGGCAAGAATGGGAAACATATAGGACAAAGTGTCCATAACATAATGACCCAAGTAACCATTCCATAGCGCCCAGACCCAAGGTTTCATAATTCCACCAATGTGATTTGCAATATTAAAACAAAATTTGCAGATCATAAAATGTACACAGTTGAATGAATAAAATTAACCCTCGCAGTTGAAAAAACAAACTAAAACCATCTATGAGGATGGACCAGACCATAGCGTAGCCCCATAGTACAGCTAAAAAAATATCACGAATATGTAAGTCATGGCTGGACATGGTAAAGGCTTTCTAATACCAACAGAACAAAGTAAAGTGCAAGGTAGCAGCAAAGTAATGTGCAAAAATGCACGACCAAAACGACAATATCCACATATGCAAAGATGCAGAATGCAACAATCTGATGGATTGAATAAAGTGCAAGTGCGGGCATAATAGTAGCAGCATAATGGAGCACTAATGTGCAAGAACAAGGTAGCAATATATAGATATAAAAAGTGGCATAATACAACACTCTGGCCGCAATAAAAGATTGAGTAAAGTGCAAGTGCATAGCAGCATAGTAGTGTGCAAATGTACCAGGCCAGAGTGTTAAAATCTATGGAAGCAAAGTTGCAGTGTGTCACCATTATAAAAACAATATATAGCAGCCTCAGAATGTGCAAATTTGCAAAACCAGAATAGTAGCATTGACATAGATAAAATCACATGGTCCATGGCTAGCCAACACGAAAAAGAGGGGGAATAAATATGGAGAATAACAGGTCGTAATTCTAACATAGACAGAAAAAGTAACAGATAATGAATATACAGGGGGAAATAGCAGCGATTGTGAGTACAGGTGTACAGATCAAATGGGGAGCAACTGTGTGACAGCATAGAAACAAAGGTGGAGTAGAAAAAATATGGAAAAGCAGGAAGGACTGCGCAAAAGATGATCAAAAAAATGTCATAAAGAGCTCAGGTCCCATAGAGACATGCTGCAACAGCTAAGAAATTAGACAGGAATAAGTCTAAAGCAAAAAGACAAAAACACCAAAATAAGGTGTAAAATAATCCAAAACAGGCCAAGGATACAACAAATAGAGAAAAATGCCAACGGAGAACACTTAAAACAAAAGGGAATCAAGATGGGGCAAGGCAAGAGAGAGCATATAGCAGGAATGGGGCAGATAAGCCGGTCTTAGGTGCCCAGAAACGTGTAGAGCTTCTCATCGATATTATGTCCATTAGGAAACTTGGTATCGAAGTCCAAGATAAATCGAGTTTCCAATTGTCTTAACTTTAAAACACGGTCTCCACCCCTAAAATGAATAGGAATGTGTGCCACTGCAAAGAACGTAAGCAAATTGGAGTCATTCTCATGTTCCTGTCGGAAGTGTTTGGCCATGGGGTACGCGGGATCCGAATTTTTAATCACCCTGAGATGCTGTGGGATCCGAATTTTTAATCACCCTGAGATGCTGTAGAATCCTCAATTTGAGCTTGCATGTAGTGCTCCCGGCGTACCACTTCACGCAGGGACATGAGAGAACATAAACAACAAAGGCAGTGTCACAATTGATTAATGATTTGATTATATTTGGTGACTGGATGTAAAAAGGATTTGCAAGGAGTGGCATGGGCACATGCTTTACATTTGGTACATTTAGTAAAACCAATGGGGGAGACCGCCAACCAATTGGAAAAGGAAGGACTTTTATCAATGGGTGACAAAAAGCTGGAAACAAGCTTATCTCTGAGTGAAGGGACTCTTTTGTAGGTAATGGTAGGACGTTTAGACAATAAGAGGCATAGATCTTTGTCTAAAGCCAGGACACGCCAATGCTGTTCGATGATCCTACGGACATTATTAGAAGCATTATCGAAAGAGACAATAAGTCTGGGTTCATTATCAGTTGTAGTCTTATCAGATTTGGCGCCATACAATAATCTGTCCCTGCAGAGTCCACAGGCTTTGGTGTAGGCCATTTTGATGGTTCTTTTGGTGTAGCCTTGTTGCAAAAAGTCAAAGGCCGCTAGGGCACAATGGTGGTCAAACGATGCCAAGTCAGTGCAGTTCCTGCGATAACAGATAAATTCACCGTAAGGGATGTTTTTTTTACATGATACAGGATGGCAGCTAGTGGCATGCAGAGGTAGACCGGTATTGGAAGGTTTTTTATGCAGAGTTGTGTGAAAGCCAGATCTGTCTAGACTTACCACTACATCAAGATAGATAATCTGAGTGGTAATGTGGCATCCTGTGAATCGTAAATTGGACACATTGGTATTGATAATTTTCACAAACTGCTGCCAATCAATTTCGGTGCCCTTCCAAATTACAAATACATCGTTGATGTAGCGCCAGCAGGCGACAATGTGGGTGGGAAAACTGGACACAAGTAGGTCATTTAAGAAGGTAGCCTCCCACCACCCCATCGTCAGATTGGCGTACGATGGGGCAAAAGTACTGCCCGTGGCAGTTCCCCTGACTTGTCGATAGAAGGCACCATCGAACAAAAATACATTATTAGTAAGGTAGAAGAACATCTCCAAGATCATGGAACTATGACTGTGGTAGTTTAGTGAACGTGTCTCCAGGAAATATTTGCAAGCTCCCAAACCCACTTGATGGTCGATGGATGTGTATAAGGATACAACATCAAGGGTGGCCAGAAGGAGGCCCTCCTCCCAAGAAGTCTCGGTGACATGTTGCAAGAAATCCTTAGTGTCCCGCAAGTAGGACGGCAAAACTGAAACAAAAGGAAACAAGGTCTCATCAATGAATTGGGCCAAATGCTCAAGGAGGGATCCGCCTAATGTGACAATGGGTCTCCCAGGTGGATGGGTGAGAGATTTGTGTGTTTTGGGTAGAAAATTGATAGTGGGGACGGTATGCCAGGAGGGAACGAGGAATTTGACTACATCCTCTTCAATTAGGCCATTGTCTGCCCATTTAGTACATAGAATGTTGAGCTGACTGTATATCCAAAAAAGGATTTTTAGATAGTTTGGCATAGCACAGTCTGTCCCTGAGTTGGCGATTGGCCTCAGAGACATAATGGACTCTGTCTTGGATCACTATATTCGACCCCTTATCAGCCTGTTTGATGACAATGTTGGGCAGATTTTGTAGTTCGCCTATGGCCTGGAGTTGTATGGCAGTGAGATGATGTTTTACACTGACATTGCTGGTCCGTAATTTTCTAAGATCGTTGACACACACATCATAGAACTCTTCGATACAACCACCCACGGGAAACTGAGGATTGAATTTGGACTAGTGTGTATGGCCCAATTGGGATTAATGTCAAAGTCCGTAAAGTCAACATTAGTAGGATCAAATTGGGTCAAGCTAGATCCATAAGCGATGGAATGTCCAATATAAGAAGGTCAGTACGACCAGTACGAGGTACGGAGGGCTTAATGACCATCGGATTTGTGCTGAAGAATTTCTTAAGCTTTATCTTACGGAAAAACATATCTAAATCGAGACGTGCCTGTACATAATCAAAAGCCTTGGTGGGGCAGAAATTGAGACCAAGGGAAAGAACCGAGGATTGAGGCTTGGTGAGTATATGGGAGGACAGATTAATGATTTGACAAAGCTTCATGGTATCAATAGTTATTTTTTGGCTCCAGAGCGCATTGATCTGCTCTCCTGATTTATGCCTGAGCCGTTTATCACGCCGGCCTCGGCGAATCCTTTTCGTGATTTCTGTCCTTTTCCTCTTCCTCTTGGCTTGCCTTGACCTCTGCCACGTTTTTGATTTTTCCTGTCTTGACAGAGTAGACGCATCTCGTCTAAAAAATCAAGCCTGACAGCAGGCTCCTCATTTTCAGAGGCTGAAAAATCTGATTCAGACGACATGGTGCCACGATCACCAGACATAACAGATGCAGGCTGAATGACGGGATTTTTGCGTAAAGAGTCAAATCGTTTGGCAAAGGTGACTATCCTTCCTGTCTCATAGTCCAGTTTATCCCTTAAAAACTTGTGATGTTTGCACTCTTTAAGTCTTCTTCATATGCGGTCAAAGCCTCATTAATTTTTACACGTAATTGCTTGACCTTCTCTGTACTGGGAACCTTATTTAGTTGAGTTTCTTTCTTGTCCAGTTCCTCAAGAGCCATGAGTCGATCAGATTTGGCATATTTGACTAGAATAGTGAGGAAATGAGCAGAGCAACCCTTGCTGGCTTCGCCCCATTCCTGGAGCATGAGCGGATCTTGATCCTCAAAGGATGGCATTGTCATGATGCGCAATCCTCGAGATACACGTCCAATGTCCAGATAATTCTGCAGTGAGTGTTCCTCCCACCATTTAGAGATCTCTTTCTTATATATACACAATTTGACCAAAAAATTGATTAAAAAAAATGTAACTTTCACTAGCAAACTGTATTTGGAATAAAGGTTAGGTGTGAGGTAAGTAGGAGGGATAGGGAGACCATAGGCATACCAAAAGTGATTTGAGCAGTACCTCCAAAAAATTTAGCAGGGTGATCGTTTTACGCATCTTAATGGGAGATGGGTGTAGGTGGGAAGGCATGGTATTAACAGTAAGACAGACACAAGTGACCACAGTTCAAGGGTGTTTATTGAACATTAAAAAGGGTTTGAAAAACACCTATCTAATCCTAAATCTTAAGACGGGAGCAAGCTACGACCATCAAATAATAGTAACGAAGTCCGATTGGTGTCTTGTCAAAACAAAAGGGCCTGTACTGAAATACTTCTTGCCAATCCTTACCTTTGAATACAAATAGTCTGGGAAACAATGTTATGTAAAAGAAAGAAGTGTTCAAGAAATTATATGTCAGGATATTCAGGCCGTTGTCCTCCCTTCCCCACGGTTTCAGCATGGGACAAGACGGCACACTCTAGCTTAGCACAGTCTCTGGCTTCTCTAGCACGAGGGTGCAGTTCAAACATTAGCATCAGGGCCTTCCGTACACATGTCTCCTTGCCATTCAAAATCTCTTCTTTCAGAGGGCCAGATGCGACAAACAATACGTTATTTTCCTCTAAGGATTTCACACGTACTCAATTTCTCAGGTGATTCACTATTCCCCTTGGATCGCCCTCAGCCGGGCTAAGATCCCCTTTAACACAATGTCCGTGGGATTTCATGTCTCCAATTTCTCGGGTGATTCACGGTTCATCCCGGATCCCCCTCAGCCGGGATCAGATCCGTTTGAACACAATGTTCAATCAGTCTCACTCCACCAGGCTCGGACCAATTTAATTCACTCTAACACAAACTTGCTTTAACGCAAAGCTTTCAATTGATCTCCCTCGTTCGGGCTCGGACCAACTTTATCTACATTGTCATCCATCAGCTTTCTTGGCAGTATCAACATCGAAGACTTTTGATTGTGCACAGGATTTTGCTTGACCCATTTCAGGACCACTTTGAAGCACAGTTCTTTGCCACTCTTTCACCTTTGTCAACTCTCAGTTGGATACCTTATAGAGACCTTTGAATGAGCATGCATGCAGTGCTGGGCCACTCTGTCAAAGGTATTATATCTTGGTTTCAAAGTTCAATCACTCATCTGTCGTTCAGTTTTACTCGCGTTGGTTATCACATACGTTTCATACATTGTTCGCTTCAGCTCTCACCATACAATGTTGGCGCTTGCAAACTTGGCTTCAACACAGACCGGTCTGATATCGGGGTCACCAACTCTCACCGCCTGTGTTGATTTCACTGGCGCTGCTTTGCTGCAGGAGCCAAGGACAGTACCATGGCAGCAGGTGATTCTCCCCACCTTGATTATAGACTCGGGAGCGCCCCTGGTACCTCTGACACACAATGCAGGATTCTTCTGCCTGGTTTCCTGGTCTTACGCTTTCTATTTTTGAGGTTTCGTGAAAGTAACGGTTCCTTGTAGAAAAAAGACACTGGGACACAAAAGGAAAGGCGGACAAAGGTATCCTGGTGTACAGTTCCCTAGTTATACATTCACTTGAATACTTTTCCAGTACACCAGCAGGGTTTTAAGAGTGTCTGTAAAAAGGGGAAACCGCGAGACACTCTATACAAGTTTAACTAAACCTAGCAGCTACGTTACTAAACCAAAAAACATAAAAAGAATCCAAAAAAATATATAAGGGTCTGTAAAAAAATATGTACAAGGTTCATACAGAGCAGTTAAAAAAAAGTCTTTATAAAATCATTACTTGCAAGACAACCTGTCCAGGGCTGTCTCGAGGTCTCTAGTTGCTGCTCTCGATGTTCCTCTCTCTCTCTCTCTCTCTCTCTCTCTCTGCGCTCTCCTGTGGTGGCTCTTCTGTGCAGATGACGGCAGCAGCAAGCATTGAGGCCCCACAGTCTTACTTGGGCCTGGCTCTTGGCAGGATGCAGCCCAGCACTCTGTTGCAGTGCAGGGGCCCCTCCAGATCTTTTCACACCTGGGCCACGTCTGCCAGGTGTGGCCCAGGTGTCAGTGGGTCACCTGTCAAGGGGGTGGCCCCTTTCTTTAAACTAGATTCATCCCCAGGAGGCTAAAAACATTGGATGCTCCCCAGCTGTGGGGAGTGCCAGTAATTTAATATGTGCCCAGGCGCAGCAATCTGTGGCCACCTGGGGGGCAGCAACAGTGTTCACACCGCTCCCCTAACAAGGGGAGTTCTAGCATAGAGACCCGGGGTGCAGAGATGAGCGGCGCTAAGTGCCTCGCCTCTAACGCTCTTGAAGGGTTTTCTTCAACTGTCAACCAGCGCTCTGCTTGCACCGGCAACAGTTTCTTTTCATCTAAGCGTAAAGGGACCCTTGCGTGCCCACGTGCAAGGGCCCCTTACTCTAGCCACTTTAGTACATTAACTGGTTCCAGGCACAGGTCTCGCACCGGGGACCCGATGTTCTCTTTTTTTGTTTTCGGGTCCCCGGCGCAGCTTAACACGCCAGGGATCCTTTTTATTAATCCCCTGACACCGGGGTTACAGAACACTAGCCAAAAAGGATGCCTTCAGGCATTATGTGACAAAGAGCGGTAACATTGATGACATTTGTGGCAAATGCGGTTAGGGGGTCAGGAACTGCCCCCCCCAATCCCACTCCTTGTATCTGGGTCAGGGCTGGCTCTGGCTCCTATTGGGAACCTGCTGCGCCAGTTTGTGAGTGGTCCCTGCCCTCCCACCTCTTTAACAAGGGCATGTCCCTGATCATATCAAAGCCATAGTCCGAGGTAGGGAGCTGGCCCTGTGGTGAAGAGGATGTTCTGAAGAGGGTTTCCCTTGCACGAGTGTGCACAGAGGTGGGACCTGGTGCCCTGAGGAGGTTTGGGTGGATGCTCAAGGCCCAAGCAGTGCCCCTGAGTGAGAGTCCATGAACTGTGACAAATCTGAAGATATACTCACGTTACTCCCTGAGATCCTCTGTTCAGGTGTCCAGGGAAGGGCCATCGCTTTTGAATTCCGACCCTGGGGTGGAAAAGCAAGGGAGGATCCACCTGAGTGAAGGGTCCTTGGGGATTGGAGGAAGGGAGGGTCCCTGATGATGAGACATGGTATCCCCCCTTTCCTGATATTTACCTACCCTCCACTCCTTTAGCCTTTAACGTTGTATTGTAAGTTTCATTCCATCATCACCTGTAAATTCCCCTTCAGTACTTGGAAGAAGCAGCAACTAGGAGCAATGCAGATTTCCCATTGTAAAAACCACTATTGTGATGTGACGAGGCAGAGAGGCTTAGATGCATATAGCCATGAAGATCAGGCATGTCACACTAATGGGTTTACACAAAGTCAGGCATTAGGAAGGGCTTGTTCAAGCAGAAATCCATCAACAGTTAGGCAACATATAAAAGGTGGTTTGCAAATGGAGGAAGGACGAGGTTAAAAAAGTAAGAGTGCTGCAGAAGGTGAAGGAAGACTAGAGAACCTGATAGTGCCATGCAGAGGGGACAAGAAGCTGAATCGCCAAAACGCTGACAAGATTACTGAGAGTCCCACCAGGAGTGCAGTGCTGGAATCCTTGTCAGGAAGGCAGAGAGCAACCGCTACGAAGAGCGGATGCGGAGCCCAGCTCGAAGGCCAGGACACGCAGTGGGAAGCACCCAGCGAAGTGGAGTTACAGTCCCCCGAGTGTCAGTGGACACTCGGGACGGCGGAACACTCCGGGAGGGGCTGTTGAGCCCGATGCTCGCAATCTTGAATACTGAACGTAACGAAAAGCTGAATGCTTGCAATCTTGAATACCGAACATAACAAAATGTTAGTCACTTTCAAAGATGAATGCTTGAAATCTTGAATGCCGAACATAATGAAAAGCGGGACATTTGAAATCTTGAATGCTGAACGTAACGAAAAGCCTGATGCTTATATATTTTGAAGATTTAATATAACAAAAGGGGCTGATGAGCCCACAGCACTACCAGCTTGCTAATATTGATTGCTGAACGTAACTACAGGGGTTACTGAGCCCAAACCACGAAAAAGGTGACCAACAGTGAACGTTGAATGAGATGAGGGGGGCTATTGAGCCCATACAATTGTACATATTGCTGACTCTGACAAGAAGGGCTGCATGAGCCCGCACAACAGAAATTGTATAACACCAGCATTGCCAAATAGACACCTCCAGAGTAAAGTGAAAGACTTGAACTTGTGAACCATTGAATATCAGCTATGGGAAACATATGGTTTTGTGACCTTTGGTGTGTGGACCATGTGGTCTGACAACTACGCCTAGACCATTAGGTTTCCTAGGGTCAACTTTGCTAACATCAAGACTCCAATCACAAGCAAGATATTTGGTTACTGGTTGCGTGACGTGTGATGGGTGGACCGTATGGTCTGACAACTGTGTCTAGACCAGAAACCACAAAAAGATGTGAAAAGCAACTAACCATTGGTGAAGCTAATTAAAGAAGGGGTCAAGTGGACCCTGTAATCTCTCTCGTGAATTTATAAGCCTATGAACATTTGGTAACAACTGCTGGAAGTGACTCTTGTGGAAGGGAAAGAGTTAAAATTGAAGAACCTTTGTCTTCGGGAACGGAGTCCCAAGACAACAGTGTTGTGTATGAACTTTGGTTGTGTTTGAATTTGGGGAAGGGCGACTCCTCTGATGTGAACTGTGATATATGTGAATCTATAGATGGTAACTTCAGAGCGTGCTCAGTCCCACAGAACGCATACACTCACCCTCCCCCGTTTGCACGGAAACGTGCGGCAAATGGTCTGCACGTCAACTAGGTGAAGCACTTTGGGTCTGATAAATATTGTGATTGGCAATGAATGCTCAATTACTGCAAATGTTCCTTTGTGGATGGGTTTTGACGCATAATGTCTGACCTACCGATTTGGCCCTATGATCCCACTGGAAGACCAAAACCGCTTTTGAAGGTGGGGTGACAGTGGGTCCGCCATAGCTTTGTGTTTGTTACCTGAAGTGCCTATGGCTGCATCGTCCTGGCCGGATCTGTTTGCTGGATTTGATGAGCGCTCTCCCGAGTTAGCTTCGACTGAAAACATAGTGGGCCACTTCAGGGTATTTGGACTTTTGTATATCCATGTCCCAACAGACAAACCGGTCTCACACTGTGAAATCCTTTATTGAAGCCTCTAAAATACTTACAGAGCATAATATGATCGACTTCACAGCACCAACTGACATTCCTTTGGCAAGGGACTTGCTAGTACCAATATTAGTCATTCACAGACGATATTGCATCCACATATAAACCAGAACACTCTATGCTGAACAGTGAACTTACAAATGCAATTACTGAAAATGAGGAGACTGCAGATGTCGGCGAGCGTGGACCAGGCTCAGACATCCGTCACAATATTGGAGGAGAAAAAACCTAGACTATCACAATAGTCGCGGGATCTGAGCGTGCCAAATTTTTCTTTTTATTTAAATGCAAACATCTTAAGAATAGGGCACATCGAGAGAACATGAGAATCTGATTCTTGATGAAAGAAGCATAGATGAATGCTATTAAGACAAATCCTCTTTTGCCAGCTTTTGAAGTTAGGGAAGATATGGAGATTAAGCTTGAAAGAGCACATAGTTTGTCCAGGAATGTGATGAAGCGGCCACTCCCTGTGACATAGTGGTAAAATGACATGAATACACAGTGTGGCAAGGTCCGGGTCATGAGCTTGTTAGGGCAATATGCCCCCTCTCAACATGGATCAGGAGACTTACCAGGGTTTTCACAAGAGCCAGTCCTACCCTTGAGGCAGGGTGAGGGAGTTGGTAGGGCCCCAGTCTCTGCTCTCTTTATGTGCCTTGTTACAGGCAGAAGGTTCCAATGTCAATCACCTAAAGCCTGAAGTTCCTAGTTCTGTCTTCTGTTTCTCTCATTTCAGGGCTCCATGTACCAGGAAGCACTGCAACATGTGGAAGTGCCACGCTCGGGAAGAAAAACTCAGTCATCTTGTTCATGCACAAAATGGAAACGGCCCCACAAGAGTCACACCAGCCATTTGCCCGGGGAACCAAAATCCACTGCAGCTCTAAAATGGCGACACCGTGACTGGACCCCACAGCAGAAAGATCAATGCTAATGTACAAAAAGGGAGCCATGTTAAGCATGAATTTAAAAATGTCACGCCAAGAGAAATAGTAAGATCGTATTGACCCCAAATGAATCCATGTGCCAATGGGAAAGATAGAGAAAGACCACCACAGGAATTCAGGGGTATAAAATCCCTGCAAGGACAGCAATAGTGTGGGTTGTTCGGGAAAGCTCAAATGGAGTGGAGGCGCGGACCAAGAGACCAGACAGAGGACGGATAGGGGATCAGATCGCTGAGAAGACTGTGGTGGAGATTGTGGTAGGTAGGTTGTTGGTTGTAAGAGAGAGTGGTAAGAGAGTGGTACCTCTGTATGAAATTATATAAATGGTTGTTCAAAGGTGCGAGTGGGGATTAGAGAAAGAGTAGAAGGATAAGTGATTGAAAGTCAGAAGAGTGTATGAGGAATGCATGAGGATGATTGAAAATGAGAGTAGAGGAGAGAAAGGTAGAGCATAGAAAAGTGGGCAGAGGAGAGTAGAGGGAGAAGGGGTGAAGAATGGAGGGTGACAGAGTTCATGGGAAAGAGGGAAACAGTAGCTAGGAGATTGTGTGACCATCATAGGGACAGGAGCGAGGAGAGCATAGGTGAGGTAAGGAGGGAGAATAGTAAGAGAAGGGAGAGAGTGAGGCAAGGAACATCAGGGACAGGAACACAAGGGACAGGAAGTGTTGAGTGAGTGGAACTGTGCACTGGAAAGGCTCCAGATGTTGGTGAAAAACATATTGTGGGGAGTTCTTAGGATAGGTGTCACAAGAATCCCACAAGGAGTAAGATAGAAAAGGGCAGAAGCCTTTAGGCCTTTAATTCTAGACAGAATTGTAAACAGTAGATGTTACTAATGTCTAGTTCTCAACCTGGGAAATAGGGAAACTTGACTTAGGGTGGTGTGGAGACAAGAGGGCTGTCCCTTAGTTTGCCACATTTACCTTTGAACCATCTTCTGGAGTCTGGGGATTCTTGCGGCCATCTGCGACAACTGTGATAAAGGCAATACTTACTGAAGCCAGGAAATCCTGGATTATAAATTATCTTGAAAGCTCTGTCGTTCCAAGATGTCTCTCAGGCTACACACTCTAGAAGGACAATTAAATCAGTGATCATGTTTGGTACAGATGGAATTACCCATTTGGCCTCCAGTTGTGCTGGAATGAGGTGATTATTCCAGTGTTTACAGCAGGGGAGTGGGTGAAGATTGTGGGCATAACAATACTAGAGGAGGACTCTTCTAATGCAAATGCTAAATTGGACTTTGCCCTACTCAGGGATTCACTGAATACATTGTGACAAATTAAGAGATGAAGGAGACCCATCCTCTGACAGAGAACTAGGATGCTAGCTGAACTGGAGATCGAGTGAGAATCCAATTTTCTCCAGCTCTTTAAACATAGGAAAAGAAGGCGGGGGGAGGAGGGGTCCACTGATGGTTAAGTTGGACAGAGGGGAGGAGAGTGGTGAGCCCTGTGGCTTCTGCTTTTGCTTTGACCATTGTTTGGTCCCCCTTTCATATGAGGAGTTTACACATTGGGGCCAGTTGAAAATTCAGAAGGGACCACTGTTGGGAGTCTTAACTATGCACCCTCTCAAGTGAGAAGAGGAGTAATAGGTTTCAGTGGGACTGATTTGTGAGTGTTAGGAAGTAGATGGCTCCAGGAGTGCTCCTAGAGAAGGGAAGTGGGATAAGAGTGGGAGATGGGGCTACTGGGAGACATATTTACTGATTGCTTGATAGGGCGAGGTGGTCGATCTGATTGTTTACTTATTTTGGAAAATTTATAGGGGCAGCAATTCTTGTTTCACATATTATTTTGACAGCACCCTTGCATTGGAGGAATTTACAATCTGGAGGATGTGAATGAGATGTGAGGGCTGGTGGTGTACGCTTAGTGGTTTTTCTGGTTCATTTTGGTTTGTGATGAGACTTAGTCAGAGTATGTTTCCAGTTAGTAAAAAGAATAGTGCAGCATGTGGAGGACAATGTATTGTAGGTCAAAATACCGGAATCTACAGTCCTCTAATGTGTGGGACGTCAACACACCTAGCAAATGAACACAATTATTTAGGGAACTCAGGATACGACTTAGTAAGTTTAGTGGCCTTACAGGAAATTCATCTGAAGGCACAGGATCAGAAGAGGCTCAAACACAGATACGTTCTGCAACAGCTCCTTTCCTGACACGCTGGCAGGAAAGTGGGACTGACTAAGCTGCTGCACAGTAATTTGTTTTTTGTCACAGAGAAGTTGATTAAAGGTAAGGCGGGACGGCTTGTGATGGTCAAATGTAGGATTAGTGGTCAGATTTAGTCTTTCTGCATTTTCTATACACCCAATGGAGGTCAGGAGTTCATGTTTCACTTCCTTTAGAGCTTTAGAGCCCATGGTGGTGGAGGACATGAATTTAGTCCTAGATGGGTTGAGGGCTAGGTCTTGCCAATTGACCTACTTGACAGTGGGGAGTGCCTCAACCACGCTGAATTCTCTATTATAGACAAGTGGTCTTGTTGCTGCATGGTGGATTAGGCATCCTGAAGATGAGTACACCCATTCTTCATAGGTTAACCCCTTTTCGGGGATAGACTACATTTTTTTTGTTTTTTTATAAATCCGTTGGTCCCATGCACAGCATTAATAGGATTGACCCATAACCCAGTTATAGCAATATTGTCCTTTAGGGTACACCTACTTTCGAAAAAAGGTATGGACATTAGACAGAGCAATATTAAGGTACCCTGTGGTATGATTTAAAGTTGAGGAGGCGATAAGGGATATTATTTTGAATAGGGTGGAACAAACATCTCCAGGTTTCCATTGGGATGCCCTGAAGGCGGTTGTGTGTTGTAAGATGATTAATTGAACTTGTCCTTGAAAGAAATTAGCAAAATGCCGGAATTTACCTCATTGGAGGCCCAGTATGGGATGACTCCACATGGGGCTCTGTATAGAAGTATGAACACAGTTAAGGGGCAGTTAAATGACTGGAGAATAAACCAGGCTTAGAGGGTCATCTTGAAGTCTAAGAAAAAGTTCTGCAGGTGACTGATTGGGAAGAACGATGGACAAGATTCATTCAGACTATTACTAATCAGAAAAAGGCAGAGAGTTATGATGAGCATACAAAAAGAGACCTTTTTGCATTCTATTGATTTCTATGCAAGCTGGGGAGCCTGAACTCTAAACATGCAATAATAATTTTGTATCAGAATGTCTCCCCTCTTTCTGCACGCCAGAAGGAATGGCTGGTTTCCCCCAATAGAGACTAAAGAGGTACTTGATGCAACTGCTAAACTACACATTTCCAACACACCCAAACCGAATGGGATGATGATGTCATGCTATAAAACATTTGGTCAAGTCCTGTTGACTTGCGAGTTTCGAACTGGAACTAAACCTCATTTTGGTTAATAACTGCGCACACTGGGCAAAACCTGGAATTTATAGCTCCTTTCCAAATTGGAATGGAACTAGTCAGGAGTGCCCACTTTCCCCCCTCTTCTTTTTTCTGTAGTAATGCACCCGTTTGAGGAAGGAATTGGGGGAAACCAGGGAATTATAGGAATTGCAATGGGGGAAACAGTACATAGAATGAATCTAGTTGCAGACAATGTTCTTCTTTCCTTGACTCAACCGGAGAGACCTTTGAGGCAAGTGATGGTGGTAATAGTATGCTTTAAAATTAATACTGACAAATCTGAACTTTTGCCACCATCAGAGGACACAACCTTGAAAGTATGAACACCCTCCTTTCAAGTGGGCAGTGAAATGTATCCGATATATGGGTGTCAGGATCAACTCGCTCTAACCTTTGCCCAGATGCATAATGCAAACTAGACTTGCATGTTTCAGGAAATGAAGATTGATTTAATCAATTGGCAGCATCTCTGTGTTGCATGACAGTGGCGGAGTCAGTAATTAAAATATCCCTCCAAGATGATTATATCTGTTCCAAACTCTGTCAATCCCACATGCTAGACAAGCTCTGAAACCCTTACAGATGTAGATGATTAATTTTATTTAATGGTGTAAAAAAACTAGAGTTCATAGAAAGACCTTATTTGTAGCTAATTCCTGGGATGGTTTACTTGATAAGTATGACTTTGCCTCCCAGATGAGTGATTTCAGATTGGTTACAGACGGACACTGACAAGTAATGGGTTTCGGTGGGACAGTCTGCATCCGGGAACTTTATTTGGTGCCAGCCATCTCTTAGGATCAACAGGCCCCAAATATATATATATCAACTGGTGGCGGTTGCTACCCTGAAAGCATGGGATGCAGTGTCAACGCATCACCTTTGAAAATCTTTTCCATCCCTGCTCATGTCTATTTTCGATAACTGGTTTACCCCTGCCATCCATGACGGGGTTTCCCTAAATGGTTCGTATGAAGGTACTACTGAATCATGGATATGGTAGATACGGTGGGTATCGATGTTTTGTCAGTGCAAGGTAGAGTTTGGCATAAGTGAATCAAAATGTTGCCCATATTTCCTTTGGGATGTTAGATATCACACCCAGTGGTGTAATAGGAAGCTACCAAGAAATGGGACGGATTTAAAGGAATACTTTCAGCGGGCCGACAAATCTATGAGCAGGAGGGTTTTGTACAAGGCATTGTCAAAAGACTTGACAGCGTCCTCTGGACTGATATTCCAGACAAAACTTAGACAAGATACTTCTTAAAATGCATGCATCCTCTTTGTGTACACTGAATGTGGAGACACAGTTAACAATATTGTACTAGTGCTACTACAAGCCTGAGACACTGTATAAGATATCCAAGGTAAACAATGATTGATGCTCGAGAAGGTGCAGCAGCTTGGATTAGTTAAGGACTGTTTTTTTGGGTTTGCAGAAGGCTTTGTGAATGTTCTAATGTAACAAAATCTTGATTAAGGCTATCACAGACAGGAGGTCCCACTGGACCTGACATTTGTACTACTAGGAGTTTTTGGGAGGTTAGAGGATGGAGAACATTTGTGGAGCTTGAGTTGGCCCCAATTACAAATTACATGTCTGATGATGTTTCCTACCAGTTCCTCTGAGGGCATTGAATTTTTTGACATAACCTACAAGCTGAATTAGTGTTGATGAAGCTTGTAGCTCTGAGCTATTTTCTTTATTAACTCTGGACATTGACTTAATATACAAACTTCAGGAAATGCGTGATCACTGAGAAGTTGAATGTCAAGCTGAATGTTGCTTCGAATTTATTGAATTTCCTGATATCTTATTGTATATTATTGAAATGTAAATAACTTTAAAAAAAAATATTTAAAAAAAGAAACAAATTGGGGCCACTTTGGCATTTTTACCTCCACGACAAAGATGTAGGATAAAATCGCCTGGGTTTCTGCGGAAAGGCTGCCAGAAATACCTCCAGTGATGTTCCACTGGAATTCCGCTGGTGGGATTTGGCCCATCGCTGAACTGGGTGGACTATCAAATCTGTAGTATCTGTCAAATACCAGGAATTTTACCACCCAACTCTAAATTTGGCTATAAGATTCGAACAGAATCACAATCCCTCACAAATTGTGCCTTCCTTGAGGACCCTTTCTTCTTTTGCAGTTTGCCTCACGGTATCTCCCTCACTCTCAGGCAGATCAACGACCAGGCCTGCTTCATCCCTCCTTCTTCAGAATGTCCCTTAGAGTGTCTGCCATGTGTGATTCACCTGCAGTAATCTGAGGGTCAAGTGAAACATGGCAATTTAGTACAATGCAAATTATTGAATAGAGCTCATTCTATAATTCACTCTTGGTTGCTATATTTTGTGGTCCGAAAGAAAGTACTAAAAGCCTCACTGAGCTTGAAACAAAATGCATTCATTTAGTTGAGGTAGGTAGCCACCTCCTGTTTTACCCACTGCATTCTTTGTAGTGATTCATTGGGCGTGGTAATCGGGGCTCATTTTCTTTTGTGTTTTTGTACAAACTTGTGATACAACTCGTCACAGGGCAGAATACACTTTGGGTCACATTTTGGTTATGGCTTCGGTGTCTAGTGTTGGGTGATGAAATCCTTGGGAACATCTCTATCTCCTTATGCCTGACAGGGTCCTCTAGGTTGTAATATCCTTCTCTCCATTTCTGCCGCAGGTGCTTGGAGGTGTTGGGAGCTTCTTCTACAGAAGTCATGGTGGAGATGCACATGCAATACATGTGTGTACTGGCCAGCAAGCCGTCTTGAGAAACGTTTGCATGTTGACTGGGGACAAGAAAATCCGCTTTTCACAGTCGTTTTTCTCTTCCCATTGTTATCACATAACCATTAATACACCCTTGCATGCATCTGAACTTTGTAGTACACTTCAGAGTCTTTAAAGCAAATAACACTTTGTAATGGTATATGCAAATACGTGATTTCTTTGAAAGTAAAAATAATTTGTGTCCACTGTAAAAATTCTTTCTCTAACTCATTCAGTGTTCCTCTCCTTGCTTTAGGTTGAGCGTGCCATCTTCTTGCTTTCTACTTTTGTTTTCCCATTCTCTCTCCTTCTGTCTTTCGCCCCCTTTCTTTCTCTTACTGTTCCTTCCTTTCGACATACTATTGAGTCTGTCCCGTGGGAGCGGAGTGGCCGCCGGTGGAGCCTTTTTTTGCTCAGAGAAGCTGGCTTTTCCTTGAAGAGCTTTTGTGTGCACACACCGGGGCATGTCCGTGCTGGCCATATCCAGCCCCCGTTTACTGTGCCTACCAACATCACCTGTCAGTCCCTTTGACCACGACAAGACTGGGCTCCCAATGCTCTGTGCAGTCTGTTCTTAACTTTCCCTTTTTTTGGGGGGCGTCTGAGAGTAAATGACTTAATTGGAGTTGTACACACACCAGCTCCTAGTGTAATAAAATGATCAGCCATGTCTGCCTTCAGCCACTCTATTTATAAGCACTCTGTGTGTTTTTAGTCCTATTAAAAAAACATTGGCAAAGCCAACAGTTTTGGCTTGTGTACAAGTATTAGGCATTTGCCTTTGATAGGCACTGCTATTCGATGCCCAGCTACTCACACCAGCAAAAATAGTTTGTTTAGCCCGTCATTGGTTATAAACATTTGGCTTAGTTTATTGATCAATGCGATTTCGAGTTCATTGACAGATGGTAAGTAGAGTTGCAGATGCACTCCACTGCTGTGAAAGTTGAGGTATGTGGTGCATTTCTCCTAGCTTCTTGGAGAAGTGATGCAATTCTGTGTCAACCCTAAAGAGGGAGAGAATTAGTATCCGTAACTGGTTAAACAAGCATTGATAACAGCCAATTAGACTGGCTTTTGTTTTGGGTAAGGGAGTGAGTCTGAATATGATTGGATGGATGCAGTGGGGGAATATATAATAAATATTCCATTGCTAGGCACTGCTATTCGATACCCAGCTACTCACACCAGCAAGTGTTTTTGCCATGCCTAAAGAAAAGCCCAAACTGTTGACATTGCCAGTGCTGGTTTAAATTTAATTGGGTATGTACACCTTCCACAGGCACATCTTCACGGCATATTTCAGTGGTAACTGCCTTTTCATCTTGCTCCCTTGGTCTCACCTACCGTTATGGCCTCTTATAGTTTAAAATGTCTCTCCCCCTTTCTGTGTTTCTCTTTATTTCTATCTTATTCTCTTGCTTTGTTCTCACTTAAAATCTTTTTGCTGTGGTGTCACAAAAAGGGAGCTTGATGCAAATGCTGGCAAAGTAATTTTTGCGATGAATAAAGTAAACAATTATTTTAATGTTTAGCGGCCCAGTTGTGTTGAATGCTTTTCACTGTACCGCATTCTGTTAGGAGTGAGGGTGCAGTTCTCTCTTACTTTGGAAACTTGTATCCCAGTGCTTCTGGGAGTTGACGTCATGTTTCTCACCTTATTGATTCTCCTGGTACATGCTGTATTGCCCTGTAAAATAGAATGCGGGAAATGTATTTAATTTAGTATGGGGTGAGTGTGGAGAGGTTTGAAAATAATCAGCAAGTTAAAAAAATAGTTTGTTTTGCCCATCATTGGTTATAAACATTTGGCTTAGTTTATTGGTCAATGCGATTTCGAGTTCAGTGACAGATGGTAAGTAGAGTTGCGGATGCACTCCAGCGCTGGTTATACAAGCATTGATAAAAACCAATTAGACTGGCTTTTCTTTTGTGTAAGGGAGTGAGTCTGAATATGATTGGATGGATGCAGTGGGTGAATATAATGCGTGGGTGAATGGACAGGGTGGCAAAATATGTTTGGGTGGATAGGTTGGCAAATATGCTTGTTTGGTTGAGTGGTTGGATATGGTTGTGTGGATGGATGATTGAATGAATATGGTTTGGATGGATGAGTGGGTGAATATGGTTGTATTGGTGGATGGATTGAATGTGGCTGGATGGATGGTTGATTGGTAGGATTCTTGGAAAGGATGTAGATTGCTTTTTCTTTCACTGGTGGACCGGAGGAAAAGAGAAACAAATGTGGCTTAATAGAGATGCTTGTGTCAAAGCTGTTTTGCACAGTTCACCTGTAACCTTTGGTGTCGTTCACTGGCATTGAAAACTGTCCTATGCAAGTAACACACAGATCTTTGCACAAGTAACATTAGCATACCAAGTTATATTACATAGGTTATCCCCAGTAGCCTGCAAATTGTATGCTCGACCACAAACACACAGTCTTGCCCTATAGCTAATCCTCTGCCAAAAACCAACATTCCACCTGCCGTTGTCCCATCTGCATTGGGTAGGACGGGCCACTGATACCAAAGAGAGGAAGCAGTTGGGGGCTTGGGGGGGGGGGGGTGTACACTCACTGCATGACGGATGTAACAGAACCATGGTTTTCCCGTGTTGTAAATTTGCAATGAAGAATGCCTTCGCACCATCTGCTTCTCTGTGGGTTCAAACAACGCAGTGATTTCAGACTGTGCCTGTTGCTTACAGTATCAAAACTGGGTGGCTGGATGCAGCATCTGCAGCACTCTTTCTGTGTACACACCTATGACCTTTATATTACATGTTCTATCACTCGAGGCAGTGAAGCACCCGCTCCCAGCAGAAACCAGCACAGCAGCAAGGGTAACCAAGTAGTACAACAAACAGTAGTATAACAACAGTATAATAGTGGTAAACTGCAGTATTACGATACAAGGCAAGAGGATTGTATTGGTGAATAAGTCATTTAATGTAAACTGGTCTAATACAGTGCAACAGAGTCTCGTTTACCCTTTTAGACTACTTCAACCTTCCAAAAATGTCTCCCTCCCACGAATGTGAACTCTAATCCATCCTCTAACCGCTCTCTTGCCACCTTCCATGACCAATCCACCCATATTCATAGCAAGTCAGTCTTCACTGCATACAAAATTGATGTTACCTTGCTTTTACCTTCTTCTCTGCCTACTAAATGCACAAAGGGTTCTCAGTGCTTTGGCCTTCTCCTACGCTTATTAAACACATATGTCGTGAGGTGTGCTTTGGCCTACTCTTGTGCCTACTTAAATACACCTGTATTTCTCAGTGCTTTGGCATTCTCGTATGCCATGTAAATGCAGGTGAGGTTCTCTGTGCTTTGTACTTCTCAGCGTTCAAAAGACACATGAAGTACTTGGAGCCTTGGACTTCCCCCTTTAAGATGCAAGTGTGCCAGAACTGGAACTTCTCTTCCACCTACAAAATGCAATTTTTATTCTGTGCTATGGCCTTCTTTTATGCCTAGTAAAAGCGTGTTTTGTCCTTAGTGCTTAGGCATTCTGCACTGCCTTCCAAATGCACTTGGGGTTTTCAATGCATGACCTTCTCCTTTGCCTACAAAATAAACCGCCACAAATCATATACCCCACAAGCATTCCTCCTCCCCCAGGAAAAAAATCTTAAAACAGTGTAACATAATTCCCTAACGCTATCTAGGATTTATCTACCTAATTCTACTCTAACATACAACAAACTAGCTACAATTCTCCTCCATAATAAACCTGAGCCATTCCTGCCTTTTCAAAAGTCAGTCATTGACAGCACTAGGTTTGTACCCACCTGACTTTATACAAAGCAAGGTCAAACCAAGTAGAACCTAGTATCAAGAACCTCAAGAACAATTCTACAGATTTGAGTTTTACACAAATGGTGCTGTCTATGCTTACTCTGGAACACAAATGCTTCTGCTTCTACACACCTCCCAGTGTTGTGCCTAGGTTCAGCACTTCGCCCACTACTCTACCCTATAGAACACTATACTGATCCCCCTTTGCTTCTATTCTTACCTAGTCACTGTTGATACCCAGAAGTACTCTCCTTCTCTGCCCAACGTCTCCCTTGCTTGACAATTCTGTTGTGGCATGTAATCAAAGGCCCCAAACGGAAGGTCCCTTTCACATGAAATGCAGGATTTTTAAACACTGACCCAAAAACGGCTTTGTATGTGGGTTTGCAAGTTAAAACTGAAGGGCAGTCTGAATAAGGCCTACCTGTAATTACCAATGGCAAAGCAGCATTTTAATCCACAAAGGAAGAACAGAATTCAAAGGTCCCTTTCACATGCTAACACTGACACAAAAACCGCTTTGCTTGTGTGTTTGCAAGTTAAAACAGTTTAAAGGTGAAAGATGTTCCCCTTCCAACATAGCGCGGGCTGACAAAAAAGAGAAGGTATATTATGTTTCCGATGCAGAATACCAACACACATTTGAAAAGAGAAACCCACTTTGTTTCCATGAAGACATTTCCTTAGGTCTAAGGCAGACCCTGTTTGCATGCTGTGGGACAAAAGTCACAAAGAACGCTCCCACATAAGGCCTGGTTTACATCACCCCAGCTATTTTATAACAACAAAAAATGGCTTGCTTGAAAGGTGTGGAAAACCAAGTGTCCTTTAGACTTGATGCCTCTGCAAGACAATTTCCCTTGGCTGGAGCATGACCAGGATGTAAGCAGGAAGTGTGAACAGGGGGGCTACAATTAAGGGAGGCTGAAACTTTAACTTCAAAGAACAGGCAACCAACTTCAAAAAGACAAATAAAAACGCTGGCCCAATGTGGGAAATGGTGGTGAAGGAAAGGAAGCTCATATTTGCACCTATGAAGGTTCCCTTAGTTTAAAAGGACTATTATCATTTATTCCTTTTTCTCAGCAACCATAAGTTGAATTTTCTTTATTTATGTGTCATTTTTAAGGATAATTTCCGGGCGATGTTGGTGATATGAATGCCATCCACCTACGACTCAGGTAACTGTAATGGCCATCTAAAATGGGTTTCTGGCTGATCTGAAAATGTTCCAAATTTGGGAATTGGTGAACGGATGGAGAGTGAAATTAAGAATATGGAGAATAAATTGCATGTTCCTAACGGTTATACTTCTTGTAAAAATTTCAGATAATTACCACACAGCCGTGCACAATGGTGCAGAGCTGGTTGTCATGTTATTCCCCATGATTAGACGAATCAGAAAATATGTATCTTATGGAATTTATTAGTCAAATCATGAATTTATGCCACATAACTAGTTTTTGCATTAGAACAAATGGGGATTGCAAATTAAGCTGCCATATGTCTACTCCAGACTCTTAAACCAATCTGTTGAGAGGGTCTGGACTTTGGAGGAGAGAGAAGGGTCACTGTCCAATCCTAGTTGTGAGACCTCTTGCAGGGAACTATCCCAAGATTGTAAACTTGATGGTGTCATCGCTGCTATGTAAGGGGGGATGCACTATGAGGAAGGGACAGAGCTGCTGAAATTAACCATCAGGGAGAGCTGCTGAAAATTACTGTCTGACAGCTGCAAGGAAACACCAGAGGAGATTGCTGAGAGTGCAACTGGGTGGAGCTGTTTATTTTTTAGAAGGCCTAAAAGCTGACTGGGTACTATAATGGAGAGTGGGAGGCCATCCTTGTAAGTGGAGTGACCAGACCGCCACCCTATCTTTCCAAAGGGTCCTGACATGCAGCTGGCTGTCCTGAACTTGAGGTTTTCTATGTCGGTAGAAATGAGCCCTGTGAGACCAAAAGGTGGAGGAGTCTACTGGCCTTACACCCTTTCCCTTTGTAGTGGGCGAGAGGGCAAAACTGTGTAGATCCTTAGCCTATTTGACTAAAAATATTAATTTAATTTTAATTCCCTTTGGCAAAACTATGGGCAACACTGTTAACAAAGCTCACTTCCCAGTGTGTGCTGAAAAACTATAGCCTGTAATTTAATTGGGTAATCCTGTTTGTCCTGTTAAACACGATTTCTTTAAGTAAGAGGGATGTCTTTATTCTTACATCAGTCCAATGTTGTCCAAACTCTCCCCAACACGGGCCTTTCAGTGGAGGGGGGGTCTGAAATTCAAAATTCTTTGATCACCCTAATTCCTTTGTAAGAATTCCCCCAACCCAGACCAAAGTAGGGGGGGGGGGCTAAGCACAAACGGCTAAATCACCCTGCCTTTATTTTAAACCAAAAGTGTGGGTGAAATCATAATTGCCATATGCATTTGTCCAGATCTGTAAAACCAAACTGCTAGACTTTTAAACGCGCAGGAAAATCAAAATTGCACTGCACTAATTTGCAAACTGTGTTCACTTACCAGCGCTAACTGTTTCTTCAAGTGAAATTTGTAGAAAGTAATGAATTGTGATTTGTGTTCTTTTCAACTCACTTGTGTGATTTATTTATGTTGAGTGAAGTTTGTGCTGTGCCACAGATAAAGTGGTGCTTGACATTTCAGTGCGAATTTCGTAACTTCAAATAAATAAAAATATCTATTATCTCAATACCCCGGTCTGGTTCTTGGCTTAGTGTGGCAAAGGGGGAGAAAGCCTTGGCGATATATGTTGTTCAGACAAGGCTAAGCAAACTCAATATTACAGAAATAACGGAACTTGGTGTGGCTCTTTGGGGGGAAAAGGTCCTTCCCGTGTTAATAGTGGTGCAATAGATATTGTTACAACGGGGGGGCTCCGTAGCCAGGAAGTAGCCTGTTATTCTGATTCATGACAAGTGCATGATATAGCAGGCCAGTCATTTTTGTGTAAAACGCTAGCTGTTTGGTGGGCTATTCATGTTTTGTTAAAGTATCACTTTGGTTTGACCTGAGAATCAGAGGAGTATTGAGGAACAAAAGTACCCAAAGTAATCCAGAAGTAATCTGATTTCACCAGATATTTAATTTAGACATTGTGGACATTTACTGATGGCAAAAGTAGAAAGTGTTTGCAAATTTCTAAAGAAAAAGTAACTTTTAAGCATGAGTGTTGTAGAAATGGAACTGGCCAGACAGCGTCTTGTCTCAAAGTTGTTCATTCGGAGTGAATGGGCAGAGATGGATGCTGGCACTTGGCAGGCCAGAATTATTCAGGATGTTCAGTTACTTGTGAGATTTGGGTTGATAGAGGTCTGTTACACAAAAAGTTAGAACAGTTCTACATGACCCAAAATATTAAGAAAGAGCAGATTCAAATGGCACAGCTCACGGCTTATTTATACTTTCCTTTGCAATTATTGGAAGAGCGATTGCAAAAAAGAAGCCAGTTTGCTGGATAACACTGTGGACCTAGAAGAGACCCATAAATCATTACAGAAATTAAGAACAATTTTAAAAAAGTCTCATTGCAGAGCTAAAATATGAAGGGTGAATTGAGATAGAAACCCATTTGCAGTCCAGCTCTGAGCTGGGAATGCAACTCTCAGCACTGCATGATGGACATAGGCAATGTATGGAGGATGTGAGCACACTCCAAGCCAAGACACATGAACAAACTGCTTACAGTAGGATGTGGAAATTGTAGCTTTTAAACAAACCATAAATGAACTGAAAGCTGAAAATAGTCAGCTGATAAGGGATTGATTCCCAAGGAGAATTTGATCAGATGCATAAAGATACAGGCAGTTTCAAATAGGCAACTGATGAAGGTAAAATACCTCCTGAACCAGGAGACAGATCAGTTGAAGATGGGAGTTGGAAAGGATCATTCAGGTTCTCAGGAACTGACCAAAATTAAGGAAAGAAATGTACAACTTTCAGCGCTGTTGAGACAAGCAGAAAATGACTTGGTACAGATAGTGCATTGCCGAAACGCTCAGGAACAGGAAATTAACACCTTAAAAGAAAAGTGCGCAGAATATGTGCATATCACACACAATTCTCAAAGAGAATATGAGGCACTTCAGGATGAAGCACAGAAAGTAAAAGACCGACTAGTGGCCCAGAGTAGTGTGCTTGATTGTAAGATTCATGAATTAAATACAAACAGGCTATGAGGTACATTGACCAATCAGAATATGAGACGGGGCCTTCTGATGAAAAGGAGATGTTCCTCCCAGCAAAGACCTCAGCCCAACTATCCACAATCTCCTATGTGCAAACTGGGACAGACCTCATGTCTACCACTTACCAAGAACAGGGAACCACGAGGCAGCTGTGCTTCTCTAGGCCTAGCCAAACTAATCCAGAAGCCCAGTACTTGTCGGATATAAATGACTATTCATCTGTATCAAACAGAGGAAGGTGGCCGGACCTGTTTCCTTGGAGACCAAAGATATTGGGAATATTTATGATCAGGAAAACTCTTACGATGAAAGGATCAGAACTGCAAAAAGACCATCTAGATGCTTCGCTGGGAGACAGGAACAAAAATGTAAGCCTAGGAAGGGCATTCACAAAAACTCCCTACAGTCAGGCGAATCGGGGGAGTTCTCCAGCTTACCCGGAAGAAGGGAGATTGCACTCTTGAACCCATCTGAGGAAGATACTGAGCAGCATTCGGCCCCAAAAGGTGATTACAGGGGATATGACTCTGAGTGTGCACAGCGACCCAGGAGAGAGGAGTCCAGACCATTTGATTCTGTCGATCTTCCCATTCTCATAAAGATATGGAGTGCATGAATCAGATGGATAATGGACTCAAGTGCAAAGGGGCAAAAAGACAGCCAAACAAAGAAAGGGTTTTGTGAAAGACCCAATCGGGCAAATCAAAGCCATAAAGAGCTTTTAGAACCTATAACACAAGAATGAAAGTATTCTGTATGGGATCACTTAGAACTTTATGAACAATATATGTCAATATTAATCTCAAATTATGTCATCAATTGTATTGAATTTGTAAAATGGACATTTTCCCACAGAATACTCCAGTTTCTTTGGACTGGAGGATCAAAGTCATTCAAGATGGACGACCTATAAGGCGTCAATTTTGAAACACTTTTCCACCCACAGTAACCCAAAAGAGACACGTAAGGCTGCTTATAATCTGCAGTGTGGGAAAGATCGGGCGCCTAGGGAGTTTGTGCAGGAATTAAAACTGCATTTGCGCAGACTTCCAGGTGAGTGAATGTAAACAGTAGGGAATTTGTGACCATTTATTTCCATGCAATTTCCAATTATATGACTCAATTGCTGCGTGACTTGCATAAGCGCAGGACACTGGATTGGGTCATATAGCAATCCCCAAGGATTTATGAGATCCAGAAACCCACTGAGAATAAGAGTAACCCCAAAACTGCCAAACCATCTACCACACCCAAGGTGGCTGAGGTGATAACTTCCCGTCCATTGGACTTGGAGACAGTGGGCCCTAAAAATACGACTCCTGCCAACGACTAGAATGAAAGGCAGAGGGGACCAATCGAATGGTAGTCAGGCAGGACTTCATAATAATGACCCCTCTAATCCTGCAACCTATGTAAGTCCCAGTACAAGGGTGCACGACCAAATCTCGGCTATGTGTATGGGTAATACTACTCTGCGAAACTTCTCTCCAAATTTCCAGCAGGAGAGAAGTAATGCTCCACCTCCCAACCTGAATTTTTCCAACAGGTACCCTCCAAATCCGAATTTCCTGAAACGTTCTCATCCTTCCCACTGGTTCTATGATAGTAGATCCCTGAACCTGGTAGAAGGGAGAATTAGGACTGAAAATTATGGGGGAAATTTCCAATACCTGAGCTACTCCCCTAGAAGGGACAGTTACCCTTTTAGGGAGCAGCAGAGGTATGAACAGCGACCTCCTTACAACGCACCAGAAAAAGTTACCCAGCTGGAAAGACCAGTCCAGCAGTTGATTAATGACCTGGGGTGCATGCTGAGGGCTCAGTTGTGAAACCTTAACCTAACCTGGCTCCCCAGAACTCCCCAGCAACTTGGTCTGATGCCCCGGGGGGGGGATGATTGAAGGAAATGTCCGACACACAACAGGTTCCTGAGGAGGGAGCCCTGGTGGAGGGGAGATGCCAAGCCCTAGAGGAATCTTCCTTTCTTATCCAAACAGAACCCCTAAAAACCTTCAAACGGGGGATCCCTCCCAAAGAAAAATGGGTCCCAAAAGACCCCGAGTGAGACAGGGGAAGTATGGAGACCGACCCAGAACAAGAAACACTTCAACCCTGAAAGTGCGAGCCAGACAAAATTGAAACAGAGGGGGTGTTCTTTCTCCAAACAGGTTCTGAGAACTGTCACTAGGTGAAGATGGGCAGCCAAGGAGCAGGGGAGAAGGAGAATTCCCCAACACCTCCCATTACTCACACTTTCTTTGCCCCTTGGAAGAGAAGGAAGGCCTATTTTATGGAGCAGTTAGGTGCAGGGTCAGAGTGAATTATCAGCTCTGGTAGATAATGGATGCCAAGCCACACTCCTGTCCAAAATGGCCTTTGACCAACTAAACTCAGGACGGGGGAGGGCCACCAAATTCCCCTCAAACCACTTCTCGGACAACTCCAAAATTTCAACGGGAATGATATTTTCACCAAAGGGACTGCGGTTCTGGAAATAGAAATTGGACGCCATCAACTGAAACAGCCAGTGATGGTCATGACTCCAGAGGGCACATCTTGTTTACTGAGGAACGATCTCCTGAGGAGATTATCACCTCTGATCGACTATGTAAACAAGGTCCTCTGGACACAGACTCACTGCCCTATAAAATTAAAAATGAGTACCAATTATTTCAGCATGAAGGGTACCCGTCATTTATAATCAACGTTCTGAGAATGTAGAATTCCATTTGAAGAATAATCAAGTCCCAGACATCACTTTCATCTCTGTAAGAGAAGAAACTGGTGATGGCAACCTCTTTCCATTCTTGAAAATCAACCTTCCTCCCAGTTTTAAGTGGCAATCCTCACTGGAAGGGAACATTTTATACCAGTTCAAAACCTGAAGAAACATTGGGCCTCATTACAAGTTAGTCAGTCTGGAATCCGTTGTTTCCGGGAAGGCGGTGACGCCGTTTCCATGACCTCAAGCATGCAGTAATAAGGTGCGATTACAGGTTGTCAGTCGCGCACACCAGACCATTGCGGAAACGGTGTCACCACCATTAGGCTAACACCCACGTAGACAGATGCACCGTGCAACATGGCAGCGGTACATCCGTATCCGCCCCCACGGACCCGGATATGGAAATACCGGTCCCGGAAAAACTGTGATCGCGAAAATCCGAAAGAGAGCGGCGGCCATTGCTTAAACCACAATCCACTGCCATCCTCAGCAACCACTCGGCCTACACCTGCTGTGATTTGATCCAGAGAATCAAGAAGATGATATCCCGCATACCAGCCACACGGCAGCGCAAACCCCGCTTCAGCGATGCTGAACTAACAGTGCTGGTTCAGCACATTGATGACAATGCACCACTGCTCTTCAGCGCCGATCAAAGGTGCAGCACCCAGCAGCGGCGAAAGGAAATTTGGGCAGCCGCTGCACAGAAGTGCACAGCAGTCAGCGTGACAATGCGCACTGTCAAAGACTGCCACACGCGCTGGGACGATCCGCGGCTGCGTGTACTCAACCTCATTGCAGCACAGGCGGAGGACCTGCTTCACCCTTGAAGCTGCAGACCTGGCAGGAGAGGTGCAGCAGTGTCCTGCACCTCGAGGGGATCGAGGGAGTTGGCGCAGAGGTCGGAGCCGGCACACCTGCCGTGGCTGGTAAGTACACACAGTGCTAAGCCATGAGTGCAGATGATGGAATCCGGCAGTGACTCGGCACAACAGCAAACAACAAGGGTGACTGCACGTGGCCGTCATACACAGACATCCCTAGATGCCACTGCCTCCACCTCTGCAAAACAGCCATCTGCCATGCCAACAGTGGCTATGGACACCTCCATCCCCACTGCACCCAAAGTGCAGCACGTGGCAACCGAGGACACACCTGCTGCCACTTTCGTCGCACCCGTTAGTGGGCCACCAACTCAAAGCGACAATGACGCAGCCAGCGTCGACAGTGCGCCGGGGGAACAGTGTGCAGATGCACCTGACATTGTGGCCGACGGGGGCAACATCACTTCCGAACAGGTGCCCATATTCAGCCCCATGGGACCCCAGTGTCCATTCCGCTCCCCCACACTTTACTCATGGAACTCAGCGCCCGCCTCCTGCGCATTGAGGATCACCAAGCAAGCCTAACCCAACTTGTGGGGCAACAACTCTAGGAGGCTTTTAGGGAGAATTCTCAAAAATGTGCTTATTCCCTTCACCTTAGAGACCCCCAGCAACCTTGCTGGATTTTGAGGACTTGATTCTTTTACCTGGAGAGAGTGTGAGCCTGTTTTCCCACTCTCTGATGTATTTTGATGTGTGTTTTACCCTTGTGTTCTTTGATAATGGAGTTTTAGATAACTCCATAGGCATCATCTTTTCAATGTTGTGTCACACAGCTCCTTTAGTGCAGTGGCACAGGGATGTTCTTTGGACTTCGCAAGGTTTAAATACCTTCTATGGGATGAAATACTGTTCCCCAGAGAATGTAAAGTTAAATTGACTTTACTAGTCTTTTTAAATTCATAGACCCAGCACACACTATCTTCCTATAGAGTGCTGGAGGGGTTACTTAGTATCCCCTATGTCTAAACACTTATGTAGCTGTCCAAAGCACCCTTTCCTATTGAAATGTGGCAGTGGTTTTATAACGAACTACCATGACTTTTCGCGAGCGCAAACACCAGTAGCTAAAAATCGGGGCTACCATGTTTTTCAATGTGACACCCAAGACCCAGTTGTAAAAACAGACTCCGGTCATCTTTTTTCACGGTTTCATTGTGGAAAGGTCCTTGTGGTGTTTAACTCTGCGTGCCAAACCAGGTTTGGTCCTTTTGTTCGTGAGCCTTTGGCAGGCTTCAGGACTGAAGTCCGCCCCTGGCGTCTGCGGTGGGCAGGAAGTGAGAGAGGTGCCGAAACTCCCTGTGCCTAGTCTCCTAGGAGACCCAAATGCACTCTGATGTGATTGGCTGGCTGACTGCCCGGCAAGGACAGTCACCGCTGGGTGAGTGATAGCTGGGCTGAAATGAATGGGAGAAAATTGTTTAAAAGGTGAGTCTCCAGGACTGGAAGGCAGAGTCGACCTCTGGAACGAAAGAACCAAAGACTAGCTGGAAGAGGACGGCTGCTGCAACCACTGGACCGTTGGTTTGCCTGGTGAAGCCCTGCTGCAAATCCGAATTGCCAGAACTCCATTTGACAGAGTAGCTCCTTCAAGGACGGCTTCTTCCTTTTGAGTTGGTGGGACCAATTGGCTCAGAAGACACCTGGATACCATTCTCAATGCTGGTTAAGGTTTAGCCAGGGAGAGGGAAACCAGTTTGTGTCTTGAAGTAACGGCTACTTGAACCAGTGTGACTCCATTTTGTTTGCTCCGACGAACCCGCGCAGTGCAGGAGTCCCCCGACGTCCTCCCTCTTTTCCCCACGACTGAGGCTCAGGAACAGCAAGATCTGTGGGAACTGCCAGGAACCAAAGTCTTCATCTGCATCTTTTTGCTTCACATTAAGGTACTGGGCCATCCGGTTGAGAGATCCTAACTCTCACGGTGAAAGTTTGTGAAACTTTCCCAACTTGCAGGCCTAATCAGCTTGTGACCCAACGTATCATTCTTTTTCGTCTGAGCTATTCTAAGAACTTTTACAAAGACTTCTCCGTTTGTTACCAGAACTGATATGTCCTATCCAAGAACACTAGACTATTGACTTTGGTCTGGCCTATTTAATTGAATTGACCCTCCTGGTATACAGAACCTTTGCATTGCCTAACAAGTGTTTTCTAATCCATTGTACAAACTTATGTCTTTCTATTCCTATTGAAAGTAATTGAAGTGCCATTTGGCTCCTTTTTCAGGGGAGTGCAAACTGTCCTTACAACTTAGTTTGTTACTGTAATGTATTGGTGTTTCATATTAAGTTGATTTCTCCTAGTGAATGTTTTCTAAATGACTGTGGACATAAATGTATAAGTATTTTTTTCCAGGAAACCTTGAGTGTAAGTGTCTACTTGAACCACTGTGATTGTGATACTTCTGTGTGACTTCAACTACTGCTCACATTCCCTCTTGGGATAAGCCTGGCTGCTTAGCTCACTACCAAAAGTGTGTGGTACAGACTTATACCAAAGGTTGGTTTTTGCTTACACCTGTAGTCCTAATTGTGTGTGGTGTTCCCAGGGGGTACTGCATGCAATTCTGCCTAACAGAGGTGAGGCTGCAACGCAAGGAGGCTAGACTCCAACGGGAGAGCAGTGCCGCCTCAGTACGCCGGCTATCACGTGCAATCGGGTGATTTGCAACAACCAACCTGGTCCTTTCACAGAATGTCAGGGAGGGCAATAATATAATGTCAAATATCGCTGAGACAATGTTTGTTGCCGAACAGGCTTTCCTGGGTAATGTGCCACCTGCGAATCCGGCAGTGCCATCTGCCAGCAGCACACATCCAGTTTGGTGGCCAGTAGTCCCCGGAGGAGGTCTTAACGCCTGTCAGGACCATCTGGAAAGGACATGCACGTGTCACGATGCCTGCCCCCGGAAAGCCAGATCAGGCTCAGCAACCCCGGAAGCAGGCATCATGCCCAAAAACCCCAGTTAGGGGCTCTTTGGCTACAGTCCTGGCGCCTATGGCGCCAGGCTCATAAGAATAAAGTCAGTCCTGGCGCCATGGGCGCCAGGCTCATTACAGAAATCTTACCTGTTGCAGACCATGCTGCATACCTACCTGATGCAGACCATGCTGCACGAAGCCACAAGCCAAAT
This sequence comes from Ambystoma mexicanum, assembly GCF_040938575.1. NCBI lineage: Eukaryota > Metazoa > Chordata > Amphibia > Caudata > Ambystomatidae > Ambystoma > Ambystoma mexicanum. The sequence continues at coordinate 1,202,664,759 of NC_090921.1, read as the reverse complement.
GAGGCTTAAAGGGACTACTTTACCTCAGGGACTCCTTTCCTCTCGGGTGGGGCTGTGGAAGAATACTTACCTGGGACTTCTTCCAAGGCTATTTGAGCCACACCCGGACAGCCACACGTGCTTCGCGTTATTCTGCTTGCTGCAGCGTAACGCTCACCGTGTCTTCAGCAGCTCCAGCCTTCAGCCACGCCCGCTTCAGCCCTGGAACACCTGGAACAAGAAAAGGAGAAGAAGAGGTCAGAACAAAACCCTTACCTGAATCCTTGATCCAGCACATCGTCGATCTGGAAGAGAGAAGCCTTCTCAGGTGCATTGCCACGCACCTCGCAGAGCCGCGCTGAACTCACCAACCGAGGCTGCATTCTTTTACTCCATCGCGAATCCAGCATCTCCAGGCCATTCTTCAACACCTGGGGGAGACAAGAACAGATAGGTGAGCAAGGGCAATACAAACCACCCCCAAAGACTTACCTGATTTACCACACGGGGGTACTCGCCTCATCTCGGGTCGGCGTAGTCCATTCTGCATCACTGCCGCACCCCGGCCCCTAAGGGGAAAAACGAGGACAATACAAATCACCCCCAAAGACTTACCTTATTACCATAGGGGGGTACTCACCTCATCTCGGGTCGGCGCAGTCAATTCCGCATCACCGCCGCACCCCGGCCCCTAAGGGGAAAAAACAAGGACAATACAACCTAACCCCAAAGACTTACCTGATTTACCACATAGGGGTACTCACCTCATTTCGGGTTGGCGCAGTTAATTCTGCATCATCGCTGTATCCCGGCCCCAAAGGGGAGAACCACAATAGACTTACCAGGATCTTACCAATTGCCACTTGGAACTCTTCTGGTGGTTTAAATCCGCAACCTGCAAGCAATCTGGCAGAGTGAAGATCAGACTTTTGAACTCTTACGAACAATTGGACTTAGAGTCAATACTGGAACTCACCAATTCCTCCAAGCCAGTGAAGTAACTGGTCGTCTACGCGCCCCTGCGCTCGACGCAGGATGGAGAGCTCATCTTTCCAAATCTTCAGGTAAGATTAAGAAGGAACTTTAGGAGTGTTCTGTGGGCATACAAGGGGAGTGGGAAGGCGGGTTAACGCTCAGATTACGGGAGGTTAATTCCCTTTCTCCATTGCAGAAAGATATTCGTACGAGTCCAACAAACGAAGCTAAGTGGGTCTGTCCAGTCTGTTATCTCGGCTCTACGTGTTACTCTGGTGGAAGCAACAGCGGGCCAGTCCAGATCGACGCCCCCGTGGGAATCAGGTGAGCGTAACAGTACGGGCACAAGCGTGGACGGAAATAGAAAGTGCATTGTTGAACTGTCGTCCAAACAGTTGTGATGTGGTTGGTGGGTGGGTATGTTGGGGAGGTCTGGGTGGTCCTTAGTGGGGTAAATCAGTTGGGGCCTGGTTAGTGGGTGGGTACGTTGGGGAGGTGGGGGTGCACGTGTGTACTTGATTCCTATCCAATTCCTGTCATCCCTGTTTACTTGTAAATACACTGTTGTGAAGAAGCAAATGACAAGTGGACAGTCTTGATTTCTTGTGTCTACAAACCATTTAATGTTGTACCACCACATGAAGTGCTGAATGTGCATGAGAAGTGTATAAAATAAAATTGTGGATGAGTGCTGCATGTGCATGTTGTCCATCAATGGCACCCCAGGCTGGCAGTGCACCCATCCCATCATCATCTTCAGCCTCGATGTCTGGGGCAGTGGAATGTTCCTGCGTATGCACGGTTTGTGCAGCATCGCACATGCTATTACTCTTTTCCCTGTCTTCACCGGGCTGTACAGCGATGAGCCAACAGATTGGCTCAGGCAGTGGAACCTGGCCTTCAGTAGTCCAAAAGCACGCTCCATCATGCCATGTGTGTGTTTGTGTGCCCTGTTGTAGGCCTCAACATGCCTGTTCCTTGGCCTTCGTATGGGCGTCATCAGCCATGGCGTGTCTGCATATCCAGCATCACCTGCATGAGAGTGTAAGCAAGGGCACATGTTAGTGTTTGTGGTATTACTGTCTTATTCAGATGCAGTACAATGATGCCCCGTTTGGTAATCTGTTGTGTGATTCATCTGTACAGCACACTTGGATCACATTACCATGCAGGGGTCAGTGATGGTTACCTACTGCAACTTCGAACTCTGATGAGCGCCAACTGACCACCACCCTAGACACCAACCATCAGTCTATACAATCACCTATCACCCACCACTCTCTAACACATATCCTGTGTGACACCTTAAGCAGAAATGCCAAACTACGATCAAGATTACCTAAAATCTATGAACCACTTGCCAGATTAGTCACCACACCTAGTAATAGAAGAGAGTTCAAACTTAATGCCACCAAATTAAACCAAACCCCCACCCCGACCAAAAATGTTCCCCACCCTATCAACCTCCCTAATAATCACTGGAAATCGAGCAATAGGCCAACCAAAAAGAAAAAAAGAAAAATGGTCACCCCAGTGACACCTAAACCAATCACCTCAATGACACCCAAACCAAACATCCCTCTGAAGGGTGCCCTTATTGATGTCAGGTCATTAATAGCACATCCAGCTAGGCGTTTATGACCTAGCCATAAAAGAAACCTGGCTTCACCAAGCAGCAGGACCCGCTCTGATGCTTGCTTTGCCCCCTAACTACAACATTCTCAGAGAAGATAGAGCCAATTCTCGAAGAGGTGGCTTAGCCATCATCGCTAAAAACAATCTTACCATAAAAATAGTAAAGCGTTCAAATACTACTTTTAACATCATCCTCTGAAACTATCAATATACACCTCATCTATACGCCACCAGGTCCCATTGGAAAATTTGAGGAGTACATCTCTATGATCCTCTCAAACATCCTAAAAAACTCATCGCAAGCCATCCTTCTAGGAGACCTGAACTTGGGTTTCAACGACCTTAAAGATTTGCAAGCGACTAATATTGCCAATGTCATTACAGAACTAGGATTTACTCAAAGAATTTCACAACCTACCCATGAAAAAGGCCGAACACTTGACTGGGTAGCCAACCACAACTGTGATGTAACCATCACTGATGTCAGCCCAAAAATCTGGACAGATCACGCGCTAATAACCTTCCTCATAAATGAAAACATTGCCCAACCTAAGGAAAATACATTGGCTCCCCCCTTACCAACCAGAAATAAAAAATATATAACCACGGACAAACTACTACCACTTATTCTCCCAACTCTAAACTCCCTACCCGAATCACAGGACCCCTCGGCCCTAGTGAATGAATTTAACTCAACCATGGCCATAGCCCTGGACAGGATCACCCCCTTGAAAATGAGAAAAAGTAAGCCCAGAGCACACTTAAACACTTGGTTCACCCCTTATCTCAAATCCCTAAGAATTGAAAAACGCAAATGTGAATCCGCCTGGCGACTAACTCCATCTGAGACTAATAAAGCAGTGCTCATCAACGCTTCTAAGACTTACAAAAATGAGATAAGGAGAGCTAAAAAAGAGAACTTTAACAACAATACTGCAGGCTAAATCTGGAACCAAAGAGCTATTCGGTATACTAAAGGAACTGGAAACCCCCATCCCTGCCAAGGACAACTGTGACAAAAATAAAACATGGTGCTCCAACATCCAAAAAGCGCTAAACAACAAAATAGCCACACTCCAAACCAAAATTGAGATAAAGAAACAAAATATTCCTCCTTCAACCAATCAAAAAGGTAAACCTCCTACCGCTACCAAACCAGAACAAAAATTCAACTTCACCAAAGTAACTATATTAGAGATTGAAAAGATAATACTCTTGCTCAAACCGTCCAACTGTCGAGGGGACCTATGCCCAGCCCAAATGATAAAAGATGCGGCCAGAGACTTATCCGCATTTAACTCTAAACTCATCAATGCTTCCTTTACATCCGGCATGATACCAGACAACCTCGAACAATCCTGGGTCCTCCCCCTCCTTAGAAGCAAACCTTGGACCCGTCCGTCCCGACTAACTACAGGCCAATTACAACGGTACCATTTCTGTTAAAAATACTAGACAGAGTGGCTTACTTACTGATCCAAAAATACCTGGAGTTGCATCAACTATTAGACACCAGACAATCAGGTTTCAGGCCCCAGCATGGTACCAAAACTGCGCTTATCGATCTCAACACCCAGGTCTATGAGCTGAGAGACCTCGGAAAATCAGCCTTACTCCTCCTACTGGATCTCTGAGCGGCATTTGACCTGGTAGATCATGAGGTACTTTGCACCCACCTGGAATCAGCAGCCCACTTCTCCACACATGCCATTGCATGGATCAAGTCGTTCTTAAGTGGCAGAACTATGAGGGTTTTCTCTGCCTCTGCAGCGGCTGACCCAGTACCTATAACATGTGGCGTTCCCCAGGGATCTTGTGTCTTCCCAACAATGTATAACATTTTCCCAAAGCCCCTGTTTGATGATCTGGACCTTCTGGGTGTCACTTATACTAACTATGCAGATGAAACTCAGATTCTCATCCCACTTTCGGGGGATTATGAACAGGATTTGGCCTTGGTGAATAAGATGTGCCTCATCATCTAGGCATGGATGGCCTGTCACGGTCTATGCCTGAACAATGACAAAACGGAACTCATCATACTGGGGAACACACAAAACATCAAAAAACTGGACGATGACTATTCATCATTTGTTATAGATGGCAACACCATTAAGGTAGCAAAAGAAGTAAAAACATTAGGTTTCTACCTCGATTCTTGCCTCTCTCTAACAAAGCAGGTGAGTGCGATGGCCTCTAGCACCGCATACACCTGCAAGCTGATTAGAGCAGCAAATCTTACCTGTCCACTACCAGTTGCCTCACCCTATCGAGAGCTCTGGTATTATCCAAATTGGACTATTGCAATGCATTATACATAGGGTCTAATAAAAATAGGCTGCAAAAATCCAAACCTTGCAGAACACCACCCTTGGAGCCACCTTAGGAATCCCAAGAAGAGAGCATATTTCAGATGTCAGAAGACAATCCAACTGGCTCTCCACAGTGGACAAAATTCAACTGAAAACAGCATCACTAGTATTCATGATTCAGCCCCCAAATACTTAACAGAAAGTTTCATTAGAAAAACCTCCAACAGACCCACTAGAGAAGCATATACCAACCAGCTAATTGTACCCCCTTTTAAACTGAGCACTACCGGAGGCAACAGCTTCCCAGTCAAAGCAGCCCAATTGTGGAACTCCCTCCAATCATCTCTAAGGTCTGACCAATCCTATCCACACTTCAGACTTAACTATATCAAATGGCTCAAAGAAAATGACTTATAAACTATCTGACCTCAAGACCTCTTACATCTCACCCCCACCTTGCTCTTTGACTGTCAATGTGTACTGTGTATACACCTCTGTGTACAAATACTTGTGTATGTAACTCTGTATATAATTCGTATACAAACTTGTAGGGTAATTACTACCTTGTTGTCAATGTATCGTGTATCTACTTGAAATGTGTAACTGTAATCTTTAAGCTTAAAGTATTCTTGTACACGCGCCCGGATTCCTTCGGGTCTGGCGCGCGCCATAAATAAATAAACAAACATTTGTGGATTGATATTGGGCAATGGCATGTTGCACACATGTCAATGCCCATGGGTTCAGATGTGGTGGGTGACTATGGCATTGTGATGTGATGGGCAGACCTGCATCAGGCTGACACAGGTCACTGTACAGATGTGAGCAATGCACACTGCATGTGGAGTGCACATCATGTGCATGGAGGAGGTACAGGTACATTGGGCGGCGGAGGGACTCGCCTCCTCATGTCGATATTGCATGTACTTGCCTACTGTGGCAATTTAATATGCTACACGTGGACCTGTGTGGAATCGGGTGCTTGTCCATTACATTGACAGTTGTACTCACCCCAATGCCTGGGGCACTGTGGCCCTTCACAACCCCCCCCCCCCCCAATACACAGGCGTCATGCATTGGCAGTTGTACTCACCCAATAGCCATGTGTTTTGTCCTGCATAGCGTTCCATGTAGCGTAGTAATGTAGAATTCCGCAAGACCATAGTCATGTGTAGACCCCGAGAAACGTGCACAGCAATGGGTGTTCACTTGTCCGACATCGCAGACCATCTGGACATTCATTGAGTGGAATTGCTTCCGATTGCGGTACACCGCCTCGATTGCATGTCCAACTGTAAAAAGCATGTGCGTGCAGTCTATGCACCTATGCAATTGGACATGCCTGCAATGGCATGGATGGCCAACTTGGTGGCAATGACCTGGTCAGGGGTACGGGTTAGGATAATGTACTCTTGACGCATGGCGCAGCAGCGCATCCAGTACCTGGACCAGTATACTAGAATAACAGGGTTGTGACAGCCCGTACAGCTCCCCAACAGTGTGCTGATATGTCCCAGTTCCGAGGAAATGCAGTACTGAGACTACTTTCAGCAGGGGGGGGATTGCAGTCCGGATGCCAATGCGGCTACAGATGTCCTCTTCAATCAGGGTGACAATTGATATGATTTGAGGCCTGGTCAAGCCTATATGGTGTGTGGATTTGAGCTGGGGTCAGGTTCCAGGGTGAGGCCCTGCTGCGGGTATTGCTGGCTGCCTGCAGTGTGCTGCCTGTTGTACATTTGTTTGGGATGGGCACAGGGTTCAGGTTTTGCCTCCTGCGCTGCCTCCTCTGCCGCCACGATGTGCACTGCTGCTTGTAGGTTCCCTAGCCCAAACGCTGCTACAGCAGCTGACAGCATGGTTGTGCTGGAAGGTGGCCTGGGTGTGGCCCTTTTGAGGGCTCCCAGTGGCCTATGAGGCGCAGCTGGCCTCATTTTGCACACCTGGGGCCTGATTCAGCTCACCTGCCACTGTTTAACGTCATGTCCACAGTGGCGGCGATACCGCCGCGATGTTCAGTGTTTCCGCCACTTTTTGTAGCAGTGTTTCCGTGTCCGTGCCACTCATAATGAGAGCGGTGTCGTGCATTGCCGGTGACTGGGAGTGTGCCGGCGAGTCGACATGCTGTTTCCGCACACGTAGCTACCAAGTGCGTTGACACCACAGGGGTTGCTTTGCGGTGATGGTGGTTCCGGGATCGCGGGTCGGAATGAGCTGGTCCAGTAAATGGTGCTGGTACGGTTTTACCGGCACTGTTAAATCCGGACCGGCTTTCTCCCAGCTGGGCTTCAAGGATGAGCATCAAGTATCAACTTCAGAAGGAATTCTAGCAGTGAGAGGCCCCCAGATATACTAGTTGGTGTCTCATTCATTCTGCTGGGTCACACTCAGGCAACCAATCACTCAGAAGGGCAGTCAGGCAGCCAATCGGGCATACCGTGCATTCAGGCCATTCTCCTCCCTCTCAGACACTCACAAAAAAGAATGTGTATTGGGACAAGTACCAAGCCATTCAGCACTACACACTGCATTCACACCAGTTTCGGGCAGGGCTGTCTCAATCTTCGTGTCACAAAACCAGAAACTAGACATCCACAACAAGAAGTGCATATTGGTCACACGCTCCATTCACCCAGGTCCCACCCCAAGGGTGTACCCACAACATACAGTCACTGGGAAGGCTCCAGCCAGTCTGGCCTGGACTTCCCCACAATACCATGCATGGAACTTCTAACCAACAGACAGTCAGGGGAAGGGACAGAATCAGGGCTTCCGAGGACTTTGGGAAAACAAGATAACAGGCAATAGAAAGCAAGAGGCCACAGGCCTGATAGGAAACAAGGGGCCATCTTGTTTCCTATCAGGAATCAACTGATTCCAATGGCAGGGTGTGGTTATCCCAAAATGGAGGATACTCAAAGCACCTGATACACAGGTGCCCAAAAACATACACTAGGGGCACAGGGTTTTACCCCAAACCATGGATGCCATAAGGGTATCCCAAGGGTCTGTACACCAAACCAAAAATAGGAAGAGCTGCACTGCCAGGAGTGCCACATGGACAGAAAAGTATACAGAACACATATGAAAAAGAGTGAGGGGGTAAGAAATAAAGCAAGAGTGTGAAAGGACTAGAGGGGATAGGGAAATGGGGTAAGAGAAGGTAGAATGAGGCAGGGTGGGTGGTGGGGTAAAGAAAGAGGTGGCAGGTTTGAGTATAGAAAGAGGGTGTAGGATGGGTGGCAGTAGAAGAGGAGGTAGGGTGGGTGTGGATAGAGAGAGAGGGAGTATGCTGGATGGATGGGGATACAGAGGTGGGGTGAGTTGGCGGGATTAGAGAGGGTAAGTGCAGGGTGGGGATAGAGAGAGTTGGTAAGGGGGGTAGGGAGAGTCAGAGTTGGGTTGGTGGGGGTAGAAAGAGTGGGGGGTGGTAGAGTGGGGTAGTGTGGGAGGGAGTAGAAGGAGTGGGGTTTGGATGAGTGGCAAGAACAAGAGTGAGGTAGGTGAGTGGGGATTGGGATTGTTGGACGTATGTTGGGTGTGTTGTGCTCGTGAGGAGTGTCCTGTGTTACTGTGGTGGCGTTGTGATCTTTCTTGGAACAGATTGTGAACCAGTGCGTTGCTCACCTTTCTTGGAGATAATTGTTTTGGATGCTGTGTTAACACTACAGATGCAGCACTCCATTCTGCAATCTGCCAATCACACTGAATCCAGGCAGAAGTGATTGGAAAGCATTCATTTTTTTCATCGAGAGGTGGAACATAAAATCCTGGCACGCGTGGGTCAGTGTGCGCATCGTGCTTGTGAGTGTGCAGGAGTGTCCTGTGTCTGGTCCTCTTGTCACTTGTTGCTGTTGCCTGACAAGACGCTTGATTCACCAAAAGGAATCGGGTAAGAGTGACATAGTATTTACACAAAATGGGCCCCCAAGCTCGTGTTCAATCCCAAACAAAATCTCTAGTAAATCGTAGAACCACATTACATAGCCCAGTGGTTAGCGTTAAACGTGGGATGAGAGATAACTTATCTAATATCTCTCACAAAAGAAAGAAAAGTACCTACCTTGAAATATCTGCAGTACAAACCAACAACCAGCTTTTCTGAGTTCCTTTCAGTGAAGAAAAATGTATATCACTGGACATTGTTGAGCAGTCTTTGTCACTTAACAATTCAATAGAATCTGGTCAGTTTGGGTCAATAGATAACAATTTTCTTCTTAAGTTGGTGGTGGGTCTGAGACGTGCGTCCCTGGGAGGGACACACAGAGCACATAAACCTTTCTGATTCACCTGACCTTGCGGCACTGGTTTCATCAGAGGCAGAGGAAACTTCATTTGATGTGAGCAGTGATATAGAACAACACAACGCCGCAAATAAAGAACAACTAAAAATAAACAGAGAAGCAATGATACTTAAAAGATTGAATGATATTATGGCAACAGTGGAAATGCTGTCGAAATTGACATCTATCCTACTTAAGGATCAAGCTAATATGAAGACAGACTTAGTCTTATCTTTAAAAATCTGGATGCAATAATATCAATGCCTGATATATCTGAACATATACCAAAAAGGAAATTGGTTAAACCAATAAGATCATCTTTAGTTCTCATATATGATGATAAAGCTTCCCCGAACTTAGCTCCTGGCCTTTTTATCCATCACCAGGAAGTCACCGGGACAGATCCCCTCTGGGATTATGAGGAAATGTGTGTCTCTACTCATAAGGTAACTGACATGGATCGTTCAAGTTTAGTACAGTCAAATGCTACGAAACAGAGGAAAAGACAAAGGGCTACTTTTATGGATGTGGAAAAAACACTGGCGATTATAAACAGAGTGACTCCAACTATTAAAAGAGTGCCAATTCGAACAGGATTAACAAAGGTAACAAACACATTAGCAGACAGATCTGTACTTAGCAAGATATTAACAGGACCACAAGAAAAAAATTGCCTCCAAAACTACTAACTTTTCAGAAAGAAAGTGGTAAACAGAAATTAGGTCACTTACAAAAATGATATACAGATATACCTTCCTCTGTGATCACTGATAACAACAAAGAGGAAACGTTGAAGAGTGTACAGACTGAAACGAAGAGCAATTTATACAATGACCTGGGATCTTGGGCGTTGTTCGAGGAAATAAGTCCTGTCACTGATAGGCCTTTTTTAAATGACACACAAATGTTGCCAATCTTTCATGAAATTCCAGAACTAAGTTTGATTGCCTCATCAGATATGAAAAGTATTGAACTACCTAGGGTTGGCAGCCTTACTAATTAGGCCTTGATTGAATTTTCATCAGTTGTCGTCACTGCATTGCTTATGACTCATGCCCATCTTTTGACAGAGGTGGGCTTATCATTGATCCTTTGTCATAAGAAGAAAAGGATGGTACAAACTAATGCTAGAAGATATGCGAAAATGTCAAGTATTAAGATCGCTCTTATTTATAACGGAGAGTGATTCTCTGTGTGCTTTGCAGAAAAAAAAAGACGCAGCCATCATAAATACCTGTGAAGAAGAAGAGCCTACTCGCATTAGCAACGGAGCGAACTGACATGTGACCACAGCTGACGTATTTTGGTTTCTTGGAATACCCAAGGTTACAATTCATTCCTTTTTCATTCGGAAGGTCTGGAGATCATTAGATCAGGCGACGTGTTTCTGTTACAAGAGACCTATTGTACAGCGCCCTTTTATTAGGATGGCTTTTAGATAGCCCACAATCTGGCAAAGAAGTAAGAACATGGTCGACCCAGTGGTGGCCTATCCATTGGCACACGACTGGAGCACTCCCTGGAAGTTGTTAAAATTGAGTCCCCAATATCATATATTCTACCAACCGTTCTTAGATTAGCAGGGGGTCAATGAAGTTGTGATGATCCTTTCCCCATGTATCCAGAACCACAGTGGTATCTCCCCTCAGTCCCACACTACCAACATGGATGTTCTCTTTACCTGCTGCAACGGTCTAGTCTATCCTGCCGTGGGGCTTTCACTGGGGACCACACCCCCTTCCTCTCCAGCATATCCGGCTAGACGACCAATAGCTCCCTACGTTGCTACTCTCCATAGGCTGCCTGCGCTTTGTAAATTCGCTTAGGACCTTGTCTTGTGTGTCAAGTATCTTTATTCCCATTTCCTACATAATCTTTATCCCCTCTTCGCAGACCTCATACGTCTTGAACACTGTGAGCAAAGCCCGACACGGAAATCAACTCCTCGTACCTGACGAGTCCCGTTTTATTCCCACGCGATGAGTTTGTTTGTTTGTTTGTTTATTTGGTAATGCGCTCCGAGCCCGTGGGCATCTGGGCACAGCAGTACAAGAGGACTCGAAACTTAGTTACAATGCCTGACACAGGCTAATTACAGAAAAACAGTGGTCGTTTACAATGGGTGATAGAATGCATATAAAATAACAAGGGTTAAGCGCATAAGAATAACATTTTAACAGGTTGTATCGTTTCAGCTAGGGTGAGGGTCGTTGCATGTCATTGTTGTGCAGCCATTTGAGAGCGTAGGATCTGAATCTTGTGTAGGGTAAAGGGCATCTAAGGTTGGATGGGAGTGTGTTCCATGATTGTGCAGCTCTAACTGGGAAGCTCGCACCGCCCGCTGTGGTAAGTTTGAATCTAGGGACTTCCAATAGGAAGGTGTTAGCGGATCTCGTCAGTCGGTTAGAGGGTCTCCCGTTGATTCTTTCCGCTAGGTAGGGGGGTGCAAGATTGTTGAGGCATTTAGAAGTGAGGGAAATAGTTTTAAGTAGGATTCTGTCCTTTATCTTTAGCCAATGGGCTTCTGTCCGGTGTTTGGAGATATGTTCTCTGCGTGGGATGTTCAGAGCTGCTCTAAGAGCGTTATTTTGTAATCTCTGTAGTTTGTCAGTGACCGACTTGTTGGCACCCGAGTATAAGGCGTTGCAATAGTCCAGTCTGGACATGACAAGGGCATTGGCCAGGGTGAGGCAGCTGGCACTGGACAGGAAGGGTCTGGCGGCACGGATGAGTTTGCACGTGTAGGTGGTTGAGGAGGCGAGGGAGTTCACTTGCTTTTTGAGGGTGAGAGCTGAGTCGAGGTAAAAACCCAACGTTTTGACCTCGCGCATAACCTTAATAGTATTGTTATCAATGTTAAATGAGGCATAGTCCGTGGTGAGTTTGGATAAGTTGTGGTCTGAACCGAGGAGCAGGATTTCAGTTTTATCATCGTTCAGGCAGAGGCCATGTGTGGCCATCCATGCTTGAATGAGGATGTAAATTTTATTCACCAGAGCTAAGTCCACTTCATAGTTGCCCGAAAGGGGTATGAGGATCTGGATGTCATCTGCGTAATTAGTGTAGGTGACCTCTGTCCAACTTGTCGAACAATGGCTTGGTGAAGATATTATACATAGTGGGTGAGACACAGGAGCCCTGTGGGACTCCACATGTGATTTGGATGGGGTCAGCACAGGTGGAAGAGGAGAACACTCTCATAGTCCGGTTGGCTAGAAAGGATTGGACCCATGTTATAGCATCTCCTGTGAAGTTGGCAGCCAGCTTGAGGTGGTTGCATAAGACTGCATGGTCCACCAGATCAAAAGCTGCTGACAAGTCCAGTAAAAGTAGCAGCGCTGTTTTCCCATTATCCTTAAATTCCTCCATTTTAGTTTTAAGATCTATCAGGGCTGTTTCCGTGCCATGGAGAGGACGGAAGTCCGATTGGCGCGAGCCTAGTAGATGATTAGCTTCTAGCTACTCTTGAATTTGGAGATAGGCTACTCTGTCGATGATTTTTAGTAGGAAGGGTACCGTGGTGATAGGCCTATAGTTAGTCGGGATAGATGGATCGAGGGTTTGTTTTTTGAGAAGGGGGAGGACCCAGGATTCTTTAAAGTTGGCTGGCACTGTGTTGGATTTGAAGGATGAGTTGATAAGCTTCGAGATGAAAGGGGCTAAGTCTCTGGCAGCATCCTTTATTATTTGAGCTGGGCAGCTGTCGCCCTTACAGTTAGAAGGCTTCAGTGAAAGGATAGCCTTTTCAGTGTCAATGATGGAGATGGGTTTAAAGCTAAAAGGGGGGATAGTGATTGGTTCAGTTACTAGAGGCACTTGTTGATCAGTAAGAGAGAGGGTGTCTTTTTTATTCATTATTTTAAGTTGGAGGGTGGAGATTTTGTTTGATAGGGCAGTCTGTATATTAGTGCACCATATCTTGTCCTTTGGGGCCGTGTCAGTTGGTTGGATAGGGGATTCCATTTCCCGGAGGATGGCAAATAGTTCCTTGGTGTTCGACTTGGCATTGGTAATTCTGTCATTGAATACGTTTTTTTTAGTGTTGATAATTTCAGACTTGTAATGTTTTGTAGCTTGGGTTAGCTTGGCTTTGTTGTCGTTGGTGGGCGAATTACGCCAGATAGATTGGAGTTTTCGTTTCTGCTTTCTAAGGTCCTTAAGCTGGGGGGTGAACCAGGCATTGAGGTGGGCTTCTTGCTTAGCTTTGCGTAGTTTTGCAGGTGCAATGGTGTCTAGTGCGTGAGACATAGCTTTGTTAAAGGTGTCTACTAGTGTGTCTGGGTCAGTGTTGTCCTTCAGACCGTTAATAGTGGGCAGGAGGAGGGGGATAAGTTTTTCTATAGTAATATCTTTTTTACTTCTGGTAGGGAGTGGTGGTATCATTTTGATAGTTTTAGGGCTGGGGAGGTCAAGTGTGGCAGTGAAATTTATTAGGAAGTGGTCAGTCCATAGTTGAGGGGTGATGGCAGTGATGACTATGTTACAGTTGAGTTCTGAAACCCAGTCAAAGGTTCTGCCTTTAGCATGTGTGGGGGAGAGAACTTTTTGGGTAAGTCCTTGGTCATTTAGGATGGCTGTTATAGAGAGGGCATTTTTATTGCCTGGCTTGTTAAAGCCGATGTTGAAATCGCCCATCAGCAATGTTTGCGAGTGTTTTTGGGTATTGTTCGCTAAGAGGGTAGTAAGGTCATCTTCAAAGGTTCCCAGGGGACCTGGGGGCCTGTAGATCAGATGAATGGCTAGCGTGCGGTTGTTGGAGAGTTGAATTTTTGCTGAGAGTACTTCACAGGAAGCACAGAGGTGTGAGGTGGTGAGTCGGATAGGCAGAGTGGTTTTCGCGATGATTGCTAGGCCGCCGCCTTTAGCATTGGGTCTGTCTACTCTGTGGATCTGGTAGTTGTCAGGTTTGGCTAACATCAGTGAGAGTCCTGCTGCCTCATGGAGCCAGGTTTCTGTTACGGCAAGGAAGTCAATGCTGCTGTTGTTTAGTATGTCAGCAATTTCAATTGCATGAGCTACCATGGATCTGGCATTGATAAGGGATCCAGTAAGAGTTAGGGTGTTATTGGGATTAGGATGAATTGCTGGTGTATCTGTATGCTTATTTTGACTCCGGCGTTTCTTTTGGTGGAGGTGAGTGGGAGTTGGGGTTGGAGTTAAAGGTGTCGTAGCTAGGGTTTGCTTATCCATGTGTGTCTGTATAGATGGGAATCTAGCAGTATTGTTAGTACTGTTTCTTTTAGGTTCGTATATGCAAGGTAGCCTTGCCCTGAGTCTCAGGTTTCTATCTGTGGGGGGACGAGTGCTGAAGGTAGCAAAGGTCATGATTGTAGCTAGGAGGGTCAGGGAGGTCAAGTTTCTGCACATGGTAGATGGTGTGGTCCGCTGATGCAATTTACTTCCCTTGTTTCGCTGAGGTGTTGGGCTAGGGTGACACAGAGTGTAGTGCAAGTGGCTAGTTGAGGCCGGGGCTGCGCCAAGTGATAAAGGGCATGATATTCACGAAACGTAGTGTGGGCTAGAGTGCATGGTCTGTCAATGATGATAGGGTGCAACACAATCAAGGTAGTCCGTTAGCGACCATAAGGCACAACACAATGAGGTGAACCATGAGCACCTGGGTATAAGTAGCACCAGGAAAACTAGGGTCTAAGTAAGTAGATACAGCTATGGCAATTATCGTGGGTACAGGTGTAGATCAAATCGTGCAAACATGAATCGATACATTAACAATGCAGTGGGGCACACATTAAATGCATAAATCGGGGGTACCTAGATTCGAATTTAGCAGGATGAACTTAAAATGCAGTGGGACACAAGATCAAAGTGTATGAGCTAAGAGAAAAGAAAGAGATAAGAAAGAAAAGAATGGAAGCACAACAGTGTAAATTGTCAGAGGGTGAGAGGGCATAATAAGCATAGTAGTGGTGCTCATCGGGGTGTGAACATAAGGCAAGCTATGGTGGCGCAATGTTGAGGCAGTTTGGGAGGATAGAGCAGGTAGTATAGTTTAGGCAGTTATGAGTTACTCACAGCCTCAAGCAAGCAGGGGTATGTACCTGGGCTCTGGCCAGCTCAGGATAGTCTCTAGACAGTTGTTGGCCTTGCCCTCAGGGCCTTTCCTGAAGGGGCCGGCTTACGCCTCCCGGTGCCTGATCGGTGGAGAAGTAGGGTGGAGCAGCCAATCATCCGGCGCCTCTGGTCGGGAGGGCAATCACAGAGGAGGGGAGGCTTCAGGAAACACGGGTGGGCATTTTGGAGTGGCTGCCGTCTCGTGTCTTGCAATGGCGATCGTAAAGGTTGTGGCAGAGACAGAGGGAAAGCCGCCACTTTACTGCATATGTACTGTGCAGTGAGCGCGAACGTTTCTTAGGTGTAAATTAAAGCGATTTTCGGCAAAAAGTAGCTACCGCGCCTAACGCGCTGAGAATAGCCTAAGATGGTTAGTAAAGGCGAGTTGAGGCAGACATACCTTGCTGCAGACCTGCACAAAGGTGGCAGCAGGCGGGGCACTGCTCCAGCAGTGACTAGGAGCGCCTGCTCCTATTTTGAGTGTAGAGAACAGAGAGCTCTAGCTAGGTCTCTTTGTTCCCGGGTGCCGTGCCTTATATTCATTCCGCTTTCTCAACACAGGATTTCGTACAAGCGGCTAGCCAGACGTCCTGTCACTACCTTTCTCGAAAGCCGGAATCCTCCTGAGCTTTTGTCACAGTCCGCCTACGGTAGGATTCCATTTCGCTTTTCGGCCGGATTATTGTATGCAAACTTTCCATCGGACACTCGAACGGACGTCACATATTCTCTCTCTCTCGCTCTCTCTCTCTCTCTCTCTCTCTCTCTCTCTCTCTCTCTCTCTCTCTCTCTCTCTCTCTCTCTCTCTCTCTCTCTCTTTCTCTCTCTCTCTCTCTCTCTCTCTCTCTCTCTTTCTCTCTCCAGCTCTCCGGCAACTCTCCCCCTTCCATTTGGGTACAGTGTCTTTGCTACTGAAAGGAGGCTCTGTTGCCGCCTGCCAGGGGTAAGAAACTCAACATACTCTTGGCGAAGTATTACCCGGGGAACTATCCCTGAACTCTAACCTCCGCTTTTCCTGTTCCACTTAGTTGACGTCCGGAAGGGCCCAGTTCCAACCTACACTATAACCATTGATCCAGGACCTCCTCGCCACCAGTCCTGTTACACGTGAGACTGCGCATAGGAGATTATGCACCCGAGCAGCTCTCCACAGGTTTTTTTTCCCCCTTGAGGGTTTCCCTGGGATCTTCTCCATGTCCTAGCCTTCGAGCTGGGACACTGAGGGGTTTTCAGGTAGATTCCTATAGTGTGCTACCTCCGGCAGAAGCCCTTTCTATACAGGTAGGTGGTCTTTCGGATCTTACCAAAGATCATTGTGTATGATGAATACTGTGGCATAACACAAGTCCCATTTTGCTAATAAACATATATGACCCCTATGATCCACCGGGGGGAGATTATACAAAACAGATTATTCAATGTATAGAAGATGTAATACTTCAACGATTTATTCAATTTAAAGAATGCACTCTTATAATAGCTGGGGATATGAATGTGAAAGATCTGCATGGTTATGATAACTGGCCACAAAGCGGTGCCAACAACTGGGTAAAACTTTTGTCAAGGCACGACTTGGTCTTACTAAAGTACAAAACAATGAATGGGTACAAAGACACATATACTGGTCAAATGGTAAAGTGAGGTCACATATTGTTTATATTATTACCAACATGGCTACAAAGATAGAATGGGATGAGGTAGTGATCACCTCGAATAAAATAAGCGACCACGCTACTCTGAATTGGAAAACACAAGGTCTGGTCAAAGGAAAAAAAAACATGCAAACTAATGTAGGAGTGGGTGGTGATCCCAGGGCACTGCGATTAAATTGGTCTGCTAATATAATGAAGAGCATTAATGAGATACTGCCAGGAAAAGAAATTATATCTGTCAGGATTTAGCTAGCGTAAAAGGTGATATTACACAACTGATAGAAACCTATGTAAAGACTTATGGTATAAGAATGAGCAGAGTAAGGGCCTATAACAATAGCACCAGAAATAAAGTCAGGCAACCGTATGTAGCTAAGATCGCAGATAGAAAGAAGGCATATGGTATTGATAGAAACCTAATCAAAAACAACTTAGGAATTGATCCAATATAAAAACAAATTCAAATAAGAAACTTAGCCACAAGATAGAAAAATTGGCATAAACAACATAAATTAAGTATGCATAATTCTAATTGGTTACTTTTGTTTGGGTGGTTACAGATACATGACAGCAAAACCTTCTGGTCAAAGTTTAACTTCTATAAGAAGGATATATCTCCAACTGAAATGAATCCCATTTTGAAACAAAATGGATAGAATATATTGCAGAGCTGTAGCGCGACCCAGATGCCACATGTATCCAAAGTATGAAAGATAAAACTATACTGAATGTCATCTTTCGATATAGATGAAGAAAGACTGAGTAGCCTGATATCGATACTAAAGAGTTCCCGAGCACCGGGACCCCATGGGACACCCAACATTGTACTGAAAGCACTACCTCAGTTATGGGCCCGGATACTCGTATTGTTATATAAACATATAGAAAAACAGGTGTTAGTCCAGAAAGCTAGGGTAAAAAGAATGATCCTGAAAATGACAGATTAATATAATTAATGGATACGAACCAAAAGATCTTTGCTAGCATTTTACTTAGGAAACTTACTGAATGGGTGGTGGAAAATGAAATATTTAGCCCGTATCAGACAGGTTTTGGGAAAACTCATAATACTCTGATGAATATAAGTTTGGTTCAATACTTGAGGACAGAGACAGAGAACACAAACAGCCTGTATCTGTACAGTTGTTGTGTGGACTTTTCAAAGGCTTTTGACCTTATTCCTTGTGCTACCCTCTGGGGAAAAATGAATAAAATGGGGTATAGATAAGAACTTGTATTATATTCAACTACTTTAAACAAATACATCCATCTCCATAGGTAGAATCTTGCAGGGCATTGTACGGAAATTCAAAATACTAATAGTGGCTTAAAACAAGGTTGTGTTTTGGGTCCAATTCTGTACAATTCGCTTACTGTGGACATGAAAATAATATTTGCTCAAATAGAAAATATGCCACCTAGGATTAATGGTGTTTTGATACCTTGGTTGGCATATGCCATTGATATTATCATATTCGATCGTACGCAAACAGGTTAGCAAAGATCATTAAATACTCTGGTAAAATACGCAGATAATGCTATGGTCATAAACATAGCCAAAACAAAAACTCTGCGTTTGAGTAAAAAGAACTTTATCTGGCGTATGTCTGACTCCCCACTGGTCAGAGTTACGGGATATAATTATCTGGGCTTTTTCATAACTGCCAATCCTAGTGGGAAATTTGGGTGGAGGTGATGGGTAAAGTCTGGAGAAAGTGGTTGGTAATAAAACATTATATAGTCTATCGTGGAGGTAATAACATTGAGGGTTTGCTGGAGATATACAGAGTTACCATAATATCCACAATATTGTATGGCTTGGTTGCATTGAATTTAGAACACATCTCATTGTTAGAGCTGTTAGAAGGAAAATCTTTGCGTTCTATTATACATGTACCAAAAGCTGTACCCGTTGAGGCATTACGTTTAGAGTATGGTGTTACATCATTAAAAAACCCTGTGGTATGTTCAAAGAATGCTATTCTATGCCAAGTTTATTAGCAGTAACCAGGTGTCAAAGTTCTTGCTTTTACTAATGGGGAAAAAGCTTGGATAATCAACATACAAATAGTTTTATGGTTGAACTGAAAAGGTCTGCTGAATCTTTTATTGATCAACTAAACTTACATCCAGATATACTAGAACAAGACCCCAATTATGAAGGGAAAAGAAGATCAAGGAATTGGGATATAGCTAAGAATGTGGATATATTACACATGAAGTCCCGTTATCAAGATCTGTCATGTCAGGGATGGTTGTGCCATACTCCAGCTTTTTACCTGACCAAATCATGTAGCATGGATCTTAAGCGGTTTTTATTTTATTTGCGTATGAATATGCTACCTACTATGGAATTTATAGGTGCATGGTCAAAAATTCATTATTTAGAAAGATTATGAAGGATTTGTAATAGTGAGGTTGAAACTTGTCACCATGTTTTGACAAGCTGTAATACTTTGGACAATTTCTATATCTGAGGATATGCAAAGTTTATTAGTAATCTGGTTGAATGCTTGGGAGATCAATTCTGGTCTCATATACACGGTGAATCATCAGTGGTGATTAGTACAGCAGTATTTGATATATGGAGAGAGGTAATAAAGAAGATTACCTAGTAGTTTTAGGAATCTTGAGTGAACGATGGTGAAATAAGTCCAGTTCAAGTGTATACTTTGACGTTCGACAAATATTAATATGTATTGGGAATACTGAAAGAAATTTAGCTTAGTAAGGCTGATATAAATACATGGTTTCGCCTTATTGTGTATGGCATTGTGTAAGTTGTACGATATTAATGTTGAAATGTAAAACGATGTGTTTGTTTGCTTGAAGCAACTTTATTCAACTTTATTCTGAAATTTATTTTGAATTTTCGTATTTTAAATGTAAGTATTTTATAAATGAATTGTAATGTAATATTTTGGTAAAGTGTGCTTAAAGTTTTAAAAACCGGAACTATATGCACAATAAAAAAAATAAAAAATGATTGGGCGAGTGGGGTCAAGGTGCGGGGTTAAGGTGGGTGGGTAAGGGTAGAGAGAGTGGGTGGAAGTAGAGAGAGGGGGCAGGGTGTGTGGGGATAGAGAGTGGGGGTAGTTTGGGTGGGTGGAAGTAAAGAGTGGGGGTAGGGTGTGTGGGGGTATAGAGTGGGGGTAATCTGGATGGTGGTTGGGAGAGTCTTTGCGACCAGCTTCCTACAGAAGCACCCATAGGAAATAGAAAGCAGATGCAGGAATCTGAATTCTCTGACCTACATATATAGAATTACACAAACCCAGCCACATTGCAGCCATAGTAGACTTGTGACAGGAATTTGGCTGCAGCATCCATCCAAACTGAGAAAAGCACGAGCAAATTCTGGCGAGTGTTTCCAGAAAAGGATAGCGTTGTGTTTAAACGCATGCATTGTCTCAGATATAGATGCTTCTGTGAGCAGCGAAAAGTGTTCTGAACTTGTATTGGAACTGCTTTATCCGATGATGCTTGGGGGTGAAGACTGCAGGTGGTCATTTAAGGTATGCATGCGATCGACGAGACTAACCTTTCTTGTGCTAAGTATCATTTGTTTTAAATTCAAACATTCTGTAAGCGGCACAAGTGTTTAAGAGGTTACTTACCAGGATTTGTTTGTGTACATGTTTTTTTTTTTTTTTAAAGAGTTTACAGATCAAGGAAGACATATAATCAATCAATCTTGCTGATTGCTTGGGGATGTGGTATGAAAGTGGCTTTCTGGCTGCCACTTCCACGTGTAGTAGGAAGGAGCTTTTTGTGCCGTAATCTTCCTGAGCGTGCGCAAATGCGGACCTCGTAGAAACAACGTCACTTAAGAGTCATTTTAGCCATCTTGTGAGTAGCAGTGGCACACTAAATAAATGCTCGGATTTGGAATCAAGTGTTCTGAGTTCTTGTACCGCTGTAGGGGTCCAATGGTTAGCATATTTAAAAATAAAATTACTGTTCAAAAATATTGCCAGAACGATTTTGATTTTGCACTTTACTGTTGGCAAACATTAGCATGCACAATTAAGTTGTCCTTGGTTAACAGAGGGTGCTCATTTTAGTGTGTCAAACCCTGTAATGGTGTTAATGAGAAGGCACTTGGGACCGCATGATCTATGGCAATTGCAGGGTGGAGAAACACAGCCCGAATGGCTCACAGGTGTCTACGAAGCATTCTGAGGACAGGCCTGATGAATGGGTTGTAATGGTAGGCAATGCCACATTGGAACTTTGTGTGGTTGCTGACAGTATACGTGAAATGGTGGGCGGGGTGTGCTGGGGGAGTGGCGTGTTCCTTTTGTGTAAGTCGCTTATGAAGCCAAACTATGAAGTGTTGCAGGGTGGTGCTTCCATTCCATAAAGCTGCACAGTCCAAGACAGACAAAAGGGTGCGCAAAAACAGAATAGCGCATGGTGTAGGTATTGCCAAAAAAAACGGCTTTAGTTACTAAAATGCAAACGATTAAACAGACTTAAGGATAGCAGTCCTGATCAGGGCTGAACTGGGAACCAAAATTGGCCCTGGAATTATTTTCCAAAGTGGCCCCATATTTCACTGAAGGACCAATCACAGCGTGTGAGCACAGCCCTTCTATGAGGGGATTACGAGTATCCACAAAGAAGATGTTGAATAAAATGAGTCCAAATTAGTGCATTTAAACTGTGTTTTAATCACATATGGATTAAAAAGATTCATGTTTTAAATAAGTTCATGATCTCGCAAAGTAGATCTTCGATGATATATGGACAACCCACGAGTGCAATATCAGTCCCTGCAAATGATTTTCCTATGTCTGCTCTCAGATCTTACACATACACATACATGATATCGTCAATGAGCAAATTTTTCTGCTGCTTCCCTTGATGATTATGGAGCAACATCGCAATTTTGAAAGGCACTATTGGGATTTGCTTTCCAAATAAAAACACCCACGCATGGTAATGCTAGGGTTCAACATAAATAACAATTGGGAGCGCAATGTGATTAGTAATTAGCAAGTTTAGTTTGAAAAATGTATAGGCTTACGGTCAGAAATGTTCACCGCAATCTGTGTTTGAGCTGTTGTGACAAAGGCACATGATCAGAAAATGGCGCCACCAGCAGTTACCTCAGACCTCGGGCTGCGGGCATCAACGATGAACGAGGAGCACAGGGGAGTTGACAATCGGGGTTGCACGAAATCCTGCAAAGAAATTTAAAAAAAAAATGAATGAAGGTTCACAGGCCCAAACCCCTATAAAACTTTGTCTACGTCAGAGTTCACACACACCCACTGCAACACACTTCTCGGCTGTGCACAAACAATGATAAATACCATACGCTCTCCCATGCAGTGCCTGGAAGAGTTGACTTCAATGGGTGGTTCAGGCCTGTGCTAGAGGGGTAACTGATGCAGTGCAGCATTAGTGGGACGTCCACTGCAGTGCTGTTTGTCATTACAACATTTGACCTTTGCCTACCAACTTCCTATTTTGCTAAAAGTGGACCACTTTTTTGGCCCATGTGGGCCAGTTTAATGAGTTACTTCACTATGCAGCTAGTAATTTTGACTAGTGCTGTTGAATAAATATTCTTTAAAATGCACAATTTGCATCACATTTTATCAAAAACCTCCCCCTTGGGTACTACTCAAACACTCTGTCACAAAAGGAATGAATTGCCATTTGCGACAGTGGGTCACTTTTTCATTGGTGCACAAGACAATTTTAGGCCCCAGTCCGACACTGTGAGTGCATGAGCGCCAGTGTACAATCACCACCAGAATGTCAGACTACACCCAGAACCTCCAAGTGAGTCTGCTAACTTTGGCGGAGGAGCCTAGATGTTATATCTCAGTGACCTTGCTCTGGCCCAGTGGGGTGAGTGTTGGGAACTTGGGAAGGGCAGGGGCTGGGCTGCAGTCTCATGTGGGGATAGCTCTGGCCAAAGAAGTAAGGTTTGGGAAGAGCTGGGGGCTCTTTGAAATAGCTGCCGGGTGAGGGAAGCCACCAGTGCCCACACACAGTGAGGGTGGACAGAGATGCTGGAGATCCATGGCACGCCCCATTTATTACATGCACACGTGGCAGAGTTGCGTCACTCTGCCACGTGTGTGCCCTTAAAGGGGCAGGCACCACACTCCTCCTTTTTCATAACAAAGACAACAAAAGAAGGCACACTTAGATACTTTAAAACATTTTTTTGCACACATGATAACACCCCTTTATTTGCTTCCCTCCCAGTCCTACAAGTCTCTGCTCAGCCCATGGCCTGGTCCCACCAATTCAGGGGTCCAACAAATAGTCACTGAGATGGGCAGGCTTTCCGCTCCTTACCCTCTGGGGATACCTCCTGCCTTCGACCTAGGGAACCCGACGGATGGGCCAGGGCATTGCCCTCATCCTTTCTTGACACAGTCTCTTCTCAGGGTCACCTCCAGCCTGGTCTCGCCCACCTTCTTGAAAAAACTGCCATTTCAGGTAACAGTGACAGTCATCATCAAGCCACGCACTGCCACCACATCGATGGGACCAAGCTCATAAATCAGTGAGCACTTGCCTTGTGGATGCTGTTTCTTCACCAGCAACTCATCTCCGGGAATCAGCTGCTGGGGCGGAGTCCTCTTCTGATGTTCTCTCCCTCTGTCCTGAGTCTCCTTTCCCACTCCACCTGAGCATCATCAATCACGTCTGGTTCTCACTCCCCCACTTCAGGTATTAGCCCCCTCAGACACCGCAGAAAAATTGCTTCCGCTTGCGCCACTCCAGTTGATGCATGAGGGGTGGCTCTATACCACCTCAGGAACTGATACAGCGCCCTGTGTAGGCAGTGGCCCTGGCCATGTGCGATGTGAAACACCTTGTTAAGAGTCCCCATAAACCTCTCAGCTTTGCCATTGTCATGGGGCCAGACCGGTGTAATTTTCCTGTGTTGTATGTCGAAATCTCCCATCAACTGGGCAGAATTGTCCCGTTGGAATGGCCGTCCCTTGTCGGAGCACAGGGTCTGAGGCAGTCCATGAGTTGGAAAGATCTTTTCCAGGGCAACGGCCACCTTGTCAAACAACACTGATTCAATGATTTCGACCTCTGGGTACTGCGACCACCAAAAAGTGAGTGTCTCTGTCTGTGGACCCAAAGTCAGCATGCGCGTTCTCCCAGGTCCTTGTTTATCAAGGCATTGCCTCAATGAGGGGCTCTCTCTGTGCTGGGGCAGCCGCCTGGCACCACACGCAGGACAACACAAACTCTTGCACCCATCTCTCAAGGTCAGGGAACCATACTTTCTGGCGTAATCTTGCTTTCGTCTTGGCAGTCCCTTGATGACCCTGGTGCACCAGCTCAATTACCTGGGGGATCTTGTACATCGGGACCACTATGCGTTCCCCCATGAGCAAGAGCCCTGACTCGACAAATGTCAGCTTCTCCTACACTCTCCACAGCTATTCCAGCGCCAACCGTGCCTCTTGGGTCCTTTGTACCAGAGTGTCCACTAACGACTTCCACAACCCTTGCTGAAGGGCTGCCGTCAGTATTAGGAAGCATCCCATCCTCTTTGCCACTGTTACAGGTTGCCGGTGTGCCCCTCCAGCATACAGAGCACACGAAACACAATGCTCTCTGTCCGGGCTCCATGGTCGCACTAGCGATCAGTGACATGCCCCGTTTATTACATGCACCCGGCAGAGTTGTGTCCCTCCGTTGCGTGTGTGCCCTTAAAGGGGCAGGCACCACACCTTTATCACAGGCTGCTAGAGAGACTGTGTACAAGCATAACAACCAGACCCCCAGACTTTTGCTTGACGCTCCCAATTTTATAGCCCAACATGGGGGTGCAGTGTGTGCACAAGGTAAAAAAACAAGATGATCCCGGACATTTTTTAAGGTTTTTACTCTGCTTGGTACAAGATTCGGATCAAAACTTGACTTGCATTAAACAAAACTGACAAATGCATGAGGCATAGGAAGGGCGGCGGGTGCAGAAGATATAGACACCAGACTTTTAATTTAAAATACTTCTGGCAAATGGCAGCATTGATTTCCATTTTCATTTATCAATGAAGGACTAGCCTTGCCTTTCAGCACAGAGGGAGGTGCAACTATGTTTCTACAAGCTGCCAGGACGCATACCCATTGTATCATTGCAGATCCTAAAAGCACTCAGATATGACGAGTGAGTGGCACAGGATGAATTGCTTTTGACTGTTCACCCACCCAAGAACGGTGAGGAGTCATGCAAATTCTCTTCATGTGGTGCCATGTCCTGTCTGCGCAAACTTAATCTGAATATTTTAATGCACACCGCAGGCGAAGAGTCAGGTGAAGCTTTGGTGATTCAAGCATATTACAGTAACTGAAATATTTACTTATGTTAGGAGCGCAGAAAGTGCACACAAATAAGGCAAGCAAGCAAAAGAAATACTTGGCTGATTCTAAGGAGATAGATCCAAAGAAGTTAGCTAAGGCTGCTGACTTGTGGGTTGCCAACAGGGCTAATTACAAGGATTCTGGAAATCAGAAGAAGGATGAGGGAAAGCAGCCAAAGAAAGATAACAAGGAGAATTCTAATACCTCCAATCCAAAAGAGGGCCCCAAACAGCAACATAAGGGTAAACCACAAGGGAAACCGAATCAGGCTAGTGTACCATCTGGACCCAAACCAGATGGAGGTCAGAACAAGCCCCGATTCATCATAACATTTGGGAAATGTTATGTTTGTGGGTCAACTGACCATGTGAAAGGGGATCCCAGATGTAAGGGCAAGCCTTCAGGGGTCCACACTGTCCCCTTAGCCTTCTCCCCAGAGGAAGAAATACCTATGGTAAGTGGAAACTTTCACCTACAGATGAACCCATGAGATTCTCAGCTAGTGTTTCCTTAGTGTCCCTGGGCTTGTGGGAAAAACAGAATTTAGATGTCTATAATTCCATCCCAGATTATACTAAAGAGTATTATAAAGATAGTGGTCTTGTGAATGGCCAGGAGACTCCTGCCATCAGAGACACTGGAGCCAGCATAACTGTGGTTGATGAAACATTTATCAAGGTGGAGGATGCTGCTAAGGCACCCAAAAGCCTAACCAAGTTAGCTGGAGGCCCTGTGCAAATGCTTCCCCAGTTACCAGCTCTCATCCAGTGGAATGATATGACTGTCAAAATACCTGTTAGTGTGCAGAGTGAAGTGCCTGGGAGAGTCATGTTGGGACCTGAAAACTCTTGGAGTTGTGTCTAGCACCCCCAGGCCTCCCAGTAAAATGAAACGGGAGCTCACTAGGCCTGCAAGGGAGAGGACCTTGAGAGGCTCTGCAGAGGAGTTGGTAGAGGAAACTATCACTCTGAGTCCACAGGAGTTGCTCACTGCTATTTCTGGAAAGAAAGAGGCAAAGGGAAAACCCAAGACCTCCAAGAAACAGACAGATAGCACCCATGTTCTACCAACATGGACATCCCCAAGAATGTCTAAAGTCACACCTGTGACTCCTCCACCTGCCAAAGTGTGAGGTACAACCCTGTGTGGTTGACCCAGTTTCTGAAGAGTCAGATCTGGTAGAAGACATTGCTTTAGTTGGAGATCTGGACCCTGTTGACCATTCTGAGCTGCAGTCTTTACTGGCCGAAGGTGGACCCAACAGGGCACACTTCGGCAGAGGACAAAGAGAGTTCCCTACTCTTGAAGGTCTTCACCTACAGACAGCTTCTCAACTTGATGGGCAAGAAGTTGGGAAGCATAGGTTGAGCTGGGAAGATGGCCTCTAGTACAGTGAACCGACTGAGTCAATCCCTGGGGACTGCAAAAGACTTGTAGTGCCCCTAGAAAACAGACTCCATTTCCTACAGTTGGCCCATGAGATACCTTTGGCTGGTCAATTGAGCTTCAAAAAGACCAAGGAAAGGCTCTCCTTATACTTCTACTGGCCTAAGATGGTTTCAGAAGTTGACAAATTCTGTAGGAGCTGTCACACTTGCCAAACCTCTGGCACGAATGGAGCCAAGGATGTGGAACCCTTGGTACCTATCCCAGTGGTGGGAGTTCCTTTTGAGAGGGTGGGCATTGACATTGTCTGTCCCCTTGACCCTCCCACATCTTCAGGAAACAGGTTTATCCTGGATGTAGTAGACCATGCTACTAGGTATCCTGAAGCCATACCTATGAGGACTGTTATGGCTCAGGCTGTGGCTAAGGCTCTACTTGGTATTTTTACCAGAATATGGTTTCCTAAGGAAGTGATATCCGACAGGGGATCCAATGTTATGTCCCACTACATGCAAGCCATGTGGGAAAACTGTGGTGTCACTTACAAGTTCTCTACATCCTACCATCCACAGACAAATGGACTGGTAAAGAGGTTTAATCGTACTATGAAGAGCATTACAGGTGCTTTAGAGGAACCCCTTAAAAGAAAGTGGGACCTTGTACTGCCATGCCTTCTCTTTGCTTATAGAGAAGACCCTCAGGATGGGGTTGGTTACAGTCCCTTTGAACTTCTCTATGGCCATCCAGTCAGAGGCCCCTTTGCCCTGATTAAGGACTTGTTGGAGAGTGCTCCTTCCTCAAGCCAGTCAGAGTGACTGACTATGTGATAGGTCTCCGGAGGAGAATGTCACACATGATGGCAGAAGCTAGTGATAACTTAAAAGCAGGTCAGGCTCTGGTCAATCATTGGCATGACCAGAAGGCCAGCATGGTTGAGTTTACTCAAGACCAGCTTGTACTAGTTATGGTGCCAGCAAGGCAGAGGGCCTTGCAGGACAAATGGATAGGAGCCTTCAAGGTTGTGAGCAAACTTGGAGAGGTGAACTATTTGGTAGACTTAGGCAGACCTAAGGAGGCTCCCAGAGTCTTTCACACCAACCGTTTGAAGGCATATGTCTCGAGACCAGAAGTAGGAGCTTTGCTTCTAGCTTCAGCTCAAGAGGAGGAGGAGAGTGAACTTCTACCTGACCTCCTCAGAGGCCAACCTTTGGATGAGAACATAGGAGTCAATCTCTCTTCTAGTCTGACATCTGAACAGCAGGATGAGTGCAAGTTTCTGTTGAATCAGTTTGGCTCCCCATTTTCACTTTCACCTGGATTGACCCCTTGGGGCCAGCATGAGATTTTCGCTGGTGACTGTTTTCCTGTGAAAAGCAGAGGTAACGGAATGTCAGAACATGTGCGATCCCACATCAAAGGAGAGGTCAACAAAATGCTTGATCTCGGGGTTATAGAGCCCTCTACAAGTCCATGGTTTAGTCCAGTAGTTCTAGTACCAAAGGCAGGATCCAGGGAGTTGAGATTCTGTGTGGACTATGGTTCTCTAAATGCAGTCACTAAGATTGTTGCTCATCCTTTGCAAAGGACAGATGAACTGGTGGATAAACCTGGTGCGCCCAAGTACCTCAGTACATTTGATCTGACGTCAGGCTATTGGCAAATAGCCCTGACAGACCATGCCAAGGAGAAAACTGCATTCTCAACCCAAGCAGGCCCCTACCAGTTTAAGGTTATGCCTTTTGGATTCAAGAATGCACCTGCTACATTACATTCCAAAGGATGGTCAATCAAGTTCTGAATGGGATGGAGGACTTCTGCATGGCATACTAGGATGCCATTGCAGTGTTCAGCCCTACTTGGAAAGAACATATTGATCACTTAGGATATGTTTTGCAGGCTCTTGAGCAGGCCCATCTGACCATAAAGGCAAGCAAATGTCAAATTGGTCAGAGCAAAGTGGTCTACCTTGGTCATGAGGTAGGAGGAGGTGAAATAAGGCCATTGTCTAGCAAAGCTGAACCTGTACAAAACTGGGCCACCCCTGCTACTCAAACCGAAGTGAGAGCCTTCCTAGGTCTCACTGGGTACCACAGGAATTTCATTGAGAAATATGGGAGCATAGCTTCTCCTTTGAATGTAATCTCCTCTCCAAAATTCCCCAAAAAGGTTAGATGGAATGAGGAGTGCACTCAATCCTTTGAAAACCTGAAGAAAGCCCTTTGTCAAGCTCCAGTCCTAAGAGCTCCTGATTATCACCAACCCTTCATTGTGCAGACAGATACATCCAGTACAGCTATAGATGCAGCCCTTAGTCAACTGGTTGAAAAAGTTAGTGAGCACCCCATTTGCTTCATCAGTAGGAAACTGAAGGAACCAAACCATAGAGCGTGAGTGTTTTGCCATTGTGTGGTCTCTGAAGAAGTTTAGAGCATACTTGTATGGATCTACTTTTGTGATACAGACAGACCACCAACACTTGAGATGGTTAATGCAAATGAAAGGGGAGATCCCAAAACTTCTAAGCTTCTAAGATGGTCAATCTGCCTGCAAGGGTTTGATTTCACCATTGAACACAGGTCAAGATGTCACCACCAAAATGCTGATGGCTTCTCTAGGATGTTTATAACTGACTAGAGTGAAGAGATTTAACCAGGAGTGGATTAAATCCTCCTGTCCCTGAGCTGGGGTATGGTGAGGCGAGTGTTGGGGAGAATTCTCCACAATGGCTAATTTCCCTTACCTACTGAGTCCCTCAGCAGCTTTGCTCGATTTCTAGGATTTTATTTTTTTCACCTGGTAAGAGTGTCAGCCTTTTTCCCACTCTTACATGTGTTTTCCTGTGTGTGTTTAACATTTTTGTTCATAGACTGTGGATCTTCACCTACTCCATAGGCATCATCTTTTTAATGTGTGTTATACAGCAACTTCAGTGAAGTGACATAGGGTTGTCTTTTTCAGACTTCCCACTTTAAACTCAGTTTTTTGGCTCTGACTACTGTCTTGCAGAACATGTAAAGTTTCCATTGACTTTATTAGTCTTTTTAAATTCACAGACCCAGTACAAACTATCTTACATAGAGTTCTGGAAAGGGTAAATAGTTATACCTTTTTGTCTGTTTCTCATGGAACATTATTTCGTTCCCTTTTCATTAAGATTTGGCTGGTGGCAGTAGTTTCTACCATACCTTTCCTACTGCGGTTTATTTAAATAGCCTTGGTACTGTTTTAGCCTATCTTGGTAGCCTCAAACTTAAACCCGCTGGACCACATTTACTTTTATTTGGTTCCGGCTAGGTTTATTCACCATTTCTTTTTGTAAAAGTATTTCTCGTGTTTTACTCTGCGCGCCAAACCAGGTTTGGTTCCTTTGTTCACTGACCTTTGGCGGGCTTCTGCACAGAAGCCCTCCTTAGACACCTGAATGTCTGAGGGGGACAGGATGTGAGGGAGGGGCTTCAGACTCCCTGCACAGGGCCTCCTTGGAGACTCATGTCACACTCTGTGTGATTGGCTGTGGTGACTGTCCCGCTGCTTAGCCACCCTGCCAGGCTGTGTGAATGGGGGAAAAATGCATAAAAAGCAGGTCTCTGGGACTGAGAAGGCAGAGTCACCACTGGATCGAGAGAAGCGAAGAGAAGCTGACAGAAGAGGACCTCTACCACGACTGAACCTCCCGGTGAAGCCATGCTGCAGGTCCAAATTTCAAAACTTCGACGACAGGGAAGATCTGCAAGGAATCTTCTCCCATTGAGCTGGTGGGACCAACCTGTTCACCAAACTGCAAGCCAGGCCTCCCCCTCTGGTCAAATTTGCTGTGCACAGCTACAGTGAACCGGATAGCTGGGAGGGCCGGACCCTGCTTGGGTTTTAAGGAGCGCACCTTTTATTAGTTGCTTTGCTCTGCTGCTGGTTTCTTCCCTGGGCGGTGCAGGACCCTCCAGTCTTCCTACTTAGTGTCAGTCCGACAGTCACTTCAGGAACCATGAGCCTGCAGGACCTGCCAGGAACATCTGCCTCATCTACTGCCTTCTTCTCCATTTAAGGTACTGATCAAATCCGGTTGTTTGTTCCGTCCGACCGAGGTAAAAGTGCTTGAAATCTTTTGCCAATCCGAGGGCTTGTCCTTCTCTATTCTTTAAAGTAACTTTTCATCCGACCAACTTCGTTCTGAACTCTTGGCAAAGACTTAACCGCAAACTACTCTGAACTGTGTGATCCCCCGCAAAGACTTTGGTCCATTGACTTTGGCCCTGGCCTCTTGATTTGATTTCCTCACCGTTGTTGCCTTTTCTAGATTGCCCTGCTTACTTACTTGTTGGTGCTGCTCAACTTTGATCTAACTTTGTCTTTCCCTCCCTTTTAAATAGCTGGAGTGCCATTGTGCTCACACTTCATTTTGAGCTTAACTTGTCCAGAATTCATTGGGTGGTGTGTAGTGTATTAAGATTTTGATTTTTCAACTGCTTGATAATAGTGAATTGTTTTATAACTGATGTGTAACTAAATGTATATTCTTTTACTCAGAAAACTTGAGTCAGTGTTTGTTTGAACCATAGTAATTACTGTCCTTTGTGTAACTATTGATACTGTTCACTTTACTCTTGAGATAAGTCTGGCTGCTCAGCCATCGCTACCACTTTACTGTGTAGTAAAGGCTTGTACTGAATTTGTACTGTCACTTGTACTCTTAATTGTGTGTGGTGTTCCCAAAGGGTACTGCATATGGTTCTGCCTAACATGTTGGTGGGTTAGAGAGAGTGGGCGTAGAGAGATTGGAGGTAGGATGGGTGAGGGGGGATAGACAGAGTGTAGATAGTGTGGATGGGTGTGGGTAGAGAGAGTGGAGCTTCGGTGGGTGGGTACTTGTAGAGAGAAGATGTAGGATGGCTGGGGGTACTGACTGTTTCTGCAAGCTGCCAGGACGCAGACCCATTGTATCATTGCAGAACCTAAAAGCACACAGATATGATGAGTGAGTGGCACAGGATGAATTGCTTTTTTCTGTTCGCCCGCCCAAGAACGGTGACGAGTCATGCAAATTCTCTCCATGTGGTGTTGTGTCCTGTCTGCGCACATTAATGCACACAGCAGGCGAATAGTCAGGTGAAGCTTTGGTGATTCAAGCATATTACAGTAAGTGAAACATTTACTTATGTTAGGAGATCAGAAAATGCACACAAATAAGGAAAGCAAGCAAAAGGAACCCTATGGGGCATGGTTTGGATGGAGATGGGTGGGAATGGCAAAAATGCATATAAGCATTAGCATGCCCGTGGGTGTGCAATGCGTGGGTTCATAGCCGAAGGGTATCGGCAGACTGCGTCCCTCCTCATATGCCAGTGTCTTCCCTTTAGGATTCCCATTCCAATAGTTGGCCATATATGTGGTGCTAAAGCCCCACCTATTAGCCAAAACCTAAAAAACAGCTAATGAAACAGTTATTTTCAGAAATATAATTTCTTTTCCATAAATATACAAATATGCATACACCACATGTATGAATTTGCAATCCCTTTTTCGTTCTTTTCTAATGGCTATAAAATACTCACAAGGTACAGCCTATCCAACACTGATATGAAGTATACTTTTCTTTTTCGGTAGTGATATTTCGAGTCAGGCACATCTCAGCACTTTGTCAGTGGGCTTGCATATACTTGCATGTTAGCTAGCAGAACAAGTAGCAAAATGAGCAGGCCCAAATTTCATTAGCATGCTGCTTTAACATGGCAAATGAAAGATTTGTTTGCCCATATTATTTACTCTTGAGCGGTAATCACAGTGAGAACTCATAGCTCTCAACTCACATGCGTTTGGCGGGTGTCACCCGCCTTGTAAACAATTGACTCACCCGCCAAGCCTCTGGCATGCCCATTCATGTCAATGGGCTCTCACCCGCCAAAAACAAAATTGGGTGTTTTCACCCGCCATTGCGACACAAACCGTTGAGAGCTATGAGAACCCATTTAGAATGATACCAGTAACATGTCACGTTCATTTAGCAGTCCACCAGTAGCTGATTGTCATGAATAGCTGTGCTTTTTGCTTCTGGGTGTTCACAACTATGTGGTCCTTCTTTGTTGGGGATTTAGACTTGGGCAAAAAATGCTGTTATCTTTCTGGGTCAATCAGTTTTTTGGCGGGGTGTTACATTCAAATTTTCCCTCAAATATATTCTTGCAACCAATTCTAACATTGAGAATATCTGGGTTTAACTTGGTACATAACCTTTTGTGTGTAAAGATGGAAAACATGAAATGTGCAGACACAATGAGCGAGAAAGGTTCAGAGTGAGAGGGTATGAAATAAAGTGACAGTGTGAGAGGAATGATGAGAGGGGTTAGAGGGTGGGGTGGGGGGTTGTAGAGAGAGTTGGGTGGGTGGGGGAGTGCTGGTGCGGGTAGGATGCATGTTGGTAGAGAGAGGAGAATGGGTGGGTGGGGCTAGAGATGGTGGAGGAAGGATGGGTGTGGTAGAAGGAGTGGGAGCAGGGTGTGTGGGGTAGATAGAGAGAGGGTAGTGTGAGTGGGTGGGTGTTCTAGAGTAGAGAGAGTGGGGGTGTTAGGAATAATTCTCAAAATGTGCTAATTTCCCTTAGCTATTGAGACCCCCAGCAACTTTGCTGGATTTCTAGGATTTGATTTTTTAAGAGTGTGAGCCTCTTTATCCCATTTTTCCATGTATTTTGATGTGTGTTTTACTTTTGTGTTCTTTGGTTATGGAGTTTTGAAACAACTCCATAGGCATCATCTTTTTCTGTGTGTCACACAGCTCCTTCAGTGCAGTGGTACAGGGATGTCTTTTAGACTTCCCAAGGTTAAAACACCTTCTCTGGGACTGACTACTGTCTCCCAGAGCATGTAAAGTAAAATTGACTTTACTAGTCACTTTAAATTTACAGACCCATCACACCCTACCTTTCTATAGAGTGCTGGAGGGGTTGCCTAGCATCCCCTGAGTCAAAACACTAATGTAACAGTCAAATGTTACTCTTTCCTACTTGAAATGGCTGGTGGCAGTGGTTTAGATCAAACTACCCTGATTTTTCACGACCGCGAACAACGGTAGCTAAAAATCGGGTCAGCCATGTTTTCCAATATGGTGCCCAAGACCTATCTGTAAAAACAGACTGCGGTCAACTTTTTTCGCTATTTCTTTTTGGAAAGGTCCTGCTTGTGTCTAACTCTGCGCACCAAACCAGGTTTGGTCCCTTTGTTCATTGGCCTTTGGCAACCTGCAGTGCTGAAGCCCTCCTCTTGCGCCTGAGTGTCTGGGGTGGACAGGATGTGAGGGAGGTGCCCGAAACTCCCTGTGCTTAGTCTCCTAGGAGACCTTAATGCATTCTCGCGTGATTGGCATGCTGGCTGTCTGTCAAGGACAGCCACCCTGCTGTGTGAGTGACAGCCAGGCTGGAATGAATGGGGGAAAACTGTTTAAAAGCAGGTCTCTGGGACAGGGAAAGCAGAGTTGACCACTGGAACGAAAGAACTGAAGACGAGCTGAAGGAAGACGACTGCTGCAACTCCTGGACGACCGGTGAAGTCCTGCTGCAGGTCTGAATTGCCTGAAACTCCCTTGACCGATAAACCCTTCAAGGTTAACTTCTTCCCTTGAGTTTGGTGGGAACAACCAACTCACAAGCCGCCTGGACACTGTCACCTCCTGGTCGAATTTTCTGCAGAGTGCTGTGAAAAACCGGATAGCCAGTGGGAAGGATACCAGTTTGTGGTCTTTAAGGCACTCGCACCTTAAACCAACGTTTTGCCATGCTTGTGTCCTCTTCCCTGGGCAGTGCAGGTAACTCCTGACATCCTCCTTCTTGTCCCATGACTGAAGCTCAGGAACAGCCAGATCTGCTCGAACTGCCAGGAACAACTGCCTCAGCTACAGCTCTTTTTCACTTTAAAGTTACTGTGCAAATGCGGTCAGGAAATCCTGTTGGCCGCGGTGAAAGTTTGTGAAACTTTCCCATCTTTGAAGGCTTGTCCTTCCCTAAACATACCTCTGACTTTTCATCTGACCAAATCCTTCTAATATCCGTGGCAAAGACTTAACCGTTTACTACCAGAACTGTGCTATCCTATACAGAGACTCTGAACCATTGACTTTGGCTCATGCCTATGAACTGAATTGCTGGTTGTAGTTAACTGAAAACCTTTGCCCTGCCTATGAAAATATTTGTGCTTCATTTCTTATAACCTTGTCTTTTTACCCTTTTTAAACTAACTGAAGTGCCATTTTGCTCCCACTTCAGGGGAGCTAAACTTGCTCAGTAACTTATTGGTTGTGTATTGTAGCATATAAGTGTGTGAAATTTAGCTGCTCTTGCTAGTGGAATGTTTTCTAACTGACTGTGTCAATAAATGTATATTCTTTTACCAAGAAAACTTGAGTACGTTTTTGTTTGAACCACTTTGATTGCGAGTCCTTTGTGTAACCTGTTGTACTGCTCACTTTACTCTTGAGATAAGCCTGGCTGCTCAGCCACTGCTACCACATTACTGTGTAGTATGGGTTCGTACCAAAGGTGAAATTGTACTGACACTTGTAGTCTTAATTGTATGTAGTATTCCGAAAGGGTACTGCAGGTGATTCTGCCTAACACTGGTGTACAGTGGAGAGGATAAAAGTATAGTTGTTACATTTAGAGTGCTACTCTTACCTTTGTTAAAATAACCCTCACAAGGCTAAGCAACACTAGAGAAGCAATTGTTTAATCATGACTTATATGGAAAGCTACAGACCGGAGACCCTAGTCACTTTAACAGTTGATCAATTGAGAGATATGTGTAAAGCTACGACCCTCACTGTAAAAGGCAAAACAGGTTGAATTGATAGAACAGTTGGTGGAATATCAAAGTCTGAGGAGTGGGTCTGAAACACCTACCCCTCCAGCAAATGTGGAAAATATTGATGAGGATGATAATGTTTCAGAACCCAGCACAAATGTTATGGATGAGTTAGATGAGATAGAATAGTCTCGAAATGTAGGTCCTGTTTTACCTCTACCTGCTCATAGGCCTCAACCTTTGACCACAGGTACCCCATCAGGTCCAACACAAAGTCCTGAATTTGTCTCTTTGGAAAGAATGAGACTTGAGTTCGAATCTAAAAGAATCCAAGCCCAAACTGAAAGCAAACATCAAGAACTTAAGCTCAGAGAAATGGAGTTGAATGATGCACTTGAAATGAAAAAGTTGTCTCTTGAAAGTGGTTCTCTCCCAGAGTCTTCTAGGTCTTCCAGTCCTAAGATGCCTCGCATGCCCAAATATGTAGTAAGTATGTATGAGGTTAAGCTTGATATTTTGGATTGGTTGGCTTCTTTTGAATATAATGTAAGTGGTTTCAACAAAGCACTCCACCTAAATCAATGCCTAGCCTGTGATGCCCAGCTGGAACCCTTAATTATCTATTTGTGTCTGATTTCTTTTATTTCTGAATGATGTACTCTTATATCATGCCCCTCTCTTTGAATCCACCCAGGTCTCACTGAACCAAGAAGAAGGTTGTTTTGCAAAGTTAAAAGATTTATTTTATGGATTTGAACAAGATATATGTCACCCTTTTATGAATTTGAACAATATCTAGATATCACACTATTAATATTTATACAATGATCAGCACTGGGTGATATTACAATCAACAATCTCTTTAACCAGTAGGAGTATGGATGAGAAGAAGAATCTAGCATATGATAAAACTTTGTGTGGGTTCAGTCACATGCAATGATAGGAAATGAATGCAGCACAGAAATAATACTGTTGTGTGTTCAATCAAATGCAATGTAATCACTCTTTCCCCCTGCACACTACTCAATCCCCCCAATATGCAATATAGAGATGGAAGGAGAGAAAACAGGTTTCAGGAATATGCAATCTCAACCAATACAGTTTCAGTCCCAATTCCCCCCAGCAAGCATAGAGAGAAACAGGAATGATCTTAAACAGGTCAAATGCTTTTGAATGTGGCTTGCAAATAATGGGAAAAACCTCTGAAAAATTGATTGAATTCTCTAAATTTGAGCCGCTTTGGATAGTTCCAGGTAAACACTAGCAATGATGATTGAATGACTAGCAGATTGGAAACTTGAATTCTGAGGTCGGATGCAAAGAATAGCTATTTTACACGTTATGAAATTGATCCAATTGCAGATTCGTGGCAAACTTTTCAGCACGCGAGAAACGTGATTACAGAAAAACTATAAGGAGTTGGAATGCGGTTTACGTTCGTTTGAAAGCTGAGGATATTAGCTTCAATCTGACATTTCTAGCATGTATGGTTCAGAAGTTATGAAGGTTTTAGTAAAGGTCGATTTTTCTCAAAAAGAGTCACGATTTTCAAATGAAAGATGCGCTTTTGAATCTACAAACAGATTTTCTTTACACTTAAGGAGGTTATGAAGATGCAAGATACCCAACGGGACAGCCTCCAGAACAGCGACGCCTCTGCTCTGACTTTTTTCCTCCAAGACACTTGTCTTTCTTCAGCAAAAATATTAGCGCAAAGATGATATTATCACTAAAAGACTATATGGGTGAGGGAAAGATTCAGAAAAACAAAACAGAAATTCGACAATGCATTCCGGATATGTTAGAATGGGTTGGATTGTTATGTTATGTTGTTATGTTTTATTGTTTATAATGCGCAATTATACCCAAAGGTATCAGGGCGCAGCATTTACAAGAATATGCAAAGCTTGGTTACAAAGTGTACAAAGTTCAAATAGCATAGGGGAATGTACAGAGCAATAGATGAGAGCACACAGTATATACAAATTAAAAGGTGGCATACAAGGTTACATAGTGTGCGGATCGCATGAAGGATGGCCTTAGCACTTATCTATCTTGGCTGTCCTTCATTTTAAGCCATGAAATTACCTTAGAGCGGAAATTCAGGTAGGGCATGTCTACTCTGAGGTTGGGGGGCAAAGAGTTCCATAGTTTGGCTGCCTTTACCGGGAAACTGTTACCTCCTATGGTGGCAAGTTTGTAGTTTGGGACAGAGAGGCAATCTTTGTAAGCAGTTCTGAGGGGTCTTGCGGAGGCTTGTCTATGGAATCTGTTAGTCAAGTAGATCGGGGCAGCGTTGTTAAGGGATTTGTAGGTAAGTGAAGCCGTTTTTAGGAGAATTTTATCTCTAGTAGAGAGCCAGTTGTTCTGTTGTCTGAAACCTGATATGTGTTCTCTTCTGGGGATACCTAAGGCTGCTCTCAGGGCGTTATTCTGGAGGGTTTGTAGCTTGCTGGTAATAGCCTTGGAGGTTCCCAGGTAGGGGGCGTTACAGTAGTCAAGGCGGGATAGAATGAGGGCTCTAGCGAGTGTAAGGCAGCTAGTGTCTGACAGAAATGATTTAGCTGAGCTGATTAATTTGCATGTATATGCAGGTGAGGATGCCAGTGAGCTCAGTTGTCTTTTGAAGGAGAGGTTAGAATCCAGGTAGAAGCCCAGTGTTTTGACCTCCTGTCCAACTTTGATGTTGTTCCCATCTATCATGAAAGAGTTGTAGGCCGGGCTGAGTTTCCTTAGACTATGCGTTGTTCCCAGGATGATAAGCTTCGTTTTCTCATCATTCAGGCATAGTCCATGAGTGGCCATCCATGCTTGGATGATGATGTACACCCTATTCAGCAAGGCCAAATCCTTTCCATAATCTCCAGAAAGCGGAAGGAGGATCTGAGTATCATCTGCATAATTAGTGTAGGTGATACCGAGATGATCCAAATCATCGAAAAGGGGCTTGGTGAATATGTTGTACAATGTGGGGGAGACGCAGGAGCCCTGTGGTACACCACAGGTGATAGGTATAGGGTCTGCTGCAGCTGTAGGCAAAAATACCCTCATATTTCTTCCGTTAAGGAATGAGGTGATCCATTAGATGGCCTCGGGGGAGAAGTGTGCTGCTGTGTGGAGGTGTGAACATAGGACAGAGTGGTCGACCAAATCGAAAGCTGCAGAGAGGTCAAGGAGGAAGAGCAAGGCAACTTGTCCTTTGTCCCTAAGTGTATCAATCTGAGCTTTCAGGTCGATGAGAGCAGTCTCAGTCCCGTGTTGAGGGCGGAACCCAGATTGTCTAGATCCTAAGAGGTGGTGTTCTTCCAGGTGCTTCTGTATTTGAACGTAAGCTACCTTATCTAGGATTTTTAGTAGGAAGGGAACAGTCGTTATGGGTCGGTAATTGGTGGGTATGGCTGGGTCAAGGGTAGGTTTTTTTAGTAAGGGAAGTACCCAAGATTGTTTTAGATTGCTGGGGATGGAGCCTGTGGAGAAAGAGGCATTGATCAATTTCGTGATGAAGGGTGAAAGATCGCGAGCAGCGTCTTTGATGAGCTGTGCTGGGCAAAGGTCTCCCTGGCAGTTAGATGGTTTCAGGGACAAGATGATTTTTTCCACATCGAGTGTATTGACTTTAGTAAACTTGAAGCGCGTGGGGTCTGTGGTTGTGCACTTGTCCGGTTTTCTAGAGGGGGGCATGTCTTTTAAGGTCTCTTTTTTGCTGGAGATTTTGGTTTGAAGGCTCTTGATCTTATTGGCCAAGGCATTCTGAATTTCTGAGCACCAGTTTTTATCTTTGATGCAGGTATCAAGGGGTAGTATGGGAGTTTCAATTTCTTTGAGAATGGAAAAGAGTTCTTTCATGTTGGATTTGGCTGACGATATGCGAGAGTCATAGGATGTTCGTTTGGCCACATATATTTCTTTTTTGTAGAGTGCAGCTATTTTAGATAGATTAAGTTTGTTAGCAGCTGAGGGACATTTTTTCCAAGTAGCTTCGCAATTTCTCTTTTGTTGCCTCAGGTTTTTGAGGAATGGTGTGTACCATTTGTTAAGGTGTGATTTCTGTTTGCTCGGTTTGAGTTTGAGAGGGGCGATGAGGTCCAGTGCTGAGGCCATGGCTTTGTTATATTCCTCAACTAGGATCTCTGGGTCCGCATTGTCCGAGAGTGTGTCAAGTTTAGGGTGTAGGTTCGGGATTAGTCTTTCTGCTGTAATGCTTTTCTTGTTTCTGGTGAGAATAGGTGGGGCTGTTGTGATAGGCGGAGGTGTAGGTCTGTCGGTGGTTAACCAGAACGAGACTAGGTGGTGGTCGGTCCAGATTAGAGGTGAGATATTGGTAATGTTTGCTACGCAGTTGTGATCAGCCACCCAATCAAGTATTCTACCTTTTGAGTGAGTAGGGGCCATGCTTCTTTGTGCAAACCCTAGTTCAGCAAGGGTGGTGCCTATAGAGCTAGATATTGGGTCTGCTGGGTCATTGTAGCCTAGGTTAAAGTCCCCCAAGGTAAGGACTTGAGCTGAGGTTTTAAGGTTGCTAGTTAGGATAGCGTTAAGGTCTTCATCAAAGGTGCCGATGGGTCCTGGTGGGCGGTAAATCAAGTGGATGGTGAGGGTTTGGGTATTAGTGAGAGGGACTTTGACTGATAAGTTTTCACAGGATTGGACATTGGAAGGTGTAGCGAGTCTCATGGGTAGGCTAAGTTTATGTATAATGGCGACACCCCCTCCTCTGGACTTGGGGCGATCTTGCCTCAGGATGGTGTACTTGTCTGGGACTGCTAGCATAATCATGGGGCCTGCTGCTGGGTGTAACCAGGTCTCGGTGATGGCGAGGAAGTCTAGGTCGTCTTTGAGGATCAGATCTGCTATTTCTGTAGCATGTGCTACTAAGGATCTAGCGTTGATTAGGGCTCCCTTGATTTTAGGGCTGGCTGTCTTTATGGTGGTAGTTGTGTTTTCAGCAGCGCTAGTATGGCGTTTAACTTGAGTTTGTCCAGGTGTGCTCTGTCTAGGGTGGATGAGTATGGGGCTAGAGGTGAGGTTGTGAAGTGAGTTAGAGGTTTTAATGTTAGGGTTAAGTTGAGGTAGCTGTTTTAAGGATTTTTGTGGGGTATGCAGCGAGCGGGCCAAGTAAAGGATTGCATTACTTAAAGCTAAGAGATTGGCTATGAACAATTCTATGCTAGATACGCACAACTATGGTTTGGAATAGGCCCGTCAAAGATCTTGTCAAAGGGTTCTGGACTGGAATTCTGCTAGCCCACCGGACAGGATTCAGGTGCTTGGTTCTGCATTCAGCACGGCACTGGGGACCTCTGCATGGCCTCTGGACTGGATCTGACGGGTTGGTTCTGGAGTTATAACTATCTGGTTACAGCTCTGCTCTACTGGTTTGGATCTCTGGGTTCTGGCAAGAGTTCTTGGCAAGAAGCAGAAACAGCACAGCCAGGCTGCTCCAATTTTAATGTGCCCCTTGGAAGTCTGGGGTAAAATCAGGTTGCAAGATTTTAAAGGCCAGCTGAGAAGGGTTCATCTTTGGAATTGGGCCTTCTGCTTTCAGAGTCTGGAGTCTTGGATCTGGGTTCCTCCTACAGAGCGCTTCGCCAGTAAATCAGTTGATGGATCAATGTGTGTGTCCCTCTAGGTCCTAATAGTCCCTATTTATGCATTTCCCAAAGGGGTGGGTAGGCTGATTATACTAAGCCCACCCTCTAGGAATCTGATTGGTCAAAATATTTCCCCTCTCCTGATCTGAGAAGGAAATCTAGTGTCATAGTGAAGCTGCAATTTACAGTCCACGGAAAAACCTCCCCTTTGTTTCTACACAGAAAATCTATTTTTCATATAAAGCATATTTACCAAATCACCAACTTGCTAATAATACATTGCAATGATCACATCACAGGTTTAATAGCGCACATATCCGTCCGAGTCCCATCTTCTTGAGAGTTTCGGTTCAAAGTTGACAGTTTTTCGCGCTTTTGGTTGGTTACCCAGTGTCAGATCTGTAAACATTTTTCCAAATACATGCGCATAACATCTGGGCATAATCCTGTAAACTTTCATATTCCTAGCATTATCACAATTGCTACAACATCAACATTTTGCTAATCCGTTCTCTGAATATCGCACAAGGTTCTGAGTAGTTTCAAACGGTGAGCAGCATTTTCATATTAACAACCTATAAAATACAGGTTTTTCTAGTTTTCTTTGAGTCTTTTTCCAAAAAGATATTTCCTTGGAGTTTAAGATACAAATATCTGTCTAGTCCCGCCTCCAAGGTTGGGCTGGGCCAAGAGCAACCTGGGCCTCTCTTCCTTTGGCAGTTGGTTTCTGTTGACACCCGAATTTGCATTTCCTTTTAGTCAAGGGAGTCTTTTGTCTGCACTCAGAGCAACAGGCTAAAATCTCCTCCCACCTCCATTAACAACTCAATGCCAGTTCCTGAGCAGAGAGCAGGAGGAACATTCCTTTGGTTGGGAGAAGCTGTGGAATGTCTTTGAAGTCAGTGTGGCTGACATTAGTTCAATTTTAAAACACTGTTTAAAATGGTCTTTTCTAAAAATACAATATATTTTCAACAAATATACACACAGGTCTCTTCATTCCAGTCTTTTTAAAACATAGAAATTGAATTGTAACAACCTATATGGCTTTTGATGGCAAGTCTCTTCTTTTCCACAATTTGATTTTAAGACACAAGTTTTAAACTGACAGTATAAGTAAATGACAGCTTGGACACAGGTGAGCGGTGTTACTGCGCCCATATCTGACATATTTTTCCCAGGCAAGCACCTTTTGAATGTGGATTTTTTTTTATAATGAAAGGTGCTTCTCCTGACCTTGTGCTTATGGGGATTCCTTCAATAAGGTGATGGTGAACACCCCACAAGGATGTTGGATCTTCTCTGCTGTTTGGGAACCATGATTTTGCACTTTCAACAGCCAAGGAAAAACGGATTTTAAAGCACTTCTGGGTTTTCCTTGGAATGTAGCACTGCCTTTCAAGTAGTTTCATTTCACTCTGCGGGCAGCCCAATGATAGGTTTTGGCAGTGTGGTCTCCTGTTTTACCACTGACCTAGGCAAAATAGATTTGGCAGCCTATTTTTCAGGTTTCCCTGCGCACTTCTCAGAGATGTTTAGCGCATAGGGCTTTTTTGGCGGCCATTCTGTTGTTTTTGATGAAAGCAGCTCACAGTGATGTTGCAGGGCAGCCTAGTGGGTAAGAACATCCCACAAGCCCCGCCTTGCGATTTGGCATTGAACGTCCATCAATGGGAAGTCGCATGACTGGGATGATCAGTCTCATTTCTTTTGGTTCCAAAAATGGCAAAGTTCATCCTCTTTTCTTCCATCAGGGGTGGATCGACCAGTTCCTCACCTAGTCCTGATGTGAGTATTGAGCGATACCCTGGGCCTCTTGGATCTTTCCTCCCGGTCCCTGGGTGGTCCTCCTTGGTTTTAGTCTCCATGGTTTCCAATTGTAGGATGACAATGCAAACACATATTTGAAGACATTTCCCCACCACTTTTAATATAGTGGGGCAGACACATACATTTTGACAAATCAGGACACATTTTAATATTAGCAATTTATTGACTATATAGATGGAATATTTTATAGTTGGAGTTCTAGGGAGCTGGAGTGGCCCCCTCTGGGGTTCCAGATGACTCCTCCAGTTGCTGCAGAGCGTGCCTAGGGTGGCAACACTTTAGTTGGTTAATATGGACCCACTAATCTTCCCCCTCTGCCAAACTGCCTTTGGGGATGCAGATTTTGTAGGCGACTGGTGAGATTTTGTCTACAATTTCAAAAGGGCCCCTCCAGGTATGAAAAAATGTGCGCTGTTTGGCCTGGTTCCTTTGGAAATTGTATAAGTAGACCCGGTCTCCTACATGGCATTTTTTTCTAGTAGTCTTTAAGTCATAGTGGGTCTTCACGCTGTCTGCAGATCTTTCTAGATTTTGCTGAGCATAGGCAAAAGCATGTTGAAGGTGTTTTCTTAGATTTTCACCATACTCATGAGTTGTGGAGGCATTGATCAGTGTCTGCTCTTGGGTTCTGTAGAGCAGATGCTGGGGAAGCGTCCAGTCATCCGCTCAAACGGTGACATTTTAGTTGCAGATGAAGAGGTAGATCTGATGGCCATTAGGACAAGAGGACAAGAGGTAATCGAATATCCCAACTTTCCCCATAATCTGCCACAAACTTTTTTAATATGCTCACAATTGTTTTATTGTATCTCTCCACCACAACACTAGAGGCTTGTCGGTAAGCAATGTGTAGCTTCCTTTTGACCCCAAGTATCTCCCACATCTTTGTCATACTTCGCTAGTGAAGTGGCTACCTCAGTCTGACTCGATCCTTTGGGGTAATCCAAAACGCGAAAAGATGTGGTTGATCATCGGGGCAGCTGCTGTTTCTGCCTTGCAATTTGGGCCGGGAGACATTCCACCCATTTAGTAAACAAGAATGTCACGGTCAACATGTACTTGTTCCCCCTAGAGGAGCGAATCACCGGCCCGATATAATCGACTTATAAATCTGACCAAGGCAGTGTCATTCCCCTCTTTTGGAGAGGTGCACGGTGTGTGAGGGATGTTGGCTGAAATTGTGCACACACAAGACACCCCTTCAAATATTGAGGTCCTGCCCCATGTGTGGGCAGTATGCAACCTCTCTTAAGATTTCAAGTGTTGTATGTAACCCCTAAGACCGGCTGTGGCCGCATCATCGGCGTGACTTAACATCAGGCTTCGGAATGAGGTAGGGACCACCCACTGATCATGGCCAGCTAGGGATTTCCTCACCAACAAACCGTCTTGGATTGAGAACATTTTTGGACAGTTCATCAACACTCTGAGGTCCTCTTTTCCTATGTAATCGGTATCCGTCAGGGGAAAGTTCTCAGGGTCCTCAATGTGTTGATAAATCTTACCAATTATTGGATCCCCTTTTTGAGCCATAATCAAATCAGCATCTGGGGTCTCCTTACTCCTTGTGCAGTTGTTCATTGTGAGCATTTGTCTGGGACCTAGTGATGGCAGTGACCTGGATTTCCCCCAACAGGGACTCGATCTCAAGTAGATCCCCTTGGATGGCTCCATTTGGCCAGCTGATCAGCTAGTTCATTTCCAGTTTTGTCTGGTCCCTCTACTTTAGAATGACCCTTGATCTTTTTCCAGTAGATGGTCATCCCATTCGAGGTGACCAGATCATCAATATTTTGGATTAATTTCCCATGTTTCAATGGTTTGTTGTTAGCACATAACATGCCTCTGGTTTTCCACGAATCCGTTCC
Source organism: Ambystoma mexicanum (assembly GCF_040938575.1). Lineage (NCBI taxonomy): Eukaryota > Metazoa > Chordata > Amphibia > Caudata > Ambystomatidae > Ambystoma > Ambystoma mexicanum. The sequence goes on along the minus strand of NC_090921.1, from coordinate 1,202,620,041 downwards.
GTACATAATCCGAATCTGTGATTATGACAAGTTCATGGAGTTGATGTTGGACAGCAGTGAGGATGGCTTGATGCACAGCCATCAACTTTGCCACTTGACTACTTCGGGGACCAATCTTGTACCCAGCAGAGGGTTCTGGGGTCTCAATCACCCATGCATTCCCTACGCCGGCCACAAGTTATTTTTCCCCGTCATTGTCAACATGGTAGGAGCATCCATCCACTTAGACATTGGGCATTCCCTCACACTTGTCTTCTTCAAAGACTTTGTGTGGGGAATTGAGTTATGCCTCCATGTTGTCCTTAATTTTTAGACTCTCGTCCTCGAGACAATTTTCTCTGGCAAAATCATGCAAGTCAGCCAGACCTTGCGCGAGGGGACTCTTCTTGTTTTGGCCATATCTGACATCCACAGGAAAGCCTTGCATTGACAGAATCCAGGAAGTAATTCGGGAATTACTTACATTTCCAGCCCGGATTCTGTCACTTTGGAGATATTGCAGAGGCTGGTGTGGAGTCTCCACTATGATGTGTTCCCCCTGGATGAAAGGGCGGCAATTCTTCAATGCCCACACTGTTGCCAGCAGCGCCTTCTCACAATCATTGAATTTTTCCTCCACAGAGGATAAAGTTCTACTTGCATAGGAGATTACTTTATTGACCTTGTCATGCTTTTGATATAATACTGCAGTCAAACATGTATTAGAGAACCCTGTCTCCAAGAAGAACTCCTTGTTTTTGGCAGGGTAAGCTAGGCAAGGTGCTTGTGAGAGGCTTCTTTTGAGTTGTCTTACTGCCTTGACTTGTTCTGGACCCCACTCCCACTTGACCCCCCCCTTCAAAAGATGAGTCAGGAGTCTTGTGATTTCTGCGTAGTCCTCAATGAACTTTTTACTGTAAATAGTCAGTCCAAGGAGGCTCCTTAGTTCCCGCAGAGTTGTGGGGTCTTTCAATTTCTGAAGTGCTTCCACTTTCTTTTCCTGGTGACAGAGACCCTGAGGAGTAATCTCATGCCCCAAGAAATTGAAACGGTTCTACACCACTGTGACTTTTGAAAGGAGAGTTTGCTCCGGCAGCCCTCAACTGTGTCAGAGCTTTTGATGAAGACATCATCTACATAAGCCAGGTTACCACTTTCATCCAGGTCGGGCATGGCCTTATGTAGAAAAATGTTGAATTCATTGCCGGAGTTGATGTATCCGAAGGGAGTCCGGGTCCACGTGTACTGCTGCCCCCCAAAGGTGAAGGCCAGCTTGTATTGGTCCGCCCTACTGACAGGTACAGTTCAGTAACCATTGGTCAGGTCTATTGCAGTGAATACCTGTGACCCCAGAGTCTCCACTGGCCGTTTGGCTTCAAAATCCCCAGCACCGGATTATTGAAGGTGCTGTGGACTGGACGGATTATCCCACGGGACTCAAGGTCCTTAATTATTTCAGTGAGGGACTCCATTGATGCGAGGGGCAAGCAATATTGCTTCACAAACACTGGAGTCATGCCAGGGTCTGTGGGAATTGTTGTTGTGTGGATGTCGGTGCGACCACAGTCATATGAGTCCACCGCAAAGAGATCTTGAAAATCCAAGAAAACTTGTTTCAATTTTTGCCTTTGCTCCAGAGTCTCACAGGCATCAGCTAGGTTGACTCTCTCTTCAACCATCTGCCTGAAGCCTGGAAAGACTTCTTTTTTTGCTATCTCAGAGGCCTCCTCCAGCTGGGTGGAGAAGTCCCTGGTCAAAGTGCTGATTTGGACTGGTAGCTTCAGGTGGGAAAGGCCGCCCTCATGGACATGAAAAATCACCTCATCCCTCCTGAAGTCACAGGTCACATCCTTCTTACCATAGGGGCAGGAAGTGTACACCAGGAAATCCCCCCATGCCGGGTAAAGATCCTGTCTGGTGTTGTCGTCATCAATATCACTGTCAAAACAGTCCTTGCGGATTGGTCCTAAAAGTTCAATACCTAAATCTATGGAAAAATGTCAGTCATCAACAGCCATTGCAATAATGGTGCCTGCGGCTAGAGTGATGCTCTTTAAGTCACTGTTATCCACCTCTATTGGAATGGTGTCATGTTGTATATTGACTAGTGGTGTTGTGTTTACCCCCAACCCTTGCTGTTGGAAGTAAGCATTCAGATGAATATAGGCATCAGGGTTTTTTAGTTTCTGTCCTCTTAACTTTCACTTCCAGGGAGAATTGTCGGGTCCTTTCTGGGATGGTGATTTCCTCTCCAATCTGAATTTCAACTGAATAAGGCAGCAGTTGAGCTGACCAAAATGCTTTCTCTGGGTCATCAAAGCCCATGGGATTATCCGCTAATCAGGACCAAGCTTTGAAGTTTATTAGGTCCAAACTAATGGCAAAGCGATTGAGAATGTCACTGCCTAAGTAAAAGGTGGCAGTGACGTCTCGCACAACCCAACAATTATGGACTATGCTCTTCTTGCCTATGGAGATTTTGAGCATACACTTGCTTGTCAGGAGATGTTTGGAATTGGATGTTTCCAGATCCATTTCCCATTTGTCTATGAGTCTAGATGTGGGAATGGCTGGATCTTTTGGGAGTTTGGAGGTACATGGCTTCGCTGATGAAGCTCTTACCGTTGTTCACACACACTCGGGCGAGAACAGAGTCCTTCCCTTCATTTAACTGAACAGGGATGAACAACTGCTCTCCAATGTGCTGAATATAAGCCAGGCTTTGAGCTGATTTCTCATCTTTCTGGACTATAGGAGTGGGAATGTCTGATTGTGGATTGGTAAAGAATTTCAGAGTTTTTCCTTCCAGTGTGGAATGCCACCTTAAATTGGAAGGAAGGTTGATTTTCAGAAATAGAGAGGACCCCCCCCATCATCAGTTTGTTGTCCTACTGCTATTACTGTCAGGTCTGGGATTTGTTTGTTCTGGAAGGGAAATTCTACTTGGTCAGATTTTTGTTCAACCATGTGGCAGGTGCCGTTTAAACTAACATGGTTGACACTCTGTTTTACTTTTATGGGTCCGCTAGTCTGGGTCCAGAGGACCTTGTTTACGCAATCTATTAGGGGTGACAACCTTCCTTCGCAGGAGGTCATTCCCTAGAAAACAAGGGGTGCCCTCTGGAGTTAACTATGACCGGGTGCTTCACCTTGTTTTGCCCAATTTTAATGTCCAAATCCACAGTCCCCTGGACAGGAATTTCCTTCCTGTCAAAGTTCTGAATTTGTCCAGGAAGAGGGGTGAGAGGAATTTGGTATGTCTCCCCCCTTCCTGAATTCAGTTTATCAAAGGTAATTTTTGGACAGAAGGGTAGCTTGGGATCCAGTGTCCAGCAGTGCCAAAATGGTACCCTGCCCCTGTATTTGGACCGGGGCATAGAATCTTCCCTCCTTCTCCTCAAGGGGGCGCAGATAATGTACATTTTTGGAAAACTGGTGGGTTAGTTTTCTAGTTTTGGACACTGAGATAGAAGAGATTTGGGCAGAATTCTGTGGAGAGTTTCGGGAAATCTGCAAAGAAAAGGTGGCAACTAGATATGGGAGAAGTTTTGGGTTCCCCTGGTTCTGGTTCTGTGCCATCCCCCCTTTTTGGAGGCAGTCACCAGGATGGGTTTGAACGAGGGGATTTTCAAGTTGTTCGTTCTGGGGTTGGATGATAGGCCGTGCTACCGTGCTATCTCACTCCCCACATCTACCCAGTCTGGATTTAGATCCTTTGGGAACCATTTTTCTTTGGGAGGAGTTCCCCCCATCTCAGAAGGAGAACATCCTTTTCCCAGGATCCTCTGAGGATCCCTCTCCTTCAAATTGGAAAATGTTTACCTCCTCATCAAAATGGGTCTGTTTGGGTCTTTGTTTCTCCTACCCCCCTCTGCTCCTTGGGTGGCAGACTTTCGGGGGCAGGAGATTTTGGTTCCAGTTCTTGGGTTTCCATGGGCTTTTTACAAGTGGGGAGGGAAGCTTCCTCCGAGGCTTTATGCCCCCTTTCCCCATGTGCCTCCTCCCTGGGAAACGGTGGGTTGTTGAGGTTCTGCCCTGTCATTGTTCTGGAGCACCAGGTCCAGAGTTTGAGGCATTGTGTGATGGCATGCTTATCTGAGGGTTCTGTTGAGCCCTCAGCATGCAACCCAGATCCTGTGTCTTGTTTTGAACCTGGTGCTCTAGCTGTGACACCCGCTCAGGCTGATACGGGGTTCGGTTGTCTCCCCTGGGCTGATCCCGGAAAGGGTAGCTATACCTTCTCTGAAAATACCTCGGGTTTGGAAAATTTGGGTACCCCTCCACCCTTGGCCTCCCCTCTCCCGGATTGGATTGTCTGGGCTCAGGAAATTGGGGAAAGAAGATGGATTGTTTTGGGGTTGAAAGTTTTACGGGTACCTGGGGAAGAAGTTCTGTCCAGGATTTGGGGAATTTCTGCCCTCGTGGGGGAAGTGAAGAGGGAAGTTCCCTGGGTTAGCGGCTGCTTGGCTGTATTCCCCCCCTTGGGCTGGAGGAGTCCACACATAACCCAGGATGGGTCTGTGGCGTGAGTGATCCCATTTGTGGGACTACCTCCTTGGCTCCATGCCTGTGACTAGCCTGAGGGCCTTCTGGGCTTGGGTTTATTCTGCTGTGCAGGTGGGTTTTTAGGCCCCCCCATCTCCAGATCTAAAATGGGGGCAACCTTCACCTCTGCCACCTTAGCAGCAGCAGGGGTGTTGGTTGGTTGGTTTGAGGCTTTTTGCATTATTCTTGTTTTCTATGGGCTTTTGCATCTCATAAATTTGGGTGGCCTGTTCAATGACCCAGTCTAGTGATCTTTTTTCTCATGAAAATCTCTCACTAGATGGGTCATGATGTACTTGGGGAGAGCATGGAAAAAAGTATTCACAAATTCTTTGCTCTCCGTGCGCACCCTTCTGGTAGTCTGCACAAAGGCACGCTTTAATTCATGCACAAATTCTTGTGGGGCCTGATCCTCCCCACGTTGCAAGTTGTAGGCTGCCTTGCGAGCCTCCTGAGGATTTATGTACACAGAAAAATGCTTCAAGATGGCCACCCCATAGGTGGACCATCTAGAAGGATTTTGGTCCTCCAGCCCCGCAAAGAAGCTGGAGTATTCTGGTGAGAAGGTCCATTTCACATATTGAATACAGCTTTGGCTGTCCTTGAAATGGAAAGTTTCCATAATCTGCTCAAAGAGCTCTAAGTGCTCCCAAACAGAATACTTAGCGTTCTTATGATAGGGCGTGATGACGCTCCTTATCGCCTTGATTTGCTTTAAGGGGTCCCTAAGCAAGGCCCTTTTTTGCCTTATTGGCCTTTTTGGTTCAGGTAACCCTGGTCCATTCCTCCTCTGACTCAGAGGCACTGCTCCCAGAGGTGCCCGTCTGGTCTTCTAGGTTCTCACAGATTGTGCGAATCTGTGAATGGCTGGCAGAATGTTGAGACCTAGTCTCCTGTGTCCTGGGACGCTCAGAGGAGTCTTCTGATTCCTCCTTGCTCCGAGGATTTGATGGGTACCCCCCCACTGTTCTAGCTGGGCAGAGGTTTTCAGTATGCCCTTAGTGGGCCTATTCTCATGGAGTTCCCCACTAAATTTCACAGTACTTGGGTACCCATACCCAGACACCCGCCCATCCATTCCTGGGAGGTGTTGGTCTATGAGCCCCATATTTCTGATTGGATTGAAATCTGCTGTCCCTGTGGCCCTTGGCCTATGTGCGCCAGTGGACATGGGGGTGGCAGAGTCCAGGGATTGGAAGAGGTGAAGGCCTCTGGTACTAGGGTTCTTGAGGTTATGCTCAGGTGTTTCCCTTTCCCAGCGAACCTCATCTCTATCAGCCCCTGCTCCCTGTTGCCATACAAGAACCTAAGCTTTCTGTTCCTCTATCAAGGCCTTGCTGGTTTCTATCAATCGCTCTTGCATAGCTACCTGTCTGTGGAGCCTGTTATTTATTCTCACAGAGAGCATGATTTTCTCTCTGTGCTTCCTGGGTTGTTTTTGAGTACTGGGCCAGTCTTTGCTGCAGGAAGGTTACCTCCTGAGTCCTGTCCATACTGCCCTGGTCCTTCCTTGCTAGAGCCTCTTCCACCCTCCTGGTGTTCTCTAACAATTTTTGATGGTCTTTTTGGAGGTCACCCCGTCCCTGAAGGTCCAGGTGATTTTCTTCTACTTTCTCTTTTAAATGACAGACTTCCTGGCCCAAGGTGTCCCTTTCCTGAGCAAGAACTTGCCTCTGTGCCGCTTGGTCGTCCCTCTGTCTTTGAAGCGCACCAGCTTTCTGGCGCTCTTCATCAAATTCTGCCTGGGTGTCCACGTCTTTCGGGATTAATTTATTACTCTCTTCCTTCTCTCTGTCTCGGTGGCCTTGCAGGGTGACTACCTGCTCTGTGCATGCCCTGTTGAAATGTATTTGTTGCTCCAGCTTTGTCTGGCTCTGCAGTAGGGAGTCCAAACTTTCTTGGTACTCCTTCTGCTGGGCCAGCATTCTGGTATCCTGGTCTGCCTTTTTCTGCTGCAGGATACCCATGTCCTCTTTTATTTTGAATATGTACTGTCTACTTTCATTTTCAGACTCCTGGCTCCTAGGTAGCCTCTGCTCAGCAGAGTCCAGATCAGTTTGGGCCTTGGCATATTTATCCGGTATGGCTCCAATATATAGGTATAGATATGCCGCTATTTTGGCAATCTTGTTTTGCTCATCCTTTGCATTAGGGTCCATATATAGTTCTATATGGATTTATGTACCCTGTCAGTTAGCACACTGTATTAAGCTGTCACAAGTGGCATATCTAATTCAGAAATCCCGCACACGAGCCCCCAATCTGTAAGTGGTTTCAACCATCACTCCACCTAAATCAATGCCTAGCGTGTGAGGCCCAGCTGGAACCCTTAATTATATATTTGTGTCTATAAGTTCTTTTCTTTCTGAATGATGTACCCTTATATCACACCCCTCTCTTTGAATCCCCCCCGGTCTCACTGAACCAAGAAGAAGGTTGTTTTGCAAAGTTAAAAGATTTATTTTATGGATTTGAACAAGATATATGTCACCCTTTTATGAATTTGAACAATATCTAGATATCACACTATTAATATTTATACAATGATCAGCATTGGGTGATATTACAATCAACAATCTCTTTAACCAGTAGGAGTATGGATGAGAAGAATAATGTAGCATAGAATAAAACTTTGTGTGGGTTCAGTCACATGCAATGATAGGAAATGAATGCAGCACAGAAATAATACTTTTGTGTGTTCAATCAAATGCAATGTAACCACTCTTTCCCCCTGCACACTACTCAATCCCCCCTAATATGCAATATAGAGACGGAAGGAGAGAAAACAGGTTTCAGGAATACACAATCTCATCCAATACAGTTTCAGTCCCAATTCCCCCCCGCAGGCATGTAGAGAAACAGGAATGATTTTAAACAGTGTTATGTATTCATGTGATAAAAATCACACCACGCTTATCTCGAATATCAAACAAGATCTTCAGTTTAATTGGAGAAGCCCCCGAGGAGGCCAACTTCTTTCATTAACATCTTCGTGTATGGTCTCATCAAGATTCTGGAACCATACACGAAGATGTTGTCATGGTTACAGAACCTTGTGTGCATAAATTACTTTAACATATCCTCACACCTCCCTTTCTAAATAAATTTAAATAAATTTTGAAAACTTTTGAAAATCTTAACATACAATTTCTGCTATGCTGTGCATACATAAATATATATATATATATATATATATATAACCAAATCTTAACTTTAAACTTCTGCGAAATTATAAAGGATACAATATATTTTAATGTTACCACGAGTGTAACATATAAGCTGGGTCCAATTCCTCAGTCCAACTTCTCAGTTTTCAAGTTCTCAATAATACACAAAATCTTGTTTACGGTTCCACATTCTTTTCCTGCGTCTTGGTATTGACTGAGCATTGTCGTTCCTCCCTACATGCAGATTTTCCTGTACTTTCTCTTCCTGTGTACTTCCTTTGCACTTCACACTTGTTTCATCAACTTTTTCCTTGAAAGTCTTGTCTTGAGATGTTTCTCCATACCATTCCCTTTCACTTCTCATTACTACCTCCTCCTTTGCCAAAACAACATCATCACATGACCATTTCTTGCCATCCTCTAAAATCACAGATTTCTTTGAGCATTCCATCACCCTTTGGAGAGGACGAAAACTTGATGCCCCTCCCTCCATGCCCTGAGAAGTAACCCAAGAGAGTGGCTGTCTCCGCACTTACCCCAGTCACCACCGACTGGGTGCACTTGGACCTCCCCCACCTTGTGTCCGTCTTTGCACTTGCACAATCCGAATGCACAATCCTGAAGATCGTCTGTCGATTCTGTCTTCACCCCATAATTTGCACGTTGTCAGGCCTATTAGCTGTGTCTCAACTGTTAAGTGTATTATAGGCACTTACTCTGCCTATGCTGACTATTATTGTCTCAGAATGTCAAGGGCTCTGAGCGACTGTTTGTTTTTCCCCATGTTCCCACCCTTCTTGACTGCTTTTAAACACGCAAATGTGTATAGGTGTCATATAAATAAACATTACCATACCATACCAGGAACACAAGAGCAAAGAATGAAGATTGCCCATGCTGAGAGCGCTGGGTAGTCTTGATTCTATTAAATCAAGGAGGCGAGCATTATGCGTGATCTCCTTTATTACTGCTCTCACAGCATTACAACTTTAAACATTTCACAATTTCTTAAAACGTGACAAGTTTTTTGTTTCCTTCTGAGCTGGTCTGAAGGCTTAAAACACAAAAAGGGGGTGCAGTTTTACCTTTAAAGTAAAATGTCTCTATGGAAGTACAAAACCCCATAATCCTCTGCTTTCTGGTAGTTCTGGCCTTTGCCTTCTGTCCAATCAGGGCGTGCCTGTGCCTATAAGTAGAACTCCTTGAAAGCACAACTCCTCTTTCTTTGGCAGCGAACGCCCATGTAACTTAAAACGCCAACAGTCAATCACTCTATTTGCTATCTGAGAGATAGGCTTGAAATAAATGATCTTACATGTGGATTCATTAGACCAAACCACTGATTTCATGAAATCTTGTAAGGGAACCCCTCTGGAAAAGGCTCTAGATGCCATTGTGCCTCTGGCTGAATGAGCACCAAACTGAGAAAGGTCAATACCTGCCCAGTGCATCACCTCTCTCACCCATCTGGCAATCATAACTGTCGCTACTGCGTGAAATAGCTTCCTGCGTGCAATTAAAATCTGAGTGACCCCTCTCGGCCCCACTCCCACAGAGACTGCCTCGTAGTCTTTAAAACACTGTGCTGCACACGACTTGTTATTATTCTGTAAGTATGGACGTTAGGCAGAATTAGAAGCATACCCTTTGGGAACACCACACACAATTAAGTCACAGTACAAATTCACATTTGGTACAAGCCTGAACTACACACTAAAAGTGGTAGCGATGGCTGAGCAGCCAGACTTATCTCAAGAGCAAGTGAGCAGTATCAATAGTTACACAAAGGACTGCAATTATTATGATTCAAACAAACACTGACTCAAGGTTTCTGAGTAATAGAATATAAATGTATTTACACATCAGTTGTATAACATGTCAATAAAGTAAAGCAGTTCAAAAATCACACTATTAATACACCACACCACTCCCAAAAGATTCCAGACAAGTTAAGCTCATAAATGAAGTGTGAGCAAAATGTCACTGCAGCAATTTAAAAGGGAGGGGAAGACAAGGTTTAGACAGAAATTGAGCAGCACCAACAGGTAAATAAGTAGGACAATCTAGAAAGAGGAACTACAGTGATGGAAGCAAATTAAAAAGGCTTAGGGCCAAAAGTCAATAGGACAAAATCTTTTGCTCAAGATCACACAGTTCAGCGTAGTTTGCGGTTAAGTCTTTGCCAAGTGTTCCGGACGAAGTTGGTTGGCAGAAAAGTTAGTTCAAAGAGTAGAGAAGGACAAGCCCTCAGTTTGGAGAAAGATTTCAGACACTTTCACCGCGGCTGGATGAAACGAACAACCGGATTTGTACAGTACCTTTAAATGGAGAAGAAGCTGTAGCTGAGGCGGACGTTCCTGGCAGGTCCTGCAGGCTCACGCTTCCTGAACCGACTGTTCGACTGACACGAAGTAGGAAGACTGGAGGGCCCTGCACTGCCCAGGGAAGAAACCAGCAGCAGAGCAAAGCAACAAATAAAAGGTGCGCTCCTTAAAACCCAAGCAGGGTCCGATCTTTCTGGCTATCCGGTCCACTGTAGCTCTGTACAGCAAATTCGACCAGAGGAGGGAGTCCTGGCTTGCAGTTTGGGTGAACTGTTTGGTCCCACTAGCTCAAGGGAAGAGAATTCCTGGTAGATCTTCTCTTTCGTTGGAGTCTGAAGATTCAGACCTGCAGCAGGACTTCAACGGGTGGTCCAGTCGTTGTAGGGGTCCTCTTCTGTCAGCACCTCTTCGGTTCTTTCGTTCCAGTTTTGACTCTGCATTTCCACACCCAGAGACCTGCGTTTTATGCAGTTTCCCCGCATTCACACAGCCTGGTTGTCAATCACACAGCAGGGTGGCTATCCCGCCGGAACAGTCACCACAGCCAATCATTTCAGAGTGCGACATGGGTCTCCAAGGAGACCCTGTGCAGGGTGTCTTAAACCCCTCCCTCACATCCTGTCCCCCCCAGACATACAGGCACCTAAGGAGGACTTCTGCGTAGAAGCCCGTGAAAAGACGATGAACAAAGGAATCAACCCCGGTTTGGCGTGCAGAGTAAAACACGAGAAATAATTTTACAACAAGAAATGGAGAATGACTCCAGCCAGAACCGTAATAAAACATATATTGTTTAGTGGGTTTAAGTTCGTGGCTACCAAGATAGCCTAAAACAATACCAAGGTTATTTAATATAACCGTGGTAGGAAAAATAGGGTAGTTACCACTGCCACCAGCCAAGTCTTGATGAAAAGAGAGCGAAATAATGCTCGAAGAGAAACAGACAAAAAGGGATAACTAGTAACCCTTTCCAGTACTCTATGTAAGATAGGGTGTACTGGGTCTGTGGTTTTACAGAGGCTAATAAAGTTAATGGCAACTTTATGTGTTCTAGGAGACAGTAGTCAGTCTCAGAAAATGGAGTCTGAGTTGGGAAGTCTAAAAGACAATCCTGTGTCACTGCACTGAATGTGCTGTGTAACACACAATAAAAAGATGGTGCCTGTAGAGTAGGTGAGGTTCCACAGTCTATGAACACAAAAATGTTAAACACATACTGCAAAACACATGTAAGAGTAGGAAAAAGGCTCACACTCCTAGCAGGTGAAAACAATAAATCCTAGAAATCCAGGAAAGCTGCTGAGGGACTGAGTAGGTAAGGGAAATTCTGGAGAATTCTCCCTAACAATGGATAGGAAATAATCATGGAATCTGACTTAGTTCTGTTCGCTAGGTTAAAGGCCACTCCTTCCGGGTAGAAAAACTTTCTGTCTATCTCTAAGACCCTCACGTCGGATACTCTCCTGCAATCTATGAGACATCATATCATATCTTTATCCCTTTTAGTAGGCCTAGGATTGCTGGGTGCTCTCCTATCGGTTTACCTTCTATCTTATCGTGTCCCGCTGAGATAGCGGACCTGTAAATGCCTAACGTTCTGTAGGCGCAATCAACCCCAAATCTTTCTGCTAAGAAGTTCAATACATGTACTACCGGGGCCGAAACGGGATTAGCACTGAAACTTGTGCAATATGTGCACCAACGTTTCCACACAGCACCATAGCTCTTGATTGTGGAAGGCGCCCAGGAGTGCCTAATACAGTCAGCAGCGAGGTGCGAAATGCCTGGCAACTGCCATTGTTGCCCGATACCCTGCATGCCATCAGGTGTAGGGTGCCCTCTAATAGTAGGGGGTGGAGCTGACCGCTTGGACCATGAAGAATGTCACTCCTGTGGGGAAGCACTCTCGGGAAAATCCTTGGAATGTTCCATCACTACTGGAAACCACAGCTGGGAGTTTCATATCAGAACTATTAGCACTAACTCTGCCTGCTCCCTGCGGACTTTTGCTAGTACTCTTGTCAACATGATGAACGGAGGGAACGCATAGTGGACTGCTCCCGTCCATTGCTGCAGGAATGCATCTGTCCCTACTGCAGCTGGGTCTATCCTTCAGCTGAAAAACATGGGGGTCTGCCTGTTGAGCCTGGATGCAAAAAGATCGGTGTCTAAGGGTCACCAGATTTCCTGAAATTGCTGGTAGATTTTATTTTATTTAGTTTATTTGTTTGTTTATTTGTATACTGCCGACCACTTGCAAGCATTGGGGCGCATATGTAGAGACAAAGACAGACGAAAAATGACGAAACAAGTGACAGGACGTGACAATTGCAGAGGGATTGGGGACAAGTGGTGGTCAGGAATATTACCAGTGCTTAATTAAAGATCATAGATTTAAGTCTTTTGCGAAAAGAGTAGAGGTTTGTTTCCAGACTGGGACAGGTCGGTAGTTTGTTCCAGCTAGCTGCTGCGCGGTTTGGGAAGGCTCTCCCCAGTCCGAGTTCTTTTTTATGTTTCAGTGTTGTTATCAATCCCTTAGCTTCTGATCTTAATGTCCAGGTGGGATTATAGGGTGTGAGTTTAGCCTTTAGATATGCGGGTGCTTTGCCATATAGACACTTATGTGTTAGGCATAAGGACTTGAATTGTACGCGGTCCTCCATTTTTAACCAGTGGAGGTCAGTTCTGGCTTCACTGATATGATCTTTCCTTGATTTTTGTTTAATTACCCTGATTGCATTATTTTGGATCAGTTGGAAATTGTGCATGCTGTGGTTGCTAGCATCTGCAAGGAGTGCATTTCCATAATCTAGACGCGATAAGATGGTGGCTCTAGCAATAATGGCGCAATTCTCTTCACTAAGTAGGGGTCTGATTGCTTTAAGAAGTCTATTGTAGTAATTACAATTTTTACTAACATACATGGCTTGATCATCTACATTAAGAGATGCTTCCAGGGTCATACCAAATGTTTTGACCTTACCCACTACTTCGACATGGGATTCGTTGAGATTTGAAATGCCTGATAGTCGGTGGAGAGTTTGGCACGCGCCTGAGTGCCTGAGTGGTCTGGGCAAAGTCTTCAGTCTCTGGAGTCTACCAGATATCAAGAATTCCAATCCGCACCTATATTCTGTGCACCTGGTAAGTATTCTGCTGATACTGATAATCGCTGTCGCAGACAGTGATGCCAAAAGTCCTTTGCTAATTTGGCTAGCATTCTGGAGGAGGTCCCTTCTAGCTTGTTTATATACCGAACTGTTGAAATGTTGTCCATCTTGAGGAGAACGCTGCACTTTGTTCTGTCTCTGGTAAAGGCTCGTACAGCGAACAAGCCTGCCAGAAGTTCTAGACAGTTTATGTGGAGGCGGAGATCCTCCTCTGACTGTTTTCCTCCTGTCTCTAAGGAACCACATTGCGCCCCCAGCCAGCTCTGCTTGCGTCTGATTCTATCACTAGGTCTGTGGTGTCTCCAAAGATTGCTCTGAGGTTCCAGGCTTCCATGTTCTAAAGCCACCAGTCCAGTTCTGAAATGGCTTCCTGGTCTAGGGTAACAAACTGATGATAGCCTAGGCACCCCCTGAGATGCCTGATCTTCAATCTCTGAAGAGCTCTGTAGTGAAGTGGTCCCGGAAATATTGCTTGGATGGAGGCCGCAAGGAGACCCACTATCCGAGCTAGATTGCAAAGCGAAACAACTTTCGTTGCTACTCCTTTTCTCAGTTCCTTCTTTATGGCCTTTATCTTTTACGTTGGCAACTCTAGTGAGGCCTTTCTGGTATCTATAATGAAACCTAGGAATTCTATTCTCTAAGCTGCTTGATGGTCGGACTTCTCCGTGTTCACAATGAAGCAGAGAGAAGACACTAGCTTGCATACCCATGAGGCTTGTTCCTGTAGGCTGGTGGTGCTCTGTCCTAGGATGAGGATATCCTCTAGGTAGAGAATAATCCCGACCCCTCTCTCTCGGATGGCTACTAACACTAGATGCATGAATCTTGGTGAAGGTTCATGGAGCGGACGCAAGGCCGAAGGGAGGCACGTGAATCTCTAGATCTCTGAGCCCCATTGGAACCGAAGTAATCTTTGATGTTACACAGCTATCGGGACAGTAAGATACGCATCCTTGAGGGAGGTCCAACCGGAAGAACCAGTCTCCTGTCCTGAGCAGGTCTCGCAGGAGGTGTATCCCTTCCATTTGGAAGTGGCGATACACTACCCATTTGTTGAAACTCTTCAAGTTTATTACTGGCCTGATCTTCTCTCCCCTGTGAACTAGAAACAGGTTGCTGAGAAAGCTCTGGTCTTCCTGCCTTTGCCTCTCTATCTCTCCTTTGTCTGCTAGACTGCACAATTCACTGGAGAGCAGTTCTTGCTCTTCTAGGGGCATGAATATCGCTGCTGGTTCACGTGCCTATGAGGGGTTGCCTACAAATTCTAGTCACATGCCTGAGACTGCCTGCAACACCCATGCGTTGTTGGACAACTCGCGCCAAGCATGCAAGAACAAGTGTGTCCTGGCCCCCACTTTTTGGATAGCGGGTCATAGGGTACTCACCACCTGGTGTGCTTTGCTGTCTTAGGTGCCTCTCCCCCTGCGATTCCTGGGGAAGCAGGCTATGGCCAGGAATAAATAATGATGATGACCAGACTCCCAATCTCTCTGCCGTCCAGTCCCTGCAAAAATCTGTCCAGGGAATATTCTCTAGATGGATCTTTGCGCTTTTTCCAGGGTGGAATATGTCCCAACAAATTGCTCCATTTCCTTGGTAAAGGTATCTCCAAATAACAGGTCTGTTGTGCCTTCATCCGCATCGTACGAAGCTAGGTCACTAAGTTTGTTATCTATTTTTAACAATTCTCCTCTTCTTCTTTCTGCTGAAAGGGCACAGCTTGCATTGCCTAATGGATACACTGCTCGCTAGGCCCAGCTTCCTAGGGCTACGACATCCACTGGCATGCCCGTATCTATGGCCTTTTCGGCCAGATCCATAATTTTTGCAAGCAGGCTCACCAGGTCTAAGATCTTGTCCTGACATCCTCGCGACACTCGGTCCACTCGTTTCCTAATGTCTTTCAACGCTTTTGTGACAAAGGTCCTCATCTTTGAGTCTAATTCTGGAGTGTCTGTTACTTTACCCGGCAATTCTGCCCATATCTTGGACCAGACTTCTCTGTCCAGAGGTCTCCCTATGTGTTGTGCCATGTACTGAGCCACCCTGGGCGTTGGCACCCATTCTGAGGCCATAGGATGCCTTATTGCCTCTGGATCAAACATGTCCAAGAGACGTTCTTCCTGAGGCTGATCAGGAATTTTGAGTTTCTGAGGAGTTTCTTCTTCCTCCCCACCTTCATCATCTGGCGAGTAGTCGACATCCTCTTCCTCTCCTCATTATTCACCCCTGGGGCAGGGGGTCGAGAGCCTGGCACTGTCATCCTCATTAAAAAACTTCAGCCTACTCACCGGGTCGACAGGCTCTTGGGGTCCCAGTTCTACCCCATCTGTGTTGCTTGGGGTGTCAAAGAGGCAGTCCTCTTCTGAGACTTCGTACAGCCCTGATCAACCCCTGATTTGCGGTGTCTTGCTGATGTTCCCTCCCCTAGGCTAAGTGCCCACCTTTTCCTGGACTTTTCCTCCTCTGCCTTTTGCTTATTCAGCATGGCTTCCATCTGGTCCAGTCTCTGAGCTAGAGGCAGCACTCCCTCTGAGACTGCTTGTGACAGAGAGTCACCCAATACCCTCTTGAAGCTGAGGGAGCGATCTTCGTCCTCTCCTGCAGGCTGTTCTCCCCACTCTCTGAGCTCCATTCTGGGGAGGTGCTGTGGGACACTCTGGGCTCCTGATAACATGCCATTATGAGAATGCTTGCCCACACGAGCGTCTGGAGGGAACTCAGCTGCTTGATAGGTCCATGGAGTGTTTATCTAGTGTACTGAACCCTTTACCTTTTTTTAAATTCATTTTTTTAAACTAAATAGTAATGATTGTATTCGCACTGCACGGTAAGGATAACAAGCTTCCCCTGAGTATCTATAGTTATGACCAAAGCATGGCGGTAAAGATCTGAAGATAGTCTAGTAAATCACTTTTCTTAACTACTGCACCCCAAGCAGTTTTAGTGGATTTTCATCTTCTCTGCCGATTTAAACTGTTTTTAATTCACATGTTTTAAATATTGTACTTGACGCATTTGTCTGTTGGTTGTAAAGTGGTGTTATGCCTTTCTTTTTGCACGATATGGACTTGCACTTTTATAGGCTTGTTTTTCAGTCTCAGTCAACAAGTTTATTCGGATTAGAAAAATCCATTAAACACAAAGCAAAAACATCACACAAAAAACAGTTACAATCAATAGGTCATATCAAGGAATAATCATCAAAGAGTCACTTAAGGGAAAGAAAGGGTGAAACAAAGGACCCCATCAACCTCTGGATAACTCCCCTTGCCTGGACCTGACCCCCGAGTAGCCTGTCGGTCACGGCCCAGGGGAATGAGGTTTGCCCCAGACAGGGGGTAGGTCCTCTTGACTGGCCTCATGGGGTACTCAGAGCCTAAGGGGCCGATTCATGGAACAAACGTGCGCCGAAAATCTACGCGCAAGCAGGTGCAAGCAGGCGCAAGCGCAAAAAAACAGGCGCACGTGCACGCGTGCGATTCATGGAAGTCCCTGCGCGTGTTTCCCTCAGGATGTGCGCCAAACCCGTGCATGGTGCACACGTCACTGCAACATCCCGAAAGGCGTGCACGACGCGCACAGTGAAAGCGCACAACCTCGGCGCATACACTAGAAAGTGGGCGGAACACGGGGCGTAACGCGCGGAATGAGGAACAACTCGTGAAAACAAGGGCGTAACTGGGGATGTACTGCAGGGAAGCAGACGGAACGCCCACACGCACCCGAACCACACGTATTCATGGAATCGAATAGGGCAAAGCCACGCACAGCGAAAGACACGCACAAGCCGAAGCACGTCCGCCACACGAAGGCAGGCGGTAGCGTCCCTGCGCATTACAAAAGTGGCAACATACAGCAATTGTGCCTGTGCGAGCGGGGCACGTGTATTTCGGGGTTGCGCGGGAAGTTACACACGCGATTGAGTGGGGTACGTGTATTCCGGGGGTTCGCGTGAACTTTTTCACGCGATCGGGCCTGGGGGAGCGGGCTACGTGTATTTCAGGGGTTCGCGTGAACTTATTCACGCGATCGGGCCTGGGGGAGCGGGCTACGTGTATTTCAGGGGTTCGCGTGAAGTTTTTCACGTGATCTGGCCTGGGGGAGCGGGCTACGTGTATATCAGGGGTTCGCGTGAAGTTTTTCACGCGATCGGGCCTGGGGGAGCGGGTTACGTGTATTTCAGGGGTTCGCGTGAAGTTTCTCACGCGATCGGCCCTGGGGGAGCAGGCTACGTGTATATCAGGGGTTCGCGTGAAGTTTCTCACGCGATCGGGCCTGGGGGAGCGGGCTACGTGTATATCAGGGGTTTGCGTGAAGTGTCTCACGCGATCGGGCCTAGGGGAGCGGGTTACGTGTATTTCAGGGGTTCGCGTGAAGTTTCACACGCGATCGGGCCTGGGGGAGCGGGTTACGTGTATTTCAGGGGTTCGCGTGAAGTTTCTCACGCGATCGGGCCTGTGCGAGCGGGGCACGTGTATTGCGGGGGTGCGCGGGAAGCAACACACGCGATCGAGCGGGGTACGTGCATATCGGGGGTGCGCGGATAGTTACACACGCGATTGAGCGGGGTACGTGTATTTCGGGGGTGCGCGGGAAGTTACACACGCGATTGAGCGGGGTACGTGCATATCGGGGGTGCGCGGGTAGTTACACATGCGATTGAGCGGGGTACGTGTATTTCGGGGGTGCGCGGGAAGTTACACACGCGATTAAGTGGGGTACGTGTATTTCGGGGGTGCGCGGGAAGTTACACACGCGATTGAGCGAGGTACGTGTATTTCGGGGGTGGGCGGGAAGTTACACACGCGATTGAGCGAGGTACGTGTATTTCGGGGGTGGGCGGGAAGTTACACACGCGATTGAGCGGGGTACGTGTATATCGGGGGTGGGCGGGAAGTTCCACACGCAATTCCATCAGGGTACGTGTATTCCAGGGGTGCGTGGGAAGTTCCACGCGCAATTCCATCAGGGTACGTGTATGACAGGGGTGCGCGGGGAGCAGCACACGTGAATTGCACGTGTGGGTCCTCCCAGGTGTTCCCTCTACATCCTCCACGGCCCCTGCAGGTGGCTCACACCACAGGGGCCTACCCAACACATGTCATGCAGGCACCCCATCCACCATGGCCATGCCCACCAGCCAACCCACATGTCAACTTGCACTACTGCCCACCAACGCATGTCCCCCTGCACCCCCAGCCACCAGGGGCACCCTCCACCAGGCCCCCACCCATGTCTCCCACCACCCCCCAGCAGTGCAGGGGCACCCTCCACCAGGCCCCCACCCATGTCTCCCATCACCCCCACCACTGTGGGGCACCTGCCAGCAGGCCCCACCCATGTCTCCCACCACCCCCACCCCCCAGCACTGTGGGGCACCTGCCAGCAGGCCCCACCCATGTCTCCCACCACCCCCACCCCCCAGCCACCAGGGACAGCCTCCACCAGGCCCCCACCCATGTCTCCCACCACCCCCACCCCCCAGCAGTGCAGGGGCACCCTCCACCAGGCCCCCACTCATGTCCAACTTATGTCTCCCATCACCCCCACCCCCAGCAGTGCAGGGGCAGCCTCCAACATGCCCCCACTCATGTCTCCCATCACCCCCACCCCCAGCCACCAGGGGCAGCCTCCACCAGGCCCCCACCCATGTCTCCCACCACCCCCACCCCCCAGCACTGTGGGGCACCTGCCAGCAGGCCCCACCCATGTCTCCCACCACCCCCACCCCCCAGCAGTGCAGGGGCACCCACCACCAGGCCCCCACCCATGTCTCCCACCACCCCCACCCCCCAGCCACCAGGGGCAGCCTCTACCAGGCCCCCACCCATGTCTCCCACCACCCCCACCCCCCAGCCACCAGGGGCAGCCTCCACCAGGCCCCCACCCATGTCTCCCACCACCCCCACCCCCCAGCAGTGCAGGGGCACCCACCACCAGGCCCCCACCCATGTCTCCCACCACCCCCACCCCCCAGCAGTGCAGGGGCAGTCTCCACCAGGCCCCCACCCATGTCTCCCACCACCTCCACCCCCCAGCACTGTGGGGCACCTGCCATCAGGCCCCCACCCATGTCCAACTCATGTTCCCCACCACCCCCATCCCCCAGCCACCAGGGGCAGCCTCCACCAGGCCCCCACCCATGTCTCCCACCACCCCCCACCCCCCAGCCACCAGGGGCAGCCTCCACCAGGCCCCCACCCATGTCTCCCATCACCCCCACCCCCCAGCAGTGCAGGGGCACCCACCACCAGGCCCCCACCCATGTCTCCCACCACCCCCACCCCCCAGCAGTGCAGGGGCAGCCTCCACCAGGCCCCCACCCATGTCCCCCACCACCCCCACCCCCCAGCACTGTGGGGCACCTGCCAGCAGGCCCCACCCATGTCTCCCACCACCCCCCAGCCACCAGGGGCAGCCTCCACCAGGCCCCCACCCATGTCTCCCCCCAGCAGTGCAGGGGCACCCACCACCAGGCCCCCACCCATGTCTCCCACCACCCCCACCCCCCAGCAGTGCAGGGGCAGCCTCCACCAGGCCCCCACCCATGTCTCCCACCACCCCCACCCCCCAGCACTGTGGGGCACCTGCCAGCAGGCCCCACTCATGTCTCCCACCACCCCCACCCCCCAGCAGTGCAGGGGCACCCACCACCAGGCCCCCACCCATGTCTCCCACCACCCCCACCCCCCAGCCACCAGGGGCAGCCTCCACCAGGCCCCCACCCATGTCTCCCACCACCCCCACCCCCCAGCAGTGCAGGGGCACCCACCACCAGGCCCCCACCCATGTCTCCCACCACCCCCACCCCCAGCAGTGCAGGGGCAGCCTCCACCAGGCCCCCACCCATGTCTCCCACCACCCCCACCCCCCAGTACTGTGGGGCACCTGCCAGCAGGCCCCCACCCATGTCCAACTCATGTTCCCCACCACCCCACCCCCCAGCACTGTGGGGCACCTGCCAGCAGGCCCCCACCCATGTCCAACTCATGTTCCCCACCACCCCCACCCCCCAGCAGTGCAGGGGCACCCTCCACCAGGCCCTCGCCCATGTCCCATCCATGCCCCCTGCACCTGGGTCCCACCAATCCCCAATCATGTCCGTAATGGCCATCCTCCCCTGCCAAAAGGCCCAACCAACTATCACATCCACCCACATATCAAAGGCAATTACATGTTACACACCCAATGTAAATAATGCAAATGAACACATGTCTGTCACACACAATGGCTGCAAGTGAATGTTAAAACACCCAACATGACATGCATGAAAGCAATGCGATGATACGACACATTGAAGGTTGAAAATATAAATGTATTTAAAATCAACTTGAATGGAAATGAAATGAGAAAAACCACAAAGCAAAACAAACAAAAGAAGATGAATGTCCATGAAAAAAATCAAAAACACACAGCACAATCAAAATAAATGGTGTCCAAAGTCACAGTCAGAAAAGAAATCCAAGGGTAAATGATAAACAAAAACCATTGCTCCATGGCGATGAAAAAAATCCATAAAAAAGAAAAATCCATTGAAGAACTATTTACAAGATAATCCCGGGTCCATGAGCCCAACCAAATTAAACCTAACTATGACAACTAACTAAAAACTGAACTACATACAAAAACGTGGCGCATTGTCCAATAGCAACCAAATAAAAAAAAAAAAAAGGAAACCTAACACTAACTATATAACTATATACAAAGGCGGCGGGCAAGTCCAGCGGCTCACTCTGTGGTGTTCTGGGCCAGGGCATCATCGAACTCCTGTTCGATGTCCCGGAGGCGGTCCTGTTCCATGGCCCGAGGGTCCGCAGGGACGACGCTGTCTCCTCTTCCAACCCCCTGCGGATTGCCTCGAGGCACTCGGCCCGCCTCAGGGCCCTCCGCATAGAGTTCTCCGCCCTGACCATTGTGAGCCGCGCCTCTTCCGCCCGCCGCCGCTCCGCACCTATCTGCTGACCCAACCGCTGCCACACAGAAGACACACCCCGTCCTGGGTCCACCTGCCCTCCGGCCGATGCCTGCCCCTCGGATGTCGAAGGCCCCGAGCCTTCATGGCTCCCACCATGTTGCTGCTGCTGCTGTGCCTCTGCCCGTGCACTGCCTCCTGCTGCCTGCACATCCTCCGCCGGCTGGGGTGCAGTTGTTGATGTGGCCACCCCTGCTGGACGTCCGACTCCCGACTGTGGCAGCGATGCCTCCTCCACCAGCCTGGCCGCACCGTCAGAGGCAGCTCCACAGGGCACCCAGGTGACTGATGGGTGGGAAGATGGCACAGAGGACGACTGGCGCGTAGGGGGTCCAGTTGAGGAGGGGGCCGGAGCAAGCCCCATCAGATGGAGGAATCCGGCCTGCGTGACCTGTCCCAGCAGGCTGACGTGGTCAACGAGCCATTCGAGATGACTCGCAGTCTCTTCATGAAAAGACTGCAGGTCACCTCGCATGGCCCGTTGACGCAACGCCACACCAGCCAGGACAGGCTCAACCCGGACCTGGATAGCCAAGTCTGCAGGCAGAGGAAGGCCAGTTGACGTGAGCTCATCCCCTGCCTGAAAACGGGTCTGGACGTAGGCATCCCTGCTGGTGCAAGATGATGCAGGGACAGGATCGGGGACAGGATTGCACACAGGCACCTCCGCGGCGGCCTGTGCTGCCTCCTGTCCCTGGTCCTGCACTGCACCACTAGCACCAGTGGGATCCCCACCTCCAGACCCCGTCTCTGGTGCTTGCACGGCCTCCTCCTCCACCAAACCCCCCACCAACCTGGATGACTCCGTGCCATCTTCCCCTGTTGGGCCCTGTGGGGTCCCAGCTGCCCCTTCTGCTGCCGAGGAGTCCAACTCCAACCTCCGCCTCCTGGACCTCCCCCCGGCAGCTGCGGCCTGGGACGCGGCACCGGACTCCTCACTCCCCGACGAGATGACAACCTGGGAGGGGAGCCGGGCCTTGCGTCTCCGGCTGGCGGTCGGATCCCCGCCGCTGTGCTCCACAGCACCTTCTCCGCCCTCTTCATCAGTTGACGCTGCAGACAGGGAGAAACAAAACACAGGCATCAGGGCACTGTACATTACCACTTTGGTGTCCCCACTCTCATTCTCACTCACTCAGGCCCCTGTGGTCCCACATACCTGTATATGTTTCAGTAAGGTAGAAGGTCTCATTGAAAATACTGGGGCAAGGAAGAGGGAACCTTACCCAAGCTTAATTTAAAATATCACAGAGATCAAGACGATGGAACAAGGAGGCAAAAGCCGACGTCAGAACCACCACTCGCAGTACAGTTGTCAAGAGGCAGCCCCAATAATAAAAAGAAAGAAGGACTCAGTGGGCCATCAAGCCAGTCCTGTGTAAGAAAGGAATGAGACACTTGTTGTGTGACAAGGCACCCGAAGGCTGTAAGTCAGGACACAGAGAGACATAAATCTCTGAGAGGTCAAAGTGAGGCAGACCTGGCAGGTGGCACAGAGAAAAGAAGCCAGACCAAAGAAAGCAGACCGAGAACAAAGACGTGGGCAACCAGAAACACAAGGGAGGCTCTGGAGTTGTGGAGCCGTGAGAAAGAGAACACTGTGAGTGCAGCAGTAACAGAGAATCTCTGCTCCACCTGCAGAAGAGACCGGAGACTGCCCAGAGACATCGCAAAGGTAGGGAAGTTTATTGGGACAGTGGGGGAGCTGAATGAACTGAAAAGCCTTTTGGATACATCCTGAAGAGCACAAGGGGATAAAAGAGGAATTCTATCCTTTGATACAAACTTTGTAAACCACGTAAATATATCCCGAAGAGCACAAGGGGATACATGAGGAATTATACACTTTGATCTGAACTTTGTAAAACTTGTAAATTGATCCCAAAGAGAACAAGGGGATACAAGAAGAATTGTACATTTTCATACAAACCTCGCAAACCTGATAAACACATCCCCAAGAGATAAAGAAAGAATTATACAAGCTGATACAAACATTGGAAATAAACCTATGTGGGATAGTACGTGGCAGGAGAGTATACCAGGTCTGTCCAAGTGAACACTAGTTAAGGAAGGGACAGGGATCCTGCAGAAGTAAAAGAGCAATGCCCAGACGTGGGTCCTTTGCTCGCAGCGCCATAGGGAACCAAGCTGCGCCTAACCAATGAGGCCCAACAAGGCCGAAACATGTCTAGGTTTCTTGTGTTTCTGCACAGAGGCGACCTGGGCTAGAAGTTCGAGCTGGACTGTTCCCATTGGTAGCAGTTGCTGACTGATTTCCGTATTACTTGACCCCTTTTGCAATGGCGCAGATGGGCTAAAACACAGTGGGTGGCAGATTGCCCAGCGCAGTGCCAGTGGTTAGGATTAATTCAAAACCTTCCACCCATCACTTTCTTGGTTATAGGTTAGTGAACCATACTTGATACATCATTGGGAATGTCTATGGTCAGGTCTGGCAGGTTAGGGAACCATGCCTGAAACAAGACTGGAAAGTTCATTTTTGGTTCACAGACAGTGAAAGAGGTTCGCTCCAGGAGATTGGGGAACTGTGATTTGTTTAAGAGGTGAAAACCAAAACGGAGGAAAAGGTATACTCCAGGAGAGAGGAGAAGTGTTTTTTGTTTTGTGGAAGCAAGAACCGAGGAAGAGGTTCCTCCCAGGAGATTGAGGAACTGGGTTTTCTTTACATTGAACATTGAACTACATAATCTTTTTAAAAAACTGCTTTGTGGTCTACCTAAAGAATGAGAGGGGCCTCCTTCTGGGTTTATGAGACATCCAGGTTTCTTTAGTTAGCTTTGAAAGTGTAAGGGACGGAAAATGGGCTTTGAGATAGGACGGTGGACATTTTACTTTACGGACATCCTGACCGGGTCCTTAGTATTTTTGTTGAGGTAGGGCAACCCCTCATAGTAAGCAGGGAAAATAGGCTTTTCATTTTTTTTCTGTGTGTAAATTAAAGTCTTTGCCAACCAATATCAACCTCTGTGTCAGACTCGTACTTCTGCACCCTTGCAGTATGCAGATCAAGGCACGTTTAGATATATGCTCTTGATTTGGCGTGTAACTAACAGATAGGAGGAAAACAAATATATGCAACAGAAGTGTTTTTTTTTTTTTAAATGGGGAATGGTGTCTGAACCGTCTCTAGAGCCCACGGTATGAAGGCCATGTGGTAGACAGGTCTATTTATAGGCTGATAGCCTACTCAAACGCCACCTTAGTCTTTTGTAGGAGCTCGACAGCATGGCACCTTCTAAGTACTTTTTCAATGGCACGTTTTTGATGTTCATAATTGTTGAGTGGATCAACTGGGTTTGAGCACTGCTGTTTGTACAGCTTTCCACAGGGAGCTTGAAGAGCTCAGCACTGTCTAAATAGAGTTGGTGATTGTTCCTGTCGCCATGGCTCGACGGAGGGCACACAATGAAGAATCAGGCATTTGGCTGATGACGGTTCGATGCAGCAAGCCAGACAAAAAGATTATAGGACCAGTGGTGACTGGCTTCTATGTCACAGTTTGACTAGTTTCAACTGGTGGTTTGATGCAGTGAACAGTAGTTTGAAGTAGAGGTAATTTGGAAGTAGAATAGACTCACTAGTTCAAACGTAGTTCGACCCCAGCTTGACCTGTCATAAGGACTTGAATGAGGAAATGCTAGATTCTGCAACCAGCATTGCCATAGAGTGTAGCTTTGGGCTTGTATCATAGCGTGGGTTCTTTCACAATGTGCCTTGAAGAAAATGATGCTTTGCAGTGCTCTTCCCAGTCCAGGGCAATACTACAGAGATGCTTACAGGGTCTTTGCCACATTCATTGGCAGCAGCTTTCAGTAGCAGGCAGGCTTTCTTCTAGCAGTTGCTTCTAAGGTTCCTCAGAGGCGGTTGAGTGGAGCGCCTTCAACACTGCTAAAAAGTCTTCCCTTCACACTAAGCAAATAAATGTTAAGCACAAAATGTAACAACTTTAGGTCCAGCAAGGTTCCATTAGATTCTTCTTCTGATCCAAAGATGATCCAAAAAGATTCATAAGTAAGATTCTCCGAATGGGGATGGAGAGGTTCATCTCCATGTATGGTCAAACCCTAACAGGGGAATGGTCCTTTCTCAAACTTTCTGTAAAACGCCCATCTGTGTCACTGGTACTGATTTTCCCTCCTCTGCAGCATTATACCCAGAGTACAGGACGTCAGGGCATTTCAAATAGAAGGGGTGTTTATTGAGGACTGTGCAATATCTTGGAATGAATGTTAACTGTGTACTTCTTTTGCTGTAATTCAGGATACATGTTGTCATCATTTCCCATTCATTTGAACATTGAATTTTATTCAATATGTTGGAGATATGGTTGTGTCTCTCCCTTCATACACCTCTTTATTACAAGTATAATTACAAGATACAAGAAGTAGGTGATCTCCTTGTGCTTTAATATTTCTGACTGTTTTGTTTGAGAATGTTCTTTTAACTTTAAGAAAAGCTCCTGCTGCTAGTACTGTCTCTTTGTTTGAATACTTCCTTGTATCCAGATGTGGAAAACGTGCTCACTGTGCTTTTGAGAGGCTCAGGGTCACCTAACTGAGGAGGCCCAGCAAGGCTGAAATATGTGCCTGGAGTTGCTGATGGTACTCCTGTTCAGAGGAGAATTGCCTAGCATTTCAGTGCTTGTGTGTGGGACCAGGCCGATATGCAAATTGATATTACTTCTCTGTGAAGGGCGAGTGAGCTACAATGTGGTTGTTGACATCCCGGTTGGAAGAAACTCCATAGAACAGGTTATTTTAACCGTGTTCATTCTCAGAAGAGAGGCTCCCACACTCTTCTTAATTTCAGAAAGAAATTAAAGCCTTCTTCAAATGGAAATGTGGCAGAATCTTGAAAGAGCTGGCCATAAAAAAAAAACAATGAAAGTGCTGGTGGTTTTTTGCTCATTTTTCTGACCTTGCTGCTCCGATATGTCCCACCTCACTTTCAGCATAAAGAGAGAGGGAACATTACTGAGGTAATCTCGTTGTACCCTTTGCTACTGAGAGGCCCGTCAGTTGTGATCACTGCATAGATATGGTCATAAATACTCCAACAAATCCACAATTTGAACATTACATTAAGCAGGGGAATGATCTAAAGCTCAAGGACCATCTGGTATGCTGCAAACTATAATTCTGCAAAACCCACATTTGTGTGCTCATCTCCTTCAACCCATATTCTGTGTTGTTTTACACGTCAAGGGTAGCATATGGCTACCAAAGCATTAAAAGATATGGCTATTAAATATTGTCTGATTTCCTTGTGGACAAATCTTTGCTAGACATATATTATATGAATTTAGGAATTTTCTGCATGGGCAGAAGTGAAGAGGATTCTGTTTCAAAGCAAGTTCAGAATTCATCTTTGTGGTTAGTCCTTAGGTTACTTCATTGGGTTGCATGTTTACAGGTTACATCAGGAACAACAGGTACAGGAGATGGTAGGCAGGGTATTGAGTGTTACAAGGAAAGCTCACTGGCTCCCACCAGCCAAGCTTCATGTCTCTCTCTCTCCCTAACCTCTCTGGGTGGAACCAAGCTCAAGGTATAACATTCCAGGCTGCTGCATCAGCATGTGCTGTGCATTCTATGACATCACAGGCACTCAGGAGGAATCTACACGGATGAGCCAGGAGGTGGGGTAGCAGGATATAACAGATTCTCCCAAATGAACAAAGTGGATTTTGAAGACATCTTAATCTTAACACAAATGTATTTACTTAATTTGTTCATTTGTTTACTTCTCTAATACTTTCAATAAAGTGAACAGGATCCTGGTTTGAAATAAGCAACAACATTGGGGAATACTACAACTATGAAATATCATTATAGATTTGCACAGTAATACTTGGATTGGATGCACAGGGTCTTCAGACAAAGGAAATATGTACACGTAATGGTTGAATTCTGTCACTACGTGTATTCTCATTACATCTGGCAAATCATCAGAGCTAACTAAAACTAGCTAAGAAGTGTTCCCAACTCTAGAATATTGTTATGTGCGGACATCTTTTCATATTAGATTGCACACCTGGTATGCAATGTTCACTCTAATTGTAAAGAAAGGTTTCTGAAGATTGATTATTCTAATAGTAAGGTGTTTGTTATTTCTAGGAAAAATAATGTGTCCCATTCAATTGGTATCTGGACCGAAAACATCTAGAGCAGGTAAGTGATAAAAAATAGGTACAAGTCACATGTCAAACAAAATATGAAATGGGAGTGGCATATCAAGATTGAAAAAAAAGTGAAATTAAGACCAAATACTCTAAAACACTTTGGTGCCATCCAAGAATATTTGGGTATGAAATAGTTAGTAATAGCTACGAAGCAAACATAGCTGGGTTTCATATGGCATGGAATGCTTGTCATTGAAGTCTCTATTACAAATGGATGAGAATCTTTTGCATGGAAAAAGTTAATGAATATTAGAAATTATTGTGTATTCAGAATCTAAGATTACAATTGGGAATGGTGGGACACTATATATGATTATCAAGGCTAGATTAGAGTATGTTCAGAATCTACAGGCACTTTAGCCCTCAAGAGCTTTTTACTAATGATGTCTTTCATGACCAGAACCTAAACACCCTTCAATGGATAATCAACCTGTTTGAATGAGCACATTTTAGATTACCATTGCTCATAGTAAGTCCCAATTATGAAAATTAAAGCAAATTGGTCTGTAATGAAAAAGTCTACTGATCAGATCTGACTGGTTTACTCAGAATCATATAGTATGTGTGTGTAGGTCACCAGCTTGTGACATAATATGACAACATTTAGGCTCATTGCATAATCAATGGATTCCGAGGTATTTTGTGCAATTTAAAATGGAACAACTAACCGCTAAGGCAGTAGCTAGAGCCTGGGCACCACTGACCTACCATGAACGGCTATGCTTACTTTGTATGACAGCAGTACAGGATGCAACCAAATTAGGCGGCCATGTTTAGCACCGTTGGCCAATCCCCCCCCCCCTTGGACCTCTATTTTGAAACAACTTTTGCAAGGGTTGGTTTATCACTTTATTATCCATTGAAAGTGCTTCAGAGTCTTCCCCCGAAAAGCGCAATACACAATTGTTTCAAGTAGATTTGAATGCCATCCAATCAGTTGCCAGTGATAGCGTCGAAAACAAAAGGATCGAATGTCTTTTGATCGACAGTCAAAGGATCGAAAAAAAGGGTTGAATTTTTTTTTTAATTATTTTTTTTTAAAGGCGGGGGTTCCCCCCTAGCCCCCTGTTTTCTTTATTAAATACATTTTTTACCAACCCAAACTAAAAAATATATATAAATAAAATAAAAAATTCGACCCTTTTTTTTCGATCCTTTTGCATTCGAGCAAAAGGTCATTTGATCCTTTTTTTTCGATCGTTTGACTGGACACCCATCCAATCTACTGTGTTTGCTGCCATTTGACTGGAGGAAGAAACACTCATCCCCATAGCCGCGGAGCGTGTCGCAAAGTGTGGGTGGAGGAGAGTGTGTTTGTGGTGTTTGGTGTGCGCGGTGTGCTTGGTCTCATCCACCGCCTCTGTATCCAGAACTCTTGGATTTGTATCCAGAACTCTTGGATTTGCATCCCCTGGATGTAGCTCTGACCTTGGTGAGCTTTGGTGAGCATTTCCTCCTTTCTATGAGATAAAACTGCATTCGCATTGTGCTGAGAACTATCTCCTACAACTTTGCCCCTGCTGCCATCGCCACGTCTCTGCTGCTTGTGTTTCTCCTGATTCTTCAACCTACGGTTTTCCCGATACAATGTCCTACTATCTTAAAATCATTGGTGAGAGGGAGATGAACGGACTCAGCTAAGTGGCCTTGGGGGAGTTTCCCTATGTCCGACCCCTATCTCTGCTAATCCTCATTAATCCCTCATGTTATGGGGACTTGTAGTGCAGCCGCTGCAGAATTTCTCGATATGCCACATGGTGCTGCACATTCCTCTCCTGATGCTCTACAGCTCGGCCCTGGGCATATAATTGTTTCTGAAATACTGGGAGCCCCATTAGTAGGGGGTCTGAGATTGCATGCAAAGTGGCATGCCCATTGTCTCGTCCTCAGAGCATGTGCCTAAATCATGCCCAAGGAAGACTTATCGTGTGGGGGCCAATACAAGGAAAAAAGACTGGAAAGCCCCCCCCCAACACCCTTGTGCAAAATCGTCTTACAAAATTAGTGATTACTATCCTAAACTCATGGCCACTTCTGCTCCAACAGTGGCCATGGTTCCTGTGGTGTCTTTGGTGGTGTCCAGTCATTTTTTCGAATGCAAAAGTTTCGAAAGGCAAAATTTGGAATGTTTTTTTTCAAAATACAAAAGTTTCGAATGACAATTTGTTCGAAAAAAATCGAAAGTTTGCCTTTCGAAACTTGCGTTAGGGTTAGGGTTGGGGCTTGGGTTAGGGTTGTGGGGTGGGAGGGTGCCGTGGGGGTTGGAGGGGCTGGGGAAGGAACCCCCCCAATATACACTAAAACCTTGCAGCGTTACATGGAGCTGTATGGTGCTGAAATTACAGGACTGGATGCAACGTTTCAAAGTTTTAAAAAACGGCATTTAAATGCCAACAAATGTTACATGGAGCTGTCCAGACCGGTAATTTCAGCACTGGACAGCTCCATGTAAGGCTACAACGTTACAACCAAAACAGCTTTGAAATGCTACTTTCACCATGTCAAGGTGCTTTTCAATTGAAACCAATCCATGACTATTGTCGACGGATTGGTTTAGAAAGAAATGCACTTTTGCATTTTAAAAATAGTATGTTGAAACTTTTGATTTAGAATCTTTTGATTCGATACTTTTGTTTTTCAAATCTTTTAATTTGACCCTTTGACCATAAACCGTCTTTGGTATCTTTGATATGATTAGATATGATATGGCATTTATAACGCGCCTATACACAAGTGTTTCAAGGCGTGACGAGGCAAGGGAGGGGGAACAGAGGGAACACAAAGATCTTACTAGGCTAAGTGACATTGAGATAGCGCAAGTGCAAGGGAGGGGGGAGAGGGTAAGTGCAGGAGGGGAGCAGGGAGAGGGACGTGCAATACATAGGATCAACAGTAAAGAATAAATAAAATAAATAAAACAATAGGTAAAAGTGCGGCCAGCTAGTAGGAAGTGCGGCCAGCTAGTAGGGAGCTGGTAGGGACTGTAGGGATACAGAAAGAGCCCCCAAGCGCAGGTGTTGCATGGGAGGCAGTGCAGAGGTGCACCTGGCAGGGGAGGGGACCTGGCCCCGAGATCAGATCAGAGGCTAGCCAGGTGATCAGTGCAGTTTCAGTCAGGAGTTCAGCAGTGGAGAGGGAGAGAGAAAGCAGAAGCAAAGAGGAAGGTCTGCGGTGCTTCCGGAACTGGAGATTGTTCTCCTCGAGTTTCAGGGAGGCAGGGAGGATGTTCCAGAGGGAGGCCCCAGCCGAAGACAAAGTGTCCAGAGGAAGGACAGGAAGCATCCAGGTGGATGTTAAAGTCTCCAAGAAGGAGGAGTTGAGTGGTTGAGACGAGGCGGGAAGAGCAGAGGTCCGCCCACTCAGAGAGGAAGGAGGAGATCTGACCAGGTGGTTGATAGATGGTAGCCACAGTAAGGGAATGGCTAGTAGAGAGAGAGAGCCTGCAGACGAGGCATTTGAAAGAAAAATAGGCCTGCATAGGAATGGCAGAGGCAGGAATCCACTCAGGGAAGATGAGGGCTACACCCCCTCTGGAACGATTGGACCTGGGCGTGGAGAGGATCTTGTAGCCATCAGGGAGGAGAGTGACAAAGCTTATGACAGAGCTGGCCATGAACCATGCCTCAGTGCGAACAAGGTCATCGAGGTCAAGTTCTTCAAGGAGGCAGCAGATGTCAGAGGATTGTTTGACAGCTGAGCGAGAGTTTAGAGTGGCAATATGGAGAAGGTTGCCATCCTTGAAAGACGTCCGGGGAGGGGTATAAATAAGAGGTACACCTTGCAGAGGTGTAGAAGAAGCCCAAGGGGGGGCAGAAGAGGAAGGCGTAGAGGGCAATGTAGCCAAGGAGGAGACAGCAGGGGGAGGCAAGGAAGCTGTGGAGGGAAGAGAGGGGACAGCAGGAGAAGAAAGGAAATTCATGAGGCACGTGAAGCGTCTATCAAAGAGGAGAAGTTTTGCCTGTGGGCTTTGGACCAAGATGGTACCATTGAGGTAAACATTAATGATGACCTTAGAGGAGTGGAAGGAGGCCAGAAGGGCCTCCCACCAGGTGCCACCATTAATGGGAGAAGAAGAGAAAGGAGAAATGTAGGTGAGGGTTTGCCTGGAGGAGGCACTTTTATAGGTATCAGTGATAGGGAGGCCTGGGATGGAGACCAGGATGTGCTTTTTAAACTTCTTCCTACCAGATTTAGTGAAGAGAGCGGTATAGTCAATAGAGAAGCAGTTAGAAAAGATAGGAGAGACAGAGAGCACCATGGAGTAGGTAGGGAGAGGAGAGAAGAGGAAGGGGATAAGAGAGGGGGCGGGGGAGGTGCGAACACTAAGGAAGGACACAGGGCGTGCCGCAAGCAGATGAGACAAAGAGAGACGAGACAATAGTAGACAATTGAACAAGACGACAGGAGCTCAGACAATAGTAGAACAGTTTGCTAGAAGAATGCTTTCCTAAGAAGGCAACACCAAAGAACAGCACTACTTTCACAATGTGGTTTAAATACTGGAGAAAGCACACCTAAGTCTGAGAGTCCTGTATAGTGGGGAAAGAAGACCTAGGTTTCAATGTGATTAAATACTTTCGTAATGTATTCTAATAGCAGAGAAAACACCTAAATCTGAGAGTCCTGTATAGTGGGGAAAGAAAGGCCTAGGTTTCAATGCAATTAAATACTTTCACAATGTATTTTAATACCAGAGAAAACACACCTAAGTCCGAGAGTCCTGTATATGGGGGAAAAAGGCCTAGGTTTCATTGCAATTTAAAAACGTTCACAAATGTCAGAGCTATTCAAGAGTGGCACAGGCTATAAATCACAGCATGGTTATTGAGTGGGATGCAGAGCTATCTATGTCCATGCTGTGTCTGGGTTCCAGACTTAATAAGTCTGTTTCCTCCATGTTGGGGCTGGAAATGGGTCTATGGACTTGCCCTCTATCCCCACCATTTCTACCTCTATGCAGCCCTTAGTTGCAGTGCCCTTGCTGGGCGAGCCTGGCCCAGTGTGGTAATAGCGATTGTACTCGTCCCTGGTGACCTAGGAAGTGACTCTATAGCACTGTCCTCCAAATCTCCTTGTGGCGCTGCTGCTGCTGCTGCTGGTTATGCTGGTCCTGAGCCTGTTGCTTCTGCTGTTACAACCAACTCTTTAATGGATGCTTCTATGTCAGACAGGGTGATGGTTTTGGCAGTTGTCCACACATCTTCTCTTTTCCCTCTGATATTTCTAATGCTGACTCTGCTGAACAATCTGGCACTCATGAGGACACCTATTCTCCTGCTCCGTCTCCCAAACACTCATACAACACCAACTACATCGACTACACCTACTCATCCCCGGCTGAGCAGTGGCAGCCTGAGCAGCTGTGATTCCACGACTATGTTTAATGCCTTGTAAAACCTGCTGTTTACCCTCTTCGTAAGATCTGATACTATTCTGTCCCATCTCGACTGTCAGGATCTGGCTATGGCGACTCATGCTGCTGCCCTTAAATCACCGGAGCAGGCAGTTTTGTCACTAAATATCCACGTACAATCTATTGGTGACCAGTCTGTTTGGGGAATCTCGACACAAACTCTGCTTGACAACAGAAGGTCTTCGATTCGGGCAGTGGCACTCATTTCTCAACCTGTGGCAGCTAAAGAATATCTAAGAGTTGTAATACCTGACAAAACTAACAACAATCCAATAAAAAAAAAGGAAAGTTGTATGTCAAGCCAAGATGTATGCAAATAAAAGACCCACTAATTTGAAATTGGATTCCATCAAGATTCCCTGTGGCACTGTTAATAGACTGATGGGCAAATCTCTCACTTCTCCTACGGCAGATGTTTCCATCTATACTAACCTTTTCTTGGCTCCTAAAATCAAGGTGCATTTTGCCTGCTGTGGCCCCTACATCAAGCATCCATAAACATCTTTCAGTAGGAATAATTGTGCTGATCAGACTTCTTTCTTCATTCTAGAATTTGGATCCCCACGTAGAACCACTCCCGTGGTGACTTTGCATGCCAGTGAAGTAGACCAATGCTCCACTCCACCGACTAGTCATGAATAACGGGGAAGGGTCCCTATGCCTCCCCCCAAGGTTGGTGGTGGCTAAAAAGGCAAACAGAATGACTTTACCCATATCTACTCCCTTAAATGTTTGTTTGCAGACCCCAAGGTTGCACGTCCATCTGACGTCTTAACAGGCCCGGCTGCTGGCCCTACGTGCTTACCTATGCATCCGGTGGGGCCATCTGCTGGTTCTGCATCACTGAAGATCGATGTGAGCTTTCCCAAGGAACCCTCTGAAAGGGCAATGTCAATTCGTAGCCTCTTTCGGAGATACCAATTTGAATATCTAAACCGAGCCCAAGTTTTGGATTTGTTTCATTCCATCCTACCGCTCCACTCAATTGGCGGCAATGAAATCAAGGCTGTGTTGCAGTGTGAAGGGGCGGATTATGTTTCTTCCTTTGAATATTTCTCATCAGATTCTATGGTGGACAATGTTGCGGACCACTCACAGTTGCTGTTAAAGGCTGGCTATGAATGTACATCTTTGAAATGTAATTCCCTCCCTCTTCTGATGCCTGGGGCGATCTGGTAGCTGGGCCTAAACCAACAACCTACAGTCAAATCAATGAACCTATGCCCTTCCTGCACCTAGGCGCTGTTGTCATTCCATCAAACTCCGCCCAAGATGAAATGTCACCCACAAACTTGGGGGGGGGTGGTTGTCCTTGGTCTCTCAGATAAAGATATCCACTGGGAGTGGCTTGCCGGCATGGTGAGGCAGGGAACGCAGAGACGTCCCTAACCACCCTTCATATCTAAGTAGTTGGAATACCCGGGGGAATAGACATCTCTTTGAGGATGAAGGGTCGTTTGAGAAAGTGGATTAATGTGGCATCCTGGCCTTGCAGGAAACGTGGATGGTCGACACACTGGTACATGACGGGTGGGCTATTTTGCACAAGCTGGCTCTGAAAGGGCCTCAGGGTAGACCAAGGGTTGGAATGATTATGGGGGTTAAAAAAAACACTCTGTCTGATCGAGATGCAATGTGATTACCCTAATATCCTGATTGGGAAATTGACGGGGATATGCTTGTTTGGGGCAAAGGTCATCTTGGTTATCAACATTTATGGTCCCCCATATGTTGTCCCTTATTGTGCCCTGTTGGAAGAATTGGGGAGGGGGTTTGATTCCCAGTTTAACACTCCAGCAACCGTTTTGGTTGGGGATTTTAATTCAAGGATCCCACCAATCAGGAATTGGAATATGGGCAGTTGGCAACTCTGGCCAGTTTATGTGATGTGCACTTTCCAGCTCCAGTATCATTGATTATGAGTTTGTGACTAACAATGACCCAGTAGTTATTGCCATGGGCATGCAATCTCGTGAGGATAGTGACCACTTTCCCATTATTTTATCTTTAGATCTGGTGTCTCCTATGATGCTCGCAACACTGGGTCTCTTAGTGTTAATAGAGCTAGGACTATGGTTAGCTGGAACTCTACATGCATTGAAGCCGCACTGGTCACCGTGCAGAAGGTTTTTCTGAACTTTCCGGGTGTCCATCAGGGGGTTGATGAGGTGCTGGGTCTCATGATAATAAAGTAATTTGTGGGACTGATTGCTGAGGTTCTAGTGAGTGTCCCAACAGCTATTAAGGGGCACAACTGGAGAGCAGTTGGGATATCTCTAACGCATAGACATCATTTTCATAAATCTATCCGCGATAAAAAAAGATCTCTGCGCAAAGAACTGCGGATCTTACTAAAATATGTGGTTGACTCTGTGGCCCATGCTATCAGAAGGAGGGTGATTAAGACCTCTTATTATAAGTGGCTCAAAATGCACAAAAATCTAAAAGAATGTCAAAAGTGGCATGAATTAGTTCTGCCTACCATCTCTAATGAAACCAAAACATTTTGGTAGATAGTAAAGTTAGATCTCAATGGAGTACAAAAACCCAAATGGATTGACTTTATTTCACTGACCCTGTGCCACTCCAAGCAGAACTTGCCCATTGTCCCTAGGCTCCCAGGCTATTGGACTTTTGAGAAAACTATACAGGAGACTGCGGGGATCATCATTGACAGTAAGCCCTCTAGAGCCCCAGGGCTGGATGGGCTATCCAATCTTGTGCTCAAGACAGATGTTGCCTTGAGAGCCAGGGTCCTCCATCAGCTTTTCAGCTGTATCTCCATTACACAGTCTGTTCCCTGTTCCTGGCAAGATAGCATTCTAGTTTCAGTACGCAAGAAGGGCGCACAAACTGACCCTCAGAACTACTGTCTCCTGGCCATGTTGGGCGTTTTCGTCCAATGTATTTGCATGGATTCTGTTGGACGAGCTGCCTGCTTGGCCGGAAGATAAGAACATAATTACCTGGAATCAGACCAGCTTCAGGAAGGGATACTCAACATTGTGCTAATATACTTGCACTATCCATCATTGTGGAACAGGCACGGCTGGTCCGCAATCGCCCAATTTACGCAGCATTTGTGGACTATAGCGCTGCCTTTGACACGGTGGACTGAGCAAGGCTATGGGGGAAGTTTGCCGGCTGGGGGATCTCACCAGGCCTATTAAAGATGATTGTATTGCTCCACACTAACACTAGTGTTAAAATAAGGCTGGAGGGCGATGGTGGGTCCTCTGCCTGGATCACAGCCGAAGTGGGTTTGAAGCAGGGTTGTCTTCTGGCCCCAATCCTCTTCAATCTCAACCTCTCTGAAATGGGCCTTGCACTGGTCGACCCTAGAGCTCTCCCACCTAAGCTAGGTGACACAGTGGTATTATGGATGGGCTATGCGGATGACTTTGTGTCCTGGACTTGACACCAGGTGGCCTGCAATCTTCATTGGATAACCTCTCTTCCTTGAACTCTTTAAGGGTAAATATTAATAAAACTAAGATCATGGTTTTCAAAACATCTCATAGACAAGCGCCCAGAATGGGGTGAAAGATGAACGGCGTGGCAATTGAGGTTGTTTCCCAGTATGTCTACCTGGGTGTTGTCTTTGAAGCTAGCCCTAGATGCATGTCCCACCTGTGTGGTCTCGTGGTGCGCACGGCCTGAATTCTGGATGCTATATACTCTTTTGCATCACAGGGTGGTGGCTATTGAGTGGGGATATTTCTCAAGTTGTTATCTGCAAAAGTTGTGCCAATCCTTTGCTATGCAGCAGAGGGCTGGGGTCCAGGTATCTTGGATGTAATTGCCAGGGTTGAGGTAAGGCTTTTAAAGCATTTGTTAAGACTTCCATCCTACGTTCCGGCTGAGATGATCGCCCTGGAATTCGATCTTACTATGACCCATGAACGCATTGTGCTCAGCAGCCTGATGCTATACTGGAAACTTGCACATGCTCAAGCAAATACCCTGATGGGGATTTTGTTTGATGCCCTTGTTACAAAAGTGATTAATATCAAGAAATCAATACTGGGCAGGATGTTGAGCATGGTTGATCAGGGGGTTGGGAGCAACCGGGAGAGTATGCTAATGCTTAGTGTAAAGCAATTTAAAAATGTAATGAGAAGGAAATTGGTCTCTCTTAAACGTGAGCGAATGGTTGTTACCCTGGCTGCCAAGTCCACCGCAGTGGGTTTTTTCCTGTATTTACTCGACAGACAACCCTACTACTTACATCTCTAATTTTGTGGGGAATGTCATTCTGTGGGACTATCTCTGTCTCAAATTCAATGCAGTAAGGGTCGGTGGTCCAAAATTCCTAGGGTGGATAGATGTTGCCCGTTCTGTGGCAATGGTGAGTTGGAGACTGTACAGCATCTCCTGACAACCAGTGATGCATTGACTGTGCTGCGCAAAAGGGCCTTTCGGGCATCAGGAATGGCCACCCACTACCCTCCAGCTGCTCTATGGGGCCTGTTCATGTCTGGGTCTCATGAGGGACTGATTGTCCTTCTAACTAAGATGTGGAGAGAGGTATTTTGAATCCTCATTGACTGAAGGTACTTGTATTGTATTCTTTTTTGGAGCCAGATTTTCCTTGGTGGGGCAGGGTTTGCAGCCAGTTTATTCAAATGTTCCAATTAACATCTAAACACACAATAACTTCAGCAATTGCATCCGAAACATCCTTAAATCCCAATAAAAAATATACCCAGAAACCACCCCCAAACAATCACACTAGAATGTAATGACCAATTTCAAAATCTCTGTGAAAAAGGAGAAATGAAAAAAAAAAACAAAATGAAAAAAAAGAACATTTATATACAAACACATATTACATTTTAGGTCAATAAATCACATTAACATATATTACACAGCCGACGGTAGTGGCTGTGTAGTTATGGTTAAGTTGCTAATCCCATAGGAAGAGCACTTTTTGGGCGTCTTGTAACTTCGCTCTCCCTGGACAAATCCTTAACAAACTTTGCAAAAAAGGTATATGGCCCACTCAGAATTGCACATTTTGGTGAGGTTGGTCCAGGGGGACAAAGTTATAGGGGGGGTCCTAAAATGTCTTTTTTTGCCATAGACATAATGGGAAAAAACTTTGTGCATGCCTACAGCTGAAACCGCTGGATAGATTTCCACCAAATTTGTGGCAGGAGCAGCGACTTAGTCCCGAAAGCATGCTTTTGTTAATTTGGTGTAAATCCGTCCAGTATTTATTTTTTTTAAATTACCAAAACGTAAGGCAAAAAAATTAATGCTGTCTATGTCCGCTCCACGGACACACTTCCCTGTTCGCTCCACGGACAGGACACAGATTGGCCAATCGTCTTGCGTCATGCCTGCGGACAGGCAACGTGTCCGCCGATTGGCTGGAGTGAGGCATGAGGTGTGTCACACTGTTTCGATGTGCCCGCCATCTTGGATCCACCGACAGTGCAGCGGTGAACAGATGCAAAATGCAATTTTGGGGAGTGTGGTGGTGTGCAGGAGTGCTTGGGATGGGTTGGGGAGTAAGACATGGGTCAAGTACGGTATTTGTTTAGGTGGCAGGTGCCCCTGATGTGTTTGCAGCTGTCCACTGACATAATAAATGCACTACTACCTATTTTACTTTATTATGATGTTGGTTTTGGGTTGTTAGTAGAGCATGATTGTAATTAATATCCGCTATAAGCAGCCCACATAGCACAGTGAAAATGTTTGGTACAATAGGTATGTTATGCTGTGGTGGTTGTGGCCAGGGCCTACAGTCTTGGGTGCATGACAGAAGGCCATAGGCCTTCAGCCAT
This sequence comes from Ambystoma mexicanum, assembly GCF_040938575.1. Lineage (NCBI taxonomy): Eukaryota > Metazoa > Chordata > Amphibia > Caudata > Ambystomatidae > Ambystoma > Ambystoma mexicanum. The sequence goes on along the minus strand of NC_090921.1, from coordinate 1,202,581,471 downwards.
GCAATCAGGACTGTAGGCCCTGGCCAGAACCACTGCAGCATAACAGAACCAAAGAATCAAACCCACATTAAATATTCACAACCCAAATGTTTGTGTACTGTTTCATTTGTAGAGTTTGTATGTGAGGTTTAGGCTTGCTATGCAGTTAAGATTGTAGAGTTTGTAACAAGGACTGCGTCATAAGATACCGTTAGAAGTAAACATTTTAGATTGTGGTGTATGAGTGTGTACATTTTCTTTGAGATCTAATGGTAAATAAAGTACTTTGCCACAAATGCCTTTCACTAATTCAGAGGGAGGTAATTTTGCTGTTTTTCATTGAAGGCGTATTATTGCTTGAAAGGGGTGCACTGTTTGAATTATGATGCTCTCATATACATTTAGTAGTTGCAGGGGTTTTGGTAGTGGGAATAATTCCAAGTTATTTGTGATAGCACGTGACGGTGTTTGGTATTTGTCAAGTATTGTAGTGCAGTAATGGCAAAGTATTAAGGGGTCAGTAAGTGTGTGTTAGGGAGAATTCTCCAGAATGGCTAATTTCCCTTACCTACTGAGTCCCTCAGCAGCTTTGCTGGATTTCTAGGATTTATTTTTTCACCTGGTAAGAGTGTGAGCCTTTTTTCCCACTCTTACATGTGTTTTGCTGTGTGTGTTTTACACTTTTGTGTGTTCTTGGACTGTGGAGCCTCACCTACTCCATAGGCATCATCTTTTTACTGTGTGTCACACAGCACCCTCAGTGCGGTGACACAGGGTTGTCTTTTAGACTTCCCAATTCAGACTCCATTTTCTGGGACTGACTACTGTCTCCCAGAACATGTGAAGTTGGCATTAACTTTATAAGTCTCTTTAAATCCACAGACCCAGTACTCCCCATCTTACATGGAGTGTTGGAAAGGGTTAATACTTACCCCTTTTTTGTCTATTTCTCTTGGAGCACTGTTTCGCTCCCTTTTCATCAAGACTTGGCTGGTGGCCGTGGTAACTACCCTATATTTTGTACTGTGGTTATCTGAAATAACCATGGTATTGTTTTAGGCTATCTTGGTAGCCTCAAACTTAAACCTGCTAGACCATATAGGTTTTTATATGGTTCCGGCTGGGTTTAGTCACCATTTCTTTTTGAAAATGTCTTGCTCGTATTTTACTCTGCGCGCCAAACCAGGTTTGGTTCCTTTGTCCACCGTTTTTTCGCTGGCTTCTACACAGAAGCCCTCCTTAAGGCACCTGAAAGGCTGGGTAGTCAGGATGTGAGGGAGGGGTTTTAGGACCCCTGCCATGGGTTCCCTTGTTAACCCAAGTCACACTCCTGTTTGATTGGCTGGGTGACTGTCCCTGCCAGGACAGCCACCCTGCTGTGTGATTGACAGCCAGGCTGTATGAATGGGGGAAAACTGCATGAAAAGCAGGTCTCTGGGACTGGAAAACAGAGTCACCACTGGAACAAAAGAACCGATGAGGAGCTGACAGAAGAGGACCCCTACAATGACTGAACCGCCCGGTGAAGCACTGCTACAGGTACGAATCTTCAGACTCCAATGGCAGAGAAGTTCCTCCAAAAATCTTCTTCTCCTGAGCTGGTGGGACCAACCATTTTGCCAAAACTGCAAGCCAGGACTCCCTCCTCTGGTCGAATTCGATGTACAGAACTACAGTGGGCCAGATAGCCAAGAAGGTTGGACCCTGCTTGGATTTTAAGGAGCGTACCTTTTATTTGTTGCTTTTGCTCTGCTGCTGGTTTCTTACCTGGGCAGTGCAGGACCCTCCAGTCTTCCTACTTCATGTCAGCCCGACAATCACTTCAGGAACCGTGAGCCTGCAGGAACTGCCAGGAACATCCGCCTCAGGTGCAGCTTATTCTCCATTTAAAGCTACTGTGCAAATCTGGTTGTTCATTTCATCCAGCCGCGGTGAAGGTGTGTGAAACCTTTCACCAATCCGAGGGGTTGTCCTTCTCTTCTCTTTAAACAAACTTTTCTATCGACCAACTTCATCCGGAACTCTTGGCAAAGACTTAACCGCGAACTATCCTTAACTGCATGATCTTGAGCAAAAGAGTTTTTGTCCTATTAACTTTGGCCCTAAGCCTTTTTGATTTGATTCCATCACTGTAGTTCCTTTTTCTAGATTGCCCTGCTTACTTACCTGTTGGGGCTGCTCAATTTCAGTCTAACTTTGTTTTCCCCCCCCTTTTTAAATTGGTGGCGTGCCATTTTGCTCACACTTCATTTTGAGTTTAAACTTGTCCAAAATCTATTGGGAGTGGTGTGGTGCATTGGTAACGTGATTTTTCAACTGCTATACTTTAGTGAAATGTTTTATAACTAATGTGTAAATAAATGTATGTTCTTTTACTCAGATACCTTGAGTCAGTGTTTGTTTGAATCATAGTAAATGCTGTCCTTTGTGTAACTATTGATACTGCTCACTTGTTCTTGAGATAAGTCTGGCTGCTTAGCCATCGCTACCACTTTACTGTGTAGTACAGGCTTGTACCAAAGGTGAATTTGTACTGTCACTAGTAGTCTTAATTGTGTGTGGTGTTCCCAAAGGGTACTGCATATAATTCTGCCTAACACTGCTATACAGCTGTGAGGGTCAAGTATAGTAATTACACTTGGAGTGCTGCTATTACCTTGGATCAACTAACCACAAGGCTAAACATCACTAAAAAGCAATATTAATCATGTCTGATATGGAAAGCTAGAATCAGGAGACCCTCCTTACTTACACTGTGGATTATTTAAAAAATCTGTGTAGAGAAAGGAATCTCTCTGATAAGGGCAAAAAGTATGAATTGATTGAAAGATTGTTAGAGAAGCAAAGTCTGGAGGGTGGGTCTGAAATACCTAACCCCTCAGCAAATGTGGAAAATAATGATGATGATAATGTGTCTATTATTGATGAGTTAGAGGAAGAAGATGTGTCTCATAATGTAGGCCTCACTGCTCCCTTACCTGCAGAGCAACCTCGACCTTTGTCCACTGGGACCCCACCAGTTCCTACATTCAGTCCTGAATTCAATGCTCTAGAAAAGATGAGGCTTGAACTGGAATTGAAACTTTTAAATGCTCAAACTGAACAAAAACACCAAGAACTGAAGCTCAGAGAAATGGACTAGAAATTAAAAGGTTATCTCTTGAAAATGCTTCTCTCCCAGAGTCTACTAGGTCGTCCAGTCCTAAGAGACCCCTTATGCCTAGAGAAATTGGGGGTATGTATGAGGTTAGGTTTCATATTTTGTATTGGTTGGCAATGTTTGAATATAACCATGGTATTCAAGGTTTTACAGGGAATCAGTTGATTTCCTGGCTCTTCTCTAGGCTACCCACTGTTGCATCTGATATTGTGATGGAGTGGGGGGAGGTGGATAGGATGGATTATGAGTGTGTGAAGCTAGCTTTAATTGCTAGATTTGGGAAGACCCCTTCCCAGTACCTTAAGAGGTTTAGGACCCTTAAAAAGCATGATGGTACTCCTTGGGCTACCTGGGTATATGAATGTTTGAAAAACTTAGATGGTTTGATTAAGGATTACACTTAAAAAGGTATGAGGAATCTTGTTATGTTGGAGTCAATTTATGATGCCTTCTCTCCTGAGCTCTGACAGCACTTGGCTGAGTCTAAGGAGATAGATCCAAAGAAGTTAGCTAAAGCTGCTGACTTGTGGGTTGCCAAAAGGGCTACTCACAAGGATTCTGGGGCGACGGAAGTGTCCGCAAGTGTCTCTAGGCTGTTTGGCTGTGGAGCTTGGACTCAGACTTTGGAATTTTGCTGCTATTACTAAAGCCGATGCCATCGGCAAGAGGAAGTGCTGGTTGCAGCGAACCACGCTGCTAGATTCAGCCTATTGGACTTCATTAAGTAAATATTGACTCTTTGTATGCAGGCTCATTTCACATGGGCTCTCATATCATGCACTATTGTTTGTGTTTGTGCCAAATCTATGCTACGCTACGTTACACTACGTAACATTGTGCGGAAAGGCGTTACTTTATTCATTGTACTGAAGCGCTGCTTCTCCTTTTTTTCAGCCACAATTCCCTGGTTTACGGATTGCCCCGGATTCCCCCGACACGCACCCGCAGTGATTGGTTTGTGGACTATTCTTCAACTCCGGACACGCGGACCGCGCGCACACGGAAGTGTCCGCAAGTGTCTCTAGGCTGTTTGGCTGTTCGGGTGGCCAAGTGGTCGGTTATTTATCACGACCATTGTGTTCATAATGGTATGACAGCCTCTCTACTTGGAGGTTACTGATTTTAGTAGAGGTAGGATGTAACATATTGTGAAATATTTACTGCAAGGTTTGCTTATTGAGAGTCTGTCATAGTGCTTATTTATTTCTTTGTAGCATTACCAGTGGCCTTAGAAGTGGAAAGTGTTCTAACATGGCGACTTCTACAAACCTTAAGAATCAACCTTGAAGCTTCATCTTTAAACAGTGATGATCTTGCCAAAGCTAGCAAAACTAATTACAAAGGGCAGCCAAGTTGTGACAACCATTTGGAAGATCCGAATGAGAAATGTACTGCCTCAACTACTGGGCCCTATACTATAGCTAATGAATCGATCTCGCCAAATGGAGATTTTGATATTAAAGCGCAGGCACATCTTGATTCCTGTATTAGACTATCCATTGGCCTGCTGACCCCTTTGATACCCAAAAACCGTGATTTACGAGATGATGATTATGGTAATGGTTTGTATATTCCACCTAGCCCTCCCTTGCCCATTTCAAATGGAAATAAGATCTCGACTGGTAATGTCTCTGAAAATGAACCTTTACAAAGCCCAGTTTTATGTGTCCCCCTCTCGCAGCACAATGGCAAAGATTCTCGCTTGCCATCTACTCCTAAAGATCCGGAATCGTTTACATTTCCCGTTATAATACGGATCCTGGATTTACTTGATAAAGGCCATGATATCACTCATTTGGAATTACGGGACATTCAATTTACCATGAGTGATATCATGACTAAAGTTACTAGGCTGGAGGGCTTTATTCTTGCACTAGAGTGGACACATCATGATGCAAAGAATATAGATGTGGTTAAAACTACAATTACCCACATACTCAATCCAATGATTTTTATACTGCCAATACACCTGACCCTGAACACTTACCATCCAAAGAGATAGACATGCTGTTATCTGAGTTAGGGACAGTTAATTCTTCCCTAGTTGAACTTAGGAATAATGTATGCTTGTCTACTGCTAATGAACTGTCCACTAAGAGGGAGGTAATTGTTGACAGCCCCACAGTCCTAACTAACATCTTGGAACAACAAAAGCAGGACGCAATATCCATGGAATGTGATATGGATTATGTAGTCTAAACATCTAAAAGATATCGCAAAAATAAAACGCGTTATTAAACGCGCAGAGAAAAAAAGGCGATCGGCCAATGAAAAAATGAAAAAATCAAATAAAGAGATTTTGGCGATCACCGATAGTGGTGGAGAAGATGTGATTGACGTTGCACAACTTTCTAAGGAATGTCAAGCACATCTTGGTATAAAACATGACAAGATGCCAATTGAAAAGGAAGACAAAATACCAACTAATCCCTGTAGTGATAAGTGAATAGTGATCGCTGAAATTGACTCTGAATGTTACCCACCAGCTACACACGATTCTAATAAGGCCTCCTTAATTGTGACTGTAGTTGAAGGAGATGCATTGAAGGTACAAAAAATTCTTCCAAATTACTTTCAAAGTGAAGGAAGGAAATATACTTCCAATAGGTCTCTACTGTCTCCCAAATGGAATAAGGACACAAGTAACTGCCCTGGGACAAATTAACAAATCGGGCACGATTACTGTACTCTGAAACTTGTAGCATATTGAAAAAACCTGATAGGGAACCAGAAAGGAACAATATTAATACCCCCATGGCTCTTAATGGGAGCGGGAAGTGTATCCAAATAACAAATCAGCCATCTAAAGTTGATACATTTCCCCCAAACCATTCGGGCTCTAACGGCTCTGTATTTGATGCTCAGAAAACTGTGGGACCATTAACGCAGAGTGCAAATATTGACTTACTGAATGTAGTAAAGGGCCCTGATGTCCTCAAGGCAGATTTATTTAATACTGGCTTAGAACTCAATGGTGCAGCTAAAACAAGCTATGATCATGAGTCCATGTTAAATGCCCTTAAGGCAGGCATTTTACCAATAGAGATTGTTAATCAGCTTCAAAAAACTCTGGTTACGGGAATTGCAAATATTGAACAGCAAAACATACCCCAGCTATCATCTGTAACTGATAGTTCAACAAGTGATCAGCCTAAATCATCTGAATCTGTTGATAGATCTTATAATGAAACTTTAAGTAACCTGAAGAATATTCTTAATTTAGATGTATCAATGTCTGGTGTGAATAATTCTGTAACTGATCTTGGAGTTAGTAGAAAGGCCTTGGACTATAACAAAAATGATGATGTTCATCTTGGGACAATTTACGCTAATAGTAAGAAAGGTACAAACATGATGGGACTGGAAGGTAAACAGGAAATTCTAGGCACTTCACGTATCAATCGTAGCTATCTACTCGACCTGCTGTATGCAATTCCTCCGTTGAGAATCCTGGCTTCTAGTGACATTGACAAGATTGCACTTGCTCTAACATATAATTATCGCATTATATGTCACTTATTCTCTGAACAAGTATTGAAACTTATATGGTCATATAGAAAAGAGCTATTTGAAATGGGATGCTAACTCTTTACTTTCAATGATGAAAAGATGGCAGCACAATTCTTATATGAAAATCAGATTTCTGAACCCCTAGAGAATGCAATGAAGGATGATATGATTATTAGTGCAAAAAGTGAAAAACTGTGCATTTCACAACTATTGAGGATTGCTCATACTAAAAATGAAAGGACATGGATTGAACCGCTACTGAAAATAATATTTGCGGCAAACCCCAACTTATCCTCATTATAAGGTAATGTAAAGTCAGTATTTACTATATTGTCGTGGAACTCATATGTATTTAGTAATATTCCAATATGGTTATCCGCCCTTGAAAAGAATAAATTACCATCTATCATTTTATTTCAAGAAACAATGAAAACAGATCCACTAATTATTCCTGACTATTGTTCATATTGTTCTGCTGCCACTAAAGGTGAGAAAGGCAGACCTTGTGGAGGTCTTGCCACTTAAAATAATAATGTGGTAGACTGTAATATAACACTGGTGTATCCATCCATTCATGTTTTGGCTATACTTTTGACCATGAAGATGTGTGAAGCGAAATCGATTTTAGTAATTAATCTGTATTGGAATGCCTTGAAATACAAATTAATGGAGTTACTTGACGATATTGATCAATGCTTTGACCAGCACTATATTATCAACTCAACCTTTGACACGATAATGGGTGGTGACTTTAATTCACAATGTCTAGGATGGTACACTTGTCCTATTGTCTCCAATAAAGTCAGAACAACTAGCATTAAGAGGGGTGCTGCTTTAAGCACCTACTTCAAAGACTGGGGCATGTCATTTGATAAGTTTGATGAACATTCTCCTAATCACACATGGAAAAGAGGGAACTCAAGCTCCATGATTGATTTCTTTTGTATTTCCGATTCCTTGTTAACATGCATTGATTCTGCTACGATAGTGGAAATTAAGCTTAGTGATCATGCCCCCATTAGCCTCACTACTCTCATGGATACTAACACACTGCACATAGATCATTGTCTACGTGCTATTGAGAATAAAAGGGATAATATTTCCCTAAAATGGAATCCAATGCTTTTCCAGAGACTAGCCGAGCGAGTATCCATAAAACTCAAATATTGCATTAACTTTAATGCCCCAGAAGTATATCCTATTGATTATCTCAACCAGATTGGCACTACCTTAACTAACAAAGCCCTTGATCAGTTCCGAAAAAAACAATCTCCTTATATGATTAGCCACAAACATAGCTCTAATTTTAAAATTAAACATCTGAAAATATTTAAGAATAAAGATATAGGAAAGCTTGATTCAGAGCATCTAACTAGTGGACAACATCTGCTAAAAAAAAGCGTATTATCCAAGCGTATCCATTTAAAATATATATTGTACAATATAACAAGCAAAATTGCAAAATGATCAGGGCTATCTGTAGTTATAACACATGTGACATCTGGACTGCGATTAAGAAAGGTAATGCACCTGAATATCAAAATAAGACTATAATCCAGACAGAAACATGAGTAGCGTACATTGAGAATAAATATGCATTGCCTACCCGATTTACACAAGTACATGAAATAGTAGATCTGTCTCCATCTCCATCATCAGTGCAACTTGTCTGGTCTGCTTTTGACATCATGTGGGCCATTAAGAAATTATCTAATTCCCGAGCTCCAGGCCCTGACGGGATTCCATCTTGCGTCTATTGGTCTGATCCTATTTTTTGGAGTATGATTCTAAGTTTGACAATATCTTTGCCAGTGGAACTAATCCAGTGTCCTGGGTAACCTCCATCTTGATACCAATTTACAAAAAAGGTGATCCTGGGCTGCCAGAGAATTATAGACCTATTTCTCTGACAGATTCGGCAGCTAAGGTCTTTTCAATCTTAATTATTAAAGAGCTTGATAAACACCTAGCCACTTTTAAGATCTACTCCAGGTTCTAAGTGGAATTTAGATGCCAGATGGGAACCACATTAAATGCAACAATGATGGCACATTTGTTAGATGGAATCAAAAAGAAAGAACTTGGTACCCTATATGTCATCTGCGTTCGATACAGTTGTTCGCAATGTGCTTTGGATAAAAATGCGTAAATTAGTCATTCCTGAACATCTCATTTATTGGATTATAAAATTTCACACCAATACATTGTGTAAAATCCAGATTACCCAAGGGGGGGCATTGATGGACTCTGTACAAACATTCCTGGGGCTGAAGCAAGGAAGTCATTTTGTGGCGTTGTTGTTCAACTTTTATTCATCAAACATGGTTGAACATTGGAATTCTTTTGATAATTTTCCTGCAAGGTTATGCTCCTTAAGACTACATTGGCTAGCCTTTGCAGATGATCTTATTTTTTTTATTTGACCCCATTTGGCCTTCAATCTAAGTTTAATATGTTTTCTGAATTTGCCTATAAACATAATCTTAAACCCAACCCTTCTAAAACTACTATAATGATTTTTAAGACTGGTAAGAAACTTAAGAAGTTCTGTTGGAATATTGATGGCGACTCTACAAATATATTGAAAGAAACTATTTACTTGGGATATCGCCTAAGTAATGAGACCTCAATTAAATCATGGGTTGACTATCTGAATCAAAAAGCTAGACCGCTAAGAAGTCAAATGAAATTTATTTTCACCAAATTTTGTAAATTTGTCGGTGATACCACTACTTGAGTTCCTTACCTTAAAGGTGAAACCAATACTTCTTTATGCTTTAGATATTTGTTTATGCAATTTACACAAACAATTGGATTCTATGCACAGCAGTTTGTTGAAAGCAGCTCTGCGTTTGTCCCCGGCAATTCCGAATTGTCTTATTAGACATGAGATGGGTTTGATCTCTTTATCCACTAGATGGACTTGGCAGGCTTTATCAAACTACAGTAAAATTCTTAATCCCTGGATAACTTCTTGTATCAAGATTTCTTTGAATTTACTAAGGGATGCTCTTCTAGTTCTATCACCGGCTATTATCTAAAAATGGCTAAAATCCTGAATGATTTAGGTGTTGATCAAGAAGATTTACAGATCCGACCAGAATATGTTAAACATAAACTTTTTGAACATGACTGGTGCAAAACAGTAGATGAAATAAATTCTCTGAGTACCTATAGAGAATATGCCAAATTTCTGCATAAAAGAGATGGCTGTTGTGGATATCTGATCATATTTCCATGTAATTTAACTAAAATGTATTATCTGAGATTTAGATTAAATCATTACCACACTTTGGAAAGAACAAAACATTGGTGAATTTCTGAAGGCAATAATAGTGTTATTAAATGGGTTTTTCGACTTGCCTAGAACCAAATGAAACCTTAAAACATTTGATTTTAGAATGTTCATATTTTAGAGATGTAAGGACTATGTTCTTTTTTACGATTTGTAAATGTGAATTATGAAGACTGTATGGAGTCTCTTTGGAATCGGCTAGTGCGAGGAGATGATAGAGCACTAATTTTTGCATTGGTTGCATTTCTGAAAGTAATTGAAAATGAGATTTCATGACCTATTCTTGATTGTCCTCTGACCCTCTTTTCTCCCCACTCTCCTCACCTGAATCGAAGTCTTATGATCGTAGGTGGCGATGGGCCAGATAGTCCTTCTCCCCTTTGTGTGAGGTGTGCCTGCCACGAGAGGAAGCCACAATGAATGCTTGTAAAATAGCAGTCCTGAGGCTCCTCTCCCGTGATCAGGCTCTTTAGAAGGGAAAAAGCCAAAAAAGGCAGAAAAAACCCTTATGCTGAGTTGAAGAGTCGAATATCAATAACAGCTGTTGAAGCTGGCCAGGGATGTTCGTGGTTGATCCGATACCAGTTGGTAATGTGGGCTCGAAGGTGCAGAATGGAGCTGGCGTGCCCGTGTACTCAGAACCACGGTGCACAAATGTAACACAAAGAGCCCACCCGGAGCGGGAAGCCAGGTAAGACCAGAGGTAAGGCAGAGTAAGGCACTCCCTGAGGCAGAGAAGCGCCGGGCAAGAAAAACAAAAGGGAAAGTAGCCGGAACAGAAGAGGCCGGCAGCAAGGGTAGGAGAGAGAGAGAGAAATGAATCAGAAAGCCAGAGGCACGGACCGAAGAGACAGAAAGCGGCTTCAGAGCAAGCCGAGTAATCAGAGCACTAGCGTCTTAACCCAAAGAGAAGCACTACCACAATTTGAGGGGTTGCAACGCAACAACCGCTGGGAGAGGTATGGCTAAGTACCTCCCAGCGGTTACCATCTTGGAAACAACTATACCCGTACCAAGATGTAAAAAGAAATGTAATGGAACTATCGGGTCTGTCCTCCGTAATGGATCCGCCAACGCGGAAGTAACCGCCAGGCACCTGAGCGGATGACAGTATGTCCCCTCCAGTGCGAAGTACCCCTGGCTTGCTGGGCTTAAGGGTATGGAAGCGGACAAGTAATCTAGGAGCATGAACGTGTGAAGCAGGTTCCAATGAGTCCTCCGACCTAGAGTATCCTTTCCACGATATCAAGTATTCTTGGCGTCCCCTGTAGTATCTGGAATCACGAATGGCAGAGACATCATACTCGTCTTTGTTTCCTTCATGAGGAAAAATTTGAATGGGAACAAGTCTCTGATAGGAGTCTGGGACAAAAGGTTTGAGAAGAGAAGAATGAAAAACAGGATGGATGCGATGGATACTGGGAGGCAGTTTGAGCTTAAAGGAGACAGGGTTGACCTTGGATAGAATAGAGAAAGGTCCCAGGAAGCGAGGTGAAAGCTTAGAGGGGTTAACCGAACGGGGTAGGAACTTGGTTGATAACCACACCTTGTCTCCTTTACCGCAGTCGGGGCAGTCCTTGCGATGTTTATCAGCTTGTGATTTATTATAGCTCCTACTTTCCTCCAAGCAGTGTTTGGCAGTGATGTGGGCATCGGCTATGGATTTAAGTACTACCTCCGCTGTCGGGGAATTAGTGGGATTGGGCAGTAAAGGAAGAAAAGATCTTGGGTGCACTCCGTCGATACAAAAGAAAGGTGTTTGACCAATGGCTGAGTGTTTAGAGTTGTTATATGTGAATTCCGCTGTTGGAAGTAAGTAAACCCAGTTGTTTTGGTACTGGTTGCTGTAGCTTCTCAAATACTGTTCCAGGGTTGCGTTGAGACGCTCCGCCTGGCCATTAGACTGAGGGTGAAAACCAGAGGAGAGAGCTCATTCCACCCCTACTCAGGAACAAAGAGCCTTCCAGATTTTTGAAACGTATTGACTGCCTCGGTCCAAAATGATCTTATCAGGAAGACCGTGCAGCTGAAAAAATGTCCTGAGCAAAAACTTCTGCCATCTCCATTGCCGTTGGCAAACCCAGTAAAGGAGAAAAATGTGCCAATTTCGTCAGTTTATCAATCGTTACCATAATACAAGTGCAGGAGTTTGAAACCAGAAGGTCAACTATAAAGTCTGTGGATATGAGTCCCCAAGGACGTGAAGGCATCTCCGATTGGGTCAGAAGGCCAAGGGGTTTGCCGGATGGGTATTTGGCTATGGCACAGACCGGGCAAGCTTGCAGATAATCCTTGACTTCTTTCTTGAGGTCGGGCCAGAAAAAAGATCTTGTAACAAGTTCAGTGGTGTTATACTGTCCTCTATGACCGACTGTGAGTGAATCGTGACACCAGCTAATGATCTTCTTACACAGAGGACCTGAAGGAATGTAAAGGCATTTGCCAAAATATATCAGTCCTTACTTTTCTGTATCGGGAATCTTTCTCTGATGTAGAAGACCAGGAATTTCAGAGATCAATTCTGACTTGACCTCCCGAAGAAAGGTATTGACTAATCCCAATATCTTATTTCTCTGGAACATGGATTCTCTCGGATGCAAAACGCTGTTGTTAACAGATTCTTTCCGTGATAAGGCATCAGCTACTTTGTTGTTGGTACCGGGTAAATAGGTGATTTGGAAATCATATTGGGTGAAAAAATAAGCCCATCAGGCTTGTCCTGAGTTAGCGCACTCCATGGTCTGCAGAACTCTCAAGTTTTTGTGGTCTGTTCTGATGACAAATTTGTGAGGAGATCCCATAAGTAGGTGCCGCCAGTCCTCACAAGCCTGCTTCATGGCTAACAATTCTTTTTCTAAGACAAAATAATTAAGCTGATTGCAAGACAGAGTCTTAGTAAGATACGCAATAGGGTGTTCACGTCATTGATAGGGTTGCAAAAGAACAGCCCCTAAAGCCATGGCAGATGCACTTGTCTCTACAATAAACTATCTGGTCTGATCCGGATGGTGAAGAATGGGAGCAGAACAGAACAGATTTTTCAAACGGCAAAAGCTCTGCTCTGCCTCCTCTGACCAGGACAAAGGACCGACACTCTTTTTAAGCAACCTGGTAATGGGCAGAACAATCTCAGAGAAATTGGAGATGAATCTTTGATAAAAGTTGAATAGTCTGAGGAATCTTTGTACTTCCTTGACTGTGGTAGGAGAAGCCCAATTTAGTATTGCTGACACCTTGCCTGGATCCATAGAAATACCCTCTTCCGACAGAATGTGCCCTAAATAGGGAACAGAGGAGATGGCAAAAACACATTTGTCTGGTTTGACTAGAAGTTGGTTCTTGTTTAGTCGCTCTAATACCTGTTTGACGTGAAGCACATGCTCTTCTAGATTTGAAGAAAAAAATCAAAATATCATCCAGGTAGATTATGACCCAAACCAACAATAAATCTGAAAACATCCAGTCCATGAAACGTTGAAATGCTGCAAGTGCATTCACCAGTCCGAAAGGCATCACTTTATATTCATACAGCCCAAAACGGGGTACGGAAGGCCGTCTTCCACTCATCCCCCTCAGCATGCGCAACAAAATATAAGCATTTCTATGGTCGAGCTTGGTGAAAAGGCGCGCCCCTTGCACTGCCTCGATAATGTCAGTAATTAATGGCATGGGGTCACAAACCATCACTTTATTGTGGCCCCTTGAGTCTATACAGGGTCGGAGTTCGGATGAGTCTCTCTTCTTTGTGAAGAACAAAGAATCACCTGCCGGAGACTTTGAAGGTTGTATGAGTCCATTCTGTAAATTGCCATCTAAATAGTCTTGCAGGACTTGTTTCTCTGTTTGTGTCAAAGAAAACATTCGACCAAATGGAACTGGGGTATTAGGTTCCAGATCAATAGTACAGTCCTCAGGCCTGTGTGGCAGTAATGTAGCTGGTCTTCCCATAGTGAATACTTCTTGGTACGGGGAACAATACAGTGGTAAGGCGTGTACTCCAGACTGATCTTTCGCTAATACTCTCATGGTCTGAAGCCACAGTGAATGCTTGCAAAATAGCAGTCCTGAGGCTCCTCTTCCATGATCAGTCCGCTTAGAAGGGAAAAAGCCAAAAAAGGCAGAAAAAACCCTTATGCCGAGTTGAAGATTCGAATATCAATAACAGCCATTGGAGCTGGCCAGGGAGGTTTGTGGTTGATCCGTTCAATACCAGGTGGTAAGGTGTGCGGAACTTGCAGCATAGAGCTGGCGTGCATGCGTACTCAGAACTGCAGTTCACAAATGTAACACAAAGAGCCCACCCGGAGCGGGAAGCCAGGTAAGACCAGAGGTAAGGCAGTGTAAGGCACTCAGCGAGGTGGAGAAGCGCCGGGCGAGAAAAACAAAAGGGAAAGTATCTGGAAAAGAAGTGGACGGCAGCAAGGGTAGGAGAGAGAAAGAGAAATGAATCAGAACGCCAGAGGCACGGACCAAAGAGATAGAAAGCGGCTTCAGAGAAAGCCGAGTAATCACAGCACTAGCGTCTTTACCCAAAAAGAAGCACTGCCACAATTCGAAGGGTTGCAACGCAACGACTGCTGGGAGAGGGATGGCTAAGTGCCTCCTAGCGGTCGCCATCTTGGAAACAACTATACCCGTACCAAGACGCAAAAAGAAACGTAATGGAACTATTGGGTCTGTCCTCCGTAATGGAGCCGCCAATGCAGAAGTAACCGCCAGGCACCTCAGCGGATGACATTTCAGTACTTACTGTATTTTATTTTTGGCAACGTATTTGTTGATGTGGATTCATTATTATAATCTGTTTTTAATTATCTTAAATTGAATTGTTTTTTATTTTTAATATGTATAAACTATATGAAAGATGTCTAATTTTGTAAAGGTTCATTTGAACCAAAAACAATTAAAAAAAAGATGGAGGAGGGAAAGCAGCCAAAGAAAGATAACAAAGAGAATTCTAATACCTTCAATCCAAAGGATGGCCACAAACAACAGCATAAGGGTAAACCACTGGGAAAACTGAATCAGGCTAGTGCACCATCTGGACCCAAACCAGATGGAGGTCAGAACAAACCCCCATTCATGAAGACATTTGGGAAATGTTATGTTTGTGGGTCAACTGACCATGTGAAAGGGGATCCCAGATGTAAGGGTAAACCTTCAGGGGTCCACACTGTCTCCTTAGACTTATCCCCAGAGGAAGAAGTACCTATGGCAAGTGGAAACTTTCACCTACTGGCTGATGAGAGTCTCAGCTAGTGTTTCTTTAGTGTCCCTGGGCTTGTGGGAACAGCAGAATGTAGATGTCTATAATTCCATCCCAGATAATACTAAAGAGTATTATAAAGATAGTGTTCTTGTGAATGGACAGGAAACCCCTGCCAGCATAACTGTGGTGGATGAATCATTTTACAAGGTGGAGGATGTTGCTAAAGCACCCAAACACCTCACCAAGTTAGCTGGAGGCCCTGTGCAAATGCTTCCCCAGTTACCAGCTCTCATCCAGTGTAATGATATGACTGTCAAAATACCTGTTAGTGTGCAGAGTGAAGTGCCTGGGAGAGTCCTGCTGGGTAATGACCTGAACGCTTTTGGAGTTGTGTCAAGCACCCCTAGGTCTCCCAGTAAGAGGAGACAGGAGCTCACTAGGTCTGCAAGGGAGAGGACCTTGAGAGGCTCTCCAGAGGAGTTGATAGAGGAACCCATCACTCCCACTCCACAGGAGTTGCTCACTGCCATTTCAAAAAAGACAGAGGCAAAGCGGAAACCCAAGACCTCACGGAAAAAGTCAGACAGCACCCCTGTGCTACCAACAAGGACATCCCCAAGACTGTCCAAGATCATACCTGTGATCCCTCTACTTGCTGAGGCAGAGTGTGAGGTGCAACCCTCTGTGATTGTGCCAGTTTCTGACGAGTCAGATCTGGAAGAAGACACTGCTTTAGTTGGAGATCTTGACCCTGTTGATCATCCTGAGCTGCAGTCTTTACTGGCAGAAGCTGGACCCAGAAGGGCAGACTTCAGCAGAGGACAAAGAGAGTGCCCTACTCTCGAGGGTCTTTGACAACAGGCTACTAACCAACTTGATAGGCAAGAAGTTGGAAAGAATAGGTTAAGCTGGGAAGATGGTCTCTTCTACAGTGAACCGACTTGAGTCTATCCTTGGGGACTGCAAAAGAATTGTAGTGCCCCTTGCCAACAGACTCCAGTTCCTACAGTTGGCCCATGAGATACCTTTGGCTGGTCATTTTAGTTTCAAAAAGACCAAGGGAAGGCTCTCCTTATACTTCTACTGGCCTAAGATGGGTTCAGAAGTTGACAAATTCTGTAGGAGCTGTCACACTTGCCAAACCTCTGCCAAGAGTGGAGCCCAGAATGTGGCACCCCTGGTGCCTCTCCCAGTGATGAGAGTTCCTTTTGAGAGGGTGGGCATTGACATTGTCGGTCCCCTTGACCCTCCCACATCTTCAGGGAACAGGTTTATCCTGGTTGTAGTAGACCATGCTACAATATATCTATGAGAACTGTTATGGCTCAGGCTGTGGCTAAGGCTCTACTTGGTATTTTTACCAGAGTAGGGTTTCCTAAGGAAGTGATATCTGACAGGAGATCCAACTTTATGTCCCACTACATACAAGACATGTGGAAAAACTGTGGTGTCACTTACAAGTTCTCTACAGCCTACCATCCACAGACAAATGGACTGGTAGAGAGGTTTAATCGTACTATGAAAAGAATGATAGGTGCTTAATAAGAATCCCTTAAAAGAAAGTGGGACCTTCTACTGCCATGCCTTCTCTTTGCTTGTAGAGAAGCCCCTCAGGAGGGAGTTGGATACAGTCCCTTTGAACTTCTCTATAGCCATCCAGTCAGAGGTCCGTTGGCCCTGATTAAGGAGGGGTTGGAGAGTGCTCCTTCCCCCAAGCCAGTCAGAGTGACTGACTATGTGATAGGTCTCTGGAGGAGAATGTTACACATGATGCCAGAAGCAAGTGCTAACTTAAAAGCAGGTCAGGCTCTGGTCAAACATTGGCATGACCAGAAGTCCAGCATGGTTGAGTTTACTGAAGACCAGCTTGTATTAGTTATGGTGCCAACGAGGGAGAGGGCCTTGCAGGACAAATGGATAGGACCCTTCAAGGTTGTGTGCAAACCTGGAGAGGTGTACTATTTGGTGGATTTTGGCGGAACTAAGGAGGCTCCCAGAGTCTTTCACAGCTACCGTTTGAAGGCATATGTCTCAAGTCCAGAAGTGGGAGCTTTGCTTCTAGCTTCAGCTCAAGAGGAGGAGGAGAGTGAAACTCTATCGGACCTCCTCAGAGGCCAACCTTTGGATGAGAAAATAGAAGGAGTTAATCTCTCTTCTCAACTGAATTCTGAGCAACAGGAAGAGTGCAAAGTTCTGTTAAATCAGTTTGCCTCCCTGTTTTCACTTTCACCAGGCCTGACCCCTTGGGGCCAGCATGATATTCTCACTGGTGACTGTTTTCCTGTGAAAAGCAGAGGTTACAGAATGTCAGAACATGTAAGAACCCACATCAAAGGAGAGGTCAACAAGATGCTTGATCTCGGGGTTATAGAGCCATCTACAAGTCCATGGTCTAGTCCAGTTGTTCTAGTACCAAAGGCAGGATCCAAGGAGTTGAGAGTCTGTGTGGACTTTAGATCTCTAAATGCAGTCACTAAGACTGATGCCCATCCTTTGCCAAGGACAGATGAACTGGTGAATAGACTTGGTTCAGCCAAGTACCTCAGTACATTTGATCTGACGTCAGGTTATTGGCAAATAGCCCTGACAGACCATGCCAAGGAGAAAACTGCATTCTCAAACCCAGCATGCCTCTACCAGTTCATGGTTATGCCTTTTAGATTAAAGAATGCACCTGCTACATTCCAGAGGATGGTCAATCAAGTTCTGAATGGGATGGAGGACTTTTGCATGGCATACTTGAATGACATTGCAGTGTTCAGCCCTTCCCTTGAATGTAGTCTCCTCTGCAAAATTCCCTAAAAATGTTAGATGGAATGAGGAGTGCACTCAAGCCTTTGAAAACCTGTAGAAAGACCTTTGTCAAGCTCCAGTCCTAAGAGCTCCTGATTATCACCAATCTTTCATTGTTCAGATAGATGCCTCCAATAGAGGTAT
The DNA here is from genome assembly GCF_040938575.1 of Ambystoma mexicanum. NCBI lineage: Eukaryota > Metazoa > Chordata > Amphibia > Caudata > Ambystomatidae > Ambystoma > Ambystoma mexicanum. The sequence continues at coordinate 1,202,563,381 of NC_090921.1, read as the reverse complement.
AGGTGCAGTCCTTAGTCAACTGGATGAGAAAGGTAGGGAACACCCCATTTGCGTCATCAGTAGGAAACTGAAGGAACCAGAAACAAGGTGGGCAACCATAGAGTGTGAATGTTTTGCCATCGGTGGTCTTTGAAGAAGTTTAGACCATACTTGTATGGATCTACTTTTGTGATTCAAACTGACCACCAACCCTTGAGATGGTTAATGCAAATGAAAGGGGAGAACCCAAAACTTCTAAGATGGTCAATCTGCCTGCAAGGGATTGATTTCACCATTGAGCACAGAGTAGGATGTCACCACCAAAATGCTGATGGTCTCTCTATGATATTTTTAACAGACTAGAGGTACAGATTCATCCAAGAGTGGATTAAATCCTCCTGTCCCTTAGTCTGGGGGTGGGGGCGAGTTTTAGGGAGAATACATCAGAATGGCTAATTTCCCTTACCTACTGAGTCCCTCAGCAGATTTGCTGAATTTCTAGGATTTATTTTTTTACCTGGTAAGAGTGTGAGCCTTTTTTCCCACTCTTACATGTGCTTTGCTGTGTGTTTTTTACATTTGTGTGTGTTCTTGGACTGTGGAGCCTCACCTACTCCATAGGCATCATATTTTTACTGTGTGTCACACAGCACCTTCAGTGCAGTGACACAGGGTTGTCTTTTAGACTTCCCAACTCAGACTCCATTTTCTGGGACTGACTACTGTCTCCAAGAACGTGTAAAGTTGCCATTAACTTTATAAGTCTCTTTAAATCCACAGACCCAGTACACCTCATCTTACATGGAGTATTGGAAAGGGTTAATATTTACCCCGTTTTGTCTGTGTCTATTGGAGCACTTTCTTTCTCCCTTTTAATCAAGAGTTGGTTGGTGGCAGTGGTAACTACCCTATTTTTTGTACCGCGGTTATCTTAAATAACCATGTTATTGTTTTAGGCTATCTTGGTAGCCTCGAACTTAAACCCGCGAGACCATATACATTTTTATACAGTTCCAGCTGGGTTTAGTCGCCATTTCTTTTTGAAAATGTCTTTCTCGTGCTTTACTCTGCTCGCCAAACCAGGTTTGGTTCCTTTGTTCACTGTCTTTTTGCAGGCTTCTACACAGAAGCCCTCCTTAAGGCGCCTGAAAGTCTGGGTAGGCAGGATGTGAGGGAGCGGTTTTGGGACCCCTGCCATGGGTTCCCTTGGTAACCCAAGTCGCACTCCTGTTTGATTGGCTGGGTGACTGTCCCCGCCAGGAAAGCCACCCTGCTGTGTGATTGAGAGCCCGGCTGAGTGAATGAGGGAAAACTGCATAAAAAGCAGGTCTCTGGGACTGGAAAGGCAGAGTCGCCACTGGAACGAAAGAACCAACGAGGAGCTGACAGAAGAGGACCCCTAAAACGAATGAACCGCCCGGTGAGGCCCTGCTGCAGGTACGAATCTTCAGACTCCAATGACAGAGAAGATCCTCCAGGAATCTTCTTCCCCTGAGCTGGTGGGACCAACCAGTTTGCCCAAACTGCAAGCCAGGATTCCCTCCTCTGGTCGAATTCACTCTACAGAGCTACAGTGGGCCGCATAGCTAGGAAGGTCAAACCCTGCTTGGGTTTTAAGGAGTGCAGCTTTTATTTGTTGCTTTGCTATGCTGCTGGTTTCTTCCCTGGGCAGTGCAGGACCCTCCAGTCTTCCTACTTCGTGTCAGCCCGACAGTCACTTCAGGAACCGTGAGCCTGCAGGAACTGCCAGGAACGTCTGCCTTAGCTACAGCTTTTTCTCCATTTAAAGGTGCTGTGCAAATCCGGTTGTTCGTTTCGTCCAGCCGCAGTGAAGGTGTGTGAAACCTTTCACCAATCCGAGGACTTGTCCTTCTCTTCTCTTTAAACAAACCTTTCTATTGACCACCTTCGTCCGGAACTCTTGGCAAAGACTTAACCGCAAACTATCCTGAACTGTGTGATCTTGAGCAAAATACTTTTTGTCCTATTGTCTTTGGCCCTAAGCCTTTTTGATTTGATTCCACCACTGTAGTTCCTTTTTCTGGATTGCCCTACTTACTTACCTGTTGGTGCTGCTTAATTTTAGTCTAACTTTGTTTATCCCTCCCTTTTTAAATTGCTGGAGTGCCATTTTGCTCACACTTAATTTTGAGTTTAAACTTGTCCAGAATCTATTGGGAGTGGTGTGGTGTATTGGTAACATGATTTTTCAACTGCTTTACTTTAGTGAAATATTTTATAACTGATGTTTAAATAAATATATATTCTTTTACTCAGAAACCTTGAGTCAGTGTTTGTTTGAATCATAGTTATTGCTGTCCTTTGTGTCATCTTTGATGTTCTGGGTCTGAGCAGTGCACGGTGGTGGCGCGAGTTATGGTTGCTTAGCTTACCATAACTAGCGAATTTCAAGGGTTTTCCGGTTTTACGTGGAACCATAACGTCCCTTTAGATATGGTTAAGTTGCTAAACCCATAGGAAGAGCACTTTTTTGGCGGCTTATAATTTCAGTCTGCCTGGACGAAACCTCACCAAACTTTGCAGAAAATATATGTGGTCCACTCTGAACTTTCTTGCAAAGTCTGGTGAGGTTTGGTCAAGGGAGGACAAAGTTATAGGCGGGTCCCAAAATTTCTTTTTTTCCCATAGACTGAATGGAGAAAAATGTTGCTCAAGCATAGAGCCCAAATCGATGGACGGATTTCCACAAAATTTGGGCAGGAGTAGTGGCGGCCTGGTCAATTTGGTGTAAATCCGTTGAGTAGTTTTTTTTAAAACAACCAAAATGTAAGTCAAAAAAATTAGTGATATCTAGGTCTGCTCCGTGGACACACTTCCCTGCACACTCAGCGGAAGTGACTCTGATTGGCTTAAAGAGCAACGTGGCGTCTGTGGACATCGGACACGCCCGCTGATTGGATGATGAAAAGCGTGAAGTGCGTCATATTTTTGGAAACGCCTGCCATCTTGGATTTGCGGACAGCGGCCAATGTCCACGGACATTGCGGTAAAAACATATAAAAAAACACAACATTGCACTTGTCATACTTATCAAATAATCTCTGGGGAAGTGAAGGTGATGAGGATGGGATGGTATATGGCTGCAAGAAGCAAAAAGAATGGCCTGTTCGGATGTTCGCAAATAGTCCTGTTTGTTTGTTTGTTTATTTATTTATTAATGCGCTCCAAGCCCGTGGGCAGTCGGGCGCAGCAAAACAAGTAGATTCGAAACTTAGTTACAGAGGCCTGAACACAGCCTATTACAAAAACAGTGGTAATTTACAGCAAGTGATACTTTACAGCAGGTGATACAGGTGAGGCAGTACATGTAGGATCAGCAGGAGGAAGCGCAGAGGAATGTTGTCTTAACAGGTGTTGCAATCGTTGTTGTGCAGCCATTTGATGGCATTAGATCTAAATCTAGTGTAAGGTAGGGGGCGTCTAAGGTCAAGTGGGAGTGTGTTCCATGCTTGGGCAGCTCTGACTGGGAAGCTAGATCCACCCGCCGTGGTGAGTTTAAATCTAGGGACTTCAAGTAAGTAGGTGTTGGCAGATCTTGTCGATCGGTTAGAGGACCTCCATAGGATTCTTTCAGCTAGGTATGGGGGTGCTTGGTTGTTAAGGCATTTGGCTGTGAGAGAGATGGTTTTGAGGAAGATTCTGTCCTTGATCTTGAGCCAGTGTGCCTCGGTCCGATGTTTGGAAATGTGCTCTCTACGTGGGATATTCAGGGCTGCTCTAAGAGCATTATTCTGTAATCTTTGTAGTTTGTCTGTGACCGCCTTGTTTGCACCTGAATATAGGGCGTTGCAATAGTCCAGTCTGGACATGACAAGAGCATTGGCCAAGGTGAGGCAGCTGGCACTTGACAGGAAGGGTCTGGCAGCACGGATAAGTTTACACTTGTAAGTGGTTGTGGAGGCTAGGGAGTTCACTTGCTTTTTGAGGGAGAGAGCTGAATCGAGGTAAAAACCTAGAGTTTTAACCTCGCGCATAACCTTAATAGTATTATTGTCGATGTTGAATGAGGCATAGTCCGGGGTGAGTTTAGAAAGGTTATGGTCTGAGCCGAGGAGCAATATTTCAGTTTTATCGTCGTTCAGGCAGAGGCCATGGGTGGCCATCCATGCCTGAATGAGGATGTAGATTTTATTCACCAAAGCCAGGTCCGCTCCATAGTTGCCCGAAAGGGGTATGAGGATCTGGGTGTCATCTGCGTAATTTGTATAGGTGACACCCAGTCTGTCCAACTTGTCAAACAGTGGCTTGGTGAAGATATTGTACATGGTGGGTGAGACACAAGAGCCCTGAGGGACTCCACATGTAATTTGGATGGGGTCGGCACAGGTGGATGTGGAAAACACTCTCATGGTGCGGTTGGCTAGAAAGGATTGTACCCATGCTATAGCTTCTCCTGTGAAGTTGGCAGCGAGCTTGAGGTGGTTGCATAAGACTGCATGATCCACCAGATCAAAAGCTGCTGACAGGTCCAGTAGGAGCAGCAGCGCTGTTTTACCACTATCCTTAAATTCATCCATTTTAGTTTTAAGATCTATTAAGGCTGTTTCGGTGCCATGGAGGGGGCGGAAGCCCGATTGGCGTGAGCCAAGTAGATGGTTGAATTCTAAGTAATCTTGAATTTGGAGATAGGCCACTCTATCGATGATTTTTAGTAGAAAGGGTACAGTGGTGATAGGCCTATAGTTAGTCGGGATGGAAGGGTCAAGGGTTTGTTTTTTAAGAAGGGGGAGGACCCACGATTCTTTTAGGTTGGCTGGCACTGTGTTGGATTTGAAGGAGGAGTTAATGAGCTTCGAGATAAATGGGGCTAAATCTCTAGCTGCGTCCTTTATTATTTGGGCAGGGCAACTGTCACCCTTGCAATTGGAAGGCTTCAGTGAGAGTGTAACCTTCTCAGTGTCGATGATAGAGATAGGTTTAAAGCTAAAAGGGGGGATAGTATTGGGTTCAGTCACTAGTGGTACTTGTTGAACAGTGGGAGAGAGGGTGTCCTTTTTATTAGTTATTTTAAGTTGGAGGGTGGCAATTTTATTTGATAGGGCATTCTGGATATTCGTGCACCATATCTTGTCTTTGGGAATTGTATCAGTAGGTTGGATGGGAGATTCCATTTCCCTGAGGATGGCAAAGAGTTCCTTAGTATTAGATTTGGCATTGGTAATTCTGTTATTGAATACATTTTTTTTAGTGTTGATAATTTCAGACTTGTAAAGTTTAGTAAATTGGGTTAAGTTAGCCTTGTTGTCGTCGGTGGGCGGGTTACGCCAGATAGTTTGGAGTTTTCGTTTCTGATTTCTCAGGTCTTTAAGCTGGGGGGTGAACCAAGCATTAAGGTGGGCTTCTTGTTTAGCTTTACGTAGTTTTGGGGGTGCAATCGTGTCTAGAGCATGAGACATGGCTTTATTAAAGGTGTCTACTAAGGTGTCTGGGTCAGTGTTGTCTTTCAGGCCATTGATAGTGGGGAGGAGAAGGGGGATAAGTTTTTCTGTGGTAATGTCTTTTTTACTTCTAGTGGGAAGTGGTGGTATCATTTTGATAATTTTAGGGCTGAGCAGGTCAAGTGTGGCAGTGAAGTTTATTAGGTGGTGGTCGGTCCATAGTTGAGGGGTGATGTCAGTAATGACTATGTTGCAGTTAAGTTCAGATACCCAGTCAAGGGTCCGTCCTTTAGTATGTGTGGGGGAGAGGACTTTTTGTGTAAGGCCGTGGTCATTTAGAATAGCTGTTATGGCGAGGGCATTTTTGTTGTCTGGCTCATTAAAGCCGATGTTGAAGTCGCCCAGCATCAACATTTGCGAATGATTTTGGTTATTGTTTGCTATGAGGGTAGTGAGATCGTCTTCAAAGGTTCCCATGGGGCCAGGGGGCCTATAGATCAGGTGAATGGATAGCGTACGGTTATTGGAAAGTTGCACTTTAGCTGATAGTACTTCACAGGAAGTACATGGGGGAGAGGTGGTGAGTCTGATGGGCAGAGTAGTTTTGGTAATGATGGCTAAGCCACCGCCTTTAGCGTTAGGTCTGTCTACTCTATGGATCTGGTAATTCTCAGGTATGGCTAGCATCAGGGAGGGTCCTGCTGCCTCGTGGAGCCATGTTTCTGTTACGGCAAGGAGGTCAATGCTACTAGTGTTTAGTATGTCAGCGATCTCAGTTGCATGGGCTACCATGGATCTTGCATTAATCAAGGATCCTGTAAGAGGTAAGGTGTTCTTAGTGGTGGGATAGCTTACCGGTTTATCAGTGAGCTTGTTATGACTCAAGTGTTTTTTTTTTTTGTGATACCGCGTGGGGTTTGGGGTCGGAACTAAAGGTGTTGTAGTTTGAGTTTGCTTGTCCAAGTGCGTCTGTGTGGTTAAGGGTCTGGCAGTATAGTTGGTGCTGTTTCTTTTAGGTTCGTATATGCAAGGTAGTCTTGCCCTAAGTCTTAAGTTTCTGTCCGAGGGGGGGCTAGTGCTGTAGGTAGCAAAGGCCATGGTTATAGTTATGAAGGTCAGGGAGGTCAGGTTACTACGCATGGTAGTTAGTATGGTTAGCTGGTACCGTTAATAACTTCCCTTACTTTGCTAGGATGTCTAGCTAGAGTAGGACAGTGTAGATAGCAGGTGGCTAGTTGTTAGTCAGGTTTACCAAGTAAAATAGAGCATGATATTTAAGAATCACAATGTGGCATAAGAATGCATAGTCCGTAAGCGACCGTAGGGTACAACACAATAGCAATGGTCCATTAACGACCATAGGGCACAACACAATAGCAATGGTCCATTAGCGACCATAGGGCACAACACAGTAGCAATGGTCCATTAACGACCATAAGGCACAACACAATAGCAATGGTCCATTAACGACCATAGGGCACAACACAGTAGCAATGGTCCTGTGAACTGTGAAGTTTGCGGACACCTCTGCATTACAGGGTTGGTGAAAAGCAGTTCTTGGATGGCTTATAACTTTGGCACCACTTAATTAAACTGCATAACATTTTGCACTTATTTTCTTGACCTGATTCTGAATTAGTCTGCAAAGTCTGGTGGGATTCTGTCAAGAGGGGGCAAAATTAGAGGGGGGTCCCTAAATAATATAAAGGCTTATAAATGTGGTGCCATATGACGAATCTACACAAAGGTTTGTAAATAGATCATACATCAGGATATACATACATGTTTTTGCAATGTTTGGTGGGATTTCGCCAAGTGGGGGCAAAATTGGAGGGGGGTCCCAAAATATTGTACAGGCTTATAAATGTGGTGTAATTTGACAAATCTACACAAATGTTTGCAAAAAGATTTTAGATCTAGATATAAATGTTTTCATAAAGTCTTTATGGATTTTGTCAAGTGGGGGCTAGGTTATATGACTATTGTATGTACATACATTTGACACTTTTGGAAAAATAAAGCATGTGTGGATTTCCAGCAAACTTGTGGAAGGAGCATTGGCAAAGATCTGAAAGCATGGTTTTGCAAATGTGCCCGTGTTTTATTTTTGAACAAGTGTCATAATGTAGGTACAAAAAATAGTGATGTACCTTTTTGGTGACTGAGGTAAGGCCGGTAGCCATGGGCAGTCGTCAGTTTATCCGGGTTATGGAATAAGGTCATGATCCGGACAATCTGGTTACTGGCCATGACCACGAGGGACAACACATGGGATTAAAGTGGCCATGTCCACCTGAGACCGGCTTTGTGGTAAAGTTGTTCGAAATTGGGATAGGTTTGAAAGGGAAGAAAATTGTGCTTGTAGTAATATGGTCATAGGGTTTTCTCTTCGCCTTCTGCAGGCTGCCATGGAAAGCGAACAGGGGCCCTGTATGGGACCCCACCTTCCCTTTCCATGGTGGCCATCTTGGAAAAGGATTTTCCTTCCTACACCGGGATGCCGCAGGTGTCCCGTTGTAAGAAGGAAAATCTTTTTTGGCACCCCTGGGTTCCCGCTTTGGGACCCTAGGGTGCTAATGGCCTTAATCCCTCATTACAAGGGCTGGAAAGGGGGGATAATGGTCCGGAGACCTCGTTATCCACCCTCGCTTCTCTTGGGCTGATAACTTGAGCTGCTGGGCCGGTATCCACCGTTCCAGTCCCTGGAACGGGGGATGAAGGCCACAATATTCCCATTGGAATAACATAAAATGCAAATGGAAATGTTGGAAAATCTTATTGAGTCTATGTACTTTACTGAGAAATGTAAAGTAGATGGAGTGTATACGTTTTTTTAGTTCTATTTTTTAACTGTGAACAGTGGTTCCTAAAGGAACATTTCTTTTGTTGTTTTTGGATGTATTGTTTTTTTGGCAGGCGAGCTAAGAACGAAAGGTGGGGAGGGAATTGAGGGAAGAGGCACCAAACACTAATATGGAGGGGCAGGTGGACAGGGGAAAATGTTGCGCGGGTGTTATTTCTAAGGTACGGGGCAGTGTTTCTCATGCTTCTTGATTACAGCAGTGGTGGTGGCTCTTGGGGAGGAGGGATGGCAATAGCTGGTGACATTTTAAGAAAAATAGCAGTTTTACTAAAAGTACGTACTGTGTACTAGATTGTTAATGGATAATGAGTAGGAATAGGTGTTGGAGCTGTGCAAGGGAAATTTTGAAGTTGAAAGTTCCCAGATCAGTAGACAATGCAGTTCCGAACTGTCCGCGAAGTAGAGATGTTATCGTGAAGTCCGGATGGGTTCTCGGACACGTCATCATGCCGCACGCCAGTGTATGGTCATGTGGCACTGTTCGGAAGTTCCGTAATGAAGTCAGATGTTCGTAGACGTCTACGGATGCAAAAATAGTTGAAATAGTTGCAAAAGTTTACAGAAGTGTTAACAATGATTCTAGAAGGTGAGAAATGGCAGAGAATTAAGGTGACACTTTGTAAATTGGACACAAATATTGTTATATTGGGTAAGTATGATATTAGTAAGTTGTAGGAAAATAGCATGCACTGGTAAAAACCCACAACATTCACTGAAAAAACATTGTTAAAGGGACGTTATGGTTAAGTTGGACTAATAAAAACCTATGAAATTCAATGAAAAATCTTTGTTAAAGGGACGTTATGGTTAAATTGCACTAATAAAAACCTATGAATTTCAATGAAAAAAACATTGTTAAAGGGACAATATGGTTAAGTTGGACTAATAAAAACCTATGAAATTCAATGAAAAAACTTTGCTAAACGGACTTTATGGTCAAGTTGCACTAATAAAAACCTATGAAATTCAATGAAAAAACGTTGTTAAAGGGACGTTATGGTTAAGTTGCGCTACTAAAAACCTATGAAATTCAGTAAAACATGTTGTTAATAGGACGTTATGGTTACAAATAAAATCGAAAAACCCCTGAAATTCCCCAGTTATGGTAAACTAAGCAACCATAACTCACTGCGCCACCACCGTGCACTGCTAGGACTAACACCCTGGACATCAAAGATGATATCACAAATATGATTAATGACATCACTGATGACATCACATGTGCATTTACTTTTCACACAAGGGGTTTTGAATGTAATGTTGGCAAAAAGGTATCAGGGATTATCGGGAGATGTGTAATAAACTACATACTTCAATACGCAATGTAGTGTTCTAAAGAACATTCCATTGCAGTGTTCTTTCTAGTACAGGAACCTACTTAATGATGAACTGCTTAAAGAAGCACACATAGGGGAGTCCTCTTTTTTAGGGGGCCAGCATGGGAGAGGACAAGTCTATAAGTACAACTGACACAGTGAAACCCAACTGGCTATCCTTCGATGTTGCAACAGTTAGGGACTTGTGATGGAACAGACAATGTGAAATGTCATCATTATAAACATATGTCAAACGATGAAAATGAGGTCGCAAATATAGAAAAAATACAATTTATTCAAAACACCTAATAAAAGACCTCAGACTGTTTGGTCATGAGCGTTCATACACATAAATTCATCAACAATCAAAGAAAACCAACAATATATTTCATGTGTAACCATTGTATAGAGGAGACAAAAGAATCCCACTGTATATTGTGAATTATACCATGAAGTGATGTTAGTAATTGGTGGGTGACCTATCAAACTGCATTTGTTTCCATTGTATAAGTCCCCACACATATATGGGTGTCGACAGGTTTTCAATCTGTTTCCAGCCTTGCCACTTGGACACAAAAAATACAGCCTTCTAGTTACTAGTACAACCGATAGGCAATGGTGCAAGGCTTTCTTCAGGACACACATGAACTCCTGCGATGGAGTGATATTGTATCTTGATTTGCATTTAACCGCATACAACTTTCTAGAAAATGAATACATAAAATCTATTACAACCTGCTATTTTTCCGACCTGGCATAATTATGCCACAACATTACATATAAACATGTTCACATTACGAGTTCACAAGTTCACCAAACGTATTATTTTGCTGTGCATCATTTCTATTTCTAATTCTGATTAATTTCATTTATGAGAAAAATGTTTCACACCTAGCACATATTTGTACCATTTCTACATTAGTAGCTTCAATGATGTTTAATTTCAGTGTATTTAGTAGACTGAATAAGTTTCATTTCACAATTTACATTTTTGCCATGAGAATACTCAAATGGGTGACTACAACAAACAAATTACCGTAGAGGATCTCTGCACAGCTTAAGAACTGCCTGTGTTGATATCTCAATGCAGCACAGTGCAGCGAAATATTTTTTCTCCTGGACCTAGTGCGGGTGTAGACACACAACCTAGATGTGTGTAAGGTACAGTGTCAAGGTGTTTTCCTATTCAATTTTCTAAAGATGTTTAAATTATACATTCCTGCGGACAAGCCTACCTTTGTCTGCTTATTTTCGTATGAACAATCTTCCTAGATTTATTGGGGAGGACAGATGGCGTGGCTAGTAGTAAAGGGTTTCTCTGTCACACCTGAAGCTGACTAGAAATATAAAAACAGCTACGTTGTTTTGGTCATGTGATTATTTATGCAAGGAAGTGTGCATCGGCGCACGAGCGCCGTACATCAGGCGTCAACCACCATCTTGGATCGGGAATATCGAATCCCATCACTTCTCTGAGTTCCAAAGAGAACCGATCGAGTGGGTATGCCTGTGTATTAATGCAGACCATAACCCGCCCTTGCTGGAATGAAGGGATCAACCTAAATGTAATCATATATTGTCGTATATATGTGGTAGCAGACACAATTAGTTGGAAGCTAATCAGTGATAAGACAAAAAATGCAAACATTTATGGAGTGTTTCATTTCGTGGGACAGTCCCATAGGTGTATTATACGAGTGCCATAATTGATGGTATTGTTTGATGGATCTAGCCCAGACCAATCAGTTGCTGCAAATCTATGTAAATATAAAAACATGTACAAAGAAATCTCACAAAGAAAGAAAAACTAGACCTCAAAGTATTTGAGGACAATCCCCTTTTTATTATAAAACCAGCAGATAAGGGTGGTGGGATAGTCCTGTGGGACTCCCTCCTCTATAAAACAGAGGTTGAAAACAAGTGTTTGATAAACTTGTGTACAATCCTATCACACTCAACCCCACTACCACTATTCTGGAAGAAATCACTAGTCTCATGACACATGGGCTCCATGAAGACTGGATAAATGAAGAGGAATTTGCATTCCTCATTACAAATATCCTGTTACTCCCGCATTGTACTGTCTACCAAAAATACATAAAAACGCTGAGTCACCTCCAGGCAGACCGATCGTGTCAGCTATTGGTTCTCTTCTAGAACCGCTGTCGATTTATGCAGATATATCTTTGAGACCCTTTGTCAACAAAATTAAGCCTTTTGTACAGGACTCCATTGCTATGATTAACATTCTTGACACCCTTTCTATTTGCCCAGATGACATCTTTGTCACTTTAGACGTGGAATCCCTGTATACCAACATCCCACAGTCTGAATGTACCGCGGCCATGTTTCTTTTCCTTGAAAAAAGACACGACAAACATCCTCCTTCGGAGTTTATAGTCGAAAGCATCCATCTTGCACTGACAAAAAAGTTTTCATATATAATAGCATGTTTTTCCAACAACTGCATGGCACAGTATGGGGGCGACTTTCGCTCCAGACTTGGACAATTTATATATGGACCATTTTGAAAACAAATCGGTCTATGCAGAAAGTAATCCGTACAAGGAAAATATAATCTCATGGCATTGTTACATCGACCATATATTCATGATCTGGCGAGGCAGCTTGGAAACATTAAATCTTTTTGGTATCTTGCTTAAAACTTGGGAAAAAACTATCAATTTCACTTTAGAAGCAATTTCCTTTTTGGACCTAGAGGTATTCTGCATGGAAAATGAAAAGATAGGCATTTGCCTATACAAAAAACCCACCCAAAAGAACACCTTGCTCAAGTCTGAGAGTTTGCACCCCCAAAGCCTCAGGGAAAACCTTCCTTTTGGGCAGTTTTTGCGTATAAAACGTAACTGCTCCATTAAAGATGACTTCAAAAAACATAGTCTGGTCTTGAAAAACAATCTGAAAGCGAGAGGTTACCCATAGCAAATCATCCGCCAAGCGTATAAAGAGCTGTCAATGTTACAAGGAGTGATTGTTTGGCCAAGCGCCCTAAAACTAATCTTGAGAAAATCACTTGTGTACCATCGTTCTCACCGATCAGTAATGATTTGAGGAAAACCATAATAAAAAATTGGAACATGATTAGCACTGAAACCTTTAAAATTGCCACTCCACATTTTGCTTTTAAACGTATGTCCAACCTAAGAGACAAACTTGTTCATACCTATTGATCACCAACCATTAATGCCCCTACGCAACGGACACTTTGGAATCTCCCACCAGTTGTGGGACATTATAAATGCAGAACGTGTTCGGTATGTGATTTAACACAAAAACTTAAAATGATTGAACTGTATGGGAAAAAAATGGCATCTCAATTCATTTACCAATTGTGGTACAAAATGGGCCATTTATTGCATAAAATGTGTGTGCAACCTCATTTACATAGGTAAAACAAAAGACCTGTGAGGCAAAGAATCAGAGAACATAGATCATGTGTTAAAAATTAAATCACTGTTAAACCGCTCGTCGAGCATTTCAAAAAAGCCAACCACACGTATAAAGACATCATTTGGTGCATTGTTCAAACATTAAATGCACACCCACGTAGTGGTGATCGAGACCTCCAGCTCCAGAAACTAGAGCAAAAATGGATTTACAAGTTGGATTTGGTTAATCATGGCCTCAGCCTATATATCGAGTGCAGCCTATTTTTACGGAAATAAAGAAATGTGGGAGGCGATCTGCCGTTTCCCCTGCAGCAACGGATTGGTCTGGACTAGATCCATCAAACAATACCTTCGATCATGGCACTCTGCTACGTTTGTAGTTGGAAGAACGAGTGATCGATAAGCTGCTAAAAGTAAGTTGCGGCTGATACCTTGTATTGTCTGGCCACACCGTCTATTTATATCGTGCCACAATTGTTTTTCCCTTTCGTGTAAAGAACGCCCCATATTGTTTTTATATTTCTAGTCAGCTTCAGGTGTGACAGAGAAACCCCGGACTACTAGCCACGCCATCTGCCCTCCCCCATAAATCCAGGAAGGTTGTTCATACGACAACAAACAGACAAAGGTAGGCTTGTCCACTTGAATGTATAATTTAAACATCTTTCGAAAATTTTATAGGGAAACACCTTGACAGTGTGCCTTATACACATCTAGGTTGTGTGTCTACGCCCGCCCTAGGTCCAGGAGAAAAAATATTTTGGCGCACCGTGCTGCATTGAGATATCAACACAGCTAGTTCCTAAGCTGTGACAGAGATCCTCTACGGTAATTTGTTGTAGACACCCATTTGAGTACTCTTATTGCAAAAATGTAAATTGTGAAATGAAACTTATTAAGTCTACTAAATACACTGAAATTAAGCATCATTGAAGCTACTAATGTAGAAATTGTACTAGGTCTGAAAAAATGTTCTCATAAAGGACAATAATGAGAATTAGAAATAGAAATGATGCACAGCAAAATAATATGTTTGGTGAACTTGTGAACTCGTAATGTGAACATGTTTATATGTAATGTTGTGGCATAATTATGCCAGGTCGGAAAAATAGCAGTTTGAAATAGATTTTATGTAATTTGTTTTTTAGAAAGTTGTATGCGGTTAAATACAAATCAAGATACAATATCACTCCATCGCAGGAGTTTGTGTGTGTCCTGAAGAAAGCCTTGCACCATTGCCTATCGTTTATACTAGTAAATAGAAGGCTGTATTTGTTGTGTCCAAGTGGCAACGCTGGAAACAGATTGAAAACCTGCCTACACCCATATATGTGTGGGGACTTATACAATCCAAACAAATGCAGTTTGATAGGTCACCCACCAATTACTAACATCACTTTATGGTATAATTCACTATATACAGTGAGATTATTTTGTCTCCTCTATACAATGGTTACACATAAAATATATTGTTGATTTTCTTTGATTGTTGATGAATTTCTATGTATGAACTCTCATGACCAAACAGTCTGAGGTCTTTTATTAGGTGCTTTGAATAAATTGTATTTTTTCTATATTTCCGACCTCATTTTCATCTTTTGATATATGTTTATAAAGATGACATTTCACATTGTCTGTTCCATCACAAGCCCCTAAGTGTTGCAAAATCGAAGGGTAGCCAGTTGGCTTTCACTGTGTCAGGAACCTACTTATAAAGAAATGTATGTGTTGGCTGCAGCATCCACATAGAGATGCAATATTTGTAATTTTCCAAAGTTATATAGTAAAATGGTGAATTCTTCTGTATCAGACTTTTCCGTACTGTGAAACATGTACTACGTAGCTAATAATGCATCACTTACTACATATTTCTACTAATACACACAAAACATAAATAGACTACAATGCATACAAATATGGGGCTTATATATGGAGAGTAAAGTAAGCAAACAAGAGGCAGTATTATTAGGCAGTATCATTAGCAACTGTGTATAACCTACATGATTGTATTCACGCACAAAGATGATTGCTGGGTTTCAGGCTTGCTTCTTTCCCTATATATGTACATCATAAGATGCGATTAAATTCTAAGGAAAGTAGTGCAGGAACATGTGAGAATAGCAACATTTATAAATGTAATACCTTTTGAATTTTAAGTTTCTGACTGTCAGTAAATAAAACCACCTGGCCAAGATATGGCAGTGAACACAAAAGAAGGGGCTAGGCATGTGATGTCAACTTTGTTTTTCCCTCCCTTTTTAAATTGCTGGAGTGCCATTTTGCTCACACTTCATTTTGAGTTTAAACTTGTCCAGAATCTATTGGGAGTGGTGTGGTGTATGTATTGGTAACTTGATTTTTCAACTGCTTTACTTTAACTGATGTGTAAATAAATATATATTCTTTTACTCAGAAACCTTCAGTCAGTGTTTCTTTGAATCATAGTAATTGCTGTCCTTTGTGTCATCTTTGATGTCCTGGGTGTTATTCTTAGTCTTAGCAGTGCACAGTGGTGGCGTGAGTTATGGTTTCTTAGCTTACCATAACTGGGGAATTTCAGGGGTTTTTCGATTTTACTTGTAACCATAACGTCTGTTTTTTTAACTGAATTTCATAAGTTTTTAGTAGCGCAACTTAACCATAACGTCCCTTTAACAAAGTTTTTTCATTGAATTTCATAGGTTTTTATTAGTGCAACTTAATCATAACGTCCCGTTAACAAAGATTTTAGTGAATTTCATAGGTTTTTATTAGTGCAACTTAACCATAACATCCCCTTAACACAGTTATTTCATTGAATATATATATACGTATATATATATATATATATATACGTATATATATATATACACACAAATGTACTGAATATGAAAAAGGTACTTATCTTATCTGCAAGCTTCTTCTTGTGACATATATACTCAGTCCAGATCCAAGCTCAAGAAGGCCCCTGAAATTTTCTGAAACAGGGCTTCTTTTTTCTGCATTGTTAGAACCAATTTTTCAATATTAAAAATTGAAAACATTACTTCCACCCAAGAGTTCCATGTTAGAAAACCTGTCGACTTCCAATTTCGCATGATTAGCTTCTTTGCCACTAAAGCCCCTTTTAAAATCAAGGTTACTGGATGAATACTTAAGACCTCCAATATCTTGTCTTCTCCTAGGCTCAATGTTTTCAAAGTCGTAATCCAGATCTTCCTTCACCACTCTGTTCATCAAACCGGTAATTCCTCTCATTCCCAGAACATATGTTCTAATGTACCACGGGCATGACCACAACCCCAGCAAGTGTCCTTCATGATGAAACATTGCTTATGCATTTGAGCTGGTGTCAAAAACACTCTGTTCAGGATCTTTACTTGACGCGCCCCTTTTCCTATGTTTAAAGACATCCTCTTGATGTTCCCACACACAACTTCCCATCTACCTTACGTCAGCTCCTTCTTTAGGCATGCTGACCATGTATCTAAGATCTTTTTATTCCCTTCTGAATTCTTGCATAACAGATGACACATCTTAGATGCCATGCTCTCTTGACTGCCTATTTTCTTAATATTATTCATCAACTCTGAATTTACCAATTCTGGAATATTCACTGCTCTTTTCAAACTCCTGTATTCTCCATAAGTGCATTCAGATAAGTTGTATTCTACTTTAATTCTTGATATGTTTTCCATGTTTCACCTTCAAATACATCTTCGATTTTTTTATTCCAGCTGCAAACCAATTTATCCAAAATATGGTTCTGTTCTTTATCTTAATTACCAGATTCAACCATATTGATGAAATGGTAATTAGGCCTGGCCTCATTTTCAATGCCACTTCATAAGACCTCCTTGGAAATACATCAGAGAGACCATTTTTGATGGGGTAATCCTATGATAAGAAGGCCGCAATGCAGAGCGTCAACCTAATATTACTCAAACATCCTTCAACAACAAGATATAGGGATAGTGGACACTAAGAATCCCACAGAGATTGAGAGGGGCAGACAAGAATGACACAACTGACAGTAAAATGATTAGACTAGAATAAAAGTTGTTATGAGATAAATGACCACACACAAAGATACTGTCATACATGTCGTGTGAATAGAAAGCAATTGTAGTGTCCTCTTCTTTGATGCTGTTATCTCTGCAAGTAAAATGTTTGTGAATTATTTGAACATTTTTGATAACTATATTTGGTTGGCACTACAAGTTTCGGTACAAGAAAAAGAAAGGTACCATGTACTAACCCGTGATTGTTATAAATAGAAGATTGATGTTGTATGATGCACTTTGAAATGCAATGCACTAATTGTTGATATATGTTTTTAGACAAAAAATAACCCTCCCCATAGGAGGTGTGTGTGTAATGAAATAAAAAGCTATGTTTTGTATGCAAAAAAACGCCCAGAGTGTGAGATCCTTCAAATTGTGTGAACTTGTCAGCATTTTCAAACTAATACTGGTCTAGAACCATACGAAACAGGAGAAGTGGGTAGTCTGTGATTCCTGTGTGTGTTATATAATATTGCTCCGATATATCACAGACCCCCCAACAACAAAAATGTTGGAGTTTTGACCAATTGGATACATGCATGTCTTCTTGACACATTTTCTAACTGCAATTGCTTATTAGCTTTGTGTTTTTCAAATTATAACAGAGATGCAGCAGGTCTACCAGGAATGGGCCAGCAGGAACTACAGTAACACCTTCCCAGGCCCATATAAAGTGCTCACATCCATGTGGTGAGGAAACTGCCAGAGGGCTGACTCCAAAGAATCACAAAACCACTCATCATGTAGCAGGTGGTGGAGCCCATCCCCCTGAATCACCCGCACACAGACCCCCAGAGTCTCGTAGGCAACATTGTCAGAAAAGAGAAACCAGAAAATAAATGCAATTGGTTGTTTACCAAAGGAATTAAACTGGAGGCAAATACACCCAGTTTACAAGGTGCAGAATCACCTTTAAGAAACACATTGTTTTAGCTCCACCCCAGACATGAGGTAAAAATTGTCTAAAGGTCTCTGAAGTTTTAATTTGTATTTCCTGTACAGAAAAGAAGTACAAACGCAAAGGGGGTGAAAAGAGGGCAATACATAAAAGAGACAAGAATAAGCCTTTTGTGTATTTAAAAAACATGTATAGTGATGATATAAACTACAAGTGTTTGCAATTTATTTTGTATTAATAATGTGTTACAGTCAATAATCTGACTTTTCACATATAGAAAAAGAAACAAACACAACATTAAAACAGCAAATTCAAACAATAACTATCCCATTTTAATCAATGTATGTCTAACCTCAAAATGAGGGCAGAAATGGATAGGAAGAAAATGTACAGATATATTCCAAGTGGATTTTTTTAAAATAGCCACAGAGGTATTTGAGCTTTTGCATTAGCACCAGTAGTAAAGTAATCAGCACTGGCGGGAATAAGCCCACAAATGTGCTAACTGTAACACATTAAGGATGCGCTCGTTAAACCAGCATCAAAACATTGTCACCAACATCACCAACAGCCAGCCTTTTTATGCTGTGATGTTTGCTCTTTATTTCCAATATTGCTGGAGGCCCCCTTTCTAAATTCCATTAGTCAATATTTGAATAATGAGTGCATTTGTAATTCTGAAGAATTATTTTCCTCGCTACTTTCAGAGCCTTCTTCACTCACCTAGTGCTAGTGAGAATTCTCCAGCATGGCTAATATCCCTTACCTACTGAGTCCCTCAACAGCTTTGCTGGATTTCTAGGATTTATTTTTTTCACCTGTTAAGAGTGTGAGCCTTTTATTCCCACTCGTACATGTATTTTGACTTTGTGTTGTACATTTTTATGTGTTCATGGACTGTGGAGCCTCACCTACTCCAAAGGCATCATCTTTTTACTGTGTGTTACACAGCACCTTCAGTGAAGTGACACAGGGTTGTCTTTTTCAGACTTCCCACTGAAACTCCATTTTTCTGGGACTGACTACTGTCTCCCAGAAACATGTAAAGTTGCCATTGACTTTATTGGTCTTTTTAAAATCACAGACCCAGTAAAAACTATCTTACATAGAGTACTGGAAAGGGTTAATAGTTATCCCTTTTTGTCTGTCTCTCATGGAACATTATTTCTTTCCCCTTTCTTTAAGATTTGGCTGGTGGCAGTGGTATTTACCCTATTTTTCCTACTGTGGTCTATTTAAATGGCCTTGGTACTGTGTTAGGCTAAGTTAGTAGCCTCGAACTATAAACCCACTGGACCCATTTTATTTTATTTTGCTTCTGGCTGTTTTTTTTGCCATTTCTTTGTGTAAAGGTCTTTCTCGTGTTTTACTCTGAACGCTAAAACAGGTTTGGTTCCTTTGTTCACCGTCCTTTGGCAGGCTTCTCCACAGAAGCCCTCCTTAGGCGCCTGAATGTCTGAGGGGGACAGGATGTGAGGGAGGGGTTTGAGACTCCCTGCACAGGGTCTCCTTGGAGAACCATGTCACACTCTGTATGATTGACTGTGGTGACTGTCCCGGCGGGACAGCCAACCTGCTGTGTGATTGACAGCCAGGCTGTGTGAATGGGTGAAAACTGCATAAAAGCAAGTCTCTTGGGCATGGAAGTCAGAGTCGCCACTGGAATGAGAGAACCGAAGAGAAGCTAACAGAAGAGGACCTCTACGACGACTGAACCTCCCAAGTTAAGCCTGCTGCGGGTCCGAATCTTCAAACTTCGACGACAGGGAAGATCTGCAAGGAATCTTCTCCCCTTGAGTTGGTCGGACAAACAAGTTTGCCAAACTGCAAGCCAGGCCTCCTTCCTCTGGTCGAATTTTCTGTGCACAGCTACAGTGAACCGGATAGCCAGGCGGATCGGACCATGCTTGGGTTTTAAGGAGCGCACCTTTTATTCGTTGTTTTGCTCCGCTGCTGACATGTGGGGGAGCGGTTGGAGCTGGAGGAGGGAAAGATGAAGGAGGAGTAGGAAATATTCAGAAATGAAAAGTCCCACACTGAAAACCTAGCAGTAATTTTCCCCATATGCACAACCTTTTCAAAAAAGAAGATTCACCATACATTTAAACAAGGGACGTCTTGTAGGGATATCCACATGCATCAAAAACAGTGCAAATTATAGGCTATACACATGCTAAGACCTCTAAGATCATCACAGATTAACAACCTCACTACAAACAGGTCCAAAAGGCTGAATTAGTATTAGATACAAAACTCTTGAATGGCCTCCCCATAACCATAAAAACAGAAAATAGCGTCAAGGGGTTGAAAAGAAATGTAAACATATAACTACATGAATGGAAAATCCAACACAGATATGCTCACATACAATACCCAAATTAATTGCTCTCCCCATGACCCCTATACTTGGCATTACGACATGTATACCTTATCACTACCAAAGAGTACTTAGCCTGTACTTGCTAACCTCAAATCTGCCTACCTGGGCCCATGAAAGGATACCTGACCATCTACCTGTGTCCACTTTTTATGTAAGTATTAATATTAATAAGAATTTAAACTCATGGTACCTTAAGAAACGCAACACCCATACTATGCAATCCAACTGCCAGCTCACATCTCACATACCGAGTGCCCTTAGCAGATTGCTTGGGTGTGTATTTAATTACACGCTGTATTGCACCTGATGAACTGTTTTGTTTCTCCCAGGTACTGTGAAGTGGCATCCCAACAAGTTCACAAGTTAGTGCTTTACGAAACTCCCAAATAAAGAAAAAACACAACACTTAGTCCACCCACACTACCCCCCGTACAGCATGCCATACAAAACACAAAAGAAAAAAGCTCATAACACACTAAGGGATACAAACAGACAATTGTTCCTAACTACATTGATGAGACTCCCCCCACCAAGGCCACAATTCATTTCAAAATATTTTTAAAAAAACACTCTAGATGCAGGCATAGACAATGGGCCTCATATAGAGTTGGGTGACCTGACCACTGCTTATGTAAGCCTTCACCAGACCTGCATGTCAGAAAACAACTGTATAATGACATGTGCACCATATAAACAGAAAGCCAAAAAGCCAAAGTGCAATAAAGAAAGCCATCCCACCCTTTGCCAGTAGAAATGATGTTGTACAACTTCTGGCATCAGAGTGTATGCTGAAAGAGTGTCGTCTTGCCACTTTCAGTGACAGAGTGTAGGTGAGCAGAAATGACATCAGATCTCTTCTGGCATCAGAGTGTATACCATGATAACCTTGTGCTAACACACAATACTCCACCGAATCTACCTGCAACAGGGTAATACCAGGCATGCCAGAAGACAAGGAAACAGGCTGTCAGGAAGACAAAGCACACATCACAAGGCAGATATCCTTGGAGGTGGCAGTACCCCGCTTCATTAATTCAGAACTTGTGGTGCTGGTGGAGAAGAGGATGGCTGTTGAGGTACTGCCCATACAGCCACTGGTCCCCCAGAAGAGTGACATGTGGGTCACCATTTTAGTGGCTGTCAATGGACGTGTTCACTGTGCCATGAGATAAGTAATACCTACCCAAGTGCTGGAACTGATTGGTAGTGTGCTATGCAAAATCAGATTTAAAAACCACACAACTCAAAAGACAGCCCTGGCAAAGGGAGACCAGACAATGTCAACTAGGTAGCCTCAGAAAGTGATGCTGATCATAGAACTGGAAAGTGTGACTGGCTTGATGGAGGGATATTAAACAGGGGTGAGTGGCACAGGCAGTTGGCAAGCCCATTACAACTTTTGGCCCTCTTCCTGCTCCCACCTGTGAGGCTAAGAACCTCTGGGTCATCTTCGACTCCACACTCTCCTATTTTCCTCACATCTCTGACATCTCTAAGAAGTCAAACTACCAACTGCAGCTCCTCAGAGGTATTCTTCCTTTCCTCTCCTTCACCCAGAAGCTCACTGTCTCTAGAGTTCTGGTTCTCTCTAGGCGGTACTACTGCAACAGCCTCTTTCTACATCTACCTGCTTCTACACTCCGCCCTCTGCAACTCATCCAGAACAGGACTGCAAGACTTGTCCTTGGCCTCAAGCCCTGGGATCGCATCTCTCCAGCACTGAAATCTCTGCATTGGCTCCTAGTGGCTGAAAGGATTAAAGGGATGGTCTAGTAAACATTTTTATTTAAAAAATAGACAGGCCACATAAAAAAAAAATACTAGCATTCTCCGTTTTAAAACTTCCTATGTAAAATTGTGAGCTATTCAAGCTCAAAATTCGCAAAAGCAAGCACAGGGGCGCAGCCATTTTGTGAAATGGAGGCCCTCCTGTGCTGGCTTTTGCTTTTGCGGCACTAATGAAGGAAAAGCCAGCCAGCTGTAGTAAACAAAGGCTACCGCTGGGTGGCTTTCCCTTCATTAGTGCTGTAGGCGGAGGACGGGGACCGGAGACCAGAGCAGGAAAGCTGCAGCTGAATCTCTGTAAGTGCTATTTATTTTTTTACAAAAAATAAGCACTAGCTGCAGTTTTTTTTCTAAGTTTTCCGGGCTGGAGGAGCCCGGAAAACTTAGAAATAAAACCGCAGCTTTAAAAACGTATTTATGTTTGCGGTCGCTTTTGAAGCGACCGCAAACATAAATACAACGTTATTGTGTTGGAAAACGCTGCGGTTTTTCTTTCCAAGTTTCTCAGGCTCATCCGGCTCGGAGGAGCCTGAGAACCTTGGAAAGAAAAACCGCAGCGTTTTCCAACACAACCGCGTTGTTTCTGCCTGAATCTGCTTTACCATTTGGGGCTCTCGAGAGCCCCAAATGGGAAATCAGCTGCAGGTAGAAACACTACGCGGCATGTAAACATAATCCGCTGGGAGCCTGAGAAACTTGGAAAGAAAAACCGCAGCGTTTTCCAACACAATAACGTTGTATTTATGTTTGCGGTCGCTTCAAAAGTGACCGCAATCATAAATACAACGTTTTTAAAGCTGCGGTTTTATTTCTAAGTTTTCCGGGCTCCTCCAGCCCGGAAAACTTAGAAAAAAAAACGCAGCTAGTGCTTATTTTTTGTAAAATAAATAAATAGCACTTACCGAGATTCAGCTGCAGCTTTCCTGCTCTGGTCTCCGGTCCCCGTCCTCCGCCTACAGCACTAATGAAGGGAAAGCCACCCAGCGGTAGCCTTTGTTTACTACAGCTGGCTGGCTTTTCCTTCATTAGTGCCGCAAAAGCAAAAGCCAGCACAGGAGGCCTCCATTTCACAAAATGGCTGCGCCCCTGTGCTTGCTTTTGCGAATTTTGAGCTTGAATAGCTCAAAATTTTACATAGGAAGTTTTAAAACGGAGAATGCTAGTATTTTTTTTTTTATGTGGCCTATCTATTTTTTAAATAAAAATGTTTACTAGACCATCCCTTTAAGTTCAAGACCCTCTGCATTACCACAAGACCTTCTGGGGCTTGAGTCCTCAATACCTCCAACTCTCTCTTCGTAAATACCTTCCTACTCGAGCTCTTCGCTCCTCCAGCTCCCTCACCGTCAGTCCCTTCTCCAAGCAACGAGTTGGTGGTAGATCTCTTTCTTCTGCTGGGGCCTCCTTTTAGAACAGCCTCCCTGCCTCTCTGAAACTCGAGGAGAACCATATCCGGTTCCCCTGCTGATGTCCTATCTAATACTGCACTGGACATCAGGCTACCCTCTGATTTCGGGCCAGGTCCCTACCTGCCCAGTTGCTCACCGGCACTGCCTCCCGGTAACCCTTGTAGTTGGGTCTGTACCTGTAACCCTACAGTCTCCCTACCTGCACTTTTGGACACCTGCTGTCTGCACTTACCCTTGCACCTTCCACCTGCTGGTCGCACTTCTTGTTATAGTTTTGATCCCATCTACAGCACTGCCCCCTCCCCTTTCCCCATCCCCTGCCCCTGCACTTGCACAATCTCAATGTCACTTGGCCTAGTGCCTAGTAAAATCGTTGTCACTGTCCTCCCTCTCTTTCCCCTTGCTTGCCTCGTCACGCCTTGAAACACTTGTGTATAGACGCGTTACAAATGCCATATCATTTAATAGATGTCACACAGGTCACATGTTTTCACTCAATGTAGGCAAGGGGAATCCAGATGTGGACCCCTTGATCACTATTCTTAGAGAGGCACAGCTCCACCTTACTGATGAGGTCCAACCAGACCGAAACACGTGTCTGGGGTTGCTGTTGGTACTCTTGTTCAAAGGAGAATTGCCTAGTATTTTGGTGCTGGACTGCCACAGGGCAGGACAAAGACTGATATGTTTGGGATATTTCTTCTCTGTGAAAGATAGTGAGCTAAAGACAGGGCCGGTCTTTGTGTCAGGCAGCTCAGGCGGCTGCCTGGCATCAGTAAGCCTGTCGGGGGCGCGGCGCGGCGGTGCACTCTGAGCTCTCTGAGTCCTGTTTTTGACGTCCGTCCATGTTGTGTCAGTGAGCACTGCTTCAGGCAGGCTGCAGCCTTTGTCCTCAGGGCAGCAATTGAGTCATAAATATGCAATTAGCAACATTTGTCTGTTGCTTTTACACTTCACCCTGACCCCCTACCCCCTGGCCCCGGTGGCCTGGAGCCAGCCAGGCCCATGGGCGCACGTGCGGCGTGCCCTCAGGCTAATGTGCGCGTGCGCACTGTTAGCTTGGGGCTGGCTGGCTGGTGTTGTTGTCAGCCCCCTGCCATTCCGAAAACAGGAGCGAGTGACTGCGAGGTTACCAGATTGCTGTATGAGGTAAGGTATAGTGTTTTAAGCACAACTACATCCAAATGTACTCTGCAGTGTAGAAGAGAGCAGTTGAAGTTCTCTTGTTGACAAAGCTGATACTTTTCTCTTGTCGAATAATTTGTTGTTGGTTAATATCTGAGATTATATGGCTCATTTCTATTCATAAACCCGTTTCGTCGTTGTTGGGTTTTCATGTAAGTTTTAATATTTTTTATTTTATTCTAATTTCTGACTCTTGCTTTTGTGTGTGGATGAGCTTGTCTGCCCGCCGCCACACTAATGGAGCTGGCTCCATGTCTGCACTCCATTCTTTTCTATTGGCGGAGCATTTCAGTTCGGCTTCCTGTGTTTCTTTGGACACCGTCAGAAGTAGCAGCGTCCACTCTGCATCCTATCTCCCGTAATGGGTGTGCGGTCAGGGGCGTAGGTGACACATAAAATCTGGGGGGGACAGGGGACATCTTGGGGATTTTTCTTTATATATTTATTGTGTTTTAGTCAAAAATCAGGACTTTTCACAAAATTAGATTTAAAATAGCAGTACGTATTAAAGGATAGTTCCGGGACTTTTTTTTATTGTCCCTACGGTTCGGCCATGTGTTTTTAAGCATAAATCGGTAGATCGTAAAAAACTTTCCTATGGACCTTACCCGACTTTTCGTCCATTAACGCTCTCGAAATCAGCCGCCATTTTCTGATAATCCTATCATTTCCCCCCATCGCCCTGGCTCACCTGCTTTTGCGGCACTAAATCAAATCCCCGCCCCTGAAACAGACTTTATCAAAACATTCATATTGCCCGCCTCTCTCCGTGACGTTACTGTGCTGCGTAGGCAAACGCGCCCAGGCGTCTTCTACGCCACTACACACAGAACCCGGAAACCAACACAGATCAGCTCACAACACAGCGCGCCACAATTGGGAATATGAAACTGTACTTTTAAATCAAACCGCAAGATTGTAAATTTGGTAAAGTACATTTATTTGACATCAAATGTTTACAGAATATTCAGCGATTTGCATTTTTATTTGCTCACGTTCCAAAAAGTTCGTTTTGAGGCACGCGATGTTCCTTTGCTGTACACAGGGTCTTAGATCATCTCACAATACAGCGCCACAATTCGGAATATGAAACTGTGGTTTAAAAGCAAATGGCAAGATTGTCCATTTGGCAAAGTACATTTATTGGACATCAAATGTTTAGAGAATATTCTGCGATTTGCATTTTTCTTTGCTCTCGATCCAAAATAGTTTGTCTTGAGGCAAGCGATGTTCGTGTGCAGTACACAGGGTGTTGGTTTACGATAAAATAAGCTCTTCGGTCGCACTGATAATCGCATGGCTGTTCCAACAACGAGGCACTAGGCCACCACAACGGTCTGTATGTTGCATCTAGCCGTTAGTACCGCGTAAGGGCATACTTGTACTTGGCGATCGTCCCATAAAATGGTCAGGGTGCTAACGTTGTTCACGCGGAAAAGCAACTGGCGGTTATAAAAGCCGTCCGGCGGTGTCTGGCACTCGTGACACATACAATAATGAAGGATGTACCTGTTTTAAAAACATAAAAAATGAAATTAGTCTCACCATCAGATCTTTATTAAAATTATTCATTTTATATATTAGGTCGGGAAATTATTTCATAGCTAGGACAGTGCAACTGGGTATTATACGTCAAGGGGGGGCTGTAGGATACTGAGACAGTCCCCCAGTGCAGGGGTTGACAGGGAGGCAGTGCAGGTGGAGAGTGGAAGGGCCCAGGACCGAGGTCGCAGACAGTGGACCAGTTGTAGCAGGGGAGAGGGAGAGAGAAAGCAGAAGCAAAGAGGAAGGTTTTGAGGTGCTTCCGTAAAAGGAGATGGTTCTCCTCAAGATAGTGCGCGGTACAAAACAATATGCCACATAGAATGAACAAGTACAACTGAACCCGTCTTTAAAGCTACTGTATAGTAATTAAATTGCGGTATAAACTCATCTAAAGAGTTACTTACATTATATTTGCATTTTCCATTGTGTCTGTGCGTAGGGCAGCCCGAAATACCACTCCTTCTATGCCGACGTTATTTCTTCTAATGAACGAACATTAAATGGCTTTCGTTTCTGAAATTATATTCATTATCGTTTCTTACGTTATTGCCCCACACCCCCAAAAAGAAGTCTTTCGGGATGGTCCCGGCCTGTCAAGGTCAAATAACAATAGAACCTTATACTGAGTCGTGGGCCATTCCGGCACCCGAGAAAATAATCAAAGCAGCTGACCTTCACTTTAAACGAGCACACATTCCTAGTTAGCTACATTCAGTGCAAGGCCATCTCACAGGACTCACAGAGCAATCACTTTTATTTACACAATACATAGCTACACATATTCAATGGGCCTGCGACATGAGGAGACTCGAGAGAACAGACAATTAAATTACAATCATTTAAACCGTGATGTGTATTTCTCAATGAGCTCTTCTTTAGGTGGACATGGAACAGAGGCAATGTTGGGTGGCAATGCAGTTGTCCCCTGCACAGGTTCGTTCACAACTCCATGTATGTGCCTATCTAGGACATCAACAATAAGTCTCTCAATAAAGTCATATTGCATATCCTCAAACACTGGTTTGATAACCCATTGTTTACTTCTTTTTGTGAAGGCCTTATTGTAGCGAAGCGTCCCTAAAGTTCCGGCCGTCCTACTTTGTTGACGGCCAACATTATGGTTATGTGCCAAGACCGCTAGAAGAGTCCGATTTATCATGCCCTCCATGCCAAAATGCAATCGTTTTGGCCTGTACTTTAGGCACATATTGTGGAACACCTCCAAATCTCCTGTGTGGCAGAATTCCGTGAGTCCCCTCAAATCTCTTGTTATAGTTTTATCAAATACAATCTTTTCAATGGCTTTGTGAGTGGGTGATGAAGGAATCAACCACTTCTTCTTCCGTGCCTCCTCTGTGGACAAATGGCCATGTTCACAATTGTGGAAATGTTGGTTCGTGTTCCAGCGGTGAACGTTGCTATAGTGTAACATTACTGACCGCCATTTTTCCAGTAGAATTTCCAACGACCCTCCACATGTTTTTGAGCTCCACCAAAGATGGTTGCTGATTGACTTGGACCAGTGTGAAATACCTTGCATATCTTTTTTTTTACCTGCAGCCGACATTTTTTTATTGATTGTTTTTGCAAGATGCCAAATGTCAAATTGGTGATTTATATTTTTGTACTCTTCTCTCATTGTCTTGGCAATTGAAACGTGTCTGTCCGTGGCTATCAGGTCGATCACCATTCCCCGCGATTGTAGTTCTTGCAATGATGCTACAAAGCCAACTTTCTCCATGGCCACTGAGGATGTACTTTGTGACACCTGCACGACCACCGAACTCACAATTTTCTTACTTTCCATGTCCTGAAAGTGGTAGGTGCAGTACTTGGCTGAAAATCCTGGGCTGTCGCACTGTCCATCACCGGCTAGCCTGAACCGTTTGCCTGCGAATGTACTATCAATAGACATTTTTTCCATTCTCCAAGCTTCGCTAATGGCTGGAAATAGATAAACGGTTTGGTATTTGTAGAACTGAGTTTTCGCAATGAAATGGATTCCCACAAACTGAAAGAAAGACTCTAACTTTTTAAAACTTGAACCACTAAAAAGTGCAGCCGCTGCACAAAGTAGATTGCCTGCTGGCAGTTGCCCCAGCATGGGTTGTGCAGACCATGAGAAAGGATGATATTTTGTACAGGTAGCATGTATTTTAAGGTTAGTGCCTCGAATTGCACAAGTCACATTAATCAATGGCTCCCCACATACTTCCCCACCAACCGAATGCCCACATTTCATCCGAATAATAATATCAATCAAACAACTATCGAATACAATGAATTTGGCCTCTTTCCTTATACTGTCACTCTGCATCCCAGCTGGTACGGCCTGTAACGTTGAGGACATGTCACTCACATGAAAGGTAGAATCTCTGATATCGTCTTCCGCTATGTTCAGTGATATTGATGGTGTTTCATTGTCGTCCACTTCATTCTCTTCCATTGCAACATCTGTTCCTTCTCCGGCGATGGGTGAATAAAACAATTTCTTCAACTTTCTCGCGGTCTTAGTTTTTGCGGGTGTGGATTCTGTGAATTGATCTCCGACTGCATCCGAACTACCAGGAGGACATTCACTATCAATGGCTGGTGGTGGTATAGCTCCGTTGTCAATCACTTCATATTCTTCCCATTGGCACGATGCATCTCCAGTCTCAAGTCCCTGCCAAAAGGTTTGACAAGCAACATCTCTCGTTCGCTTCACTGTCTGTGTAGATCTAGTTCGTACACCCGCTCGCAACTAGAGGACAGATTGGAAAAGGGATGTTCAGTTTAAACACAACTTAACAGTATTGAACTATTAACAGTGAAAAACAACATAATATAGTGACCAGGACACTAACCTTCTTTTGCTTTCTTTTCTTTGAAACTTTCTTGCCTCGAACTTGAACATCAGGACGCTGTTGCTCCGACTCGTGTGTGCATGTCTCCACTTCCTCTTGCGCTGCAACGACTATATTTTCATGCTAAGCACATCCATCACGCACTGACGCTCCATCGACTCCCTGAAACATAGAACTTCCATTAGTATGTATAATAATATTGAAAACACAAAATGTTCTTGGGGACCAATACCCACGTACATCTCAATAGCAAAACACGAATGAACGCTTTCTGTAGAACATTCAAACGACAATTATTCACACATTGTTGATCTAGTTAGATGGAACTGTCAAGATCCATACCTCGGGCTCCTCATAGACTTCCATCGATGATATTATTGAAGATGATGCTTCAGTAACTCCCTGAAACACAGTAATTGCATTAGTATGGTTTTCTATTTTGTTAAAAAGAACATAAACTTTGTGCAGGCTTCAACGGCTCATCTAAATAGACCTGCACAAATGATCAGTTGTCTAAAATAAATAATGGATATGTAAATATGATTCGATTTGCTCGATCGTTGGAAGTGTCACCACCCAGAGATCTGCATCAACTACTAGGGGTGATGTTCTTGTAGAAGAAGCTCCGTCATCTCCCTGAAACATAGTACTTGCGTTAATAAAGAAGGAAGTATAGCGGATGTAATCACGTCATATGATTTCGCTTGATCGAACTGTCAGTATCCATACCTCGAAATGCATAAGAACATCAAGGGACGATGTAACTGCGGTGCACACTTCTGCAAGCTGTTGCGCCGACCCGTAACTGCATGCTCCCCCTTCTTCTTGGACTAATGCTCCATCGACTCCCTGAAACATAGGACTTTCATTAGTAATGAACACAATATTGAAAAAAGAAGACACATAGGAGGGCGACGACAGAAGGACATATCAATGGCTAAAAACAAAAGAAACATTGTGTGTAACAATCACGCTACAAGAATGCAAGATCTGATGATCTCCACCGATGGAACTGTCCGGAAACGTACCTCGAGCATCTGAGTGACATCAACGGTTGTCGGCAATACGTTGGACTCCTCAGCATCTCCCTGAAAGACAGTACTTGCATTATTTTGGATAACAATAATTATAACTGAAAACAAAGACTAGAGGACTAGTACAAGGGTGTACCATTAGGTAAAATAATCACACGATAAATTAAAACTATTGATTTACATGCCCAAAACAAGTCAGTGGCAGAATAGCTAAGTAAGATTACCCGATAGGCGCTTGAAGTGGCTGATGACTGCAATAACGACACGGATGGAGAATCTTCCGCCTTCATATTGAGTGGATACATAAATGGGGAAATTATTGTTAGCTAATGCTACACACTACCGCAAGGCCGAGAGATAAATACGTAAACTTGACTCACCAGTGGAGGGATGTGGACGAATAGAGTGGGAATAGCGGTTGAGAGCAATTTTCGCCTTGCTCGCGGTGTGTTCTTCTTTATTAGCAATGATGTGGAGTACATGTCTGAGCTAAAGTGCCTGCTGCAGATGCGGTATCGATCACCCCTCTTGTCCGCAAAGACTTCTAGGACTCTACTTTCAAGCTCAGACGGTGGATATCCGCAATATCGGACCCATTCTCTTATCTGATCTATTGTCTTAGGGAAAACATGCATTATAGTACCTTCAGATTTATTATGGGTCTTCGAAGGGCAACCGCGAATGGAACAGGCAGGCATTGTGGAAAGTTCTGAAAAGTAAAGATCAACAATTCTCTATGAATACCAATGTGTTAAAAAATTAAATGACACATAAAAGGTTCAATGCAAGGTTCGTTTTGGTTCTTGGAACTATACACGTTATTCACATGCGGATAAGTATTTGAATAACTTAAAAAAAATAGAAAGATAATTTGACTAAACTCAGAACATGTGACTAGTTCCTTGCATGTACTGTCTTGAACGAAAAGAAATTGGACGCAAAATGATTATGGTACATGGCCTTACCTTGACGAACAAACAGTTTGATGCAGGGATCAGAGTAGTTTCTTGTCGTAGAACAGGGAGAAGTTTACAGGTTTGCAAACTGACGAGTTTCCTCGAAGTGGTCACGGAAGTTCACAGAGACGAAGAGCAGATAACCAGCACCTTCACGGGTTGACTAGCAAAGCGCAAAGAAGTTCTCATTAGAAATATGAAGTGGGTTATAAAGAATTCGAAACAGGGGTGTGTTTGTGAATGAATGACGTGTATATGTCGTGGCATTATGTGGATTGCAGGGGGCCGTCCAGCGTGAGGGGGGATGCTTGGCAGGAGACACGGGGTCTGGAGGTAGACATGGGAACAACAACCCATGCTCTATAGACCACTTTGAAGTGTACATGGTCTTTGGCACCTCTTGGCCTTTATCGCTCACTGACAGCTCCACTTGCCAGCACAAGTACCCCGGTGCGAACTGCCTTTGATAGGGTGGGGGGGGGTGGATTGGGGCGGTGGTCGTGCAGACAAGACACAGGAAGACTCGTGAATGGAGACACACTTATGTGGATTGCAGGGGGCCGTCCAGCGTGAGGGGGGATGCTTGGCAGGAGACACGGGGTCTGGAGGTAGACATGGGAACAACAACCCATGCTCTATAGACCACTTTGAAGTGTACATGGTCTTTGGCACCTCTTGGCCTTTATCGCTCCCTGACAGCTCCACTTGCCAGCACAAGTACCCCGGTGCGAACTGCCTTTGATAGGGCGGGGGGGGGGTGGATTGGGGCGGTGGTCGTGCAGACAAGACACAGGAAGACTCGTGAATGGAGACACACTTATGTGGATTGCAGGGGGCCGTCCAGCGTGAGGGGGGTGCTTGGCAGGAGACACGGGGTCTGGAGGTAGACATGGGAACAACAACCCATGCTCTATAGACCACTTTGAAGTGTACATGGTCTTTGGCACCTCTTGGCCTTTATCGCTCCCTGACAGCTCCACTTGCCAGCACAAGTACCCCGGTGCGAACTGCCTTTGATAGGGCGGGGGGGGGTGGATTGGGGCGGTGGTTGTGCAGACAAGACTCGTTTGCCGCAGGGCCTCACCAAGGAGAGGCCATCTAACTGCATGTAAGAGGCAGGCTGCAGGATCTAGTACATGGAAGGCAGGGGTGTGAGTTTATAAATACCTCACCCTCCCAGGAGAATATATGGGTGCAGTTCACCCTGGAGACCCTGGATGCCTAGGCAGTTAGTCAGCAGCAGGCTGGCCTGTGGTGGCAAGGCGGCACGGGCCAGAGGGGGTCATCTCTGTACCTGGTGCCCAAAAGGATGATTTATTATGATCAACCATATGGATTATTTACCTATAACCATGTTTTGTATCAATAAAATCCAACGGCCTTCCTTTTATTGCCAACGCTTGAACAAAGTGGTGTGGTAAGTATTTTTGGGGGAGGAGGCAAGGCCGGGAGGCTTGATGCCAACCCGCAAAATAACATATGTATGTCTGCTGCATATGGGTTCAACGGTTATGTGGATTGAAGGTGGGCGGCCAGCGTGAGGGAGGATGCTGGCCGGAGACATGTGGTGTGACAAGACAAGGCACAGGAAGACTATTCAATGGAGACACACTAGATTCATTTAAAAAATCAAAACAACCATTGTTAAAATATATGTTGGGTTTTATTTTAGATCTTAATTTCAATTGAACATAAATAATAAACATTACACATTGTAAAGTTCCGGTTGCAGCACATCCAGGGAAAATCCGCGGTATTGTCCACTGTCGCTGGGGAAATGTTGTCTAATGTTGTACCGCACAGGCAGGTATTACTCTCCGAACGCGGTGTCCGAGCCTCCCGTGAAGCCACCAAGTGAAGCAACGATAGGCCACCAGCCTGTACCACCTGTGAAAATGAAAGATGCAAACTGTATTAAAATGACAAAACTTTCTTATCACTGTCGATTCAGGTAAAAAATGTCATTCTGCTTTGAAAAAAATTCTATCTAGAAAATGCACAATATGGAACCAATTTACATGCATTCGAATGATATGTAGATGTAATTTTATATGTGGGAGGCGACCATGAAATAGTAGTGGCATCACTGACATCACAACCAGAGTATACTTACTCGTTACTCGGATTACGCGGACGAACAGTGCCGCGAAGTTCGTGCATAAGCACCATCATCATCCTCAACACGGTCCGTGAGAGGCAGGCTTCCCTGAACTCTGGCAGCTCGGTGATGCATTGCGGACTTGGCTCGCCTTCCGAAATGTAGGCCAAGCACCCGGAATTTTCACGGCAGCAGCAGTTCTCCTCCTCAGTTGGCATTAGCTCGCACCGATTGCACGT
Organism: Ambystoma mexicanum; assembly: GCF_040938575.1. Classification (NCBI taxonomy): domain Eukaryota; kingdom Metazoa; phylum Chordata; class Amphibia; order Caudata; family Ambystomatidae; genus Ambystoma; species Ambystoma mexicanum. Next base: position 1,202,529,996 of record NC_090921.1, on the reverse strand, counting down.
GCACCAGGTGGAGACGCCGTCCATGCGACATGGCCCAGGCTCTTCATCCGTTGACTGGTCCTCCCAACTGCCGTCCGAATCCCCATCGTTTTCGCGTGCTTGCCTTTCCAGTAGTTCTTCCTCGGTGTACTCGGGCTCGTACATATACGGCATTATTGTAGCCATTGTGTGGTAAAGAAAGTAAAATAATTTACAGAGATGGTACAGGTGTTCACAAGGCCTAGAAGCGGCGAAGGTAGCTGACCAGAGCACAGAAACGAGTCACAGAATACTCAAAGTAACACAGAGAGAGTAATGGAAATGAAAATCTGCTTTTGTGTGTTGTGAAACGGTGTGTTTATACTTATTGAGGAAAGAGGCGTCCTGCCATTTCCATGGCGACACTTCATTAGCTGAGGCGCAGCGATTGTTGACACGAAACGTGCTTTGGCGTTGGGAAATGGGCGGTACGCGTCTGCTGATGTCAGGCTCAGGGGCGGGGGATTTGATTTAGTGCCGCAAAAGCAGGTGAGCCAGGGCGATGGGGGGAAATGATAGGATTATCAGAAAATGGCAGCTGATTTTGAGTGCGTTAATGGACGAAAAGTCGGGTAAGGTCCATAGGAAAGTTTTCTACGATCTACCGATTTATGCTTAAAAACACATGGCCGAACCGTAGGGACAATAAAAAAAAAGTCCCGGAACTATCCTTTAAATTACAAAGATCACTGTATAAAACTAGAGAAAAGAAGAAAATAAAACAGAAGAAAATTAAAGGATGCAGTAGCAAAGAACATGTCTTTGTATGTTGCATTTCTGGATTTTTCATCTGACTATGAACTCATGGTAAGAGAGAGGAGATAACAATTACTTCCACTGGGCCACCGCTAGGACGCCAGCTCGTTAAGAGGCAGATCACCTGTAAGTGGACTCCTGCCAAATAAAGGAGTTGCATCATTTTCTACCAACTGCAAGTTGCTACTTTTTTTTGTGGCGCAATGAGACGTGTGTGTCTGTTCGAATGGAAGGATGGGGCTTTCAAAGAAAGAGGAAATCTAGTTTGTACCTGTTATGGGAGTAGGGGGACCAAGTGTGTGATGTTGCTGCTTTGATTGTCCTCAGGGGTTTGGGGGGGTACAGCAAACAAGGAGAATGAGCGATTGCAAGCCCACCACCTTATAAGCACTTCCCAGGTCCGCGGCCCGATGTGTCGGACCCGGGGGATTCCTCGTAGGTGGGGTGTATGTGCACCCAGGTGGGTGGACAGAGGGTCAGCCCGCTATGTGGGCTGCCCCTCTAGTGGCCCTGCGAGGGCTGGGCCAATGTCTCACGATGAGTCTGGTCCTTCTTATTCCATCTCATGCTGGCTTCAGAGCCTAGCCTTTCTTTGCCTTTGTTATTCTGAATGCAGAGCTGGACTATGTTCCTTTCTCGTTTAAAATTTGCTGCAAAGCCTGATCTATTTGGTTCTCTCATATGTTACTAGGACTGCAGAGCATGGGTTCTCTGCCCTGTTACATTATTCAAAGAGCCCTTCTGGCCTTTCTTTGCCTCTCCTTTGTCTCACTGCTTGCTTGGTTAATACATACCTCCTTGCTTGAACACTCAGCATATTCTCCATAACACAGCAATGGCAGCTGCAGTCTGTCTTAACTTCTATTTGTTCTGTGTCTTGAATTGGCCTCTTATTTCTGCTTTTCTGTCTGCAGGGGAAAGGCATTTGCCAGTCACTGCCATGATCGTTCTACCTGGCCATAAGAGGGCAACAGCTAGCCAATATTGGAAGAACATGGTCATATTATGCCAGAGGCTGGCAACTGCCTTCCTAATGCCTACACAAGAGACACAACTCTTTCCTTTGTTTCTAACAGTAATTCAGTGGATGAGGAAACGCGAGAAAACACATATTGCTTATAAATGATTGGGGTGATGTCACACTTGGTTAAGACATTTTGATCACGCCAGGAGCTAATTTCCATCTGCAATTAAGCGATTACCTTTTAGACTTCTGGCTTTAAATAACGTTAGTATCACCTGGAAAGCACAGAGGTTGCTCAACAAGGTTCCTGGAGCACAAGGGGTACCCTACTCGTGGGCATGTATGATTGGAGGGCATTCTTGCCCTGGTTTGGAGCCTGGCCCCTACAGCCATGATGGGGGGAGGGGCCTTTTACTTTTGGTTGTGCGTACCCTTTGAGGGTGGGCAATCATTGCCTCCTGCTTTAGCCCACTAACAGCTCTGCTATGCAACTTTATCACACATACCTGTCAGGTGGCATGTAACTCAAAGCTACTAATGTTATCAGCCTCAGAGGTCTGGAATCCGTTGCCACATCAACTAGGGTACAGGCTTGCCACCGGAGACTTACCCATGTCTGAGTCTGCATTTGTCGCCCTGTGGGGTAGACGCACACAGAAAGAGCAGGGCACAGTGCCCTTGTGGGTTTTTCACACTTCTTCCTCGGGATGGCACAATTCACTCCGCAGAAAAAGTGGCACATGCTGGGCAACATTCTCCCACTTTGACAATGTCACCCAAAGAGCGAAATTGGCCATTTGAAATACCTCTGTCGACTTATTATTGCGCAATCCACACTGATGGGTTTAAGCCCCGGCTTAACGCGAGATGGCAATTAAGGTCATTTGCCAATGCACTCAAGAAGCACAGGACACCCTCTTACCAGCGACATGACATGCTCACTCACTCTGATCACGAATGGACATTTATCTGGGGTCATGTTAAATGTATTTATTTATTTATTACATGTGTAGCATCACGCAAAACCCCCAAGCATCAAGGCGCAAAGTAAACTGCATGGAGTGTACCATTTCCATTGGCACACGTTTTTACTTTTCCGCCACAAAATGGAAGATTTTATCGTAAAAGGCAGGTGAAATCACATTGCTTTTCCACTTTGGAAGAGTGTAAATACCTCGCGCAATTAGCTATTGCTGGCGGAATTGACAATGGACTCCTCTGGACTCCGCCCGCTTTTACCAGGTTTAATTTCCAAGCAGATCCCAGAGGAATCCCTTTCCTTATTTCCAGAATGAGAATCCATGCTGGCAGTAAGGCCGCATTTGTCTGGTGGAGCGGGAAATACATGGGGTCCTGGTGTGTCCACTCAGCTCCCGAACTCCACCCAGAAAATGCACGAAAATCTGGCTGATTAGAAAAAGCGACAGTAGTAGTGTTTTACACCACTTTTTCTGAACCAATTGACCTGGAAAATGCTGTGTTGCATCGGAAGCTGAATGCATTCACTCTGCCTATTATCCCACCGGAAGATTAAGACAGGTGCTGAACACAGATGTTACATATTCCTGTGCACAATCTGCATTTGGAGCATTAACTAAATGAGCTACCTTACAAATGATATTTCCTCTGGGGCTTTACCATTTTAACCCCTTATCTGCCATGGGTATTTCCCCCCAGTGACAAGGCTACATGAGATATCTCGGCCAAAGTTGGCCCCTTTTTCCCACATGTAGGCGGTCATAACGCCACCCAGGAATCCTAGTTTGCTGGTGGGGCGGGGGAATGAGAGAAAAAGACCAAGGAGAACATTTAGGGTTTTTCAGAAAATGCCAATAAAATGTTGTACAAAGAAGCCTGTGGTGTTTTCCTTGTAAAAGCTAGGAACAAATGGTTTGCTGTGCTGGATTCACCATTTTCCAGGCTTTCAAGAACAGATTGAGTGGAAACCAAAGTAACATATTTGGATTTTCTAATCAGCCATTTTGTAAGAGGAAGGCGATGTTGGCGTTTTTTGTGGAATAGGACATGCGTGGACGGAATGGAAGAAAAGGGTAGGAAAGATGAATGGGAAGCCAGAAAGGCATACATTTCTGAAAAGTAGACTATATTCCAAGTTTAGGAAGGGGTGATTTGCGCAGGTCAGGCAACAACTATGTAGGGAAAGATTCCATAGTTTGGGGGGAAATCGGGAAAATGACAGAAAAAAACCCACAATTTCCGCACATTTCACTCTGGTCGCCCATCGAAACACAAAGCCAACAACACATGGCCTACCTTCCCGTGTTCCCACAGGTTTCCCGACGAAAACGATCCCTCACATGCGTGGGTGCACCTACCTGGGTGCAAAGGGAAAAGCCTAAAACACTGGTAACCCCAAGTCTTTTCGCACAGTAGATTTTCAGGAATTTTGCTCATGTGGACAACCTACAGATTTGGGCATAGGGTGTTGAAGCCACAAAGGAAAACAGGGAACCCCATGCATTTCCGAAAAGAAGACACCCGTGGGAATCCACAGAGGTCTGACTTGTGCAAATTGCCCCATAATTTATGACTCACAATCCATGACAAAGTCTGAAATTTGCTGGAAAAAACACAATTTTCACTTTGTCTGGGATTGTGGGTAATACATTCTGGGGAGATTCGTGCAAGTCAGACCTCTGTGGATTCCCATGGGTGTCTTCTTTATGGAAATGCATGGGGTACCTTGTTTTCCTTCGTGGCTTCGACACCCTAGGACCAAATCTGTAGGTTGTCTCCCCAAACCCTTTGGGGGTTACCAGTGGTTTAGCCTTTTCCCTTTGCGCCCAGGTAGGTGCACCCACACATGTGAGGTACCGTTTACGTCAAGACACCTGTGGGAACGTGGGAAGGTAGGACATGTGGAGTTGGCGGCGTGTTTCGGTGGGTGGTAAAAGGGAAATTTCTGAAAATTCTAGTTTTTTCACCAAATTTCAGACTTTGCCGGGGATTGTGGCTAATACATTCTGGGGCGATTTGCGCAAGTCAGACCTCTGTGGATTCCCACGGGTGTCCTCTTTTTGGAAATGCATGGGGTTCCTTTTTTCCTTGGTGGCTTCGACACCCTAGGCCCAAATCTGTATGCTGTCCACATGAGCAGAATCTGCTCTGCCGAAAGGCTTGAGGTTACCAGTGGGTTAGCTTTTTCCCTTTGCGCCCAGGTAGGCGCACCCACACATGTGAGTTACCGTTTTCGTCGGGACACCTGTGGGAACGCAGGATGATAGGACATGTGTTGTTGGCGGTGTGTTTCAGTGGGTGGCCACAGTGAAATGTCTGAAAATTGTGATCTTTTTCCCCCCAAATTTATTTCCCTCTGCCCACCCACCGAAACACGCCGCCAACAACAGATGTCCTACCTCCCGCGTTCCTACAGGTGTCCCAACGAAAACGGTACCTCACATGTGTGGTTGCACCTACCTCGGCGAAAAGGGAAAGGCTAACCCACTGATAACCCCAAGCCTTTCGGCAAAGCAGATTTTGCTCATGGGGACAATCTACAGATTTGGGCCTAGGGTGTCGAAGCCACCAAGGAAAACAGAGAACCCTATGCATTTCCGAAAAGAAGACACCCGAGGGCACCCTTCTTTCCACTAAAAACATTCATGGTGGTTTAGTGACCCCCACACCCACCCAAAACAAGTTATCATTTTTTTTGTTTTGTTTTTGTTTTGCCTCTTTCCTAGGGACAGATTGTGATAACAATCTGTCCCAGGGATGGCTACATGAGATGCCCCCCATCCATTTGGGGAGGGGGGGAGAGGGCTTCCCACCTTTCAACTAAAAACATCCATGGTGGTTCAGTGGCCCCCCACACCCACCCAAAACAAGTTATAATTTGTTTTATTTTTGTTTTGCCCCTTTCCTAGGGGCAGATGGGCACATGTGTGTGGCCATCTGCCCCTGGGGGACGGGCAAAACATATTGCCCCAGGCTTGGGGGTAGCTATGCCAATATTTGCAGTGGCCTCCTCCCCACCCCACATGGATGGGGCATCTCATGTACCCCTTCCTAGGGGAAAAAATCAGCCCCCAGGGAAGGCTACATAAGGTGCCCCATCCACTTAGGGGGGGGCACCCCTCCTTTCAAACACAAAAAATCCTGGTGGTCTAGTGGGGCCCCCACACACACCCAAAACAAGTTATAATATATATTTTTGTTTTGCTCTTCCCTAGGGGCAGATGGGCACCTATGTGTGCCTGTGTTAAATCTGCTGCCCCCTTTCAGTTCAATGGGCCAACTGGATGTCCTGCAGATCATTCTGAGAAAAGCCAGGAAACCCCAAAAAGAGACTGCCAGTGTGGGAGTGAGGTGGGCCCTGAAGGGAAGGAGCAAAGCATTGAACTCAGTTGGGAACTTGCTGCAAATGAAAGTCCACCCTTCCTTGAGTGAGCTCTTCAGTGGGTACTCAGTGGCGTAGCGCACCAGCGCATCCCCTTTGGGCATGAGTAAGGAGGGAGGAGTGGCATTGCAGAGATAGATGGAAGGGGTGTTTTTTGGAAGGGTTCTCATCATGGGTGCCACAGGGGGTGCAGGTAGGGCCTGGGACGTGAGGGCGTGCACAGGTGAACAGTACCCACACGCCGCGTGGCATAAGTGGCTGCTGCCTGCTGCCCTGAATGGGATGGCACCATTCGAATTCCAAAACCTGAGCTGTTGGGGAGGAGCTGCTTTGTGAAGTGCCTTATTTTCTTTTCAGGAGAAACCTGAATATTTGGCAAGTGTGTGGTTGGGAACATGGCGTTCTGGTTTCTGGAACTCTCGCTTATGGCAGTGCCGTGAGATTTCTGGGACGGTTGCGCGTGCGCATGCATCACACCGACTCCGGAAACGAATGATTGGGCAGGAGCCAGGGAGTGCCTGGTCCCAAATCCAGAACTCTTTTGGGTTCTAGAAGCTAATGATTCCATAAAAATTCATAGGTTTCGGTAAGATCACTTGTGGGGAGAGCCTTTGTAGAATGCCAGACAGTTTTTGTAGGTGGTCCGGGGGTCAATTGCTGGTGTACAATTAAGGGGGCAAATCAGATAGGTAACAGGGGGGCGATTGGGGGAACTAATGGGGCAGTCACACATTAGAATGTGTCCTCAATTAGTAAAAGATATGCAGAATAGGTATTGATATTGATATTTTATTTATATCGCGCTCGTGCACAAGTGTTTCAGAGCACGACAAGGCAAGCCAGGGGAACAGGGGAGAACAAAAACAACCATCTTACTAGGCCCAGTGACATTCAGAAAGCGCAAGTGCATGGGAGAGGGAGAGGGGAAAAGTGCAAGGGAGGGGGGAGAAGTGGAAAGTGTAGAGCGAAGGAGAAAACAGATAATACAGATAATAATAGTAAATAAATAAAGGACAACAAACAGTGGTAGTGAAGCCAGCAAGTGGCAGGTAATGAGTTGTGGCTGAGGACTACTGCTTGTGTCCGTGGAACAGGGCACTCTAGCACATGGACTGAGTAGCAGGGCTGAAGTCGAGGGTACACGTGTGGGGACGGAGTCCACCCACTTTTTTGGGTGCACGCGGGAGGGCGGAGTCCACCCACTTTTTTCAGAGGGTAGACTCAGCCCCCCCCCCAGCTACAATGAGAAACATTGAATGTCATCTTTGAATTCATGCATTAAAACCGACCGTGGGGATCGGACCACAGTCATCAGGTTTGTAAGCCGGACACTTCACCACACTACATTATATAACCTGATGAAAAATAACAAACAGCTAAAGGTGAAATGTCCCATTTCGGTACTGCAAGTTCCCGGGAAAACATTTGTATTGGTTCTTAGAATTTAAAACAGGCACCCTTTTAACGTTTTCAAAAACACTATTAGAAGAAAATATCTTCTCTTGGTTTTGTGTGTGTTGATTTTATGAAAAGGCAAATGCCATTCGTCCTGTGCAATTTGGGTGGTTATGCAAAGTCAATTTAATGAAATATTATGTTATGTTATGTTACTTGGCATTTGTATAGCGCCTTATGTATCATTGGTATGGTCTCAAAGCGCTGGTAGGTTGAATGCCCTCGGGAAACGTAGTTCAAGTCAGTAGAGAGCGAGAGTTTTGTACGGCGTGTGGGTGCACCAGATATGTGTGCAGCTGATGTAGTGTGCTTATTTCACCTTGGTATGCTAATTTCTGGCAACGTCACATCCCATTGCATTTGTTGATGAGTCCCCTCACTTTAATTTTTGGGACTTGAACCCTGCTGAGTAGGGTTTATTCACTCAGCTTGGAGGAGAGCTGCTGGGCATGAGCAGCCTGCCCTTCCTTGACCTTCTGTCCCAAGACTAGTCTTTGTCACTCAGAAATTGCGTGGAATCGTGAACGAATCAGAAGGCCCAGCCGCAGCCAGACCCAGTGAGCCAGAGCCTGCTGACTTTGCCATTGGGGCACTGTGACCGGTGTGTGCAGCCCACGGGTGCCGAGTGCTTCTGCCTTCTCTCCCGATCAATAAGGTAAGTCTGTGTGTTGCTGGCATGTATGCTATAGTATGAATTGAATAACTTCTAGGCTCTTTGAATTTTGGCAGATAAACCACAGTGAGATAAAATCATGTGTCCAGGATCACACACTTTGTGGTGAAGCTGGCATTTGAGACCAGTCTGTAACTCAGGTAAGCAAATTTGGTCTCATGTTTAATTATTAGAAATGTGAGCTTAGGATTGGCTTTTAAGAATAATCAGTTGTATAGAAATTACTTTAGAAATGCAACACAACAAATCCATGCATTACATATTGAAATGTGTTAAGCAAAAAGAGTGTGCTCATGTTCCTCTTGAGTAGAAGCCTAAGAAGGCTGAGCCTATTGGGACACTTGGAAATGATGGGACCCCAGGATGGAAAAGCCAGGTTCTTCATATCAAAGTATTCCTTTCAGTCAGTCCTGATGGGTTTTTGGAGAGTGGGTAGGGGATGTTCACTTTCCTGCCCCTACCTACTGAATTTCAGGCACAGTCGGTGTGACCCATTCTCTGTGGTAATGTCGGGACATGTATATCAAATGTGTCATAACACAAGGTAAAGAAGACTGGCCCGGCCTGTGCTCATTTGTGTTTTTTTGCCATTTAATTGGCACATCACTTACTAAGCCATTAGCCAAAAAATCACAATCTCAGTTTCACCAATGATAGACTACTGCAATGTTTGCTGGCTGGGTAGGGAACCTTTCATGATGCCTAGCCGAGTACTGTTTTGTTTATGAATCCATATTTATGAAGACACAGAAAAGTTAAAATAATGGTGTCTTGTTTAATTTTAAGAGAGAGAGAGAGTATAGAAGATGCCTCAAAAGAAACTGTCAGGAGCTCAGAATTGGAAGCGACATGCTCAATTTTAATCTGATTTGCAGATATCTGCAAAATTGATGAAAACTTTTTTGGGTCAGTCAGAGGACAATACTGTCAATACAGTGCAAATAGTGAGCGGTGGCCAACCTGGAAATGATGCAGAATCATCAAATTTACCATGCAGCCTGAGTCAGAATAATGAGGACAATACAGTGCAAATAGTGACCGGTGCACAGCCTGGAGATGATGCAGAATCATCAGATTTACCTTGCAGCTTGAGTCAGAATAATGAGGTATGTGGCTCACCTGAAAGGAAGGAAAATGCAGAAGAAGAATCTATGCCATCTGAAAATGAAAGGGACTCTGAAAAAGAGCCAAACTCACCCGGAGAAGGAACCAGCACTAAAGCAAATTATACATCAATCTTTGATACATCAGATCCTGCTTTGTGGCCAGAGGTCCTACGTTCTGCTGATATAGACCGGATCATTTTGAATGGACCAAGTAAAATCAAAGCCATGAGATTCCCAGTGAATAAACAGAAGCAACGCTTCTTGTTATCACACTGTCAAAGAGTGCATGACAGTGGTGAGATGATACATAGACCGTGGCTCATTTACTCAAAATCAGTTGATAAAGTATTCTGCTTTTGTTGTAAAATATTTGATAGGGCTGCAAAATCAATGCTTGCTCTTTCTGGTTACAACTGTTGGCATAACATTGCTGATGCTCTAAAGAATCATGAAGTGTCAAATGTTCATTTTATTGCATACTCAAAATGGACAGAAGCAGGATCTAGACTCAGCCAGAACAAATGCATAGATTCAGAAAACCAGCGGATAATTAATTCAGAAATCGCTCATTGGAGAAAAGTGCTTCAACGTTTAATCTCTATTACTCTCTTCCTCGCAAAGAATAACTTAGCTTTCCGGGGCTCATCAGATAAGTTGTTCACTGATCACAATGGCAATTTCCTAGGTTTGGTAGAGCTCCTTGGGAAATATGATGATGTCATGCATAAGCATTTAAAACGAGTAGTTCGTAAAGAAGTCAAAGATCATTACTGCAGCAAAAGAATTCAAAATGAATTGCTCGACATTATGGCAAGTAAGGTGCTTGAGAACATATTGATGCGACTCTGCAAAGCAAAATTCTACTCAGTTATCATGGACTGCACTTCTGGCATTAGTCACATAGAACAGATGTCACTGACGGTGCGATTTGTTGATGACAGTGATGGACAAATCAAAGTAAAGGAACACTTTGTCTGCTTTAAGCCTGTGGACGACTCTACTGGAAAAGGCTTAACTGAACTGTTTATAAATATCCTGAATGAAAATAAAATAATGCTTGAACACTGCCGTGGTCAAGGATATGACAATGGCGCAAACATGAAAGGCAAGCACAGTGGGGTTCAGGCTAGAATTCTTAATCCAAGAGCATTTTTTGTGCCTTGCGGCTGCCATTCCCTAAATCTGGTTGTATCCGATGCAGCATTGTCATGTTTGGATTCAGCAACTCTCTTTGGATTACTACAAAGAATATACACTCTTTTTTCTGCATCTACTATTAGGTGAAACGTCCTCACAAGTAATGTTAGAAATCTCACTGTAAAGCCGCTAAGCAACACCCGTTGGAAGAGTCACATTGACAGCGTGAAAGCAGTAAGGTTCCAAGTGACTGAGATCTATGACGCACTAATGGAATTAGCACAGTTAAGCAAAGCTAATGCTGGAGTCAGACATGAGGCCCAAAGTCTGGCTAACCAGATAACTGACTTCAAATTTATGGTTTCTCTTGTAGTTTGGCACGATATCTTGTTTCAGATTAACATTGTGAGCAAGACATTACAAAATAAGTCAGTGGACATTGTGACTGCTACTTCTTTGATGAAAGGATGCATTCAGTTCTTTGTAGCCTACAGAGACAATGGATTTGAAAATGCCATCATTGCTGCCAAAGAAATGGCAGCTGACCTAGGAGTTGAGCCTGCCTTCAAGGAGATCCGTATTCGTCAAAGAAAGAGGCAGTTTGATTAAGAGGGCATAGATGATCTAACACAGACCCAAAGCCCAGAAGAAAAGTTCAAGAGGGAGTTTTTTTATGTACTTGTTGACACAGCCCATGGTTCAATTGAAGAAAGGTTTGGACAAATGAAGGATCATGAACAATGCTATGGCTTTCTGTATGACCTTAGCAAGCTTCCTATGGACAAAAAAACACTATTCGAGAATTGTACAAACCTTCACCAGACACTAAAATATGGTGAATCTTCTGACATCAATGGCAAGCACCTTCATGTTGAATTGGAAAATATACGCTACATGTTACCAAGAGGGACAGTTACACCACTACCAGTTCTCCAGTATATTCATGATGCTAACCTGAAGAACATTTTCCCAAATGTCTGGATATAATTGAAGATACTGCTCACTCTGCCCGTCACAGTTGCAAGTGGTGAGCGCAGCTTCTCCAAACTGAAGCTTATTAAAACATACATTCGATCAACAATGGCCAATGAAAGACTGACTTGGCTTGCTATTTTATCAATCGAAAATGACATTGGCCAATCCCTGGATCTATCTGACGCTTTGCTTCAATTCGCAAGGGCAAAGTCAAGAAAAGTTACTTTTTGAACACAGGTAACATTCTAATTTCTAAGACTGTCACCTACTGTCTAGTGTATGCATTTTCTATTGCATTTGCATTTCTATCTGGTTCTTAATGAAGTACCCTATTTACAACACTTGTGACACATTTTTTGGTTGTAATTTTTAGGGGTCAGGGGTGGGGGGGCGCCATCGATGCTTCTCGCCTGGGGTGCAATCTGGTGTAAGACCAGCCCTGGCTAAAGACTCTGGGTAAGTCTCTCGTAACCAGGACTAATGTCTGGCAGAGGGACTCCCAGGACCCCCCTTGTTAATTGTCAAGGAGTAGGAGGACAAACACCAATTACTTACTAAGCAATGTCCATACAGAGTGCCACGATTAAGTACAAACAGACTCTAAAAACAGAAGCTGTATAATGCTTGTGCACACACTCACACACACAACAAGGGGAAAGTGAAGTACCTACTCGTGCATGTCTCTGCAGCAATATGCCACAATATGGTCCCACATACGGCAATGCATTGAATGATGTCCCACAATGCTATTTGTGGGTTGCAAAAAGTTTTAGGGGACACAGTGATGAATTTCTGTGTCACAGATGATCCAGTGTTCTAGTACCCAAATGTACAACTTCGCACTTGGATATAAGTCTGCATCCCCATGATACAGATGTCTTGGGTCAGAGCCCTGGGATGGGTTCCTCTTGAGATATTAGATCTGCCGGGATGGCCGTCCTCTTGCTTTCTGGGTTGTGTGCTGCCATCGCTGCTACTCCCTGAACAACTACTAGCAGGCAATCGTCAGTCTGTTTCACCTGTAGTGCACACCATCCTACACAGGGATTCTCGGGCAATCTCTTCTTTGGAAGCCAGGTGTGAACGGTCTCCAAAGCCTGCTTGTTCCCACCATAGGTTCAGTTGCAAATAGGACTGATTAAGGTGCCCTATTTTCCACAGATGAGGGACCGAATTCCTTATTCCAACTGAGGGCCTGGTGGTAATCTATCCCCTTTGTCTATGTATGGAAATTCCATCTTCCTTATAGTGACTGGTCATACTGACTTAGGTGTTTGCTCCCCTGAATTTTCTTAATTTATTGCGACTAAGGTTTCCTTTATACAGTATTTTTGGACTTCAGGACTAGGTCTCTCAGGGAGTCCAGTTTCTGACTTCCCTGCTTTGAATCGTCACCCTCTTGTCCTACTCTAATGAGCATTACATCCATCAGGCCTTTTTAATCTCAGTGTTACAAGGTTCAACAAGCCTGGTGACTTTTGTTTCTCTTTAGGGGTCTCCACCTCTCTTTGACTATGGCAACCTATTCTTATTCCCATCCTAAGTGTAGGATTTCCTTCAGGTCTGCTAGTCCCATCCCAAGGCCTGGTACTTGACGCAGTACCATGTCTGTCTGAGATTTCTCCTGCTATAAGTACGACTTCCTTCTCCCAGCTGCTGGATGAACAATTTTAGCATTCTGATTTGATGGAGGGAAGCACTGTTTTGTCTAGTTCCCCACATCAGGTGGAAAGGCTGAACTGAGCTGTTTTTGGAGGGACTGTCTCCCTCATAGCATTCGGGTGGGGGCTCCCAAGAGGGTCTGAATTCAACCACTCCACTCTCTGTTGTTCCTCGCCTGAAGACACGTGTTTCCTGCTCAGTCAGGGCTCATCCATAATGGACAATGGGGCATTGACCCACTCATTTTGGATGCACTACCACTAATTGCTCCCTCAGCTACTTATGATATGATATGATATGATTTGGTATTTCTAACACGACTGTACACAAGTGTTTCATGGCGCTACCAGATAGGGAAGGGTAGACAGAGGTATAACAAGACAACAATCTTGCTAGCCCCTGTGATTTTCAGATCGTGCAAGTGCAAATGAGAAGTGCATGGGAGAGGGTGCAGGGAGAAGTGCAGGGGAGGGGTACGAGGGGCAAGTGCAGTCAGGGCAGCAGAGCCCTGAGTAAGTGCGACGACGACAGGGGACTACACGGGGGCAGTCCCAGATTGGAAGGCAGTGAAGGGTGACGTGTCAAAGGGGGCCTAGAACCCTGTGTGACACTGAGGGCAACCATGTCACCAGTCAGGACAAGCAGACAGGTACATTAGCAGGGGAGAGGGAGAGAGAAGGACCAGGAGAAGAGCAAGGTCTTGAGCAGCTTCCAGAACTGCAGTTGATATGGCTCAAGTCTGAGAGAGGCAGGGAGGCCATTCCAGAGGGAGGCACCTACAGAGGAGAGCGATCCACCCCCAACTCTGTGCTTGGAGAAGCGTCAGGCCCGCAGAGAGTTTGAGGTAGCTGAGAGAACGGCTATAGAAGGAAGGTATTTAGAGAACTGAGTGTCGTCTGCATAACACTGAAAGTTCGAAGAGAAGGTAGAGATCACGTGCTCCAAGGGGGCCACATAGACATTGAAGAGCCAGGGTGAGACAATATATATATATTCAGTGAAACAACTTTGTTAAAGGGACATTATGGTGAAGTTGCACTAATACAAATCTATGAAATTCAGTGAAAAAACATTGTTAAAGGGACATTATGGTGAAGTTGCACTAATACCAATCTATGAAATTCAGTGAAAAAACTTTGTTAAAGGGATGTTATGGTTACAATAAAAAAGAAAAAAACAGAAATTTGCCAGTTATGGTAAGCTAAGCAACCACAACTCATTCCACCACTGTGCACTGCTAAGACTAACAACCAGAACATCAGAGATGACATCACTGATGACATCACATATGTGGGCCACGAGTTTTTGTTCACTGACACATCAAGGGCACATGGTTTTGTTCACCGATAGAGAGAATTTTAAAATTCAAAAAGTGCTACATATGTAGACATTAACCTTGTTCTATGTTGTTAAGGTACTTTCCTTAGGTTTGGCCTCAGTTTATGGCGCACACACATGTGGAAATAACCAAGCCTGAAACACTTCATTTGTGTACATCATGATGAAGTCTAATGTTGTTGTCATTTTTTTGTGGTTTTGTTTTATATCCTCTTTACTGAAATTTCTCTGTATCTGCTTCAGATGTATATACATTGTTTTTACTAACACAAGTATGTAATAAATCTTGAATTATTACCTATTTATTTCACATTTAACATTGCTCAAAACTCTGATAATGTAGCATGCATTATTTTACAATTGCCAGATTAAAAATACTGTAGATCTGTGGTACATGTTGCACCCATTTTCTATGTGTATATATTATCATGTTGTATTAACAAGAACACGCCACTATAATATTTTGTTTAAATGAGTACAAATTTTAATACATTAAGTAGTTCATGAGACCTCTCCCGATCATTCCATATATATTACTACCAACATAGTGAACACAAGACCTTGTACAACTTTTCATCAGAATGATGGCACGAGTTATGGTTGCTTAACTTACCATAACTAGCACATTTCTGGGTATTTTTGGTCTTATTTGTAACCATAATGTCCCTTTAACAAAGTTTTTTTAGTGGATTTAATGGGTTTTTACCAGTGTTCCCTTATCTGCTACAACTTCCTAATATCATACTTGCCCCCAATATAGCAGCATTTACAGCCGATGTAGAAAGTTTGAACTTAAATATGTGCCATTCCCCACATCCTAACAACATTTTTTACACTTCTATAAACTTGTTCCACTGTTTTTGTGTTCGCCGACATTCTTGAACCTCTGACATCATTGCAGACTTTCCAGACAGTGTCACGTGACCACGTGAATTTGCGGCATGATTACATGTCCGTGAATGTGCCTGCACTTCGAAAACGGGTCTGTGCTTCACAAACAGTTGCGAAACTGCATTTTCAGTTGATCTAGGAAGTTTGAAGCTGAAAATGTACCCTTGCACAGTTCCTTCACCTATTCTTACTCATTATTCATGAACAATCCCGGACACAGCACATGCTCGTAAGAATATTAGCAAAACTGCTATTTATCTTCAAATATTGCATCACCTATTGCTATTCCTAGTCCCATGGAGCCACCACCACCACCAGCTGGAGGGCTTAGACAATGGAAGAAGCGCAATAGTTTCGTAAACAATATAGAGGACCAAGAAGATGAGGTAGAGGAAATGCCTACCTCTAGCACCCAGAGACAATCATGGGTGTGGCAGTTCTTTATCACTGTTGGTGGTGTACCAAAGGTTAAGGCTACCAAAGTGAATGCACTGAGTGCAACGCTGTACTCAGTAACGGACAACCTGGGCAGTACTCCTATGGGACCACTTCCATGTACCGCCACACCAAATCCAACCACTGGGTTGCACTCAGAAATGCTGTTCCTTTCTCAGAAAGTAGTAGACTGTAATCCTCTACCTCATCTTCCTATTATGCGACCACACAGGCTACACCTCTTGGGGACAAAATCTCTCCGGCTACCTTGCAAGCCATAAAATAGGCTGTTGATCCATATCTTTCGAGGACAACAGTACTCTGTAAATACTGCAACACACCACCCTGCAGGGGGAGCAGTTTCTGGGTGTTTTTGAGGCTGTAATAAAGGAGCATGAGAGCATAGGTGTGCTTGCTGTCACTTCCCTTGCTTCCTTCCCCACTTTACTTCCTGGCATCTCCTTAAAAAAAAAAATTAAAAATACAAAAAAACACAAAAACAAAGGTTCCTTTAGGAACCACCTTTCACAGTTAAAAAATAGAAGTACAAAAATAACTTTATAGACTCTATTTACTTTACATTTTTGTTTAAAAGTATTTCGACTCCATAATATTGTCCAATATTTCCATTTGCATGTTCTACTATGCTAATGGAAGTAATGGACAACTGTATACTAGAGAAAAAGAAAAAAGCACAGAAACAATTTGCTGTCCCAAATACTCTTCTCTAGCATACACTAAGGACCATTATCCATGGTCCTTCATGACTATCCCCGGTCTCTGCAGTCCCCTCTCTAGGCTATGAATTATTAAATAAATGGATTGCACATGTACACCATCACACAAGACAGCCCTTCTACCCTTTTTACTGTTATGTTTGTAGCACTCCCACATTAACTGCTTTGAAACAGTAACACATATATCCACCAATCTGTTAAAAACAACTCTACATATAACCCTATCAACATATTAAACTTCCACACACCAACTGCCACTTAAAAACATTGTACAAATCTTTTCAATATGCATTGCACTTGCTTATCCAAACAAATTGTACACACTGCAGCTATGAATGAACAATAAAGTGCATGAATGGAAAGAGGAGTAGGGATTACCAAGTGCTCATACAAGCCCAGGAGGAAAGCGCCATCACATGCCAAACTGAGAGGGCACTAACTACCTGCAGGGTTAGATAAGTCCCAAGGGTGTGATACACATCTGCCAGACGGTAGACCCGCAAGGGCAGTGCTGAAGGGATGGGGTGTCCTGGTGTCGACTAGATATAGGGCCTGGAACCTGTGAGGTTCATGAGGGACCAGGCCACCAGTCTCTGTGGCAGGGGTATGAGTTGTCAGGGAAATGATTAAGTAAAACAGGAACACAAAAGTAGAGTTTTCAGAAGTTTCCGGAACTTAAGGAAGTCCAGCTTAAGTATAAGAGGAGCAGGAAGGTTGTTCCAAACACAAGCACCGGCCGAATAGAGAGACAAGCCTTCCGCTCTCTGTTTCAAAAAGTGTTTGACAAGCAGAGTATTGGAGAACATCAGCATAGGGCTCTATCAGCATAGGGCTCTATCAGGGCAGTATTTAGGGAAACAAAGTTGGACATATTGTAGTCCTTGAAATTAGTAGGATACAATGTACACATTTTAGGGCTGCAGCAATACGATCCCTGAACATGAGGCCAACATACAGGTCTTTCAGCCCTATTCTGGATTAGCTGAAGGGGGCATAGACAACAAAGAAGGAGGTTAAGGAAGAGGCTGTTGCATTAGTCTAGCCTACACATTACACGGGCTCTACAGACGTTGAGCTTCTGGGTGAAGGTGAACAACGGTACAATGCCTGTAAGCAGGTCAAGCTGAAAGCATGGACTTTCTTTACAAGCTCGAACATTTAAGGATTAAAGAAGAGAGAGGACTTAAAGATAACTCCAAGGTGTTAGGCCTCACAGGATGGTGAGAGCAGAGGGCCCAAAGACAGCTGCCAGAGGGAAGGAGAAAAACAGGGCACAGGTGTCACAGTAAACAATATCTCAATCTTGCGCGTCAACAATCAATTATAAATAGGGTTTCCTGTTTTAGGAGGTTATTTTAATTTTGTTTTACTTTCGGCAGTGTTTTTCCAGTGTTTTCAAAAATGTAAGAATCTGTGTTTATCAGTGTTTTCCCGTTTGCCCCTTTCAAAAAATCACAGATACCTGTTTTTTCCAGTGAAAACACAGAAGTGTTCTTTTATTGTTTCCTTGCGCGCATATGTAGGGTAATCTCTCAGTGCAAGATGTTCTAATCACTTTCATGGTAATACAGTAATCTGTCATTCAATCCGCAGTAGTTACAAAATAAAAAAGTACATGTTTGATAATGTACGCAAGTGCCCCATAGTCAAAGTGAAGCAAAAACATGGAATTGCCCGCTAGCTATCACGTCCAAATCCCAGATTTATGCTGCAACACTGTTATTGTGGCACCCCCGACATTAACACTTTATTCCGAAAATATAGGTCACACAATTAAAATCGTGATAAAATCCACCCTTAACTGCTAAAATCAGTTAACAAAGTGGCACTCCCTTTGTAATACCGGGCAACTCATTGGAAAAGTGTCGAAAAAGGCAATTTCAAGATAAGCATTCTGGTTCTTCAAAATACCTGAATAATATGCACATTTACGCCCTAAACACATCTCCCCAGTGCAAAGTTATCTTTCAAGGGCTGGAAAGTGACCATCATCTTATTGTAGCCTGTGTAGATGAGTCAATGCATGGCTTAAGGGTGGGTGATAGTGCAAGAAAACTTGCATCCACCGGGGTAAAGTCTGGAGCCAGGCATGCCATCAGATGGCGCACAGTATGTTGTTATTATAAAACTACCTGAACCAGAACGTCTGCATCTGCCAGCACAGTGAGAAAAGGGCAGAGAACGCAACTTCCACGCAGAAAAAAGACATTTCTTTTAAGAAAAAAAGACATTTCTTTTAAGCAGTACACCTTGACGGTGAGCTGTATTAACAGTAAAGGAACAGCAGCAAAGAAATCATTCTTTTTTATACAAAATATATATAAAATCGCGATTTCATTTCATTGCTTGCAGACACGAAAAACAGCCTGGTCCCTAAAGATGCCCTTTCTGACGTATTGCACTGCTCTACTTTCGTTCCTGCTGCCAGAGGGTGTGAAATGGAAAAGCAACCGTGCATGGAATGTGCAAGGCAAGACGCACACATCGATGGCCGGGGTGCAAACGTTGTGCATACACAATGCTGGATGAAAACCCGAGCAGTTTGCTTTGCTCTGAATTCATATTGCAGCGCAAGAAGCCAGAATCCTCTTCAACTTGAGAGGAATATTTATTTTAGAGCCCACGTGTTTAGAAATATCAGCTGGAACAATTCATAGTGCGCCATTAAAGGTAGAAACAATGGTTCTATGAGCTTTGATGCGCCATGCATGAGAAAGCTAATTTTTAAATGCAAAAAGGTAGCCTATGAACGAGGAAGCCAGGAGTCGAACCTAGAACCATCGGCTCCGTAGGCAAACACCTTATGCATTGCGCCACTAGCCCAAAGTACAAGCACTTGCAAAAGTCAGCACTTTACCTGTTACGTACCAGAGGCTCGTGCTGTCCCAGAAATCATGAGAAACTAGTTCTCATTTTTACGAGGAGAGTTCGAGAAAAAGTTACAAACACAAAATGAGCAGGCGTGTGCTATGTTTGTTTGTTTAATATAGCAGAAAATCAAAACCCTCCGGTAGCTGGGCACGCGCACGAACATTACAAGAACACTTGAGAACTTAGATACAGAACACTGCAAAGGATACTTAAGAAGCTTGGTTACAAGAATAGGTAGTTACTTACAGTGAGTAATAAACAGTTGAAGCAAAAGGTAGCGTATATGCAGCCATAAATTGGCAATGACCGAGATGGTACCAAATGAAATTCTGTGATACATGCAACGGATACCAGAACATATATTTGGCAGAGGGAAGATGTAGTAATCATAAAAGGGCATTAGAGTAGCAAGGTGAAGGGTCATAGGGGAGGAGAAGCGGTCAGGTTAAACGTTATTAGAACGTATGCATTAAAGAAGGCTCATTTTTCAATACTTTACTGAAAACCATTAAAGTCAATCCAAATTTTGAAGGTTTTGCAACTCCCCCCTCCTATAACTGTGTGCCTTCTTAATGAAACCACAACAAATTTCCTAAAGTCTTTGGGGCTGATTCATGGAATTTGCCAAAAAAACGGGATTTGTGCGCCATTCTGCCCGCAAATCCCTGTTTAACAAATGGGGATTTGCGGGCAGAATGGAGCACAAAACCCCGTTTTTCAGCACACAAATTCCATGAAGCCGCCCCTTTATATTTTCGGGAAAGTTTTGTGCAGATTGGTGCAAAAATGATAAACCTCCCAGAAAAAAAAGTTTTTCTTCCTTTGGGGACTGCATCTGAACCATCGCTATATTACACAGCCACGCAAGTGGCTCTGTAGTTATGGTTAAGTTGCTAATCCCATAGGAAGAGCACTTTTTGGCCGGCTTATAACTTCGCTCCCCCTGGACGAATCCTCACCAAACTTTGCAAAAAAGGATATGGCCCATTCTGAATTTGTACGCAAAGTTTGGTAAGGTTTGGTCCAGGGGGGCAAAGTTATATGGGGGGCTCCCAAAACGTCTGATTTTCCCATAGACATAACAGGAAAGAAATTTGCTCACACCTACAGCCCATACCGCTGGACGGATTTTCACCAAATTTACAGCAGGAGCAGCGGCTTGGTCCCGAAAGCGGGCTTTTGTTAATTTTGTGTAAATCCGTCCAGTAGTTTTTTTAAAATGACCAAAATAGAAGACAAAAAAATCAGTGATATCTATGTCCGCTCCGCAGACACACTTTCATGTTCGCTCCGCGGACAGGACACGGATTGGCCAAGCAGCTTGCATCATGTCCGCGGACATGTGACGTGGTCTCTGATTAGCTGGGGTGAAGGGTGAAGTGTGTCAGATTTTTGGAGACACCCACCATCTTGGATTTGCGTCCGTTGTCCGCGGACATCGCGGTAAAACATATAAAAAAACACAACATTGCACTCGTCAAACTTATCAAATAATCTTTGGGGAGGTGAGGGGTGATGAGGATAGGGTGGAATATGGCTGCAAAAAGCAAAAAAACGTGTTAACTAAAAAACATCCCAACACGAAGAAAGCACGTTGCGCTGTAGACCACGCTCACGCATAGAAGAGTTCATGTGGTAAAGCGCACGCGCACAACTACTTCACCCGCTCTTGACATATACCGCGCCAGTCAAAATGCACAGACACTTTCTTTTTCAAACTCGCACGCACGCCTCATCCGAACACAGACACGCGCTGAAGAAAACATGCAGAAATGATGACCGCGCACAGGAGTTAACAGAAAACACGTAGCAGTGAAGACCGCGCACACGTGCTGTAGAAAACACGCAGCTGCGAAGACCGCACACACACGCTGTAGATAAATGTAGCTGCAAAGACCACGCACACGCCTTGTAGAAAACACGTAGCTGTGAAGACCGCACACACGCGAAGTAGATAACACATAGCTGCGAAGAACACACACACGCGCTGTAGATAACCCGTAGCTGAGAAGTTTGCGTACACGCGTTGAAGGAAGCACGTAGCAGTGTATCTTTTTCAAACTCGCATGCACGCTCTTAACAGATGAATCCAAGCTCACATGCGCCTTATCCAAACACGCACACGCGCTGTAAAAAACACATAGCTGCGAAGGCCGCTCACATGTGATGTAGATAACACATAGCTGCGAAGAGCACGCACACATGTTGTAAAAAACACGTAGCTGCGAAGACCACGCACACGCATTGTAGAAAACACGTTGCTGCGAAGACTGCACACACGCACTGTAGATAACACGTAGCTGCAAAGACCACGCACACGCGTTGTAGAAAACACATAGCTGCGAAGACTGCTCACACGTGCTGTAGAAAACACATAGCTGCAAAGAGCATGCACACGTGTTGTAGAAAACACGTAGCTGCAAAGACCACGTACAAGCATTGCAGAAAATACATTGCTGCCAAGACCGCACACACACGCTGTATATAGAATGTAGCTGCGAAGACCACGCACACACGTTGTAGAAAACATGTAACTGCGAAGACCGCACACACACGCTGTAGATAACACGTAGCTGCGAAGACCACGCACACGCGCTGTAGATAACACGTAGCTGAGAAGACCACGCACACGCTTTGAATGAAGCACATATCAGTGTATCTTTTTCAAACTCGTACACACGCTCTCAACAGATGAATCCGAGCTCACACATGCCTCATCCGAACATGCACACGCGCTGTAGAAAACACATAGCTGTGAAGGCCGCTCACATGTGATGAAGATAACACATAGCTGCGAAGAGCACGCACACATGTTGTAGAAAACACGTAGCTGCGAAGACCACGCACACGCATTGTAGAAAACACGTTGCTGCGAAGACTGCACACACGCACTGTATATAACACGTAGCTGCAAAGACCACGCACACGCGTTGTAGAAAACACATAGCTGCGAAGACCGCACACATGCGCTGTAGATAACACATAGCTGCGAAGACCACACACACACGCTGTAGATAACACGTAGCTAAGAAGACCGCACACACGCATTGAATGAAGCATGTATCGGTGTATCTTTTTCAAACTCGTACGCACGCTCTTAACAGATGAATCCAAGCTCACACGGACCTCATCCGAACACGCACACATGTTGAAAAAAAACAAGCAGAAATGATGACCGCGCACAGGCATTAACGGAAAACATGTAACAGTGAAAACTGCACACACGCGCTGTGGAAAACACATAGCTGCAAAGACCATGCACATGCGCTGTACAAAACACGGAGCTATGAAGGCAGCATGCACGTGCTGTGGAAAACACGTAGCTGTGAAGACCGCGTGCACGTGCTGTAGATAACACGTAGCTCCAAAGACCACGCACATGCATTGTGGAAAACACATAGCCGAGAAGACTGCGCACACGTGTTGAAGGAAGCAAGTAGCGGTGTAGACCACACTCACGTGTAGAAGAGTTCACGTTGCAAAGCGCAGGCGCATAGGAGATTTCACGCAGCAGAGAAGTCTGTGCACACGCGTTGGAAGAAACACGTATCAGTGAAGACCGCAGCAGAGTTAGTGATGCGATCAAACAAAAACCGTGCACGTGCGCAACTACTTCACCCGCTCTTGGCAAAATTTGGTGGGATTCTGTCAAAAGGGGCAAAACTAGTGGGGGGTCCCAAAATTGTGTAAAAGCTTTTAAATGATGTGCCATTTGACGAATCTACACTTAATTTCGGAAACTGATAATACCAAGATATAAATGATTTTGGAAGTTTGGTGGGATTTTGTCAAGAGAGGCAAAAATAGAGGGGGGGTCCTAAAATATTGTAAAGGCTTATTAATATGGTGCCATTTGACAAATCTACACAAAGGTTTGCAAAAAGATTATAGATCTAGATATAATTGTTTTCGTAAAGTCTGAATGGATTTTGTCAAGTGGGGCTAGGTTATATGACGATTGTTTGTGCATATATTTGACACACCTACTGATTATCTTCATGCACAGAAAGGATTGCTGTCTTTCAAGCCTATGTCTTCGTATGTATATGTTTCATATGATGTGACTGGACCCTAAGGGAATTACTGTAAGAACATACTTGAAGGATAAGTCTACAAATATAGTACATTTTCAATTTTTAGTTCCTGACTGTTACTGAAGAAAACCATGTGGCCTAGATATGTCAGTAAAGGAAAAAAGGGGGAGCCAGACATGTGATGTCATCAGTGATGTCATCACTGACATTTGTGATGTCATCTTTGATGTCCTGGGTGTTAGTCTTAGGAGTGCACAGTGGTGGTGCGTGTTATGGCTACTTAGCTTACCATAACTGGCGAATTTCAGGGGTTTTTCGGTTTTACTTGGAACCATGCCATGGCAGCCTGCAAAACCCTATGAACATATTACCACAAGCACTTCTTTTTCCCTTTCAACACTATCCTACCTTCGAATAACTTTACCACATAGCTGGTCCCAGGTAGACATAGCCACTTTAACACTATTTTTTGTCCCTAGCGGTCATGGCCAGTAGCCAGACAGTAGCCATATTGTCTACATCATAACCTTATGCCATGACCCAGACAATCTGGCTACTGCACACGGCCACAGGCTATACCTCAGTCACCAAAGGTATATGGTTATATTTTGTACCTACATTATTACACTTGTCAAAAAATAAAACACAGGCACATTTGCAAAACCATGCTTTAATGTCCTTGCCAATGCTCCTCACGAGTTTGCTCGAAATCCGCCCATGTTTTATTTTTTTTAAAAGTGTCAAAATGTATTTACATACAATAGTCATATAACTTAGCCCACACTTGACAAAATGCTGTCAGTCTTTACACAAACATTGAAGGTTGGGTCTATAATCTTTCTCAAAACCTTTACCACATTCGTCAAATAGCAACAAAATGATAAGCCATCTAAAAATATTGTGACCCCCCTCTAATTTTGCCCCCTCTTGGGAAAATCTCGCCAAACTTTAGAAAACCATTTATATCTAGATCCAAAATCGTTTTGCCAAATGATGTGCAGATTTGTCAAAAGACACCACATTTATGTGCCTTTACAATATTTTGGGACCCCCCCCTCTAATGTTGCCCCCTCTTGACAGAATCTCAGAAAACTTTGCAAAACAATTCAGGATTCGTTCTAGAATAATACTGCAAAATTACATGCAGTTTTATTGAGAGGCGCAAAAGTTATAAGCCATCCAAAAACTGCTTTTCCCAAACCCTGTAATGCAGAAATAGGTATAGATGTCCTAGGACATCTGAAGTGTCTGCGAACACAACAGGACTGCCCCAGGACATCTGGAGTGTTCACAGACTTTCGGAGGGTGGCTTCTTATGCCCATATCCAATCCCATGCTCATCCCCAGAGATTGTTTGTTGAGTTTCACAAGTGCAATGCTGCTTTTTTTATGTTATCACTGCGCTGTCCGCGGACCCCAAAAAAGTCCAGGCGTTTCAGGAAAACCAACGCATTTCACTTTTTCTCACCACCCAATCAGCACCCGCGTCCCTATGTCCGCGGACCACGCAAAAGTCTGTGAATTTTTCTGTCCAATGAGAACCCAGGCCACGGACCGCACATCCAATCAGAGGCCAGTGCGCAGACCGAACAGGGAAGTGAGTCAGCGGAGCGTACATTGATATCACACATTTTTTTGACTTACGTTTTGGTTGTTTAAAAAAACTACTGGACGGATTTACGCCAAATTAACAAAAGCACGCTTTTGTGACCAAGCCGCCGCTCCTGCCACAAATGTGGTGAACATCCATCTCGCGGTTTGGGCTGTAGGCGCGACAGAAATGTTTTCCCATTATGTCTGTGGGAAAAAAATACATTTTGTGACCCCCTATAATGCAAAAAAATGTCAGAGTGGGCCATATACTTGTTTTTGCGAAGTTTGGTGAGGATTTGTCCAGGGGGAGAAAAGTTATAAGCCACCCGAAAAGTGCTCTTCCTATGGGTTTAGCAACTTAACCATAACGGTTCTACGTTATTTCGCCGAACGAAATCTCATCGTGGGACTTTTCATCGCCGAGCCTTTCATCGCCAACATTTTTTTAAAAATGTATTTATGGGGGGCTGCGCCCCCACAAACCCCTCCTTACTTAAATAATCATACCCAACCCGCACAAACACCCCCCCCCTAAAAAAAAAATGTGAAAAAAAAAATGTTGGCGATGAAAGGGTCGGCGATGAAAAGTCCCACGATGAAAAAGTGATCGACGAAATGCGTGTATACACCATAACTACATGGCCGCAACCGCAGGCCATCTAGAATGTTAAAGGGACGTTATGGTTAAGTTGCACTAGCAAAAACCTATGAAATTCGATGGAAAAATGTTGTTACAGGGACGTTATGGTTACAGGTAAAACCGAAAAACCCACAAAATTCGACATTCGTGGTAAGCTATGCAACCATAACTCATGCCACCAGTGTGCACTGCCAAGGACTAACACCGATGACATCAAAGATGGCATCACAAATCTCATTCATGACATCACTCTGTTTTGGTCACTACCATAAGTAGGGCAGCTGCTTTTCTTCACTAACAGTCATGAACAAACAATTGAAAAGGTTCTACATTGTGTACGGCTGTAACATTCATCATCTGAAAATGCCTCCCCGACTCCTCACCTATGTCGGCGGGGCTTGTGGTAGTATTCTGTCTTCTTCTGTAATCTTTCTTTTCGTGTAGATATGGTCTAACCTGGGAGTACTTATGGGACAAGTAGTCCAGTGGCGAATCTTCCGGAATAGCTTATAGGGGAAAAAGCCAACCAGGCATGAAAAAACCCTATTGTTGTAAGTAGTGGCTCGGAATTGATGTACTCCAGAAGAATAATTCCAGTAGGCAGTGGAACGGTAGATTCTGTAGCAAGGTCCAGTATGACTCCAGTATGTAAGTTGAATGGAAGAAACTGTAGCAAGATCCAGAAGGGGAGGAAGAATTATCCAAGTCCAAGTCTCAGGTGGTAAGTAAGGAAGCAGGTAAGTAACCTCCAGGACGAAGGAAGGGGAAAAGAAAGCCGACAAAAAGAGGAGTACAGCAGTGGAAGAGCAAAGCGGTAGAAAGGCAGAGAACTGACCGAAAACCAGTCGGGCAGTAACGGGAAAGAGCAGGGCAGAGAAAGGGAGAAAAAAAAACAAGAGAGGACCAGGGAAGGAACAGGGGCGAGAGGGGAAGTGGAGCACAAGAAGGGAAGAAAGGCAAACAAAGAGCGGAAAATACCGAGCGAAACAAGAACGGACACACAAACGGACATGAAATGCAGGAAAGCAGGGCTCACCTGAGCCAAGAGAAAACTGGCAGCGTAGAACCCAAAGCAAAGAGGAAAGATCGGGGTTGAAACGCTCCAAACGCTGGTTCATGCAGAATAAGAGCTGAGCTGGCAGCAGCCATGTTGAAAACAGCTAGACTGCTGACTACGTTCAGGGAAATATGTGGTGTGTCAATAATGGCACCCCAAGGGCCATCTATTCCATACTCGACAGGGGCAGCGAAGCATGACAGTATGCCCCCCTTTACCCCCGGTATGCCTGGCTTGCCTGGGTGAGCACGATGAAACTTCCGAACAAGAATAGGTGCATGGACATAAGAGCAGAATTCCCATGAGTCTTCCGAGGTAGGGTACCCTTTCCAGTGAACCAAATACTCCACTCGGCCTTTGCGGTATCTGGAATCACGTATCTGGGAAACTTCATATTCCTCTACATCATCCTTCTGGACTAGAGATTTAGCATGAATAGGCCAAGGAGTTGTTCTGTTATTAGCTAAACGGAGTAAAGATGAGTGAAAAACTGGGTGGATCCGGCTGAGACTGGATGGCAATTTGAGACGGTAAGCCACTGGGTTAATTTGTGCAGTTATCTTGTAAGGGCCTATGTATCTGGGAGAAAGTTTGGATGGGTGAACCCATCTGGGTAGGTATGTAGTGGATAGCCATACCCTGTTGCCTTCTGCAAAAAGTGGTCCAGGAGACCGTTTGCGGTCAGCCTGTTTCTAGATAGCACGTTGGGTGTCTTGAAGATTATTCTGGGCCCGATGATGAGCTTCTGTGATGGTAGGTAAAAGCGTCTCAAGACACGGGATGTTTGAGGGAGCAGAGAACAGCGACAATAGGCTGCGAGGTTGAAGCCCATAAGTACAAAAAAAAGGACTCATTCCTATAGCGGTATGAATAGAGTTATTGTAGGAAAATTACGCCGTCGGAAGTAGGGCTACCCAATTCTCTTGTTGGGAATTGACGCAACATCAGAGATATTGTTCAAGTGTGCTATTGAGACGTTCCATCTGTCCATTAGTTTGGGGATGAAAACCAGACAATAACGCTCTTTCAATTCCCAACCTGGCACATAGAGCAGACCAAAAACGGGAAGTAAATTGACTAACCCCGGATAGAGACAACCTTGTCTGGTAACCCATGTAAGCGACAGATGTCTCGTACAAAGACCTTGGCTGTTTCAGAGGCAGATGGTAGACTAACCAATGGGGAAAAATGGGCTAATTTGGAAAAATAATCGACTGTGACCATTATACAAGAACAACCCTCAGATATTGGCAGTTCAATGATAAAGTCAGTGGAAATATGAATCCACGTTTCTGGAGGGTGGAGTAGCTTGCTCCAAAAGACGGATGGGCCATTGGGTCTGGTTCTTGCTTCTAGCACAGACTGCACAAGAGTCAACGTATCTTCTTATGTCAGCGGCTATGGTGGGCCAAAAAAAAGAGCGGGATACCAACTCTAAGGTGACTTTAGCTCTGTTGTGGCCAGCCGAAATATGATCATGACACCAGGGAGTGAGTGTTTTAGACAAATAGCCGATGGAGTGTTCTTTGCATTCAAACTCCTGTAACAGGACTGCCCTGATGGCCCTAGCAGATGCATCGGCTTTGATGATGAATATCTTAGTCTGGTTTGGTTGACGGAGTATGGGAGCAGAAGAGAACAACTCTTTGAGGTGTACGAAAGCCTTGTCGGCCTCGCTAGACCAACTGAAAGGACTGCTAGACTTCTTCAACAAACCGTCTATGGTAACATGATCTCTGAGCAATGAGGTATGAACTTTCGGTAAAAGTTAGCAAAACCCAGAAATCTCTGTACATCCTTGGCTGAGGAAGGTGCAGGCCATCCCATTACTGCCTCTACCTTGCGAGGGTCCATCATAATGGCATCCCCGGAGAGGATGAAACCCAAATAGGCGACTGACGCGACAGCAAATAGACATTTCTCTGGTTTGAGTAGTAGCTGGTTCTTCTGCAAGCAAGGTAAAACAGCAAGAAGATGACCTGGATGTTCCTGATCGGAGGCAGAAAAGACCAAAATATTGTCTAAATAGACGATAACCGAGTGGAATAACAGGTCGGAAAACATGCAGTCTATGAAACGCTGGAAAATGGATGGGGCATTAACAAGCCCAAAATGCATCACCCGATACTCGTAGTGACCGAAAGGTGTGCCGAAGGCTGTCTTCCATTCATCACCCTCCTTAATTCATAGAAGGTGGTAAGCACTCCTTAAGTCAAGTTTGGAAAAAATTGTAGCTCCCTGCACATCCTCGAGGATGTCAGAAATGAGGGGCACAGGGTAGCGATCCCAGATAGTGACTTTATTGAGACCTCTGTAGTCTATACATGGTCGTAACTCGTTGAAATCCCTTTTTGGCACAAAAAACAACGAGGCCCCTGCAGGAGACCAAGAAGACTGAATAAAACCATTCTCCAGATGGACATCCAGATATCTTCGTAGAGCATCCTTCTCCGCTATAGACAAAGAGAACATTCTGCCGAACAGAACCAAGGCATTCAGAACTAAATTGATGGAAAAGTCTTCCGGGCGGTGAGGAGGTAATCCAATATTTCCTTGTCTGCAAACACACGCTGGAAGTCCTTCATCTCCAGGGGTAAACAATGTACTGTGCGAGAGGAAGTACTAGCCATGGTGGTAACCCTCTGATGGCTCGGCTCGGGCAAGCAGTGCTGTTTACAGAACAGAGACTGAAAGTCAAACACATTGTTGGACCAATTAATCAAGGGATTATGCTTCCGTAACCATGAAATTCCTAGGATGATTGGGAAATGCGCAGCTCTGATAATGTCGAAAGTTAGTTTCTTAGAATGTTGCATGATATTAATCTGTAGAGTTGTTGTGGTGTGGGTAATGGGTCTGGAACTAAGTGGAGTGCTGTCCACACCTTCTACTTTCTGATCTTCCTTCTTCTCCACACACTGAATACTGACCTTTTCGGCCCATATAATATCCATAAAGTTACTGGCGGCTCCACAATCAATCAAGGCCAACGAGTCGATCTGTCTGTCTTTGAGCTTAATCTGCAAAGCCACAACCATGAGATGCGTGTCTTCTCTTTCCTCAGGAATGGTTACTGTAACTGATACATAGGGACTGTTAGACAAACCTCAGATACCCATCCCTTCTAGGACGAGGCCGTCCATTTCCCTGATGTCTCGGGGGAACATCTTGACAATCCCTAAGCAAGTGACTAGAGGAGCCACAGTATAGACATAGACCTCCATCTCTTCTTCTCTTGCGTTCCTCTGGAGTAAGGGGTGCTCTTGTTGTGCCAATCTGCATTGGTTCATCTTTAGGAGGCTTAGTTCCAGAAGAGGAAGGAATAACATGGGGACCCGAAAGAGAAAAGGAGGTCTTACTCTTCTTTCTTTCTGACTTTCTTTCCCCTATACGAAAGTCAATCTACAACACTGTTGAAAACAGATCTGAGAGAGTAGAAGGACGAGGAATCCGTGCCAATTCATCCGGTAGATCCTCTCGTAACCCACGTCGGAAGATAGTGAACTGGGCTTGTTCAGGCCAATTCACCTCTGTAGCTAGACGTTTGAACAGAGTGATGTAAGAAAGTAGATCTGATGATCCTTGCTGAATGTCAAGGAGGTCTTCACAAGCGCTGAAACTCATCTCAGGCTGTTCAAAATCTGTTTCATCAATATGAGGAAGGCGCCGCAATCCTGTAGAACAGGGTTGTTCCGTGTTACAAATGGTGTAGCCCATGTCAAGGCATTGCCTGAAAGGTTAGACACCAAAAAGCCTACTCGAGCTGTCCGGAAGAATAGGTTTGTGGTCAAAAAGCAAAGTGAACGGAGCATGCTTCCAAGAATTCTTTCAGTTTCTTGGGTGCCCCATCATATTTGCCTGAGAAAAGAGGCATGGGCGGTAATTCTGGTGTGGGAGTTTCTCTTGCTGTCGCCTGTTGGCAGAAATTGTTGAATTTGGACTTTAGATTCTGAACTTCTAGAGTCAAGTTCTGGACAGCAACTACCACCTCTTGTAATTGTTCCAATGTGGCCATGTTGATCGCGGGAGGATTTGGGTGTTTAAAACTGTTACATTCATCGTCTGAAAATGCCTCCCCCGACTCCTCACCTGTGTCGGCGGGGCTTGTAGTAGTATTCCATCTTCTTCGGTAGCCTTTCTATTCGTGTAGTTATGGTCTACCCCGGGAGTTCGCCACCGTGAGCTCTTATGGGACAAGTAGTCCAGTGGCGAATCTTATGGAATAGCCTTTAGGGGAAAAAGCCAACCTGGCATAAAAAATCCCTAGTGCTGTAAGTAGGGGTGTACCGAATAGCATATTTAGTATTCGGCCGAATACTGAATAGTTTGTAAAACTATTCGGCCGAAGCCGAATATGAAGCCGAATAGTTGCTTTATTTAATAAATCATGTTGCAGACTTAAAAAAACATACTTATTAAAAAAAAACAAATAAAGCACCATTTTAAATGCATTCTATACTTTTATTTCTCTTCATTGTAATTAATATAGCATCTTTATTTAAAGTATAAAAGCCAGAAATAAAGCAGATTTAACCAAAATGAAGAAACCAAATGTACAGAACATTGTTGCATATTCAGAACTAGTTAATGTAGGAGGCTTCACAAATGCAAAAGGACTGACTTCGTGAATCAGATGCATTGCAGTCTCTATCCAGTTGCAAAGTCGATGTGGTCGAGTTTCAAAACTTATTTGTAGCTCACATAGAAATGTATAAAATGGTTCATGTTGGCTCATGCAGGACACAAGTCAAGAGGAAATCTGAAATGCGTCAACTCCATCTCACAACAATTCACCCCATCAAATGCTGCTCGCACTTATCCTAGCCACTCTTTCTCATCAATACACAAACATATGCAACTTATAATTTCCTGATAAAATATCAGATAATGTTAAACTCAGGACTCAAGTCCTTAAAAAAAGAAAAGGGGGGACTATGACGTATGCAGTGGGAAGTGACATGACAGAAACTGAAAGTGTCTATGCACAGTTCTTTCAGTTTGTTTTTTCCAACTGAAAAAAGTGCATATTACATATAAACATTCTCCAAAAGAAAAGATGTTCCTGTATTGTTGCAGGCTAAGTATAAAAGAAGAGCACCTTTTTTTGTGTAAGAATCTGTAACAAAACATGCCCTAAAGAGCAGATTACAATATAAGATATTTTTCAGCTGTGTGATAGCAATTTGTCTGGTCTAATTCTATTCGGTTTTGCAAACTGAAGTCTATATTTGCCTTTCTGAGTTCATGTTGCGTTGTATTCAAATGAGAATGTCAAAGTATTCGCCAAGGACCGAATAGTTAGAAACTATTCGGCCGGAGCTGAATAGCTTTTTTTCAGCTGGAATTCGGCCGAATACTTACTCGAAGCCGAAGTTCGGTGCACCCCTAGTTGTAAGTAGTGGCTCGGAATTAATGTACCCAGAAGAATAATTCCAGTAGGCAGTGGAACGGTAGATTCTGTAGCAAGGTCCAGTATGACTCTAGTTGGTAAGTAGAATGGAAGAACCTGTAGCAAGGTTCAGTATGACTCCAGTATGTAAGTTGAATGGAAGAAACTGTAGCAAGATCCAGAAAGGGAGGAAGAATTATCCAAGTGCACGTCTCAGGTGGTAAGCAAGGAAGCAGGTAATTAACCTCCAGGACGAAGGAAGAGGAAAAAGAAAGCCGACAAAAAGAGGAGTACAGCAGAGGAAGAGCAAAGCGGTAGAAAGGCAGAGAACTGACCGAAAACCAAGTCGGGCAGTAATGGGAAAGAGCAGGGCAGAGACCGAAAACCAAGTTGGGCAGTAACGGGAAAGAGCAGGGCAGAGAAAGGAAGAAAAAACAACAAGAGAGGACCAGGGAAGGAACAGGGGCGAGAGTGGAAGCGGAGCATGAGAAGGGCAGAAAGGCAAACAAAGAGAGAAATACCGAGCGAAACGAGAACGGACACACAAACGGAAATGAAATGCAGGAAAGCAGAGCTCACCAGAGCCAAGAGAAAACTGGCAGCGTAGAACCCAAAGCAAAGAGGAAAGATCGGGGTTGAAACGCGCCGAACGCTGGTTCATGCAGAATAAGAGCTGGGCTGGCGGCGGCCATGTTGAAAATAGCTAGACAGCTGACTACGTTCAGGGAAATACATGGTGTGTCAATAATGGCGGCCAAAGCGCCATCTATTTCATACTCGCCAGGGGCGGCGAAGCATGACAACGGTAACCTTCTTATATGTTCTTACACACCTTTCTTTACGGTTCACTCACATTATATGATACATATTGGGGAAGAGGAAAGAGTAAAACACAGCACTCGTTTCTGTGCATGAAGATAATAATTTATGTTATGAACAGTTTCTGGTAATACTACTGCTTTTTACCTTACTGTAAGTCCCTTGCATATGGTCATGTTTGTTTGCATTATGCTGTCCTTATGGTTTCTGTGCAGTAGTGCAAATATGTAGTCATAAATGCAATGGTAGCTACTTCTTACATGTTTCACAGTGCCGACACTCTAAAACTAAGGCATTAATATTGTCACTATGTAACATGGAAAGATTTTGAAGGTTACACTTTCATGAGCCATGGTGCAGACATTGGCTACGTTTACACATGAGTTCCTTCATATACACTGAAAAAGTGTGTAATACTATGGTGTGTATAGCAATACATTCCTCCACGGCATAATTCTCTCTGGATAGTTCTACCCAATATTCTTTTATAGTTTTCTGCCACCATTACAATAACAATCCCTTGAGGAGGCTTCCTATCAAAAGTAAATGCACATGTGATGTCATGAGTGATGTCATGAATGAGATTTGTGATGCCATTGTTGATGTCATGGGTGTTAGTCCTTGCAGTGCACACTGGTGTCACGAGTTATGGTTGCTTAGCTTACCATAACTGTCGAATTTCGTGGGATTTTCGGTTTTACTTGTAACCATAATGTCCCTGTAACAACGTTTTCCCATTGAAATTCATAGGTTTTTGCTAGTGCAACTTAACCATAACGCCCCTTTAACAATGTTTTTGTTAGTGAAGTTCATAAGTTTTTAGTAGGGTACTGTAAGCAGAACGTTGCTTTAGCATACCGTTTTCTGTAAAGAGGATAGGTATTTGGTACGGCAACATAACCATTATGTCCCATTAACAAGGATTTGTTACTGATTCCTTGCCTGATCTCATGATAAACCTGTGTAAAGGGCAAATTGTCTGGTGTATTTATCCATTTGCCCTACCCCTTACTTTTCAGAATGGCATTGGTGTATCGTACCAATTACAGATGGACATAGTAAATGTTGTTTAGTGTGTCAGGAGGCTCTCTTTTTCTGTTAACAGTGCATGATGTATCTGTACCACACACTACTGGCCGAGATAACTACAGATGAGCAATATGGACGTTTCCTGGGGACATTGCACCTAGTTGTCGTATGTGCAATCACACTGCAGCTATCCATAGGACTCCATTAGTGGCCGCATGTCCGCATCTTCCAATGGCCTTGTAAGTAGTTGGGGAAGGGCATGTGCTTCCGTTCCACACCTAGACCCATGCATAGGTCATCCATTGTATGCTGGTAACACCGCCCCTGTCATTAGCCCTACGGATTCATGCAGTAGGCTACCAAATTTAAAGTACTGCTGCCGACTTCTTGGGTGGCTGTGCAAAACTACCAATGTGTGGCTAAAGTACTCCTAACTGTATAACGGCCACTGGTGAACAAGGAACAGCAACCTGCAGTGTCATGTGGGCGTGGTAAATGTCCCATTACTTTGATTTATCTGCACCTTTCCATGACCCATTAAACAGATACATTGTGTGTGCACTCCCCAGTGTGATTGAAAGTATCAAGAGGTCGCCTGCTGGTCGTGCAGTTGAAGAAAACATTTAACTGCAAGTGGGACAGTTTGTTCTAAGTCTGCAAAATGGCAAAGCTGGGGCACCTTCCTCACGCACATAGTGGTGCATGTAAAGGCAAATAAAAAAACAGCAGAATATGCAGAGCGCAAACAACCTTAGGGGTTGTTAGAAAAGCGCGTTAACTGCATGGGTTGTACACAATAATGGCTTCCTGCTGCACGTAATGAAGCTGTGTTTCCCATTGTTGTAAACATTCTAGCATTCCACAATGTATGCATATCTGTAAATGCTACCCCTAACACTAATGGCATAGCATAAAGTGTTTATACTGCATCTGAGTACAACTGAAATGAAAGCACAAGGGACCAGTGGGCAGGCTACCGCCATTCCAACATTTATGTATCCTACTTTCACATACAGCATTGCCCACATCTGCTACGGGCAACAAGAGGGGCACTCCTGTAGGCAGCAGAGCTCTAAAACAACCTTAGCAAACCATGTGCCGCACTACAGACCCTTACCCGGCAAAGGGCATTGTATTGTGCATGTATTGGAACGCGCTATTGTACAGAGGGAAGATACTGTGAAGTGCGTGGGAACGGTCCTTACGGGAGCATTACAATGACTGGCATCTATGTATGTGAGGGCCATCCAATAATTCTGTCTCCTGGCACGTCTCCTATAGTATCAAGGTAGTTGCTGCCCCTTCTGTACCTGACCTTTTGCTGTCGTTCCTTCTGTGGCGTATGTGAGAACAACATGATAAATGAAAATGAACTGGGAAAGGAACAAAAGGCAAATAAAGAAAGCACCTTTCATAGGTCAACAACGGAATCGCTAATGCACAATGCACGGCTACACGCGTGGCAGTGTGGTAAAAACTGTAGTGGAATTGGTTAGAAAGGGGGTCGCTGTACAAATAGGTTTGTTTACGTGTTGCAGAGCATTTTCAAGAGAGTCACAGCGCAACATGAACTACAAAAAAATATGAATACTTTCAAGAAGGGCACCAAACCAATGTAGATGGGGTGTACAAAAATCGGGATTGCTGGCATGCTAAGATGAACGTTACAACTGACGAAAAGTATTCCTGAAACGTCATATTCCCAAGGACAAAGTATGTCATTGGCACATGTCAAAGAAAGGCAGATGTACACTTCTTTGAAATGTACGCGATGACTGCATTCACGGACCAAATAGAAAAAAATGCTCCCACATCGGTGACTGCATAATGCCGTAAAAACGTATGCAAAAGATGGCTAACAAATGCATGAACTAGACAAATGCCTCCTTCATTGCAAACGGCACTGAAACTCTTGTAACACGCTGTGCAATTTTCCCTGCACAATCAACAACAACAATATTGGCATAATTGCTTGCCACCAAAGAGTCACACAAAGAAACCAAATCAGGCACTTCATTGTAGCTACTCCATAGCACTACACATTCACATCATAGGGGGTCATTCCGAGTATGGTGGTAGGGGGTTAACGGCACCGGTAAGGATGCTGATGCCGTTAACCCCCTACCGCTACATTCCGAGGTCCCTTAGCGGGTCACACCAGGACCGACTGGTCTGACCAGCTGTTCTTAGCGGGACCCGTTAAGGGACTGTGGAGCTAATTACGGGCCCGCTATTTGCCGGCCTGCTATTAGCTCCTTCCTCATTCTCATTGAGCTCTATGGGGGCTCAAATGGGAATGGGGAATGGTTTTCGTAATGGGGACTTACCGGGTCCGCAAAGGTCGGAATGTCCCGGTAAGACCTCATTCCGACTAACCGGACCGGGACCCGAGTTTGGAGGCAGCCATGGTGCTAATAGCACCATGGCTGCCTCCAAACTCGGAATGACCCCAATAGATTGCAAAATGAGTAGCCACTGCACAATGTTTTCCATTCACTTTCAGTCAATGTATGTCGGAATCGCCTAAAACCTGCATGCTGTGCCTCGTGAAACACACAGCCATAGCCGCACCCTCTGCATTTCTATCCACAAATATACTGTGTAGGCTGTAGCACAGTCTGTCCGTACATACCACACCCACAAACTTTGCTACACAATCCCGTAGTCTCTGCAGGCCCATTGCTACGACTGTCATCTGCAAAAGGGGCATATGTAGCACGTGTCACCCTCTAACTATTGCGATATTCGTGGACTTTTCGTGCTGAGCGTGCCTGGGAGTGGGGTTATAACTTTGAACCAGGTGAGCAGACGTCGATAGGTGTGGTGGCTCTGAAAAGAACCTTTGGGGTCTTTGTTGGTGTTTTGTTTTTTTTAAAGGTGCTTCCCTAGAAACACTGTTTTTGCTGTTTTCATACGTAAATGTGTGTTTTCAACATTAGCTCACATTCTTACAGTAGGCTCTTCAGTGCAGTGTGTAGATTGCGAAAAAACTCTTAATTGCCACTGTACGACAAAGATATGACATTTGTCGTGAAAAGGTGTTTGTATCGCAAACCAATGTTTTCATTCTCACAGTACCACTGCAGCACTTAAAAAGTCACACATGCTTCTGTTGATGAGAACCCTTCTGACCTCTGGCTGGTGACAGGAATCATTGGAATACTTCCACACTATTCTCGGGGGCATACTTGAGAAAAGCACCTTCTCAGTAGGAAAAAAGAGCTGCAATGCTTTCATCGTAATCTCTAGTTGATGGAACACACGGGAACAAGGCATGTAACCCATAAAGAAGGCTCCAAAGTGCACAATCACTACATGTACAGTTGACGAAGAGGCCACGCGTCAACATTCTAGAAGCAGTCTGCCAAAACAGCACGATTCGACACTACTCCAGAAAGCGTCCACTCCTTCCAAACCGAAATTGACAGACATGCTTTCTTGGAGGGCATACACCCACAGATCTTCCACAAAGCCATCACCCACCATGTAAACTGTACATCATGCCATGTTTGCCAGCCACAGTGCACAAAGTAATGGGAAAAGTGAATGCCTCCCTTCCCTGTGACACACACCCAACAAGGCACCTGATTGGCCAAATGCCAAAGTCCCATTTCTATTGGCCAGCTGCTCACAAGCGCAGAATATGGCATGTGCCTTTCTCCAAGTACCGCAGGGCTGCGCCCCAGTAAAGCAGGAGAAGTCCTTCTTCCTATTGGCGTGTTTCCTCTGATGCACACCCTGAGCAGCACCTGATACGACAATCGCTACAGTCCCATTTCCATAGGCCAGCATGGTGAGTAGCATTGAATGTAGCACGTGCAGGTCCCCAAGTACGTCGAGGGCCGGTCCCCAGTGCAGCAGGAGTGCCTCTTCCTATTGCCGCAGATCCTAACCAACTCATTGGACAATCCCCACAGTTCAATTTTTTCATGGCCGCCACCCGCAAAATCCCTGCATGTGGCTTTCGTGCTGCGTGCGGACGTGGGGGAATAACTTGCAACCAGGGCAGGGGGAGTTCATAGTAAGGGGCGACTCCTAAAAGAGTCTGTTGGGTTTTTTTTGGTGTACATTCTTCTGCAAAAACACCTTTTTTGTCCCTTTTTAATAGATTTTCTGTTTTCTTCTACGCACATTAGTTAAGTAAACTCTTCACTGCATCCTATAGACAAGCAAACAAAACTGAATTGCCAATGGATGACAACAAAATGCCATTTTCTTTGAAAAACTCAGCATTTCCACAAATAATAAGGTCATTGTTGCAGAAGAACAATTCACAAACGAACAAAAAAAGTGTACATGCTTCTGTTGATGAGACACCTTCCTTCGTCTGGTTCGTAACAACATCCATGAGCAGTAGGCCATACTCTTCGCAGTATTATAGATAAGAAAAGCACCTTGGCAGTGGGAAAATGCATCCTCATGACATGCAGCAACCTCCTCAGTATACAGAACAAATCTAAGCACGGCAGGTAACCCATATGCATGCCGCCGTAATGAATTACAATAACATGAACTAGTGGAAACATGGCGAGGTCTTTGCAAAGTGCATGCATAGCGAAGAAATTGCACTTATATACAGCGATCCACAATGCATCCTCTCCTTCCAAACCAAAATTGCAGTAAATGTTTCTTTGCAGGCATAGTTGTGCAGATCTATTACAAAGGGATCACCTACAGTCAACACAATACGTTTCGCCATGTCAGCCACCCTCAGTATGCACAGTATAATGTGCAACCGCTTAACCTCCCCTTCCTGATAACCACACCCACACTACCTGATTGGGTAATGCCCACACTGCCATGGCAATTGGGCAATGTGGTGTAAAGGACAGATTTTGGCACGTCGGCGTCACAAAGTAGCGTGTGGGCCTCACCCCTGTAAACTGGAGCAGTCCTTCTTCCCTTTGCACTATCTTCTCTGCGGCTCTACTTCATTGGTTTACTAGTAAATAGGCACAAACACATCCACCAATTGCATTAAATACACCATCAACGAACACTGTCACTCCTGTACAACACTTGAAATGTACCGTTGCACATTTACAGTACAAATGTCGTGCCATTCCAAAGCATGTACACTACAAAGTTCAATGAAAGTATGCATGATTTCTCCATCCGCATACATCCACACAGCCACCCAGGATGTGGCACGTTCAATCCTGAAAGTACTGCGTAATCCACTACCTTTTCGTGATAGTGAAGGTGGGGGCTGGAGGGGTGGATGGGTGGTAAACAATATGAAACTGGGTAGGGGATTCAGTTTTCCAGTGTATATGTATAAAGTGTTTTTTTTTTGTTACGTGCAAACAATTTTCTTTTATATTTTCTCTTTATATGCGTTTCTGTTTGGCTCTCCTCACATTTTTACAACATTCGGGTCACTGCTTCTTGCACAGTGTAAAAGAAAACAGCATTGCCAATGGCGCTCAGATAAATGGCATTTTTACGGAACCACTGCATATTTTGCGACCTCATGATTTCATAGTGGGTGGAGAACATACCAGCAGTCTACATAAACTGACGCATAATTCTGTTTATAACACACCTTCCGACCTCTGGCTGGGGACAAATTACACCGTCATGGGCCCACACTGCTCTTGGTGTCATGCATGAGAAAACCACCTTGGCAATACGCATCACTGAGATCAGCAATCTGTTCAGGAGACATATTAATTGTCCACATCACATGTAACTCAAATGTACACTTCCATAGTGCACCACGACACAGTCCACGTTCGTGACGGACGGCACATATCTGCAAAGATGAACCATCCAGTCGATACTGCTGTCACCCTGACAGGCCCAGAAAGCATCCACTCCTTACCAGGAACGCCTCTTTGCACGCAACACCTGTGCAGATGGCGCACAAAGGTATCACCGAGGATAAGCACTGTACGTCTCTCCATGTCGACCACCCTCACAACACAGTATTGTGATGAAATGGTATGGCCCCTTCCTATGAACCATGCCCTAAACACGTAATTGCCTATTTCCCACAATTCCATTTCCATTTCCACCATGCTCATAATGGGAGGATGTGCACGTGCGCTTTCCCATCTACAGTGAGGGCCACAGCCTAGTAAAGCTCTGACAATACTTCTTCCCTTTCCTCTGTCACTTTTTGCAGCACTCCCCCAATTGGGTGCTGTCACATTTCAAAACATGCATGTACCAATCACATACAAAACCTCTGCATTGCACACTCATTTCTATACACCACTCCTTAGTTACCGTTAAACACTCTCAGTACATGTTCCGTTTGATTGCAAAGCCCCTCCACCAGAAACATCTGCTAAAAAAGGCACTATTGCAGTATCCACAGCTATCCTTAGGCTCTTTAATGCATGGCCTACGGCCTGCGGCCTTCGGCCATGCATCCAATAGTCTAGGCTTTGAACACACTCACGGCAACGTAATGCCACCATGCATGCCTCCATATCAACAGCTGTGACAATCCACATAGACACCACTACCACCAACACTCCTACCCAACCTGTATACCGCCCTGACGCTATGCAGCAACAAATGGCAACAGTTAACATAATGGCCATGTGGGCAGCTACCATTTTGTACAAACGTGCCACACGTAGGTAGCAACACCTCCCCCCAACTCCGCCACACCATAAAACACCCAATCACGAGCACAGGCCGCACTTACCAGAATGCACAAACATACCACATCCTCCACCACCTCTACCCACAGCCATTCAAAAAGTATTGTGTCATTAACCACAACTTTTTTCCACACCATTTGGCCTACTTCAACAATTCTGCACACAGCATAGACCTTGAACACACCTACAGCAATGTAATGCCACCATGCATGTAACAATTTCACCAACTACGACCATCCACATACACACCACTGCCACCAGCAGTCCTACCCAACCTATGCACCACCATGTAGCTATGCAGCAACAAATTGCAACAGTTAACACAATGTAGAAAGAAAAAACTCTCTCCTGCACCCCTATACAATTTCATTCACATACTATGGGCGTACCCACTCCCATTCACAAAGTACTGTGTCACTGCCAAACTACCCATATTCAGTTTGCAGCACTAACGGTACTGCAACCAATCTGCACACACTGCACTATGCAAGCACCACCCTGTACCTGATGCAGAGTCAAACATGCCTTCCTGCGGTGTGTATGTTGCAGCCCTACGCTCCTCAGTGCATGCCCTACAGCCTACGGGCTACGGGCGTCGGCAATGCACTCAATAGTATAATACTTCCACAGACCCACTGCACCTTCAATCATCCATGCCTACCTCCATGTGCTCAACTACTGCATTCCATTCGCAGTGCACCACCACCCGCGCTCCCACCCACTTATGTCATGTGCAAATCACTCCCCATCTGCAAATGACCTGCCACCACTCACCACGAAAAGAGTTTGCTGCAAACAGGTTGCGGCAGAAGCTATGGGACCATTACAACAGCTGCCTCCAATCACCACAGAAAATACTTGTCTACATATGTCACATGAACCACTTCTCACTCCCCCAGCCATTCCCTCCCTTGTTGCTGCCAACACAATACGTACAGTACATTTTCCAGACCCTTCCTCTGCTGCACTGTCCTCCGATACACCATGGCGGCTTTCCCAAAAAATGTTGACACACAGCACGCTTCCCTCCAGCCAACCACCGCCCACGTCCAAACTTCTCCGACACCACGCCGTACCGCGATCCAATGACACTTCTGTCCGCGGAGCGAACAGGGAAATGGGCCTGCGGTGCAGACCCAGATATCACTAATTGTTTGGAACATACATTTCAGTATTTTACAAAGAAATGACTTGTTGGATTTCCACCAAACACACAAAAGCACGCTTTCTGGCACAAGCCCCTGCCGCAAATTTGGTGAAAATCAGTCCAGTCGTTCGGGCTGTAGCTGTGCGCAAAGTATTTCCCCATTCAGTCTATGAGGAAAAAAAATGTGGGAACCCCCTATAAATTCACCCCCGCATGAAACCTCGCACAACTTGGTGAAAAAATCCAGAGCCAGCCATATACTTTTTTTGCAAAGTTTGGTGAGGATTCTTCAGGCGGAGCGCAGTTATAAGCTGCCGAAAAAGTGCTCTTCCTATGAGTTTAGCAACTTGACCATAACTATACGGCTGCTACCGCAGGCCGTATAATATGTGAAATGGTTGGTTCCGAAACACGTTGTACTGCATTTTAGTTTGTCCCCTGTGACACCAATAAAACTGGAATTCTGAGCTGTAGCTGTCGCCAAGCTTTATTTAAGGCATAGATGCGGAGCCTTTTAAGTGCAATTCCCAAGCAGAGCATATGCGCTGTTTCCTCTTTTCCAATATATATAAATATATGTATTTGTATGCATGAAGGTCCTCGAACATTTGTTAACATCATAACAATACCCCTGAACAGCTGACATGTTTGCAGACTTTGGAACAAGAAAAAACACCTGTTTCTGCCCCTTTCCAGGCTATTGCCCAACAACCTCGCCACCCCCACCTCCTTAGAGGTTAATTCATTTGTAAGACAAGTGTAATGTTGTGTTTTTGATTATTTTCTCACTGCGATGTTCATGGACTACGAGTGCAGTTTGTGAATTCAACATGGCACCCGTTTCAAAGGTTTTGACGTACCTCATGTTTATCAATTGACCAATGAGTGCCTTTACACGATGGCCACACATTTTACGTGGTCCCCTGATTGGTCCAGTGGTGTCCACCGGTACCAAATCAGGAAGTGAGTCAACAGACCGAACAGAGATTTATTTTTTACAGAATTTCTGCCCATTTGAAAACAAATCTACTGGATGGATTGACACCAAATTTACAAAGACACATATTCGTAACCAGGCTGGCGGTACTTGCACAAGTTTGGTGCATATTTATCCAGCACTTTGAGCTGTAGCTGCAGGCACATTTTATTCCCATTGCAGTCAATCTGGATTTAGACAACTTTGGGACCGCTCACAACTGTTCTTTCATTGTAAAAACTGCATCAAGTTTTGCAAAACAATTCAAATTTGTGTCTATTTTTTTTGCAAAGTTTCATGTGGATTCATCAAACATGCCAACATTATAAGCCGCCCACAAACTGCTCTGGGAAACCTAACTTAACCATAACTATAGGGTCGCTACCGTCGATATGTATATTGCTTCAAGAATGATCTTTGTGAGATTGTGGTAAGGGATATGGGATAGGTTTGATTTGATTTGGTATGGTAAGTCAGTTGTAACGTGTCTGTACACAAGTGTTTCTAGGCATGACAAGACAAGGAAGGGAAGACAAAGGGAGGACAAAACTAGCAATCTTAATAGGCTGTGTGTCATTCAGATCATGCAAGTGCAAGAGGAGGAGAGATGAGAAGTGCCAGAGGGAGGGAAGGGGGAAAGTACAATAGTGAAAATCTCAAACAGGTGCCGACTCTGAGTAAGTGCAAGGAGGCAGGGGTCTGTAGGGTTGCAGATACAGTCCCTAAGGGAGCGGTAAGCCTGCAGGCAGTGCATGGATCTACTGGTCATAAGGGAGCCTGGTGCCCATTAAAGTTCATAGGGTGGCTAGGTAACCAGTTGGCGCAGCAGACAAGTACATCTTGAGATCTACCCCCAACTCTCTGCTTGTTCAAGCGTCAGACCCTCCGAGAGTTGGATGAGCGAAGGGCTCAAGAAGGAAAGTGCTTAGGAAGAGAGAGTTGGATGTAGTTTGCTCCCCGGTCCCAGAAAGCCTTGTGAACAATGCAGAGGGTCTTGAACTTGATCCTTGCAGCCACCGGAAGCCAGTGGAGAGATTCAGGGCTGGAGAGATACAATCCCTGGGCTTGAAGCAAAGGACAAGTGTCACAGTCCTGCTCTGGATAAGTTGCAGAGGGCGAAGGGTAGAGGCGGGTAGATTTAGAAAGAGGCTGTTGCAGTAGTCCAGCCTATGGAAAAGCAGGACTCTGGAGACAGTGAGCTTCTGGAGGAAAGGAAGAAAAGGAAGAATATCTCTGAGGAGGTGCAGCTGGTAGTGGGACTTCTTAGAGAGGTCCGTGATGTGAGAGAAAGAGAGAGTGCAGTCGAAGATGACACCAAGGTTGTTTGCCTCACAGGCAGGCACAGGGTGAGGCCCAATGAGGGCAGCCAGAGTGAAAGAGGGAAAGTGGGAGCAGGGATCCCGATGAGAAGGATCTCAGTCTTAGTGGCATTAAGACAGAGATCATTGGAGGTGCACCATTCCTGAATTGTAGATAGACAGTCGGGAATGCGTGAGAGAGGAGAGGAGGCTGAGGGGAGCCTAAAGGACAGCTGAGTGTTATCTGCATAACACTGAAAGTTAGAAGAGAAGGTGGAGATGAGGGGGGCCAGAAGTACCAAGTAAATGTTGAAAATCCCGGGTGAGAAGTTAGAGGCCTGGGAAACACCACACATGGAGAGAGAGG
The DNA here is from genome assembly GCF_040938575.1 of Ambystoma mexicanum. Classification (NCBI taxonomy): domain Eukaryota; kingdom Metazoa; phylum Chordata; class Amphibia; order Caudata; family Ambystomatidae; genus Ambystoma; species Ambystoma mexicanum. Next base: position 1,202,485,655 of record NC_090921.1, on the reverse strand, counting down.
TGGTGGAGAGAAAGGACCCAAGTTGGACCCGGGAGGGTCTATCCAGGAGAAATGAGCTCAACCAGGATAGGGACTGATCCGTGATGCCCAGATTGTCACGGAGACGATTGATCAGGATGGCGTTGTTGCCAGTACCAAAAGCAGAGGAATGATCAAGAAGGATGAGGGCAGAAGGAAGGCTAGAATCAAGACTAGAGAGCAGGTCTTCACACGGTTTCAGGAGAGCAGTTTCTGTGCTTCTGGCTGCTCTGAAGCCAAACTGATGGTCATGGAGACAAACAACAGATTCAGTATGGAGGGTAAACTGGGAGATGGCCAGCTTTTCCAGGAATTTGCCAAGGAAAGGAGTGATAGAGATCAGGCAGTAGTTTGCCAGAGAGGAAGGATCAGCAGATGGCGTTTTAGGGAGGGGGTGCACAATGAAGTGCTTTAGGGGGAGAGGAAAGTTCCAGTGTAAAAAGAGTGATTTCAGAAATCGGCCAAGGCTGAAGCGAGGGTGGTCCTTAATGGTTTTGGAGGAGCAGTGGAGCACCTGCTTGGATGACAATTTCATGCATTAGACTTGTCAAGAAACATTGTCAGGATTGAACACAGGGAAAGAGGAGAAAGGAGGAGGAGAGAGAGGACAGGATGTCCTGAGTTTTAGTGGTGAAGTGAGAAGCCAGTGCCGTGCAGAGGACTTGGGAGGGAACAGGAGACGTGGGAACTGCAGCAGGATTGGCCAGCTCCTTGCAGATTTTGAAGAGTTTGGCTGTGTTGTTAGAGGCTGCAGAGATGCGGTCTTGGATGTAATCTCTCTTCTTGGACAGGACAGAGAGTCTGTATTGCCTTTGGAGCAGGTGGCAGGCCAGTTTCTCAGAGGATGTGCCTGATGCCCTTCACTTCCTCTCAGCCACCCTACACTTGCATTTTATGTTGGTGAGGTCAGAATAATACCAAGTGTTGCTCCTGGAGGTAGGCTTCAAACGGATCCTCATAACAAGGGTAAGGACATCAAGAGTGTTAGAGATAGAGAGATGCAGGTTAGAGAGGGCTGTGTCACAGTGTGAGCCAGCCACAGGCATAGGAGGAGGAGAGAAAGTGGCGGCAAAAGCCTCCATTGGCACACGCTGGGCCAGATGACCGGGAAGGTGGGTGGCAGTGCTGTGGTTGGCTTCACCTTGGGGACAGAGAACATCAGGTGGGAGGAGAGAAGAAAGTGGTCAGTCCAAGTGAGAGGAGTGTTGAGAGGGTTAGATAGGGGGATGTCTGAAGTGATGGAAACATCAAGGGTGTGCCCAGCAGAGTCTGTCGGGCCAGAACGAGAAACAAAAATAGAAAGAGAGAGAGTCGTGAAGATTGTGAAAGAGCCCAGAGGAGTGGTTGGAAGTATCCAGATGGATGGTAAGGTCTCTGAGGAGGAGAAATTTAGAGGAAAAAACAAGGAGAGAGGAGTGGAGTTCGGCCCACTCAGAGAGGAAGAGGGTGACCTGGCCAGGTGGCCTGTAAATAGTTGCCACAGTAAGAGAGAAGCCATGAGAGATAGAGAGCCTGCAGACCAGGCATTCAAAGGAGGAGTAGGCCTAGTTAGGAATGACAGAAGCAGGGATCCTGTTTGGATAGATCAGAACTCCATCTCCTGAACGGTTGGTTCTGGGTTCGGAGAGGATCTTGTAGCCCTCAGAGAGAGGAGATTGTGAAAACTCATGACAGAACTGTATGTGAACCAAGTCTCAATGAGAGAACGGACATCCAGTTCAAGTTCTTTGAGGAGGTGACAGATGTCAGAGGAGTGTTTGACAGCAGAGCAAGAGTTGAGAGTAGCGATTGGCAGGTTACTACATTTGAAAGACCTCTGAGGAGGGGTAAAAGCATGAGATACTCCTTGTGGAGGTGGTATAGGGGCCCGAGGGTGGGCAGGGGAGGAGGAGGAGGGTGCCAGGGAGGTGGCAGACAGAGTAGCAGGAGAAGGGAGAAAGTTGAGAAGATGCAGGAAACGCCTATCAAAAAGGGGGAGATTGGGCTGAGGGCCCTGGACCAAGACAGTGCCATTCAGATAGACATTAATGATGGTCTTGGAGGGGTGGATGGATGCCAAGAGGACCTCCCACCCAGTACCACTATTAATGGGAGAGTAAGAAACAGGAGAGAGAAAAGAGACCATATGAGGGGTCCATGGGTCTGGAGAGGGAACGACAAAGAGGATGTCGCAAGAGTCTGTCTAGAGGAAGCGCTGGTGTAAGTATCAGTGATAGGGAGACTTCGGAGGCAGACCAGGATGCACCTCTTGGACTTCTTCCTTCCTGACTTAGTGAGAGGGATAGGGTAGAAGATAGAATAGCAGTTAGAGAATATGGGGGAAATGGAAAGCATCATAAGTGTGCTCAGAGGCTTGTAGGAGGAGGAGGGGGCAGTGAGAAGGAGAGACAACAGAGCCCAGAGTTGCATAGTGCAGGATGTGCCGAGGGGAAGGGCGAGGGCCAGACACAGGGGAACAGATGACACACAACAGTTCCAGAAGCACATGAGAGGTGGGGACCTAGAAGGCAGAAACATGCCAAGATTATTTAACACAGCAGCAATGCAAAACATCCAGATTACACTTCCCTAAAGGGTGATTTAAGCCAGCAAGGACAATAAATGTCAGGGGAGCAGTATGGGGAGGTGAAGCAGCACAGGGTACCTAATATGCTGTGATTAGGGAGATGATGAGTGAAGGGGGGATGGTAAGAAAAGAGTGTAGGGGAACTCACCTCCTGGTCACCTGCCTGAGTGGTTGCAGTGGTTGATGGCTCTGTTCCAGGCTTCCACGGCAGACACCGGTAGACACCAGTGGCTTTTACAGAGGGAGCTGTCTTTTACTTAGGGTCCTTCATGACTGGAATAAATGGAGCTAGTCAGCCAATAAGGAAGTGGCTCAGGCAAGCGGAATGGAGCCAGGCCAGGTCCTCGTTCGAGCACCAGCTGCGGAAACCAATGGTGGGAGGGGGCGCGACCAGGGAGGGAGAGCAAGCTGCAAGGGAAGAAACACTTCACAAAGCACTAACAGTGACGGGCGCACATCACTAAACTGGGTTACAGCAAGACACAATTATGATGTACTGCACATGCAGGGAGTTAAAATTTTAAATTAAACAAACAGTTCTCAATACATTTTTAAAAATACACAGTTCACCAATGCAAACCACAGCAAGCCTAACCTTGATGCCCTTGATGGAGGAAGCTCAGGCGAGGAATTAAAGGCAATCGTGCGAGTGAGGTAGTAAAAAAGAATCTGGCAGCCTATAGCTGCTGCAACCTTACCAAAGAGCCCTCGATAGTGAGGAATCTTCCATCAAAGGGGCACTAGGAGACACGATTTGAGCCTAAAAACATCCTACCCTAATGTATTGAATGGATGGTGCTAACTAGATACTTAAAATGGAGTGGCATGCATCTTTGGACAGACCCTCACTGTGGTGGCATTGAACAGTGTGTGATGAAATGCAAGAAATCAGACATGTCCAGGGAGTAAGAGCATTGAGGATATGAATAGGTCCACAGTAATGCCTGAAGTGAGGAGGGAAATAGAGCGCAACATTTAATGTATTCTTTGTATTACTGATGCACCACTTTTAATCTGAACATTTTGCATTAGCGTACAGCTAAAAGTGCAATTTCAAGTGAGTAGGGACACACAGCTTGTGGGTGTTGTTTGATCTTTTACCCAACCATTGACTGACCAGTGTCATGAAGAAACATTCTACTGCCAATCTCAACCACAACATGCCCCACCATGCTTAAAAACAGATTCTCCTGGGAGCTCTTTGAGATTGCTCTAGCAAACAGTAATATCACCCTTTGGACTGCCAGTGTTATTTCTAATAGACTGCTGAGAGTTAATGGCTTAATTCAATATGTAGATGTGCTACTGGTGTTAATAAAAATGTCTTAATCAAGTGTGCCTTCATCCACTTCATTTATATGTGTTCCTTGCACTGAAGACCTGTTAAAAAAAGTTGCGACTTAGAATTGGTATGAGATAGGCATTTGACATGCACTGTGAACATTATAGCCAGATCATCACACAATTTCCCAGCTGTTGTGATCCCAAGCCAGGTATTCAAATTTCCATCTCAAGCTTACACTAAATCCACAAGTATTGGCTTTGCCAGTGCTTGTTTCTACATTTACTCATAAGCTTTCATTTATTTATTTATTTTTATACAGTAGGAAGCATGCTCTTTTGATCACAAAAGATCCCACATTCTGACCAGGTTGTGGACCGAATAAATGGAACAGTCACCTGTGACAATGCATAAGTGGAAATACATAGATTAAGGACAACCAGCATTTGCCATTTTTAAGTGCTTGTAGGCAGTATGGTCAGCTGTGGTCGGGATGGGATCCTAAGGGGTGAAGTGCTAGAGTGGAAGCACAGGAAGGGAGGGGCAGAGTCTGGTTCGAAGCGAGGGAAAAATGTTAGCTAACAGGCAGATGATAAGTAGGTACAGAGGGTAACCCGAGGCGAGGAGGTAGGCTTTTAGTTTGGTTGTAAATACATCTGTGTTAACTGTTTCTCAAATGTCTGCTGATGGAGAAAGTAAGCTACAACCATTGTGTGTTTGCAAAACGTGTTTTAATTCCCAGCTCTGCCACGTACCCAAAGTGTGTGATCATGGGTGACTTATTTAAAGTCATAAACCTGTCAAAATTGGCAGTTTCTAAATGTTCCCAAATGATCAAACCAGTAAGAGTAATTGAATATTTAGGTAAACTCTTGAAAAAGCCCCTCCCATGGTTTGTTTCATTGGCTATTATGTTGATAAATATATAAACATAGTAGCCTTTGCTATATTGCACATCACCAAGTCATTTGTTCCTTGGCTCATTCATCGAAATAACACTTGAATACCATGGTCCTCTTCTAATCTCAGTCTAGGTTAATATTTTGCACCTTCCTGGTAACTTCCAATCTGAGGGCGTGATCACGAGTTGGATGGTATCCCAGCTGGTATACTGGCCAACTATATTAGCGTTAGCACCCATCGGTCCGGCGGTATTATCGCTGTATCACGGGTTGGGTGCTAACTGTTAACCCCCATTCACCATTGGGTCCATTTGGAATTTTTGGCGCAATTACTGCGTGCCGAAAATCGTTTTTTTTCCAGTGTATTTACCACTAGCTCAGAGCTGGGGGTAAATAAGTCAGTCTTGTGATAGCGCCAACCTTTAAATGCGGCAGTAATACTGTTACCGCCCATTGAAGGGCTAACGCCCAACTTGTGATGAGGACCTGAATCATTTATCTATGCAATGGCATTTGTAACTACATCATAACTTCATCATTGCGTCCTGTTTGTCTTCTAGATTCATGCTTGATCGCTTGTAGATTATGCGTGCAGTAGTTTTTAAAATATTTGACAGAGAAGGGGATGCCCATTCTCAAAAATAGATAGCTATATCTCGGGTAAATTACTAAAACCGGAGTTTGTGAGCAATGAAACAGCCGCCGTCTTCTTTTTATCTCAATGTGAGAGATAGCTGGGGCCATAGCCAAGGATATCCGAAAATGAAAAGCAGGGAAAAAGCCATTTGCAGGTCAAAATAATTGCAAATGTCATTAGTCTAGAGGTGGAGGGGGGTGCCTAGAGGACACCAAGTGAAATCAGTGAGTTGAAGGGGGTCTACATACTAAGTTTGCAACACAAAGCTTTTCTGTAACCTCTGCAATAACCTTGTATAGCCGACATCTCAAGACAAATTATTTCACAGAAACTGCATGTGTTGTTGGGGGAAAGGGAGCGGGCAGGGGAGGTGATGAGGTAATCTAGTGAGTGGGAGGAGATGGCATTAGGGGGCACAAAAGCATTTCTTTTTGGCTGTTTTTCTGATATTCACGGCTATAATAAACTACAGATAACAGAGGGTATCTTTAGTTCATATATAAAAATGACTACAGATAGCGAAAGTTATCTGTAGTTCTTCGGTGAGACTATAAAAAAGTTACAAAAAATAAAAAAGTTATTTTGACAGGTACAGTGACGTCCGGGGTGACAAATCACTGCCCATGGCTAACCAGGACTTCCATCCAGGCAGTAACATGCAATGACCCTGCCTAGCTTCGAAGAAAGGTTGCAGCTGGCACCCTCAGGCCATGATGCCTGACAAATGAGTAAGATATAAAGGACTACTTAGAGTAGTGTGGCACGAGGGAGGGGTACTTTCCTTGCTTTGAAGCTAACAGGGGCGGTTGGGCTTACTGCATGGATGGGAGAGAGTCCACTGTTCCAGATGCTGTATGTTTTCTTAGTTTTAAATATCTCATAACACACTAAGGAAACACACAGCATCTGCATTTTTTTTTTTTTAAATGTGCTAATATCAGTCCTTGAAAGTATTGCACTTAGAGACCATTCTTTTGGCTTTTGCTGAATTGCATTCTGGTACTTGTAGTTTCCCAGTCAAGATGTGGAGAATAATGCCACACTTTTAACCTAACATAGTTTGATAATGATTTATATGTTTGAGTGAAAATATGGTATGTGTAGTTTTCAAGTTATCTTAATAAAGCAGAGTATTGTTGAAAGCCAGACAAGTGGGTGAGGAGGGGAACTGAGAGGGCAAGTAAGTCATAAATATTTGCCCTCGATGTGGCAAGATAGTTTGCATTCCTGGACACTGGTGCAGTTATTTGTTCCTGACTGTGGCTGAGTTGTTTTTTTTTTAGGTTGGCAAGCTTGCTAATTTATTTGGTTACCAGGATTGCAGTCAGGCTGTCATGTTCCCAGTTACCCACAAGACCAACAGCACTTGTTTCATATTGGGATTTTGTTTTCCAAAGGAGATTTCAGGACAGATGCTGGGTTTAAAAGGTGAGCACCTTTAATACTTTACAAGCGTTATTTATTGGAACATTTCCTCCCTCAGGGTATTTTTCTGCTGTCCATTACTTTGTTTTGAGTTCCAATGCTATTTTGTCTTGCACACTTTCTTCTATGGGGTAAATCAATTGAACTACATTTGTATATTTCACTTTAAGCTATATTTTCACTTACTGAGCATAAATACATGGTTGCTAGCTTTGGATTTTCGTTATGGGGCAAAATGATCTGGGCGTATTTCATTCAAGCAGCCGGTCCTGTTTTTACTTTTCCATGCTAGTTAAATGTGGTTAGTTGAGGTTGTGTGATGTATCACAACATTCACCAAGAGACTAGCCAAAAAACAAGGGGCTTGTAGTACTCCGCTTATCCTATGTGTTTTATCAATGGCAAATAATAGAATCACACAGCGCATTAACTAACACCATTGTGAGTTCTCAAAGTCTGCAATCTGTATATATAATAAAAAATAGAAATTTTTACAGCAACAGTGACTTCAGAGGTCAAAAACCACTGGTGATCTGGGTCTCCCATACATGCAGTAACCATGACCAACCCTGCTTAGCTTCTAAAGCGAAGAAAGGTGCAACCCCTTAAGGCCATCTTGCCTAATAAGTGAGTCAATCTTATAAGACTACTTAGAGCAACATGGCATGAGGGCAGGCTCGAACTGGCCTATAGGGCGATAGGCCAATGCCCGAATCAAAAACACAAAATGTGTGTGTGGGCCTGTTTTTCTGGTCAAAGTGGGATACTTTTGTGGCTCATGTGCGCCAGTTTGATGTTACTTCACCATGTGGCTAGTAGTTTTGACCAGTGTTAATGAATAAATATTCTTTTAAATGAACAATTTGCATCACATTTCATCAAAAATGTCCCTCTTTGGTGCTACTCAAGCCGTCTGTCACAAAAGGAATGAAATGCCATTTGCAACTGTGGGCTACTTTTTTATTGGTGCCCGAGACAATTTTATGCCCGACTCCGACCCTTTTTGACGGGGTGCGCCCCTTCTTCTCTTTGAAGCTAAGCAGAGTTGGTCCTGGTTACTGCATGGATGGGAGACAGTCCAGTGTTGTGTGTCTTTTTCATTTTAAATATCTCATGACACATTAAGAAAACACATGGCATCTACATTATTTTTTGTTAAACCATGCTACTGTCAGTCCTTGAATGTATTTATTTTATTTTTTATCTTATTGTGTATTTGTAAGGCACTTATACATCAAGTCAATTGTTTTTCAAAGCACTCAGAGAATTTTTTTTTGCCTTTTGTTGAATTACATTCAGGTATTTGTAGTCACCCAGTCAAGATGAGGGGAATAATTCTAAAATTGTACTCGTTTTCCCTAACATAGTTCAATAAGGACTTAAATATTTGAGTGATACTATGGATTGCGTACTTTTCAAGTTATATTTATAAAGGAGAGTATTGTTGAAAGCTAGACATGGGGTTGAGGAGGGCAAATGATGAGAGGGCAAGTAAGTCATGAGTATTTTCCCATCATGTGACAAGATAGTTTGTAATGCTGGAGACTGGTGCAGTTGTTCTTCCCTTATTGTGGCTGCTTTTTAGGACACAAATAAAGGACACGTAGTTGAAGAGCATAACTTTTTTTCAGATCGCAGATGCAACCCCTTGGGGTTTTATGAGGTTGGCAAGCTTGCTCAAGTATTTGGCTACCAGGATTTTAGTCAGGTTATCATTTTCCCAGTACAGACGCTTACCCACAATCCACAATCACTTGTTTCGTATTGGGAATTTGTTTACCAGGGAATATTTCAATACACATTGTTGGGTTTAAAAGGTGAGCACCTCAGGTTACTTTTCTGGTGTTTATTTCTATTTTTAAAAGTCCAATGCTATTTTGTCTTGCACACTTTCTTCTAAGGGGAAAGTCAAATGAACTACATTTTTATATTTCACTTCAAGATATTTGTTCACTTACCAGCTTTAGATTTTCGCTATGGGGGCAAAAGTACCTGCGCATAAGTTATTCTTTTAGCCAGTCATTTTTTTACCTTTTCCATGCTGCTTAAATGCGGTTCGTTGTGTGATGTATCACAATAGTCACCCAGAGACAAGCCATAAAACAAGGGGCTTGTAGCACGCAGCTTAACAAAAGTGTGTGGTCCACGGCAAATCATTTAATCTCATTGCCCATCGCCTAAAAACACTGTGAGTTCTCAAAGCCGACAATCTTTCATACATGACAATACCACAGTCAAAATAGTTCAAAATCAGTTTGTGATTGATGAACTGATTTGTGCGATGGGTTGCAAGTGATTTAAAGTATAGAGTGTTTGTACCCACTGGCCATGGCTTACGGCCATGGCTAGTGGTTTTGTAGTGTTAGGCCGTGCTCACAGGCCTTGGCCAAAGACCATGACTTGTGGTCTTTTAGCGTTCTAAAAATCTATGGAATAACAAAACACCTGAAATTCAAGGGAACAACGTTAGTTGCAGGCACGTTAATGTGATAACGTAACGCAACAAATCTCCATGAATTCAGCCAAACTCACCATAACTTTGTTTCCTCTGTTGCGCAGACTATGACCACAATGATGACATCACAGATAACATTACTGATGACATCACGGGTGACATCACTAATGACATCATCTATGACAGCACTAATGGCATCATGGATGGCGTCACTGGTGACATCACTGGTGACATTAATAATAGCATCTTAAATGACATCAATGATTATTTAACTGATGGCATCAGATATAAGATCACTCTCCGTATGTGCCTATATTTACATTACCCTTACGTGTCTGTCTACAAATGTGATATGAGCATATCAAGGAGTGCACCACTGTGTGCTGTTGGTGCTGGGAAGTCCCTTGCAGATTATCCTGTCTTCTGGCGAATAACATGACTTTAACAGTGATTATACCCTGTGGATTTAAAACAATGTTTTACCCGCGTTTTCATCTGCGATTTTGGCCACCCCCCGTTTTCCTCAGCAGCCCTATAAATGTGGCGGTCACGCGCACCAGCGCGCGTGCACCAAGGTGTGCCCCAGTGATTCCTGGGGAGTCCCTCGCAGATGGTCCTCTCTTCTGGTGAATAACGGCAAGTGACTGCACTGATGTGCCCAGCAGCCTGACTTTGTCATTCTAAGCCTCCAGAAGCGGTGAACTGATTGAAATTCTATGTTTTCCTACAGAGACTTTAACAGTGAATGTACCCTGTGGATTTAAAATGGCGTTTTTACCTGCATTTTCACCTGCGATTTTGGCCACGCCCCATTCTCCCCAGAAGCCGTATACATTTTGCAGTTACGTGCACCAGTGTGCGCACACCAAGGAGTGCACCATTAAGTGCCGTTGGGGTGGTGGGGTTGTGGGGCTTGTTAATACATTTGCTAATGTGCTTGATTGCAATGCTAACATTAACTGTAGTGAGCAAGAGGCATTAAACACAACTACTTTAGGGTGATGGTAAGATAGTTACCCTTATTGGAATTGTTGTTAAATTGCTTTTACTATTATAAAATGACCTCAAATCGTGGATAGATCTCTGAAATTAGCCCAGTCATACTTTTATATGCAACTAATATACCCACCATTTAAAAAAAAAAAATACCAATTTAGGAGTGCTTAGAAAATGGCATGCAAGAAACAACTAAGTTTTTTAAAAGCTAAGTGAGCTATCATGAAGAGTAAAAAAAGAATTAACAACATTATTAGTAAACTTAATTTTTTAAAGAACAGCGGATCATGAAAGAGGGATTTGCAAGATTGGTGGATGTGATTTTGAATATCTCTAAACCAGTCGAGGAAACTGCAATCCTGAGGACACGAGTAACAGTCGATATAACATGTAAAGTTAAATCTCCTCACAAGGAAAGAGGGAATGAAGGAGGTAGTCTGGATCCCTTTGCCTCTTTACACATCGTCCATTATGAAACCTGTGGCCCTAACAACGATACCTCCCCAATCAAACAGACAACATTACCGACTACCCATAAGTCTATATCGGTTGCTAAGAATCAACTGAGACCACTCATAATAAAAACAAAACAACACAGCAAAAAAATATATTTTTTTTTTAAAGTAAAAGATCTACTAGCTGTAATGAATTGAAGGAAAGATACCATCTTAGTAATAAATCCCCTAGCCCAAGTATGAACAAGAAAAGAACAAAAAAATAATAGACCAACCAAAGCTAGTAAAATATCAAATTCTAACAACCAGGAGACCAACAAAGAAGGAGTGCTTGACGCCTGGTTAGTTAGTTGATCAAGATTGGTTGAAAAAGCTAAAGAATGGGGTTCAATTTTCCGAACATGAAGATACAATTAATGAATATAACATTGACCATGAGATCAGTTTAACTGGGGGTGGAATTGTCAGGACGAGGTGGGGGGGTCTGTACTTCCGCTCTCTATATGGCAGAGGAAAGGTACAGAGGACCCCAGCCGAGATTCTCTGATATGGTAACGCTGGTCGAGCAATCAAGGCCTAGCTTCTCAGGAGGTGATGCGGGCTGGTTCTTAAGTACAGTGTATCCCCAAGCCCCCACAAAGGAATGTCCACACACTGTATTACTGAAAACACAGTCTTTATATAATTAATATTCAAAGGTTATGTACACTTATCACAATAACGCACTTTGTGCTCCGGAAAATCAACAATGGTAAATATCTACAATTCTAAAGTGGTACCACTAATATTCGATTAGAGTGCATTCAACAAGGCTGTGAAAATGCCACACGGATCAATAGCAATGAAACCAGCAATAGAGAGAAGAGAGAAAGCAGACGGATGAAACAATAGGCAGACGACTGGTCCTTGCTACTGGACACAGCTCTGAGTGGAGATCCCCCCACCTGGGCAACCTGTAAAATAACGATATATAAAACAAGCCCAGTCCATATATTGTTCAAGAGTCTCGTTCTCTCCCACAATGTTTTACCCCCCCAATGTACCTGGTGGAGTAGAGTTCGTCGGCGAGGCGTCGACCGATCCTTCTGGAGTGACTCCCTTTAAGGCAGGAGCCACGGATCGTCGAGAGGCGTCGCGGACTCGGGGTTCGGTGTCGGGGAATCGGCGGCCCTTCTTGAATGTCGCCCCTTTCAAGCGGGAGACACGGGGCGCCGAACGTCCGACCGTGAACCGGGTAGAACGACGTCGATGAGGCAGCAGGCTTTGATCCGAGCGGTGCTCGTCGACGACAGAGCGTTGGCGTCCTGCAAGGAAGAGGCGTGCGGGGCACCTCGGTGACGATAGTTCTGGACCGCAAAGAGATGAAGAAGAACTGTGGCCCAGCAAGGGCGTCGAGTCGTCGGCGTCTCTGCGGTCTTTGGGTGGCGGGAAACCCACCGGTGGATACTCCTCGGCGCGTCGACGGTCAGGCCTTCTCCCACAGGAGACGGCACGGCGATGCAGACGAGAGCGTCCGTTGATCAAGTTGAAGTTCTTAGGCAAACGGGAGCACGGCGGCTCCGGTCGGCGACGGCGGTCGTCGACAGTGGCGGACAACAGTCCGGGTGCTTCGCTTTGGGATTCCTCAGCAGTCCCCGTATCGGGTCGGCAGCCTGTCGTAGGTCTGTCTACCAGGGAGCGTTGGCAAAGGTCAGCTGTGCACGATGGTCCCTCGTAGCTCGGGAAGAGGGCGCCTTACCAGGTCCTCTCTGGGTCAGTCCTTGGAGACACAGCAGCCTTTAGATCGTGAAGGAGAGCCACGGCAATCCTTCTCCTCCAGCAGGGCCTCAAGGTCAAGCGTCAGTTACTCCAGTTACTCGTCGTAGTGGACTTCAGCTTCTGAACAATTTCCAGTGGTGAGAGGTCCCCAGATATACTATTTGGTCTCTCATCCACACTGCTGGCACACACTCAGCAGCCAATCGTACAGAAGGGCATTCATGCAGTCGGTCAGCCAATCAGGCACGCAGGGCATTCAGGCCACTCTTCTCCCGCTCAGACACTCACAACAAGGAATGTGGATTGAGACAAGTACTCAGCCATTCAACTCTACATACTGCATTCAGTCCAGTTTCGGGCAGGGCTGTCTCAGTCTTTGTCTCTCATGGCAGAAACCAGACAGCCACAACACGGAGTGCATATTGGTCACACTCCCCATTCACCCAGGTCCCACCCACAGGCGGTACCCACAACATATAGTCAGCGGGAAGGCTCCAGTAAGTCTAGCTGGGCCTTCACAACAACACCATATACGGAACTTCCACCCAACAGCCAGTCAGGGGGAAGGGACAGAGTCAGGGCTTCCCAGGACTTTGGGAAAACAAGGTATCAGGCGATAGAAAGCAAGAGGCCACCGGGGCCATCTTGTTTCCTATCAGGAATCAACTGATTCCAATGGCAGGGCCGGGGTACCCTAAAATGGCGGATACCCAGCGCACCTGTCAAAGTCAGCATGTAGCTGCCACCAGCCCATACCCAGCTCTGTGGGCCACCCACGGGTGCCCAAAAACATACACTAGGGGCACAGGGTTGCACCCCTACCCATGGGTGCCATAAGGGTATCCCATGGGTCTGTTCACCAAACCAAAAGAGAGAGCTGCACCGCCAGGAGTCCCGCATGGACTTCTGCGCGGAAAACACGACAGAACACACGATAAGAACAGAAAAAGGACAAGGATACGGAGGCCCTGTCCCTCCGATGCATTTCCAGCATCACAGGAATAAAATAGACAATAGGGATATAGTTGATCACCACCACAATGACAAACAGACCAGTGATTTTTCATCCCCAACGTTGTAGTCCTTTGTAGCCTCCAATATAGCCACAAATATTGGGAATAACTGCAGAAACAAAATGCTTAAGTGCCCCCGTCATCTGTGCCAGCTCCCCCCAGTCCCCAGATGGCCTCCTCACCTCCCCTGTCCTCGCTGCCAAGAACACACACAGTTTGTTTTGAGATGGTGGTTATAGCCGAGGCTACAGAAAGCTTTATGATATGATAGGTTATTTATAATGCACTAAATACCCGAGGTTTCTAAGCGCGGACCCGGAGATCAAACCTGTGTAGCTCCGTGTTGTTCTGCTTCCAAGGCAAACACTTTGCCGCTGAGCTATCCTCCCGAGACTTTGTGTTGCAAACTCATGCCCTAGACGCCCACTAACTTCCACATTTCACTTGGTGTCCTCTAGAAACCCCACCCCCCCACCTCTAGCCTGATGGCATTTGCATGTTTTTGACCTGCATATAGATGTTTTCCTGTGTTTCATTTTCCCATACCCTTGGCTATATCCTTGAATCTATTGCATCGAGAGAAAAACAAGATGGCTGCTTTTTCATTTCTGAAAACCATGATCCTACAATGCACTATGGGAGCTATAACAATCAATTTTTGAGAAGGGGCAGCCACTTCTCCATCATATATTCAAATAACTAGTGCATGGAAAAACCTCAAACCGTGCATGGATCGCAAGTCAAAGGTTGTTTTGGACCTGGTCCAAATCTGTACAGCGGTTTGGGCTGTGATCTTTGGCATACATTGACCTTATTTGTCTATGAGATTTTGAATGAGAAGTAGGCCGCATCTTTGTAAAAACATTTTTTTGTCTTATTAAGACCATGCTAGTGGTCTAGGAGCGTTCTAAAAATCTATGGAATAACAAAACCCTTGAAATTCAAGGAAAAATCTTTAGTTGCATGGACGTTAAGGTGAGAACCTAATGCAACAAAACCCCTGAAATTCGTCTAAAGCCACCTTAACTTCACGCCCACTGTTGCGCAGCCTATGACCACAATGATGACAGCACAGATGACATCACTGATGACATCACTAATTACAAGAGTAACTGGCATTAAGCCTAGCCTTCAGCCATGGTCAGTGCGCAGGGCCATATACATTTTAACAAATGAATGGGTACTAGTCATTGCCTTCAGCTATGGACAGTGGTCAGAACCTTCAACCATGTGCATTGAATATTTTAAAACACTAACAGGCTATCAACCACTGCCTTTACCAGTGGATGCAGTTATCAACCATGTCCACTGTATATTATATACACTGATTAGGCACTAGCCATGGACTTTAGCACAATACTGGCCACAATCTTTGTCTGTGACCACTATATATGCTAACATATAAATGTGCCACTAGCCATGGCCTTTGACCTTGTGCAGTTTGTACACATTCTGACCATGTCCACTGTATATTTTAAAATAAATAAATAAAATGTAATAAGCGATGTCATTGCCCACTGTGTATTATACAGCACTAATCAGCCACTAGCTATGGCCTTTGGCCGTTCTCACTGTATATTATATATTATACTGAACAGCCACTAGCCATGGTCTTCAACACAATACTAGCCAGTGGCCACGGGCCTTGGCCATGCCGACTGTATATTCGAACATATTAATGGGCACTAGCTATGGCTTTTAGCCATGGCCACTGGCTACAGCTTTCAATGTTACCCACTGTATATTTTAAAATGATGGGCTACTAGGCATAGCTTTTAACCATGCACATTGGTACTTTTGAACACTAACCAACAGCTAGCTATGCCCTTTGGTACTGGCCAGAGAACCCAGCCTATGTAATGGCCAAGTACACAGTCTAAATTGTTATTAAGGTAATCAAACTTTTCATGAGCTAACATATAAATGATGTTATGTCTAATTCCATTATTGATGTAATCAGTTATATTGAATGTAATTAGTGTTGGCACCAGTGATGGCACCAGTGATGTGATTTGTAATGTCATCAATGTTCTAATACAACAAGTTATAAGTGATGTCATTAGTGATGTGATCTGTGATGTCATCATTGTGGTCATAGGCTGCGCAACAGGTGGCGTGAAGTTAAGGTGGCTTTAGATTAATTTCGGGTGTTTTGTTGCATTAAGTTCTCACCTTAATGTCCCTGCAACTAAAGTTCTTTCATTGAATAGATATATACATATGTAAAACAGAAAATCAGTTTGTTTGTTTGTTTGGTCCTTATACAGTTCCACACCGCTCCAGTTACCTGTTAGTTACCCTCCAGATGTCACTAGCTACATTAAATGTGGACACCCCACCTCGTTCCCTGTATTTCAGCCCCAGCACACATGAGACGGTTTCCTGGAATTGGCAAAACATCAAGGTGGTCGCAGAAGCACCAGAGTTCATTTCAGCTGTCTGGACATGAGGAACAGAATTTCCAAGGTATGTTTCAAGGCCCTAGGACGCACCGTTTCTGAGATATTTGCACCGCAGCACACAAAGCATCAAAGTGGTAATAGAAGGATGGACACAGCTCCTATTAACCGCCTCAACACCAGGAACAAAACTTGAAGGCCCATACACCATGTTTCAAGCCCTAGGGCTCACTGTTTCTGATATATATATGCACCACAATGCACAGAAACATAGTGCACAGCGACAGGTGGGCAGAGCACACAGAAGGTCCCATTATGTTGCAGAACACCAATTCCCACCTCTCTTCCACGCCAGATTTGTGATTGTCAACAATTGCTCAGAGTGTTATCATGTCTGTCCAAAGAACCTGTGCAAAATACAGGCACTTTTTGCTAGTTCATGCCTATTGAGAAGGTATTGGGGCATTGCAAGGACCACTTGCAATGGTGTGAGCACTTGGACCTTGATGGCATCACCTGATGCTCATGTGATCACCTAGAGATTTCCTGACAATATCTGCCATCAGTACAAATAGCTGTGGTTTTGATGTACCTGGCAACTATGTGAGTACATGGTATTTTGAGAGCCACCCCTTCCAATGGTGTATTTTCCCAGGCAATTTTATGTTAATACTTGCCATTGGTGGTAGTCCCAAGCTTTTAATGTTAATGTCTGGCAATGGTGGTGGGTGTATATCTGGGCTTTGGGTGGTTATACCAGCCAGCGGTGTGACTAGCCTGGGCTCTGATGGCAGTGCCTGATGTTCTAGAGCTTTGATGGATAAACCTCAAAATGGTGTCAGTATCTTACTTGCTCAATTGATGTGGCCAAACCTGAGGTGCGCTAGCAATACCTATCATGTGAAGCTGGTACCTGTCCATAGAGTGGCCATTCTTGACAAATGCTGGCATTAGCTTGGCAGATGATAGCAACAGTTCACACGTGGAGTGAGAACCATGGCATATGATGGCAATATATTGCAAAGACTTGAATAATGTCTACACAAAAGCCACAACTAATTCCCTTTTCAAAGCTTCTTAACAATTCACAAAATATGTCCATCCCTACTCAGTTTTGCTTACCTTTTCTTCTAGGTAGGAGAGGATAAGACTTTGTACCTCAATAGGCTCACGAATCATATACTTCTGATAGCTTTGTGAATAGCCTTTTTTTTTCAAAATACGGGTATGCTATCTGAAATGGTAGAAATAAAATCAGATACAGGATAAAATATTGTTAGAACAAGCCTTTGAGACAGAGAGATGAATATAACAATGAATGCAGTTTCAAGTGGCCACAGTTATAAAAGCCATCCACAAGGTGGCCCAATAAGAATGCAGCATTTCTTTCATAACGTGTTTCAGCAAACATCTTATGTTATGTTGACTTATATTGCGCACCGCTACCATTTGCATGGTCTCCAGACGCTCAACTGGCTCTGTAAGAACGAGGGTGTGGGGGATAGGTTAGTGAGGGAAGAGGGATAGGATAGAGGTTGTGCCCTGCTGTTGGTGCTTGCAGAACCAGGAGAAACTGCGGTCTGAACGTGTTGGCTTTCTGAGTGTGCTTTGATTGTGTGCACTGAGGTTTTTGTGTCTGGAGGGGCAATGCCCAGTGTTTGGGTTGCTTGTTGTTTGCAGCTGTATGTTCTTTAGGTGGAAGTATGGTTTGTGATTTTGTGTATAGTAAGCCTAGCCCATGTGTGTGGTACGTGGGAGGTATGCGGGAGAGTAGCAAGGAGCAGGGATGATTAGTAGTGTTTATGTTCAATAAAGTGGATGCTCTCAAAGTTCTGCTAAATTCAATACAGTAAGGCCCTAAAACCTGGTTGTAGACATCTAATACGTGACATCCTTAAATACATTTTAAGATGTGTTAGAATTGGAAAATGTAACCAAAACTTCCAATGTTGAACTATAACTGTATTAGGTAGTGAAAAAAACAAATGCATGTCTTTGCTTGCTCATTGTTTTGTTTGAAATGTACGTGATATAACATAACAGGTAAACTTGCCAGGGTTTAGATAAAAAAAAAGAACATCAACATAGTGTTGCTTTCCTGTAGGAGAAGAAAATAATATGGACATGTCTAATGAGGGCCTCATTACAAGTATTGCAATGCAGGAAAAAACAGTGGTAATGCAGTGGTAAATCTGTTACCACTGCATTACTGCCACATTACCGCACCACCGTACTACAACTTTGGTGGTGAGGCGGAAGAAAAACCTCCAGCAAAATGCTGCCGATAATTCCTGCCGAATCCTGGAGGCTAACACAGCATATTACCACCACTTTTAATCTGATGGCAATTCCGCCGGACCAAGTGGCGTAAATGGTCATTCAGTTTGGCGGTATTCTGGCAGATTTACCACCGGAATACCACCAAACTTGTAATGAGGCCCTACGACATGGTTGTAGACAAACAGACTTAGGTCTAAACCTGCATTTTCAATTGCAATAGCATGTGATTTCCTGGACAATTCACATATTTTGCAAGGTGTTTATTTTACACAATATAAAAGATGTAAGTTAGCTGATGTGAATGGGAGGTTTAGCAACACAACACAAAGCTAGAAAACCTTCCTTTTAGGACTTTGGTCCACAGTTCTTACCTCTGTCCCCTATAAGTCTGCCCTCTGGTGGGAAAGGTCAATCACAGTCTTTGGGGTTTTAAGTGAGGGCATTCTTCCTGGTATCCATTTAGTGTCTTTTTGTCTTCTGTAGAGTTTGTCAGGATTTTGCTCCTCTTGCTTTTTGTGGAAATGTGGCACCAAATCAGACTCTTATGTTTGTTTTGGATCCCTGGGGTCCTAAGGCGTAATCCATATGCAGGTTTTTGGCCCTTTTTTGGTGCTACCCCCAAACAATGAAGGAGCTTCTCCAAGAACGTCCATCATCCTTTTCTATTGTCAACCACACAATTTTGGCACCTCCTCTTTTGAGGTCCCCTTTCTTCCTCCTCATTCTACAATTCCTCTCTCCCCTCTTGGTCATCTCTCCTTCTGTCCTCCTTGCCATTTTGCCATGCTCTCAGCTCCTCTTTCCCCACTCCTCTCCTCGCTCTGCCTTTTCCTCCTTCCAAACCTCAGGGTCTTAATAATTAGACTTCCTGCTTCTTGTTGATCTTCCTTGTCTCCTTTTATTTTAACTCTCCCTGATCGCCTTGGTAGTACTCCTGAAACTCTAGTGTCAGCTTTCTGTCCCCTTATCCTTCCGAACATGGGAAAAGTCTCTGCAAAGTTCTACTTTCCTGTGGGAAAAAAACGGACCCGCCAGTAGGTGGTATCACTGTGGAAGGTGAAACGCACCACACTCAGGAAAACTTCTGCAGAATTCAAAAAAGGAATTCTGCCCACCCCTAGTTGTGACAAACAGACCGGAAAACCCAAGTGGAGGAACTAGCAAGCCCTAAATCCCACATTGGAGCTGGAAGCCATCCTTAAGATTGGGCCCAACCACCAATCTCTATACTCGCTGTCAAAAGACATACATCTAATTTCTCTTACCCCAGATAGAGGGTGGCGATCATGGCAACCGTGAGGCAGATAGAAAGAGCACTGACAAGGGGGAGTCATGATAAAACCCCAATTCGAACATTGTCTCCAGCAGCAGCACCTGACAGCAAATGCCCATCCTAATTAACACACCTGAGTCCCACTTCAACAAAGAGAAATTGGAATGTGTAGCGAAAGGACTATGAAGCTCAGTCTGGCAGTGGACGTTTTTGGCGAAGGAACTGGAAACTGGAAACTGGAGAGTGGAGACAGGAGTATGTTTGGAAAAGTTGTAAGGAAAGATCAAGCAATTAGGCGATTCC
Organism: Ambystoma mexicanum; assembly: GCF_040938575.1. NCBI lineage: Eukaryota > Metazoa > Chordata > Amphibia > Caudata > Ambystomatidae > Ambystoma > Ambystoma mexicanum. The sequence goes on along the minus strand of NC_090921.1, from coordinate 1,202,465,893 downwards.
CAGGAGACTGGAAGAGAGGTTCAGAAGTCAGGGAAACACTGGAACCAGGGTGTTTGAAGCCCAGGAAGCCAGACCAAAGGTGTGGGAGATTTGTGGCGAAAGATGGTGATTGTACTGAGAAATAAGGTGATACCCACAGATGTGGAGAAGGTACTTTGGGTTGGAGAAGTTGGAAGAGATCTTGAGACCCCTGAGTTGCAATAAAGTATGAAAGAGGGTTCAAGAACATAGGATAGTGCTAGAAATCATTGAATATCAACGTAGAGTGCAGGTACATCCCACAAAGTGGTGAAGAGAGGAATAGGTAGATATGTAACAGGTGTAAAAAAGTAGAGAGTGAATGTAGCACATTGGAGGATTATGCTCAAAGGAGCAAAGAAGGGGCTCATAAGAGTGAAGAAGGTGAAATAGGTTTTCAGGTTATTAAGGTTGGTGATAGAAAGGGAACAACTGATCCATAATGGAGAAAAGAAAGCAGGTAGATATGTGAAGAAGATGGGCAAGAGAAGAGAGATTTAGAGAGGAATGACAGTAGTACCCACAGGGTTGAAGAAAGTGAGAGGAAGTAGCCAGACCAGAAAAGTATTGAGAATAGTACCCACTAGGCTTTGAAGACGGTTGGAGAGAATGTAGAGACTTTTAAATTGAAGTCTGGGGGAAGATTTCTTTCTGAGATTGTGAAGAATGTGTCACACAGAGTGGGGAGTGGTAAGAACAGTATACAGATCAGCAATGTTTACAAAGGGAGAGAGAACTGTAATAGAGTGAAGATGAGTTTGAAGAGAAATAAATTGAGGAAATTGACACCTTGAATGGAGAAGTATGTGTTAGTAAAGCCGAGCTGTTAGATGATCAAAGGGGGGAGATAAGGAAGAAGAAACCCGGAAGGTAGGAAGGCAGAGGTAGTAACCTGCTGATTCTAGTGGTTTACATCTTAGGCAGAGAGTACTAGGCAGGGTGGTTTGCCACCCTCTCATCTTGCCAAATGCCTCTGGTTCACATCCATGGCTGTTGGACATGTAATATTTGCTATGAAGGTCAAAGAGTCCATAGGACTCTATGGAAATTATTGGCGCTATTATCGCTGCCGGTAATAGCGCCAGCAGTAATAGCACCGAAAATGGGTGAAAAGGGGAGGTTTTTATCTCAAGCAAAAACCTGGAGGTAAACCTCCCACTTTCCGCCCAAACTCGGGATTGGGTGGAGCGTTAATGCAGTGGTAATAGCATTACCGCTGCATTTTTACTGCTCAGCCCAACCCCTGATGAGGCCCTAGGTCACAGTAGAGAAGGAGAAATAAAGGTCGAATTCACAGTGAAACTGAAAGATTAAAGAATATCGAGGCTTAATACCACATAATAGAAATACACCAGTCATGAGTCCAAAGGTACAATGTACTATTTATTAACAGGCAGCTGTCTGGCTCTCAACTTCCCGCAAGCAGACACCGTGAGATGAGCGGGTGCTGGGCATTTCAAAAACACAAGTATTTATACAAGTTTTCCACATCGTCCAGCCTCTCTTCGTGTAAAACATTTACCTAGGGTTCATGGCCTATCGACATAACTAAGTCATGCTTAAACATCTTTGAATAGTTTGTTGTTTTCCTTTAAACATTTCACATGTTTTCCAAATATAAGACACAAAGGTAACATTCCTTATTTTGCTCGCTTATATTTGTCTATCATTTGTTCTTGAGTTTAAAGCCAGCTTAGTTTCAAGGAGCGAAAACAAAGATTTCTGCAAGAAGAGCATGTTCAACTATTCATCATTCTACTTTGCTGTTTGACCGGAGAAGGCACTATTGGAACAGATGGTATCTAAATTACTGATTAGTACGGCATTTGTTTAACTCCAAGATTTCTCAGTGTAGGAGAAACAATCCACTTTAGCAGCTTCAACATTATTATCTACGTTGACATCATGGAAACAGTACACAGTTCATTTAGCTCTGCTGGAGCCGAAAACACAATTCTAAATATGGGACAGAAAGCAAGAGGCGATAAAAATGGCGGCATAGTCAGCCTGTTTCAAGTTCATTCAATGTGATATTACAGTGTGATGCGATTGTGCTTGGGCCAACATTTACTATTAGACGGTATTATGTAAAATATGTTTTCACAAAACCATTACTCATCGTTACTCATCTGTAATCACCAAATAACTCAAAAGGATGAACTCATAGTCTTTGCTGTAACACTTTCTCTTGTTGCATAACCTTTTGTCTTGGCCAAGGGGGCCCGAACGACCTGAGGAAGAGGATAAGCAATTTGTGAACGTTTATTTCACCCTAATCATTAGTCAAAGCTTGCATACCAAGTCTGACATGTCCTTTGCTCTTTATACCTAGCCAATTAATTTTGCCCCAATTCTGTATGAGTTACAAAGTAAAACACCTTAAACTTCACAAACGTGTTCTGTGTTGGGTATAATATAACAATATGGACCTCATTATAAGTTTGGTGGTATCTGGGTGATGGGCATGTTTGTTTTATAAGCAAGACCACGCAGAGCAATGCAGGTGGTTTGATTTCCAGACCCAGGCTTAGAGGCTGGTCTCCACTGTTAAGTATGCTCTATAAGGTCAATTAATTAATTAATCACAGAATGTCAGACAGTTTAACATTACAGTACCGCCTGCCCAATTAATGACATGGTACTCTGTGCTGCAACCGATGCTGTTGAGCAGGTGGTGATGTTCCGAGTGGTCCCCTATCAGTATCGGTCATTACATCAAGAACAGCTTCTGGACGGGTACATTTACTCCATCAGCTGTAAGTATTATCGCAATGGCTGTTGACATTAGCAGAAGCATCTGTAAATGCCGGATAAAAAAATAATTGGTTGGAAATCGGATACTGCAGAATCAGCAAAAGTGACTCAAAATTATACATTATGATCAGGAAAAATATTGCGACTGTATTAGTCTTCAAGGACTATTGGAGGGGAGTTTCTATTGCATTCAGTGTCCTCAGAGTAATCCCCACAGCCCCTCATCAACACTTCTCTATTAAGACCCTATCAAGACTGTTGAATTACAAAGTGCTATCATTTTAGGTGGCCGGCAAACATTGGCACAATATGTGGGTGCTAAGAATAGGCAGGGCAGACACACTGAGCAGGGAGCGACCCTGGATCCCTCGCTGGCCAACAATGGAGTAACCATGGATGGCCTAATAGAGGCCATAAAGGACTCTAAAATATCTCTGGAACATATGATCCAGGAAGAAAGTGTGGATGTCTCCCTTTTCAAAGCGACCTCTGGAAAATGAATGTGAGGGCGACCACCATCAAGCAACCGGTCAGCAACACCAAAAATATACTAGCAGGGTTGCTACAAGTGGTTGGTCTGATGACTGTGACGAGGATCCTTGAGGGATGAAAACATTAAGCATATGATGTTTTATCCAGCTACATTTTACCTGAAAGCACAAGTTGTCTGGGACTGGCTAGATTCAGGACACTGAAAAAGCAAAGAACTCTGATCACAAAGCTCGGTGGCAACACCTACTGAACCAGATTGATGTTTGTTGGCAAGATGGTATTGCTGGTCCGGGGTTAACACTGACATGGTCTACAATGGAATGTATAGCAATAGGATGGCTGGGTCCTTATTTCAATTATTTATTTGGCTCCATGATCAATTGTTTGAGGGGATGATTGCACCGCTACACTGAGGGAAGACGGTTGTATACGAATTGTGACCCTTTAAATTCGGTCAATTGTTCATTCGAACAATTGTAAACGAACAATATGGGTAATACCGGGAAAACAAAAACACCCCTATTGGGATGTGGGTGCCATACAAGGAGTTTGCTCCCACGGGTACAGGGGGTGCACGAGAAAGTGCTGAACAACTATATGGCATTGTTTTGATTTGGGTGAGATTTTGCTTCGGCTGAAATTTATTTGGCCACGGTGTACTGTCATGTTATTCTTTTTGCGCCACAATATTATCTCCTCATTGGGGGTTATGGTTTCAGGAGTGGCATTTTCTGATATTATTAGTTAAGTTCACAAATATTCATTCCACAAGAAATGCTGGTAGTGGGCAGTTAAGCTTTGGAGTTTGGAAATAGCCCTTGCTCACAGCTCCAATGTCTGCATTGTGGGGTGGCGTGGCCCTCTCGAGCAGATGCCTGGATTCTGTGGGCTTTCATTGAAGGTATTCTAGGGGTGTTCTGCTTAGGTCCTGTATGCCTGCTTTGTTTTGTTTGAGGTTTAGTTTAATGGTACAAGCTAGGTTGGATGTTGGGGTGGTGAAGGTGGAAACTCAATAAGGGAGTGTTGAAGAAGTCTGGGATTTTTTTTTGTGGAAGAGGCTACATATGGGGGGCATGGTACTGCACCGACCAGGGGTTTGGAGGTTCCTCTGTTGTTGATTGTGGAATCATTACCAGATGGCATCTAACACAGTGAAGTTGGTTAAATGGAATGAACGAGGACTGGGTAATAGGAGGAATTATGCAAGAATAGGTATCTTCCTGAAACGACAAGGAATTCAGATTGCGCTGATCCTGGAAATGTACCTTCTTGAATCAGATGTGTAGGGTGTGAGGCAGAAATGTTGGGGGATGGTATTTGGTTCTGGTTATTCATCATATGCAAGGGGGGTTATAATCTGGATGGCAGGAGGTGTCCCCATACATATCGGAGACTCAGAGGCTAGGACACTGATATTATCAGGTAGCTTAAATGGGAAAGGTACATGCCTCATTAATTCCCATGCACATAATGTAGATAACAAAGATTACTTCCAGGATGTGTTGGAACAGGCAGGAAGGTATAGGTGTGAGAGCGATTTTAATCATCTTTCAGTCCTGATTTATTTTGGAAAGGTCAGATACCAGAAGCACTTTTAAAATAAATGTTGACCACAACATAAACCATGTTATTCAGGAACTGGAATTGTTGGAATTGTGGAGTGGGAGTTATGGGAAGGTCATGGGATGTTACTTTTTTCTCCCATCCTCATGGTTCCCATTCACACATTGACTACATCTGTGTGGGAAGGGAACATTTTAGATTATTTTATGGCACTGAATATTTGGCAAGGGTGTTTCTGACCACTCTTCTCTTGCAGCCACACTATATTGGACAGGGATGATACCCGCTGAAATCAAGAGCTGAGGCTCTAGAGTAATGTGGCATTCCCAATCAGCTCAAGGAGAAGGCAGCTTCCTTTTTTGAGAGGTATAGTGGCTCCATCAAGGATTTTGGCTTGGTTTGGGAGGCCTTTAAGTTGACCATTAGATGGTTTGAACAGCCAGCATGATAAGGGTGCGTAGGACTCTTCACAGGTCCCTGATTGAAATTGAACAGATTATTACAAGGTTGGAAGGGGAGATGGTGATGGGGAACCTTTGCAGAGACGATCTGTCTAGGGAACTTAATAAACATTGGGAGCTTCAGGAGTCACTGAATAGGTTTGAATATAATCAATATATGAAACGTGTCCATGGAGAGGAGGACAAAGCTGGTAAACCCTTGGCATGGTTAATTAAATGTGAAGCACGTTGATCTACTATGACACAGATTTGCAACAGGGTAGGTGCGTTGGTATACTCACAAAAGGGGAACAATGTGGTATTCCAGGACTACTATAAAACCCTTTACATGAGTGGGAACACTTAAGAAGTGCATCGTCCACAAGGCCTTTTGGGGCTGGGGCTGCACCACATCCAACTCTCTCTTGAAAAACACCTTCCCTCTCGAGACCTTTGCTCAGCCACCTCCAACTCTCTGAAGGTCAGAAGCTTCTCTAGGCAGAAAGCTAGGGGTAGTTCTCTCTCCTCTGCAGGTGCCTCCCTCTGGAATGGTCTCCCTGCCCCTCTCAAACTTGAGGCGGATCACCTGAAGCTCCGAAAGCAGCTCAAGACCTTCCTTTTCATTTCTGCTTTCTCTCTCTCTCTCCCTCCTGCTGACCTACCTGTCTGCTGCACTGACTGGTGGTCTGGCTAGCTTCCAAGTTTCCTTGGGTAGCAGGCCCCTGCACAACCAGTCATCCCTACACTGCCTCCGGGCCTACCACACGGTTAGGGACTGTAACTGTAACCCAACAGTCCCCCGCCTCCGTGCACTTACCCAGAGCAGCGCTGGCCTGGCTGCACTTCCCTTTTCCCTCTCTCCGGCACTTTCCCTCTCCCTCCACCCCACCCCCTGTACTTTGCGTTTCACACTTGTATGATCAGAATGGCACAAGTCCTAGTAAGATTGTTTGTGTTGTCCTCCCTCAGTCTTCCCTCCCTTGTCTTATCGCGCCTCATTATAAATGACTCATCATATCATCATATCATATCATCATATCATATCATACTTATTAAATGAGATATGGTTGCCCCATCTGTTGGATGATGCTAGGGATGCAATGGAAACACCCAGAGGTTAGGGGGATATCCAGCGTACTATTCAATCTCTGCGGAAGGAATGGACATCCAGATGAATTCTTCGTCATGTTATGGATAGAGTTCAAAATTCAGCAGATGAATTGGCAATTATGCGTCTTGATGCATTTAAGGCCTTTGACTCACTGGAATGGCCATGGTTATTTAAGGAATTATAAATTTCGGTTTCGGACCGGTTATATTTTAATGGATACATTTACTATACCATGAACCAATGGAAAGTGTTAAGCTGGGACCGTGGATTTTGGTAAGATGGATCTGGGATGGGGCACCAGACAGGGCTACCTGGTATCTCCAATGGTTCGCCCTGGCAGTGGAATCCCTAGCAGGGTATTTCAGGAATTGTATGTCAGAGGTGGGTATACGGATCAATGGGCGCACACATACTATTTCCTTGCATTCTGATGATGGCTTATTATATGTATGTAATATCCTATACAATATTCCAATTATTTTAGAGGTGCTTGGTAATTTCAGAGCACTGCCTGGATACCGAACTAATAAAGACAAATTTGTAATTTTTCCCCTAGCTGATGAAAGGCATAGATCCAGGTATACATTTCCAAATTTGGGGGATATAGTGGGAACACAAATCCTTTAAAAATCTGTGAATCCGGTTTTTCATGTGATCGAGGACACGTTCGTATACAGTAAGGGAATGGCCCTGACTAGAATAGGAGATGCAAACGTCTTTTGGAAAACACTGACACTCACTCTTATGGGTAGAATAGTGCTTTGTAAAATGGTGATACTCCCCGGGTTATTCTATTCTTTTACCAATATTCCCTATATGATCAAAAACCCATTTTCTGATATGGGAGCGTAATTGTGGAAACCGCCGCGCTATAGCGGGTCAGGAAACAAGGTTGCATAAGAGTGATGATGAATTAAGAGTTATACCCGGAGGCATAGACCCACCTGGCGCTTTCGTGTGAATGAGTTGCATAACCGGCACCAAGGGCTGAGACATCTGCACCTGCTGCTGGGTCCTACTTCTGGGTGCAAAGGGGGGACTGAGAACCCATTATCTGGGTCAAATGTACAGCCCCTAGGCAGACCTAGGTGATTTACCTAATGAATGTGCCCCGTCTGTTAAGAGGTGCCTACAAGGACACTCAGGGCCTAAAAACACGTGTTTACATTGGTTTAGGGAGGTGAGGGGGTGCCTGTCGGTTATTAGGAAAGACTTTGATGTTTGTGTTCAAGACTCGCTGCTGAACTCGAGTTTGGATTATAACAAGATCTATTTGAGTTTGTGGGCCCTGGTGGAGGGTATTCTAAGTACTGACCTGCGGGAAATACCTCCTAAGGGTGTAAGAATCCTGGTACGTTCCCAACAATTTGTTGACCTCAATTTTAGCCAAGTCTAGTGACATTTAACGTGACAGCAGCTCTAGTCTGGCCCTTGTGAAGAGGTCGGCAGGGGGACACCCTCCCCAGACTTGGACAAGGTAGATTGACTACATGGATCTATAGAGGAGGAGACCACTGGTATCTTAAAGTTTTTATCATGGAAAATAGCAGGGTTAAAGCATGTCTTTGTGGATCCAAGATGGTGTGATTTTGTCAAAACCCATCAAGATATCTTTCTCCATCAATCATGGGTTATGGAACCTATTCCGCTGCAGGGGTATGCAACATTTATGATTCCTGCTACCAAAGGGCCTAGAGGCAGGTTGTCGGGGGCAGGGGGGTATTGAAGTGGGTTGATATAATCATGGATTGGGAGGTGAAATCAATAGATACAGGTAGTCTAGACCTACAACTTTTGGCAATGTCCACTGAGCTGGGGGAGAGTTTTCTGCTGTTTCACCTCTGTAATAGACCTAATGGGGGTTCAGGCTTAGAAACCCTTTTGAAGCTTCAGGAACTGTGTAATTCCAATCTGCCCCCTATACTGGGGAGCCAGTATGTTTTGGTTGCCAGAGACATGAACCTCCAGTTGGAACCACTGTTGGTTATGGAGGACATCTGGGATGACCAGGACTCCGCCTGGTCTATTCCTCCCTTGTTGTCTAGTCCCATCCAGGGAGTCCGTAAGGCAGCAGTGGAGTAGGCGCGCATTATTGCCAATCTGCATCTTAGAGCCTGTGATGGCAGATTGGCAGAAGACCTGCCAGTACAATCAACTTTTAGGGGTCCCCAGTGACAGTCCCATATTGATTACTTCTTCATTACATCCAGCAACTGGTTTAAGACAAGAGAAATGGTCGTAATTGATAGGAATGAAAGTGACCATAGGCCATTAGCCCTCAGTTGTGACCTGGATAGTGGTGGGCGTCGAGGTGGGTCACCTTGGAGGCCTAGTCAAAACATCATTGTGGAGGGGCATGCTAGGAAATCCGTGAAATGGGTGGACTAGTCTGGGAGGGATGTAAAACGGGAGTTTTATGCAGCCATAGAGGGCAACGTGGGCACCATTCGTGACCACAGCCTTTCTAATGGGGGTGTCGTTGTGGAATTTGAGATGATGGGTAAGACGTTAATGCCATTTTTGACTGCCCGACGGGGAAAGGTTAAATCAAGGCTGGAGAAAAATAACCTCTGGTACGATGAAGAGTTCTCCCAGGCTTAATGGGGTATTGTTTTACATGTTAGGTATCCAAGCTTGTTTGATAAGGGTGTGCCACAAGCTTTAAGATTAAAGTACAAGCAGCTCCTATCCGTTAAGAGGCGAGCATATGCAATGAGGTCCTCGGAAGACTTGTCTGAGGCAATGGAATTAAGGGATATGGTTAGATTTTGAAATTGGTTACAGTTAGGCAGAGCTTGTATGCAGTCACCTTTGGGATCACTACACACAACTATGACTACAGGTGTAAGCAAAACCAACCTTTGGTATAAGTCTGTACTACACAGTTTTTGGTAGCGGAGCTGAGCAGCCAGGCTTATCTCAAGAAGGAATGTGAGCTGTAAGGAGGTTACACAGAGGTCTACAATCACAAGTATTCAAATAAACTCTTACACTCAAGGTTTCTTGGTTAAACACATATTAATTTATTCAACAGTCAGTTAAAAAACATTCACTAGAAGGAGGCAATCTATATCACACAAAAATATACTTCAGTACTTTACACGGTACGGGTCTGAGACATTTAAACTACTTTGAAGGAGGAGCAAATTGGCATTCAGAGTACGTTGAAGTAGGAGCAAAAAGGCAAAAGTTAATAAAACGAATATTACAGTTACTCTTGGACAGTGCAAATAGTTTGAGTTCACCAGAGACGTTGATTCAATGCAATAGGTTAGGCCAAAGTCAATGGGCTAATGTCTTGTATAGGATAAAGCAGTTCTGGTAGTTAAACAGAAAAGTCTTTGCCAAAGTTCTCAGAATTAGTTTGTAAAAGAAAGGTTCGTATGTTGGTTCACAAGCTGACTAGGCCTGCAAGTTGCCAAAGTTTCAAGCACTTTCACAGTGAGAGGTAAGTTCTCTCGGTCAGGTTTTCAAAGTACTTTACAATGAAGAAAAAGATGCAGCTGATGACTTCTGTTCCTGGCAGTTCCTGCAGATCTCGCTGTTCCTGTGCCTTAGTCGTGGGAACAAGGGGGAGGATGTTGGGGGACTCCTGCACTCCGCGGGGACTGGTCAAAGCTGGCACTTGGCAAATCTTCAATTTCTGGTAGCTGTAGTCAAGCACACAAACTGGTGTCCTTCTCACTGGCAATTCGGTTTCCTGCAGCACTCTGGGGAAAATACAACCAGCTCAGAGAATGGTATCCAGGTGACTTACGAGTTGATTGGTCCCACCAACTCAAAGGGTGAAGTTGTCCTTGAAGGGCTTCTCTGTCGAGATGAACTTGGCGATTCAGACCTGCAGCAGGGTTTCACCGAGCAAACCAACGGTCCAGTAGTTGCAGCAGCCTTCCTCTTCCAGCTCGTCTTTGGTTCTTTCGTTCCAGTGGTTGACTCTGCCTTCCAAGCCGAGAGACTCGTCTTTTATCCAGTTTCCTCCCATTCATTCCAGTCTACCTGCCCTTGCCAGACAGTCAGCCAGCCAATCACCCCAGAGTGCATTTGGGTCTCCTAGGAGAATAAGCACAGGGAGTTTCGGGCACCTCCATCACTTCTGCCCACCCCAGACTCTCGGGCACCAGAGGTGGTCTTCAGTCCTGAATCCTGCCAAAGGCGATGAAACAAAGGGACCAAACCTGGTTTGGCACGCAGAGTAAAACTCTAGAAGGACCTTTCCATAAAGAAATGGCAAAGAAAGAAGACCGGGACCTGTTTAAACTAAGGGGGCTCAGACACCATCTTGAAAAACATGGCTCGCATGATTTAATGCTACCGGTGTTTGCGGTCGGGAAAAATCATGGTAGTTCATTGTAAAACCACTGCCACCAGCCATTTCGATAGAAAAGGGTAGCATTTGACTGCTACATGTGTTTCTTGACATAGGGGATATGAGGTAACCCCTTCAGCACTCTATAGTAAGATAGGTTGGGCTGGGTCTAGGAATTTGAAAAGACTAGTAAAGTCAATTTCACTATACTTTCTCTGGGAAACAGTAGTTTATCCCAGAGAAGGTATTTAAACCTTGGGAAAGCCTGAAAGGCTTCCCTGTGCCACTGCACTGAGGGTGCTGTGTGACATACATGAAAAGATGATGCCTATGGAGTTGTCTAAATCTCCATAATCAAAGAACACTAGACTAAAACACACATCAAAATACATTAGAGAATGGGAAAAAAGGCCTCACTCTCGCCAGGTAAAATAATCAAGTCCTCAAAATCCAGCAAAGTTGCTGGGGGTCTCTAAGGTGAAGGGAATTAGCACATCTTTAAGAATTCTCCCTAACAGTTACTCCATGTGATGAGCAGGCGTTGCCATGTTTTATACCGGGTGTTGCATGGCAGACCCATTGTTCTAACCTATATTCAGATGGGGTCGGGGTCGGTGGAGCTGAATGGTAGTGATGCCCTGTCGGCCACCCCCATTGAATGGGTTTTGTCCATCTCTTATAAAGAAGTGGGGGAGGCCTTACGCTCTCAGAAATTGAGTAAAGCTGCAGGGCCAAACTTGATACCAGTGGACTTCTACCGGAAATAACCACTCATTTGGACCCCAGTGTTGTCCACAGTTTTTAATGCAGCCATTTGCAGAAAAGAAGTCCCTATCACTTGGAGAGAGGCCCCAATTGTACCTGTATACAAAAAAGGAGGCAAGGAGCGGCCAGAAAATTACCGCCATATATCTTTACCGGATTGTGCAGGGAAAACCTTTTGTACCGTATTGCAAACTAAACTGCAGGGTTGGGTGGATGGCTCGGGCATTATAAGTAATGTGCAGGTGGGGTTCAGAGTGGGTAGGGGAACTGTTGACCACTGTTTCTGAGTGTTATTACTAATTGAAAGGTACACCAAGTTATTTAAAATGAAGTTATATGTTATTTTTCGTGATTTGAAAACAGCGCCCAGACAAATATTGGGGCAGGTTCTATTGAATAGAAATGTACCACAACCCTTATAGTAAGTAGTTAAATTGCTTCATGTTAAGACTTTCGTGTCAGCTCTGTATGGGACAGGTGGGGAACAAACCAAATCCTTTGAATTAATTCAGAGGGTTCGGCAAGGATGCGTCCTGGCACCGCTTCTCTTCTTGATCTACAGCCAAGAAGCAGTGGATGCCATGGAGCTAGGTGCACTGGATGCACCTAGAATTGCATCCAAGAGATGGCCCTGGCTATTTTTTTCTGACAACGTGGCAATCCTTGCAACAACCCCGAAGGGTCTATCTTTGGCACTTGATAATTTCCTGGGGAAATACAAGGCCATTAGGCTGGAAGTAAATGATAGCAAAACCAGGGTTATGGTTTTTAAGCCTCCTATTACTAAGTCCCACAAGATGAGGGTTACGATAAATTGGAGAAAGTTAGGTGCTTCGATTACTTGGGGATCAGGTACAATGAAGTAGGAGGCTGGGCTGATCAATTGATCAAAGCTAAGGTTAGCCTCTCCAAATATAGTGGGGGCATTTAGTTGTTTTTCTGTAGCCATAGTAGCAGGGCAAACTCTCTGGCTATGGAGTTGTTTCTCAAGCAAGCCCTCCCAGCAGCATTATACCGTGCTCAGATATGGGGTTATATTCCCACAAAAGGTTTATCTTCCATCGAGAATATATTTTTAAAGAAATTATTGTTGTTACCAAAAAACGCCTGACCTCGTTGCTACATTTGGACGTACAAACATGGCCCATAGCCGCCCAGATTGCCCTAAAACCAACCGTGTATTGGCTACAGCTGTGGTTGTCCCCTGGTCTGTCCCCTTGCAGGGACGCACTTAGAGATTTTCCTAAGCTGGATGGTGCTGCTAACTGTGGTGGGTTCACCATGTGAAAACTACATTAATTGGGCTGAACATAGGTTCCCTTTGGCTCGTCCCCTCTGAATGTTGTTCCACCTATACACACGTTCTGAAGGCTAAGGCCGAAGTTACTGCCAGGGCCAAAATAGAGTCTTCAGCCTGTGCCCTGAAGAATGGCCTGGAATTTCTGCCTATCAATATGTTGGGGAATTGAAAACACATATTGGATGAGATCCACCCTCGCTATGAGCGTTCACTTTATATACGCCTTAGATTAGGATTTTTACCCACAGCACACTACAACCGTTCTTGGTCTGTTCTCATTATTGGTGTATGCCCCCTTTGTAGTACAGCTGACGAATCCTTATTGCATTTTACGTTAATATTCCCTGCTTTACTTTCCTGGAGGCGAAGGCACCTAAAACCCATCCTATTAGTGCTGAGCATAAGAAATACACGCAATGCTATGTTGCTTTTTTCTTGTTCCTTGGATTGGAAGGTTATCATTTCTATAGCTAGATATGTCCATCGTGCTTGGCTTCTAAGAAGTAGACTGCTGGGTAGTGTGTGGATACCTGGTGGGGTTTCTTGAGAGGCTGCACGCTTGCTCTCCTTTCAGGTATTCCCCTAGGTGGAGGCATCAACTTTAGGAGTTTTTTGTATTTTAACTTTTTAGATCGAATATGACTTGTGTCTAGTTTTATCATTGCATATTTTTATGTGTTAATCTTTTTTGTATTAATTTGGCTTTGTCTTGTTTGTTTGCTAATGGTCAAACCCAATAAAACTTAAAAATGAAATGAAATGAAGAATTGCAATGGGGTGCGGGGAGAAGAAGAGTGGCACTGTCAACATTACAGAGACCTTACCAAGAAGGTGGTTTGTCCCTTCTGGATTATGAAATCTATTTTCTAACCGCCCAATTGCAAGATGCATTACACTGAAATGGCTCCCCAGATGGTGAAATCTGCATGCTGTTGGGTGGCCCTCCAAGATACAGACAAGGGATTGAGTTTCTATGGGATACGATGGTGACTAGAGGAGACACATGCATAATACACATAGTTCAGGTGGTATGGAGGAGAACTGTGACCAGAATATGTTTAGGAGCACTTTTCTTTACCCTCATTTACCTATTGTGTTTGATAAGATCCTACTCCGGATATTTGGAAACATTTTGCATTCTGGATTTTGTAGACCTTTGGGAGATTTCTTTTGGGGGGGCTTCTTACTCTCTTTTAATCAATGAGCAGTGGAATATAATGTACCCTGTGAGCATTTGTCAACTATTCTAAAGGGTGGGACGAATGTGAAAACTATGGGAGATTATACCGCATGAACCGGAATCTACCCCATTGCTGCGGGAACTTTTTCAATAGGGGATGGGAAGGGAACTCTTTCACAGATTTACAAGGTGTTATTGCATGGCAGGTCAACCTCTGTCCTGACTATCAACTGTACATGGGAAAATTACCTAGGAGACAAAGTTTTAGATTGGGAATGGCTTAAGATCTTCAAACACATTAAAGGTATCCAAGAATGCCAGATTTAAACTGATTCAATTTTAGTCACAGGGTTTATCTGACTCCAGCAAGGATGCATGCATTGCCCTGAAACTACCTCATGCGTGTCCACAATGTAATCATGATATGGCAAGATTTTGGCACATGGTCCGGGAATGCCCTGTGATCCAATGTTAGTGGAGGGATGTGGTAGATAGAATCAATACTTTAATTCATAGCTCGTACAAATGTGACCCATTCATATACTTATTGGGTATGTTACCCGACAACAAGAAGGAGAAACATAGGAGTAAGATAACTCAGTGTCTACTATTGTTGGCAAACAGAAGGATAGCAATATCCTGGAAGTGTTCCAGGGACCCTCTTTTCCCTCAACGGGTGCTGGATATAAGGTGATGGTGTTTAGCTGAATCAGAAGTGTTACAAAAGATCAAAGAGACAGACACAGAGGAAGGTTTGCTGATTGATTGGGGACAATTATTCAATGTTCTCAAACCCTCCCCTGATTTGAAGCTGTAATGAGTTATCAGGCATTACGTTTATGGCGAGTGACTGAGTTTGATGGGGTTAGTTGCTATTTGGTCGCTTTTAGGGAAGATGGGATGATAAACTGAACCCCATGGACCAATCTGATACAGTGGAGTGGTCTTGTCTGGTATGTTGTTAACCATAATAGCTGGTGTAGGGGTGCTTGCAACTGTGCTTTTGGACTACATCACAAAGTGTCATATTGAATATGTTATCTAATTTGTAATAGCCCAGACTTCTTGTTTACTTGTTTATGTGTTTTGAGAAAAAAAAGTGTTTTGTTTGTTTTCATGCTATTTTGGAAAATTAATAAATACATTAAAAAATAAATCAACACTTCTCTAAATCAGACTAGCCATGGGGGCCTTGCTGTGCTGCCACACACCAGGGTGCCTAACTGCCACAGTACCATATTGCAGGACTTATTCAAAGTACTGTGATTTGGTTATCAGCACTTTAGTGACCCTCAGTCCACTGAGCTGTAATAACAGAGACTACTGATGAGGTCCAACCAGACCGAAACATGTGTCTGGGGTTGCTGTTGGTACTCTTGTTCAGAGGAGAATTGCCTAGCATTTCGGTGCTGGACTGCCCAGGGCAGGACAAAGACTGATATGTTTTGGATATTTATCCTCTGGGAAAGATAGTGAGCTAAAGAATCTGGGTAAGCCTCTCATAACCAGGAATAATGTCCGGCAGAGGGACTCCCAGGACCCCCCTTGTTTTTTGCATAACAGAGACAACGTCTTAACCTCGGGCATCATAATAGCCTATAAGCGAGAGCTCAGCCAACTCAGCCAACTCAGCCAAGTGCCTTCACAGTGTATTGTGCACTTACAGGATGTGGGTACCTCCATGCAAGCACTCCACGGACATCACTGTCATGAGAGAGGATCTCCCCCTCCTGAGAGCCCGTCCAGCGCTCTGTGAATTAAGCCCCCCAGGGCTTCCCTGCATAATACACGAGCCACAGCTCTGCTCTAAAGTAGCCGTCTCTGCTGACCTGACCACACTGCAGCAGTCAGCTCCTTCCCACAGAGCTACTAGCTCTGCTCCCCTCCAACTAATGTCTCCAGCCTGAGCCGGCCGGCGAAGCCAGCCTCCTCACAAGGCCTACCCCTAAGGCCTTTGCCTGTCTGGGCACACTCCACAGACATTGCTGCCATGAGAGAGGATTGCTCCCTCCTCAGAGTCCCCTCCAGGGCTCTGTGCATCAAGCCCATTGTGTCTTCCCTGCAGAATAATGGTGCCACAGCTTCACTCTAAGAAGGCTGCATCTGCTGAGCAAAGTTCCTTCCCTAAGTGCAGAAGTAGTTGGCTTCTGTGCGCACATTATCTGCCATGTGCGCAATTGACTAACAAAGCAAGCCATTTTGTGAGCACAAGTAGACAGTGAGCTATTATGTCTGAAGAGAGTTTGGATGGAAATGTCCCCCTCCCAACCTCTGCAATTATTTACAAATCAGAGTAAAAGGAAGATTCTACAGCACTTTTCCCAAAGATATAGGTTGAAAAAAGTGTTATATGTGATTATTAAGAGTGCTCATCAACCACTCCATGACTTTAAGATCTACCGCAGTACATAGCAAAAATATTTGCATGATCAGAAAAATGTGCATGTGCAAAAAACATTGTAGGTTCAGTAAAAATAATAGTTTAGTTGTGGCTATTCATTTGTTGGCGCTGCTCAGAGACAAATTGGAATGTGTTTTATGCCATTGGAACAAATCCTATATGTACTACAAAAAAAGAGTGCTCATCACAACTGATGTGGTTGGCAAAAAAAATGCAGACATTATATATTATTTGCCAGATATAATAATGGCAGCTCAAGAGAGTGTTCCAGAAAACATGTTCCACATTTATGAACTAATTTCCAGGCCAGAAGAACATGCCTCTCAAATTGTCAGGATGAAAATTGCATCGGAATAACTGCACCACACGGTCCGATAATCAGCATTACATTGTCCTGTGAACACTTAACCAAAATCAGCTCTACAGATAAGAGGCATACACACCACCCAATTGTACTCCCTAAAAATAGGGACATTTGCTCAATAGTAAATAGTGAGTACAAACGAAAAAATAATAGGAAATAATAAACAATTCAGAGCATAACCCCAGTTTCTTCCCACAAAGTGTCACTGGTATTTTTGATTCAGTGACCAGTAAAGTAGTGGCATAGGAAGGAGCTCTAATAATATTACTGCCTTATCTCAAGGGGAAAGAACATCAGCTAATAAATCTTTTGACAAAGCAAATGATTTTTGTACGCCTTAAAAGATCATTTGATTCCAAGTAGGTAGTCAAATCAGATCCCTGTTTGCAACCATTGCATAGGAAATGAAATGACTAAGCACATAATACAGACCCTGGTTGTTTTATCCACCCTGCCTCACCCCAGGCTATTTGAAATTCAGTAGGAGACTTCCTGATTTGTTTTATTGAGCCTCTTTGATGATAATCCCATAATTGTTCCTTTTAAGTTATTAGCAGCAATGTTCAGAGGTATAAAATATGTAGTTCCTTCTCCTTTAACCCATGTTCTGCAATACACTCCAGTTAAGCAAGATGCATGAGGATGTCAGAGGCTATAAACAAAGAACACATAATTATATTGAAGGTTTTTAGCAGCTGAGCACATAAAGAAACATATGATGCAGTCTCCTAGACTGTTATTAGGGTTTACTATCCTTTAATGCAAACAAATAACACATTTCCTCCACAGTACTGTATCGCCCAAACATCAGACTTTTTAAAAAAAGTTGCTGATTTGTTCTTCACCCCCTGGATGTGTTCTCCTGTACCCCTCCCCCTGAGCCATGGATCCTGTGCTGGCCTCCAATACTAGTTGACAGAGCTCTGTAATAATAAAGGAATGTAGCACTAAAGTAAAACACTTGCTGGGATATTTGCATACCCACAATACTTTGGAAACAAAAGATATTTAAAGCCTCAGCATGATATTATGGGCAGTTTAAGACAATGGGCCTCATTACGAGAATGGAGGTAATGGAAAAATGAAGGCGGAATGGTAATAGCGGCATCGTTAACGGGTCAGGGGCATTCCGACCCGACAACCCGCCAATACCGGCACTGCCCGTACCGTTCCCCCTCATACCGGCATGGGCACGTACACGCGCCCCTTCGGGGAGCAAATACCGGCATGCCGGTAATAGGAGGACATCACAACCCACGCGGACATGCAAATACCGGCATCCCGCAGGCGGTAATCAGGGGCTACACGATGCTGGCCATACAGACATCGCGGACCACCCGCAAACAGCAATCAGCAATCAAGCCAACTGCCACAGGTGCACACAATGACCACAGGTGGAGTCAATGGAGGCTGGGCCAGTATAAAATTAGTACACCCACACACCACACCCCTTCCTACACCAAAATGCTACCACTAGCTGTTGCAATCATGGCACAGGAGGACATGCCCATACTGCTACAACTACAGCAGCAACAACAGGAAGCACAGAAGAGACGCAGGAGGAGAATGAGGGCGAGACAGGGCCAGCAATTACCACCAGCGTAGCCAGCAGTGCCTCGTTGGCAGCCACAAATCCCTCGCTTCAGACCCAGACCATTCAACCTAACCCTAAAGGTGGTGTCTGTGCTCCACTTCCTGGCCACAGGCACCTATCAACATACAGTGGGGCAGCTGCATGACATTTCACAACCACTATTTTCACAAATGCTGAACCAAGAGCTGAATGCCCTCCTCAAGCACGCAAGCACCCACATATCCCTACCACGGACTGCCCAGGAGATAGCAGACACCAAAGTAGGCTTCCATGCACTGGCAGGCATAGCCCAATTGTATTGGTGCCCTGGACTGCACCCATTGGAATTGGTAGTCCCCCATGCCATAGAGGCGGTGTACCGCAATCGCAAGCAATACCATTCCATCAATGTGCAAATGGTATGTTACTCCAGCAAGATCATCACACATTGTTGCGCCCGATATCCCGGATCTACACATGATGCCATGGTGCTGCATAACTC
Source organism: Ambystoma mexicanum (assembly GCF_040938575.1). NCBI lineage: Eukaryota > Metazoa > Chordata > Amphibia > Caudata > Ambystomatidae > Ambystoma > Ambystoma mexicanum. Next base: position 1,202,447,124 of record NC_090921.1, on the reverse strand, counting down.
CACGCTACCCCACTACATGGAGCGACATGCTGGGCGACGTGCCTGGCTGCTTGGTGAGTTGCCTGAGTGGGCAATGGCAGTGCATAGGGCTACTGATGTGTAGGGATGCATACTCCACTTGGGTGGGAAAGGAGGGGTGCATACTCCACCTGGGTGGGAAAGGGGGGGTGGATGCATACTCCACCTGGGTGGGAAAGGGGGGGATGCATACTCCACCTGGGTGTGAAAGGGGTGGGATGCATACTCCACCTGGGTGGCAGTTGACGGTGATTGGAGAATGCATGCAGGGCTACACACTCCTGACTTGAATCTCCCAAACCCAAAATGACACATCACTGGCAAACATTTTACCAATTATGCATATCGATGACAACAAGTAAGAGGCACAACCAGGCCACCATGTGTATGTCAAGCAATGCATGACTGAACAGGATTGCAACTGTGCCACTGTGGCTAGTGTGACCATGCACAGTGTATAATACACAGCATAAATGGGAGGCTAAACATTGTCGTACAACCACAGTACATCTGCCTCAGCATGCATTATTTCATCCTTCATCATCTATTGAACGCCATCCAAACTACCACACCTCATAGCAGTATAGTATGCATCTAGTTAACATTCTTGCATACGTACAGGGACATGTGCATGTCCACACCAAAGAGCTGCTGCCATGACTGTGCTTCCTGAAGGTGGCAGCTCAGAGTGACACACACCTATTTGTATTCACTTGCAGGTGATGCAGGATATCCTTTGAGGCCGTGGCTACTTACCCCTGTGCGGAACCCGCAGAACAGCCATGAAGAGGAGTACAATCATGTTCACACCCGTACCCGTATTGTGATGGAGCAGACCTTTGGCCTGTTGAAGGCGCGTTTCCACTGCCTAAGCAGGTCTGGTGGGGCACTCCCGTATAGGCATGAGCAGGTGGCAAAGATCACCATGGCCTGTGTCATGCTGCACAACCTGTGCGTCCGGAGAAATGTACCACTGCCACCTGACATTGACAGGCATGCACCGGGTGAGGATGATGAAGATGGAGACGGAGGTGAAGTAGCCCCCCTGCCAGTACGTGATGCACGGGATGGCCATGCAGTACGCCAAGCACTGATTCACAAATACTTCTGAACCACAGGGACTATGATAGACATGTGTCAGTGACACAATGGGTCCATGTGGACATGCACACAGGGATTGTTGGGAGTTGGCCACTGAACACCGTCACACATTAAACGGATACACACACAATGAACAATGTCCAGCCATTGAATGTTTTTCCTCACAACGGGTGTATTAGTGCAAACAGCATAAATGTGACCACTCCCCCCTAGCCCCTAGTGAACTCCCAAACCCACCCAACAAACTCAAAAAAAACAAACAATAAACTCCACAAAATTCTCCCCTTCACCCCCAACCATGTGTCCCACTCCCATTGTCCGCCCACACTACTTGCGGGACATTTTGCTGTCCGGGGGTGGCATTTCGGTGTGCTGTGCACTCCTCTGGGTCTGGCGCACAGGGCTGGTGGGGACTGAGGAGGCAGGTGTGGTGGCTGATGATGAGTCAGTGGCAGGTTCCACACCTGCTGCAAGGCGTGGCCGCTGCATGTGGAGCAGGATTGAAGTAAGTACTTGTGTTACTGCCCCCAGACACTCCCTTCATTCACAGCGGCTGTGTTTGCTTCAATGGCCGCTGTGGTCCCCGCAATGGCAGTGGCGATTCCCCACCTGGTGTCCTCTCCATCGGCAATGTACTGCTGCAGGAGGTCCAACATGGCCTCCTGTCAGGCCTCCACCCTCGACAGACGTGACTCGAGGGTGTTGGTGGGAGCTGGAGTGGTGGGTGGTGCAATCATGGGGCCTGCATTTTGGGTGCTGTCCTCCTCGAAGGGGCTCAGGTCCGAGTCATGGAGGCAGGGATCAGCACTGCTGTAGGTGGGTGAGGGCTCGATATGGGGCGGGGGGGCTTGGGCTGGGTGCACATTTCACTTCTGTGACTCTCTCCTTGCCATCCATGTCATCCTCAGTGGTGGCCGGTGCTTGTATGGAGTCCCCTTCAGCTGATGTGGGTGTGGGCTGCTGGGTCTCAAGTGTGTCAGGCACACTGGCAGCAGGTGTTGTTGGTTGTGTCTCGGCTCGGTCAGGCTCACTAGCTGTGGGTGTGGCCTGCTTGGCTGCCATGGAGGTGGTTGTGGCAGTAGCGCTTTTCTTTGGGTGGGACATGATCTTCCACATCAATTGTGCTACGGCATGGTTTCCCCTACAGGAATCTGCAGGGTCACTCACCTCCTTGGCCTGCCTCATGTTGCTTGTCATGATGTTGCGGACCTTCAAGCGGTGTGGTTCCTACGGCCGACACCTTGCGGGCTACCTCCTGCCAGATGTCCTTCTTCTTCTGCTGGACCTCATGCTTCATGTCATGGGATTTCATGAGGTCTGCATGTTCAGCAAGTGTGTCCGCTAACATATTTAGTTCAGCGTCAGAGAAACGCTGTTTCCACGCCGGGGGGTGGTCCTCTGGGTAGCCTTCGAGATTCTCAAAGTATTGGCACAGAGCTCTCCAGGAATCAACTGGTGGTTTGGGAGGATTGCAATGGATTGTGTTTTTAAAGATGGCCGCCGGCCCATTTCCCGTTCCGATGCGATGACGTTATTTCTGGGTCTGGTTTTACGAGCCCGGTATTAGCATGTTGGTATTACCGGGTCGGTATTTAGGGGTTCCTCCTAGGCGGTGGTGGTATCGGCGGGTCCTGTGATGGCGCTATCGGGGGTTGGAGGGCCTTTTGCAGGATGCCGGTATGGCCATTACCGGCATGGGGGTTTGCGCGTGCTCACGCACTCGTAATCACCTGCTATTAGCGGCGTCATACGAGCATGGACCCTCTCGTTCCGCCATGGCTGTAATGACCCCATTTTTGCCGCGCTACTCGTAATGAGGCCCAATGTCATGAACATTCATACACACACACATTTTGCAGTGCAAGCCAGATTGTTTGCAGCACCCTTATTATTGTTGAGTAGGATTATACAAGTTATCATTGAAACCATTTTTGTATAGCAGAGAATGACCCTGCATTTGTTAAGGTCTGTGCCCAATGGAACTCTGAAAATGTGGATAGCATAGAGGTTGTGTGAAAAGCAATGTAGCTATTTGGATATTCATTGTCCTAAATCTATGTATGAGAAGTGACAGACATATTCCATACCCATAATCCTGTGTAGACCAAGTAGATGATATTGCAATGCTGCTCTCCACTTATAGATTAACATTAGCAATGCTAAAGTAGTAGAAGTTAGCATAATAGTTGCCCACTCAAAATACTAGGAGACAAATTAATATTGGAGTTTTATAACTTGCAAGGGTACCCATTCAAAGCACCTCTGTGACATGTACAAAGGACAGAAATCATGGTATGAGGCATTTGAGCTGATCGGGGGTCCAGATAGAAAGTCACTGCAGGAGTTGTGCCTCTTGCCAGATCTCTTGGAAACGTGGCACAGCAATTAATCCAGGCTCTACTCGTACCACTCACTGTAGTGGGTGTACCCTTTGAGAGGGTACAGATTGGCATTATTGGTCCCTTTGATCCTCCAACATCCTCTGGCTGCAGGTTTATTCTGGTGTTGGCACTACTTGGCATATTCACTAGGCTAGCTTCCCTAAAGAAGTTGTGTCTGACAGAGGCAGCAACTTTATTTCTAAGTACATGCAAGCCATGAGAAAGGAGTGTGGGGTCTCCTATAGGTTTTCATCTGCTTATCATCCACAGACAAATGGCTTAGTTGACAGATTCAACAGAACTCTCAAAGTATGATTGGAGCTCTTGACAAACCCCAGAGGAGAAAGTGGGATCTCCTTTTACCATGCTTACTCTTTGCCAAAAAGGGATTGACAACAGTCCCTTTGAGCTTATCTTTGGTCACCAGGTGAGAGGACCACTAGCTATTGTCAAGGAAGGATGGGAGCTCCCCACTCTTCCTGTCACTACAAGCGTAGCGCACTATGTGCTAGGTTTAAGAAAGCAGATGGCCTTACTGATGGCACCGGTCAGTGACAAGTTGAAGGCTGGTCAGGCTTTGGTTAAACACTGGTATGACCAGAAGGCTTCATTTGCTCATTTACCCCTAGGTCAGGATGCCCTTATTATGAATTCCATGAGGACTAGAGCTTTAATGGATACATGTGCAGGGCCCTTACAAAGTTGTGGAGCAGCTTGGTGAGGTAAACTATTTAGTGGATCTGGGTAGACATGGTCAAGCCCCCCTATTTGTTCACATACATAGACTGAAGGAATTCATCCATAGGACTGGTGTGGCTGCTCTGTTCTTGGTTTCACACAGGGAGGAAGAGGAATCTGAACCCCTTCCTGATCTGTTCCAAGGCAGTCTTTCAGATTGCTTCATTGAGGGTGTCAAAATGGCTCCTCAACTGACTCCTGAGCAACAAGGTGTGGTGAGCAGTTCCCCACCTTGTTTTCACTTACTCCAGGTTTACACCTTGGTGCAAGCATACAATTGACACTGGGGATAGTGTACCTACCAAAAGTAGAAGTTCTAGGATGTCAGACAAGTTAAGATCCCACATTAAGTCTGAGGAGTGATTGAACCCTCCAGTACTACATGGTCCAGTGATTCTGGTGCCAAAGGCATGTACGTCAGCATTGAGGTTCTGTGTGGATTACAGGGCTCTGACTACTGTCACAAAGACCGATCCTCACCCCCTACCAAGAACAGACAACTACCAAGAATATACTGAAGGCATTCATCCATAGGATTGGTATGGCTGCTCTGCTATTGGTTTCAGACAGGGAGTAAGAGGAATCTGAACCCCTTCCTGATCTGTTCCAAGGCAGTCCTTCAGTTTGCTTCATTGAGAGTATCAAAATGGCTCCTCAACTGACTCCTGAGCAACAAGGTGAGGTGAGAACTTACTTTGCCGAGGCCGTTATCCACCTTTCTTTCACTTACTCCAGGTTTACACCATGGTGCAACCATATAATTAACACTGGGGATAGTGTACCTACCACAAGTAGGTGTTCTAGGATGTCAGACAAGTTAAGATCCCACATCAAGTCTGAGGGGTGATTGAACCCTCTAGTACTCTATGGTCCAGTCCAGTGATTTTGGTGCCAAAGGTAGGTACCACTGAGTTCTGTGTGGATTACAAGGCTCTGAATGCTGTCACCAAGACAGATGCACATGCCCTACCAGTAACAGACAACTTGGTAGACCTGCTGGGTCTAAGCACGTTTGGTCCCACTGCAGGGTATTGTCAAATTGCCCTGTTAGAAAATGTAAAGGAGAAGATTGCATTCTTGACCCCAGATGGCCAGTTCAGGGTAATGCCATTTTGACTCAAGAATGAACCTGCCACTTTCCAAAGGTTTGTCAACCATGCTCTGAATGGATTGGATGACTTCTGCATTGCATAGCTGGATGATATAGCAGTCTTCAGCCCCACTTGGGAGGGGCATGTAAGGCACATAGACAAAGTGTTGCAGGCACTTCAGATGGCCCACCTGATCATAAAGGCCATCAACTGTCAAAATGGTCACGGTTCAGTGGTCCACCTTGGGCAAGAGGTTGGTGGAGATAATATTCAGCCTCTTCCCAGTACGGTACAAGCAATACAACACTGGCTTACACCCGCAACCCAAACCCATGTGAGGACTTTCGTGGGCCTCACTGGGTATTACAGGAACTTTATGGCCGACTATGGCACAATAATGGATCCTCTGACTTCCCTCACAACTCCAAAGAAACCAAAGAAGGTCACTTTGTCTGAGAAGTGTGAGAGGTTCTTCTATGGCTTAAAAGACTCCCTAAGCCAGGCCCCTGTCCTCAGGGCACCTGACTATGAGAAACCTTTTATTGTACAGACAGATGCCTCTGACACTGATAGATGCAGTTCTATCACAGCTCGATGAGAACGACAGGGAACACCATATCAGTTTTATAAGCCGCCATCTTAAAGTCAGAGAGCTCAGGTGGTCTACCATGGAAATGGAGACCCACGGTACCTCTATGGGACGCTCTTCAGTGTGCATATTGACCATGGAATCTTAAAGTGGCTGATAAAAATGAAGGGTTAGAATCCTATATTGCTCTGGTGCTCCATTAGCCTGCAAGACTTTGACTTCACTATTGAGCAAATGTCAGGTACTCAGCATTGCAATGCTTAGTGGTTGTCCAGAATGTTTAACTCACCTGAACATAAGACCCACCCAGGGTGGATTTGTTCACACTGTCCTTGGTCTGGGGAGAGGAGGGTGCGGGGGGGAGGGGTGTCGAGTGTTAGAAAATATTTCTCTGTAAGCAACTTTTCCTCCTTAGTCCATGAACCCCCAAACCTTTTGCAGTTGTTTCTGTACTCTTCCCTGACTTTTTACAGTGGAGCACAGTCTTCAGCTGAACTCCAATGGGCTTTACTAAGTTCTACCGCATGTTCCAAGTTTGGCTCATGACTGGTGGCTAGTGTTTAGAATGGCCATGCCACAAGGTATTTTTCTGTTCCTTTTGCCATTTATTCCCTCTGCCTTCCTCATGCCCTTCCAGGGCAGGGATTTCCTTATTTGAGTGTGTAGTTACCAAAAAATCTGCTTCTTTTACATGTACCTGCAGGTCACGTGTGTGGGTACACAAGAAGTGGGCTGAAACTGTCTGGTTGCAATCCACACTCCTGGTTCCAGGGTGGCTGGTGTGCAGATTAGCATGAGAACCCCAGTGGTGCCTGATTGGACCACTGCTGGTGTGCATGCATGGAGCAAATCTTGTCATGGTGGGCTGGGTGTGAGCACTCACCTGACTATGGATAAGAAGAGGGCCCCTGCATCCATTACAGCAGTTAAACAGCAGATTCAAATGTCTCTAACAACCATCCTGAAGATCCAAGCAAAACAATGAATGGTCCTGACATGCACTGAAGAGGGTTGGCACCTGATTCTCGATGTTGTCCCGGTCAAGCTCTGCTTTCTGCTTGATCGCAAAAGACCTGCAAAGGTACTGTGAGGGGTCAGCACTTTGAGACTCACAACTGTGCTTAGTTTTCCCAAAGGTTGACATTTTTATTTAAAAAAAAAATGAGAAATAGCCCTAACTAAATCTCCTCTACCAGGGAATTGCTACCTAGTTTAGGAGCTAAGGAATAATCTCCTAGCATACATAAAACTAACCCCCACACTAAACAACAGAAACATTCAAAGTAACACATAAACAACATAAATAAAAGGATACCAAACAACCAGTGTCTTGGATGACTTCCAAGAAAAGAAAAGTCTCGAAAGTTTTGAAAAGTTCCAAAGAAACAAAAGTTCACACAAACACAGATCCATGGGTAACGGTTTCTTCTTTGCTTGATGAAAATATCCCCTTTTATAGGTCAGATATCATGAGACTTCGATTTAACTTATGGCATACTAATGAATTAAAATCTAGACGGAAAATCATCCCTGAGGAAGGAAATGTTTGTCGATTTTGTCAACAACATAATGAATCACTGAAACCTCTAATGACAATCAAATACAATAAACTTTTCAATATTTCTTAATAAATTTTACACAAAATTAAACAACACATAATTTACATTTGCCATTGATTCTCAATCTCATTTGTCCATAACAAATAAGAATTAAAAAGGAATAAAAAGTTTTTCTATTTACAAAATTAGAAATAGTCTTAGACTATTAATTAATTTATGATTACAATTCATTCGGAAATAATATTTACATTCCCAATTGTCAAGCATCGCTTGAATTCAATAGTATGCTATTATTCACAAATTCTCTGACCCTTTACAATCATTATTCAGAGCCAATTTCTTTAAACAATCCACAATCGCATAACTCAATCTTCTATTTTCTGGGTGAAACAGTCTTTGCCATAGTTCATCTTTATCAGTGATGTACACATCTTTAAAATGATCTTTCAAATAGTGTATTCTGGAATCTGATAAGGGTTAACACTCTGTCATTACGCTCACCTCGGTACTCGAGTGTGGACAGAAGGGGGCCACCTCTCTCGGCCATAGTGCACCACATGTTTGTGGGGAACCTGGTGCTAAATAATTCATAGACAACCTGATTCTGGGTCAGGTATTCGTAAGTAGCAGAGCAGCTACATCGCTGTGATCTATTGAAAGTCATCCTCTGAGCCAAGCTTTTGTCGCAAGGCCCTCCAAGGGTCTCCATCCTACCTCCTGCCGCGGGGCGCACAGGAAACTACCCCAAAGTTGAATGTAAGTCAGCTACAGCAATAAAAAAACAATAATAATAATAAAAGATCCCCTTTCCAAGTTCCACAAAGAAAACAACAGCACCAATGGTATTCCTGGATAACCTCCTTACAGAAAAGAATGGATACAGTTTACAAAAGGCACCACTTCTGGTTAAAAACAACTTCTTCTCTTTTAACTTCTGCAATGTCTTTAAATACAGTTTGTCAGGATGCTTCTTCTTAGGGTTTGTTCTCTCTAGCAACTCCCTTCAGTTAATGACACTGTGAGAGCAGGCTCCCTTGCCCCACGGTTTACTTCTGCTTCTTCTATGTTCAACTGCTAAGGTTCTGACAAAGTATTGACAACCACAGTTCTACTGCTGATACTGCGACTTAGTATGTTAGGCAACTTCAAACCAGACTCTTTGTCCTCTACAGGTAGGCAAAGCACTCTTTGTTCTCATATAATAAGAAATGGCAGCCTCTTTGCCTATCCTTCTGTCTTGCAGCTAGCACAAAAAGAAAGTCTTATTAACAAATGCCCCGCTTTTTTCCCCAGCTTCAAATACACCATCTTTGGTTACCCCAAAGATACATATTGCCACTCTTCCATTCTGGGATAACTTTGTCACCCTTATATCAGAGGACTATGGGTGTTCGATAGCTTCAACAACTCTGAAAGAATGGTGTTCATTTTTTTAAATGAGCTGGTTTTACTTTAACAGGGTTCGATCTACTAGCTTGGGTAATACTTGCTCTTCATTCGACTTCAGACACTTCTACAACTGCTACTTCACTGTTCAATGTGTTACAATATGTATGTTTCTCAATGGAAACAAAATAAGGCACACGCAAGTTCATTTTGATGTTGAACTGCCACGTGTAATGATCTGCGTTCCCTACTTTCAGTCAGTGTTACTTTAAAGGCACTTGGGGAACACAGTGTTACTTGGCTCAACCTCTTCTGATGTTAATTAGGATTGTAACACAAAGGGAAAGTCAGCTTCTGCTTCATAAGGTTTACCAGCAACGTTCCCCTCTTTAACATGAGACACGTGACAGCTCAGTAACAGCTTACATCTAACAATGGGGAAAAGAGAAGCTTTCTCTAGACGCAGGTACTTCAGCTTTGATACAAGCATCTGATACAATTCCCTTGTTAGAATGACTTTCCACTTCTGCGAACAACCTTTACTCGCTTTAATGTGCATGAAAGTGTAATAAACTAGTTAAAGTTACCTGCAAGGTGTTAAGGATGATTTGGAGTACAACGCTTCCTTCTACCGATTCCTAAAGTACGACGACTGCTGGCTGATTCTGCTTCATTTCTTCTACTGCTGCTGCTACAGGCACTCTTGGGACCCACACCCCTCTGCTGCAAGGGTGTCTTCGATCCAGCCTCATCAACAGAGAGTCTTCCTCTCTCCAGCTTCCCTCGGCTTGCTTCTGAACACAGGACTTACATGGATGAACAACTTAAGCTCTGAGTTCACAGCAATTAGGCACACCTGGGAAGACTGCCTGTTTCTCCCAGTCTCTTCCAATTCTGCCACAGCAAAGCAAGGTTTGTGAGCATCGTACCAACTCAGAGACTGCAAGTGAAATCTGATCTTCCTCTGCTCCGGCGTCCCTTTTATGGTCACACTTCCTAGTGAACTTCCAGCATTGTGCTCTGCTTTTTCTGCTTCTACTTCTGCTACTGCCAACCTTCCAGCTTCTGCTCCAGCTTTGTTCTACTGCTTCTTTCTCTTACAGCCTTTATTGCCCCTCTTGTGGGTTGTTTGGCTGCGGGTTAGGCCCTTAGGATTAATAGCCTGACCTTGCCAAAAGCTATTAGACCGGCCTGTCTGTCCTTGGCTCCTACATTTCTCTGCAATCCTCATCTTTATCACAGTCCCTGAGGGATTCTGGGACATGTAGTCCTTTCTGAAAAGTTTGGTTTGTCTATTTCTTTAAAATGGCAAAAGGCCATCAAAAGGGCAGGTTTACAGGAAAAGTTAGAAAGTGGTTACTCCCAGTCTTGCTCGTCTGATTCCTCAGCCCATGTGAACCTCCCGCGATATACCACCTCCAGGGTTGAGATCAGAGAGCTCCTGCCTTCCCCTGGCCACAGGAGAAGGGTCCCAGAATAGGTTCCTGGGGTGAATGCCATCAGATTCACCACAGTACTTTGGGACCTTGGAGTGTAGGACTAATCACTCATGATGTCTCCTGGTAACCCTGCACGTAAGCCTGTTTGGGAGTGTCCTTGGGCCATCAAGTGAGCTGTCCAGCTGAATCCTTGGTTGCCGTGCAGGAGCATTGCAGTATTGAGTATCAACCAAGCTGGTCCAATGAAGCACCCTACTACCGAATTCCGTCGTACCAGCAACTTTGGGTTGTGAGATAGGAGGCTGTGTCATACCACAAGAGTTGGGGGTCCCCTGGATTAGTGTGCATCACTGTGCAACAGAGACAGTCACTGAAGGTGTTTTCCCCATGTTTCTTCCAGTGCTCTGAGGCCTGCTGCATCAGACTTTTATTCGTTCTTCATCCAAATCAAGAGTAGCAGCTCGTGTCCCATACCAACCTGTGTCCGCAACTGCACCGCCTCGGCACCTGGAAACCGAACTGAGGACAGGAAATCCTACCTCTGATGACCATCTCCAGACCTGCCAAACCTGGAAACCCAGCTAAGGGCGGTGAGTAGCAAAGTGACTTCCCGGTGGCCCTTTATTCATCCAACCCCTTTATGCATAGAAGGATAACTTTGGCCTTCCTTTGGCTTGGGTAGTACTCGCTCTCCAAAGCCCTGCAAAAGTTGGAACCTGCTTTTTTCACCATAGCAGATCCTTATCTGACTTTTGGAATCTGTTTCAACCCTTCAGAATTCTTCCCCTAACTTTTTAATGCCCTCTAAGAAGTACTTTGTGAACTTTATGCACGACTGTGCGTTTTTACGCACGCATTGAATATTGAGCACAAGGCTCCATTCATTTTAGGGCTGGACTTATAAAGTTAGGGTTGCCATCTCTGAAGATTGTTGCTGTTGCTAAAGTTATTCACTCTTTTCCTTTGCAGTTATTGGTGGAGTTATTAATTTTCTCGCACTGACTCCAGTGAGTGTATATATAGTACATATGGACCTCATTACGAGTTGAACAGTATCCTGCCAGTAAATCCACCGGAATACTGCCCAACTGAATTACCATTACCCCCACTTGGTCCGTCAGAATTTCCACAAGATTACAAGTGGTGATGGCAGTGTAATGTAGCATTTATTTTGAGTCCATTGGACTCAATAGGGCATTTTTAAGACAAATTATCGTGGCGCAGTCTCCGCTGTGGTAATTCTGCCAATTCTGCCGATTTTTTGGCAGTGAGTGGCAGACTTTACCTCCAGGATTCTGGCATAATAGTAAAGTTGGTGGTAATGGAATTACTGCCAATTTTTCCACTTAACGCCATACTCAAAATGAGGCCCTATAGCCTGGGGCTTGTGTTGTGTGCTATTAATGCATTTCATGATTCGTGTGTGTTGTTATTGAGCCTAAATTAAAAAGTATATTTTCGTATACTGCTTTCTAATTGTAATTCTTAGTGTTTTATTGTGTGTGCTCTTTGGAGCCCCTGATCACCCTCACTCCTCCTGAGATTTATCCTTGACTGCTCTCCGAGCTACTGTCAATTGGTCTGGCTATCTTCTCAGAAGTGTTCCCCTGTTCATCTAACAAGGGTGGCCACCTAAACATCTGTCCACCAGGCCAGAGTTTAGAAATCCATTCTAACAAATATCTGGCAGACACTAAACGTCCGAGCAGTCATTGCATAAACAGCATACAATTTGCTGCACAAATATCCAAAATTACACATTCACTTTGTTCAGAGCAAAATCTCTGGGTGAGTGATTATTGGGCAGAGAGTACACATTCCAGCATGCACTACATTAAGAGCACACAACTCACTGTGGATGCATATCTTGCAGTGGATACATGTTCCAGCGTGCATTCGATTCACAGCACAAAACTCACTGTGGATGCATAAATGGCAGTGACGACAGAACCCAGCATATACTGCATTAGAAAACACCTCTCATTCAACCCATATCTGGATGAGACTAATGCACCTTGCGTGAACTGTGTTATTTGCACAAAACTTACTGTGGGTGCATATTTGGCAGAGGATAAAGCTCTGAACATGAACTGCGTTAATAGCACAAAGTTCACTGTTGGCGCATATCTTGATAATCGTTCCAGCATGCACTGTGCAAAGAGCAGAAATCTCACTATGAGTGCATATGTGGTAGTGACTACACATCTCAAAATGCACTGTATAAGTAGCACAAAACTCATTGCAGGCACATATCTCGCACTCACTACACATACCAGCATTCATGGTGTTAGGAGAAAAGAACTGTGTGCACATATCTGGCAGAGTCTACACATATGAGCATGCACTGCATTACACGCACCATACTGACTCTGGCTACATACCTGACAGTGATTATACATCTGATCATGCACTGTTGAGAGCGCAACATTTACTGTACACATATTCACAATTATTCCTGCACTGTTGTTAGGCAAAATCACATGCAGTATCCTTTGGGACCACTACATGCAATTAGGACTACAAGTGTAAGCACAATTTCACCTTTGGTGCAAGCCTGTACTACACAGTAAAGTGGTAGCGATGGCTGACCAGCCAGACATATCTCAAGAGTTTAAGTGAGCAGTAGAACAAAGGACCAACCAATACAGTTATTCAAATATACACTTACTCAAGGTTTCTTGGTAAAAGAATATACATTTATTTACACATTTAGTTAGAAAACATTACACTAGCACAAGCAGCTCAATATCACACACTAATAAACCACAAATACTTAACCGGCAAGTAAATGAACACGTTTAGCTCCAAAAATGAAGTGGGAGCAAAATGGCACTTCATATACTTGTAAAAGGGGTATACAGACAAGGTTATTCAAATCAACAGCACAAATTCATAGATAGGCAGGGCAAAGGGTTTCAGTAACTACAACCAGCAATTCATCTCATAGGCCTGGACATAGTCAATGGTTCAGAGTCTTTGTATTGGATAGCACAGTTCAGGTAGAAACGGTAAAGTCACAGAGATTAGAAGAATTTGGTTAGTTGAATGGTTAGGGAAGAACAAGCCTTCGAAGTTGAGCAAAGTTTCACGCACTTTCTCGATGGCCGAAAATATTTCTGGACCGCTTTTGCACAGTACTTTGTAATTGAAGAAGAGCTGTAGCTGAGGCAGTTGTTCCTGGCAGATCTGAGCAGATCTCGCAGTTCCTGAGCTTCAGTCATGAGGACAAAAGGGAGGACGTCGGGAGGTTCCTGAACTGCCCAGGGATGAGGCCAAAAGCTTTAGCAAGACATTGCTTTAAGGTGTGAGTGCCTTAAAGACCACAAACTGGTTTCCTTCCCTTTGGCTATCTGGTTTTCAAAAGTACTCTGATGAAAATTCGACCAAATGGGGACGGTGTCCAGGTGGCTTACGAGTTGGTTGTTCCCACCGAACTCAAGGGAAGAACTTAACCTTGAAGGGCTTCTCTGTCGATTGGAGTTTCAGGCAATTCAGACCTGCAGCAGGGCTTCACCGGTCGTCCAGGAGTTGCAGCAGTCCCCTTCCTTCAGCTCGACTTCGGTTCTTTCGTTCCAGTGGTCGACTCTGCTTTCCAAGTCTCAGAGGCCTGCTTTTAAACAGTTTTCCCCCATTCATTCAGCCTGGCTGTCACTCACCCAGCAGGGTGGCTGTCCTTGCTGGACAGTCAGCCAGCCAATCACACCAGAGTGCATTCAGGTCTCCTAGGAGACTAAGCACAGGGAGTTTCTGGCACCTCCCTCACATCCTGTCCACCCCAGACACTCTGGCACCAGAAGAAGGCTTCAGCACTGAAGCCCGCCAAAGGGCACGAACAAAGGGACCAAACCTGGTTTGGCGTGCAGAGACAAACACAAGAAGGACTTACCCTAAAAAAAAAAGCCAAAAAAGATGACCAGAGTCTGTTTTTACAGCTAGTTCTAGGGCGCCATATTGTAAAACATGGCTAACCTGATTTTTAGCTACCGTTGTTAGCGGTCGCGAAAAATCACGGTAGTTGATCCAAACCACTGCCACCAGCCATTTAAAGTAGGAAAATGTAACATTTTACTGTTACATGATTGTTTTGACTCAGGGAAAGCTAGGCAACCGCTCCAGCACTCTATAGGGAGGTAGTGTGTGCTGGGTCAGTAAATTTAAAAAGACTAGTAAAGCCAATTTAACTTTACATGCTCTGGGAGACGGTAGTCAGTCCCAGAGAAGGTATTTAAAACTTGGGGAGTCTAAAAGACACCCCTGTGTCACTGCACTGAAGGTGCTGTGTGACACACAGAAACAGATGATGTCACTGGAGTTGTTTAAAAACTCCATAACCAAAGAACACAAAAGTAAAACACACACAAAATACATGGAAGAGTGGGAAAAAAAGGCTCACACTCTTCCCAGGTAAACAAAATAAATCCTAGAAATCCAGCAAAGTTGCTGGGGGTCTCAAAAGGTAAGGGAAATTAGCACATTTTGAGACTCCTCCCTAACAACTGTGTCACAAGCATACTTCTCACTGTGGGTGTACATTAACCAGTCACTACACATCTGAGCATGCACTGCTTTAGGAGCACAGAACTAACAATGGGCTCATATCTGCCAGTGAATACACAACTTGTGCATCAAGAGCACAGAACTATCTGTGGGTGCATATCTGGAAGTGACTACACATTGCAATATGCACTGCAGTAAGTGCAAAAAACTAATTGTGGTCATATGTCTGGCAGTGTTACAAATTGACGTCTGCCCTGCAGGAGTATAAGGATGAGTAGAAGCTAAAGGGTCTACTCAGCCCTAACACTAAAACAAGAGTGAACCCAATCATAAAGGTAAAACAGGCACAGGAAAGATACCTCTTTTACCTTTTATAGTAACGTGGGCTGAGGGAAGGCTTTGCTTTCAAGAGGGGTGTAAATGTGATTAAGTAGCAATGCAAACATCAAGGTACAGACAGGGACGTCATTTCAACAAAATGCCAGGGATAGCAGAAGTGACATCACATGACCCTTGACCATTTGACCCCACACCGAAGTGGCATCGCGGAAAGCGATGAAACACAACCTTTCACCTCTTGACAAAACAGGAAGTGGCATCACATAGCATTGTTCCACTACGATAAATATGCATACAATATCACCCAACCTTTTTTGGCACTCATTTATCGAACTCAGAAGGATGAAAGGTTGAATTGGCTTTGCCAGGATTCAAACCTGCAACCTGCAGATCACACACACTGCAGCAGCGAGCTCTCAACCCACTGAGCTATATTACCAGCTATAGCTATGATACCGTCTATAGTAAAATGAGCAATTACATGTCTGAATGTTCTCAAAGTCAGAACGCAAATTAAACTCTGTAGTGGATACCAATAGACTGGTAACTGAGATTTAACAGCAGGCCTGCAGGTCTGGTGCAACGTTGGCCACATGGCAAGCCTGCGTGGATCTACTTCAGGCTTGAGAGGTTGGCAAAATACATACCGTTGGGAGGGCTCATAACTGTGTATTAAAGAAATTAGAGTAGCACAGGGAAAGCAGCGCACTCACACAGCATCCCGTACTCTGGGCACTCGTTACCATGTACATGCAAACTAACATCCTGAACAGCATGCCATGGAAATAGGAAAGATAGACACATTACACCAAAGCATTAATTGTGGCACAATGAAATCAAGGGGCACTTGATGTGCAATGGTCAAACATTTCTACACTGTACACAAGCTTTCAGTCACAAGGATTTTGTCAAGAAACCGAGGACACCTAGATTGAATGTCATGTGATGATCGTATCAGACACAATGGCAGAAAAAAACATGCTTTAACTGAAAATCCCCATTTGTCAAACAGGGATTTGCAGACAGAATGGCATGCAAATCCCTATTTTACAATAATTCCATGAATCAGGGCCATATAGTTTGTGTCTGCATTGTGAATTTTAGGTGTTTAAGAACAGACTAAATCAGAAAAAATAAGTGACTCACCCCTGAAATGTGCCTAAAATAAACCTTTAATGAGTCTAGCAATTATTGTATAGAATTATTGTATAGAGTTCCAGAAAAACTATTTGTTATTACTATTGATTCTTATTTTGGGTTACTGCTCAAAGTGTTACACTTGTAGAACCTCCTGTTTTTTTAAGAGGCCTGAACAAGAAATTCAGCCACTCCAGAAACAAAGAGCCACATGACGCTGGCCAAAGGCCAGGAGCTACCATTTAAAAAAAAAAGAAAACTTTTTTTTAGGGGTAGCAAGGGAGACCACAGGGGCAGCAAGGGAGACCCCAGGGGTCACAGATGCGACCCCTGACGACCCCCAAATGACGTCCTTGGGTACAGCAGTCCAAAATTAAGGAAATATCCAGTCAAGGTGCAATGAAAATATATATATATTATAATTAAATGCACCATTACAAATCAATAACAACTAAAAAGAAAACACTACAAACCTCCCAATCCCCAACCCCTGTAGAAAGAACAGAGAATATGCAAGAGAGCAATATGCAGCACTCTGGGTAATGAGACAGAGGGAGAACAGGCAATGAAAACCACAACGTTGTTTTAAAAAAGATATGTTCTTGAAAAAAAGGGCCTAGCCAGACTATCTTGCCCAAACATGGAACGGGGCAGTTGTCAGGTTATATTTTCTTTGCTGTGTCTTGGCGGTTCGACAACAGTGAATCAAGCTTCTCTGCGCTTTGCTGGCAGTTCAATTAAGGCCCAAATGCAGCAGTCACGGTAGTCCAAACAATAAGCACGGTCGAATCGTGGTTGAATTGCAGGTTGCTGCAGTTCTAAAAGATGCTCAACCGATGCAGAGCGAGGAGATCACCAGCTTCAGTTTGACAGTCGAATTCAAGGGCAGATGGGCTAATTGTCATGTCTTCGGGTAGTTCCTACGGCCGTGTCCCGACACCCAGTCCAGTGACCTACCACTCCCATTCACCTGTCTCCCGGGGCTCACGCAGGCAACCCAGTTTGGCTCGCGCGCTAGCCAAACAAACGCCATACACCCTACAGTCACGATTGCGGCCGTTTCTCCATTGGCAGTTGCCATGGAGATTAGGCCACCGCTCGAGCAGTAACACACTCGCTCGTACTGTTGTGGCCCGATCACGTGACCCGAGGAAACGGTCACGTGCCCCGGTTTCGCGGTCACGTGACTCCGGTTAACATCATGTGACCAGGAAGTGGACGATATTTAAGCAGTGCAGTGCCGGTATCCTACGCTTCACAGCTGGTTTACCAGGAGTACTCTGTTTGGCTTTCTTACCTTTATTGCTTACCTGGCTTCCTTGGACTTGGCTTTTGTTTACTGGACTTCTTGTGGATCACGCTTGGATTTGGCTGCATCGGCTTTCCTGCTCATCACGGCTCCTGACCCCGGACTGAACTACGGACTTCCTCTGGATCACGTTCTTGTTTATCCCTTTGGTTCGGACGGCTCTTCCTGGCTTCAGACCTTCTTCTGCAACGGATCTCTTTTGGGCCTCCCTGATTGCACCTCTGCACGGGTAATCTCACTCTCCAGTTGGTGGCTGCCATCTGATTACCTGGGGCCCATCTACAATACACTCTCCAGGTGGAGACTGGCGAGGAACATCTAGACCTATCCCGCAGGGTGGGTCCTTTGCCTACGTGAGTCCCGGAACCATCCTCCCGTTCAGGTTCTCCATCCCTTTCATCAGATCCCCGGTAAGACTCTGATTGTCTTCGGATTATTGTATGTAGTGTCCTGACTGCTTGGTATCTAACCATTGCCTTTTTTCACAGCTGCCTTGGGGTTCCTAGTACTTCGGTTCAGGCTTCGGATTATCTCCACCTGTGGCCTCAAAGGTTGCACAGGGAGTGATTTAGTGATTCTCCCTGTGCGGCACTTGGGGACAGAGGTCTTCTATATCTTCACGACTCTCAACACAAGACACTAATGTTAGGATACACAAATCAGGTTGACTTGATGTGGTGCTCAAAGATGGCCGTTCATGAAGAAGACCAGGGTCAGTTTGATCATTGACTTATTCAGTGATAAAGAAGCAGGAGTTTTGAACAGCAGTTTGAGCAGCGCAGGCGCAGCAAAGCTTCTTTGTTTGATGCGAGGCAGCGACGTGCTACAGCTTGCGAGGTTGCAACAAAAACCCAGTTCAAAAAAGTGGTACTGCAGTTCGAGGGCCGGTGCATGCCAATAGCAGCTCTGGAGCGTCCTGTTGGTTCAAACAGGCTGAAATGGACTCAAGTCAAAGTTCGCAGCAGTTCAACAGTGAAAGTTCAGGAATCCTAGCTGTCTTTGCTGCTAGGAGCTATGAGTCTCACTCCAGTGTCTGAGGGGCAGGAATAGACCAGTTTCTATGGCTCACAAAGACATGGGAGGCTGGCACATACTTTAAGTGGTACTTCAGCAAGGTTAGGTCCTGGACAGCAGTGTGACTGGTAAAGAGGAAGGTTGTGTTCCAGCAGCAGGTTACCCCCAATGTTCCCTGTGGATGGTTAGGGGACAGAGCTTGCCTGACCTCACCTCACAAATTGAGGACCTTGGGAAGCACCGCTTTTCCAACGGGGTCAAATTGAAATCATCTTCAAGGGTTAAAGTCCAGAGATGATTCATAGAAGGAGTGGGAGACGCCTTCTTTTAAAGGCAAAAGTCTGCAGGTGATTGGACAAAAACAAGCCTGCTTTAAGGATCCAGTCCCTGTCTTTGAAAAAGTGGACTTTCCCCTCTAACATCACACCCAAAGAATGTTATGTTAAAGAAATTGAGGGGGACGGGAAGGAAGAGAGGTGGAACGTTCCCTTAGCTGGTCTGAGATTCCTTTGTCTACGCTAACTCCGCACCATTCCCTTGTCAATAGCATCAAAGACCCTTTCAGTTTGAAACACCCTGGTGTGAGACAAGTCCTTTTTTTAAGGGTGTGCCCTTTGATTCCTGTTGCCAGGTCAGCTTCCTGTGGCATGATTGTCTCACTGGAGAGGGTGTTACCTGCCCTAAGAAAGGAACAAAGAGAGACAACGCCCAGGGCTATAGTCTTGCTGGTAGCAGCAGAGACAGTCTGGCAGGGGAATACATATGACCCTTCCACAGCTAAGCTGGTCTCACAGGGCTAACACATGTGAGATATCAATCCAATGTGGTTTGGATAATTAGGAGAGATGCAACCCACAATAGCTCACACTCAGATAATGCTTAATTTTCAGTTTAATGTGCCACCAGGATAGGAACCATCATAGTAATTTGGTTTTGGAGCAGAGGTAAATGCAGCCACTGTGATGCAGAGACTTGGCTGTCACTGAAGCTATCATGTGGACACCTCTGACCCTTGAACCTGCTCTCTGGCATGGGAGAGCAGGTGCTGCAGATTGGGGTACTGATCCAGAATGGCACACGTGTACATTATGCTTTTGTCATGGAGCTTAGGACAAGTGGATCTGATAATCTGATTACACTTTCTGAGCCAGAATTACCCACTTAATTGTATTAGTTATTACAAATCAAAAATGTCAGGGCTTCTACACCCTTGCCAGATGTCAATTCATCACAGGCAGAGACAATATGTCAGACCATGCACAGTATTAACAGCACAAAACTTGCTATGCAAAAATACAAAATTACACAGCAAAAAGATTAGGGTTATTCGACCGAAGTGTTAGCATTTGCGGCGGAATTGACCGCAGCTAATTTTGCTGCAAATCTGTTTTCACTTTTTTCCAAAACAACCCAAATCATGCCATATTTCGAACTCCCATCCCCTTCCCCTACTTATCTTTATTCTCCCCGCCACCTCCACCACTCCTCCTGCACCCCATCCATCCCTTTAACGCGGGTCAGATCCAATGCTTCAGGGTCCCTTTTTCTTTTTTTTTTTATCTTTAAGCGGTTGGGTGCGGAGGACACCCCTACAACCCCGCTGACATTGTAGTGAACAACCCCTGCTGCCCTTGTTCACTATAATGCCGCTCGAATGGGAGATTTGATTGCAGTGATCGTATTTGATCAAATCTTTGATCAAATTTCCCATACTAACAATTTTATGCGGTCAGCTAATACCGGGCAAATCATTACCCTGTGGGTGCGTATTTGGCAGTGACAACAGGTACCAGAATACTACATGTATGTGATGCAGCAGCCTGTACTATATAATGAATGGAGAGAATTATCTATGACAAATATGTATAGTGTGCGATACATTTTAAACTAAATGCAAATTGCATATAGCGGATCATAAATGTTAAAAGACACTTTTGTGTGCCCTGCATGCAATTTTAAACATCTATAAAGTGGTGTCTCATTGTGAAACAAGGCAGAATCACCTTTGTATGCAGAGAACAAGGTCAAATCACTCAGTGGTAATCTACTGTTCGTAAGGTGAAAGTGAATGCAATGCACATGTCTGAATCTATGCAGTAACAAAATGTAATAGGGATGCGTTAGGGGTCTAGGAAATAATCTTGTGGATTTTGGTGAAGCTCAGAGACTATGCAGTGTGGTAAATTCACGCCTAGTCTTTGTGCATTGTCTGTGTAGTTTATTTGCTTACAGTTTGCCCTCTTATGCCTGAGAACGGCACAATAATGAGGATGAGATGAAAATAAATGTGCAATGGCAGTTCAAGATTTATATTCCTTTCCACTCATTATAAAATGACCCTTTAGTAGTCATGCAGTTTATCGGTAAGTAATCAGCACATTGCCTTCACACCCCTCTTCCTCATTAGTAATGAAACGGCCCATGGATAAAACACAGACCAACAACTACGCTGCTAAACACTCAATCACTGTGAAAACACCAACAACTCACCCCTGAAAGTGACTGTCAGAGCTCAAGACCTTGCCTCGGATGAGTTTGACTGCTGTCTATGGTAATTGAGGTGGTAGTTTCCTGCAGATGTCTTAAAAAGGCACTGCAGGCACCTTTGCCCAGGACACCACCATCCTCTAGTTTAGCGACCATGAATCAGGCAAGGGAGCCTGTGCCACAGAATAACCATCAAATACACTTGCCAACTCTATTTGCTAATAGGAGGGATCAATGCCTGATTGTCAGGCTTAGGACCCAAAACATGAGGCATAGGCTCTCAAACTGTCTGGTAGAAGCCATCCTGTCCAAATAAGTCAACCACAGCCTTTTCAAATCCAACCTGTGCCACCTATCCTCGCCTGGCGAGGCTTGGTTCAGGAAAAAGCTGTCAGTAGCATATCCAGTGCCTGGTGAAACTCATAAACAACTTTCAGAAGAAACCCCAGAGCATACTGAAGTACAAGAAAATTAGACTGCACTCAAGAAGTCGAGCAAAGTAGAATCCCAATCTCCCCCAGCCTGCGGGCAGATGTAACTGCTACAAGGGAAACAAACTTCCAAGGGCCTCACCACGAGTGGCCGGTATCCCAACGGTAAATTCACCAGGATACTGCCCAAGGCAAACAGTGTTATCGCAACTTGGTTCGGCGCTATTAGCACCAGATCCTGAGTTGCGGCAATGCTGTTAGTCACCATTTTTTAGGACTCTATGGGGCAGTATTGGCACAATTACCGCTGTGCAAATTGTGCTGCAGTAATTATGCCAAAAATGGGCAGAAAGTGGCCAATTTTACCCCCAGCTGAAGGTACATCTAAACATTCTGCCCAAACTTGGGATTGGGCGGAGCAGTAATGTGGCAGTAATAGCATTACCACCGCAGTTCTACCGCTCCACCCAACCACTGATGAGGCCCCAAGTCAGAAATGCTAGGTCATTAGACTCCACTGGCTCCAATAGCTAGTCCTACAGTTCTCTCAATACCAAGGGGAAAGCCCAGTGTGGAACTCCTATATGCACCATGGGTCTGGCAAGCCAGGATCTTTTCAGCAGCCAGGCCACCTGCTGTTCACAACCGCTGGTCAGAACAAAACTCACAAAAAGCCCCAATAGCCACCCACTGGGACAATAAAGATGACATAGTCAAGCCCATTCCCCAACCTTCCTGAAAGAATTGGAGAATCATGGGAACAGAACATTCTGCAGTCTGCTCAGACCTCTTGTCACACCATAGTGCAACAGTCTTCCAATGTTTTCAGTTGACTTACAGCATTAAGGGCTACCTGGTCTTCGGAATGGCAAATGCCTGCTGTGGGGTCAGTATCTACCTACACAGCCACTATCTCTCAATTTCTAAAGTCCACAACAAGGCAAGTGTGAGCTACAGGAAAATTGCTGAGATGACACAGGGAAGATGGAGGGAACCACATTGCCGCCACACCAGTTCGATCAGCAGAGTATACCAGGACCACTTCAGCCACACTGATGCCATCAGTCACCGCTAACATTGAGTCTGTGATCTTGAGTAGCACCTTCAGAAGCATAGGCAGAAGAGGAACATCATAAAGAAGCCCTTTCCACTGGGAGAGGTATTGGCATCTACTGTTCACTTCCCCAGACCCGGGAACCTGGATTAGAAATGGGGTGGTTAAGCATCCTGAAGAAAGAAAGACAAAAATGTCCAGTACTGGCACTCGGACGTGAAACATTCTCCAGAGAAACACCCAAAAAGAGGAAATAAAGACCCTATTCAACGTGTTGGCCGAGAACTTGTCCACACCCCCTGATATACATTGCTCTCTGAAACAGCAGGTTATGCTCTGCCCAGCAGCACAACTCGAAGGTCAGCAACTCCAGCTGCCTGGACTGAGCCACCCTTGGTGATACACATAGGTCATCACTGACTTTTATTCTGTCTTGATCAGAACAAAAGACGCATTGATGAAATGCAAGAAGACTTGAAGGGCCCTGTTGGAGGAATGAGCAGCCTGCAAGGGAACTCAGCTCCTCCAAATGTGTTGCGCAGCCCATGCCACTCTCATCTGTGGCAAATCATTTTGACAAGAGCTACTGCAGTGGAAACCCCCTCAGGAGATGTTTCCTGGCCAACCATCACCTAAGATGGACCCTCAGCTCCAGAGTGATTGAAATCCTGTGCTTGTATAGCTGAGAGTCCATCCTCCTGCACCTTTATAGGTGAGACAAAAACAGGTGCATGTGTGCTATGGCTGCCGACTACTCCGCATGGCACTGCTGACATGGTTGGCAGGTCGACCAGTGTTGGTGCCTCTATGCTGCTGGTTTTGGGAACCCAGTGCAGGTATCAGGGACAAGCAGTCGGGGCCACATGTAAGGACACCACCATGCTGGAGGACAGGCTCAGGCATGGAGGAACAGTGTCCCAATTCCACCCAATTCCACACATGCACAATTTGGAGAGTGTTTCCTGCTGCGATGGATATGTGCTTGAGGTTACAGAGCCGCGATCTGGAGCAACCAGCCTATTGCAACTGCCTCCTTAACTCATCCAGTGGATCTTAATGCTACCGCTACCTGCATTGCTGTACCTGAACAGAATCCCATTGGTGCTGTCATATATCTGCCTTCCTCCCTTCTCCTGCTTTCCATTTTGTCCAGTTTGTTCCCTTGTTTTCCCCTGGCTCCATCTCTCTTGCTGCAGCCTGCTGCCTTTCCCTTCCTTTTCTTGTTCTGTGCTCATCCTTCTGTCAGGGCCTGGTCCTTGCTGGCCTCCTTCTGCCTGCATGCCTTGAGCCCTCTTTCCTCCATCAAGGGTCTACTAGCCAGTTCCCCTGAATCCAGGTGTTGGGGGTTAGTCTCCGAGTGACCCACAGTGTATTCATGCAGTGTGTTATGAAGTTGGTTTCTTGCACTTTCTTTCTACAAGCTACAACATCCTGGGCTATTGTATCAAGACCATTCGCACCTCACCTTAGCGGCAATGAAGGTTTTTGAGAAATGGAAAAATCATCTATCATCATTATTATCTCGCGGGGGACTCCCATATGGAGTACCAACAGAATCTTCAAAATCTATGATTCTTGTAGCGCAGGAAGAGTCACCAGGCTGGATGGCCCTTCTTTACACCATAAAAAAGGTTTCCATCTTGTACATACCGAATACACAGAATATTAGTGCTGACACCCTGTCACAATCTGGCTTTTTATTGACTGATACATCTACTTCTGAGATCCTGCCTAGCCTACACTTCCTGAACACCAACATAAGCTATCAAAATCAGGTTTAATAGGAAACCCCTTTGGATATTACTGTGAAGAATTCGACCATCCACACAGTGGGTGTGTGCTGCCAGTGCTTTTTTGAAATTTTGAATTAAATGGAATGATGGTAGACCAACCTCAGGAAAATGAGTGAGGCTAATTGACACACATTTTCCTATGCTCACAGCACAACAAATGCATAGACCTGTGTATTCTGGGTGGACACAGTTTACAGGCACAGTCCCCTCTGTCATATTTAGTTGGGATATGACAGCCAAGGCTACACGATGCATCTCCAGAAAGGGGAGGACCAAATCTTCCCCCTTGCCATGGACAGCCTGATTAACCAACAAAGGCACCATGGATCCACCCTGCTCTTTTGTTAGGCCCTGCCTCTGGTGGCAGCAATTCATATAACACTTAGAGGGTAATTCAAACAGGCCCACAATGGGGCCTGGCTGCAGGGCTTCAAAAACGAGACAGGAAACCCCCAACAACCTTTCATATGCAACTTTGTCAACCTTTAGCCAGCTCCCGCCCTCAGTATCTATGACAGTGAGCTGTCATGTCTGGTACGGCATGTTTACAGTAGTTCACTCCGCATGGGAACACCATTCATAAGGTACAAAGATGCAGTTTGCAGGAGTCAGAGAGTCTGGTCTTGCCACAGCTTCAAAGGAGACCTGACGCTTTAATCAGGAACCACTGAGAGATCCATTAACCAGAGAGACTCTTTGCTCCACCATAGACAGGAAGATGGGTGGGACTTAGTATCACATGTTTTCACCCCTTTACCTTTCCTGTTGGAAAGCACTCTGTTTATGAACTAATGCACACAGCAGATTGTTGGTAGGGACCCCAGGATTCGTTCATCAAGGTAGCCTATACCAATCACTGTGGTCCATTTGGCTTTAAAGGAGGGCTGATGCCTTCTTTTGCAGATCATCTGAAGACTTCACTTTAAGTAAGAAAGAAGAACTCAACTTTGGACTTTGGTTTAAGGTACAATCTGCCTTACATCTTCTGCCAGTGAAGGAATGCCAGGATTTCCAAACAGGGAAGCAAAATCTCTCCCCTAAACATCTTCCAGGGAATAGAGGAAGATCCAGAACTCAGGAGGACCCTCCAGCCTCTCCACAACCATTACCCATCCAGCACACAGCGTGCCCTGCTAGGCTCTGCAGCAAGATTCATAGGTAGGAAGTGACAGAAGGTCTCTGCACCCACAACCAAGGACAAGTTAGCTGCCTGCAACACACTCCACAGCTTTGGTCTGTCCACATTAAAGGACGACACAAGATCATTAAAGAAGCTGGGAGAAGTGCCATGGTTAGCATCTACCACCATACACCTTAAAGGACATTTTCAAGCCAGTTGAGTTCCTTGAGCTGCAACCGGCTGTCACGCTGACCGTTGTCAAGCTGCAGTCACTTAAAAACACCTGAGACTTCTCAACCAGCACTTCAGAATAGGGACAATATCAACTGTCATTAACTTTGTTCTCACCAATAAGGTTCTATAGACGACCAACAAGTGAAGATGGAGAAAGCAATGTGCAGAACAATGTTTTTATTAACAGGCGGCAAAAGATATATGCCTTTTGGAGTGTGATAATATTGATATGCATTAGTATAGGACTGAGATTAGTATTATACTTTTTATTTAGAGAAAAAGGTGATATACATGGAAATGTGGGTGTGAATAGGGAAAAAATAAATGTGCTAAATGAAGAGCAGTTCCATCATGATACTGAACAAGGGCATGCTACATCATCAGGGAATGTCTGGTACAATGAAATGTTGTGGCTCGGAAGAAAAAGAACAAATGGCACATTTTGATTGATTGATTGATTGATATTTTATTTCTATCGCGCTCATACACAAGTGTTTCAGAGCGCGACCAGGCAGGGAAAGGGAAGAGGGGAGAACAAAAACAACGATCTTACTTGGCCCAGTGACATTGAGGATGTGCAAGTGCAGGGTAGAGGGAGAAGGGGGAGAAGTGCATGGAAGGGGGAACAAAAGGAGAGTGCGGAGCGAGAAGGAAAAAAAAACAAAAATAATAATAAAATAATAAATAAAAAGGCAACAAACAATGGGAGTGCAGCCGGCAAGTGCTGGGTTTATGGCAGCAGGCCGTGTAGGTCTGAAAGTGCAAGAAGAAAAGGGGAGGGCTGTATGGGTACAGATACAGACCCCAGTGCAGGGGGTGGCCCGGAGGCAGTGCGTGAGGGTGGCAAGATGAGCAGCTACCTGTGCCCAGAGGACAGAGGGTGGCCAGGCCAGGTGCATGGTGCCGAGGGAGAGTAGAATCAACAGGGG
This sequence comes from Ambystoma mexicanum, assembly GCF_040938575.1. Lineage (NCBI taxonomy): Eukaryota > Metazoa > Chordata > Amphibia > Caudata > Ambystomatidae > Ambystoma > Ambystoma mexicanum. The sequence goes on along the minus strand of NC_090921.1, from coordinate 1,202,420,478 downwards.
AGAGGGGAGGAGAAGGCAGAAGCAAAGAGGAAGGTTTTGAGGTGCTTCCGGAACCGGAGATGGTTCTCCTCAAATTTTAGAGTGGCAGGGAACCTGTTCCAGAGGGAGGCCCCAGCCGAAGACAGAGATCTACCCCCTGCTCGTTTCTTTGAGAAACGACTGACCCTGAGGGAGTTAGAGGTAGAGGAGCGGAGTGCTCGAGATGGGAGGTATTTGCGGAGGGATAGCTGAAGGTATGTTGGATCCAGGCCCCAGAAAGCCTTGTGGACAATGCAGAGGGTTTTGAATTTAATCCTTGCATCCACAGAGAGCCAATGGAGAGATTTCAGAGCTGGAGAGATACGATCCCAGGGCTTGAGGCCAAGGACAAGTCTCGCAGTCCTGTTCTGGATAAGTTATAAAGGGCGGAGAGTAGAGGCAGGTAGATTAAGAAAGAGGTTGTTTCAATAGTCCAGCTTAGAGAGAACCAGAGCTTGGGAGACAGTGAGCTTCTGGGGGAATGAGAGGAAAGGAAGAATACCTCTGAGGAGGTGCAGTAGGAGGTTTGACTTTTTTGATACATCAGCGATGTGGGCAGAGAAGGAGAGTGTGGAATCAAAGGTGACACCAGGGTTCTTGGCCTCGCAGGTGGGGATAGGAGGAGGGCCAAGGGATGCCGGCCAGAGAGTGAGGGGAAAGTAAGGTGATGGTGTGCCAATGAGGAGGATCTCTGTCTTGCTGGCATTAAGACAAAGATTGTTGGTGGCACACCAATCTTGGATGGCAGTTAGGCAATCAGTGATGAGAGAGGTGGAGGAGGTGGCCGAGGGCAGCCTGAAAATGAGTTGAGTGTCGTCTGCGTAGCACTGGAAGTTTGAGCAGAAAATGGCAATACAGCGGGCGAGAGTTGCCAGGTATTGGTTGAAAAGCCAGGGCGAGAGGTTAGACCCCTGGGGAACACCACAGGTGGAGAGGAAGACAGATGATAGGGAGGACCCAAGTTGGACCTGGGAGGGTCGATCAGAGAGGAAAGAGGTCAGCCAGGCCAGAGCCTGATCGGTGATGCCCAAGTTATCCCGGAGATCGTTGAGCAGGATGGTATGGTTGACTGTGTCGAAGGCAGAGAAGAGATAAAGCAGGATGAGAACAGAGGGAATGCTAGAGTCAAGGTTGGAAAGCAGATCTTCACGGATGTTCAGGAGAGCAGTTTCCGTGCTTCTGCCAGATCTGAAGCCAGACTGATGGTCATGGAGACAGCCAACAGAATCAGAATGAAGGTTTAGCTGAGAGATGGCCAACTTTTCAAGGAGTTTGCCTAAGAAGGGGGTAATGGAAATTGGGCGATAGTTGGCCGGACAAGAGGGATCCGCTGTGGGTTTCTTGAGGAGAGGATGCACAAGGGAGTGCTTAAGAGGGGAGGGGAAGGATCCTGAGGCAAAGGAGTGGTTGCAGAAGTCGGCAAGGGCCGGAGCGAGGGTATAAATGTGGTCCTTGAGAATTTTAGAGGAACAGGGATGAACCTGTTTTGACAGGCTTTCATAGATCGGACTTGTCTAGCGACCTCATCAGGGGAGAAGAGAGGAAAGGAAGAGAAGGAGGGTGGGGGGTGGATGGAGGAGGGTCAGTGAGTACCGGCGGAGAGGGGAGAGGAGAGGGGGTGGAGGAGAGTGTGGACAGGATGTCCTGGGTTTTTGAGATAAAGTGTGAGGCCAGGGCATTGCAAAGAGCCTGAGAGGCAAGGGGAGGGGTAGAGACTGCAGCAGGGTTGGCCAGGTCCTTACAAATTTTAAAGAGTTCGGCCAAGCTGTTAGATGTGCAGAGACACGGGCTTGAATGTGGACTCTCTTCTAGGTACGGACAGAGAGACGGTATTGCCTTTGGAGAAGGCGACAGGCCAGTTTGTCAGAGGATGAGCAGGAATCCCTCCATTTTCTCTCAGCCGCCCTACACCTACGTTTAAGTGTAGCTAGGTCGGAGTTATACCAGGAATTGCACTTGGCTTTGGACTTCAGGCGGATCCTCATGACAGGGGCAAGAACATCAAGAGTATCAGAAATAGAAGAATAGAGAGAAGACAGGGCTGTGTCAGGTTGTGAGTCAGCCAGAGGAAGAGGGGGTGGGGAGAAGGTGGAAGCAAAAGCCTCGACTGACACACGCTTCATGGGCCGGATGTCCAGGAAGGTAGGTGGCAGTGTTGGGGTAGGCTTGGCTTGTGGGGAAGAGAGAGAGAGATGAGAGGAGGGGAGGTAGTGGTCACTCCAGGAGAGGGGAGTGGAGAGGGGGATAGATAGGGGGAGGCTAGAGGAGATCAAGACATCAAGTGTGTACCCTGCAGAGTGCGTTGGGCCAGATGGGAGGATAGAGAGGGAGAGGGAATCACATAGGTCGCGAAAGAGCAATGTTGAGGGACAGTGTCAGTGACATTTTCCGTTTGTTCCCTCATCCCACATGTAATAGGGGTACGCAAGCTATTCCTGTTCAGGCTGTTTGATTTGAGGAAGTAGGGTGCTTAATTCACCTGCCCCTCTGTAAAACTAGGAGTCTTTTTCTAGGAGCGAGTGTCTCTGTCCAGTGAGTGGATGAAGGGGAGGAGGTGTACACAGATAACTACGTGCAAATGGACAGCATGAGTGTTTGGCAATATTGTATGCAGTAACCCTGAGGGAGACTGCACCAGCCTTGTTCTCTTGGTAATAGGAACCCAACCTTTGGTGACTGAGCAGCCAGGCTTATCTCAAGAGGGGTCAATGAGAGCTGTAGTTTTGCAACATAGAGTTTTACAGTGACAAGTATCCAAATAACACGTATACTAAAGGTTTCATTATTAAACAATGATTTATTAATTTAACAGTCAGTTGAATAACGCTTCTTTAGAAGGGAGCAAAGATGTGACAGTTACAAATATAATTCAAAATACACACTCTCAGTTTCAGTAAAACAGTAGATACCCTTTTTGGGATGGCACACAGACACTTCCTACACCCTCAGGTGACTTCAATAACTAGGACACTGTGGACATTGATATAGCACTGGTACATTTAGAGCAATACTGTGTTTGGTGTCAAAAAGGAAGAGGTTAGAGGGAGAAAACTATGGTTAACAAGTTTCTCAAACAGGTAAGTACTTTTGAACCCCCCAATGTAATGTAGATTAACCCTTTCTCCGCTATACAAGTAAAGAATGTATTTTGTTTTCTGAAGGACAGATCAAAACACAAAGTCAGAGGTTAGAAGAGTCTATGAGGGAGCCAGGACAGCCAATGTCAGTTGAGCAAAGTCTAGGGGAGCTGAGGTTCTTCTTGCAGGTAAGCAAAAAGTCTTGCACAATGTTATAGAGAGTTTTTGTAGAAAAACAAATCACTGTTGGGTCACTAGCTGGGAGGCTTGTGAAAGGCAGAGATGCAAGCAACTCTACAAAAGGCAGTACATGCAAGTCTAAACTGAGAGCAAGCAAACTACACAGTAAGAGGTAAGTACCCCTTAGTTCACAGTACCTTAGGTGTTAAGAAATTGGTTCCAGCTCGCTCCTGTTGTAGTATGGCAGATCCTGTTGTTCCTGGGAATCAGTCGTGGTGACAAGAGGGAGAACGTCTGGGGACTCCTTCACTACAATGCGAAGGACGGCGGCAGCAATGGACAAAGTTTAGATCAGCGGCACTTTGCGGTTTCTTCTTCTCATGAATAGCACCACTGTGGTTCTTGGACACTGTTTGAACTTTCCTTGCTTCTGGGGTCCAGCACTCTGTTGAGGTGGCTCAGGTTTGGTCAGCCCTGCTTCTAGGGAGTCTGGAGCTCGGGTCCTGCTTAAAAATTATGCACTCGATTCTGGTGTTCCTGGCAATCGGTTCTTGCAGCAGCAATGGAAGTACAGCCAGCTCTGAGAGGATTTCCAGATGAGTTAGTCTTGAGGTTGATTGGTCCCACCAACCCAAGGGGAAAAGTCGTCCTTTGCAGGGCTTCTCTAGTCGAGGAAAATCGGAGTTTCAGCACTGCAGCAGGGCTTCACCGGGAAAACCAACAGTCCAGGAGTTGCAGCAGGTGTCTCTTCAAGTTCTTCTTCAGATTCCTTCGTTCAGTGGTTGACTCTGCCTTCCAAGCAAAAGACCTCTATGTAACGCTTACCTCTCGTACCCTGCAGGAGAGCCTGGTCCGGATCGCCGGAAGTGTGGTCCTTCACTGTGTGGTGCTTAGCCCAAACCACTCCCTTCCCATTGTTGCGCTGAAAGACTGTCTGCCCAGCGTACACTATGGTTCAGAGTGATTTGGTAGGGTTCTTGGGAAGGTGAGGTTGGTGATGGACCCTCTGGGTGTACCTATGGATGGATAAGAAGGAAAGGTAAAGAACCATTCTTCTACTCTCCCCCACCTCCATTCCTTCCCCCAGGGTGTGCAATCCTGTTTTCCTTGGTACTAAATCTGTGTCCAGGACATAAGGCAGGCTCTGTTTCCAGTTTCTTCACTGGGGTTTGTGGGCCCAGACCAGCTGCAGCGCATGTGATGCTTGTAGGTAAGTGTCCTTGTTTTGCGCACTGTAATGTTCTCCTCTGCGCTATTAATGTTCTCTCATACTCTGTAATGATTTCTTAGCTTGAGCGCAAAGCGCATTGTACAATTGTATTTTTCTCCTCTGCAAAGCACGCTGTTTAAAGGGCCTCTTTCACCTTCGTAAAGTGTGTTTAAAACGAGTGTCTTTCTTCTTTCACTTCCAGGTTCTGCAGCGTTATGCTTCCTGATCCATGGTTCACTGAGAGCCCCCCGATGCGTGGAATGCTGGATTGAGGTTGGAAATTGCTGGATTGCAGCCAGAGGTGGGCTGACCTGATAGGGATGAGAAGGCGTGGAGGTGTTGCACTCCGAGTCCAACTTTCAGTGTTTTTCTCTCCCCCAAGAGCTGCAAACACAGGGAGCCAATCACCTTTGGGTGCATTCCTGTAGCCAAGGAGACTACACCCAGGGAGTTTCGGGAACCTCCCTATCTTCCTTCCCTGCCAGACACGCTGCAGCCAGAGGCGGGCTTTACTGGTGAACCCCGCCAAAGACAAAACGAACAAAGGGACCAAACCTGGTTTGTCGCACAGAGAAAATCTCAAGAAGGACCTTTACAGCAAGAAATGGCAAAAGAAGAAGACTGGGGCCATTTTGACAAGATGCAGCCCGTGGTAGAAACACTTAATGGTAGAAAAAACTAAACCACTGCCACCAGCCATTAATTGTAGAAAGGGTAACATACAAATGTTACATGAGAAACTAGAGAAAGGGGATACTAAGTAACCCCTCCAGCACCCTATTGTAAGATAGTGTGTGCTGGGTCTACAAAGTTACAAATGTAGGTAAAGTCAATTTAACTTCCCTGCTCTTGGAAACAGTAGTTTAATCAAGAGAAGGTATTTAAACCTTTGAGAAATCTGCAAGATTTCCCTGTGCCACTGCACTGAAGGTGCTGTCTGTCACGATGTAAAAAGATGACGCCGATGGAGTTTTTCGGACTCCAAAACCAAAAGAAACACAGTGTTCAAATCAGACTAAAATACCTGGGTGAGGGGGGAAAAGCGCTCACTCACTCCAAGGTTAAAATGAAAAAGTCTCAAAGTTCATCAAAAGAGCTGGGGGTCTGTAAGGAGGGAGGAATTAGACACTAAAATGAAAATTCTCCCTAACAATGGCAGAAATCAAAGATACCAAAAGATGATAGTAGAATATGTAACAGAGGGTTATAAAATGGGGGAGCAGATAATAAGTGAACACACATGACTCCAGTACATTGACAAAAAGGGCAGAGCATTCCTTGGTGTCATACAAGACCATTAATGAGAATAAAAGGAGCAGTGTGGTATGGTGGCCAATGGGAGGGGGGAATAATGCAATGTCATGCTGAAGGTTTGGTGGGGTTCAAACAAAATGTGGTGTCCAAAGTAAATGATAGCTGCAAGGCAGTTTGGGGAACATATGTACATGCATTGACATAGGTAAGTGAAACTCATCAACCGGTTTACGTAAAGAGCTTTACATGATTCCCTTTGTGTTTTGGGTTCAGTGGTTCCATCTATTTGGGAACTAACACCGGCTGTGCCAAAGTGATGAGGAGTGTGGCGCTGATGCAGGGTACACCAGTTATTATGGATTTGTGGTGGGCATGTGGATCGAAGGCCTACGCCCAGCTATCTCCGGATTAGAGTGGGGTTTGTGCAATCGTTACACTGCACAGCCTTTCCATGGTGGTGCTCCGAAACAGCAGTAACATGGGAGTTTTGTTAAAGGAGCAGTCAACCATGCCGAAGGAGAGAGTGGTGCAACAAAACCAAGAGAAACACTGCTGAATAGAAAGAGTAGATCTAGCAATTATTGGTCTGAAAAGTGCTAAAAACGTGGCCTTGAGTCAGGATGAGTTTGGGCTATTCTCCAAGGCTGCCACTTTTTTCATGTCTCTATTGCTTCCAAGTGTGCAAGCTGCAGCTTATGCGAAATGGCTTATGTTGACACAGTATGAGTTGGTGCAGCTGGCCAACTCATCAGCAAAATACCTAAATGCAGTAAAGGAAGAGTTGAGAGCCCTGTGTTTGGTGGCTCTACAAAACATATTAGTTTTGGACCCACTTACCGCTATTGAAGGATGAATTTGTGGCAAGTTTGGAAGCAGTTGATGCACAGAGTGTCTGCTGGTGAAGCTTCAAATGGAACTTTGAAAGCAGCAATCAGTGAAATACAGACACTCCAAGAAAGGATGACAAATGAAGTTAGTGGGATGCAGTCAAACAACTGACTGGACAGCATTTTCACTTGGGTGCCTGCTTGGCTTTCAGGAGTATTTAGAGTGACTGTCCCCACATTGGTCCTCATGCTCGTCATCTCCTGCATTGGAAAAACCCTTTTTAGACTCTATACTAACAAAAGGAGGGGGAAATGTATGCGGCCCCTGAATATTGACATGGTAAAAGGCAAAAGTTAACTTACTAACACATAAACCAAGGACAAAAAGGTTGATGATGACGTTGACTGGGTAACAACATAACCTGATGATGTAGAAAACTATGATGCGTATTGGATGGGATGAGGTGTATAATGATATCAGGTCCCTTGGAAAATTGGGAGGAGGATGGGGGTGACGTGACCAGACTAAAAAGAGTGTGGATACTGCAAGGAACTCAGTGTGGCGACAGTAAAGACAGACACAAGTTATCACAGTTCAAGGGTGTTTATTAACCTGTGAATGCAGGGTGGACAAACGCCTTACCTAAACCTAAATTTAAGATGGGAGCAAACTTGGACCATCAAATGAAAATAAGGCCGTCCTTGTGGCGTTGTGTCAAAATAAAAGGGCCTACACTAAGAAAAACCTATTGCCAATCCTTACTCTAAATACAAAAGAAGTGTGAGGTAAAGTCCTCAATAAAGAAAGAAGTGTTCACAAAATAATAAGTGAGGATGTGATTGCCCCACGTTTTAAGCACAGGGCAAGGTGGATCTCCTGAGCACAGCACACACTCGAGCTTTCTCAGCAAGAGCCGACAGTTCTGTATCAGCTATCAGGTTCTTCAAAGTTTAGTCTCTTTTCAATAAAAGTGTCGTGTCTTCGAGGGCCTCATGCATTCAACAAACAAAAAGTTTGGTTCCACATAGACTTTGGGTGATGGCTTCACCCCTGGGTCCCCCTCTGCTCCTCTCCTGGGCATGGGCCCCCCACAAGTCGTATCCAACAAATCAATTGAATGGTTCCTTTCTCAATGAACTCTGGTGATGACTTTTCACCCTTGGATATCCCTTTTCCGGGTTTAGACTCCTTTTCAAATGCTAGCCTCCCTCCTTCGGGTTCACAATGGCTTTTCTTGCATTCACAAGTCTTATTGTCTTTTCAAACAATTCACTGTGGACATCCCTCCATCGGGTTCATTCCTGCCAACACACTGTTCATATACACATTTCCACCATGCAGGATTCAATTCCCTTAGCTTTCACAATCATCTGTTGGTCAAAAACGTTTGACGTTACAGAGGATTTTACAAGACCCTTGTATGACCACTTCGACCTCTCTTCACCTCTTCCCAAGGCCTTCTGATTACGCTAGTCTCTACCATCGGGTAATCACCCTGAGTTTCCTGCGTGAGCACCCACGTGGTGCCGGACACCTCTGTTGCGGATTTTCCCCCTTTTTCTCAATAGTTCCTTTTAAACTTTCAAAGTTCAAATTAGCTGCTTGCTACTTTTCATTCAACACAGTTTTGTTTCTTATCGACTCTCCCCTCGACTCACCGGCTATGATGAACCACTTTGCTTTCTTCTCCTTCGAGTCAAGATTGGTACGATGGAGACCAGCGTCACTCCCCGGTTTGGTTATCAGCAGAGGAGGGTCTTGTGTACTATTGCCACCTGTTGCTATACATGCTGGACTTTGTATGCGGTCTTATGTTTCCGTCAGCAGAGGTTTCACAGGCCTCGATTGGAAAGGGCAAGGTCACTTCACTCCTTGTCACTCTCTCGGTATTCGCCGTCTTTCGCCGCGTCTTGAACTACTGTGCTGAGTTAGCTCTCACGTTGTGAGGTCTGCCTTGCTCTTCCTGTGCTCTCATGCTCCACCTTTTATCCCTGTGGGGAACGGAAAGGGCCGTCAGGTGTGTGTGTGATTCTGGTCAATTGCCTGACTTTGCCGGACCCTTGTATTGTGACAGTGTTTTGGAATATCCTATGTGGTAGGATGGGGGAAAAGGTGTTGAAAGAAGGGGGATATGCATCTCACCTGTCAGTGTCTCACTCCCCAAGGACACCCCATGCAGGTGATCCTCTATCCCTGGTCCACCCACAGGTACTGGATCCAATAGCGATGGCCGTGTCCTGGCCACTTGGTTGGCATATCCCCAGGGACTAGCTAGGGAGACACCTTCAGGTTTCTCACAATACTCAAGACAAAAGTAACTAAGTCGGGACTGGTGGGAGAGGAAGAGTTAGTTATTGATGGATCAATAAAAGGGGGAATAATGTACTGGAAATGCAAGATCAGCGTGGTAACAAGATGCATACCTATCAGCAGTGGGAATAGCCCACTAAAAGGGGAGGGGGCTTTAGTGACAGCTGCACGGGTTTATGCATTAGGCTGGAAAATGCCCCTTTCAATGCTGTTCTAAATAAACAATTTACAGGAAATAAGACTTGAACTACAGGTGAGTATGTGGGATTTAACATCATATTTAAGCATTGCAAAAAGGCCTGGGTGCTCACTTTCACAAGAAATAAACCCATATTTTATTAATTTGCCTAGCAGTGGTAGCAGTTGGCAGCACATTGCAAACTACACGTTCCCAGGGACTTGCATAAAGAAATGAACAGCCCTTGATACATTCAAGGGCAGGAAAATGCACCATGGCGGTTTCAGATTGCCCCTCAGCACATCTCAGCCTGGGACCTGGCTCAAAGAGTTCCTAGGCTGCAACATTAAGTCCATAACTTGTTAACAGTTCAAGGCTCTGGTAGTGTAATAATCGGTTTTGTTCTCATGAGAAACAGGTGGAGATGTCATGAGGCAGATGAATAAAGATCCGCTGGTCATCTCCATTGTCTCAATGTTTTGGGTCCGTGAGGTGGGAACTGTCGGTTGCACTGTGACATCACAGCGGGGGTCAAGGTTGGTGTGCTAAGATTTGCGGGACCCAATCATTTCTGGATAATGTATGTCCCCCTATAGTGGAATAACAGCTCTGCCAATTAGCTTAATTTGGGGTGTTGACCTAATGTTGCAATGTCTTTTGATGTTAATTAATTTGTACCATTATAAAAGTTTTCATTTTTGGGGCGTAACTTCTACAGTGCTTTTCATACAGCTCTGTTCTGCATTCTGTTTGCATTTCGCTTTTCAAGCTGTAACTGAGCCCAGAATGAATTGTGTTACTTCTTGAGTGGCGTCATTTTTTAGACTACTTATGTAATTTTTACTGGTGAGTTCTGAGGCAGCCCATAGTACAATACCGCCAACCTTCACCTTTCGCAAAGCACAAAGCGGTATGAAAGGCATGTATAAAAGTGCGCTATGCAACCCCAATGAAATTTGGATTGCCATAATTCCAGATCCTGCATTGTTAGCCCTGATCCTACTGCATGGAAGGAGGAGAACGAGGAATACAGACAGAATATTGCTACCACACACCACAATATTTCGGATGCCAGATAAAGTGGGTATATAAGTGTTAGGCAGAATCATATGCAGTTCCCTTTGGGAACACCACACACAATTAAGACTACAAGTGTAAGTACAATTTCACCTTTGGTAAAAACCTGTACTACAAAGTAAAGAGGTAGCAATGGCTGAGCAGCCAGGCTTATCTCAAGAGTAACGTGAGCAGTACAAGAGTTTACACAAAGGACAACAATGACTATGATTCAAGCAAACACTGATTCAAGGTTTCTGATTAAAAGAATATACATTTATTTACACCATCAGTTATAAAACAGTTCACTATCCTAAAGCAGCAAAAAATCACAGTCTTAATACACCACAACAACGCCCAATCAATTCTGGACAAGTTAAGCTCAAAATGAAGTGCGAGCAAAATGGCACTCCAGTAATTTAAAAGGGGAGGAAAGACAAGGTTATTCAAAATCAACAGCACCATCAAGTTCTAGGCAGGGCAATCTAGAAAAGGCTACTACAACTAGGATTCAAGTCAGTAGGCCTGGGCCAATGTTACTGGTTCAAAGTCTTTGCAGAGGATCACACAGTTCAAAGTAGTTTGCGGTTAAGTCTTTGCCAAGAGTTCAAAACGAAGTTGGTCGGAGGAAAAGTTATTCAAAGGAGAAGAGAAGGACACGCCTTCAGAGAGGTGAAAGATTTCAAGCACTTTCACCGCGGTCAAACGAAAATAACGACCAAGTTTGCACAGTACCTTAAAAGAAGAAGAATGTCGTAGCTGAGGCAGTTGTTCCTGGCAGTTCCTGCAGGCTCACGGTTCCTCAAGCTTCAGTCGTGGTGACAAGAAGGAGGACGGCTGGAGGGTCCTGCACTGCCCAGTGATGAAGCCAGCAGGAGAGCAAAACGTTGAATAAAAGGTGCGCTCCTTAAAACCCAAACAGGTTCCGTTCCTCCTGGCTATCCGGTTCACTGCAGTGATGCAAAGCAAATTCGACCAGGAGAGGGAGGCTGGCGTTTGGTGTTTGGCAAGCTGGTTGGTCCCACCAAGCTCAAGGGAAGAAGATTCCTTGCAGATCTTCTCTGTCGTTGAAGTTTCCGGCGTTCCGGACCTGCAGCAGGGCTTCACCCTGATGTCCAATAGTTGCAGACTGGCATATTGTATTTTTATTTGTATTTTATTTGACTTATTATAGCACCTTCGCCCAGGTGTTTTACAAAATTAATAAGATGGTACAATAATAGAAAAGATTGCATACAAGAGCAGGATACAAAAGAGAGAAGGAAGAAAAGACAAAGAACAACCATCAAGAAGGAAAGTAATGATGAACCAATAATGCAGCCAAATTGAAAATCAAGCAACAGACTGAATTGTTGCTGGATACAAACAGGTAGAAAAGGGCTAAAAAATATTCAGTAGTTTCAAAAACAGAGCCCAACTTGGTCAATTGAAGTCAGAACACTGGCCTCCAGGCTACAATCTTCCGACCCCCTGCATGGGCAGGTCCAGCAACAACAAGGCGGCTCTCCAGTCCTCCCTCCAAACTTTGTGGGTCGGCTAGATGACCAGCCACCAGCTTTCTCAAGAAGCAGCACCAAGGAAGAAGCCAAACTGTGCAAATTGCAGGAGAGCTATCAGCAAGCACCAACAACACCTCGCTCTCAGCCCCCAGGCCAGCAGGAGCAAACAGGAAGCCTGTCAGAGTGACAGCCACTGCCACAGATGCCTCCGGCAGACACCACAAGCATCCCACTCTCAGCCCCCAGGCCATCAAGAGCAAAAAAGAGGGCAGCTGAAGACAAAGCTTTTGCCTCTGATGCAACCACCACAACGTGAGCTGCAGTCGCACAGAGCAGCCGGCAAGACATGAGGGAGCCAGAACAATAGTGCCTGTGCACCAAGTGGTCCCACAGCACCACCTCGGCCTCACAACATGTCCACATCCGCCACACAGGCACTGCCAGCTGAGAGCGGATCCACAGGGTGGCAGATCCAGAGCAGCTCCACCAACCCTGCGAACAGTCTTCCCGGCAGTGCTCTCATCCGCCATCTTGCTGCTGTGGTGTCACCTGGCCACTCTCATTAGCATGAACAAATGAACTCCTTTTTTATTTGTATTGCTATTTGCACCTCACATCAATTGCAGAAACCACATACACAGTCACAGCAAATGGAAATAACATTATCCTTGTCACAGGCACAAAATCCTAAAAAGAGTGAATCCTTTCTCAAGCACAATGTCACCATTCAATGTGCTCCCTCTGAGTGGCATGCACCAACTACAAGAAAGAGCTCACCTGATTGCCATATTCTTCAGGGCTTGCAAACTCATGTTGTCGGCTTGCATAGACATGTACTGTGTGAAAGAAAAATAGAACTGGCATGATGCATCCCACATGGAATAGGGAAACCTGACAGCTATGGTCTACCCAGCAGCACACAAGAGTGGGGTGGCACCCCCGGCCACCCATGTCGTCTTAGAGCTTTCCCTTCCCATAGCCCCAGTAGCACTTCCCTGAGACTCATACCAGACCCTGGGTCCCAAATGGGCCTTCAGCTTCCGGACTTGCTTAGCCTCTCCCTCTATGGCTGGGCCTGTTGGTCTCCACCTGCTATGGGGCACCGGTCTGAGCATTTAGGAGCCCGTCTGGCTCCCGTGCCACACATCTGTCCCAGAGGGAGACCCTTTACACTGACTATTATGGAGACTGGCTGCAGTCAAATTTAGTAAACAGCTGGGACAAGTGTGAATCAGGCCATCTGGTCACACTGCCCTGGCCAGATGGTCAGTCTGTCTCAGGCGAAGGACCAGATGGCCCGGGATGGTCTGCCACAATCAGATGGCTTGGTGGCCATGAGGTTGTGCCTGGCAGGTGTTCTTCATGGTAGAGCCAGGCCAGCAGAGTTGAGGTAGGTTGACGGTCCACTTTAGACTGGGAGGAGGGCAGATGTGCAGGTGCTGCTTTATGTTGGGGGTTGGGGCACAATTCAGTGCGGGTACTGGGAGGATGGTGGAGTTGTGGGTGCTGCCTTGTGTTGGGGGCTTGGGGCCCAGGTCAGTGGGGGTACTGGGAGGAGGGTGGACTTGCATGTGCTGCCTTGGGCTGAGGTGTTAGGGCCCAGGTCAGTGGGGGTACTGGGAGCAGGGGGGATTGCAGGTGCTGACTTGGGCTTGGCGGTTGGGGCACAGGTCAGTGGGGTTACTGGGAGGGGGCAGACTTGCAGGTGCTGCCTTGGATTGCGGGGGGTTGGGACACAGGTCCGTGGGGGTGCTTGGAGAAGGGCAGACTTGTGGTTGCTGCCTTAGGCTGAGAGGTTGGGGCACAGATCAGTGGGGGCACTGGGAGGAGGGCAGGCTTGTGGGTGCATTTCTTTGGTTGGGGGGCTGGAGCACAGGTCAGCAGAGATACTGGGAGGAGGGCAGACTTGCGTGTGCTGTCTTGGGATGGGGGTGTTGGTGCACAGGTCATTGGGGGTACTGGGAGGAGGGCGGGCTTGTGGGTACAGCCTTGGGTTGGAGATAGGAGCACAGATTAGTGGGGGTACTGGGAGAAGGGCGGTCTTGCAGGTGCTGCCTTGGGTTGGGGGTTGCGGCACAGTTCACTGGGGGTACATGGAGGATGGTGGACTTGTATGTGCTACTTTGGGTTGGGGTTGGGGCACAAGTCAGTGGGGGTACTGGGAGGAGGGCAGACTTGCAGGTGCTTCTTCAAGTTAGGGGGCCGAGGTGCAGTTTCATCAGGGTACGCAGGTGCTGCTTTAAGTTAGGGGGCAGAGACACCGTTTTGTTGTGGTACACGGGTGCTGCATAGAGTTAGGGGGCCTATGCACAGTTTTGTCAGGGTACGCGGGTGCTGCATTAAGTTAGGGGTCTGAGGCGCAGTTTCATCGGGATATGCAGGCTCTGGTTTAAGTTAAAGGGCCAAGGGCAGTTTCATCAGGGTACATAGGCGCTGCTTTAAGTTAGTGTGCCAAGGCGCAGTATAGTGGGGTGTGTTGGGATGGGGAATTGTCAGTTGCAGGATTGGGGTAAGAGTAAAGGTGATTATTGGTAAGTAATCTGTGATTACTTTTTTCCATGGGTCCGGCGCAAAGGTTGTTTGCCGCCATGTTCGGTTTGTGATGGGGCGTGTTGGGAGCATTCCAGGCAGCAATTTTTGTTTGCACTTTTGATTCCATGAACCAGCTCCATGCGCTATTTTTCTCGTCTGCGCAATGTACTTTCATGTGCAAAGTAGTTAGCACAGCCTTACCCCCTTTTTTTGTAAATGAGGCCAAAAGACTTTTTCTTTGCACAAAGTATGTTGCCTTCTCACAAACAGATGGCTCGCTGGCCTAAATGCACATAATATCATCCCCTCTTGTTACCTTAAATGATCCGGCTTTTAACTCACAATAGTTTTTTTGTCTCTTCACAAAAAGATGACCACTCAGAATAGCTATTAAGTATAGTTTCCTACTGCTCTGAAGAGCTCTAAGATTGGTATTCTGCTGGTAGCATTTCAATATATACGTCACACAAATATACCAGACCTGCATTTACAGCCAATTGCCACCAGACAATTACAATATCTTTCGGAGTAACTGAAATAAAACTACTGCCTTAGCATTTAGTCACATCAGAAAATATTGTGTACTGAGTTACAGATACTAAATATAATCTACTCCAGCCTCTGAAGAATTATGAGACTTTTATTATCATAAGTATTTTTTCTTGAAAGAAAAACATGGACTATGTTAAAGCAACCGAATATAAACTATTCATGCCCCCAGAGAACTATACAAACATTTCACGTCAACTAGTATTTCCCCATGTCACGAAAAATACCAGCCAGTTAGAGTCACTGATCATACTCCAATGTTATCTACATAGAATTGTAAGCGATTTTTTATTCACCACTGGTATGTTCTATCTTCGCTAAAAGATGTCAGACTCAAATAGATCCAGTGAATGTCATCTATTGGCCACTTTGAAACGATTCTGGTATGTTGTTCTTCTGACTATAACAATATTATAACCTGCACATATCGCAGGTATGGTAGTCACTGGGATTCCCTCCTCCCCTTGAAGATGTCCATTGGTAATCAAATACCCTCAACTAATCAATCTCTCTCTCTCTCTCTCTCTCTCTCTCTCTCTCTCTCTCTCTCTCTCTCTCTCTCTCTCTCTCTCTCTCTCTCTCTCTCTCTCTCTCTCTCTCTCTCTCTCTCTCTCTCTCTCTCTCTCTCTCTCTCTCTCTCTCTCTCTCTCTCTCTCTCTCTCTCTCTCTCTCTCTCTCTCTCTCTCTCTCTCTCTCTCTCTCTCTCTCTCTCTCTCTCTCTCTCTCCCCCCCCCCCCCCCCCCCCCCCCCCCACCCCCCCCTTCCCCCACGTAGCACTCTAAAGCCTCTACCTCGAAATGACTTAACTTACAACCATGCACGCCCTATGTATAGCATTTCGGCCTGAAACTCCATGTAAAGCTCAGGAAATCAAATGTCTACTGAAATGCTCAATATACTAGCGTTTCGGACTCTGGCAGAATATGTTTGTCAGGCTTAGTGCGCACACACGCATTGTTCTGAAGCTTCTGAACTGTGCTAACTGTGTTGCAGCAAAGAAGAACATCCGGTTCAATAGTTTAGCCTACGGTTTGCAGTGAGTTTTCCTTCCTGCTTGTCTGGCGATCGCTGGGGAGTTCGCTGGTAGCTGTATATATCAGATGCACGTTCGCTGATAGAAAGAGTGGCAAGGCACTGCAGACTGACTGATAGAAGTAAGCAGCTTCAAACATTTCAAACATACAGAGGAGAAGATTCATGTTGGTGCATGTTTCCGCGTGATTACATCAATCATATAAATGCCTTATTTCTGTCAAGAATGAAACGTGGTATGCCTCATACAAGTTTTGTTTAATTGCACTGGTCTTCCTTCAGTCCAAGGCCACTCCTGGTTGTGAGAACTGGGTTTGCACAACGTTAAAGATCCCTTTAGCATACTTGATAAACAGAAAAGGGAAATGTGCAATCTAGCATCATTTCTAAGATCTCTAAAATTAGTCATGGTTATTTATTTATTTAGTGGTCATTTATTTAGTGCCTATACGCTTAACAAGCGTTTCAAAGCGCTCCAACGCAAGGATGGTGAGTAGTTAAGCAAAACGGACATTATTAAGGGGGAGGGTAGGGTACAACGAACAGAGCAATGAGACAATCGTACGCGCCAGACAGCGTTTCTGATAGTGATAAGTGCATGAGACATGCAGTAGGAGAGGAGGGGGGAGGTGTGGCAGGCAGAGGCACACTAGACACACAAAAACTAAAGTGGCTGCGGATGTAAAGTCACAGGAAATCGACATTTGGTGAGCTGCCAACTCGCAAGTACATCTGGTGGGGTGCTTGAAGTTCAGGTGGACCAAGATCGTGGGGTACTGTCTGTCTCCAAAGTCTAGGAGACTTCATCATGATTTGCTTCGAGGGTGGAGGAGGAGCGGGAACGTGTATGTGAGTGCCAGCTTTGGACCTGGGCTCTCTTAAAATGTATTCAAGGGCTGAGATGAAACTCCTTTCAGTTACACTCCTTTGTGGAAGAAGCACCATTTTGGAGCAGAAGATTTTACGGGGCGGCTCCCTAGGTCATTTGTGCTCAGGGGCCATGCTTGTCCTTTAATCCTGTGGCCAGAGCATAGTCACCAAATCTGCTGAACAAAGAAGTGGTGTAGTCCCAATGTATATCACCGACCAATTGATGACACGATGTACACCAAACTACAGAGGGTTAGAACCAACAAATACGCACAACAATGGAATGGACACATCACAGAAATCCTTTAAAAAAAGAAAAACAGATGTTAGCTCTTGGATCCGCTGCCCAGAGACCCAAAAGCTAGCACTATTTACATTATTCCCAAAACAGATAAGGAAAAATACCCATGCTGCCCAACATTCTTATTAAATGTCACGTTGGTTATAAATATGTATTAATCTGTAAAAATCATAGTACAGCCACAGTTAACAGGACACTACCAGACTTCTCAAAAAACCTCATGCCATTGAAACCATTACATAGGGACAATCCTAGTTACCATCGGTGTAGAATAACTGTACACCGTTTTCACCTGTGCACCCTTATAACCTACACCGATGGAATAATAGCTTTCCAGTACTCTGCAGAGCAAAATATTTCCACAAAGACAGTAACTCAAGTGATAAGAGTTGATATTATCTGACCCAAAAAATATTTGTATTAAATAACATCTACCAGCAGACATTTCAGAGAACTGCATTGTGACCTGATATGACAACCCTGCTCTTTACATAAAATGCATTGGTGATATTGTTGTAGAGTTCAGTAATGTGGAGAAGACATCCGACTCTGCAAACTTGCATGAAAAAATATGAGCTTCAAAAGTCATTATAAAAAGGCACAACGTTCACAGAGGACAACACTACACATAGAAACTTCCCAATGTAGGCCAAACGTGGCACCAGTAGTTATGCACCAGTAAGCCATAATGCACAGGTCATGCATTCAAACATAACCTTATGTCTTATGTAAGTATAGTAGCATTTGATAGAAGTTAGGGAAACATTGTAGGGGCACTCACGATGATAGTATAAGACTATGGCCCTTTACATTGACCTAATACAAAACATATGTAGGCCTCAAGATCCAGTTAGCCATCTCCGAAGCATGAACACCACACCCCCTCAGCGGAAAATATCAGCCAGGCCCTTGCAATGAAGAGCACACATACCAAGATCTAACTTTCCACAATAAAATAGAATGCTGCACAGTGATTTGTTGAGGCAACGGGGGCAAACATGTTCCCATGCCTCAGTTGTGCTAGTGAGGTCATGAACAGTTGCAATTAAATATCAGACCCCATGGCAAAGCACTGCAAATGGATTGGTCAAAATACAGCAGCTTAGACTGAGTTCCGAAGCTTATGTTCAAAGGGTATATAACAACTCATGTTTCTAGTAAGTACACCAACAGAATAATAATGAAGGTAACCGGCTGGTAGTGATTGAATAACGGATAGAGAAAAGTATGCCTGGTAAGACAGAATGATCAAGGAACAACACTGCACTCTGAAAGAGTTCAAATTGTCCAATTTCCAAGAAAGGAGCAGCACAAAACACCATTACACATGGAATAGAATTAGTCAAGTATCAGTGACTTTTACAGAAACCTATGAACAATCCTCACAGTCCATATACAATTTTAGTGAAAAGTACGTTTATAATATTGCATACATATATTTATGTTAGTGTAAGACAATTAAGTTTGCAAGCAACTTAGCCCCAGCTCATAAGGTGAGAGGCAGGGCAAATGAAATCAGGAGAAAGGAACGAGAAGCAAGCAAAGTTTCCAACAACGAGTTGAAAGTTGAACTTGTGATGAACAGTTCACAATGATGGGAACTGTAAGACAGTGCCAACCAGTGAAGTCTTTTAGGAAAAGAATGCAAATGTTATACTTTTGTTGTCACACTGTCAAATCTCACACAATGATTGGTGGAATCCTGCCCAGACACTCTCTCTATGCATACTCCTCCTGCAACAGCCCATCAAATATTAAGTCTAGGCTATACAAAATAAAAAGAGTAGCAGCCAATCAGCACCATGGTAAATTAGGTGATCTCAACACTAACTAAACAGGAAATGGATAGTTTGCCCCTTTCATGAGGGTAGTTTACTGCAGGTTGCCTCGGAACTCACCAGTAAAAAATTACAAAAGTAATCAAAAAAGGAGTGTACGCCAGGCAAGAAGTAACACAATTTATTCTGGACTCAGTTACTGCTGGGAAAGCAAAATTTAAACAGAATGTGGAACAGTACCGCATGAAAAGCACTGTTGAAGTAGCACACCAAAAATGAAAACTTGTATAACAGCACAAACACATCAGCATCAAAAATCATTGCAACATTAGGTCAATGTGCCAAGTAAAGGTGATTGGCAGAGCTATGTTATTCCCCTATAGTGGGAGACACATTATCCAGAAATGATTGGGCCCAGCAAATCTTACCACACCACCAAAAGTGTGGTTTGCAATGTTTTGCTAGTTTCTCCAAAGGATAAGTAAAGGGGTAGACCTGCACTCAAGTCCCTGATCCTTCAGGTATAGTGTACAGTTATCAAAAAAATTGGATCAGTAGAACGGGATGACGCTGGTTAAATTTAATACATATCAAATTTTATTCAATAAACTCATCACAAAGAAAATTCATCTTGATATCATAAAATCTCATAAAAAACAGTCAATTCGTGCCATCACTCATAACCACATACAAGACTCATTCAGACATTCAAATATAAAACACCCTAGTGTTTACTACATCAATAGATATTGGAAATATTCTTACACCACATATTTTCAATTATCATATTCAACAATGACCCAGTCCATAATATCAGGTGTCGTTGTGTAACTGGTATAACATTTGACCAGATATCTCCCACAGAAAGAACGTCAACACGTGTTTCGGTCAGAGACCTTCTTCAGGACAGCGGGCTAGGAGCGAATACTCCGCCCTGTTCTTAACGTATATGGGCCAGTAGTCAATCTAAAAAACAATAATAAAAACCATAATGTCATCCCTATTTCTTAAAAGAGGTGACCAATAATGTCACAATGTGCTAGACATCAGTAAACACATACGCCCTACTCACCCCCAAGTTACAATTCTCAGGATAGTGAACGGGACAGCAGGAATTAATCCTCCACTGGTATGTATGTTGAGCCTGTGGAACCAACAGAAACAACACTCAATATACTAAACAGGACCAAGCACTAAGTGTGCATACTTGTAACCATGTATAATAGAATTAGACCAATACAATTAAAAAAGAAGAACACTTACAAGCACCATGGTGCCGTTTGAAGCTCTTCCAGAGGAATGAGACTACCAAGGGATCCTCCTGGACCCCGCGTGATGTATTAGCAGGATATAGTCTAGTGTATATTAATCACTAGACCCTCCGTGAAGAAGCAAAGGAAACACATATTGGCAATCCATCAGTGGAGAATTTCTCACTTCCTCTAGCGTAACAAAATACCAAAAGTGAACCCGTATGATAATGTCATCCTATATACTAAAAATGCATGCAGCGATTAAAGATCTCACCATGCATTATTTATGCACTGTATATATCAAAGGCACCGCCCACATGATGCTAAAAAACCTAATCCTACTGCACTGGCTCTTGATAGTAGATAAATAAACCTCATCAACCTTGAGGCATGCCATATGTCATGTAGACCCAGAAAATGTGTTTACTGCTTAGAATATTAAAACCAAACAGGTAGCGTGCCGCCATGTTATATGCATCGCTCCTCAATGCGATCGTGGCGTACCAAATGCCTTGTGTCTATTATCACTTAGTCGGCCGTACACTCCAAAGCCTCAAACGTATCTTCATAACTAGCTCGTTGCTTACCTTATAATGGGACACGCAGCCCCCTCAATAGGGAATTATGGAACCAGCACCTCTTTCATTCACTCGGCGCCAAACGCAAAACTAACAGCAAAAGTCTATGCAGACTAAACATAGTCAAGGGACTATTTTTTCTTAGATGCAGAGAACACTAAAAAGAGACTAATACCACAGGAAATGTAGTAACACAACCTGTCATGTATCGCATTAAAAACAAATACACAATGTCTTCCCGCAACTCAGCGGTGAACGCTCATGTGCAAAACTTATCCAACTTTAACTGAGCCCATGCTCCTATCATGAAATAGTCCACTCGAAAAACACTCATTTAAGAACACCGTAACGATGTAATAACTAGGATTCCTCTTTTTACACTTTCCAAAGGATTGGAAAAAAATTGAAAAAACCTGTGTTGTGGGCCTTGAGAATGAAACCTATTTCACTTTACACTCTGATTTCAGGAACTGTGTCCTCAGAAAAAATGCAAAATGTAACCATACAGACCAATGCAGTGATTAGCTATATACATATTCATGGATTTAGATACATATGTGTCCACAATGAATTCACTGTTTTTCATTCATCGGATGTTTTACACAGTATAAGGAAACAGAATCAGTCACTGTATACAATAATTAGAAAAATAAACAACAATTTAAAGAAATAGTCACTCAAATGCCCATAAGTTGTACTCAAATAAACACATTCAAGCCTGGCATAATTGTATATTTAATTACTGGCATAGTGATATACCACTATATTATCTAGCGAAAGTGAGCACCCGGGCCTGCATGCAATGCCTAAATCTAATGTTATGTCCAACATTCTTACCCATAGGTTATTTATTTAAAACACCATTAATAAGGGCATTCTCCAGCCTAATGCATAACCGTATGCAGCCATCACGAAAGCCCCCCTCCCCTTTTGGTGGGATACTCCCACAGCTGGTAAATTCTTGCCTTTTTACCACGCTGAGCTTGCATTTCTACTACAGTAGAATAAGTCAATTGGACTAGACAGTGTATTGCTTCACTAATAGTCCAATCAGAAGCTGGGAAAGTGTAAATAATCTGCAACATTTGTTGTTATTTCTCTCCTGTATGTTGCTCTAAAACCAACCATTTACTTTCCTGCTGTTGAGTGTCTTTTTGATAATTCCCCAGCCTACGCTGTGTTGCAATAAACTTTTTGTTTTTCTCACATCTTGTGCATTATTTTTTGGCTCTTTGGATTGATTTGTATTATCGATATGGACTTGTCTTACAATATACTATCGATATGGACTGCATATGAGCAGGACTTTTTACTGTTTCACAATACATTTGAGAGAGACATTTGGACATATCTCTCTAAAAGGCTTTCTCACCAACACGTTTCCACTATGTTGGCTTCACTTTATCTCAGGTGCATGGCTAATACTGCCATTTGAAACACTAGCTATCAGTTTGCCACTAGGTTTCACCTTGTCATAAAATAGGTGCCGAAGTGCTTGCACCTGAATGCCCTGGCCACAACACACGTGAGCACATCGTTTATAAGCACATAAGCCTTCTTCCAGTTGTCATACCCTCTAGTGACCAGAGCACTTGCCTACTAAATCCCTCAATCAACATGAGATCAGAGGTTCACTAAATCAACTGGGAACTAAAGTGTGATACTCACCACCAATGATCTTTTCCCCAGTAAACAATAGACACTATTGATCATTTTGTTTTCATTTATATTTTTTTCAGTCAGGTAAATTCATCAGTTCTACTCACAATGTCAACGTAAACAGTTTTCGGCATGGTATTTTTGAAAATCTAAACACATACTTATTTCATATAGCACTAGGCTACTGATCCTAACAGGATATACACGCGGGCACTATTCCAGTGAATGTGTTCAGTACACAATATATTTAACACCTGGACTTCTGAAGCAGTTGAGTATTTCTAGCTACAGTGACAGGAGCCTGCTTCCTGTACTGCACTACAGAGAGCATGTACAATGTGTGAGAAAAATACCCTTTCAAGCACATTTACTATTATCAATATTTTTATAGCCCTGCATAAAGTGATGTCAAACAGTTTTTTATTCTAAATGTTGTAAATGTGATACCCATATATTATCTATTTCAGTCAGCCTATTCAACTAGCATTCAGCACGTAGTATAGCAGTGCATTTCTTTATGCCGTCCATTGCTGTGTGTTGCGACTTTAGGTCACAGGCCTTAGGGTCCCTTTCTATAAGGTCCCAAGACACCCGTGGTGTATGCGTTTTGACTTCTGCAGAAGGCGTGCTAGCTAGTTGTGTGCAATGTGCTGAACTGAGTTTGATCCTAACCTGTGAATGAACCCACTCCCAAAACACAGATCCCAAACTCGGAATAAATGGAAACACCCCAGTAGGGAATGAGACCAGAAGATAGATTGCAAGTTGAACAAAGTTTATATCAGGTAAAAGATCCATGCAGAGAACTCTGATGCCCGAGAGCGCTCTGCCAAACAATACAAAAACAGCACATTATAAGAACAATTTTCATCATCAGTGACTAACAATATAGGTGATGAATACTACATGGGCATTGGTTCACTACATAGTTACATTATAGACTATACTGGGTTTGTTTGTTTGTTTATTATAGCTGGGTTGATGCAGCTTGATTGGTCAGTGTTGGGCTGGTGCTTCTTGCAGCACGTGGGTCAGCTGGGCTCATCTGGGCGGGGATCAGAGGCGTTGGGCACAGATCGGCTAACTGATCTCTTGAGTCTGACAACATAGAAAAAAGGCTAGAAACAACTAATCAACATTAAACTCTGACATTTAGTGGAGGTGCTACACAGTTCAACTAACTATATATGTATCTTATACTTTGCCCTCAAGGAACAATAACACACAGTGCCTTAATCCCAGCGCCCACCACAAAAGGGTTTGATCTACTTTGTGCCTCATGATACAGATTGACAGGTGTTGTTTCTTTATTGGATATATGGTACATAGGGATTTAAGGCTGTGGTGGGTGCATGCTCTGGTCACTCCAGGGGGTTAGATGTGTATCAGCATCAAAGGGACAGAAGGGTTTGGGTTTCGTGAGCAGTGGGTCCAAAGGTGGGGGTTGAGAGGGCACATGCATGTTTGTGGAGATGGATGAGTACACAAGTCAAGATTCGGCCCGGCGGTCACACACAGGGCAAGAAAAAGATACAGGTGAATTGCAACAATACATGGCTGTACTTCCGTGAGAAAAGAGCTTGTGCGGCACAGACAGGGGAGAAGGTGGAGGGCGTGTCTGGGCTGGCTGTGTGCGGCGCTGGACAATGGGAGAGATGGCTTTTTAGAAATCATTGTGCGGCTTAGTAAAAGATGGAGTACTGGGGTGGCATACAATGGAGTCTGTATGTGTCATCCAATGGCTTCTGCCCTCTGTCATCAGAGGACAGAAAAGAGGACGTCTCCCCGCAATGGGATGAGCAATAGATCCATACCATGCAGAATGTACGTGGGTGGCAAACCTGCTTCAAGCCTGTCAAGCCTATCTGTCCAAGTGATAAGCAGCAGCTGAGCGGGAGCTCCCTAGTGCTCCACCATGTGCCTTGTTTCAGCAATGCACCTACCAGGCATCCATGTCGGTACATTGTGTCTTTCAAGGCCTTTGGTCTTAATATTGTTCTTACATTGTACTAATATTTCCCTTATTTGCACCTATTCACTTATGTGCTATAGGGGATGGGTTTTGGTCTGAGAGCAACCATTAGCAATTGTATAGTTCGGCCTACTTCACTTTTACCTTGCGTCATGAAGCTCATGGAAGCTATTGTTACACCTCCACTCTTGCTCTATCTGAAATCCAAGGCTCTTTTATATCCTTTTCAAGCAGGCTTCCATCCCACTAGGGGTACGGAGTCAGATTTTGATACTATTGTTCATAACATTTTGTTTTAATGCCTAGAGAGGGCGGGAATTTCTGGGTATCTTCTAGCCTTGTTTACATCTTTTCTCTCAGAGCGCTCCCAAACAGTGCTTTTATTTCTTTTTCAATCTTCTCCACTGGCTTTCTCGTGTGGTGTTGCCGAGGGCTGTTCTTTGTCCCCACTTCTTTTTAATCTCTTCTTACGTCCTCTTGCAGATCTGATCCATGAGCACAAGGTACGGTTTTATACCTATGCTGATGATACTCAGCTACTCTTTCAGTTGGATGCTCCCAAAAGTGATCCCCCTTCTGAGTTGAGAAGCTGCTTGGCTGCCGTAGGGGATTGCATGGCCAAAAACTGGCTTACATTAATGGAGAAAAAACAGAGATTACGGTAACTGGCTCAGTTGCACTGCAGGCAGCTTGGACCAATTACGGTTTGGCCAATGTCTTACACCTAGTAAGTCAGTCGAAGCTCTTGTGGCCTCATCACTAGTCTGGTGGTAACCCTTAAATGCAGCAGTAGTGCTATTACTGCCGCATTTAAGCGGCGCCAGATCATGGGCTTGGCGGATTTGCCCCCAGCTTTGAGCTGGGGGCAAATTCGCTGCAATTTTGCCGATTTTCGGCGCTATTACTGCCGGCACTAATACTGGCGGTGGTAATAGCGTGAAAATTCCCCATTGGGCCCAATGGAGAATGGGGAATTCCCGAATGGACCCAGTGGGGAATGGGAACCAACCGTTCCGCCAAACCCTTGATCCGGCGCTAATAGCACCGGGGTGTTTGGCGGTAGGGCTAATAGCCCCGGCGGTAACTCATGATGAGGCCCTAGGTGTTATAATGTTATACCTTAGCTCTCTGGAGCTAAACATCTCGTAGTATGTAATTATGGCTTTTTGAAGCTGAAAGTTCTGAAAAAAATGCTGCTGATCCTGCTTCCGGAATCTCAAGCTAAAGTGGTAGCTGCATAATTTTAGGATCCATAGATAAATGCAATAATATCTATTTGGGCCAACCAGCCTTTTTAATTCAACGAATGCTGCTACGCCAAAATGCTGCAGCCTCGCTGGCACTTGCAACTAATTGGTTGTCTCATTTGTAGGGTCTCCTTCAGCAACTTCATTGGCTTCCAGTGAGCAGTCGCGTTAAGTGCTTTTCATCACTCTGGTGTTGCTTATTTGCAGGCTAAGCTGTTTCCCTATGTAACATCCAGGTCCCTACGATCTGCTTCTCAGAAACTCTTGACAGTCCCTAGATTTCAGAGAGTACGAGCGGGGGTCCGTGCTTTCTCTACTCTTGAACCGGTATGTTGAACTCTCTCACATATCAGTTACGGGAGGTGAGACAATGTATGTCTGGTTGATTTCATGCAATTAATTCGTTTGCTGTTGTAGTTGCGTGCGCCATCCTTTATATGAATGGTTCTTTTACTTGGTGCCTTATCAATCGTTGATTTTAATTTTATTTTATATAAGATGAAATGGTCTTTTTAGCGTATTGATACAGCTCTTGTGTTCTTTTTTACTTTTCCCCTTTCATTACAGTACTACCACAATCGCGAAGCATTGAGGTATGCAACCGAATTTTCTTACTTCATTTATTTAATTTGCCAATCCCATTATGGCAATTTTACCTCCGCAGATGTGTCCTGGCACTGTCCTTACATTCTAATTACCTGGTCCTTCAAGTCAAGGTAAACATCCCCAGGTTTTTGTTTTTTTTTCAATATAAGTTGAAAATTAATAGGTGCTCTGTGTTTTGATTGCGCTGCTGTAGTCATTTATATTGCAATCTTGTAATTTACGCATTATTTGTTCCCCTTTTTCTGTTTTGTTCTCCTTGGTTATTGAACACCTACCTTCCAATCAACTCCATCCAAATGTGGTATTGTTTTAAATAATTTTACAATTTTTGCTTTTTTTATGTTTCTTCTTGTTCATTGGGTTTTCCTTTGCCTTCGCACTAACTCATTTGGTAATTGTACTTATGTAATTTGGTAAACTTACCTCTTGTTTTTGTCCCCGTATGATATGCCACTCTTTGTTTGTTTTCTTTTATTTTATCACTTTGCAATTGGTATTTCCTTTCAACAATGAATGTTGCAAATTTTGTTTGTTTTTTGTTATTTTGTTCTGTATTTATGTCAAATCTTAGCCTCAGATGAAGAGCTGGTTCAGGCTCAAAACACGTGTCAGGCTTTCCCTTGTTGAATAAGTCCTTTGGACTTCAAGCCCTCATTTGCACTTTTTCTTGGCGCAGTGTGATTGGGACCCACTCATGTTGAATTAGCATGGACATGGAAGACCATTATGATTGATTGCACAATCCCACCCCCCCTCTCTCCCATCCCCTACCCCAATCTCCAAAATCAGCTCATTGGCCCAGAATGACCTCCACGTCCCTCTTCCTTGTCCCAGTGCTTACGTATGAGGCTCCATGCCTCATAGGTAAGTACTGGGATGAGGAAGAGTGGGAGTAGGAGTAATGAGGAATACAGTTTGCTAAGTCAGGCATTGCCTTCATGTACCTCTACCTCGACCCAGTACTTGTGTGTGAGGCATAGTGCATAGGGCATAGTGCCTCATACACAAGACTTGCCTCATACACAAGTACTGGGATGAGGAAGAATAGGGCTAAGAGTAATGAATATTACCAATAAGTAATGAAGGAATTAAACACAAGTAGTGGTGCAAAACCGTTGAGCTGACTAGGCTTCAGCACTCCCCCCCCTAAAATTGTGGGCTATGTTGACTTGACCTGGCTGACCTACAGAGCAGTTGCGGACAGAAAAGGACACAGATGTTAAACGGCACCTGGGTTTCGTTGTTAACAAGGTCCCGACCCAGCAATAACTAAAGGACAGCATTTCGCTGTTAGTATCTGCATTCAAATGCCAAATTTATTAAGCAATTGAAATTGTCATGTGGGTTTAATACTTGCATGCCAGGGGAGTGATTGGAAGGGTAGAGAGGGAACAGGAGACCAGTCAGTCTCACAGCAGTCCGTAAGTGGGTGCTTTCAGACTTAAAAGAGAGAGTTAACTGCTTGTAACATTGAAGCTGCACTAGAATAGTCTCATTAGAATGCATAAAATGCATAAGAAGTTAGATGCCCTACACAAATATGGTTGCTCCCCCACCACACGTGAAGTTAGCGCCTCTCCCAACATTTGAAGGGTTAGCCCCCCTGAACTGTAGGTTTTGTTGCGCCCCTGAACACAAGCGCACACACCATTCACCATATGTACACACGCATACCCAGCCATCCATACATTTTAGTGTGCACTCTTTCACCATACAGGCAGACCCAGGCAGCCACCGATACATTTGAGTGTGCACCCTGTCACCATACATGCACACCAAGGCAGCCACCCATACATTTGTGTGCACCCTTTCACCATACACACGCACCCCCAGCCATCCATACATTTAAGTGTGCACTCTTTCACCATGTGAGTGACTTAAAAAAATAAACAAAGTATTTTTGAAGTCATAGGGCTTCTCCCACCCCATCACATGGAGGCTTCCAGCCTAGGGTCTTCATGTCATTGGGTGGGAGCAGGCCCTGCACTTCAAAAACAAAGTTTCTTTTTGTATTCACTCTGCCTTCATAAGGAAATTATTTCTGTTACAGAAATAATTTCTTTATAAATACAGAGTGAATTTAAAAAGACACATGAAAAAAATTGAAAACTATATATATATATTTTTTTTTCTTTTTACTCCATGTGGGGCCCACTCTCAGGCCCTGTTACGCCAGTGAGTGAAAGGAGAAAGGAGGCCGGTGCCCCTGGGTTACGTGCACAGGCCACACACGCGGCATCCCAAAAACCTCACACACCAAACTCTTGGGAAAATGACAATGGCATCCCGCGGCAGCCAGTGGAGGAACAGCATGCGCCCCTTCAAATGAAGGAGCGTGGGGTGAAGGCTAATTAACCATGAAATGCAAATTGGAACTGAAGCATTCATAAAGAATGGGTGGTGTAGGTGGGGACATGCCCATCAGATGTAGGTGAAATTGCTGCGAGCAAGTTGGAACTGCTGAGCTCTGCAGAGTGTATATCTTTGGAAAATCCTTAATAAGGGGTCTTATTCATACATCTATTTATCATCACAGATATACTGTTGGAGTTGGGGGCAAAGCTGAGAAACGATCTGCTAACCGAATGATGCCCCGGACGATTACTTGGGCCCTTTGTGGTCCACTACGAATGCCTGCATTGAGTAACACACTAAATTATGGTCCCGACTTGTGAGTTGGAAAATCCTCTATGTAGGAAACTTTTGCACCTGCGCTATCATTACACACGTATCTTGCCCTGTGAGGTGCAGGACATTTTTTTTTAAAGCACTTATTTTTAGCTGGCTTCATTGCGGCTATTCTGCTTTTCTCTGCTGTAAACCTAACTGCTTTAGTTGGATTTTATTCACAGACGGACCGTTGGATTTGCAGTTCATCATTAGGGCACTACTGTTGTGTGAGGGGGCTGGGGGAGGGGTGGACTTTGAAACCCCTTGAGCCAGTTGGGTGTGTCTTTAACAAGCATTGATTTGTCTTTATCATTGTGTTTAATAATGCCAGACACCTGGCGGATTCTGGGCCCTGCATGCCTCAAGAAAAACGTTCAGCCGCCATTGCCAAGCAATCATACACGCCAACTCGCTGACAAATTACATTGGAAGGCTTGTGTAATAGAATTCTGCCGCATCGAGATTAACAGCACTAAGCAGTTCAGCTGTGTATAGTTCCAGTGCATAGTGTGTTGAGGGCTGCAGGAGCAGACTGCTCACAGAGCAATTGGTATGCACAGAAAGACAGTGCCAACAGCCAGTGTGAATCATAAGGTCAATGTGTATCAAAGCAATCCAGACTGAACATTCACCAACAGCCCAAGCAGAAACGGAATCAGAAGCTGAAAGTAGATGACGCCTAGATCAATAGCTATGACAAGTCTTTATTTCCTGAGAAGCCTGGTATTATCAAATAACGTTCCAGTGCCCCAGATCAAACTGCAGGGTGAAATGACAGAGTCGAGACAGAATTCAATATGCACCTGTGTTAAGCCAAGATCAGGGACACACTCAAGTCGCAGCTAGCACTAAAGATGACTTTGTAATTCCAGAGTCAGTACATTTGAGTAACAGGTTAAGGGTATCAACATGGCTCAAGTCGAGGGTACACGCGGATGGACGGTGTCCACCCACTTTTTTCAGAGGGCGGACGCCGTTCCCCCTATGTATTTTAGAAGCTGTAGGTAAAACAAAGTAATTTGCACTGTGTATTTCGAAGTTTAACTATTTCCTCAGCATTTGCAATGGGCCTGCTTGTAGGCGCCTGAGTGGTCGTCTGGTTCACAGGTCGGGACCTTCATCACTAAACCATATGAATAGATGAAATAGCTGAAACAAATGAAGGTATAAAGTCACATATTGGAACTGTGCACTCCAGGTGAGCATTGTGGGTCATGTGGAACTGGTACGGGGAGGGGGCATAGCTGCTGAAATGTGCATGCCCAATTCCTGTTCGAGCAGACTCATATTCCCAGGCCACAAGAAAGCACCAACATTCGCCAGTTTGCATACACAGCTAAAAGTCGCGGTTTTCTTCACAAGGGCGAGTTGGGGGCTGCCTGGCCCCTCTCCCCTCATCACTTGGTCACCACAGTCCGACAACCGTACCAGATCTGGCAGCATGCGTGCGTTAGTGCTTCGATTCTGTAACAAACTCTTTTGGGCACTGAGCTGACTTTAAACCACAGAGCTATAAGGCTACTAGTATTAACAGCAAATGGCATGCAAAGGGCGGTAAATGCAGGGTGCCGACTGCCAGCAGGAGTGGAGGTTGTTCAGCAGCTTGGTATAGGTGTAGAGTCACGGTAGTGTTGGGCAAAGACAGAGCTGGAGACGAGGGCACAAGTTGTGAGTCTTTATCGTTTTTGAGGAATATTTAAAAAAGTAGTGTCTTGCACACCCTTGGCGTGAACAATGCCACTGCCAGGATTCGAACCCAGGTCGTACGTGTGGGAGCTAAGAGCCACATGAGCACATGGATCCCTGACAACTGACTACTGAAAAGTCGCATTCCGCTATACTGGCCATGTTTTGTTGAAGATTCTTAGCTTTAAAAGGTAAGTACCTTCTATAAGTAGCTAGCAATCTTCTAAAATAATATGTTCCCTTGGCAAATATTCATTTGGTCTGTGCACTTTCCTCAATTGTGAAAGACAATTTTAATGACATTTGCATATTTAATGTTAAGGTCTGTTCACATCATGTTACGTCACTTCACAATGTTTGTGTTATAGTACCCCCACTTTTTTTACGACTTGAACCCTGGGTATTAACTAGCATGAACCTGGAAATTAGAAGTATCAATGGAAGGGTGAACCTATTACAGCATCTATTACAGTTTCACTGAAGAGGGGGTTAAGACTAACAGCCCTTATGGGGCGATACCAATTCAAAACCAAAACGTAGTGTTGGAACGTGATGGTAAGGCTCAAGAGGGTTGCTTTAGTGGTTTGGGCAATAATCTACAGCTATTAAAGCTTAATTTGGCAATAGAGGCACTGAGCCCTAAGGTGGATCTAATGTCGGCCAAGGTCAAATTGTCTCTCAACATACATTCAATGAAGGTTGAGAGTGTGTGTCCTACCAAACACTGGGTACATTGAATCTCCCACACCGATATAGAGTAAATCCAAGCATATCTTTTTTTTATTTTTTTTTTTTATTCAAGAAATTGTTTCAGTTGAATAAACAACTTTTTCAATTATATACATAATTACTGTGATAATGAATACAGGCATCTGAAAATTACAATTATCTCTCATTTACATCGAGTAATATACAGGAACTACACAATAGTTTAATTCAGTTTGTTTACAGCTTGCAGTATCACTAACCAATCATAATCATGGGTTTGTTTTACCAATTTCTTTGCAATGTTGGAGCAGTCATCTTACTTTAAACGTTTTCTCACTTCCATTTACAACTTCCATCTATTTGTGTCAAGTTAAGTTCCTTTATAAATTGAATAATGTCAATAATCAAGGACGTATTAGAGGCGTTGAAGATTGTTACCCATAGTTCATCGTGAGTCAGTATTCGTTGATGTTTAAAATGTCTATAAAGATATTTCTTTCTCATGTCAACCAGTTTGGTACAATCTATTAGAAGATGTCTCATAGTTTGAACTGAATCAAAAACTTCACAATAGGTGCATATCTTGGATAGTTTTCCAGTTCTATTCAGAGAAGCCAATTTTGCTTTCGTAGGTAATAAATTAAACCTAAATCGCAAGAATGCATCTGCGTATTTTCTATCCGGAAATGTAACCAGATATTGTGGTAACACATTCATAGCATGTATTTCAAAGGCACCTAGATTAACTGCTTGATATTTTTTAATGTGTTCCGTTGTATTGATCCAATCGTATCTCCATAATTTCAGTTTCGCTTTATCTGGTGATTCTATCAATTGCTCTACTGAAATGTTAGCTTGTTGAATATATTGGGTGAATAACTCTTTCCATTCCCGCAGGGGAACAAATATCAGTCTGTTGAGTGCCTTTTTGATTATTGGAAACATGTTTTTACTTTGGTCAGTAGACATTATAATCTTTCTATATAATGCTAACATCAGCCAAGCAACTGATGTCTTCAAAGATATAAGCCCCAATTCATGTCTTATCAGCGAAATTGGGGTAGAACGTGGGACCGGTAGGATATGTTTCCAGTATATACCTTCTAGTGTGTCCCATGTGGTTGCCATTGGATTTATCTTTGTCTGACTACCATAAACTATTGTCGGTAGAACTTTTTGTAGATAAAAGGTTCTTGCAGGGATGATAGAGAAATTTCCGTATTTCCTCTGTAATGCTTTGCCCTGTATTGCAAGTGATTTCATACGCGCAATAAGTTCTGTTTTGTAAGGGGAATCAACATAATGGCCATTTATATTTACACCCAGGTATTTATATTCGAATACTTGCTTTAAACTAGTATGTCCCAGAAACCATTTGAATTTAAATTCACTAGTTGTGCGGTTATGTTGGAAAACTAGAATGTTCGATTTTGATATATTGATTATCAATTCATTCACTTGTGCATATTCATAAAGGGCTGCTAATTTCCTTTGCAGGCCAATTGGGGTCTGATCTAGTATCATAAGGTCATCAGCATACAAGAGGTACGCAATTTCCTGATTAGCCAATTTTGGCGGGAAGGAACGCATCGTACTAAAAGCACTGTAAACATTGTTAATATAGAAATTAAACAGTATCGAGGCAAAGGGGCATCCTTGTTTTAGACCTGTGTTAGTCGAAATTGGTTGTGATAACAAGCCCTTGGATGTTAGTTTGACCCTTATAGATGTGTTTGTATAAAATGTATGTATTAAAAAACTAATATATGGCGGACATCCAACGTCAAGAAGTTTTCTCCATAAAATCTGTCTCGATACCGAATCAAATGCTTGTCTAAAATCTATAAAAGCAATAAAAAGTGGATGTTTGGCTAAAATAGCTTGTTCTTTTAAAATAGATAAAATGAATACATTTTGCATGGTCCCAATCCCTGGCACAAAGCCCGATTGATTAATGTCTAAAAGATTGTTGTCAGTGAGCCATTTTGCAAAGTCTTTCAAAATCAATTTCGCAAATATCTTCCCCGGGGCATCTAAGAGGGCAATCGGCCTATAGTTGTTCGGATTCAACCGATAGCCTTTTTTGAATATAGGAATTAGTATAGCTTGTTGCCACGAGTGAGGGATTTGTCCTGATTTTATAACTTGAGTAAAAATCATATAGAGCACAGACGCCCACATTTCAGGGTTTTGTTCAAGAATTACATTTGTGAGCTGGTCGGGACCAGGAGCTCTTGAGGAGCTCAATTTCTTTATTAAAATCAAGATGTCCAATTCATCGAATTTAAATTCTGCTAAACTAGGCATAATATTTATTTCATCATTACCTTCAACAGGTTTATATAAAAGTTCTTGAAAATGAGTTGTCCACACTGCTTCGGGGATGGGGCTCAATAACATAGATCTATGAGTTAAGGTGGACGTAGAATGAAGTATTTTCCATATCTCCCCAGATGATTTTGACATAATTGCTTTTAGCATCTTTTCCGCACTTTCTTGTTTAAAGTTTTGGATAATTTGAAAATTTGCCTAATTTGGTTTTTATATTGTCTCTTTAGTTGATTTGTTAGTACCTTGGACCCTCTGACTACTGGATTCAGTAAGTTAGCTTTTAGTTCTTTTTTCAAATCGGAAATCAGAATCAGTCGGGGGTATTTATGAACGACAAGTGATCGAGATGTTCTGTGGTTTTCTAATTTCAATATTTGGATGCAATCACTTTAAACAGTCTCCGATGGACAAGAAGTTGTATGCTTTAATTTAGATATTTTGGTTTGCAATCTTGTGACCATGGCAGGGTACCATTTTAAACGGTTACCAGTATTATTAATATCGATAGATGATTGGTAATAGATTTGGTCCTCAACCGGTTGAGGGAACCACGAGACTTGTAGTATATTGTGATCACTAAGTTTAGATGGAATTACCTTGAAGGTGGCTATCAACTTATTGGCCTCCTCAGAAATGAATATATAATCTAAAATAGAATTACTTTCCACCCTGGACCAAGTTGGCTTTGGGGGACAATCATCTGGTGTTGAACCATTCAACATTGTAAGCTTCCTTGTTGTAACAAGCTTACCCCATTTATAAGCTCTAGAATCATATTTAATATTCGGGTTCAGGCAATTCAGATTAAAGTCACCCGCTATTAGTACAGACCCAATATTAGATCTGGTTAATGCCAGATTTAATAGATTGTCAATTTTATCTATGAATTGGGCTTCAGATGGCGACAGTGGGTTCCAATATGTATTAATTATTAAACAACTTGGATATAGAGGATGATTAATGTTCTTAGTGTATAGTACAACTGCTTGTATCCCAGCATCAGGGGAAGGCCACGCGACAAGTGATAATTGGGCATCCGTGCGTACAGCTATCAACACACCAGCAGTTGGTCATCCTTTCTTAGGATTAGTTGCCGGCACAATATTAATTTGGTGATCTTCCCATATTGGGATTGCACAAAGCCACGTTTCCTGTAGAAGTACAATGTCATAGTTGTTTAAGTTCGATGAATTATTAAATAGCAAATGACTAAAACCTCTAGTGTTCCAGGAAATCATGGAGCAAGAATGGGATAGGCCCAAATATTTATCCTAATGATTCTGAGGTTTTTGGCTGGTATTTATTTTCTGAGCTATCCAAATCCATTTGGACAAAGGAGGTAAAATTATAAGTCTAATGTCATTCTTGCACGAACAGCAAGATTTTGCTTGATTATCATTTTGACTATGGATATTTGATGCAGCTTCGGTTTGGGTAGGTGGAGGCAAAAACGCTTCCAGACATTAACCCCGGTCATATAATTCCTGCCTTTCATTCCAAATTAAGTTCTTAACAATTTTTGAGTTGATGTTCATAACGCTAACATCTTGCTGTGCAGGAATCGGGTACCAAACACGATCAATATCATCAGATGTGACTTGACTTAGAGATGGTACAGAATTCAGAATTAACAGAAGAGTTGAGCGGTTAGGAAACAGATCCGCAAAAATCCTATCGAGCATGATTGCTTTAATATGCTCCTCCTGTAACATAGGGGGGTTGGGCAGATGTATCACTGGTCTCACTTCCTCATATATGATGTCAGGAGGGGTCACAAACGATGAGACAGCTATTGAGTTGTGAGCACTGTGAGTGGAGCTCTTAGTGGTAGATATTTTTAGATTTGAGAGCTGTTGTGACATGTTCACAGTGGCATTAGATGTGGACGGAGGGGGCAGGTTTGATAGTGACATGTTGCCACCAGAGGCCGCTAAACTAGTCACTATGTCCAACCTCTTTTGATCCAGGGTTTTAAATTGGGGAGTCGGGACATCAAAATTCACATTGAAATTCGTTTTTACCAAAGGTTGAACAGAAGGCCCATTGTGAAGACCAAAGCAAACATCATCAATGGTAGGGTCAAATGGATAAACAGATAAATTCATGAGTTCATTTAGCGAAATCTGTAATTCCTCATTGCCTTTGGGTTCAGATAGTGAATGGTCAAGCTTCTTACCTTTGGAGAGAACACCAGCCTCCGTAGTCATCGAAGTAGAGGGGCGAGCAACAGATTGCCCTTTTGGGCTTGACATCGGGGAGATGCTCACAGCATCTAAAACTGATAATTCAGCATTAACCAAATTTGAAATGAATTTTTTTGTTTTTGATTTGGAATTTTTGATTTTGGGAGCTGGCACATTTTTTTTTGATTTTTTTGAATTTTTTGGAGGTCTTTGTTCAATATCCTGGTTATATTTCAATGTATCAAAATTTTGTGATGTACGTTTCCTATTGCCAAGCATATCCAGGTTAAATAATGAACATGATAACCCTCACTGTATGAAAACGAATACACGGAAAGCATTAATGAAAGAAAGAAAAGAAACACTTGTGTACAGGTGATTTATAAAGGACTTGTCATATCATATCAAAGAGAGTGAATGAAACTATCAGAAATACTGGGAAGTGTGTTATAAATGATCAATCCTTCATAAACAAGTCACTGCAGTCAACAAATTGCATGATTGGAGACAGAAGAATTTGTGATCCAGCTGAGGCAAAGGAATGGTGTCTTCAAACTCATTGGGCCTCATTACGAGTTTGGAGGCAGCCATGCCCTTAATAAGGCGAGAGCCCCAATCTCGAGCCTGATGCAATTGCATTCTTTTTCCTCCTTCAAATAGCTTTTTGAGCGCTTTTCATTTTCAAATTCTCCTGGTATTATGCTGGTAAGCACTTGCATTGAGCAAAAGAAAAATTGTGGATTTTCATTTCTGAAAAGCCTCTGTGCTGCAAAAAACTACTGGACAAATGTATCCCAAGTCAATACTTTGTGACCAAGTTTCTTATTTGTTCCAAGTCTATCCAGTAGATTTTGAACTTTGGCTTACCTAATTTGGAAATTTTTCTCTGTGGGAAAATGAATGGGAGTAGGCCGAAAACATGCTATGTGACTTCCTCTGTTTAAAGGGTTAAAGTGTGGCCTACATGCACTTTATATCTCTGAGTTCTGGGTTAACTAAGCATGTAGAACGCCACATAGTGTCAGGGTAGCCTTTGCGTTCTGGAATTTGAAGGAATGGGTCTGCAAAACAACTTCAGGAAAAATAATAAACTACCTGCAAATAAAATCTGGTTATTAACTAGAAGGGTACCTTGGGCAAATGGTTCCAAACATTGACAGCGTATTATATACAAAATATCAGATGTAAATGCTGCTGTCAGCCTCCTGTACTACTGTAGGTGAGGTGTGCTATGCCAGAGGTCTGGGAGTCACTAAAAGCTCACCCGTTCAGCTCCCAAGGGTCCAACAACTGTTACCCCAGAACAAATGCAGGACTCAGCCAAGGGCAAGTTAGAACAGTCGTTTAAACCGACAGGGATCATACAGGACATTCAATAATCTCCAGAGTCACAATCCACACAATCGCGTCACCCCTTTTTTGATGCAGAGTAGCTTCACAACATTGGCCCTCCCCGAAAAACCTATCACATGTACTCATTGGGTGCTCGGAGTCATATAGACTATAGATTGCCCTTATAGATCTTACTCAATTGGTCCTTCCATGTTAGATGGCTGGCCTGCCCCTTGCCCAAGAAACTATCTATTACACTGTTGCAGGGTCGCAGGATTAACATTGGCCCTTGCCCCCTGCCATCCTCCCCTGATTTCCATCCCCTGATTGGCTGGAACTGGTCTCCTCAGCCCTCTGTGCACCTCTTGAAGTTGATAGGAATGACTATTTCTTTTTTTTTTATTAAGCACACAGTTATATTACAAACCTTTGCTTTTCACAAATCCTAGTCTTCCAAAGCCAAGAGATAAAATAAAATTCTTAGCGGACCCTTTCCAGTTCTTTCCACTGTCTATGACAGAATATTTTCACAGTTCACATGCTTACCATGGGCTTTTCTCCCATAGAGCATCTCTCTCACTCAATCTCACTTCATTATGAGCTTCCCTTTGTCAGGGCTAGGGCAGGTGTAGGGGCAGTGGGAGTAGTGGTTACTCCTGTGGTGGGTACTGGTGGGAGGTGGGAGGCCATGAGGCATCCTAGAAGATATTCCAGGCGTGTTCTCCATCCCATCTGCAGGGCGGTGGTCCAGGGATGGAGAACAGCCCGGAAACTACGTTTCGCAGCAGGCCGTGTGCAGCGCTGCTCGCAATCCTGACCGGCACAGAGCAAAGACATGCTTTTGCTGAGCTCCTGGTGGCATGCCTACGTGGGGGCCCTTCCCGCCTGCAGACACACCTCAGGCCCCGTGTTCAAGTACAGCTTATAGATATACGAACACAGCTGTTTTACTGTATGGAAGGGACCCGCTCTCTCGGGGAACGCGACTACTAATTACCCATAACCCGGAATAACGAACAAGACGGAAAGTAAACGCATGATGCTCCTTCATTAACCCTGCATGGGAAACTCGCCTAATAGTTTCAGCATGTACTTTTCGGGGCATTTTTATTGCATGCAATCCTGTGCAGTGATCAGAAGAACACAGAACTCACGCAGAAAACTAAGCTAAGTGTTTTATGGGTTTCTCTTGTTAAGGGTCACGCCCTTGCATGGGGTAGTGTGAGGATCCTGTTCCTACTGCATGCTGTTAATGCAGATCCCACGCCTTTCATTATATAATGTGGGGTCTATGTCTATGCCTTACATGATTTAATGTGCGGTAAGCTCTAGGGGCACTCTTCTTTTGACCAAGAGATTTTGTGCAGGTTGGCACACGCATTTGTGCAGCACAAAGTATTTAGTATTCTGGTTAGGGGCTCCAGCACAAAGGCCCCTTTCTTCCCTGGGCATTCTGTGTGAAAGTGGAGTTTGCAGGTGTGTGAGGGCGGAGGGCGGAGATCTCCACGTTCAGGAGCAGGAGCCGAGGAGCATGTTTCCCTAATTATTCCCTTCCTATCCACAACACCTCCCTAACCCTCTTTCCGGTGATCCTAAAACCCCCTTACTATCCACTCATCAGACCCTAACCCTATTTCCCCAAAGAGTTGCGGTGGCCTGTGGCTGTACTATCCCAGGTGCCAAGACCCAACGGGGAAGCAGGTGTTTGTGCTACCTCTGCGCCAGGAAGAACAGAAGAGCTGACACCCTTGGCTTATGGTTGTTGAGATACCCAGCTAGCCATAGGTTGGACTTTCTTGGATGGTTTGATCATAACCTTTTGAAAATCCGGCTTAGTTTGGGCCAGTAATTTCCACAAGGACGCTTTTGTAAGGCTAAAAATCCCATTCAGAAATGATCCCAACGCTCTTGTAGCTGTGTTTGATTGTTTGTCATAGAGAACTTTCCACCAGGCATTTGCACTCAGGACATGGACTTTGTTGAGCTTTTCCAATAAAATGGTGGATCTCTCCTTTCTCAATTTAGGGCAAAACAGTATCAGATGTTGCAAGGTTTCAGTTTTATGTTGACAAAAGCGACATTTGTCATCCCTTGCCAATCCGTATTTAAACACCACTTAATTTGTCCATAGTATGTTTGTCCTTAGTATGTTTAACCAAAATCTTAAGATCAAATCTTGGAACTTTGGACAGGGACATTTTCTGATAGTATTCAGCATTAGGATTCCGATCATTTTACTTCGGTCTCGGCCCAGTCTGCAGCCAGCAGAGCTTCCTTCACCTTTTTTTGGGATTTTCACACAAAGATTTGACAGAGAAGCCCAGGTTATCCAATAGGGTTACGCACATATTTCTCCACTGAATTAGGGGCCAAAAGGTCATTCTATCTTCTTTGATTCTGATTATACGGTATTGAGGTGGGCAGTCACAACCTGCCACCTTTCTAAATGTTGACAGCAATCTCCACTGAATCCTGATTTATAAAGAGTAGAGGCCCAACTCATGCCTTACGACTCCCATTGGTACTGTGTTTGGAAGCCGCATGACTCACTTCCAATATTTACTTTCCAGTTGGCCCCAAAAAAGTTGTTGGAAGTTCAGACCTGCTTCTCCCACGTATGTCAAGGCTGGGCCAACTTTCTGGTTGTAATGTGTGATCATGGGCTGCAATTAACATTTTACGTTTTATTTCTTATTAGGAGGCCTTGTGCCGTAAATTGTTTCATTTTCAGCAAAATGCTTTCCTTCCAAGGGGAGTCTCTGCTGTCTGCTCTGATCATGATTCCTAGATATGTGGTCGCAGTTGGTATGCTTAGGATATCCGAGCCGAGTGTCCAAATAAAGGATCTTTTTGTCCTTGCTCTTGAGTACCTGAGCACTAATATGTCAGATTTCGCCATATTAATCCTTCACCGATTTTGTGTTACATAGGCCTGCAGTGCATCTAACTTTCTCTGAAGGCATATGTGTGTGAGATCCAGCAAGACTAAATCATTGGCATAGAGCAGGTGCCCCACAGCTGTTCCATTTATGTTTGGGGAGCATGATCTTGACGGCTGCAAAACTTCCTTCATATCATTAATGAAGAAGTTATAAAGATTGTCTGCCAACTGGCATTCTTGTTTTAAGCCTCTACGATTTTTGATTTCTTTGGATAAAGTTCCTTGCTGATCTAAGTGGATCTTCAGAGTGGTTCCAGTATGAAGAGCCTTAATTGCCTCTAGGATTGCTTCGGGGCAGTTTTTATTTTCCAGTTTGGACCATAGCCTCCGTCTGTCTGTGCACGTTGTCGAAAGCTGCCTCCATATCAATACCTGCCATATACAGATGTTCATTGGCTTTCAAGATCTTTCTTTTTAGGAAGGTAATTAAGAGGAGGTTGAAACCACAATCTACATTATTCATGAATCCCGTTTGCCGTGGCTCATAATTTGCTGTTTTGATTACCCATTCTTTTAATCTTTTAAGTATACCGGCAAAGACTTTGCCTAGCACATCAAGGAGCGAAATTGGGCGGTAGTTTGAGGGGTTGGTTCTATCACCTTTCTTGTATATTGGTATAACTACCGCCTTTTTCCAAGATTCCAGCATTTTTTGTTGTTGTTTTATTCGTTCAAATAGTTCCTTGCAAAAATCAGTGCATAAATCAGGGGCCAGTTTAACGTTGGCGTTTGATAGCCAATCAGGGCCAGGGGCTCTTGAAATATTTACTTTGCCACTGATAGCTCCTATCTCTTCTCTTCCTATGTTTATTGACCGTGGAATATTATTTGATGGCAATTCTTCTGGTGGACTTGTTTTAATATTAATCGGCCCATATAATGTCCTTAAATGGGTCACCTAGGTTTCTTCTTGGAACGCTCCTGTGTCAAGTTTGATTCCATTTAACAAGGTCCATATTTGACTCAGGTGTTTATTATGCATCGCCTGCAGCATTTTTTCACCGTCCTTTTGGTACATAAGCATTCTATGAGACCTTATCCAGTGGGTGTACCTCTGCATTAGATCTTTCTTCTTAGCCAGTCCAGAGATAAACAGAAATGTCTTTAGTTGTCACAAATCCTTTGATAGTTGGCGTTTTTTATCTCTTATTTGCTTGTCATAGCAATGTCTCGCCTTTATCTCTCCTGTTCCTAATGTCCCAGAGATGTTTCTAAATGACATTAGGCATGATTGATACTCCACACCTTTATCCTGGGATGCACTCCAATCAGCTAAATGCTCCGCCAAAGTGGGAGTGAATCTTGAATCGATCTTCAAGAGATTCCCTAGACTCAAGCAGGAGTTTACAATCCCACCGGGTTCCACCGGGTCCTGATATTATTTACGGGGTGGATAGAATGCGGGCACAAGCAGGACAATATCAAAGGGTGATGGTCACTCATTTAGTTGTGCATAACTTTTAGTGACTGCACGTTCTAGAAGAATACTTCATCCACAAAGAAGTAATCTAGTGTAGCACTTGATTTTCCTGAGTACAATGTTTTGGCATCGTGGAGGTCTCCATTTACTTGGCCATTTACTATTTTTAGGTTTCTACAGGTCATTTCATCAAACCATTTATGGCGTCTGTGGGTTTTATCATCAGTGGAGCACTCCTTCACTTTGGTAGAAAGGGTACTTAGTCCTTCAATGTTCAGATCTCTGGATATTATTATAGTTGGATTCTTGAGCTCTAGCATTAGTTTGTCTAGCCATTTGGTAACCATATCAAGGAAACACTGGACTTCAGGGGCTTTTGCATTCCAATAGAGGTTGCAAATGATCAAAGTCCCATCTTTAGCGTACTTGTCAGCTTGCAAGTCAATTACGATAATTTGTGTCAAGGGGTTGGGCTGGATAACTCTATTTACTATTCCCAGGAAACTATATTTCACCAGGTTAAGGAATCCGGAAGTCGGTCTTCCAGACTTTCCCTTTAATGCTTTATTCAAATAGCTTGTGTAGCCATCCAGAAAGGGTGTCTCTCTTAGCCAGCATTCCTGCAACCACAGGACATCCAGAGTGGTTAAGGCAGGATCCATTGCTTGAAACAAATGCAGAAACCCTCTGGAGTTCCAGGAGCCAATCCGCCACTCTCTAAGTGGCTCCATACGGCCGATCTATTGTTTATCTGGCATGTCTAGTGTTTGAGCCATCCAGTCCCAGGATTCATCCGTAGTTGTTTTATAATTTGGAGAAGTTCCAAGTGGGACACTAGGATTGTCTATATTTCGTCCACTTATGGTTATTTTAAATGCTCTTGGGCCGGACAAAGATTTTGACGAGTATCTGACGGGCTTAGCAGACTCAACCTCTGATAAGTACATTGTGTCCTTTTTAGGACAGCGTCTAAAACGTATCTCCTTTTCACTTGTCTTTGCCACAGGTTTCCACAAGCCCGACTCTTCTCTTATGTCAAAGCCAAGGCCTCGAATGTCGTACGTTGCTTTTATCATCAAGGAGGTTACGGCCTACGAGATCAAATGAAGAAATACTCTGTCATTCTCATCTTCGTTTGGAAAGTCAACAATCTATATATACTTGGGTTCTATGACCCTCAGCAATGGAACAGTATGAAGGAGGGACGTTATGTTTGCACGGTTTAAGATCACCCCATCATCTGCCCTTAATACTCTTTCCAAATATACTTTGGGAGAGCGGGGTCTTTTCTTCAATCAGGTTTGATGACTTCCTGCCGTGTAAATTTGCACTCGAGGGCAAATGTTTCCTGTGTTTGTTCTTGCAGTCTTGGGTACCCATTGAGTTTTACGTGAGCTGTGCCTATCCTCTTTTTAGGGGCTGAGTGGGTGAGGATAATGAAACACCAATTACAAGAAATCCCACTAATCAGCTTCCTTCCCTTGCCGGACAGAGTGAGTCAACTTAGATGTATATGTACTTAATTTTTTGCATTCTTAAACCCAAACAAAAGGGCACTTCACCATTTAATTATCAGAAAATACACATATTTTAATATTTATCATACCAATTTGACAATTCCAATATACAACGTTAAAAATGTTCCAAACATCAATTCAACAATCAATTTTGTGTGTACATCTTTCTTCATTGCGACTAACAGCATAGAACTATATGCTTAAAAAAACCTTTTCTATGCCTTATTGGGGTGTATTCTCTTTTATAGAAAAGACCCCGCTCTTATTTAAGCCCTTCCCAATTTCTCTGGGCCAAACGGACTGTGCCTCAGAGAAATTGGGAAGGGCTTAAATAAGAGCGGGGTCTTTTCTATAAAAGAGAATACACCCCAATAAGGCATAGAAAAGGTTTTTTTAAGCATATAGTTCTATGCTGTTAGTCGCAATGAAGAAAGATGTACACACAAAATTGATTGTTGAATTGATGTTTGGAACATTTTTAACGTTGTATATTGGAATTGTCAAATTGGTATGATAAATATTAAAATATGTGTATTTTCTGATAATTAAATGGTGAAGTGCCCTTTTGTTTGGGTTTAAGAATGCAAAAGATTAAGTACATATACATCTAAGTTGACTCACTCTGTCCGGCAAGGGAAGGAAGCTGATTAGTGGGATTTCTTGTAATTGGTCTTGGGTACCCAGACAAGAGAGTCTATTCTGCTTAGTTCGCTCAACAAAGATTTCCATCATATTTGCTAGCTTGGATTGCTTAGCAGTTGTTCTCATTCTTTGATGAAGGTAATCTCTTTTTTGCTTTAAGGTTTTTAAGTTATCTGTTTTTTTGGATTAACAAGAGTCATCGTCATCTTCGTCTGTAGAGCAGACATTAACTACTGACCCTTCCTCGTAGTCTGACTAATTTCCTTCGTAGGTGGATAACTGCAACAGGTGGTTTGCTTCCCAGTCAGAGGCTTCACTTGGGATGGCTTTCTGCCCCGGTCTAGTGGGACTGACTTTTATATCATTTTCCACAGGAACCTTTCGCAAAGGTGGGAGCCTCCAGCGAAAGGTTCCTGTGGAAAATGTAGTGGCAGTCCGGTTTACAGGGACTTCCACTACTCTTCTTATATTACGGTTAGAGCCTGTAATGCCATTCCAGGGCGACTGTTTGTCTTCTCCATTTTATTGGGAACTTCACTTCTTGTCTGGTTTTTATCGCTCTGTTTCTTGATTGATGGTTTTTGCACTGCTTGGTCTCCTTGCCCCTCTGATCCAAAGATTGGAAAATTGGTTTGTAGTTTGTGGTTTACTCGCCTTTATCGGAATTTGGGGGTCTGGGGCCAGAGCAACACTTTGGTGCGATAAACTCAGGCTTCCAATCCCATGATCTGCCGACGTTGAAGCTCCTTCG
Organism: Ambystoma mexicanum; assembly: GCF_040938575.1. Lineage (NCBI taxonomy): Eukaryota > Metazoa > Chordata > Amphibia > Caudata > Ambystomatidae > Ambystoma > Ambystoma mexicanum. Next base: position 1,202,376,310 of record NC_090921.1, on the reverse strand, counting down.
TTGCATCTCCCAATATTTCTCTTTGGGACTAGCGTTCCTTTCACTGTTTTCTCCTGTTGAAGGGGGGAGGGAATAAGTGTGCCATCCGTACTCCTGGTCTGGACATGATCAACTGACACTACTGATTGACAGCTTGTATTAACCGGGATTTCCACGGTCTTTACCATCACAGATGCTGGTGCTTCGGTGCGACATTTTGGATCACTAGCAACCATTGGCTTCATCCTTTGTATCAGATCTCTAAAACACATCAAGAAAGTTTTTTATCCTCTCTGCCATCTTCAATAAGGTCAATCAAGGTTTTAAGTACAGCCCCATCTGCTTCCTTTTCTCTAGCTTTTTAATCTCGTGCAGCCTCCATGTGGGATTCTATGTAAATTAACTTAGATTGCATCAGCGCCATAAGAGTGGCTTGATCTCTGTCAGCTTAAGGAAGGGAGACAAGGTGATTGACACCATCGAGCCAATGGCAGCCTGTAGGTTGGCACATTGGTCCTCAAGTTTACAGTTGCATTCCTTAGACTCATATTTTTGCAGGGTTAACTGACCCTCTGACCTATTGCCTATTGTGGCTTTCCGAGTTGGCTGCCATCTGGCGTTTGGGGCGTATTCATTCTCTACACCCAGGACCTCTCCTAAAAGTATTTCATGGGCGCCTGGAATCTGAAAGGGTCCACTGGACGATCTTCTTTCTGAAGGGGCCTCAAAATGGGGCTTTGACATAGAGTTGGGCTCGTCCAAGCTCCTCTCAAAACTTTCGCCCCATCTTTTTAACTTGTTTTGAGGGGTTCGACCCCTGGTGGACATATTATTGTCCACTTGGTCTATTAGTCATTCTCTCGCCGTAGGGTGCACCAGTTCAACGCTTGGTGTGCTGATAGTGAGGTTACAGAATTGTTTCTTTGCGTGGAGGATTATGAAGCAGATCCCTCCATTTCAATTTCCTCAAGCAGCAGCTGGGGTTGCATGGTTGTGTTAGGACACAAGATCACTGTTAGCAGATTCTCGGGTATACTGTTACAGTGAGGTTCCAATTTTTTGGATGCTGGGACTCCCTCTGTCTCAAGATGGCTTCCTTGAGGTGTGACCATGTCTTGTACCGATTCTTGTTGCAGATCGACAAGAGCGTCGATGATCTCGAGATCGTTCTCTTCAGTGGTCAGCTGAGAGATGTCGGTTTCCGTTGGCATTTGTAGCGTTCCATGGTCAGCTTTCTTCTGGTTTAAACAGCTGCTCAATTAGTCTGCATCTGAAATATCTAGCCAGACGCTATCTTGGGGGCGCTGGCCACTGGCCTCTTCAGTGTTCGCCATAGTAGGGGGTACTTTTTGTTTGAGATGTGGAGCGGACACCTTATCTTGAAAGTGCCATTTTAACGTTGTTCCTTCTCCAATAGATTTACTCCTGTTTTTTGTGAGAGGACCAACTATTCTTTTAACAGGACTGGGTCATGATCGTGTTTTGTGTGCTTTCGCATAGCTTTTCAACAAGAGCACTTTGTTGCGTAGGTCCTTTGAAGCAAGGTTTTTCACTCCAGAGCTTCCTTTCATTGCCGATGTCATAGGGTTCTAGCATTCGCACCCATGCCCTGGTTGCCCTCTTCAGCAGCTCAAGGGACAGTTATATACTCATTCCGGATCTTAAAATATGGGCAGCCCGGTAGGAGATGTGCAACTCCCTTTAAGACATATTTGGGGGATTGCCGGTCTACGTGTGGTGGTTGGTTACGGGACGGTGCTTTGGCAGGTTGATAAGTGAATTTGTGTTCTAGAGGTTGTGCACTCAGGTGGTAGTCTACAGCTACCATGAGTATAGAATTTGTGAAGTTGGGTTCAGGTTGCCACTTGTGTACCAGGAGGCTTGCACCCAGGCTCCCAGTGTGCGGAACAAATGTTATTGAATTGTTTATTTACCAAATGTGAATTACCCCTGAAGCCCATGTTCATTCCATCACTCATCAGAGGCACCCCATTCCTGCCAGAGCTAAACGCCACAACCATCTGCATCCACACCGCTGTCTGCCAGCCAGCTGCATCCCTTAATACCTCACAAACCTTCCAAATGTTTCAGTGTTTCATCCCTACACCTTAGCTAGAAACAATAGGTTAGGTTCCCGATTTAACATAACCCATGGACCTTTCACTAGACAGCCTCTCAAACTTAATCTACACCCTTGACCAAAAAGAACCAGTCAAATTCCCTCCCAGAATAATGTCTAATCCAGAATTCACAAAGCTGATAATAGGAATGGTAAGAAACATCCCGATTCCAAGATGGCCGCCAGGGCACTGAGACGCGAGTGAAGCGCTCTCCGCCCAGGCCGCCTCAATAAGCACAATAAATGAAGCTGACATGGACGGAAGAAGGCTGAAACTAACCCCACATCTTCACGGGCTCCCGGTTTGGAAGCTGCGGAAAGTTTGACCCGCGGACGACTCCGCAGAAGGAAGGCGGTGCGCGAGGAAGGAGAGACTGCCCCTCCCCCATCTTGAAGTGAAGGTGGCCCCAGCAGGCGGAGTCAGGGGCGACAGGGATGCAAAGGCCCAAAACTGAAAGCGGACAGCAGAGGGGCAAACAACAAAGAGCCCACGTGTCCTGGACCCCCCGGCGTGAGAGGCAGAGAGACTCAGACCAAACAGACACGGCATTGCAAGGGCAGAGAACGGCAAAGGAGACACGGCCTCTTCCCCACCGAACGCAGCGGGAGACACTCGCTGACAGAAGGGGCCAGAACGAGAGCCCTGGTAGGCGGAGTACCAGCGAGCAGCGAGGGGCCTCCACACCTCCCCATACAGCAGCGGAGGAGGCTCGCAATACAAAGGGGCGAGAACAGACAGCTGAGGCCCCGCGAGAAGTGCAGCCCAAGGTGAGATAGCCGAGCAGAGGGAACCCGGATCCCGGGGACAAGCGGGCACGGTGGCTGGGGCTGAGGTGGGGGGGCACCTGCTCCATCACCCTCCCTACCCCCCACCGACGCAAACACTTCCAGACCTCGGGGGGGAGGGCTAAGGGCCACAGAGCTGCCTGACACTGGCCCTCCTCCACAAGAGTGGCGGAGGAGGTGCAGCTGTATAAAAAGAGCAGGCCAACGGCGGTGGAGAGACCAACCCTGGGACCGGACGCAGAAGGCAGAACCCACCGAAACCCACAGCACAGCGGATAAAGGGGCACCCCTAAGGAGGCAACATATCCCCCATTCCCCAGGGGAAGTACCGGAGCAGACAGGCGGGCAGGGCCCCCCCTGCAGAGTCTAACTCCCAGGCGCTGGGAAAGACAGAAGGGGACCAAGAGGGGAGGCCTTCCCTCCTCCCCTTCATGAGTGGCAGAGGGGGTGACAAAGAAGGGGGACTTTGAATAGAGTGGCAAACTAAAGGAAGAAGGCGGATGGTCTCAGTGGAGTGAACAAAGCTATCCCAACAGACATCCACCATTCAAACATCAGCAGCCCCCCCCCACGCGTCACAGAGCGGACTGTGGCAGCGCTGCCATTGGATAGCATCTAAATGGTAGGACACCCCCGGCAAACCCAGGGATACCCCAGGAAGCCCAAAGGGACCATGTCAAAAGCCAAGGGGAAAGGGAGCACGACACAACAAACCCCTCAGAACACTAAACAGGATGCCAACATCCCTCAGATGTGTCAGTGGACTCCTCAATACAAACCAGGGGAAAGGGACAAGAAGACCTCCCCCAAGGTGAAGGCAACGCCCATGGGCCTCACCATCAGCTACCCTCTAGAGATGACATGCAGACGTGGTTCATGGAACTACAGGAGAAATTCATGTCAGCAGTACAGGAACAATTTGCAACGATGAAGAACGACATGAAGTAGGTGGTCCAGGACCTGAAGCTTGACGTGGCCAAGCTAGAGGAGAGAACTGATACACTCGAAAGATCTTTTCAAGGTATTGAAGAAGAAACACAGCAAGTCAGCCAGGCACAGGAACACCTTGTGAGACTAACCCACAATCTAGAGATCCAATTCGAGGACCCAGAGAACCGGTTGCGGAGATCCAATTTACACATTAAAAACATGGCAGAGTCAGTTCAAGACAAGGATCTCAAGATGACGGTCAAGGAGGTGTTCAGAGATGTCCTGGAAGCACAAGAAATGGAAGAAATAGGGATCGACAGAGTGCACAGGGTGGGCTCGAAAAGATCTGGAGCGCCGGGGGAGAGACCGCGAGACGTCCTGGTGGCCCTCTCCTCATATCCACAAAAAGAGCAAATCTTAAGTTAAGGAGGGCAACAGAGATGGACCACATATGAATGAACGGGGAAGACATTCAATTGTATCAGGACCTGGCCTGGTAAAGCTGCAAAAGAGAAGAGCGATGGCCCCCCTAGTCAAAGCACTAGTGGCGAGACAAATCTGATACAAGTGGACCTTCCCTTTTGGGTTACTGTTCACATGGGAGGGCAAACAGAGAAGAGCGACAACATGGGAGGAGGGCCTCAACATGATGGAGCTACAGACAGAAGAAGAGGAGGAAGGAGATCTCAAAGCAAGGAGAGAGTCTCAAAGAAGGCCGAGAGGATGGGAAACGGTCAGACAAAGAAAGAAAAACACAGGGAAGGAAGGCCGCAAGATGTCACCTTAGAATGAGCGAATGGGACATGGCCAGCTTCGGAGGACACTCCGCGGAGACCCAGACACGACAAGCTACCCGGGGTCCATGCGGAGGGGACTCAGAGGCATCGAGAATCATTCGACAGGGTGGCCTGGGGCAAAACTCTGGCCTTGGAGCCCAGTAAGGACTGTGCGAAATGCAGGGTTTAGGATTCCCCGCAATGTTCCCCCCGAGTTCAAGGAGGGCAGGGGGTGTTAGGTGTGATGCCCTAGCATCCTTAGGAACCCCAGCCCCACTCGGGGGAAAGTTGTTTGGTTTAAAGTTTCTAGTTGGGAGGGGATGTTCAGCGGAGGGGGGACAGGGAAATCGGCATGCTCAACAAGTATGTGGAATCCTGGGCATTGGACCTGGGATGGGGAGAATGTGCATCCTAACATACAACCTCAGGGGCCTAAACTACCCAGTGAAGAGGATAAAACTCGAGAAGTTGCTTAAGAGGGAGAAAGCGGAGGTATTACTACTCCAAGAAACGCACATCAGAGCCCGGGACAAGCAGAAAACACACATAAGGGGATATAAGATATGGGCGCAGGCAAACGCATCTGAAAAAAGAGCAGGAGTGCTGATAGCGATAAAAGATTAATGGGACGCCAGACTAGTGGACAAACATATAGATAAAGAAGGAAGATATGCATTTGCCAATGCGGTGATAGAGGGACACCGCATGAACCTGGCTTCAATCTACACCCCAAATGTAGGTCAGGATGGCTTTCTGAGAGACACACTAGGGAAGCTCAAAGACTATGCAAGGGGAGAGGTGATCCTGGGAGGAGATCTTAATATGTTATGGCACCCACAAATAGACAGAAGCTCTGGGGACTCCCAAGGGCATGGGGCAACATTGAAACGTCTCAGGCAGCAGATGGAACAAATGGCTCTATGTGATGTGTGGAGGGAACTAAGGGGGGATCAGAGGGGATTTACATACTTCTCGCATGTCCATAATACTATGTCGAGAATAGATTATTTCTGGGCGTCAGTGGGACTAATGGGTATGATTCAGGGGGTGGAAAAAGGGTCAATTTCACTGTCCGATCATGCTCCCCTATGGATGGAGCTGAAAATACCAGGGAAGAAAAATGGCCTATGGAAGGGGAGGCTACCCCAAGACCTACTCTAAGATCCAGTAACGGGAGAATCAATCAGGGAGATGGTGGAAGACTATTTTGAGCAAAATGACACAGGGGAAGTCTCCTTGGGGATGGTATGGGAGGTGTTTAAAGCGGTAATCCGAGGAAAGCTGATTGTTTTGAAGGCGATGAAAGACAAGCAGAGGCATAGATGGGAAAAAGAGCTAGAAAGCACAATAGCAGACATCCAAGAGAAAATCCTGATACAGCCCACATGTACATTAAAAAAAATCCCTAAGACACACACAGGCTCAACTAGAAATGCTTTGCACTAAAGGCGCAGAGAGATCACTGCTATACCTCAAACAAAGATATTATATCAAGGCCAACAAAGCAGAAAAACTACTAGCCAGACTCTGGGCAAAACAGGAGGACATGATGATTAAAAACATTTGTAACACGCAGGGGGTACCACTGACACGTACACAAGACATGGGAGAGGCATTTAGGGAATTCTATCAGAAGCTTTACTCCACGAGCTTCCCGGATAGTGACGCACAAGACACCTACCTACAGACCCTCCCCATCCCACAAATATCGGAAGAGGACAGATTAGCCCTGGAGAGCCTGATAAGAGAAGAGGAAGTGAAAAAGGCAATAGCAGATCTCCCGCTAAATAAAGCGCCAGGCCCGGACCGCTACACGGCCCCCTTTTATAAGAAATATACGGACACCGTAACCCCCTTTCTCACCAGGCTCCTAAACTCCTTTAAGGAGAGCGGGAACATGACCCCAACAATGAATGAAGCGAAGGTGCTAGTCTTCCACAAAGCAGGGAAAGACCCGACATACCCCGCGTTTTACTGGCCAATATCCCTGATAAATTTAGACTCTAAAATATACACAAAATTCCTGGCAGCAAGACTGTCCCCGCTTCTCCCCAACTTGATAAACCCAGACCAATCGGGGTTTATTCCTGGTAGACAAACACACGACAATATTAGACAGCTCACACATCTAGTGGAAAAAACGGGCATCACGCACACTCCGGCAATACTACTATCGGTGGATGCCGAAAAAGCATTTGACTGGGTGGAATGGTCACTGCTGTTTTAGATCTTAAAATGCATGGATTTTGGGGAGCAATGCATAGCAATGATCAGAGTCAATTATAACTCTCCTACAAGTAGGATCGCCATCAATGGCGAGGTCACAGGAAGAGTAGTAATCTCAAGGGGTACAAAGCAGGGATGCCGTTGTCACCGCTTCTATATGCCATCTTCCTTGAACCCCTCCTAATTAAAATAAGGGAATCCATTCACATTAAGGGGATAGAAATGGCAGGAATGCAGCACAAGGTAATTGCCTACGCGGATAATATGCTAATAGCCCTTGAAGATCCAGGGAGGACACTGGTGGCAGTTATCGGGGAACTTGAACTTACGGGGCTTTCTCCGGACTCAAAATAAATAGGAGAAAATCAGAAATTCTGATACTGGCAGGAGATCAAGGGGAAATAGAAAGGGAAGCAACATAACTAGACCTAAAGATCGCAGAAAATGGGATTAAATACCTGGGAATTACACTGGGCCTCATTACGACCCTGGCGGATTTTTTCCGCCATCGGCGGACTTTTCCGCCATGGCGCAAAGTCCCTTTACGCCATGGCGGATGGCGGACTTACCGCCCCATTCCGAGGTCGGCGGGGCGGTAAGTCCCCATTGACCCATTTACCCTTCCCCATTCCCATTTCGGCCCCATAGGGCTCAATGGGAGTGGGGAAGGTGTTAATTACGCCACCGTACACTACGGTGGCGTAATTAACACCGAGGTCCCATAGCGCCATGGATTTTTCCGCCCGCAAAAAGCGGGCGGAAAAGTGACCATGGCGCTCTGGGAACTCGTAGTTGGCGGTAAGGGGTCGGCGCAGCTAACGCTGGCGCAAACCCCTTACCGCCAGGGTCCTAATGAGGCCCACTGACACATATGGTAGGACTACTATATGATAGGAATTACCCCCAGTTCTTAACACACATAAGGAGGACCTAGAGAGATGGAACCCATTGTTGATATCTTGGTGGGGCAGAATTCAATCGGTCAAGATGACCATCCTTCAGAAGCTACTGTACTACTTCCAGGCACTCCCAAATAGGGTCCCTAGATCCTTTTTTAAAGCACTCAACAAGGCGGTCACATCCTTTATATGGAAAGGGAAACCCCCGAGGACAGCCAGGGCAGTCCTTACAGCACCTACTCAGGAGGGTGGATGGTCCTCCCCCACTTTCAAAAATACTATCAGGCGGCACAACTAAGGGTGCTTCGGGAATGGATGGGCTAGGATCCGCTGCCAATATGTGCGAAACAAGACAGGGCAGTTGCTAGAACTCCACTAGTGGAACTGCTCTGGAAAGCAAAACAACACAGACACCCCAACCTTCGCATAAGCGAAATTATGAAGACCTTCCTGGAGGCCTGGGACAGCCAAACACGTAAGGGCGCAATGTCCACGGCAGAAAGCCCTTTTACACCCATATGCCGGAACTCCCAATTCCCAACCGGAATGGAGCGAGGGGCGTTTGAGAAATGGGAAATGGCGGGGTGCACGAAAATAAGGGAAATGTTCGTGGACAAGGAAATTAGACCATTTGAGGCGTGCAAGTCCCTTCTACACCTCACAATGGGAAATACATTTAAATACGATCAGCTCAGACACTGATTGACGTCGCCTGAAATCATCAAGGCAGCCACGAGAAACCTCACATCGTTTGAAACTTATGTCACCAATAACTCAGGGGCGAAGAAATGGGTCTTGATACTATATTCCTTTATAAACTCCCAAGACGAAGAAATAAAGTGGGCATATATGATCAAGTGGGGGAACACCCTGGGGGAGGAAGCAACGAAACACCAATGGGTGGAGTTGTGGACACAGATCCCTAAAATGACCTGCTCAGCACACACAAGGGAAATGTGGGTCAAAATAGTAACCCAATGGCACTACACCCCAGAAAGACTGCACGCAATGTTCCCTCAAAGTTCAAATCTATGCTGGAGAGGGTGTGAAGAGGTGGGAACGTGGAGACATATTTGGTGCGACTGCAAGGGGATCAAAAGCTTCTGGGAGGAGGTAAAGACTGAGATGGGGAAAACTTTCCCGGAAGTGGGACAATTGGGTGAAAGGGTATGGCTATTTGGAATGAAGGACAAGGCAGCCAAGAAATACAAAAAGCCACAATGGAGAAGTATTATGGGCCTGCTTATAGCGGCATGGACAACAATTGCCCAAAGCTGGAAAAAGAAAGACACCCCAATAATATACACATGGCTACAGAAGGGGTGGGCACAAATGGCAATGGAAAATGTGACTCACACAATCCAAGGCACTGGCGATACATTTGTAAAGGAATGGGGAGCCGTCCAAGACTACCTACAGTCAGACTTTATGGAACAGTGGTGCCCCCATAATATCAAAATAACGATCATTTTTAGTGGATAACTGGTTCCCCTACGGAAAGACGATAATGCCCTGGGGACGGGGGGGGGGGTGAGTTTGGGGGGGATTTTGAATTTTGTTGAGTGTTATGCTGTATTGGAAAGCAATAAAAACATTTTTTTTTAAAAGAAGCATCCCTACCAGAGCCTAACTCCCCCAGAAACAGCCCCACGCAAATTAAAGGTGCTTTGATCAATGCTAGATCTTTGGTAGCACACACTGTAGATATTGCTGACCTGATCACTGCTAAACAACCTGACTTCCTGGCTATAACAGAGTCCTGGCTCCATGCAGTGGCTGGTCCTTCACTCCTACTCCAGCATAGCCTTCATCACCAAGTCAAATTTGGGACTCAGAGTCTCCTCACATCCTCATGTCACATCGTGCAAACTGCTGACAGTAAAATTCCCCCTCACCAACTCACACAATAACCACACACGTAATCTACAGACCCCCTGGATCTATAGGCTTCTTTGAAAAAGACATAACCTGGATATTATCTGCCAATACCAAACCTTCATCACAGATACTTATCCTAGGAGATTTTAATTTGGGTTTCAACGATCCCCAAGATCAACATGCCCTGGCTCTGTCTAACTCCTTGGCTGACCTGGCCCTGACACAAAGAGTACATCAACCCACACATGTAAAAGGCAGTACCCTAGATAGGGTTGCTGACCTCAATTGCGAGAAAACCATAACTGCTATTGAACCATACCCTTGGACTGACCACCATCTACTGACCTTTAACATCCAAGACTGTTCATTGCCTTGTAAGATTAACCTCCTAGGCCCCCAATCCCTACTAGGAACAAACAGCATATCACAGTGGATATACGTATACCCCTCCTTGGCCATATACTAAACTCCTTGCCTACCTTATCCGACCCCACATTGCTAGTTGAATTATTCAACTCTACCATCACCCAAGCCCTAGACAAGGTTACACCGCTAAACATGCACAAAGGTAAACCCAGAGCTTGTGTCAATGCCTGGTTCACACCTCAACTCAAATCCTTGCGCACTGAAAAAAGGAAATGTGAAGCCGCTTGGAAAAATCACCCTACCACAGCCACCAAAAATAACCTACTATTAATCTCAGCTAAATTCAAAACTGAAATAATACAAACTAAACGTGACACCTACAATGATAGGATCAGTTCCAGCACCAGAGAACTGTTTGTCAAACTAAGAGAACTGGAATCTCCCATCCCTCCACAGGATAATTGAAATAAGGATAAAGCTTGGTGTACCAAGATCCAAAATGCATTAGCTAACACGATCTCCCTACTCCAAAATAAAATAGCAGCCAAAAACCTCAACCTCCCTGTTAAAGTAACTGATCAGAAAACCCAATCCAACCCCTCTAAGCCGCTCCAATGATTCCAATTCACCAAAGTCTCAAACCCTCCAGATGCCAAGGAGACACTTGCCCAGCATCTGTTATCAAAGAAGCTGCCAGTAACCTGGCTCCCTTCATCACCACCTTAATCAACTCATTGTTTCAAACATGCACCGTCCCCACTAACCTAAAGGACTCTTGGGTATTACCTCTGTTGAAGAAACCCTCTTTGGATCCAAGTATCCATTCCAACTATAGGCCCATCACGACTGTCCCCTTTTTATTAAAGATCATTGATAAATCTGCCTATATCCAGATACAATCATACTTAGAGTCCAACAAACTACTAGGGCTCTGGCAATCCGGCTTTTGTTCCCAACAAGAAGCAGATTGATGACCTGAAAGACAAAGGGAAAATGGCCCTGCTACTCCTCCTAGACTTGTCAGCCGTCTTCGATCTGGTGGACAATAAAGTGCCCTGCAGTCATTTATCCACAGCGGCTGACTTCTCTCCAGAAGCAACAGCATGGATCCAATCCTTTTTGAAAAATCAGGTCTATGAGAGTGTTCTCACCATCGGCCTCAGCCGACCCTATTCCTATAACGTGTGGAGTACCACAGGGATCATGTGTATCACCCACAATGTACAATGTGTTTACCAAACCTTTGTTTGATGACCTAGATCTTCTGGGTATCACCTACACTAATTATGCAGATGACACCCAGATCCTCTTACCACTAACCGGTGACTATGAAAAAGACCTTGCACTGGTCAATACAATCTACCTCATCATTCGGGCCTGGATGGCCTCACATGGCCAATGTCTGAATGATGAAACAACTGAACTTTTGCTCCTGGGCTCCCTGGCTAATCTCAACAAACTCAGCAATCACTACCTCTCTACTTAGGCCTGTAGAGCCAATACTAAAATGGTTTAACATGTATGAACAGAATAAAGTGGTCTGTGGCCTTCAAGCCCCTCTCTCCCGCAGGGCAGAATGGGTCAAATACCATGACAATTTGCTTTGTATTTTTCCTTTAAAATCTCTTAAATTTGTGACACTCTCACAGCCCTTCTCTCTTCCTCCACGATCAACCTTTTCCCCGCCTTTCTCCTATACCCCTTCTAATGTTGACTACCTTTCCCCTACCTCTCTTACTGAATTACTACCCATCCTTCACAGTGCCAACCCATCTTCAGCACCATTCATCCTGTTTTCTCCTCAAACAGGCCAAGTCAGAATCACCTGCCCTTATGTCTCTGAGCTCTTTAAAATCTCTTGTTGCTGGAATCTTCCCTGCCTCCTTGAAATCAACAACTGTCATTCCCATTTTGAAGAAACCCTTTTCTGACCCAAATACACCTGGTAATTGCCCATTCGCGGGTCCAGGCAATAAGGGACTTCCCATCCCCATACGGCCCCATAGGGCTGAATGGGAATGGGGAACTCGGATGCACCGGCACCTTTGCTATCGAACCACCACAACGTCGGACCTGGCGGGTAGAGCGAGACCCGCGAGCACAACTCGTAGTATGGCGGTACGGTGGCAAAGGTGCCGGTAGTGATACTGGTGCTGTTGTTGCCTTACCGCCATACTTGTAATGAGGCTCACTGTCTTTGATGGGACAAAATAGAACACGTGGCAGAGCAAAAACGTAGGAAGAGTTCAGAAAAAAAAGGAAAACAAAAAAAGGGGATTATAAGCAGAATAGAGGGGAGACAGAGCACAATGTGGAATTGAATTGATTGTTGCGAAAAAAAGGAGATAGAGCAGTTTTGGAAGAGGGAAAAGGATGGGAGAGTGGAGGAGGAAGAGGAAAGCATGGCAGGAGCAGCAAGGCGGCAGGAACAGGGGTAAAGGGTTATAGGGTATAGGAAGAGTGAGGGATAGGAGAGTTTGATGGGGAGGAGAAACTATCATGGGATAAAGGGTCACACCACTGGTTACGTTGTTCGGGCAGAGGTTGCCAGTAATTGTGGATTGAAGATTCAGAACGGTGGCCACTGGCAGCCATAATTTGCTCGTTAAAGGAAAGAGAGGCAAACTTTTTGCCATGTTCATCAGTTGCCAAGGAGAAGAAGTTGCAAGGTCAAATGGGGTTGTATATCGAACCAGACTTTGTACTGCGAAGCAACAAGGTAAGCACAATTAAAGACTGGAGAGGAGCATAGGATTTGTAAGTCAGTGGTATGTAAGTGGGGTGTATGTGCTGTAGTGCCAGTCAAGATCAGCGAGATTGTTTAATTATGGATGAAAAAATGTCATTATCAGAACAAAATTCTTTGCTGCGCAGAAGATTAAATGAAGCATTGAAAGGCACAGATGAAAGATGACGGTTGAGTCCAGCTCTAATAGAAACCTATGTTTGTGGATGATATGGATTGCCATTAGTGCTGTGCACTTCGGCATACAAATGATTAAGAAGTGTGCACAATTCAGTAGTTGACAGAGTTTCAAATTGGCATATGATTTTTTTTTCTTGTAGCCAATGCCTAAAAACATCTGCTGCCCATTGAGTAGCATGTTGAGTGGTTTCTGCATCTTTTTGAACAGCAATTGCATTTAGTGCTGCTTCATTCATGTAACAATGGCATTTGACTGGGGGTTCACCATCTGCTGGCTGAAAAGGGAGAAGGCACATCTGAATCTCTTTCTAGCTATTCAGAAAGAGAAGATGTGCCAAGTATGCTAAAAGACACAGGACGGGGAGCTCCATCTAACGTTAACAGAGGAAGCCACAGATGACTGCGCAGGGTCAGCCGGACAACAGGCAGGAAGGCGCCACATTGTAAAGAGTGAATTTACATCGAAAGAAGTTTGGAGAAATGTTCAGAGGGCCAGAAGAGTGCGTCAGATTTACTGTAACGGCGGCAGGCAGCTCGAGGCAAAACGCGTACATCAGGTAAGAGGTCATATAAAACGTGGGCTGAGATTGCCCTTTTCAGCCCGCGGCTTCAATGACCGAATTGGATTAAAAAAAACCTCCAGAGTGCTAATGAATGTTAACTCAAAAACGCATCTCTTAATGTCTGAGACATTACACCAAAAAAATCTTCATCTATCTGTATAGCAGCTGCTTTCTGCTACAAATCTAATATAGGCCTAGAGGAGCCTCTTTTGTTCACCAAAGTCTTTTGATTACTTTGAGTGCGCCTCTGCAGTTTTAAACAATACAGTCTAAACTTACTTCAGGCATACATCACTACCTACACTAATCAAACAGTAGGATATATCTTCACAAGATATGTAATATAAAGATTGGATTGTTTACCCTATTCAGGGTGCAAATGGTCTACTTAGGCCTGTAGAGCCAATACTAAAATGGTTTAACATGTATGAACAGAATAAAGTGGTCTGTGGCCTTCAAGCCCCTCTCTCCCGCAGGGCAGAATGGGTCAAATACCATGACAATTTGCTTTGTATTTTTCCTTTAAAATCTCTTAAATTTGTGACACTCTCACAGCCCTTCTCTCTTCCTCCACGATCAACCTTTTCCCCGCCTTTCTCCTATACCCCTTCTAATGTTGACTACCTTTCCCCTACCTCTCTTACTGAATTACTACCCATCCTTCACAGTGCCAACCCATCTTCAGCACCATTCATCCTGTTTTCTCCTCAAACAGGCCAAGTCAGAATCACCTGCCCTTATGTCTCTGAGCTCTTTAAAATCTCTTGTTGCTGGAATCTTCCCTGCCTCCTTGAAATCAACAACTGTCATTCCCATTTTGAAGAAACCCTTTTCTGACCCAAATACACCAGGAACTATCACACTGTTTCCTCCCTTCCCCATTATTCAAAGTTCCTAGTACGTGTGGCCTTCCAGCAGATCTCTAAGTACCATGAGGATAATGGCCTTGGCGATCCTCTTCACTCTGGCTTCTCTAGTTCAAACTCCACCAAGACTGCTTCATGCATTTCTCCAACTTTCTGATACTCACCACTTCAAACTCTCATCTTTTTAGATCTATCTGCTGCTTCTGACAGTGTCAACCACTCCTCCCTCTGCACTCTTTTGAGGACCTTGCTTTTCTCAAATATGTTCTCACTTGGATTGCCTCGTACATGGAATGAAGCTCCTTTAATATCTTCTGGAACTTGCAAACCTCTGTTCCCATCCATCTCACTGTTGGCATCCCCAAAGCTTCAGTCATGGGACCTCTGCTCTTTACCCTCTACACCTCTGCCTTAGGAAAACACATCTCATCCTTTGGCTTTCACATTAACCTCTTCTCTGTATGACAATCAAATCTTTGTTTCCTTTCCCTCCTTCATCTCCATGATAAATTCTTCAAAAACAGAAGTCCTCATATTCCTTGCTTCCAACACCAACCCTACCCAATCCTCTCCTATCTCATTCTGGCATGAACATCAGCTCCCTTCCCAAGGCTTGCAACTTTGGGGCCATCTTTGATAGCAACCTGCTTTCTGTGACACTTCATTGCTACCACCACCTATCCTGTTCAAAGTATCCTTCTCAACATCTAGGAAATTAGTCAATTTCTTACTCACCACCCTATGAAATCTCGAATCTCCTCCCTTGACTAAATACAATGTCTATTCCTTGTCCTTTCTCTCTCTATTCATTGGCCTTTTAATATGTTTCCTTCCTCTCTCTAGACAAAGTCCTCAACATTACTACCCACACTCTCTACAACCTACCCAGATTTTCTCTCACTTCTACCTATGAGGCACTATCATAAATGTCAGGTAAATGGTTCAGTGTGGCTTGACAGCTGTGCTGTAGGAGGGTCCTTTTCTTGGCACAAGCAGAGGCAGAACAGGATGAGCAGGTGTCAGTTGAGGTGAGTGGAGCATGCAAGGCTAGAATGATGCTCCGGGTCTGTGCAGCAGGACACAGCCAAGAGCTGCAGGTGAGAGAGAGGGGGCAGAGCATGGAGCGACATAAGGAATCATTAGTCATAAAACCATGAAGGTAGAGGCGCTTGTACCTGGTGCTCCTGGCAGCTCTGCTTGGTCATGGACACTTGCACTTTTTACAGGGCATCCTAGAGCAGTCAGGTGCCTCTAATCTGCCTCCAAGTTGCTTTGTCATTTTAGTATGTTTTGCTGTCCCTGGCCCCATCCTATGTCCAACTCATAGTGTGTTGGAAAAAGCCTGAGGAGGGTCAGCAAATCTGGGAATAGCAGATGGCAATATGGTTGACTGCACCTAGTGGGGGCAGCCCAAATGTAGGAAACCTATGAATGCATCCAGGGTTATGAATCCTAGACTTAATAAGGTTAAAAGTGAAGGAGATAAATGGTTGTTGAAACTGTAAAATCAGCCATAACAAGCAGTACAGTCACCCTTAATCCTATTGCTTAGCCCTTTTATTAGGACAAAAAGCCTCCCTGAGAGTAATGTGGTGGTTGAGATCTGAGCTTAGGCCAATAACATAGATGTTAATGCAGCCACTAACGCAAGAGCAATAGATGTCTGGAGCATCAAACCACATTTGATATATGCAAAATAACTGACTAAATGCTTAAGGGCGGCCCCCCAACTCTGGATGGGACTGGGGAAACGACGATTGTTCCACCAGGAATAATTGATACATTAACACAGGTTAATACACATTTAAAGCATTTGTTGAGGTGTGGTGTTGCATCTCCAGAAAAAAACAGGCACGGCAGTTCATTTGGGACATCAACTACATCACCCTGAATGTGCTCCACAGATATGAAGAGAACAACAAGCACGACAATACTGTGCAACAACCCATAAATCAATAATGTACAAGTCAAATAATTTTTTAGTAAATAAAGCATCTATCATTTCATAGTGACAAAAAGCACACAAAAATCTTTTCAACAAACACCACCGTTATGTAGAGAAATAGGAACCATAAGCACAAGTGATGGCAAATCTGACCACCAGGTCCAACATTAGTTCCCTTACTGTATAACTAACAGATGAACTCTGTGGCTACACTATGGGGCCATAAATACCAGGTGATTGATTCTTGAGATGCAGCACCACACTTAAACAAATATTTTAAATGTGTATTAACTTGTGTTATTGGGGGGACAATTGTTTTTTTTCATATTACATGCACAATAACTGAGCCTAAAGAAACTCCAAGAGACCATTGTCAAGCGGGAGGGCTTCATTTACTGGTGACTGCTGAAACCTAATCTGATCATCAGACGGCACCTGCCTTGGCTTCTTCTGTATTTTTAGTCCCAATTGGACCAATTTGTTTCTTTTTTAGAGTGCCTAGGATGGAACCTCTTCCTCAAGTAGATGAGAATTAAGCATTGACACACTTGCACTCATCTTAACAATAATCAGAACAATTTTGAAATCTTTTCCAAGGTCTATGAATTACCATATTTCTCCACAAAATATTTCATACTCATATATAAGATATACATATGGTCAAATAAGGTTTGAGGTGAACAAAAAGTTAATTCTTGTAATGTACTTAGCAGTTGTTATTTCCTGTAAATTTAGGATTACATGATGGCTCACAGACAATTAACTAAAGTCACTATAGCCACAGCCAACACGTGTTTCCACCCTACAAAGGTCTTTTTCAAGGCTTGTGTGCAATAATATGATCATAAGATTGTCAAAAGGTGGTATCCAATGCATTAGAAGAAATATACATATTACAATAATAATTGAAACAATAAATAACCATGTGCAATTTTATGTTTTTGTTTCAAGAGAGAAAGCCGAAAGGAGAAAGAGAAAAACAAAATATATCAATTAATCAGATGACATATGATATTCTAGAAATGAATTACTTAAGATTAATCATTGAGCTCCAATTAACTTGAAAGTAAAAAAATGCAAATCACAAAAAATGCCAATTGTCGGTAGACCAGACAATGGTTCTAAAAAATGAATTACATAAGATTAATCAATGCTATCCAATCAACCAGATAGTGAAAAAATCCAAATCGTTAGTAAACCGGAAGAGACCATCAATATCGTATGAGAGCTGAATTAATTGAAATTAGTTAGAAAACCATTCAACTCTTAATGGGATCTTACCTAGAAAAATAGTCCAAAAGTAATGTGATGTAAGGTAATGTTCTAATAATTCAGGATAATGTGGGGCAAATAATAAATATCATTTCTGTCCAAAAAGAACATAGAATTCAGAGAAAGGTCCCGTCAGAAGAGGAGTACAAAGCAAGACCGATGCCCAAAGTTCAAAAAAGGTGTCAAAAAGTATCTGATAATCTATAGGATAGACGTATTGAATGAAGGGCAATTGTTAATGAATGCTCCATGTACATTTAGTACATTATTTTCTGGGTTGTACATTTTCTATTGCAACAGAAGGGAAAAGTTTACCTCAAGAAAGCATCTATGGTTATTCATGAGGCAATAATGCTCATGTGGGAAATGTGAGCGAAAGGACCTGCTTACCAATATTGAAATATGTGGATGTGATCATCCTAACTCCTTTGGGCTTAAACTGGCATGCCCAGTGTACATGGCCGCAATTTTAGTTTATGTGTTATTCATACCGTGAGTGATGTCACACGCTGTGCACGTGATGTCAATCATACTGAGACATATTTCAAATGTAAACAAAGTACGTACATTTTGCATATGAACGATGAATATATGTAATCCACCTATAATTTTATTATGAAGTGATTTGCTAATCCTTTAATATTGGTTGCTCACATTGTTTCTAGACATGTGTCTAAAGTAAAACAATGTGTATGCAATGTTTGCATACAAGTGGGGGGTGTACGTGCTCAACTTAATAATTTGTGTAAGACTGATCTGGTGATTTTTAAAACTGGTTACTCAGATTGCAACCCCCCTCCGAATCAAATCTAATATTAAAACAGATGCAATTGTGTGTACTAAAACTTTGAGGGGCAAAAACCTGGCATTCAAAGTACTTTGTTTGTGAGTGTTAACAAAATTGTAATCAAAGGGTGATATTGGGTATTACATATGAACAACTTTGTACCAAAAGTGTGATCTGAACCTATGTTCTGGTAGAAAGCAAGGTGTGAACAGTACTGTATACCATTCATCTACCATGGAAATTTTCCACTGGTGAGTTTGCAGAAGTGTCAAAAGGGAATATTAGCCAATTTAAATGTGTCCTTTCACTTAAATTGTGAAAGTATTCAGTGTTACGAGAGTAAGTAATTATTCTATATGACTAATCAGGTCTCAGGTTGATGGTGTTCACTGACAAATCCTGAAAAGTTTTGATTGATGACTACATACTTGGATCAACAGGATTGTCAATTATAGAAGTTACTGACACAGAGTATTACAAAAACAAATTCATTTCAAGATAAATATTCAATCAACAAAGAGCACGTACGATATTTGCCGATGTGTCTTGCCTCTAATTGTCTCAGTCTCAATTCTCTGTCTCCACCTCTGATATCACATTTGGCAGTCTGTAACACAATAATCTAACATTCTTCTTTTCATCCTGTTGGTACAATTCTTGCCAGTGTGCTGCAATTGGCAGCTTGGGGTCCTGGCTCTGCATCATATTCACATGTTCTCTGATCCGAACCCGGAGTTCATGTATTGCTCTTCCTATGTATATTTTATTACAAACACATAGCATATATTTCAAATCTGATACGACAATTACGAAATTCTTTAATCAAGAAACTGACAATTTGATTAATTTGTAGTTCCTTGCACTTCAAAGCATATTGGCACATATTGCACCTGCCACATTTATGGACTCCTACTAAATCTGTTTCGTTCAGCCAGGTATTAGCGGTCCATGCCTGAATACTCATCAGACCTGGACTCAAAATAGATCCAATTGTCAGAGCTTTTGTGTAAGTAAAAATGGGTGTATCACCAATGTAATGTTTCAAATCCTCATCCAATTTCAGTAAGGGCCAATGTTTCTTAAAAACCATTTACAGTACATTGCTTGCTGCATTGTACTGGGTAATCATCCTTACCATATCTTGCCCATTATTGGATTGTGTCTTTTTGGGAATCAGTACATCTTTTCTGTCATGTAAGGAACTATTATGTTGAACAGAAAGAAGTTTCTCCATATTATATTATCTCGCTTGAAATCTTTTTGTCAGGAGAATACATTCCTCTCTGAATGTTTCATTAATGCTGCAGTTTCGGTGTGAACAAATATATTCACCAGTTGGTATGTTATCAATCATACTTTTGCGGTGACCACTTGTAGCAAAAAGTGTGCAGTTTACCGTTTTTTAAATGTGGCGGAATGTATTGTGTTGTAGTCTACATAAATGTGAATACCCAAAAAATCGACCTCAGTGTGGTGTACACTGCAAGTTAATTAATTTTCAAAATTATTGGAATGAAGATAAACACCCAAGTCATTTAACACATTTTCAGCACAGTGTCAAACCCTTGCCCTGATAACTGCTGCACTCCTGTTTGTCTAATTCCAAAGGCGAAGAAGCTTAAATGTGTGAGTGCCCATAGATTGTCTATTGATCTTCCTTAAGTAATGTGGAGATTTATCCTGGAGCAAATGGATGTTCACCTCACAAGTGGCTGGCCATTGTGGACCCTTTGCTGCCCTTTTGAACCTCCACTTTGAACTTTCCTGGTGATAGCAGTATATCAATCAACCAATTCAAGTTTATTTTGGTTAATACCATAAAAGTACAGAGTGATTACAAAAACACTAAATTACCACAAATACCAATGTCATCCCCAACCAAGTACAAAAAACAATACTATTCATAAAAGCAATTAATAAATAGGTTAAGATAATAATCATAAAGCATTCATTCTTAAAAACGAAAAATAAATCTTTAGCTAAAATTGCAAAGGATTTCCTCTTTTTTCCACAATGCCTCACCAAGATAACTTGAAACAGAGAATGTAAGGCTGTGGTTATTTACCAGTTTACATAGTGCAATGGCTATAAGATGGAATTGCATACCTCTATGTGCAAGGCATGTAATGAAAATGTTCTTCTGGGTATCGGCATACATAGGCCACTGGAGCAGAAAATGCTGCCTCATTTCAATTGTCCCAGGACAGAATGGACAACAATCAGACAGGGCTCTGTCCCACAAGGCTTTGTCTGAATAAGACTCTCTGGGAAGGGCTTGCAATGAGGTGAAGATATTTTTCCAAGGAATATCCTTGCTTAATCGACAGATCGGTATAACCAGTTGACAAACACAAACATTTACTTATGTGTTGTCTTGTGGTTTACTCTTTGTGTGCATCCATAACTTCCTGCCTACTATTTTTGGAGATACCTTCCGGGTTAGCCCAAAAGTGTTCCAGCCTAATGAATAATTTACTAATATTTTAGTATATTCTGATAGGCTGGAATTTCTATTAGGGCTAAGCTATATATGGAATCTCTATCCCCAGACCAAATGCGCATCCTGAATAGCAATGGTTTCAAAGCCACATGATCTTGTATAGGCATAAGGCCAAGTTCCCAAAATAAAGGGACATTAGGGGTGCTTTTCGGTAGCCATATTAGCTTTTTTAAATGTTATTCCCCGTTGTCACCATAGATTTAATCTTACAATGGCCCCATCTCAGCACCATAAGTAGCAGTTGCAATTTCCAGTGCTCTATAGATTTCCAATGCAGGTATTACAATAGCAGTATATGTAACACTGAGGCCTGACCGGATTTCAGAGACCTTCAGCTGCAACAGCCATGGTTGTTATAGCTGGTGAGGGAAGTTGTTCCAACTGCTCCTACAGTACATATGAGGCATGCCTTGAAAGATGGGGGCTGTGCGTTAGCCAACTCTCAATTTTGAGGACAAAGATTGATATGCTAAAAGAGTGTCTGGATTTTGCCAACTGGAAGATGTAACTACTAGAAGAAAATGTTAAACTGCTTAATTCTGGGGTTGGGATTATATTGTCAAGCCAACTCATCCTTTCTTCTGAATGAATAAACGGCCATGCCACATATGACCAGCCATGTCGCAAATTGGTGCAGCTGTAAGATGCACCAGTTTCTACTGCTAATCCTACCATTAATAGTAATTCATGTAACGATAGCGGTCTTCAGAGTAGACATGTGCCACTTTCTTCAATGGTGTTTAATTGCAGTTTGGGCCAAAGAAGGCCCCCTCACAACTTTCATAGGTCCAGTGTGTTACCTGATGCTGCCCCATTCTCGTAGTGTATTCAACCTACCACAGATCAGTGAGTTCAGTAAACCCACTCAGGTCAGTCATCAGGGTGATGGATTTGACTCCACTAAGTCCATACATGGTGGTATCCGAAGACAAGGTCATCCCCCCAAATTCGTCACTACATCTTCCACCCCGGTATCACCATTGCTTCTAGTTCTGGGTCATGTGCCAGAGCTAAAACCTGACTAAATTGAGTAGCCTGTCGCTCTAATTTTAAAAGTGGGCCAGATCATCAACAAATGTTTTGAAACTAAATCCCCATATGCCAATAGTGCTAAGAGATGGATGGATTGGAAAGGGTCCAAAGTTATCCCCTGCAGGCTGCATGGCTATAACTTGTAGACATCTTTCTATAGTTATTAAAAGAGCATGTTGTCTAATAGCAATACACATTATGTAATCAAAGCTTTGCCCATTGCCTTTTTCCACCTTTCAGAGTGTGGAACCTGGTGCATGACTGGAGGAGTCTTGAGACAGAAGAGCAAGGCCATTCATTCTTCTGTAAATATGGAGCAGCACAGGCTTTATTTTAACCCACAAGGTGTTGTAACATCGTAAAGGAATAGCATCAAGCACGCCAACAGATTTGAGAGTTTGTGCTGCCTAGAAGAAGTGGACTGACTCACTATTCCTGATAACATGAATAGTTTAAACAATTATCTCCCCCATAGTCTGACATTGATAGACAAATGTGATGGCCTTGTAGGCACTACTTGCTGCAGTACTTTCCTTGTGAACTTTCTTTATGGAATATCGCTGGTTTGAAAGCCAAGATGAATGATCTGGATTGTTGCTCACATATATCTCTTTTTGAAATAATATTTCTCCAGGAAACCTGGGCTTGTTGTAGAGCAAACGGCAGACTCCTAACTTTGGGGCTCATTACACGTTTGCCGGTATTCTAGCTGTAAATCTGCTGGAATACCAGCAAGAGGACCTAACAATGCTACCATTGGGTCAGGCGCTATTTCCTCTGGAGGTATTACCACCAGTGGTAATACCACCTAATTACAAGTGGTGGTTTGCCAGTGTAAATCCCCATTTTGTGGAATGGGGATTTTTGCCAGCATTACCTCGGCCAGTATTACCAGTGATTTTTGGAGGTAAAGTGGAGTAGTTACCACTTCTAGCTAGATGTAATTCCACCACTTTATTTCCAAAAAACACTGGTATTACCATTCGGTAATACCAGCGGAGGTAAAACCAGCAAACGTACAGTTTGGCAGTGTGGGAAAAATGGTGGTAAACGGAATTACCTCCACTTTTTTCCTGAACCGCCAAATTCCTAATGAGTCAATTTGTACTCTACCTCACTCTATATTGACCAGACCCTGGATCCCCAGTGTACATTCAATTTGCAAATTGTGAGCGCCAGAATAGTAAGAGTAATAACTTTGGAAGTACTGATAAACATTAATAACAATTGCAGTGGTTCCAATAGCTCATCTCTTGTTTTCTTCGATATGCAATCCGACCAATGTGCTATCAGGATACTTGTTATATTTCGTATTCAGATGCGTTTCTGTTGATTAGGAGAGATCTGAACGCTAGGGTCTTTTACGCACCTATGCAAGAGTCAAAGATCTTAATGTACCTATTAGCGGATAGTGTGATTTGCACAGTGAAAGGTTGCACTACTTCAGACATTCTGGACAAAACTTTCCACTTTTGACCTTTGAACAAATGGAATAATAGACTATTTCTTGATCCAGAATTGTAACTGGTTGGTTATTGTGGACCTGGAGGTTGTTGTTGAGATGGAATGCAATCTCTATGCCCTTGTTTTTACCAGGCTATCTATGTGTCAATGATGTCCCCAGCAAGGTATAGAACATACATATGAAAGCTTGATCTGTAATGTCGTTCAAGCAAACATTTTTAGACATGGTCCTGTGCTAATTGAGAATGGTTTGTTAGGCAAACATAATGACATGACCATGTTTGGTTCATTCACTCCCTTCTATGAAATTATTCATACATGTTCCTCTACAAGTCAAACTTTTAGGTAGTTTAGGCAACAGAGAACAGGTTTAGTGAGGGTTGGAGAATTTCCAAGCAAATGATTGTAATGTCAGTTAAGAATGCAGATTTCACAGTAGCAGTAAGAAGATGTACCCATAAACATTATAGACATACTATATATGAAGCAAAGAAATCATATGTGCAACAGTGCTGGGGCCGAATGTGGGATGCCAATTATTCACAGCTCACTGGACAGTTTTTTTAAAAAAATATTTTGCTTCAGGCCTCAATACTGAGCGTAGTATGTGTACTGAGGGCATGGCAGATAACATTTCAGGTTTCCAATAATTTAATCACTATGCAGATGTTTATGGTTGTTTTAACGATGAGCCAGCAAACATGGAAACAATTTCCTTTATTGTTGTAGGTTAGCTAGCGGACAGCATTTCCCTATGAAAGGTCAGAATGACAATGGGCCTCATTAGGAGCGTTGCGGTTGTTACCTCGCCGCAACATTCTGAGTATGCTCTCGTGTGCCGCTCTGCACACCTGGTCAGACTTCAAGCCTGGCTAGGGGAATAAGGAGATCATGTCTGATTCTCAGCCTGGGTTTCACAGATAGATGCGTACCATTGAGCAGTGCCTAAATGTGTCACTCGCTATTAGTATATATTATGCAGGCAAAGGTGGTGCTTCATATCTGCTTTCAAGGATCTGTCAATGGCCTTTTGCAAAGTGAATAGGCGGTGACTATGGTCAATTCTTTGTGGCCTTTGTATTGACATTGGTCTACTGTGTCATATTATTCAGCTATAATAAAATATTGAAGCATTTATTACCTTTGGGTAGAATGTTGAATGCACAGGAGCCTTTAAGATCACCAGAGGGTCTGCCACAGGGACGCCTCTGTTGTTTAATCTTCATGTGGATGACCTGAAAAAACAGTGTTTAACTAACTCTGCTGATGTTCCTTTGTTCTCATGATGCAAAAACCCTGCTTAGCGTACATAGACGATGTTGTCTTATTGGGCAGAGAACCCAAAGCTCAGCAAATCCTAGTGACTTTCTATTGGGATATCATGAAATCAAGGGAAATTAAAATCTTTATGGCTTATAGCAGAAACAAAAAATGTTTAACCCACTTATCTTTTTGGGTGGTGAAAAATTGAAAAGGGTGAAGACATTGGATTACCTGGGCATTAGATTTCAGTTTGCGAGCACACATTTGTATGTTCATTATTCAGCATTTCTCTGGCAACAGCTCTGTTTATTTACCAGTAAAACACTATTCCCTTATCATTATGGTTTTCAATTATATTAAGAAATGTGTTTCCTCTAGAATATAAATTGAGCTCCAGTTGTGTTAGCTACATACTTAAAGTACTGCATGGCCTCGGTTTCTCTAATTTGGCCAGGAACCCTCTTTCTGTATTGCCCATTTCTATAAAAAAAAAAAACTTTGACTCACTTAAGAAGAATCAATACATTTTCCAGGAACTGATTAAGAGAACCAAAGAAACTGTAAGAACCTAAAATCAATTTGGTCTGTCATGCGGTTTTAATATAGGGGCCAGCTAGCAAACAAAACTATGTTTTAATCAACTGTCTTTTAAAGTAAAAAACAAGCCCTCGAAACACCCCAAGAAACCAATCTTCTACTATGATAACATATTGCTGGATACTAACATGCATGACTTTTTTTTTCTATGAATATCTGTGATGGACATATTTATTTCTCCTTTTAAAAATGACTGTAATCTGTTGTGTAATTTAGAATCTGATAATGTTGTATTATTTAGTGATTGATCCTGGTGATTTTATTAGATGATGTGTTGGGTTTGTTTTATTTTAGTGTTTCTATTTTGACTTAATTGCTAATGAATTGCACTGACTGTTAATTGTATTAAGTAATTAACTGGTTAATATGAAATTAGGAAATCATGCTCTTATTCAAAAGGCTTATATTTAACTCTCTTACTTTTTTCTTGTAATATGTACAGTACTGCTGCATAGGTTTATGTAATCTCAACATCCGAAATAAAGGTGTTTACCACTACTACCAACACCATAATGGTGGGTTATCAGTTGTTTTGCACCTCAGTACCTGTCTGACTATTTATTTATTTGTTTATTTTAATTATTTTGACATTTGTTAAGCGCACCGAACCCGGGGGCATCTGTCTACTTACTATCTCATTCCCTCCACTCTTTCTCTGGAGTCAGCCTCAGTCTCCAATGGCCCAGAGGTACACCTCTCGGTTCTGCTCTTTCTCTGTATTTTCCCCTCACCATTACAAACCACTGCCCGTCACAATCAAAGACAGCCCAACTGTGGATCTTTTCAAAGCTCTGCTTACACCTCACTTATTTGCTAAAGTGGGAGTGACCTCCACCCTAGTCCCCCCATTTGACCCCACCATAACCCCAGTGCCTCATAATAATGTATTATTGTAATTTTGCATATTTGGACAATACTCTTTAGTTTCAAACACTTGCCTCCTAGGTTAATGTTATCTTAGTAAGTCACGTGTTTCTTGTATTTGCATTATCTAGTTTATGTCTCACTTTGTTCACACACACACATAAAGGGCCTCACCACTTCTCTAATCTTTGTGCTATTGTACAGTCACCCTTCTGGGAAATGTCTTTACCATCTGTTGAAACTCAGTTTGGTTAATGTTTACTTAATGTTTATAAAACAAGTATGACCGCTCCCCTCTGAGTCCCACTGCATACCCACGTCCAGAGCCACTATAGGCTCCAAAATGCGGGGTCTCTGAAATTCACAGTTAAATCTCTCTAAGGCCTACAGAACACTGTAGCCTGCATAGTAACCAACACTCCCCAGCGTATGAATATCACTCCTTCACAGAACAAAACTGCACTGAATTCCAGTTAGGTGCAGTGTTGTCTTCAAACTCCTTACTCAGGTACACAAAGCTTATCATGGAAGTTGCCGATTATACACCAGGGATAGTTTGAAAAAATGTATCCCAGGTTGGGCCCTTAGATCAAGCTCCTCTTATATTGTCTGTATTCCCTAGTTCAAATGAATCAGTGGTTGTAAAACCCATGTAGCCAATCACTGGTATTTCGTTCTGGATAATGCCTGCAACACTGATGACTTTGTTTCCTTTCAGATAAAAATGTAAATAATGTTACTTAAAATGTAGTTATTAATTGTCCACAGTTTTCTTGTTGTACTTAGTGGAGCACTCAGATGCCTGTGGGGTGTAGTACCTCACAATAAAGTAACAAGTAAAAAGCATTTGCGTGATAGAACTTGTGTTGATGTGACAGTGGTCTATGTAGCAGACATTATTTCAAGTGCTGTTAAGATGGATTTCTAAACTCTGACCTTGTGGGCAGATGTTTAGGAGGCCACCCTCGGTTGGGACAAGCCAAAACAATCTAGGTAACTTTGCAGGCAGACAAGAATATATAGGGCCTTATTACAAGTATGGTGGTAAGGCAACAACGGCGACAGTATCTCTACCGTACTACCGTTACTACCGTACCACCATACTAGGAGTTCTGCTCGCAGGTGTACCTGCAGCCACCAGGTCTGACCGGGTGGCTGTACCGGTACCCGCGACCAGAACATGATGGTAGCACGGTACCGTTATTAACAGTACCAGTGCTACCACCCTCCCCATTCCCATTGAGCCCTATGGGGCTCAATGGGAATGGGGATGTACTGGGCCTTGTAATTACCCATTTGCGGGTGCCGGACCCGGATGCGGCAAAACCGCGGTGAAACCGGAAAGGCTACCTCCAACCTCGTAATGAGACCCTATGTCTCAGGAGAGGTGAGAGTGATTGGAAGCCCACAATGAGCACACACAGCAACAAACCACAAATTACTCTTAGACAAGTGTACATACAAAATATCTATACATTTATTGTCAGCCGCACCAAATAGACACAAGTAACTTTAGCAATGAGAAAACAGTTATCACACAAATCTTTAAACTATACTAAATATATACATTATGTTTCCTAATGCAATTCGGTACTAACATACCACCACAACCTGTAAAGAGAGGGTGAAGTTAGCATACAGATGGGATTAGGCAATTCTTCAGAGTTTGTTCCCTAACTTTCGAGTTCAACCCTGAGAAGAGTGGAGACTTGTGCTCAACAATACAGTTGTGCGTACAAATACACGATTGAGCAGGAGAGACAAAAAGCAGGTCTTTTTGAAAGGGTTTGTAGCAAGTCATGAAAGGGCTTGAGGCGATGAAGAATTGGTTCCCACTATTCGAGTAGGCCTTGCTCTTGGCAGCAAAGCAGTGTTCAAATGGCGAGAATAGCTTGGGAGCGCCGGTTAACCCAGCCAAGTTTGAATACCTTTAGGGCATACTCGTGTGTAAAAGTAATCGGTTGGACCAGGCGGCTACCGATAAGTGATGCAAGTACTCACTGACCCTCGGTACAGTCCAGACCAAACTTTTCCACTTTAGTTGAGGTCGCTAGTAGGTTTGAGTCCTGCAGTTTGACGACACGCCGGCTCTAAGCAGCTGCGCTGGAGAGCAATCATCCATGGTGGGACAGTTGCCTTTTCTTAGCTTCCGAAGGAGGTATGAAGAAATTTCCGGTGCAGCTGGCTTCAGGGCACAGGAAAGCAGAACAGCAGGGGATCTATAGCGACCGTCACCACCAGATAGTGACACTGGAATTGTGGATGCTGGCAGCGTTACGCACTCTCCTAATTTGGGAACTAGTTGAGCTACGCTGTGAAATTTGTCTGGAGAATGCACGGGACCACAAGCAAGTGATATCCCAAGTCTTGGATTTGCACTCGAGACGGCGGCGGTGCTGCAGGTTACCGTGAGGTAGAGCTGGACAGTTTTCTGGATTGCACAGGACCACTCCTGAAGGCGCTCATTCAGTGGGTAAGGAGGGGGTGCCGAGAATAGTTGTTCCCACTACTCCAAAGGGTTCCATGTCATTTCATCGTGGGATGTTTTTTCACTGGGGTTTTTACCGTGATTTTTTTAACTAAAAAAACATTACATTTTTTTAAAATTATTTTCGGGGGGGGGGGGTTACACCCCCCGAAACCCATCATTTTCTAAAAAATTCGATGGGTTTTTTGCAAAAAAAATTCACAGTAAAAAACCTGCGAAAAAACATCTTGCGATGAAAGGACGTCGTACCCTCCAAAGGGACGAAGCGCCTTATCACATATCTTGATCGAAGAAGAAAGCAGGGTTCAGACGGGACAGCAGAGTTTGAAAGGTGCCAAAACCTTCCAAAGTGTCTCCAGTGGTTTCACAAGTATTTTTCTTTGAGTAGGAGACTTGGCTCCTTCTGTAGTTCGGCGAGAACACAGGTGACTGATCTGGAATGGCTGCAGAGCCCCTTCACTTATCCAAGATTAGCTCCACACCCAAATCGAGGACTTCCAAAAGAAGATCTGCTTTCTTTCAGGCATCCTAGACGATGACCAATCATGGTGCACTGTGGTCTCAGGCACTCCAGACATCCTGGCACCAGTGGAGTGAATTGGGGTGAGACAGTCCCAGCCCACTTACTGGGCACACATACGTGAGAGGGAGAAGCCAGCGAAAGAGATTGGTTTTCGCGCGAGTCTGCATGACCAAATAAGGAAAACCTGAGACACTCGAACTGGGTACAAAAAGGGACAAAATGGCCATGGGACAGAACAAAATACTTTGTGGCTCGTCCATTTTCAAACCTGGTCAAAGTCTTGAGCCAAACGTGGCTGAACTCAATAAAAAGAAGTAAAACATTATGAAAAGTAACTGCTGGCACCAGCTCATCCCAAGCACACTCGTACAATCACCCAAAAATCATTTGAGGGTGTCTAGGGCCTTAAACAAATAGCAACCCCACTGCACGGAACTGCAAGGTACATTGTGCATTGTTAAAATGTTACCAAGAAAAGCTGAAGGCTGGGCTCCACTGGAAAAAAGTCAGGTTAGGATAGCCAAACAAAAGAAAAAAGTTTGGTGGTCCACAAATGGACGGAAAATTGCACATAAATGAAATCCTTCCTAACACTCGGCCCTCCCAAACTAAGGACAGGGGGTACTAATCCACCCCTGGATAGGCCTCATGTTCAGTTCCATTTAACATCCTGGACAACCCATCAGCATTGCTACGTTGGACACCTGGCTTGTGCTCAATGGTGAAGTCAAATCCTTGCAGGCTTATGGACCACCTAAGCAACTTTGGAGTATCTCCCTTCATGTTCATTAGCCACTTTAAGGGCTTATGGTCAGTTTGCACAGTGAAGTCGGTCTCATAGAGGTAGGGCCTCAGCTTCCTTAGGGCCCACACAACAGAGAAACATACTTTCTCTACAGAGGACTAGCTGAGCTCTCTGTCCTTAAGCTGGTCAATGATGAATCTGACAAGGTGTTCCTTGCCTTTCTCATCTATCTGTGATAGTACAGCACCTATCCCAGTGTCAGAGGAATCTGTCTGCACAATAAAAGCACATTTGTAGTCAGGAACCCTGAGAACAGGGGCCTGGCACAGGGAGTCTATTAGGCCTTCACACACTAGACCAAGCAACCTTTTTAGGCTTATTTGGAGTAGTGACCGCAGTCAGAGGGGCAGCTATGGTGCCATAGTCTGCCATGAAATGTCAGTAGTACCCAGTAAGTCCTAAGAAGGCTCTCACTTGGGTTTGGATAGTGGGGGTAGGTCAGTCTCGTACTGCTTATACTTGAGTAGGTAGAGGCTGAATCCTCCCTCCACCTATATCATGTCCAAGGTAGACCACTGATCCTTGACCAGTCTGGCACTCGCTGGCCTTTATGGTCAAGTGGGCATTCTGAAGAGCCTGTAACACAATTCTAAGGTGCTCTACATGTTCCTCCCAGGTGCCAATTAAGACTGCTATATCATCCAGATATGCTAAGCAGAAATCATCCATCCCATTTAGAACACGGTTTGCAAGCCTCCGAAGAGTGGCAGGTACATTTTTCAATCCAAATGGCATTACCCTAAACTGGTAAAGGCCTTCTAGAGTTGAGAGTGCTGTCTTCTCCTTGGCATGCTCTGCTAAGGCTATTTGCCAATAGCCTGCAGTGAGATCAAATGTGCTGAGGTACTTGGAGGCACCAGCGGTATCCACCAGCTCATCAGTTCTAGGAAGAGGGTGAGCATCTGTCTTGGTGACAGCATTCAGAGCCCTATAATCCACACAGAACTTAAGTTCAGAAGTACCTGATGTTGGCACTAAAACTACAGGGCTAGACCAGGGACTACCAGAAGGCTCAATCGCTACTAAATCCAACATTTTATTTATTGAGCTCAGCCTTGATGTAGGATCCTACCTTGTCTGACATTCTGATTCCCCTAGTTTTGATAGGTACACTATCTCCAGTGTCAATGGCCCTCATTACGACCCTGGCGGAAATTGACTGACCGGACCGCAACAGCGTAAATAGCGTTTCCGCCATAGCACGAAGGAGCAAAGTGCGGCCAATCACGACCCATCGGGCACGAGCATTACGCCATGGCGGAATCCGAAAGGCTGCGATGGCGGAAATGACCCCAAAACGGCCCTTACCGCCGCCGTACGCTGCACCAGGTGCAATACCGCCACCCATCTTAGCGGTCACCGTAATGAGCGGTCACCGTAACGAGCGTGCACCGCAAATTACGGCCACCGTAAATATACGGAAACGGAAGTAAAAGCATGTGGCCGGAACGGGAAACAGCACGCCGCACAACTATAAAATCCGAATCCCAACACAACCATAAAAAATCCGACCCTGACACACATCCCAACCCGTTAGCAACCCCAGTTAAAAAAATAAATATGGGAAAGGTAGCCAAGAAAGCGTGTGACCGCAAGCGGCAGGTACACTTCTCCCGAGAGGAACTGACCGTGCTCACCGAGACCCTACAGGAAAATTCCTCCGTCGTCTTCTCCAGTCAAATGACCAGGACGGCCCTTGCCAACAAGAAGGCCATATGGGTCCTGGTGGCACAGCGCGTAAGTGCGGTGGGGACAACACCCCGCACGCCACAGCAATGTCGCAAGCGGTGGGACGACCTGCGGATCCGCGTACGCAGCATACTTTCTGCGAACAGGAACATCGCCACAGCTACCGGGGGGGGTTCAGAGTCGCCCATCAAGTTGACCCCCTGGGAGGAAATCTGCGCCTCCACCATAGGAATGGAGAGCATAGAGGGAGTCGGAGGGATGGAGAAAGGAGTGCCGACATCCGGAGAATCAGGTAGGTTGGCCAAGAGAAACAATGCGAAATCCACAAACCACGAACATGTGCAGTACCATGTGACCCCATAGTGCAATACATACTTAGCCCTGACAGCGCCCTCTAAAAGTCAGAATGAACAAACAAATCAATCAAGAAGCCATAAACAACCCCTACATGTGCAGCATGCACCCCCTAACTGCAGGCAGCCAAATGAATGCATCCTCAATCCACACGAAAATGAGACCACCTCCAAGGCCCAGTCCCAAATCAGCCTCATGTACCACCCCAATGCATTTGATACGTTGCCATTCCAAATCCGACAGACCCATAACTAACGCTCGCCCCTCTTTACTCCACCACAGGGTCCGATACCAACGACGAGCTGCAGGACACCCCTACCAGCACGCCTGCAAAGAGGGCCAGGACCAACGTCCCAAGAGCCTCCACCTCAGGTGCAAGGATCAAGACACGGCAGCAGCAGGAATCAAGTGGCAGCACACTGGAGGGGACTGCAACAGGCACCCCAGCAGCCAGCAAGTCCACAACCCCAGCACCACAGGTCCCCCCAAAGAACGTATCTGATGGCACTGCCTCTGGTGGTAGCAGCACCATAGGTGACACAGCTGTCATGCCAGCATGCTCCGACACGGAAAACAGTGCTGGCGACGTAGGTACCATCCATGACCTTTCCCAATCCCCCTGCATGTTCCATCCCCTACACCATGACGAAACCACGCAGGGGCACCCTGAAGACGACGACTGGCCAACCCCCACAAGTCCTGTGCCAAGGCAACATGTGTTGAGCAGCCCCCCTGTCACACCACCGCAAATGTCCATGGCCCAGCAGAGGCAACAGTCCCTCGACCTGCTGATCGAGCAACAGCAGGAAGCGTCCACGCTACTCAAGGACCATGCAAATGAATGCGGGGGTTCCAGGGCAGCCATGGAAACATCCACCGAGACACTCAGGGCACAAATAGAGAAAAGTAGTGAGAGCCTCAGGGGAGAAATGGAGAGAAGCACCGAGAGCCTGAGAGCACAAATGGAGAAAAGCACCGAGAGCCTGAGGGGGGAACTGCATGCGACGTCCAAAGACGTCTGTGCTGAACTTGCTGCTGTGCGCCGTGTGCTCTCGGAGCTCTCACAAACCCTCAGAGACATGCATGGACGCGAGCAGGCAGAGACCTCATCCGTGGCAAGTTCCGTCCAGGGCAGCCCCCAACGCAGATCTGGCAGGAACCTGCGCTCCACGGGCAGGGGTGCCCCTGATACCCGTAGAGGGGGCTTGCAATAGCGTCTACCCACGGACAGCATGCATATTTGGACACTGGTGTTGGGGGGGGAGGTAGTAGGGTGGAGGGGGTGTGTTGGGCTTCACTGGGTGGCGGGTCCATAGGGTGTATAAATCAAATCACATCAACAATACAGCACCTCATTATCATCCAATGACATGTGTGGACATTGATATTTGCGTACGAGGCCTTCATAGGCGTACAGTCCACAATGTGCCTGTACTACACACACACAGTGCCACAGGTCCCCTTTCCGTGTAATAGGCACCATGCGTGGTTGCTAGAAGCATGCATCTATGATGCTCTGTCGGATTGCACGTGCATCCTGTGCCTCATGGACTCCTTGAGGTGCCTCCACATCCCCACCCTCATCATCATCATCATCTTCAGGTGCATGCAGTACAGCGTCAGGGGGCATGGGCACATTCCTACGTATGCACATGTTGTGCAGCATGACACATGCCATGACCATCTTAGAAACCTTCTCATGGCTGTATATGAGTGCCCCGCCAGACCTGCTGAGGCTGCGGAAACGAGCCTTCAGTAGGCCGAATGCCTGTTCAATGACCACACGGGTACGTGAGTGGGCATGGTTGTAGTCCTCCTCATGCTCGTTCTGTGGGTTCCGGATTGGTGTAAGGAGCCATCTCTTCAGTGGATACCCGGCATCACCTGTATGAGACGAATAAAGGGTGTCAGTGGAATGATAGTGCTAAGTAGCCCCCCCCCCCCCTGCAAGGTCATTGACGCATCAAATGGGCCACGATGTCATGCATGGAATGAGACTCACCGAGTAGCCAGGATCTGTGCCCTGCGTGTCGCTCCATGTAGCGTGGTATTCTTGTGTTCCTCAGGACCATAGAATCATGGGTAGATCCTGGAAATCTGGCACAACAATGCGTAAATATCTTGTTGGAGTCACACACCATTTGCACATTGATTGAATGAAATTGTTTCCGGTTGCGGTACTGGACCTCCATGGCATGTGGGACAACCAATTCAACATGGGTGCAGTCGATGGCACCAATGCAACCCGGGATGCCGCCAAGTGCATGGAATCCCACTTTAGCGTTGGTAATCTCCTGGTACGTGCGTGGTAGTGTGATGTGGTCGTCGGCGTGCTTCAGGAGGGCATCGTGCACTTGGAAGAGTGTCCGTGAGAACAGTGGCTGTGAAATGCCATGCAACTGTCCCACTGTGTGCTGGTAGGTGCCTGTGGCCAGGAAGTGGAGTGCAGACACCACCTTCAGTAGGGGTGGGATGGCGGTTGGGCTATCTATCATGCTCACGAGGTCAGCATGTGTCATGTCCACAATGGCGATTATGGTGTCCCGGTCCAAACGGTAGAGGGTGTGGATCTGCTCAGCAGTGAGGTTGAACGGATCGGCTCGGAGGCGTGGGATTGCGGGCCGCCTGCGTGGTGGTAGTGGCAGTGCTTGTGGGCCTTGCTGACCCTGCCTTGCCCTCCTCCTCCTCCTCCTCCTCCGTCTCCCCTGTGCGCCCGGTTGTTGTACCTGTTGTTGTTCGTCGTCTTCTTGTAGTTGTAGCACTTGCAGTGCTATCTGGTACCCCAGGCCCAACATCGCTAGTCCTGCCGGTAGCATTTTGGAGTGGGAGTGGTTGTGGGAGGGGTTTGGGTCTGCAATATATGTGCTGTCGGCCTGTATGGCCTCCACCTGTGCTGATTGAATGAATCTGTGGCAGATGCAATCCCTTCTGGTCGAGCACGGCCCGCACGTAAGGCTGCATTTGGCCGCATGGCATCTTGGGATTGGAATCATGTATCAAATCCCGATGGCAGTGTGATGTACTTTGACTGATTTTCATGCTATGCTCCCATTGTTACACATGCTATGATTGCAGCCGCTTACATACCTGTGAAGAGTCAGTGGTATGTAGGGCTCGATCGATGGCCGACCCTCATGCAGCACAGTAACGTACTTCACCGACGGGCGTGGCGTCCCATTTGTGATTGCAGCCAGTTAGCATCATGACACACAGCCGCACTACATTGATGTAATTGTGAATGCAAGCGTTCACAGAAGCCTTTTCGACGTAATGTTGCAAGTGAGGAATTCGAAGGCCAGCATTTTGGGTTTTGAAGTAGCGGCGAGGATACGCCCACAGGTCTGGCTGGAAATGTAACGTTCTATTGTAGAATGTCCTTGGGACATGGCCCATAACGAGCAGGCAATGAATGATATGAATTGAAGGGGATGCGCAATAGCGTAGTGGACGATGAGGCAGGACGTTCCCAAATCCATCTTGCTTCACAACACTACAGATCCGGCCAGGGGCACAGTGGTTTTTGCGGACTGCATTACGCACAGACGCGATGGAAGTTTCACATATTATGTGAGTGAATATTCATGCGTTTTCATTGCGGGATGAGGGAATGATGTGTGGATGCATGGACTGATGAATCCGTTTAGGGTCTGCCATGTACATGGGTTTTTTGGTTCACTCCCCTTCCCCTGCGTTATGTGATGCAAGGCTGCCATAGTGGGACATACGTCTCTCTGCCCTTGTCGGATCCTCCCTGTCTCGACGCGCCTTCATACACTTGTGTCTAGGCACGTTACTAATCCCATGTCATGGGTTCTATCTTGACGGACGCATGCACAGTAACCGACGTTGCCAATGGTGTATTTAGCTCGATTGGTTTCGTTGTGATTCGATACTGGATTAGGGGTGTGTATATTCCTTTGGAGTGGGCTAGCATGCATATGGGTGTGGATTTGGTGTGTTGCATGAAGATTGTAATGCATCATGAGACCCGTAATGCAATCGGTTGATTTGTGTTTCTTTTGGGTGACAGGTATCTCCTGCCCTATTGCAGATGCCATCTCTACGCCACTCCTCCAGATGGTTTTTACTCTCGACTCCTGCAGCTTCGGGTGAATCAGTGGAGCACCATTTCGATCATATGGGACGATCGCCAATGGGCCACATGCCCTTACGCTGTACTGGTGGCTAGGTGCAACATTTCGGCCTTTCAGCTCGACTAGTGCCTGCCTCATGGGACGGACCTGCGGTTCTTGCCGCTTCCATGTTGCCTTTTGGAACGTTGATGTAAGCCCTGTGTGCCATGATGGTACAGGGCGTCACACAAGTGGAAGCCGGTCAATTATTGCAGATGCAGCCCTCGGTGATGATGGTTGTTTTGGTGGGATTTTGCAAATTGATGTGGGGCCTTTGTCATTTGGATGTGCATTTAAATTGTATTCCGATATTTGTCGTGTTGCGTTGTTCTTTGCAGGTGATGTGGCGATTTTCGCTTTGTGGCGGTATGTATTGCGTGATGATCTGCTTTGTGTTCCGCCTTCTGAGTTGAGTTGTGTGGTACAGTACTGGCCGCGTTTGCCTACGTAGCACAGTATGGTCACGGATAGAGGCTGCCATTGTGTCTGTTTACATGATGTGCTGTTCAGGGGCGGGGGATTGGCTTTTGGCCGACTGGTGCCTGTCAGCCAGGTCGATTGGTGGAATGATGGGTTGTTCAGAATGTGGCTGGTCACAGGTGACTGTGTTTGCGTGCGTTTGTTGGAGGGGGACTGGGGTCATGTCCATTGGAATAGCTTCTGTATTGATGCCATCTGTGCCCTGCAGCTCCCATCGGCCCCTCTTGGGATGAGCCTGGCTGCTCAGTCACTCTGCCGACTTGTGTGGTACATGCTTCTGCTGATGGTTGGTTTGTTTACTGGCATGAGTACAGGGCTGGTGCAATCCCCCTCAGGATGCTGTTGTGGATGTTGCCTTGCGCTGGTGGCAAGCGATGGGGGACTACTGTTGTTTTGTGTCATGTGTTCTTGATTTTCATTTTGATGTGTTGTACCTTCACATGCCTGTGCTGCGTCAGTACGGCTATGGTGACATGCCGTACATGGATGCCCACTCACGGGGCGCTTTGAGCCCCTGCATGCTTTTCTACGTTGGCATGCATGGGTGAATAGTGGATTTCACTGGTTGCATAGTGTGAGTACATTGCGCCTGCCAGGAGTTGTGCAATGAGGCCAGGGAGTGGAGTACAGGCACTCAGTGGGCCATTTACGGTTGGTTCGCGTTGCCGTATTTCTCGCCATGGCGGAATGGTACTTTACGACGTGCTTGATGGCGTTCAGTACATGTCCGCTAGGGTCAGAATTCGCGTACCGTTGCGCCATGGCGGTGATTCCGGTTTTGCAAGGCGCGCGTGCGCGTACTTGGTGCAGTTAGCGTTGCCGTTCACTGCGGTGTCGCTAATGGCATCGTACTTTACGGTGACGGGTCATGATCGCAACGAGCGGTGTTCGATGGCGGTATTGCATTTCCGCCATCATTTTTCCATTTCCGCAAGGGTCGTAATGAGGCCCAATGTAATGTTTGCACCAAGGTGTCAATCCTGGAGTCAGTGAGAACAAGGAGGAGAACTGCTTCAGCAAAGATCTTACTTCCCCTTGTTGGTCAGAAGTCAGATGAGGGGCCACATGGACACACTCAATGGGGCCATCTGAAGGACCATTCTGGAATAAGTCAGTTAGAGGTTGTGATTCCTCCTCTTCCATATGTGATGCCTGTAGCAGTGCAGCTATCTCACCCTAGGGATGAAAGCCTTAACCCAATGTATGTGAAACACTTTTGAGGCCTGTTCAGTCCTTCTAAGGTCTACCAAATAGTTGACCTCACCAAGCTGCTCCACAACTGTGTAAGGGCCTGACCATTTATCCTGTAGGGCTCAAGGCCTTATGGGATTCATAATCAGGACTTCTTGACCTGGGGTAAAATGAACAATGGAATGTTTCTGGTCATACCAATGTTTCACAATTGCCTGACCAGCCTTCAACTTGTCACTGGCCCGAGCCATCAGAAGGACCCTCCTCTTCCTTAAATCCCACACATATCCACCACATTGGTAGTGACAGGAGCAGTGGGAAGCTCCCACCCTTACTTTACTATGGCCAGTGGCCCCCCTCACAGGGTGACCAAAAAGAAGATTGAAGGGCCTAAAGCCAACCCCCTCAAGAGGTACTGCTCTATAAGCAAAGAGTAAGCATGGCAACAGAAGATCCCATTTTCACCTTTGAGCTTCTTCCAGAGACCCATCATGCTTTTGAGAGTTCTATTTAAACTCTCAATTAAGCCATATGTTTGTGGATGATAAACTGATGGAAACTTATAAGTGACCCCACAATCCTTCCACATGGCTTACATATACTTGAACATAAAGTTGCTGCCTCTGTCTGACACAACTTCCTTAGGGAAGCCAACCCTAGTAAATATGCCAAGTAAAGCTTTGGCAACTGACTTGGCAGTCATTGTCTTCAATGGGATGACTTCAGGATATCTGGTGGCATGGCCGACCAGCACCAAAATAAACCTATTTCCATAGGATGTCTGAGGGTCAAGGGGACCAACAGTGTCAATCCCTACCCTCTCAAATGTCACTCCCACAACAGTGAGTGGCATCAATGGAGTCTGGATTGTTGAGCCACTTTTTCCAAATATCTGGCATGTGGCACAACTCCTGCAAAGACTTTCTACTTGCACCTCCATCTTGGGCCAGTAGAAGTGCATGGATGACCTTTGCTTGGTTCTCTTGATCCCAAGGTGACCAGAAAGGGGGACTTCATGCACCAGTTGCAAGAGGAAGGGTCTGCTTTGAAGAGGAACTACCAAACTCCTATGCTGTCCTTCAGTAGACTCTGTGGGCTTACTGTACAGGAGCCCACCGTCCCAATAAATTGTGTGATTTCCAGGAGGTTAACCCTCAAGCTGGGAGCAGGCCTGTCTCCTTGGGCCTTCCAAGGATGGGCACTCATGTTGGCCCTTACTAAACTCTTCCCCATCAAGACCACCTTCAACCAATAAATTTCGGAGCTCAGGATGGTCATGTGGGTTTAGTATTTCAGGCAGCAATTCCTCCTCGTCAGGTGCAGGTGCTTGGCCAACTACCTCCACCTAACTAAGTTTGGGGGAATATTTCCTTTCCCTCTTTTTGATTTTCTGACTCCCTTAGACTTGGTTTTCCCCTTTAGCTTTGGCTCAGCCTTGGACTTGGCCAGGGAAGCTCTTGTCTGTCACCTTTTGCATGGTCTTTCTGCTGTATCCCCCACAAGAACTAAGTCTCTGAAGTAATTTCCAAGCAGAACTTTTCCAGGGACTTGCCTCTGTACACTCACAGGAATCCTTAATACTGTACTATTAATAGTCAGATTGACAGGCATTACTGCAAACTAGAGAGGGGGGGCCATCAGATAACTTGGTTGGCATCAGGGGAGCTCTGGAAAGCTCCTCCGGGTTGACCAGAGTGGCATCCACCACAGTTCTGCTGGCTTCACTATCCCTAAGAGCAGGAGTGTCTACTACATTGATCAGCACACTGTCTTTAAAGTAGTGCTCAGTGTTTTCAGGCATCATAGCATAAGCTTCTTAAACTCTTGGATCCCAGGAACCCCGGAAAACGAAGACAACCTCAGATTTTGTCTGACTGGGGAAGGAATCTGAGAAGAAAAATACCCCTGTGATAATGTCTTCCTCCTCATAGGAGGGGAAACCCAGACTCACAGAGTGGACCCCCAAGGCTTTTACCTTACATTTGGGGTCCCCCTTCACATGGTCACTTGATCCACAAGCCACACAAGATCCACTGGGTCTGTGCACATAGGTAGGCTTACTGTAACCTGAGGGTCACTCCCACTATTCTGACTGCTCTCAGGTGACTTACTCTTTTAAAACTTTTTGTGGCCCTTCTGGAAAGAAGACTTTTTAGATCCCCCACCCTCCTTATCTTGTGCGTTCTCCCCCCCTCCTGCTTACCAGAAGCAGGCTTGTCCTTATGGAACACTCCATTTGACACCCATAAATCAGCTGCAATGGCTAACTAGAGTCAGCCAAGTGCTCAAGTACTACTTAAGCTCAGGGGAACAAGAAGCAAAAATATTTTCAAGCATGACTAAATACATCATACCCTCAAAGGTGGTGACTGTGTATCCTTCTACCCAACCAGTCAAGTTTTTAAAATAATCAACAACATAAGAAACCCAAGTATTACCTTCTTTCTTCTTGTATTCGCTGAGACATTTCAAGTACTGGGCTGGAGTCTTCCCAAACTTTAAAGCCAGAGTTTGCTTCAATTTTGCAAAGTCTTTTCTGCCAGACTTTGACATATCCATAATAGCACTGCAGCCAGAATGGGGTAGTCGACTGAGCAACAATGCAATCTTATCAGCATCCACTACCTCCTGTACCTCACATGCATACTGAAATACAGTCAACCAGTCCATGATGTCATTCTTGTCATCATACACACCAAGCAGATCTTTTGGAAATCTTGGATGAGTGGAGGGGCCAGATCCATTACCAAACCCTCTAGTGGAACCATTGGGGCCCTGCAATCTAGCAAGCTCCAACTGGTGGTGCCTGTACTTCTCCTTCTCCTTCTCTGACCTCTCTAAATCCAGCTTAACCATGCAAAATTCAAGCTCCTTCTGCTCAAGTGGATAGTCTCGGGAGGATAGCTCAGGGGCAACATGCTCGTCTTGGAAGCAAGATGATACGGAGCAACACAGGTTCAATCCCCAGGTCCATGCTTAGAAACCTCTGGGTATTAAGCATGTTACAGATAACCAATCACAATTGCAATAAACAGAAGCTCTTGCTTCTTGAATTCTAGCAGGGCTTCAGCCTCAGAGCCGGTCAGTGAAAAAGGGGACACATCTTCATCATCATCATCATCATCATCCTACAGCCTACTCCTCCTTTGAGTGCCTAGTCTGCAGGCTCCCACTCTCTCCTAAATCTTCTCTCCTTATGGCCACCTTCTATTGGCCACCAGGACAGTCTTCTCTCTTCCTCTTGGAATGCGCTGACCTAGCATCCTCTCTACTTTCCTCCTCCTCTCAACTCCTCCTGCTAGGTGATCTCAACATCCATCTGGACTTTCTTGACTCCACAGGACATGTCTGCAACTTATGCTATTCTCTCATTCTCTCTATCTTACCCTCTGGCTCCACCCACATAGTGGACCACACTTTGGATGCTGCTTCCAACTCTACCAACATCCCCCTCTCTATCCCTCTCACTACCTCTCTCTCTTGCAAAGGACCACTCTCTTCTCTCATCACAGTTGAAGCTCTCCTCTTCTCTTGCATCAGCACACCTGGCGCGGCCACTCAGTCTCAAAGTCACCAGGCCCATGAAAAGAGTGACTGCGGCTGCCTTTGCCTCCACCTACTCTCTGCCTCTGACTCCTGCGGCTGACTCCCACCCTGACACAGCCCTCACTAATTTCAATCTCTCTATCTCTAACACCCTGATACTCTTGCCCCTGTCATGAGGGTCCGACTGAAGCCTTCCAAAAAGTTCAACTCTAGGTGCGACTCCTTTCTGGCCACCCTTAAATGCAAGTGTAGATCAACTGAGCGGAAATGGAATTCATCGGGTGGACCCTCTGACAAATTGGCCTGCCGCCTCCTTCAAAGGCAATATCGACTCTGCATCCACACCAAGAAAAGAGTCTTTATTCAAGCCTGCATCTCCGTGGCATCAAACAACAGGGCTGACCTTTTCAAAGTCTGTAAGCAACTGGACAATCCTGCAGCAGCCTCCTCTTCTGTCACACCCACACAGGACCTTTGCTCGCCTGTGGCTGCACACTTCACGGCAAAAACCCAAGACATCCTTTCCGCTCTCTCCACCACACCAGCCCATTCACCAATACCTCTGGAGCCTCCCTTGGCTCCTCCACCACATCTCCTCTCTTCTCTCACTCCTGTCACACCTGATGAGGTCGGCAGACAAGTGCGGTCTATGAAGGCTTCATCCAAACAGGTGGACCCCTGCCCCTTCAAAACCATTTTGTTTCACTCAAGCCTTGGCTTATCTCTACAATATTTCTTTTGCCACTGGAGTTTTCCCAACTTCTCTTAAGCACTCCCTTGTGCACCCTCTACTTAAGAAACCATCTTCCAACCCCTCCATTCCGGCAAACTACCACACTATCTCTATTACCCCTTTCCTGGGAAAACTCCAGAAGAACCTTGCTATCTCTCAGCTCACCCTCCACACTGAAACTGCTGATTGCTTCCACGACCATCAGTCTGACTTTAGAGCATCCAGAGTCACGGAAATTGTACTTCTGAACACCCATGAAGAACTGCACTCAAATCTCGACACTAACACTACCTCTATCCTCATTCTTCTTGACCTCTCCTCTGGCTTTGACACAGTAAACAACTACATCCTGATCACACGTCTGCATGACACACTGGGAATCACAGGTCATGATGGGGCGTGGTTGACCTCTTTCCTTTCCGACCACCCATCCCAGGTGGAACTTGGGTCCTTTCTCTCTACCACCACTCTTTCAACCTGTGGTGTTCCTCAGGGTTCTAACCTATCCCCCTGGTTTTTCAATGTTTACTTGTCTACCCTTGCATGCGTGAATGCCACTTTCATCTCTAACTTCCAGTGTCATACGGATGACACACAACTCTCCTTTAGGCTACCGTCAGCCACCTCCTCCACCTCATTCATATCTGACTGTCTGTCTGCAATTCAACCATGGTGTGCTGCAAACGACCTCTGCCTGAACACCAGTAAGACTGAGATCATTTGCATGGGACTCCTGCTCCCGCTTTCCTACTCTCATTCTGGCCGGCCTCCATTTGGCCCTGTGCCCACTCCCACCTGTGAGGCAAAAAACCTTGAGGTCATATTCGACTCCACTCTCTCCTTCTCAACTCAAATTTTGAATATCTCTAAAAAGTCCAACTACCAGCTACACCTCCTCATAGGTACTCTTCCTTTTCTCACCTTCCCCCAGTGGCTCACTGTCTCCAGATCCCTTGTTCTCTCAAAGCTGGACTACTGCAACAGCCTCTTTCTCAACCTCCCTGCCTCTGCTCTGCACCCTCTGCAACTCACCCAGAACAGTCCTGCAATACTTATCCTTGGCCTCAAGCCCAGGTACCACATCTCTCCGGCACTGAAATCTCTCCACTGTCTCCCCATGGCTGCAAGGATCAAGTTCAAGACTCTCTGCATTGTCCACAAGGCTTTCTGGAGCCTGGGACCTACCTATCTGCAACATTGCCTACATGAATACTGTCCTTCCCGAGCTCTCATCTCATCTACCTCCAACCGTCTGCAAGTAAGCTGGTTCTACAAGCAGATATTTGGAGGTAGATCATTAATCTCTGCAGGAGCCTTCCTCTGGAATAGCCTCCCTGCCACACTACATCTTGAGCCTGATCTCCTTAAGTTCCAGAAACTGCTTAAGACATTCCTCTTCTCCTCTTCCTTCTCTCTCCCTCTACCCTGCTAACCTGTATCTCTGCTCTATCCCTCTCTCGATCCTTTTTCTGTGCAGCCTGCTGACTGGCCGCCTGGTGTACCTCAAAGTCTCATAGGTCCCTGGCACCCCCGACAGTCCTCCCACATCTTCCTCCGGGCCTTGCACTTGCCTCATCATTACTGCACTTGGTCAATGACCCATGAGAGTGGCATCTCTCAGCACTTACCCCAGCTTCTGACTGACTGGGTGCACTTTGGCCCCCCTGACCCCGTGCACTTGTCCTCACCCCCCCTCCTGCATTTGTCTACAGACTTGCACAATCTGAATGCATCATGCCTTGAAGA
Organism: Ambystoma mexicanum; assembly: GCF_040938575.1. Classification (NCBI taxonomy): domain Eukaryota; kingdom Metazoa; phylum Chordata; class Amphibia; order Caudata; family Ambystomatidae; genus Ambystoma; species Ambystoma mexicanum. Next base: position 1,202,332,584 of record NC_090921.1, on the reverse strand, counting down.
TCGTCTATCTGTTTTTCCCTTGTCTCCCCTCCTTGCATGGTGGCGCCTCAATGCACTTGGAAAAACTGCAGAATCGTTGTCAGACCTATTTGCTGTTATCTCCACCATTACTTGTATTATACGCACTTGTTCTATGCACCCACTCTGCCAGTGCAGATTTATTCAGAATCTGAATTACTGTTGTTTTTTCAACTTGTTCCCTCCCTCTTTGAGCTCTTTGAAACAATTGTTTTGTGTATATGCATTTTACAAATAAACAGTACCATACCATCCTGGACCTTCTCTATGGTAGCACAGTTAATGCATTGCTGGTACTTGGCATAGCCCCAGTACTTTCTGCACTATCATAAGAGGGCAACGCCAGAATCTGCATTTCTTGTCAATCTGTGATCCTTTGGATCATTTTGAATTTAGTATCAGTGACTGAAAGGCCCCTTTCGGTACAAATCTTTCTTAGTGTCTCAAATCTAGAGGCACTCAAAGCAATGTCAGTGTAATTGCTTCCATATTATAATTAAAGGCAGGTGGCTTACAGTTAAATTTAACCTGAGAACACTGTGCCTCTCGTGTAAGTGTAACCTGGGTAGTTCACCAGTGTGCAATACTGGGTGCCTCCGATCTTATCCCACCACTGTACACCAATTTGTTAAGATGGATTTCTAAACTCTGACCTGGTGGGAAGAGGTTTAGGTGGCCACCGTCGGTTTAGTTCAACAGGGGAACCTTCTGCACAATCCAGACCAATCTAGGTAGCTTGGCAGTCGGTCAAGATTAAGTCTCAGGAGGGGTGAGAGTGACCAGAAGCCCACAATGAGCACACACACCACAAATTACTCTCAGACAAGTGGATATGAAAAATATATATACATTTATTGTCAGCCGGACCAAACAGACACAAGTAACTTTAGCAATGAGAAAACAGTTATCACACAAATCCTTACACTATACAATATATATATATATATATATATATATATATATATATATATATATATATATATATATATATACACTTTATTTAAAGACAGGAACAACGAAAAATGATGGACAAATGACGGGACTAGTCAGAGTAAGGAAATATTAGGCCCACGGAGGTCGAGTGATCCTATTTGGAGTTATTTAAAGAGCATGGTTTTAAGTTTTTTGCGAAAAGAGTAGAGGTTTGTTTCCAGTCTGAGGCAAATCGGTAGTTTGTTCCAGCTGGTTGCTGCACGGATGGGGAATGCTCTTCCTAATCCGAGATCTTTTTCATATTTCAAAGTTGTTATCAAGCCCTTGGCTTCAAATCTTAATGTTCTGGACGTATTATAGGGTGTGAGTTTAGTCTTTAGGTAGGCAGGTGCTTTGCTGTATAGACATTTATGGGTTAGGCACAAGGACTTGAATTGTACGTGGTCTTCCATTTTCAGCCAGTGAAGGTCGCGTCTGGCTTCAGTAATGTGATCTTTCCTTGTTTTTTGTTTGATAACTCTTATTGCGTGATTTGGTACTTGTGCAAACTTTGCTTGCTGGCACCAGCTAGAAGTGCGTTCCCGTAGTCTATGCGCGATAAAATGGTGGCTCTGGCAATATCAGCGCAATTCTTTTCGCTGAGTAGAGGTCTAATTACCTTAAGGAGTCTAATGTAGTAGTTGCAATTTTTGCTAGCGTACACGCTTGAGCATCTGCGTTGAGAGATGCTTCCAGAGTCATGCTAAGTGTTTTAACCTTACCAACCACTTCAATATGGGATTCATTGATGTGAAATGCCTGGTAGTCGGGTGATAGTTTGGCACACGCCTGGGTGGATCCAAATACCATTAACTCTGTCTTATTGCTGTTAAGGCACATCCAATTGTTGTTCATCCACTCTTCAATATTCTTGTAGAGTGTGTTCAATGTCATACTGTCTTTGACATAAAAACACATGGAGTTGTTCTAATAATTCACACAGAAGGCGTATGTAAAGATTAAAGAGCAGTGGTGACAGGCTAGCTCCCTGTGGAACTCCACATGTGATGTTATGTTTGGTTGAAAATGTATCTCCCCAGTGGACACGAGAGATTCTTTTCTCGAGGAAGGATGTGAGCCAGCTTATTGCTTCCTACATTTCCCAATGCAATTCAGTGATAAGATACCACCAAAGCCTGTAAAGAGAGGTTGAAGTTAGTACACAGATGGCATTATGCAATTCTTCAGAGTTAGTTCCCTAACTTTCAAGTTGAACCCTAAGAAGAGTGGAGCCTTGTGCTCAACAGTACAGTTGTGCGTAAAAACGCACGATTGCACAGGAGAGACAAAAAGCGGGTCTTTTTGGAAGGGCTGTAGTAAGTCAAGAAGGGGATTGAGGCAATGAAGAATTGGTTCCCACTATTCAAGTAGGCCCTGCCCTTGGTGGCAAAGCAGTGTTTAAATGGCAAGAATAGCTACGGAGCGTAGGCTAACCCAGCCAAGTTCGAATACCTTTAGGGGATACTTGTGCGTAAAAGTGATTGGTTGTGCTAGGGGGACACCGTTAAGTGATGCAAGTGCTAGCCCACCCTCTGCACAGTCTGGACCAAACTTTGCCAGTTTAGTCAAGGTTGTTAGTAGATTCAAGTCCTGCAGTTTCGCGGCACTCCGGCTTTCAGCAGCTGCGGTGGAGAACGATAGTCCGTGATGGGACAGTTTCCTTTTTTCAGATTCAGCTATGAAGAAAATTCTGGTGCAGCTGGCTTCAGGGCACTGGAGAGCAGAACAGCAGGGGATCTATAGTGACCATCATCACCAGATAGTGATGTGGGAATCATAGATGCGGGCAGTGTTACACACTCTCCTAATTCGGGACCCAGAGGAGCTAGGCCTGCGGAATTTGGTGGGAGAATGGAGTGGACTAAAAGCAAGCTATGTCCCAAGTATCGGGTTTGTACTGGAGAGGGTGGCGTTGTGCAGGTTAACCAGAGGTAGAGCTGGACAGTTTGCTGGAAAGCCAAGGAACACTTCCAAAGGGTCTCTTTCGGTAGGTCAGCAGAGGGGCCTCGAGTAGTTGTTCTCACTACTCCAAAGGTATGAAGTGCCTTCACGGGCCTTCTTGATCAAAGAAGAAAGCAGGGGTCCGATGGGAGAGCAGAGTTTGAAGGGCGCCAAAACCTTCCAAAGTGTCTCCGGCAGTTTCACAAGTCCATTTGTTGGTGTAGGAGACTTAGCTCCTTCTGTAGTTCAGTGAGAACACAGGTGATCACCCTGGAATTGCTGCAGAGCCCCTTCTCTTATCCAAGATTAGCTTTGCACCCAAATCAAGGACTAGAAGATCTGCTCTCTTGCAGGCATCCCAGACGTGGATCAATCACTGTTCTGCAGTGTTCTCTATCATTCAGGCACTCCAGACATCCTGGCACCAGTGTTGTGGATTGGGACGAGACAGTCCCAGCCCACTTCCTGGGCACTCATACGTAACAAGCAGGAGCCCGCAAAAGAGATTGGTTTTGCAGAAGGCCGCATGCCCAAATAAGTAAAACCTAGGTTACTTGACCTGTGTGAAGGCAAGGAACAAAATGGCCATCGGACAGAACATAAGACTTTGTGGCTCGGCAATTTCCAGACCTGGACACAGTCTTGAGCCATACGCACTAAATGCAGTTTAACTCAGTAAACAGAAGTAAAACATTATGAGAAGTAACTGCTGACACCAGTTTGTCACAGGCACACTTGTACAATCACCAAAAAATCCTTTCAGTGCGTCTAGGGCCATAAAACAAAAAGGGACCCCAGCATACAGTACTGGAAGGTATATTGTGCACTGTTAAAAAGTTACCAAGAAATGGCAACATAGTCAAAGACTAAGGGAAATATAGTTTCCCAGTACTGACTATCTGAAGGACGTGTCAGTTTCCTCATAACAAGTGAGCAAAAGCCCAGGGGAGTTCATCTGAAGGCTGGGCTCCACTGGAGTCAGGTTAGTATAGCCAAACAAAACCGAACTGTTTGGGGGTCTGTTAGGAAAGATATCCATTTCATGTGTAATTTTCCCACCATAGTCTGACTTTACCAGAGGAGCACAGCCTTCTGCTGCACTCCCCTGACCTTTTCACTTACTTTATTATGGGGAAACTGACATGCCGTTACAGTCAGTACAGGGAGACTTTGTTTCCCTGAGTCCGTGTCTTTGTTGCAGCTTTTCTGCAACATGTTGCAAGCGCACAATGTACCTTCCAGTATAGTGCACTTGGGTCTTCTTGTCATTCCAAAAGGCCCTAGATACTGATTTTTTAGGAGAAAAAGTGCAGGTGTGCCTTGGAAAGGGCTGGTGGCAGCTTATCTTTTCATGTATTTTTAACCCTTTCCTGCCATGTAAACCACATTAGAACAAATAGGTGGCCTGGCTCCAAAATGGCCATGTCACGAGGTTCTTTGTCCTGTCCTTTGGCCATATTGCCCCTTCAGCTTCCCCAGGTCGAGCCGACCTGGGTCAGTCCTTATCTGAGCATACATTCTCCAGAAAGACGCCAAGCTTTCGCTGGCTTATGCATGTCTTGTGTGTTTATTGCCAGGATGTAGGCTGGACTGTCTGGTTCCAATACACAAACTGGGTGCAAGAGAGTCTGGTGTGCTGTGAATGCCTGAGACCACCGTGGTCTATGATTGGTCCACGTATGGTATGCCTGTATGTGAGCAGCTCTCCCATTGGGTCCTGTTTGTTTTGGCGAGAAGGCGATTTTGGATAAGAGAAGGCTCTAAACACCCATGCCAGGTCAATCTCTGGAGTTCTCGCTGAGCGAAGGATAGGATCCAAGTATCCTGAAACAAAGAAGCTGAGTCAAGGAACTGCTTGTGACCCGCTGGAAGGTTTGGCACCCTGAGCCCGCTGTTGTCCTGCTGGACCCCTCTGCATATGATAGAACTAGAAGGTCTGTAAAGGCACTTTGACCCATTGGATTAGTGGGACCAACTATTCTCGGTACCTTCATCAAACCCGGCAAGTAAGCCTTCTCAGAAGTAGCCCTGGTTAAACCAGTGGGCTGACCATCTTGCACAGGACCTTTGCTCTGATACCGCTGCTGTTTTGAGGAGGCCCTTGAAACTTGGTACATCGCAAGCTCTATGTACATGACGCTCTCATACCGAATATCATACACTTGGCATTCCCAGGTCTGGAGTAAAGAGAGAGTGCCCAAACTGGAGTACACACGGTTACCGTGTTGCCAGGATGCAGTGAAAAACTTTGCAAGTGCATTGCAGCTGTGCCCCACTGTGCCCTGAAGCCTGCTACAGTGAAACTGGCCTGATCCATCCACCATGAGTGGAGAAATCACCACTGTTCCATTTGGAAATCAACACTGTAACTTTGGTCTGGAGTGTGCCAGGGGTCGTTGAGTAATTACAACCCTCACCGGTGTCCCCTAGCGCATCCATCAATTTTTACGTACAAGTGGCCCCTGAGGACCCCTCTCCTTTTTGCAGATAGTCTGAGCTATCAAACTATTCCCAACTCTTGGAACCTGCTCTGCCCTGTTGGGGAGACCCTCCTCGGATAGTCAGAGGCTATTCTGCCTCACCTCTCCTGTCTTCCTGAGCTGCTACAGACCCTACAAAAGACCCTGTTTCACCCATCTGCACTACTGCGTGCACCAGCATTGCAAGTACATTTGAGCACTAGGGATTGGAATGCCTTTCAGTTAGGACTGTGATTTCTGCAGAATTGCCTAAAGACTATTTTCACTACCTGCTTCCTTCCCTTTCTAGGTTGTGGACCCATTTTGTGCATTAACCCTTGAGGCCCCCTTGGTCTTGTATATATGTATTTTATTCAGAGTGTGTTGGTTTAGAAGTGTTACTCTGATAATTAGTGTGTGTTGAACCTCAAAGGCCTTGAATATATGTATTTGTATTTTTAATGTATATGCACCTGACTGGGAGTGATTTGTAAGTGTCCTTTAGTCTGTGTGCTCATTGAGGTCTTTCAGTCACCCTCAACCATCCTGAGACCTAGTCTTGACCGCCGCCAATGCTACCTTGATTGGTCTGGCTTATCAGGAAGGTTACCCAGTACCAAGAAACTAGGTTTGCATTCTGAAACTCTACCCAACAGGTCAGAGTTTAGAAATCTATCTTAACAAATTGGCGTACAGCAGTGGGATAGGACTGAAGTTATCCAGTGTTGCACACTAGTGAAAGCATTTCAGATTACCCCTACCAAGGACACATAGTGACCTAGTAGTGATAACTGTAAAGGCCACAGACCTATCTAAAATAATGGAAACACATACCTTTATAACCTTAAATGCCTCTAGATCAGAAATGTTGAGAAAGATGTGTACTGAGAGAGGCTTACTTCCTCAAGGTACAAAAGTGGACATGATTCACAGAATCATGGAATGGCAAGAGTTGCAACTTAAGGCCATATCCTCTGACGAGAGTGCCGAAGGAGGTGGAGCTACTTCCACTGGCAGAACTGACAGTTCTGTCGCTGCCCTCATCCATGGTGCCCAAGAGGACAGGAAGGATGCAATGGCCAATGTTTCCTCTGCAAGCTCTGATGCTGAGGCCATTCTGGAATTCAAGAAGCAAGAGCTGCTGTTTAAGCAGAAGGAGCTTGAAAATCACATGGCCAAGCTGAAAGTGGAGCAGGCAGAAAAACAGAAGGACAGGGATTACCAGTGGAACTGGCCAAGAGTTTCCAATGGATCCAAGGGGTCTGGACATGGGTCTCGGTCCTCCTCTCATCCAAGGTTTCCTAAAGATCTGCTCAGTGTGTATGATGAGAAGAATGACATTATGGACTGGTTGAATACATTTGAGTATGCATGTGAAGTTCAAGAGGTTGTAAATGCTGATAAGATTGCATGGTTGCTCAGCAGACTACCCCATATTGGCTTCAGTGCTGTAATGGAAATGTCAAAAGCTGAAAGAGTAGAATTTGCAATGTTGAAGCAAACTCTCATCCTAATGTTTGGGAAGACTCCTGCCCAATTCTTGAAGAGGTTTAGAGAGTACAAAAAGAAAGAAGGAAGTACCTGGGTGTCATATGTGACTGATTATCTAATGAACTTGTCTGGCTAGGTTGAAGGCTATAAGGTCTCCACCTTTGAGAGTATGATATGTATTGTCATGCTTGAACATATTTTTGCATCTTGTTCCCCTGAGCTTAAGCAGCATTTGGCAGATTCAAATGAGTTAGATCCTAAGAAGCTGGACATAGCAGCAGATTTGTGGGTGTCACATAGAGTGTCCCATAAGGACAAGACCCATCCTGGTAAGCAGAAGGAGGGGAAAAAGTCCAAAGATAAGGAGGGTTGGGATCTGATAAAAGGTCCTCCCTAAAGAGCCACAAAAAAAATATTTAAGGGTAGTGAAGGCTATCCTCCAAAACAGAACTCTGGTTACAGTAAGCCTCCCTATGTCCCAAGACCAAGTGGAGCTTGTGTGGCTTGTGGAGCAAGTGACCATGTTAAGGGGACCCTAGATGTAAGGTCAAAACCTTGGGGGTCTACTCTGCTAATCTGGCCTTCTCCTCCTATGAGGAAGAAGAGATTACAGGGGCATCCTTCTCCTCAGTCCCCTTCCCCAGTGGGATAGATTCTGAGGTTGTTTTAGTTTCCCTGGGTTCCTGGGAGCCTAAAATCTCAGAGGCCTATGCTAGGAATCCTGATAATACCAAGCCCGTAGGAATAGTGGGTGCAACATAACTGTAGTGGATTCTACCTTGGTAGACCCAGAGGAAGTTGCCAGAGCTCCTCTGTTACCCTCTAGGTTGGCTGATGGCCCACCTCTCAAGTTCCCAGTTATGCCTGTAAATCTTACTATAAATGGTACAGTGGTAAGGATTTATGGTACAGTGGTAAGGATTCCAGTGAGCATCCAGAGAGATGTCCCAGGAAAGGTCTTGCTGAGGAATGATTTCAGAGCATTAGGGCTTGTGGGAGACACAGCAGAGAGACCCTGCACAAGGTCACAAACAAGTGCTGTACTGGCCAAGTCCAATGCCAAGCCAAGCCCAAGCCAAAGGGGAAACCCAAGTCCAAAGGAGTCAAGAAAGACAGAAGAGGGAAAGAAAATACCCCCCTAACTCACCTACCACTGAGGTGGTGGAAGTAGGTCAACACCTGAACCTGACGAGGAAGAGGCATTAACCGAAATAATTGATCCCAATGATCATCCGGAACTACAAGGTTTGTTATTAGAAGGTGGTCCTGACAGGACTGATTTTCAGTAAAGGCAACGTGAGTGCCCATCTCAGGAAGGCCTAAGGAGACAGGCCTGCTCCCAGCTTGAGGGTGAACCTCCTGGGAAGCGTATGATTTATTGGGAAAGTGGACTACTCTACAGTGAGCCTACAGAGTCTACAGAAGTTGGTGGTTCCTCTTGCTGTAAGACCCTTTCTCTTGCAGTTTGCGCATGAAGTGCCCTTGCTGGTCATGCTGGCATCAAGAGAACCAAGAAAAGGTTATCCATGCATTTCTACTGGCCCAAGATGAGGGTGCAAGTAGAAAATCACTTCAGGAGTTGTGCCACCTGCCAGTTATCTGTAAAAAGTGGCACAACAATCCAAGTTATATCGGTACCACTCCTAGTTGTGGGGGCACCATTCGAGAGGGTAGGGATCAACATTGTTGGTCCCCTTGACCCAAAACATCCTCGGGCAAAAGGTTTATCCTGGTACTGGTCGACCATGCTACCAGGTATCCTGAGGCCATCCCATTGAAGACTGTGACTGCCAAGTCAGTTGCAAAAGCTTTACTTGGCATATTTACTAGGGTTGGCTTGCCTAAAGAAGTTGCGTCTGAAAGGGGCAGCAACTTTATGTCAAAGTATATACAGACCATGTGGAAGGAATGTGATATCACCTATAGGGTTTCATCCGCATATCATCCACAAACCAATGATCTCATAGAAAGGTTCAACAGAACCTTGAAGGGCATGATTGGGGCTCTGGAAGAAGAAAATGGGATCTTCTATTGCCATGCTTACTGTTTGCGTACAGAGAGGTACCTGAGGAGGGTGTTGGCTTCAGTTTGGTCACCCTGTGAGGGGACCCTTAGCAACAGTCAAGGAGGGATGAGAGATGCCCACTCCCACATCACTACCAACATAGTAGACTATGTTCTAGGACTTAGAAAGAGAATCATACTCCTGATGGGTCTGACTAGTGAGAAACTGCCCTCATCAATTGTTCTGTTCACCAGGCCAGCAAGTCCTGATCATGAATCCTATAAGGCCTAGAGCTTTACAGGACAATTGGTCAGGCCCTTGCACAGTGGTGGAGTCACTGGGTGAGGTGAACTATTTGGTGGACCTTGGAAGGGCTGGGCAGTCTCCAAAAGTGTTCCATTTGAATAGACTTAAGGCGTTCATCCCGAGAGTTGACTGCTGCTGGCTTCAGATGTTGGGGAGGAGGAGTCAGAACCTCTCCCTGAGCTGCTCCAGGCCAGTCCTTTAGATATATCCATTGAGGGTGTTAAAATTAGCCCCTCACCTGACTTCTGATCAACAAGCTGAGGTAAAAAGTTTGCTGAGGCAATTTCCCCCCTTGTTCTCACAAACTCCTGGTTTGACACCTTGGTGCAAACATGACTTTGACACAGGAGATAGTGTACCTACTATAAGTAGGGGATACATGTCAGACAAAGTAAGGTCTTACATTAAGACAGAGGTCAACAAAATGTTGGATCTTGGGGGGATTGAACCCTCTAGTAGTCCTTGGTCCAGACCTGTGGTTTTGATTCAAAAGGCATAAACCTCTGAGTTGAGGTTCTGTGTGGATTACAGAGCTCTGAATGTTGTCACCAAGACAGATGCACACCCCTTGCCTAGAACAGATGAGCTGGTGGATACTTTGGGTGCTTTCAAATACCAAATGCCAAGTACACTAGGTAATTAGTACACGTCCATCTAAAATCACCAGGGTGCAAGAATCCATAAATATCACAAGTCTTAAAAGGGCAATGTTATGGTTGTGTCATGGTCATGAAGTCAGGGGCATAGGCATGCAGGGGTCGCCAGGGTCATGAAAAAAAGTAAACAAGAACATCCATTTAACACAAAAAGACTTGTATTATGGACATAGCACTTCAGATGCATTATCATTGAACATTCCATCCATTAAGTAGGATACATTAACCTTGAACATTCCATCCATTAAGCAGCCCCAAGTGTATACTTGGGTGTGGCTGCTAATGGATTGCCTTCACACGTGCTCACTCTCTAGGAGTGGCAGGTTGTGGCTTGTAAACCGGCCCTAATGGGCGTGCCCACGATATCAGCTACATAAGCTTCCCCGATCCGCAAGACAGATGCTTTGCATTATTCTGCACTTGTAAGCAGCGTAACACTCACTGTCACCTGAGTCAGACTTACCTTTGAAGATCCTGCTTCCTGGACATCCTGCTTCCTGCCAGCATACTTACCAACTATGGGAAGCTGTTCTTACCTGTACATCTCTTTGGTGAACCAAGTATTCATCTTTATACTTTCTGGAACACTGAAATCTTCATCTTGGCACTGCAGCACGTCACGCTCCATCATTTACAGCAGCACCTGCAAGGAAAACAGAAGACAAGGTTAGACATCGATAAAACAGTCAGTTTAAGGTTGCACTTCACCATACTTCACGCTTTTCCTTAAACCATCACTTACCTGCTGTCGAACATTGCGGTAGCATCCATCTTGCATTCGGCCGTGTCTCGCGTCAACATATAAAGACATTAAACAGAATGAACAGCATCACAAGAGCTCAAGAAAGACTTACCAATCATAAGGAGAAGCATAGCCGCATCTGGACTGGACTAATCCTTATCAGAGATCAGTGAAAGAACTAGATCCCATTCGATGCGCCCCTGCCAGAAGTAGCAGGACGGAGAGCTTATCTTCCATACTTCACAGGTGAGGTTTATGGGCCAGCGTATGCTCACAAAAACCGTACTTTGGGGTGAAGGGTTTGAGAGGTACAACACAGATACTCATATTGGTGCACTCACAAACTCTTATCTCCATGCAGGAGCAGTATCACCACGTACCACTGCTCACAGCTTTTCTACTGAGGGAGAGGCCTGAAGGGGGTGATTCAAGTGCAGGGAGGGCTGCAACCGTGCCCCAACGCCTCCGCAGAGACCAGGTGAGCGTAACAGGTTGATTCTTATATCAAAGAATGTTTAATATGAATTCCGAACAGGAGCTGTGCAATTTAAATAAATAAATGCTGCCAAATTATAATCATCCTCTTTGTTTTGTTGGTTCAGAAAGGGCTGTGTCAATGTCAACTAGTGACCGTAATTCAGATTAGCACATGCTAATCAGTTTTAATAAGCAAAAGGCTCTTCAAGAATACTTTTGAAATTATTAAATTCCTGCATGATTGGGAGCAGCAATACTTATTCATGGGCACACAGAATAGTGGCAATGGGTCATATTTGCATCATAGCTCTTTCAATATATGTCTGCAATGTACTCAGTTAGGCACTTCAACGCTATATAAGGAGCATTATACATGAATCAGAACGTTTACTTTAAGGGATTTAAGGGCTAAAACAGCACCCAAAAGCCCATTTATTCAGGGGTGGACTTCACCATAGGGAACTCTGGAGATATCCTGGTAGGTCTCTGCACCCTGGGCCTCTTATGTCTAGTATTTCTACATGTTCCCGTAGGAAAACAGTTGGTCTTGCTAAAAATGTGTAATATAAGGACACTTTGAAAATTATTTCCAGGGCCTCTTTTGGTTCCCAGTCCACCCCTGCATATATTACCTAAGTAACTTGCGTAAGGCGCTACAGGACTGTGTCCCAGTCATCCCTATTGGCTTTCAAACATAGGTCTCTTTATTATAATAAACATAATAGTGGCTTCACAATGCTTATGTTACTAACTTGCTGAAAAAGATCAGCCCTGCTTTCCTCTTCTCCAAATGCACTCAAATACTCCTGTGAGATTGGTCAATCAATCACAGACTTAAATTATCTTTTTAAACAACATTCCTTTCAGTAGCATCTTACTTCAGGCGAATTCACTCCCTGCCGGTTTAAGGGCAGTGCAAATAACATGCACTATTGTTTTTTTATTATTTTTTTTAAATTTCATTTTAAACTATATACAAAATGCCACACAATAAACAAACATGTATATTGAAATAATGGTATTACAATAAAATTAAATCCTTCCCCTCACCCCAGCATTCAAGGTTCACATTTGTATTCCATCTACATTTTCACACGAAAAAGTACCCGTAACGGGCAGCAAAGGTACCCTAATATATACAACGGCAGCAAAACTCCCCTGAAAATGATGCAAACACACATGAAGAACATTTTGGAAATGGGGAAGGTTGAACAATGTGCTGTCATTAACCCATTACTGCCCAAAATCTACATTTTCACATGAAAAAGTACCCGGAACGGTACCCTAATAAATAAAACGGCAGCAAAACTCACCTTAACATGATGTAAACACACATGAAGAACATTTTGGAAATGGGGAAGGTTGAACAATGTGCTGTCATTAACCCATTACTGCCCAAAATCTGCATTTTCACACGAAAAAGTACCCGGAACGGGCCGGAACGCCACCCTAATATATACAACGGCAGCAAAACTCCCCTGAAAATGATGTAAACACACATGAAGAACATTTTGGAAATGGGGAAGGTTGAACAATGTGCTGTCATTAACCCATTCCTGCCCAAAATCTACATTTTCACAGGAAAAAGTACCCGGAACGGGCCGGAACGGTACCCTCATATATAAAATGGCAGCAAAACTCACCTGAAAATGATGTAAACACACATGAAGAACATTTTGCAAATGGGGAAGGTTGAACAATGGGCTGTCATTAGCCCAATGCTGCCCAAAATCTACATTTTCACACAAGAAAGTACCCCGAACGGGCCGGAACGCCACCCTAATATATACAACGGCAGCAAAACTCAACTGAAAATTATGCAAACACACATGAAGAACATTTTGGAAATGGGGGAGGTTGAACAATGTGCTTTCATTAACCCATTACTGCCCAAAATCTTCTGCAGTAAAAAGGCAGCTAATACGTAAACTCAAAGAGGGACTTTGTGATGACATCTATATTGTACTAGAAAATCCTCATCTCCCTAAATATACTTTAGCCACATAAAGGTAGAATTGTAACACTTTTGATTTGATTGAAATGAAGGGAAATTATATATTTCAAAATATTACTAGAGGGTGACTACACCTTACTCAACACTAGAGGGAGCAGTAACTGTTTAGTTGTGTTCATAGTCAGGTTTTCCTTTATCACTTCCATATCCTTGTTTCTTCTTCACTTAAATGTTGCAGCTTCATCTTGTCTGTGCTGATCACCTTTAGTTTAGATACAGGTCAGATTTATGTTTTTTTTTCTCTCTACAAGCCCTGAGTGCAACATTGCTTCATGCTGACCAGAACATTTCTTATAGAAAAGTTCTGCTGCAGCAACTTTGACAAATGTAGGACCACCCTGCCTTTTCACTACTTGTTTGGAAAGAGGTCTTCAAGTGGACAGGGCCCAGCCTCGTATGTGACACAGCAAGGATCATAAAAGGGCTTCAAGGTGACTCAGCAGCTTATAAACACATTTCATGCAAACAAGAAAGCATGAATCCCTAAGAAGGGGCCCTTAAAAATCAGACAGATCATCTCTTCCTAGGAGAAACCTAGATGTGCATTATGAAGAAAGCTGTTTCATTGTTTTGTCTGTGTAATGTGTTATGTCTTGCTTTCTCCCCTGTTCCTGTGTTGGGAGCCTGGGTGCTGTGGAATGCTTGTAGAATGCCTGCCTCTGGAATGTTGAGAGAGTGTTTGAGAGCTACTTGCAGTTTGGAGGCCGGGGCTCGAATGATGGCATTGAGGCTTCAGCGGCCAATCAGAGAGGAAGTTGTGACGTGGCTAATGGCTGAGGATGTCGATTGATGTGCCATTGAAGGGGATGGACAGCATCACACACTGTACAACGGCTTGGCGGTGCACGCCTCTAAGGGTTTGAAGTGAGTCTCAGAGGAGATGTGTCCTGATGGTAATGCTGCTGAAAAGAAAAAGCGGCAGGCAACATCTAGTGTGGGCGCCCAGCATGGAATGCTATCTGAGCCGGAGCTGGGAGTTGTTTCAGGAGAGCCGTGTGTGTGCTGTCAGCATAGTGAACAGCTGTGTGCTGTTTTTGGAGAGCCGTGTGGGCACAGTCAGCTCAGTGAACAGCTATTACCTGAAACAGTCAAGTTGGCAGTGATGGAGGTTGGTCCCAGCGTGTGTTGGGGTCGGGGTCACATGTACCATATTGACAGCTGCTCTGGTTATGGTGTGGATGGCACTATGCTGTAACCGGATTGCATCTCTTGGAAGCAGGAACTGACTGTTCGCTGGGAAGAGCTCTGGGGTTTTTGCCTTGGTTATGGGGCTGACTGGGTGATTCAAGAAGTCAATATATGCCATGAGCTAGATCAGGGCTTTATGTCATTTTTCAGGGAGCTGTCCATGCTTTTTAGGGATAATTATCCAGAATGGCTAATTTCCCTTACCTACTGAGTCCCGCAGCTGCTTGCTCCAATGACAGGGAAGATCTGCAAGGAATCTTCTCCCCTTGAGCTGGTGGGACGTACCAGTTCACCCAAACTCCAAGCCAGGCCTCCCTCTGGTCGAATTTGCTGTGCAGAGCTACAGTGAACCGGATAGCCAGGAAGTGCGGACACTGCTTGGGTTTTAAGGAGCGCACCTTTTATTTGTTGCTTTGCTCTGCTGCTGGTTTCTTCCCTGGGCAGTGCAGTACCCTCCAGTCTTCCTACTTTGTGTCAGTCCGACAGTCACTTCAGGAACCATGAGCCGGCAGGACCTGCCAGGAACGTCTGTCTCAGCTACAGCTGCTTCTCCATTTTAAGGTACTGTTCGAATCTGGTTGTTTGTTTCATCCAGCCGCGGTGTAGGTGTGTGAAAACTTTCGCCAATCCAAGGGCTTGTCTTTCTCTACTCTTTAAACTAACTTTTCTGCTGGCCAACTCCGTCCAGAACTCTTGGCAAAGACTTAACCGCGAACTACCCTGAACTGTGTGATCTTGAGCAAAAGACTTCTGTCCTATTGACTTTGGCCCTAAGCCTTTTTGATTTGATTCCCTCACTGTAGTTCCTTTTTCTAGATTGCCCTGCTTACTTACCTGTTGGTGCTGCTCAATTTGTGCCTAACTTTGACTTTCCCGCCCTTTTAAATTATTGGATTGCCATTTTGCTCACACTTCATTTTTGACCTTAACTTGTCCAAAATCTATTGGGCGTTGTGTGGTTATACAACTGATGTGTAAATAAATATATATTCTTTTACTCAGAAACCGTGAGTCAGTGTTTGTTTGAATCATAGTAATTGCTGTCCTTTGTGGAACTATTGATACTGCTCACTTGCTCTTGAGATAAGTCTGGCTGCTCAGCCATCGCTACCACTTTACTGTGTAGTACAGGCTTGTACCAAAGGTGAATTTGTACTGTCACTTGTCGTCCTAATTGTGTGTGGTATTCCCAAAGGGTACTGCATTTAATTCTGCCTAACAATGCTGAACCGTGAATATTGATCAACAGTGTTATATGAAGTGAAACATGTTTGGATGTAAGTTGTCCATTGGTACATTGTGGATTGTGGTGGATCTGGGATGTGTCTGGTGTATTTTGTAAAGACGTTGCCTCTGTTAGTTGAAGGAAGTAGAAATTTGGTTTGTTCTTGCATGTTGATTTAACTTTTGCCTCCACAGGTCTGTCAGAATATGGACGTGAGAATAGGGCATGGACTTACTGGGGGTTACTTGTGTAGGTGATGTGTGTTGTGCTCACTGGGTGGCCTAGCAAACCACCTTGTGGGCTTAGACAGTTTTGTTTGTGTTTTGTGTGGCAGGGTAGTGCCAGCCACGTGGGCTGCTAGCTGCAAGCACATGGAAGACCACAGCCCTTTGGGGAGGTATTATGTGCCTGTGCCATTTGCGTTCATGGTTGTGGCTGGAGAAATGTTGTTGAGTGTAGTTTACCTCATTAGTTTGTTTCTGTGGAGGTGGACCCCGCACTCACATGTTTTTTTTTGCCATTTGGTCAAGTGTGCTTTGCCATTGTGTGTTGGGGTGACCCCAGTACCCTTTGTGGGGTTGTCGCTCCCACACCTTGGATGTGGTGGTCTCAACCCATCTGTTGTTCTTGTGGTTGGGGTGATCCTTGTTGGGGCACTGGTGGTGCATTTTCATGCGCCATATATTTGTGGTGGTGTAATGTAGCTTGTCTGTCGAGCAGCCTCAGTGTTGGTTTAGTTAGATGATAAAGTGGTTTTGTTTGGTTGAGGTGGGTAGTCAGCAGTCATCCCGATGGGTGTGAAGCCGGTCCTCTGTGTGAGTTCCTGCTGTTTGGTCAACAGTGTGGATGGTGACGTGTTTTGGGTTGAGATGTTTTTCTAGCATTTCATTGGTTGGACTGGGGATTTTATTTATTTATTCAAATATGGTGCCGAAGGCCCTCAGGCATTGATTGGGGCTCCAGGTAACATCAACACCAAAAGACATACAGAAAGACGAGACAGAAGTCCGGAAAGATGGGTCATGTCAAAGGGAGCATTACTTAAAAAGAAAGGTTTGTAGTTGTTGTCGGAATCTTGTATTGTTTTGTGCTTGTCTCAAGGTCAGGGGGAGAGAATTCCAAAGTTTGCCTGAGAGGACTGGGAAGGATTTTCCCAGTCTGTTAGCCCACTTGACACTTGAGATGGTTTGAGTGGCAGGTTTCTGTGTTCTGAGAAAGTTTTATAGTGACTGAATATTGGACCTGTCACTTAGAGATGGTTGGTTTTTTGGGTTGTTCTTTTGTCTCTCTGTTCCGTTCCCTTACTCTTGTTGGTTTTATGGCGGGTGATGTGTTATGTCTTGCTTTCTCCCCTCTTCCTTTGCTGTGACCCTGGGTGCTGTGGAATGCCTGTAGAAAGCTTGTCCTGGGTGCCGGTGGATGTTTCCTATGTCTTTCTGTACTTGAAGATCCTTTTGCACTTACCTGCTACCTAATATCCTAGAAACTTGTATGTAAGTAAAGAAGATACCTATCCCTGCCTGGCCTCCCTCTGTCATCACTGAAGTACCCAATTAACATACAGGGTCGGACTGGGACATGAAATAGGCCCGGACACCCAAAAAAAAGTGGCCCACCCCTTGCCTCAAAAAAGTGGCCCATCCCTCGCCTCAAAAAAAGTGGCCCACCCCACGCCTCAAAAAAAGTGGCCCTCAAACCCTCATCCGTGAATCGCGTCAATTCACGACTTTACAGAAAATGCTACATTACAACACACCTCATAACATTACTTTGCATACCGGGTCCACAGCTCCGAGGCGCAGGAGTGGCATTAACACGACCTTTCACCCCTTGACAAAACATGAAGTGGCATCAAATAGCATTGCTCCTAAGTACACTACGAAAAATATGGTTATGATTTCACTAATGGGCTATACACTTCCTACAAGAATGGATCACCATATGCATCATTAATATCTGTGTGTATAGATCCATATTGTCAAATTACTGTGAATGCAAGCAGACACCCAAGACCGAATGATATGTTACTGTATAGCACTTAGTTTTAAGCTCTTTTTTTTATAGTTTCCCTGCACTTGCGTGATCTCAATGTCACCTGGCCTAGTAGGATTGTTGTCTCTGTCTCTCCATGATGTGACAGTGGCAAGCATAACAATGCTTGACTATTTTCAAAAGCAATGGGACAACTCTGGATAATAAATACACGCTCCTCTTGTCATCATACGTTTTCTTATTCAACCACAGAAAGTCCTGTGTTTAAAATGGGAAACACTGCACAAAAGAACCCTGAGGCAAAGTGACCTACCTTTGACTCCTCCTGGCTCATGCGGCAGCTGCTCTGTGCATCCGGTCTCTCCACGCTGTCTTCCATCACGCTGCTCGGAGGAATCATGTTTGTTCCATTAGTCAACATTCTTGCAGATGCTCAGAAAAAAGCAGCAAAAGATCCCACTTGTCTCGACTGCGTCCTTGTAGCTCTATTTATCAGCACAGCATGTACTAGCATTCTAAGCTTTTCTTAGCTATACAGAGAGGGCTACTACGCCAGTGGCACCCCGCTATTTCACTGTCTCCCAATACTCCACCACAGTGACGTATGTGCACCGGTCAGCAGGTGCGTGGCTGGTGGCTGTGGGGTTAAGGGCTGTCAGTGCCGCCTGTGCGCCTCTCTTTCTCGCCCTTTCCTGGGTGGACGCACAGAGCTGCACAGTGCACTGGCTGGCTGGCTGTCATCCCATGTGATGGAAAGGAGAGGGAGTGGCAGCAGAAAGCCAGACCCGCTTCCACACGAGACCCAGAGGACGAGCCGTGCTATAAATGCCTGGGATGGCTCGCATGAGCGTGCAGTGCTGCCATCGGCCGGCAGTCAATTGAAGTGCGCACTGCCAATGAATGGGAAGCCAACGACGCATACACCTTTCAATTAAGTTTCCATTAAGTTTCCGTAACGGCAGCAGGGCTCCCTGCATGCGCCATTTATTCTATGTGGATGGCATTGGCAGTTATTGAGTTTGGGAGTTACAAAAAAAACTAAATCTGCTACCAGTTTATGTTCCAGTGTACTACACTGAAAAGAATGGTTTCAACCTGCCAGCGACATGTAAACAGACCTACCTGTGCTTCAAAATGTCCAACATAAACTGAAAAGCAGCAGGTCTCTGCGCCCCGATCATTCCTTGCAAGGCACTGCCGTGTCTGTAACACAGAGGCTACCCAGTGCCCACTGAGCACCAATGGATACCATCTTTGGTAAGATTAAAAGAGACTCGCAGTGGCCATGAACTCAGCATGGCAGCCGCCGTTCGTGTGTAAAGGGACCGTGCCCTCTGGACAGCAGTAGCATGGCGTCTTGTGAGGCGGCAATACAGAGTGATTGCAGCCAGAGTCTGTAATACAAAACACTGGGAGGGAGCAGGCCGGCCTGAGGCAGCCCCTGCCCCGCCCAGCCCTGCCGCTTCCTCCCAGTGTTTTGAAGCACTGACTGCTGCTGGCTCCATGGTGTCGCAGCCTGCCGCATTTATCAAAGGAAGGTAACACTTAGGTGTTACCTTTCTCTGCCTCTGCGGCGGCCTGGCGGCGGCGGGGCTGCAATTGCAAAGGATCTGTAAGATACTTCCTTACAGATCCTTTGTAACTTGCGTCCGTCCGGCGGCGGCGAGGGGGAGGCCCTGGGGGCCGGTTCCTGAAGTGTGAAGGCACAGACTTGAAGCCCATGACTGAGCCGGAGACCGGCCCAGTGTGGGTTTCAGGAACCGGCCCCCAGGTCTCCTCCATGATTTTGTATCGGCCACGGGCCGATTGGCCGACGGCTCAGTCCAGCCCTGTTAGCATAATGCAAAAGAAGTGAAACATTTCACCTCTTACATCAAATACTACTGTAACAGTGGTAACAGTGCAGAAGTAGTCTATGTATGTTGTGCCAAATCCCAAGCTATTTCCCATGAGGCCAGGGAGATGAGGCCGCTACCCGATAGTGCCCCTGGGGGAGGTACTCAGCGGGTGGATTACATGGGGATGGAAACCCCGCATGGGACCAGTGACGATCCACTTGGGAGAACACAGTATTCCCCTACTTCACTTCTGCCCTCTACTTCCCTTCACCCAACTCAGTCCCCACTTTCCTTATCTTCTATTCAGACCATTCTGGTCCCTCATACTTTTGTATGTTACAGTGGTTACAGTGGAGTGAAATGTATAATTCACACGAATGGGATGAGGAAGAGGGAGACTCACCCTAGCTTAATGCAAAGGATTACTGAGATGAAGGAAGGAAAATCCCACCGTCGAACAAACATACACGGTACAATTGTCAAGAAGCAATCCCAATCATAAAAAGGGAAGAAGGACTCATGGTCTGTGGAATCCGCCCTGGAGGAGCAAGGAACAAGATGCTTGTTCCATGCCAGATAATACAAAGGCTAAGAGGTGATACGCAGAGGCGTGTAGCAAGGAGAGAGAGGTCCAAGCAAGGCGGACCTGGCCAGAGGCAGGGATAAAGGAAGCCAAACCACAGAAAGCAGACCGAGCACAAAGACACAGGCAGTCGGAGACACAAGCAAGAATCCGTAGCTGTGGAACCATGGGAAAGAGAATGTCAAACGCAGCTGCAGCAGACAAACTCTGCTCTGCCACCTGATGAGACTTGAGACCACCCAGACGATTCCCAAAGGTAGGGAAAGGGTTAGGCTGGTGGCGAGGGCATTAAGGGAGCTAGAGCAGCTGAAAAGCCATGCAGGCATATCCCAAAGAGCACACATGGATTCAAGGGGTACTATATTTGATACAAACTTTGTAAATCATGCAAAGATATTCCGAAGAGCACAAGGGGATACCAGTGGCATTATACATGATACAGATTTGATAAATCATGCAAATTCATCCTGGAGAGTACAAAGGGTTGAAAGAACTATGAGAATGTGGTAAAGCAAGGATGTTATCCTAAAGATTTCAAAAGGATAAAAGAGAGGATACTCAGACAAATGCCAGCCTCAAGAAAATGCCTATTTGTGATAGTACCTGGCAGGAGAGTATATCAGGTCTGTCTGAGTGGTTTGTATGGTTGTTGGGTTGTTGGGCTCAGCCATATGCGTATTTAAGAGTGGTATGACAGTGGCCATCTAATGAAAGAAACAGGATAAAAAGGGGATAGGGAGGTTCAGTTTAGCTATGTCAGTCCTTTAACAGTCTGGGGTACGAAGGGGTCAGTGGGTGCAAAGGAGGGGTTGGCAGAGCAGAGGATGGGAAGTGTGGAAAACAATCTGAGTGAATGGGGGATAGTGGAGAGAAGGTACTGAGGGGTGAGAGGGAAAGGAGGCTAGTGAGATCAGGGATTTTTAATCCTTTTGCAGTGATAGACGAAATAATGAAGAGTGGTCGGGGGGGAGAAGGGTAAAAACTCATGGTCCTGGTAAACATGCAGAAAAAATCAGAAGATTGTTTAATGTTTCTTGCGTAATAGCCAAAAGATGCATCCTGAAGTGTTGGACAAAATCTCTCCCAGCAAACATCGAGAACTTTCTCCGAGACTTAACATATGTCAACGAATGTGAAGAACAATACACATTGACCGTATCAATAACTAGCCGCCCAAAAGACATATGGGCCCTGTTCGGGATGTACCTATGTGAATTGGCATCAGATGATGAAACATCCATGTAAATGTAAAAGAAATTCCTGAACAAATGTTTATTAATGTGAGTTATGTATGCACTGTATGGTGTGCTGTGCAATAAGTTGTATCTGCTAAGACCATCAATAAAAAAGAGTTTAAAAAAAAAAACCTGATGGTCCTGGATAATTTGTGTCAGTAAAAATGGAGAGAAGAGATGAGGTTGGTGTAGCAGTGTGATGTGACGGGGTGCAGGATGTAACAGAGTATGGGGAGTGATTCCTTGTAGGTGACAAGAAGAACCTGGGAAAGGATTTTACAGCAGCGATGGATGTCCATATAGTATGATGAATCAGTAGTGATTCCCCCCAGAATCTTGACCTGAGACCCTTCTCATGTGGGCAGGGGAAGGCAGATGCTTCCTGATCCCAAGCCTAGGGTGATGTTCTGTGGGAGGATCACATGGGGTGGGAACAGGCCAGGAGGAAGGAGAAACTCCCTTGTTTAATTTTCCCGGAAACCCCAATCTTGGAATGGCTTATTGTAAGGTAGAAGAAGTTAGGAAAACTAACTTGGTTGGCAGGGACTTCAAGTCCCATAATCCTTCAGTACTGGGACGAGGAAGAGGTATGCAGAGGAAGATTGCTGTGGGAGCAGTCAGCTAATTAGTGTAAATGACCTACACCTGAGTGAGACTGAGAGGCATAAAACGCCCCCTCAGGTGCAGGAAGAGGGAGAACATGAACAGCAGGAGCAGCAGGAGAGGAGAAAGTAGTGCCGGCTGCAGAGGAAAGTGAAGCTGGCATGAGAGAAGACGCCGGGGCCATTGTGCAGCCAAGAGCGGTGTCAACTCCTGAGAGGGTCTTTGCCTCGAGATATTCCTGTTGCAGAGGTTGCGCAGTGGGAAGCGTAAGAACGTGTCATGATTCCTGCCCCTCATGTCCCCAGCCCTCCAAGATGTCAGGCTGGAGCCAGGCCACGATCACCTACATGGCCCTCAAGGGCCTCTCCATCCCTCCAAAGACTCACTTCGAGTCAGACTTGGCACTTGTGGCACCAGACTCACTCACTCCCATAGGATAACATTGGGGATTGGACTTGTAGTGCACTGATGGGGACAAGATGGATGCCCCCACATATTTCGGTTCCCAGAACTGCATGTGCGGTCTAGTCTTTTTGGTGTGGTTAAGCCCAGAGACACCTGGGATACCCAGAGACTATTTAAGCCACACCCAAGCTGAGAAACATGCTTTGCGTTTTCTGCACCTGCAGCGTGACACTCACCGTTTTCAGATCGGTCTCCAGTAGGCCTGCATCTTTCTTCTGCGCTCAGCTCCTGCAAGAACAAGAACACCGTTAGGAACAGCTTTACCTTGTGGCGCTTCTGCCCATCATTCATCGCTCCTTCTGTTCTGCGGGCATCTTCGGCGGTGTCATTCCCATCCCTGCACGCCAATTCCTAAGGAAAAGGGAAAAGAACAGAAAAAAGGCATTAGTAAGCATTCTGCAAATCTTTGCTTATTTTTAAATACTGTACGAGCTTCAAACACTTACCTGAAGCCCCACCGCTCTGGAGGAACTCTGTCTCCGGAACTTCTCATCCATCTGCAAGAGGGAAAAGGCACTCCAGGTTAGCGTGGAAACATCTAGAGGCGCCGTATACCGCGCTTACCCACCGCATTTGTTCTTCATAACCAGCATCCACGCTGAAAACGTTGCGGCACCTAAAAGACACAGAAAAAGAACTCAGTTCAATACAAATACGAAAGGGGTACATCGCACATCACACTCTCACTCACCTTCAGCGCTACTCATATCAGGAGCACGCCGCCATCCCCGGACGCCGGCCATCATCTAAGGAAGGAAAGGAAGGAAGTTAGAGAACTGTTCTAAAGACTCATTATACTTACCTGTCGGACTCTTGCCAGTGAAGTAACTAGGCAGCAACGAGCCCGCATCAATCAACGCGCCCCTGCACTGAAAGCAGGATGGAGAGCACACTATCCAAGAAAACAAGATGAGCTGTGGATCAAGGGGAAGGGTTGCACCCCGGGGAAGAAGGGGTTCAAGCACACAGAGACAAAAGGGAGTTAAACTCTACCAATCCTGTGTTTCAGGCCCAGTCTCCAGTCAAATAACCTCCAGGGAGGGGTTTGAGGTCGTAAGAGGTCCGAACAGGCTGAGTGACATCCCTGTGGATACCAGGTGAGCGTTACAGAACGCAAAGCCTCACATCAAAATCCACCTGGGCGTCATGGAAACGTCAGAAACCGACCAGTTAGCCCACATGTTGGGGCAGCTACGTTCCGAAGTACATGCAGCCAGGCAGGAGACCAACACTCTGAGGAGAGAGCTGATAGTAGCCAAAGAACGCACTGATGACTTAAGCCGGCAACTTCTCCAGTCTCAAGCAGGGTATGCACCATTGCCGGGAAGCGTGCCCTCGATGCCAGCGCCATCAGCCAATCCCGTTCAGATAAAACTTCCTGGGGCAGTTCCCTTGGCCCCGCCCGAACGATTTACAGGGGATCCCAAGAGGTTTGCAACGTTCATGAACCAGTGCCGCTGCACTTCCTTTGTAGGCCCAGGGCCTTTCCGAATGACCAATCACAGGTCACTTTTGTGCTATCCTACCTGAGTGGTAGTGCCGCAGACTGGTCTGTACCCTTTGTGGTCCAAGACGATCCTTTGCTGCATGACTTCAGGGACTTTCAGCAGGAGATGGAAAAGCTGTTTGCCCATCGTACTCATGGGCAGGCATTAGACAACAAACTTCTGTCCCTACGCCAAGGGAATCAAGACCTATTAACATACATAGCCACGTTCAATAGACTCGTAGTTGAAGCAGAATGGCCAGTGGAGAAGAGAACCATGTTATTTCATCTGGGGTATGCTCGGGGGGAGCTCAAGGATGTTCTCGCACAAGTAGTGAACCCCTCGAAAGACTTCTCAGAATTCATTGACCTTGTTGTTCATCTGGGTCGTAGGTTGCAGGACTGAAGAGCAGATTGAACCAGACCGGACCCTCGTCCTATGTATGTGCGTTCAAGGGACAATACTGCCCGAACAACGGAAGGTTCAGGAGAACCAATGCAAATCGGGAGGGTAAGATCCCCCTTGACTAAAGCGGAAAGGGATAAAAGGAGACAGCAGCAGTTATGTCTGTACTGTGGAAGGTCAGGTCATTTCCTTAAAGGGTGCCCTGTGAAGCCACCGAGGAGGACGGTAGGGGCCACAGACAAGGAAGATACCATCAAGGAATCAGAAAACTCCCCAGCCCAGCCAAAATAGGGGTCCACTTGTCGAGCGAAGAAAGTGAACTACAGATCTCCCATTTTGCACTATCTGTGGTCTTGATCAATCACCAACAACCATTTCGGATGCACGCAGTAAGAGTGTAGATAGACAGTGGAGCCGTTGGGAATTACATCGACCAGGATCTTGCGGCAAAGATGGGGCTTCCCTTACGCCCTAAATCAACCACCGACACTGTTACTACTGTCGACGGCACGGAAATAGCTTCTGGTCCAGTATCCCAATGCACTGCAGCTTTAACCCTTCTCTGCCAGGATGGACACCAAGAATCTATATTTTTCGACCTCATTAAGGCACCACAGTTCCGGTTGATTTTGGGAATGCCATGTTTGGTAGCTCACAATCTTCAAATCGATTGGCAAGCAAAAGAATTGGCCTTTCCCGAGACTTGCGCCCGTGCCATTTGCGTTCATGGTTGTGGCTGGAGAAATGTTGTTGAGTGTAGTTTACCTCATTAGTTTGTTTCTGTGGAAGTGGACCCCGCACTCACATGTTTTTTTTGCCATTTGGTCAAGTGTGCTTTGCCATTGTGTGTTGGGGGGACCCCAGTACCCTTTGTGGGGTTGTCGCTCCCACACCTTGGATTTGGTGGTCTCAACCCATCTGTTGTTCTTGTGGTTGGGGTGCTCCTTGTTGGGGCACTGGTGGTGCATTTTCATGCGCCATATATTTGCGGTGGTGTAGTGTAGCTTGTCTGTCGAGCAGCCTCAGTGTTGGTTTGGTTAGATGATAAAGTGGTTTTGTTTGGTTGAGGTGGGTAGTCAGCAGTCATCCCGATGGGTGTGAAGCCGGTCCTCTGTGTGAGTTCCTGCTGTTTGGTCAACAGTGTGGATGGTGACGTGTTTTGGGTTGAGATGTTTTTCTAGCATTTCATTGGTAGGACTGTTGAGGGGATTTTATTTATTTATTCAAATGTGGTGCCGAAGGCCTGCAGGCATTGATTGGGGCTCCAGGTAACATCAACACCAAAAGACATAAAGAAAGACGGGACAGAAGTCAGGAAAGTTGGGTCATGTCAAAGGGAGCATTACTTAAAAAGAAAGGTTTGTAGTTGTTGTCGGAATCTTGTATTGTTTTGTTCTTGTCTCAAGGTCAGGGGGAGATAATTCCAAAGTTTGCCTGAGAGGAATGGGAAGGATTTTCCCAGTCTGTTAGCCCACTTGGCACTTGAGATGGTTTGAGTGGCAGGTTTCTGTGTTCTGAGAAAGTTTTATGGTGACTGAATATTGGACCTGTCACTTGGAGATGGTTGGTTTTCTGGGTTGTTCTTTTGTCTCTCTGTTCCGTTCCCTTACTCTTGTTGGGTTTATGGTGGGTGATGTGTTATGTCTTGCTTTCTCCCCTGTTCCTTTGCTGTGACCCTGGGTGCTGTGGAATGCCTGTAGAAAGCTTGTCCTGGGTGCCGGTGGATGTATCCTATGTCTTTCTGTACTTCAAGATCCTTTTGCACTTACATGCTACCTAATATCCTAGAAACCTGTATGTAAGTAAAGAAGATACCTATCCCTGCCTGGCCTCCCTCTGTCATCACTGAAGTACCCAATTAACATAATGCAAAAGAAGTGAAACATTTCACCTCTTACATCAAATACTACTGTAAAAGTGGTAACAGTGCAGAAGTAGTCTATGTATGTTGTGCCAAATCCCAAGCTATTTCCCATGAGGCCATGGAGGTGAGGCCGCTACCCTATAGTCCCCCTGGGGGTGGTACTCAGTGGGATTACATGGGGAGGGAAACCCCTCATGGGACCAGCGATTTCCCACTTGGGAGAACACTGTATTCCCCTACTTCACTTCTGCCCTCTACTTCCCTTCACCCAACTCAGTCCCCACTTTCTTATCTTCTATTCAGACCATTCTGGTCCCTCATACTTTTGTATGTTACAGTGGAGTGAAATGTATAATTCACACGAATGGAATGAGGAAGAGGGAGACTCACCCTAGCTTAATGCAAAGGATTACTGAGATGAAGGAAGCAAAATCCACCGTGGAACAAACACACACCGTACAGTTGTCAAGAAGCAATCCCAATCATAAAAAGGGAAGAAGGACTCAATGGTCTGTGGAATCCGCCCTGGAGGAGCAAGGAACAAGATGCTTGTTCCATGCCAGAGAATACAAAGGCTATGAGCTGAGACGCAGAGGCGTGTAGCAAGGAGAGCTAGGTCCAAGCAAGGCGGACCTGGCCAGAGGCAGGGAGAAAGGAAGCCAAACCACAGAAAGCAGACCAACCAAGAAGAATCAGGCAATCAGAGACACAAGTAAGAATCCGTAGCTGTGGAACCACGGGAAAGAGAATGTCAAATGCAGCTGCAGCAGACAAACTCTGCTCTGCCACCTGATGAGACCACCCAGACGATTCCCAATGGTAGGGAAAGGGTTGGGCTGGTGGCGAGGGCATTAAGGGAGCTAGAGCAGCTGAAAAGCCATGCAGGCATATCCCAAAGAGCACACATGGATGCAAGGGGTACTATATTTGATCCAAACTTTGTAAATCATGCAAAGATATTCCGAAGAGCACAAGGGGATACCAGTGGCATTATACGTGATACAGATTTGATAAATCATGCAAATACATCCTGGAGAGTACAAAGGATTGAAAGAACTACGAGAATGTGGTAAAGCAAGGATGTTATCCTAAAGATTTCAAAAGGATAAAAGAGGGTACTCAGACAAATGCCAACCTCAAGAAAATGCCTATTTGTGATAGTACCTGGCAGGAGAGTATACCAGGTCTGTCTGAGTGGTTTGTATGGTTGTTGGGTTGTTGGGCACAGCCATGTGTGTATTTAAGAGTGGTATGACAGTGGCCATCTAATGAAAGAAACAGGATAAAAAGGGGATAGGGAGGTTCAGTTTAGCTATGTCAGTCCTTTAACAGTCTGGGGTACGAAGGGGTCTGTCGGTGCAAAGGAAGGGTTGGCAGAGCAGAGGATGGGAAGTGTGGAAAAAAATCTGAGTGAATGTGGGATAGTGGAGAGAAGGTATTGAGGGGTGGGAGGGAAAGGAGGCTAGTGAGATCAGGGTTGTTTAAGCCTTTCGCAGTGATAGACGAAAGAATGAAGAGTGGTCGGGGGAGAAGGGTAAAAACTCATGGCCCTGGTAAACATGCAGAAAAAAATCAGAAGATTTTCTAATGTTTCTTGTGTAATAGCCAAAAGATGCATCCTGAAGTGTTGGACAAAATCTCTCCCAGCAGACATCGAGAACTTTCTCCGAGACTTAACATATGTCAACGAATGTGAAGAACATTACACATTGACCGTATCAATAACTAGCCGCCCAAAAGACATATGGGCCCCGTTCGGAATGTACCTATGTGAATTGGCATCAGATGATGAAACATCCATGTAAATGTAAAAGAAATTCCTGAACAAATGTTTATTAATGTGAGTTATGTATGCGATGTATGGTGTGCTGTGCAATAAGTTGTATCGGCTAAGACCATCAATAAAAAGAGTTTTTAAAAAAAAACCTGATGGTCCTGGATAATTTGTGTCAGTAAAAATGGAGAGAAGAGATGAGGTTGGTGTAGCAATGTGATGTGATGGAGTGCAAGATGTAACAGAGTATGGGGAGTGATTCCTTGTAGGTGACAAGAATAACCTGGGAAAGAATTTTACAGCAGCGATGGATGTCCATATAGTATGATGAATCAGTAGTGATTCCCCCCAGAATCTTGACCTGAGACCCTTCTCATCTGGGCAGGGGAAGGCAGATGCTTCCTGATCTCAAGCCTGGGGTGGTGTTCTGTGGGAGGATCACATGGGGTGGGAACAGGCCAGGAGGAAGGAGAAAATCCCTTGTAATAATTTTCCCTGAAACCCCAATCTTGGAATGGCTTATTGTAAGGTAGAAGAAGTTAGGAAAACTAACTTGGTTGGCAGGGACTTCAAGTCCCATAATCCTTCAGTACTGGGACGAGGAAGAGGGGTGCAGAGGAAGATTGCTGTGGGAGCAGTCAGCTAATTAGTGTAAACGACCTACATCTGAGTGAGACTGAGAGGCATAAAATGCCCCCTCAGGTGCAGGAAGAGGGAGAACATGAACAGCAGGAGCAGCAGGAGAGGAGAAAGCAGTGCGGGCTGCAGAGGAAAGTGAAGCTGGCATGAGAGAAGACGCCGCGACCATTGTGCAGCCAAGAGCGGTGTCAAGTCTTGAGAGGGTCTTTGCCTCGAGATATTCCTGTTGCAGAGGCTGCGCAGTGGGAAGCGTAAGAACGTGCCATTATTCCTGCCCCTCAATGCCCCAGCCCTCCAAGATGTCAGGCTGGAGCCAGGCAATAATCACCTACATGGCCCTCAAGGGCCTCTCCATCCCTCCAAAGACCCACTTGGAGTCAGACTTGGCACTTGTGGGACCAGACTCACTCACCCCCATAGGATAACATTGGGGATTGGACTTGTAGTGCACTGATGGGGACAAGATGGATGCCCCCACATATTTCGGTTCCCAGAACTGCATGTGCGGTCTAGTCTTTTGGGTGAGGTTCAGCCCTGAGACACCTGGGATACCCAGAGACTATTTAAGCCACACCCAGGCTGAGAAACATGCTTTGCGTTTTCTGCACCTGCAGCGTGACACTCACCGTGTTCGGATCGGTCTCCAGTAGGCCTGCATCTTTCTTCTGCGCTCAGCTCCTGCAAGAACAAGAACACCGTTAGGAACAGCCTTACCTTGCGGCGCTTCTGCCCATCATTCATCGCTCCTTCTGTTCTGCTGGCATCTTCGGCGGTGTCATTCCCATCCCTGTACGCCGCTTCCTAAGGAAAAGGGAAAAGAACAGAAAAAAGGCATTAATAAGCATTCTGCAAATCTTCGCTTATTTTGAAATACTGTACGAGCTTCAAACACTTACCTGAAGCCCATCCTCTCTGGAGGAACTCTGTCTCCGGAACTTCTCATCCATCTGCAAGAGGGAAAAGACACTCCAGTTTAGCGTGGAAACATTGAGAGGCGCCGCATACTGCGCTTACCCACTGCATTTGTTCTTCATAACCAGCATCCATGCTGAAAACGTTGCGGCACCTAAAAGACACAGAAAAAGAACTCAGTTCAATACAAATACGAAAGGGGTACATCGCACATCACACTCTCACTCACCTTCAGCGCTACTCATCTCAGCAGCACGCCGCCATCCCCGGACGCCGGCCATCATCTAAGGAAGGAAAGGAACGAAGTTAGAGAACTGTTCTAAAGACTCATTATACTTACCTGTCGGACTCTTGCCAGTGAAGTAACTAGGCAGCAACGAGCCCGCATCAATCAACGCGCCCCTGCGCTGAAAGAAGGACGGAGAGAACACTATCCAAGAAAACACGGTGAGCTGTGGATAAAAGGGAATGGTTGGACCCCGGGGAAGAAGGGGTTCAAGCACACAGAGACAATAGGGAGTTAAACTCTACCAATCCTGTGTTTCAGGCCCAGTCTCCAGTCGAATAGCCTCCTGGGAAGGGTTCAAGGTCGTAAGAGGTCAGAACAGGCTGAGTGACGTCCCTGTGGATACCAGGTGAGCGTTACAGAATGGGACGCTTGCCTATTGAAGGCTTGTTGTGCAGAGGTTGTGCAGCAGGAAGAGGAAGTAGCAAGGGAAGTGTACCCTTGTTAAAGGCTTTAGGTGGCTGGGTTGCACCTGAGCCTCTGCCGAGCGGAGGAAGTTCCAATTTTGAGTGGCATAAGCAGAGGTGGACCAGACAAGGCTGTTTGCCTGACCACGAGGAGCAACAATGACAGAAGACCTGCAAACACCAACCGGAGCTAGATGGAGCAATTTACCTTGTGAGTTCACAGATTGCAAGTGACTCTCGGAGGCTATCCACGGCAGGCAGTTTCACTCGTGTTTGAGTGAGAAAAGCAGTGATTCCAATTCTGAATACTGAACCGTACGAAACCAACAAATGTTTTACCTATTAAACCAAAGTGACGGTGCAAGCAAGCATGTGAGTTGGTGGAAGGGCCAAAAACCCTGTGGCGAAGCTTTAGTCCAAACAAAAGCATACAAACAATACCAAGCAAAGAGTATTTAAAAACCCAGCAATACCAATACAACAACCATTGCTCAAGATCTCAGGAGGATAGCTCAGGGCAACATGCTCGCCTTACAAGCAAGACGACATGGAGCACCACTGGTTTGTCACAATTGTCACATTCTCAATAGACACAATTGTCACAAGCTTTGACACTCTCCTCCCCTATGGCTGTAAGATCCTCTCTGCGCCCAGATTCAACCATTCTGGAGTGGGTATAGCCTTGATCTTCCCAGAGTGGATTCCTGCCTCTGTCATTCCCATGCAGGCCTACTCCTCTTTCAAATCCCTTGTCTGAGGATTTCTCTCTCTCCTGGCCACTCTCTTACCATCACTACCATATATCAGCCACGTGGTCAAATCAGCTCCTTCCTCTGTGAGTGGGTGGACCTCACCTCCTCCCTCCTGGCCTCAACCACTCAACTCCTCCTTCTTGGAGACTTCAACATCCATCTGGATGCTTCATGACCCTCCTCTGGACTCTTTCAAGACCGTGATTCTCTCTCTCTTTCTATTCTCCCCTCTGGCTCAACTCACTCTGCTGGGCACACTCTGGATGCTCTGATCTCTTCAGACCTCCCACTCTCTATCCCTCTGACCACTCCTCTCTCCTGGAGTGATCACTCTCTCCTTTCCTCCCATCTCTCCCTCTATACCCATCAGGCCAAGCCAACTCCAACACTGCCATGTACCTTCTCGGTCATCCGACCCATGAAGCGTGTGTCAGTTGAGGCTTTCACTTCCACTTTCTCTCCCCCTCCCCATCCTCTGGCTGACTCACATCCTGACACAGCCCTTTCCATGCTCTACTGTTTTATCTCTGATTCTCTTGATGTTCTTTCAACTGTCATGAAAATCCGCTTGAAGCCCAAAACCAAGTGCAACTCTTGGTATGACTCTGGCCTAGTTACCCTTAAACGCAAGTGTAGGGTGGCTGAGAGGAAATGGCAAGCTTCTTGTGCATTCTCTGACAATCTGACCTGCGCCTGCTTCAAAGGCAATACCAACTCCTTGTCCGCACTAAGAAGGGAGCCCACATCCAAGCCTGCATCTTTGCGGCATGTAACAAGTTGGCCGTACTCTTTGAAATCTGCAAGGAGCTGGCCAACCCTGCTGCAGTCTTTACATCTCCTGTCGCCTCCGAGGCCATATGCATGGCATTTGCCTTTTATTTCATCTCAAAAACCCAGGACATCCTATCCACTCTCTCGTCCTCTCCTCCTCCTCCCTCTTCTCTGTCCGCTACCTTTGTAGTCGGGCAAGTATAAAATAGGTCATATCAGATTTAGATACTGAGCACCATCCACGCCGCTGGACTAATTTGGCTGGTGGAGCAGATGGCGGGCCCTTAATACCCCAGGTGAAGGGATCACAGAAATTATCAGACCACAGGATTTGAAAGACCACAAAAAGAGTGATCTCAGCATCTGCTTCGAAAATCAGGTCCAAGGTGTTACCTAAAGAATGGGTCTGTTCATGAACCTGCTGGGGGAGGGAGAGTTCTTTCATGGAGGACAGAAAGCTTTGAATCTTAAAGTTCTCCACCTCATTGACTTTAAGATTAAAGTCACTCACAATTGTATTTGGTTATTTATAACGTGCTTAATACCCAGAGATTTCTTAGCACTCACCTGGGCATCGAACCTGTGTTGCTTAACGTTGTCTTGCTACCAATGCGGGCACGTTTCCCCAGAGCTATCCTCCCGACACAATGGCATATCATCCTGACAAAGACAGTTGTTATTTACTTGAAGGAGATGAATGTAAATCCTGTTGTTACTCCAGGAGAAGTTGGAACCTATCACTTCTTTTTGTACATTGTTGATACAACTGAACTTTTTATTATCAAGTTTTGAATCCGAAAGAACTTTGTTGGAACCTTGTGGAAAAACAGAATTTCCTGATTTCTTTTGAACTGTGGAGCAAATCCTTGCTCAAACCTGGGGAAGGGGAATTAACCCAGGTTATGAGAAGAGGCAGTGGCTACATTATGATGTGGTTTTTTGTTATATATAATTGTTGGATTAAACTGCCATACATTTGCTTATTGATTTATTGAGTATACAAGTGTGAGGGACAGATATCTTTTTGTAAGAATATTTTCTTTAGTTTATACTAGGCAGGAAAATCCTTGTCAGGGTATGGATAGAGTGGCGTTTATCCTACCTTTTTATTGAATAAAATGCTAAAGTTGAAAACTCTTTACAAAGTTGTCCGCCTCACATTTCTTACCCCTCACAATAGGTTCTGAGATGCTGGATGGTTGGGGAAATCCAAGGTTCAAGGCACAGGCAAGAGGGATAATGGTACTCAATGAGAGCCCTAGTGCTAGGCTAAAATCTGGGAAGGCCTTCTCACCGGAGTTGGTAACAGATGGAAAGAGCACCTAAAGGAAGGGTGTGACTTTATTGAAACGAGGCATTATTTAGTCCAGTGAGTTTCAGAAAAATTGGGCTGACTGATTGTGGAGGGTGACCAGAAAAGGGTCAGAGTATGAAGACAGTGGCTGTAGTCATGTTTACGGCAGGTTGAATTGACAGGAGTTCAGTGGCAGAGATTTGATTAAGAGGTCTAAGTCATTGGAAAAGAGAGATTGAAGATTCAAGGAGGTCAATAGATGAGAATTATGCAAGAGGAGATGGAGCAAGGAACTGAATACAAACATACTCAAAAGAAAATGAGATTAAGTAATTGGAAAGAGAGAGGTGGATGGCGCCTGTTTACTGATCAGAAGACCTCCCATCCTGCCATCCTTCTATGATAATCAGTGAGAGTAGGGAAAGTAAGAGGAACCAGTGTGAAGGGCTTCTAGTGAGGTTGCTGAAGATTTTGAGGCCGATTCATGGAATAATTAGCGCGGCGCAAGTGGGCAAAAACGTGCGATTCGCAGTGGAATAGCGAAAATCGCAGTGTAATTGCGAAAATCGCACGAAAAGCAGCGCACGTCGATTCATGGAAGGCCGTGCGCGAGAAAACCAGCGGATGTGCGATAAAAAAGTGCGCGGCGCACGTTGGCGCACAGGCCATCTAACAGCGTGCGCCAGGTCACAGCGAAAATCGCACAGGCCACAGTGAAATTCGCACATAGCGCGGCGCACGCAACAAAAGTAGGCGGAACACGGGCGTAACACTCGGAATGGGGAACAACTTGCCAAAACGTGGGCGTCACGGGGGAAGTACAGGGCACAAGTGCGCGGAACGCCCACACGCTCGCCTACAACATGTATTCATGGAATAGAATAGGGGAAAAAAGCGCACGCTCAAACCAGCGCACAGGCACAAACACGACCGCCACAAGAAAGCAGGCGGTAGCGTCTCTGCCGCTGTAAGAAATGTGCGCCAAAAGGTGCGCCAACAAATCGCACCTATATACTGCCATGATGAATGTCCCATACTGTGGCCCTCCAGGAAAAATGACGTGCAAAGGGGTACCCACAAACACGGACACCCGCTGACAAAAAATACGTGTGCGTGTATACCGGGGTGCGCGGGAAGTCTAACACGCGATTTCAGCAGGGTACGTGCATCACAGGGGTTCGCGTGAAGTTTCACACGCGATCGGGCCTGGGGGAGCGGGCTACGTGTATATCAGGGGTTCGCGTGAAGTTCCTCACACGATCGGGCCTGGGGGAGCGGGCTACGTGTATTACAGGGGTTCGCGTGATGGGGGAGCGGGCTACGTGTATTACAGGGGTTCGCGTGAAGTTCCTCACGCGATCGGGCCTGGGGGAGCGGGCTACGTGTATTACAGGGGTTCGCGTGAAGTTCCTCACGCGATCGGGCCTGGGGGAGCGGGCTATGTGTATTACAGGGGTGCGCGGGAAGATCCAGGGGTGCGCGGGAAGTTCCACACGCGAATAACCTGGGGGCGCGTGTATTCCAGGGGTGCGCGTGAAGTTGCACACGCGAATAGCCTGGGCGCGTGTATTACAGGGGTCCGCGGGAAGTTCCACACGCGAATAGCCTGTGCGCGTGTATTTCAGGGGTGCGCGGGAAGTTCCACACGCGAATAGCCTGGGCGCGTGTATTTCAGGGGTGCGCGGGAAGTTCCACACGCGAATAGCCTGGGCGCGTGTATTACAGGGGTGCGCGGGAAGTTCCACACGCGAATAGCCTGGGCGCGTGTATTTCAGGGGTGCGCGGGAAGTTCCACACGCGAATAGCCTGGGCGCGTGTATTACAGGGGTCCGCGGGAAGTTCCACACGCGAATAGCCTGTGCGCGTGTATTTCAGGGGTGCGCGGGAAGTTCCACACGCGAATAGCCTGGGCGCGTGTATTTCAGGGGTGCGCGGGAAGTTCCACACGCGAATAGCCTGGGCGCGTGTATTACAGGGGTGCGCGGGAAGTTCCACACGCGAATAGCCTGGGCGCGTGTATTTCAGGGGTGCGCGGGAAGTTCCACACGCGAATAGCCTGGGCGCGTGTATTTCATGGGTGGGCGGGAAGTTCCACACGCGAATAGCCTGGGCGCGTGTATTTCAGGGGTGCGGGGGAAGTTCCACACGCGAATAGCCTGGGCGCGTGTATTTCAGGGGTGCGCGGGAAGTTCCACACGCGAATAGCCTGGGCGCGTGTATTTCAGGGGTGCGCGGGAAGTTCCACACGCGAACAGCCTGGGCGCGTGTATTTCAGGGGTGCGCGGGAAGTTCCACACGCGAACAGCCTGGGCGCGTGTATTTCAGGGGTGCGCGGGAAGTTCCACACGCGAACAGCCTGGGCGCGTGTATTTCAGGGGTGCGGGGGAAGTTCCACACGCGAACAGCCTGGAGGCGCGTGTATTTCAGGGGTGCGCGGGAAGTTCCACACGCGAACAGCCTGGGCGCGTGTATTTCAGGGGTGCGCGGGAAGTTCCACACGCGAATAGCCTAGGCGCGTGTATTTCAGGGGTGCGGGGGAAGTTCCACACGCGAATAGGCTGGGGGCGCGTGTATTTCAGGGGTGCGCGGGAAGTTCCACACGCGAATAGCCTGGGCGCGTGTATTTCAGGGGTGCGCGGGAAGTTCCACACGCGAATAGCCTGGGCGCGTGTATATCAGGGGTGCGCGGGAAGTTCCACATGTGATTTGACAGTGTGGGTCCTCCCAGGTGTACCCTGTACACCCTCCACGGCCCCTGCAGGCAGCCCACACCACAGGGGACTACCCTGCATCCCTGGTCATGTCCCGCAGGCAGCCCACCCACCATGGGCATGCCCCCCAGCAAAGGCACATGTCTCCTTGAACTAATGAACACCAACTCATGTCCCCTTGCACCCCCACCCCCCAGCACTGTGGGGCACCTGCCAGCAGGCCCCCACCCATGTCCAACTCATGTCCCCCACCATCCCCACCCCCCAGCACTGTGGGGCACCTGCCAGCAGGCCCCCACCCATGTCCAACTCATGTCTCCCACCACCCCCACCCCCCAGCCA
Source organism: Ambystoma mexicanum (assembly GCF_040938575.1). NCBI lineage: Eukaryota > Metazoa > Chordata > Amphibia > Caudata > Ambystomatidae > Ambystoma > Ambystoma mexicanum. The sequence continues at coordinate 1,202,296,730 of NC_090921.1, read as the reverse complement.
CCAGGGTCAGCCTCCACCAGGCCCCCACTCATGTCTCCCACCACCCCCACCCCCCAGCCACCAGGGGCACCCTCCACCAGGCCCCCACTCATGTCACCCACCACCCCCACACCCCAGCAGTGCAGGGTCACCGTCCACCAGGCCCCGACTCATGTCACCCACCACCCCCACCCCCCCAGCCACCAGGGGCACCCTCCACCAGGCCCCCACTCATGTCTCCCACCACCCCCACCCCCCAGCACTGTGGGGCACCTGCCAGCAGGCCCCCACCCATGTCCAACTCATGTCCCCCACCACCCCCACCCCCCAGCACTGTGGGGCACCTGCCAGCAGGCCCCCACCCATGTCCAACTCATGTCTCCCACCACCCCCACCCCCCAGCCACCAGGGACAGCCTCCACCAGGCCCCCACTCATGTCTCCCACCACCCCCACCCCCCAGCCACCAGGGGCACCCTCCACCAGGCCCCCACTCATGTCTACCACCACCCCCACCCCCCAGCCACCAGGGTCAGCCTCCACCAGGCCCCCACTCATGTCTCCCACCACCCCCACACCCCAGCAGTGCAGGGTCACCCTCCACCAGGCCCCCACTCATGTCTACCACCACCCCCACCCCCCAGCCACCAGGGTCAGCCTCCACCAGGCCCCCACTCATGTCTCCCACCACCCCCACCCCCCAGCCACCAGGGGCACCCTCCACCAGGCCCCCACTCATGTCTACCACCTCCCCCAAACCCCAGCCACCAGGGGCACCCTCCACCAGGCCCCCACTCATGTCACCCACCACCCCCACACCCCAGCAGTGCAGGGTCACCCTCCACCAGGCCCCCACTCATGTCACCCACCACCCCCACACCCCAGCAGTGCGGGGTCACCCTCCACCAGGCCCCCACTCATGTCACCCACCACCCCCACACCCCAGCAGTGCAGGGTCACCCTCCACCAGGCCCCCACTCATGTCTACCACCACCCCCACCCCCCAGCCACCAGGGGCACCCTCCACCAGGCCCCCACTCATGTCACCCACCACCCCCACACCCCAGCAGTGCAGGGTCACCCTCCACCAGGCCCCCACTCATGTCACCCACCACCCCCACACCCCAGCAGTGCAGGGTCACCCTCCACCAGGCCCCCACTCATGTCTACCACCACCCCCACCCCCCAGCCACCAGGGTCAGCCTCCACCAGGCCCCCACTCATGTCACCCACCACCCCCACACCCCAGCAGTGCAGGGTCACCCTCCACCAGGCCCCCACTCATGTCACCCACCACCCCCACACCCCAGCAGTGCAGGGTCACCCTCCACCAGGCCCCCACTCATGTCACCCACCACCCCCACACCCCAGCAGTGCAGGGTCATCCTCCACCAGGCCCCCACTCATGTCTACCACCACCCCCACCCCCCCAGCACTGTGGGGCACCTGCCAGCAGGCCCCCACCCATGTCCAATCCATGCCCCCCTGCACCTGGGTCCCAACATTCCCCAATCATGTCCGTAATGCCCATCCTCCCCTGCCAAAAGGCCCAACTAACTATCACACCCACCCACATATCAAAGGCAATTACATGTTACACCCCCAATTTAAATAATGCAATTTAACACATGTCTGTCACACACAATGGCTGCACGTGAATGACAAAACACCCAACATGACATGCCTGAAAGCAATGAGATGATACGACACATTGAAGATTAAAAAAATAGTATGTATTTAACAGCAAGTAGAATGGAAATGAAATAAGAAAAAACACAAAGCAAATCAAACAAAACAAGATGAATGTCCAAGAAAATAATCTGAAAAATTAAAATAAGCCAATCAAGAAGATCATCCTGGGTCCATGAGCCCTACCAAATTAAACCTAACTGACTACTAACTAAAAAGTGAACTATATACAAAAAGTGGTGCATTGTCCAATCGCAACCAAAAAAAAATCAAAAAAACAAAGGAAACCTAACCCTAACTATACAACTATATACAAAGGCAGCGGGCTTTTCGGACGGCTCACTGGTTGTTGTCATGGGCCAGGGCATCATCGAACTCCTGGTCAATGGCTTGGAGGCGGGCATGTTCCCTGGCCCCGAGGTCCCGCAGGGATAACGCAGTGTCAAGCTCAAACTCCCTGCGAAGACCCTCGAGGCACTCAGCCCGCCTCAGCGCCCTCCGCATGGAGTCCTCTGCCCTGACCATCGTGAGCCGTTCCTCCTCTGCCCGCTGCCGCTCCGCACCTATCCGCTGGCACAACCTCTCCCACACGGAAGCCACTCCCATTCCAGGGTTCTCCTGCCCTCCGGCCGATGCCTGCACCCCTGATGTTGATGGCCCCGAGCCATGATGCCTCCCACGTTGAGCCTGCTGCTGCCTCCGACGCAACTGCCTGTGCCAGCACGACGGCATCCAGGCTGATGGAAACCACCGACGCCGTCGTGCACGTGCCCTGCCCGATGATGCCGTCACATCCTCCATCTGCTGGGGTCCAGTTGCTCTGGTGTCCACCCCTGCTGGATCTCTGACTCCCGACTGTGGCAGGGATGGGATCCCCACCGAGCTGGCTGCATTGGTCGGGGCAGGTCCACAGGGGGCCCTGGTGGCATCTGGGCTGGAAGACGGCAAGGAGAACGACTGGTGGATAGCCTGCACAGAGGAGGAGAGGGCCGCCACATTGGCCAACACATGCAGGAAACCCCCGAACATGGCCGATCCCAATTGGGCCACGTCGGCACGGTGCACTTCGTGATGACGTGCGTGCTCCTCCCGGGAAGCACGCACGGCATCACGAATCACAGCCGTGCGCATCGCGACCCCAATCAGGACCTTCTCCGCACGGCCAGGGGTTCCCACGTCCGCAGGTGGAGGGGAGTCAGGTGACATGGACATCCCCTCTACCTGCGGACAGGCCTGGGACGGGGCATCCCTGCTGGTGCATGGTGGTGCACTCACAGGGTCAGGGACAGCGACATGCACAGGCCCCTCCACGGTGACCTGTGCTGCCTCCTGCCCCTGGCCCTGGACTGCACCACTTGCACCAGCAGGGATGCTCCCACCAGGCCCCATGTGTGCCCCAGTGGCGGCCTCCTCCTCCTCTGTGCAAACCACCAACCTGGATGGCTCCTCACCGTCTCCCACCATAGCAGGCCCCTGTGGGGGCTCACCCACCCCTTCCGCTGCAGCCGTGGGGGCATCCCCGCCGCCTTGCTCCACAGCGCCGTCTCCGCCCTCTTCTTCACTAGCCGCTGCGTAGAGGGAGACAAAGAACACAAGCATCAGGGCACTGTGCAATGGTCCCCTAGACAGGAAGCAATAGCAGATGAGCACCACTGTCAAAGTACACTTCCATCATGTCCCTCCACAACACATGGGTCAGTCCAGGCAAAACACACACAGTAACAGGCATGGTGCATGCCATGGACATTTCCATGCATGTCCAATGGACTCTTGAAACATTCAATGATATGTAACTCACATGCATCATGGCTCATGCCCATCACATGCACACACTTCACCTCAGTCACATCCATCTGGCCCCAAACACACCAAACACAGCGGATACAAGGGTAATTTGGCTGCTTTACTGAATCTCTGCATTGTCACACACATGTGTCATGCATCCATGGCATGCACAAGTCACAGACACGCAGGTCAGGCACACAGACATGGCTACCATATATGTACCTGGCATCAGCACCCATCCCTCACCCCCACCCATGTCCAGGTACAGAGACTGGCATGCTCTCATGTTCAAAATCTGAATAGGGCTCCCCATGCGGCATTTCAACACATGCAACAACCATGTGCATCACACATCACTGGTCGCACATGCATTACCATGATGTCCCTGCACACATACATGCATACATGGCCTATGGCACACATACAGGCAAGTATCATAGAACCAGCACACCGGAACATGCCCTGTCTCACACAGTAATGCATGGACACTTACCGCTCAACTCCAGACGGGCCTCCCTCTCAAGGATCTGGGCGTGGAGCGCTGGGCGTACGTGTTCCAGGACCCTCATCTGGATGGAACTCATGCGGCCCCGGCCCCCCTCCACGAGGCGCCGGGCCTTCACAAGGGTCCTGGACCTCAAGTCCTCCCAGCGCTTCTTGATCTTCAGGACGTCGCGGGTTGCCACCCCCTCCGCGTTGATGGCAACCACACAGTCGGCCCAGATCCTCTGCCGTCCTTCCTTGCTGGCGCGGGACGATCCAAAGAGGGCATCATACTGCCCCAGGACATGCTCCACCAGGACACCAACTTCGGTGACAGTGAAGCTGGTGCCCCTCTGCCCCTCTGGCCTGGGGTTGCCACTGGTGCCAGATGTGGAAGTGCCCGACATGGCAACCCCAGAGGCAGGTGTGGGTGGGCAACTGGGTCCTGGGGCTGGGCTGTGGAGCGATGTAATCCCAGTCGGGAGTCTTCAGTTCCAGCAGGGGTGGACACAGCAACTGGACCCCTGCAGATGGCTGATGTGCAGGCACCAAATGGCAGGGCACGGTGGCAGCAGGCAGGCAGGCAGGCAGGCAGCAGCAGATGGCACGTGGGAGGCTGCTCGGGGCACTGGGGGGCAGTAACTCGGCCTTTTGGGCAGGAGCGTGGGCTTCTGTGTGTTTTCGCGTGGCCAGCTTGATACGGAGTGATTTGGCACGTGAATATCCTGCACGTCAGCGTGAAATCCGAGGAAAGGCCCTTAGCGCGTAAGCGCGTCAGCACGCATATGTGATTCTATTGGACCAGAGTCCCTCAGCGCGTAAGCGCGTCTGTGACGTGACCCGCACGGGTGTTCCCCACTCAGCACGTGATGACGGGGCACACGTGGAGATACTGCACGTCAGAGTGTCATCGCATGTAATTGGACAAAAGTGCGCGTACACGCGATTGGCCTATGTACGTGTATTTAATGGGTGCGCGGCCACTTACGCACGCAAGTACGTCAGCGAACCTGTATCCCGTGGTGCGTGTGAATTTCCACATGCTATTGGACTGGGAACTGGATTCCAGGGGTGCGCGGGTCACACGCTGTATCCCGTGGTGCGTGTGAATTACCACACGCTATTGGACTGGGAACTGGATTCCAGGGGTGCGCGGGTCACACGCTGTATCCCGTGGTGCGTGTGAATTTCCACACGCTATTGGACTGGGAACTGGATTCCAGGGGTGCGCGGGTCACACGCTGTATCCCGTGGTGCGTGTGAATTTCCACACGCTATTGGACTGGGAACTGGATTCCAGGGGTGCGCGGGTCACACGCTGTATCCCGTGGTGCGTGTGAATTTCCACACGCTATTGGACTGGGAACTGGATTCCAGGGGTGCGCGGGTCACACGCTCGCCTAGAACACGCGCAAAGCATAAAATTGCGGACTTTAACAATAACAAGCTCAGACGCCAGGATGAACATACCGTTCCTAGCAGCAGTGGCAGTGGGCTACCAAAGGAGGAGGAGGAGGATAGTCAGGGCCAGAATATTCACACCCAGAACCAGCCTTTTCGGGATGCCTGATGACCAGGTGTATGGGAGGTACAGGTTTCCACCACACATCATACTGGACCTGGTGACTGAGTGGGAGGATGACCTCACATCACCCACCCTGTGCTCCCAAGCACTCAGCCCCCTGGAGAAGGTCCTCAATGTACTGCACTTCTTAGCCACTGGATCATTTCAGCGGACAAGTGCCATAGTGGGTGGGGTGTCACAGGCCACCCAGTCACGCTGCCTACACCAGGTCTTGAACATCATGACTGCACGCCCATCAATCCGCAGGCACATATACCTGCCCAGAACACCTGCAGAAAGGCATGCTGCCGCCCTGGATTTTTACGCAGTGGCACGATTCCCCAAAGTGCTAGGTGCCATCGACTGCACCCATGTGGCTCCACGTCCCCCCAGGGCATCTGAGCACATCTATAGGAACCGCAAGCACTGGCATTCCATCAACGTGCAGGTAGCATGTAATGCCAAGGGAATCATCACCTCAGTATATGCCAACTATCCCGGCTCCACCCACGACAGCTTCATTTACCGAATGTCCACCCTAAGCCGGGACCTAGAAGCTGGGCGGCATGGCGATACATGGCTGCTTGGTGAGTATGTATGCCACTGCACATGCATGCATGTTGGATACTGAGCAAGGTCACAACCTCACCAATGATACCAATCCCCACCTCCACAGGGGACAGTGCCTACCCTCTCAGCCCCCACATGATGACGCCAATTCGGAACCCCACCACGCCACCCCAGGTAAGATATAACACAGCCCACATTACAACCAGGGGCATAGTGGAGCGCACATTCGGAGTGCTAAAGTCACGCTTTCGCTCCCTTGACCGTTCTGGCGTGCAGCTGTTATACGCTCCCCCAGTAGTGTGCAGGATCATAGTGGCAGCATGTGTCCTGCACAACGTTGCAACACGCCGGGGCCTGGCCGTGGACATGGTGGTGGCCCCACATCCCCAACCACATGCACAGCCGCTGCGCATGGGAGGGGAAAGGGCACGGGGGGAGGCAGCCCGTACACAGCTAGTGGCTAATTACTTCACATAGAAATCACACCCCTGTGGAGTGCACACTGCCCTGGCACATTCCATCTGACAATCAATGATGACTCAACCTGACACTGATCCTGAATGTCTGGAGAATGAACCGGGAATACCATGTCAGCCTGAGATTGTTCACCTGGAAGTGTCACAATGTGTGCATCCCTACCCACACAGACACCACCAATGCAGTTTTGTGAAGTTACACATTGAAGCAGCTAAAATGAATACCCACTTGCAAAATGCAACAAGAGGACAGTGCCATGTCAGCCAACCCAACCCCAGCACTGCCACACGACACACTGTGCCATGTCATGCTAATTGCAGGTAAACAAAGTAATCCCCACAACATGACATCACTCTCACTATGTACAGTGGCACTATTAGAAACCTGCAACACCTGAAATGCTCACAGCAATGCCGGACCAACAACATACTTGAGCACGTAGTACCATTAACATGACATCACAAATGTTACATATTAGTAGTCTCACCACCTGGAAATGCCTGCACTCCCACCACTACCAACTGTGCAGTGTTGTCGCCATGTAGAGTTGTAGGTGCACTGCTGCCAACATGGTCCCCATCTCCAGACTAGAGGTCCTTGTGTGGACTTGAGGAAGGGACCTGCAAATTGGGAGGTAGACACAGAAGAAGAGTTACACATCAATGCAACATGCAGTGTACAACACAACAGCAATATGCACTATGAATGTATACACAGTATTGACTACAGACTGGCCACACAGCTCATGGGAGTCCAACGTCACTGTGTAATTCACTGTCACTTGGGCACACCCTTTGCAAGCCCATGGAAACGGGAAGCAGGAGGGGTGTGTGTGACTCAAACCCAAGCATCTGAACCAAATACATTACAAGCCTGCATGTGCCCAGCCACAATGCAGCGTATGCCCACAGGAACCACGGAAGCCAACAGATCGAAGCCAACAGATCGAAGCCAACAGATCGAAGCCAACAGATCGTCCCAAAAAAATTGGGAATAAAAGAAATCAAAATAAAAATAAAAATAAGAAACAATCAAAAATGGCCATTGATGGGCCCGGGGGGGTTGGGGAGGCCACCCAGGAGGTCCGAGGACAGGATGCACACCAGAACCCACCTGCGTGGATCCTGGGAAGATAAAACACCTCCATGGGCTCATGGCCCACACGGCTACCCTATTGTGGGAGTATCACTGCTGTCGCTATTATCACCCTGTGCAGCTGCATCCGGAGGTGGTTGCACTATGGGAGGCAGCCCACGCAAGGCCCTAGTCTGCTCCTCCATGGCTGCAAGCATGCGGGTGTGGTAGGTCTGGTTCTGGAGGATGAGTGTGCGGAGGTCCCCATGCAACAACTCACGGGATGCCCGGACCTACGCCCTCGTTGCCTGCATCTCAGCTGAGAGCGTACGGGTGAGACGCTCCAGCTGCTGTTCTGTCCTTTGGTGTGTTGAAGCCTCAAGCTCAACAAGAGTCGTCCTGAGGTGTAGGAGCTCCTGCCTCAGGGCTTCCCTGTGGCCCTGGGACTCAATGGAGATGGCCTCCTGCAGAGTCGCCAGTGCCGCCCGCCTGTCCTTGTTGGACCCCAACATGTCCTCCCTGTGTGACTGGCAGATGGAGTCGGTTGCCTGCTCTAGTCGCTCCATCAGCCTTTCTGGGGGGACAATGGAAGTGGCCACCCTATCCATGGCCTGAGCCATCATCTCGGATGATGCAGCCTGTTGGGTAGCCATACCGTAAATGGATTGCTCCCATGCGGTATTGCCGGGTGGCGTACGGCCACCACGTCGGCGGGCACCACACCTGTCTGGGGCAAGGCGAACTGCGCCTTGCTGTGCCGGCACTGCCTGAGGCTGCAGGACTGCATTCCCCCTCTGATCTGCTGGCCCAGGAACAGGATCAGATGTCGCGGAGTGTGACCCTGCATCCGTAACCACCGAAGGCGTAGCTGCCAACACTGACATCCCCATGGAGGGTACTGACCCTGGTGCAGGTGGGTGAGACAGAACAGAATCCCTCCCTGGAACACTCACCTGCGACGGCACGTAGGTCTCATCCGAATCAACACCTGAGTACAGCTCGGGGGAGGTGCAGCCAGAGACACCCCTTGAGAGCACGACCTGCAGCACTTGTGGGTTCTCCCCCACCACCACACCACGTCCCTCACTGGTGGTTGGTCGGCCCTGGGACACCTCCTGGGTCTGCGCCATCTCCACAACCCCAGCAGTATCAGGTGCGTCTTCCCCTGCAAAGACATGTAAACAAAGAAATGGAAACAGGCATTAGCACCATGGCACACATTGAGGGCTGAGAAGCAAGAGAACCAGTACTTGATTGACACATGTCCCACATGACTAAAACCCTCCCATGCATGCACCCTCACTGCGTATGAAGTGCAGGCAAATGGCACACACTGATGACACCAAGATGGAAGATGAACACATTTTCTGCATGCTGCCTGGCAGTGGCATCACACATTGGCCTGTGATTGGCAGGTGAAACACATGCCATCACACAGATGGCATGTACCATTGCTATTGAGTGAAGATGGAGAGGAGGGCAGCACCTATTCATTCAGTCCAGTTCCCGCATGTAATAGCTTTTCTAATTCTAACAGGTCAGATTTTTCACCTGGAGCTGCCAGTCTGAAATGGTCAAATTGCACAGGGACATGTGTGTACAAATGATATCCAGGTAACAAAGTCACTCCACTTTACCATACCCATGTCAGACATGTGACTAGTGGACAGCGACATGCCTAGTGAAAGTGGTGGAATGCAAACAAACTGACTGAATGAACAGTGAAAAAGAAGCAAATATGTTGTGTCAAGGTGACACTTCAAGGGCAACTGGCGTGCAGTTGTGCTAGATGTCTACTGTTGGCAGAAGGGATACTGCTATGGCCAAATGCAGCTGCGCAGGAAGGATTGCATGAAGCACATGGCTGACCCATACGATTCAGGCGTACACACTCTCACCTGGCACCCGAACAGAAGCCCTCACACACACACCATGCACATGGATGACACACACATGCATGTGCACTCACCGGACAATGCCTCGTAATCAGCCAGATCTCCCACGCCTTGGATCTGTTCCTCCGTGACGTAGGTCCCAGCGACTGACTCATGTGGAGTGAGTTCCATGTCTACTACTGGAGACCCACCTCCAGTCACTAGAGTTGCGGCATGACTTGAGGCCAGCTTACTCTTTGCCCTGCGCTTTAGGTCATTCCAGCGCTTATAGCAATCATTGGCTGTGCGCCTCACGATTCCAAGGGCACTTACGATGTCCGCAACGGTCTGCCAGTGTACCTGGCGTTGTGCAGGTGTGGTCTTGGATCCTGCAACAATGACCATCTCGTTGTCATGTCCGGACACATACTCGACAAGTGCATTCAGTTCGTCATCCGTGAAGCTGGGCTTCCTGGACGGGCCGGACTGTGTAGCCGTGTCTGGGGCATCAGCCTGTGCCGGACGAGCACTCTTCCTCTTCCGCTTGGAAGGTGGTGGTGATCCTGAGTGTCCTGCGCCGCTCTGGACACTAGGGGCAGGAGCCCTGGTGGACTCTGTATCAGGAGTGTGGGATTGCACACTCAGCATGGGAGTTGGTGCAGGCATTGGCTCTAGTGTGATGGTGTCAGGGGGAATGTCAGCAGCATGGACTAGGACAGACACTGTCCTGGCTGGGTGTGTGAGGGCTGGGGTGGATGGAGCCGCAGCTGCCCCTGCAGCCTCTCCGCCCTGCCTCCTTGGTGCAGTAGATGACCTTGCTGTCCCAGATCCACGTGGCATGATGGCATCAACGTGCACCAGCGCACGTGTCGTAGCCCTGCTGACCTGGAAGTCAGCCATGGAGTCAGCCAGGTCTGGTGCCACAATGGGCTGGTCCAACAAGGGCTGAGCATGGATGGTGTCAGCCACTTCAGCCTCAACGGGAGGGGGGGGGGGATGATGGGTGCCCTTGACTGGTCCTCCACACATGGGGGGACAGGCTCACCCTGCAAGTTACGACCACGTCCCCTACCGGATCCACCACGGCCACCACTTGTGGCTCTTCCACCTTTGCCACCCTTACGGAATCCTCGCCTCCCAGCCATGGCACTGATATTAATGTGCGTATGGGAGTGGCTGTAGACAATTGTCCTGGGCAATTGGGGGTCAAAGGGGTTGGGTACCAGATGGTAATTGTACCCTAGTGCTCTAGCACGGCTGATTGTAACCCCTGGGGAAAGATGACGGGTCACGCAACGCACAGGAGGCCCAAAAAAGGGAGATGACGTGCACGCAACCCCTCCTAGACCACGTGTGCAGAAAGAAAAACCTGCACTACGCTGTGGCACCCAGTAACACAAGAATGAACGTATGCGTGTCACACGCAGCCTAGAATGACCTCTGAAGGGGTAGGCTACACACGGGGCAAGCACAGAAGTTGGATACGTGCGTGACTCACCGTCTGCCAGGTAAAAGAGCGTGAAAAATGAGCGCGTTTGGCTGGCTAAACCCCCGCCAAAAGAAGATGTGTACGCTGTCTGAGAAGACAGGACAACAGTAGAAGGGGACACTGTTTGAGGGAACAGGCCCAGGTAAACCAGTAAAAGAGAAAAAAGAGAAAAAGCTGTCAGAGGTAACAGGGAATACGAACTGGAAACGCCGTGAAGTAAATCGCGTGTGAAACGACAAGAAGTACAGAATTCACCCACTCGCTCTCCACGAAAAGCACGTACAAGGAAATGGTGTTCTACATGTACCTTATATACTGGCCCACACGTACAGCGTCACTTACGCGGCGTGTACGTTCACCAATCACACGCTTTGTCACTCCTGCGTGTAGATCCATTTTCACCAATCACATGCTTTGTCACTTCTGCGTGTAGATCCATTTTCACCAATCACACGCTTTGTCACTTCTGCGTGTAGATCCATTTTCACCAATCACACGCTTTGACACTGGGACGTGTCACGCAACAATTTCCTGCACGTGCAGGTGACTATAGGCGCGCATATGCTGTTGACGGGTTTCCGCGCTAAGGGCCTTTGCTGACGTGTGGGATTTCACTCCCTATCAGGCTGTCCACGCGTTCACACACGAGAGACCACGCTCCTGGCCTGGAGGCCAAATTACTGCCCCCCAGAGCCCTGAGCACGCTCCCACCTGCTGCTGCCTGACTGCCTGCTGGCCACGTGCCCCACAGTGCTGGTGGGTGGGGGTGTTGGGAGACATGGGTGGGGGCCTGGTGGAGGGTGCCCCTGCACTGGTGGGGGTGGTGGGAGACATGGGTGGGGGCCTGGTGGAGGCTGCCCCTGGTGGCGGGGGGGGGTGGGGGTGGTGGGAGACATGGGTGGGGGCCTGGTGGAGGGTGCCCCTGGTGGCGGGGGGTGGGGGTGGTGGGAGACATGGGTGGGGGCCTGGTGGAGGCTGCCCCTGGTGGCGGGAGGGTGGGTGTGGTGGGAGACATGGGTGGGGGCCTGGTGGAGGCTGCCCCTGGTGGCGGGAGGGTGGGGGTGGTGGGAGACATGGGTGGGGGCCTGGTGGAGGCTGCCCCTGCACTGCTGGGGGGTGGGGGTGGTGGGAGGCATGGGTGGGGGCCTGGTGGAGGCTGCCCCTGCACTGCTGGGGGTTGGGGGTGGTGGGAGGCATGGGTGGGGGCCTGGTGGAGGCTGCCCCTGGTGGCGGGGGGGTGGGGGTGGTGGGAGACATGGGTGGGGGCCTGGTGGAGGCTGCCCCTGGTGGCGGGAGGGTGGGGGTGGTGGGAGACATGAGTGGGGGCCTGGTGGAGGCTGCCCCTGGTGGCGGGGGGGTGGGGGTGGTGGGAGGCATGGGTGGGGGCCTGGTGGAGGCTGCCCCTGGTGGCGGGAGGGTGGGGGTGGTGGGAGACATGAGTGGGGGCCTGGTGGAGGGTGCCCCTGGATGGTGGGGGCTGGGGGTGGTGGGAGACATGAGTCGGGGCCTGGTGGAGGCTGCCCCTGGTGGCGGGGGGGGTGGGGGTGGTGGGAGACATGGGTGGGGGCCTGGTGGAGGGTGCCCCTGGTGGCGGGGGGGTGGGGGTGGTGGGAGACATGGGTGGGGGCCTGGTGGAGGCTGCCCCTGCACTGCTGGGGGTTGGGGGTGGTGGGAGGCATGGGTGGGGGCCTGGTGGAGGCTGCCCCTGCACTGCTGGGGGGTGGGGGTGCAGGGGGACATGAGCAGGTGTGCAGGGTAGTCCCCTGTTTTGTAGGCTGCCTGCAGGGGCCGTGGAGGGTGTACAGGGAACACCTGTGAGGACCCACCCAGCCTAATCGCGTGTGACTTCCCACGCACCCCTGTAATACACGTACCCAGCCAAATCGCATGTGATGATTCCCACGCACCCCTGTAATACACGTACCCAGCCAAATCGCGTGTGATAATTCCTGCGCACCCCTGTAATACACGTACCTGGCCAAATCGCATCCCTGTAATACACGTACCCAGCCGAATCGCGTGTAAAACTTCCCGTGTACCCCTGTAATACACGTACACAGCCAAATCGCATGTGATAATTCCCGCGTACCCCTGTGATACACGTGCCCTGGCTAATCGCGTGTGAAACTTCCCGCCTACCCCTGTAATACACATACCCTGGGCAATCTCGTGTTCAACTTCCCGCGTACCCCTGTAATACACGTACCCTGGCTAATCGCATGTAAAACTTCCCGCATACCCCTGTAATACACGTACCCTGGCCAATCGCGTGTTAAACTTCCCGCGTACCCCTGTAATACACGTACCCTGGCTAATCGCGTGTTAAACTTCCCGCATACCCCTGTAATACACGTACCCTGGCCAATCGCGTGTTAAACTTCCCGCGTACCCCTGTAATACACGTACCCTGGCTAATCGCGTGTATAACTTCACGCGTACCCCTGATATGCACGTTACCCGCTTTGCGTTCCTTGTTTGGCAGCCCTGTAAACTGGTCCAGGGTTAGCGCAGCCCTTTGCGATGATTTAGCGATTTTGATGGCTTTTCCTTGCGCGAGGGCGTTCTTGGGGGCGTTACTGGCGCTGCTGCAGGGTCGCTGCGATACTCTGCGCCACGGCTGGTTTGGGAGCCTAAAATCCATGAATACGCTGTGCGCGGAAATCGGTTTTAGTGCACGTGCCTGGCGCAGTCAATCGCACACGGACACTCTGCGCCAGCCGCTTGCGACACTTTTCTGCGAAATTCTATGAATTACCCTGATGGTGTTTACCCCATTGATACACACAGGCTACTGGTTATCAGCACATAGAGACCCATTTTAGCATATAGTGTGGAATTTAGGGCCCATTTCAGCTAGAGGTGTAACACATCCATGGCCCCTAGGGCCATATTCTGCCTGGTTTGTAATTCATGGGTGAATTTCTCATTCAGAATGTACATTCTCTTTTTACACCAGTTTTCTATCTTTATAATGGGACCTATTCTGCTAGAGGTGGAACAACCCCATGGGGATATTACACATCTAGCAGAATAGGCCCCATTATAAAGATAGGAAACAGGTGTAAAAAACAGATGTACATTTCAAATAGGGAATTCACCCATGAATTACACCTCTAACATAATTACACCACCATCAGAATAGGCGACTAAGTCCAGACATGCTTCCTTTATCACTATGTCCCGACATCATCCCTTATCACTGTGTCCCTTCTTGAATAACAAACCCACTGCCTGCATATTTGTAATGATCTTAGGGTTTGAGGGAAACAGTATTCATTTTTAATTTAATTCATATTTTTTATTTTTCCTCCAGAATGTTCAGCATAGTTTATATGAACAAACAAACTCTGCTTTCACCACAAGAAGTATTCAACATTTTAAAGCATCACATAAAAGGCAATATTTACACACTTCCAGCAACTAATCCAGAAAATGGTCAGGTGTTCCTATACAGTTATGAAGGACAAAAGCATAGAAAAGATGATTGGAGATTTCATAAGTATAAATGGATTCAGAAAGGAAGGCATGCTCACCCAAGGGCCATTCCTCTGGTGTGGAAGACATACTTCCAAAGATTAATTGGTAGAGAGGAAGTTGCATTTTACAGATATGGGTATGAAGTTCTTGATGGAAGTGTTGAAAAAGTGACTGTCCATTATCTAGGCGAAGACAAAACACTTGATCCATGCATGCCTCATGGAAATATGAGAAAATACTCCTTAAGAGCTCATGTTCGCACAATGCCATCTGTGCTGATAGGAATTGCTGAAAATAAAGATTTAGGTCCAACTTCAATTTACCAGAAAATAATTGCAGAATGTGATGCTTCCCCTACCCACATGAGAGTTGCATTGCTGAAAAATACAGAGCAAATAAAAAATAAACTTAAGTATGGGAAACATAAATGTAGTATCAGTCATGATGATTTATATAACATCTACGAGCTTCACTACGCACTGGAAGGGTTAGTATGCCATTAATCTCTGGTTCCCGAACTTATTGTAACGTTGGCTCTTCCAGACATTATCAATGTTTTTGAGGAAGTGATGAAGTTGAATTCAAGAACCCTAATTTCATATGACGCAACATTTCAATTAGGTGATTTTTACCTCTCTCCACTACTATTTCAATGTACATTGTTTGAGGAAAATCCTGCAATCCCTGCCTTTGTACTGATTCATAATAAACAAACGATTGCTCATGATATTTTTTTCTTTTGTAGCAAAGCGTATACCTCAAATTAACCAGAGTTCCATTAGTATAGTGACAGGCAGAGAAGCAGCTATTGTGAAATCTGTAGAGAATATTATTCCAAGATGCAAGCATGATGTTTGTTAGAACAACATACTGAAAGATGTGGAATTCTGGGTTTCAGGTCATGAAGGAGAAAAAGCAGACAGAAAAGTGTACACCGATAATGTTCTACAGCTCTTAGACTGCAAAACTGAAGGAGACTTTCTAACATTGTTGGAAACACTAAGGGCAACATGGGGTGCCTCTTTTGTCAAATATTTTGAGGAAAAACTGAGAAAAGACACCTTGACAAAGGCAGGCAGATGGGTCTTGGAAACAGTTGGCATTTATAGGAAAACCAGTGGAGTTACGACTACTGTGTCAGAAAGCATGAATGCAGTGATGAAAAGACTGACTAAGCACAAAGAGGTTCACATGGATGAAATGGTATTGGCAATCTACTTTTTGCAAAATGTTATCTAAAAGAAGTGTTGAGAGGACAGTGTGGTATGGGGAATTATCATCTGTCAAACAGGAATGCTGGCAAAAAACTTAATTCTGTTGATATTGAATTCCCATTTGATTACATACCTGTGGAAAAGATAGTGGACTTTATAAAGAAGTTTCCCTATGATGAAGAACCTGTAACAATATCAAAAGGTGATGAGCGCAAATCAAATACAATGGAAGGTCTAGCAGACTTGACAGTTAAGCAAAACCGAGTATTTCTTCAGGCACAGTCTGGATTTTTCATAGTTACCGGATTAGGAGACAAAAAGTATGTGGTAAAGTTATTCCCAGTTGAAACATGCTCTTGCAACAGTTCACAAACATGCTACCCCATTCTGGCTGCACAGAAGTCAATTGGTAAGAGTTCAAGTAAGAAAGGAATAGTGTACTCTCTGAAAAAAGCTCAGGATGAATGTCAGAAAAGGCAAATCTGGAAGAAAAAGAATTAGACAGAAAGATGAGCTTCAGACTGTAGCCACAATGGATTCTATTCTAATAAGTGAAACTAAATTTGATGACACTCAGGAAGACATTAAAGCAAAAAATAAACATGCCAAACAATTAAACCCATATGAGAATGTTCCCAAGAAAGAACATTTGACCTCTTTTCTGGTAGATGAGTATGATCTAGGTGTACCGCAGCGGTCAAGCTTACTAAACAAACAAATAAAATGGTGCCACTTCCATGGGAATTAATACCAGGTTATCCACGCATGCAGAGTGTCCTAGTTCAATATATTTACATCAATGTTGAAGACGTGAAGTCTCTCTTGGCTGATAACTGGCTGGTTGACACAGTAATTGAAGGCTTCTTGCTTACTAGATCTTCTCTAAAACATGTCACTGAATGTGAAGTACGTGTGAGTGTTTTCAGTCCATTCATAATTGATTCCATTGAATTACATGGATACTCTTCAAGTGTTCACAAGTTTGGCATCAAATAAGATATTATGGCAAAGGACATCTGGATCATCCCCACAAATGTGCAAAATACTCACTGGGTACTTATGCTGGTGTTCATGAAGTGGAAGATTATTCTATATTTAGACACCAATAAAAACCCTCTACACAAAGTACATAAACATACTACAAACATTCATGGACATGCAGATGGCATCCAAAATTGACTGGTCTAAGTGGACAATCCATGCTTCTCCTGATGTACCAGCTCGGCATGATTCATCTAGCTGTGGACTATTTCTCTGCTTATTTGCACATATATTGTGTAGTGGGTCACTTGTACCATTCCCAGCAGACATGACTGCTGTGCGGCAGTGGATAGCTATGGAATTAATTAGTGGAAAATCCTTTCTCCCAAAATCACAGTTGAAGAAACAAAAATATTGCAGAGCAAAGAAAGAGATTAAGCAGAATATTAAGAAAGATTTTAATACACCGTTTTCAAGGTATCCTACAAAAGAGGCAATATCCACTGTTGAATTCTTATCTACAGCATTAGCGACTATCCTGTTTCATGGGTAAACTCTGCAAAAAGACAACAAAATCAAAAATGATACTCTGCCAGGGACTATGCCAGGACTGGTATCATTTGTCTTGCCTTGATCTAGCTCATTTCCCTAGTGGTCTGTACAAATGTCCGAAGTGCATTTAGGGAAGCACTATGTATTTGAAAAAACAGAATAAATCTCTTCAAACACACACAGATGTCTACCGAAAGACCAATAAAGTATGACACTCACACTGCATCAAGTTCATGGACAACCTTTGAAAGACATTTTATGTTACGTTTTATGTGACTTGTTAGCACAAAATTTGCCAGATGCAGCTGGTTCAGGCAACACAATCTGCTTGTCTCGTGTGCTCGTGTGCTAGATTAACAGGAATAGAAGGCAGGTTTTACTGACATCCTACAAGTCAGATGATCTCCCAAGGCTCTCAGGTGGCTTGGTCAAGAGTTTGAAGAAAGGGATGGCATATATTGTGAAAGAGAGCTCACCCATAAATGTCTTATTGGTAGCTTGAAACCATGTTATAGTATCTCATTTACAATGTCTCTCGCCTTTGTAGATTTATTACACTGGGGGTGGTAAGTGACACTGGTGAATTTTACTTAGTGCCATTGCTGAATTTGGGTATTCATTGCAGTCATACCCAATGCAGAAAACTCAGATCTCTTGTCCCATCTTACGAACTTGTCACACAACGTTGCACTCCTCTGCCTGTGCCTTCCACTTGTGCGGTGGAATGTATATAAACATACGCATATCCACAGCACTAGCCAAGTTATCCTGAGCGAGTCACTTGTCCCAACAGGTAGCGAAGAGTGCAAAGTCTTCTCCTTTGCATGTGCTCCCCTCACCCATTTGATTCCACTTGCACAGCCCTACCAGACACTGCTGGTGAGTGCCACTACTCTTGTGTTTCCTCTTACTGACCCTCCTCCCTCCACTTTTGTTTCGTCTTTGTGTTTTTTGCTTGTTTGATCCTTTCCCAGTCCCTCCCTGTCCTTCACCCCTGCACACCCTGGTCCGCCAGACACTCCTGGATTGGGCCATGAGAGAATCACGTGTCCCTCATCCTGAAGAACTCCAGGGCAGCCTTGCCTAAACAGCCATCGGCTAAGGACCAAAGGCAAAGGGAAGCTCCCTCCAGAGCAGCTCCACTCCCTGTTTGCCCCTGTTAGCCCAGGAACGCCAGATGTAGACAACCTACAGTGACTGACAAGGTAAGAGTGGTGTGGGCGAGGAGTACAGCCATTACTGTAGTCCAGTAAAACACCACCACTCTTATTACCTAATATTGTATATCTACCTGCATTCCATCTTTTGCATTTAGCCTACCTGTGTAAGTTAGACATGTGTTTCTTCTAACTAACCGTACTAAAAACTATCAAATTCTGCAAACTCACCTGCAAACTCTGAACTGTACACAACCATACCTCTACCGCACCACAACCTGCATGCAGTTCACAAAACCCAACCCTGCATAAAACCAAACCATGCACAATCATACCTCAACACGACATGACGGCTACCAAACAGAAATGCACGAGCGCTCATGGACCGGTTTCTCTGAACTGAAGCTGCCAACAGCACATCAAAGCTCTCTTGCTCTGTTCTCTCTCAATCCAACTAACAACCCCCCGCCCCAACACTCCATACATTGCAGATCTGCCAGTGTGCCAAGAGACTACACCAGTGGCAAAAGTGTGCGGTGCAAGATCTTATAACATTAACATCATTTGCCAGTATTAGCATCAAATGCCCAGCTTCTTCCACCATATGCTCAAGCTCTTCTGTGATAAGACTGTGCTCTTCTACCATACAGTATATCCTCATACCTTTAACTGACAGGTTCTACTCCATATATCCAGGTACTGGCAGACACATCACTATAGACCATGTTCGTGAGTAATGGGTTAATGAAAGCATCATTAACCTTTCTCATTTCAAATGTTCTTCATGTGTGTTTGCATCATTTTCAGGTCAGTTTCAATGCTGTTTTATATATTAGGGTAGCGTTCTGGCTCGTTCAGGGTACTTTTTTGTGATAAAATATAGATTTTGGGAAGTAAGGGGTAATGACAGCATATTGATGCACCTTTCTCATTTCAAAATGTTCTTCATGTGTGTTTGCATCATTTTCAGGTGAGTTTCGCTGCCGTTTTATATATTACAGTAGCGTTCCAGCCCGTTGCGGGTACTTTTTCGTGATAAAATGTAGTTTTTGGGCAGTAATAGGTTAATGACAGACTATTTGTCCACCTTTCTCATTTCAAAATGTTCTTTATGTGTGTTTGCAACATTTCCAGGTGAGTTTTGCTTCCCTTTCATATATTACGGTAGCGTACCGGCCGGCTCTGGGTACTTATTTGTGATAAAATGTAGGTTTTGGGCATTAATGAGTTAATGACAGCATATTGCTGCACCTTTCTCATTTCAAAATGTTCTTCATGGATGTTTGCATCATTTTCAGGTAAATTTCTCTGCCATTTTATATTTTAGGGTGGCGTTCCAGCCCTGTTCCGGGTACTTTTTCGTGATAAAATGTAGATTTTGAGCAGTAATGGGTTAATGACAGCATATTGGTGCATCTTTCTCATTTCAAAATGTTCTTCATGTGTGTTTGCATCATTTTCAAGTGAGTTTTGCTGCCGTTTTATATATTAGGATACCGTTCCGGCACGTTCTGGGTACCTTTTCTTGATAAAATGTAGATTATGGGCAATAATGGATTAATGACAGCATATTGGTGCACCTTTCTCATTTCAAAATGTTCTTCATGTGTGTTTGCATCATTTTCAGGTGAGTTTAGATGCAGTTTTATATATTACGGTAGCGTTACAGACTGTTCTGGGTACTTTTTCATGATAAAATGTAGTTTTTGGGCAGTAATGGGTTAGTGACAGTATATTGGTGCACCTTTCTCATTCCAAAATGTTCTTCATGTTTGTTTGCATCCTTTTCAGGTGAGTTTTGCTGCTTTTTTATATATTAGGGTACCGTTCCGGCACGTTCTGGGTACTTTTTTGTGATAAAATGTAGATTTTGGCCAGTAATGGGTAAATGACAGAATATTGGTGCACCTTTCTCATTTCAAAATGTTCTTCATGTGTGTTTGCAACATTTTCAGGTGAGTTTCTATGCCATTTTATATATTAGGGTACCGTTCTGGCCCGTTCTGGCACGTTCCAAGTACTTTTTCGTGATAAAATGTAGATTTTGGGCAGTATTGGGTTTATGACAGCATATTGGTGCACTTTTCTCCTTTCAAATTGTTCTTCATGTGTGTTTGCATCATTTTCAGGTGACTTTCATGGACGTTTTATATATTAGTGTAGCGTTCCGGCCCTTTCCGGGTACTTTTTTTTTTCGTGATAAAATGTAATTTTTGGGCAGTAATGGGTGATTGACAGCATATTGGTGCACCTTTCTCATTTCAAAATGTTCGTCATGTGGGTTTGCATCATTTTCAGGTGAGTTTCACTGCTGTTCTATATATTAGGGTACCGTTGCGGCCCGTTCTGGCACGTTCCAGGTACTTTTTCGGGATAAAATGTAGATTTTGGGCAGTATTGGGTTAATTACAGCAGATTGGTGCACCTTCCTCATTTCAAAATGTTCTTCATGTGTGTTTGCATCATTTTCAGGTGAGTTTTGCTGCTAATTTATATATAAAGGGTACCGTTCTGGCCCGTTCCGGGTACTTTTTTGTGATAAAATGTAGATTTTGGGCATTAATGGGTAAATGACAGAATATTAGTGCACCTTTCTCATTTCAAAATGTTCTTCATGTGTGTTTGCATCATTTTCAGGTGAGTTTCACTGCCGTTTTATATATTAGGGTACCGTTCCGGCCCGTTCTGGCACGTTCCAGGTACTTTTTCGCGATAAAATGTAGATTATGGGCAGTATTGGGTTTATGACACCATATTGGTGCACCTTTCTACTTTCAAAATGTTCTTCATGTATGTTTGCATCATTTTCAGGTGACTTTCATGGACGTTTTATATATTAGTGTAGCGTTCCGGCCCGTTCTGGGTACTTTTTCGTGATGAAATGTAGTTTTTGGGTAGTAATGGGTTAATGACAGCATCATGGTGCACCTTTCTCATTTCAAAATGTTCTTCATGTGTGTTTGCATCCTTTTCAGGTGAATTTTGCTGCAGTTTTATATATTAGGGTACCGTTCCGGCACGTGCCGGGTACTTTTTCGTGATAAAATGTAGTTTTTGGGTAGTAATGGGTTAATGACAGCATCATGGTGCACCTTTCTCATTTCAAAATGTTCTTCATGTGTGTTTGCATCCTTTTCAGGTGAGTTTTGCTGCTGTTTTATATATTAGGGTACTGTTCCGGCACGTTCCGGGTACTTTTTCGTGATAAAATGTAATTTTTGGGCAGTAATGGGTGATTGACAGCATATTGGTGCACCTTTCTCATTTCAAAATGTTCGTCATGTGGGTTTGCATCATTTTCAGGTGAGTTTCACTGCTGTTCTATATATTAGGGTACCGTTGCGGCCCGTTCTGGCACGTTCCAGGTACTTTTTCGGGATAAAATGTAGATTTTGGGCAGTATTGGGTTAATTACAGCAGATTGGTGCACCTTCCTCATTTCAAAATGTTCTTCATGTGTGTTTGCATCATTTTCAGGTGAGTTTTGCTGCTAATTTATATATAAAGGGTACCGTTCTGGCCCGTTCCGGGTACTTTTTTGTGATAAAATGTAGATTTTGGGCATTAATGGGTAAATGACAGAATATTAGTGCACCTTTCTCATTTCAAAATGTTCTTCATGTGTGTTTGCATCATTTTCAGGTGAGTTTCACTGCCGTTTTATATATTAGGGTACCGTTCCGGCCCGTTCTGGCACGTTCCAGGTACTTTTTCGCGATAAAATGTAGATTATGGGCAGTATTGGGTTTATGACACCATATTGGTGCACCTTTCTACTTTCAAAATGTTCTTCATGTATGTTTGCATCATTTTCAGGTGACTTTCATGGACGTTTTATATATTAGTGTAGCGTTCCGGCCCGTTCTGGGTACTTTTTCGTGATGAAATGTAGTTTTTGGGTAGTAATGGGTTAATGACAGCATCATGGTGCACCTTTCTCATTTCAAAATGTTCTTCATGTGTGTTTGCATCCTTTTCAGGTGAGTTTTGCTGCTGTTTTATATATTAGGGTACCGTTCCGGCACGTTCCGGGTATTTTTTCGTGATAAAATGTAGTTTTTGGGTAGTAATGGGTTAATGACAGCATCATGGTGCACCTTTCTCATTTCAAAATGTTCTTCATGTGTGTTTGCATCCTTTTCAGGTGAGTTTTGCTGCAGTTTTATATATTAAGGTACCGTTCCGGCACGTGCCGGGTACTTTTTCGTGATAAAATGTAGTTTTTGGGTAGTAATGGGTTAATGACAGCATATTGGTGCACCTTTCTCATTTCAAAATGTTCTTCAGGTGTGTTTGCATCCTTTTCAGGTGAGTTTCGCTGCTGTTTTTTATATTAGGGTACAGTTTTGGCCCGTTCTGGCACGTTCCATGTACTTTTTCGCGATAAAATGTAGATTTTGGGCAGTATTGGGTTTATGACAGCATATTGGTGCACCTTCCTCCTTTCAAAATGTTCTTCATGTGTGTTTGCATCATTTTCAGGTGACTTTCGTGGACGTTTTATATATTACTGTAGCGTTCCGGCCCGTTCCGTGTACTTTTTCGTGATAAAATGTAATTTTTGGGCAGTAATGGGTGATTGACAGCATATTGGTGCACCTTTCTCATTTCAAAATGTTCTTCATGTGTGTTTGCATCATTTTCAGGTGACTTTTGTGGACGTTTTATATATTAGTGTAGCGTTCCGGCCCGTTCCGGGTACTTTTTCGAGATGAAATGTAGTTTTTGGGCAGTAATGGTTTAATGACAGCATATTGGTGCACCTTTCTCATTTCAAAATGATCTTCATGTGTGTTTGCATCATTTTCAGGTGAGTTTCACTGCTGTTCTATATAATAGGGTACAGTTCCGGCCCGTTCTGACACGTTCCAGGTACTTTTTCGCGATAAAATGTAGATTTTGGGCAGTATTGGGTTTATGACAGCATATTGGTGCACCTTTCTCATTTCCAAATGTTATTCATGTGTGTTTGCATCATTTTCAGGTGAGTTTTGTGGACGTTTTATATATTACGGTAGCGTTCCGGCTCGTTCTGGGTATTTTTTCGTGATAACATGTAGGTTTTGGGCAGTAATGGGTTAATGACAGCATATTGGTGCACCTTTCTCATTTCAAAATGTTCTTCATATGTGTTTGCATCATTTTCAGGTGAGTTTTGTGGACGTTTTATATATTACGGTAGCGTTCCGGTCCGTTCTAGGTACTTTTTCGTGATAACATGTAGGTTTTGAGCATTAATGGGTTAATGACAGCATATTGGTGCACCTTTCTCATTTCAAAATGTTCTTCATGGGTGTTTGCATCATTTTCAGGTGAATTTCTCTGCCATTTTATATTTTAGGGTGGCGTTCCGGCCCTGTTCCGGGTACTTTTTCGTGATAAAATGTAGATTTTGAGCAGTAATGGGTTAATGACAGCATATTGGTGCACCTTTCTCATTTCAAAATGTTCTTCATGTGTGTTTGCATCATTTTCAAGTGAGTTTTGCTTCCGTTTTATATATTAGGGTACTGTTATGGCCCGTTCCGGCACATTCTGGGTACTTTTTCGTGATAAAATGTAGATTATGGGTAGTAATGGATTAATGACAGCATATTGGTGCACCTTTCTCATTTCAAAATGTTCTTCATGTGTGTTTCCATCATTTTCAGGTGAGTTTCGATGCGGTTTTATATATTATGGTATCGTTCGAGACTGTTCTGGGTACTTTTTCATGATAAAATGTAGTTTTTGGCCAGCAATGGGTTAATGACAGTATATTGGTGCACCATTCTCTTTCCAAAATGTTCTTCATGTGTGTTTGCATCATTTTCTGGTGAGTTTCCATGCAGTTTTATATATTATGGTATCGTTCGAGACTGTTCTGGGTACTTTTTCATGATAAAATGTAGTTTTTGGCCAGCAATGGGTTAATGACAGTATATTGGTGCACCATTCTCTTTCCAAAATGTTCTTCATGTGTGTTTGCATCATTTTCAGGTCACTTTCATGGATATTTTATATATTATTGTAGCGTTCCGGCCCGTTCCGGGTACTTTTTCGTGATAAAATGTAATTTTTGGGCAGTATTGGGTTTATGACAGCATATTGGTGCACCTTTCTCCTTTCAAAACGTTCTTCATGTGTGTTTGCATCATTTTCAAGTGACTTTCGTGGACGTTTTATATATTAGTGTAGCGTTCCGGCCCGTACCGGATACTTTTTCGTGATAAAATGTAGTTTTTGGGCAGTAATGGGTTAATGACAGCACATTGGTGCACCTTTCTCATTTCAAAATGTTCTTCATGTGTGTTTGCATCATTTTCAGGTGAGTTTTGTGGACGTTTTATGTATTACGGTAGCGTTCCGGCTCGTTCTGGGTATTTTTTCATGATAACATGTAGGTTTTGGGCAGTAATGGGTTAATGACACCATGTTGGTGCACCTTCCTCCTTTCAAAATGTTGTTCATGTGTGTTTGCATCATTTTCAGGTGACTTTCGTGGACGTTTTATATATTACTGTAGCGTTCCGGCCCGTTCCGTGTACTTTTTCGTGATAAAATGTAATTTTTGGGCAGTAATGGGTGATTGACAGCATATTGGTGCACCTTTCTCATTTCAAAATATTCTTCATGTGTGTTTGCATCATTTTCAGGTGACTTTTGTGGACGTTTTATATATTAGTGTAGCGTTCCGGCCCGTTCCGGGTACTTTTTCGAGATGAAATGTAGTTTTTGGGCAGTAATGGGTTAATGACAGCATATTGGTGCACCTTTCTCATTTCAAAATGATCTTCATGTGTGTTTGCATCATTTTCAGGTGAGTTTCACTGCTGTTCTATATAATAGGGTACAGTTCCGGCCCGTTCTGACACGTTCCAGGTACTTTTTCGCGATAAAATGTAGATTTTGGGCAGTATTGGGTTTATGACAGCATATTGGTGCACCTTTCTCATTTCCAAATGTTATTCATGTGTGTTTGCATCATTTTCAGGTGAGTTTTGTGGACGTTTTATATATTACGGTAGCGTTCCGGCTCGTTCTGGGTATTTTTTCGTGATAACATGTAGGTTTTGGGCAGTAATGGGTTAATGACAGCATATTGGTGCACCTTTCTCATTTCAAAATGTTCTTCATATGTGTTTGCATCATTTTCAGGTGAGTTTTGTGGACGTTTTATATATTACGGTAGCGTTCCGGTCCGTTCTAGGTACTTTTTCGTGATAACATGTAGGTTTTGAGCATTAATGGGTTAATGACAGCATATTGGTGCACCTTTCTCATTTCAAAATGTTCTTCATGGGTGTTTGCATCATTTTCAGGTGAATTTCTCTGCCATTTTATATTTTAGGGTGGCGTTCCGGCCCTGTTCCGGGTACTTTTTCGTGATAAAATGTAGATTTTGAGCAGTAATGGGTTAATGACAGCATATTGGTGCACCTTTCTCATTTCAAAATGTTCTTCATGTGTGTTTGCATCATTTTCAAGTGAGTTTTGCTTCCGTTTTATATATTAGGGTACTGTTATGGCCCGTTCCGGCACATTCTGGGTACTTTTTCGTGATAAAATGTAGATTATGGGTAGTAATGGATTAATGACAGCATATTGGTGCACCTTTCTCATTTCAAAATGTTCTTCATGTGTGTTTCCATCATTTTCAGGTGAGTTTCGATGCGGTTTTATATATTATGGTATCGTTCGAGACTGTTCTGGGTACTTTTTCATGATAAAATGTAGTTTTTGGCCAGCAATGGGTTAATGACAGTATATTGGTGCACCATTCTCTTTCCAAAATGTTCTTCATGTGTGTTTGCATCATTTTCAGGTGAGTTTCCATGCAGTTTTATATATTATGGTATCGTTCGAGACTGTTCTGGGTACTTTTTCATGATAAAATGTAGTTTTTGGCCAGCAATGGGTTAATGACAGTATATTGGTGCACCATTCTCTTTCCAAAATGTTCTTCATGTGTGTTTGCATCATTTTCAGGTCACTTTCATGGATATTTTATATATTATTGTAGCGTTCCGGCCCGTTCCGGGTACTTTTTCGTGATAAAATGTAATTTTTGGGCAGTATTGGGTTTATGACAGCATATTGGTGCACCTTTCTCCTTTCAAAACGTTCTTCATGTGTGTTTGCATCATTTTCAAGTGACTTTCGTGGACGTTTTATATATTAGTGTAGCGTTCCGGCCCGTACCGGATACTTTTTCGTGATAAAATGTAGTTTTTGGGCAGTAATGGGTT
This sequence comes from Ambystoma mexicanum, assembly GCF_040938575.1. Lineage (NCBI taxonomy): Eukaryota > Metazoa > Chordata > Amphibia > Caudata > Ambystomatidae > Ambystoma > Ambystoma mexicanum. The sequence goes on along the minus strand of NC_090921.1, from coordinate 1,202,270,138 downwards.
AATGACAGCACATTGGTGCACCTTTCTCATTTCAAAATGTTCTTCATGTGTGTTTGCATCATTTTCAGGTGAGTTTTGTGGACGTTTTATGTATTACGGTAGCGTTCCGGCTCGTTCTGGGTATTTTTTCATGATAACATGTAGGTTTTGGGCAGTAATGGGTTAATGACACCATGTTGGTGCACCTTTCTCATTTCAAAATGTTGTTCATATGTGTTTGCATCATTTTCAGGTGAGTTTTGTGGACGTTTTATATATTACGGTAGCGTTCCGGCCCGTTCTAGGTACTTTTTCGTGATAACGTAGGTTTTGAGCATTAATGGGTTAATGACAGCATATTGGTGCACTTTTCTCATTTCAAAATGTTCTTCATGGGTGTTTGCATCATTTTCAGGTGAATTTCTCTGCCATTTTATATTTTAGGGTGGCGTTCCGGCCCTGTCCCGGGTACTTTTTCGTGATAAAATGTAGATTTTGAGCAGTAATGGGTTAATGACAGCATATTGGTGCACCTTTCTCATTTCAAAATGTTCTTCATGTGTGTTTGCATCATTTTCAAGTGAGTTTTGCTGCCGTTTTATATATTAGGGTACTGTTATGGCCCGCACTGGCACAATCTGGGTACTTTTTCGTGATAAAATGTAGATTATGGGCAGTAATGGATTAATGACAGCATATTGGTGCACCTTTCTCATTTCAAAATGTTCTTCATGTGTGTTTGCATCATTTTCAGGTGAGTTTCCATGCAGTTTTATATATTATGGTATCGCTCGAGACTGTTCTGGGTACTTTTTCATGATAAAATGTAGTTATTGGCCAACAATGGGTTAATGACAGTATCTTGGTGCACCATTCTCATTCCAAAATGTTCTTCATGTGTGTTTGCATCATTTTCAGGTCACTTTCATGGACATTTTATATATTATTGTAGCGTTCCGGCCCGTTCCGGGTACTTTTTTGTGATAAAATGTAATTTTTGGGCAGTAATGGGTAATTGACAGCATATTGGTGCACCTTTTTCATTTCAAAATGTTCTTCATGTGTGTTTGTATCATTGTCAGGTGAGTTTCACTGCTGTTCAATATAATAGGGTACTGTTCCGGCCCGTTCTGCCTTGTTCCATGTACTTTTTCGGGATAAAATGTAGATTTTGGGCAGTATTGGGTTTATGACAGCATATTGGTGCACTTTTCTCCTTTCAAAATGTTCTTCATGTGTGTTTGCATCATTTGCATGTGACTTTCGTGGACGTTTTATATATTAGTGTAGCGTTCCGGCCCGTTCCGGATACTTTTTCGTGATAAAATGTAGTTTTTGGGCAGTAATGGGTTAATGACAGCATATTGGTGCACCTTTCTCATTTCAAAATGTTCTTCATGCGTGTTTGCATCATTTTCAGGTGAGTTTTGTGAATGTTTTATATATTACGGTAGCGTTCCGGCCCGTTCTGGGTACTTTTTCTTGATAACATGTAGGTTTTGGGCAGTAATGGGTTAATGACAGCATATTGGTCCACCTTTCTCATTTCAAAATGTTCTTCATGTGTGTTTGCATCATTTTCAAGTGAGTTTTGCTGCCGTTTTATATATTAGGGTACCGTTCCGGCCCGTTCCGACACATTCTGGGTACTTTTTTGTGATAAAATGTAGATTATGGGCAGTAATGGATTAATGACAGCATATTGGTGCACCTTTCTCATTTCAAAATGTTCTTCATGTGTGTTTCCATCATTTTCAGGTGAGTTTCGATGCGGTTTTATATATTACGGTAGCGTTCCAGACTGTTCCATGTACTTTTTCATGATAAAATATAGTTTTTGGGCAGTAATGGGTTAATGACAGCAGATTGGTGCACCTTTCTCATTTCAAAATGTTCTTCATGTGTGTTTGCATCATTTTCAGGTGAGTTTTGCTGCAGTTTTATATATTACGTTAGCGTTCCGGCCCGTTCCGGGTACTTTTTTCGTGATAAAATGTAGATTTTGGGCAGTAATGGGTAAATGACAGAATATTGGTGCACTTTTCTCATTTCAAAATGTTCTTCATCTGTGTTTGCATCATTTTCAGGTGTGTTTTGCTGCCATTTTATATATTACGGTAGCCTTGCGGCCCTTTTTTTCGTGATAAAATGTAATTTTTGGGCAGTAATAGGTTAATGACAGACTATTGGTGCACCTTTCTCATTTCAAAATGTTCTTTATGTTTGTTTGCAACATTTTCAGGTGAGTTTCACTGCCATTTTATATATTAGGGTACTGTTCCGGCTCGTTCTGGCACGTTCCAGGTACTTTCTCGTGATAAAATGTAGTTTTTGGGCAGTAATGGGTTAATGAGAGCATATTGGTGCACCTTTCTCCTTTCAAAATGTTCTTCACGTGTGTTTGCATCATTTTCAGGTGAGTTTTGCTGCAGTTTTATATATTACGTTAGCGTTCCGGCCCGTTCCGGGTACTTTTTTCGTGATAAAATGTAGATTTTGGGCAGTAATGGGTAAATGACAGAATATTGGTGCACTTTTCTCATTTCAAAATGTTCTTCATCTGTGTTTGCATCATTTTCAGGTGTGTTTTGCTGCCATTTTATATATTACGGTAGCCTTGCGGCCCTTTTTTTCGTGATAAAATGTAATTTTGGGGCAGTAATAGGTTAATGACAGACTATTGGTGCACCTTTCTCATTTCAAAATGTTCTTTATGTTTGTTTGCAACATTTTCAGGTGAGTTTCACTGCCGTTTTATATATTAGGGTACTGTTCCGGCCCGTTCTGGCACGTTCCAGGTACTTTCTCGTGATAAAATGTAGTTTTTGGGCAGTAATGGGTTAATGAGAGCATATTGGTGCACCTTTCTCCTTTCAAAATGTTCTTCACGTGTGTTTGCATCATTTTCAGGTGACTTTCATGGACGTTTTATATATTAGTGTAGCGTTCCAGCCCGTTCCGGGTAATTTTTGTGATAAAATGTAATTTTTGGGCAGTAATGGCTGATTGACAGCATATTGGTGCACCTTTCTCATTTCAAAATGTTCTTCATGTGTGTTTTCATAATTTCCAGGTGAGTTTCACTGCTGTTCTATACATTAGGGTACTGTTCCGGCCCGTTCTGGCACGTTCCATGTACTTTTTCGGGATAAAATGTAGATTTTGGGCAGTATTGGGTTTATGACAGCATATTGGTGCACCTATCGCCTTTCAAAATGTTCTTCATGTGTGATTGCATCATTTTCAGGTGACTTTCGTGGACGTTTTATATATTAGTGTAGCGTTCCGGCCCGTTCCGTGTACTTTTTCGTGATAAAATGTAGTTTTTGGGCAGTAATGGGTTAATGACAGCATATTGGTGCACCTTTCTCATTCCAAAATGTTCTTCATGTGTGTTTGCATCATTTTCAGGTGAGTTTTGTGGACGTTTTATATATTACGGTAGTGTTCTGGCCCGTTCTGGGTACTTTTTCGTGATAACATGTAGGTTTTGAGCATTAATGGGTTAATGACAGCATATTGGTGAACCTTTCTCATTTCAAAATGTTGTTCATGGGTGTTTGCATCATTTTCAGGTGAACAGGTGCATTTCTCTGCCATTTTATATTTTAGGGTGGCGTTCCGGCCCTGTTCCGGGTACTTTTTCGTGATAAAATGTAGATTTTGAGCAGTAATGGGTTAATGGCAGCATATTGGTGCACCTTTCTCATTTCAAAATGTTCTTCATGTGTGTTTGCATCATTTTCAAGTGAGTTTTGCTGCCGTTTTATATATTAGGGTACCGTTCTGGCCCGTTCCGGCACGTTTTGGGTACTTTTTCGTGAAAAAATGTAGATTATGGGCAGTAATGGATTAATGACAGCATATTGGTGCACCTTTCTCATTTCAATATGTTCTTCATGTGTGTTTCCATCATTTTCAGGTGACTTTCGCTGCAGTTTTATATATTACGGTAGCGTTCCGGCCGGTTCTGGGTACTTTTTCGTGATAAAATGTAGTTTTTGCGTAGTAATGGGCTAATGACAGCATATTGATGCAACTTTCTCATTTCAAAATGTTCTTCATGTGTGTTTGCATCATTTTCAGGTGAGTTTCGCTGCTGTTTTATATATTAGGGTACCGTTCCGGCCCGTTCCGGCACGTTCCGGGTACTTTTTTGTGATGAAATGTAGATTTTGGCCAGTAATGGGTAAATGACAGAATATTGGTGCACCTTTCTCATTTCAAAATGTTCTTCATGTGTGTTTACATCATTTTCAGGTGTGTTTTGCTGCCATTTTATGTATTACGGTAGCCTTGCGGCCCGTTTTTTCATGATAAAATGTAATTTTGGGGCAGTAATGGGTTAATGACAGACTATTGGTGCACCTTTCTCATTTCAAAATGTTCTTTATGTTTGTTTGCAACATTTTCAGGTGAGTTTCACCTCTGTTTTATATATTAGGGTACCGTTCCGGACCGTTCTGGCACGTTCCAGGTAATTTTTCGCGATAATATGTAGATTTTGGGCAGTATTGGGTTTATGACAGCATATTGGTGCACCTTTCTCCTTTCAAAATGTTCTTCATGTGTGTTTGCATCATTTTCAGGTGACTTTCATTGACGTTTTATATATTAGTGTAGCGTTCCGGCCCGTTCCGGGTACTTTTTCGTGATAAAATGTAGTTTTTTGGCAGTAATGGGTTAATGACAGCATATTGGTTCACCTTTCTCATTTCAAAATGTTCTTCATGTGTGTTTGCATCATTTTCAGGTGAGTTTCGCTGCTGTTTTATATATTAGGGTACCGTTCCGGCCCGTTCCGGCTCGTTCTGGGTACTTTTTTGTGATAAAATGTAGATTTTGGGCAGTAATGGGTAAATGACAGAATATTGGTCCACCTTTCTCATTTCAAAATGTTCTTCATGTGTGTTTGCATCATTTTCAGGTGTGTTTTGCTGCAGTTGTATATATTCCGGTAGACTTGCGGCCCGTTTTTTCGTGATAAAATGTAATTTTGGGGCAGTAATGGGTTAATGACAGACTATTGGTGCACCTTTCTCATTTCAAAATGTTCTTTATGTTTCTTTGCAACATTTTCAGGTGAGTTTCATTGCCGTTTTGTATATTAGGGTACCATTCTGGCCCGTTCTGGCATGTTCCAAGTACTTTTCCGCGATAAAATGTAGATTTTGGGCAGTATTGGGTTTATGACAGCATATTGGTGCACCTTTCTCCTTTCAAAATGTTCTTCATATGTGTTTGCATCATTTTCAGGTGACTTTCGTGTACGTTTTATATATTAGTGTAGCGTTCCAGCCCTTTCGGGGTACTTTTTTCATGATAAAATGTAATTTCTGGGCATTAATGGGTTATTGACAGCATATTGGTGCACCTTTCTCATTTCAAAATGTTCTTCATGTGTGTTTGCATCATTTTCAGGTGAGTTTCACTGCTGTTTTATATATTAGGGTACCGTTCTGGCCCGTTCTGGCACGTTATAGGTACTTTTTCGGGATAAAATGTAGATTTTGGGCAGCATTGGGTTTATGACAGCATATTGGTGCACTTTTCCCCTTTCAAAATGTTCTTCATGTTCATTTGCATCATTTTCAGGTGACTTTCGTGGACGTTTTATATATTAGTGTAGCGTTCCGGCCCGTTCTGGGTACTTTTTCGTGATAAAATATAGTTTTTGGGCAGTAATGGGTTAATGACAGCATATTGGTGCACCTTTATCATTTAAAAATGTTCTTCACGTGAGTTTGCATCATTTTCAGGTGAGTTTTGTGGACGTTTTATATATTAAGGTAGCGTTCCGGGAAGTTTCCGGGTTCTTTATCGTGATGAAATGTAGTTTTTGGGGTGTAATGGGTTAATGACAGACTATTGGTGCACCTTTCTCATTTAAAAATGTTCTTTATGTGTGTTTGCAACATTTTCAGGTGAGTTTTGCATCTGTTTTATACATTAAAGTAGCGTTCTGGAAAGTTCCAGGTACTTTTTCGTGATAAAATGTAGATTTTGGGCTGTAATGGGTAAATGACACAAAATTGGTGCACCTTTCTCATTTCAAAATGTTCTTCATGTGTGTTTGCATCATTTTCAAGTGAGTTTTGCTGCCGTTATATATATTAAGGTACCGTTCTGGCCCGTTCTGGCACGTTCGGGTACTTTTTCGTGTAAAAATGTAGATTATCGGCAGTAATGGATTAATGACAGCATATTGGTGCACATTTCTCATTTCAAAATGTTCTTCATGTGTGTTTGCATCATTTTCAGGTGAGTTTCGATGCGGTTTTATATATGAGGGTAGCGTTTCAGACCGTTCCGTGTACTTTTTCGTGATAAAATGTATATTTTGGGCAGTAATGGGTAAATGACAGAATATTGGTGCACCTTTCTCATTTCAAAATGTTCTTCATGTGTGCTTGCATCATTTTCAGGTGTGTTTTGCTGCTGTTTTATATATTACGATAGCCTAGCGGCCCGTTTTTTCATGATAAAATATAATTTTGGGGCAGTAATGGGTTAATGACAGACTATTGGTGCACCTTTCTCATTTCAAAATGTTCTTCATGTGTGTTTGCATCATTTTCAGGTGACTTTCGTGGACGTTTTGTATATTAGTGTAGTGTTCCGGCCCATTCCGGGTACTTTTTCGTGATAAAATGTAGTTTTTGGGCAGTAATGGGTTAATGACAGCATATTGGCGCACCTTTCTCATTTCAAAATGTTCTTCATGCATGTTTGCATCATTTTCAGGTGAGTTTCACTGCTGTTTTATATATTAGGGTTCCGTTCCGGCCCGTTCCGGCACGTTCCAGGCACTTTTCCGTGATAAAATGTAGATTTTGGGCAGTAATGGGTAAATTACAGAATATTGGTGCACCTTTCTCATTTCAAAATGTTCTTCATGTGTGTTTGCATCATTTTCAGGTGTGTTTTGCCACTGTTTTATATATTACGGTTACCCTAGCGGCCCATTTTTCCGTGATAAAATGTAATTTTGGGGGAAATGGGTTAATGACAGACTATTGGTGCTCCTTTCTCATTTCAAAATGTTCTTCATGTGCGTTTGCATCATTTTCAGGGGACTTTCGTGGACGTTTTATATATTAGTGTAGCGTTCCGGCCCGTTCCGGGTACTTTTTCGTGATAAAATGTAGGTTTTGGGTAGCAATAGGTTAATGACAGCATATTGGTGGACCTTTCTCATTGAAAAATGTTCTTCATGCTTCACTGCTGTTTTATATATTAGAGTTCCGTTCCGGCCCGTTCCGGCACATTCCAGGTACTTTTTCGGGATAAAATGTAGATTTTGGGCAGTATTGGGTTTAGGACAGCATATTGGTGCACCTTTCTCATTTCAAAATGTTCTTTATGTTTGTTTGCAACATTTTCAGGTGAGTTTCACCTCTGTTTTATATATTAGGGTACCGTTCCGGACCGTTCTGGCACGTTCCAGGTAATTTTTCGCAATAAAATGTAGATTTTGGGCAGTATTGGGTTTATGACAGCATATTGGTGCACCTTTCTCCTTTCAAAATGTTCTTCATGTGTGTTTGCATCATTTTCAGGTGACTTTCATGGACGTTTTATATATTAGTGTAGCGTTCCGGCCCGTTCCGGGTACTTTTTCGTGATAAAATGTAGTTTTTTGGCAGTAATGGGTTAATGACAGCATATTGGTTCACCTTTCTCATTTCAAAATGTTCTTCATGTGTGTTTGCATCATTTTCAGGTGAGTTTCGCTGCTGTTTTATATATTAGGGTACCGTTCCGGCCCGTTCCGGCTCGTTCTGGGTACTTTTTTGTGATAAAATGTAGATTTTGGGTAGTAATGGGTAAATGACAGAATATTGGTCCACCTTTCTCATTTCAAAATGTTCTTCATGTGTGTTTGCATCATTTTCAGGTGTGTTTTGCTGCCGTTGTATATATTCCGGTAGACTTGCGGCCCGTTTTTTCTTGATAAAATGTAATTTTGGGGCAGTAATGGGTTAATGACAGACTATTGGTGCACCTTTCTCATTTCAAAATGTTCTTTATGTTTGTTTGCAACATTTTCAGGTGAGTTTCACTGCCGTTTTGTATATTAGGGTACCATTCTGGCCCGTTCTGGCATGTTCCAAGTACTTTTCCGCGATAAAATGTAGATTTTGGGCAGTATTGGGTTTATGACAGCATATTGGTGCACCTTTCTCCTTTCAAAATGTTCTCCATATGTGTTTGCATCATTTTAAGGTGACTTTCGTGGACGTTTTATATATTAGTGTAGCGTTCCGGCCCTTTCGGGGTACTTTTTTCATGATAAAATGTAATTTCTGGGCATTAATGGGTTATTGACAGCATATTGGTGCACCTTTCTCATTTCAAAATGTTCTTCATGTGTGTTTGCATCATTTTCAGGTGAGTTTCACTGCTGTTCTATATATTAGGGTACCGTTCTGGCCCGTTCTGGCACGTTATAGGTACTTTATCGGGATAAAATGTAGATTTTAGGCAGTATTGGGTTTATGACAGCATATTGGTGCACTTTTCTCCTTTCAAAATGTTCTTCATGTTCATTTGCATCATTTTCAGGTGACTCTCGTGGACGTTTTATATATTAGTGTAGCGTTCCGGCCCGTTCTGGGTACTTTTTCGTGATAAAATATAGTTTTTGGGCAGTAATGGGTTAATGACAGCATATTGGTGCACCTTTATCATTTAAAAATGTTCTTCACGTGAGTTTGCATCATTTTCAGGTGAGTTTTGTGGACGTTTTATATATTAAGGTAGCGTTCCGGGAAGTTTCCGGGTTCTTTATCGTGATGAAATGTAGCTTTTGGGGTGTAATGGGTTAATGACAGACTATTGGTGCACCTTTCTCATTTAAAAATGTTCTTTATGTGTGTTTGCAACATAATCAGGTGAGTTTTGCATCTGTTTTATACATTAAAGTAGCGTTCTGGCACGTTCCAGGTACTTTTTCGTGATAAAATGTAGATTTTGGGCTGTAATGGGTAAATGACAGAAAATTGGTGCACCTTTCTCATTTCAAAATGTTCTTCATGTGTGTTTGCATCATTTTCAAGTGAGTTTTGCTGCCGTTATATATATTAAGGTACCGTTCTGGCCCGTTCTGGCACTTTCGGGGTACTTTTTCGTGTTAAAATGTAGATTATCGGCAGTAATGGATTAATGACAGCAAATTGGTGCACATTTCTCATTTCAAAATGTTCTTTATGTGTGTTTGCAACATAATCAGGTGAGTTTTGCATCTGTTTTATACATTAAAGTAGCGTTCTAGCACGTTCCAGGTACTTTTTCGTGATAAAATGTAGATTTTGGGCTGTAATGGGTAAATGACAGAAAATTGGTGCACCTTTCTCATTTCAAAATGTTCTTCATGTGTGTTTGCATCATTTTCAAGTGAGTTTTGCTGCCGTTATATATATTAAGGTACCGTTCTGGCCCGTTCTGGCACTTTCGGGGTACTTTTTCGTGTTAAAATGTAGATTATCGGCAGGAATGGATTAATGACAGCAAATTGGTGCACATTTCTCATTTCAAAATGTTCTTCATGTGTGTTTGCATCATTTTCAGGTGAGTTTCGATGCGGTTTTATATATGAGGGTAGCGTTCCAGACCGTTCCGTGTACTTTTTCGTGATAAAATGTAGATTTTGGGCAGTAATGGGTAAATGACAGAATATTGGTGCACCTTTCTCATTTCAAAATGTTCTTCATGTGTGCTTGCATCATTTTCAGGTGTGTTTTGCTGCTGTTTTATATATTACTTTAGCCTAGCGGCCCGTTTTTTCATGATAAAATATAATTTTGGGGCAGTAATGGGTTAATGACAGACTATTGGTGCACCTTTCTCATTTCAAAATGTTCTTCATGTGTGTTTGCATCATTTTCAGGTGACTTTCGTGGGCGTTTTATATATTAGTGTAGTGTTCCGGCCCATTCCGGGTACTTTTTCGTGATAAAATGCAGTTTTTGGGCAGTAATGGGTTAATGACAGCATATTGGCACACCTTTCTCAATTTAAAATGTTCTTCATGCATGTTTGCATCATTTTCAGGTGAGTTTCACTGCTGTTTTATATATTAGGGTTCCGTTCCGGCCCGTTACGGCACGTTCCAGGTACTTTTTCGTGATAAAATGTAGATTTTGGGCAGTAATGGGTAAATGGCAGAATATTGGTGCACCTTTCTCATTTCAAAATGTTCTTCATGTGTGTTTGCATCATTTTCAGGTGTGTTTTGCCACTGTTTTATATATTACGGTAACCCTAGCGGCCCATTTTTCCGTGATAAAATGTAATTTTGGGGCAGTAATGGGTTAATGACAGACTATTGGTGCTCCTTTCTCATTTCAAAATGTTCTTCATGTGTGTTTGCATCATTTTCAGGGGACTTTCGTGGACGTTTTGTATATTAGTGTAGCGTTCTGGCCCGTTCCGGGTACTTTTTCGTGATAAAATGTAGGTTTTGGGTAGCAATAGGTTAATGACAGCATATTGGTGGACCTTTCTCATTGAAAAATGTTCTTCATGCATGTTTGCATCATTTTCAGGTGAGTTTCACTGCTGTTTTATATATTAGAGTTCCGTTCCGTCCCGTTCCGGCACATTCCAGGTACTTTTTCGGGATAAAATGTAGATTTTGGGAAGTATTGGGTTTATGACAGCATATTGGTGCACCTTTCTCCTTTCAAAATGTTCTTCATGTTTATTTGCATCATTTTCAGGTGACTTTCGTGGACGTTTTATATATTAGTGTAGCGTTCCGGCCCGTTCTGGGTACTTTTTCGTGATAAAATATAGTTTTTGGGCAGTAATGGGTTAATGACAGCATATTGGTGCACTTTTATCATTTCAAAATGTTCTTCACGTGAGTTTGCATCATTTTCAGGTGAGTTTTGTGGACGTTTTATATATTAAGGTAGCGTTACGGGAAGTTTCCGGGTTCTTTATCGTGATGAAATGTAGTTTTTGGGGTGTAATGGGTTAATGACAGACTATTGGTGCACCTTTCTCATTTAAAAATGTTCTTTATGTGTGTTTGCAACATTTTCAGAAGAGTTTTGCATCCGTTTTATACATTAAAGTAGCGTTCTGGCACATTCCAGGTACTTTTTCGTGATAAAATGTAGATTTTGGGCAGTAATGGGTAAATGACAGAAAATTGGTGCAGCTTTCTCATTTCAAAATGTTCTTCATGTGTGTTTGCATCATTTTCAAGTGAGTTTTGCTGCCGTTATATATATTAAGGTACCATTCTGGCCCGTTCTGGCACGTTCGGGGTACTTTTTCGTGTTAAAATGTAGATTATCCGCAGTAATGGATTAATGACAGCATATTGGTGCACATTTCTCATTTCAAAATGTTCTTCATGTGTGTTTGCATCATTTTCAGGTGAGTTTCAATGCGGTTTTATATATGAGGGTAGCCTTCCAGACCGTTCCGGGTCCTTTTTCGTGATAAAATGTAGATTTTGGGCAGTAATGGGTAAATGACAGAATATTGGTGCACCTTTCTCATTTCAAAATGTTCTTCATGTGTGCTTGCATCATTTTCAGGTGTGTTTTGCTGCTGTTTTATATATTTGGTAGCCTAGCGGCCCGTTTTATCATGATAAAATATAATTTTGGGGAAGTAATGGGTTAATGACAGACTATTGGTGCACCTTTCTCATTTCAAAATGTTCTTCATGTTTGTTTGCATCATTTTCAGGTGACTTTCGTGGACGTTTTATATATTAGTGTAGTGTTCCGGCCCATTCCGGGTACTTTTTCGTGATAAAATGTAGTTTTTGGGCAGTAATGGGTTAATGACAGCATATTGGTGCACCTTTCTCATTTCAAAATGTTCTTCATGCATGTTTGCATCATTTTCAGGTGAGTTTCACTGCTGTTTTATATATTAGGGTTCCGTTCCGGCCCGTTCCGGCACTTTCCAGGTACTTTTTCGTGATAAAATGTAGATTTTGGGCAGTAATGGGTAAATGACAGAATATTGGTGCACCTTTCTCATTTCAAAATGTTCTTAATGTGTGTTTGCATCATTTTCAGGGGACTTTCGTGGACTTTTTATATATTAGTGTAGCGTTCCGGCCCGTTCCGGGTACTTTTTCGTGATAAAATGTAGGTTTTGGGTAGCAATAGGTTAATGACAGCATATTGGTGGACCTTTCTCATTGAAAAATGTTCTTCATGCATGTTTGCATCATTTTCAGGTGAGTTTCACTGCTGTTTTATATATCAGATTTCCGTTCCGGCCCGTTCCGGCACATTCCAGGTACTTTTTCGTGATAAAATGTAGATTTTGGGCAGTAATGGATAAATGACAGAATATTGGTGCACCTTTGTCATTTCAAAATGTTCTTCATGTGTGTTTGCATCATTTTCAGGTGTGTTTTGCCGCTGTTTTATATATTACGGTAGCCTAGCGGCCCATTTTTCCGTGATAAAATTCAATTTTGGGGCAGTAATGGGTTAATGACAGACTATTGGTGCACCTTTCTCATTTCAAAATGTTCTTCCTGTGTGTTTGCATCATTTTCAGGTGACTTTCGTGGACGTTTTATATATTAGTGTAGCGTACCGGCCCGTTCTGGGTACTTTTTCGTGATAAAATGTAGTTTTTGGGCAGTAATGGGTTAATGACAGCATATTGGTGAACCTTTCTCCTTTCAAAATGTTGTTCATGTGTGTTTGCATCATTTTCAGGTAAGTTTCATGGACGTTTTATATATTACGGTAGCGTTCCGCCCCGTTCTGGGTTCCTTTTCGTGATAACATGTAGGTTTTGGGTAGTAATATGTTAATGACAGCATATTGGTGGACCTTTCTCATTTAAAAATGTTCTTCATGTGTGTTTGCATCATTTTCAGGTGAGTTTCGTGGACGTTTTATATATTAGGGTAGAGTTCCAGACCGTTTCGGGTACTTTTAATGGGCTAATGAAAGCAGATTGGTGCACCTTTCTCATTTCAAAATGTTCTTCTTGTGTGTATACATCATTTTCAGGTGAATTTTGCTGCAGTTTTATATATTACGGTAGTGTTCCGGCCCGTTCCGGGTACTTTTTCGTGATAAAATGTAGTTTTTGGGCAGTAATGGGTTAATGACAGCATATTGGTGCACCTTTCTCATTTCAAAATGTTTTTCATGTGTGTTTGCATCATTTTCAGGTGTGTTTTGCTGCTGTTTTATATATTACGGTAGCCTAGCGGCCCGTTTTTCCGTGATAAAATGTAATTTTCGGCCAGTAATGGGTTAATGACAGACTATTGGTGCACCTTTCTCATTTCAAAATGTTCTTCATGTGTGTTTGCATTATTTTCAAGTGAGTTTTGCTGCCGCTTTATATATATTAAGGTACTGTTCTGGCCCGTTCTGGCACATTCGGGGTACTTTTTTGTGATAAAATGTAGATTATCGGCAGTAATGGATTAATGACAGAATATATTGGTGCACATTTCTCATTTCAAAATGTTCTTCATGTGTGTTTGCATCATTTTCAGGTGAGTTTCGATGCGGTTTTATATATTACGGTAGCGTTCCAGACCGTTCCGGGTACTTTTTCAAGATAAAATGTAGTTTTTGGGCAGTAATGGGTTAATGACAGCAGATTGGTGCACCTTTCTCATTTCAAAATGTTCTTCATGCATGTTTGCATCATTTTCAGGTGAGTTTTGCTGCTGTTTTATATATTACGGCAGCCTAGCGGCCCGTTTTTTTGTGTTACAATGTAATTTTGGGGCAGTGATGGGTTAATGACAGATTATTGGTGCACCTTTCTCATTTCAAAATGTTCTTTATGTTTGTTTGCAACATTTTCAGGTGAGTTTCACCGCCGTTTTATATATTAGGGTACCGTTCCGGCCGGTATTGGCACGTTCCAGGTAATTTTTTGCGATAAAATGTAGATTTTGGGCAGTATTGGGTTTATGACAGCATATTGGTGCACTTTCTCATTTCAAAATGTTCTTCATGTTTCTTTGCATCATTTTAAGGTTACTCTCATGGACGTTCTATGTATTAGTGTAGCATTCCGGCCCGTTTCGGGTACTTTTTCGTGATAAAATGTAGTTTTTGGGCAGTAATGGGTTAATGACAGGCTATTGGTGAACCTTTCTCCTTTCAAAATGTTGTTCATGTGTGTTTGCATCATTTTCAGGTGAGTTTCATGGACGTTTTATATATTATGGTAGCGTTCTGGCCCGTTCCTGGTTCCTTTTCGTGATAACATGTAGATTTTGGGTAGTATTAGGTTCATGACAGCATATTGGTGGACCTTTCTCATTTAAAAATGTTCTTCATGTGTGTTTGCATCATTTTCAGGTGAGTTTCGTGGACGTTTTATATATTAGTGTAGCGTTCCGGCCCATTCCGCGTACTTTTTTTTGATAAAATGTAGTTTTTGGGCAGTAATGGGTTAATGACAGCATATTGGTGAACCTTTCTCATTTCAAAATGTTCGTCATGCATGTTTGCATCATTTTCAGGTGAGTTTCACTGCTGTTTTATATATTAGGGTTCCGTTCGGGCCCGTTCCAGTTACTTTTTCTTGATAAAATGTAGATTTTGAGCAGTAATGACAGAAATTACAGAATATTGGTGCACCTTTCTCATTTCAAAATGTTCTTCATGTGTGTTTGCATCATTTTCACGTGACTTTCGTGGATGTTTTATATATTAGTGTAGCGTTCCGGCCCGTTCCGGGTACTTTTTCGTGATAAAATGTAGTTTTTGGGCAGTAATGGGTTAATGACAGCATATTGGAGCACCTTTCTCATTTCAAAATCTTCTTCATGCATGTTTGCATCATTTTCAGGTGAGTTTCACTGCTGTTTTATATATTAGGGTTCCGTTCCGGCCCGTTCCGGCACATTCCAGGTACTTTTTCGTGATAAAATGTAGATTTTGGGCAGTAATGGGTAAATGACAGAATATTGGTGCACCTTTCTCATTTCAAAATGTTCTTCATGTGTGTTTGCATCATTTTCAGGTGTGTTTTGCTGCTGTTTTATATATTACGGTAGCCTAGCGGCCCATTTTTTCGTGATAAAATGTAATTTTGGGCAGTAATGGGTAAATTACAGAATATTGGTGCACCTTTCTCATTTCAAAATGTTCTTCATGTGTGTTTGCATCATTTTCAGGTGACTTTCATGGACGTTTTATATATTAGTGTAGCGTTCCAGCCCGTTCCGTGTACTTTTTCGTGATAAAATGTAGTTTTTGGGCAGTAATGGGTTAATGACAGCATATTGGTGAACCTTTCTCCTTTCAAAATGTTCTTCATGTGTGTTTCCATCATTTTCAGGTGAGTTTCGTTGATGTTTTATATATTAGGGTAGCGTTCCGGCCCGTTCTGTGTACTTTTTCGTGATAAAATGTAGTTTTTGGGCAGTAATGGGTTAATGACAGCAGATTGGTGCACATTTCCCATTTCAAAATGTTCTTCATGTGTGTTTGCATCATTTTCAGGTGAGTTTTGATGCGGTTTTATATATTACGGTAGCGTTCCAGACCGTTCCGGGTACTTTTTCATGATAAAATGTAGTTTTTGGGCAGTAATGGGTTAATGACAGCAGATTGGTGCACCTTTCTCATTTCAAAATGTTCTTCATGTGTGTTTGCATCATTTTCAGGTGAGTTTTGCTGCAGTTTTATATATTACGGTAGCGTTCCGGCACGTTAAATAAAATGTAGTTTTTGGGCAGTAATGGGTTAATGACAGCATACTGGTGCACCTTTCTCATTTCAAAATGTTCTTCATGCATGTTTGGATCATTTTCAGGTGAGTTTCACTGCTGTTTTATATATTAGGGTTCCGTTCTGGCCCGTTCCGGCACGTTCCAGGTACTTTTTCGTGATAAAATGTAGATTTTGGATAGTAATGGGTAAATGACAGAATATTGGTGCACCTTTCTCATTTCAAAATGTTCTTCATGTGTGTTTTCATCATTTTCAGGTGAGTTTTGCTGCAGTTTTATATATTACGGTAGCGTTCCGGCCCGTTCCGGGTATTATTTTATGTTACAATGTAGTTTTTGGGCAGTAATGGGTTAATGACAGCATATTGGTGCACCTTTCTCATTTCAAAATGTTCTTCATGCGTGTTTGCATCATTTTCAGGTGAGTTTCACTGCTGTTTTATATATTAGGGTTCCGTTCCGGCCCGTTCCGGCACATTCCGGGTACTTTTTCGTGATAAAATGTAGATTTTGGGCAATAATGGGTAAATGACAGAATATTGGTGCACCTTTCTCATTTCAAAATGTTCTTCATGTGTGTTTGCATAATTTTCAGGTGTGTTTTGCTGCTGTTTTATATATTACGGTAGCCTTGCGGCCCGTTTATTCGTGATAAAATGTAGTTTTAGGGCAGTAATGGGTTAATGACAGCACATTGTTGAACCTTTTTTCTTTCAAAATGTTCTTCATGTGTTTGCATCATTTTCAGGTGACTTTCGTGGACGTTTTATATATTAGTATAGCATTCCGGCCCATTCCGGGTGCTTTTTCGTGATAAAATGTAGTTTTTGGGCAGTAATGGGTTAATGACAACATATTGGTGGAACTTTCTCATTTCAAAATGTTCTTCATGTGTGTTTGCATCATTTTCAGGTGAGTTTCGCTGCCGTTTTATATATTAGGGTACCGTTCCGGCCCGTTCCAGCACATTCCAGGTGCTTTTTCATGATAAAATGTAGTTTTTGGGCAGTAATGGGTTAATGACAACATATTGGTGGAACTTTCTCATTTCAAAATGTTCTTCATGTGTGTTTGCATCATTTTCAGGTGAATTTCACTGCAGTTTTATATATTACGGTAGCGTTCTGTCCAGTTCCGTGTACTTTTTCATGATAAAATGTAGATTTTGAGCCATAATTTGTTGATGACAGCATATTGGTGCATCTTTCCCATTTCAAAATGTTCTTCATGTGTGTTTGCATTATTTTCAGTTGAGTTTTGCTGCCGTTTTATATATTGCGGTAGCGTCCCGGCCCATTTGTTCATGATTAAATATCGTTTTTGGGCAGCAATGTGTTAATGACAGAATATTGGTGCACCTTTCTCATTTCAAAATGTTCTTCATGTGTGTTTGCATCATTTTCAAGTGAGTTTTGCAGCCGCTTTATTTATATTAGGGTACCGTTCTGGCCCGTTCAGGCCCGTTCGGGGTACTTTTTCGTGATAAAATGTAGATTATGGGCAGTAATGGATTAATGACAGCATATTGGTGCACATTTCTCATTTCAAAATGTTCTTCATGTGTGTTTGCATCATTTTCAGGTGAGTTTCGATGCGGTTTTATATATTACGGAAGCGTTCCAGACAGTTCCGTGTAATTTTTCATGATAAAATGTAGTTTTTGGGAAGTAATGGGTTAATGACAGCAGATTGGTGCACCTTTCTCATTTCAAAATGTTCTTCATGTGTGTTTGCATCATTTTCAGGTGAATTTTGCTGCAGTTTCATATATTACGGTAGCGTTCCGGCCCGTTCCGTGTACTTTTTCGTGATAAAATGTAGTTTTTGGCCAGTAATGGGTTAATGACAGCATATTGGTGCACCTTTCTCATTTCAAAATGTTCTTCATGCATGTTTGCATCATTTTCAGGTGAGTTTCACTGCTGTTTTATAAATAAGGGTTCCGTTCCGGCCCGTTCCGGCACGTTCCAGGTGCTTTTTTGTGATAAAATGTAGATTTTGGGAAGTAATGGGAAAATGACAGAATATTGGTGCAACTTTCTCATTTCAAAATGTTCTTCATGTGTGTTTGCATCATTTTCAGGTGTGTTTTGATGCTGTTTTATATATTACGGTAGCCTAGCGGCCCGGTTTTTTGTGATAAAATGTCCTTTTAGGGCAGGAATGGGTTAATGACAGACTATTGGAGCACCATTCTCATTTCAAAATGTTCTTTATGTGTGTTTGCAACACTTTTAGGTGAGTTTTCTGCCGTTTTATATATTAAGGTAGCGTTCCGTGCAGTTTCCGGGTTCTTTTTCGTGATGAAATGTAGTTTTTGGGCAGTAATGCGTTAATGACAGAATATTGGTGCACCTTTCTCATTTCAAAATGTTCTTCATGTGTGTTTGCATAATTTTCAGGTGTGTTTTGCTGCTGTTTTATACATTACGGTAGCCTTGCGCCCCGTTTTTTCGTGATAAAATGTAATTTTGGGGCAGTAATGGGTTAATGACAGAATATTGGTGCACCTTTCTCATTTCAAAATGTTCTTCATGTGTGTTTGCATCATTTTCAGGTGACTTTCGTGGACGTTTTATATATTAGTGTAGCGTTCCGGCCCCTTCCGGGTACTTTTTCGTGATAAAATGTAGTTTTAGGGCAGTAATGGGTTAATGACAGACTATTGGTGCACCTTTCTCATTTCAAAATGTTCTTCATGTGTGTTTGCATCATTTTCAAGTGAGTTTTGCTGCCGCTTTATATATATTAAGGTACCGTTCTGGCCCGTTCTGACACGTTTGGGGTACTTTTTTGTGATAAAATGTAGATTATCGGCAGTAATGGATTAATGACAGAATATATTGGTGCACATTTCTCATTTCAAAATGTTCTTCATGTGTGTTTGCATCATTTTCAGGTGAGTTTCGATGCGGTTTTATATATTACGGTAGCGTTCCAGACCGTTCCGGGTACCCTTTCATGATAAAATGTAGTTTTTGGGCAGTAATGGGTTAATAACAGAAGATTGGTGCACCTTTCTCATTTCAAAATGTTCTTCATGTGTGTTTGCATCATTTTCAGGTGAGTTTTGCTGCTGTTTTATATATTACGGCAGCCTAGCGGCCCATTTTTTTGTGATACAATGTAATTTTGGGGCAGTAATGGGTTAATGACAGACTATTGGTGCACCTTTCTCATTTCAAAATGTTCTTTATGTTTGTTTGCAACATTTTCAGGTGAGTTTCACCGCCGTTTTATATATTAGGGTACCGTTCCGGCCCGTGTTGGCACGTTCCAGGTAATTTTTTGCGATAAAATGTAGATTTTGGGCAGTATTGGGTTTATGACAGCATATTGGTGCACTTTCTCATTTCAAAATGTTCTTCATGTTTGTTTGCATCATTTTAAGGTTACTTTCATGGACGTTCTATGTATTAGTGTAGCGTTCTGGCCCGTTCCGGGTACTTATTCGTGATAAAATGTAGTTTTTGGGCAGTAATGGGTTAATGACAGGCTATTGGTGAACCTTTCTCCTTTCAAAATGTTGTTCATGTGTGTTTGCATCATTTTCAGGTGAGTTTCATGGACGTTTTATATATAATGGTAGCGTTCTGGCCCGTTCCTGGTTCCTTTTCCTGATAACATGTAGATTTTGGGTAGTAATAGGTTAATGACAGCATATTGGTGGACCTTTCTCATTTAAAAATGTTCTTCATGTGTGTTTGCATCATTTTCAGGTGAGTTTCGTGGACGTTTTATATATTAGTGTAGCGGTCCGGCCCATTCCGCGTACTTTTTCTTGATAAAATGTAGTTTTTGGGCAGTAATGGGTTAATGACAGCATATTGGTGAACCTTTCTCATTTCAAAATGTTCTTCATGCATGTTTGCATCATTTTCAGGTGAGTTTCACTGCTGTTTTATATATTAAGGTTCCGTTCGGGCCCGTTCCGGCACGTTCCAATTACTTTTTCGTGATAAAATGTAGATTTTGAGCAGTAATGACAGAAATGACATAATATTGGTGCACCTTTCTCATTTCAAAATGTTCTTCATGTGTGTTTGCATCATTTTCAGGTGACTTTCGTGGATGTTTTATATATAAGTGTAGCGTTCCGGCCCGTTCCGGGTACTTTTTCGTGATAAAATGTAGTTTTTGGGCAGTAATGGGTTAATGACAGCATATTGGAGCACCTTTCTCATTTCAAAATCTTTTTCATGCATGTTTGCATCATTTTCAGGTGAGTTTCACTGCTGTTTTATATATTAGGGTTCCGTTCCGGCCCGTTCCGGCACATTCCAGGTACTTTTTCGTGATAAAATGTAGATTTGGGCAGTAATGGGTAAATGACAGAATATTGGTGCACCTTTCTCATTTCAAAATGTTCTTCATGTGTGTTTGCATCATTTTCAGGTGTGTTTTGCTGCTGTTTTATATATTATGGTAGCCTAGCGGCCCATTTTTTCGTGATAAAATGTCATTTTGGAGCAGTAATGTGTTAATGACAGACTATTAGTGCACCTTTCTCATTTCAAAATGTTCTTCATGTGTATTTGCATCATTTTCAGGTGACTTTCATGGACGTTTTATATATTAGTGTAGCGTTCCAGCCCGTTCCGCGTACTTTTTCGTGATAAAATGTAGTTTTTGGGCAGTAATGGGTTAATGACAGCATATTGGTGAACCTTTCTCCTTTCAAAATGTTCTTCATGTGTGTTTGCATCATTTTCAGGTGAGTTTCGTGGACGTTTTATATATTAGGGTAGCGTTCCGGCCCGTTCTGGGTACTTTTTCGTGATAAAATGTAGTTTTTGGGCAGTAATGGGTTAATGACAGCAGACTGGTGTACCTTTCTCATTTCAAAATGTTCTTCATGTGTGTTTGCATCATTTTCAGGTGAGTTTTGCTGCAGTTTTATATATTACGGTAGCGTTCTGTCCCGTTCCGTGTACTTTTTCATGATAAAATGTAGATTTTGAGCCATAATCGGTTAATGACAGCATATTGGTGTACATTTCTCATTTCAAAATGTTCTTCATGTGTGTTTGCATCATTTTCAGGTGAGTTTTGATGCGGTTTTATATATTACGGTAGCGTTCCAGACCGTTCCGGGTACTTTTTCATGATAAAATGTAGTTTTTGGGCAGTAATGGGTTATTGACAGCAGATTGGTGCACCTTTCTCATTTCAAAATGTTCTTCATGTGTGTTTGCATCATTTTCAGGTGAGTTTTGCTGCAGTTTTATATATTACGGTAGCGTTCCTGCCCGTTCCGTGTACTTTTTCGTGATAAAATGTAGTTTTTGGGCAGTAATGGGTTAATGACAGCATATTGGTGCACCTTTCACATTTCAAAATGTTCTTCATGCATGTCTGGATCATTTTCAGGTGAGTTTCACTGCTGTTTTATATATTAGGGTTCCGTTCTGGCCCGTTCCGGCACGTTCCAGGTACTTTTTCGTGATAAAATGTAGATTTTGGGTAGTAATGGGTAAATGACAGAATATTGGTGCACCTTTCTCATTTCAAAATGTTCTCCATGTGTGTTTGCATCATTTTCAGGTGAGTTTTGCTGCAGTTTTATATATTACGGTAGCGTTCCGGCCTGTTCTGGGTATTATTTTGTGTTAAAATGTAGTTTTTGGGCAGTAATGGGTTAATGACAGCATATTGGTGCACCTTTCTCATTTCAAAATGTTCTTCATGTGTGTTTGCATAATTTTAAGGTGTGTTTTGCTGCTGTTTTATATATTACGGTAGCCTTGCGCCCCGTTTTTCCGTGATAAAATGTAATTTTGGGGCAGTAATGGGTTAATGACAGAATATTGGTGCACCTTTCTCATTTCAAAATGTTCTTCATGTGTGTTTGCATAATTTTCAGGTGTGTTTTGCTGCTGTTTTATATATTACGGTAGCCTTGCGCCCCGTTTTTTCGTGATAAAATGTAATTTTGGGGCAGTAATGGGTTAATGACAGAATATTGGTGCACCTTTCTCATTTCAAAATGTTCTTTATATGTGTTTGCAACATTTTAAGGTGAGTTTCACATCCGATTTTAACTTTACAGTAGGGTTAAGGCCCGTTCTATGTACTTTTTTGTGATAAAATGTAGGTTTTGGGCATTAAAGGGTTAATGACAGCATATTGGTGCACCTTTCTAATTCAAAATGTTCTTCATGTGTGTTTGCTTCATTTTCAGGTGATTTTCGTGGACGTTTTATATATTAGTGTAGCATTCCGGCCCGTTCCGGGTACTTTTTTGTGATAAAATGTAGTTTTTGGGCAGTAATGTGTTAATGACAGCATATTGGTGAACCTTTCTCCTTTCAAAATGTTGTTCATGTGTGTTTGCGTCATTTTCAGGTGAGTTTCATGGACGTTATATATATTACGGTAGCGTTACGGCCCGTTCTGGGTTCCTTTTCGTGATAACATGTAGGTTTTGGGTAGTAATGGATTAATGACAGCATATTGGTGGACCTTTCTCATTTAAAAATGTTCTTCATGTGTGTTTGCATCATTTTCAGGTGAGTTTCGTGGATGTTTTATATATTAGGGTAGCGTTATGGCCAGTTCTGGGTACTTTTTCGTGATAAAATGTAGTTTTTGGGCAGTAATGGTTTAATGACAGCATATTCGTGCACCTTTCTCATTTCAAAATGTTCTTCATGTGTGTTTGCATCATTTTCAAGTGAGTTTTGCTGCCGCTTTATATATTGCGGTAGCGTCCCGGCCCATTTTTTCATCATAAAATGTCGTATTTGGGCAGCAATGGGTTAATGACAGCATAATGGTGCACCTTTCTCATTTCAGAATGTTCTTCATGTGTGTTTGCATCATTTTCAAGTGAGTTTTGCTGCCGCTTTATATATTAGGGTACCGTTCTGGCCCATTCCGGCACGTTCTGGGTACTTTTTCGTGATAAAATGTAGATTAATCGCAGTAATGGATCAATGACAGCATATTGGTGCACATTTCTCATTTCAAAATGTTCTTCATGTGTGTTTGCATCATTTTCAGGTGACTTTCGTGGATGTTTTTTATATTAGTGTAGCGTTCCGGCCCATTCCGGGTACTTTTTCGTGATAAAATGTAGTTTTTGGGCAGTAATGGGTTAATGACAGCATATTGGAGCACCTTTCTCATTTCAAAATCTTTTTCATGCATGTTTTCATCATTTTCAGGTGAGTTTCACTGCTGTTTTATATATTAGGGTTCCGTTCCGGCCCGTTCCGGCACATTCCAGGTACTTTTTCGTGATAAAATGTAGATTTGGGCAGTAATGGGTAAATGACAGAATATTGGTGCACCTTTCTCATTTCAAAATGTTCTTCATGTGTGTTTGCATCATTTTCAGGTGTGTTTTGCTGCTGTTTTATATGTTACGGTAGCCTAGCGGCCCATTTTTTCGTGATAAAATGTAATTTTGGAGCAGTAATGTGTTAATGACAGACTATTAGTGCACCTTTCTCATTTCAAAATGTTCTTCATGTGTATTTGCATCATTTTCAGGTGACTTTCATGGACGTTTTATATATTAGTGTAGCGTTCCAGCCCGTTCCGTGTACTTTTTCGTGATAAAATGTAGTTTTTGGGCAGTAATGGGTTAATGACAGCATATTGGTGAACCTTTCTCCTTTCAAAATGTTCTTCATGTGTGTTTGCATCATTTTCAGGTGAGTTTCATGGACGTTTTATATATTAGGGTAGCGTTCCGGCCCGTTCTGAGTACTTTTTCGTGATAAAATGTAGTTTTTGGGCAGTAATGGGTTAATGACAGCAGACTGGTGCACCTTTCTCATTTCAAAATGTTCTTCATGTGTGTTTGCATCATTTTCAGGTGAGTTTTGCTGCAGTTTTATATATTACGGTAGCGTTCTGTCCCGTTCCGTGTACTTTTTCATGATAAAATGTAGATTTTGAGCCATAATCGGTTAATGACAGCATATTGGTGTACATTTCTCATTTCAAAATGTTCTTCATGTGTGTTTGCATCATTTTCACGTGAGTTTTGATGCGGTTTTATATATTACGGTAGCGTTCCAGACCGTTCCGGGTACTTTTTCATGATAAAATGTAGTTTTTGGGCAGTAATGGGTTAATGACAGCAGATTGGTGCACCTTTCTCATTTCAAAATGTTCTTCATGTGTGTTTGCATCATTTTCAGGTGAGTTTTGCTGCAGTTTTATATATTACGGTAGCGTTCCGGCCCGTTCCGTGTACTTTTTCGTGATAAAATGTAGTTTTTGGGCAGTAATGGGTTAATGACAGCATATTGGTGCACCTTTCTCATTTCAAAATGTTCTTCATGCATGTCTGGATCATTTTCAGGTGAGTTTCACTGCTGTTTTATATATTAGGGTTCGGTTGTGGCCCGTTCCGGCACGTTCCAGGTACTTTTTCGTGATAAAATGTAGATTTTGGGTAGTAATGGGTAAATGACAGAATATTGGTGCACCTTTCTCATTTCAAAATGTTCTTCATGTGTGTTTGCATCATTTTCAGGTGAGTTTTGCTGCAGTTTTATATATTACGGTAGCGTTCCGGCCCGTTCCGGGTATTATTTTGTGTTAAAATGTAGTTTTTGGGCAGTAATGGGTTAATGACAGCATATTGGTGCACCTTTCTCATTTCAAAATGTTCTTCATGTGTGTTTGCATAATTTTCAGGTGTGTTTTGCTGCTGTTTTATATATTACGGTAGCCTTGCGCCCCGTTTTTTCGTGATAAAATGTAATTTTGGGGCAGTAATGGGTTAATGACAGAATATTGGTGCACCTTTCTCATTTCAAAATGTTCTTCATGTTTTTTTGCATAATTTTCAGGTGTGTTTTGCTGCTGTTTTATATATTACGGTAGCCTTGCGCACCGTTTTTTCGTGATAAAATGTAATTTTGGGGCAGTAATGGGTTAATGACAGAATATTGGTGCACCTTTCCCATTTCAAAATGTTCTTTATGTGTGTTTGCAACATTTTAAGGTGAGTTTCACATCCGTTTTTAACTTTACAGTAGGGTTAAGGCCCGTTCTATGTACTTTTTTGTGATAAAATGTAGGTTTTGGGCATTAAAGGGTTAATGACAGCATATTGGTGCACCTTTCTAATTCAAAATGTTCTTCATGTGTGTTTGCTTCATTTTCAGGTGATTTTCGTGGACGTTTTATATATTAGTGTAGCATTCCGGCCCGTTCCGGGTACTTTTTTGTGATAAAATGTAGTTTTTGTGCAGTAATGTGTTAATGACAGCATATTGGTGAACCTTTCTCCTTTCAAAATGTTGTTCATGTGTGTTTGCGTCATTTTCAGGTGAGTTTCATGGATGTTATATATATTACGGTAGCGTTACGGCCCGTTCTGGGTTCCTTTTCGTGATAACATGTAGGTTTTGGGTAGTAATGGATTAATGACAGCATATTGGTGGACCTTTCTCATTTAAAAATGTTCTTCATGTGTGTTTGCATCATTTTCAGGTGAGTTTCGTGGATGTTTTATATATTAGGGTAGCGTTATGGCCAGTTCTGGGTACTTTTTCGTGATAAAATGTAGTTTTTGGGCAGTAATGGTTTAATGACAGCATATTCGTGCACCTTTCTCATTTCAAAATGTTCTTCATGTGTGTTTGCATCATTTTCAAATGAGTTTTGCTGCCGCTTTATATATTGCGGTAGCGTCCCGGCCCATTTTTTCATCATAAAATGTCGTATTTGGGCAGCAATGGGTTAATGACAGCATAATGGTGCACCTTTCTCATTTCAGAATGTTCTTCATGTGTGTTTGCATCATTTTCAAGTGAGTTTTGCTGCCGCTTTATATATTAGGGTACCGTTCTGGCCCATTCCGGCACGTTCTGGGTACTTTTTCGTGATAAAATGTAGATTAATCGCAGTAATGGATTAATGACAGCATATTGGTGCACATTTCTCATTTCAAAATGTTCTTCATGTGTGTTTGCATCATTTTCAGGTGACTTTCGTGGATGTTTTTTATATTAGTGTAGCGTTCCGGCCCATTCCGGGTACTTTTTCGTGATAAAATGTAGTTTTTGGGCAGTAATGGGTTAATGACAGCATATTGGAGCACCTTTCTCATTTCAAAATCTTTTTCATGCATGTTTGCATCATTTTCAGGTGAGTTTCACTGCTGTTTTATATATTAGGGTTCCGTTCCGGCCCGTTCCGGCACATTCCAGGTACTTTTTCGTGATAAAATGTAGATTTGGGCAGTAATGGGTAAATGACAGAATATTGGTGCACCTTTCTCATTTCAAAATGTTCTTCATGTGTGTTTGCATCATTTTCAAGTGTGTTTTGCTGCTGTTTTATATGTTACGGTAGCCTAGCGGCCCATTTTTTCGTGATAAAATGTAATTTTGGAGCAGTAATGTGTTAATGACAGACTATTAGTGCACCTTTCTCATTTCAAAATGTTCTTCATGTGTATTTGCATCATTTTCAGGTGACTTTCATGGACGTTTTATATATTAGTGTAGCGTTCCAGCCCGTTCCGTGTACTTTTTCATGATAAAATGTAGTTTTTGGGCAGTAATGGGTTAATGACAGCATATTGGTGAACCTTTCTCCTTTCAAAATGTTCTTCATGTGTGTTTGCATCATTTTCAGGTGAGTTTCATGGACGTTTTATATATTAGGGTAGCGTTCCGGCCCGTTCTGGGTACTTTTTCGTGATAAAATGTAGTTTTTGGGCAGTAATGGGTTAATGACAGCAGACTGGTGCACCTTTCTCATTTCAAAATGTTCTTCATGTGTGTTTGCATCATTTTCAGGTGAGTTTTGCTGCAGTTTTATATATTACGGTAGCGTTCTGTCCCGTTCCGTGTACTTTTTCATGATAAAATGTAGATTTTGAGCCATAATCGGTTAATGACAGCATATTGGTGTACATTTCTCATTTCAAAATGTTCTTCATGTGTGTTTGCATCATTTTCAGGTGAGTTTTGATGCGGTTTTATATATTACGGTAGCGTTCCAGACCGTTCCGGGTACTTTTTCATGATAAAATGTAGTTTTTGGGCAGTAATGGGTTAATGACAGCAGATTGGTGCACCTTTCTCATTTCAAAATGTTCTTCATGTGTGTTTGCATCATTTTCAGGTGAGTTTTGCTGCAGTTTTATATATTACGGTAGCGTTCCGGCCCGTTCCGTGTACTTTTTCGTGATAAAATGTAGTTTTTGGGCAGTAATGGGTTAATGACAGCATATTGCTGCACCTTTCTCATTTCAAAATGTTCTTCATGCATGTCTGGATCATTTTCAGGTGAATTTCACTGCTGTTTTATATATTAGGGTTCCGTTCTGGCCCGTTCCGGCACGTTCCAGGTACTTTTTCGTGATAAAATGTAGATTTTGGGTAGTAATGGGTAAATGACAGAATATTGGTGCACCTTTCTCATTTCAAAATGTTCTTCATGTGTGTTTGCATCATTTTCAGGTGAGTTTTGCTGCAGTTTTATATATTACGGTAGCGTTCCGGCCCGTTCCGGGTATTATTTTGTGTTAAAATGTAGTTTTTGGGCAGTAATGGGTTAATGACAGCATATTGGTGCACCTTTCTCATTTCAAAATGTTCTTCATGTGTGTTTGCATAATTTTCAGGTGTGTTTTGCTGCTGTTTTATATATTACGGTAGCCTTGCGCCCCGTTTTTTCGTGATAAAATGTAATTTTGGGGCAGTAATGGGTTAATGACAGAATATTGGTGCACCTTTCTCATTTCAAAATGTTCTTCATTTTTTTTGCATAATTTTCAGGTGTGTTTTGCTGCTGTTTTATATATTACGGTAGCCTTGCGCACCGTTTTTTCGTGATAAAATGTAATTTTGGGGCAGTAATGGGTTAATGACAGAATATTGGTGCACCTTTCTCATTTCAAAATGTTCTTTATGTGTGTTTGCAACATTTTAAGGTGAGTTTCACATCCGTTTTTAACTTTACAGTAGGGTTAAGGCCCGTTCTATGTACTTTTTTGTGATAAAATGTAGGTTTTGGGCATTAAAGGGTTAATGACAGCATATTGGTGCACCTTTCTAATTCAAAATGTTCTTCATGTGTGTTTGCTTCATTTTCAGGTGATTTTCGTGGACGTTTTATATATTAGTGTAGCATTCCGGCCCGTTCCGGGTACTTTTTTGTGATAAAATGTAGTTTTTGGGCAGTAATATGTTAATGACAGCATATTGGTGAACCTTTCTCCTTTCAAAATGTTGTTCATGTGTGTTTTCATCATTTTCAGGTGAGTTTCATGGACGTTTTATATATTACGGTAGCGTTACGGCCCGTTCTGGGTTCCTTTTCGTGATAACATGTAGGTTTTGGGTAGTAATGGATTAATGACAGCATATTGGTGGACCTTTCTCATTTAAAAATGTTCTTCATGTGTGTTTGCATCATTTTCATGTGAGTTTCGTGGATGTTTTATATATTAGGGTAGCGTTATGGCCAGTTCTGGGTACTTTTTCGTGATAAAATATAGTTTTTGGGCAGTAATGGTTTAATGACAGCATATTTGTGCACCTTTCTCATTTCAAAATGTTCTTCATGTGTGTTTGCATCATTTTCAAGTGAGTTTTGCTGCCGCTTTATATATTGCGGTAGCGTCCCGGCCCATTTTTTCATCATAAAATGTCGTATTTGGGCAGCAATGGGTTAATGACAGCATAATGGTGCACCTTTCTCATTTCAGAATGTTCTTCATGTGTGTTTGCATCATTTTCAAGTGAGTTTTGCTGCCGCTTTATATATTAGGGTACCGTTCTGGCCCGTTCCGGCACGTTCTGGGTACTTTTTCGTGATAAAATGTAGATTAATCGCAGTAATGGATTAATGACAGCATATTGGTGCACATTTCTCATTTCAAAATGTTCTTCATGTGTGTTTGCATCATTTTCAGGTGACTTTCGTGGATGTTTTATATATTAGTGTAGCGTTCCGGCCCGTTCCGGGTACTTTTTCGTGATAAAATGTAGTTTTTGGGCAGTAATGGGTTAATGACAGCATATTGGAGCACCTTTCTCATTTCAAAATCTTTTTCATGCATGTTTGCATCATTTTCAGGTGAGTTTTGCTGCTGTTTTATATATTACGGTAGCCTAGCGGCCCATTTTTTCGTGATAAAATGTAATTTTGGAGCAGTAATGTGTTAATGACAGACTATTAGTGCACCTTTCTCATTTCAAAATCTTCTTCATGTGTATTTGCATCATTTTCAGGTGACTTTCATGGACGTTTTATATATTAGTGTAGCGTTCCAGCCCGTTCCGCGTACTTTTTCGTGATAAAATGTAGTTTTTGGGCAGTAATGGGTTAATGACAGCATATTGGTGAACCTTTCTCATTTCAAAATGTTCTTCATGTGTGTTTGCATCATTTTCAGGTGAGTTTCGTGGACGTTTTATATATTAGGGTAGCGTTCTGGCCCGTTCTGGATACTTTTTCGTGATAAAATGTAGTTTTTGGGCAGTAATGGGTTAATGACAGCAGATTGGTGCACCTTTCTCATTTCAAAATGTTCTTCATGTGTGTTTGCATCATTTTCAGGTGAGTTTTGCTGCAGTTTTATATATTACGGTAGCGTTCTGTCCCGTTCCGTGTGCTTTTTCATGATAAAATATAGATTTTGAGCCATAATCGGTTAATGACAGCATATTGGTGTACATTTCTCATTTCAAAATGTTCTTCATGTGTGTTTGCATCATTTTCAGGTGAGTTTTGATGCGGTTTTATATATTACGGTAGCGTTCCAGACCGTTCCGGGTACTTTTTCATGATAAAATGTAGTTTTTGGGCAGTAATGGGTTAATGACAGCAGATCGGTGCACCTTTCTCATTTCAAAATGTTCTTCATGTGTGTTTGCATCATTTTCAGGTGAGTTTTGCTGCAGTTTTATATATTACGGTAGCGTTCCGGCCCGTTCCGTGTACTTTTTCGTGATAAAATGTAGTTTTTGGGCAGTAATGGGTTAATGACAGCAGATTGGTGCACCTTTCTCATTTCAAAATGTTCTTCATGTGTGTTTGCATCATTTTCAGGTGAGTTTTGCTGCAGTTTTATATATTACGGTAGCGTTCCAGACCGTTCCGGGTACTTTTTCATGATAAAATGTAGTTTTTGGGCAGTAATGGGTTAATGACAGCAGATTGGTGCACCTTTCTCATTTCAAAATGTTCTTCATGTGTGTTTGCATCATTTTCAGGTGAGTTTTGCTGCAGTTTTATATATTATGGTAGCGTTCCGGCCCGTTAAATAAAATGTAGTTTTTGGGCAGTAATGGGTTAATGACAGCATATTGGTGCACCTTTCTCATTTCAAAATGTTCTTCATGCATGTTTGCATCATTTTCAGGTGAGTTTCACTGCTGTTTTATAAATTAGGGTTCCGTTCCGGCCCGTTCCGGCACGTTCCAGGTGCTTTTTTGTGATAAAATGTAGATTTTGGGCAGTAATGGGAAAATGACAGAATATTGGTGCAACTTTCTCATTTCAAAATGTTCTTCATGTGTGTTTGCATCATTTTCAGGTGTGTTTTGAAGCTGTTTTATATATTACGGTAGCCTAGCGGCCCAGTTTTTTGTGATAAAATGTCCTTTTAGGGCAGGAATGGGTTAATGACAGACTATTGGAGCACCATTCTCATTTCAAAATGTTCTTTTTGTGTGTTTGCAACACTTTTAGGTGAGTTTTGCTGCCGTTTTATATATTAAGGTAGCGTTCCGGGCAGTTTCCGGGTTCTTTTTCGTGATGAAATGTAGTTTTTGGGCAGTAATGGGTTAATGACAGAATATTGGTGCACCTTTCTCATTTCAAAATGTTCTTCATGTGTGTTTGCATAATTTTCAGGTGTGTTTTGCTGCTGTTTTATATATTACGGTAGCCTTGCGCCCCGTTTTTTCGTGATAAAATGTAATTTTGGGGCAGTAACGGGTTAATGACAGAATATTGGTGCACCTTTCTCATTTCAAAATGTTCTTCATGTGTGTTTGCATCATTTTCAGGTGACTTTCGTGGACGTTTTATATATTAGTGTAGCGTTCCGGCCCCTTCCGGGTACTTTTTCGTGATAAAATGTAGTTTTAGGGCAGTAATGGGTTAATGACAGACTATTGGTGCACCTTTCTCATTTCAAAATGTTCTTCATGCATGTTTGCATCATTTTCAGGTGAGTTTCACTGCTGTTTTATATATTAGGGTTCCGTTCCGGCCCGTTCCGGCACTTTCCAGGTACTTTTTCGTGATAAAATGTAGATTTTGGGCAGTAATGGGTAAATGACAGAATATTGGTGCACCTTTCTCATTTCAAAATGTTCTTAATGTGTGTTTGCATCATTTTCAGGGGACTTTCGTGGACTTTTTATATATTAGTGTAGCGTTCCGGCCCGTTCCGGGTACTTTTTCGTGATAAAATGTAGGTTTTGGGTAGCAATAGGTTAATGACAGCATATTGGTGGACCTTTCTCATTGAAAAATGTTCTTCATGCATGTTTGCATCATTTTCAGGTGAGTTTCACTGCTGTTTTATATATCAGATTTCCGTTCCGGCCCGTTCCGGCACATTCCAGGTACTTTTTCGTGATAAAATGTAGATTTTGGGCAGTAATGGATAAATGACAGAATATTGGTGCACCTTTGTCATTTCAAAATGTTCTTCATGTGTGTTTGCATCATTTTCAGGTGTGTTTTGCCGCTGTTTTATATATTACGGTAGCCTAGCGGCCCATTTTTCCGTGATAAAATTCAATTTTGGGGCAGTAATGGGTTAATGACAGACTATTGGTGCACCTTTCTCATTTCAAAATGTTCTTCCTGTGTGTTTGCATCATTTTCAGGTGACTTTCGTGGACGTTTTATATATTAGTGTAGCGTACCGGCCCGTTCTGGGTACTTTTTCGTGATAAAATGTAGTTTTTGGGCAGTAATGGGTTAATGACAGCATATTGGTGAACCTTTCTCCTTTCAAAATGTTGTTCATGTGTGTTTGCATCATTTTCAGGTAAGTTTCATGGACGTTTTATATATTACGGTAGCGTTCCGCCCCGTTCTGGGTTCCTTTTCGTGATAACATGTAGGTTTTGGGTAGTAATATGTTAATGACAGCATATTGGTGGACCTTTCTCATTTAAAAATGTTCTTCATGTGTGTTTGCATCATTTTCAGGTGAGTTTCGTGGACGTTTTATATATTAGGGTAGAGTTCCAGACCGTTTCGGGTACTTTTAATGGGCTAATGAAAGCAGATTGGTGCACCTTTCTCATTTCAAAATGTTCTTCTTGTGTGTATACATCATTTTCAGGTGAATTTTGCTGCAGTTTTATATATTACGGTAGTGTTCCGGCCCGTTCCGGGTACTTTTTCGTGATAAAATGTAGTTTTTGGGCAGTAATGGGTTAATGACAGCATATTGGTGCACCTTTCTCATTTCAAAATGTTTTTCATGTGTGTTTGCATCATTTTCAGGTGTGTTTTGCTGCTGTTTTATATATTACGGTAGCCTAGCGGCCCGTTTTTCCGTGATAAAATGTAATTTTCGGCCAGTAATGGGTTAATGACAGACTATTGGTGCACCTTTCTCATTTCAAAATGTTCTTCATGTGTGTTTGCATTATTTTCAAGTGAGTTTTGCTGCCGCTTTATATATATTAAGGTACTGTTCTGGCCCGTTCTGGCACATTCGGGGTACTTTTTTGTGATAAAATGTAGATTATCGGCAGTAATGGATTAATGACAGAATATATTGGTGCACATTTCTCATTTCAAAATGTTCTTCATGTGTGTTTGCATCATTTTCAGGTGAGTTTCGATGCGGTTTTATATATTACGGTAGCGTTCCAGACCGTTCCGGGTACTTTTTCAAGATAAAATGTAGTTTTTGGGCAGTAATGGGTTAATGACAGCAGATTGGTGCACCTTTCTCATTTCAAAATGTTCTTCATGCATGTTTGCATCATTTTCAGGTGAGTTTTGCTGCTGTTTTATATATTACGGCAGCCTAGCGGCCCGTTTTTTTGTGTTACAATGTAATTTTGGGGCAGTGATGGGTTAATGACAGATTATTGGTGCACCTTTCTCATTTCAAAATGTTCTTTATGTTTGTTTGCAACATTTTCAGGTGAGTTTCACCGCCGTTTTATATATTAGGGTACCGTTCCGGCCGGTATTGGCACGTTCCAGGTAATTTTTTGCGATAAAATGTAGATTTTGGGCAGTATTGGGTTTATGACAGCATATTGGTGCACTTTCTCATTTCAAAATGTTCTTCATGTTTCTTTGCATCATTTTAAGGTTACTCTCATGGACGTTCTATGTATTAGTGTAGCATTCCGGCCCGTTTCGGGTACTTTTTCGTGATAAAATGTAGTTTTTGGGCAGTAATGGGTTAATGACAGGCTATTGGTGAACCTTTCTCCTTTCAAAATGTTGTTCATGTGTGTTTGCATCATTTTCAGGTGAGTTTCATGGACGTTTTATATATTATGGTAGCGTTCTGGCCCGTTCCTGGTTCCTTTTCGTGATAACATGTAGATTTTGGGTAGTATTAGGTTCATGACAGCATATTGGTGGACCTTTCTCATTTAAAAATGTTCTTCATGTGTGTTTGCATCATTTTCAGGTGAGTTTCGTGGACGTTTTATATATTAGTGTAGCGTTCCGGCCCATTCCGCGTACTTTTTTTTGATAAAATGTAGTTTTTGGGCAGTAATGGGTTAATGACAGCATATTGGTGAACCTTTCTCATTTCAAAATGTTCGTCATGCATGTTTGCATCATTTTCAGGTGAGTTTCACTGCTGTTTTATATATTAGGGTTCCGTTCGGGCCCGTTCCAGTTACTTTTTCTTGATAAAATGTAGATTTTGAGCAGTAATGACAGAAATTACAGAATATTGGTGCACCTTTCTCATTTCAAAATGTTCTTCATGTGTGTTTGCATCATTTTCACGTGACTTTCGTGGATGTTTTATATATTAGTGTAGCGTTCCGGCCCGTTCCGGGTACTTTTTCGTGATAAAATGTAGTTTTTGGGCAGTAATGGGTTAATGACAGCATATTGGAGCACCTTTCTCATTTCAAAATCTTCTTCATGCATGTTTGCATCATTTTCAGGTGAGTTTCACTGCTGTTTTATATATTAGGGTTCCGTTCCGGCCCGTTCCGGCACATTCCAGGTACTTTTTCGTGATAAAATGTAGATTTTGGGCAGTAATGGGTAAATGACAGAATATTGGTGCACCTTTCTCATTTCAAAATGTTCTTCATGTGTGTTTGCATCATTTTCAGGTGTGTTTTGCTGCTGTTTTATATATTACGGTAGCCTAGCGGCCCATTTTTTCGTGATAAAATGTAATTTTGGGCAGTAATGGGTAAATTACAGAATATTGGTGCACCTTTCTCATTTCAAAATGTTCTTCATGTGTGTTTGCATCATTTTCAGGTGACTTTCATGGACGTTTTATATATTAGTGTAGCGTTCCAGCCCGTTCCGTGTACTTTTTCGTGATAAAATGTAGTTTTTGGGCAGTAATGGGTTAATGACAGCATATTGGTGAACCTTTCTCCTTTCAAAATGTTCTTCATGTGTGTTTCCATCATTTTCAGGTGAGTTTCGTTGATGTTTTATATATTAGGGTAGCGTTCCGGCCCGTTCTGTGTACTTTTTCGTGATAAAATGTAGTTTTTGGGCAGTAATGGGTTAATGACAGCAGATTGGTGCACATTTCCCATTTCAAAATGTTCTTCATGTGTGTTTGCATCATTTTCAGGTGAGTTTTGATGCGGTTTTATATATTACGGTAGCGTTCCAGACCGTTCCGGGTACTTTTTCATGATAAAATGTAGTTTTTGGGCAGTAATGGGTTAATGACAGCAGATTGGTGCACCTTTCTCATTTCAAAATGTTCTTCATGTGTGTTTGCATCATTTTCAGGTGAGTTTTGCTGCAGTTTTATATATTACGGTAGCGTTCCGGCACGTTAAATAAAATGTAGTTTTTGGGCAGTAATGGGTTAATGACAGCATACTGGTGCACCTTTCTCATTTCAAAATGTTCTTCATGCATGTTTGGATCATTTTCAGGTGAGTTTCACTGCTGTTTTATATATTAGGGTTCCGTTCTGGCCCGTTCCGGCACGTTCCAGGTACTTTTTCGTGATAAAATGTAGATTTTGGATAGTAATGGGTAAATGACAGAATATTGGTGCACCTTTCTCATTTCAAAATGTTCTTCATGTGTGTTTTCATCATTTTCAGGTGAGTTTTGCTGCAGTTTTATATATTACGGTAGCGTTCCGGCCCGTTCCGGGTATTATTTTATGTTACAATGTAGTTTTTGGGCAGTAATGGGTTAATGACAGCATATTGGTGCACCTTTCTCATTTCAAAATGTTCTTCATGCGTGTTTGCATCATTTTCAGGTGAGTTTCACTGCTGTTTTATATATTAGGGTTCCGTTCCGGCCCGTTCCGGCACATTCCGGGTACTTTTTCGTGATAAAATGTAGATTTTGGGCAATAATGGGTAAATGACAGAATATTGGTGCACCTTTCTCATTTCAAAATGTTCTTCATGTGTGTTTGCATAATTTTCAGGTGTGTTTTGCTGCTGTTTTATATATTACGGTAGCCTTGCGGCCCGTTTATTCGTGATAAAATGTAGTTTTAGGGCAGTAATGGGTTAATGACAGCACATTGTTGAACCTTTTTTCTTTCAAAATGTTCTTCATGTGTTTGCATCATTTTCAGGTGACTTTCGTGGACGTTTTATATATTAGTATAGCATTCCGGCCCATTCCGGGTGCTTTTTCGTGATAAAATGTAGTTTTTGGGCAGTAATGGGTTAATGACAACATATTGGTGGAACTTTCTCATTTCAAAATGTTCTTCATGTGTGTTTGCATCATTTTCAGGTGAGTTTCGCTGCCGTTTTATATATTAGGGTACCGTTCCGGCCCGTTCCAGCACATTCCAGGTGCTTTTTCATGATAAAATGTAGTTTTTGGGCAGTAATGGGTTAATGACAACATATTGGTGGAACTTTCTCATTTCAAAATGTTCTTCATGTGTGTTTGCATCATTTTCAGGTGAATTTCACTGCAGTTTTATATATTACGGTAGCGTTCTGTCCAGTTCCGTGTACTTTTTCATGATAAAATGTAGATTTTGAGCCATAATTTGTTGATGACAGCATATTGGTGCATCTTTCCCATTTCAAAATGTTCTTCATGTGTGTTTGCATTATTTTCAGTTGAGTTTTGCTGCCGTTTTATATATTGCGGTAGCGTCCCGGCCCATTTGTTCATGATTAAATATCGTTTTTGGGCAGCAATGTGTTAATGACAGAATATTGGTGCACCTTTCTCATTTCAAAATGTTCTTCATGTGTGTTTGCATCATTTTCAAGTGAGTTTTGCAGCCGCTTTATTTATATTAGGGTACCGTTCTGGCCCGTTCAGGCCCGTTCGGGGTACTTTTTCGTGATAAAATGTAGATTATGGGCAGTAATGGATTAATGACAGCATATTGGTGCACATTTCTCATTTCAAAATGTTCTTCATGTGTGTTTGCATCATTTTCAGGTGAGTTTCGATGCGGTTTTATATATTACGGAAGCGTTCCAGACAGTTCCGTGTAATTTTTCATGATAAAATGTAGTTTTTGGGAAGTAATGGGTTAATGACAGCAGATTGGTGCACCTTTCTCATTTCAAAATGTTCTTCATGTGTGTTTGCATCATTTTCAGGTGAATTTTGCTGCAGTTTCATATATTACGGTAGCGTTCCGGCCCGTTCCGTGTACTTTTTCGTGATAAAATGTAGTTTTTGGCCAGTAATGGGTTAATGACAGCATATTGGTGCACCTTTCTCATTTCAAAATGTTCTTCATGCATGTTTGCATCATTTTCAGGTGAGTTTCACTGCTGTTTTATAAATAAGGGTTCCGTTCCGGCCCGTTCCGGCACGTTCCAGGTGCTTTTTTGTGATAAAATGTAGATTTTGGGAAGTAATGGGAAAATGACAGAATATTGGTGCAACTTTCTCATTTCAAAATGTTCTTCATGTGTGTTTGCATCATTTTCAGGTGTGTTTTGATGCTGTTTTATATATTACGGTAGCCTAGCGGCCCGGTTTTTTGTGATAAAATGTCCTTTTAGGGCAGGAATGGGTTAATGACAGACTATTGGAGCACCATTCTCATTTCAAAATGTTCTTTATGTGTGTTTGCAACACTTTTAGGTGAGTTTTCTGCCGTTTTATATATTAAGGTAGCGTTCCGTGCAGTTTCCGGGTTCTTTTTCGTGATGAAATGTAGTTTTTGGGCAGTAATGCGTTAATGACAGAATATTGGTGCACCTTTCTCATTTCAAAATGTTCTTCATGTGTGTTTGCATAATTTTCAGGTGTGTTTTGCTGCTGTTTTATACATTACGGTAGCCTTGCGCCCCGTTTTTTCGTGATAAAATGTAATTTTGGGGCAGTAATGGGTTAATGACAGAATATTGGTGCACCTTTCTCATTTCAAAATGTTCTTCATGTGTGTTTGCATCATTTTCAGGTGACTTTCGTGGACGTTTTATATATTAGTGTAGCGTTCCGGCCCCTTCCGGGTACTTTTTCGTGATAAAATGTAGTTTTAGGGCAGTAATGGGTTAATGACAGACTATTGGTGCACCTTTCTCATTTCAAAATGTTCTTCATGTGTGTTTGCATCATTTTCAAGTGAGTTTTGCTGCCGCTTTATATATATTAAGGTACCGTTCTGGCCCGTTCTGACACGTTTGGGGTACTTTTTTGTGATAAAATGTAGATTATCGGCAGTAATGGATTAATGACAGAATATATTGGTGCACATTTCTCATTTCAAAATGTTCTTCATGTGTGTTTGCATCATTTTCAGGTGAGTTTCGATGCGGTTTTATATATTACGGTAGCGTTCCAGACCGTTCCGGGTACCCTTTCATGATAAAATGTAGTTTTTGGGCAGTAATGGGTTAATAACAGAAGATTGGTGCACCTTTCTCATTTCAAAATGTTCTTCATGTGTGTTTGCATCATTTTCAGGTGAGTTTTGCTGCTGTTTTATATATTACGGCAGCCTAGCGGCCCATTTTTTTGTGATACAATGTAATTTTGGGGCAGTAATGGGTTAATGACAGACTATTGGTGCACCTTTCTCATTTCAAAATGTTCTTTATGTTTGTTTGCAACATTTTCAGGTGAGTTTCACCGCCGTTTTATATATTAGGGTACCGTTCCGGCCCGTGTTGGCACGTTCCAGGTAATTTTTTGCGATAAAATGTAGATTTTGGGCAGTATTGGGTTTATGACAGCATATTGGTGCACTTTCTCATTTCAAAATGTTCTTCATGTTTGTTTGCATCATTTTAAGGTTACTTTCATGGACGTTCTATGTATTAGTGTAGCGTTCTGGCCCGTTCCGGGTACTTATTCGTGATAAAATGTAGTTTTTGGGCAGTAATGGGTTAATGACAGGCTATTGGTGAACCTTTCTCCTTTCAAAATGTTGTTCATGTGTGTTTGCATCATTTTCAGGTGAGTTTCATGGACGTTTTATATATAATGGTAGCGTTCTGGCCCGTTCCTGGTTCCTTTTCCTGATAACATGTAGATTTTGGGTAGTAATAGGTTAATGACAGCATATTGGTGGACCTTTCTCATTTAAAAATGTTCTTCATGTGTGTTTGCATCATTTTCAGGTGAGTTTCGTGGACGTTTTATATATTAGTGTAGCGGTCCGGCCCATTCCGCGTACTTTTTCTTGATAAAATGTAGTTTTTGGGCAGTAATGGGTTAATGACAGCATATTGGTGAACCTTTCTCATTTCAAAATGTTCTTCATGCATGTTTGCATCATTTTCAGGTGAGTTTCACTGCTGTTTTATATATTAAGGTTCCGTTCGGGCCCGTTCCGGCACGTTCCAATTACTTTTTCGTGATAAAATGTAGATTTTGAGCAGTAATGACAGAAATGACATAATATTGGTGCACCTTTCTCATTTCAAAATGTTCTTCATGTGTGTTTGCATCATTTTCAGGTGACTTTCGTGGATGTTTTATATATAAGTGTAGCGTTCCGGCCCGTTCCGGGTACTTTTTCGTGATAAAATGTAGTTTTTGGGCAGTAATGGGTTAATGACAGCATATTGGAGCACCTTTCTCATTTCAAAATCTTTTTCATGCATGTTTGCATCATTTTCAGGTGAGTTTCACTGCTGTTTTATATATTAGGGTTCCGTTCCGGCCCGTTCCGGCACATTCCAGGTACTTTTTCGTGATAAAATGTAGATTTGGGCAGTAATGGGTAAATGACAGAATATTGGTGCACCTTTCTCATTTCAAAATGTTCTTCATGTGTGTTTGCATCATTTTCAGGTGTGTTTTGCTGCTGTTTTATATATTATGGTAGCCTAGCGGCCCATTTTTTCGTGATAAAATGTCATTTTGGAGCAGTAATGTGTTAATGACAGACTATTAGTGCACCTTTCTCATTTCAAAATGTTCTTCATGTGTATTTGCATCATTTTCAGGTGACTTTCATGGACGTTTTATATATTAGTGTAGCGTTCCAGCCCGTTCCGCGTACTTTTTCGTGATAAAATGTAGTTTTTGGGCAGTAATGGGTTAATGACAGCATATTGGTGAACCTTTCTCCTTTCAAAATGTTCTTCATGTGTGTTTGCATCATTTTCAGGTGAGTTTCGTGGACGTTTTATATATTAGGGTAGCGTTCCGGCCCGTTCTGGGTACTTTTTCGTGATAAAATGTAGTTTTTGGGCAGTAATGGGTTAATGACAGCAGACTGGTGTACCTTTCTCATTTCAAAATGTTCTTCATGTGTGTTTGCATCATTTTCAGGTGAGTTTTGCTGCAGTTTTATATATTACGGTAGCGTTCTGTCCCGTTCCGTGTACTTTTTCATGATAAAATGTAGATTTTGAGCCATAATCGGTTAATGACAGCATATTGGTGTACATTTCTCATTTCAAAATGTTCTTCATGTGTGTTTGCATCATTTTCAGGTGAGTTTTGATGCGGTTTTATATATTACGGTAGCGTTCCAGACCGTTCCGGGTACTTTTTCATGATAAAATGTAGTTTTTGGGCAGTAATGGGTTATTGACAGCAGATTGGTGCACCTTTCTCATTTCAAAATGTTCTTCATGTGTGTTTGCATCATTTTCAGGTGAGTTTTGCTGCAGTTTTATATATTACGGTAGCGTTCCTGCCCGTTCCGTGTACTTTTTCGTGATAAAATGTAGTTTTTGGGCAGTAATGGGTTAATGACAGCATATTGGTGCACCTTTCACATTTCAAAATGTTCTTCATGCATGTCTGGATCATTTTCAGGTGAGTTTCACTGCTGTTTTATATATTAGGGTTCCGTTCTGGCCCGTTCCGGCACGTTCCAGGTACTTTTTCGTGATAAAATGTAGATTTTGGGTAGTAATGGGTAAATGACAGAATATTGGTGC
This sequence comes from Ambystoma mexicanum, assembly GCF_040938575.1. Taxonomy (NCBI): domain Eukaryota; kingdom Metazoa; phylum Chordata; class Amphibia; order Caudata; family Ambystomatidae; genus Ambystoma; species Ambystoma mexicanum. The sequence continues at coordinate 1,202,229,986 of NC_090921.1, read as the reverse complement.
ACCTTTCTCATTTCAAAATGTTCTCCATGTGTGTTTGCATCATTTTCAGGTGAGTTTTGCTGCAGTTTTATATATTACGGTAGCGTTCCGGCCTGTTCTGGGTATTATTTTGTGTTAAAATGTAGTTTTTGGGCAGTAATGGGTTAATGACAGCATATTGGTGCACCTTTCTCATTTCAAAATGTTCTTCATGTGTGTTTGCATAATTTTAAGGTGTGTTTTGCTGCTGTTTTATATATTACGGTAGCCTTGCGCCCCGTTTTTCCGTGATAAAATGTAATTTTGGGGCAGTAATGGGTTAATGACAGAATATTGGTGCACCTTTCTCATTTCAAAATGTTCTTCATGTGTGTTTGCATAATTTTCAGGTGTGTTTTGCTGCTGTTTTATATATTACGGTAGCCTTGCGCCCCGTTTTTTCGTGATAAAATGTAATTTTGGGGCAGTAATGGGTTAATGACAGAATATTGGTGCACCTTTCTCATTTCAAAATGTTCTTTATATGTGTTTGCAACATTTTAAGGTGAGTTTCACATCCGATTTTAACTTTACAGTAGGGTTAAGGCCCGTTCTATGTACTTTTTTGTGATAAAATGTAGGTTTTGGGCATTAAAGGGTTAATGACAGCATATTGGTGCACCTTTCTAATTCAAAATGTTCTTCATGTGTGTTTGCTTCATTTTCAGGTGATTTTCGTGGACGTTTTATATATTAGTGTAGCATTCCGGCCCGTTCCGGGTACTTTTTTGTGATAAAATGTAGTTTTTGGGCAGTAATGTGTTAATGACAGCATATTGGTGAACCTTTCTCCTTTCAAAATGTTGTTCATGTGTGTTTGCGTCATTTTCAGGTGAGTTTCATGGACGTTATATATATTACGGTAGCGTTACGGCCCGTTCTGGGTTCCTTTTCGTGATAACATGTAGGTTTTGGGTAGTAATGGATTAATGACAGCATATTGGTGGACCTTTCTCATTTAAAAATGTTCTTCATGTGTGTTTGCATCATTTTCAGGTGAGTTTCGTGGATGTTTTATATATTAGGGTAGCGTTATGGCCAGTTCTGGGTACTTTTTCGTGATAAAATGTAGTTTTTGGGCAGTAATGGTTTAATGACAGCATATTCGTGCACCTTTCTCATTTCAAAATGTTCTTCATGTGTGTTTGCATCATTTTCAAGTGAGTTTTGCTGCCGCTTTATATATTGCGGTAGCGTCCCGGCCCATTTTTTCATCATAAAATGTCGTATTTGGGCAGCAATGGGTTAATGACAGCATAATGGTGCACCTTTCTCATTTCAGAATGTTCTTCATGTGTGTTTGCATCATTTTCAAGTGAGTTTTGCTGCCGCTTTATATATTAGGGTACCGTTCTGGCCCATTCCGGCACGTTCTGGGTACTTTTTCGTGATAAAATGTAGATTAATCGCAGTAATGGATCAATGACAGCATATTGGTGCACATTTCTCATTTCAAAATGTTCTTCATGTGTGTTTGCATCATTTTCAGGTGACTTTCGTGGATGTTTTTTATATTAGTGTAGCGTTCCGGCCCATTCCGGGTACTTTTTCGTGATAAAATGTAGTTTTTGGGCAGTAATGGGTTAATGACAGCATATTGGAGCACCTTTCTCATTTCAAAATCTTTTTCATGCATGTTTTCATCATTTTCAGGTGAGTTTCACTGCTGTTTTATATATTAGGGTTCCGTTCCGGCCCGTTCCGGCACATTCCAGGTACTTTTTCGTGATAAAATGTAGATTTGGGCAGTAATGGGTAAATGACAGAATATTGGTGCACCTTTCTCATTTCAAAATGTTCTTCATGTGTGTTTGCATCATTTTCAGGTGTGTTTTGCTGCTGTTTTATATGTTACGGTAGCCTAGCGGCCCATTTTTTCGTGATAAAATGTAATTTTGGAGCAGTAATGTGTTAATGACAGACTATTAGTGCACCTTTCTCATTTCAAAATGTTCTTCATGTGTATTTGCATCATTTTCAGGTGACTTTCATGGACGTTTTATATATTAGTGTAGCGTTCCAGCCCGTTCCGTGTACTTTTTCGTGATAAAATGTAGTTTTTGGGCAGTAATGGGTTAATGACAGCATATTGGTGAACCTTTCTCCTTTCAAAATGTTCTTCATGTGTGTTTGCATCATTTTCAGGTGAGTTTCATGGACGTTTTATATATTAGGGTAGCGTTCCGGCCCGTTCTGAGTACTTTTTCGTGATAAAATGTAGTTTTTGGGCAGTAATGGGTTAATGACAGCAGACTGGTGCACCTTTCTCATTTCAAAATGTTCTTCATGTGTGTTTGCATCATTTTCAGGTGAGTTTTGCTGCAGTTTTATATATTACGGTAGCGTTCTGTCCCGTTCCGTGTACTTTTTCATGATAAAATGTAGATTTTGAGCCATAATCGGTTAATGACAGCATATTGGTGTACATTTCTCATTTCAAAATGTTCTTCATGTGTGTTTGCATCATTTTCACGTGAGTTTTGATGCGGTTTTATATATTACGGTAGCGTTCCAGACCGTTCCGGGTACTTTTTCATGATAAAATGTAGTTTTTGGGCAGTAATGGGTTAATGACAGCAGATTGGTGCACCTTTCTCATTTCAAAATGTTCTTCATGTGTGTTTGCATCATTTTCAGGTGAGTTTTGCTGCAGTTTTATATATTACGGTAGCGTTCCGGCCCGTTCCGTGTACTTTTTCGTGATAAAATGTAGTTTTTGGGCAGTAATGGGTTAATGACAGCATATTGGTGCACCTTTCTCATTTCAAAATGTTCTTCATGCATGTCTGGATCATTTTCAGGTGAGTTTCACTGCTGTTTTATATATTAGGGTTCGGTTGTGGCCCGTTCCGGCACGTTCCAGGTACTTTTTCGTGATAAAATGTAGATTTTGGGTAGTAATGGGTAAATGACAGAATATTGGTGCACCTTTCTCATTTCAAAATGTTCTTCATGTGTGTTTGCATCATTTTCAGGTGAGTTTTGCTGCAGTTTTATATATTACGGTAGCGTTCCGGCCCGTTCCGGGTATTATTTTGTGTTAAAATGTAGTTTTTGGGCAGTAATGGGTTAATGACAGCATATTGGTGCACCTTTCTCATTTCAAAATGTTCTTCATGTGTGTTTGCATAATTTTCAGGTGTGTTTTGCTGCTGTTTTATATATTACGGTAGCCTTGCGCCCCGTTTTTTCGTGATAAAATGTAATTTTGGGGCAGTAATGGGTTAATGACAGAATATTGGTGCACCTTTCTCATTTCAAAATGTTCTTCATGTTTTTTTGCATAATTTTCAGGTGTGTTTTGCTGCTGTTTTATATATTACGGTAGCCTTGCGCACCGTTTTTTCGTGATAAAATGTAATTTTGGGGCAGTAATGGGTTAATGACAGAATATTGGTGCACCTTTCCCATTTCAAAATGTTCTTTATGTGTGTTTGCAACATTTTAAGGTGAGTTTCACATCCGTTTTTAACTTTACAGTAGGGTTAAGGCCCGTTCTATGTACTTTTTTGTGATAAAATGTAGGTTTTGGGCATTAAAGGGTTAATGACAGCATATTGGTGCACCTTTCTAATTCAAAATGTTCTTCATGTGTGTTTGCTTCATTTTCAGGTGATTTTCGTGGACGTTTTATATATTAGTGTAGCATTCCGGCCCGTTCCGGGTACTTTTTTGTGATAAAATGTAGTTTTTGTGCAGTAATGTGTTAATGACAGCATATTGGTGAACCTTTCTCCTTTCAAAATGTTGTTCATGTGTGTTTGCGTCATTTTCAGGTGAGTTTCATGGATGTTATATATATTACGGTAGCGTTACGGCCCGTTCTGGGTTCCTTTTCGTGATAACATGTAGGTTTTGGGTAGTAATGGATTAATGACAGCATATTGGTGGACCTTTCTCATTTAAAAATGTTCTTCATGTGTGTTTGCATCATTTTCAGGTGAGTTTCGTGGATGTTTTATATATTAGGGTAGCGTTATGGCCAGTTCTGGGTACTTTTTCGTGATAAAATGTAGTTTTTGGGCAGTAATGGTTTAATGACAGCATATTCGTGCACCTTTCTCATTTCAAAATGTTCTTCATGTGTGTTTGCATCATTTTCAAGTGAGTTTTGCTGCCGCTTTATATATTGCGGTAGCGTCCCGGCCCATTTTTTCATCATAAAATGTCGTATTTGGGCAGCAATGGGTTAATGACAGCATAATGGTGCACCTTTCTCATTTCAGAATGTTCTTCATGTGTGTTTGCATCATTTTCAAGTGAGTTTTGCTGCCGCTTTATATATTAGGGTACCGTTCTGGCCCATTCCGGCACGTTCTGGGTACTTTTTCGTGATAAAATGTAGATTAATCGCAGTAATGGATTAATGACAGCATATTGGTGCACATTTCTCATTTCAAAATGTTCTTCATGTGTGTTTGCATCATTTTCAGGTGACTTTCGTGGATGTTTTTTATATTAGTGTAGCGTTCCGGCCCATTCCGGGTACTTTTTCGTGATAAAATGTAGTTTTTGGGCAGTAATGGGTTAATGACAGCATATTGGAGCACCTTTCTCATTTCAAAATCTTTTTCATGCATGTTTGCATCATTTTCAGGTGAGTTTCACTGCTGTTTTATATATTAGGGTTCCGTTCCGGCCCGTTCCGGCACATTCCAGGTACTTTTTCGTGATAAAATGTAGATTTGGGCAGTAATGGGTAAATGACAGAATATTGGTGCACCTTTCTCATTTCAAAATGTTCTTCATGTGTGTTTGCATCATTTTCAAGTGTGTTTTGCTGCTGTTTTATATGTTACGGTAGCCTAGCGGCCCATTTTTTCGTGATAAAATGTAATTTTGGAGCAGTAATGTGTTAATGACAGACTATTAGTGCACCTTTCTCATTTCAAAATGTTCTTCATGTGTATTTGCATCATTTTCAGGTGACTTTCATGGACGTTTTATATATTAGTGTAGCGTTCCAGCCCGTTCCGTGTACTTTTTCATGATAAAATGTAGTTTTTGGGCAGTAATGGGTTAATGACAGCATATTGGTGAACCTTTCTCCTTTCAAAATGTTCTTCATGTGTGTTTGCATCATTTTCAGGTGAGTTTCATGGACGTTTTATATATTAGGGTAGCGTTCCGGCCCGTTCTGGGTACTTTTTCGTGATAAAATGTAGTTTTTGGGCAGTAATGGGTTAATGACAGCAGACTGGTGCACCTTTCTCATTTCAAAATGTTCTTCATGTGTGTTTGCATCATTTTCAGGTGAGTTTTGCTGCAGTTTTATATATTACGGTAGCGTTCTGTCCCGTTCCGTGTACTTTTTCATGATAAAATGTAGATTTTGAGCCATAATCGGTTAATGACAGCATATTGGTGTACATTTCTCATTTCAAAATGTTCTTCATGTGTGTTTGCATCATTTTCAGGTGAGTTTTGATGCGGTTTTATATATTACGGTAGCGTTCCAGACCGTTCCGGGTACTTTTTCATGATAAAATGTAGTTTTTGGGCAGTAATGGGTTAATGACAGCAGATTGGTGCACCTTTCTCATTTCAAAATGTTCTTCATGTGTGTTTGCATCATTTTCAGGTGAGTTTTGCTGCAGTTTTATATATTACGGTAGCGTTCCGGCCCGTTCCGTGTACTTTTTCGTGATAAAATGTAGTTTTTGGGCAGTAATGGGTTAATGACAGCATATTGCTGCACCTTTCTCATTTCAAAATGTTCTTCATGCATGTCTGGATCATTTTCAGGTGAATTTCACTGCTGTTTTATATATTAGGGTTCCGTTCTGGCCCGTTCCGGCACGTTCCAGGTACTTTTTCGTGATAAAATGTAGATTTTGGGTAGTAATGGGTAAATGACAGAATATTGGTGCACCTTTCTCATTTCAAAATGTTCTTCATGTGTGTTTGCATCATTTTCAGGTGAGTTTTGCTGCAGTTTTATATATTACGGTAGCGTTCCGGCCCGTTCCGGGTATTATTTTGTGTTAAAATGTAGTTTTTGGGCAGTAATGGGTTAATGACAGCATATTGGTGCACCTTTCTCATTTCAAAATGTTCTTCATGTGTGTTTGCATAATTTTCAGGTGTGTTTTGCTGCTGTTTTATATATTACGGTAGCCTTGCGCCCCGTTTTTTCGTGATAAAATGTAATTTTGGGGCAGTAATGGGTTAATGACAGAATATTGGTGCACCTTTCTCATTTCAAAATGTTCTTCATTTTTTTTGCATAATTTTCAGGTGTGTTTTGCTGCTGTTTTATATATTACGGTAGCCTTGCGCACCGTTTTTTCGTGATAAAATGTAATTTTGGGGCAGTAATGGGTTAATGACAGAATATTGGTGCACCTTTCTCATTTCAAAATGTTCTTTATGTGTGTTTGCAACATTTTAAGGTGAGTTTCACATCCGTTTTTAACTTTACAGTAGGGTTAAGGCCCGTTCTATGTACTTTTTTGTGATAAAATGTAGGTTTTGGGCATTAAAGGGTTAATGACAGCATATTGGTGCACCTTTCTAATTCAAAATGTTCTTCATGTGTGTTTGCTTCATTTTCAGGTGATTTTCGTGGACGTTTTATATATTAGTGTAGCATTCCGGCCCGTTCCGGGTACTTTTTTGTGATAAAATGTAGTTTTTGGGCAGTAATATGTTAATGACAGCATATTGGTGAACCTTTCTCCTTTCAAAATGTTGTTCATGTGTGTTTTCATCATTTTCAGGTGAGTTTCATGGACGTTTTATATATTACGGTAGCGTTACGGCCCGTTCTGGGTTCCTTTTCGTGATAACATGTAGGTTTTGGGTAGTAATGGATTAATGACAGCATATTGGTGGACCTTTCTCATTTAAAAATGTTCTTCATGTGTGTTTGCATCATTTTCATGTGAGTTTCGTGGATGTTTTATATATTAGGGTAGCGTTATGGCCAGTTCTGGGTACTTTTTCGTGATAAAATATAGTTTTTGGGCAGTAATGGTTTAATGACAGCATATTTGTGCACCTTTCTCATTTCAAAATGTTCTTCATGTGTGTTTGCATCATTTTCAAGTGAGTTTTGCTGCCGCTTTATATATTGCGGTAGCGTCCCGGCCCATTTTTTCATCATAAAATGTCGTATTTGGGCAGCAATGGGTTAATGACAGCATAATGGTGCACCTTTCTCATTTCAGAATGTTCTTCATGTGTGTTTGCATCATTTTCAAGTGAGTTTTGCTGCCGCTTTATATATTAGGGTACCGTTCTGGCCCGTTCCGGCACGTTCTGGGTACTTTTTCGTGATAAAATGTAGATTAATCGCAGTAATGGATTAATGACAGCATATTGGTGCACATTTCTCATTTCAAAATGTTCTTCATGTGTGTTTGCATCATTTTCAGGTGACTTTCGTGGATGTTTTATATATTAGTGTAGCGTTCCGGCCCGTTCCGGGTACTTTTTCGTGATAAAATGTAGTTTTTGGGCAGTAATGGGTTAATGACAGCATATTGGAGCACCTTTCTCATTTCAAAATCTTTTTCATGCATGTTTGCATCATTTTCAGGTGAGTTTTGCTGCTGTTTTATATATTACGGTAGCCTAGCGGCCCATTTTTTCGTGATAAAATGTAATTTTGGAGCAGTAATGTGTTAATGACAGACTATTAGTGCACCTTTCTCATTTCAAAATCTTCTTCATGTGTATTTGCATCATTTTCAGGTGACTTTCATGGACGTTTTATATATTAGTGTAGCGTTCCAGCCCGTTCCGCGTACTTTTTCGTGATAAAATGTAGTTTTTGGGCAGTAATGGGTTAATGACAGCATATTGGTGAACCTTTCTCCTTTCAAAATGTTCTTCATGTGTGTTTGCATCATTTTCAGGTGAGTTTCGTGGACGTTTTATATATTAGGGTAGCGTTCTGGCCCGTTCTGGATACTTTTTCGTGATAAAATGTAGTTTTTGGGCAGTAATGGGTTAATGACAGCAGATTGGTGCACCTTTCTCATTTCAAAATGTTCTTCATGTGTGTTTGCATCATTTTCAGGTGAGTTTTGCTGCAGTTTTATATATTACGGTAGCGTTCTGTCCCGTTCCGTGTGCTTTTTCATGATAAAATATAGATTTTGAGCCATAATCGGTTAATGACAGCATATTGGTGTACATTTCTCATTTCAAAATGTTCTTCATGTGTGTTTGCATCATTTTCAGGTGAGTTTTGATGCGGTTTTATATATTACGGTAGCGTTCCAGACCGTTCCGGGTACTTTTTCATGATAAAATGTAGTTTTTGGGCAGTAATGGGTTAATGACAGCAGATCGGTGCACCTTTCTCATTTCAAAATGTTCTTCATGTGTGTTTGCATCATTTTCAGGTGAGTTTTGCTGCAGTTTTATATATTACGGTAGCGTTCCGGCCCGTTCCGTGTACTTTTTCGTGATAAAATGTAGTTTTTGGGCAGTAATGGGTTAATGACAGCAGATTGGTGCACCTTTCTCATTTCAAAATGTTCTTCATGTGTGTTTGCATCATTTTCAGGTGAGTTTTGCTGCAGTTTTATATATTACGGTAGCGTTCCAGACCGTTCCGGGTACTTTTTCATGATAAAATGTAGTTTTTGGGCAGTAATGGGTTAATGACAGCAGATTGGTGCACCTTTCTCATTTCAAAATGTTCTTCATGTGTGTTTGCATCATTTTCAGGTGAGTTTTGCTGCAGTTTTATATATTATGGTAGCGTTCCGGCCCGTTAAATAAAATGTAGTTTTTGGGCAGTAATGGGTTAATGACAGCATATTGGTGCACCTTTCTCATTTCAAAATGTTCTTCATGCATGTTTGCATCATTTTCAGGTGAGTTTCACTGCTGTTTTATAAATTAGGGTTCCGTTCCGGCCCGTTCCGGCACGTTCCAGGTGCTTTTTTGTGATAAAATGTAGATTTTGGGCAGTAATGGGAAAATGACAGAATATTGGTGCAACTTTCTCATTTCAAAATGTTCTTCATGTGTGTTTGCATCATTTTCAGGTGTGTTTTGAAGCTGTTTTATATATTACGGTAGCCTAGCGGCCCGGTTTTTTGTGATAAAATGTCCTTTTAGGGCAGGAATGGGTTAATGACAGACTATTGGAGCACCATTCTCATTTCAAAATGTTCTTTTTGTGTGTTTGCAACACTTTTAGGTGAGTTTTGCTGCCGTTTTATATATTAAGGTAGCGTTCCGGGCAGTTTCCGGGTTCTTTTTCGTGATGAAATGTAGTTTTTGGGCAGTAATGGGTTAATGACAGAATATTGGTGCACCTTTCTCATTTCAAAATGTTCTTCATGTGTGTTTGCATAATTTTCAGGTGTGTTTTGCTGCTGTTTTATATATTACGGTAGCCTTGCGCCCCGTTTTTTCGTGATAAAATGTAATTTTGGGGCAGTAACGGGTTAATGACAGAATATTGGTGCACCTTTCTCATTTCAAAATGTTCTTCATGTGTGTTTGCATCATTTTCAGGTGACTTTCGTGGACGTTTTATATATTAGTGTAGCGTTCCGGCCCCTTCCGGGTACTTTTTCGTGATAAAATGTAGTTTTAGGGCAGTAATGGGTTAATGACAGACTATTGGTGCACCTTTCTCATTTCAAAATGTTCTTCATGTGTGTTTGCATCATTTTCAAGTGAGTTTTGCTGCCGCTTTATATATATTAAGGTACAGTTCTGGCCCGTTCTGACACGTTCGGGGTACTTTTTTGTGATAAAATGTAGATTATCGGCAGTAATGGATTAATGAAAGAATATATTGGTGCACATTTCTCATTTCAAAATGTTCTTCATGTGTGTTTGCATCATTTTCAGGTGAGTTTCGATGCGGTTTTATATATTACGGTAGCGTTTCAGACCGTTCCGGGTACTTTTTCATGATAAAATGTAGTTTTTGGGTAGTAATGGGTTAATGACAGCAGATTGGTGCACCTTTCTCATTTCAAAATGTTCTTCATGTGTATTTGCATCATTTTCAGGTGACTTTCATGGACGTTTTATATATTAGTGTAGCGTTCCAGCCCGTTCCGCGTACTTTTTCGTGATAAAATGTAGTTTTTGGGCAGTAATGGGTTAATGACAGCATATTGGTGAACCTTTCTCCTTTCAAAATGTTCTTCATGTGTGTTTGCATCATTTTCAGGTGAGTTTCATGGACGTTTTATATATTGGGGTAGCGTTCCGGCCCGTTCTGGGTACTTTTTCGTGATAAAATGTAGTTTTTGGGCAGTAATGGGTTAATGACAGCAGATTGGTGCACCTTTTTCATTTCAAAATGTTCTTCATGTGTGTTTGCATCATTTTCAGGTGAGTTTTGCTGCAGTTTTATATATTACAGTAGCGTTCTGTCCCGTTCCGTGTACTTTTTCATGATAAAATGTAGATTTTGAGCCATAATCGGTTAATGACAGCATATTGGTGTACATTTCTCATTTCAAAATGTTCTTCATGTGTGTTTGCATCATTTTCAGGTGAGTTTTGATGCGGTTTTATATATTACGGTAGCGTTCCAGACCGTTCCGGGTACTTTTTCATGATAAAATGTAGTTTTTGGGCAGTAATGGGTTAATGACAGTAGATTGGTGCACCTTTCTTATTTCAAAATGTTCTTCATGTGTGTTTGCATCATTTTCAGGTGAGTTTTGCTGCAGTTTTATATATTACAGTAGCGTTCCGGCCCGTTCCGTGTACTTTTTCATGATAAAATGTAGTTTTTGGGTAGTAATGGGTTAATGACAGCATATTGGTGCACCTTTCTCATTTCAAAATGTTCTTCATGCATGTCTGGATCATTTTCAGGTGAGTTTCACTGCTGTTTTATATATCAGGGTTCCGTTCTGGCCCGTTCCGGCACGTTCCAGGTACTTTTTCGTGATAAAATGTAGATTTTGGGTAGTAATGGGTAAATGACAGAATATTGGTGCACCTTTCTCATTTCAAAATGTTCTTCATGTGTGTTTGCATCATTTTCAGGTGAGTTTTGCTGCAGTTTTATATATTACGGTAGCGTTCCGGCCCGTTCCGGGTATTATTTTGTGTTAAAATGTAATTTTTGGGCAGTAATGGGTTAATGACAGCATATTGGTGCACCTTTCTCATTTCAAAATGTTCTTCATGTGTGTTTGCATAATTTTCAGGTGAGTTTTGCTGCAGTTTTATATATTACGGTAGCGTTCCGGCCCGTTCCGGGTATTATTTTGTGTTAAAATGTAGTTTTTGGGCAGTAATGGGTTAATGACAGCATATTGGTGCACCTTTCTCATTTCAAAATGTTCTTCATGTGTGTTTGCATAATTTTCAGGTGTGTTTTGCTGCTGTTTTATATATTACGGTAGCCTTGCGCCCCGTTTTTTCGTGATAAAATGTAGATTTTGGGGCAGTAATGGGTTAATGACAGAATATTGGTGCACCTTTCTCATTTCAAAATGTTCTTCATGTGTGTTTGCATAATTTTCAGGTGTGTTTTGCTGCTGTTTTATATATTACGGTAGCCTTGCGCCCCGTTTTTTCGTGATAAAATGTAATTTTGGGGCAGTAATGGGTTAATGACAGAATATTGGTGCACCTTTCTCATTTCAAAATGTTCCTTATGTGTGTTTGCAACATTTTAAGGTGAGTTTCACATCCGTTTTTAACTTTACAGTAGGGTTAAGGCCCGTTCTATGTACTTTTTTGTGATAAAATGTAGGTTTTGGGCATTAAAGGGTTAATGACAGCATATTGGTGCACCTTTCTAATTCAAAATGTTCTTCATGTGTGTTTGCTTCATTTTCAGGTGATTTTCGTGGACGTTTTATATATTAGTGTAGCATTCCGGCCCGTTCCGGGTACTTTTTTGTGATAAAATGTAGTTTTTGGGCCGTAATGTGTTAATGACAGCATATTGGTGAACCTTTCTCCTTTCAAAATGTTGTTCATGTGTGTTTGCATCATTTTCAGGTGAGTTTCATAGACGTTTTATATATTACGGTAGCGTTACGGCCCGTTCTGGGTTCCTTTTTGTGATAACATGTAGGTTTTGGGTAGTAATGGATTAATGACAGCATATTGGTGGACCTTTCTCATTTAAAAATGTTCTTCATGTGTGTTTGCATCATTTTCAGGTAAGTTTCGTGGATGTTTTATATATTAGGGTAGCGTTATGGCCCGTTCCGGGTACTTTTTCGTGATAAAATGTAGTTTTTGGGCAGTAATGGGTTAATGACAGCATATTGGAGCACCTTTCTCATTTCAAAATCTTTTTCATGCATGTTTGCATCATTTTCAGGTGAGTTTCACTGCTGTTTTATATATTAGGGTTCCGTTCCGGCCCGTTCCGGCACATTCCAGGTACTTTTTCGTGATAAAATGTAGATTTGGGCAGGAATGGGTAAATGACAGAATATTGGTGCACCTTTCTCATTTCGAAATGTTCTTCATGTGTGTTTGCATCATTTTCAGGTGTGTTTTGCTGCTGTTTTATATATTACGGTAGCCTAGCGGCCCATTTTTTCGTGATAAAATGTAATTTTGGAGCAGTAATGTGTTAATGACAGACTATTAGTGCACCTTTCTCATTTCAAAATGTTCTTCATGTGTATTTGCATCATTTTCAGGTGACTTTCATGGACGTTTTATATATTAGTGTAGCGTTCCAGCCCGTTCCGCGTACTTTTTCGTGATAAAATGTAGCTTTTGGGCAGTAATGGGTTAATGACAGCATATTGGTGAACCTTTCTCCTTTCAAAATGTTCTTCATGTGTGTTTGCATCATTTTCAGGTGAGTTTCATGGACATTTTATATATTGGGGTAGCGTTCCGGCCCGTTCTGGGTACTTTTTCGTGATAAAATGTAGTTTTTGGGCAGTAATGGGTTAATGACAGCAGATTGGTGCACCTTTTTCATTTCAAAATGTTCTTCATGTGTGTTTGCATCATTTTCAGGTGAGTTTTGCTGCAGTTTTATATATTACGGTAGCGTTCTGTCCCGTTCCGTGTACTTTTTCATGATAAAATGTAGATTTTGAGCCATAATCGGTTAATGACAGCATATTGGTGTACATTTCTCATTTCAAAATGTTCTTCATGTGTGTTTGCATCATTTTCAGGTGAGTTTTGATGCGGTTTTATATATTACGGTAGCGTTCCAGACCGTTCCGGGTACTTTTTCGTGATAAAATGTAGTTTTTGGGCAGTAATGGGTTAATGACAGAAGATTGGTGCACCTTTCTCATTTCAAAATGTTCTTCATGTGTGTTTGCATCATTTTCAGGTGAGTTTTGCTGCAGTTTTATATATTACAGTAGCGTTCCGGCCCGTTCTGTGTACTTTTTCGTGATAAAATGTAGTTTTTGGGTAGTAATGGGTTAATGACAGCATATTGGTGCACCTTTCTCATTTCAAAATGTTCTTCATGCATGTCTGGATCATTTTCAGGTTAGTTTCACTGCTGTTTTATACATTAGGGTTCCGTTCTGGCCCGTTCCGGCACGTTCCAGGTACTTTTTCGTGATAAAATGTAGATTTTGGGTAGTAATGGGTAAATGACAGAATATTGGTGCACCTTTCTCATTTCAAAATGTTCTTCATGTGTGTTTGCATCATTTTCAGGTGAGTTTTGCTGCAGTTTTATATATTACGGTAGCGTTCTGGCCCGTTCCGGGTATTATTTTGTGTTAAAATGTAGTTTTTGGGCAGTAATGGGTTAATGACAGCATATTGGTGCACCTTTCTCATTTCCAAATGTTCTTCATGTGTGTTTGCATAATTTTCAGGTGTGTTTTGCTGCTGTTTTATATATTACGGTAGCCTTGCGCCCCGTTTTTTCGTGATAAAATGTAATTTTGGGGCAGTAATGGGTTAATGACAGAATATTGGTGCACCTTTCTCATTTCAAAATGTTCTTCATGTGTGTTTGCATAATTTTCAGGTGTGTTTTGCTGCTGTTTTATATATTACGGTAGCCTTGCGCCCCGTTTTTTCGTGATAAAATGTAATTTTGGGGCAGTAATGGGTTAATGACAGAATATTGGTGCACCTTTCTCATTTCAAAATGTTCCTTATGTGTGTTTGCAACATTTTAAGGTGAGTTTCACATCCGTTTTTAACTTTACAGTAGGGTTAAGGCCCGTTCTATGTACTTTTTTGTGATAAAATGTAGGTTTTGGGCATTAAAGGGTTAATGACAGCATATTGGTGCACCTTTCTAATTCAAAATGTTCTTCATGTGTGTTTGCTTCATTTTCAGGCGATTTTCGTGGACGTTTTATATATTAGTGTAGCATTCCGGCCCGTTCCGGGTACTTTTTTGTGATAAAATGTAGTTTTTGGGCAGTAATGTGTTAATGACAGCATATTGGTGAACCTTTCTCCTTTCAAAATGTTGTTCATGTGTGTTTGCATCATTTTCAGGTGAGTTTCATGGACGTTTTATATATTACGGTAGCGTTACGGCCCGTTCTGTGTTCCTTTTCGTGATAACATGTAGGTTTTGGGTAGTAATGGATTAATGACAGCATATTGGTGGACCTTTCTCATTTCAAAATGTTCTTCATGTGTGTTTGCATCATTTTCAGGTAAGTTTTGTGGATGTTTTATATATTAGGGTAGCGTTATGGCCAGTTCTGGGTACTTTTTCGTGATAAAATGTAGTTTTTGGGCAGTAATGGTTTAATGACAGCATATCCGTGCACCTTTCTCATTTCAAAATGTTCTTCATGTGTGTTTGCATCATTTTCAAGTGAGTTTTGCTGCCGCTTTATATATTGCGGTAGCGTCCCGGCCCATTTTTTCATCATAAAATGTCGTATTTGGGCAGCAATGGGTTAATGACAGCATAATGGTGCACCTTTCTCATTTCAGAATGTTCTTCATGTGTGTTTGCATCGTTTTCAAGTGAGTTTTGCTGCCGCTTTATATATTAGGGTACCGTTCTGGCCCGTTCCGGCACGTTCTGGGTACTTTTTCGTGATAAAATGTAGATTAATCGCAGTAATGGATTAATGACAGCATATTGGTGCACATTTCTCATTTCAAAATGTTCTTCATGTGTGTTTGCATCATTTTCAGGTGACTTTCGTGGATGTTTTATATATTAGTGTAGCGTTCCAGCCCGTTCCGGGTACTTTTTCGTGATAAAATGTAGTTTTTGGGCAGTAATGGGTTAATGACAGCATATTGGAGCACCTTTTCTCATTTCAAAATCTTTTTCATGCATGTTTGCATCATTTTCAGGTGAGTTTCACTGCTGTTTTATATATTAGGGTTCCGTTCTGGCCAGTTCCGGCACATTCCAGGTACTTTTTCGTGATAAAATGAAGATTTGGGCAGTAATGGGTAAATGACAGAATATTGGTGCACCTTTCTCATTTCAAAATGTTCTTCATGTGTGTTTGCATCATTTTCAGGTGTGTTTTGCTGCTGTTTTATATATTACGGTAGCCTAGCGGCCCATTTTTTCGTGATAAAATGTAATTTTGGAGCAGTAATGTGTTAATGACAGACTATTAGTGCACCTTTCTCATTTCAAAATGTTCTTCATGTGTATTTGCATCATTTTCAGGTGACTTTCATGGACGTTTTATATATTAGTGTAGCGTTCCAGCCCGTTCCGCGTACTTTTTCGTGATAAAATGTAGTTTTTGGGCAGTAATGGGTTAATGACAGCATATTGGTGAACCTTTCTCCTTTCAAAATGTTCTTCATGTGTGTTTGCCTCATTTTCAGGTGAGTTTTGTGGACGTTTTATATATTAGGGTAGCGTTCCGGCCCGTTCTGGGTACTTTTTCGTGATAGAATGTAGTTTCTGGGCAGTAATGGGTTAATGTCAGCAGATTGGTGCACCTTCCTCATTTCAAAATGTTCTTCATGTGTGTTTGCATCATTTTCAGGTGAGTTTTGCTGCAGTTTTATATATTACGGTAGCGTTCCGGCCCGTTCCGTGTACTTTTTCGTGATAAAATGTAGTTTTTGGGCAGTAATGGGTTAATGACAGCAGATTGGTGCACCTTTCTCATTTCAAAATGTTCTTCATGTGTGTTTGCATCATTTTCAGGTGAGTTTTGCTGCAGTTTTATATATTACGGTAGCGTTCCAGACCGTTCCGGGTACTTTTTCATGATAAAATGTAGTTTTTGGGCAGTAATGGGTTAATGACAGCAGATTGGTGCACCTTTCTCATTTCAAAATGTTCTTCATGTGTGTTTGCATCATTTTCAGGTGAGTTTTGCTGCAGTTTTATATATTATGGTAGCGTTCCGGCCCGTTAAATAAAATGTAGTTTTTGGGCAGTAATGGGTTAATGACAGCATATTGGTGCACCTTTCTCATTTCAAAATGTTCTTCATGCATGTTTGCATCATTTTCAGGTGAGTTTCACTGCTGTTTTATAAATTAGGGTTCCGTTCCGGCCCGTTCCGGCACGTTCCAGGTGCTTTTTTGTGATAAAATGTAGATTTTGGGCAGTAATGGGAAAATGACAGAATATTGGTGCAACTTTCTCATTTCAAAATGTTCTTCATGTGTGTTTGCATCATTTTCAGGTGTGTTTTGAAGCTGTTTTATATATTACGGTAGCCTAGCGGCCCGGTTTTTTGTGATAAAATGTCCTTTTAGGGCAGGAATGGGTTAATGACAGACTATTGGAGCACCATTCTCATTTCAAAATGTTCTTTTTGTGTGTTTGCAACACTTTTAGGTGAGTTTTGCTGCCGTTTTATATATTAAGGTAGCGTTCCGGGCAGTTTCCGGGTTCTTTTTCGTGATGAAATGTAGTTTTTGGGCAGTAATGGGTTAATGACAGAATATTGGTGCACCTTTCTCATTTCAAAATGTTCTTCATGTGTGTTTGCATAATTTTCAGGTGTGTTTTGCTGCTGTTTTATATATTACGGTAGCCTTGCGCCCCGTTTTTTCGTGATAAAATGTAATTTTGGGGCAGTAACGGGTTAATGACAGAATATTGGTGCACCTTTCTCATTTCAAAATGTTCTTCATGTGTGTTTGCATCATTTTCAGGTGACTTTCGTGGACGTTTTATATATTAGTGTAGCGTTCCGGCCCCTTCCGGGTACTTTTTCGTGATAAAATGTAGTTTTAGGGCAGTAATGGGTTAATGACAGACTATTGGTGCACCTTTCTCCTTTCAAAATGTTCTTCATGTGTGTTTGCATCATTTTCAAGTGAGTTTTGCTGCCGCTTTATATATATTAAGGTACAGTTCTGGCCCGTTCTGACACGTTCGGGGTACTTTTTTGTGATAAAATGTAGATTATCGGCAGTAATGGATTAATGAAAGAATATATTGGTGCACATTTCTCATTTCAAAATGTTCTTCATGTGTGTTTGCATCATTTTCAGGTGAGTTTCGATGCGGTTTTATATATTACGGTAGCGTTCCAGACCGTTCCGGGTACTTTTTCATGATAAAATGTAGTTTTTGGGTAGTAATGGGTTAATGACAGCAGATTGGTGCACCTTTCTCATTTCAAAATGTTCTTCATGTGTATTTGCATCATTTTCAGGTGACTTTCATGGACGTTTTATATATTAGTGTAGCGTTCCAGCCCGTTCCGCGTACTTTTTCGTGATAAAATGTAGTTTTTGGGCAGTAATGGGTTAATGACAGCATATTGGTGAACCTTTCTCCTTTCAAAATGTTCTTCATGTGTGTTTGCATCATTTTCAGGTGAGTTTCATGGACGTTTTATATATTGGGGTAGCGTTCCGGCCCGTTCTGGGTACTTTTTCGTGATAAAATGTAGTTTTTGGGCAGTAATGGGTTAATGACAGCAGATTGGTGCACCTTTTTCATTTCAAAATGTTCTTCATGTGTGTTTGCATCATTTTCAGGTGAGTTTTGCTGCAGTTTTATATATTACGGTAGCGTTCTGTCCCGTTCCGTGTACTTTTTCATGATAAAATGTAGATTTTGAGCCATAATCGGTTAATGACAGCATATTGGTGTACATTTCTCATTTCAAAATGTTCTTCATGTGTGTTTGCATCATTTTCAGGTGAGTTTTGATGCGGTTTTATATATTACGGTAGCGTTCCAGACCGTTCCGGGTACTTTTTCATGATAAAATGTAGTTTTTGGGCAGTAATGGGTTAATGACAGTAGATTGGTGCACCTTTCTTATTTCAAAATGTTCTTCATGTGTGTTTGCATCATTTTCAGGTGAGTTTTGCCGCAGTTTTATATATTACAGTAGCGTTCCGGCCCGTTCCGTGTACTTTTTCATGATAAAATGTAGTTTTTGGGTAGTAATGGGTTAATGACAGCATATTGGTGCACCTTTCTCATTTCAAAATGTTCTTCATGCATGTCTGGATCATTTTCAGGTGAGTTTCACTGCTGTTTTATATATCAGGGTTCCGTTCTGGCCCGTTCCGGCACGTTCCAGGTACTTTTTCGTGATAAAATGTAGATTTTGGGTAGTAATGGGTAAATGACAGAATATTGGTGCACCTTTCTCATTTCAAAATGTTCTTCATGTGTGTTTGCATCATTTTCAGGTGAGTTTTGCTGCAGTTTTATATATTACGGTAGCGTTCCGGCCCGTTCCGGGTATTATTTTGTGTTAAAATGTAGTTTTTGGGCAGTAATGGGTTAATGACAGCATATTGGTGCACCTTTCTCATTTCAAAATGTTCTTCATGTGTGTTTGCATAATTTTCAGGTGAGTTTTGCTGCAGTTTTATATATTACGGTAGCGTTCCGGCCCGTTCCGGGTATTATTTTGTGTTAAAATGTAGTTTTTGGGCAGTAATGGGTTAATGACAGCATATTGGTGCACCTTTCTCATTTCAAAATGTTCTTCATGTGTGTTTGCATAATTTTCAGGTGTGTTTTGCTGCTGTTTTATATATTACGGTAGCCTTGCGCCCCGTTTTTTCGTGATAAAATGTAGATTTTGGGGCAGTAATGGGTTAATGACAGAATATTGGTGCACCTTTCTCATTTCAAAATGTTCTTCATGTGTGTTTGCATAATTTTCAGGTGTGTTTTGCTGCTGTTTTATATATTACGGTAGCCTTGCGCCCCGTTTTTTCGTGATAAAATGTAATTTTGGGGCAGTAATGGGTTAATGACAGAATATTGGTGCACCTTTCTCATTTCAAAATGTTCCTTATGTGTGTTTGCAACATTTTAAGGTGAGTTTCACATCCATTTTTAACTTTACAGTAGGGTTAAGGCCCGTTCTATGTACTTTTTTGTGATAAAATGTAGGTTTTGGGCATTAAAGGGTTAATGACAGCATATTGGTGCACCTTTCTAATTCAAAATGTTCTTCATGTGTGTTTGCTTCATTTTCAGGTGATTTTCGTGGACGTTTTATATATTAGTGTAGCATTCCGGCCCGTTCCGGGTACTTTTTTGTGATAAAATGTAGTTTTTGGGCAGTAATGTGTTAATGACAGCATATTGGTGAACCTTTCTCCTTTCAAAATGTTGTTCATGTGTGTTTGCATCATTTTCAGGTGAGTTTCATAGACGTTTTATATATTACGGTAGCGTTACGGCCCGTTCTGGGTTCCTTTTTGTGATAACATGTAGGTTTTGGGTAGTAATGGATTAATGACAGCATATTGGTGGACCTTTCTCATTTAAAAATGTTCTTCATGTGTGTTTGCATCATTTTCAGGTAAGTTTCGTGGATGTTTTATATATTAGGGTAGCGTTATGGCCCGTTCCGGGTACTTTTTCGTGATAAAATGTAGTTTTTGGGCAGTAATGGGTTAATGACAGCATATTGGAGCACCTTTCTCATTTCAAAATCTTTTTCATGCATGTTTGCATCATTTTCAGGTGAGTTTCACTGCTGTTTTATATATTAGGGTTCCGTTCCGGCCCGTTCCGGCACATTCCAGGTACTTTTTCGTGATAAAATGTAGATTTGGGCAGTAATGGGTAAATGACAGAATATTGGTGCACCTTTCTCATTTCGAAATGTTCTTCATGTGTGTTTGCATCATTTTCAGGTGTGTTTTGCTGCTGTTTTATATATTACGGTAGCCTAGCGGCCCATTTTTTCGTGATAAAATGTAATTTTGGAGCAGTAATGTGTTAATGACAGACTATTAGTGCACCTTTCTCATTTCAAAATGTTCTTCATGTGTATTTGCATCATTTTCAGGTGACTTTCATGGACGTTTTATATATTAGTGTAGCGTTCCAGCCCGTTCCGCGTACTTTTTCGTGATAAAATGTAGCTTTTGGGCAGTAATGGGTTAATGACAGCATATTGGTGAACCTTTCTCCTTTCAAAATGTTCTTCATGTGTGTTTGCATCATTTTCAGGTGAGTTTCATGGACATTTTATATATTGGGGTAGCGTTCCGGCCCGTTCTGGGTACTTTTTCGTGATAAAATGTAGTTTTTGGGCAGTAATGGGTTAATGACAGCAGATTGGTGCACCTTTTTCATTTCAAAATGTTCTTCATGTGTGTTTGCATCATTTTCAGGTGAGTTTTGCTGCAGTTTTATATATTACGGTAGCGTTCTGTCCCGTTCCGTGTACTTTTTCATGATAAAATGTAGATTTTGAGCCATAATCGGTTAATGACAGCATATTGGTGTACATTTCTCATTTCAAAATGTTCTTCATGTGTGTTTGCATCATTTTCAGGTGAGTTTTGATGCGGTTTTATATATTACGGTAGCGTTCCAGACCGTTCCGGGTACTTTTTCATGATAAAATGTAGTTTTTGGGCAGTAATGGGTTAATGACAGAAGATTGGTGCACCTTTCTCATTTCAAAATGTTCTTCATGTGTGTTTGCATCATTTTCAGGTGAGTTTTGCTGCAGTTTTATATATTACAGTAGCGTTCCGGCCCGTTCCGTGTACTTTTTCGTGATAAAATGTAGTTTTTGGGTAGTAATGGGTTAATGACAGCATATTGGTGCACCTTTCTCATTTCAAAATGTTCTTCATGCATGTCTGGATCATTTTCAGGTTAGTTTCACTGCTGTTTTATACATTAGGGTTCCGTTCTGGCCCGTTCCGGCACGTTACAGGTACTTTTTCGTGATAAAATGTAGATTTTGGGTAGTAATGGGTAAATGACAGAATATTGGTGCACCTTTCTCATTTCAAAATGTTCTTCATGTGTGTTTGCATCATTTTCAGGTGAGTTTTGCTGCAGTTTTATATATTACGGTAGCGTTCTGGCCCGTTCCGGGTATTATTTTGTGTTAAAATGAAGTTTTTGGGCAGTAATGGGTTAATGACAGCATATTGGTGCACCTTTCTCATTTCCAAATGTTCTTCATGTGTGTTTGCATAATTTTCAGGTGTGTTTTGCTGCTGTTTTATATATTACGGTAGCCTTGCGCCCCGTTTTTTCGTGATAAAATGTAATTTTGGGGCAGTAATGGGTTAATGACAGAATATTGGTGCACCTTTCTCATTTCAAAATGTTCTTCATGTGTGTTTGCATAATTTTCAGGTGTGTTTTGCTGCTGTTTTATATATTACGGTAGCCTTGCGCCCCGTTTTTTCGTGATAAAATGTAATTTTGGGGCAGTAATGGGTTAATGACAGAATATTGGTGCACCTTTCTCATTTCAAAATGTTCCTTATGTGTGTTTGCAACATTTTAAGGTGAGTTTCACATCCGTTTTTAACTTTACCGTAGGGTTAAGGCCCGTTCTATGTACTTTTTTGTGATAAAATGTAGGTTTTGGGCATTAAAGGGTTAATGACAGCATATTGGTGCACCTTTCTAATTCAAAATGTTCTTCATGTGTGTTTGCTTCATTTTCAGGTGATTTTCGTGGACGTTTTATATATTAGTGTAGCATTCCGGCCCGTTCCGGGTACTTTTTTGTGATAAAATGTAGTTTTTGGGCAGTAATGTGTTAATGACAGCATATTGGTGAACCTTTCTCCTTTCAAAATGTTGTTCATGTGTGTTTGCATCATTTTCAGGTGAGTTTCATGGACGTTTTATATATTACGGTAGCGTTACGGCCCGTTCTGTGTTCCTTTTCGTGATAACATGTAGGTTTTGGGTAGTAATGGATTAATGACAGCATATTGGTGGACCTTTCTCATTTCAAAATGTTCTTCATGTGTGTTTGCATCATTTTCAGGTAAGTTTTGTGGATGTTTTATATATTAGGGTAGCGTTATGGCCAGTTCTGGGTACTTTTTCGTGATAAAATGTAGTTTTTGGGCAGTAATGGTTTAATGACAGCATATCCGTGCACCTTTCTCATTTCAAAATGTTCTTCATGTGTGTTTGCATCATTTTCAAGTGAGTTTTGCTGCCGCTTTATATATTGCGGTAGCGTCCCGGCCCATTTTTTCATCATAAAATGTCGTATTTGGGCAGCAATGGGTTAATGACAGCATAATGGTGCACCTTTCTCATTTCAGAATGTTCTTCATGTGTGTTTGCATCGTTTTCAAGTGAGTTTTGCTGCCGCTTTATATATTAGGGTACCGTTCTGGCCCGTTCCGGCACGTTCTGGGTACTTTTTCGTGATAAAATGTAGATTAATCGCAGTAATGGATTAATGACAGCATATTGGTGCACATTTCTCATTTCAAAATGTTCTTCATGTGTGTTTGCATCATTTTCAGGTGACTTTCGTGGATGTTTTATATATTAGTGTAGCGTTCCAGCCCGTTCCGGGTACTTTTTCGTGATAAAATGTAGTTTTTGGGCAGTAATGGGTTAATGACAGCATATTGGAGCACCTTTTCTCATTTCAAAATCTTTTTCATGCATGTTTGCATCATTTTCAGGTGAGTTTCACTGCTGTTTTATATATTAGGGTTCGGTTCTGGCCCGTTCCGGCACATTCAAGGTACTTTTTCGTGATAAAATGAAGATTTGGGCAGTAATGGGTAAATGACAGAATATTGGTGCACCTTTCTCATTTCAAAATGTTCTTCATGTGTGTTTGCATCATTTTCAGGTGTGTTTTGCTGCTGTTTTATATATTACGGTAGCCTAGCGGCCCATTTTTTCGTGATAAAATGTAATTTTGGAGCAGTAATGAGTTAATGACAGACTATTAGTGCACCTTTCTCATTTCAAAATGTTCTTCATGTGTATTTGCATCATTTTCAGGTGACTTTCATGGACGTTTTATATATTAGTGTAGCGTTCCAGCCCGTTCCGCGTACTTTTTCGTGATAAAATGTAGTTTTTGGGCAGTAATGGGTTAATGACAGCATATTGGTGAACCTTTCTCCTTTCAAAATGTTCTTCATGTGTGTTTGCATCATTTTCAGGTGAGTTTTGTGGACGTTTTATATATTAGGGTAGCGTTCCGGCCCGTTCTGGGTACTTTTTCGTGATAGAATGTAGTTTCTGGGCAGTAATGGGTTAATGTCAGCAGATCGGTGCACCTTCCTCATTTCAAAATGTTCTTCATGTGTGTTTGCATCATTTTCAGGTGAGTTTTGCTGCAGTTTTATATATTACTGTAGCGTTCTGTCCCGTTCCGTGTACTTTTTCATGATAAAATGTAGATTTTGAGCCATAATCGGTTAATGACAGCATATTGGTGTACATTTCTCATTTCAAAATGTTCTTCATGTGTGTTTGCATCATTTTCAGGTGAGTTTTGATGCGGTTTTATATATTACGGTAGCGCTCCAGACCGTTCCGGGTACTTTTTCATGATAAAATGTAGTTTTTGGGCAGTAATGGGCTAATGACAGCAGATTGGTGCACCTTTCTCATTTCAAAATGTTCTTCATGTGTGTTTGCATCATTTTCAGGTGAGTTTTGGTGCAGTTTTATATATTACGGTAGCGTTCCGGCCCGTTCCGTGTACTTTTTCGTGATAAAATGTAGTTTTTGGGCAGTAATGGGTTGATGACAGCAGATTGGTGCACCTTTCTCATTTCAAAATGTTCTTCATGTGTGTTTGCATCATTTTCAGGTGAGTTTTGATGCGGTTTTATATATTACGGTAGCGTTCCAGACCGTTCCGGGTACTTTTTCATGATAAAATGTCATTTTTGGGCAGTAATGGGTTAATGAGAGCAGATTGGTGCACCTTTCTCATTTCAAAATGTTCTTCAGGTGTGTTTGCATCATTTTCAGGTGAGTTTTGCTGCAGTTTTATATATTACGGTAGCGTTCCGGCCCGTTAAATAAAATGTAGTTTTTGGGCAGTAATGGGTTAATGACAGCATATTGGTGCATCTTTCTCATTTCAAAATGTTCTTCATGCATGTTTGGATCATTTTCAGGTGAGTTTCACTGCTGTTTTATATATTAGGGTTCCGTTCTGGCCCGTTCCGGCACGTTCCAGGTACTTTTTCGTGATAAAATGTAGATTTTGGGCAGTAATGGGTTAATGACAGAATATTGGTGCACCTTTCTCATTTCAAAATGTTCTTCATGTGTGTTTGCATCATTTTCAGGTGAGTTTTGCTGCAGTTTTATATATTATGGTAGCGTTCCGGCCCGTTCCGGGTATTATTTTATGTTAAAATGTAGTTTTTGGGCAGTAATGGGTTAATGACAGCATATTGGTGCACCTTTCTCATTTCAAAATGTTCTTCATGCGTGTTTGCATCATTTTCAGGTGAGTTTCACTGCTGTTTTATATATTAGGGTTCCGTTCCGGCCCGTTCCGGCACATTCCGGGTACTTTTTCGTGATAAAATGTAGATTTTGGGCAATAATGGGTAAATGACAGAATATTGGTGCACCTTTCTCATTTCAAAATGTTCTTCATGTGTGTTTGCATAATTTTCAGGTGTGTTTTGCTGCTGTTTTATATATTACGGTAGCCTTGCGCCCCGTTTATTCGTGATAAAATGTAATTCTGGGGCAGTAATGGGTTAATGACAGAATATTGGTGCACCTTTCTCATTTCAAAATGTTCTTCATGTGTGTTTGCATCATTTTCAGGTGACTTTCGTGGACGTTTTATATATTAGTGTAGCGTTCCGGCCCCTTCCGGGTACTTTTTCGTGATAAGATGTAGTTTTAGGGCAGTAATGGGTTAATGACAGCACATTGTTGAACCTTTTTTCTTTCAAAATGTTCTTCATGTGTGTTTGCATCATTTTCAGGTGACTTTCGTGGACGTTTTATATATTAGTATAGCATTCCGGCCCATTCCGGGTGCTTTTTCATGATAAAATGTAGTTTTTGGGCAGTAATGGGTTAATGACAACATATTGGTGGAACTTTCTCATTTCAAAATGTTCTTCATGTGTGTTTGCATCATTTTCAGGTGAGTTTTGTTGACGTTTTATATATTAGGGTAGCGTCCCGGCCCGTTCTGGGTACTTTTTCGTGATGAAATGTATTTTTTGGGCAGTAATGTTTTAATGACAGCAGATTGGTGCACCTTTCTCATTTCAAAATGTTCTTCATGTGTGTTTGCATCATTTTCAGGTGAGTTTTCATGCAGTTTTATATATTATGGTAGCGTTCCCGACAGTTCCGGGTACTTTTTCATGATAAAATGTACTTTTTGGGCAGGAATGGGTTAATGACAGCAGATTGGTGCACCTTTCTCATTTCAAAATGTTCTTCATGTGTGTTCGCATCATTTTCAGGTGAGTTTTGTTGACGTTTTATATATTAGGGTAGCGTCCCGGCCCGTTCTGGGTACTTTTTCGTGATGAAATGGATTTTTTGGGCAGTAATGTTTTAATGACAGCAGATTGGTGCACCTTTCTCATTTCAAAATGTTCTTCATGTGTGTTTGCATCATTTTCAGGTGAGTTTTGTGGACGTTTTATATATTAGGATAGCGTTCCAGCCCGTTCCGGGTAATTTTTCCAGATAAAATATAGATTTTGGGCAGTAAGGGGTAATGACAGCATATTTATGCGACTTTCTCATTTCAAAATGTTCTTCATGTGTGTTGCATTATTTCCAGGTGAGTTTAGCTGCCATTTTAAATATTGCGGTAGCGTTCCCGGCCATTTTATCATGATAAAATGTCGTTTTTGGCTAGTAATGGGTTAATGACAGCATATCGGTGGACCTTTCTCATTTCAAAATGTTTTTCATGTGTGTCTGCATCATTTTCAGGTGAATTTCAAGGACGTTTTATATATTAGGGTCGAGTTCCGGCCCGTTCTGGGTTCATTTTCGTGATAAAATGTAGGTTTTGGGCAGTAATGGGTTAATGACAGCATATTGGTGGTCCTTTCTCATTTCAAAATGGTCTTCATGTGTATTTGCATCATTTTCAGTTGAGTTTCGCTGCCGTTTTATATATTAGCGTACCGTTCCGGCCCGTTCCAGCACATTCCAGTACTTTTTCGTGATAAAATGTAGATTTTGGGCAGTAATGGGTTAATGACAGCATATAGGTGGACCATTCTCCTTTCAAAATGTTCTTCATGTGTGTTTGCATCATTTTCAAGTGAGTTTTGCTGCCATTTTATATATTACGGTGTCATTCTGGTCCGTGCTGGGTACTTTTTCGTGATAAAATGTAGGTTTTGGGTAATAATGGGTTAATGACAGCATACTGGTGGACCTTTCTCATTTCAAAATGTTTTTCATTTGTGTTTGCATCATTTTCAGGTGAGTTTCAAGGACGATTTATATATTAGGGTAGCGTTCCGGCCCGTTCTGGGTACTTTTTTGTGATAAAATGTAGTTTTTGGGCAGTAATGGTTTAATGACAGCATATTGGTGCACCTTTCTCATTTCAAAATGTTCTTCATGTGTGTTTGCATCATTTTCAGGTGAGTTTCGTGGACATTTTATATATTAGGGTAGCGTTATGGCCAGTTCTGGGTACTTTTTCGTGATAAAATGTAGTTTTTGGGCAGTAATGGTTTAATGACAGCATATTCGTGCACCTTTCTCATTTCAAAATGTTCTTCATGTATGTTTGCATTATTTTCAAGTGAGTTTTGCTGCCGCTTTATATATTGCGGTAGCGTCCCGGCCCATTTTTTCATGATAAAATGTCGTTTTTTGGGCAGTAATAGGTTAATGACAGCATATTGGTGCACCTTTCTCATTTCAAAATGTTCTTCATGTGTGTTTCCATAATTTTCAAGTGAGTTTTGCTGCTGCTTTATATATTAGGGTACCTTTCTGGCCCGTTCCGGCATGTTCTGGGTACTTTTTGTGATTAAATGTAGATTATGGGCAGTAATGGATTAATGACAGCATATTGGTGCACATTTCTCATTTCAAAATGTTCTTCATGTTTGTTTGCATCATTTTCAGGTGAGTTTCGATGCGGTTTTATATATTACGGTAGAGTTCCAGACTATTCCGGGTAAATTTTCATTATAAAATGTAGTTTTTGGGCAGTAATGGGTTAATGACAGTATATTGGTGCACCTTTCTGATTCAAAAATGTTCTGCATGTGTTTTTGCATAATTTTCAGGTGAGTTTCCATGCAGTTTTATATATTACGGTAGCGTTCCAGACCGTTCCGGGTACTTTTTCATGATAAAATGTAGTTTTTGGGCAGTGATGGGTTAATGACAGCAGATTGGTGCACCTTTCTCATTTCAAAATGTTCTTTATGTGTGTTTGCAACATTTTAAGGTGAGTTTCACATTGGTTTTATACATTACAGTAGCGTTCCGGCCCGTTCTATGTACTTTTTTGTGATCAAATGTAGGTTTTGGGCAGTAAAGGGTTAATGACAGCATATTGGTGCACGTTTATCATTTCAAAATGTTTTTCATGTGTGTTTGCATTATTTTCAGGTGAGTTTTGCTGCTGTTTTATATATCGCGGTAGCGTCCCGGCCCATTTTTTCATGATAAAATATCCTTTTTGGGCAGTAATGGGTAAATGACAGACTATTGGTGCACCTTTCTCATTTCAAAATGTTCTTTTTGTGTGTTTGCAACATTTTCAAGTGAGTTTTGATACTTTTTTATATTTTAGGGTAGCGTTCCGGCCCCGTTCTGAGTACTTTTTCCGTGATAAAATGTAGATTATGGGCAGTAATGGATAATGACAGCATATTGGTGCACCTTTCTCATTTCAAAATGTTCTTCATGTGTGTGTGCATCATTTTCAGGTGAGTTTCGATGCGGTTTTATATATTACGGTAGCGTTTCAGACTGTTCTGGGTACTTTTTCATGATAAAATGTAGTTTTTGGGCAGTAATCGGTTAATCACAGTATATTGGTGCATGTTTCTCATTTCCAAATGTTCTTCATGTGTGTTTGCATCATTTTCAGGTGAGTTTTCATGCAGTTTTATATATTATGGTAGCGTTCCCGACAGTTCCGGGTACTTTTTCATGATAAAATGTACTTTTTGGGCAGGAATGGGTCAATGACAGCAGATTGCTGCACCTTTCCCATTTCAAAATGTTCTTCATGTGTGTTCGCATTATTTTCAGGTGAGTTTTGTTGACGTTTTATATATTAGGGTAGCGTTCCGGCCTGTTCTGGGTACTTTTTTGTTTTTGGGCAGTAATGGTTTAATGACAGCATATTCGTGCACCTTTCTCATTTCAAAATGTTCTTCATGTGTGTTTGCATCATTTTCAGTTGAGTTTCACTGCCGTTTTATATATTAGGGTACCGTTCCGGCCTGTTCCAGCACATTCCAGTACTTTTTTCGTGATAAAATGTAGATTTTGGGCAGTAATGGGTTAATGACAGCATATAGGTGGACCATTCTCCTTTCAAAATGTTCTTCATGTGTGTTTGCATCATTTTCAAGTGAGTTTTGCCGACATTTTATATATTACGGTGTCATTCTGGTCCGTTCTGGGTTCATTTTCGTGATAAAATGTTGTTTTTGGGCAGTAATGGGTTAATGACAGCACATTGGTGCACCTTTCTCATTTCAAAATGTTCTTCATGTGTGTTTGCATCATTTTCAGGTGAGTTTTGTGGATGTTTTATATATTAGGATAGCGTTCCAGCCCGTTCCGGGTAATTTTTCCATATAAAATATAGATTTTGGGCAGTAAGGGGTAATGACAGCATATTTATGCGACTTTCTCATTTAAAAATGTTCTTCATGTGTGTTTGCATTATTTTCAGGTGAGTTTAGCTGCCGTTTTATATATTGCGGTAGCGTTCCCGGCCATTTTATCGTGATAAAATGTCGTTTTTGGGTAGTAGTGGGTTAATGACAGACTATTGGTGCACCTTTCTCATTTCAAATGTTCTTTTTGTGTGTTTGCAACATTTTCAGGTGAGTTTTGCTGCCATTTTATATATTATGGTGGCATTGTGGCCCGTTCTGGGTACTTTTTCGTGATAGAATGTAGGTTTTGGGCAGTAATGCGTTAATGACAGCATATTGGTGGACCTTTCTCATTTCGAAATGTTCTTCATGTGTGTTTGCATTATTTTCAGGTGAGTTTTGTAGACGTTTTATATATTAGGGTAGCGTTCTGGCCCGTTCTGGGTACTTTTTTGTGATAAAATGTAGTTTTTGGGCAGTAATGGTTTAATGAAAGCATATTCGTGCACCTTTCTCATTTCAAAATGTTCTTCATGTGTGTTTGCATCATTTTCAGTTGAGTTTCACTGCCGTTTAATATATTAGGGTACCGTTCCGGCCCGTTCCAGCACATTCCAGTACTTTTTCGTGATAAAATGTATATTTTGGGCAGTAATGGGTTAATGACAGCATATAGGTGGACCATTCTCCTTTCAAAATGTTCTTCATGTGTGTTTGCATCATTTTCAAGTGAGTTTTGACGACATTTTATATATTACGGTGTCATTCTGGTCCGTTCTGGGTACTTTTTCGTGATAAAATGTAGGTTCTAGGTAATAATGGGTTAATGACAGCATACTGGTGGACCTTTCTCATTTCAAAATGTTTTTCATTTGTGTTTGCATCATTTTCAGGTGAGTTTCAAGGACGATTTATATATTAGGGTAGCGTTCCAGCCCGTTCTGGGTTCATTTTCGTGATAAAATGTTGTTTTGGGGCAGTAATGGGTTAATGACAGCACATTGGTGCACCTTTCTCATTTCAAAATGTTCTTCATGTGTGTTTGCATAATTTTCAGGTGAGTTTTGTGGACGATTTATATATTGCGGTAGCGTTCCTGGCCATTTTATCGTGATAAAATGTCGTTTTTGGGTAGTAATGGGTTAATGACAGACTATTGGTGCACCTTTCTCATTTCAAAATGTTCTTTTTGTGTGTTTGCAACATTTTCAGGTGAGTTTTGCTGCCATTTTATATTATGGTGGCATTGTGGCCCGTTCTGGGTACTTTTTTGTGATAGAATGTAGGTTTTGGGCAGTAATGCGTTAATGACAGCATATTGGTGGACCTTTCTCATTTCAAAATGTTTTTCATGTGTGTCTGCATCATTTTCAGGTGAGTTTCAAGGACGTTTTATATATTAGGGTAGCGTTCTGGCCCGTTCTGGGTACTTTTTCGTGATAAAATGTAGTTTTTGGGCAGTAATGTTTTAATGACAGCATATTGGTGCAACTTTCTCATTTCAAAATGTTCTTTTTGTGTTTTTGCAACATTTTCAGGTGAGTTTTGCTGCCATTTTATATTATGGTGGCATTGTGGCCCGTTCTGGGTACTTTTTTGTGATAGAATGTAGGTTTTGGGCAGTAATGTGTCAATGACAGCATATTGGTGGACCTTTCTCATTTCAAAATGTTTTTCATGTGTGTCTGCATCATTTTCAGGTGAGTTTCAAGGACGTTTTATATATTAGGGTAGCGTTCTGTCCCGTTCTGGGTACTTTTTCATGATAAAATGTAGATTTTGGGCAGTAATGGGTTAATGACAGCATATTGGTGCACCTTTCTCATTTCAAAATGTTCTTCATGTGTGTTTGCATCATTTTCAGGTGAGTTTTGTGTACGTTTGATATATTAGGGTAGCGTTTCAGCCCGCTCCGGGTACTTTTTCCTGATGAAATATAGATTTTGGGCAGTAAGGGGTAATTACAGCATATTGGTGCACCTTTCTCATTTCAAAATGTTCTTCATGTGTGTTTGCATTATTTTCAGGGAGTTTTGCTGCCGTTTTATATATTGTGGTAGCATCCCAGCCCATTTTTTCATGATAAAATGTCGTTTTTGTGCAGTGATGGGTTGATTATAGACTATTGGTGCACCTTTCCCATTTCAAAATTTTCTTTATGTGTGTTTGCATCATTTTCAGGTGAGTTCCTCTGCCATTTTATATTTTAGGGTATCTTTGCAGCCCCATTCCGGGTACTTTTCTGTGATAAAATAAAGATTTTGGGCAGTAAGGGGTAATTACAGCATATTGGTGCACATTTCTCATTTCAAAATGTTCTTCATGTGTGTTTGCATCATCTTCAGTTGTCTTTCACTGCCGTTTTATATATTAGGGTACCGTTCCGGCCCGTTCCAGCACATTCCAGTACTTTTTCGTGATAAAATGTAGATTTTGGGCAGTAATGGGTTAATGACAGCATATAGGTGGACCATTCTCATTTCAAAATGTTCTTCATGTGTGTTTGCATCATTTTCAAGTGAGTTTTGCCGACATTTTATATATTACGGTGTCATTCTGGTCCGTTCTGGGTACTTTTTCGTGATAAAATGTAGGTTTTGGGTAATAATGGGTTAATGACAGCATACTGGTGGACCTTTCTCATTTCAAAATGTTTTTTCATTTGTGTTTGCATCATTTTCAGGTGAGTTTCAAGGACGATTTATATATTAGGGTAGAGTTCCAGCCCGTTCTGGGTTCATTTTCGTGATAAAATGTTGTTTTGGGGCAGTAATGGGTTAATGACAGCACATTGGTGCACCTTTCTCATTTCAAAATGTTCTTCATGTGTGTTTGCATCATTTTCAGGTGAGTTTTGTGGATGATTTGTATATTGCGGTAGCGTTCCCGGCCATTTTATCGTGATAAAATGTTGTTTTTGGGTAGTAATGGGTTAATGACAGACTATTGGTGCACCTTTCTCATTTCAAAATGTTCTTTTTGTGTGTTTGCAACATTTTCAGGTGAGTTTTGCTGCCATTTTATATTATGGTGGCATTGTGGCCCGTTCTGGGTACTTTTTTGTGATAGAATGTAGGTTTTGGGCAGTAATGCGTTAATGACAGCATATTGGTGGACCTTTCTCATTTCAAAATGTTTTTCATGTGTGTCTGCATCATTTCCAGGTGAGTTTCAAGGACGTTTTATATATTAGGGTAGCGTTCTGGCCCGTTATGGGTACTTTTTCGTGATAAAATGTAGTTTTTGGGCAGTAATGTTTTAATGACAGCATATTGGTACACTTTTCTCATTTCAAAATTTTCTTCAGGTGTGTTTGCATCATTTTCAGCTGAGTTTTGCTGCCGTTTTATATATTAGGGGACCATTCCGGCCCATTCTGGCACATTCTTGGTACTTTTTTGAGATAAAATGTAGATTTTGGGCAGTAATGGGTTAATGACATCATATTGGTGCACCTTTCTCCTTTCAAAATGTTCTTCACGTGTGTTTGCATCATTTTCAGGTGAGTTCCGTGGACGTTTTATATATTACGGTAGCTTTCCGGCCCGTTCTGGGTACTTTTTCGTGATAACATGTAGGTTTTGGGCAGTAATGGGTTAATGACAGCATATTGGTGCACCTTTCTCATTTCAAAATGTTTTTCATGTGTGTTTGCATCATTTTCAGGTGAGTTTTGTGGACGTTTTATATATTAGGATAGTAGTCCAGCTTGTTCCGGGTACTTTTTCCTGAAGAAATATAGATTTTGGGCAGTAATGGGTTCATGACAGACTATTGACGTACCTTTCTCATTTTAAAATGTTCTTTTTGTGTTTTTGCAACATTATCCGGTGAGTTTTGCTGCCATTTTATATATTACGGTGGCATTGTGGCCCGTTCTGGGTACTTTTTCGTGATAAAATGTAGGTTTTGGGCAGTAATGGGTTAATGACAGCATATTGGTGGTCCTTTCTCATTTCAAAATGTTCTTCATGTGTGTTTGCATCATTTTCAGTTGAGTTTCGCTGCCGTTTTATATATTAGGGTACCGTTCCGGCCCGTTCCAGCACATTCCAGTACTTTTTCGTGATAAAATGTAGATTTTGGGCAGTAATGGGTTAATGACAGCATATAAGTGGACCATTCTCCTTTCAAAATGTTCTTCCTGTGTGTTTGCATCATTTTCAAGTGAGTTTTGCTGCCATTTTATATATTACGGTGTCATTCTGGTCCGTTCTGGGTACTTTTTCGTGATAAAATATAGGTTTTGGGTAATAATGGGTTAATGACAGCATACTGGTGGACCTTTCTCATTTCAAAATGTTTTTCATTTGTGTTTGCATCATTTTCAGGTGAGTTTCAAGGACGATTTATATATTAGGGTAGCGTTCCGGCCCGTTCTGGGTTCATTTTCGTGATAAAATGTTGATTTTGGGCAGTAATGGGTTAATGACAGCACATTGGTGCACCTTTCTCATTTCAAAATGTTCTTCATGTGTGTTTGCATCATTTTCAGGTGAGTTTTGTGTACGTTTTATATATTGCGGTAGTGTTCCCGGCCATTTTATCGTGATAAAATGTCGTTTTTGGGTAGTAATGGGTTAATGACAGACTATTGGTGCACCTTTCTCATTTCAAAATGTTCTTTTTGTGTGTTTGCAACATTTTCAGGTGAGTTTTGCTGCCATTTTATATTATGGTGGCATTGTGGCCCGTTCTGGGTACTTTTATGTGATAGAATGTAGGTTTTGGGCAGTAATGCGTTAATGACAGCATATTGGTGGACCTTTCTCATTTCAAAATGTTTTTCATGTGTGTCTGCATCATTTTCAGGTGAGTTTCAAGGACGTTTTATATATTAGGGTAGTGTTCTGGCCCGTTCTGGGTACTTTTTTGTGATAAAATGTAGTTTTTGGGCAGTAATGGTTTAATGACAGCATATTGGTGCACCTTTCTCATTTCAAAATGTTCTTCATGTGTGTTTGCATCATTTTCAGGTGAGTTTTGTGTACGTTTGATATATTAGGGTAGCGTTTCAGCCCGCTCCGGGTACTTTTTCCTGATGAAATATAGATTTTGGGCTGTAAGGGGTAATTACAGCATATTGGTGCACCTTTCTCATTTCAAAATGTTCTTCATGTGTGTTTGCATTATTTTCAAGTGAGTTTTGCTGCCGCTTTATATATTGCGGTAGTGCCCCGGCCCATTTTTTCATGATAAAATGTCGTTTTTTGGGCAGTATTGGGTTAATGACAGCATATTGGTGCACCTTTCTCATTTCAAAATGTTGTTCATGTGTGTTTGCATAATTTTCAAGTGAGTTTTGCTGCTGCTTTATATATTAGGGTACCTTTCTGGCCCGTTCCGGCATGTTCTGGGTACTTTTTGTGATTAAATGTAGATTATGGGCAGTAATGGATTAATGACAGCATATTGGTGCACATTTCTCATTTCAAAATGTTCTTCATGTTTGTTTGCATCATTTTCAGGTGAGTTTCGATGCGGTTTTATATATTACGGTAGAGTTCCAGACTGTTCCGGGTAATTTTTCATGATAAAATGTAGTTTTTGGGCAGTAATGGGTTAATGACAGTATATTGGTGCACCTTTCTGATTCAAAAATGTTCTTCATGTGTTTTTGCATAATTTTCAGGTGAGTTTCCATGCAGTTTTATAAATTACGGTAGCGTTCCAGACCGTTCCGGGTACTTTTTCATGATAAAATGTAGTTTTTGGGCAGTAATGGGTTAATGACAGCAGATTGGTGCACCTTTCTCATTTCAAAATGTTATGTGTGTTTGCAACATTTTAAGGTGAGTTTCACATTGGTTTTATACATTACAGCAGCGTTCCGGCCCGTTCTATGTACTTTTTTGTGATCAAATGTAGGTTTTGGGCAGTAAAGGGTTAATGACAGCATATTGGTGCACGTTTATCATTTCAAAATGTTTTTCATGTGTGTTTGCATTATTTTCAGGTGAGTTTTGCTGCTGTTTTATATATTTTTCATGATAAAATATCATTTTTGGGCAGTAATGGGTAAATGACAGACTATTGGTGCACCTTTCTCATTTCAAAATGTTCTTTTTGTGTGTTTGCAACATTTTCAGGTGAGTTTTGATACTGT
This sequence comes from Ambystoma mexicanum, assembly GCF_040938575.1. Taxonomy (NCBI): domain Eukaryota; kingdom Metazoa; phylum Chordata; class Amphibia; order Caudata; family Ambystomatidae; genus Ambystoma; species Ambystoma mexicanum. Next base: position 1,202,194,984 of record NC_090921.1, on the reverse strand, counting down.
TTTATATTTTAGGGTAGCGTTCCGGCCCCGTTCTGGGTACTTTTTCCGTGATAAAATGTAGATTATGGGCAGTAATGGATTAATGACAGCATATTGGTGCACCTTTCTCATTTCAAAATGTTCTTCATGTGTGTGTGCATCATTTTCAGGTGAGTTTCAATGCGGTTTTATATATTACGGTAGCGTTCCAGACTGTTCCGGGTACTTTTTCATGATAAAATGTAGTTTTTGGGCAGTAATCGGTTAATCACAGTATATTGGTGCATGTTTCTCATTTCCAAATGTTCTTCATGTGTGTTTGCATCATTTTCAGGTGAGTTTTCATGCAGTTTTATATATTATGGTAGCGTTCCCGACAGTTCTGGGTACTTTTTCATGATAAAATGTACTTTTTGGGCAGGAATGGGTTAATGACAGCAGATTGGTGCACCTTTCCCATTTCAAAATGTTCTTCATGTGTGTTCGCATTATTTTCAGGTGAGTTTTGTTGACGTTTTATATATTAGGGTAGCGTTCCGGCCCGTTCTGGGTACTTTTTTGTGATAAAATGTAGTTTTTGGGCAGTAATGGTTTAATGACAGCATATTCGTGCACCTTTCTCATTTCAAAATGTTCTTCATGTGTGTTTTCTATCATTTTCAGTTGAGTTTTACTGCCGTTTTATATATTAGGGTACCGTTCCGGCCTGTTCCAGCACATTCCAGTACTTTTTTCGTGATAAAATGTAGATTTTGGGCAGTAATGGGTTAATGACAGCATATAGGTGGACCATTCTCCTTTCAAAATGTTCTTCATGTGTGTTTGCATCATTTTCAAGTGAGTTTTGCCGACATTTTATATATTACGGTGTCATTCTGGTCCGTTCTGGGTTCATTTTCGTGATAAAATGTTGTTTTTGGGCAGTAATGGGTTAATGACAGCACATTGGTGCACCTTTCTCATTTCAAAATGTTCTTCATGTGTGTTTGCATCATTTTCAGGTGAGTTTTGTGGATGTTTTATATATTAGGATAGCGTTCCAGCCCGTTGCGGGTAATTTTTCCATATAAAATATAGATTTTGGGCAGTAAGGGGTAATGACAGCATATTTATGCGACTTTCTCATTTAAAAATGTTCTTCATGTGTGTTTGCATTATTTTCAGGTGAGTTTAGCTGCAGTTTTATATATTGCGGTAGCGTTCCCGGCCATTTTATCGTGATAAAATGTCGTTTTTGGGTAGTAGTGGGTTAATGACAGACTATTGGTGCACCTTTCTCATTTCAAATGTTCTTCATGTGTGTTTGCATCATTTTCAGCTGAGTTTTGCTGCCGTTTTCTATATTAGGGTACCATTCCGGCCCGTTCTGGCACATTCTAGGTACTTTTTTGTGATAAAATGTAGATTTTGGGCAGTAATGGGTTAATGACAGCATATTGGTGCACCTTTCTCATTTCAAAATGTTCTTCATGTGTGTTTGCATCATTTTCAGGTGAGTTTTGTGTATGTTTGATATATTAGGGTAGCGTTTCAGCCCGCTCCGGGTACTTTTTCCTGATGAAATATAGATTTTGGGCAGTAAGGGATAATTACAGCATATTGGTGCACCTTTCTCATTTCAAAATGTTCTTCATGTGTGTTTGCATTATTTTCAGGGAGATTTGCTGCCGTTTTATATATTGTGGTAGCGTCCCGGCCCATTTTTTCATGATAAAATGTCGTCTTTGTGCAGTAATGGGTTAATGACAGACTATTGGTGCACCTTTCTCATTTTAAAATGTTCTTTTTATGTGTTTGCAACATTTTCAGGTGAGTTTTGATGCTGTTTTATACTTTAGGGTAGCGTTCTGGCCCCGTTCTCGGTACTTTTAACGTGATACAATGTAGATTATGGGCAGTAATGGATTAATGACAGCATATTTGTGCACCTTTCTCATTTCAAAATGTTCTTCATGTGTGTGTGCATCATTTTCAGGTGAGTTTCGATGCGGTTTTATATATTACGGTAGCGTTCCAGACTGTTCCGGGTACTTTTTCATGATAAAATGTAGTTTTTGGGCAGTAATCGGTTAATGACAGTATATTGGTGCACGTTTCTCATTCCAAAATGTTCTTCATTTGTGTTTGCATCATTTTCAGGTGAGTTTCTCTGCCATTTTATATTTTAGGGTATCTTTGCAGCCCCATTCCGGGTACTTTTCCGTGATAAAATAAAGATTTTGGGCAGTAAGGGGTAATTACAGCATATTGGTGCACCTTTCTCATTTCAAAATGTTCTTCATGTGTGTTTGCATCATTTTCAGGTGAGTTTTGTGGATGTTTTATATATTAGGATAGCGTTCCAGCCCGTTCCGGGTAATTTTTCCATATAAAATATAGATTTTGGGCAGTAAGGGGTAATGACCGCATATTTATGTGACTTTCTCATTTCAAAATGTTCTTCATGTGTGTTTGCATCATTTTCAGGTGAGTTTCTCTGCCATTTTATATTTTAGGGTATCTTTGCAGCCCCATTCCGGGTACTTTTCCGTGATAAAATAAAGATTTTGGGCAGTAAGGGGTAATTACAGCATATTGGTGCACCTTTCTCATTTCAAAATGTTCTTCATGTGTGTTTGCATCATTTTCAGGTGAGTTTTGTGGATGTTTTATATATTAGGATAGCGTTCCAGCCCGTTCCGGGTAATTTTTCCATATAAAATATAGATTTTGGGCAGTAAGGGGTAATGACCGCATATTTATGCGACTTTCTCATTTCAAAATGTTCTTCATGTGTGTTTGCATTATTTTCAGGTGAGTTTAGCTGCCGTTTTATATATTGCGGTAGCGTTCCCGGCCATTTTATCGTGATAAAATGTCGTTTTTGGGTAGTAGTGGGTTAATGACAGAGTATTGGTGCACCTTTCTCATTTCAAAATGTTCTTTTTGTGTGTTTGCAACATTTTCAGGTGAGTTTTGCTGCCATTTTATATATTATGGTGGCATTGTGGCCCGTTCTGGGTACTTTTTCGTGATAGAATGTAGGTTTTGGGCAGTAATGCGTTAATGACAGCATATTGGTGGACCTTTCTCATTTCAAAATGTTCTTCATGTGTGTTTGCATTATTTTCAGGTGAGTTTTGTAGACGTTTTATATATTAGGGTAGCGTTCTGGCCCGTTCTGGGTACTTTTTCGTGATAAAATGTAGTTTTTGGGCAGTAATGGTTTAATGAAAGAATATTCGTGCACCTTTCTCATTTCAAAATGTTCTTCATGTGTGTTTGCATCATTTTCAGTTGAGTTTCACTGCCGTTTTATATATTAGGGTACCGTTCCGGCCCGTTCCAGCACATTCCAGTACTTTTTTGTGATAAAATGTAGATTTTGGGCAGTAATGGGTTAATGACAGCATATAGGTGGACCATTCTCCTTTCAAAATGTTCTTCATGTGTGTTTGCATCATTTTCAAGTGAGTTTTGACGACATTTTATATATTACGGTGTCATTCTGGTCCGTTCTGGGTACTTTTTCGTGATAAAATGTAGGTTTTGGGTAATAATGGGTTAATGACAGCATACTGGTGGACCTTTCTCATTTTAAAATGTTTTTCATTTGTGTTTGCATCATTTTCAGGTGAGTTTCAAGGACGATTTATATATTAGGGTAGCGTTCCAGCCCGTTCTGGGTTCATTTTCGTGATAAAATGTTGTTTTGGGGCAGGAATGGGTTAATGACAGCACATTGGTGCACCTTTCTCATTTCAAAATGTTCTTCATGTGTGTTTGCATCATTTTCAGGTGAGTTTTGTGGACGATTTATATATTGCGGTCGCGTTCCCGGCCATTTTATCGTGATAAAATGTCGTTTTTGGGTAGTAATGGGTGGTGCACCTTTCTCATTTCAAAATGTTCTTTTTGTGTGTTTGCAACATTTTCAGGTGAGTTTTGCTGCCATTTTATATTATGGTGGCATTGTGGCCCGTTCTGGGTACTTTTTTGTGATAGAATGTAGGTTTTGGGCAGTAATGCGTTAATGACAGAATATTGGTGGACCTTTCTCATTTCAAAATGTTTTTCATGTGTGTCTGCATCCTTTTCAGGTGAGTTTCATGGACGTTTTATATATTAGGGTAGCGTTCTGGCCCGTTCTGGGTACTTTTTCGTGATAAAATGTAGTTTTTGGGCAGTAATGTTTTAATGACAGCATATTGGTGCAACTTTCTCATTTCAAAATGTTCTTTTTGTGTTTTTGCATCATTTTCAGCTGAGTTTTGCTGCCGTTTTATATATTAGGGGACCATTCCGGGCCGTTCTGGCACATTCTTGGTACTTTTTTGAGATAAAATGTAGATTTTGGGCAGTAATGGGTTAATGACATCATATTGGTGCACCTTTCTCCTTTCAAAATGTTCTTCACGTGTGTTTGCATCATTTTCAAGTGAGTTTTGACGACATTTTATATATTACGGTGTCATTCTGGTCCGTTCTGGGTACTTTTTCGTGATAAAATGTAGGTTTTGGGTAATAATGGGTTAATGACAGCATACTGGTGGACCTTTCTCATTTTAAAATGTTTTTAATTTGTGTTTGCATCATTTTCAGGTGAGTTTCAAGGACGATTTATATATTAGGGTAGCGTTCCAGCCCGTTCTGGGTTCATTTTCGTGATAAAATGTTGTTTTGGGGCAGTAATGGGTTAATGACAGCACATTGGTGCACCTTTCTCATTTCAAAATGTTCTTCATGTGTGTTTGCATCATTTTCAGGTGAGTTTTGTGGACGATTTATATATTGCGGTAGCGTTCCCGGCCATTTTATCGTTATAAAATGTCGTTTTTGGGTAGTAATGGGTGGTGCACCTTTCTCATTTCAAAATGTTCTTTTTGTGTGTTTGCAACATTTTCAGGTGAGTTTTGCTGCCATTTTATATTATGGTGGCATTGTGGCCCGTACTTTTTTGTGATAGAATGTAGGTTTTGGGCAGTAATGCGTTAATGACAGAATATTGGTGGACCTTTCTCATTTCAAAATGTTTTTCATGTGAGTCTGCATCATTTTCAGGTGAGTTTCAAGGACGTTTTATATATTAGGGTAGCGTTCTGGCCCGTTCTGGGTACTTTTTCGTGATAAAATGTAGTTTTTGGGCAGTAATGTTTTAATGACAGCATATTGGTGCAACTTTCTCATTTCAAAATGTTCTTTTTGTGTTTTTGCAACATTTTCAGGTGAGTTTTGCTGCCATTTTATATTATGGTGGCATTGTGGCCCGTTCTGGGTACTTTTTTGTGATAGAATGTAGGTTTTGGGCAGTAATGTGTCAATGACAGCATATTGGTGGACCTTTCTCATTTCAAAATGTTTTTCATGTGTGTCTGCATCATTTTCAGGTGAGTTTCAAGGACGTTTTATATATTACTGTAGCGTTCTGGCCCGTTCTGGGTACTTTTTCGTGATAAAATGTAGATTTTGGGCAGTAATGGGTTAATGACAGCATATTGGTGCACCTTTCTCATTTCAAAATGTTCTTCATGTGTGTTTGCATCATTTTCAGGTGAGTTTTGTGTACGTTTGATATATTAGGGTAGCGTTTCAGCCCGCTCCGGGTACTTTTTCCTGATGAAATATAGATTTTGGGCAGTAAGGGGTAATTACAGCATATTGGTGCACCTTTCTCATTTCAAAATGTTCTTCATGTGTGTTTGCATTATTTTCAGGGAGTTTTGCTGCCGTTTTATATATTGTGGTAGCGTCCCAGCCCATTTTTTCATGATAAAATGTCGTTTTTGTGCAGTAATGGGTTGATTACAGACTATTGGTGCACCTTTCCCATTTCAAAATTTTCTTCATGTGTGTTTGCATCATTTTCAGGTGAGTTCCTCTGCCATTTTATATTTTAGGGTATCTTTGCAGCCCCATTCCGGGTACTTTTCTGTGATAAAATAAAGATTTTGGGCAGTAAGGGGTAATTACAGCATATTGGTGCACCTTTCTCATTTCACAATGTTCTTCATGTGTGTTTGCATTATTTTCAGGTGAGTTTTGTAGACGTTTTATATATTAGGGTAGCGTTCCGGCCCGTTCTGGGTACTTTTTCGTGATAAAATGTAGTTTTTGGGCAGTAATGGTTTAATGACAGCATATTCGTGCACCTTTCTCATTTCAAAATGTTCTTCATGTGTGTTTGCATCATCTTCAGTTGTCTTTCACTGCCGTTTTATATATTAGGGTACCGTTCCGGCCCGTTCCAGCACATTCCAGTACTTTTTCGTGATAAAATGTAGATTTTGGGCGGTAATTGGTTAATGAGAGCATATAGGTTGACCATTCTCATTTCAAAATGTTCTTCATGTGTGTTTGCATCATTTTCAAGTGAGTTTTGCCGACATTTTATATATTACGGTGTCATTCTGGTCCGTTCTGGGTACTTTTTCGTGATAAAATGTAGGTTTTGGGTAATAATGGGTTAATGACAGCATACTGGTGGACCTTTCTCATTTCAAAATGTTTTTCATTTGTGTTTGCATCATTTTCAGGTGAGTTTCAAAGACGATTTATATATTAGGGTAGCGTTCCAGCCCGTTCTGGGTTCATTTTCGTGATAAAATGTTGTTTTTGGGCAGTAATGGTTTAATGAAAGAATATTCGTGCACCTTTCTCATTTCAAAATGTTCTTCATGTGTGTTTGCATCATTTTCAGGTGAGTTTTGTGGATGATTTATATATTGCGGTAGCGTTCCCGGCCATTTTATCGTGATAAAATGTCGTTTTTGGGTAGTAATGGGTTAATGACAGACTATTGGTGCACCTTTCTCATTTCAAAATGTTCTTTTTGTGTGTTTGCAACATTTTCAGGTGAGTTTTGCTGCCATTTTTTAAATTATGGTGGCATTGTGGCCCGTTCTGGGTACTTTTTTGTGATAGAATGTAGGTTTTGGGCAGTAATGCGTTAATGACAGCATATTGGTGGACCTTTCTCATTTCAAAATGTTTTTCATGTGTGTCTGCATCATTTCCAGGTGAGTTTCAAGGACGTTTTATATATTAGGGTAGCATTCTGGCCCGTTCTGGGTACTTTTTCGTGATAAAATGTAGTTTTTGGGCAGTAATGTTTTAATGACAGCATATTGGTGCACCTTTCTCATTTCAAAATGTTCTTCATGTGTGTTTGCATCATTTTCAGCTGAGTTTTGCTGCCGTTTTATATATTAGGGGACCATTCCGGCCCGTTCTGGCACATTCTTGGTACTTTTTTGAGATAAAATGTAGATTTTGGGCAGTAATGGGTTAATGACATCATATTGGTGCACCTTTCTCCTTTCAAAATGTTCTTCACGTGTGTTTACATAATTTTCAGGTGAGTTCAGTGGACGTTTTATATATTACGGTAGCTTTCCGGCCCGTTCTGGGTACTTTTTCGTGATAACATGTAGGTTTTTTTGCAGTAATGGGTTAATGACAGCATATTGGTGCACCTTTCTCATTTCAAAATGTTTTTCATGTGTGTTTGCATCATTTTCAGGTGAGTTTTGTGGACGTTTTATATATTAGGATAGTAGTCCAGCTTGTTCCGGGTACTTTTTCCTGAAGAAATATAGATTTTGGGCAGTAATGGGTTCATGACAGACTATTGACGCACCTTTCTCATTTCAAAATGTTCTTTTTGTGTTTTTGCAACATTATCCGGTGAGTTTTGCTGCCATTTTATATATTACGGTGGCATTGTGGCCCGTTCTGGGTACTTTTTCGTGATAAAATGTAGGTTTTGGGCAGTAATGGGTTAATGACAGCATATTGGTGGTCCTTTCTCATTTCAAAATGTTCTTCATGTGTGTTTGCATCATTTTCAGTTGAGTTTCGCTGCCGTTTTATATATTAGGGTACCGTTCCGGCCCGTTCCAGCACATTCCAGTACTTTTTTGTGATAAAATGTAGATTTTGGGCAGTAATGGGTTAATGACAGCATATAGGTGGACCATTCTCCTTTCAAAATGTTCTTCCTGTGTGTTTGCATCATTTTCAAGTGAGTTTTGCTGCCATTTTATATATTACGGTGTCATTCTGGTCCGTTCTGGGTACTTTTTCGTGATAAAATGTAGATTTTGGGCAGTAATGGGTTAATGACAGCATATTGGTGCACCTTTCTCATTTCAAAATGTTCTTTTTGTGTGTTTGCAACATTTTCAGGTGAGTTTTGCTGCCATTTTTTAAATTATGGTGGCATTGTGGCCCGTTCTGGGTACTTTTTTGTGATAGAATGTAGGTTTTGGGCAGTAATGCGTTAATGACAGCATATTGGTGGACCTTTCTCATTTCAAAATGTTTTTCATGTGTGTCTGCATCATTTCCAGGTGAGTTTCAAGGACGTTTTATATATTAGGGTAGCATTCTGGCCCGTTCTGGGTACTTTTTCGTGATAAAATGTAGTTTTTGGGCAGTAATGTTTTAATGACAGCATATTGGTGCACCTTTCTCATTTCAAAATGTTCTTCATGTGTGTTTGCATCATTTTCAGCTGAGTTTTGCTGCCGTTTTATATATTAGGGGACCATTCCGGCCCGTTCTGGCACATTCTTGGTACTTTTTTGAGATAAAATGTAGATTTTGGGCAGTAATGGGTTAATGACATCATATTGGTGCACCTTTCTCCTTTCAAAATGTTCTTCACGTGTGTTTACATAATTTTCAGGTGAGTTCAGTGGACGTTTTATATATTACGGTAGCTTTCCGGCCCGTTCTGGGTACTTTTTCGTGATAACATGTAGGTTTTTTTGCAGTAATGGGTTAATGACAGCATATTGGTGCACCTTTCTCATTTCAAAATGTTTTTCATGTGTGTTTGCATCATTTTCAGGTGAGTTTTGTGGACGTTTTATATATTAGGATAGTAGTCCAGCTTGTTCCGGGTACTTTTTCCTGAAGAAATATAGATTTTGGGCAGTAATGGGTTCATGACAGACTATTGACGCACCTTTCTCATTTCAAAATGTTCTTTTTGTGTTTTTGCAACATTATCCGGTGAGTTTTGCTGCCATTTTATATATTACGGTGGCATTGTGGCCCGTTCTGGGTACTTTTTCGTGATAAAATGTAGGTTTTGGGCAGTAATGGGTTAATGACAGCATATTGGTGGTCCTTTCTCATTTCAAAATGTTCTTCATGTGTGTTTGCATCATTTTCAGTTGAGTTTCGCTGCCGTTTTATATATTAGGGTACCGTTCCGGCCCGTTCCAGCACATTCCAGTACTTTTTTGTGATAAAATGTAGATTTTGGGCAGTAATGGGTTAATGACAGCATATAGGTGGACCATTCTCCTTTCAAAATGTTCTTCCTGTGTGTTTGCATCATTTTCAAGTGAGTTTTGCTGCCATTTTATATATTACGGTGTCATTCTGGTCCGTTCTGGGTACTTTTTCGTGATAAAATGTAGATTTTGGGCAGTAATGGGTTAATGACAGCATATTGGTGCACCTTTCTCATTTCAAAATGTTCTTCATGTGTGTTTGCATCATTTTCAGGTGAGTTTTGTGTACGTTTGATATATTAGGGTAGCGTTTCAGCCCGCTCCGGGTACTTTTTCCTGATGAAATATAGATTTTGGGCAGTAAGGGGTAATTACAGCATATTGGTGCACCTTTCTCATTTCAAAATGTTCTTCATGTGTGTTTGCATTATTTTCAGGGAGTTTTGCTGCCGTTTTATATATTGTGGTAGCGTCCCAGCCCATTTTTTCATGATAAAATGTCGTTTTTGTGCAGTAATGGGTTGATTACAGACTATTGGTGCACCTTTCCCATTTCAAAATTTTCTTCATGTGTGTTTGCATCATTTTCAGGTGAGTTCCTCTGCCATTTTATATTTTAGGGTATCTTTGCAGCCCCATTCCGGGTACTTTTCTGTGATAAAATAAAGATTTTGGGAAGTAAGGGGTAATTACAGCATATTGGTGCACCTTTCTCATTTCAAAATGTTCTTCATGTGTGTTTGCATTATTTTCAGGTGAGTTTTGTAGACGTTTTATATATTAGGGTAGCGTTCCGGCCCGTTCTGGGTACTTTTTCGTGATAAAATGTAGTTTTTGGGCAGTAATGGTTTAATGACAGCATATTCGTGCACCTTTCTCATTTCAAAATGTTCTTCATGTGTGTTTGCATCATCTTCAGTTGTCTTTCACTGCCGTTTTATATATTAGGGTACCGTTCCGGCCCGTTCCAGCACATTCCAGTACTTTTTCGTGATAAAATGTAGATTTTGGGCGGTAATGGGTTAATGAGAGCATATAGGTTGACAATTCTCATTTCAAAATGTTCTTCATGTGTGTTTGCATCATTTTCAAGTGAGTTTTGCCGACATTTTATATATTACGGTGTCATTCTGGTCCGTTCTGGGTACTTTTTCGTGATAAAATGTAGGTTTTGGGTAATAATGGGTTAATGACAGCATACTGGTGGACCTTTCTCATTTCAAAATGTTTTTCATTTGTGTTTGCATCATTTTCAGGTGAGTTTCAAAGACGATTTATATATTAGGGTAGCGTTCCAGCCCGTTCTGGGTTCATTTTCGTGATAAAATGTTGTTTTGGGGCAGTAATGGGTTAATGACAGCACATTGGTGCACCTTTCTCATTTCAAAATGTTCTTCATGTGTGTTTGCATCATTTTCAGGTGAGTTTTGTGGATGATTTATATATTGCGGTAGCGTTCCCGGCCATTTTATCGTGATAAAATGTCGTTTTTGGGTAGTAATGGGTTAATGACAGACTATTGGTGCACCTTTCTCATTTCAAAATGTTCTTTTTGTGTGTTTGCAACATTTTCAGGTGAGTTTTGCTGCCATTTTATATTATGGTGGCATTGTGGCCCGTTCTGGGTACTTTTTTGTGATAGAATGTAGGTTTTGGGCAGTAATGCGTTAATGACAGCATATTGGTGGACCTTTCTCATTTCAAATTGTTTTTCATGTGTGTCTGCATCATTTCCAGGTGAGTTTCAAGGACGTTTTATATATTAGGGTAGCATTCTGGCCCGTTCTGTGTACTTTTTCGTGATAAAATGTAGTTTTTGGGCAGTAATGTTTTAATGACAGCATATTGGTGCACCTTTCTCATTTCAAAATGTTCTTCATGTGTGTTTGCATCATTTTCAGCTGAGTTTTGCTGCCGTTTTATATATTAGGGGACCATTCCGGCCCGTTCTGGCACATTCTTGGTACTTTTTTGAGATAAAATGTAGATTTTGTGCAGTAATGGGTTAATGGCATCATATTGGTGCACCTTTCTCCTTTCAAAATGTTCTTCACGTGTGTTTACATAATTTTCAGGTGAGTTCAGTGGACGTTTTATATATTACGGTAGCTTTCCGGCCCGTTCTGGGTACTTTTTCGTGATAACATGTAGGTTTTGGGCAGTAATGGGTTAATGACAGCATATTGGTGCACCTTTCTCATTTCAAAATGTTTTTCATGTGTGTTTGCATCATTTTCAGGTGAGTTTTGTGGACGTTTTATATATTAGGATAGTAGTCCAGCTTGTTCCGGGTACTTTTTCCTGAAGAAATATAGATTTTGGGCAGTAATGGGTTCATGACAGACTATTGACGCACCTTTCTCATTTCAAAATGTTCTTTTTGTGTTTTTGCAACATTATCCGGTGAGTTTTGCTGCCATTTTATATATTACGGTGGCATTGTGGCCCGTTCTGGGTACTTTTTCGTGATAAAATGTAGGTTTTGGGCAGTAATGGGTTAATGACAGCATATTGGTGGTCCTTTCTCATTTCAAAATGTTCTTCATGTGTGTTTGCATCATTTTCAGTTGAGTTTCGCTGCCGTTTTATATATTAGGGTACCGTTCCGGCCCGTTCCAGCACATTCCAGTACTTTTTTGTGATAAAATGTAGATTTTGGGCAGTAATGGGTTAATGACAGCATATAAGTGGACCATTCTCCTTTCAAAATGTTCTTCCTGTGTGTTTGCATCATTTTCAAGTGAGTTTTGCTGCCATTTTATATATTACGGTGTCATTCTGGTCCGTTCTGGGTACTTTTTCGTGATAAAATGTAGGTTTTGGGTAATAATGGGTTAATGACAGCATACTGGTGGACCTTTCTCATTTCAAAATGTTTTTCATTTGTGTTTGCATCATTTTCAGGTGAGTTTCAAGGACGATTTATATATTAGGGTAGCGTTCCGGTCCGTTCTGGGTTCATTTTCGTGATAAAATGTTTTTTTGGGCAGTAATGGGTTAATGACAGCACATTGGTGTACCTTTCTCATTTCAAAATGTTCTTCATGTGTGTTTGCATCATTTTCAGGTGAGTTTTGTGTACGTTTTATATATTGCAGTAGTGTTCCCGGCCATTTTATCATGATAAAATGTCGTTTTTTGGGTAGTAATGGTTTAATGACAGACTATTGGTGCATCTTTCTCATTTCAAAATGTTCTTTTTGTGTGTTTGCAACATTTTCAGGTGAGTTTTGCTGCCATTTTATATTATGGTGGCATTGTGGCCCGTTCTGTGTACTTTTTTGTGATAGAATGTAGGTTTTGGGCAGTAATGCGTTAATGAGAGCATATTGGTGGACCTTTCTCATTTCAAAATGTTTTTCATGTGTGTCTGCATCATTTTCAGGTGAGTTTCAAGGACGTTTTATATATTAGGGTAGTGTTCTGGCCCGTTCTGGGTACTTTTTTGTGATAAAATGTAGTTTTTGGGCAGTAATGGTTTAATGACAGCATATTGGTGCACCTTTCTCATTTCAAAATGTTCTTCATGTGTGTTTGCATCATTTTCAGCTGAGTTTTGCTGCCGTTTTATATATTAGGGTACCATCCCGGCCCGTTCTGGCACATTCTTGGTACTTTTTTGCAATAAAATTAGATTTTGGGTAGTAATGGGTTAATGACAGCATATTGGTGCACCTTTCTCCTTTCAAAATGTTCTTCACATGTGTTTACATCATTTTCAGGTGAGTTCCGTGGACGTTTTATATATTACGGTAGCTTTCCGGCCCGTTCTGGGTACTTTTTTGTGATAACATGTAGGTTTTGGGCAGTAATGGGTTAATGACAGCATATTGGTGCACCTTTCTCATTTCAAAATGTTCTTCATGTGTGTTTGGATCATTTTCAGGTGAGTTTTGTGGACGTTTTATATATTAGGATAGCATTCCAGCTTGTTCCGGGTACTTTTTCCTGATGAAATATAGATTTTGGGCAGTAATGGGTTCATGACAGACTATTGACGCACCTTTCTCATTTCAAAATGTTCTTTTTGTGTTTTTGCAACATTTTCCGGTGAGTTTTGCTGCCATTTTATATATTACCGTGGCATTGTGGCCCGTTCTGGGTACTTTTTCGTGATAAAATGTAGTTTTTGGGCAGTAATGGGTTAATGACAGCATATTGGTGGTCCTTTCTCATTTCAAAATGTTTTTCTTGTGTGTCTGCATCATTTTCAGGTGAGTTTCAAGGACGTTCTATATATTAGGGTAGCGTTCCGGCCCGTTCTGGGTTCATTTTCGTGATAAAATGTAGGTTTTGGGCAGTAATGGGTTAATGACAGCATATTGGTGGTCCTTTCTCATTTCAAAATGTTCTTCATGTGTGTTTACATCATTTTCAGTTGAGTTTCGCTGCCGTTTTATATATTAGGGTACCGTTCCGGCCCGTTCCAGCACATTCCAGTACTTTTTCGTGATAAAATGTAGATTTTGGGCAGTAATGGGTTAATGACAGCATATAGGTGGACCTTTCTCATTTCAAAATGTTTTTCATTTGTGTTTGCATCATTTTCAGGTGAGTTTCAAGGACGATTTATATATTAGGGTACCGTTCCGGCCCGTTCCAGCACATTCCAGTACTTTTTCGTGATAAAATGTAGATTTTGGGCAGTAATGGGTTAATGACAGCATATAAGTGGACCATTCTCCTATCAAAATGTTCTTCCTGTGTGTTTGCATCATTTTCAAGTGAGTTTTACTGCCATTTTATATATTACGGTGTCATTCCGGTCCGTTCTGGGTACTTTTTCGTGATAAAATGTAGGTTTTGGGTTATAATGGGTTAATGACAGCATACTGGTGGACCTTTCTCATTTCAAAATGTTTTTCATTTGTGTTTGCATCATTTTCAGGTGAGTTTCAAGGACGATTTATATATTAGGGTAGCGTTTCTGCCCGTTCTGGGTTCATTTTCGTGATAAAATGTTGTTTTTGGGCAGTAATGGGTTAATGACAGCACATTGGTGCACCTTTCTCATTTCAAAATGTTCTTCATGTGTGTTTGCATCATTTTCAGGTGAGTTTTGTGGACGTTTTATATATTGCGGTAGTGTTCCCGGCCATTTTATCGTGATAAAATGTCGTTTTTGGGTAGTAATGGGTTAATGACAGACTATTGGTGCACCTTTCTCATTTCAAAATGTTCTTTTTGTGTGTTTGCAACATTTTCAGGTGAGTTTTGCTGCCATTTTATATTATGGTGGCATTGTGGCCCGTTCTGGGTACTTTTTTGTGATAGAATGTAGGTTTTGGGCAGTAATGCGTTAATGACAGCATATTGGTGGACCTTTCTCATTTCAAAATGTTTTTCATGTGTGTCTGCATCATTTTCAGGTGAGTTTCAAGGACGTTTTATATATTAGGGTAGTGTTCTGGCCCGTTCTGGGTACTTTTTTGTGATAAAATGTAGTTTTTGGGCAGTAATGGTTTAATGACAGCATATTGGTGCACCTTTCTCATTTCGAAATGTTTTTCATGTGTGTTTGCATCATTTTCAGCTGAGTTTTGCTGCCGTTTTATATATTAGGGTACCATTCCGGCCCGTTCTGGCACATTCTAGGTACTTTTTTGCAATAAAATGTAGATTTTGGGTAGTAATGGGTTAATGACAGCATATTGGTGCACCTTTCTCCTTTCAAAATGTTCTTCACGTGTGTTTATATCATTTTCAGGTGAGTTCCGTGGACGTTTTATATATTACGGTAGCTTTCCGGCCCGTTCTGGGTACTTTTTCGTGATAACATGTAGGTTTTGGGCAGTAATGGGTTAATGACAGCATATTGGTGCACCTTTCTCATTTTAAAATGTTCTTCATGTGTGTTTGCATCATTTTCAGGTGAGTTTTGTGGACGTTTTATATATTAGGATAGCATTCCAGCTTGTTCCGGGTACTTTTTCCTGATGAAATATAGATTTTGGGCAGTAATGGGTTCATGACAGACTATTGACGCACCTTTCTCATTTCAAAATGTTCTTTTTGTGTTTTTGCAACATTGTCCGGTGTGTTTTGCTGCCATTTTATATATTACGGTGGCATTGTGGCCCGTTCTGGGTACTTTTTCGTGATAAAATGTAGGTTTTGGGCAGTAATGGGTTAATGACAGCATATTGGTGGTCCTTTCTCATTTCAAAATGTTTTTCTTGTGTGTCTGCATCATTTTCAGGTGAGTTTCAACGTCGTTTTATATATTAGGGTAGCGTTCCGACCAGTTCTGTGTACATTTTCGTGATAAAAGGTTGGTTTTGGGCAGTAATGGGTTAATGACAGCATATTGGTGCACCTTTCTCATTTCAAAATGTTCTTCATGTGTGTTTGCATCATTTTCAGCTGAGTTTTGCTGCCGTTTTATATATTAGGGTAGCGTTCCGGCCCGTTCCAGGTACTTTTTTTTGTTATAAAATGTAGATTTTGGGCAGTAATGGGTTAATTACAGCATATTGGTGCTCCTTTCTCATTTCAAAATGTTCTTTATGTGTGTGTACATCATTTTCAGTGAAGGTTTTCTGCCGTTTTATATATTAGGGTACCATTCCGGCCCATTCTGGCACGTTCCAGGTACTTTTTCGCGATAAAATGTAGATTTTGGGCAGTAATGGGTTAATGACAGCATATTGGTGCACCTTTCTCCTTTCAAAATGTTCTTCATGTGTGTTTGCATCATTTTCAGGTGAGTTTTGTGGATGTTTTATATATTACAATAGCGTTCCGGTCCGTTCTGGGTACATTTTCGTGATAAAATGTTGTTTTTGGGCAGTAATGGGTTAATGACAGCATATTGGTGCACCTTTCTCATTTCAAAATGTTCTTCATTTGTGTTTGCATCATTTTCAGGTGAGTTTTGTGGACGTTTTATATATTACGGTGGATTTGTGGCCCGTTCTGTGTACTTTTTCGTGATAAAATGTAGGTTTTGGGCAGTAATGGGATAATGACAGCACATTGGTGGTCCTTTCTCATTTCAAAATGTTTTTCTTGTGTGTTTGCATCATTTTCAGCTGAGTTTTGCTGCAGTTTTATATATTAGGGTAGTGTTCCGGCCCGTTCTGGGTACATTTTCGTGATAAAAGGTTGTTTTTGGGCAGTAATAGGTTAATGACAGCATATTGGTGCACCTTTCTCATTTCAAAATATTCTTCATGTGTGTTTGCATCATTTTCAGCTGAGTTTTGCTGCCGTTTTATATATTAGGGTACCATTCCGGCCCGTTCTGGCACGTTCCAGGTACTTTTTCGCGATAAAATGTAGATTTTGGGCAGTAATTTGTTAATGCAGCCTATTGGTGCACTTTCTCCTTTCAAAATGTTCTTCATGTGTGTTTGCATCATTTTCAGGTGAGTTTTATGGACGTTTTATATATTAGGGTAGCGATCCGGCCCGTTCTGGGTACTTTTTCGTGATAAAATGTTGTTTTTGGGCAGTAATGGTTTAATGACAGCATATTGGTGCACCTTTCTCATTTCAAAATGTTCTTCATGTGTGTTTGCATCATTTTCAGGTGAGTTTGTGCACGTTTGATATATTAGGGTAGCGTTTCAGCCCGGTCCGGGTACTTTTTCCTGATGAAATATAGATTTTGGACAGTAAGGGGTAATTACAGCATATTGGTGCACCTTTCTCATTTAAAAATGTTCTTCATGTGTGTTTGCATTATTTTCAGGTGAGTTTTGCTGCCATTTTATATGTTAGGGTATCTTTGCAGCCCCATTCCATCCTCTTCTGGGTCGAAATCGCTGCACACAGCTGTAGTGGTCCGGATAGCCATCTGAAGAGCCTCTCCTGTTTTTAAGGAGCGCACCTTTTATTCCGTGTCGCTGCTGCCGGCCTCATCACTGTGTGCTGCAGACCCCCTTCAGACGTCCTCCTTCACAACAAAGCTCCAGGAATCGTGGGTCTGCGGGAACAAGGTACTGTGTTCTGCTTGAGGAAACTGGGTGAATCCCTTTTCTTCTTTTCCAAGGCTTGGCCTTGTCTTCCCTCCTTCTTATAACTTTTGCTTCCGAACATTGACAATATCGAAGTACTTTTTGGCTACGTTGTATCTCGAACTATCCGACTGTGTGATCCTCGGCAACAGGCCCCGGTGTCTCTCAACCTTGGCTCCGGCCCTTTGACTTTCGAACTCCTGTCTTTGAATGTTTCGTGATTCTGCATGCCTAAAAAGAATATTGCCTGTGATTTTTGCCTCAAACTCCCTCTGGGTATCTCAATTGCTAAGTGTGTTTTTACCCCGGTAGCATTTCATGTCACAAATACGCGTTTAGTTAGTAGACCGACCTATCAAAAGTGATCGCAATTGTATTTGCGGTAATGTATTTTGTTCTTAACACTGGTGCATTCAACACACGGTACTTACCTTGAGACTTACTGTACGAAGTGAATTGGTTAGTTGTAGTATATTTAACGTGTGGTTTTTATTTAAGTTTAATAGAAGTGTTGTGTTTATAATGAATGGTTTAAAAATAAATGTACTTATATTTTTCTACCTGAAACCTTGAGTCAGTGTTTGCTTGAGCCACAGTAATTGTGGTCCCTTTGTGTAATCTCTGTACTGCTCATATACTCTTGAGATAAACCTGGATGCTCTGCTACTGCTACCACTATAACTTAGTAGTACGGGCTTGTAGCAAAGGTAAAACTTGCATTACCACCTGTGGTCTTAATCGTGTGTAGTGGTCCCTAAGGGCACTGCATGGGATTCTGCCTAACACTTCCCACTGGCTATCCAGTTTTCAACAGCACTCTGAAGAAAATCCAACCAGTATAGGTACGGTGTCCAGGTGGCTTACGAGTTGTTTGTTCCCACCAAACTCAAGGGAAGAAGTTAACCTTCAAGGGCTTCTCTGTCGATGGAGTTTCAGGCAATTCGGACCTGTAGCAGGGCTTCACCGGTGGACCAGGAGTTGCAGCAGTCATCTTTCTTCAGCTCGTCTTTGGTTCTTTCGTTCCAGTGGAAAGTGCAGACATCAGGTGTCAGGTGTTGGTAGGGGGCTGTAGGGATACAGAAACAGTCCCTGAGTGTAGGGGGGGTCCAGGGGACAGTGCAGGTGTGCAACTGGTGGGGAAGGGACGTGGGCCCGAGAACAGAGGGTAGCCAGTTGACCAGTGCAATTTCAGATTCAGCCAGAAGTTCAGCAGGGGAGAGGAGGTGAGAAAGCAGAAGCAAAGAGAAAGGTCTTGAGGTCCTTCTGGAACCGGATAAGGTTCTCCTCAAAATGCTTTCCATGTCCCAGAAGCCTGCTTTTAAACAGTTTTCCCCCATTCATACCAGCCTGGCTGTCACTCAGAAAGCAGGGTGGCTGTCCTTACCGGACAGCCAGCCGGCCAATCACGCCAGAGTGCATTCAGGTCTCCTTGGCGACTAAGCACAGGGAGTTTCGGGAAACTCCCTCACATCCTGTCCACACGAGACACTCAGGCACCAGAGGAGGGCTTCAACACTGAAGCCCGCCAAAGGCCATCTAACAAAGGGACCAAACCTGGTTTGGCACGCAGAGTTGGACACTAGAAGGACCTTTCCTAAAAGAAACGGCGAACAAAGTTGACCGGAGTCCGTTTTTACAGATAGGTCTTGGGCGCCATATTGGAAAACATGGCTGACCCGATTTTTAGCTACCGGTGTTGTGGTCGGGAAAAATCATGGTAGTTTGTTAAAAACCACTGCCACCAGCCATTTCAAATAGGAAAGAGTAACATTTGACTGTTACTTGAGTGTTTAGACTCAGGGGATGCTAGGCAACCCCTCCAGCACTCTACAGGATGATAGTGTGTGCTGGGTCTGTACATTTAAAGAGACTAGTAAAACCAATTTAACTGTACATGCTCTGGGAGACAGTAGTCAGTCCCAGAGAAGGTATTTAAACCTTAGGGAGTCTGAAAGGCACCCCTGTGCCACTGCACTGAAGGTGCTGTGTGACACACAAGAAAAAAAGGATGCCTATGATGTTGTTTTAAAACTCCATATCCAAAGAACACAAAAGTAAAACACATTGAAAATGAACATTTCAAAGTCCCAAAATATAGCAAAAGAGCTGGAGGGCTCTAAGGTAGAGGGAATTTAGCATTTGAGTGGGAAATCTCCCTAACAAGTGTCATATGTCTATACTGTGGTATGCATATCTATCACATTGCTTCCAATCTGTCTGCATATTTGAGCTCTGTTAAATTCTCCTCTGTAATATGGCTACTGATCTTTGTCCTGCATCTAATTCTACACTCTTCTTGTGGCTGCAATTTTTAATTTTGGCTATTAGGTGGCAATCCAGTGCTACCTATAAACTGAAACTATTTCATACAGCAAGAAGGAAGATGGGATGTGAGGAGGGATACACAGCCTGTGACTGTTGTTTGTTTTTTCAACCCACTCTTTGAATGCCATTGGCCATGCTAATCCCTGTAGCCACCCACTACCGCCCCCTCCCCGACAAAACACATCCTTCGAGGATCTTGTGCTCGCATTCTCAAACTTTAACATCAAACTTGAGTCTGCCAGTGTTTTTTAAACAATCATCTGAGAGTTAATGGCTTCATTTCAGTTGTAAAAATGTTACTGGTGCAATAAACATGTCTTTAACAAGTGTGCCTTCAGCCACGTGATTTATAAGTAGTACACATGTCCTTGCACTGAAGGCCTGTTTTGATAAGCATTGGCAACGGCAACTGTTTTGGTATAGTTATCCGATAGGCATTTACCAGGGAGAGCTTTCATATTATCAGGTATACCATTTTCCACATAGGTAGTCGTTTTATGGCTAGGTGTTACCGTTATGGCAGTGCGAGGCAAATGTCTACACAAAAAACAAATGTTGATCTCGAAATGCCACATGTTTATTATTCTGTTACTTCAAGTCTGAAGAGGGTAAGTGGACTGGAAGAGAGTACCCATGCATATTGCAATTGAGCAAAGGGAGTGAAAAAAGAACATCTGAATGTCAGCACCTAAGATGCACACATTTAAAGAACTTGTGTGAATATGAGTGCACTTTACTGGTGCAAGTGAGGGTGCTAGCTCATTTCCTCAATTGTGGCAAGAAAGGTTTGAGAATCTGGTCCACTGTTGACAGGTGAACACAGAAAACTATACAGGGCTAATTGAACAGAAAAAAATGTTGTTGTGAACTACATTCCTGCAGTAGGTTTAGAACTTTAGCAGGACGCCACAAAACATCCAGGCATGTTTTGTAAATAAGGGGAAGCTGGCAGCCATGTGGGGGCCCAAGCCCCATTTGCCCGGATAAAGACATCTCTGAAGCCCTTAGAGGCAAAGTCCTCATCATTGTGCTTGAAAGTGGTTTCTGTAAGAGACTCCCCACAGTTTGTGGAATGTCATCTTTTATCAGAGGATGGCAGTGACCAATACTAAGACCAACTAATGTGATCAGATGAAACCTTGGAAACCTAGAAAATGGATTGGGGCAAGATATCTCTGACTTGAGGGTACTGTGGAAACGTTGGTTCAAGGGACTCGAGGAAGTTAGAGAAGTCTAACTCTGCAGTGGTGCATCGACCCCACTCCATCATGATTCTAAAGCAGTCTTCACTAAAAACATCCACACAAGGCGCATTGTGACCCCTAATCTTGATGTCATCTGAAAACGGAGGTAAGATCCAGCCTGCAGTGGCAATCCAGGAGATCCTCTCTGTGACGAAATTACCTCTGTCTCACAGAACTATAAGTATAAGTAGTGGTTGAACCACTTACTCAGCGCTCGAACCACTACAAAACAAGTGTGATTCCAATCCTAAAAGTAAACTGACACGGTTAGAGATATACCCCCTTTGCCGTTTGGGGTAACATGGACTGAAGGAAGTCTATAGTTTTAAGCGGGGTGTGTATGTGATTCAGTATCAACAAAAACAACAAAGTATAACAGTCCAGAAAATGAAAGGAATGTACAATCAATTTTTGAAACAAATATATGCACTATAATTAAACACACCATCTGCAACAATAACTAAATAGAAAAAAAACGACACAAAACCTATCACGGTGGAAAGTACACAGATGATGCAGATACAGAAAGATGTAGCACTCTGGATAATGAAACGGGGGAGAGAGGCAATAAATAACCACAATCTTTGTAAAGGATATGTTCTGGTGTGAAAAAGGGATTAAAGGTAACATAACCAGTCACTACGGTCCAAAGATGGAACAAGGGTGAGGCTATATGTAAATGAAGAATTTTGCTGGTCCTAGGAGTTCAACAGTGTCTAAGCATGTTTCTTGGTAAAGCTTTGTGCAGTACAAAGCAGGATCAAATTGTGCGGTCGCTGTGCTCCAGATGGGGAGAAGAAGTTGAGCCAAAGATTGTTGCATTTTAAAGTAGCGTTTGAAGAAGTGCAAATCAGGAGGGCCACCAGTGTTGGTTTAACAGTTGGTTCTATGGTAAAGATGCTGATCACTGGTTGTGCAGTGTGAGTCGGGTGGTTCGATGTGGCGCTCCATAAAATGGGG
The DNA here is from genome assembly GCF_040938575.1 of Ambystoma mexicanum. Classification (NCBI taxonomy): domain Eukaryota; kingdom Metazoa; phylum Chordata; class Amphibia; order Caudata; family Ambystomatidae; genus Ambystoma; species Ambystoma mexicanum. The sequence goes on along the minus strand of NC_090921.1, from coordinate 1,202,173,297 downwards.
ATTGCAAGCGCCACAAGGATTGTTTGGACAGTCAGTTCAATGAGGAAGATGCTGGTGACTGGATGTGCAGTTTGCGTCGGGCAGCTTGGTGCAGCATTCGATGATCTTGGTTCAATGAGCCCTCAAGTGTCAGTTGAACTGTAAATGAAGATTGGCAAAGAAGATGCTGGCGGTTCAAAAAGCTGTTCGAATGTGGTGGGTGCAATAATGGCTTAAAATTTGGGCCAAGGCAACGACGCGCTCAGCTGGCATGGTGCAGTGGCAAATTGTTTCAAATGCATGATACAATGGCTCAAAGATCGGTCGAGTGCTAAAGGCAGCGTCCGCTTGGTTTACCAGGGCGAAATGGCCTTGAATCATGACTGACAGAGGTTCAACTGTCTGACTGTGCTCTCAGGTCGGGTGCAGTGTGTCCCACTCCAGGGTCTTTTTCTCAGGTTTCCAGGTGCAGGAGAGACTGGCACACAGTTACAGGGCTCCTTCAGCATTGAGAGGTTCTAGTCAACAGTGTGGCTGGCAGAGATGCAGGCCTTGCACCAGCAGCAGCTCATCCCAATAGACCCTGGGTATGGGTAGCGAGGAGAGCTTGCCTCTGCCTTGAACACTCAGTCTTCACCTTACTGATGAATGGCCTTGGAAAATCATCTCTCCCAACAGAGACCAGGTGTTTATGCAAGAATGAATCAAATGTGGAATGGGCACAATTCCACAAGTGATTGGACTAAAGCAACCCTACTTTTAGGGGTCCAATCCCCGTTCTCGAGACAAGCTGTCCTTCCATTCTGATATCATAACCATAGTGCTTTGTGCTAAAGAATGTGGAGGAGACAGGAAGGAAGAGATACAAGATGGTGGAATCTTACCCCAGCTATGCTGAACTCTGTCTACACTAGCTTTCTCTCCTTCCCTTGTCTATAACATCAAATGCTCTTTTGGTATCCAGCACCCTGGTGTGAGGCTAGTCCTTTTGTAAGGAGTGTGAATGTTGATTCCTGTTTCCTAGGACAGCTCCTAATGGGAGGATGTCCTGCTGGAGACATGTGTTACCAGGCCTCAAGGATCAATGGAGAGACCAAGTAATTCTGTCTCCCGCCATGCAAGCTGGCATGGCCAGGCTGTATGACAAGAATACAAATAACCCTTCCATTGCTGGGCTGTGCTCACAGTGCTAACACGTTTATGATATTAATTTGATGTGGCTTTGATATTTATAAGAGATACCACACACCATACCTTACACTATATTTAAAGTTAACAACTGCTGTATCACTAATCCCTTTACCACCACACACTCACCCTACCTCCACTTTCCCTACCCTGACCCACCCTACCTAAACTCCATCTACCCTACCCATCCTATCACATTCTGTACCCCCATTCACATTATCTCCACGCACTCTGCCCCATCAACCCACCCTAACTCCACTATCCAGCCACACTATTCCTATCCCACCCACCGTACCCCCACTCTTTGTACCAGCACCCACCCACCCTACTCCCACCTCTAACCTCATAAACCCACTGTATCCCCACTGTCTCTGCCCTCACCCACTGTACCTCCCCACTCTCCACTCTCACCCACCCATTCTCTCTATGCACATCCACTCTACAACTACTCTCTCTCTACTCCCACCCATAGATATGATATGATATGATATGGCATTTATAACGCGCCTATACATAAGTGTTTCATGGCGTGACGAGGCAAGGGAGGGGGAACAGAGGGAAGACAGAGGCAAGGATCTTACTAGGCCAGGTGACATTGAGATCACGCAAGTGCAGGGGAGTGGGGAAGAGGGAAACGTGTGAGGGGGAAAGGGATGGTGGCAGTGCAGTACATAGGATAACAAAGAATAAATAAAAACCAATAAATACAATAAATATGAAGTTCAGCCAAGTGGTGGCAAGTGCATGGGAAAGTGCAGACATCAGGTGTCAGGTGTTGGTAGGCTGCTGTAGGGATACAGAAACAGTCCCCGAGTGTAGGGAGGGTTCAAGGGGCAGTACAGGTGTGCAACTGGTGGGGAAGGGACCCGGGCCCGAGAACAGAGGGTAGCCAGTTGACCAGTGCAATTTCAGATTCAGCCAGAAGTTCAGCAGGGGAGAGAAGGTGAGAAAGCAGAAGCAAAGAGAAAGGTCTTGAGGTCCTTCTGGAACCGGATAAGGTTCTCCTCACTTTTCAGAGAGGCAGGGAGGTTGTTCCAGAGGGAGGCTCAGCTGAAGAAAGAGACCTACCACCAACTTGTTGCTTGGAGAAGTGACTAACCCTGAGGGAGTTGGAGGAGGATGATCGAAGGGCTCGAGAAGCAAGATATTTAGGAAGAGAGAGTTGAAGGTATTTAGGCCCCAGGCCCCAGAAGGCCTTGTGGACTTAATCCTCTCAGCCACTGGGAGCCAATGCAGAGATTTCAGTCCTGGAGAGATACGATCACTGGGCTTTAGGCGAAGGACAAATCTTGCAGTCCTATTCTGGATGAGTTGCAGAGGGCAGAGAGTAGAGGCAGGCAGATTTAGAAAGAGGCTGTTGCAGTAGTCCAGCCTAGAGAGAACCAGAGATCTGAAGACAGTGAGCTTCTGGGGAAGGAGAGGAAAGGAAGAATACCTCGGAGGAGGTGCAGCTGGTAGTGTGACTCCTTAGAGACATCAGAGATGTGAGGAGAGAAGGAAAGTGTGGAATGGTATATGGCACTGAGGTTTTTAGCCTCACAGGTGGGAGCAGGAAGAGGGCCAAGAGAGGCGGGCCAGAGAGTGACAGGAAATGAGGGTACAGGTGTGCCAATGAGGAGAATCTAGATAGAGATGGAGGAAAGGAAGGACCCAAGTCAGACCTAGGAGGGTCTTTGGGAGAGGAAAGAAGTCAGCCAAGCCAGGGCCTGATCGGTGATGCCCAGATTATCACGGAGATAGTTGAGCAGGATGGCATGATTGACCGTGTCAATGGCAGAAGAGAGATCAAGTAAAATGAGAACACAGCGGGTGTTGGAATCGAGGTTGGAGAGCAGGCCTTCACAGACAGGAGGGCTCGGCAGAGGGTTTCTTAAGAAGAGGGTGCACAAGAGAGTGCTTCAGGGGGGAAGGGATGACTTCAGTGGCAAATGAGTGGTTGCAGAAGTCAACTAAAGCAGGAGCCAGGGTGTCAATATGGTCCTTGATGGTTTTAGAGGAACAGGGGAGAACCTGTTTTGACGAGACTTTCATAGATCAGACTTGTCTAGAAACATTGTCTGGGGAGAACAGGGGAAAGGAAGAGAAGGGGGAGGAGGGGTGGCCAAAGAAGGGCCAAAGGAGGAGCAGGGAGTAGAGGGAGGAGGAGGAGGAAAAAAAGAGAGGACAGGATGTCCTGAGTTTTAGAGATGAAATGAGAAGCCAGGGCCATGCAGAGGGCCTGGGAGGGGACAGGAGAAGTAGAGACTGCAGCAGGATTGGCCAGCTCCTTGCAGATTTTAAAGAGTTTTGCTGATTTGGTGGATGCCGCAGAGACGCGGGCTTGGTTGAGGGCTCTCTTCTTGGTGTGGACAGAGAGCCGGTATTGCCTTTGGAGCAGGCGGCTGGCCTGTTTGTCAGAGGATGTACTTGAGGCATGCCATTTCCTCTCATCCACCCTGCACTTGCGTTTGAGGGTGACAAGGTTTGAGTTGTACTAGGATTGGCACTTGGCCTTGGGCTTCAAACGGATCCTGGTGACAGAAGCACGAACATCCAGAGTATCAGATATAACAGAGTGGAGGATAGAGAGGGCTGTCTCGGGGTGTGATTCTTCTGAAGAGGGGTCGGGGGGTGAGAAAGTGGCATCGAAAGCCTCAACTGACACACTCTTCATGGTTCAGATAACCAAGAAGGTAGGTGGCTGTGCTGGAGTTAGCTTGGCCTAATTCTACTCTCTCTACCTCCACCCATCCAAACTAACTCCACTCTCTCTACCCCACCAACCCTACCTCCACTGTCACTACCCCAGCCATCCACTCTATCTCCCCTCTCTCTAACACCACCCACCTAACCAACCTCTACTCTTTCTACCCCACCTACCCTACCTCCACTCTCTCTAACCCCACCCACCCAACCTCTGTACACTCTACCCCCACCCACAGATGCTAACTCAACTCTCTCTACCCACACCCACCCTACCTCCACTCCCTATACCCCCACTCTCTCTAACCCCACCCACAATGCCTCCTCTCTTCAGTCTCACCTGCTCACCCTAACCCAACTCTCTTTTCCGCCACCACTCACCCTACCCCCTATCTGTCTACCGCCACCCACCCTACCACCACTCTCTCGACCACCATCCACGCACCCTGCCACCACTCTCTCTACCAAAACCCTCCCTTCCTACCTCCACTATCTGTACCTCCACCCATCCTACTCCCATAATCTGTACCCCCACCCACCCAACCCCTACTTTCTCTACACCCATCCATCCTGCCTCTACTCTCTCTACCCCCACCCACCATACCTACACTCTATCTACCCCATCCCACTCTACCCCAATCTCTCTACCCACACATACCCTAACCCCACTCTCTCTAACCTCACCCACCCACTGTAACCCGACTCTCCTTACCCCAACCCACCCAACCACCCACCCCCCCCTCTACCCTGACCCACCCACTGGAGCCCCTCTCTACCTACCCCACCACCTGTACCCCACTCTCTCTACCCTCATCCATCCACTCTACCTTCACTCTCTCTACCCCTACCTCCAGTCTCTCTACCACCACACACCCACCCTACTTCCAGTCTCTCTACCACTGTCCACCCTAACTCCACTCTCTCTAACTCGACCTACCCTATCTCCACACACTACCCCCACCCACCCATGCCAACTCCATACTATCTACCCCACCCACTGTTCCCCCACTTAACCCACCCACAATACCCCATCTCTATCTATTCTCACCCACGCTACCTCCACTCTCTCTACCACCACACATCCATTCAACCTCCACTCTTTCTACCCAGACCCAACCTATCACCATCTTTTGCCCCTACCCACCACACCTTCAATCTCTCTTCCCCCATGCACTCACCCTATATCGTTTCTCTCTACCAGCACCCACCCGCCCTCTACTTTCAGTACCTCCACCAACCCTACATCTACTCTCTCTACACCCACCCACCCTAGCTCTACTCTCTCTATGACTACCCACCCACCTTAACTCCACTCTCTCTACCCCCACCCTACCACCACTTTCTACCCCTACACACCCTACATTGAATCTCTCTGCCTTACCCACCCTCCTCCCACCCCCTCTACCTCACCCACCCGTCCTCTACTCTCTCTACCCCCACTCACCCACCCTACCTCTGCTCTCTCTACCCCCACTCTATCTATACCACCAACTCTACCCCCAGTCGCTCTACTCCCCCGACCCACCATACCACCACTCTCTCTGCCCCCACCCACCCTACCTCCACTCTCTCTACCCCACCCATCCACTCTAGCTCCATTCTCTCTACCTGCACCCACCATACCTTCACTTGTTCTACCCCCACATACCCAACCAAACTCCATTCTAGCTATCCCCACCCACCCTACCTCCAATCTCTCTACCACCACCCATCCTACCTCTACATTCTCTACCCCCACCCATAGACACTAACTCCACTCTCTCTACCCCCACCCAGTCAAAATAACTCCACTCGCTCTACCCCCACTCTCTACCCCATCCACCCTAACTCTACTGTCTCTACCCCAGTCATCCACTCTACCTCCCCTCTTTCTAACACCACCCACCCAATATACCTCCTTTCTTTCTACCCCCTTCGTCACCATCCCTTTGGACTGTTAGTACAGCCAGACCTGGCCACAATACCGTGGCAGCTTATATCAACCAATTTTATCATGGACCTACCCACTTCTGACGGTCATACCACAATAATGTTTACAGTGGACTCATTTGCCAAATTAGCCCACTTTGTCCTAATGCCCCAAGTAACATCAGCGGCTCTAATGCTAAGTACTTCTTCCACACCGTTTTCTCTTTATATGGTCTTCCTGACACCATACTCTCTGATCGTGGGCCACAATACACCTCCAGATATTGGGAGAGAGTGTGCGAATCTCTAGGGATAAAATGCTCCCTTAGTTCTGGTTATCACCCCCAAACAAATGGCCAGACCGAAAGACTTGAGCAAACATTGGAATCCTACTTACATTGCTTCATCTCTGCAATGCAGGATAACTGGAAGGATCTCCTCCTCCCTGGCAAGATTTGCCTACAACTATACACTCCATTCCACCATCAAGACCAGTCCATTCTACTGTACTTTTGGGTATCATCCTTCCAGCATCCCAACTTTAGGCTCTGCAACTACCAAATACCCTGATATAGAAGAACTAGTGGAGAACATACAAGAAGGACACAAGACGGCACGTGCTGCACTCACAACATCTAGGATCCAACAAAAAATATATGCAGATCGCAAGAGAACAAAAGAAACCACTCTCCAGATTGGAGATCAAGTTTGGTTGGCTTCTTGTTTTCTTCCCAAATCTTTGATTCCTTCCAAACTCTCTCCATGGTATTTCAGTCCCTTGAAAGTCCTTACTGCTATAGGTCTCTTTGCATATCACATATAGCTTCCACTGACATGGTCCCAAATCCATCCTGTGTTCCATGTTTCCCAACTCAAACCACATGTTCCAGACAGGTTCCTCAGACAGAATAGAGGATGTCCTCCACCAGTTACTTCCAATGCATAACAGGAGTATGAAGCAGCAGGTATTTGTGATTCCCGATATTTTCGAGGACGCCTACAGTAAGGGTTTTTTGCCTTTGGACCGTACATGGGAACCTGCAGCATTCGTCCATGCTCCTCTTTGTGTACACTTTCACAAATCCCATCCTTGGAAACTCGGTCCTCTTCCATCTCAAGGGGGCACACTGTCATATCTTGCTCCTCCTCGTGGTCCCTGTGGCACAAATGGAAAAGTATGCACATCAGAAGTGTGAAAACCTTTTTCAAAATGGCTCGGAATGGTTCCAGAGTGCTAAACCTACTTCAGCAGTCTAGCAGTTTTCAAGATGGTCACCAACCAAGGCATGACCAATCAGTTCCCTTCTTCCTGTTATAAGCAAACTGCAGCTCCCAGTCCAGTGGGCTGCTTCTTTCTTGATCCCAGGCCCCCAGAAGTATCCTAGCTCTGCCTCAACTCTATTTCCTTTGTTCCACTTCTCTACTGATTCCCATCCCCCCTTCTCTTGACTTCCATCTGCCTTTTTTTCCCTATTTCTTTCAACCCCCCATTATTGGGACCCTTGATCACATCATCCTTGGCCATATGCAACACGTTCCTCAAGTCTACTGCAATCGAGCGAAGTGCAACTTGTTCCTCATTGCCAGACAACTGCCAGCGCGGTACGGCCTCAGAACCCTCTTCCCCTTCCAGAGAGAATGCTACCCATGGCTCTACAAGCCCAGAGCTTCATCAGCGCTTCTCGCTGCTCGTTCCATCCTCTCTACCCCGTCAGAGCTGCCAAATGTTCACCACAAGAACAACCAGCGAGTTACACTCCTCTCTATATTCCCTACTCTCCGTTGTCCTACAAGAACGGAACTAGCCATATGGCTAGAGACCTAAATAGATACTTCAGTTCGGATTCACCTAAGTATTATAGGACACGAGCTGGGTGCCTGGGTTTTCTTCTCCAGGAGGGTTTCCCTGGCCTCATTCCGGAACTGAGGGAGTCGCCTCAGCCCTTTAAGACAAGGTAGCAATACTTTGAGATGAATGGGGATGCAGAATTTACTCAACATCAATGATCGAAACGACTCAAGTAGTTGTCAAAAAGGTTAACTGTTTTAATATCAATTTCAATTATCAAAAACAGGGAGTTACAACGGACTTCATCCGATGTCGCACAGCAATCTCTCAATTTACTTTAGAAAAAACAAACACTACATAGAATAAACTCGACACGAAGGACATGAACCTATGTATTTACTAACATCATACTACGTGGCAAACTTCTAAAATCTAGTGGCAAATGTGATAGTCTTAAAGGGAACACCTACATATACTTTCTATGGGATACAGGGATGTGATTGGATCTCTAAGATCAGGAGGGCAACTAAGCCTCACCCTAAAACTGGCCACTATGAACGTCACTAAATACACAATGTCCCATTGGATCTACAACTATAGGGCTCTCAATCATGCGGACCCCTACAATTGGTTGGCACTCTTGCTTTCGTCAGTTTTTTTCCACCCACGTATAGCAGCAGGCAGGCTGGACTACCAGGTGCTGGTGAGCTGATCATAACCATAGCTTCTCACCAAATTAGCATATCATCCATCATCACCTCAGTTGTCTGCTGTCAATGAAGGCTTTGAACCTGGCCTTGGAAATGTTCTTTGCTCTGAAGAATACATGGGAGTGAAGGCACTCTCTGCCCTCAATGCCCCGTTGTGACCATTGTGATCGTCCAGCTTCATCCATTCATGTGACTGAAGACCACAAAATCGAGCTCTAGTGCATTCAAAATACCATTTTTTAATAGACCTCTGACATCTTCCTTGGTTTGTTCATGCCTTCTGAACAGGAGTTTTGTTCTTTCACACGATTTGTAACTTCTTTCTGCTCATCCATGCCTTATAAAACCTCGGCTTCTTGGTCTTCATCCATACTTGCCCTGCTGAGATCTGCTTAGATTAATTCAATTACTTGTTCAGCTGCGACACACTGGAAATAGAGGCCTTCACTCTTTTACATCTAGCGCTGCTATGACACTTTGTGGAAAACATCCATACTTCACTTGATTCCTATATGTATATGTTGGCGCTTGCTGCAATCTTTTCACTACATAGCCAGCCTTAAGAATGCTTCATCTGCTTGCGTTTCGTTTGTGTATTTACAACATATAAAATGACTCAATATCTTTATCGTTTCTTGAAGCATAGGTTTCTGCATCTTGAGCCCAAGATGTCACTTATCTTTGATACTTTCTTGATGCCTTATACAATGTTCTCATTCTCTTGTCTCTGCATATCCTCCATTTATGTCGGTTCAGCTTCATTTGTGCTGTCACCAATCTGCTCTTTCACTCATTGGTTCTGCTTCCTCCAGGATTTGATTCAAGCGGCCATCATGCTGTCTTGTATGCAGGTATGGTTTTCATTATGGGAATCTCGCCTCCAAGATTCTCCTTGGTATTGGTATCTTCACTGGTACTGCACGTGTCTTGCATTCTGGTACCCAACATATAGACAATGTGGGCGAGATCATTTTGGTGGGTTTATTTGGCTCCTCCTCTACACTCCCCCCTCTGGGCAATTCATCAACCACACTCCCATCCATCTTTACATCCAAACATCCTCACCTGAAGAAATGCTTTTTCGGAACCCATATCTTTACAACTCCTTTCAGGCATCCGGCGGATTTCACATGATCATCTTTGCTCCATGTCATGAGCATGCACTGTCCACTTGGACTGCAATAGATCCATTTTCCCACATACTTCTTATGGTTCTTTGGGTACAAGAACCTCGTTCCTTCATGTGCATGGATACTGGACTTCACAAAGTCTCTGATTTCTTCATCTGTCAGGTCTCTAACCATCCATCCGGATTCGACATTGATCAGTATCTTCATCCCTATGGCTTTCTTGGCTGTCTTTTTGGACTGTGCAATGATTATTCTAATCACACAAAACCCAAGCAACACCATCACAATCAGGGCTCCAAGAAACTTGAAGATGTCTGCCATCCATTGTGGAACCCAAGAAAAGAGTGATCCAAACCGCTATCATCATCAATGTCTCCTACTTCGTCTATCATCTGGACGTGTAGCTTTATCAGCATCTCTATGGCCTCCATCAAGGTGCCATTTTCTTCGTCATGAGAAGGTATGAACGTGCAACATGATTCTCCGATTTTTGCACAAACACCTTCACCCATAGCTGTAATCATGTACAGGATGTATCTGTTCTGAAGAGTCATCAGTCGTATGGCTCTCAGCTCTTCTCTGATAGCATTGAATCCCTTAATAGTCATGTTGATTCTCTATAGAAATTCACATCTGGTAATCTGCAGCCATTTAGTATTTTCTCCAACTTGGACACTCGGCATAAAGATCTATTGACTTGGCTGAGAAATAGTTCTCCCCCTTCATTCGATTTATCAGCTCCACAGATCCCTTCTTCCTCAGGTGAGCATCTGCTTTTGGAAAGCTGTCAAGACTTAAGTCACTTTTTGGAATCATCAACGCTGGAACATGAACATTCACCAATAAACACTTACCTCTCCAGTAACTTGAGCAGTCTTAAATAGGCTCTGGATCCACATGCCCAATAATGATCCATAATTGCTGCTGTTCCAAGTTTCATTCCTGGCACATCAAAGATTCTGCCATGTTAGGTAGAATTCTCATAAATGGTTGATTTCCCTTACCTACTGAGTCCCTCGGCAGCTTTTCTGGATTTCTCTAATGTATTGTTTTTCACTTGGTAAGAGTGTGAGCCTTTTATCCCACTTTTACATGTGTTTTGCTATGTGTATTTCTACTTTTTGTGTGATCTTGGGCACTGGAGCCTCACCTACTCCAGGGCACCATATTCTTCCATGTGTGTTACACAGCACCTTCAGTGCAGTGACACATGGTTGTATTTTAAATTTCCCACTGACTCCATTTTCTGGGGCTGACTACTGTCCCCCAGAAAAGATAACGTTGACATTAACTATATTTAGTGACTTTTACCACAGACCTAGTACACCCCATCTTCCATGGAGTATTGGAAAAGGTTAATTCTTATCCCTTTTTGTCTGTGCCTCTTGAAGCATTGTTTTGCTCCCTTTACATTAAGACTTGGCTGGTGGCAGTGGTATCTACCCTAACTTTTCTACCGCGATTATCTTGTATAAATGTGGTAATGTTTTAGGCTATTATATTAGCCTCGAACATAAACCCGCTTGACCAAATACATTTTATTTTGGCTCCGGCCTGGTTTATTCACCATTTCTTTTTGTTAAAGTCTTTCTCATGTTTTACTCTGCGTGCTAAACCAGGTTTGGTCCCTTTGTTCCTCGCCTTTTGGCGGGCTTCCACACAGAAGCCCTCCTTTAGGCACCTAAGAATCTGGGTAGGCAGGATGTGAGGGAGGGGTTTTTAGGACCCCTGCCATGGGTCCCTTGGTAACCCAAGTCGCACTCCTGTCTGATTGGCTAAGGGGACTGGCCTTACCAGGCCAGCCACCCTGCTGTGTGATTGAAAGCCAGGCTGTATGAATGGGGGAAAACTGCATAAAAAGCAGGTCTCTTGTGACTGGAAGAGCAGAGTCGCCACTGGAATAAAAGAACCAACGAGGAACTGGAAGAAGAGGACACCTACAACGACTGAACCGCCCAGTGTAGCCCTGCTGCAGGTCCGAAATCCAGAATCCGACGACAGAGAAGATCCTCCAAGAAACTCCTTCCCTTGAGCTGGTGGGACCAACCTGTTTACCCAAACTGCAAGCCAGGACCCCTCCGCTGGTTGAATTTGCTGTACAGAGCTACAGTGGGCCGGATAGCCAGGAAGGTCGAACCCTGCTTGGGTTTTAAGGAACGCACCTTTTATTTGTTGCTTTGCTGCTTGTTTCTTCCCTGGGTAGTGCAGGACCCTCCAGTCTTCCTACTTCTGATCAGTCCGACAGTTGATTCAGGAATGGTGAGCCTGCAGGAACTGTGCAAATCCAGTTGTTCGTTTCTTTCAGCCGCGGGGGAAGTATTTGAAATCTTTCTGCAATGCAAGGGTTTGTCCTTCTCTTCTATTTGAACTAACTTTTCTATCAACCAACCTCGTCCGGAAACCATGACACAAACTTTACTGCAAACTACACTGAACTGTATTATCTTGAGCAAAAGACTTTTGAACCATTGACTTTGGCCCTAAGCCTTTTCTATCTGATTTTATCATTGTAGTCTCTCTTGTTCATTTGACCTAAGTACTTACCTGTTGGTGTGGATTCATTTCTTTAACTTTTGTCTTTCCCTCCCTTTTAAATTGTTGGAGTGCCATTTTTCTCCCCCCCTCTCTTTGTGAGCTTAACTTGTCTGGAATTTAAGGGAAGTGGTGTGGTGTATTAAGAGAGTGATTTTTAGACTGCTTATAATAGTGTAATGTTATACAACTGAAGAGTGAAATGAATGTACATTCTTTTACTTGAAAACCTTGAGTCAGTGTTTGCCTGAATCATAGTAATTGCTGTCCTTTGTGTAACTATTTGATACTGCTCACTTACTCTTGAGATACGTGTGGCTGCTCTGGTACTGCTACCACTTTACCTGTGTAGTACAGGCTTGTACCAAAGGTGAAATTGCACTGTCACTTGTAGTCTTAATTGTGTGTGGTGTTCCCAAAGGATACTGTATATAATTTCTGCCTAACACTGGTGTACAGCGGTGAGGATCAAAGTATAATAATTACACTTAGAGTGCTGCTATTACCTTGGATCAACTAACCACAAGGCTAACATCACAAAAAAGCAATATTAATCATGTCTGATATGGAAAGCCACAGTCAGGAGACCCTCCTGTGTTACACTGCTGATTATTTGAGAAACATGTGTAAAGAAAGGAAACTCTCTGCTAAAGGCAAAAAGTCTGAATTGATTGAAAAATTGTTAAATGGTCCAAGTCTAGGGAGTGGGTCTGAAATGCCTGACTCCTTAGCGAATGTGGAAAGTATTAAGGATGATAATGTATCTGTTACTGATGAATTGGAAGAAGTAGATGTGTCTCCTAATGTAGGTCTCTCTGCTCCCTTGCCTGCTCAACAACCTCAACCCTTGTCCACTGGGACCCCCACAGGTCCTACACTCAGTCCTGAATTCATTGCTCTAGAGAACAAGAGGAGAAATGGAGTTGAATCATGAACTAGAAATGAAAAGATTGTCTCTTGAAAATGCTTCTCTCCCAGAGTCCTCTAGGTCTTCCAGTTTTAAGAGACCCTGTATGCCTAAAGAAATTGTGGGTATGTATGAGGTTAAGCTTGATATTTTGGATTGGTTGGCAATATTTGAGTATAACCATGGTATTCAAGGTCTCACAGGGAATCAATTGCTTCCCTGGCTCTTCTCTAGGCTACCCACTGTTGCATCTGATGTTGTGATGGAGTTGGGGGAGGTCGATAGGATGGATTATGAGTGTGTGAAGCTAGCATTCATTGCTAGATTTGGGAAGACCCCTTCCCAATACCTTAGGCGGTTTAGGACTCTCAAAAAGCATGATGGTACCCCTTGGGCTACCTGGGTATGTGAATGTGTCACGCCACTTACCCGGAGACCGGGGTTGTCTGTCCCCGCCTGGCCTGTCTTCTCTTGGCGGTTCAATCTGTGCTTTCGCGCTTGGGGTCCGCTCACCGGGTTACTTCTGGGTTTCGCGGCTCCTTTCCCCAGCGCATGCGCAGGGCACCGTGTTCCTCGCACCGCGCATGCACGGTGCGTTCGACCACTGGGATCAGTGAAGCTTGCACTTCAAGCCTCGTTCTCAGGACGCCAGCACCTGGGAACGACCCGGCTTGCGTTGCAAGCCTCCCAGGTGCTGGTAGTCCTATAAAGGGAGGCAGCGGTCTTGCTCTAGTCCCGTCTCAATGCGGTTAGCGCTCTGACCGTGTCTTCGCACCAGATCCTTACCTGCCTTGCTCCAATCAAGTTTGATGGGGATCCTAGATGAGTGGCAGAGTTTTGTAATCATTGCCGGATCCACTTTCTCTTCAGATCCTCCTATTTTAACAACGATAAGGCTAATATTGGATACATCCTAGCAAACCTAGCCGGAAATGCTTTAGCATGGGCAACACCCCTGGTGGCAACCAATAGCCCCATTCTGAATGATTTTGTGGCATTCGAAAAGGCGTTCCTGGAAGTCTTTCAAACTCCCAACCTGACCTTGGCATCTCAGAATCAGCTAATGGACATTAAACAAGGAAACACGGACATAATATCCTACATAAGCCGTTTCCGCCAGTTAGCTACAGACTCACAATGGCCAGAAATAACCCAGAAGACTCTATTTCATCGTAGTTTGAGAGAAGAGTATAAAGATGAGCTGCTACATATACCAGAACCAGAAACCCTGCAATGTCTAATTGAATAGGTACTTCGGATTGATCAGAGATTGGTCGAATGGAGAGCCGAAAGGCGTCGACATGAGAGAACAAATCCTAGAATTCCCAGTCTACCTGTCAGCACGTTTGGACCCACAGATCCAGGCCCTGAATGTCACACCTCGGCGCCGTTCCACACTACGACCCCGTGCTTCATACTTACCTCAGGGCTGACAGTGGAAAAGGACATCTGGCAAAACTATTGCGCTTCGCCGTTCTGTTCGGCATTCTGCAGCGCCATTCTTGATGAAGTGGAGAATGCCCTGGAGGCTAGCGACTACTGCACCAGCCAGACGGTTTCAAACTACGATTCCCATGAAACCTAAGGGAATTCGTAGTCCATAACATCACGTGTGCCTCCCCTCACTTGGCTCCACCTCCTCATTGATTTAAGCTGCTGCAGCCCGGAGGACGCTGCTTCTGTTTGAAAGTTACAGCCGGCGCTTAAGTTCCGTCTTCATCGCCTTGTTTCTGAAGCTCCTTTTTATAGTTTCCAGTCTGCTCAACGGAATTCTGTTTCCTTCTCCTTCATTCCGTCTTCCCGTGTACCGAACCCTCGTTTGAACAAAGGACTGCCTGCCTGCCGTTTATAGCCTTTCGTGCTCGCCCGTGTACCGACTTGAGGATTGATGTAAGGACTGCCTGCCTGCTGATTCTGCTACCTTCTTGCTCGCCTGTGTACCGAATTGAAATATGCCCAACGGACTGCCTTAGCACTTTTTCTCAAAGTTCTAAGTATTTGTTTTTTGTGTGCTTTCTACACGCGCCCTACTCCCATCTGCACTCCTCCTCTCGTTTGTTTTGGAATCTTTCCATTTGGCTCCACTGTTAAAGGACGCTTGCTGTTACGGATTCTACCTGGCTCTGCCCTATAAGTGCACTTTGGGACGCCTTGCAGTTGTGCACCCACCTGGATCTAGTGTGTCCCTCGTTCCGCCCGGGACTAGCTACCCAACTAACATTCCCCGTTTATTATTTTGCACTGTCGTTGTGTTCTGCATCCTGGAGTACAAGGGAACTCTGACTTCCTAGGGTAAGACTTTCAGTGTCTTTCCTCTTTGTTACTTACACTACTCAGGATAGATTCTAATTCCTTGTCTATAATTTCAGGGGATACCAGGGCATTGTGGTTTCAGAATCCGGGGACTGGGTTGTTCAGGTACTATTCTCTCTTATTCCCACCTACTGGTAGTTGCAGTTATTCCAAGTGATTAACCGTGTGTTGTTTCTTGCAGCTGGGTCCATGGCAGTGTTTTTCTCCCCGCTCTTTTGGGTGATCGGTCCCTCTGTCTGGCACACCTATCAGCAGTGGGTCATATCATCAGAAAGGTCATTTTCCCTCATAGAGAGGAGGCTCGGGTGGAGGCTCCAACCCGAGCTCTTCAATCAACGCACAGTCTCGCTGGTCAGGCCTCCTGTCTTGTCTACTCCCGTTCGGTGAGTAACACTGAACCTATGCAGCTGGGAGCAATCCGGGGTCCCTTGTCTGAAGAAGAGAAGAAACGCAGAAGAGACCAACAGTTGTGTCTGTATTGCGGGGCTGCAGGCCACTATCTAGGTACCTGTCCCTTAAGATCTCGTAAAAAGGCGGGAAACTAGAGGACCTGTCCTGTATAGGAGGGGCAACGACAGGTCCTACTCAACTTCATGATCCTTCCATTTCCTGTTCAGTACATTATCCCATGCAACCAGCTGTTCTGAGGACTCTGAAGATCTTATTAAGCTGGCAGGGAAAATCACTGGTAGTTCCAGCTCTGTTGGATTGCGGGGCCTCAGGAAACTATATTGATGAAGGATTCGCTGTTGCAAATGCAGTACCGTTGTTTTCCAGAAGTGCTGTAATACCTGTGGAGGTCATCGATGGGACATCCTTTTCCTCGGGCCCCATTCGTTTGCACTCAATGGGAATTAATATTCAGGTTGCGGAACACAAGGAACAAATTGCTTTTGATGTGATTAAATATCCAACATAGCAGGTGGTTTTGGGTTTGCCTTGGCTTTTGTGTCATAACCCATCTATTAACTGGGAAAACCGTACCCTGATGTTTGCTTCTCCATTTTGTCAGAAGCATTGTGGAATGTCTGGCTCACTGAGTGGTTCCAGTGTCTCAACCTTTCTCGAATCCAGCAGCAGTCGATCAGTCCTGTGTTCAGTGTCCCAAATTCTTCAAGCTTATACTGACTAACTACGCGTCTTTTCTGAACCAGGGGACATACCTTTGCCACCACACCGTTCTTTCAACTGTGCAATAGATTTGGTCTCTGGAGCTGTGATTCCACATGGGAAGGTATACGCCTTGACGCAGACCGAAAAGCAAGTATTACGGGAATATCTAGACGATTGTCTCACAAAAGGGTATATTGTACCTTCCAAGTCTCCTGTAGGATTCCCATTATTTTTCGTCAAGAAGAAAGAAGGTTCTTTACGTCCTTGATTATCGGCAACTAAATGAAATCACTCTTAAGGACCGGTATCCGTTGACCTTGATTCGTAGTATCCTGGAAACCCTCCATGCAGCCCGGATTTGTACCAAGCTTAATCTTCGTGGGGCCTACCATCTATGAATATAGAGTAATGCCGTTCGGCTTATGCAACGCCCCAGCCCTCTTCCAATGCCTGATGTATAGCATTTTTGGTGATTTGATTGGCATCATGGTCTGGGTCTACTTGGATGACATTCTGATCTTTTCCAGTACTCTTGAGTATCATATTGGGCATGTTCGTGAAGTGCTTCGACGTCTATCCCAAAATCAGTTATTTGCCATGGCCGAAAAATGTCTCTTCCATCAGGAAAACATGGAGTTTCTAGGTTACATGATCAGTGGCAAAGGTATTCAGATGGACTCCGGAAAGGTACAAGCAATTTGGAATTGGAAACAACCTCACAACGTGAAATCTCTTCAGCGATTTCTGGGTTTTGCAAATTTCTATAGGCACTTTATTCCCAGCTTTTCTCATGTTGTGGCCCCTCTCACAAGACTGACTAGTAACAAAGTGTCATTTGTTTGGGACTCATAGGCCTCTTTGGCTTTCAATGCTTTGAAAACCGCATCCAGTACAGCTCCAATACTACGTCACCCACGTGATGAGCTGCATTATATCGTCGAGGCCGACGCTTCAGATTATGCCGTCGGAGCTGTCCTCTTGCAAAAGGACCCTGAGTCATCAGATGAACATCCAGTAGCCTACTTTTCCCGCAAGCTCTCTTGTAGCAAAAGAAACTATGCAGTTATTGAAAGAGAGTTGTTGGCCATAAAGACAGCATTTGAAGAATGGAGGCACCATCTACTTGGGGGATGCTTTTCCATGAAAGTTTGCACCGACTATCATAACCTTCAGTACCTACGGTCCTTGCAGTGCCGAACTGCTCGCCAGGCTCGATGGGCCTTCTTCTTTTCCCACTATGAATTTCACATAACATATATTCCCAGTGCATCCAACTAAAGGCTGACTCTTTGTCCCGCTCTTTGAATAAAGAGGAGAAAGAGACCAGGACTGAAAGGCCGTTGATCTCACCTAAGCATTTTTTGTCTACATTGTCTCCACATCTCCAGACCATCCTGAAGGCAACCTCATCGGATCCAGAACGCTCAAACCTCCTCAAACGAGCATTTGTCACTGAACGTAATGGTTTACTTTTCTTTCAGAACAAGCTGTATATCCCTAAAGGAACACTTCGTGCTAATATATCCATGGATTTCACGACTCCATGATCAGTGGACATCGGGGTGTCAAAGCCACTCAGGAACTAGTGTCCAGACAGTTTTGGTGGCCTGGTTGGGCAAGGGACATTAAATCATATGTAGAGAGCTGTCCAGTCTGTGCCCAGACCAAGGCGCCTAGGAGAAGGCTCTTGGGGTTGCTGCGACCTACTGAAATACCTCCTTATCCATGGCACACCATCGCCACTGATTTCATCGTCGATCTACCACCCTCGGACGGACATAATTGTATAATGGTCGTAGTGGATTGCTTTACTCAAACAGCTCATTTCATTCCTTTCTGCAAGATTCCCACCGCGGCCCAGATGGCTTCAGCCTTTTTGCACAACATATACCGGCTCCATGGACTGCCAGAAAAGATCATTTCTGATCGAGGATCACAGCACCTTTCTTCCTTTTGGAGTAAATTATGTGATCATCTAGGCATTCACAGAGCCTTAAGTTCAGGCTATCATCCGCACACCAACGGCCAGACCGAAAGGATGAATCAAACCTTGGAGGATTATCTGAGGTGTTACGCAAACGATACCCAATCCACCTGGATAAGACATTTGGATCTGGCAGAAGCCTCTTACAACAACACTGTCCATGCCTCCATCGGGCTCAGCCTGTTTTTTTGTTCGTCAACTCAACATCCCAAAATGATGCCTTTTCGTCCTGCTTTACCCAGCACTGTTCCATCTGCCGATCAGTTGGTTACCACCATCCAGAAACAACATGAGTTGGCATGTGAGGTTCTGGTGGAGGCGACACGGGAGCGCATGAAGAGGCAGGCAGACAGAGGTCGGACCCCAGAGCCCGATTTCCAGGTGGGAGACCAGGTCTGGTTATCCTCCAGAAACTTACCTGTACGAAATCTTCCTGTCAAACTGGCTCCCTGCTATCTTGGTCCTTTTAAGATCTTAAAACATTTGTCTGCAGTGTCTTACCATCTACAATTCCCTCCTACCTGGCGAATTCACCTGGTCTTTCATGTTTCCCTTCTGAAGCCTTTTGTAGTTGACAGATTCAGACGTTCTTGCCCCCGTCCGGCTTCTGTTCAGGTTCTGTAATGCTTACCTGGTATCCACAGGGACGTCACTCAGCCTGTTCTGACCTCTTACGACCTCAAACCCTTCCCTGGAGGTTATTCGACTGGAGACTGGTCCTGAAACACAGGATTGGTAGAGTTTAACTCCCTATTGTCTCTGTGTGCTTGCACCTCTGCTTCCCCGGGGTCCAACCCTTCCCTTTGAACCACAGCTCACCTTGTTTTCTTGGATAGTGTGCTCTCCATCCTGCATTCAGGGCAGGAGCGCATTGATTGATGCAGGCTCGTTGCTGTCTAGTTACTTCACTGGCAAGAGTCCGACAGGTAAGTATAATGAGTCTTTTGAACAGTTCTCTAACTTCATTCCTTTCGTTCCTTAGATGATGGCCGGCGTCCGGGGATGGCAGCGTGCTGCTGAGATGAGTAGCACTGAAGGTGAGTGAGAGCGCGATGCACAATGCACCCCTTTCGTATTTATATTGAACTGAGTTATTTTTCTGTGTCTTTTAGGTGCCGCAACGTTTTCAGCGTGGATGCCGGTTATGAAGAACAAATGCGGTGAGTAAGCGCAGTATGCAGCGCCTCTAGATGTTTCCACGCTAACCTGTAGTGTCTTTTCCCTCTTGCAGATGGATGAGAAGTTCCAGAGACAGAGTTCTCTCAGAGCGGCTGGGATTCAGGTAAGCGTTTGAAGCTCGAACAGTATTTAAAAATAAGCAAAGATTTGCAGAATGCTTACTAATGCCTTTTTTCTGTTCTTTTCCCTTTTCCTTAGGAAGTGGCATGCCGGAATGAGAATGACACCGCCGAAGATGCCCGCAGAACAGTAGGAGTGATGAATGATGGGCAGAAGTGCTGCAGGGTAAGGCTGTTCCTAATGGTGTTCTTGTTCTTGCAGGACCTGAGCGCAGGAGAAAGATGCAGGCCTGCTGGAGACCGATCCGAACATGGTGAGTGTCACGCTGCAGGTGCAGAAAACGCAAAGCATGTTTCTCAGCCTGGGCATGGCTTAAATAGTCTCTGGGTATCCCAGGTGTCTCTGGGCTGAACCACACCCAAAAGAGTAGACTGCACATGCAGTTCTGGGAACCGAAATATGTGGGGGCATCCATCTTGTCCCCATCAATGCACTGCAAGTCCAATCCCCAATGTTATCCTATGGGAGTGAGTGAGTCTGGTGCCACAAGCGCCAAGTCTGACTCCAAGTGGGTCTTTGGAGGGATGGAGAGGCCCTTGAGGGCCATGTAGGTGATCGCGGCCTGGCTCCAGCCTGACATCTTAGAGGGCTGGGGACATGAGGGGCAGGAATCATGACAGAACTCCCCCCCAAGGCCCCTCTCAAGGTGGCTCTTCTGTCTGGTCCTGGTTTGGTTGGATAGTTTTTATGAAATCGTCTAAGCAAGCAAGGTGCATGGATGTACTCCCAAGGCTCCCATGTCCTGTCTTGTGGACCATACCCCTTCCAGTCTACTAAGTAGTATAATTTGGATCTGACGTACTTTGAATCTAGCATGTCCTTGACTTTGAATTCTGGCTGCCCGGCGACTACTACTGGCTGCGGTGGCGTTGCTACCCGGGTCCCATGTTGAACAGGTTTAAGGAGAGACACGTGGAACACAGGATGAATCTGCATGTTTGACGGCAAAGCTAGTCTGACCGCCACAGGATTTATCACGGAGGTGACAGTGAATGGACCCAGGTATCTTGGACAGAAAGTTCGGGTTCCTTTAATGGACACGTGTTTAGACGCCAGCCAGACTTTGTCTCCCACTTGGTAGTTGGGGGCCTTTGCTCTGTGTTGATCAGCAAACTTCTTTTGGCAATTCTTAGCTTGAAGTAGGTGTTCAGCTGCCCTTTTAAAGGTTTGAGAAATGGTTCTGTGCAAGGTTTTGACTGCTGGCATTTACAAGGTTGTAGGAACGTCCAACTCAGAAGTACGTGGGTGCCTGCCATACATGGTATAAAAGGGTGTCTGCCCAGTGCTGGTGTGTAGGGAATTATTATAAGCATATTCAGCTATCCATAATAGGTCGAACCAGCTTCCTTCAGCTTGTTGTAACATGCAACGCAGATATTGTTTGAGCGTCTGATTTGTCCTCTCAGTTTGACCATCCGTTTGGGGATGGTGACTGGTGGACAGCCGGATGTCGATCTGGGCCATAGAGCAGCATTTTCTCCAGAAGTTAGATACGAACTGAGTACCTCAGTCTGAGACCAAAACTGAAGGAAACCCATGGAGCCGTACGATGCCTTCAAGAAATACCTTTGCCAGAGTGGAAGCATTTGGGAGCCCCTTAAGAGGAATGAAATGTGCCATTTTTGAAAATAGGTCCATGACCACAAGAATAGTGTTAAACCCTTGACTGGGTGGTAAGTCAGTAATAAAATCGAGGGACAACGTGTGCCAGGGTGCTGGTGGGATTTCCAATGGTTGTAATAGCCCAGACGGTTTCTGCTTGGATGACTTGTTTTGAGCTCACACTCCACAAGATAGGATGAATTGGATAATGTCTTTACGCCACGTGGGCCACCAAGAATTTTGTTTTACCTTGGCTAGGGTTATAGTGATTCCGGGGTGGCCCTCAATCAAGGAATCATGATAACCGGACATGACTTGTTCTCATTGTTCTTGGTTTGGTAAGAATAAACGATTCCTGAAGTAGGGCAACTGATCTTTTATCGTGTAATGTTCTCCTTGCGCACTCCACGTTTGTAATTGCTCCGGACTCATCAGGTTTTGGATTTCTTCATGTAATTCTTTCTGAGTTATGGCTGCTGTGATTCCTAGGAGCTTGTCACTCGGGATGATTGCTATTGGGTCAGGGGTCTGATACCCTGCTCTTCTACCCCCATACGGGAAAGGGCATCGGCCTTCCCGTTTTTCATCCCTGGTCAAAATGTAATCACGTAGTCATATTCAGCAAAAAAAAGAGCCCAACGTAATTGTCGTGAGGATTGGGCCTTCGCCGTTTTTAGGTACTGGAGGTTCCGGTGGTCAGTTAATACGGTGATTGTGTGTCTGGCGCCTAATAGGTAGTGCTGCCATGCCTTAAAGGCTGACTTAATGGCCAGGAGTTCTTTGTCTGTGATAGCGTAATTGAGTTCAGGGGGTGTGAATTTACGTGACCAGAAGGCAACAGGGTGTAACTAGCCCGATTCGGGGTCCTTTTGTGATAGGACGGCTCCCATAGCCATGCTTGAGTCGTCCGTTTCCACCAGGTATGGGAGATCAGGGCGAGGGTGGCGTAAGATTGGGGCAGATGTAAATCTTGCTTTGAGTTCCTGGAAAGCCTCCTCGGCTTCTGTTGTCCACTGGAACTTTTTGTTGCTTTTCCTTAGTAATGAAGTGATGGGATGCACGATTTGCGAAAATCCTGGGATGAACCGGCGGTAGAAGTTTGCAAAACTCAGCATACTTTGAACCCCCTTGAATGAATTTGGGGATGGCCAGTTCAGGATAGCATCTACCTTATGTACATCCATTCGGATTCCATTCGGGCTGAGAATAAAGCCCAGGAATTCCCCCTCGGAGACATGGAAGGAGCACTTTTCGACCTTGGTGTAGAGCTGGTGTTGACGGAGTTTCTCCAATACGGATCGGACGTGTTTAATGTGGTCCTGCTTTGATGCGGAATATACTAGGATATCGTTGATGTACACTAGAGCACAGACATCAAGCAATTCCAGTAGGACATTGTTCATGAAGTATTAAAATGCAGCAGGCGCGTTGCAAAGGCCAAAGGGCATTACTTGATATTCGTACAAGTCGTATTTGTTGCGAAAAGCGGTTTTCCACTCGTTCCCCTGTTTTACGCGAACATGGTGATATGCCCCCCTCAGGTCTAGTTTTGTGTAGATTTGGGCATCTTTGACTTGATCAACAATTCAGGGATCAGTGGCAGGGGTTAGCGTTTTTTTACGGTAATCTGGTTCAGTGCGCTATAGTCGATGCACGTTTTCAAGTCCCCCTCCTTTTTCAGTACGAAGAATAGAGGACTGGCTGCTGGAGACTTCGAGAGATGGATGAATCCGTTGGCCAGGTATTGGTCAAGATAGGCTTTCAGGTGCTGGTTTTCTGGTTCCATGAGTGTGTAAATTTGACCACCAGGGATTTGTGCGCCGGGTATCAGGTCGATTTGGCAATCGTATGGTCTATGCGGTGGCAGGGTATTAGCCTGTTCTTTCTGAAAGACATCTTGAAAGTCCTGGTATTCACTTGGTAGGGTGTCGATTGCCACAGTCGCAAGCATGGAGGTACTGGTGTCTATTGGTGTTTCTCTTGGCGATAACATGTGTGGGCGCAAGTCTCGGGAAAGGCCAATTCTTTTGCTCACCAATCGATTCCAGGATTGTGAGCTACCAACCATGGTATTCCCAAAATCAACCGGAACTGTGGTGCCTTAATGAGGTTGAAAACAATAGATTCTTGGTGTCCATCCTGGCACAGAAGGGTTCCTGATCGATGTAATTCCCAACAGTTCCACTATGTACGCTCTTACTGCGTGCATCCGAGATGGTTGTTGGTGATTGATCAAGACCACAGATAGTGCAAAATGGGAGGTCTGTAGTTTGCTTTCTTCGCTCGACAAGTGGACCTCTATACTTGCCGGGCTGGGGAGTTTTCCGATTCCTTGATGGTATCTTCCTTGTCCGTGGCCCCTAGCATCCTCCTCGGTGGCTTCACAGGGCACTCTTTAAGGAAATGACCTCACCTTCCGCAGTACAGACATAACTGCTGCTGTCTCCTTTTATCCGTTTCTGCTTTAGTCAAGGGGGATCTGACACCCCCGATTTGCATTGGTTCTCCTGAACCTTCTGTTGTTTGGGCAGTATTGGCCTTTGAACGCATATACATAGGGCGAGGGTCTGGTCTGGTTTGATCTGCTCTTCGGTCCTGCAACCTATGATCCAGTTGAACAACAAGTTCAATGAATTCTGAGCAGTCTTTCGGGGGTTCACTACTTGTGCGAGAACATCCTTGAGCTCCCTCCGCAACCCTTGATGAAATAACATGGTTCTCTTCTCCACTGGCCATTCTGCTTCAACTACGAGTCTATTGAACGTGACTATGTATGTTAATATGTCTTGATTCCCTTGGCGTAGGGACAGAAGTTCGTTGTCTAATGCCTGCCCATGAGTACGACGGGCGAACAGCTTTTCCGTCTCCTGCTGAAAGCCCCTGAAGTCATGCAGCAAAGGATCGTCTTGGGCCACAAAGGGTACAAACCAGTCTGCAGCGCTACCAATCAGGTAGGATAGCACAAAAGCAACCCGTGATTGGTCATTCGGAAAGGCCCCTGGCCTACAAAGGAAGTGCAGGTGGCACTGGTTCATGAACATTGCAAACCTCTTGGGATCCCCCGTAAATCGTTCGGGCGGGGCCAAGGGAGCTGCCCCAGGAAGGGTTATCTGAACGGGGTTGGCTGATGGCGCTGGCATCGAGGGCACGCTTCCCGGCAATGGTGCATGCCCTGCTTGTGACTGGAGAAATTACCGGCTTAAATCATCAGTGCGTTCTTTGGCTACTATCAGCTCTCTCCTCAGGGTGTTGGTCTCCTGCCTGGCTGCATGTACTTCGGAATGTAGCTGCCCCAACATGTGGGCTAACTGGTCGGTTTCTGACGTTTCCATGACGCCCAGGTGGATTTTGATGTGAGGCTTTGCGTTCTGTAACGCTCACCTGGTATCCACGGGGACGTCACTCAGCCTTTTCTGACCTCTTAAGACCTCAAACCCTTCCCTGGAGGCTATCAACTGGAGACTGGGCCTGAAACACAGGATTGGTAGAGTTTAACTCCCTATTGTCTCTGTGTGCTTGAACCCCTTCTTCCCCGGGGTCCAACCGTTCCCTTTGATTCACAGTTCACCTTGTTTTCTTGGATAGTGTGCTCTCTGTCCTGCGTTGATTGATGTGGGCTCATTGCTGCCTAGTTACTTCACTGGCAAGAGTCCGACAGGTAAGTATAATGAGTCTTTTGAACAGTTCTCTAACTTCGTTCCTTTCCTTCCTTAGATGATGGCCGGCGTCCGGGGTTGGCGGCATGCTGCTGAGATGAGTAGCACTGAAGGTGAGTGAGAGTGCGATGCGCGATGCACCCCTTTTGTATTTGTATTGAACTGAGTTCTTTTTCTGTGTATTTTAGGTGCCGCAACCATCCATCTTGTCACTATCAATGCACTGCAAGTCCAATCCCCAATGTTAGTGAGTGAGTCTGGTGCCACAAGCGCCAAGTCTGACCACAAGTGGGTCTTTGGAGGGATGGAGAGGCCCTTGAGGGCCATGTAGGTGATTGTGGCCTGGCTCCAGCCTGACATCTTGGAGGGCTGGGGACATGAGGGGCAGGAATCATGACAGTTATGAGGGGTTCTGGAGTTTGAGGTGCAGGAGATATGTGACTCTAGTGTACGCAGAGGAGTCCTTCAATTCCTGGTTGATTGGAAGGGGCACTCTGCTTGTGACTGGACCTGGGAACCTTGCTGTAATGTTCATGCCCCCCCCCGCCGGATGCAAGAGTTTTTTCTACACTTCCATTGGAAACCTGGGGCCCCGGGTCTTTCTGGGAGGGTTCATAGTGTCACGCCACTTACCCAGAGACCGGGGTTGTCTGTTCTCGCCCGGCCTGTCTTCTCTTGGTATTTCTATCCACGCTTTCGCGCTTGGGGCTCCGCAAACCGGGTTACTTCCGGGTTTCGCGGCTCCTTTCCCCAGCGCATGCGCAGGGGACCGTGTTCCTTGCTCTGCACATGCACGGTGCATCGGACCCTTGGGACCAGTGAAGCTTGTGCTTCAAGCCTCGTTCTCAGGACGGAAGCACCTGGGAACGACCCGGCTTGCGTTGCAAGCCTCCCAGGTGCTGGTAGTCCTATAAAGGGAGGCACCGGTCTTGCTCTAGTCGCGTCTGAACGCGGTTAGCGCTCTGACCGTGTCTTTGCTCAGATCCTTACCTGCCTTGTTCTCGCTCCTGTGCCTGCTCCTGCCTTGTTCCCTGGGGACCCGTTCTTGGGGTGGTTCCTGTTCCTTGCAGGTTGCTCCTTGTTCCTTGTCCTCCATCCTGAGAAGGGCTCTCATCTTCCAGCTACCTTGGGTTGGTTCTTCTGGTCCCTACCTTCCCTACCTTCTACCTTGCTCAATGGTTGTATTCCTTTCCCTGCGCCTCTGACTATTACCCTCCTGGCCTGCAGTCTGTCACCTAAGTGTCTCCCTCCTCGCCTGCTAGCCTGGCTATCTGGGTGCCACCTTCCTTGCCTGTCTGCCTGGTCATCGAAGAGCCTCCGGACCTGCAGATCCTTTCACCTGCTATCCACCTGATCTGCGCTGGGATAACCATCCAGAGTCTTCGCCTTCTCCATCTTCTTAAAACTACAAATCGCTACCCCTGTCAGTGCTTGCACTGTCCTGACGTCACGTAAATCAGAGGATAGCACCTAGTGACATTGGGAGCGGGTTCAACTTCAGCCCGGTCCCCATCCCGGGTTGGAGCCGGGCCTGTTTCCCGCGTTACAATCCATTGGAGTGTCAACAGACAGCCTGGCAGCCAATCCAAGACCGTCAACCAAGCAAACAGGTATGCAGCATCCCCGAGACAAGTTCCTTAACAGAATGTTTGAAAAACTTAGATGGTTGAATTAAGGGTTACAGAGTAAATACTTATGAAGGAATGAGAAATCTTGTAAAGTTTGAGTCTATTTTTGATGTCTGCTTTCCTGAGCTCAGACAGCACTTGGCTGATTCTAAGGAGATAGATCCAAAGAAACTAGCTAAGGCTGCTGACTTGTGGGTTGCCAACAGAGCTACTCACAAGGATTCTGGGGCTACTCAGAAAAAGGATGAGGGGAAACAACCAAAGAAAGACAACAACGATAATTCTAATACCTCCAATCCAAAAGAGGGCCACAAACAACAACATAAGGGTAAACCACAAGGGAAACCAAATCAGGCTAGTGCACCATCTGGACTCAAACCAGACGGAGGTCAGAACAAACCACCATTCTTTAAGACATTTGGGAAATGTTATATTTTTGGGTCCACTGACCATGTGAAAGGGGATCCCAGTTGCAAGGGTAAACCTTCAGGGGTCCACACTGTCTCCTTAGCCTTCTCCCTAGAGGAAGAAGTCCCTATGGCAAGTGGAAACTTTAACCTACTGGCTGAAAAACCCATGAGAGTCTCAGCTAGTGTTTCTTTAGTGTCCCTGGGCTTGTGGGAACAACAAAATTTAGATGTCTATAATTCCATCCCATACTAAAGAGTATTATAAAGATAGTGTTCCTGTAAATGGTCAGGAGACTCCTGTCATCAGAGACACTGGAGCCAGCATAACTGTGGCGGATGAATCATTTTTCAAGGTGGAGGATGTTGCTAAGGCACCCAAACACCTCACCAAGTTAGCTGGAGGCCCTGTGTAAATGCTTCCCCAGTTACCAGCTCTCATCCAGTGTAATGATATGATTGTCATAATACCTGTTAGTGTGCAGAGTGAAGTAGCTGGGTGAGTCCTGTTGGGTAATGATCTGAAAACTCTTGGAGTTGTGTCAAGCACCCCCAGGCCTCCCGGTAAGAGGAGACAGGAGTTCACTAGGTCTGCAAGGGAAAGAACCTTGAGAGGCTCTCCAGAGGAGATGATAGAGGAAACTTTCACTCCCACTCCACAGGAGTTGCTCACTGCTATTTCTAGAAAGAATGAGGCAAAGGGGAAACCCAAGACCTCCAGGAAAAAGACAGACAGCAACGCTGTGCTACCACCAAAGACATCACCAAGATTTTCCAAAATCACACCTGTGATCCCTCCACCTGCTGAGGCAGAGTGTGAGGTGCAACCTTGTGTGGTTGAGCCAGTATCTGAAGAGTCATATCTGGAAGAAAACACTGTCTTAGTTGGTGATCTTGATCCTGTTGACCATCCTGAGCTGCAGTCTTTACTGGCAGAAGGTGGACCCAACAGGGCAGACTTTAGCAAAGGACAGAGAGAGTGTCCTACTGTTGAGGTCTTCGACAACAGGCTGCTAACCAACTTGATGGGCAAGAAGTTGGGAAGCACAGGTTATGCTGGGAAGATGGCCTCTTCTACAGTGAACCAACTGAGTCTACCCCTGGGGACGGCAAAAGTCTTGTAGTGCCCCTTGCCAACAGACTCCAGTTCCTACATTTAGCCCACGAGATACCTTTGGCTGGTCACTTGAGTTTCAAGAAGACTCTCTCTCTACTTCTACTGGCCTAAAATGGGTTCAGAAGTTGACAAATTCTGTAGGAGCTGTCACACTTGCCAAACCTCTGGCAAGAGTGGAGCCAATAATGTGGCACCCCTGGTGCTTCTCCCGGTGGTGGGAGTTCCTTTTGGGAGGGTGAGCATTGACATTGTCGGTCCCCTTGACCCTCCCACATCTTCAGGGAACAGGTTTATACTGGTTGTAGTAGATCATGCTACAAGATACCCAGAAGTCATACCTATGAGATACGGCTCAGGCTGTGGCTAAGGCTCTACTTGGTATTTTTACCAGAGTAGGGTTTCCTAAGGAAGTGATATCTGACAGGGGATCCAATTTTATGTCCCACTACATGCAAGCCATGTGGAAAAAACTGTGGTGTCACTTACAAGTTCTCTACAGCCTAGAGGTTTAATAATACTATGAAGAGCATTATAGGTGCTTTAGAGGAACCCCTTAAGAAAATGTGGGACCCTTCTACTGCCATGCCTTCTCTTTGCATGTAGAGAAGTCCCTCAGGAGGGAGTGGGTTACAGTCCCTTTGAACCACTCTATGGCCATCCAGTAAGAGGTCCATTGGCCCTGATCAAGGAGGGGTTGGAGAGTGCTCCTTCCCCCAAGCCAGTCAGAGTGACTGACTATGTGATAGGTCTCCGGAGGAGAATGTCACACATGATGGCAGAAGCAAGTGATAACTTAAAAGCATGTCAGGCTCTGGTCAAACATTGGCATGACCAGAGGGTCAGCATGGCTGAGTTCTCTCAAGACCAGCTTGTATTAGTTATGGTGCCAACAAGGCAGAGGGCCTTGCAGGACAAATGGATATGACCCTTCAAGGTTGTGGGCAAACGTGGAGAGGTGTACTATCTGGTGGACTTAGGCAGACCTAAGGAGGCTTCCAGAGTCTTTCACACCAACCGTTTAAAGGCTTATATCTTGAGACTAGAAGTAGGAGCTCTGTTTCTAGCTTCAGCTCAAGAGGAAGAGGAGAGTCAACCTCTACCTAACCTCCTCAGAGGCCAACCTTTAGATGAACAGATAGAAGGAGTTAATCTCTCTTCTCAGCTGACTTCTGAACAACAGGAGGAGTGCAAAGTTCTGTTGAATCAGTTTGCCTCCCTGTTTTCACTATCACCAGGCTTGACCCCTTGGGGCCAACATGATATTCTCACTGGTGACTGTTTACCTGTGAGAAGCAGGGGTTACAGAATGTCAGAACATGTGAGATCCCACATCAAAGGAGAGGTCAACAAGATGCTTGCTCTCAGGGTTATAGATCCATCGACAAGACCATGGTCTAGTCCAGTTGTTCTAGTACCAAAGGCAGGATCCAAGGAGTTGAGATTCTGCGATGACTATAGAGCTCTAAATGCAGTCACTAAAACTGATGGTCATCTTTTGCCAAGGACAGATGAACTGGTGGATAGACTTGGTTCCGTCAAGTACCTCAGTTCATTTTGTCATGATGCCTACCCCCGGAGCACCAGGCCAGGCCCAGCACCCCTGGGAGCAGGCATCATGCCCCCGGGTAAAAGCCCAGCGGCCCTTTATTGGGGCTGTTTGGAACTCTGTCCTGGCGCCGTTGGCGCCAGGCTCATGTTGGACATCAGTCCTGGCGCCATAGACGCCAGGCTCATAAGGGGAAGTGTTTGGTGCACTTACCTGAAGCAGACCATGCTGCATACTCACCTGATGCAGACCATGCTGCATGAAGAACGAAGCCAAATGAGGCTTAGGAGGGACGATTTCTCTGAAGGAACTATTTTGTTACTTGGGTTGGGCTGTGGAAGAATACTCACCTGGAACTTCTTCCAAGGCTATTTAAGCCACGCCCGGACAGCCACACGTGCTTCGCGTTGTTCTGCATCCCAGCAGCTGAACGCTCACCGTGTCAGCTCCTGCACCTGGACTCCAGCCACGCCCGCCTCGAACCTGGAACACCTGTAAGGAAAGAAGAGAAGAGAAAGGTGAAAACCAAGAACTTATTCAACCTTCTTACCTGCATCCGGAATCTTCACGCCAGCATTCCTGAAGGAAGACTTCCATTTAAAAGCACCGTGTTGCTCGCTGCAGCGCCGCCCTTCACTCACCTGTTCCCGAGACGCCGCCCGGCTCCATCGCGGCTCTCAACACCGGTCGCCACATCCCTGCACCTAGGGGAGAGAAGAAGAGACAAAAGGTGAGCAAGGGAACACAAGAGGAAAGCCGAATTTTCACCCATATTACTTACCGGCTTTTCTTGGTGAACCATTCCACATCTCGGGTCGGCGCCGCATCTTTGGCAGGTACCGCACCCCGGCCCCTATGGGGAAAGGACAAAAGACATTACTGGGGAATTATAAAGACATTTAAGGGGTCGCCCTCAGCACTAACTCACCTGATTTTACCACCGGCAATTTAACCCCTCAACGCATCGCCTTCGTTCTGCACCTGAAATAAAGGACAGATCACAGGTTAGGAAAAACAACATAAAAGGAGGCTCACACTTGAACTTTTGCATCGCTCAGAAAAGTCAAATGGATTTGCCAGCGCCATTCTGAAAACCAGTGAAGTAACTGGACGAACGCGCGCCCCTGCACCAGAAGCAAGATGGAGAGTTCATCCTTCCAAACCATAAGGTGAGCTTAAACCGGGGGTTTTGGAGGAAGTCAGAGAAGAACGAAGCGGGAAAGGGGGGAGCAAGCACACTATTCAGCAGACAGTTAATCCCCTTTCTCATCTGCAGAAGGATATTCCTACGGGCCAGACAAGCAAGATTTGGGGGTCCTGTTCAATCGGTGGTCCGAATTCTGCGCATCACGCTTGAAGAGGCCACAGCAACCCAGACCAGACCAGCGCCTTCCGTGGGAGCCAGGTGAGCGTTACACATTTGACCTAACCTCAGGCTATTGGCAAATAGCACTGACAGACCATGCCAAGGAGAAAACTGCATTTTCTACCCCAGAAGGCCTCTACCCGTTTAAGGTTATGCCTTTTGGAATAAAGAATGCACCTGCTACATTTCAAAGGATGGTTAATAAAGTTCTGAATGGGATGTAGGACCTCTGCATGGCATACTTGGATGACATTGCAGTCTTCTGCCCTACATGGAAAGAACATATTGACCACCTAGGATATGTTTTGCAGGCTCTTGAGCAGGCCCATCTGACTATAAAGGCAAGCAAATGTCAAATTGGTCAGATTAAAGTGGTCTACCTTGGTCCTGAGGTAGGAGGAGGTGAGATAAGGCCATTGCCCAGCAAAGTACAAGCTGTGCAAAACTGGGTCACCCCTACTACTCAAACCCAAGTGAGAGCTTTTCTAGGTTTCACTGGGTACTACAGTAATTTCATAGAGAGCTATGGGACCATAGCTTCTCCCTCAAATGTAGTCTCCTCTCCAAAATTCCCTAAAAAGGTTAGATGGAATGAGGAGTGCACTCAAGCATTTGAAACCCTGAAGAAAGCCCTTTGTCATGCTGCACTCCTAAGACCTCCTGATTACCACCAACCCTTCATTGTGCAGACAGATGCCTCCAATATAGGTATAGGTGCACTCCTTAGTCAACTGGATGAGAAAGGTAGGGAACACCCCATTTGCTTCATCAGTAGGAAACCGAAGGAACGAGAGACAAGGTGGGCAACCATAGAGCGTGAATGCTTTGCCATTCTGTGGAGTTTGAAGAATTTTAGACCATACTTGTATGGATCTACTTTTGTGAATCAAACTGAGCACC
Organism: Ambystoma mexicanum; assembly: GCF_040938575.1. Lineage (NCBI taxonomy): Eukaryota > Metazoa > Chordata > Amphibia > Caudata > Ambystomatidae > Ambystoma > Ambystoma mexicanum. The sequence goes on along the minus strand of NC_090921.1, from coordinate 1,202,141,541 downwards.
AATCCTTGAGATGGTTAATGGAAATGAAAGGGGGAACACCCAAAACTTCTAAGATGGTCAATCTGCTTGCAAGGGTTTGATTTTACCATTGATCACAGAGCAGGATGTCGCCACCAAAATGCTGATGGTCTCTCCAGGATGTTATTAACCAACTAGAGGTAGAGATTCATCCATGAGTGGATTAAATCCTCCTGTCCCTTGGGGGGCAAGTATTAGGGAGAATTCTCATAAATGGTTGATATCCCTTACCTACTGAGTCCCTCAGCAGCTTTGCTGGATTTATAGGATGTATTTGTTTCACCTGGTAAGAGTGTGAGCCTTTTTTCCCACTCTTACATGTGTTTTGCTATGTGTATTTCTACTTTTTGTGTGATCTTGGGCACTGGAGTCTCACCTACTCCAGGGCACCATATTCTTCCATGTGTGTTACACAGCACCTTCAGTGCAGTGACACAGGGTTGTCTTTTAAACCTCCCACCAACTCCATTTTCTGGGGCTGACTACTGTCCCCCAGAAAAGATAAAGTTGCCATTAACTTTATTTAGTCACTTTTACCACAGACCCATTACACCCCATCTTCAATGGAGTATTGGAAAGGGTTAATTCTTATCCCTTTTTGTCTGTGCCTCTTGGAGCACTGTTTCGCTCCCTTTACATTATTACTGGCTGGTGGCAGTGGTATCTACCCTAACTTTTCTACCGCGATTATCTTGTATAAATGTGGTAATGTTTTAGGCTATTATATTAGCCTCGAACATAAACCCGCTTGACCAAATACATTTTATTTTGGCTCCGGCCTGGTTTATTCACCATTTCTTTTTGTTAAAGTCTTTCTCATGTTTTACTCTGCGTGCTAAACCAGGTTTGGTCCCTTTGTTCCTCGCCTTTTGGCGGGCTTCCACACAGAAGCCCTCCTTTAGGCACCTAAGAATCTGGGTAGGCAGGATGTGAGGGAGGGGTTTTTAGGACCCCTGCCATGGGTCCCTTGGTAACCCAAGTTGCACTCCTGTCTGATTGGCTAAGGGGACTGGCCTTACCAGGCCAGCCACCCTGCTGTGTGATTGACAGCCAGGCTGTATGAATGGGATAAAACTGCATAAAAAACAGTTCTCTGGGACTGGAAGAGCAGAGTCGCCACTGGAACGAAAGACCCAATGAGGAACTGGAAGAAGACGACCCCTACAATGACTGAACCACCCGGTGAAGCCCTGGTGCAGGTCCAAATCTCCAGAATACAACGACAGAGAAGATCCTCCACGAAACTTCTTCCCTTGAGCTGGTCGGACAAACCAGTTCACCCAAACTGCAAGCCATGACCCCTCCTCTGGTCGAATTCACTGTACAGAGCTACAGTGGCCGGATAGCCAGGAATGTCAGACCCTGCTTGGGTTTTAAGGAGTGCACCTTTTATTCGTTGCTTTGCTCTGCTGCTGGTTTCTTCCCTGGGTAGTGCAGGACCCTCCAGTCTTCCTAATTCTGACCAGTCCGACAGTCACTTCAGGAACCATGAGCCTGCAGGAACTACCAGGAACATCTGCCTCAGTTACAGCTCCCTCTCCGTTTTAAGGTGTTGTGCAAATCCGGTTGTTTGTTTCGTTCAGCCGCAGGGAAAGTGTTTGAAATCTTTCTCCAATCCGAGGGCTTGTCCTTCTCTTCTCTTCTCTTTGAACTAACTTTTCTATCAACCAACCTCATCCGGAAACCGTGCCACGAACATTACCGCAAACTGCACTGAACTGTATTATCTTGAGCAAAAGACTTTTGAACCATTGGCCCTAAGCCTTTTCTATCTGATTTTATCATTGTAATCTCTCTTGTTCGCTTGCACTGAGTACTTACATGTTGGTGTGGATTCATTTCTGTAAACATTTGTCTTTCGCTCCCTTTTAAATTGCTGGAGTGCCATTTTGCTCCCACTTCACTTTGTGAGCTTAACTTGTCTGGAATTTAAGGGAAGTGGTGTGGTGTATTAAGAGAGTGATTTTTAGACTGCTTATAATAGTGTAATGTTATATAACTGAAGAGTGAAATAAATGTATATTCTTTTACTTGAAAACCTTGAGTCGGTGTTTGCCTGAATCATAGTAATTGCTGTCCTTTGTGTAATTATTTGATACTGCTCACTTACTCTTGAGATAAGTCTGGCTGCTCTGCTACTGCTACCACTCTAACTGTGTAGTACGGGCTTGTACCAAAGGTGAAATTGTACTGTCAGTTGTAGTCTTAATTGTGTGTGGTGTTCCCAAAGGGTACTGCATATAATTCTGCCTAACACGCCACAGTTCTGGTTCTCTCCAACCTTTCTAGTGCCATTGTTTCTGAAGCACAGTTTTGTACTTTACAGAGGCACTATCTGCAAGGGTACTCCTTTGTCATCGACCCAAGTCAGTAGTTTAGTGAGTCTCAGCCATAGAGGCTTGCATACAATTTGCACTACGTCAATGGTAGGTTTAAAACAACCAATGACCACATAGGCCCTGTAGATGACCACTCCTTCTTCCCATCCATCTAGTGAAAGCACAGATCCCCAAATCTGCATCTGGCCTCTGTTTTTCCATCTCTGAATTTCTTCTGTAAATTTTCCAGGACTTTCAAATCTCCTGTTTACTTCCCATCTGATTTCAGCTCCTTTTACTCCAGGCTTTTCATATCTGATTACGTGATACTTGGTATGTGGCCTGTTTCTTGTCTTTGTGTCTTGAATATGGTCACCTTCATCTGGATCTGTCCATTTACTTGCCCTTTTGAGGTAGGCATTTCAACCCATGAACTGGCCTCTTGTCAAGCAGAGCACTATATGTGATAGATAAGGTGCTGTCTGTACATCTATTTCAATAGCTATGCAGATTTTGGACTTCCCCATGCTATAAGGTAGGAGTGCACATACAAAACATTCCTACTTTGAGGTACTCCTTCCCACTTCCCTCATATGCTGATACCATATGTTATTCCCCAAATGTGCTGTACTGTCCAGGTAATCATTTAATTCCTGATAATCCTCCTTAGCACTTAGTTTATGCCTCATCCTCTTTGTTTGAGCTCCTATAATCATCTCATGAAGTATGTCAGCATAATTCATTCTTACTGGACCAATCATAGAAACATTTGTCCATGGACTCAGTGCTTTTAGGTGTGCTAACTGTGTAGGAGAATGGTCTAAAAGCCTCATCCTATCCTGATGCCTTTTCTTAGAAGCAGAAAATGATGGCCATGGAGACCCTGCCATAATCTCCATGCGTAACCTCCCTCCAAAAGGAAGCTCTGCTTTATCTATTTCAGTATTAATTATCTTTGAATGTACCTCTAGTATAGGAACAATTACATAAGGTCTCAGCTGCCTTGTAGTTGCCACATTTGTACCTTCCCTTTGCATAGGAAGCTAGAAAGGACTTGTTTGGGTTCACAGTAAAATGTGCATACTGTAAGTGACAGAAGTATCACTCTAAACAAAATAAATGTGTAAATGATATATAGGTAACCCCATTTTTTACAACAGTAGCTTCTTGCACAATGTGGACGTCTCTCGGTGTCTGGAGACATGTTGTTGCTATTGACGCTGCCATTCTCTTTTTTAAGGAAGGAAAAAACATTTTTTTAATTGGGCAACATAATGCAATACTCTGAAAACTGCTGATCTTCTCCACAAATTCCTTGACCAGCTTCAACTGGCTGTTTGTCCAACGGTGAACAAAAGCTCCTAGTGAAGACCACGAATTGGCCTTTTAACAGAATACATGACAGTTCTCCTTCAGCATGAAACAAAAAACTTTAATCAGTCGCTTTGTAAATCTTCTCCTTCGATAGTCTCATTCAGTTCTCAATGTTCTCTCAGAGCAAAGGTTCACCTGCGTGATTCTGTCTCTTAAAATGTCATTAATGACTGCGTTATTCCTCAGATTCCTCAGGAATGATCGGACATCAGTTTTTCTCCCAACAACAGTTGGGCATACTTCAACTAGATAGTAAAACACCAAGCCGACCAATCTATGTGCATTGCCTGCTCATAGGGGCATTTGTGTTTTCCCCACTGTGCTCAGGAAGCTGAAGGATTTGCTCAATAACAGCTGTGAGCAATCTCCTCACGATTGAAGATTCTTAGGATCTTGCAGGAAATGATGAATGTCAGTAGTTCTCCCCAACACCTCAGTGAGAAAGGAATCAGGTTATCGTTCCTTCTTCCAGTCGTCGAAAAGGAATTCCAAATTTAGCATGCTTTCCTTCTCGGACAAGACTTAAACATGTCTTAGTCCAATGTCAACAAACTCCTGTGGCCCAAGAACAGATAGCTTCCCTTAACTCTTTTTAAATGACTGAAAAGAGTGTCCTGAAACAAGCCACATTCCAATATCTTACTTATTTGTTGATTCAACAGCTTCTGCGTCCTTCTTCCTCATCATAGACCTAGTCTGCACGTGCTGTGGTTCTTCCCCGATGCTTGCTTCTGATAGGGGTGCAGGTGAAGCGGGTTCTCCAGCATAAATCTTCATGTCACTAAGAAATATCCAGGCACATCTTCCAATTACCTTTACTGCTGATGGCGCTACGTTATCAATGATAAATGGACCGTAAATCGTGGCACGTGCCATCTACGGGGAAAGTTCCCGATCAATAAAGGAAAGGGAAAGGTTTGGGAAGACGTAAGCTTTCAGCTCCTGCTGTTGTAGCATCTCCTTCTGTGTTCTGTGTCCCACACCCCTTTCGCTTGAGCTGTTCTGAAATGACAGAGATACTTGAGATCATACAGGTTAAGTAATCAGGTAACTCCTTTGCTAACAGTTCTGCAGTCATCTGGGCATCACTTTTAGTTCTAGATGGAGGTGTGAGAGGTGTCCTCATTCGCCTCCCTGTCACTATTTTTTGTGGGGTACCTGGATGGTTTCTCAACGCATACAATGCCAGTGGTAGACAATGCAACCGCCGCACCAGGATCCAGCTGATCTGCCTCCCCGTGCAGGAATCAGCAGTCGGCGCGGCCCCCCCGCCCACGAGGCCCTGCCCGAAGACAAGATGGCCGTCGCCACCATCACTATGGCAACGAATCAACTACGAGCCCCACAGCGCCCTCATAGGCTCCCACACCTCTGCAGGCCCTCCCCTCCTGCTTTAAATGGAGGGGAGGCGCGCCGCGAGGCGAAGCCGCAGAGCGAAGGCCGTGAGAAAAGGCCCGCTCCTCTCTTTGCAGCTCCGCTGCGAGCTGGCATCAGGAGACCTCCGCCGCACCAGGATCCAGCTGATCTGCCTCCCCGTGCAGGAATCAGCAGTCGGCGCGGCCCCCCCGCCCACGAGGCCCTGCCCGAAGACAAGATGGCCGTCGCCACCATCACTATGGCAACGAATCAACTACGAGCCCCACAGCGCCCTCATAGGCTCCCACACCTCTGCAGGCCCTCCCCTCCTGCTTTAAATGGAGGGGAGGCGCGCCGCGAGGCGAAGCCGCAGAGCGAAGGCCGTGAGAAAAGGCCCGCTCCTCTCTTTGCAGCTCTTCGCTGCTCGACGATGCCGCAGGGAGGTAAGATCCCTATTCCAACATTGAATTCCGTACTCACCGGAACCCGCAGCCTTTCTGGAAGAAACTCCAACCTCTGTGCACGCACGTTACAGAACACTCAGCACCAAGTCCAACCCAGCCTCACTTCAAGGCTACGCCGCCTCAGGGCAAGATTACTGCCCGCAACACCTGGCCTTGTCCCTAGCACCCCCAACCTGCCCATACTCCGTGGCCATCGCATGAACGCATACCTGTGCTCCCGCCATGCCCTCCTGCAATGCAACAACCCCTCACTTCCGGTCATGGACAAGTCTACTTCCTTTATGTACAGGAAAAAAACAGAACTCCAAACCACCGCCGCAAACCTCCATGGTTCACTCATTTATACTAAACACCACACCAGCGCTCCTAAGCCCGCTATCAGGTCTGTAGCCACAGCCAAGTCTGCACCTACCACTGTTGATATGCCCTGCACTGCTGATGTGCCTGCGCCCTCTGCTCATGTGCCATGCATTACTGTTGTGCCCGTACCTACTGCTGATATGCCCTGCACTGCTGATGTGCCTGCGCCCTCTGCTCATGTGCCATGCATTACTGTTGTGCCCGTACCTACTACTGCTGATATGCCCTGCACTGTACACACACCCATTGCTGCAACCCCCCTCAAATGCGCCTTGATTAACTGCAGATCCCTCACTGCCCACTCCCTTGATATCAATGATCTCATCATTCTCAACAACCTAGACCTACTATTCCTCAGTGAAACCTGGCTTTCCGATGCCTCAGGACCTGCCCTCGCCCTAGCTATCCCACAAGGATACCTCATTTACAGACAAGACCGCTCCTCCCACCGAGGTGGAGGGGTCGCCGTCATTGCCAAAGATTCCCTCTCTGTTGGGATAATCCACAAAAACCTTGATGATAACTCTAACTACCTCCTCCTAAAACTTAAGCTCTCCCATAACCACACTATAGCATTTCACCTCATCTACCGCCCTCCAGGCATCTCCTATGAATTCCAAGAAGCCCTCACCCACTCAATCACTAACAACCTCAAGAAATCATCTAAAATCCTGCTCCTCGGTGACTTCAACCTGGGCCTTAACGACCCCAAAGACACCCACGCCAAAGCTTTAAAAAAAACGCTATCCACCCTTGGGTTCACACAGACCATTTCGAGCCCCACACACTCAAAAGGCCGTACCCTTGATTGGGTCGCTCACCACAACTGCCCTATCAGCCCCACCCTAATCACTCCTCTGCCATGGACCGATCACCATCTCATCTCCTTCAACATCAACACCTCTAGAAACTCTCAACCTCCCACTACACCTCTCCCTGCCGCCCTCACGCGCAGCGCCAAACTCCTCACCCACGACAACCTCTCTCAGCACCTCAATGTACCTGCACTGCTTCCCCCTTTCGTGAATGACCCAGTTACCCTCGCCAACGACTTCAAAAGGGTCCTCTCCCATGCCGTTAATGTGGTAGCTCCCCTCACTCTTAAAAAAGAAAAGAAAAATAAACACTGCAATGCCTGGTTTACCCAGGACCTCTTACAGATGCGAGGGAAAAAACGAGCGGCACTGACCACCTGGCGCAATAACCCATCAGAAGCCACCCTTCTAGCATTCAAAACCTCCTCTAAACGCTACAAAGCTGCCATTACTGAAGCTAAGGCAACGTCATTCAATGCCAGAATCTCCTCTGCCAAATCAAGAAGCCGCGAAATCTTCTCCATATTCAGAGAACTGGAGACACCCCCTTCTCCACCCTCTCCAATAGTGAAGGATGGATCCTGGTGCAATGCCATCCAATCTGCAATGCTTAATAAACTTGAAACCCTACAAACCAAAATACTCAACCACCAAAAGGAGATATCCAAGCTAATAACCAGCAGTCATTCCACTCCACCAACCAAGCCTCCTAACCCCTCCCCCCAGTTCGATTTCAGAGACATAAGTGTCCCAGAGGTCATCTCTCTCCTCCATACCATCAAACCATCCAATTGCAAGGGGGATGTATGCCCAGCGCAAGTAATTAAAGACTGTGCCCCCTCATTAGCCCCTATCATAGCCGCTTTCATCAATGCCTCCTTTCACTCTGGTGAAGTCCCACTAAGTCTAAAGGAAGCCTGGGTTCGCCCGCTCCTCAAAAAACCCTCACTTGATCCAGCCATCCCAACAAACTACAGGCCAATCACCACTGTCCCCTTCCTACTGAAAATTCTGGATAAAGCAGCCTACCTGCAAATACAGAAATTTCTAGAGGACAACCATCTCCTTGGCCTTAGGCAATCAGGGTTCAGGCCACGGCATGGAACTGAAACAGCTCTCCTTGACCTGAAGAATCAAATTGATGACCTTAGGGACTCAGGAAAGCCTGCTCTCCTCTTGCTCCTCGACCTATCGGCAGCATTTGACCTAGTCAACCACAAAACTCTCTGCCAGCATCTATCATCAATAGCGAACTTCTCAGACAATGCCTGCAAATGGATAGAATCATTCTTGAAGGACAGATCTATGAAGGTCTTCTCAGACTCCTCTTCTGCCGACCCCAGCACCATCAAGTGTGGCGTCCCGCAAGGCTCATGCACGGCCCCCACCCTCTACAACCTCTTTACAAGGCCCCTGTTCAAAATCCTTGACTCCATGGGCATCTCGTATACTAACTATGCGGATGACACCCAGGTACTTATCCCCCTCTCAGGTGACTACACATCTGACCAAAATACCTTAAACGCAATCTACTCAACAATTCAAACCTGGATGGCAGAAAACTGGCTCTGCCTTAACAGTGACAAAACTGAGCTCCTGCTGGTTGGCTCACCGTCCACCCTAAATAAACTAAACAAACAGTACTCCTCCTTCGTCATAGACAGTATCCCCATCACCGTCTCCCAGTCCATCAAAACCCTTGGAGTGTACCTTGAACCTGACATGTCCATGAATAAACAGGTCAACGCCATAACCTCCACATCCGCCTACTACTCCAAACTCATCAATGCCACCAGACCATTCCTGACCCAACAAAACTGTCTCACCATCGCTAGAGCCATCATTGGTTCGAGACTCGACTACTGTAATGCCTTATTCATTGGTACCACTGCCAAGAATATAGCCAAACTCCAAACTGTTCAGAATAACGCGCTCAGAGCTGCCACAGGCCTCTCACGCAAAGACCATATCTCTGAACTCAGAAGACAAGTCCACTGGCTTCCTGTCAAGCAAAGAATTATCTTCAAAGCCTTGGCCTTAACTCACAAATGTCTCCATGACCTTGCTCCCCCTTACCTAAGCCGCAGGATTACCAAACCCATCTCTCAAAAACCATCTAGACTACAATACTCTAACCTTCTGTCTGTCCCTAGGACTCACAAAGCGCGTGCGGGCGGCTCCAGCTTCCCATCAGTTGCCCCCACCCTCTGGAATGCGCTCCCTCCGCACCTCAGAGCCATTGAATCCCACACTGTATTCCGCAAAGCCATCAAAACTAACCTCTTTGTCTGAACTCTCAAAACCTTCCTGCAACGCACTGTAACCTGTAACTACCTAATTGTTTTCAAGTATTTTTCTAGGGCAGCTTCAATGTAACCCTAAAGTAAGCACGCTTAACCACTGTTCCAGCGCCTCGATGTCTGCGGGCTGTTTGTGCGCTTTACAAATTCAAATAAATAAATAAATAAATAAACCATAATTTCTTCAGGGTAAGTTTCAAATTAGCTATTCTTTCTTTAAGCAAGCCGGTGAGTCTCTCACAGATACTGTTCGCTTGCAGGTGACACTCCAATGAGAACTTGTGCTTTATACTAGGCAACAAGCTTATTTGCTTCAACACTTCATTGACAAAATGAGGGCCATTATCTGATATTAATACCTCACATATTCCCCATCTAGGAAATACGTCTGGTACAAAAATATTAGCTGCGCAGGTGGAATCTAGATATGTACATGGACCAGCTTCAATCCACCTTGAAAAGGGACATACCACTACAATCATATATCTGTATCCATTACAGACTTGCAGCATATTGATATAGTCGATATGCAAATGCTGGAAAGGACCATTCGATCTCGGGATAACTCCTCTAACAATACGCAGTGTGTGCCCAGCAGTAAACCTTTGACATACGATACAATTTACTATGTAAAGTGCAACGTGTTCTGCTAAATTTGTAATGAACCAATCCTCTGCAATTGTTGCAGTGAGGCTCTTCCTAGTGACATGCGCCGGGTAGTGTAGCTGCTCCAGCGCCACTCTTAATAAGGCTACAGGCATCACCGGTTTACCAGTGCTGTCCTTTCGCCATAATGCTTCAGAAGGTGTTAAATAACATCCTCTCCGCGTCCACAGGTATTTTCCATCCTGAGAAGCTTCCCCTTGGATCCCTACCAGCTATGTCCTAGACAAATTACAATAACAATTGGACACAGTCATCATCACCACCATGCTTTCATTCACATCAGGTGCATCAAATATCATAAGATTTTCAGAATATGCAACTCGTTTTGCTTCATTGTTTGCTGCTTCATTTCCATGTATGATCAAATCTGCCCTTTTAGTTTGAGCTGCGCAATTAATTACTGCAATGGCTACTGGAAGTTGCAGTGCTTTAATGAGTCTGTCCAATAAGGCTGCGTGTTGCAGTGGAGTTCCGTACGCTCTGAGGTAGCCCCTCCTTTTCCAATGTGCTAGCCCCGCATGTACTGTCGATGTCACATAGGCAGAGTCACTGTACACGGTTACTTCCTGGTCTGCGTGATACTTGAGCGCGACTATCAGTGCCACTAGCTCTGCAGCCTGTGCTGAAAAGTGAGATGGTAGTCGTGCACTTGTCAATACTTCAAATTCCACATTTGCCATCTGCTTTGCCACAGCGGCACCTGTATACCTTTGCCCATTATTTTTATCGATTCTGGATGAACCGTGAATAAAAAGAATTTCCCCAGATGCCAACGCATTCTCCTTAACTCTTTGGATCTTGCCATAAAATTCTTCATAGTTCGAACAATTGTGCGCTTGCTCACCCTCTGCCAGTGGTTCTGCTACAAACATGGCAGGATTCACTATTCTGCAACAAACTATTTTAATTGCTGGATTTGATATGACTGCCTCATAGACAGAATCTATTTGAGAAGTTATCGTGCCTTTATGCTTTTCCAAAATGGCAAAGCATGATCAACAAATAACGTCATGGAACACCCCATTACTATACTTGCAGCTTTCTCGATAGCGAACGTGGAGCTGCCAAAGATTGTTCGCAGGGAAAGTGACCCCCTCATTACTGGGTCTAAAATCCCACTGTAATATGCCAGGGGCTTTTACCCCAATGTGGTACTCTGTGTAAGTGCTGGCGTCATAAAAGTGCCATTCGTATGTGAAAACAAAAAGAATTCCTCATCATAATTGGGAATCCCTAAAACTGGAGCTGTGCATATTGCTTTTTTCAACTCATCAAATCCTTCTTCCATTTCCTCAGTCCAAAAAATTGTTTCTCATGTCGCCTGTGTTTTTTTCAGAGCTTGCAATAATGGCCTTATTTATTAATTATAATCAAAGACCCATGCTCTCATAATCCCAGAATCTTTGCATGTGCTTTATCATGTGTGGTTTTGTTGTTTTCAAAATAGCTTCAGCTCTCTCTGGAGTAACCTTTTTTCCTTCATGTGCTATTACCTGGCCTATGTACAATACTTCTTCTTGGCAATACTGTAATTTCTCTTTATCTACTTTGTATCCTTTGTCTGCTAGAATGATCATCAGTTGAACTGAATCACGTCTACATTCTTTTTCAGAGGTGCTGCAGATTAATATGTTGCATACTTATTGCAACATAACACTTTCCAAATCAATATTGCTTAAGTCCTTCTGTAGTACTCTGTTACAAATCAACAAAGACTCACAGTATCCTTAAGGCAATCCCATGCTTTTTAACTTTTGTTGTCTGAATGTGAATTACGTCAGATCTTGAGAATCTTTATGCAATGGGTTTGTGAAAAACATTTTTTTTAAAATCAACCATCATGAAATATCACGCCTCAACAGGGGTAGTACATAAACTTGCCGCCGTATTAGGAACTAGAGGGAACTCAGCCTCTACAATCTGGTTAATCGGGCGTAAATCCTTAATTAAATTCCACAACCCCCCTTTCTCTTTTTTAATTGGATGAATTGCAGTATTACATGGTGACTCTGACGTCACTAAGATGCCCTGATCCATCATGGCGGATATCATCTTAAAAATGCCTTCATCTGCCTCTAGAGCCATGGGATACTGTTGTGCTCGAGGTAAAATTACTCCTGGTTTCAATTTAATCTTTACTTCTCCAACTCCTTTCAATAGGCCTACATCATGCCTGGTGTCCACAATGAAGCTGGCACCGTTGCCATATCCTCATCAAAATACTCAGGACATTTCAATGTTAGCATATTTTTTTGAGGAACCTCACATCTGATTGCTCATACCCAATAAGTAAAACTTATTTCAAATAGTACTTCATCATCCAATGGATGGTCTTTAAATATATCCTTGTCAGTGATGTCAGTCAATCTATAACCTTCCCCAACGGTGATCACTGTGCATCATTGTCTGCCTTAATAATCGGTTCCATCAAGCAAAGCCATTTCTCCCCGCACTATGGCTGCTTGCAATTCTAGAGGAAAGATTTGTCCTTCCTCTTCATCCATAGGAATCTTTGGCCTAAACAAAATTTCATCAGGTATTCTCATGAGTTTTCCCACTAAACCTGTTAGCCATGTTAGCAAGATGCATACTCCATAATAAAGATCTTCTGGTTCCAACGGTACTCCTTGCATGGTCATTTGTCCTGAAAATGCCATAATAAATTCACTCATGTTTAAATAGTGCATTCCTGGTGTTGAACACACTATGCCTTCATCAGTAAATGAAATTGTCATATTTAACTTTGTTATTAAATCTCGACCTAGTATGTTGATAGGTGTCTGCCTTGAATATGATAATGTCACACTCTCCTATAGAGACGAGCAATTTCTCAGTAAAAGGAACTCTACTTGTAGTTCCTGTAAAGCTTTGAGTATTCATCGCATTTCCTGACATTGCAAATTTTCCCTCCTGTATGCACAAGCGCGTTGGCCCCGTGTCTACAAAAAGAGAAAATGATTTGCCCCCTATATTAACATCAACCCTTGGTTCCTCTTGAGGATTAGGCATTATAGATAGTACTGAACACATCAAGTCTCCCAGTGAGCTGTTCTATTGTGGGTACATTCTCATTTCTGTACCTGTAAAAGAATGTCCTCCTTCAACAGTGACACCACCTATCCTAGGAGTCATCAATTGTCCTGTACTTGTGCTTTGCAGTATCTGCATAGGCAACTGCTGTGATAGCCCTTGCGGCAGATTCATTATTGTTTGCTGCGGGTGTAAATCTTGCTGTGCTCTCGACGCTTGAGTTTGCTAAGCTGTCTGATTTTGAAAAATCCAATTTCATTCTGTTGCATGTATGCAGGTGGATATGCATTCCCCTCTCTTGAAAATTGCCAATTTTGTACAAACCCTTGACTTCGACACACACGTGCAATGTCTCCTGTCATACCACATGTCCAACATAAGTAGGTCTCCTAATTTTCCCTTCCTGCATGCCTGGATTATCGATCTGCATGTTGTGAAACCCACCTTGGTTATTCTGAAAATTCCCCTGATTATTCTGAAAGCCTCCACCTCGGAAATGTCCCTGATCCCGTGGTATGTCCCATTGTTTCCTTGCTTGTGTTGCCTTGGTTATTCACCTGTGGCATGCTTGCTGCTTGCTGTGAGCTCAACCCTTCACCGCTAGTTAACATCGCACCTTCAATGGCTTACTTTGATAGTTTCTTCTGTACTAACTTCGCCTCTTCACCTTTCCTTGTGTCATCGTTCTTTCTGTTCTTCTCTTGTAAAAGTCTGAAATAATGCGCAATGGTCAAATGAATTTCAGACCATGGCTTTGCCTACATGCCCACTAAATACTTGAGCTGCTTTTGCACTTGCTCTGGCAGCCTTTGGCATAATATATGGTAAAATACAGGTATAGGTTTCCCCCACGGTTTTCTAGTTTCGAAGCTCCATTGCTCCGGAAAATTCTGATTATAAACAAGAGGATCGTCTCCTACCTGCATCTTTTTTGTAATTATAGCTCCCATGTTGGACATGTCCGGGTGCCGCACTCTAAGCGCTTTCCAGACTGCTTCCCTACAGTTATTGAACGGTGCTCCATCATGAGCGGTGCTCAACGCGGTAACAGTTGAATATCCTGCTCACAACCAAAGATCATCAGCTCTCTCCCCAAGGATAGAAACTAGGAGACCTTTAATATCCCTTACAGCTAACGTGTTCCTCCTGTCATTTTTTCTAATTCATGTATCCATTTCCCAGCGCCAGAAGTTAAACTTGGGACTTTACACCTTAAATGGTCCTTATCCATTTGTGGCCAAGGTATATACTGTGGTCTGGCCCCTCCTTTTTCTAGCAACGGAAACTGCAAAATCTCAAACTCACATCCATCCCATCTATTCATGTTATGGACAATAGTTCTATTTCGTCTTTTCCCTGGCAATGACCTTAACCTGCTCACATAAGGTGGCGAGTCCCCCCTCTCACCATGGGCTCGTCCTTTGGGTGAATCCAGCCACGCCAGAGATTCTGACGTCCATGATTTGGGCATTTCTAAATCGGACCATCTTACTTCTCGATCTCTTAGAGAGCATCGAATGGGACAACAAACAATATCCCCCTCCTCCCCTTGGAAGGTTTCTCGTCCTCGTCTGACATATCCTGTCCCCAACTGGTGTGACTTCTCTCTTCTTCATCTCTATTCAGAGTTAGTCTATCCAAAGACAGCTCTTTAGGCTCACAACTGCATGAGCCTCCCTCTCTATAATAGAGTTGTCTGCTCTCAAGGTGATCATTCTTACCCTTCCCTGCCAGTTCATTTCTGGTCCTCATATCAGGATAGAATTTATTGATAGATTCCCCAATGCTACTAGAGTCAAACTGATCCTCTAGATTTACTCCAGATGTACTTGCTATAGACTCTTCTCCTCAGTAGAATTCCTCTATATCCTTCCATGTCACTACTGGATTAGGATCCATTAATTCCTTTTCAATTTGTTCAAGATTGCGTGCTTGCTGCCTTCTCTTTCATTCTATGTCATCATCAAACCCTCTTCGTTTCCATGCTTCTTCTCTTGCCCTGTCTTCTTCTTTTCTCTTCCTCTCCCTTCTTTCATTTGCCATTCGTATTTCCTCGTCTTTTCATGTATCCTTTTGTACCTTCATTTCTGTTCCTCCTCTTCCTCTCTTTTTCTTTCTAGTCTCTCTCGTTCTTCAACTGCCCTCTGTCTATTGTCATAGTTTCTTTGCTCCTTTTCTCTTTCCTGCTTTCTCAGTTTTTTCATCTTGACACAACTGTTCCTGTCTTTGTCTGTCCTTTCTTTTCGCCCCATCTTCTTTCAATGGTTCCTCTCTTTCTTGGTCCTTTTTGTCCTGTTCGTCTCCATCTTCCCTTTGCCTTACATCCTTGATGCTCTTACCATCGAGATTAAGCAAAATCTGACCACCCACCCATCCATTCGTTCTGTATGAGCGCTAACTCATCAGTCTTATCTCTTTCTCCTTTCCATCTCTTTATTTCACATCCTATGTCAAAGTATGTGCTCGCTCAATCACGTCTTTCCTTATCGCGTCTCTCCTTGTCCCTCTGGACTTTAGAGATTGCATCTTTCTCAGGAACTTTCTCTGTAGTTTCATCGCTGCTTTGCGCAGGTGACTCATATGCAGGATTACTGTACCCTGTTGCTGCCTTAAGCTCTCTTAGTGGGTACAATCTGTCCTCTTTCTTATTATCGCTCTCTACTTCAGACACAGCTGGGGAGCAGACGGCTCCTCACACCCCTCTTTGCATATATTAAGTATCCAGTCTTCAGGAGGCGGCTCTTTCCTTTCCTCCAGTACATCTTCCAGAGCTCTAAGCTTGCTAATCTTTTATCTAACTTTTTGCATGTGTATGCTGCATGCAAATATGTTGTCATGTGCTGCAAAACTGCTTTTGATAGTGATCCCCCTTGTGGCCATGGCATGAACATTCTGTCTGCGGTGCCCTTAACCCATTCTGTGCTGTGCTGTTTAAGCTTAGGTGTGTACTTTGGTAACTGTTTGCAGAGATGTGCAAGTGGAGTAATATCCTCCATTTTAACTCATCACATTTGAATGTCAATACTCACCTTTACACTTTTCACTTTTTCAAAATTACGTTTGAGAAAAACAAAACAATATGAGAGTGCACCACTCGCCGCAGGCTCCAAACCCTTTATATCGTGTTTTCACTTTAAACAGCTTTTATTTGTTAAAACACTATCCATTCAATGTCATCAAATAAATAATCAATTCTTAAACCTCATGTGTTTCCTTTTTTCTCGTCTCTTTAGTTCTCTACTATCTTTTTCTCTACATTTTAAGCTGTATACTCACATAAAACGAAACAAACAAACTAACAAACTGACATACTCGGCCGGCCACATATCTCTAAGTGTGTGATCCTCGAGGCTTAACCTGCTCCTATTTAGTATATATCCCGATTGGGATTTAAGCAACTCTCTTTGGATTTTCCATTAAACAAATCTGTAGACTACATCTCCCATTAATGGGCTTTAGATGCGGCTACTTCTGATACGTTTGTTTAAACGCAGAACACTGGGCTTACTTCTATCGTGACTCCTCTCCTCACGATTTACACAATTGCTTGGCTCCTCTCCTCAAGTCAATTTCTCAATAGCTAGATGTTCATCTTCTCGAGTTGCTTTCTACCCCAAACCTCCCTCTGTTACTTGTTTTCCCTTCACACTGTGCCCATTCACAATTTTGCCACCTCACTCAGTTTTACTCACCATTCGTTTTTTCAACTTCTGACAATAACAAGGATTGATGCCTTGTTATTGGCCTCTTCAACCTTTCTTTTGTTCAGCTTCCTGTTGAAGTCAGGAGGGGTTTCTGCCTGAAAAAAAGGGACCCATCTAACCTGCGCTTGCAAGACTTGTGTCTTTAAACTAATAGCACTATCTACAGGGAGCCTCACGTCATTTCAGTTAAATGGCAGAGTACACTCGATATTGCCGGGTACCCAAAACTTACTATCTCAATGGACTTTTAAACATCATCACTCTGCTACCACGTGAACTGAGGGAGTTGCCTCAGCCCTTTAAAACAAGGTAGCAATACAGTGATATGAATGGGGATGCTGAATTTACTCAACATCGATGATTGAAACGGCTCAGGTAGTTGGCAAAAAGGTTAACTGTTTTAATATCAATTATCTAAAATAGGGAGTTACAACCGATATCATTTGACGTTGCACAGCAATCTCTATATTTACTTTAGCAAATAAAATGCACTATATAGCAAAAAGTCATTATGAATGACGTGAACCTACGTATTTACTAATGTCATCCTACGTGGCAAACTTCTAAAACCTAGTGGCAAATCTGATAGGCCTAAAGGGACCATCTACATATACTTTCTAAGGGATACAGGGATGTGGTTGGATCTCTAAGATCAGGTGGGCAACTAAGCCTCACCCTAAAACTGGTCACTATGAATGTCACTAAATACACAACGTCCCATTGGATCTACAACTATAGGGCTCTCAATCATCCGGGCCCCTACAATTGGTTGCCACTCTTGCTTTCGTAGGTATTTTTCCACCCACGTTTGGCAGCATTCAGGCTGGACTACCAGGTGCTGGTGAGCTGTTTATAGCCATAGCTTCCCACCAAATTAGCATATCATCCATCATCACCTTAGTGGTCTACTATTACTTAAGGCTTTGAACTTGGCCATGGAAATGTTCTTTGCTCTGGAGAATATAGGGACTGAAGGCACACACTGCCCTAATGCGTAGGTGTGATCACCGTGTTCGTCCAGCTTCATCCATTCATGTGACTGAAGACCACAAAATCGACCTCTAGTGCATTTAAAATACTATTTTTTAATAGACTTCTGACGTCTTCCTTGTTTTGTCCGTGCCTTCTGAACAGGAGTTTTGTTCTTTCACATGATTTGTAACTTCTTTCTGCTCATCCAGGTCTGATAAGACCTCGGCTTCTAGGTCTTCATCCAAACTCGCCTTGCTGAGATCTATTTCTGTTAATTCGATTACTTTTTCAGCTGCAACACACTGAAAAATGAGGCCTTTGCTCTTTTACATCCAGCTCTGCTATGACACATTGTCGAAAACATCCATACTTCACTTGATTCCTATATGTATACATTGGCGCTTGCTTCATCTGCTTGCGTTTCGTTTGCGTATTTACACATAAAAATGACTCAATATCTTTATTGTTTCTTGTAGCATAAGTTTCTGCATCTTGAGCCCAGGATGTCACTTATCTTTGATACTTTCTTGATGCCTTATAAAATGTTCTCATTCTTTTGTCTCCGCATCTCTTCCATATATGTCGGTTCAGCTTCATTTATGTCATCACCAATCTGCTCCTGCACTCATTGGTTCTACTTCCTCTGGGATTTGATTCAAGTGGCCATCATACTGTCTTGTATGAAGGTATGGTTTTCTTAATGGGATTCTCGCTTCCAAGATTCTCCTTGGTATTGGTATCTTCACTGGTACTGCACGTGTCTCGCATTCTGGTAACCAACATATAGGCAAGATGGTCGCGGTGGAGGTACTTGGCTCCTCCTCTACACTCCTATTGCTGATTTTTATCAAATTCCGGATTAGAGTGGGGGAAGGAAGGCTTTTCCAATATCTTCCCCAAACCAGACTTCGTTCTCAGATGAGCGTTCATTGTGGGGTTACACTTCTTGTTTTCAAGTCACATATAAGTATTGATATTGACACTATCCCTACTTCACCCATCTACCCCACCCCCATTCTCTTCACCCTGACCCAACCACCCTACCCCATCCCTATCAACCCCACCTTTTGCACCCTCACTCTCTCTACCCACATGTATCCACTCTACCTCCACTCTCTCTACCCCTCCTACACACCCTACCTCCAGGCTCTCTAACCCCACACATCCACCCTACCTTCACTCTCTCTACCGCTGCCCATCCTAACTCTACTCTCTCTAACTTGACCCCCCTACCTCCACACACTACCCCAGCCACCCATGCCAACTCCACACTATCTAACCCCACCCACCTTAACCCCACTCTCTCTACTCTAACCCACCTACACTAGCTCCACGCACCCTATATCTACTCTATCTACCCCACCCACAGATGCTAACTGCACTCTCTCTACCCCCACCCACCCTAACTCCACTCTATATACCAACAGCCTGCCACCCTAACTGCACTCTCTCTACTCCCACCCTGCCATTTCTCTTTCTACCCCCACCCACCCTACATTTACTCTCTCTACTCCACCCATCCTACTCCCACTCCCTGTATCCCTCCCACCCTACCTCCACTCTCTCTACCCCACCAACCCTACCCCCACTTGCTCTTCTCCCCCTGACCCACCCTACAGCCCACTCTCTACCCCCGCCCACACCCCCTATCTATCCACACCAAACCTACCTCCACTCGCTCTACACCCACATACCTACCTGAACTCCACTCTAGCTACCCCACCAACCCTACCTCCACTCTTTCTACCCCCACCCTACCTCTCCTCTCTCTACCTCCACCCATAGATGCTAACTCCACTCTCTCTACCCCCGACCCATCCAAACTAACTCAACTCTCTACCCCTCCCACCCTACTCCCAATCCCTCTACTCACCTATCCTCCCTCCACTCTCTCTACCCTCACTCACCCACCCTACCTCCACTCTCTCTATCCCCACCCTCTCTACCCCACCAATCCTACCCCCACCAATCCTACCCCCACACGTTCTATTACCCCTGACACACACTACCCACACCCTATCTACTCCCACACACCCTACCTCCACAGTCTCTACCACAGTCATCCACTCTACGTCCCTTCTCTCTAACACCATCAACCCATCCTACCTCCACTTTTTTTTCTACACCTACCCATCCACCCTACCTCCATTCTCTCTACCCCCACCCACCCTACCTCTACTGGTTTATTTTCTAAAGATAAAAATACATAAAAACTGTTTTTACAAGAGGTTCATAGACAGGGTTACACTTACAAAGACTTAAAAAACGGTGGTAATGGACAGTATTTACGCTGTCACCTCCTGGACCAACCTGTGTGTGACTCAAATTTCTTCAGGACGTTTACTGTCTATGAACCTCTTGTAAAAACAGTTTTTATGTATTTTTTATCTTTAAAAACCCCCCTACTCTCTCTTTTTATTTGTGGACGTGTCCTCGCCTCTCTATCAGGCCGCTACACATATTTATGTGTAAGAATGCTCGCCCGTGCAACGGTCGGGCGCAGTGGGCGTACCGTCAGCACGCCGCCAGCAGGCCAAAGGCGCACGTAAGGCAAGCCCATCTGTCCCCGTCCATGGCAAGTAGGGGCTTTGGGGCTCCAATGCTGCTACTACAAATGTACCCAAAACTAGTATTACTTATTCTCGTCTTGAGATCACTGACGTGGCTCCTACTGTTATTTGGCCTTATGCCTTCTTATACTCATCTTTCTCTAGGTCTTTTGTTTCTCAAAAATCTAGTGGCCCTCCCCCTCTACTGAAGGCCATTCTCATTAATGCCCGGTCTGCGTTTGCACATCGGGATGATCTGAGAGATATCTTAAATACGTATGCCCCCAACATATTTTGTATTACTGAGACCTGGCTTAAATCTCACTCCGGACCAGATATTGTCCAGCTCCTCTTGGCTGGCTACGAGATACTGCAATTTGATCTGCCCCCTTCCTGAAGTGGAGGTGGTGTTGTTTTTGTTGTTGATAAGTCTCTCCATGGTCAGCTAATTCATTTTGATCATAAACTCCCCTGCAACCTGCTTCTTATTAAAGTACAGGTCTCCTTAGAACTTGACACTTATTTTTTGGCAGCATATCGCCCACCAGGCTATGTCACCTCTCAATTTGTGGCAGACTCTACACAAGTCATGGCGGATCTCGCCCTTACTTACCTTAACATAGTTCTGTTTGTTTGATTTTAACCTTCATCTTTTACAACCCGCTGATCCTCATGCACTGAACTTTGTTGCTTCTCTTGAAGACTATGGTCTATCTCTTTGTAACCATGGCGCCGCACATGTGGGGGGCAACTTCAGGTCTCACATCCTCGCCCTATGGTATGGTCAGATCATTTTCCCTTTTTCTTTTCCGTATATGCCCTCAAAAATCAAGTGTACACACCCTAAGAAATTCTTGTGTTGGTGGGCCAATGTTCCTACTCACAACATCTCAAATACCGTTATTGCTGTCACCCAACAATGCAGAAACAACGGTATGAATATTTCCGATGCACTGGTGTCCACTATGAAACACACAGCTGATGCTTTGGCCCCACTCCACCTGCTTCCTACTCGCACGGTGCCCTCAGCTCCATGGTATTCCGTGGAGCTGAAGCAACTGAAACAGTCATCCCACCGATTGGAGCGTAAATGGTTCCTGCTACTTGACTCTCAAGCCAAAATGGCTTATGTCCAAGCCCGCAATCATTACCAACGCTGTATAAAAACAGCTAAAGCTCAGCATTACGCTGGGCATATTCTCAAGGCTCCTTGTTCCTCTAAAGAGCTTTTTACGGATGCCAAAGAACTTTCTGCTCTGTTATCAGCCCCTTCTATGGTCACGCACACGCAAGAGCACTGTGATCAGATTGCCTCCTTCTTTCAAGACATTTGTACGATTCGGGAGAAGATCTGTGTGGAGAGACCCATCTCTGCTGTTTCTGTTACACCTGCGAGCTGCCCCACTGACAGTTCTTCCTGTACTTTCAGTTTTGCAACTGTCACTGAAATGCTGGTGGCAGACGCATTACTGAAGCTCAGATCGGCATCTCCTGTGGACCCCATTCCTCTTCATATTCTGAAGGATCCTTCTATGAACCTGGTCCCTTTGCTTAATGAAGCATTGCAATACTCTTGTTCTACGGGATTTACTGCTGCTCCTCTTAAGCATGCAGTGGTCTCTCCAGGCCGGTTGGGATGGGTAAGGAGTTAGTTTTGATCGCACTCCACGATGATATTGCTGTGGTCCAGGGACGCGGAGAGATGAGCGTTCTCATTTTACTCGATCTCTCTGCAGTCTTTGATACTATTGATCATCAGAGGCTCCTGCTATGCCTCTTGTAGGCTGAAGTCTCAGGAATACCTCTAAAATGGGTTGCGTCTGTTTTTGGCACATCGCACCCAGGTGGTGTCTCTTCCACCTTTTACCTTGCCAATGATGGTGTTTTATTGTGGTACACGAACTAGATTGTAAGTGGATAGCACAGATTTTGTTTTTACATGTATAGGCCTTTTGTGAGCCTTTTTTATGCTTGGAATATGATGCCTTAAAATAAAACGAATTAGTTTTCAATGTACAATCCTTGTGGTATGAGTAATCAAAAATCTAATTAGATTAGCTTGGATCTAACCTGGTGTTTCTCAGGGACTAAACGAAGGGGTAGTCGACCTATCACCCCGTGCTTTGCGCATCCAGATCTTGCAGAACGCAGCAGCTAGACTTGCCCTTGGTGCCCGTAGACTTTCCCATTCCCGCGACCTCCTTCAACGCCTTCACTGGCTGCCTGTGAGAACTCAGATTAAGTACAAGGTCTTGTGTATGGTCCATCGGGCCATTCACTCTGAGGGGGCAGAGTTTCTGCAGACAAAGATCTCACTGTATCAACCCTCGAGATCGATTCGCTTCTCTTATCAGTTTTCGTTGAAAGTGCCCCGCTTTCGTCAATGTCGTGCAGGGGGCAGAGCCTTCTCCGTACTGGCCCCTTCTTTGTGAAAAGCTCTCCCCTTTCACATTAGGAGTATTCATGTTTTGTCCGTTTTTTCGAAAGCAGCTGAAATCCTTTCTGTTTTAAATGTTGGCTGCCCCTCTCTCTTCTCCGGTGATGTTTTCCCTGCTAGCGCCTTGATGCCTCCAGGTCTTTGTTTGCGCTTCATAAATCCCATTACATTACATACATACATACCCCACCCATGGATGCAAACTCAACCCCCTATACCCCCACCCATCCACCCTAACTCCACTCCCTCTACCCCACCCTCTCTAACCCCACCCACCATGCCTCCACTCTCTCGAGCCCCACCCTACCCCCACTCTCTTTTCTCCCACCACTCACCCTACCCACTATCTCTCTACCCCAACCATGCTACTTCCACTATCTCTATCTACCCCCAACCTATCTCCACTCTCTCTGCCAACAACCACCCTTCCTACCTCCACTCTCCCTACCCTCACTCTCCCTACCCCCACTTTGTCTACCCTCACCACCTTACCTACACTCTCTCTACCCTTACAAACACAACCACGCTTTATATTTCCACCTACTCTTACACAATCTCTCTACCGCCACACACCCTACCCCACTCTCACTAACATCACCCATCCATCCACTGAATGCCCACTCTCCTGACTCCCACCCCACTCCCACTCTCTCTGCCTCCACCCACCCAACCCCCTCTTTAACTACACCACCTACCATACCCCTGCTCTCTTTACCCACATCCATCCACTCTACCTCTACTCTCTCTACCCTGACCCACACACCCTACCTCCAGTCTCTCTACCCCTACACACCCACCCTACCTCCACTCTCTCTATCACTGCCCACCTTACCTCCACTCTGTCTAACTCGACCCAGCCTACCTCCACACAATACCCCACCATCCATGCCAACTCCACACTATCTACCCCCACCCACCTACCCCCACTCTTTCATCCCCCACCCAACCTACCTCCACTCTCTCTACCCAATGCACCCACCCTATATCCACTCTTTCTACCAAAACAACACTCTCTCTACCCAAACTCCACTCTCTCTACACACACCCACCCACCCTAACTCCACTCTCTCTACCCCCACCCATACACCCTAACTCACTCTCTCTACCCCACTGACCTTACTCCTCCTCTCTCTACCCCACCCAACCTTCCTCCACTCAATCGACCCCCACTCACCCACCCTAACTCTTATCTCTTTCTACCCCATCCACCTGACCTCCACTCTCTCTACCCCCACTCACCCACCCCACCTCCACTCTCTCTACCCTCATGCACCCACCCTACCTCCACTCTCTCTACACCCAGCTGCTCTACCTTCACTCTCTCTACCCCCACAACCCTACCCCGACTCAGTCTTCTCTGTGACCAACCCACCTTACACTCACTCTCTCTACTACCACCCACCCTACACCCTCTCTACCCCACCCACCCTACCTCTACTCCATGTACCCCACCCATCCTACCACCACATGCTGTATTCCTATTCACCCCACCTCCACTCTGTCCAATCCTGCCCACTCATTCTCTCTACCCATACCCACCCACCATAGCCCCTCTCTGTATACCCCCACCCATCCTACCTCCACTCTCTATAGCCATCCGCACTATCTCCACTCTGTCTATCCCCACTCACCCACCCTGTCTCCAATCTCCCTACCCCCACTCGCTCTAACACACCAACCCTATCCTCACTTGCACCACACCCCCTGACCCACCCTACCCCCACTATTTCTACCCCCACCCACCCTACCTCTACTCTCTCTACCCTGCCCATCCACTCTAGCTCCACTCTCTCTAGCTGCACCCACCCTACATTCACTCGCTCTACCCCCACGTACCCACCCTACCTCCACTCTTTGTAAACCCACCCCCATCTCTACCCCACCCATAGATGCTAACTCCACTCTCTCTACCCCACCCATCCAACCTAACTCCACTCTATCTTCCCCATGCGCTATGCCACCCACCCTACCTCCACTGTCTCTACCCCAGCCATCCACTCTACCTCTCCTCTCTCTAACATCACCCACCCAACCTACCTTCATTCTTTCTACCCCCACCCACCCTACCTCAACTCTCTCTAGCACACCCACCCACCCTACCTCCACTCTCTCTACCCCCACCCACCCACACTACCACCACTCTCTCTACCCCCACCAACCCTAGCTCTACTCTCTCTACCCCCACCCACAGATGCTAACTCAACTCTCTCTACCCCCACCCATCCACCCTAACTCCACTCCCTCAAGCCCCGCTCCCTCTAACCCCATCCACCATGCATCCACTCTCTCTAGCCCCACCCACCCACCCTATCCCCACTCTCTTTTCCCCGACCAGTCAGCCTACCCCTTTTCTCTCTCCCCCCACCAAACCTACCTCCACTCTCTCTTCCCCCACTACCCTACCTCCACTCTTTCTATCCCCACCGACCCACCCTACCTCCACTATCTCTACTAACACCCACCCTCCTTACCCCCACTCTCTCTCTCTTCCCCACCCATACTTTACCCACATTCTCTACCCCCACCCACACAACCCCCCACTCACTACCTCCATCCATCCACCCCACCCCCACTCTCTCTACCCCCACCCACCCTAACCCCTCTCTATCTACCTTGCCTATCGTACCCCCACTCTCACTACGCACATCTACCCACTCTACCTCCACTCTCTCTACCACCACCCACAGACCCTACCTCCACTCTCTCAACCCCCACTCTTTCCATCCCCACTTTTTCTACCCCCAACTACAATACTTTCACTTTCTCTACCCCACCCACCCTACTCCCGCTCCCTCTACTCCACCCACTCTCCGCTCTTTCTACCCCCACTCGGTATACTCCCCCTGACTCCCCCTATCCCCTACTATCTTTACCCAAAACACCCACCCTACACCCTATATAGCCCCATACACCCTACATCCACTATCTCTACCCCACCCATCCACTCTAGCTCCACTCTCTCTACCCACTCCGACCCTACCTCCACTTGCTCTACCCCCACATACTCACCAGAACTCCAATATAGCTACCCCCACCCAACCAACCTCCACTCTCTCTACCCCACCAACCCTACCTCTACTCTCTCTATCTCCATTCACAGATGCAAACTCAACTCTCTGTACCCCACCGGTCCACCCTAACGCCTCTCCCTCTACCCCCATTCTCTCTAACCTACCCACCCTATCTTTGCACACTACCCACACCCACCCATGCAAACTCCATACTATCTACCCCCACCCACCCTACCCACACTCACTCTACTCAAGCCCACCCACACTACCCCCTCTCTATCTACGGCGCCCACCCTACTTCCACTCCTTCTACCCCATCCACCCTTCCTCTGCTCTCTATCCCCACTCACCCACCCTACCTCCTCTCTCTACCAACACCCACTCTACCCCCACCAGCTCTACCCCCACCCACACAGCTCTCTCTACAGCCCTACCCCACCTGTAACCCCTCTCACCCTTCCTCTCACTCTGTCGCTTTATTTTGTATCCTCTCACTCTGAACCTTTCTCGCTCAGTGTTTCTGCACATTTCCATGTTTTCCATCTGTACACACAAAGGGCCTCATTACGACCCTGGCGGTAAGCGAAAAACGATGTCGGTAAATGATTACCGGCATCGTTTTCCGCTAGGTCCGATCATGACCCGTGACCGTTAACTACGATGCCATTAGCGGCATCGTAGTTAACGCTCCCGCTAACTGCACCAAGGTCGCGCGCACGCGACCTGCCACGCCGTAAATAGCAGCATGGCGCAAAGCTAAGAGGATCACGACCCAAGCGGACATGCACCTAACGCCATCACAAAGGCCGTTAAGTACCTTACCGCCATGGTGCTAATTACGCCATCGCGAACCAACCGTAAATGGCCATGTAAAGTGAACCCAGCTGCCACAGGTGCACAGAATCAGCACAGGTGGAGGCAATACAGACTCAGGAAGTACAAAAAGAGCACACCCCACCCCTTCCCACACCCAGTCACACTCCACAATGATACCAATAGGACTAGCAATGTTGGGGCTGGAGGACCTGATAGCAATGCAAGTGCAACAACAACAACAACAACAACAACAACAACAACAGGCAGCACAGAGGAGACGCAGGAGGAGAAGGAGGGCAAGGCAGGGCCAGCAAGCCCCACCAGCACAGCCAGTGCCACCACGCAGGCAGCCCCCAATCCCAAGCATCAGAGCCAGTCCATTCAACCTCACTGCTGAGCAGATCCACCAACTATTTCACTCAATCAACGTGCAAATGGTCTGTGACTCCAACAGGATCATCACACATTGTTGTGCCCGATTCCCCAGAGCAACCCATGATTCAATGGTCCTGAGGAACTCCACAATACCACGCTACATGGAGCGACATGCAGACCCAAGATCCTGGCTACTCGGTGAGTCTAATGTCATGACCATGGAAATGTGAAGTGGGTAGGTGAACGACGTACCAATGCATACTCCACCTGGCTGAAAGGGGGGGATGATGCATACTCCACCTGGCTGAAAGGGGGGGGGAATGATGCATACTCCACCTGGCTGAAAGGGGGGGGATGATGCATACTCCACATGGCTGAAAGGGGGGGAATGATGCATACTCCACCTGCCTGAAAGGGGGGGAATGATGCATACTCCACCTGGCTGAAAGGGGGGGGATGATGCATACTCCACCCGGCTGAAAGGGGGGGGAATGAAGCATACTCCACCTGCCTGAAAGGGGGGGGGAATGATGCATACTCCACCTGGCTGAAAGGGGGGGGATGATGCATACTCCACATGGCTGAAAGGGGGGGAATGATGCATACTCCACATGGCTGAAAGGGGGGGGAATGAAGCATACTCCACCTGCCTGAAAGGGGGGGGGAATGATGCATACTCCACCTGGCTGAAAGGGGGGGGATGATGCATACTCCACATGGCTGAAAGGGGGGGAATGATGCATACTCCACCTGCCTGAAAGGGGGGGAATGATGCATACTCCACCTGGCTGAAAGGGGGGGGGAATGATGCATATTCCACCTGGCTGAAAGGGGGGGATGATGCATACTCCACATGGCTGAAAGGGGGGGGGAATGAAGCATACTCCACCTGCCTGAAAGGGGGGGGAATGATGCATACTCCACCTGCCTGAAAGGGGGGGATGATGCATACTCCACCTGGCTGAAAGGGGGGGGAATGATGCACACTCCACCTGGCTATGAGTAGCAGAGACAAAGGAGCCAGATCATACCCTAAAGCAAAACAAACTTCACCCAACACCAGTAAACCCAATGCCTGATGTATGCAGCCCTACCATGTGAATGAGGTTGTGTCCAAACCATGACACAACCATCTGCAAGTGCATTGTACCAATTCTGACCACATTGACTACAACGAAATGCACCTACATGCACGTCACCAAACACCATCAACCGAAAGGCCTGTCCCCCATAACTGCGCACGAAGGAGGCACATGACGGACAGAAACATCAACACACATCACACAGACAGCAGGGCCCCCAAAATGTCCCTATAAACATCAGTATTGCTCACTGGGGTCATGATGAGGCCGACAGCAATGTTGCAATGATGTGAGCATTGACATCACAGGACACGTGCCAGGCCACCAAAACAAACGGCATGAATGAACACAGTGGATGGGCACTCACAAGGCACTTGACTCCCCTGCATACATTGGTTGATGGCATGCAAAACAGGCCATGAGAGCCATGAGCATATACCGGTCACATAGTGTGAATCAATTAGTGCATTTAGAAGTGGTCCAAAGTAACAGTTGGATGCAAGCCATGATGGCACATCAAGTTTCGAATTAGACGTCATGACTCACACATACATTCTCGCCCACATACAGGTGATGCAGGCTATCCCCTGAAGAGGTGGCTCCTTACACCTGCCGGGAAACCACAGAACCAGCACGAGGAGGACTTCAACCGTGCACATACACGTACCCGTGTGGTCATTGAGCCGGCATTCGGCCTATTGAAGGCACGGTTTCGCTGCCTCAGCAGGTCTGGTGGGGCACTCCTGTACCGCCATGAGAAGGTGGCAAAGATCGTCATGGCATGTGTCATGATACACAGTATGTGCGTCAGACGAAATGTGCCCCTGCCCCCTGACGCAGAACTGCAACCACCTGACGATGAGGATGAGGAGGGTGCAGATGGGGCCGCACCTCATGGAGGAGGTGAGGCACAGGAGCGGCATGAAATGCCTCAAGATATCATCAACCAATGCTTCTAGCACACACGGCTGGTGTGTATGACATGGAGACGGCACTTGGGGCACTGTGTGTGTCGGGGACATGCACACTGTGGACTGTACACCAATAAAGCACACATACGCAATGAACAATGTTCACACATTTGATTTGTGAAAAAGGAAAATGTGTATTTCAAATGTGAATTGTTGTGACACACCCACTCCCCTCCCCCCTGAACACCCCAACACACCCACTCCCCCCTCCCCCCTGAACACCCCAACACACCCACTCCCCCCTCCCCCCTGAACACCCCAACACACCCACTACCCCCTCCCTCTCCCCCCTGAACACCCCAACACACCCACTCACCCATCCCCCCTCCCCCCTGAACACCCCACCACACCCACTCCCCCCTCCCCCCTGAACACCCCAACACACCCTGTGACTAAGTGGCTAATGTTGCATGATAACGGTGGGCAGCTGCTATTGCAAGCCCCCTCTCCCGGCCCCCGGGGCACCCCTGCCTGTGCTGCGCAGGTTCCTCCCCGATCGGCGGATGGGGCTGCTTTGGGTGGAACTGGCAGCGGAGGAGGTCCCTGCCTGCTCATGTGCACACATGTCCCAAATGGAGTTGGCTAGCTCTGAGAGCACGCGCCGCACGGCGGCAAGTTCCGCACACATGTCCTTTGAGGAGGACTGCATTTGAGCCCTCAGGGTCTCAGTGCTCCGCTCCATTTCAGCCCTCAGGGTCTCAGTGCTCCGCTCCATTTCAGCCCTCAGGGTCTCTGTACATTGTTCCATAGCTGCCCTTGCCCCCCCACATTCTGCAGCATGCTCATTCATAAGCGAGGAGAGTTGTTGCTGGTGCGTGATTATAGCCTCCAGAATGTTGGCTCTGCTGGCCCATGCCTATTGCAGATGGTGTTACGAAGGGGCTGCTCCCCTCCTGCTGATTTTCGACAGGGCATGGGGTGGATGGCCAGTCCTCATCTTCTGAATGCCCCTGTGTGGGATCCTAATGGGGGCTGCTCTGGGACAGACAGTGGGAATGATGGTGGTCAGTGGGGGGTCCGACATCGGGCTCCTCTGTGTCACTTTCAGAGCATGCTGCAATGGCAGCAGTTTCGCCTATGGTATTGCTTCCTGCAGAACCTGTGTCTTCTGTGGCGAACATGGTGGGGATGTGTGGTGCTGCTGCTGCTGCCATGCTGCCTGCTGTGGTGCCTGTCAGTGGCCCGGCCTGTGTACTGGCAACGGATTTCGGCTGCTGCGGTGTCTTGATCACTCCAGTTGAGGTGGAGGGTGTTGGCACAGTGGTCTTGGCCCTCTTGGCTGGTGTTGTGGCAGGGGTGTCCTCATCCTCGGGGTTGGAATTCGAGCCTGTGGTGGAGCAAAGGAGGGAGAGTGTTATTGATGGGTCTGCGGACATTGGAATCGCAATGACTGACATCATTTTGGTTACTAGATGCAGCACATTTGAGGCAGGGGCATGCAGGTTGTCTCCTTTTTGTGTGGCTTTAGCATGGAGGTATGTGCGTGCCTGCAGTTAGGGTGTGCATACTACATGTGTACAGGGTGGAGGTCGGATGTGGCTGTGGGCAGTCTCCTGCTGATGTGTTGCATTTACACTCTAGGGCAACATTGTGCTACACATGAATGGACTTCAGTGACTATTGCATGGCTTGATTTGAGGCACCTACCTGCATCGCCTGATGTCGGTGCTCCTCTCTCCATCCCTCCTACCCCTTCTATGCTCTCCATGCCGATTGTGGAGGCACAGATTTCCTCCCATTGCTGGAGTTTGATTGGGGAATCCGATTCTCCCCCAGTTGCCAGGCCCAGGTTGCAGTTTGCGGAGAGGATGCTCCTGACGCGGAGCCTCAGGTCGTCCCACCGCTTTCAACACTGCTGTGCGTTGCGGGGTACGGTTCCCACCGCACTGACCCGCTGTGCCACCAGGGCCCATATGGCCTTCTTCTTGGCAATTGCCGGCCTGGTCATTTGTGTGGAGAAGACCACCGCCGCATTCTCCTGGAGGGTCTCCGCCAGCATAGTGAGTTCCTCCCGAGTGAAGCGGTCCTGCCGCTGCCGGTCGCAGGCTTTTTTGACAGCTTTTAGCATTTTGTAGTGGGAAAATGGGTGGGTAATGGGTTTTGAAAGGTCTCAGGGTCGGATGTATAGTGGTTGGGGAGGATGGCAATGGATTGTGTTTTTAAAGATGGCCGCCGTTCTCTTTCCTGTTCCTGTGCGATGACGCTACTTCCGGTTCCGCTTATTTACGGTGACCGCTAATTACGGTGACCGCTAATTACGGTCGCCGCTGTGATGGATGGCGGTAGTGCACCTTGCGCGGCGTACGATGCCGGTAGGGGCCGTTTTGGGGTATTTTACGGCATGGCTTAGTTTACATTACCGCCATGGCGTAATGCTCGTGCGCGATGGGTCGGAATGTGCCGGACTTTATGGCATCGCACCAGGGCGTAAACGTTAATTACGCCATGGCGGTAATGTTAAAAACTTACCGCCTGGGTCGTAATGAGGGCCAAAAGGTTGTATGCCAGTTAAACCTAGATTTTCTCAATAATACAATTGCTTGCAAGAATATATTTGATGGAAAATCTGAATGTAACAGCCTACCAAACAACTGATTGACCTGGAAAGATCACATAATTCTTTGCACAAGTCTAAATCCCCAACAAAGAAGGACTACATAGTTGTGAATACCAAGAGGTAAGAAGCACGGCTATTCATGACAATGTGAAGCTACTGGGTGGACTGCTAAAGGTAGTTAGAGGACACTGTCAATTGAACCTGACATATTACAAGTATCTTTCTAAATGGGTTCTCACTGTGATTACCGCTCAAGTGTAAATCATATGGGCAAACAATTCTTTCATTAGCCTGCTCATTTTGCTACTTGTTCTGCTAGCTAACATGCAAGTATATGCAAGCCCACTGACAAAGTGCTGAGATGTGCCTGACTCGAAATATCACTACCGAAAAATAAAAGTATACTTTATGTCAGTGTTGCATAGGCTGTACCTTGTGAGTATTTTATAGCCATTAGAAAAGAACGAAAAGAGGACCACAAATTCATACATGTGGTGTACGCATATTTGTATATTTATGGAAAATAAATGATATTTCTGAAAATAACTCTTTTATTAGCTGTTTTTTTAGGTTTTGGCTAATAGGTGGGGCTTTAGCACCACATATATGGCAAACTATTGGAATAGGAATCCTAAAGGGAAGACACTGGCATATGAGGAGGGACACAGTCTGCTGATACCCTTCGGCTATGAACCCACGCATTGCACACCCATGGGCATGCTAATGCTTATATGCATTTTCACCCATTCCCACCCACCTCCTTCCAAACCATCACCCACAGGGTTTCTTTTGTTTGCTTGCCTTATTTTTGTGCATTTTCTGCTCTCCTAACATAAGTAAATATTTCACTTACTGTAATATGCTTGAATCACCAAAGCTTCACCTGACTATTCGCCTGCTGTGTGCATTAATGTGCGCAGACAGGACACAACACCACATGGAGAGAATTTGCATGACTCGTCACCGTTCTTGGGTGAATGAACAGAAAAAAGCAATTCATCCTGTGACACTGACTCGTTGTTTCTGAGTGCTTTTAGGTTCTGCAATGTACAATGGGTCTGCGTCCTGGCAGCTTGCAGAAACATAGTCACACCTCCCTCTGTGCTGAAAGGCGAGGCTAGTCATCCATTGATAAATGAAAATGGAAATCAATGCTGCTTTTTGCCAGAAGTATTTTAAATTAAAGGTCTGGTGTGTATATCTTCTGCACCTCCCCTCTCTGGTGCCTCATGCATTTATCAGTTTTGTTTTATGCAAGTCAAGTTTTGCTCCGAATATTGTACCAGGCAGAGTAAAAATGTTCAAAATTTTCCAGGACCAGCTTGTTTTTTGACCTTGTCCACATACTGCACTGCATGTTGGCCTATAGAATTGGGAGCATCCAGTGAAAATCTGGGGGTCTGGTCATTATGCTTGTACACAATCTCTCTAGCAGCCTGTGATACAAGGTGTGGTTCCAGCCCCTTTAAGGGCGCAGTGACACAACTCAGCCACGTGTGCATGTAATAAACAGGGCGTGCCACTGATCGCTAGTGTGACAAAGGAGCCCGGACAGAGAGCATTGTGTGTTATGTGCTCTGTATGCTGGGGGGGCTCACCGGGGCACAGGTGCACACCGGCAACCTTTAACAGTAGCAACGAGGATGGGATGCTTCCTAATACTGAAGGCGGCCCTTCACCATGGGTTGTGGAAGTCGTTAGTGGACACTCTGGAGTCTGGCACAAAGGACCCAAGAGGCGCAAATGGCGCTGGAGCATCTGTGGAGAGTGAAGGAGGAGCTGACATTTGTCGAGTCAGGGCTCTTGCTCATGGGGGACCTCATAGTGATACCGATGTGCAAGACCCCCCATGTAATTTAGCTGACGCACCAGGGTTATCAAGGGTCTGCCAAAACAAAAGCAAGATTACGCCAAAAAGTATGGTTCCCTGACCTTGAGAGACGGGTGGAAGAGTTTGTGTTGGCCTGCGTGTGGTGCCAGGTGGCTGCCCCAGCACAGATAGATCCCCTCATTGAGACAATGCCCTGAGGAACAAGGCCCTGGGAGAAGGTGCATGCTGACTTTGGGTCCACAGGCAGAGACACTCACTTTTTGGTGGTGGTGGATGAGTGGTCGTGGTACCCCGAGGTCGAATTAATCAAATATGTGTCATTTGACAAGGTGGCCGTTGCCCTCGAAAAGATCTTTGCATCTCATGGACTGCTTCAGACGCTGTGCTCCGACAACGAACCGCCTTTCTAAGGGCACAATTTCGCCCAGTTGATGGGAGATTTCGGCATACAACAGAGGAAAATTACACCGGTCTGGCCCTGTGCAAACGGCCCAGATGAGTGATTTATGGGGACTCTTATCAAGGTGTTCCACATCGCTCATGGCCAGGGCCACTGCCTACAACGGGTGCTATATCAGTTCCTGAGGAAGTATAGAGCCACCCCTCATGCGTCGACTGGAGTGGCGCCAGCAGAAGCAATGTTTTCGGCGGTGGACGAGGGGATGATACCTGAAGTGAGGGAGCGTGAACCAGCCGTGATTGATGATGCTCACGTGGAGCACGAAAGGAGACTCAGGACAGAGGGAGAGAACATCAAGACTCCTCCCCAGCTGATTCCTGGTGATGAGGTCCTGGTGAAGAACCACCATCCACAAGGCAAGCTCTCACTGATTTATGAGCCTGGTCCCATGGACGTGGTGGTGGTGCCTGGCTTGATGATGACTGAATCTGACGGTACTGCCACTGTTACCTGAAATGGCAGTTTTTTCAAGAGGGTGGGCAAGACCAGGCCGGAGGTAACCCTGAGAAGAGACTGTGTCGAGATACAGGATGAGGGCGGTGGCCTGGCCCATCCGCCGAGTTCCCCAGGTCGAGGGGATGCAGGTGAGGAGGGCCCGATCCAGGAGGCAGGCAGGAGGTATCCCTAGAGGGTAGGGAGGGGGAAGCCTTCACATCTCAGTGACTATGTGTTGGACCGCTGAACTGGAGGGCCCAGGTTACGGGCTGAGCGGAGACTTGTATGACTGGGAGAGAAGCAAATAAAGGGGTGTTATCATGTGTGCAGTGAAATGTTTTATAGTATATATTGTGCCTTGTTTTGTTGTCTATGTTATGAAAAAGGAGGAATGTGGTGCCTGCCCCTTTAAGGCACACAGAGTGACACAACTCTGCTGCGTGTGCACATAATAAACGTGGCATGCCACAGATCACCAGCACCTCTGTCCACCCTCACTGTGTGTGGGAACTGCTGGCTTCCCTCACCCGTCAGCTATTTCAAAGAGGCCCCAGCTCTTCCGAAACCTTACCCCTTTGGCCGGAGCTATCCCCACATAAGGCTGCAGCCCGGCCCCTGCCCTTTCCAAGTTCCCAACTCTCACCCCACCGGGCCAGAGCAAGGTCACTGAACTATAACATCTAGACTCCTCCGCCAAAGTTAGCAGACTCACTAGGAGGTTCAGGGTGTAGTCTGACGTTCTGGTGGTGATTGTACACTGGCGCTCATGCATTCAGACAATGTCGAAATGGGGCATAAAATTGTCTTGGGCACCAATGAAAAGTGGCCTACTGTTGCAAATGGCAATTCATTCCTTTTGTGACAGACTGTTTGAGTAGTTAGTACCCAAGGGGAAGGTTTTTGATAAATTGTGATGCAAATTGTGCATTTTAAAGAATATTTATTCAACAGCACTAGTCAAAACTACTAGCTGCCTGGTGAAGTAACTCATCAAACTGGTGGCCCACTTTTACCAAAATAGGAAGTTGGTAGGCAAATGTAAAATTTTGTAACGACAAACAGTCCTGCACTGCATGTCCCACTAATGCTGCACTGCATCAGGTACACCTCTAGCACAGGCCTGAATCACTCATCGCAGTCAACTCTTCCAGGCACTGCATGGGAGAGTGTATGGTTTTTATCGTTGTTTGTGCACAGCCGAGAAGGTAGTTGCAGAGTGTATTTGAACTGTGACATAGACACTGTATTATAGGTTGTTGGGCCAGTGAACCTTCATTCATTTTCTTTTTAATTTCTTCGCAAGATTTCGTGCAACCCTGATTGTCTCCTTCCTTGTGCTTATCGTTCATCGTTGATGCTCGCAGCTCGAGGTCTGAGGTAACTGCTAGTGGCGCCATTTTCTGATCACATTCCTGTGTCACAATACCTCAAACACAGATTGCGGTGTACACCGGTGAACATTTCTGACCGTAGGCATATATATTTTTCAAACCAAACTTGCTCATTACTAATCACGTTACACTCCCAATTGTTGTCATTTATATTGAACCCTAGCATTACCATGGGTGGGTGTTTTTATTTGGAAAGCAAAGCCCAATATTGCCTTTCAAAATTGCGAGGTTGCTCCATAATCATGAAGGCAAGCAGCACAAAAATGTGCTAATTGAGAGCATCATGTGTGTGTGTAGGATCTGACAGCAGACAAAAATCATTCGCAGAGACTGATATTGCACTCGTGGTTTGTCCATCTATCACTGAAGATCTACTTTGCGAGATCATGAACTTATTTAAAACATGAATTATTTAAATCCATATATGATTAAATCATGGTTTAAATCCACTAATTTGGACTCCTTTTATTCAACATCTTCTTGGGGGATACTCGCAATCCCCTCATAGAAGCGTTGGGCTCATGCATTGTGATCGCTGCTTCAGCGAAATATGGGACCACTTTGAAAATAAATTCCAGGGCCAATTTTGGTGCCCGGATCAGCCCTGATCAGGACTGCTTTTCTTAAGTCTGTTTAATCCTTTGCATTTTAGTAACTAAAGCCGTTTTGTTTGGCAATACCTACACTTTGCGCTATTCTGTTTTTGCGCACCCTTTTGTCTGTCTTGGACTGTGCAGCTTTATGGAATGGAAGCACCACCCTGCAACACTTCATAGTTTGGCTTCATAAACTACTGACACATAAGGAACACCCCTCAGCCCCGTTTCACGTACACAGTCAGCAACCACACAAAGTTCCAATGTGGCATCGCCCGCCATTGCAACCCATTCATCAGGCCTGTCCTCAGAATGCTTCGAAGACTCCTGTGACCCATTCGGGATGTGTTTCTCCACCCTGCAATTGCCATAGATCATGTGGTCCTGAGGAAGATTACGACACAAAAAAGCTCCTTCCTACTCCAAGTGCAGGTGGCAGCCAGCAAGCCACATTCATATCACATCCCTAACCAATCAGCAAGTTTGATTGATTATAGAGGCACATGTCATCCTTGATCTGTAAACTATTTTAAATAAAACATGTATACGAACAAATCCTGGTAAGTAACCTCTTAAACAGTATAACTCAAAACACTTGTGCCACTTACAGAATGTTTGAATTTAAACCAAATGATACATAGCACAAGAAATGTCAGTCTCGTAGATCGCATGCATACCTTAAATGACCCCCAACCATCATTGGATGAAGCAGTTCCAACACAAGTTCAGAACACTTTTCGTGGGTCACACTAAGAAGCATTTATAACTGAAACAATGTATGCATTTAAACACAACTTTATCCTTTTCTGGAAGCACTCTCCAGGTTGCGGGGGAATTTGCTCATTGCTTTTCTCTGTTTGGATGGATG
This sequence comes from Ambystoma mexicanum, assembly GCF_040938575.1. Classification (NCBI taxonomy): domain Eukaryota; kingdom Metazoa; phylum Chordata; class Amphibia; order Caudata; family Ambystomatidae; genus Ambystoma; species Ambystoma mexicanum. Next base: position 1,202,104,785 of record NC_090921.1, on the reverse strand, counting down.
CTGCAGCCAAATTCCTGTCACAAGTCTACTATGGCTGCAATGTGGCTGGGTTTGCGGAATTCTGTATATGCAGATCAGAGAATTCAGATTCCTGCATCTGCTTTCTATTTCCTAGACACTCCCAACTGCCACCCACCCTAACCCCACTCTCTATCCAGACACACCCTGCCCCCACTCTCTACTTATACGCCCACTCTCTACCCTCAAACACCCTGTCCCCACTCTCTAATTCCAACCACCCACACTACCCCCACTCTCTCTACCACAGCCCCACTCTCTCTACCCCACCCACTCTCTCTACCCTTACCCACCCACACTAACCCTGCACCCTGACCCAATTCACCCAATTTTTAAAAAATATTTTTTATTGTGCATTTAGTTCAGATTTTCAAAACTTTAAGCACAATTTACCAAATTGAATACATTACAATTCATTTAAAAATACTTAATTCAAAATAGGAAAATTCAAAATAAATTTCAGAATAAAGTTTCACCAAAGCAACCAAACACATCATTTTACATTTCTCCATTAAAATCGTACAATGTACACGATGCCATACAAAATAAGGTAAAAACATGTATTTATATCAGCCTTACTAAGTCAAATTTCTGTCAGTATTCCCAATAAATATTAATACTTGGTGAAATTATGCACTTAAACTGGACATATTTCACCATTGTTCACTCAAAATTCCTAAAAATACTAGGTAATTTTCTTTAGTACCTTTTTAGTATCTCTCCCTATATCAAATACTGCTGTACTAATTACCACTGATGTTGCACCGTGTATATTAGACCAGAATTTATCTCCTGGGCATTCAACCAGATTACTAATAAACTTTGCATATCCTCGTACATAGAGATGGTCCAAAGTATTAAAGCATGTCAAAACATGGCAACAAGTTTCAACCTCACTATTACAAAACCTACATAATCTTTCTAAATAAGGAATTTTTGACCAAGCACCCATAAATTTCATAGTAGGTAGCACATTCATACGCAAATATAATAAAAAAGCTTTAGATCCATACTACATAATTTGGTGAGGTAAGAAGCTGGAGTATGGCGCAACCATCCCTGATGCAACAGATCCTGATAACAGAAATTCTATCCACATTCTTAGCTATATCCCAATTCCTTGATTTATTTTAAAATGTTTCCTCATAATTGGGGTCTTTTTCTAGTATAAATGGATCTAAGTTTAATTTCTCAATAAAAGTTACAGTGTCACACTCTGACTCTTGACTGTCACACTCTGACTCTTGTCTCACCTGTTTGTCCTTTGATGTCTTCTTTCTTGGGCTTTGAGGTCTCTTTTTTTCCTGGTCGTTCGAGACTTGTATAAGAATGGACAAGTCTCCTCTGTCGCCTGTATGCAGGTGTATGTATGCAGTCCGGATACCTGCCTCGATGAGATGATAAGGTAAGACATTCAGTGTTCCTGGAAGGGTCAGGTGAGTATTGGGCAAATGTCCAGGAAGGTTCCAGGAGTCACGAAGGAACAGGAAACTCGCACAGTTCCGTAAGACGGAAATGTGAGGAAAGGTTTCAGATCAGAGCCCAGGGTCCAGGAAGAGTAGGAGACTCGCACGATTCCACAAGCAGAGAGTGCAAGGAGTGGTACTGAGTGGATACCGGGAAGGAAAAATATGGTACCGCTGGAACCAAAGGGAAAATGGAAGCATGAGTGAAGGGAAAAAACAGGGTAACGTACTTGCTGGTAACACGGAAAGTAAGCGTTGAGACGCGCAGAACCGCAGAGGTGTGTCTGTTTTCTAGGAAGTGGCGACATAGCTGGAACACTAAACAGCAGTCTGCTTAACAGCACCGGACATGTTGGTAGTATACTGGACATTATATTGCAGTGCTTGATAGACCACATATTCCAGAATGGGCGGAAATGGTGACAGCATGACCCCTCTTAAACTGCAATCCACTAGGTTTACCTGGATGAGCCAGAAAGAACCTCTGCATCAAACGGAGGGCGTTCATGTTGGACACAGGTTCCCATGTTCGTTCGCTGGGAGGATAACCTTTCCTATCCACCAGGTATTGAAGACGACCTCTTCTATATCTCGAGTCACATATCCTGGAAACCTCAGATTCAACCTGATCGTTGACGAGAACAGGGAGAGGTTGAAGAGCCATCCTGGTTGACTGAGAGTAGGGTTTGAGTAAGAAAGTGTGAAAAACTTAATTAATTCTCTTCCTAGAGTCTGGTAATTGGAGTCAAAATGCCACAAGGTTAATGATTTCCTTCACTGTAAAAGTCCTGTTGAATCGAGGGGCCAGCTTATTGGGATGTAGGTGTCGAGGCAAAAGTCTAGAAGAAAGCCAGACCTTGTCGCCGATGGCATAGATAGGACTGGGTCTCCTCCTGGTATCAGTATGTTTTTAACGTCCATCCTAGCTCTTTCTAGATGCCTTTTTATGTCCTTATGTACAGTGACTAAATGCTCAATCCAGGTGTCAACCAGGGTGGAGTGAGGCAGGAGAGTAGGCAGAACAGATGGATGAAAATCTTGACTGCAAAAGAAAGGGCTTGTCTTGATTGCGGAGTGGTCTGAATTATTGTACGAAAATTCAGCTACTGTTATTAGAACCGACCAATCGTCCTGGACTTTGGAAGCAAAGCATTGCAAGTATTGTTCAAGGGTCTGGTTTACTCGGTCGGTGATTCCATTAGACTGGCAATGATATCCTGAAGATAAGGCACGTTGAATACCCAACATTTGGCACAGGTACTTCCAGAATTGGGAAATGTATTGGGGCCCGTGGTCTGAGATGATTTTGAAAGGAAGACCATGCAGTCTAAAGATGTGGTTCAGAAAAATCACTGCTATTTCTTGTGCCAAAGGTAACTTGTTCAGGGGATTGAAATGGGCCATATGAGAAGATAGGTCGATGGTAACCCTGATAGTGGTAAAACCCTTGGAAGGAAGTAGATCCACAATGAAATCAGTGGCAATTACCAGTCCGGCAATACAGGTTGATGGAGTAAACCAGCTTGTCTTCTATTGTCATACTTGTTCTGACTGCAGACTGCACAGGCTTTGATGGATGCCTTTATATCATCAATCATTTTAGGCCACCAAAAGTTTCTCTCGATGAGATGAAGGGTAGCCTTAATGCCCCGATGCCCGGAGTGGAAGGTATCATGACAGAGGTTTGTTATCTTGGTTCTTAGGATCTGTGTGGGTATAACCAATCCCTTGTCCTTAAAAAGCTACCCATCCTTAGCAATTAGGGACCGTTGATTGGTCTTGGAGTAATCCTTCCAGAGATCAGAAAGTGGGGTCTCAGCTCGGACGTTGTCCAATAGTGAGTTGGCCTGGGCTATGAATACAGTGTCGGGAAACATCTTGGGAAAGGTGTGGTCTTCATCCGCTTCGTAATCAGGACCTCTGGACAATGCATCAGATTTTATATTGGTTGTCCCAGGTACATGTTGAATGCAAAACTGATATTGAACATATATATATATATATATATATAGGACCTGTAGGTTCCGATGATCAGTTAGTACTTGTACAGGGAACTTGGCACCCAAAAGTAGATGACGCCACTCTGTAAAAGCCTGTCGGATGGCAAGTAATTCTTTCTCCAGTAGTGAGTAATGTGTCTCACTGGGATTCAATGTTCGAGATAGGTATGCAATGGGATGTTCTTTATTATCCTCGGATTCTTGCTTTAGCACAGCCCCAATAGCATACTCTGAAGCATCTGTTTCTACCAGGAAGGGTTTAGTAATGTTGGGTTGATCCATGATGGGTCCTTGAGTAAACCTTTGTTTTAGTTCTTGGAAGGCGGTTTCCTGATCAACCGACCAATTGAAGGGTTTGTCTTTCTTTAGCAATGAAACTATAGGTTGAACTATAGCAGAGCAGAGAATGTAGGAATAAACTTCCTATAAAAAATTGCAAGTACCAGGAAGGATTGTATTTGTTTAACTGATGTGGAAGCAGGCCATGAAAGAATAGATTCAACCTTGGTGGGATCCATTGCTATTCCTTGGTGACTTAAAACAAATCCCAGGTAATGGACTGTAGGGACATTAAAAATGCACTTCTCTGGTTTGGCCAGCAACTTATTCTCCTGTAGGCATTGTAAGACCAAGGTAACGTGTTCCTGATGTAAGATGGGGTTGTTGGAATATATCAATATGTCATCCAGGTACACAATAACAAAAAGGAATACCATAACTGAGAAGATTCTATTCATAAAGCGCTGGAATACAGCTGGGGCATTGGCAAGACCAAATGGCATAGCCAGATATTCAAAGTGTCCGAAGGGTTTTTGAAGGCAGTCTTCCACTCATCACCCTCCTTAATGCGGATTAAATGATAAGCACCCCGCAAGTTGAGTTTGGTAAAGATTACAGCACCATGTGCGGCTTCTAAGATGTCAGAGATGAGTGGTAATGGATAACGGTCCTTGAGAGTACACTGATTAAGACCCCGATAGTCCAGGCATGGTTGGAGCTCCTTGGTATCCTTTTTGGGCACAAAAAACAAGGAGGCCCCAGTAGGAGACTTGGAAGGATGAATGGTTCCATTGGCGAGATTGGTGTCCAGGTATTCTCGTAGGTCTCTTTTTTCATGTTCTGAAAGAATAAACATCCTTCCAAATGGTATAACTGCAGAATCTTCAGTATCAATAGCACAGTCCTCTGGACGATAGGGAGGTAATGACTGAACAATAGCTGTTGAGAATACATCAGAAAATTGATGATAGTTCTCAGGTACCTGAGTAATACTGGAAACACAAATAGGTTGTTGTTCTGGACTCTGGGTTTCCGTGGATATGGTTTTCAGCGCATTCCGGGACAGGCAATGTGATAGACAAAATTCTGATCCTAAAAATAAGGACCCGGCAGCCCAGTTGATGTATGGATTATGGCTTTGAAGCAGGGGCATGCCCAGAACCATTGGGTAATGAGCTGCCTTTATTATGTTAAAATGCAACATCTCCCGGTGGTTGTTTATAGAAAGCGGTAATTCTGAGGTTTGCTGAGTTATGGGTCCTGAAGAAAACAGCTTCCCATCTATTCCTTCAACCTCCTGGATAACTTCTTTGGACACTCTGGGAATATTGTGCTTCAAGGCCCACTAGTGGTCCAGGAAGATACCCATTGCACCACAATCCACTAGGGCCAGGATGGAATGGTTCTCTTTATTGGCGGTCGACAGAGATACATGGAGTACCACCAAAGTGTTCTTATGATGAGAGTTTAAGGAAGGAGAAGAATAGGAGCAAGTCCCTTTCTCCCAAAGATGGGCTTCCTTCAAGATCGGGAGCTGGCGTTTCCCGAACGCTGAGGTGGGGCTATTGGGCAGTTTCTTACCAGATGTTTGTCAGAGGCACAATACATACAAAGTCCAGTGTTGATCAGATGAGTCCTTTCCTGTGAAGAGATAGGTCCTCACAAGGAGCCGAGTTGCATAGGCTATGGATCTGAGGGGTTAGGTGTGGCTGATTCTTTAGGGCTTGGATAGTCCAAGGGGGCTTTCTGTGGGAGTGTCTGTGTCTTCCTCTTCTCTGCCTTTCTCTCCTGAATACGGACATCAATTTGTAAGGACAAGTTTGAAATAGCCTGGAAGGAACCTGGACGGGCCACTCTAGCAAACTCGTCTTTGTTTTCTTCGTTTAACCCATGACAAAACAAGGTAAAGCAGGCCTCAGGGGTCCAATCTGCCTCCCTAGCCAATTGTTTAAAACAGGTTACATAGGACTACATGTCTTGGTTTCCTTGTTGGACAATGTACACTTTTTCTGGACGGTCAAACATGGTCTTGAAGGCGTCCACGGATCCTTCGTAGTTATCCAGGAGCGGGTCTCCCACATTCACCAAGGGAGTAGCCCAGGCTAAAGCATTTCCAGAAAGATGGGAAATTATAAACCCCACCCTAGCCCATGGAGTAGAAAAATAGTAAGGTTTGAACGTGAAATGCACCAGACATGAATCAAGGAAAGAATGCAGCATCTTGGAGGTACCATCGCATTTGTCCACTATGCCCCCTACCAGGGAACTTTCCTGAAATGTAGAGTCCCTGGATAAAATGAGTTGTTTTAGTGCTGCATTTTCAGCTTTGAGGTTCTGAACTTCTGTCGATAATTCTTGAATTCCTCTCATGAGGTCCTGTACAGCAGCCTCCATGTTAGTTTCAATATCAGGTTTTTTGCGTCTCAAACTGACTCTGACTCTTGACTGTCACACTCTGACTCTTGTCTCACCTGTTTGTCATTTGATGTCTTCTTTCTTGGGTTTGGAGGTCTCTCTTTTTTCCTGGTCGTTGCATACTTGTATAAGAATGGACAAGTCTCCTCTGTCGCCAGTATGTATGCAGTGCGGATACCTGCCTTGATGAGATGGTAAGGTAAGACGTTCAGTGTTCCTGGAAGGGTCAGGTGACTATTGGGCAAATGTCCAGGAAGGGTCCAGGAGTCAGGAAGGAACAGGGAACTTGCACAGTTCCGTAACACGAAAATGCGAGCAAAGGTTTTGGATCAGAGACTAGGGTCCGGGAAGAGTAGGAGACTCGCACGATTCCACAAGAGGAGAGTGCGAGGAGCGGCACTGAGTGGACACCAGGAAGGAAAAATACAGTACCGCTGGAAGCAAAGGGAAAATGGAAGCGGGAGTGAAGGGAAAAAACAGGGTAATGTACTTGCCGGTAACACAGAAAGTTAGCGTTGAGACGCGCAGAGCAGCGGGGGCGTGTCTGTTTTCAAGGAAGTGGCAGACATAGCAGGAATACTAGACAACGGTCTGCTTAACAGCATCGGCCATGTTGGTAGTATACTGGACATGATATTACAGTGCTTGATAGACCACATATTCCAGAAGGGGCGGACACAGTGAATCATGACATACAGCAGACCTTTTGAGTTCAACCACAAAACCATTTTTATGTTGATTATCCACGTTTTTTCTGATTAGCAAAAACAAGAAGTTTGACTCCAGTTACTGCTAATAAACCTGACATAGCATAGCATTCTTTGAACGTACCACAGTGTTTTTAATGATCTAACACTGTACTCTAAACGTAATGTCTCCACGGGTACAGATTTTGTTACGTGTATAATAGACTACAACATTTTTCCTTCTGGCAGTTCTAACCGTGAGATTTGTTCTAAATTCAATGCAACAAAGCCATACAATGTTGTGGATATTATGCTAACTCTGTATATCTCCAGCAACCCCTCAATGTCATTACCTCCACAATAGACTATATAATGTTTTATTGCCAACCTCTTTCTCCAGACTTTATCCATCACCTTCTCATAGTAAAATTTCCCACTACGATTGGCCATTATGAAAAAGCCCAGATAATTATATTATGTAATTCTGACCAATGGGGAGTTGGACATACACCAGATAAAGTTCTATTTTACCAATGTTCTTTTTACTCAAACACAGAGTTTTTGTTTTGCTATGTTTATGACCATAGCATTATCTTCTGTGTAGTTTACCAGCCTATTTAACAATATTTGCAAACGTATTTGCGTATGATCGAACATGATAATAACGTTGGCATAGGCCAACCAAGGTATCAAAACGCCATTAATCCTAGGTGGGACATTTTTTATTTGAGCGAATATTATTTTCATGTCCACAGTAAACACATTGTACAGATTTGGACCCAAAACACAACCTTGTTTTAAGCCACTATTAGTATTTTGAAATTCCGTACAATGCCCTAGAAAAGTCTACTGTGTAGGGATGGATGTATTTGTATAAAGTCATTGTATATAATAAAACAAGTTCTTATCTATACCCCATTTTATTAATTTTTCCCAGAGGGTAGCACGAGGAATAAGTTCAAAAGCCTTTGAAAAGTCCACACAACAACTGTACAGATACAGGCTGTTTGTGTTCTCTGTCTCTGACTTCAAGTATATATTTTCGTCAGGGTATTATGATTTTTCCTAAAACCTGTCTGATACGGGCTAAATATTTCATTTTCCCCCACCCATTCAGTAAGTTTCCTAAGTAATATGCTAGCAAAGATCTTTTGGCTTGTATCCATTAATTATATTTATCTGTAATTTTGAGGATAATTTCTATTCTCTTTTTAAAGATTGGTACACAAATGGCTTTACCCCAGCTTTCTGGAATAACACCTGTTTTTTCTATATGTTTATATAACAATACAAGTATCTGGGCCCATAACTGAAGTTGTGCTTTCAGTACAATATTGGGTATTGGGAGCACCGCAGACCCAAAGTGAAAGCCAATGCAGGCAGAAACACAATGCGGTTGTGTTTCTGCCTAAATCTGCTTTCCCATTTGGGGCTCTCGGGCTCCCCACGGGGAGCAGATTTAGGCAGAAACACTGCAGCATTTAGCATTTCCCATTTGGGGCTCTCGGGCCCCCCGTGGGCAGCCCGAGAGCCCCAAATGGGAAATCAGATTTAGGCAGTAAACACCGCGGAGGAGCCTGAGAAACTCGGAAAGAAAAACTGCAGCGTTTTCAAACACAATAACGTTGTATTTATGTGTGCGGCAGCTTCAAAAGCGACCACAAACATAAATACGTTTTTAAAGCTGCAGTTTTATTTCTAAGTTTTCCGGGCTCCTCCAGGCCGGAAAACCTAGAAAAAAAACCACAGCTAGTGCTTATTTAAAAAAAAAATAAATAGCACTTACCGAGATTCAGCTGCAGCTTTCCTGCTCTGGTCTCCGGTCCCCGTCCTCCGCGTACAGCGCCAATGAAGGAAAAGCCACCCAGCGGTAGCTTTTGTTTACTACAGCTGGCTGGCTTTTCCTTCATTAGTGCCGAAAAAGCAAAAGCCAGCACAGGCGGGCATCCATTTCACAAAATGGATGCGCCCATGTGCTTGCTTTTGCGAATTTTGAGCTTGAATAGCTCAAAATTTTACATAGGAAGTTTTTTAAAAAAAAGTGCTAGTATTTTTTTTTTATGTTGCCTATCTATTTTTAAAATAAAGTTTTAGCTGGACTACCCCTTTAACAAAAATTCTACCCAGTCATTGGTACCACTTTGTGGCCTGTTATCGTAATCATGCAGATATTTCACATTCAAATCTCCAGCTATTATAAGAGTGCACTCTTTAAATTGAATAAACCATTGAAGTATTACATCTTCTATACACTGAATAATCTGTTTTGTATAATCTCCCCCCTGGCGATCATAGGGATCATATATGTTTATTAGCAAAATGGGACGTGATTGACCCCTGCTAATCTAAGAATGTTTTGTAGAATATATGCTATTGGGGACTCCGTTTTAACAACTTGTGTGTTCCAGTCATGTGCCAATGGCTAGGCCACCACTGGGTCGACCATGTTCTGACTTCTTTGCTAGATTGCGGGCTATCTGAAAGCGATCTAAATAAAAGGCCATGGCACAACAGGTCTCTTGTAACAGAAACGTGATGCCTGGTGTAATGATCTCCAGACCTTCCGAATGAAAAAGGAATGAATTGTAACCTTGGTTATTCCAAGAAACCCGGGATAATACATCAGCTTTGGACACATGTCAGTTTGCTCCGTTGCTAATGTGAGTAGGCTGCCAGTGTTCTTCTTCACAGGTATTTCTAATGGCTGTGTCTTTTTCTTTCTGCAAAGCATGTAAAGAATCACTCTCTGTTATAAATTCCAGGGAGATCTTAATACTTGACATGTTCGCATATCTTCCAACATTAGTTTGTACCATTCTTTTCTTCTTATGACAAAGGATCAAAGACAAGCCCACTTGCGTCAAAAGATGATCATGAGTCATAAGCAATGCAGTGACGACAACTGATGAAAATTCAATCAGGGCCCAATTAATAAGGCTACCAACCCTAGGTAATTCAATACTTTTCATATCTGATGAGGCAATCAGACTTAGTTCTGGAATTTCATAAAAGATTGCTAACATTTGTGTGCAATTTAAAAAAAAGGCTTTCAGTGACAGGTCTTATTTTCTCGAACAATACCCAAGATACCAGGTCATTGTAAAATGCTCTTTGTTTCAGTCTGTACACTCTTCAAAATGTCCTCTTTGTTGTTATCACTTATCACAGAGGAAGGTATATCTGTATACAATTTTTGTAAGTGACTCAAGTTCTGTTTACCACTTTCTTTCTCAAATGTTTGTAGTTTTGGAGGCACTTTTTTTCTGGTGGCCCTATGAATATCGTGCTAAGTACAGATCTGTCTGCTTATGTGTTTGTTAGCTTTGTTAATCCTGTTCGAATGGGCACTCTTTTAATAGTTGGAGTCACTCTGTGTTTATCAATTGACAGTGTTTTTTCCACTTCCTTAAAAGTAGCCCTTTGTCTTTTCCTCTGTTTCGTATCAAACTTGAACGATCCATGTTAGTTACCTTAGTAGTAGAGACACAAATGTCCTCATAATCCCAGAGGGGATCTTTCCCGGTGACTTTCTGTCAATGGATAAAAGGGCAAGGAGCTAAGTTCAGGGAAGCTTTATCGTCATATATGAGAATTGAAGATGATCTTATTGGTTTAACCAATTTCTTTTTTGGTATATGTTCAGATATATCCCGCATTGATATTATTGCATCCAGTTTTTTTAAAGCTAAGACTAAGGCAGTCTTCATATCAGCTTGATCCTTAAGTAGGATAGATGTCAATCGAGACAACACTTCCAACTTTGCCATAAAAGTATCATCGCTTCTCTGTTCATTTTCATAGTTATTTGCAGCGTTGTGTGGTTTTATATCACTGCTTGTATAAAATGAGGTTTCCTCTGCCTCTGATGAAACCATTGCCGCGAGGTCAGCTGAATCAGAAAGGTTTATGTCCATGACATTGTCATCCTGTGCTGTTAATTGTGCTCTGTGTGTCCCTCTCAGGGACAGATGTCTCAGACCCACCTCCAACTTAAGAAGAGAATTATTATCTTTGACCCAAACTGACCAGATTCTGTTCAATTGTTAAGCGACAAAGACTGCTCAAACAATGTCTGGTGATATTCATTTTTTCTTCACCTACAAAAACTCAGAAAAGCTGGTTGTTTGTTTTTACTGCAGATATTTCAAGGTAGGTGACTTTTCTTTCTTTTGTGAGAGATATTAGATAAGTTATCTCTCATCCCACATTTAGCGCTAACCACTGCGCTACATAATGTGGCTCTACGATTTAATTGAGATTTTGTTTTGGATTGAACGCAAGCTCTGGGGCCCATTTTGTGTAAATACTATGTCACTCTTACCTGATTCCTTTTGCTGAATCAAGTGTCTTGTCTGGCATCTGCAACAAGTGACAAGAGCACACGACACAGGACACTCCTGCACACTCACAAGCACTACGCATGCACTGATGCGCTCATGCCGGGTTTTTATGTTCTGCCACTCGATGAAAAAAATGTATGCTTTCCAATCACTTCTGCCTGGATTCAGACTGTTTGGTAGATTGCAGAATAGTGTGTTGCAGCTGTAGGGTTAACACAGCAACCAAAACACTATTATCTCCAAAAAAGGCGCGAAACACACGGGTTCACAATCTGTCCCAAAAAGATCAGAACGCTGCCACAGTAACACAGGACACTCCTGCACACTCACGAGCACAACTTGCCCAATATAAGGCCAACGATTCCAATCCCCACTCACCCACCCCACTTTTTCTTTTGACACCCCCCAATCCCCAGTCCCTCTACTCCCTACCACCCTATCCCACTCATGCTACCATCCCCCACTCTTTCTACCCCCACCAACCCAACTCTGACTCTCCCTACCTCCTCACCAGCCCTAACCATCTCTATCCCCACCCTACTCTCACCCTCTCTAACCGCACCAACTCACACCACCCCCTCACTCTATCCCCATCCATCCGGCATACCCCCTCCCTCTCTAGCCGCACCCACCGTACCTCCTCTTCTACTGCCACCTATCCTACACCCTCTTTCTATACTCAAACCTGCCACCTCTTTCTTTAACCCCACCACCCACCCTACTTCATTCTACCTTCTCTTACCCCCTTTACCTATCCCCTCTAGTCCTTTGACACTCTCGCTTTATTTCTTACCCCCTCACTCTTACCCTTTCTTGCACATATTTCCTCTTGCTCATCATCGATGGTGCCCTCAATTAATGGATTCCCCTTCTCATTCTATTGCATACCTGCACCCATTATCACATCCTCCTTTCTAACTTTGCATGCTCCTCTTTGCACCTTAGTGCCTATAAATACAAAAGGCAAAAAACAGCAGTGAACGTCAAAACTACTGGCATTGCCAATGCTTGTTTACACTGTCAGAATCCTTGCTCCTTATGGTGGGAAAATGAAAATGATTCCAGTGAAAGGAACGGGTGGAATGTTCAACTGTTGAGCTTTGGCTCTGTTTCAAGAGAGACTGAGGCTCTCATTTTTGCAGAGGTGGTGCCTTCATAGTTATACTGTGACTGCCCTCTGCCATGCACTGCAAGTGTCGGTGACCAAGGGATACTCCGCAGGGATCATCATCTAATGCACGGTCTGCTCGCTGTGGCTTGTCAGAGGTTTTCACCTGAAATTCACATGATGCCTCCCCCTTGGTTATGATAACTAGGGCTGATGAGCGTTCTAGTTCAAAACATCTGGAATGCCAAAGATTTCTGTCCCCTGGACTAATGTCTTGAGGAGGCACTTGCCTCAACCCCTGAGGAACCTGATTCCTAGTACCTAGTGTGAAGCAGGGACCTCCACACAGTGGGAACTGTTTTTATCGCTTGCAGTAATTCTAGAAAACTGCGTCATTACAGGAAATAAGCTCGGTTGGTGGTAACGGATGAAGATTTCCATAAATGACTTGTGAAGTTTTCTGCCAATTAGCATGGATTCTTTTTTTCTTGTTTTTTTATCCATTTCTCCTATAGTTTAATGATGTAAACACATTGCACAGAGTTGCATCCGGTTAAATAGCACAGTGAGCTGAGGGCTTGTTCTGATATATCTGCGCAGCCTGCTGATACAGGTTCGAAACCGGCAGAAACAACTCATCCTTTCGTCCTTCCAAGGTCGATACATTGAGTACCACACAGTGGGATAATGATATCAACTGTTAATCTAGTGCACTTCGATGCCTGTCAGGTTTGTAGCACTATATAAAACTATGTATTAATGTGTTTCTCTATTGATGGAAGGCTCTTCCATTTTCATTCAATAAAAGAAAGAAAAGTTTTAAAATAAATGCGTGTTCTTGAAAAAACTTTACGTCTACCGCTGTGGTGGAGGTAAAAACTGAAGTTTGTAAAATTAAATATTTGACCTCAAAATGGTTATTAAATAATGCGGTATCTCCATGGAAGTCCACATTATAATAATTTGCCAGGACTATAGGTGGAAAAAGCAGGCAGTGTTTTCAAATATTCCTGTTTTGCTGTTATGGCTATGCTCACAATGAGGGCTATATTTCGAAAAATGTAATTCTATGACAAGACTCGAGGCGAGCATTATGCTTCAACTTCTTTATTTACTACCCTTCAGCAGTTTCAACAACCATATCAAACAACAACAAAGAAATGTCCATATGACTTTCACTTTAAAACTACAAATCCTAAAGTCTCTGTAGTCCTTCTTTCTCTCCAGCTCAGCTATGACCACATCCTGTTCCAGAGCTCCTCCTCTTCTTTTACTGCTCTTCAAGCAGATAAGTGATTTTCTTTCTACCTCTTTCTACATGTTTATGTTGAATGTTTACACAATGTATTATGTGTTTATGGTAGTGATTACATTGCCTAGAAAGGAGTGATTATCAGGACTTCAGTCCGAGTCTAGAGCGACAGCCGCTGCGTTTACGAGCGTAGGACGCGAGCTACTTTGCTGCTTCATGGCAGCGGCGGGAGCTCCGGCGGCCACTAGCCCCGTGCCGTATTCCCGGCACATCAGGGGTGCACTACCGGGCCGCAGAGCTCCCTTGAGCCTCTCCCTCCAGCGGGGAGCGGACACGCTTCGGCGGACCCCCTCCCTTGTGGAGGCGGGGTCGAGCGCCGAGCGCATCAAGCCCTCGCAAGGGCCTTCAAGGAAACTGCGGCCCCACCCTCGTGGGGGCGGAGCTTAAGGAGCGCCGAGCCGCGTTGCATTCACTGTGCGATGCGGATGTGGCAGCAAGGAAGCCGTTCGTACAATCGATACGAGGCTCCTTAACAGCTCCTAATTATCCTGATTTCCCCTTGTGCGCCCGAGAAGCGCACGGCGAGCGAGGACCTGCATAGACTCAGGAGAGAGAGGCGGCAGCAGCGGGAGCATCCCGCAGTGAAAAAAAAATAAAAATAATACAGATGCTAAAATAACAGTGCCAGCAAGCACCCAGGCACAAGGCTGCTGCCTCCTAAGACAATATACAGACCCATAAGCCTCCACAGGCACAGCATATTAAGAGAGTCCGGTGCAGCCACAAAAAAAAAAAGGAAAAGTAATCATATATATATAGAGACGTGGAAAGAGTCTCTGAGGAGCATCTACTCGGAAGTGGGCAGCAAGAGACACCTACACTCAGGTATTAAGGCACGCAGCACCCCTTAACATGTCAGAATTCGAGTGGAGTGAGGAGGAGCAGTCCCTAGACTTGGCTGCAAGTTTCAAGGAGGTGCTGGGGAATTCCCTAGTAGATGCTGTGGCTCAAGGGGTGAAACCCTTACAGGAAAGGCTTGAGACACTGGAAGCTATGCTTCACAGCCTAAAGGAAGCACCAACAAAACTCGCAGCTTGCCCATTGAACCCTCTGGATCAGGGTCTAAGGGGAGTATTCAGGCCCGCAAGAGAAAAACCTCTGCAGACCCCCAGGGCCCTGTGGGTGGGGCAGAAGATAAGGCCCCGGAGGTCGCTGACGCTTTCACGAAGCTTAAGAAAGCATATTTGCAGCGTCAGGCCATGCCGGACCTCATGACCCCCTCTCCTGGGGAAGAAAATGAAGGAGATAATGACCTAGGCTTGGAAGAGGAGCCAGAGGAAGGGGACTTGACCCCTCAAGTGCCGGAGGAGCCAGTCGATGAAGAGTGGGCGAAGCCCAGCAGGGGTAAGAAAGCCCGCAAAGAAAAGCACCTCGAAGAAGAGCAGGACGATATGTTCGACCCGGATACCATTAGAAACCCAAGGTCTTCCGACTGGCAGCCTTCTCCAAGAGTGGCTAAATGTATGACAGCAAGGCTAAGAAAAGCTTGGATAAGGAAGTTCGACAGCGTCTCCGATCAGAATGCCCCCGACCAGACTTGCCGGGAAGGTGGCGGAAGTCCCCGAATTGGACCAGAAGATGCTCACCTTTGTTTCAAAGACCAATAAGGACCCCCGTAAAGGGATTGATAGGTCATGGAAGAGTTGCCAGGAGAAGGTCCTGGACTTAGCCGGTCCTCTCGCTAAGATTATGGACTTGGCTGAAAGGGCGAGGGACACTGGCCGGATGGGCGCAAAGGGCAGTT
Organism: Ambystoma mexicanum; assembly: GCF_040938575.1. Taxonomy (NCBI): domain Eukaryota; kingdom Metazoa; phylum Chordata; class Amphibia; order Caudata; family Ambystomatidae; genus Ambystoma; species Ambystoma mexicanum. The sequence goes on along the minus strand of NC_090921.1, from coordinate 1,202,089,417 downwards.
TGCCTCCTAGGAAACGCAAATTGCGCTATAGCCTGTGAGAGAAGGAGGAGGTTGCTTCTGAAGATTGACTCGAAGCTCAGTGACCTGGCATCCTATGAAGCCGGGGAAGCAGCCCAAGGCCTCTTGTTCGGTGAGACTTTCGGGAAGGAAATGGGCTGCTTTGTAGGCATGTACACGTCGCTTGAGAAAGCGCAGCATCCATACGTAGATCTTCCCTCAGAGAGTTTTTGCCGGGACCGGTCGTTACAGGGGTCGATCGACCGGTTGTCATAAAGGAGGCAGAAGACCCCCGAATCACAGAGCCCAGTACTGGGAGAACAGGCAGCAAGACACGTTCTTCCCGGCCAGAGGTCACAATACCAGAGGGCGACGAGGAAGAGGTTTCGGACAAGGCCAGGGGTTTACGCCAAGTAAGAGCAATAACTTACCCTCCAGTGGGAGGGAGGACAAGTATGTTCTGGGGAAGAGATGCCTGGATTTTGCAAACCGTCAGAGGTCTGCAGTTAGAGTTCATTCAGGAACCAGTGCAGACAAGAGTACCCCATCCCCCGCGCCCCGCGCCTAGCGAAAGCGGTGCAAGCGGCCCTCAATACCGAATTAGAGCATTTAGTGAAGAAAAAAGCCATAGAAAGATGCCCCGGGGCCCCGAGTTTCCTCAGAAACATGTTTCTCGTTCGCAGGAAGGAGAAAGTACGCCCAGTAATACATTTAAAGGAACTGAACGGATGGATAGTTTACCATCATTTCAAGATGGAGGGGATCCATCAGCTCAGAGATTCCCTGAGAGAGGGAGACTGGCTGACCAGGTTAGATCTAAAGGGCGCCTACCTTACGGTGCATGTGCAGACGCGTTTCAGGAGATTCCTGGCTTTTCTCTGGAAGGGACAGTTCTGGCAATTCAGGACAATGCCATTCGGGCTTGCGTCAGCGCCTTGGGCATTAACGAAATTGATGAAACCAGTAGCCGCAGCCATCCGAGAAAAAGGAATTTGGCTGATCATATACTTGGACGATCTATTACTGCTAGCAGAAGATCGAGGGGCACTGGAATACCAGACACAGTGGGTACTAGACCTGTTACAGTCACTGGGGTTCACTGTTCTAGTGAACACAGAGAAGTCGGATGTTAGGCGGAAACCTGTGCAGTTCCCTCTGGGATCACTTCAAAAGATTTAGGACTACAGGTGTTTGGCAGTAAACCCACTTGGTAGCAGTCTGTACCACACAGATTCACTTGGTAGATGTGGCTGAGCAGTCAGAAGAGTTAGGCAGTATGTGGAGTATACAAAATAGGGCAATTTACACAGTAGAACAAGCAAACACGCAACAAGGCTTCGGTGTAAAGATATATAGTTATTTATTTATAAAAACACATCTATAGAAAACACTCTGGCACTAATACGGCAAACAACTTCAATTACAATTACTATAAGTAAATCAATCGCTCTAACAATAGTTCGACAAGTCTAGGTTCATCGGCACCACTTATTTGCAGACAGAGGTCAATGTTTTAACCTAGATGGCACTCTAGTATTCGTAAGGATGGGAGAGAAAAGGCAGGGTATGAAATCAACTCGGTACCAACACTTTTACGAACAAATGCAAGACAAGTAAGGCAGGGTCTACTGTGAATCGAAAAGTTCAGAGGCCAGGCCCACTCGGAGAGAGGCAAGGTGATATGTCCCAAAAAGTATCACAGCGGAAATGCACTTCCAGTCTTTGTTGCAAATTGTTATTGAAAGGTTGGACCAGTTCAGAACAGAAAGTTAAGAAGGCTTGGAGGCGACCCAATGGAGAGGCAAGGATTAAGACACCTCACGCTAAACGACACAAGGGAAGCCAGGAGGACACGGTACCTTGTATGTGGAGAGACAGCTCCGGCGGGGGCAGTTGTTCCTGGTGGTGGATGCAAGTCGGGGCTTTGCCAAGAGAAGAGATGCTCTCGTCGTCGAAGGAAAGTTGAAGATCTTTGCACCACCAGGGAAGAGACCAGCCGCGGAGTGCTCCGTCACAAGGCACCACCTTTTGGTCGCGGTACAAGTTAGTGGCTATCCGGTTGCCGGGGTGCTCAGCAGGGGCAACTTGACCACTAAGCCCTGAAAGCGAAGAAAAAGCAAAGGGGACTGGTTGTTCCCGCCAGTTAGGGGACGAAGACTCTCTAACCGGGCGATCTCCTCTGTCATTGGGAAGTGGTGAGTCGGTTCAGCAGGTCTCCGCCGGAGGTGTCGTCGTTGCAGGTCAGCTCAGCTTTACCCTCGTCGGATTCTTAGGTCCTGTGGCGACTTCTGAAGATCCAGTCCCAAAAGCCCTGCTTTTATGCAGAAAACCCCCATTCATTCAGCCTAGCTGTCAATAAAAACACCCTAAGTGGTGAGCGGGGTGGCTCACCACTTGGGCCAATCACACCAGAGTGCGACTTGAGTTGGCAAGGCAACTCAGTCCAGGGTGCCTAAACCCCCTCCACCACCCCCTGTGGTTACCCAGACAGAATGGCACCACTTTGGAGGGCTTCTGTGTAGAAGCCCGCCAAAAGTGGAACAAAGGGCTCAACCTTTGGTTTAGGAGTCACAGAGACGAACACAGACGCCATTTTAAAAACCGAGTTCTGGCAGAAAATACCAACCGATAGATTTATTTAAGATAGATAAACCGGTGCTACGTTAGAGATTAACGAGAAAAAGTATTAACCTCCAACAAATGGGAAGAATCCCATTGAGTTATATTCGGGGTCGAATATAACAAGTAGTTTCCACTGCCACCAGCCAAAACTCGACGAGGGGGGACGGGACAGTGCCCCCTCGAATAACAGACCCAGGAGTAATCGAATTAACCCTACTAGTACGTCCACAATAGGATGGTTTGCACTAGTTCTGTTAGTAAATTAAGGTCTAGTAAAGCCAATGGTGACTTTACATGCCCGGGGAGACAGTAGTCAGTCCCCGGGTATGGAGTCTCTGGTGGGGATCCTCTAGAACGCCCCAGTGTTACGGCACAGAGGGTGCGGTGTAACACACATAGTAAAACATATGAGACCCTATAGAGTAAAAGACCCCATAGCCCATAGAACACATTGCTATCCGAATGAATTACACACATTCATGTCCAAGAGTGGGAGAAAAAGAGTCTCACTATTGGCAGGATGGAAAAAAACAAACTCCAGAAATCCAGCAAAGCTGCTAGGGGACTCACTAGGTTAGGAAATTCAGCCTAAACAGAGAATTCTCCCTAACATCGGACACAAAGCCAGCACCGAGGTTGGACTTTCTCTGCTTCGTCCTGGACACAAGGAAAGCCACTCTGGAGCTTCCAGCAAGGAAGATCCGAGATATCAAGAGAGATATCAGAGAATACTTGGGGAAGAGAGTGATTTCTCTGAGAGTTCTGGCGAGAATTGTGGGCCTCCTAGCAGCCTCCATACAAGCCATTTTTCCAGGTCCCTTACACTGTCGAGCCTTGCAAAGATTGAAGATCAGACACCTACAACATGGGTTGAGATATCATCAATCGATACCGCTAGATCAGGAATCTATCACGGAACTGGAATTGTGGTTGCAAAATATGGACGACTGGAATGGGTGTGCCATATTCGGGGACCGGCCAGACCTCGTGATAAATTCGGACGCCAGTCGCCTAGGATGGGGAGCTCGATGCGGAGAGTTGCAAACTGGAGGGAAATGGAGCGCAGAGGAGCTAAGCCTGCACATAAACTACTTAGAGCTTCTAGCAGGCTCTTTCATGATAAAGACATTCACGAGAGACAGGGTGAAGTCTTGCGTCCTGCTAAAGATGGACAACATATCGGCAGTACGTTACATAAACCACTTAGGAGGGATGAAGTCCAGGATGCTAGCTGAGCTAGCAAAAGATTTCTGGCATTACTGCCTGAGGACAGGGACATCAGTGACAGCAGAGTATTTACCCGGGGCACTGAATGAAATAGCAGATTAGAACTCCCGCTACCTCAGAGACTCCAGCGATTGGAGGTTAAATCCGGCAGTGTTTCAGATTCTGGATCAGAGATGGGGTCCATTACACACAGATCTATTTGCGTCTCGCCTCAACGCTCAGATACCCAGCTACTTCAGTTGAAGGCTAGACCCAGACGCAAGAGGCACGGACGCATTTCTGCAGGACTGGGCAGGCGGCACAAACTACGCCTTCCCTCCTTTCATGATGCTGAGCAGGGTGCTGGCGAAGTGTCGGAGGGAGAGAGCGGAGCTGGTGCTGGTAGCACCGTTATGGAAAGCTCAGGTGTGGTTCCCGACGCTGATAGAACGCTTCATAGATCTGCCGAGAGTCCTCCCGGAAGTGGAGCGATTGCTCACGGACCCAGTTGGGCAGTGTCATCCTCTGAGAGTGAGAGGGACACTCCTGCTCATTGCGTGCAGGATATCAGGAGACGATGGGAACTGCCAGGCATTTCGATGCAAGCAGCAGAACTTATTGCCGAATCCTGGGCTCCATCGACTAGGAGGAGCTATGACGCGGCTTGGGCCAGGTGGACGAATTGGTGTAGAGGGAGAGGATTTCATCCCATTTCTGCACCTGTAGTGGCCATACTAAATTTTCTAGCGCAACTGCTGCAGGATGGGAAAGCATTCCGCACTATAGGTGTGTACAGATCAGCGATTTCCGCAGGGACGTGACGGAAGTATTGAGATTATTAGAAAGCTGTCCGGTTAATAGATATTTGTCTCTCAAGCAGTTATCGGGCAAGTTAGCGATGCTGTTATGCCTCATATCCTGTAAGAGGGTATCTGATGTTAAAGCATTAGAGATTAATAGGAGGACGTTTGGGCCCGAAGGAGTGACCTTCGTGGTGGTACAGAGGACTAAATCGAATACATCCACAGTGCACTATCCCTATTTCCTGAATAATACTAAATGGTGCGTAGCTAGTTGCATCAAGGAATACGAGGCCAGGACGGCAGAGAATAGAGCGATGAGTACAAATCAGTTGATGATTGCGCGCAGGAAGCCTTTTCAGGCGGTCAAGACAGCTACCAATAGCAAGATGGGTCAGAGAAGTAATGCTAGCGGCAGGGATCGATATGCAGCGGTATGGTGCGCATTCAGTGAGAGGGGCCATGGCGTCTAAAGCATATTGGACAGGGGTTCCTTTGCAAGATATTATGGCGACAGCAGACTGGGCGAATGATCGTACCTTCAGAGAATTTTATTTTAAACCGACTGAGAGTATAGCGAGTGCAGTGATGGGACAGCTTTGAACAAGCATAATGCTCGCCTCCAGTCTTGTCATAGAATAAAGATTATCCCTGCTAACTGCGCAGGGAGCATTAATTCTATTAAAGACTAGGAGACGAGCATTAGTTACCACCCGCGACTGTTTGATAATCATATTGTATGTAATTGTGTAAGGATATGATGACAAACTAGATTCCACCCTGATATTATGTTTATGTTTTCCCTAGGGGAAGAGCAGAAGAACAATTGAGGGAATGGACTAGAAAGGAAGGCGAGAGTTCAGCCGTTGTGAAGTTATTATGTTGGAGTTTAAGAAGTCCTTGCTCAGTTGGCGGGACGAGAAGTTGGTTACAGGACATTCAGAGCACGTAAAAGAGAGGAGTAGCTCAGGAACAGGATGTGGTCATAGCTGAGCTGGAGAGAAAGAAGGACTGCAGAGACTTTGGGATTTGTAGTTTTAAAGTGAAAATCATATGGACATTTCTTTGTTGTTGTTTGATATGGTTGTTGAAACTGCTGAAGGGTAGTAAATAAAGAAGTTGAAGCATAATGCTCGCCTCCTAGTCTTTAATAGAATTAATACTCCCTGCGCAATTAGCAGGGGTAATCCTTATTAGTACAGGCTTCCAGATACAAAAGTCCACCAAATGATCTCTATTTGCTGAGACCTGATGTCAAGACCAGAAAGGGAAAGAGACTGGAAAATTTCCATAAAAGCTTCAACTACAAAATTGAGCAGAATACCCTCGAAAATATAATAGCACATTCCTCTATTGAAACAGGTGGGATTGAAGCTCTTGCTGCTTGTTAAGATGTTTTTTCCACAAGCCTCTGGTGAAGGCTTTACAACTAACCTTAAGGTGGGGCAAAACTGAAGTCCAACTGCTCTTAAAATAACATGGCAGCGCAGTCAGGATTAACTCTAGAAACGGTGTCAGAATGCAAGTGCAACGTCTCAATCGTGAAAAGAGATTTGGACTGCATAAGCTCTGTTAGTATAAAGAGCTGGCCATATAGCTTTGGCATTTTGCTGGTTGGTTTGGCAGCTTCACACATGTGTCATTTGTAGTTAACAATAACACACTTTAGTGAGTATCACATGATGAAAGGAGGAGCAGCAACAACTTTGTATTACATGTAGCAGTTAAGGACTGGATGTTTCATGAGCTTGTAGTGTTTTTTTCTGCATTTTAGGAAAGCTTTTTGGTAACTGTGAAAGGGTGACATAGTGCAAACATAAAGGAGGGTAAATAGAGCTTTTAGAAGCATAGGGCCGGTTTCCCGCTTGAGCAAGTGTTCAGCCATATTGGATTAGGCCACAGTATAAACTGCAGCTTTTGTTAGTTAGGATATTAGGCTTCAGGCTGCTGTTTGGAGCTTTTTGTTTGTTCATTTAATTGGAAGACATTCCTCCTTCCCCCAGCGAGTGTTCAGACAGCCATAGTCGCTGAAGACTGGTAGAAGCGCCACGCAGATATCAGATTATTGTGCAAGGTGGAGCCATTCACAGGAGCTGGGAACAGAATGTGCTATATAAGTATGATTAAATTAGTGCAGTAGTTGCGAAGGACAAATCTAATGAGAATAAGGCATGGTAATTAAGGTGCTGAACCAGGGTAGGTTATACTGCCCCCTTCGAGAGGTCGCAGGTCCAATGGAACTACAGGTAGCAGACTGAATGGAGCAAATAAATACCATAAATGAATTCCACAAGCATACATTGGCTGTGTTTTTATAAAGTCACCTGGTTCCCAAGAGAGATAGGGAACAATGCGTACCAGGGATGTAACATGTTTCAAGATGGGAGTTGGGAGATGTGTTGCCAAATAATACAGCTGGAAGGTCAGAGTCCATTTTGCATTGCCAAGTTGTCTGAACTCATGCAAACACTATAGTATTGATAGGGGATTTCTCAGGGGTATGCACATCATGAGTTGGCTGAAGTTGTCTCGACTAATAAGGGAGATCCATTATTGTAACAAGTTATCTGATTGTAATGGACCAATCACACCTCAGGATTGTCTGCTGACAGATACAATTAGGTCATGTTTAAGGGGTTGTATTTAGATAAGTAGCTGACCAATGGGGTGGTAAAATATAGGTGATGTTTAGAATTTTGTATAGGGCCCATCCAATAGGGAACGTGTGATTATTTTGTATCTGATATGTTAATCATGCAGTTATCAGCTCAAAAACTTGTAACTTGTAATGGGTGTGTCGAGTGAGTTGTTAATTTTCAGTTCCAGGGAGCTGGCTGACCCTCACAATGTAAAAATACTAGTTTTTCTGGCAAGACGTACACTCCTTATCGATTGGGTTTTGGGCCTACCTTACAAATATGGTGACCCCCATGTCATTTCCAGTTTCCCCAGATAGGCCGAGGTTTCCCCCGCCGCATACTATGGGTTGCGAGGCCTACCTGCAGTGACTAGTCCGTGTGCACACCAAGAGGAGGTTGGCAGGTGCTGTGGTTCCCGGGTGGCCTGCCTAATCCCTGGAGTGGGGCACTGTGCCCAGCGATACAGGCAATTGAAGGGGGACACCACACCAGAGGAGCTCAGAAGACAATTAAGAGAGTGCACTCTTGTGGAAAAAAACAAGGGGGGATTGACAAGTTGTTTTGAGTGATTGAGTGAGTGAAAAGGGGTGTGATATTGTATATCATTTTTGATTAATAGAGAGGCGAAGCTCCCCTGCTGAGGGGAAAGATCACATCACAAATAGTATTAGAGTTGAACAATTGATAAGGGATCTCCTCTTAGATGAGGAAAGACATCACTGTAGTAGAAGTGACTGCCCACTATGTCGAGGTCCTGGTATCCCTCCAGCCTAGAAGTGAAAAGGGCGCGAGGAGGGGAAATTCCCTCATCTCAATTGAAGGATACAGAGTAAGGGTCTACTCCATTGTGGAAATATTTGTGTTTTTATTGTGTTTATGGATGTGTTTTGAGTGAGAGATTGGTAGCGTGTGAGGGGGTGGGGTTTGATTTTCGGTGAAAGGGTATTGGTTGTATTTATAAAATTGTGATTGAGGTACGGCATGGGATTGGTGTCGGTGAGTTTTTAAAAATAATGAGGTTGTATTTGTGAGGGAGTATGAATACACCTCTGCAACACATGTGTAAATCACTCCCACAATACAAGGAGAAGATCCTGAAGTGTCACCATGACTGGGTTCAAGGAATGAAGAATACATTGTTTAGATCTTGACCCGAGGGGGGCACAAAGGACAAAAAAATCTTGGAGCACATGTATATGTATTAATAGGCAAAGTATAAAGGGAAAAGGTTGAGAAATAGGCAGCATATACTTGAATTATGGAAAATGTTGGTGGATGTAGAGAATGCCCCTTATGACAACAAGGATGTTGTCACTCCGTCTGCCCCTCCTCTTTATGGGTGCCTACCTTTACAGGTGCCGCGGTGGGGTACACCAACCCCCAATATTTGGGCCCCACTGAGCCCAAGCAGGGAACCGCAGTTGAACCTAAAGCTGGAAAACGGAGTCCATTGGTTATGAAAGTAGAGAATGAGGGGTTTAGAGATCTGGAAGCAGCAGTACAGAGAGCAAAGGAGAAGTTAGCATGAGTGAAGCAGGGGCAAAGGGAGGGGCAAAGCACGGCATTAGGCACTGATGAATGGAGGGCAGGACATATTTTAAATAAAATCAATGGTAAGACTATTAAGGACATCAGGATAGACTCAATTGAGGAAGATCCCAATTTAGGGGAAACACCAGAGGTCCTGCTGCATAGGGTTGGGCACTGCAATAGCCTAGATTATGCTTCAGTACACTATGAAATGTGTAAGACGTTAGAAGAGGAGTTGACGATGGATGAGGAACAGAGGGTAGAACCAAGGGCAGAAAAGGGGGACATGACACCATTGGGTTTCAGGTTCAGATCACGCAAAAAAAAGGGCGAGAAGGGAGGACAGACTAAGAAGAAAGGAACACAATTCCCATTGTTGCAAAAGGGAATAGAGAGACCTTATTATTATGAGACTTGGCATCATAAGGAAAGGACCAACTTAATGAAAACGCTGACCTCCCTCACAGCGGGGGCAGGCATGTGGATGTGTGCCCTAGAAAAAGAAACACCAGAGGTCACTTTACCTGTAGAGGATATGAAGTGTTTGTTTACTGCGGTAGTAGGGGAGCAGGCAAATTAAATATGGAGCAAGGCAGGGTACCCAGGCTTGCACTTGGGAAGTAACAAACATGATGGTGTACCATTCATCAACTGTCAAGCACATGTATGGAAAGCCTTGAGGGATGCCTTACCTGACACACCTGACATCAATTTAATTATGGCCCATACAATGAAGGGTGACAAGACACCACACATTCTATTCATCAGATTCAGGAAATGTGGCAAGCAGAGACAGGGGAAGGATGGGATAAGAATATATCTATATTTCATCACATGTTGTGCAAGGGTCTCTCTATAGAAGTACACAATGATTCAAAGAAAGTGGTAGGTATCAAAGCGAAGGGTTGGGCCGAAATACAAGCATACATAGGGCATTATTGTAAGAGAAGACTGGAGAAGTAGAAAGAGATAGCGGAGCAGGCACAGAAAGCAGAAGCAAAACTGTTAGATGAAAGATTTTCTAAAATAGGCCTGGAAGGAGCAATGATTACTAGTACTGCAGAGGCGCAGCCCGATCAAGGGCAGACACAAGGTTTGGCCGAGGGGTATGCAAATGACAGAAGGGACATGGGGAATTTTCAGAGAGGTTTTCAGAGAGGAGGATAGGGTGGATTGGGAGGAATGAGGCCAAGATTTGGAGGACCATGTTTGTCTTGTGGGGAAAACGCATAATTTTGCGCAAGAATGTAGAAGGAGGCTGCCTTTTTTTGTATAGCAGTCCTATGTTACGCTCATCTGATATCCCCGGGGGCGTCTGGAAGGCTCTGAGATCTGGAACCCTGGATGCGTAATTGCCCAGTGCTGAATAATGAATCTACAATTACAGAAGGGAGGATTTGTGATAATTGTCTCTAATGGCTGAATCTCCCACCGCCATCTTGACCGATTCCCTTCCCACTGGGTTCTTTTCCCACCTTAGTTATTTGTAGGTTGAGCTATCCGTCCTGCGTTTCTTGTGCAGGGGCGCTTGATATTTGTTTGCGAGCTGCCCGAGTTGCTTCACTGGTGCAGTATGCCTTCATTGGGGCCAGGCCTGCTGTGACCCCGAATCTGCTGGTAGGCAGGTAGGTTTGTAAATTGTAAGTCTTTGTTCTGTTTATGGTGGGAATTCGTTAATGTCTTTATCTTCTTCTTTTCAGGTGCGAAGGTCCTGATGCTGGTGTGCGGGATGGAGAGGCACATTTTCTAGATAAGAGAAAGCGTGAAGCGCAGCGCCTTTATTGTCCTTTGCAGCTAACCTGTGTTTTTTTCTTCTTCTCCTCACAGGCCGCTGTGGTGCTGCGAGTGGATGAGAGCGCGATGAAAAACAGGCCCCCGGAATCCGTTAAGGTAAGTACAGTGCTGTGCGATTGTTTAATATTGAAAGCGAACCTGAATATGTTTCTTTTCCTTTGCAGATATTGCTGTGGTGCTCTGGATGTGGCGTAGCGCGATGGAATTCAGGTCAGACTGATGGAATTTGATGTTTTGGAAGCACGCGTTTTAATATTGTTTTTCCCTTTCTCGTTATTGCAGGTCGCAGTGTTCAAACAGCAGCTGTGGTAGTGCTTCGCCAGAAGTCCTTAAGCTAGTACTCACAGGTGAGTGTTGCTTCTTCTTCTCTCTCTTCTCTCGGTTTCCACAGATTGCAGCCTACTTGAGATGCTGAGTGCTGGATGGTGTTTTTTCAGGTAAGGTAGAATAATCTTGTTCTTGCAGGATTACAGGAAGATGCTGAAGACCAGGAGCTGGACATGGGAGTGTCACGCTGCGGGTTGCAGAATAACTCGGAGCGTGTTCTGCAGTCAGGGTGTGGTTTATATAGCCCAGGTAAAGTAGAACCAGGTAAAGTAGTTCCAGGCCCGCCACACCCAAAACACTAGACCGCATGGCTTGGTTCTTAGAACTAGAATGTGTGGGTGCTTCCATGTTGGATTTAAAGGCCCATGTACATAAATGGGACCTAGTTTCAACAGCCCTTCCTTCCTACAAATGAGCCTGGTGCCAAAGGCGCCAGGACTGGCTCCAGGAGCCCTTTTGCAGTGGTGTTAAGGCCCTCAGGGTTCTGGTGGGAGCCTGCTTGTGGCACAACGTGTGCCCCCTCATAGTGGTCTTGACATCCTAGCAGCTCAGTGTTTCAATTCACCTACCACCCACCTTTCTAAATGCGGCCCCCAGCAATGTAATTTGCCCCAGGAGATATGCACGCCAAGGCACCATGCTGACGCAACAAATACAGCAAACATGGCCAATTAAGTACCCAAGAACAGAAATAACAATGATATATGTGCAGCAGTAACCCATGACAATACAGGTTAATGCACAACCTGGGTATAAAAAATTCCTTGCCACAAGGTACAGTGACGCATTACACCACAGTGAGTGTCTTATGGGGCAACCCCTTTATCCTTCCTAGCACACATACGTATCCCCAATAGGACAGCCCACAGAGAGCTCTGACTGGCCCAGGCATGCCAGTCACCGCTGAGCCAGAAGAGGAACCCTGTATGATATATGATAGTTTAGTTATATAGCGCCTATACACAATATGTTTCAAAGCGCTTCAAGGCCAGGGAGGGAACAAGGAAAAATGCAATGACATTCTTACAGGCCATGAAAAGTAAGGATGTGCAATTATCTATCGTACTCGGCCTGACGACATTTCAGATAATGCAAGAGCTAAGACATAGATAAGGAAGGGAGGGAGAGAGTGGGAAGGAAATGGAAACAGACAGGCGACTACCATACTAGGCGTGATGCCATTTCTGGTAGATCCGGAAAAAACGAAAGTTGACAGCGAGGGGTGCAGAAAGGGAGGGGAGGAACAAAACAAGATACTATTGTACTAGGCCTGACAACATTTCAGACAGATGAGGTTGCTATCATACTAGGTCCAGGGACAATTCTGATGGAGTAAGTGCATAGAAGAAAGTGAGGGGAGGAGATAGGAAAAGGGAGAAAGGGAAAGGAGGAGAGATCAGAGAGTAAGCAGTTAAAAAGAGTAATGAAGCAAGAGTGGAGAGCAAATACAATTGCAGAAGTCAGTAGTAACACATAATGTTGCAAGCCTGGATACAAGATGAAGATGGGAACAGCATGATTCAGGGCCAACATGAGAAAGGGCGACGGACCGTGAATCAATGAAGTCCATAAAAGTCAAATCCAACATTGGCCACAAGACGGTGATTGTGAAACCAGAATGTATCAGGACAGATTCCTGCAGAAGTAGGCTGCAGGTGGCGGAGAAGGAGCAGGGTAGAAGAATCAAGCAAAACAGAAGACACCTATGTGCGAGAAGGTGGGGCACAACAGAACATCATGGGGGGACCAGAGGGGTGGGGATGGCCTGTGGGGACAGAGGGGTAAACACATGCTGGTGTATGCTTACATACTGTCTGAGCAGGGGTTCGGCCCTGGATCCACCTTGTCCGAACAGGTACAAACAGGAACTGGCCTTTTCTTTGTCTGCCCTGTGCTTTGGACGCCCGGGCAAGAGATACCCTTGATCTAAGAGTTAAGAGCAGGAAGGAAGAAGCAGGGCTAAGAAGGTGGGTGGTGCTTAGGCCAGGTGGCCTAGATCCACGTGCACTTCCTCGCCATCTGCAAAGGAAAAGAGGCTGGAGGACTCCTTAAGTAGGGAAAAGAGCAGCAACCAGGAAGGGACCAGATGGGGGGGGCTTAGGCCAGGTGACCAAGATCCACTTGCACCTGCTCCCCATCTGCAAAAGAAAAGAGGCTGGAGGGCTCCTTAAGGAGGGAAAAAGAGTGGCAACCAGGAAGGCACCAGGTGGGGAGGGGCTTGCTAAGTGGGGAAAAAGAGCGGCAACCAGGAAGGCACCAGGTGGGTGGGGCTTAGGCCAGGAGACCAAGATCCACTTGCACCTGCTCCCCATCTGCAAAGGAAAAGAGGCTGGAAGGCTCCTTAAGTAGGGAAAAAGAGCGGCAACCAGGAAGGCACCAGGTGGGTGGGAATTTCTAAGTGGGAAAAAGGGCGGCAACCGGGAATGCACCAAGTGGGCTGGGTTTAAGCCAGGTGACCAAGGTAGAAGTGAAATTAGGACATAGAACATTACATTTTAGGGCCAATACAGGAGCAATCAAGTCTGTATTAGGGAAGGAAGGTTTTCCTTGTCAGATAAAGGGATGGGCACGCAGGGATTCTCTGAGGCAATTTTATCAGTTTCTTTCACTGAAGATTTATCCATCACTGTAGGTACACAAAAGCTGTAAACCGTTTGGCCAGGGGTCTCCTAAGTAAAGTAAATATGACCGTGTATTTACTGTACCTCACACTGTGCTCATTGTTCAAACATTACCATCACTCTTGCAGGAGGATTTGGAGAAGGTACCCATTTACCTATGGACTAGCAACCCTCATGATGTAGCATTATTGAAGAGCATAGAAGCAGTGCAGATAAAGCTAACACCAGGTGCATTGTTACCCCGAGTGAGACAGTACCCATGTCAAGGGAAACAGATGGAAATGATTTATGATACTATTATAGCATTAAGGCAACAAGGCACAATACAATCATTAGAATCCCCATGTATCACAGCTATATATCCTGTCAAAAAATCAAAGGGTTCAAGCTGAATGATGGTACAGGATTTAAGCCTGTTTAATAACTTTGTAGAAGCAGAATTTCCAGTGGTCCCCAATCCCGCCATCATCCTTTTTAATATCCTCAAAGAAGTGACACATTTTACAGTAATAGATCGCAAGCATTTTTCTCCATCCCACTGTCCCCTGACTCTCATTATTTTACAGTGGTTACATACCGAGGACAAAGATTTCAATACACAAGATTACCTCAGGTGTACTGTGAATCACTGGGTATTTTTAATAGAGTAGTGCAAATGGACTAACACAATTTACAAGTACAGAGGACAGCGATTCAGTATGTGGATGACCTCTTGGTCTGCAGCACAACAGAAAAGCAATGTACAGAAGATTCAGTGACAAAGGATACAAGGTAGACATGGATAAAGTGCAGTATTGCCAGAAAGAGGTACGATACCTAGGACGAATAATAACATCAGCAGGAAGGAGAGTAACAGCAGAAAGAGCTATAGCAGTGCAAAACACACCGCAGCCAATAACTGGTAAACAGATGCAACAGTTTTTAGCAGGGACGTAATTTTGACAAAATGCCAGGGGTAGCGGAAGTGACATCAAATCACCCTTGGCCTCTGATGACCTCACAGGAAGTGATGTCATTTTACCCGGCCCCAATGACATCACGTGAAGTCATGGCGCACAATCTTTCACAAAATAGGAAATCACATCACACACATCATTGCTCCTCAGTACACTAAGAAAAACATGTCAATATCACTATAATATGATGAATATTTCATACAAGAATGGATCGCCATATAACGTGTTAAAATCAGTGTGTATAGGCCCATATTACCAAATTACTTTGAATATAAGCAGACGTCAAACACAACAACCTGGACTCTTGTACATCACTCAGGCTAAGCTGTAAATAGACAGAGCATCTCAAAGAGTCCTAAACCCCAAAGTTCAGATATCCAGTACCAACCATGTGTCTGGCCACAGAGTGGAAACAGCAACTGACTAACACAAGACAATTAGAGTCTGTACCACTTCATGCTTTTACACTTGAACAATAGGCACAGGGATTTTCTTGTCAATAGTGCACTTTAAACCATTACACAGCAACCCACTCCCGCCAGTCACCCAGAGCCTGAATATGCCACGACCATTTTCAACACAGACACCCCACCATCCACTGCGTGTCGCTAATGGTCCTCCATCAACAGCTTTAAATGTCTGGCACCAACTCCCGCACTCCAACACATTACACCTCCAATGCCTTGCTCCAACACCTTCATGTTTACACAGTGCCAACCTCCAGCAACCTAAGTGTCCAGCATTTGCTAGCACCATCAACCTCAAGCAAAATACCAACTTAAGTCTTCAGTACCCTCCTTCAACACCCCAACAGTGTGAGTCTCAATTGCCCTCCTCAAAAGTCTTGTATCTGCAACCAATGCATTTCAAACTCTCTTAGATCACATTACATCTCAGACAATTTCTCCAAACATCTGTAAGTCACTAGTACAACATCCTAAATCTCCTTTACCAGCCGCCATAACATTAAATAGGTAGAGGGGAAGGATCTGAACCCACATTACACAGCATCCTCTTGTTCCCAAAGCAAGTGCGTTCCCCCTGTGCTATCCCTCCAAATATGTATATTTATTGCTTGAGGAAGCAACAGATGGTTTAGTTCAAAGACGGAGCGCACCTTCATGTAAACAAATTATCTCACCTTGTGTCTATCTACAGTGTGCCTGTGATACAGATCTGGCAGACCTATATCAAGTCACACAGTGCCCAGGCAGGTTTGGTGGCAGAAGCCACTGGGGCACACACCTCTTCACAGGCCCAGTGGCTCACTGGATGTGCAAAGCAGACAATGAGAAACACTGATGAGATTTGCATTCATTCTGTGCTGTGAATGAGTACTGCAAGCTGCTCTTACCCACTTACAGCTAGCTAGACCTATCTCCGATACCCTTCCTGTTGCCACAGTACTGGGTATGAGCTGCACAGGCAGCCCCGCCTCTGAACCCAACCATTCAGGAATTCCTCATTAATAGACTGCCTGACCTGTTATTGATGACGGCTTCATGGATTTGACTGCATACCTGTTATTTCTCCAGCTAATGAGATCTAGATTCCAGGTAAAAAAAGCTGTGGTACATTTAGCTGCATTTACAACCACCTTTTTCAGGTGCAAAACAGATATCTGCTCTTGGCATTGCCTCTTTGTCCAGTGACTCAGGGGTCACAAGGACCGGTCTAGGGTTAGCAGAGGGTGCAGGTGTAGCAGCTGCTACCCCTGGCAACCCCAAATGATGTCCCAGGTTTTAGGATTGTGAAACTATTGTAGGTCGTGGATTTTCAATTATTCCAGCTACACTAAGCATTTGCTGCAAGGATTAAAGGAAGCACAGAAAGTAAAGGGACCAGTTAGTTGGACAGAATAAATGACTAAATGCTTTCAGGAATTAGAAAATTCAATCAGCAATGTCCCAGTGTTAGCAACACCAGATTTTCTTCCCTGTTTTCATACTCTAATGGTCAAGTGATGATGGTTGTCTTCACTCAGGAAACATCTATGGGACACAAACCCTTATCTTATTATAGCAGACATTTTTTGATCCTGTAATGCAAGGTCATTTGCCATGCGAGCAAGCTCTAGCAGCAGCCAATTTTGTAGTACACAAATGCTCCACAAATTAGTGCATTTAAACCATGTTTTAAATAAGTTCATGATCTCGCAAAGTAGATCTTCACTGATGGATGGACAAACCACGAGTGCAATATCAGTTTCTGCAAATGTTTTTCCCATGTCTGCTGTCAGATCCTACTCACACATGATGCTGTCAATTAGCACATTTTTCTGCTGCTTGCGTTGATGATTCTGGAGAAACATCACAATTTTGAAAGGCAATATTGGGCTTAGCTTTCCAAAGAAAAAACACCCACCCATGATAATGCTAGGATTCAATATAAAGGACAACAATTGGGAGCGTAATGTGATTAGTAACAAGCAAGTTTAGTTTGACAAATGTATAGACTTACGGTCAGAAATGTTCACCGGTGTACACCACAATCTGTGTTTGAGCTGTTGTGAAACAGGCATGTGATCAGAAAATGGCGCCACCAGCAGCCTCAGACCTCGGGCTGCGGGCATCAACAGTGAATGAGAAGCACAGGGGAGGAGACAATCAGGGCTGCACGAAATCCTGTGAAGGAATTAAAAAGAAAATGAATGAAGGTTCACTGGCCCAACCCCCTATAAAACATTGCCCATGTCACAGTTCACACACACTCTTCAACACACTTCTCGGATTTGCACAAACAACTATGAAAACCATATGCTCTCTCATGCAGTGCCTGGAAGCATTTATTGTGATGAGTGGTTCAGCTATGTGCTAGAAGGGTACCTGATGCAGTGCAGCATTAGTGGGACGTCCATTGCAGTGCTGTTTGTCATTACAACATTTGACCTTTGCCTACCAACTTCCTATTTTGGTAAAAGTAGGAAACTTTTTTGGCCCATGTGGACAAGTTTGATAAGTTGCTTCACCATGCGGCTAGTAGTTTTGACCAGTGTTATTGAATAAATATTCTTTAAAATGCACAATTTGCATCACATTTTATCAAAAACCTCCCCCTTGGGTACTACACAAACAGCCTGTCACAAAAGGAATGAATTACAGTTTGCAATAGCGGCCCATATTTTCATTGGTGCCGAAGATAATTTTATGCCCCAGTTCGACACTGGCTGAGTGCATGAGCGCCAGTGTACAATCACTGCCAGTGTACAATCACTGCTAGAACGTCAGCTTACAACCAGAACCTCCAAGTGAGTATGCTAACTTTGCCAGAGGAGCCTAGCTGGGATAGCTCAGTGACCTCGCTCTGGCCCAGTGGGGTGAGGGTTGGGAACTTGGGAAGGGCAGGGGCCGGGCTGCAGCCTCACGTGGGGATAGCTCTGGCCAAAGGGTAAGGTTTGGGAAGAGCTGGGTGCTCTTTGAAATAGCTGCCGGGTGAGAGAAGCCAGCAGTACCCACACACAGTGAGGGAGGACAGAGGTGCTGGGTGACCACAGGGCAGAAGCTATGTGTCGAGCACCGTGTACTGCCTGTCGGGCTTGCATATTCCCAGGGCATTCTTGACTACATGAGTGTGCGTGTCTTCACTCTACACTGCTGTGAAAGCCTGCAGGATATTTGTAATCTGTGCTCTTACCGTGAATGTGCAGGGAACAATAAACATGCGTTCAGATGATTTACACCTTTGAGAATTTAGTGATTACAGAGTAAACTGTGTTAATGCAGCCCTGCTGTATTGTTTTGCATTACACCAAAGGCACACCCAAACTGACATAGAGCTCTGGCTGTCCGGTACCGAGATATGTTGTTCTAAGACAGCTGGGCCTATAAAATGAATACCCCTTTTAAGTAGCTCCCAACTCTGAGTTGTGTATGCTTATATGTACCTACCATTATTGTCTCCTCATTCACACACAAATAAGTTGAAAGCCAGGGAGTTACGCTTGCAGTCTGCAGGGGACAAGCACATGGTGAATTATGAGTTCCAATGGAACACAGATTGCAAACCCTCTATGCACAGAAAAAAGATTCAGCAAGCAATTAAATGCAGACCCTAAGCATGCTCAAATATTTTAATTGTGGTAGATCCAAAGCAGGGTTGTCCAACTCTGGGCCTTGAGTTCCTGATCCATGAGGGTTTTCAGGACAACCCTAATTAATATGCATGATATACATTTGCATAAAATGATTCTAAATGTTTGCAAATCTTTCCTCATGAATATTAATGAGACATATGCTGATTAGCCCTCGAGGCCTAGAGTTCGATAATCCTGAATGAAGCTTCGGTGACTGGCCACCTTTTACAAAAGTCACAGGATTAAGAGAATGGCCCTCATTACGATACCGGCGCTAAACCATGGCGCTATTAGCACCATGGTTGGTGCCGGTATCGTACCATGTCTGCCATGGTGAAATGGGGAAATACCGCCCCATTCCAAGATTGGCGGGGCAGTATTTCCCCATTTCCCCTTGACCCTTCCCCATTCTCATTTTTGCCCCATAGGGTATAATGGGAATGGGGAAGGTGCTAATTACGATACCGCAAATTGCAGTACCGTAATTAACACCAAGGTCCCTTTGCGGGTCCGTACTTTAACGGCTCCTTTACACCAGCCGTTAAGGTCGGGTCCCGCAAAGGGACCTCGTAATTAGGCGCTAAGTGGTTAACAGCGCTGCAGCCTTTTACGGCGCCGTTAACCACTTAGCGCCGGGGTCGTAATGACCACCAATGTATGTGTAAGATGTAGTGGGCTCAATGGGGCTACATAAGTACATAAACATGCATGCATGCAGCCTCATACGCATTGCAGCGTTCGGTACTTCTAACAGAGGGAGGAAAGGGCGCGGGTGTTCGCTCCGAGGACCTGGAGCTGAGGAGGCTGTCTGCTGATTGGCCCCACCCCCTGCAGGTCTAAAGCTGCCGCCATAGCCCGCAAGGGTGGAAGCCCGCAGGAGGAAAGGGCGCGGGTGTTTGCTCCCGCCTGGGTGTTCGCGCCCAGACGGTGTGGAGCACCTTGCACCTAACATCACACACCTTGCATCTGGGCCCAACATTTGGCACAAGAATCGGCGCAGAAGCAGACTGTCCCTAGCACTGTGTGCACGGGGGCTAGGGGTAAGGTGAGATTCCCTATTTCTTTTGGATTCTGGATTTCGACCCCCAAAACATCCCTTATTGCAAGATGGTCGGCCTCCTTGGGGGTGCTAGCTCTGGAGTCCGTGGCCCCATGGAAGAGGGGGATCTCTCTTCCCGCTTCACCCCCCTCCACCTCTCCAAATCCACCCTGTTATCCATCATACAAGGACCCTTGGCCCCTGTGGAGCACCGAAAACGGATTTTGGTGAGAAGACTTGGGGGGGGGGGGGGGCCTGCCACATAAAGCACCCGGGGTCATGCAAGGTACTGAAGTCTGCATTGGGAGTCCACTTGTGAATGAAGGGTTTACCCGACCAACTATGCCCAGTGGTCGGGGCCCTACAAACAAGTTGCCTCACACCCCTCTACCAAGTATCCTCAGCCCCACAGCCCCTCTACGTTCCTCTGGGACCTCATGGGGTCTTGTTTCATCTCCTCGACCCATTCCTGCCCAGCTAAGCCAATTTTTGGGTGAAAATGCGCCCTGTGTCAACCTCTTAACCCCTGGAGGGGGCCTTGACTGTGCAGCCACTGCTGTTCTTCTGGACACTCTAGCCACTGGATGTGAGAGGATCTCTTTGGGCATCTTAAAGCTGCCAAAAGGGCACGTTGTATTGGCCCCACCGCTGGAAACTCCGCACCCACCCTCTGGTCTGAACCCTGTTCTATCAATTCCGCAGTCGACAGTTGTTCTCCCTGAAGCCCATCCACTGTCTGTTTCTGCTTCTGCTCCTCTGTCTTCTGCCCAAAGGGGGGTGGGCAACTCTGATTTGGGCAAGAGAGTGAAACCTAATCCCCCTTCCTGCAATGGGAGCGTGCTCACGCCTGCTGCCCCTATGGGGGTCAGTCCTTCTTTACGGATCAGCTCTCTCCGGGCTCCTGACCCCCCCCCAACTGGAGCCCAGTGTTCGCAAGTCCTATCTTCTACTGCATGTGCTGACCTGCCTAGCTGTCCGTGCCAACTCCTGCTCTCCGAGTTGGTGGAGATCAAAAACCTCCTATTAGTTCTGACCAAGGAGGTGCTCGGGGTCAGGAGGGAGGGTAGTGCGGGGGGGAGAGGAGAGGTCTCAGCCGGGATAGGGCTAGGGGGTCCGAACCCAATCTCCAACCAAGGGTCATATTCCTCGCACCCCTGCCCGCCCCCAGCCCCCGTGGATAAAAACCCCCAGTCTAAAAGGAGCCATTCAGGGGGGGTCCATTCCCCAGTGCTACCCCCTCGGAGGGAGCTCAATGGGATTACAGCTATTGAGCCACCGCCAATACAGAATTCTGCGGGGAGAGTCCAGCATAACATGTGCTCTGTGGGGAGGGGGTCTGGTATGTCAATCCTCGGGCGGGGGAGGTCTACGCCTGGGCACTTTATTTGCCAAGGCCACAGTAGTTCCACAGTATTCCTCGAGGGAGTTCCTAAATTACCCACGGACAAAAGAGAACCAAGGGACGCCTTGCGGAATAAATGTCTTCACTGGCTACGGGCTGTAGGGCAGTGTGGGCTTGTGTGAATGGACTCTTTGTTGGAGTGCTCTAGATTGTCCAAATATGCAGCCAAAACGGACACTGTTAGAGTGGTCTTTGGGGACACAGCTTTGGCAAGGGAGGTTTTGGAAAGATGTAATGGTCGAGGGCGCCCGTGGGAATCTGGTATCATGGTCCGCTCTACTCTCATTCCTGCTAGTATGAGACCCATGGGTGATCCCCCAAGCAATAGCCCCCTTTCAGGGGCTAATCTGACTGCCTTGGGCCCGAGGCAGTTTGGGAGACGGGAGGGTCAAAGGGACGGTGGCTCCTGATTTCGGGTCAAATGTACTGTCGGGCAGGACCCAAGTTAGGGGGCAGCCTTTTGCTCTTGCTTGGGCTTGTCTCTCCTTCTTTTTGCCTTGACTATTGTAACTATATTTTAGCAGTGTATTTTTAGGATGTACTTTGATGGCCTTTTCAGGCCAAATAAAGTTGTTTGACTGACTGACTGAGAAGGAAGTTGTGTTACCTGATGTTATTTGGATAACATCCCAGCCAGTCATTTACAGTGGACTTCTGTCTGTACCTTGAACCTTTCTCCCTTCATTTCTTCATAATTCGCTTTCACTCCCTCCCCCTTTTTCTCCCTCCATTCCTATCTTCCTCCCTTCCCCCCTCTCCTTTCCTTCACACTTTGACATATTTCATGTCTTGCTTCTTTTTTCTACATCCTAGCTTCCTGACCTCCCTACCAAACCTCCTTAAATCCATATGGCCCTCTTCCTCTTTCCTTCTATTCTTACTTTGACAAATCCTGTCATTTTCAGTGGTTTGTATATTTCTTTCAATCCCTCCTTGCTGAAGAGAGCCTCAACTCTCAATTTGGTACTTCGTGAGTGACCAACAGACACACATTGCATTTACATTCAAACTTGTGTAGTGCCCACGTGCTCACAAACGCTTGATGCTGCTTCTCTTCACAAAAGAAGAGATCCTAGCAAGGCTCACCTGACAGATCGCTGATGGGTGGCCATATGCACGAACCCCGATGTGTGTGTGGGAACAACCAGACTGCTGGCCTGCATGCATTCTGTGTTGGAATTGTATGAAAGCACACTAGGCCCTATGATTTAATGTGCATTTGTGTGTGTAGTCTAGCTTCCCTCGCCGCCTGCACAGTGCACAAACTACCTAGTGATGAGGAATGCCACTGCCAGAGGGTGTAGCTCTTGTCACACCCAGGTGAACAAAAGCAAAGGAAGGGCTTCAGGAACTGGCCAGCAAAAAGGTGGGAGAGGGAGAGGCTATGGAATCAGCAGAGATTGGTCCCTGCATCACGAGGAGCACCACCTGTAGCACTGGGACAGAGACTGGGCCAAGACCAGTAGCTGGCAGAGGCTTCCCAGTGCCCACCTGCTCAGCCACAAAGTCAGACCAGGAGCAGGGAGAGGAGCCCCACTCCAATGCAGGCACACAAGCAGAAGCCTGACTGCCTCGCCTTGCTGGTCTGCTCTAGATTTGTCTAGTCTGTACGCACATGTAGGCTGTCCCCAAAAGAGCAACAACAGGACTTCTCCAGCTGCTCGCAGGCGGGGCAGGACGTTTGGAACAACCAATTTCCATGTGGAGAAGAACAGTGAAGTGAAAGGAGTTGAAACACCAAGTGACTTTAGTCACTACAAAATCTTGGCAGCCTCTGACGTGTGATAAGTTTTTGTACACTAAAGACGCAGGCTGGAATCAACCGAGCACTCTGTGTGCAACGTGATCAGTTCCTGGGATACAAGAGTTGAAATCAAATGCTCCTCATATCTCATTGTTCAATCACAACACAGTAATGACAGTAGAATAATAAGCATCTATCTGCTAACCTTCGACATTACGTGCCATAGCCAAAGGCCTCACCGCCGCTGCCTTGGCAGTGGCACCGCACACCAAACCCTTAACTTTGCCTGCACTTAGCTACCTGGGTGCTGCACTGCAGCCTGCCCTGCACCTGACCTGTGCAATGTCTGTGCAAGGTACGTGCGGTTTTGGTTCCCTAGTGCCCAGGCCCTTATGCGCAGGTGCAGAGCCCAGCTGCCTATGCCCAGCCCAGATGGGAAGAAAAAAGAAATGCGCAGTGCGAGCGTCAGCGTGCCATCAGTGGTGATAACCAGAAGGCAACCAATTCAATGCAAACCGCCCAGGCAGAATCGCGTGATGCACGCTTTGTATCCTTCCGCGTCAAAGAGGCCCTATACCCAGAGGTCTACCGGGGGATGTCCCAGTGTACCCAGTGGGGCAGTGCAGCCATGACTTGGGACCACATGATCCATGGCAATTGCAGGGTGGAGAAAAACATCCTGAATGGGTCATAGGTGTCTACGAAGCATTCTGAGGACAGGCCTGATGAATGGGTTTTAATGGCGGGTGATGCCACATTGGAACTCTGTGTGGCTGCTGACAGTATAAGTGAAATGGGGGGGGGTTGCCTTTTGTGTCAGTAGTTTATGAAGCCAAAGTATGACGTGTTGCAGGGTCGTGCTTCCATTCCATAAAGCTGCACATCCAAGACAGCCAAAAGGCTGCACAAAAACGAATAGCGCAGAGTGTAGGCATTGCCAAATAAAACAGCTTTAGTTACTAAAAACCACAGGATTAAACAGAGTTAAAGATAGCAGTCCTGATATGAAAGGCATTCTATCAGCGCACAGCAACTCAAGCAGATGGGAACGGGGGCTTCTTGGATAGCACAAAGCCACTTACTAAGTTTGTCCTCGGCTCTGGAAAATAGAAAGCAGCAGAGCTAGCCCATGGCACCTCTTCTTAAAGGGATGGTCTAGTAAAAATTTTTATTTAAAAAATAGATAGGCAACATAAAAAAAAATACTAGCATTCTCCGTTTTAAAACTTCCTATGTAAAATTTTGAGCTATTCAAGCTCAAAATTCGCAAAAGCAAGCACATAGGCGCATCCATTTTGTGAAATGGAGGCCCTCCTGTGCTGGCTTTTGCTTTTGCGGCACTAATGAAGGAAAAGCCAGCCAGCTGTAGTAAACAAAGGCTACCGCTGGGTGGCTTTCCCTTCATTAGTGCCGGGACTCGGAGGACGCGGACCGGAGACCAGAGCAGGAAAGCTGCAGCTGAATCTCGGTAAGTGCTATTTATTTTTTTTTTAAAAATAAGCACTAGCTGCGTTTTTTTTCCTAAGTTTTCCGGGCTGGAGGAGCCCGGAAAACTTAGAAATAAAACCGCAGCTTTAAAAACGTTGTATTTATGTTTGCGGTCGCTTTTGAAGCGACCGCAAACATAAATACAACGCTGTGTTGGAAAATGCAGCGGTTTTTCTTTCCAAGTTTCTCAGGCTCCTCCTTGGAGGCATGTAAACATAACCGCGTGTGTTTCTGCCTGCTGTGGCTTTCACTTTGGGTCTCCGGTGCTCCTCCAGCCCGGAAAACTTAGAAAAAAAAACGCAGCTAGTGCTTATTTTAAAAAAAAAAATAAATAGCACTTACCGAGATTCAGCTGCAGCTTTCCTGCTCTGGTCTCCGGTCCGCGTCCTCCGAGTCCCGGCACTAATGAAGGGAAAGCCACCCAGCGGTAGACTTTGTTTACTACAGCTGGCTGGCTTTTCCTTCATTAGTGCCGCAAAAGCAAAAGCCAGCACAGGAGGGCCTCCATTTCACAAAATGGATGCGCCCATGTGCTTGCTTTTGCGAATTTTTAGCTTGAATAGCTCAAAATTTTACATAGGAAGTTTTAAAACGTAGAATGCTAGTATTTTTTTTTTATGTTGCCTATCTATTTTTTAAATAAAAATTTTTACTAGACCATCCCTTTAAATCTCCTATATGTGAACGGCCGGAAAGTGACCTCCTTTCTGCCACTTAACTACACTGCAGTATAAAAAGAGAAAAGAGATCTCGATTTGAAATGCCTGTGCCACTCAGCGAGTCTGCTTTAATGGTGAAATCTTTATTATGAATGAAACACGGTGCATGAACCCAGGACTAATATGAATACTTGAAGGAGTACTGTTACAATACACAGAAACTCAAAAGTAAAAATTGTATGAAACAAGGTGCGTGAACCCAGCACTAAAATGTATACTTGAAGGAGAACTGTTACAACTTATATTATTTGAAAAACAAGTTTGTGTAGATACCGGGGGACTGTTACTTGTTAGCGGCGACCAAGGGTATCCTCATACACCCTCTATAAAATTAGTATAAAGGTGTTTCACCCCGACTCTGTGTTAAAAGATAGTCTAATGACAACGCCAATGGTATTCAAAAGCTAATTTTATTGATTCAGTACCCCTATGATAGTCTAATGACAATGCCAATGGTATTCAAAAGCTAATTTTATTGATTCAGTGCCCCTATGTCAAACCGTGTTTCAACCTCAACAGGTCCTCAACAAGACAGGGCGTAATTGCTGTTAGGTCCTGACGCACTTACGCAGTGTCCGCATATTCACTATTTATGGGATCTCATTCCCACTCAACCTTAGTTATCTTATATTCTGCCAAGTCCATATGGTGTTCTGCATGCATTTTCTGAAGTAACACTGCACAATGCACTTTCATTCAAATAAGGACTCCTCACACTCACAAACGAAAGACGACAGACAGCAATTCAGGCTTTTCCATTATGGGGCTGTTGCTCAAACCGCTCCCAGTGCACGAAACCCTACGCAATGACTAGAACAGCACACTCAAATAAATACATGGACATTTTGCAAGAAAACCTATCTATAACAGTAACTTGTTTATTTTTAATCCAAAATAAATATAAATATACTACATAGCTTAAAGGCTCTAGTACATTATTTTATAAAGCATCAAACAAGTCAAATAACTTGGACCCCTTGCACACTGTGCTTAGAGAGGCACAGCCACAACTCACTGATGAGACCCAACTAGGCTGTGACACTTGTTTGGGGTTGCAGTTGGAACTCTTGTTCAGAGGAGAACTGCCTAGCATTTTGGTGCTGGAATGCCCTTGTGGGTGGGACAAAGACTGATATGCAAAGGGGTATTTCTGCTCTGTGAAAGGTATAATGAGCTAAAACGTGGCTGTACACCTCCCGAGTGGGCACCTTCCCATAGAACAAGTTATTTGGCTGTGTTTGTTCTCGGTAGTGGGGTTCCCAGATCTTTTAGACATTTTTTGAAACATTAACATATGACGGCTGCCATTTTGGAAGTAAAATTGGATGCCAAATTCAGCACAAAATACAAATGCAGGGAAAGAGTGTGAGAGGGGTGTGGTTTTGGTGGAGATGGGTGGAAAAGGGTGGAAAATCACATAGATTTGCAGCAAGAGCTTCAATCCCACCTGTTTCAATAGAGGAATGTGCTATTATATTTTCGAGGGTATTCTCTCAATTTTGAAGTTGAAGCTTTTATGGAAATTATCCAGTCTCTTTCCCTTTCTGGTCTTGACATCAGGTCTCAGCAAAGAGAGATTTTTTGGTGGACTTTTGTATCTACAAGCCTATACTAATAACATTTTTCGAAATATAGCCCTCATTATGAGCATAGCCATAAGAGCAAAACAGGAACATTTGAAAATACTGCCTGCTTTTTCCACCTATGGTCCTGGCAAATTACTACATGTGGCCTTCCATGGAGATACCGCATTTAGTAATAACCAACATATTATGACGAAAACATTTTTGAAGGACATGCACTTATTTTAAATCTTTTCTTTCTGAAGGAAAATGGAAGTGCCTTCCATCAATATAGAAACATATTAATATGAAGTTTTATATAGCACTACAAACTCGACAGGCATCTAACCACACTAGCAAAACAGTTGATGTTGTCATCATCCCACTGCGTGGTATACAATTTATCGACCTCGGAAGGATGAAAGGCTGAGTTGGCCCTGCCGGATTCGAACCTGTATCAGGAGGCTGTGCAGAGATGTCAGAACGAGCCCTCAGATCGCTGTGCTATCTGACCGGCAATGCAACACTGTGCAATGTATTTCCATCATCAAAATGTGGGAGAAAGGGATTAAAAAAGGAGAAAAATAATCCATGTTAATAGCCAGAAAAATTCTTACAGTATTTATGGAAATCTGCAACCGTTAACACCAACCCAGCAAATGTCTTGTATTGAGGAAGTTTTCTAGAATTACTGCAAGCAATAACAGTAATTCCCACGGTGAGGTGGTCCCTGCTTCACTCCAGGTACTAGCAATCAGGTTACTCTGGGCTGGAGGCAAGTGCCCCCTCGAGACATCAGTCCAGGCGACCGAAATCTTTAGCATTCCAGACGTTTTGAACTAGAACTCTCATCAGCCCAAGCTATCATAATCAATGGGGATGCAACATGTGAATTTCAGGTGAAAACCTCTGACAAGCCACAGCGAGCAGACCCTGCATTAGATAATGAGCCCTGCGGAGTATCCACTGGTCACTGACACTTCCAGTGCATGGCAGAGGGCAGTCACAGTATCACTATGAAAGTACTACCTCTGCAAAAATGAGAGCTGCAGTAACTCTTGAAACAGAGCGAAAGCTAAACAGTTGAACATTCCACCTGTTCCTTTCACCGGAATCATTTTCATTTTCCCACCATTAGCAGCAAGGGTTCTGACAGTGTAAACAAGCATTGGCAATGCCAATAGTTCTGGCGTTTACTGCTGTTCTTTGCATTTTGTATTTATATGCACCTAGGTGCAAAGTGGAGAATGCAAAGATTGAAAGGAGGATGTGATAAGGGGAGCAGGTGTGCAATAGAATGAGAAGGGGAATCCATTGATTAAATGTGCGAGAAAGGATAAGAGTGAGGGGGTAAGAAATAAAGCGAGAGTGTGAAAGGAAGAGAGGCAATAGCGAAAGGTGGTAAGAGAAGGTAGGATGAGGTAGGGGCGTTGGAGGGGGTAAAGAGAGGAGGTAGGGTTGAGTATAGAAAGAGGTGTAGGATGGGTGGCAGTAGAAGAGGTGGTAGGGTGGGTGCATAGACGGAGGGCGGTATGGCGGATGGATGGGGATAGGGAGAGGGGGTGGGGTGAGTTGGTGGGGTGGAGAGGGTGGGGGTGGTAGAAAGAGTGGGGTAGGGTGGGAGGGAGCAGAGGGAGTGGGGGTTGGGTGTGTGGCAAGAGAAACAGTGGGGTGGGCGAGTGGGATTGGGATCTTTGGCCTTTGGTGAGTAGGTTCAGGTTGAGGGCTTTGTGTGGTTGGGTAAGGGTAGAGAGAGTGTGAAGGGTATAGAGAGTGGGGTTGAGGGTAGAGAGAGTGGGGGTACGGTGGGTGGGTGTAAGTAGATAGTGGGGGCAGGGTGTCTGAGGGTAGAGAGTGGTGGTAAGGTGGATGGTGTTTGGGAGAGTCTATGCGACGAGCTTCCTGCGGAAGCACGCATAGAAATAGAAAGTAGATGCAGGAATCTGAATTCCCTGACTACATATACAGAATTTTGCAAACCCAGCCACATTGTGGCCTCAGTAGACTTGTGACAGGTATTTGGCTGCAGCATCCATCCAAACCAAGAAAAGCACTGAGCAAATTCCCCCGCAGTCTGGCGAGTGCTTCCAGGAGAAGATAACGTTGTGTTTAAACGCATGCATTGTCTCAGATATAGATGCGTCTTTCTGTGAGCAGAGGTTAGTGTTGTGAATTTGTGTTGGAGCTACTTTATCCCATGATGCTTGGGGTGACGACTGCGGATGGTCATTTAAGGTATGCATGCGATCTACGAGATTGACCTTTCCTGTGCTATGTATCATTTGGTTTAAATTCAAACATTCTGTAAGTGTCACAAGTGTTTTGAGTTAGTGTTGAAGAGGTTAATTACTAGGATTCGTTTGTGTACACAGTTTTATTTAATGAGTTTATAGATCAAGGAAGACATGTGCTTCTATAATATGTCAATCGTGCTCATTGCTTGGGTAGGAGGTATGAATATAGCTTGCTGGCCACTACCTGCACTTCGAGAAGGAAGGAGCTTTATGTGTCGTAATCTTCCTTAGCGTGCGCAAATGCAGACCTTGCAGAAACAACGTTGCTGTTAGGGAGAATTCTCCAAATGTTCAAATTTCCCTTAGCTTTTGAGACCCCCAGCAACTTTGCTGGATTTCTAGGATTTAATTTTTTACCTGGGAATAGTGTGAGCCTTTTTTCCCACTCTTCCATGTATTTTGTGTGTGTTTTACTTTTGTGTTCTTTGGTTATGGAGTTGTAAAACAAATCCAGTGGCATCATCTTTTTCTGTGTGTCACACAGCATTTTCAGTGCAGTGGCAGAGGGGTGTCTTTTCAGACTCCCCAAAGGTTCAAATACCTTCTCTGGGACTGAATACCATTTCCCATTGTATGTGAAGTTAAAATGGCTTTACTAGACTTTTTAAATTTACTGACCCAGCACACACTATCTTCCAATAGAGTGCTGGAGGGGTTGCTTATCTTGCCTTGAGTCAAAACACTCATGTAACAGTAAAATGTTAACTTTTCCTATTGTAAATGGCTGGTGGCAGTGGTTTAGATCAACTACCATGATTTTTCGCAACCGCTAACAATGGTAGCTAAAAATCAGGGGTAGCCATGTTTTTCAATGTGGCCCCCCAGACCTATCTGTAAAAACAGACCCCAGTCATCTTTTTTCACCATTTCTTTTAGGAAAAGTCCTTCTTGTGTTTGTCTCTGCATGCCAAATCAGGTTTGATCCCTTTGTTCATTGGCCTTTGGCGGGCTTCAGTGGTGAAGCCCTCCTCTGGAGCCAGGGTGTCTGGGGTGGACAGGATGTGAGGGAGGTGCCCAAAACTCCCTGTGCTTAGTCTCCTAGGAGACCTGAATGCACTCTGGCGTGACTGGCCGGCTGGCTGTCCGCAAGGACAGCCACCCTGCTGTGTGAGTGACAGCCAGACTGAATGAATGGGGGAAAACTGTTTAAAAGCACGTCTCTGGGACTTGGAAAGCAGAGTCGACAACTGGAACGAAACAACCGAAGAGGAGAGGAAGGAAGAGGACTGCTGCAACTCCTGGATGACCGGTGACGCCCTGCTGCAGGTCCGAATTGCCTGAAACTCCGACGACAGAGAAGCCCTTCAAGGTTAACTTCTTCCCTTGAGTTTGGTGGGAACAACCAACTCGCAAGCCACCTGGACACCATCCTATTCTGGTTGAATTTTCATCAGAGTGCTGTTGAAAACCGGATAGCCAGAGGGAAGGAAATCAGCTGTGGACTTTAAGGCACTCACACTTTAACCAACGTCTTGCTACAGCTTTTGGCCACTTCCGTGGGCAGTGCAGGAACCCCCCGACGTCCTCCTTCTCGTCCCCACGACTGAAGCTCAGGAACAGCGAGATCTGCTCGAACTGCCAGGAACAACTGCCTCAGCTAAAGCTTTCTTCATTGACAAGGTACTGTGCAAACGCGGTCCGGAAATCTTTTCACCCATCGAGAAAGTGCGTGAAACTTTCCTCAACTATGACGGATTGTCCTTCTTTAAACATTTGTCAAACTTTTCGCCTAGCCAAATCCTTTAATAATCTGTGGCAAAGACTGAACCGTTATCTACCAGAACTGTGCTATCCTATACAAAAGACTCTGAACCATTGACTTTAGCCCAGGCCTGTTGAGAAGAATTGCTGGTTGTATTTAACTGAAACCCTTTGCCCTGCCTATGAATGTATAACCTTGTCTTTTACCTCCTTTATTAAGTATCTGAAGTGCCATTTTGCTCCTACTTCATTTTTGAGCTAAACTTGTCCATTTACTTACCGGTTGGATTTTTGTGGTGTATTAATGTGTGATATTGAACTGCTTATGCTAGAGTAATATTTCCTAAAAGACTGAGTAAATAAATGGATATTCTAATATCAAGAAACCTTGAGTAAGTGTGTACTGGAATCACTGTATTTGTTGGTCATTTGTGTAACTTGTTATACTGCTCACTTAAACTCTTGAGATAAGTCTGGCTGCTCAGCCATCGCTATCACTTTACTGCGTAAAGGTGAAATTGTGCTTACACTTGTAGTCCCAATTGCCTGTAGTGTTCCCCAAGGCTACTGCAGGTGATTTTGCCTAACACTGGTGTACAGCGGTGAGGATAAAGTATACTTGGTACATTTAGAGTGCTACTTTTACTTTTATTCAAGTAATCTTCAAAAGGCTAAGCAATACTAGTAAAGCAATTGTTTTATCGTGACTGATATGGAAAGCTACAAACAGGAGACCCTAGTGACTTTAGCTGTTAATCAATTGAGAAATATGTGTAAAGCTAGGAGTCTCACTGTAAAAGGCAAAAAGGTTGAACTGATAGAAAAGTGGTTAGAATATCAAAGTCTGAGGAGTGGGTCTGAATCCCCCACACCTGCAGCAAATGTGGAAAATGGTCATGAGGATGATATTATGTCAGAGCCCAGCTCTAATATTGTGGATGAGTTAGATGAGGCAGAAGAGTGCCAGAATGTAGGCCCTGTCTTACCTATAGCTGCTCATAGGCCTCAACCTTTGACCACAGGGATGCCATCAGGTCCATATCTATGTCCTGAATTTGTCTCACTTGAAAAGATGAGACTGGAGTTATAATTTAAAAGACTCCAAGCTCAAATTGAAAGCCAACATCAAGAGCTTAGACTAGAAATGGAATTGAATCATGCATTGGAAATGAAAAAGTTGTCTATTGAAACTGGTTCTCTCCCAGAGTCCTCTAGGTCTTCCAATCCCAAGAGGCCTTGCATGCCCAAAGATGCAGTAAGTATGTATGAGGTTAAGCTTGATATTTTGGATTGGTTGGCTGCTTTTGAATATTACTATGGGATTTAAGACATTACAGGGAATCAGTTGATTCCTTGGCTTTTTTCTAGGCTACCCCCTGTTGCAACTGCCTCCCGCTCACTCCGCTCTGCTGACCTCTTCTTACTGTTCCCCCTGCCCCATGCGCCTCCTCGCACTTCCGTTCCTTTCAGCTCTTGGCCCGCCTACATTGGAACTCCTTACCTCTTTCTATCCGCTCCATTCCACCTACTCATTCTTCTGCAACTCCTTGAAAGCCCTGCTTCTCCACTCCCCCCGACTTTCCTTCCCCACCTTTTCCCCTGTTCCCTTACCATCTACTTTCCCTCCCTTCCTCTTCTCCTCTCACCCATTGGTCTCAATTCAGTTATTTGTAACCTCCTTCCCACCTTCCCTCCCTCTCCCTTCTCCTTTCCCTCTCCCCATCCACCTTAGTAAAATGTTCTACATACTGTCTCACTGGTTAGCTTCATGTTTGTATATATGCTTCTTTCTTTATTGCATCGTGTTGTTATAATGGAAAGCGCTTTGGATTAAAGCGCTATATAAACCCAATAAACATAAACATAAACATAAACATGTGGTAATGGAGTTGGGGGATATAGACAGAAAGGAGTATGACACTGTGAAACTAGCTTTGATAGCTAGATTTGGAAGACCCCTTCTCAGTATCTTAAGAGGTTTAGAACCCTAAAAAAGCATGATGGTACCCCTTGGGCTACCTGGGTGACTGAATGTTTGAAAAACTTAGATGGATGGGTTAAGGTTTACAGAGTAAACACTTATGAAGGTATGAGAAATCTGTTTATGTTGGAATCTATTTATGATTCCTGCTCTCCTGAGCTGCGACAGCACTTGGCTGTCTCTAAGGAAATTGATCCCAAGACGTTAGCAAGGGCTGCTGACTTGTGGGTTGCCAACAGGGCTACTCACAAGGATTCTGGGGCAACTCAGAAGAAGGATGAGGGGAAGCAGCACAAGAAAGATACCAACGAGAATTCAAATACCTCCAATCCAAAAGAGGGCCACAAACATACTAACATAACAAGGGTAAGCCACAGGGAAAACCAAATCAGGCTAACGTACCTTCTGGGGACAAACCAGAAGGAGGTCAGAACAAACCCCCTGTTAAGTTGTGTGTCCCGAGGACGGGGCGTACCTGTATCTCCAGAAGTCTTGCGTGTCGAGGTAGCCAGGTCGTGGTAGAGGTAGACACGTAGCTGATGAAGTCTTCGCAAATGAAGAGTAGCAACGCAAAGAACCAACCCCGGACCCGTCCTGTAATACAGGATTGAACTGGGGCCGGCTCCTGACGCCACGAATGACGCTTCCCAATATTAACGTGGCGTCAGAACAGTGCAAGCACTGACTGGGAAGGTCGTAGATGTTTCTGGCAGGTACCGGCAAGTATCCCAAGCAGCTATCCAGGATAGTGAAGTACAAAAGTAGCCAGTGCAGGTAAGCTGGGAGTCCAAGGTGCCAATGCCGGTAAGCAAAGAGTCTAAGGTACAGGTACAGGTAAGCAGTGAATCCAAGGTACCAATGCAGGAGAGCCGGGGAAGCAGACCAGGACCACAGGAGACTCAGCAGGAAGTGGGCAACTCAGGCAAGGATGGAAGCAGGAGGATTCCCCAGGGAGGTAGACCAGAGTACACAAGAAGACAGGAGAGGGAAGGGAAAGGGGAGCCAGACAAGGGTAGGAGCAGGAAGGACACAGCCCAGGCACAGGATCAGGACCCAAGAACCTCAGAACCAGGGAGCGAAGCGGAAGGGAACCAACCGCGTTGAGACGCGATGGGAAAACAATTCGGATCGCTTAAGTAGCGGTCCCGTGTGAAAACGAGGCTTGAACCGCGCTGCAATGCGCATGCGCGAATGGATGTCGCCTCGCGAACGAGGTTTGGAACGCAAACACGTTCGAACAGCTGCGTGAACGACAACCGTGCCCCACACGGGCCAGGACAGAGCAAATCCGCCGGGGAAATGTGCAAGGGGCGGCGCGTCGTCTCCACAATCTGAGACGTGGGTACAGCCCCCAGGAACCAGCACGCCCCCCAGAGCCCCGCCGCCCAGTACAGGTAGGTGTCCTAACACCCCCATTCATAGAGACATTTGGTAAATATTATGCCTGTGGGTCAACTGACCATGTGAAAGGGGATCCCAGATGTAAGGGTAAACCTTCAGGGGTCCACACTGTCTCCTTAGCCTTCTCCCCAGTGGATGGAGTACCAATGGCAAGTGGAAACTTTCACCTACTGGCTGAGGAACCCATGGAAGTCTCAGCCAGTGTTTCTTTAGTTTCCCTGGATCTGTGGGAACAACAGAATTTAGATGTGTATAACTCTATCCCATATAATACTAAAGACTATTATGAAGACAGTGTTCTTGTGAATGGTCAGGAGACCCCTGCCATCAGAGACACTGGGGCCAGCATAACTGTAGTTGATGAATCATTTTTCAAGATTGAGGATGTTGCTAGGGCACCCAAGATCTTAACTAAGCTTGCTGGAGGCCCTGTCCAAATGCTTCCATCGTTACCAGCTCTCATCCAGTGCAATTACATGCCTGTCAAGATACCTGTAAGTGTGCAGAGTGAAGTACCTGGGAGAGTCCTGTTGGGGAATGACTTAAAAACTCTTAGAATTGTATCAAGCACCCCCAGGCCTCCCAGCAAAAGGAAACAGGAGCAGACTAGGAAGGCCAGAGAGAGTACCTTAAGGGGCTCTCCAGAGGAGATTGTAGAGGAAACTATAACTCTTAGTCCACAGGACTTACCGACTGCAATTTCTAAGAAGAAAGAGGAAAAGGGGCAACCTAAAACCTCTAGGAAGAAACCAGCCAGCACTCCTGTGCTACCAGCAAGGACATCCCCGAGAGGACTGTCCAAAATCACAGCTGTGATCCCTGCACCAGCTGAGGCTGAGTGTGTGGCACAACCTTGGGTGGTTGAATCAGCTGCTGAGGAATCAGAGCTGGAAGAGGACCTTGCTCTTGTTGGAGATCTGGATCCTGCAGACCATCCTGGGCTGCAGTATTTACTTGCAGAATGTGGACCGTGTAGGGCACAGCAGAGGTCAAAGAGAGTGTCCTACTCTTGAAGGCCTTTGCCAACAGGCAGCTTCCCAGCTGGACAGACAAGAGCCAGGGAAGCATAGGTTGTACTGGGAAGATGGCCTCTTCTACAGTGAACCGAGTCTATCCCAGGGGACTACAGAAGGCGTGTAGTGCCTCTTGAAAGCAGACTCCAGTTCCTACAGCTAGCCCATGAGATACTTTTGACTGGTCACTTAAGCTTTAAGAAGACCAAGGAAAGGCTCTCTTTATATTTCTACTGGCCTAAATTGGGGTCTGATGTAGATAAATTCTGTAGGAGCTGTCATACTTGCCAACCCTCTGGCAAGAGTGGAGCCAAGAATGTGGCACCCTTGGTTCCTATCACAGTGGTGGGAGATCCTTTTGAGAGGGTAGGAATCGACACTGATGGTCCCTTAGACCCTCCCACATCTTCAGGAAACAGGTGTATCCTGGTTGTAGTAGACCATGCCACTAGGAATCCTGAAGCAATACCTATGAGGACTGTTACAGCCGAGGCTGTTGCTAAGGCCCTACTTGGTATTTTTACCAGAGTAGGTTTTCCTAAGGAAGTTATCTCTAACAGGGGATCACATTTTATGTCCCACTACATGCAGGCCAGGTGGAAAAACTGTGGAGTAACTTACAAGTTCTCAACTACCTACCATCCTCAGACAAATGGATTGGTAGAGAGGTTTAAACATACAATGAAGAACAAGATAGGTGCTTTAGAGGAACCCCTTAGAAGAAAGTGGGACCTTCTACTGCCATGCCTTCTCTTTGCAAATAGAGGAGTCCCTCAGGAGGGAGTTGGATTTAGTCCCTTTGAATTTCTTTATGGACATCCAGTTAGAGGCCGTTTGGCCCTGATTAAGGAGGGGTTGGAGAGTGCTCCTTCCCCCAAGCCAGTGAGAGTCACTGACTATGTAATAAGTCTCCGAGGAGAATGTCACACATGATGGCAGAAGCATCAGATAATTTAAAAGCAGGTCAGGCTCTGGTCAAACATTGGCATGACCAGAAGGCCAAAATGGTTGAGTTTACTCAAGACCAGCAAGTTTTAGTTATGGTACCTACAAGGCAGAGGGCCTTACAGGACAAGTGGATAGGACCCTTCAAGGTTGTGGGTAAGCTTGGAGAGGTCAACTATCTGGTGGACTTAGGCAATCCTAAGGAGGCTCCCAGAGTCTTTCACACCAACCATTTAAAGGATTATGTCTCAAGACCAGAAGTGGGAGCTTTACTTCTAGCTTCAGCCCAAGAGGAGGAGGAGAGTGAACCTCTACCTGACCTACTCAGAGGCCAGCCTTTAGATGAGAAAGTAGAAGGAGTTAATCTCTCTTCTAACCTGACACCTGAATATCAGGAGGAGTGCAAGTTTCTGTTAAATCAGTTTGCCTCCCTGTTTTCACTACCACCAGGCTTGACTGTTAGGCAGAATCCTGTGCAGTTCCCTTAGGGAGCACTACAGAAGATTAATACTACAGGTATGAGCAATAAATCCCCCTTGGTATCAGTCTGCACCACAAAGATTTAGTTGGTAGCTGTGGCTAAGCAGTCAGACTTATCTCAAGGGGGAGATGAGCAGTATTCAGGGTTTACACAATAGGACTACAATACTATGGAACAAGGAAACACTGACAAAAGCTTGGTATTAAAAATAATATATATATTTATTTTACACACTTCTAGTTCAACACATCAATCACAGTTACTAAAGCAAGTAAAATTTTGTCAAGAAAAGTATACACAACTCCCAGGTTAAATTGTAGACAAGTTTGAGCAAGAGTGAAAACTGAGCAAAACGGCACAGTTAAAACCAAACACAAATGGCACTCAATCAATTTCACACAAGGGAGGGAAAGGACAAGTTATACAGGAATATACTCTTAGGCACTCTAGCAACCCTTCCCAATAAGTTTGTGAACAAGTCTAGGCAAGGCAGTACTTTAGCATGTATAATACTGAGGTGAAAACCAAGCAAAATGGCACTTCACAAGTTTTAAAAGTGGAAAGGAAAGGGAGATTATAAGAGTTAGGTGCACCAACACATTTCTAGTTAAGAAGCAATCTAGAGAAGGCAGATCTAACAGATTCAGCCAGAGTCAATAGGCCTGTGCCAGAGTCAGTGGTACAGAGCAAAGGGCCCCGGAGCAAAAATGTTCTTGTAGCTCCAGTCAAGTCTTTGTTAAACGATTCAAAAACGGCGGTTGCAGAAGGTGAAAGACAATGTTTGAAGTTAGGGGCGGCCAACCCAACAGGTAGGTAAAGGATTTAAAACACCTTTAGCGCGCCCACACGAAAAGGGAGGCCTGGCGGAACAAAGTACCTTAAATTGTAGAAGAGGCTCCTGCGGTGGCGGTTGTTCCTTGCAGTTCCTGCAGTATGGGAGATAGGAAGACGAAGAGAGACTCTCGTCATGGAGGAAGGTTCGAGTTACTACACTGCCCAGGGATGAAACCAGCCGCGGTGCTGCCAAACGGAATAAAAGCACGCTCCTTTAAATCGCGGTCCGGGTGGACGGGTGCCTGGCTATCCGCTCTCCAAGTACTGGGCACTGTCTATTCGACCAAGGCAGGTCCAGGAAGGCGATTGGCAAACTGGTTGGCCCCACCAGCTCAAGGGAAGAAGGCTCTTGCAGATGAAGATCTTCTCTCGTCGTGTGGAGAAAAGTGGTGAGATGCTGCAGCAGGGCTTCACCGGTGGTTCAGTTGATGCAGGGGTCTTTGGCTTCTCTCCTCTTAAGCTTCTTAGTTCCAGTGGCAACGTCTTCAGTCCTCAGGACCCTGCTTTTATACAAAAAGATCCCCATTCATACAGCCTAGCTGCCACTCACACAGTGGAGTGGTCATCCTGGCGGGAGACCCTCCAGCCTATCAGGGCAGAGTGCGACATGGGTTGCCGAGGCAACCCTGTCCAGGGGTCCTACTCCCCGTCCCACACAGTGGACCCACCCCAGACTCAGTGGCGCCGAAAGGAGGGCTTCTTGGCAGCAGCCCGCCAAAAGGACGAACAAAGGATCCCCCACCTGGTTTAGGATCGTAGAGAAAGACACAAGAAAGAGTTTATATCAAAGTTATGGCAAATAAAACCTACTGGAGTAAAGTTAATATCAAAATAACCTGGCGGTATGTTAGTGGCTGTCAGTAAATGTGGTAGCCTCGAACAATGGGAAAATCCCATAGGGAAATATATTTGCGGTCGAATATTTTTGGTAGTAACCACTGCCACCAGCCAGAAACTTTGGAGAGAGGGACGGTACGGTACCCTCTCAAAAATGAACATAAGGGAAAAACTATTAACCCTTGCCAGCACCTCCATAGTAAGATGGGTTGTACTGGTTTTGTTCATAAAGAGTGACTAGTAAAGTCAATGGGGACTTTACATGCCCTGGGAGACAGTAGTCAGTCACAGGGTATGGAGTCTATGTTTGGGGGTTGCTACGACACCCCTGTGTCACTGCACGGAGGGTGCTGTGTAACACATGTGGATAAAGATGGTTCCTATGAGGGTGAGAAAAACCCCATAGACATTAAACACAAAAAAATAGCCTAGAACACACACAGCAAACATGTCTAAGAGTGGGAAAAAAGAGTCTCACTCTTAGCAGGAGAAAAAAACAAACCCTTCAAATCCAGCAAAACTGTTGGGGGACTCTATAGGTAAGGGAAACTAGCCATAGAATGAGAAATCTCCCTAACACTCGCCACTCCCCCCCCCCCAGACTAAGGGACAGGAGGATCTAATCCACTAGTGGATGAGTCTCTTACCTCTAGTCGGTTACAAACATCCTAGAGAGACGATCAGCATTTTGGTGGTGACATCCTGACCTGTGCTCAATGGTAAAATCAAACCCTTGGAGACAGATTGACCATCTTAGGAGTTTTGGGTTTTCCCCTTTCATTTGCATCAACCATCTCAAGGGCTGGTGGTCTGTTTGAATAATGAAAGTAGATCCATACAAGTATGGTCTAAACTTCTTCAAAGACCACACATTACCTCTCAATAGTTGCCCACCTTGTTTCAGGTTCCTTCAGTTTCCTACTGATGAAGCAAATGGGGTGCTCCCTACCTTTCTCATCCAGTTGACTGAGGACTGCACTTATACCTATATTGGAAGCATCTGTTTGCACAAAGAAGGGTTGGTGGTAGCCAGGAGCTCTGAGAACTGGAGCTTGACAAATGACTTTCTTCAGAGTTTCAAAGGCCTGATTGCACTCTTCGTTCCATTTGACCTTTTTAGGGAATTTAGGAGAGAAGATTACATTCAGAGGAGAAGCTATATATCCATAGTTCTCAATGAAATTCCTGTAATACACAGTGAGGCCTAAGAAGGCTCTCACTTGGGTTTGAGTAGAAGGGGTTGTCCAATTCTGCACAGCTTCAATCTTGCTGGGCAAAGGCCTTATTTCACCTCCTCCTACCTCATGCCCAAGGTAGACCACTTGACTCTGACCAATTTGGCATTTACTTGCCTTTATGGTCAGATGGGCCTGTTCAAGAGCCTGCAAAACATATCATAGGTGGTCAACATGTTCTTTCCAAGTAGGGCTGAACACTGCAATGTCATCCAAGTATGCCATGCAGAAGTCCTCCATCCCATTCAGAACCTGATAAACCATCCTTTGGAATGTAGCAGGTGCATTCTTTAGTCCAAATGGCATCACCTTATACCGGTATAAGCCAACTGGGGTGGAGAATGCAGTTTTCTCCTTGGCATGGTCAGTCAGGGCTATTTGCCAATGGCCTGCCGTGAGGTCAAATGTGCTGAGCTACTTGGCTGAACCGAGTCTATCCACCAGCTCATCTGTCCTTGGTAAAGGATGGGCATCAGTCTTAGTGACTGCATTTAGGGCTCTATAGTCCACACAGAATCTCAACTCCTTGGATCCTGCTTTTGGTACTAACACAACCGGGCTAGACCATGGACTAGTAGAGGGCTCTATTACCCAAAGATCAAGCATCTTTTGACCTCTCCTTTGATGTGGGTTCTTACATTTTCTGATATCCTGTAACCCCTGCTTTTGACAGGTAAACAGTCACCAGTATTGATATCATGTTGGCCCCAAGGAGTCAAGCCTGGTGCTAGAGAAAACAGAGGGGCAAATTATTTGCACTCCTCCTGTTGCTCAGGTGTCAGATTAGAAGAGAGATTTACTCCTTCTACTTTCTCATGTAAAGGTTTTCCTCTGAGGAGGTCAGGTAGAGGTTCACTCTCCTCCTCCTCTTGAGCTGAAGCTAGAAGCAACGCTGCCAGTTCTGGTCTCGAGATTTAAGCTTTTAGACAGTTGGTGTGAAAGACTCTGGGAGCCTCCTTAGGATTTCCTAAGTCCACCAGATAGTTCACCTCTCCAAGTTTTCCCACAACCTTGAAGGGTCCCATCCACTTGTCCTGCAAGGCCCTCTGCCTTGTTGGTACCATAACAAGAACTAGCTGGTTTTGAGCGAACTCAACCATGTTGGCCTTCTGGTCATGCCAATGCTTAACCAGAGCCTGACCTGCTTTCAAGTTGTCACTTACTTCAGCCATCATGTGTGACATTCTCCTCCGGAGTCCTATCACATAGTCAGTGACTCTGACTGGTGTGGGGGAAGGAGCACTCTCCAACCCCTCCTTGATCAGGGCCAATGGACCTCTGACCGGATGGCCATAGAGAAGATTGAAGGGACTGTAAACCACTCCCTCCTGAGGGACTTCTCTATATGCAACGAGAAGGCATGGCAGTAGAAGATCCCACTTTTTCTTAAGCGGGTCCTCTAAAGCTCCTATCATGCTCTTCATGGTTCTGTTGAACCTTTCTACCAACCCATTTGTCTGAGGGTGGTAGGCTGTTGAGAACTTGTAGGTAACTCCACAGTTTTTCCACATGGCCTTCATGTAGTGGGACATAAAATGTTACCCCCCTGTCGGATATTACCTCCTTAGGAAACCCAACCCTGGTAAAAATACCAAGGAGGGCCTTAGCTACAGCCTGAGCTGTAACAGTTCTCATAGGAATTGCTTCAGGATACCTAGTAGCATGGTCTACTGCAACAAGTATAAACCTGTTGCCTGAAGAAGTTGGAGGGTGAAGAGAACTGACAATGTCGATTCCCACCCTCTCAAATGGTACTCCCACCACAGGGAGAGGCACTAAGGGTGCCACGTTCTTGGAGCCACTCTTACCAGAAGTTTGGCAGGTGTGGCAACTCTTGCAATAACTATCTACCTCAGCCTCCCATTTTAGGTCAATAAAAGTAGAGATAGAGAGCCTTTCCTTGGTCTTCTTGAAACTCAAGTGACCAGCCAAAGGTATCTCATGGGCTAGTTGCAAAAATTGAAGTCTGTTCTCTTGGGGCACTACAAGTCATTTGTAGTCTCCAGGGATTTACTCCGTTGGTTCACTATAGAAGAGGCCATCTTCCCAGTGTAACCTATACTTCCCAGGCTCTTGCCCTTCAATCTGAGAAGCTGCCTGGTGGCGAAGACCTTCCAGAGTTGGACATTCTCTTTGTCCCCTACTGAAGTCTGCCCTGTTGGGGCCACCTTCTGCCAGTAAAGACTGCAGCTCAGGATGGTCCACAGGGTCAAGATCTCCAATGAGTTCCTGGCCTTCGACTAGATCTGAGTCCTCAGGCTGTAACGCTCACCTGACTCCCACGGAGGTGCTGGCCTGGTTCGCGCTGCTGTGACCTCTTCTAAGGTGATGCGCAGAGTTTGGAAGACGGACTGGACCGGGCCCCCAAATCTGGCTTGTCTGGCTCGCAGAAGTATCCTTCTGTAGGCGAAAATAGGGGATTAACTGTCTGCGGGGTAATGCAATCAGCCTCCCACTTTCCCCTCTCACCCTCCTCGAAACCCTTCTGTGATTCCTCGTAGCGTCTCACCTTAGGGTCTGGAAGGACGAGCTCTCCATCCTGCTTCTGATGCAGGGGCACGTTGGTATCCAGTTACTTCACTGGATTTTCGGATTGGTGAGAACCAAACTTGCTTGGCTTCCAGGTAAGTTTTTTTGATAA
Organism: Ambystoma mexicanum; assembly: GCF_040938575.1. NCBI lineage: Eukaryota > Metazoa > Chordata > Amphibia > Caudata > Ambystomatidae > Ambystoma > Ambystoma mexicanum. The sequence continues at coordinate 1,202,047,536 of NC_090921.1, read as the reverse complement.
GAGGTTCCCCTTGTGTCCATGCATTAATGTACTAATGCTAGTGTCTTTTTCCCCATAGGGGCCGGGGTACGGAATGCCGGGGAACAGGCACCGACCCGAGATGAGAGGTGAAATCCTTGTAGAAATCAGGTAAGTCTTTAATGAGCGTTTTTTTGGTAATGTCTTTTCATTCGCTCATTAACGCTGATGTCTTTTTTTCCCCTTAGGGGCCGGGGTCCGGAAATGCCAGGATGCGGCGCGGACCCGAAATGAAGAGGGAATGAGTCAACAGGTAAGTCTTAACATGGAGATTTAGCTTTCCTTATTCCCTTCTCTCTCTCACCTTTTGTTCTGGTCTTTTTCTCCCTAGGCGCTGGGGCGTGACTGCGAATCCGGATGATCGCTAGTGAACATGGAGGCGCCCAGTAAAGGTGAGTGGAATGCGGCGCTGCATCGATCGACGCAATGAGCTTTTAAATAAAAGTCTTCCTTTTCAGGATTGTCGGCGAGATGTCTCCCGGATGCGGATTTAGCGGGTAAGGACTTTTCCTTCTTCTGTTCTCTTCTTCTCTTCCTTTGCAGGTGATCCAGGATGCTGGCAGGCGTGGCAGAAGTCAGGATGCAGGAGCAGACACGGTGAGCGTCCAGCTGCTAGATGCAGAACAACACGAAGCACATGTGGCTGTTCGGGTGGGGTTTAAATAGCCTTGGAAGAAGTTCCAGGTATGTATCCTTCCTCCAATCAGGTATGTATCCTTCCCCGACCATGCCCGGATGGTAAATTAGTCCCACAGGTAAAGTAGTTCCTTTCAGGCCTCAAGGAGGCCGGGATCCTGCAGCATGGTCTGCATCAGGTAAGTGCACCCAAGCACATCCATAATTAGCCTGGCGCCTATGGCGCCAGGACTGATGTCTTTTATGAGCCTGGCGCCATAGACGCCAGGACACTGTCCAAAGGGCCCCTATATGGGGTTGCTGGGTCCTTCCTTGGGGACTGGATGTCCGCTTTCGGGGACGCAGGGCTTGACCGGCTCCCCGGGAGCGGGCATCATGACAGCACTCCCCCCCAAGGCCCCTCCCAAGGTTGTTCCCTCCGGGAGTTTTGGTTTGTCTGGGAAGAGTCGGTGGAATTTCCTGACTAATCGAGGTGCATGCACATGGTCGCTGGGTTCCCACGACCTCTCCTGAGGTCCGTACCCCTTCCAATCAATTAGGTAGAACAGTTTTGACCTAAACATTTTTGAGTCTAAAATGTTCTTCAGTTCGAATTCGGGCTCCCCATCTATTAGAATAGGTTCTGGAGGTTTGAGTAGTTGGGTTCCGGGTACCACTGGTTTCAGAAGTGACACATGAAAAACAGGGTGAATTCACATACTAGCTGGTAAATCAAGTTTACGAGCCACTGGGTTCATTATTGCCGTAATAGAATAAGGTCCCAGATATTTTGGGTTAAAAGTTTGAGGCCCTTTGAGTGGTAAATGTCTGGTAGCTAACCACACTTGATCCCCAATCTGATACGGTGGTGCTTCACTCCGATGTAGATCAGCATTCTCCTTGTATTTTCTCTTGGCTTGTTGTAAATGCGTAGTTGCCTCTTTGAAGGCTTGGGTAATTGTAGAATGCAGATGTTCTACTGCAGGCATTCCGAGGTTCTGAGGTGAGTCAAGGTTTGAGGTTCAAGGGTGATGCCCAAACAAAGTATAAAAAGGACTGTGGCCAGTTCCAGAGTGTACCGAATTATTATATGCGTATTCGGCTATCCAAAGAATGTCTTTCCAGTTGCTTTCAGATTGCTGTAACATACACTGTAAGTATTGCTCAAGGGTCTGATTTGTCCTCTCGGTCTGACCATCGGTCTGAGGGTGGTGACTGGTCGATAATCCTACGTCGATCTGCGCCATTTGACAACATTTGCGCCAGAAGTGGGAAATGAATTGGCTTCCCCGGTCAGAGATTAGTATAGATGGGAATCCATGTAGCCGAACAATATTTTTGAGGAATTCTTTGGCTAGGACAGAAGCTGAAGGTAAACCTTTCAAAGGAATAAAGTGGGCCATTTTGGAAAACAAATCCACAATTACCAGAATAGTATTGTACCCCGAACAAGGAGGCAGGTCCGTAATAAAATCCATTGATAGGGTGTGCCAGGGTGCTGGCGGTATGTCTAGAGGTTGAAGGAGACCAGCTGGTCTTTTCTTTTGACTTTTATTTTGGGCGCAAACACCACAGGACATCACAAAAGATTTAACATCTTTTCGCCAAGAGGGCCACCAAAATTGTCGTTTCACCTTTTCCTCTCTCTTGGCAATACCGGGGTGTCCCTCTATTAATGCATCATGATAACCGGAAATAACTAGTTCGTGTAATTCCTTATGTGGCAGGAATAAGCGTCCTTGAAAATAAGGTAAACCATTATCTATGGTAAAGTCTGATCCCTTTTGTATCCAATCCTGTAAGGTTGTTGCGTCCAGGAGTTGTTTCACTCTGGCTTGAATGTCTTCAAGCGCCTGTAACGAAGTCATGCCTAGAATCCTCTGTTCGGGAATTATTGGTACTGGTTCTGAGTTTGTATCAGATTCTCCCATTCCAATTCGGGATAAGGCGTCTGCTTTGCCATTCTTGCAGCCAGGTCGATAGGTAATCACGAAATCAAATTCAGCGAAAAACAAAGCCCATCGGAGCTGACGTGATGACTGAGCCTTGGCGGTTTTCAAATACTGTAAATTCCGGTGATCAGTGATCACTGTGATGGTATGTCGAGCGCCAAGCAGATAATGCCGCCAGGCTTTAAAAGCGGACTTAATGGCTAACAGTTCTTTGTCCGTGATTGCATAATTAACCTCGGGTGCCGAGAATTTTCTGGACCAAAATGCTAAGGGATGCAGTTGGTTGGTTTCGGGATCTCTTTGGGACAGGACAGCTCCCATGGCTAGGCTGGATGCGTCAGTCTCGACGACATAAGGGAGATCTGGACGCGGGTGTTTCAATATAGGTTCGGAGGAAAACTTAGCTTTTAAATCCTGAAAGGCCTGCTCGGCTTCTTCAGACCATTCAAAACGTTTATTTTTCCTCAAGAGTGCAGTAATGGGTTGTACCACGCGTGAAAATTCCGGGATAAACCTGCGATAGAAATTGGCAAAGCCGAGCATGCTTTGAACCCCTTTGACAGAGCTAGGTGATGGCCATTTGAGGATGGCATCCACTTTTCTTGAGTCCATTCGGACTCCTTTGGGTGTCAGAATGAAACCTAGAAACTCGACTTCTGTGGTATGGAAAACACATTTCTCCAATTTAGGAAATAGTTTGTGTTGGCGCAGTTTTTCAAGTACTGCCCTGACGTGTTTTCTGTGATCAGATTCCGAAGAGGAGTACACCAGAATGTCATCGATATATACGACAACACAAACATCGATGAGTTCCCGAAGGACATCATTCATGAAGTATTGGAAGGCAGCCGGCGCGTTACACAATCCGAAAGGCATCACCTGGTACTCGAATAATCCGTATTTAGTACGGAAGGCAGTTTTCCATTCGTCGCCTTCTTTAACTCGTACCAAAATGTAAGCCCCCGGAGATCTAACTTGGTGTATATGCAAGCATCCTTCAACTGGTCAAGGAGTTCAGGGATCAGAGGCAGAGGATAACGGTTTTTAACCGTTATCTGGTTCAATGCGCGGTAATCTATACAAGTTCTAAGGTCGCCTTCTTTTTTGGGCACGAAGAACAAAGCCGAGGATGCCGGGGACTTTGACGGGCGAATAAAACCATTAGCTAGGTATTGATCCAAATATTGTCTCAAATGCAGATTCTCAGGTTCGGTAAGGGCATAAATCCTGCTACAAGGGGGTTGTGCACCGGGCACCAGATCGATTTGACAATCGTACGATCTGTGAGGAGGTAACGTGTTGGCCTGTTCCTTTTGGAAGACGTCCTGAAAGTCTTTTTATTAATTTTATTAATTTTAACTGCCGCCTCCTTTCACGTTCCTTTTGAGTTAAGGGTCCTTTTACCCCTCCAATTTGCATAGGCTCAGAGACATCAACTCCCTTGGGATTAGCTTGGGTCTTGACCAACACCTGGGTCTCAAACCTGGACCGATCTGCTTTTCTGTTTTGAAGTCTGTGATCCAATTGGACCACTAAGTCTATATACTCTGTGCATTCTTGGGGCGGATTTACAACTTGGGCCAAGACATGTTTAAGTTCTCCGCGTAGGCCTCGATAAAACAACGTGACTCTTTTATCCTCTGGCCATCCCATTTCCACAATTAGTCTATTAAAGGTTGCAATATAGGATAGGAGGTCCTGATTGCCCTGTCGCAGGGATAGAAGTTCGTCAACCAGAGCCTGCCCCTGAGATTGTCAAGCAAATAACCTTTTCATGCTTGCTTGAAACCTTTGAAAATCACGGAGAATCGGGTCATCTTGAGTAACCAGTGGAACTGATCAATCGGCAGCGCATCCGCTGAGATATGACAATACAAAGGCTACCTTGGTCTGATCATTAGGGAAGGCCCCAGGTCTGCATAGGAAGTGCAAACAACACTGATTCATGAATACGGCAAATCGTTTGGGGTCCCCAGCAAAGCGTTCGGGTGGGGCCAGCGGCATGTTTCCAGGTGGATTAATCTGCACAGGGTTACTGGAAACCACAGGAGCGGGGTTCCCTCCGGGACCGGGTAGAGGAGTTTGCCCAGCTTGACCTTGCAAAAGCTGTCTGGCCAGGTCATCAGTTCTTTCCTTTGATATTATTAATTCCCTCCTGAGGGCATTAGTCTCTTGACGAACGGCATGTACTTCGGCCCGTAATTCCCCCAGTAATTGGGCCAACTGATCAGTCTCAGAACTTTCCATAGCGCCTGGGTGGGAATTTGTAGGAAGGCTTCGCGTTCTGTAACGCTCACCTGACTCCCACGGAGGCGCTGGCCTGATTCGCGCTGCTGTGACCTCTTCTAAGGTGATGCGCAGGGTTCGGAAGACGGACTGGACCGGGCCCCCAAATCTGGCTTGTCTGGCTCGCAGAAGTATCCTTCTGTAGGCGAAAATAGGGGATTAACTGTCTGCGGGGTAATGCAATCAGCCTCCCACTTTCCCCTCTCACCCTCCTCGAAACCCTTCTGTGATTCCTCATAGCGTCTCACCTTAGGGTCTGGAAGGACAAGCTCTCCATCCTGCTTCTGATGCAGGGGTGCGTTGGTATCCAGTTACTTCACTGGATTTTCGGATTGGTGAGAACCAAACTTGCTTGGCTTCCAGGTAAGTTTTTTTGATGAGAGGTTCCCCTTGTGTCCATGCATTAATGTACTAATGCTAGTGGCTTTTTCCCCATAGGGGCCGGGGTACGGAATGCCGGGGAACAGGCACCGACCCGAGTTGAGAGGTGAAATCCTTGTAGAAATCAGGTAAGTCTTTAATGAGCGTTTTTTTGGTAATGTCTTTTCATTCGCTCATTAACGCTGATGTCTTTTTTTCCCCTGAGGGGCCGGGGTCCGGAAATGCCAGGATGCGGCGCGGACCCGAAATGAAGAGGGAATGAATCAACAGGTAAGTCTTAACATGGAGATTTAGCCTTCCTTATTCCCTTCTCTCTCTCACCTTTTGTTCTGGTCTTTTTCTCCCAAGGCGCTGGGGCGTGACTGGGAATCCAGATGATCGCTGCTGAACATGGAGGCGCCCAGTAAAGGTGAGTGGAATGTGGCGCTGCAGCGATCGACGCGATGAGCTTTTAAATAAAAGTTTTCCTTTTCAGGATTGTCGGCGAGATGTCTCCGGGATGCGGATTTAGCAGGTAAGGACTTTTCCTTCTTCTGTTCTCTTCTTCTCTTCCTTTGCAGCTGATCCAGGATGCTGGCAGGAGTGGCAGAAATCAGGATGCAGGAGCAGACACAGTGAGCGTCCAGCTGCTAGATGCAGAACAACGTGAAGCACATGTGGCTGTTCGGGTGGGGTTTAAATAGCCTTGGAAGAAGTTCCAGGTATGTATCCTTCCTCCAATCAGGTATGTATCCTTCCCTGACCACGCCAGGATGGTAAATTAGTCCCACAGGTAAAGTAGTTCCTTTCAGGCCTCAAAGAGGCCGGGATCCTGCAGCATGGTCTGCATCAGGTAAGTGCACCCAAGCACATCCATAATGAGCCTGGCGCCTATGGCGCCAGGACTGATGTCTTTTATGAGCCTGGCGCCATAGGCGCCAGGACACTGTCCAAAGGGCCCCTATATGGGGTTGCTGGGTCCTTCCTTGGGGACTGGATGTCTGCTTTCGGGGACGCAGGGCTTGAACCGGCTCCCCGGGAGCGGGCATCATGACACAGGTTCTAGTTCAACCACACAGGGGGCACCTCACTCTAAGCCTCAGCTGGAGGAGGAATCACAGGTGTGATTTTGGACAACCTAGAAGATTTTCTGGTTGGAAGCACTGGATTGCTTTCTGCGGTTTTCTTCTTAGAAGTCTTGGGTTTCCCCTTTGCTTCTGGTGCTTTTGAAATAGCAGTTAGTAACTCCAGTGGAGTAGGAGTGATCTCCTTGTCCATCATCTCCTCAGGAGAGCCCCTCAAGGTCCTCTCTCTTGCACGTCTGGTGAGCTCCTGCAATCTTTTGCTGGGAGGTCTGTGAGTACTTGTCACTGCTCCCAGCTCTTTAAGGTCATTCAGTAAAATAACCCTTCCAGGCACTTCAGATTGCACACTAACAGGTATCCTCACAGTCATTTCATTGCACTGGATGAGAGCTGGTAATTGGGGAAGCATCTGCACAAGCCCTCCAGCTAACTTGGTGAGGCGTTTGGGTGCCCTAGCAATATCCTCCACCTTGAAAAAAGATTCATCCACCACAGTTATGCTAGCCCCAGTGTCTCTGATGGCAGGGGTCTCCTGACTATTTACTAGGACACTGTCTTTATAATACTCTTTAGTATTACGAGGAATAGAATTATACACATCTAAATTCTGTTGTTCCCACAACCCTAGGGATACTAAAGATACACTAGCTGAGACTCGGATGGGGTCTTCAGCTAGTAGTTGAAAGTTTTCACTGGCCATATGTACTTCCTCCTCTGGAGTGAAGGCTAAGGGGACAGTGTGGACCCCTGAATGTTTACCCTTACATCTGGGATCTCCTTTCATATGATCAGTAGAGCCACAAACATAACATTTCCCAAATGTATTTATGAATGGTGGCTTGTTCTGACCTTCTTCTGGTCTGGGAACAGAAGGTACACTAGCCTGATTTGGTTTCCCCTGTGGCTTACCCTTAGAATTTTGTTTGGGGCCCTCTTTGGAATGGGAATTATTTGAATTCTCTTTGTTGTTTTTCTTAGGCTGCTTTCCCTCATACTTTTTCTGAGTGACCCCTGAATCTTTGTGAGTAGCCCTGTTGGCAACCCACAAGTCAGCAGCCTTAGCTAGTTTCCTAGAATCTACTTCTTTCGAATCAGCTAAGTGCTGTCTGAGCTCAGGAGAGCAGGCATCATAGATAGACTTCAACATTACAAAATTTCTCATTCCTTCATAAGTGTTAACTCTATAACCCTTAATCCGTCCATCTAAGTTCTTCAAACATTCATTCACCCAAGTAGCCCAAGGGGTACTATCATGCTTTTTGGGGTCCTAAACCTCTTAAGGTACTGGGAAGGAGTCTTGTCAAATCTAGCTATTAAAGCTAGCTTCACACATTCATAATCCATCCTATCCACCTCCCCCAACTCCATTACCACATCAGCTGCAACAGGGGGGAGCCTAGAGAATAACCACAGGATCAACTGATTCCCTGTGATATCCTGGAGCCCATGATTATATTCAAACATAGCTAACAAATCTAATACATCCAAATGTGGTTTATACATACCCACAATCTCTTTAGGCATCCGGGGTCTTTTTGGACTGGACAATCTAGAGGATTCGGGGAGAGAAGCATTTTCCAAAGACAATTTCTTCATCTCTAGCTCATGATTGAGCTCCCCTTCTTTGAGCCTTAGTTCTTGATGTCTCTGTTCAGTTTGAGCACTAATTCTTTTGAATTCTAGCTCAAGTCTCATTTTTTCTAGGGTGATAAATTCAGGACTTAATGTGAGACTTGACAATGGTCCAGTAGCCACAGGTTGATGCTTTTGAGCAGGCAGAGGGCCAGAGGGGGTGACATTGTTATCCGCCTCTTCCTCATCTGCTTCAACAATAACATCATCAACATTATCATCCTCAATGTTTGCTACATTTTCTGGAGGAGTAGGCGCTACAGCTGCACTCCCCAGACTTTGTTTTTCTAACAGTCTATCAATCATTTCTGATTTCTTGCCTTTGACAGGAAGACCTTTCTGTCTACACTGATCCCTTAGATAATCAGCAGTATTAGTAAGGAGGATCTCCTGGCTGTAACTTTCCATACTTTGACTTTGTTTAAAATAAACTTTTTGTGATTGTTAACCTTGTGGTTAATTGAACCAAGGTACTAGCAGCACTCTAAAATGTAAATCCAATACTTATATCCTCACTGCTGTACACCAGTGTTAGGCAGAATCCTGTACAGTTTCCTTAGGGAGCACTACAGAAGATTAATACTACAGGTATGAGCAATAAATCCCCTTTGGTATCCGTCTGCACCACAAAGATTTAGTTGGTAGCTGTGGCTAAGCAGTCGGACTTATCTCAAGAGGGAGATGAGCAGTATTCAGGGTTTACACAATAGGACTACAATACTACGGAACAAGGAAACACTGACCAAAGCTTGGTATTAAAAAGAATATGTATATTTATTTTACACACTTCTAGTTCAACACATCAATCACAGTTACTAAAGCAAGTTAAATTTGGTCAAGAAGAGTATACACAACTCCCAGTTTAAATTGTAGACAAGTTTGAGCAAGAGTGAAAACTGAGCAACACGGTACAGTGAAAACCAAAAACAAATGGCACTCTATCAATTTCTCACAAGGGAGGGAAAGGACAAGTATACAGGAATATACTCTTAGGCACTCTAGCAACCCTTCCCAATAAGTTTGTGAACACGTTTAGGCTAGGCAGTACTTTAGCATGTATAATACTGAGGTGAAAACCGAGCAAAATGGCACTTCACAAGTTTTAAAAGCGTGAAGGAAAGGGAGATTATAAGAGTTAGGTGCACCAACACATTTTTAGTTGAGAAACAATCTAGAGAAGGCAGATCTAACAGATTCAGCCAGAGTCAATAGGCCTGTGCCAGAGTAAGTGGTACAGAGCAAAGGGCCCCGGAGCAAAAATGTTCTTGTAGCTGCAGTCAAGTCTTTGTTAAACGATTCAAAAAGGCGGTTGCAGAAGGTGAAAGACAATGTTAGAAGATAGGGGCGGCCAACCCAACAGGTAGCTAAAGGATTTAAAACACCTTTAGCGCTACCACAGGAAAAGGGAGGCTTGGCGGAACAAAGTACCTTAAATTGTATAAGAGGCTCCTGCGGTGGCGGTTGTTCCTGGCAGTTCCAGCAGTTCGGGAGATCCAGCAGAGGAAGAGAGACTCTCGTCGTGGAGGAAGGTTCGAGTTACTGCACTGCACAGGGATGAAACCAGCCGCGGTGCTGCCAAACGTAATAAAAGGTACGCTCCTTTAAATAGCGGTCCGGGTGGACGTGTGCCTGGCTATCCGGTCTCCAAGTGCTGGGCACTGTCGATTCGACCAAGGCAGGTCCAGGAAGGCGATTGGCAAACTTGTTGGCCCCACCAGCTCAAGGGAAGAAGGCTCTTGCAGATGAAGATCTTCTCTCGTCGTGTGGAGAAAAGTGGTGAGATGCTGCAGCAGGGCTTCACCGGTGGTTCAGTTGATGCAGGGGTCTTTGGCTTCTCTCCTCTTCGGCTTCTTAGTTCCAGTGGTGACGTCTTGCTCTTTCAGTCCTCAGGACCCTGCTTTTAAGCAAAAAGATCCCCATTCATACTGCCTAGCTGTCACTCACACAGCGGAGTGGTCATCCTGGCGGGAGACCCTCCAGCTTATCAGGGCAGAGTGCGACATGGGTTGCTGAGGCAACCCTGTCCAGGGGTCCTACTCCCCCTTCCACACAGTGGACCCACCCCAGACTCAGTGGCGCCGAAAGGGGGGCTTCCTGGCAGAAGCCCGCCAAAAGGACGAACAAAGGATCCCTGACCTGGTTTAGGATCATAGAGAAAGACACGAGAAAGAATTTATAACAAAGATCTGGCAAATAAAACCTACCGGAGTAAAGTTAATATCAAAATAACCCGGCGGTATGTTAGAGGCTGTCAGTAAATGTGATAGCCTTGAACAATGGGAAAATCCCATAGGGAAATATTTGCGGTCGAATGTATTTGGTAGTAACCACTGTCACCAGCCAGAAACATTCTGAGAGAGGGACGGTACGGTACCCTCTCGAAAATGAACATAAGGGAAAAACTATTAACCCTTGCAAGCACCTATATAGTAAGATGGGTTGTACTGGTTTTGTTCATAAAGAGTGACTAGTAAAGTCAATGGGGACTTTGCATGCCCTGGGAGACAGTAGTCAGTCCCAGGGTATGGAGTCTATGTTTGGGGGTCGCTATGACACCCCTGTGTCACTGCACGGAGGGTGCTGTGTAACACATGTAGATAAAGATGGTTCCTATGAGGGTGAGAAAAACCCTATAGACATTAAACACAAAAAATAGCCTAGAACACACATAGCAAACATGTCTAAGAGTGGGAAAAAAGAGTCTCACTCTTAGCAGGAGAAAAAAAAGAAAACCTTCAAATCCAGCAAAGCTGCTTGGGGACTCTAAAGGTAAGGGAAATTAGCCATAGAATGAGAATTCTCCCTAACATTGACCCCTTAGGGCCAGCATGATGTTCAAACTGGTGACTGTTAACCTGTCAAAAACAGAGCTTTCAGGATGTCAGATCATGTAAGATCCCACATAAAGGAGGAGGTCGACAAGATGCTTGATCTCGGGTAATAGAGCCCTCTACCAGTCCATGGTCTAGTCCAGTTGTTCTAGTACCAAAGGCAGGATCCAAGGAGTTGAGATTCTGTTTGGACTATAGAGCTCTTAATGCAGTCACCAAGACTGATACCCACCCTTTATCAAGGACAGATAAACTGGTGAATAAACTTGGTTCAACCAAGTACCTCAGTATATTTGATGTTACTTCAGGCTATTGGAAAATAGCACTGACAGACCTTGCCAAGGATAAAACTGCATTCTCAACCCCAGCAGGCCTCTACCAGTTTAAGGTAATGCCTTTTGGACTAAAGAATGCACCTGCTACATTCCAAAGGATGGTTAATCAAGTTCTGAATGGGATGGAGGACTTCTGCATGGAATACTTGGATTACATTGCAGTGTTCAGCCCTACTTGGAAGGGACAAGTTGACCAATTAGGATATGTTTTGCAGGCACTTGAGCAGGCCCATCTGACCATAAAGGCTAGTAAATATCAAATTGGCCAGAGTAAGGGGGTCTACCTTGGACATGAGGTAGGAGGAGGTGAAATCAGCCCATTGCCTAGCAAAGTGCAAGCTTTAAAAAAACAGGGCCACCCCTACTACTCAAACCCCGGTGAGAGCCTTCTTAGGCCTCATTGGGTACTATAGGAACTTCATAGAGAACTATGGGACCATAGCTTCTCCCTTGAATGTGATCTCCTCTCCCAAATTCCCTAAAAAGGTCAGGTGGAATGAGGAGTGCACTCAAACCTTTGAAGGCCTAAAGAAAGCCCTTTATCAAGTTCCAGTCCTAAGAGCTCCTGACTATAACCAAACCTTCATTGTGCAGACAGATGCTTCGAATACAGGTATAGGTGCAGGCCTTAGTCAACTGGATGAGAAAGGTAGGGAGCACACCATTTGCTTCATCAGCAGGAAGCTGAAGGAACCAGAAACAAGATGGGCAATCATTGAGCGTGTTTGCTCTGCTATTGTGTGGTCATTGAAGAAGTTTAGACCATACTTGTACGGATCTACTTTTGTGATTCAAACTGACCACCAACCCTTGAGATGGTTGATGCAAATGAAAGGGGAAAACCCAAAACTACTGAGATGGTCAATCAGCCTGCAAGGGTTTGATTTTACCATTGAACACAGGTCAGAGTGTCATCACCAAAATGCTGATGGTCTCTCCAGGATGTTTGACCGACTGGAGTAAGGAGATTCATCTAGGAGTGGATAAAATCCTCCTGTCCCTTATTCTGGGGGGACGAGTCATCTTTTTTCACCATTTCTTTTAGGAAAAGTCCTTCTTGTGTTTGTCTCTGTGTGCCAAACCAGGTTTGGTCCCTTTGTTCGTTGGCCTCTGGCAGACTTCAGTGCTGAAGCCCTCCTCTGGTGCCCGGGTGTCTGGGGTGGACAGAATGTGAGGGAGGTGCCCAAAACTCCCTGTGCTTAGTCTCCTAGGAGACCTGAATGCAATCTGGCGTGATTGGCTGACTGGCTGTCTGGCAAGGACAGCCACCCTGCCGTGTGAGTGACAGCCCGGCTGAATGAATGGGGGAAAACTGTTTAAAAGCAGGTCTCTGGGACCTGGAAAGCAGAGTTGACCACTGGAACAAAAGAACCGAAGAGGAGAGGAAGGAAGAGGACTGCTTCAACTCCTGGATGACTGGTGAAGCCCTGCTGCAGGTCAGAATTGCCTGAAACTCAGACGACAGAGAAGCCCTTCAAGGTTAACTTCTTCCCTTGAGTTTGGTGTGAACAACCTACTCGCAAGCCACCTGGACACCGTCCTATTCTGGTCGAATTTTCATCAGAGTGCTGTTGAAAACCGGATAGCCAGAGGGAAGGAAACCAGCTTGTGGACTTTAAGGCACTCACACCTTAAACCGACATCTTGCTACAGCTTTTGGCCTCTTCCCTGGCCAATTCAGGAACCTCCCGATGTCCTCCTTCTTGTCCCCACGACTGAAGCTCAGGAACAGCGAGATCTGCTCGAACTGCCAGGAACAACTGCCTCAGCTACAGCTTTCTTTGTTGACAAGGTACTGTGCAAATGTGGTCCGGAAATATTTTCGTCCATCGAGAAAGTGCGTGAAACTTTCTTTAACTACGAAGGCTTGTCCTTCTCTAAACATTCGTCAAACGTTTTGCCTAGCCAAATCCTTTAAAAAGCTGTGGCAAAGACTTAACCGTTATCTACCAGAACTGTGCTATCCTATAAAAAATACTCTGATCCACTGACTTTGGCCCAGGCCTGTTGAGAAGAATTGCTGGTTGTATTTAACTGAAACCCTTTGCCCTGCCTATGAATGTATTTGGGCTGTCAATTCTTATAACCTTGTCTTTTTCCTCCTTTATTAAGTATCTGAAGTGGCATTTTGCTCCTACTTCCATTTTTGAGCTAAACTTGTTCATTTACTTACCGGTTGGATTTTTGTGGTGTATTAATGTGAGATATTGAACTGCTTATGCTAGAGTAATATTTCCTAAATGACTGAGTAAACAAATGTATATTCTTTTATCAAGAAACCTTGAATAAGTGTGTACTTGAATCACTGTATTTGTTGGTCCTTTGTGTAACTTGTTCTACTGCTCACTTAAACTCTTGAGATAAGTCTGGCTGCTCAGCCATCGCTATCACTTTACTGTGTAGTACAGGCTTGTACCAATGGTGAAATTGTGCTTACACTTGTAGTCCTAATTGCCTGTAGTGTTCCCCTAGGGTACTGCAGGTGATTCTGCCTAACAGTTGCTTAAGTCATTTAAGCCAGATTGTGAGCAGCTGTGGCACACTAAATAAATGCCCGGATTTGTAATCGGGTGTTCTGAGTTCTAGTCCTGCAGTAGGGGTCCAATGTAGGCCTGGTTTGCATATTTGAAAAAAGAATTACTGTTACAAAATATTGCCAGAACGATTTTGATTTTGCACTTTACTCTTGGCAAACATATTAGCATGCACAATTAAGTTGTTCTTGGTTAACAGAGAGTGGTCATTTTAGTGTGTCAACCCCTTTAATGGCAGTAATGAGAACGCACTGAGGACCGCATGATCTACGGCAATTGCAGGTTGGAGAAACACATCCCGAATGGGTCACAGGTGTCTACGAATAATTCTGAGGACAGGCCTGATGAATGGGTTGCAATGGAAGGTGATGCCACATAGGAACGTCGTGTGGTTGCTGACAGTATACGTGAAACGGGGGTGAGGGGTTTTCCTTATGTGTCAGCAGTTTATGAAGCCAAAATTTGAAGTGCTGCAGGGTCGTGCTTCCATTCCAAAAAGCTGTACAGTGCAAGACAGACAAAAGGGTGCGCAAAAACAAATAGTGCAAGGTGTAGGTATTGCCAAACAAAATGGCGTTAGTTACTAAAATCCAAATGATTAAACAGACTTAAGGATAGCAGTCCTGATCAGGGCTGGACTGGGAACCAAAAGTGGCCCTGGACATTTTTTTCAAAGTGGACCCATATTTCGCCAAAGGAGCGAGCACAGCGCGTGAGCCCAACCCTTCAATGAGGGGATTGCAAGTATCCCCTAAGAAGATGTTGAATAAAATGAGTCCAAATGAGTGCATTTAAACCATGTTTTAATCATATATGGATTTAAAAAATTCATTTTTTAATTAAGTTAATGTTCTCGCAAAGTAGATCTTCAATGATGGATGGACAAACCACAAGTGCAATATCAGTCTCTGCAAATGTTTTCCCCATGTCTGCTGTCAGATCCCACACCCACATGATGCTTTCAATTAGCATATTTTTCTGCTGCTTGCATTGATAATTATGGAGCAACATCACCATTTTGAAAGGAAATATTGGGTTTTGCTTTCTATAGAAAAAACACCCACCCATGGTAATGCTCTGGTTCAATATAAATGACAACAATTGGGAGCGTAATGTGATTAGTAACAAGCAAGTTTAGTTTATAAAATGTATAGGCTTACGATCAGAAATGTTCACTGGTGTACAACGCAATCTGTGTTTGAGCTGTTCTGACAAAGGCATGTAATCAGAAAATGGCGTCATCAGCAGTTACCTCAGACCTCGGGCTGCGGGCATCAACAATGAACGATAAGCACAGGGAAGGAGACAATCAGGGTTGCATGAAATCCTGCAAAATAATTAAAAAGAAAATGAATGAATCTTCACTGGCCCAAACCCGAAAAAACATTTGGTCTCATTACGAGTCCGGCGGTAACCGTGCCTGAAATTCCGGCAGGTTACCGCTGGACTCGTATTACCATTCCGCCTCCGTGATTCCCGGAATTACCGGGGCATTACGACCCCGGTGACCCGGGAATTCCAGAGGCGGAATTCGGTAAATCCCCATTCCCATTGAGTCCCATAGGACTCAATGTGAATGTGGACAATGGAAACACCGGTTCCGTCTATGACGGAGCCGGTGTTTCCATTTCCGCCTGCAGGTGGGTGGTGTTAAACCCGCCAGGTCAGACCTGGCGGGTGTGACACCTCCCGCCTGCATAACTCGAGATCACCCGGTCCGGAAACAACGGTGGCAGCGGATTTACCGCCACCATTGTTTCCATACCGGGTCACTCGTAATGAGGTTCATTGTCTATGTCACAGTTCAAACACACTCTACAACACACTTCTCGGCTGTGCACAAACACCTATAAAACCCATATGCTCTCTCATGCAGTGCCTGGAAGAGTTGTCTGCAATGAGGGGTTGAGGCCTGTGATAGAGGGGTACCTGATGCAGTGCAGCATTAGTAGGACGTCCAGTGCTGTTTTTCGTTACAACATTTGACCTTTGCCTACCAACTTTCTATTTTGGTAAAAGTGGGCCACATTGTTGGCCCATGTGGGCCAGTTTGGTGAGTTACTTCACCATGCAGCTAGAAGTTTTGACTAGTGTTGTTGAATAAATATTCTTTAAAATGCACAATTTAGATCACATTTGATCAAAAACCTCCCCCATGGGTACTACTCAAACAGTCTGTCACAATAGGAATGCCATTTGCAACAGTGGGCCACTTTTTCATTGGTGCCCAAGACAATGTTATGCCGCAGTCCAACACCTCCTGAGTGCATTAGCGCCAGTGTACAATCACCGCCAGAACGTCAGCCTACACCCAGAACCTCTAGGTGAGTCTGCTAACTTTGGCGAAGGAGCCTAGATGGGATAGCTCAGGGACCTTGCTCTGGCCCACTGGGGTGAGGGTTGGGAACTTGGGAAGGGCCAGGGCTGGGCTGCAGCCTCATGCGGGGATAGCTCTGGCCAAAGGGGTAAGGTTTGTGAAGAGCTGGGGGCTCTTTGAAATAGCTGCTGTGTGAGGGAACACAGCAGTGCCCACAACAGTGAGGGTGGACAGAGGTGCTGGGTGAACACAGGGCAGAAGCTATGCATCGAGCACTGTGTGCTCCTTGCCGGGTCTGCATATTCACATGGCATTTGTAACTCAATGAGTGTGCGTTTCTTCGCTCTACGCTGCTGTTAAAGCCTGCAGGATATTTGTAATCTGCGCTCTTACTGTGAAACCAAAGGGAACAGTAAACATGTGTTCTGATGATTTAAGCCTTTGAAAATGTAATGATTAATGAGTACATTACAGTTGTTCTCAGGCAGCTGGGCCTATAAAATAAACACCTTTTCTAAGTAGCTAGAGTTGTGTATGCTTATAAGGATCTATCATTGTTTTCTCCACATACACACACAAATAAGTTGAAAGCAAGGGAGTTACACTTAAAGTCTGCAGGGGACAAGCCACATTGTGAATTATGAGTTCCAATGGAACATATATTACAAATCCTTTATGCACAGAAAAAAAATGCAGCAAGCAATTAAATACAGACCCTAAGCATGCTCGAACATTTTAATGGTGGTAGATCTAAAGCATGGTTGTCTAACTCCAGGCCTTGAGGTGCGCATCCATGCAGATGGGTAGGATAAACTCCCAGGTAGGCAGGAGGGCTACTAGGAGATCGCGGACCCCAAACTCATGAAAGGCCTAACTCCTTCCCTTCCCATAATGAAAGCAGGCCCAGATAGACAGCAAGTTCAAACTGTGGTTTATTAAAGCCAAAAGCAACAGGGATCAGAACAAGGAACACACTCCTGGAACATCTCAGTGAACTCTGGCTCGCAGGCCAGTTTTGTTAGACTCTTGCGTCACTCAAACGTCAAAACCTGGGCCCTTCTCCAGAAAACCTATCAAGCGAGTGGATTGGGCATTGAGTAGTAGTCCACCTAAAGCAGTCCCTATATCTGTTAATTCACTGGCTCTTCCCATGTCAGGAGTCTGGCCTGGAGCATCCCTGAAAAATGCAACTTCTACAGTGTTGCTACCCTCCCCAAGGGTCCTGAACAACGATTGGCTAGAGCTGTCACCCCCAGGCCCTGGACCCAAGTCGGTTCTCAGTTCGGATTGTACCTTTTCAAGGTAATAAGAGCAACTATGCGTCTGTATTGTAACCTGTGTGCACCACCAATGCCAGTGAGAGCGCTCGTTCTCATCATGCAACGCTCGGCTTCTTCTATAACAACTTTGTTGCAAGCCATTGTCTGGCTGTGTGAGACTGCTTTGTTTTCCCAGCTGCTAGTTTTGTTTCATCATCAGCTCAGCAGGTCACATGTCTAGAGATTGTGTTTTAGGCTTCTGGAGCTCTAAATTACTGCGATTTATTTGCATTTACTGTGCAGTTGTTAATACAGTGCAGGGAATGGAATGTCACTCTTATCTTGGTGGCCTTAGTGGCAGGCCCTGTCTCACACGGTCGTTCTCTTGTTTGCGCTGAATTCAGCTCAGCTCAGCTTTCACTGAGACAATTGTGGCCTACTGTAATTTTCCTAAGCCATGGCATGGTGTCACGACTTGCTTCTTCTTGGCGCAGAGGCAGCACAAACACCTCCCTCCCCGTTAGGTCTTGGCACCTTGAAGAGGTTAACACAGGCCACCTTGACCCTTCGGTGAAAGAGGGTTAGGATCCGTTGGATGGATAGGTAGGGGTAATTAGGAAGACCGGGAAGAGGATGAGGTAGAAGTTGTGGATAGGATTGGGGGATATTAGGGTCACATGCTCCTCAGCTCCGGCTCCCGAATCCGGAGTTCTCTGCCCTCACACTCCTGCACTCTCTTGCTTTCATACTATATGCCAGAAAGGAGATGGGGCCTTTGTACTGGAGCCCTAAACCAGTTTGTGAACCCTTTCCATTTAGTCATGTAAAATGAAACACAATCCCCACATTACATCATGTAGGAAACAGAACCTCCATGCAGAAATAAATGGGCTATGACACTTTATCCCCATACAGTACGTGTCCCTTTCACAAGTAAACCATAAATGCACTTAGCTTCGGTGCTGCTGGATAAGTCTTCTGACCTTTTCGTGTTGTTTGGCCACTATGGCGTTCACAACCTCATTAGACAATGCAAAGAGCAAGGGAAATGTCAGTACTGGAGCGCATACACATGCGGAATACTGTCTAGGGTTAATTCTTCCGTTTGACTACTCCGCTTAACGGATTCACAGTTTCGGATGCATGCAGATTACACGCTTCGATTAGAAACACAATCGTGCGTTAATGGGCCTGTCTCATGCTGGGTTAATGGAGCGCCATGCATTTTCCTAATTCGCTTCGTTCGCGATTCTTGAATGCCCCTTAATTCAGAATGTGGTTCCGTTCAGTTGCACCTTGGGTTTAAGAAATACGACTGGCGCGCGAACAATGAGAAATACACGTATCTTTATTATCACGTGGGGCCTGGGGTGTGTTTGCAGGCGGCGGACGGAGCCCCGCGTAGGCTTGCCGACAGGAGTTCAGCGTTGCACGTCCTTCCTCTCTGCTGGGAATCGTAGTACTCGGGCTGTTCATTGTCCCTGGGCCAAGAATCTATAAAAGGGATGAAGAACACGCCTGGAGTACTGGGTGGAAAGAGACCTGCACCCAATAAGGGCACCTACCACCCCTTTAGTCCCCTCACCAGCCCTAGCCCTGACACATGGCTTCTAACTTGTTTGTGCTATTCCATAGTATCGACAGGTTAGTTGTTTATAGCTCTGTCAGGTCCCTCAGGTCCTCCTGCAATTCTGTAGGGTTATTTGCATATAAGCATCTTCAAGCTTTTGCAGTGGATCTCTTGCTTCTTGCGGTTTCTGCGTTGCTGCAGTCAAGCTAATGAAAAAATAATTTAAATGCATAAAGTATGTGTATGTATCCGTTCACTAGCTTATAGAACTGTACGCATGTGTTCTTCATGCATTCGGGTGCGTGAGTGTGTCCCGATGTGTGGATGGCATGTGTGCTTCATGTCTAACGCTGCTATGTCATGGTGTCTCTAATGACTTTGTAGCACGGCTTCTTGGCGCTTTTAGTCAAGGCTGTCAATTGAAGTTTTCTTGATGGTGTCCAGGGGCTCCTCATTCACCTTGGGCAAAGTTTGTACCGCTCCAGGACTATAGGGCTGGCTGAGTGGGTACCTCTCCACATATTTGTCTATTGTAGGAGCACTGGGAATCGGTCCGAAATTGTATAGGCGATCATGGTTCCTGCGTTTCTTCTTCCTGGCGGTATGTTTGGTAGGACGGGGAGCAGGGGTGTGTTTCGACCCTCCCTCTTCAGTCCCCCCTCTGGTTGAATTGTCAACCACATCTCGAAAGAACCACTCATCTTCTCTTAGTCACCATATCTTAGTTACTCCTTCGAGATGTCCATAGTAGTTTGTGTGATCATCAAAGGACCAGTACATGTAACAGCACACTCCTTCGGGGTTGCACCAAACCCATTTCTTCTCATATGTTCTTGGGTCATGGGGGTTGTCCAACTTTATTGTTTCTGTCTCTTTTTCTGATAATTATATCCATTGCTCCTCCTATGTTCACATCCTTCAGTATCGGCATTCCCATTGCTTCTTCTGCTGTTTTCTTGCACCTTCCAATGCATACCTTTACTCCACATACTGATGCTGATCCCAGCACTAATGCTCCAGCTATCACCTTCAGTCCATCAGCTAGCCATGATGTCATCCATGACCATAGATATGCTAACCAGCTTATGTCCTTTCCAGTTCCATGTGCTTCGTTCTCCATCTACGCATGCATTCATGCTAATTGTGCAACTGCATCTGAAAGAGTTCCGTTGTCTTCATCGTTAGCACGTATGAATGTGCAACATGAACCCCTATTTTTGTGCAAACTCCTCCTTCCATTGCTGTCAGGAGAAATAGAAAGTACCTATTCTGGAGCGCCACCAACTTCATTGGTTTGAGCTCTTTCTGTACGGTGTTGAATGTATGATTACCATCAGCTCCCAGCGAGTGATTTGTAACCATTTGGCATTTGTGTATGTCTTTATTCCTAGTTTCAATGAGGCAAAGAGCATCTGTGCCCTACTGAATAGTTTGTGCTGTGCCGGTACTTTTTCAAATGCCGCTTCTGATTTGCCTGAAAAGTAATTCCCCCCTCTCTTTAATCTGCTCAATCCTGTTTGGTTGTCAGTCGGCTCCCTTTGGACAGGTAGTGCTATCTCCTCTTGTCCGAGTTCACAGTGTACAGTCCACGAATAATTGTAACAATAAAAGGGGACACAAACTTAACGATCCATCTAAAATGCGTGTGCACTGCAGTGACTGTAGGCAGTGCACTCACGGGATCATCTGAGGTAAGAAGTGCAGTGACGCAGAGATCAAATCAAATGTTCCTTATATCTCGTTCAATCACGACACAGTAATGACAGTAGAATACTAAGCGTCTATCTGCTTACCTTCGACATCACATTCCATAGCCGAAGGCCTCACTACCTCTGCCCTGGCAGTGGCACTGCACACCAAACATTTGACTTTGCCTGCACTTAGCTGCCCAGCTGCTGGGTTGCAGCCTGCCCTGCGCAATGTGTGTGCAGGGCACGTGCCGTTTCGTTTCCCTGGTGCCCAGGTGCCCATGCACAGGCACACAGCCCAGCTGCCCATTCCCAGCCCTGCTGAGAATAAAAAACAAATGTGCAGCGTCAGTGTGTTATCGGTGGTGGCAGCCGCCAGGCAGCCAATTCAATGCAATCCACCGAGACGGAATCAGGTGAAGCACGCTGTGTATCCTTCCGTGCCAAAGAGGCCCTGTGCCCAGAGGCCTACTAGGGGGTGTCCCGGTGGGGCAGTCCAGCCCTTGTGGCAGTCTCCTTTTCCCCCACGTCGAGGCGCATGGCGATGCGGAAGATGCATACGTGCAGCTATTCAACTGCAGCACGGCTATCCCAGATGACCATCCTCCTGCTCTCCTTTCTATAGCACCTGCATGTATCCTCACACAGTCCTCTCAGTTTCAGTGTAGTGTCCAATGCTTGTCTGCCACACAGCTTCAGCGCAGTATCCAATGCATGTCTGCTGTCTGTTTCCTGCGTTGCCCACCTACTACTGCACTGCATGCATGAATCTCTGGGCTTGCCAGGAAACCCCAAAGAAGAGGGTACAAGGCAGCAAAACAAATGCTTTTGATGGTAGTATGCCCAGCCATGTCAGATGCTGCTTTGCATTTGCTAACTTACCGCATTACATTGTGAGCAATACATTTTGTTTCCCTTCCAAAAATATGGAAAACAAACAAAAGAATTCATTAGGACAACATTTAAACAGGAAATATGTTTTCCTAATGCATTATTTGGTTTGTTTTCCATGTGTTTGAAAGTGAAACAACATCTATTGCTCACAACGTAATGCAGTAAATTAACAAGGAATTCCACAGAGCTTCTAGCTCGGCAGCATAGTTTAAACAATCCACTTCAGCATTGTATATTAAATGTAGAGTGTACATATAGTAACCGGGATAGGGGACTCGGGGAGACCTTTTTTGCCGGATCATGGATCCGGAAAGAAGATCGGGGCCAATGTCAGCACTGCCAATCACGAGTTTCACTGCATTCGATTCACCATACTGCTGCTGATTTTTGTATTGAAAAAGACCTGAGAATCATATGGAGTTTGAGGGTGTGAGGATCTTCGCACAGAAGTGGCCATCCTATCATTGCACCCTCTAGCATCTCCATTGTGTACTGTGTGTTGTGCTGTTGGAAATACCAGAAAGTTAAAACAAGCATTGACAAAGCCAGGAGGTATTAGCTGTGACGGCATGAACAGTAAAACCAGATGTTTTGTATCTTTACCAGAGGTAACATATACTACTCCATGTGGCTGTGCTGCTATTGTATGCCAAGTACAGTCTCAAATGCCAAAATAATGCTATCATGTGGCACTAAGCCATCATATGTAAGCTATAGCTTTGCCCCCTCACCCCTCATCCTGCACTTGCCCTCCGGGCCCTTCCCCCTGCACTAGCCTGGCTGGGCCTGCACCCCTGTAACCCTCCAACCCCTTTCCTCGCACTTAGCTCATGGACCTTCCTTCCCCTTTACTCCTTGGCCTTGCTTTCCCCTGGCTCTGTCCACCTGACCTCCCTTGGCACTCACTTTTTCACACAGGCCCTTCCTCCCTGACCAGCACATTTCCCCCTCCCCTCTCTCCTGCACTTCTCGTTACTGCACTTGCTCAATCTGAATGCCACAAGGCCTTGTAGGACCTTTTGCTTGTTGTCCTCCCTGTCCCCCCCTCTTGTCTTGTTGCGCCTCGAATCACATTGTGTATAGGCGCATCATAAATACCCAGTAAATAAATAATGTAACTTGGTCCTGCCCTTAATCATCATATGCCAGGTGCAGGAATGCCCCATCAATGCTAGCCTGTGCCTGGTATGTCACCATGTGTAATGTATAGCCTAACATTATTTAGCAACCACAAACTCCTCAATATAACCATCATTTATTGGGAAACAATGTCACCATGTGTAAAAGCCTCATAGATGCTGCTATCATATGAAAAAGGCAGCCACAATTGCCCCTGTAATGCCATCATCAGCTCTTGACACAGCCCATCTCAGCACTTGTTACAAATATTTTAAGTTTTGGTTTTAAAGAGCCACACAATGACTGTCTTGCAATGTAAACAGATAACATAATAACCTGACCTGTCAACATATAAATACTTCCAATAAATTCTGAATGGACGTCAGCAAATACCACAGTGCAAAGGAATGTGAGCCTGTACTTTCAGGACTTAAAGACACACAAGAACAGAAAGTGTATGATATTCACCTGCCCGTTGTCATTATTTTCACTGAGTAATGGAGTGTAGCACCGGAGGCAGGGAGAGAAAGAAAGGTAGCAGGAAATAGGGGATGAGTTTGGGTTGTATGGGACATACAAAGAAATATGCATAATATGGCATACAGACAGGGAAGGGAGTGCACTAAAAATGAAAGAGAAAGAAAAGGGACCACAGCATTGATCCTTCCAGCTACTAATAAAGTTGTCAGATGGGGACGGTCTGTTCTTGTCAAGATTTCCAGACTAGATCTGTCACTGGAACCAGCAGCTAAACTTGACACTAGGGTCTCCAACTTTCCCAAATGATTTTGCCGGACTATTTGCAGCTGTAGGCCAATGATGAGCATTTGCTGGCTCACGGATTAAGAAGTTGTTATGCCATCTGGTATTACCTCACCAGGCACATTTATTTTCGTATTAGTGGCCACCCAGAATTTGCCGTTAGATGACTTCTCTGAAAAGGGAAGAATTATAGTATTCAAGACTGCTGCCTGCGGAATGTGTACGTGGAATGCTGTTTTGAAATCCACATCTACAACTTTCTGAGGCAAAGCTGGATGGGCAGCTGAAGGAAAATCAAAATCTGGCCTTTGCCCCTTCTGTCACAGGTTGCCGGTGTGCCCCTCCGGCCTTGTGACCCCCTCCCCCAGCATACAGAGCACACGAGACACGATGCTCTCTGTCTGGGCTCCCTGTCACACTAGCGATCCGTGGCACTCCCCGTTTATTACGTGCACATGCAGCAGAGTTGTGTCACTCTGCCGCGTGTGTTCCCTTAAAGGGCCAGGCACCACACTCCTCCTTTTTCATAACAAACACAACAAAAGAAGGCACACATAGATACTTTAAACCATTTCACTGCACACATGACAATACCCCTTTATTTGCTTCCCTCCCAGTCCTACAAGTCTCCGCTCAGCCCGTGGGCTGGGCCCACCAGTTCAGGGGTCCAACACATAGTCACTGAGATGGGCAGGCTTCCCCCTCCCTACCCACTGGGTAAACCTCCTACCTGCCTCCCAGATCGGGCCCTCTTCACCTGCGTCCCCATGACTTAGGAGACTCGGCGGATGGGCCAGGCCACCACCCTCATCCGGTCTCCCGACAGTCTCTTCTCAGGGTCACCTCCGGCCTGCTCTCGGACACCTTCTTGGAAAAATTGGCATTTTGCATAACAGTGGCATTCCCGTCAGATGCAGTCACCATTGAGTCATCCACCGCCACCATGTCCATGGGACCAGGCTCATAAGTCAGTGAGAGCTTGCCTTGTGGATGCCGGTTCTTCACCAGCGCCTCATCACCAGGAATCAGCTGCTAGGGCGTAGTCCTCTTTTGACGTTCGCTCCCTCTGTCCTGAGTCTCCTTTTGTGCTCCACCTGAGCATCATCAATCATGGTTGGTTCTCGATCCCTCACTTCAGGTATTAGTCCCCTCGGATACTGCCAACACATTGCTTCCGCTGGCACCACTCCCGTCGACGCATGAGGGGTGGCTATATACTCCCTGAGGAACTGATACAGCGCCCGTTGGCAGTGGCTCTGGCCATGAGCGATGTGGAACACCTTGTTAAGAGTCCTCATAAACCTCTCAGCTTCGCCTTTGGCACGGCGCCAGACCGGTATAATTTTCCTGTGTTGAATGCAGAAATCTCCCATCAAGTGGGCAAAACTATCCCCTTGGAATGGCAGTCCATTGTCGGAGCAGAGGGTCTGAGGAAGCCCATGAGTGGCAAAGATCTTTTCCAGGGCAACGGCCACCTTGTCAAACGACACTGATTTGATTAATTTGACCTCGGTGTACTGTGACCACTCAACCAACACCACCAAAAAGTGAGTGTCTCTGCCCGTGGACCCAAAGTCAGCATGCACGTTCTCCCAGGGCCTTGTTCCTCAGGGCATCATCTCAATGAGGGTCTCTCTCTTGTGGGGCAGCCTCCTGGCACCACACGCAGGCTGACACAAACTCATCCACCCGTCTCTCAAGGTCAGGGAACCATACTTTCTGCCATAATGTTGCTTTCGTCTTGGCAGTCCCTTGATGACCTTGGTGCACTAGCTCAATTACCTGGGGGATCTTGCACATCTGTATCACTATGCGGTCCCCAGTGAGCAAGAGCCCTGACTCGACAAATATCAGCTCCCCCTTCATTCTCCACAGCTGTTCCAGTGCCAACCGCGCCTCTTGGGTCCTTTGTGCCAGAGTGTCCACCACCAACTTCCACAACCCTTGCTGAAGGGCCGCCTTCAGTATTAGGAAGCATCACATCCTCGTTGCCACTGTTATAGGTTGCTGATGTGCCTCTCCAGCCCATGAGCCCTACCAGCATACAGAGCACAGGACACACAATGCTCTCTGTCTGGGCTCCACGGTCGCACTAGCAATCCGTGGCATGCACTGTTTATTACGTGCACACGCGGTGCCGTTGCGTCACTCTGCCAGGTGTGTGACCTTAAAGGGGCAGGCACCACACCTTCTATCACAGGCTGCTAGAGAGACTGTGTGCAAGCATGATGACCAGACCCCCAGATTTTCACTGGACGCTACCAATTTTATAGCCCAACATGTAGTGCAGTATGTGGACAAGGTCAAAAAACAAGATGGTCCTGGAAAATTGTGAACGTTTTTACTCTGCTTGGTACAAGAGTCGGAACAAAACTTGACTTGCATTAAACAAAACTGACGAATGCATGAGGCACAGGACAGAGGGGGTGCAGAAGATATACACACCAGACTTGTAATTTAAAATACTTCTGGTGAAAAGCAGCATTGTTTTCCATTTTCATTTATCAACAGAGTACTAGCCTCGCCTTTCAGCACGGAGCGAGGTGCGCTATGTTTCTGCAAGCTGCTAGGACACAGACCCATTGTATCATTGCAGAACCTAAAAGCACTCAGATATAACAATCGAGCGGCACAGGATGAATTCTATGACAAGACTGGAGGCGAGCATTATGCTTCATCTTCCCTTTATTCTACTCTTCACAGCAGTTCAACAAACACAATAAAACTCTTGAAAAGTGACCAACAACAAAACTTTTCTTTTAAAACTACAACGTCCATGAACCTCTGTAGTCCAGGCTCCTTCCGACAGCCACAACTCACTTCCTGTACATGGGCTCCTCCTCTTCTTTTACTGCTCTTCAAGCAGATAAGTACCTCATTTTTCCTCTCCGTGTGTCTGGGGGGATTGACTAGAGAGAGTGGTTATTGGGATAGCGAACAGCTTTACCAATGCAGGGCTGTGCTCTGATAGGCGAGCAGAGGTTGTTTCTGCCTCTATAGGCAGTGTTCAGAGTGCGCGCGGGCAGCGCGGCGCGGCAGGCACAGTAGGTGTTTTTACGTTAGGCGGCGACCTCGTCGCAGTAGCCTCAGGTGAGTAGCGTTCCCGCGGGGACGCAGTGTAGTAGGCTCGCGAGGCGGCGGCCCCGTGTCGCATTACTGGCACTTCGGGGGTGCGGCCGACCTCGCGAACGGCGCAGAGCTCATCGCTGCTCGCGCATCGGCCCCCTCCTTTGGAGGGGTGGAGCCGGCACACGCGGGCGCGGGAAGCGCCGATCTCAGGGAGCCCCCACCCGCGGGTGGGCGGAGCTACGATCGGGAGGACGAGCGAATAGCGCTCCCGCGAGCGAGCCCCCACCCGCGGGTGGGAGGAGCCAATAGCGAGTTCGGCCTCGCGCAGAAGCCGATCGTCGTTCTGAAGCGACATTAAGGAAAGAAAGGCTTCGAGAGATAGAGACTACAGCTTCAGCTGTAATTCATCACGCGATCCCCCGGTCGCGGCGCTGCAGAACAACAGCTGAGGGAGATCAGCTGGAGGAAAGGGGCAGTGAGAAGCCCAGTACACAGCGCATGAAGCGAGGTGTCTCGCAGCTGGCCAGAAGGCAAAAGAGGTCGGTGCAGCCACGAAAATAAAAAAAAAAAAAAAAAAAAAAAAAGTGTATTTTCGTATAGCAGTGCATCTAAGGGAGCAGGGGCGTGCTAAGACACCTGTGGCAGGTATTTTAGGCACAGAGCACAACAGCATAATGTCGGAGTTCGAGTGGAGCGAGGAGGAACAGAATGAGGACCTCGCTGCCAGCTTCAAGAAAGTGCTGGGTACCTCCCTAGTAGATGCAGTGGCGGAAGGGGTCAGGCCCCTGCAGATGAGACTGGAGTCGTTGGAAGCGTGGCTATCCCAACCCAGTTCAAGCACCAAGACCTGGAAAAGCACGCCCGCAGAACCCTCGGAACAGGGGAGTAAGGGGAGTAAGACAGCCCTTAAGAGAAAATTCTCTGACGACCCCCGGGGCTCTTTGGAAGGGGCAGAAGACAAGGCCCCAGAGGTGGTTGACGCGTTTGCGAAGCTGAAGGAGGCTTATTTGCAGCGTCAAGCAGTGCCGCACCTCTTGACCCCATCTCCAGGGGAAGAAAAAGCTGGAGAGGACCCTATCTCGGAAGAAGAGCTGGTAGAGGATCGGACCTCGCAAGGAGACGAGGAAGTAGCGGAAGATGACTGGGCCATCCCAAGCGGGGGAAAGAAGGTGCGAAAAGAGAAACATCTCCTGGAGCCCCAGGACGATATGTTCGACCCAGACAGTATCCGCAACCCAAGGTCCTCGGAATGGCAGCCATGCCCCCGAGTGACGCAATATATGGCAGCAAGGTTGCGCAAGGCGCTAGACAAGGAAGTAAGACAGCGCCTTCGGGCTGAGTGTCCACGCCCAGACCTTCCGGGAAAGGTAGCTGAGGCCCCCGAACTCGACCCAAAGATGTTGACCTTTGTGTCGAAATCAGTCAAGGACCCGCGCAAGGGCATCGATAGATCCTGGAGAAGCTGCCAGGAAAAAGTTTTGGACCTGGCCGGCCCGCTGGCAAAAATTATGGACCTCGCAGAGAGGGCAAAGGATACTGGGGAAGAGGTGGACCCCGAGGCTCTCGCCGGCTGGGCCCAGAGGGCAGTCTGCCTTCTTGGGAACGCTAACAGCGCCATTGCGTCGGAGCGGCGAAGAGGCCTCCTTCTGAAGATTGACCCTAAGCTTAGTGATTTGGCTTCTTATGAAGCGGGAGAAGGGGCTCAGGGTCTCCTGTTTGGTGAGACATTTGGGAAGGAGATGGGACGCTTTGTCGGAACGTATGCGTCCTTAGAGAAGGCCCAGGCATCGATCCGCAGGATCTTCCCAAATAGAGTTTTTGGCGGGACCGGCCGTTTCGGGGGTCGAGCAGCCGGTCGCGGCCAAGGGGGAAGAAGATCCCATACATCCAGAGCCCAGTACTGGGAGAACAAGGGCCAGGACACCTTTTTCCCGTCCAGAGGGAGTTTCCCGAGAGGACGCAGATCCAGAGGATCAGGGCGAGGCCAAGGTTTTACACCAGGTGAGAGCGAAGGTATATCCCCCCGTAGGGGGGAGGACGCGCAGGTTTTTGGAAAATTGGCACGCGCTTTCGAGCGATTCCTGGGTATTACAGACCGTCAGAGGATTGCTCCTAGATTTTGTAGAAGACCCAGTACAGGTCAGCAGGCCTCAGAGGCAGAAGCTAGCGCTAGCAGAGCAAGCATTCTTAGACAGCGAGTTAGCGCAATTAGTGCACAAGCAAGCGATAGAGAAATGCGAGGCAGCGCCAAGGTTTGTGAGCAACATGTTCCTGGTCCGCAGGAAGGAGAAAGTGCGGCCAGTTATAAATCTCAAAGAGCTCAACGGATGGATCGTATACCGACATTTCAAGATGGAGGGTATCCATCAGCTAAGAGACTCCCTGAGAGAGGGAGACTGGTTGACGCGTCTCGACTTGAAGGATGCTTACCTGACAGTCCCAGTTCTCGAGGAGTACAGATCATTCCTAGCTTTTCACTGGCAGGGGCAGTTCTGGCAATTCAAGACGATGCCATTCGGTCTTGCATCAGCGCCTTGGGCTTTCACGAAGCTGATGAAGCCGGTAGCGGCGGCAATCAGAGAGAAGGGAGTGAGGATGATCATTTATCTGGACGATCTCTTACTCTTAGCAGAGGATCGGGCGGTGCTGGTTTATCAGACACAGTGGCTGCAGGACCTTCTAGGATCACTAGGGTTTCTGGTGAATACAGAGAAGTCCGACACCACGCCAGCACAAAGGTTAGATTTCCTGGGGTTTGTGCTAGATACCAGGAAAGCGACTCTAGAACTCCCACCTCGGAAGATAAAAGATATCAAGAGGGAGATCAGGGCATGCTTAGAGAAGCAGCATGTATCGCTCAGGACTTTGGCGCGGATAGTGGGATTGCTAGCTGCATCTATCCAGGCCATATTTCCGGGCCCGTTGCATTACAGAGCGCTGCAGCGGCTGAAGATCAGACACCTTCAGCAGGGGTTGAAGTATCATCAGTCGGTACCCCTAGATTCGGAATCCATTATGGAACTGGAATGGTGGTTCAGGAATATGGACGCCTGGAATGGGCGTGCCATATTCGGAGACAGGCCAGATCTGATCATAGAATCGGATGCCAGCCGGAAGGGCTGGGGAGCCAGATGTGGGTCTTTACAGACCGGAGGCAAGTGGAGCGAAGAGGAACTCCGCCTTCATATAAACTGTCCGGAGCTCTTGGCGGGTTCGTTTGCGATCAAGGCATTCACGAGAGACAGAGTAAAATCTTGTGTCCTGTTGAAGATGGACAACATATCGGCGGTACGGTATATCAACCACCTAGGGGGGACAAGGTCCAAGATGTTAGCGGAGCTAGCAAAGGATTTGTGGCACTTCTGCCTAGTATCAAAGACGTCAGTGACAGCAGAATATCTACCAGGCGCCCTGAATGCAGTGGCGGACTGGAACTCGCGGTATCTGACGGACTCCAGCGACTGGAGACTAGATCCGGTAGTCTTTCGAGAATTGAACGCGAGATGGGGCCCGGTACACATAGACCTATTTGCCTCCCGACTCAACACCCAGACAAGGAATTACTTCAGCTGGAGGTTAGACCCAGGGGCACAAGGAACAGATGCCTTCCTGCAGGAGTGGTCCGGAGGCACACACTACGCCTTCCCTCCCTTTGTGATGCTGGACAGAGTTCTAGCGAAATGTCGGAGGGAGAAGGCGGAGCTGGTGATAGTTGTGCCCGGGTGGAAGTCCCAGGTATGGTTTCCGACGCTCATGGAATTAGTGACGGACATACCCAGGGTACTACCAGACGGGGAGCGACTACTCACAGACTCCCGTTAGTCGCGTGCAGGATATCAGGAGACGCTGGGCGCTGCCAGGAATTTCGAAGCAAGCTGCGGAGCTTATCGCTGAATCCTGGGCGCCATCCACTAGGAGGAGCTATGACGCAGCTTGGGCTAGGTGGTCCAGCTGGTGTAGGAACAGAGGTGTTCATCCCATTTCAGCGCCTGTAGTGGAAATTTTGAACTTCTTGGCGCATTTGTTGCAGGACGGAAGAGCCTTCCGTACTATAGGAGTATACAGATCGGCCATTTCAGCAGGCCATTTGCCGATTGAAGGAGGGCCGGCAGGAGAACACCCCGCAGTAGTAAGGCTCATTAGAGGAGCAAAGTTTAAGGTGCCACCGGAACCCAGATATAGCTCGACGTGGGACGTAGCGATAGTGCTACGATTACTAGCGGATTGGCCATCGGATAGGTACCTCTCACTCAAGCAGTTATCGGGCAAACTGGCTATGCTATTGTGCTTGGTATCCTGTAAACGAGTGTCGGACGTGAGAGCATTGGAGGTGTCCAGGAGGTCGTTCGGGCCGGAGGGAGTGACTTTCTCGATAGTGAAGAGAACTAAGACAGGGACCACGTCGGTACATTATCCCTATTTTCCGAGTAATGGGAAATGGTGCGTTGCACGTTGCATTAAGGAATACGAGAGCAGGACGGCGGAATATAGAGCAGTAGGTACCACGCAGCTTCTGATAGCTCGTAGGAAGCCTTTTCACGCTGTAACTGCTGCAACTATCGCGAGATGGGTCAAAGAGATTATGCAGGCTGCAGGAGTGAATGTGAGCATGTATGGAGCTCATTCTGTGAGAGGGGCAATGGCCTCGAGAGCCATAAGGGCCGGTGTATCTTTAAGGGAAATAATGTTAGCAGCAGACTGGTCGTGTGAACGCACGTTCAAAGAGTTTTATTTTAAACCAACAGAGAATGTAGCAGTTACGGTGTTGGGGGAGCTTTGAACAAGCATAATGCTCGCCTCCAGTCTTGTCATAGAATGTAGATTACCCCTGCTAGCTGCGCAGGGAGTATTAATTCTATTAAAGACTAGGAGGCGAGCATTAAATTCCCACCCGAGTATTGTACTGTCGATTTACATTTGTATTGCTCTTATGTTAGTAAATACAGCACGTAGACACCACCCTAAAGACTTTCTATTTGTTTTGATTATTAGGGGAAGACCAGAAGAGTAACTGAAGACGAGGGAGTCTAGAAGGCCAAGTTCGGCAGTTGAGTTATCAAGTTGATGGAGGCTTCGCGCCGTTAGCGAGGAACAGTTATGAGAGTTATATGGACATTTAGAGCAAGTAAAAGCAGAGGAGGAGCCCATGTACAGGAAGTGGGTTGTGGCTGTCGGAAGGAGCCTGGACTACAGAGGTTCATGGACGTTGTAGTTTTAAAAGAAAAGTTTTGTTGTTGGTCACTTTTCAAGAGTTTTATTGTGTTTGTTGAACTGCTGTGAAGAGTAGAATAAAGGGAAGATGAAGCATAATGCTCGCCTCCTAGTCTTTAATAGAATTAATACTCCCTGCGCAGCTAGCAGGGGTAATCTACATTGCTTTTGTTTGTTCACCCGCCCAGGAACAGTGACGAGTCATGCAAATTCTCTCTGTGTGGTGCCGTGTCCTGTCTGTGCACACTTCATCTGATTATTTTAATGAACACAGCGGGCGAAGAGTCAGGTGAAGCTTTGGTGATTCCAGCATATTACAGTAAGTGAAACATTTACTTATGTTAGGAGAGCAGAAAATGCACAAAAATAAGGCAAGCAAACAAAAGAAACCCGGTGGGTCATGGTTTGGATGGAGATGGGTGGCAATGGCAAAAATGCATATAAGCATAAGCATGCCCATGGGTGTGCAATGCGTGGGTTCATAGCCGAAGGGTATCAGCAGACTGCGTCCCTCCTCATATGCCAGTGTCTTCCCTTTAGGATTCTCATTCCAATAGCGTTGCCATACATGTGGCGCTAAAGCACCACCTATTAGCCAAAATCTAAATTAACAGGTAATAAAACAGTTATTTTCAGAAATATAATTTCTTGTCCATGAATATACAAATATGCGTACACCACATGTATGAATTTGCGACCCCTTTTTCATTCTTTTCTAATGGCTATACAATACTCACAAGGTACAACCTACGCAACACTGACAAAAAGTATACTTTTATTTTTCAGTAGTGATATTTCGAGTCAGGCACATCTCAGCACTTTGTCAGTGGGCTTGCATATACTTGCATGTTAGCTAGCAGAACAATAGCAGAATGAGAAGGCCACTATTTAATTGGCATGGTGCTTTACTATGGCAAATGAAAGATTGGTTTGCCCATATTATTTACTCTTGAGCGGTAATCACAGTGAAAACCCATTTAGGAAGATACTAGTAACATGTCACGTTCATTTGACAGTGTCCTCTAACCACCTTTAGCAGTCCACCCAGTAGCTTCATATTGTCATGAAAAGCTGTGATTTTTACTCCTGGGTGTTCACAACTATGTGGTCCTTCTTTTTTGGGGATTTACACTTGTGCAAAGAAAGCTGGTATCTTTCCGGGTCAATCAGTTGTTTTGCTAGTTGTTACATTTAGATTTTCCCTCAACTATATTCTTGCAACCAATTGTATTATTGAGAATATCTGGGTTTAACTTGGCACCTAACCTTTTGTGTGCAAAGATGGAAAACATGGAAACGTGCAGAAACACTCAGTGAGAAAGTTTCAGAGGTAGAGGGTACGAATTAAAGCGGAAGTGTGAGAGGAAGGTTGAGAGCGGTTAGAGGGTGGGGGTGGATTTGTAGAGAGAGTTGGGTGGGTTGGGGTAGAGCTAGTTGGGGTAGGGTGGGGGTTGGTGGAGAGAGGAGGTAGGGTGGATGAGTGGAGTAGAGAGAGTGGAGTAAGGGTTGGTGGGGTGGAAGGAGTGAGAGTAGGGTGGGTGGGATAGATAGAGATTGGTTGTGTGGGTGGGCTAGAGTAGAGAGAGTGCGGGTAGGGTGGGTGCATGTAGATAGTGTGTAGTTGGCATGGGTGGGTGTGGGTAGTGTGCGAAGGTAGGGTGGATGGGGTTAGAGATATGAGGTAGGGTGGGCAGGGGTAGGGAGAGTGGAGGTAGGGAAGGTGTGTGGGGGTAGAGAGACTGGAGGTAGGATGTGTTGATGGGGTAGAGAGAGTGGGGGTAGTGTGGATGGATGTAGGTAGAGTGAGTGGGGGTACACTAGGTGGAGTAGATAGAGAGGGGGTTGGGTGGGTGGAGGTAGAGAAAGTAGGGAGTGGGGTGGATGGGTGGCGGTAGGGAGAGAGGGGATACCATGGGTGGGTCAGGTTAGAGAGAGTGGGGCAGGGTGTGTGGGGTGGATAGAGTGGAGGTATGATGTGTGAGGGAAGAGAGAGTGAAGGTAGGGTGGGTGGAGGTAGAGAAAGTGGGAGTTAAGTGTGTGGGAGTAGAGTGTGGAGGTAGGGTGGGTGGGGTAGAAAGAGTGGAGGTAGGGTGGGTGGGTGTTGGTAGCGATAACAGAGGTAGGGCGAGTGTGGTAGAGAGAGTGGAGGTAGCTTGGGTCGGGGTAGAGAGATAAGGTGTAGGGCGAGTGCTGGGGGAAAAGAGAGTAGGGTAGGGTGGGGCTAGAGAGAGTGGAGGCATGGTGGGTGGGGTTAGAGAGAGTGGGGGTAGAGGGAGTGTGGTTAGGGTGGATGGGTGGGGGTCGAAAGAGTTGAGTTAGCATCTGTGGGGTGGGGTTAGAGAGAGTAGAGGTAGGGTTGGTCTGGGTAGAGAGATAAGGGGTAGGATGAGTGCTGGGGAAAAGAGAGTGGGCTAGGGTGGGGCTAGAGAGAGTGGAGGCATGGTGGGTGGGGTTAGAGAGAGTGGGGGTAGAGGGAGTGCGGTTAGGGTGGATGGGTGGGGGTAGAAAGATTTGAGTTAGCAACTGTGGGGTGGGGTTAGAGAGAGTAGAGGTAGGGTTGGTGGGGGTAGACAGAGTGGAGTTTGGGTGGGTGGTATTAGAGAGAGGGAAGGTAGAGTGGATGACTGGGGTAGAGACAGTGCAAATAGGGTGTGTGGGGTAGAGAGTGGGGGTAGAGAGAGTGGAGTTAAGTTGGATTGGTGGTGGTAGAGAGAGTAGAGTTAGCATCCAGGGTGGGGTAGCGAAAGTAGAGGAGGGGTTGGTGGGGGTAGAGAGAGTGGGGGTAGGGTGGGTGGAGTAGCTAGATGGAGTTTTGGGTGGGTATGTGGGGGTAGGGTGAGTGGAGGTAGGGTGGGAGCAAGTAGAGAGAGTGGAGCTAAAGTGGATGGGCAGGGTAGAGGAAGTGGACGTAAGGTGGGCGGGGGTAGATAGGGTGTAGGGTGGGTGTTTTGGGTAGAGAGAGTAGGGGGTTGGGGGGAATCAGGGAGAGTAGGTAGAGAGAGTGGAGGTAGGGTGGGTGAGTGGGGGTAGAGAGAGTGGAGGAAGGGTGGGTGGGGTAGAGGGAGCAGAAGTAGGTTGGGTGGGGTAGAGAGAGTGAAGGTAGGGTGGATGGGGGTAGAAAGGCTGGGGGTACGGTGGGTGGAGGTAGAAAGAGTACGGGTAGAGAGAGTGGAGTTAGGGTGAGGGCGGATGAGAGAGTGGAGTTAGCATCTGTAGGTGGGGGTGGAGAGAGTGGAGTTAGCGCCTATGGGTGGGGTAGAGAGAATGGAATTCGGGTGGGTGGGTGGTTAGTAGGGAGAGTGGATTTAGGGTGGGTTGGGCTAGAAAGACTGGTCGTAGGGGTAGAGAGAGTGGGGGTAGAGAGTGGAGTTAGGGTGGGTGGGTGGGGGTGGAGAGAGTGGGTAGTAGGGAGAGTGGATTTAGGATGGGTTGGGCTAGAAAGACTGGTCGTGGGGTAGAGAGAGTGGGGGTAGAGAGAGTGGAGTTAGGGTGGGTGGGTGGGGGTAGAGAGAGTGGAGTTAGGGTGGGTGGGTGGGTGGGGGGAGAGAGAGTGGAGTTAGGGTGGGTGGGTGGAGGTCGAGAGAGTGGAATTAGGTTGGGTGGGTGGAAGTTGAGAGAGTGGAGTTAGGGTGGGTGGGTGGGGGTCGAGAGAGTGGAGTTAGGGTGGGTGGGTGGGTGTGGGTTGAGAGAGTGGAGTTAGGGTGGGTGGGTGGGGGTCGAGAGAGTGGAGTTAGGGTGGGTGGGTGGCTGTCGAGAGAGTGGAGTTAGTGTGGGTGGGTGGGGGTCGAGAGAGTGGAGTTAGGGTGGGTGGGTGGGGGTCGAGAGAGTGGAGTTAGGGTGGGTGGGTGGGGGTCGAGAGAGTGGAGTTATGTCGAGAGAGTGAAGTTAGGGTGGGTGGGTGGGGGTCGAGAGAGTGGAGTTAGGGTGGGTGGGGGTCGGGAGAGTGGAGTTAGGGTGGGTGGGTGTTAGTCGAGAGAGTGGAGTTAGGGTGGGTGGGTGGCGGTCGAGAGAGTGGAGTTAGGGTTGGTGGGGGTCGAGATAGTGGAGTTAGGGTGGGTGGGGGTCGAGAGAGTGGAGTTAGGGTGGGTGGGTGGGGGTCGAGAGAGTGGAGTTAGGGTGGGTGGGTGTCGAGAGAGTGGAGTTAGGGTGGGTGGGTGGGGGTCGAGAGAGTGGAGTTAGGGTGGGTGGGTGGGGGTCGAGAGTTGGAGGTAGGGTGGGTGGGGGTCGAG
Source organism: Ambystoma mexicanum (assembly GCF_040938575.1). Lineage (NCBI taxonomy): Eukaryota > Metazoa > Chordata > Amphibia > Caudata > Ambystomatidae > Ambystoma > Ambystoma mexicanum. Next base: position 1,202,011,770 of record NC_090921.1, on the reverse strand, counting down.
AGAGTAGAGTTAGGGTGGGTGGGTGGGGGTCGAGAGAGTGGAGTTAGGGTGGGTGGGTGGGGGTCGAGAGAGTGGAGTTAGGGTGGGTGGGGGTCGAGAGAGTGGAGTTAGGGTGGTTGGGTGCGGGTCGAGAGAGTGGAGTTAGGGTGGGTGGGTGGGGGTTGAGAGAGTGGAGTTAGGGTGGGTGGGTGGGGGTCGAGAGAGTGGAGTTAGGGTGGGTGGGTGGGGGTCGAGAGAGTGGAGTTAGGGTGGGTGGGTGGGGGTCGAGAGAGTGGAGTTAGGGTGGGTGGGTGGGGGTCGAGAGAGTGGAGTCAGGGTGGGTGGGTGGGGGTCGAGAGAGTGGAGTTAGGGTGGGTGGGTGGGGGTCAAGAGAGTGGAGTTAGGGTGGGTGGGTTATGGTCGAGAGAGTGGAGTTAGGGTGGGTGGGTGGGGGTCGAGGGAGTGGATTTAGGGTGGGTGGGTGGGGGTCGAGGGAGTGGAGTTAGGGTGGGTGGGTGGGGGTCGAGGGAGTGGAGTTAGGGTGGGTGAGTGGGGGTCGAGGGAGTGGAGTTAGGGTGGGTGGGGGTCGAGGGAGTGGAGTTAGGGTGGGTGGGTGGAGTCGAGGGAGTGGAGTTAGGGTGGGTGGGTGGGGTCGAGGGAGTGGAGTTAGGGTGGGTGGGTGGGGTCGAGGGAGTGGAGTTAGGGTGGGTGGGTGGGGTCGAGGGAGTGGAGTTAGGGTGGGTGGGTGGGGTCGAGGGAGTGGAGTTAGGGTGGGTGGGTGGGGTCGAGGGAGTGGAGTTAGGGTGGGTGGGTGGGGTCGAGGGAGTGGAGTTAGGGTGGGTGGGTGGGGTCGAGGGAGTGGAGTTAGGGTGGGTGGGTGGGGTCGAGGGAGTGGAGTTAGGGTGGGTGGGTGGGGTCGAGGGAGTGGAGTTAGGGTGGGTGGGTGGGGTCGAGGGAGTGGAGTTAGGGTGGGTGGGTGGGGTCGAGGGAGTGGAGTTAGGGTGGGTGGGTGGGGTCGAGGGAGTGGAGTTAGGGTGGGTGGGTGGGGTCGAGGGAGTGGAGTTAGGGTGGGTGGGTGGGGTCGAGGGAGTGGAGTTAGGGTGGGTGGGTGGGGTCGAGGGAGTGGAGTTAGGGTGGGTGGGTGGGGTCGAGGGAGTGGAGTTAGGGTGGGTGGGTGGGGTCGAGGGAGTGGAGTTAGGGTGGGTGGGTGGGGTCGAGGGAGTGGAGTTAGGGTGGGTGGGTGGGGTCGAGGGAGTGGAGTTAGGGTGGGTGGGGGTCGAGGGAGTGGAGTTAGGGTGGGTGGGTGGGGGTCGAGGGAGTGGAGTTAGGGTGGGTGGGTGGGGGTCGAGGGAGTGGAGTTAGGGTGGGTGGGTGGGGGTCGAGGGAGTGGAGTTAGGGTGGGTGGGTGGGGTCGAGGGAGTGGAGTTAGGGTGGGTGGGTGGGGTCGAGGGAGTGGAGTTAGGGTGGGTGGGTGGGGTCGAGGGAGTGGAGTTAGGGTGGGTGGGTGGGGTCGAGGGAGTGGAGTTAGGGTGGGTGGGTGGGGTCGAGGGAGTGGAGTTAGGGTGGGTGGGGGTCGAGGGAGTGGAGTTAGGGTGGGTGGGTGGGGGTCGAGGGAGTGGAGTTAGGGTGGGTGGGTGGGGGTCGAGGGAGTGGAGTTAGGGTGGGTGGGTGGGGGTCGAGGGAGTGGAGTTAGGGTGGGTGGGTGGGGGTCGAGGGAGTGGAGTTAGGGTGGGTGGGTGGGGGTCGAGGGAGTGGAGTTAGGGTGGGTGGGTGGGGGTCGAGGGAGTGGAGTTAGGGTGGGTGAGTGGGGGTCGAGAGAGTGGAGTTAGGGTGGGTGGCTGGGGGTCGAGGGAGTGGAGTTAGGGTGGGTGGGTGGGGGTCGAGGGAGTGGAGTTAGGGTGGGTGGGTGGGGGTCGAGGGAGTGGAGTTAGGGTGGGTGGGTGGGGGTCGAGGGAGTGGAGTTAGGGTGGGTGGGTGGGGGTCGAGGGAGTGGAGTTAGGGTGGGTGGGTGGGGGTCGAGGGAGTGGAGTTAGGGTGGGTGGGTGGGGGTCGAGGGAGTGGAGTTAGGGTGGGTGGGTGGGGGTCGAGGGAGTGGAGTTAGGGTGGGTGGGTGGGGGTCGAGGGAGTGGAGTTAGGGTGGGTGAGTGGGGGTCGAGAGAGTGGAGTTAGGGTGGGTGAGTGGGGGTCGAGAGAGTGGAGTTAGGGTGGGTGGGTGGGGGTAGAAAGAATGGAGTTAGGGTGGGTGGGGGTAGAGAGAGTGGAGTTAGGGTGGGTGGTGGGAGTAGAGAGAGTGGAGTTAGGGTGGGTGGGTTATAGTAGAGAGAGTGGAGTTAGTAGAGAGAGTGGAGTTATGGTGGGTGGGTGGGAGTAGAGAGAGTGGAGTTAGGTTGGGTTGGTGGGTTTAGAGAGATCGGCGTTATGGTGTGTGGGTGGGGGTAGAAAGAGTGGAGTTAGGGTGGGTGAGGGTAGAGAGAGTGGAGTTAGGGAGGGTGGTGGGAGTAAAGAGAGTGGAGTTAGCGTGGGTGGGTGTTGAGAGATTGGAGTTAGGGTGGGTGGGGGTTGAGAGAGTGGAGTTACGGTGGGTGGGTGGGGGTAGAAAGAGTGGAGTTAGGGTGGGTGGGGGTAGAGAGAGTGGAGTTAGGGTGGGTGGGTGGGGGTAGAGAGAGTGGAGTTAGGGTGGGTGGGTGGGAGTAGAGAGAGTGGAGTTAGGGTGGGTTGGTGGGTTTAGAGACATCGGCGTTATGGTGTGTGGGTGGGGGTAGAAAGAGTGGAGTTAGGGTGGGTGAGGGTAGAGAGAGTGGAGTTAGGGTGGGTGGTGGGAGTAAAGAGAGTGGAGTTAGCGTGGGTGGGTGGGAGTAGAGAGAGTGGAGTTCGGGTGGGTGGGTGCTTTTTGTAGAGCGAGTGGAGTTAGGTTGGACGGGTGTTAGTAGAGAGAGTGGAGCTAGGGTAGGTGGGGTAGAAAGAGTGGATTTAGAGCAGGTGGTTGGGGTAGAGATAGTGGAGTTAGGGTGTGTGGGTGGGGGTAGAGAGAGTGGAGTTAGGGTGGGTAGGGGGGAGAGCGTGGAGTTAGGGTGGGTTGTTGCCTGGGGGTAGAGAGAGAGTGCAGTTAGCATCTGTGGCTGGGGTAGATAGAGTAGAGTTGGGTGGGTGGGTGGGGGTACTCAAAGTGGAGGTAGGGTGGGTGGTGGTATAAAGAGTGGATATTGGGTACCCACTCCTGCATAGGTGTAGCGTGGATGGGGTAGAAAGAGTAGAGGTAGAGTTGATGGGTTGGATTAGAGAGAGTGGGGTTAAGGTGGGTGGGGTTAGATAGAGTAGAGATGGAATGGGTGGCTAGGGGTAGTGTGTGGAGGTAAGGTGGTTTGAGTTAGAGAGAGTGGAGTTAGGGTGGGCAGGGGTAGAGAGAGTGGAGGTAGGGTGGGTGTGTGGGGGTAGAGAGACTGGAGGTAGGGTGTGTGGGTGGGGGTAGACGGAGTGGAGGATGAGTGGATGGATGTGGGTAGAGAGAGTGGGGCTACAGTAGTTGGGATACATGGAGAGGGGGTAAGTGGGTGAGCTCGGTAGAGAGAATGGGGGGTGGGGTGGATTAGTAGGGTTGGGAAAGTGTTAATATCAATACTTATATGTGACTTTAAAACAAAAGTGTAACCCCACAATGAACGCTCACCTAAGAATCAAGTCCGGCTTGGGGAAGATATTGGAAAAGCCTCTCTTTCCCCATGCTAATCCTGAATTTGAAAATAATCAGCAATGGGGGTGAGGCTAGGGAAACCCTCCTGGGGAAGAAAACCCAGGCACCACGCTGTTGTTCTGTTATACTTAGGTGAATCCGAACTGAAGTATCTATTGAGGTCTCTAGCCAAATGGCTAGTTCCGTTCTCCTAGGAAATGGAGAACAGGGAATATAGAGGGGAGTGTAACCTGCTGGTTATTCTTGTGGTGAACAGTTTTCAGCTCTGACAGGGTAGAGTGAATGGAGCGAGCAGCAAGAAGTGTTGAGGAAGTTCTGGGCTAGTAGAGCCACGGGTTGCATTCGCTCTGGAAGGGGAAGAGAGCGGGGAGGCCGTACTGCAGTGGCAGCTGTCTGGCAAGGAGGAACAAGTTGAGCTTTGCTGGATAGTAGTAGAATTGAGGAACGTGTTGTGTGCGGCAAAGGTTGATGCCATCCAGGAGTTCCAAAAATGGGGGGTTGGAAGAAATAGGAAAAGAAAGGCAGATGGAAGTCAAGAGAAGGTGGGATGGGAATCAGAACAGAAGAGAAATAAGGGAAATATAGTAGAGGCAGAGCTAGGATACCTACGGGGGGAGTGGGATCAAGAAAGAAGCAATGCACCGGACTGCGAGCTACAGTTTGCTGATAACAGAAAGAAGTGAACTGATTAGTCACGGCTTGGTTGGCGGCCATCTTGAAAACTGCTAGACCGCTGAAGTAGGTTTAGCACTCTGGAACCATTCTGAGCCATTTTGGGAAGGGTGTACACACTTCTGATGTGCATTCTTTTCCATTTGTGCCACAGGGACCATGAGGAGGCGCAAGATATGATAGTGTGCCCCCCTCGTGATGGAAGAGGACCGGGTTTCCAAGGGCGAGGTTTGTGAAAGCGTTGTACACAAAGAGGAGCATGGACGAATTACGCAGGGTCCCATGTACGGTCCAAAGATGAATAACCCTTCCATTCTACAAGATACTGTAGCTGTCCTCTAAAATATCACAAATCACAAATACCTGCTACTTCCTACTCCTATTCTGCATTGGAAGTAACTGATGGGGGACATCCTCTATTTTGTCTAAGGAACCTGCCTGGAACATGTTGTTTGAGTTGTAAAACATGGAACACAGGATGGATTTAGAAACATATCCGTGGAAGCTTGATGCGATATGCGAGGAGGCCTATAAAAGTAAGGACTTCAAAGGGACCAAAATACCGTGGAGAGAGTTTGGAGGGAATCAAATGTTTGAGAAGAAAACAAGAAGCCAACCAAACTTGATCTCCAATCTGGAGAGTGGTTTCTTTTGTTCTCTTGCAATCTGCATGTATTTTTTGTTGGATCCTAAATGCTGTGAGAGCAGCAAGTGCTGTCTTGTGTCCTTCTTGTATGTTCTCCACTAGTTCGTCTATAGGAGGGTATTTGGTAGCTGTAGACCCTACAGTTGGGATGCTGGAAGAAGGGGGAGGAGATCCTTCCAGTTATCCTGCATGGGAGAGATGAAGCAATGTAAGTAGGATTCCAATGTTTGCTTAAGTCTTTTGGTCCCCCCATTTGTTTGGGGGTGATTGATTGATTGATTGATTTGTTTATTTATAGAGCGCTTTATACCAAGGCGCTGTACAATGGAACAACTCATACAGTGAACAACAATAAACAATAAACAATAAACAATGTGAGCAAAATAACACGATGAATCATTCGACAGCAAAACAGTGCAAAAAGCAATTAACTGGGGAGAAGGGGAAGTGGAGAGGAAGTAGGATTGGTGTGGGGGAACAGAGAAGGATTGAACAAGTGAAGAATAGGAAGGTGGGAGAATGAGAAGGGAGTGGGGATTAAGGAGTTAGAAGAGGGAGAGAGGGGGGGATGAAGAGAGAATAGGGAGATCTTCAAAGAGGAGAGTGGAGGAGAAGGGATTTAAGGGACGTGCGAAATGAGGGAAGGGTAGTGGAAGAGCAGATTGAGAGAGGGAGTGCGTTCCAATGAGGAGGAGCAAGGAGTTGGAAGGAGCGGAACCTGGAAGAAGCACAAGGGGAAGGAGCTACAGTGAGGAGGAAATGGTCAGCAGAACAAAGAGAGCGTGAGGGGGAGTAAAAGGTGAGAAGGGAGGAGAGATAAGGAGGAGCTAGACCATGTAAGGATTTAAAAACAAGGCAGAGAAAGCAGAATTTTAACTGAAAGTGGAAAGGTAGCCAATGAAGAAGAGAGAGCGAGGAGGAGATGGAATCACAGGAGGTAAGGAGACAAAGAGTACAAACAGCAGAGTGGTAAATGGATTTAAGGGGGGAAAGCTGGGATGCAGGAAGTCCAAAGAATAAAGGGGAGCAGTAGAATAGTCGGGAAAAGATGAGAGAGGAGATAAGGAGTTTGGTTGCATGGAATGTGAGGGAGGGACGGATTTTGCGAATGTTGTATAGGTGGTAGCGGCAGGAGTGATAACCAGAACTAAGAGTAACCAGAACTAAGAGGAGTGATAACCAGAACTAAGGACACATTTTATCCTTAGAGTTTCACAGACTCTATCCCACTATCTGGAGGTGTATTGTGGCCCTCAATCAGCGAATATGGTGTCAGGAAGACCATATAAAGAGAAAATGGTGCAGAGGAAGTACTTAGCATTAGTGCCGCTGATGTTACTTGGGGCATTGAGACAAAGTGGGCTAAATTGGTAAAAGATTCCACTGTAACCATTATCGTGGTATGACCGTCAGAACGGGGTAGATCCACAATAAAATTGGTTGATATATATGCTGCCACAGTCTTGTGGGCATGGGTGGTTGGGGTAGTGTGTGGAGTTAGGGTAGGTCTAGTCAGAAAGAGTGGAGTTAGGGTGGGCAGTGCTAGAGAGAGTGGAGGTAGGGGAAGAGAGGGTGGGGGTATGGTAGGTGGGGTTGATAGAGAGGAGCTAGCATGGGTGGGTTGGGGTATAGAGAATGGGGGGTGGAGTGGGTGGGTGGGAGTAGGGAAAGTGGGCTTACAGTAGGTGGGTGAGGTTAAAGAGGGTGGGGTTAGGGTGTATGGGGGAAAGAGATTGGGGTAGAGTGGGTGGGGGTAGATAGAGTGGAGGTATGGTGGGTGGGGTTAGAGACAGTGGGGGTTGGGTGGGTTGGGGTACAGAGTATGGGAGTAGGATGGGTTGGGTTAGAGAGAGTGGAGGTAGGGAGGGAGGGTTTTGGTAGAGAGAGTGGAGGTAGGGTGGGTGGGGTAGAGTAAGTGGGGGTTGGGTGGGTGGGAGAACAGAGTATGGGAGTAGGATGGGTTGGGTTAGAGAGAGTGGAGGTAGGGAGGGAGGGTTTTGGTAGAGAGAATGCATCAGGGTGGGGTGGGTGGGGTAGAGAGATAGGGGGTAGGGTGATTGTTGGGGGAAAAGGGAGTTGGGGTATGGTGGGCAGGTGAGGCTAAAGAGAGTGGAGGCATGGTGGGTGGGGTTAGAGAGAGTGGAGGTAGAGGGAGTGGAGTTAGGGTAGATGGGTGGGGGTAGAGATAGTTGAGTTTGAATCTGTGGGTGGGGGTAGAGAGTAGAGGTAGGGTGGGTGGGGGTAGAGAGAGTGGAGGTAGGGGGTGTGGGGGTAGAGAGAGTGGAGGTAGGTTGGGTGGGAGGTGTTAGAGATAGGGGAGGTAGAGTGGATGGCTGTGTAGCACGGTGGAGGTAGGCTGGGTGGATTAGAGAGTGGGGGTAGAGAGAGTGGAGTTAGCGTCTGTGGGTGGGGGTAGAAAGAGTAGAGATAGGGTTGATGTGGGTGGAGAGAATGGGTGGGTGAGAGTGGAGAGTGTGGAGGTACAGTGGGTGAGGGTATAGACAGTGGGTATACAGTGGGTTTGTGAGGTCAGAGAGTGGGAGTAGGGTGGTTGAGTACTAGTAGAAAGGGTAGGGGTACGGTGGGTGGGGGTAGAGAGAGCAGGGCTAGATAGTGGAGTTAGGATGGGTGGATGGGGTAGAGAGTGTAGAGTTAGCATGGGTGGGTGGGAGTAGAGAGAGTGGAGGTAATGTGAATGGGGCTACTGAATGTGGTAGGACGGGTGGAGTAGAGGGAGTAGAGATAGGGTGGGTGGGGTAGGGAAAGTGGAGATAGGGTGAGTGTGTTGGGGTAAAGAGAGTACTGGTAGGGCAGTTGTTAACTTTAAATGTAGTGTAAGGTATGATGTCTGGTATCTCTTATAATTATCAAAGCCATAAATCAAATTAATATCATACATGTGTTAGCACTGTGAGCCCAGCCCAGCAATGGAAGGGTTATTTGTATTCTGGTCAGATAGCCTGACACTGCCAGCGTGCAGGGTGGGAGCCAGAATGACTTGGTCTCTCCTTTGATCCTCTGAGGTCCGGTAAGGACAACCTCCCATTAGGAGCTATCCTGGGAAACAGGAATCAACATTTACACCCCTTGAAAAAGGACTAGTCTCACGCCAGGGTGGTGCATACCAAAAGAGCATTTGATGTTATATACAAGGGAAGGGGTCAGAGTTAGTGTAGACAGAGAGAGCCCAGAATGGGGTAAGATTCCACCATCTTCTTTCTCTTCCTTCCTGTCACCTCCACATTCTTTAGCACAAAGCACTATGGTTATTATATCAGAAGGGAAGGACAGCTTGTCTCAAGAACAGGGATTGGACCTCTAAAAGTAGGGTTGCTTTAGTCCAATCACTTGTGGACTTTTGCCCATACCGCATTGGATTCATTCTTGCATAAACAGCTGATCTCTGTTGGGAGAGATGATTTTCCAAGGCCTTCCATCAGTAAGGTGAAGACTGAGTCCCCAAGGCAGAGGCAAGCTCTTCTCGCTACCCATACTCAGGGTCTTTTGGGATGAGCTGCTACTGGTGCAAGGCCTGCATCTATGCAAGCCACACTGTTGCCCAGAACCTCTCAATGTTGAAGGAGCCCTGCAGCTGTGTACCAGACTCTCCTGCACTCGGAAACCCGAGAACAAGACCCTGGTGTGGGACACACTGCACCTGGCCTGAGAGCGCAGTCAGACAGTTGAACCTCTGTGAGTCATAATTCGAGGCCATTTGACCCTGTTAAACCAACAGGACTCTCCTGGGCTGCCTTTAGCACTCGACTGATCTTTGAGCCATTGTATCATGCATTTGAAACAGTTTGCCACTGCACCATGCCAGCTGAGCGCGTCGTTGCCTTGGCCCAAACTTGAAGCCATTATTGCACCCACCACATTCAAACAGCTTTTTGAACTCCCAGCATCTTCTTTGCCAATCTTCATTGACAGTTGAAATGAGACTTGAGGCCTCATTGAACCACGATCATCGAATGCTGCACCAAGCTGCCCGACGCAAACTGCGCATCCAGTCACCAGCATCTTCCTCATTGAACTGACTGTCCAAACAATCCTTGTGACCCTTGCGATCCCCATTTCATCGAGCTCCACATCAAACCACCCGACTCACACTGCACATCCAGTGATCAGCATCTTAACCATCGAACCAACTGTTGAACCAACCCTGGTGGCCCTCGTAATTTGCACTTCTTCAAACGCTACACAACAAACTTTAGATCAACCTCTTCTCCCTATCTGGAGCACAGCGACCGCAGCATTTGATCCTGCTTTAAACTGCTCAAATGTTTACCAAGAAACATGCTTAGACACTGTTGAACTGCGAAGACCAGCAAACGTCATCATTTACATATAACTGCACCCTTGTTCCATTTTTGGACCCTAGTGAGTGGTTATGTCACCTTTAATCCCTTTTTCACACCAGAACATATCCGTTACAAAGATTGTGATTATGTGCCTCATTATGACCCAGGCGCTAAACCATGGTGCTATTAGCACCATGGTTTATGCCGGAATCCGCCATGGTGAATGGCGGAATTACCGCTCCATTCCAAGGTTGGCGGGGCTGTAATTCCCCATTCACCATTGGCCCTTCCCCATTCCCATTTTTGCCCCATAGGGCTCAATGGGAATGGGGAAGGCAGTAATTATGGTACCGCAAATTTCAGTACCGTAATTACCTCCAAGGTCCCTATGTGGGTCCATTCCTTAACGGCTGGTAAAACCAGCCGTTATGGTAGGGATCCCGCAAAGGGACCTCGTAATAGGGCGGTAAAGGATTACCGGTACCGTTACCCTTACCGGTACCGGTAATCCCTTACCGCCTGGGTCGTAATGAGGCCCTATGTATTGCCTCTCTCCCCTGTTTCATTATCCAGAGTGCTACATCTTTCTATCTCTGCATCATCTGTGAACTTTCCACCGTGATGGGTTTTGTGTGTGTTTTTTTTTATATTTAGTTATTATTGCAGATGGTGTGTTTAATTATAGTGCATATATTTGTTGCGAACATTGATTGAACATTCCCTTTATTTTCTGGACTGTGGGCCTCATTACGAGGTAGGAGGTAGCCATGGTGTTATTAGCACCATGGCTACCCCCTTACCACATACCGGGTCCGGGTTGTCGGTATGGGGACTTACCGGGTCATTCCAACCTTGGAGGACCCGGTAAGTCCCCATTCTAAAATCCATTCCCAATTCCCATTTCAGCCCCCATAGGGCTCAATGGGAATGGGGATGGAGCTAATAACGGTACCGCAATTTGCGGTACCGTTATTAGCTCCCTGGTCCCTTAGCGGCTCCCGCTAAGGGCGCCTGGTAAAACCAGGCACCCATAGCGGGAGCCGCTAAGGGACCTCGGAATACGGAGGTAAGGGGTTACCGGCACCGGCATCCTTACCGGTGCTGGTAACCCCTTACTTCCTACCTCGTAATGAGGCCCATTGGACCTCATTACACGGTAGGAGGTAACCATGCTGCTAATAGTGGCATGGCTACCTCCATTACCGGTACCGTGTCCGCCCTCGTTCAGTGGGGACTTACCGGTCCATTCCGAGCCTGGAGGGACCGGTAAGTCCCCATTGAACATTCCAATCCCCATTCCCATTCGAGCCCCCATAGGGCTCAATGGGAATGGAGAAGGAGCTAATAACGGTACCACAATTTGCAGTACCGTTATTAGCTCTGAAGTCCCTTAGCGGGTCCCGTCCTTAACACCTGGTCAGACCAGGCGTTAAGGAGGGAACCCACTCAGAGACCTCGTAGTAGGGCGGTAAGGGATCCCTTACCGCCTACCGTGTAATGAGGCCCACTGTGTTGTTTGAGTTGCTACTGAATAAACATACACACCCCTCTTAAGACTATAGCCTTCCTCCGGTCCATGTTATCCTCAATGGCAAAGGAGGCATATTTCTTAACCGGGTCTGTTTACTTTTATGATTGGAATCACACTTGTTTTGTAGTGGTGTGAGGGCTGAGTAAGTGGCTCAATCACTACTTATCCTTACAGTTCTGTGAGACAGAGGTCATTTCGTCACAGAGAGGCTCTCCTGGATTGCCACAGCAGGCTGGATCTTCTCTCCACAGACAGCTTTAGAGTCATGATGGAGTGGGGTCGATGCACCACTGTAGAGTTAGACTACTGTAACTTCCTTGAGTCCCTTGAACCAACGTTTCCACAGTACCCTCAAGTCAGAGATTTCTTGCCGCTTATACATTTTCTAGGTTTCCAAGGTTTCAGCTGATCACATTAGCCGGTCTTAGTATTGGTCACTGCCATCTTCTGATAAAAGCTGACATTCCTCAAACTGTGGAGAGTCTCTTACAGAAACCACTTTCAAGCACAATGGTGAGGATTTTGCCTTTAGGGGCTTCAGAGACGTATTTATCAGGGGGCAAATGGGGATTGGGCCCCCACATGGCTGCCAGCTTCCCCTTATTTACAAAACACTCCTAGGTGTTTTGTGGTGCCCTGCTTAAGTCTAAACCTACTGCAGGAATGTTGGTCACAACATTTTTTTCTGTTCAATTAGCCCCGTAAAGTTTTCTGTGTTTACCTGTCAAATAAACAGTGGACCAGATTCTCAAAGCTTTTCTTGCCACAAGTGATGAAATGAGCTAGCACCCTCACTTGCACCAGTAAAGTGCACTCATATTCACAAAGCTCCTTTAAATGTGTGCATCTTAGATGCTCACATTCAGATGTACTTTTTCCACTCCCTTTGCTCATTTGCTCACCTCAAAACCAAGCAATTTCATTTGTGCACGAATTAAAGATCTTCCGTTGTGTCTGTTTGTCCTAGGTGCAAGGTAAGGCCCAATGCAGGATAGGTTACTTTCTGAACCTTTCATGGATTTTATTTGAAGTGGGAGAGCCGTGGTGTTAACCACTGTTCTCTCACTTGTATTTCTATCTTTAATAGAAGGCTTGAAATGCATTTACATTTTTTACTGCATGTCACAGTGACAGGAGTGCCTGTCGCTCCGAAATACACACTAAGCACTAACCTGGGTGCTCGGAACGTGTGGTACATCAGTGCCGGGACCACCCTTCTGACACTCATGTAATTAAGGGGGCTGGCTAGCACAGCCTTGCTTTACTGTTCATCCACCCCTGAAATATGCAAGTCACCTTTGAGAATAGGGTGTCCTGGACATTTCTGAAATGAGCACACATGAAGACAGTGGATCCACTGTACTTTTTTCATATGCACTCTATTTTGAAAATCTGCTCCATTTTATCTGTTCACTATAGCACAACTCATTTAGCATTTTCACCCTTCTGTGGTAAATATATTGATCATGTTAAATCCTAAATGTTGAAATGTGAATTGATACATTTTAATGCCATCACTGTTCAGCAGATTGCTCAGTGTGTTAAACAATCATTACAGAGATATGTGTTAATATGCCAGATCACAGTACCAAATTCCAACAAGGTGGATTCAGCCTTTCCATTGTCTGAGGTTTATAAACCTGCATGTTTATATATACTTGTGTGATAGTAATACCTGATATTCTACAAAACAATGTACCTCATTAGAAAGCAATGGCTATAAAAAGTAAAATAGCTAATGAGGGCTGTCAAAAACTAGCAGGTACTACAATAAAGATCATAAAGAGTTTGTCAGGAAAGGTGATTAGCTAGTCAAAATAAAGAGTGTTTAACCAACGAGTTGAGCTCATATCCTGTCTTTTCCAGTGGCCAGTACAGTGATCCTGGACAAATCCTCTTATCTCACTGTACAGTATTCTTCTATCTTAGGTGTATGTGTGTGTGTGTGTACACGACAGAAAACCCCTATTAAGCGCACACCAATTGATATTCTAGTACATGTATACTTACCTTAATGATGGAGAACATGAAGCAGGAATAATTCTACCTTTCTATAATATTCCTTTAAAGATTGTTTTAATATGTTGTCAAGTCAATTTATTATGTGATCTGTGCTCTTACAAATCAGATTTAGAAAAACAGTGTGTTATTTTAGTTCATGAAAGTCAAACATTCACAAATAGCTGTACCTTGCTCTATGATAAGAACTGAAAAACAATGTGTCAAGTGCAGAAATTACTGATTGGCACAAATCCCAGCTTCACCTCATAACCAACGTGTGTGACCCTGGGCTGTTCATTTAATCTTGTGGTGCCTAACCTGTCAAAGATGCCATTTTCTAAAGCCACGCCAATGTTGGGTTGCCAGTTTCTGAGAGTGATTTAGTTCTCAGGATATGCACTTAAAAAAGTCTTACGCGCAGTGGCAGAAGTGTGGTGCTTAAGTGTGCTGCTGTCTCGCTGGACCTTGCTGGACCTCGCGGTACCTTGTTGGCTGATTCGGAATACCTCGGCGGTGTTGCGGGTGTGGCTCAACAACGACACTCTCATTGGATAATTCAGAGCGAGGCTCGTGATCCTCCCCCCTTCCCAGCATTCCTTATTATCAGCGTGCTTGCGCATTGGCGCGCGCGCAATGGCAGAAGTGCGGTGCTTAAGTGTGGTGCTGTCTCACTGTCTAGCGAGATAGTGTGGAGTGTGTGGTTTGAAATACCTCTGATTCAATGGTATTATGTGTGCTCGTGCAGAAGTGTATATGACCTTTTATGCTCACGTCAAAGGGCACTGACATTCGCCTCTTTTACAATCAAGGGGCAGGTCAGGGGTGTGGGATGAGTAAATTACAGCTTGATGATGGCGGCAAAGCAAAACAAGATAAATTGCTGGAATTGAACACACGTCTAGACGTGAAAGTTGCCACTATCAAGGTCAATGTGACAGAAAACGTAACTCTTAAAGTTGGCAGCGTGCTCTCTGACACCACTATGGAGACTGAGAGTAAACGCTGCGATGATTACATACTGTTAACACAAAAATCACTTGAAAAGGTTAATGAGAGTCCTCCCAGAATATGCTCAGTAGAGGCTCAACATCGATTGAGAAAGGCATACCAAGCTATGCATATTACGGGTCAAGTGGATGAAGATGCTCTCAATTTTATGAATTTAAGCCATACATCCGATAATCAGGATGAAGTTGTATTCATTCACTCCAATACAGGGGACCTGATGCAGGTTGATAATCTCTCCCCTATCCAAAGGCAAAAACCAAAGTGAACATATCTCGTTTGGGAGAATCGAAGAGGAAGAGGAGACGCAGATAGCATTAAACCAAAAGGCAAATAGTTCCCTGGTAGGGTCTGAATGTTTGAGCGGGAGGCTTCTCTAAATTCGCTATCTTTCATCCCTCCTACTCCGAGATGCCCAAAGGTAGCGTGGGATGTGCAACAATCATTATGGCCAGTTGACAAATCCACCGAAGAGGCAACAACGCAGCCTAATATGAGTCCAACCTTAATAGCTATGAACACAGCCTTGTTATCCCTTGCCAAACTGTACGAGGCAATGGATCAAAGGCTCAATTATCAAACAATCTTACTGACGAAATTATCAAATCAGAAAATTGTTAATCCTACAACCGAGGAAACAAGAAAGTGCGACCCCCAGTATGAGATCTTTAGACACTGTAGCCAAATAGATGCTGAGAGCCAAACAGATTCTGGACACCCTCGGAAACAAGGTATTAGCATATCCGAAACAGTTTGTATTTGGAAAGACCTCACATAAAAAGGAATCTGCTGATGCCGTGGAGGATAGGCAATCAAGTCTACTGTGTTACAACGTTTTTGATAAACCTAAATGTAACACCGACTCAGAGGTGGACTTGGAGATCGTTAATAACGAGAAAGTACAACAAAAGGTGATTAATTTGCCAGAAAAAGTGGATTCAGTAAACTTTTAAAAAAAAGTAAACCGGTGAGAGTACCAAGAAATAATAACAAAAAGACAGTTACCATTCAAAGAGTTGTCAAAACGAGACGCTTCTTGAAGATATTGGATGCCTCAATTGAAAAGGATGGTAAAAAAGAGATGGAGACTGAGTGCACTGGCTCCCCACCACAACAAGCGAGGAAAAATAATAAGGAGATGGATACGCCCAATCTGATGTACAAACCATTAGATGATTTAGTAGCAGAAACTGTTCTAACGTATGAGAGAGAAAAGGCCTCTTCACAACAGCTCTTTGGAACATTAAGTTCTCCTAGAGAGCAGGAGCCTGTGTCGGAAGGGCTAACTCAAATGAGAGAAGAAATAAACAAAACTGTGGAACACTATATGGCTATTAGGCAGAAAGTGCATGATCAAATGAGAGCTAATACTGAAGCTCACACAGATCAGGGGTACAGACCTATTTTACATGGCCCTAAGCCGGCTCTGACAAAACCGATTGAAAATTTGCCAGTTGTTGAAAACTCGGGACAAACCTTGCAATGGAAGAAAAATATATCCATGGTTAAAGAATCCACATTTAAAACAAGAGCATCTGTGAGCAATAATCGAGTGCAACTTAACCACCACTGCTTTATACTGGAACGCAGAGAATACCCTGTGCAGTTTGACTTAAACCGGTCGAGTGTATTAAACATATGTAAAGAGATACCACAATTGCAAAATATAACTACATCAGATATTGATAGAATTGAGTTCTTGGATGATCAAGATTTATCCAAGTCCCGGATTTCCCTCCGTTCTGCTGTATTGGCCGACATTTTGTGGCATGCAAGGGACACATTTTTTTCTAATGGGCTTCAACCTATATAAAGAGGATATGCAAATCGGCGCGCATCCGGAAGTGCATGGGAAGTGCCAAGGCTGTTTGGCTGGGACCGCTGCTCTACGGCATCTGATTGCTTTTTCTCGCTTTTCGTTCCTCGTCTGATGCCGCGAGTGAAGCCGTCGGCAAGAGGAAGCGCGAGCTCCGCCCTCCGACCCGCCCACTTGCAGATCGCGTCTTCCCTACATCATCTCCGGTGCCCGCGCATCTCGCGCGCGCATCCGGAAGTGCATGGGAAGTGCCAAGGCTGTTTGGCTGGGACCGCTGCTCTACGGCATCTGATTGCTTTTCCTCGCTTTTCGTTCCTCGTCTGATGCTGCGAGTGAAGCCGTCGGCAAGAGGAAGCGCGAGCTCCGCCCTCCCACCCGCCCACTTGCAGATCGCGTCTTCCCTACATCATCTCCGGTGCCCGCGCATCTCGCGCGCGCATCCGGAAGTGCATGGGAAGTGCCAAGGCTGTTTGGCTGGGACCGCTGCTCTACGGCATCTGATTGCTTTTCCTCGCTTTTCGTTCCTCGTCTGATGCCGCGAGTGAAGCCGTCGGCAAGAGGAAGCGCGAGGTGTGTGGAAACACCTTAACCAACATTGTTTAGCTCTTTAGTAAGATCTGCTGGACTTGTGCTGGACTTGTGTGCAACTTCTGCATTTATTTCTCTGTAGATACGCGCCAACCTTTTTTTTTTTTTTTTCTCTCTCCCCCTAGCTCCGCCCTCCGACCCGCCCACTTGCAGATCGCGTCTTCCCTACATCATCTCCGGTGCCCGCGCATCCGGAAGTGCATGGGAAGTGCCAAGGCTGTTTGGCTGTTCGGGTGAGCGGGAGGGCGTCCGTGGATTGACTAAATATAGGTTCTTTTTTTATGTTAGTACACCTGTAGAGTCCTCTATTGTATTCTAGGTAGGATCTTGCTATTTAAAATCCATAGCTATTCTGTGATCATTATAAAAAAAAAAAAAAAATAAAAAATAAAAAAGTGAGTTATTCTATCGGGCACTTATTTTGTCATCATATATGATGGCCAGTGGTCTGAGGAGCAGAAAATGCTCAGAAATGGCGATCCCCTCTAATCTTACCGACCAAACTAATAATGGGGCATTTTCCATGAGTACTGCCGATATGGATATTACAAGACATCCGGCTGATCTGAATATAGAATCGGAAAAGCCTGATGACTTGTCTCCAGGCACTACTAATGAATCGCAGCCTTGTAATAGTAATCTAGATCTCGAAACTCTGGCTGATTTGGACTCCCGTATTAGGCTATCTATCGGTTTATTGACTCCACTAATAACAAAAAATCGTGACTCGCATATGAATGCAGATAATTCTGATGTATATTTACCATCAAACTTACATCTGCCATTGTTACCTGCAAATGATATAGCTTTAGATAATGCCTCTCACTCGGAACCTCCTATAAGCCCTGATCTCCATGTTCCATACTCACAAAATATTGGGAGTGAACTTAATTCATCCCCTATTTCCAAGGACCAAGAACCATTCACTTTCCCAGTGATAATTCGGATATTGGATCTGTTGGACAAAGGACATGATGTCACTCACCTAGGATTAAGGGATATAAAATATTCTATGAATGAGATTATGTCCAAAGTGATAAGGATGGAAGGATTTATTCTTGCTTTGGAAGGGCTTAATGTAGGGGTAAAAAATCCCAATGAGGCTAAAGATATCATTTGTCATGAACAAAGCACACAAACTGAAATCAATGACTCTTTTCTTCAAGGTTTTGCCAATCAACCCTTTAAAGGATTTGACTTGCTCCTAGGTGAACTAGGATCTATCAGCTCTAGAATAATTGAACTTAAAAATAAAATTGAACCTCCAACCCCTAATATATTACCAGAGATAAGTGGGAATACTGCTGATAGCCCTTCAGTCCTAATTAAACTCATAGAAGAAGGATAAGACAATGATGGTATTGTCGATAGTGACATTGGCCCTCATTACGACCCTGGCGGAAATCGAAAAACGATGGCGGAAATGCAATACCGCCATCGAATAGCGCTCGGTGCGATCATGACCCGTCACCGTAAAGTACGATGCCATTAGCGACACCGTAGTGAACGCCAACGCTAACTGCACCAAGTACGCGCACGCGCGCCATGCCAAACCGTAATTACCACCATGGCGCAACGGTACGCGAATTCTGACCCTAGCGGACATGCACCTAACGCCATCAAGCACGGCGGAAAGTACCATTCCGCCATGGTGAGAAGTACGGCATCGCGAACCAACCGTAAACGGCCCTACTGAGTGCCTGTACACCACTCCCTGGCCACATTGTACAACTCCTCGTAGGTGCAATGAAGTCACACAATGCAACCAGTGAAATGTACAAGTCATCCATGCCTGCCAACGAACAAATGAATCCAGGGGCTCCAAGTGCCTTGTGAGTGGCCATCCATAATTGCCATGGCACCATTGCTGCACTGATGCAGCACAGGCATGTGAAGGGTCAAGTCCAGCAACATGAACAGAAAAATGACACAAACGAAAACAGGCCCCCCCATCGACTGACACCAGTGAAAGGCAACATCCAAAGCAGTATCCTGAGTGAGACTGCACCAGCCCTGTACTCCTGCCAGTAAACAAACCAACCATCAGCATAAGCATGTACCACACAAGTTGGCAGAGTGACTGAGCAGCCAGGCTCATCTCAAGAGGGGCCAATGGGAGCTGCAGGGCACAGATGGCACGAATACAGAAGCCATTCAAATGGACATGACCACAGTCTCCCTCCAAGAAACGCACGCAAACACAGGCACCTGTGACCAGCCATATTCTGATAATCACATCATTCCACCAATCCACCTGGCTGACCGGCATCTGTTACACAAATGCTAATCCCCCGCCCCTGAGCATGACATCATTAAAACAGTCATATTGGCAGCCCCTATCCCTGACCTCACTGGGCTTCGTAGGCAAACGCGCCCAGTACAGTACCACGCAACTATACTCAGAAGCTGGAACCCAATGCAGATCTCCTCACAATACATTGCTCCACAAATAGGAATATGCCACATCACTTGCAAAGAAGAACGCTACACGGTTCATATCAGAATAGAAATTTAATGCACAACAAAATCACCAAGCCCATACAGCCATTAGGTCATGAACTCCAAAATATATTTCATCATTGTGGGCTGCATCCGCAATAAATGACCAGCTTCTTCTTGTGTGACGCCCTGTTCCTTCATGGTACACAGGGGCTACATTCACATTCAAAAAGGCAACATGGAAGCGCCTAGAACCGCAGGGCCGTCCCATTAGGTAGGCACTAGTCCAGCTGAAAGGCCGAAATGTTGCTCCTAGCCACTAGTACTGCGTAAGGGCATGTGGCCCATTGGCGATCGTCCCATAAGATCGAAATGGTGCTCCACTGATTAACACGAAGCAGCAGGTGTCGGGAGTAAAATCCATCTGCAGGAGTGGCATACAGATGGCAGTGGCAAAAGGGGAGGAGATACCTGTCACCCAAATGAAATGAAAAAGAATAGTATGGGCATCCGAACTTCATTTGAATTACTCACTTCAATGATCACACTAAATCCACAGCCATATGCATGCTAGCCCACTCCAAAGGATTATTTCCACCCAAAAACCACTTGCGAATCATAACTATATATATCGATGTGAAAACACTATTACAAAGGAGTGTTTTTGTGCATGCGTCTGTTAAAACAGAATCCATCAGATGGGATTAGTAACGTGCATAGACACAAGTGTTTGAAGGCGCGTCGAGACAGGGAGGGTTCAACAAGGGCAGATAGACGATGGTCCCACTATGGCAGCACTGCATCACATAGCGCAGGGGAGGTGGATAGATTCCAAAAAGCCCTGTACATGGCAAACTCTGTATTAAATCATCTGTCCATGCATCCATACATCATTCCCTCATCCCGTAATGAAAACGCCTGATTTCATACTCACATAACATGTGAAATTTCCATTGAGTCTGTGCGTTATGCAGTCTGCAAAATCCACTGTGCTCCAGCCCGTAATTCCAGTGTTGCGAAGTAACATGTATTTGGGAACGTCCGGCCTCATCGTCCACTACGCTATTGCGCATCCCATACTATTCATATCAATCATTGCATTCTCGCCATGGCCCCTGTCCCAAGGACATTGAACAATAGAACGTTATATTTGCAGTCAGACCTGTGGGCATCTCCTCGCCGCTAGCTGAAAACCGAAAGCGCCGTCCTTCGAATTCCTCATTTGCAACATCACGTCGAAAAGGCAACTGTGACCGCTTGAAATCACAAATTCATCCATCTAGTGCGGCAGTGTGTGAAAATGGCAACTGGCTTCACTCACAAATGGGACGCCCCGCCCGTCGGTGAACCTCGGTACAGTGTTGCATGAGGGTCCACCGTTACTCGAGTACTACGTTCCACTGACCCTTCACAAGTCTGTTCGCGACTGCAAAGATAGTATGTGAAACAATGGGACCATAGCAGAATGAACATATCAACCAATATTACACTGCCATCGGGAACAAATACATGATTGTAATAGCAAGATGCCATTCGTCGAATTGCAGCGTTGTGTGCGGGACGTGCTCGCCCAAAGGGGATTGCAGCTTGCACAGGTGGAATGAATCACCACAGGTGGAGGCTATACAGCCTGAAAACACATAAATTGCACACCCAACCCCCTCCCACAACCACACCCACTCCGAAATGCTACCGGCAGGACTAGCGATGTTGGCCCTGGGGGACCTGATAGCACTGCAAGTACTCCAACTTCAAGAAGAAGACGAACCCCAACTACTACAACAACCGGCCGCACGGAGGAGACGCAGGAGGAGGAGGAGGGCAAGGCAGGGCCAGCAAGGGCCGCCAGCACAGCCACTACCACCACGCAGGCAGCCCGCAATCCCACGCCTCCGAGCACATCCGTTCAACCTCACTGATGAGCAGATCCACACCCTCTACCGTTTGGACCGGGACACCATAACCGCCATTGTGGACATGACACAGGCTGACCTTGTCAGCATGATAGATAGCCCAACCGCCATCCCACCCCTACTGAAGGTGGTGTCTGTACTCCACTTCCTTGCCACAGGCACCTACCAGCACACAGTCGGACAGTTGCATGGCATTTCTCAGCCACTGTTCTCACGGACACTATTGCAAGTGCTCGATGCCCTCCTGAGGCACGCAGACGACTACATCTCTCTACCACGCTCGGAGCAGGAAATTACGAACGCAAAAGTGGGATTCCATGCACTTGGCGGCATACCGGGTTGCATTGGTGCCATCGACTGCACCCATGTGGAATTGGTCGTCCCACATGCCATGGAGGCCCAGTACCGCAACCGAAAACAATTTCATTCTCTGAATGTACAAATGGTGTGTGACTCCAACAGGATCATTACACATTGTTGTGCCCGATTTCCTGGATCAACCCATGATTCTATGGTCTTGAGGAACTCTACAATACCACGCTACATGGAGCGACACGCAGGGAACAGATCCTGGCTACTCGGTGAGTCTCATTTCATGCATGATAATGTGGGGTATGTGATGCGGCAATGACCTGGCAGGAAGGGGGGGGTGCGTACGTAGCAATGTCATTCCACAAACATCCTTTATTGTCCACATATAGGTGATGCCGGGTATCCACTGAAGAGATGGCTCCTTACACCACTCCGGAACCCACAGGACCAGCATGAGGAGGACTACAACCATGCCCACTCACGTACCTGTGTAGTCATAGAACAGGCATTCGGCCTACTGAAGACTCGTTTCCGCTGCCTCAGCAGGTCTGGCGGGGCACTTCTGTACCGCCATGAGAAGGTTGCAAAGATGGTCATGGCATGTGTCATGCTACACAACATGTGCGTACGTAGAAATGTGCCCATGCCCCCTGACGCAGAACTGCAAGCACCTGAAGATGGTCATGATGAGGGTGGGGATGTGGCAGCACCTCAAGGAGTCTGCGAGGCACAGGAGGGCTGTGACATTCGTCAGCATATCATAGATGCATGCTTCTAGCACTCACGCCTGGTGGCTGATACATGGACACGGGACTTGTGGCACTGTGTGTGTCTGGAACATGCACAATATGGACTGTACGCCTATAATGGCCTCGTACACAAAGATCAATGTCCACGCATCTCATTGGATGATCGTGCATTGTTTATGGCATATGTGAAATTATGTTACACACCCCATCGACCCTCCTACCTCCCCCCCGAACACCAGTGTCCAAAGATGCTCATTGTCAGTGGCCAGTCGCTATTGCAAGCCCCCTCTCCGGGTATCAGGGGCACCCCTGCCTGTGGAGCGCAGGTTCCTCCCAGATCTACGTTGGGGGCTGCCCTGGACGGAACTTGCAACGGATGATGTCTCTGCCTGCTCACGTCCATGCATGTCCCTAAGGGTTTGTGAGAGCTCAGTGAGCACACGGCGCACAGCGGCAAGTTCAGCACATACGTCTTTGGACGTCGCATGCAGTTCCCCCCTCAGGCTCTCGGTGCTTCTCTCCATTTGTACTCTCAGGCTCTCGGTGCTTCTCTCCATTTGTACTCTCAGGCTCTCGGTGCTTCTCTCCATTTGTGCCCTTAGTGTCTCTGTACTTCTCTCCATTTCTGCCCTAAGTGTCTCAGTTGATGTTTCTATGGCTGCCTTAGTACCCCCACATTCATCAGCATGGTCCTTGAGGAGCGTGGCCAGTTGCTGCTGTTGCACGATCACCTGGTCGAGGGACTGTTGCCTCTGCTGTGCCATGGCCATTTGCGGTGGTGTCACAGAGGGGCTGGTCACCTCATGTTGCCTTGCCACAGGGCTTGTGGGGGATGGCCAGTCGTCGTCTTGTGGGTGCCCCTGCGTGGTATCCTCATGGTGTACGGGATGGAACAGACAGGGGGATTGAGACAGGTCATGGATGGATCTTACTTCGACATCCCCGTTTTCTGTGTCGGAGCATGCTGCCATTAATGCAGTGTCACCTATGGTGCTGCTGCCACCAGAAGCAGTGCCTTCTGTGGCATCCATTGGGGGGACCTGTGGTGGTGCTGTTGTGGGCATGCTGGCTGCTGGGGTGCCTGTTGAAGTTCCCTCCTGTGTGCTGCCACTTGATTTGTGCTGCTGCCGTGTCTTGATGCGTGCAGCTGAGGTGGAGGGTCTTTGGCCGTTGGTCTTGGCCCTCTTTGCAGGTGTGCTGGTAGGGGTGTCCTGGAGCTCGTCATTTGAATCGGACCCTGTGGTGGAGTAAAGGAGGGCGAGCGTTATTAATGGGTCTGTGGAAATTGGAATGGCAATGTATCACATGCATTGGGGTGGTACCTGAGGGTGATTTGGGTTGGGGCCTTGGAGGTGGTTTCATTTTTGTGTGGATTGAGGATGCAGTTGTTTTGCAGCCTGCAGTTAGGGTGTGCCTGCTGCACGTGTAGAGGGTGTTTTTAGGATTTTTAATTATTTATGTATTTAATGTGACTTTTAAAGTGTGCTATCAGGCCTATGTATGTGGACGTTCTCCTGGACATGTGTTACTGTTGCACTATGTGGACACATGGTACTTCACATGATTGGACATTGTGGATTTAGCATTGTTTTATTTGGCCCACCTACCTGATTCTTCGGATGTCTGCACTCCTTTCTCCATCCCTCCGACTCCCTCTATACTCTCCATTCCAATGGTGGAGGCACAGATTTCTTCCCAGGGGGTCAACTTGATGGGTGATTCCGATCCTCCCCCGGTGGCTGTGGCAATGTTACGGTTGGCGGATAGTATGCTCCGTACGCGTATCCGCAAGTCGTCCCATCGCTTTCTGCATTGCTGTGGGTTGCGGGGTGCGGTCCCCACCGCACTTACCCGCTGTGCCACCAGGGCCCATATGGCCTTCTTGTTCGCAAGTGCCGTCCTGGTCATTTGCGTCGAGAAGACGACGGCAGCATTCTCCTGGAGGGTCTCTGTGAGCACGGTGAGTTCCTCACGGGAGAAGTGGACCTGCCGCTTGCGGTCGCACGCTTTCTTCGCTACTTTTCCCATTTTTCTTGGTTTCACTAGGGTGGATGACGGGTTGGGATGAGTCTCAGGGTAGTATTTTTAATGGTTGTGTGGAAATTGTGTTTTTATAGGTGTACGGCGTGCTGTTTCCCGTTCCGGGACCATGTTTTTACTTCCGTTTCCGTATATTTACGGTCACCGTACTTTCCGATTGCCGCTCATTGCGGTGACCGCTGAGATGGGTGGCGGAATTGCACCTAGGGCGCCGTACGGCGGCGGTGTGGGCCGTTTTGGGGTCATTTCCGCCATCGCGGACTTTGCACTTCCGCCATGGCGTGGTGCTCGTGCCCGATGGGTCGGAATGAGCCGCACTTTGCTCCGTCGTGCAATGGCGGAAACGCTATTTACGCTATGGCGGTCAGGTCAGTCACTTTCCGCCAGGGTCGTAATGAGGGCCATTGACTATAAAGGCTACTCTTCTAGAAGATTTCGCAAAAATCAAAAACGGTGTGTTAAACGTGCTGAAAAAAAAACAGAGATCTGCCAATGAAAAAATGAAAAAATCAAAAAAAGAAATCTCTGCGTTATTAGAAAGCGGGGGGGAAGATGTGATTGATGTGGAACAGCTTTCTGTAGAATGCCAATCACACCTTGGGGCAAAGAATATGGAGGCGATAAAGACAATAGATACATTACAGCCTTCTACTTCAAACAATCATGTTAAAATGGTTAATGTTGAAGTACATTCAACTTGTGTAAACTCATTAATTATACCTGATACTCCAACTGATCCCGTTAAAACAACAGTAGATGAAATAGAAGTACAGACAACTCAAAAAATACTGCCGACCTACTTTAAAAGTGTATGTAGAAAACAGACATCAAAGAGAAATGGTCAATCTCATAATTCTCCTATTGTATTGAACAAAGGTATTAAACCTTCTTTTGTTGTATTGCCTAAAATGGCCCCGTCTTTGTACTCTGAAACCTTGAAAAAACCTGTCTTTGAGACAACTATGACAATGGGTAACGCACCAGTTATCCAAAACGGCGGAGGAAAGCTTACCACTATTCATAAACAGTTGCATATTGAGAGTTTACCTCATCAGTATTTGGGAGAAGGTAATAGTGACATTTATGATACGCATGAAAAAAATATTCAACTAATACCATGCATAAATAACGATGTAATCAATGTTTATGAGTCTACGATGAATATAAAAAAAACTGGAACCCCATCATGTGCAATGACTGGTGATATTAATGAAAAAACTAAGCAAATTTTGCCTTGTATAAATAAGGATGTAAAGAATGCGCATGATTTTGTGCTTAATGCCTTAAAAGCTAGTATCCCATCATTTGAAATAACTAACCAGTCTTTGAAGTCCCAAGAATGCGTTGATGAAAATATTGCCCAGCCCAATTCGTTTTGTCAATCATTTGTAAGTATCCCTTTATGCAGAGAACTTAACTCATCTGAACTTGCAGATAGGCATTATAATGAAACCCACATCAATTTGAAAAGTGTGTTGAATCTAGATGATCATACGGTAAAGTTAAATGGTTCAGAAAATGCTAATGAGGGTAGGATTACTGGACATTTGCCCTGCCACACTATGGTAAATAGCAAGAAATGCATTAATATGTTGGGCCTGGAAGGTAAGCAAGAAATTCTAGGCGATGCACGTATTAATAGAAGATATTTCTTGGTTCTTCTATATACAATTCCATCATTAAGGATAATTGCGTCTAGTGATATTGACTGTATTTCTTTGGCTCCAACTAATAATTACCGTATGACATGTCATTTATTTTCTGAACATGTGCTGAAACTTATTTGGTCTTTTAGAAGGGAACTACATGAAATGGGTTTCTTGCTATTCACATTTAATGATGAAAAATTGGCAGGAGAATTCTTGTTTGATAATCAAAAATCCGTACTTTCTGAGCAAAATACAAATGGAGAATTATCATCTAGCACAGGAAATCAAAAAATGTGTATTTCCCAGTTATTAACGACTGCTCGAACAAATAGGGAAATGGCGTGGATGGAACCACTATTGAAAACGTTATTTGCGGCAAGTCCTAACTTATTTACTTCATAAGTAAAGGATAAGACAGTACTTACAGTACTGTCATGGAACTCATGTGGATTTAAAAACATTGAGACTTGGCTGCCCACTCTTGTTAAATTGCCATCAATTTTCTTGTTTCAAGAAACAATGAAAATTGAACCACTTGCTATCCCTGATTATTGTTCATATTGTTCTCCAGCTAGTAAAGGGGTTGAAGGAAGACCTTTTGGTGGGTTAACAATTGCTGTCAGTAACTCCATCGCCTGCACTATAACTCTAGTATACTCATCCATACATGTTATAGCGATCTTCTTGAATCTAAACAAACATGACAAAAGGATTATTTTAGTTGTGAATGTATATTGTAATCATTTGAAGTATAATTTGTTGGACATACTTGATGATATAGACTGTTGTTTTGACCAAGCGTCAACACTTTACCCCGAATACGACATTATTATGGGTGGTGATTTTAATTCACATTGTATTGGAACACCAGTGTTTTATAAAGACCACAAACAGGCAAATTCAAATAGCTTTAAGAGAGGAAATACATATCGGAATTATTTTGATGACTGGGGTATGTCGTTTGTGAAGTTCGCTATGGATTCTAACAATTATACTTGGAAAAGGGGCGATACTACATCAATGATTGATTTCTTCTGCGTCTCTGATTTGTTGTTACCATGCATTGAATCTGTTATAATTGGGGACATTATTTATAGTGATCATGCCCCCATTACTCTTAACACTTCTATGGTTACGAATCAATGGCATGCTTATCAGGGCTTGCAAGCCTTAGAGACGAAAAGAGAAAATATATCACTTAGATGGAATCCTACCTTATGTAAGAGATTGGTGGAGAATGTTTCAAACCATCTAAAACATGCGGTCAATCCTTTAATGCCGGAATTATACTCTATAGAATGTTTAAATCAGATGATAAATGAGTGTATCAGAGAAACTCTTATAAAACTTGGAATAAAACAAGCTTCTATTATGACTAATCACAAACACAGATTTAATTATAAGATTAAAATTCTGAAAAGAAATAAAAATCGTGAAATACGAAAGCTAGAATTAGCGAAACTACCTGTCAAACTCTACATACTAAAAAAGAAGAATATAATCCAAGAATACAAATTTAATGTAAAGGGAGTACATATAGAGCAATATAACAAAGAAAATTGTGAGATGATTAAAGCTATTTGTAGTAGAAATTCCCGAGATATCTGGGCTGCCCTAAAAAAAGGGGATAAGGCGGATTTATGCAATGAATCTTTAATCAACGCTGAAACTTGGATAGCTTATGTTAAACAAAAATATGAATTACCAGAACGCTTTGCAATAAACCAAGATGAAGTAGAGTTATTATTTACTGATATACAATTTGTATGGACTACTTTTGATATTATGTGGGCCATCAAAAAACTATCTAATTCTCGTGCCCCTGGTCCCGATGGGATTCCATCTTGCGTATATAGGTCCGATCCAACTTTTTGGAGTATGATCCTAAAAATTAAGTTTGATAGTATCGTAGTGAGTGGCACTATCCCGTCTTCATGGGTTACTTCCATTCTTATTCCATTGTATAAAAAGGGCGACCCTCGATTGCCCAAGAATTATAGACCGATATCGCTAACAGATGCGGTGGCAAAAGTGTTCACTATACTAGTTATCTATGAGCTTGATAAACATCTAGCAACTTATAAGATATATTCAAAATGCCAAGTGGGATTTAGACGACAAATGGGAACAACACTAAATGCAACTATAATGAAACATCTGATTGCCGGAGTGAATAAGAATGAACTGAGCACAATTTACATTGCATCCATTGATATGTCTTCTGCGTTCGACACTGTTGTGCGCAATGTTTTATGGACCAAAATGCGTAAGTTTGGAATTCCTGAATATCTGACCTATTGGATCAAGAAATTCCACACCAATACATCTTGTAGAATTCGTCTACCTCAGGGCTGTTCTTTAACTGAACCAGTGCAACTTCATCTTGGTTTGAAACAGGGCTGCAATTTCGCAGCCCTGCTGTTCAATCTTTATCTTTCTGATATAGATAAACTTTGGGAATCCACACTCACGATACCAGCAAGACTTTGCTCATTAAGAATACACTGGTTAGCCTTTGCAGATGACCTCATCTTTTTCGATTTAACTCCTGCTGGTCTTCAGGCTAAGTTAAATATATTCATAGATTTTGCGTACGAACATAATCTTCGACCTAACCCATCCAAGTCTTGTATAATGATTTTTAAATCAAATAAGAAACTCAAAAAGTTCAACTGGAATATCGGGGAGACTCGTCTGTGTGAACTACAAGATTCTACTTATTTAGGATATCGCCTGAACAGTGCGAATAGCATAAACTTATGGGTGGAATATATAAAGATGAAAGCCAGACCACTATTAAGCCAGATGAAATTTATCTTTCATAAGCTGTGTAAGTTTTCAATGACTCCGCTATTAGAGTTTCTTACATTGAAGGTTGAGCCTATTCTTCTATATGCCATGGATATTTGTGTCAGTAATTTGCATAGGCAACTTGATTCCATACAGGGTACTTTAGTGAAGAGAGCCTTATGTTTATCTATAGCAATCCCGAACTGTGTTATTAGACATGAGTTGGGACTGATTTCCTTGTCCACTAGGTTTACCTGGCGGGCTCTATCAAACTATTCCAAAATTCTTAACTATCCTGATAATTCTTTATATCAGGATCTTTTTGAATTTACAAAGGGTTGCTCATCCAGTTCATTCACCAGCTACCTTGAAACCATGGCCAAAACTTTAAATAACTTGGGCACCGATAATGATGATTTGCTTATACGTCCTAACTATGTTAAACATAAATTGTTTGCGAACGACTGGTGTAAAACTCTAGATGAAATATCAACTCTGAGTACCTATAAGGAATATGCAAAATTCCTTCACAAAAGAGATGATTGTTGTGATTATATAGCGATGTATTAGAATGTATTACATGAGATTTAGATTAAATCAATTTCATACCCTTGAATGAACAAAATTCTGGCGAACTGTGGGAACTAATTTAGGCGTCACTAAGTGTCGCTTTTCGAGGTGTACCGAACAGAAGGAAACTCTAAAACATTTAATTTTAGAATGCCCACATTTTAGAGATATACGTACAAAGCATTTTCTACGTTTCATAAATATAAATTACAAAGACTGTATGATATCTCTTTGGACTCGATTGATGCAAGGAAATGAGAGAGCATTAATCTTTGCCTTGGTTGAGTTTTTGAAAGTAATTGAGAAAGAGATTTCGTTATTTCAGTGTTAAAATCATGTTTTTATTGGGTTGTTCTCATATAGAAATTGTGCTAATGCTTTGTGCTATTTTTATAATTTTAATGAGATGTTCTGTATTCTGTTTGGTCTTGTGAACTTTCTTTTTTTTTCTCTCTGTGTTTTTTTTTGTGTGCTATTTTGTAAAGGTTCTTTGAACTATAAACAAATAAAAAAAAAAAAAAAGGGGACAAGCCAGGCCCTATGAAGTGGACTCCTCGCATATATGGAACTAATAATACTAGGCAAGTTGAAAGGGAAAACCATCAGCAACAGCAAGCATAACAGTCCCCAACAACAGAAAACATTCATCTTATATGCTGGAACACCCGGGGGTTCTCCCATTTTACCAACTCTTTAAGTAGCGAGCTAAATAGCTTTGACCTAGTGGTGTTCCAAGAAACGTGGCTGGGGAGGCCCCTATATGGGATGGCTATGATATACTATTAGAACCAGCTCTGCGATTACTTAGGGGCCGTCCGATGGCGGGTCTTATGGTAGCGATAAAAAAACAAGGAGTTTTAAAGTGACTATGTATGACTCCCTTACCCCTTTTATTCAAGTCATGAAACTGTGTAAAGATGTATACACCATCATAATTGTTAATATATCCTGGGGAAGGTCTCACTTGACGTTGGATTGCTTTTTTGACCATATAGAGGATGTTTTCTCTAAAATAGAGTATGAAAAGCATGCTGACTATGTATTAGTCATGGGTGATCTGAATCTCCATTTATTAGCAAAAAATGGAAGGAAACTCTCCCTGGAAGAACGCAGATGGTGTCACATTATGGAAGATATGCAGTTTATAATGGTAAATGGCACAGTGGAGGGCGACATACCAGCAGTCAGTACGTGGCATAATGGCCCACTAAAAGCAACTATCGACTATATATGTGTAAATGGTGCACTGATGAACATGATCCAAACCCTAGATGTAAGAGCAAATGTTAAAAGCAATCATAGTCAGCTATGCTTAACATGGGAGTGGGAGCTAAAACAGCATTTGAAACATATGGGGAAGTATAGAGGTAATGTAACTGCAAACAATGCAAGGATTCGGATAAAATGGTCGGAAACATCATTACCCGCTTTTGATAGATTTCTTTCAAAGCATCATGGGCAAGATTATGGGCCTGATTCATGGATTATTTCCGCCCAAAAAAACAAGATTTGTGCGCCATTCTGCCCGCAAATCCCCATTTGTTAAACAGGGATTTGCGGGCAGAATGGCGCACATATTCCGTTTTTTTGGGCGCAAATAATCCATGAATCAGGGCCTAAGTGTCATCAATGCAAAATTATGTATCCGTTCGAACAGCTGTGCAAGGTAATAATTACAGACATTCACATGTTTTTGATATGGATGTTAACATCAAAAAAGCTGAACTGAGACAACCGATACGGTTGCTAAAATTCTTACCTGTAGAAGAGAAATTTTGTAAAACGAAACACCTACGATCAGTATATAAAAACTGGCAAAGAGGAAGAAAAGTGATATGCTATCCAAGGGATAGTGAACATATGCTAAAGAAAATCGCCTCAAAGTCATCAGCTGAGATGTGGGGTGTACTAAATAAAGCAACGTATAAAGATCAGGACTCTGTCCAGATAAACTCCATTGTGGCAAAAACATGGTGCGACTACTTCCTACAGATTTAACAGACTCCTGTATCAAATTTCCATCTTGATATTGAGAGTGGAAACTGGAGACACTCAATCAAAATTGATTATGAGGATGTGTTGCTCTACATTTCGAAACTCAGTACATCTCGGGCCCCGGGGCCAGACGGGCTGAATAATAGAATGTTAAAGGAAAATGCAGGAGTTTGGGCATCAATATTAAAGAAGATATTTGAGGAAGTAATACGCACAGGTAAATTGCCTGACTCATGGAGGAAATCCATACTCATTCCGATCTTTAAAAAGGGGAACAGACTTGATCCGGCTTCTTAGAGGCCAATAGCCCTTTTGGACGGACTGGGTAAGATATTCGCTCGTATAGTCCTCCGAGAGTTTAACACCTGGCTAACTAAGGAGAACCTAAGAGACCCGTGGCAAACAGGATTTCTGTAAGGTCTTGGAACAGGCAACCTACTGGTGATAAATGCCATCATTACCAAGCAAAACAAAAGATACAAATGAATAGGTCCAAGGATGCTAGGCTCAGAACAACACCTCCACATGTATTATCAAACTCTGCATTGCTAAGGAAGGAATCACTCTTCAATAGTATGTTTTAGAGTTAAATCTCATTTTTTATATTAAAGTTGTGTGCAAAAAGACATAAATCCAACATTTAGAGAAATTAAGACATCAAAATGGTTTGCTAAAACAGAACAATCAGACAAAAAAATATATTTACAACACACAGTGCCAAAAAAACATTTTTTGGGACAATCTCCAAATTGTGTGTGTGTAACAAACCCAACTCCTATTAGGGCTTGCCAAGAAATTCACATATTGCAGTGTACATATTCAAGTCAACATTTGTGGAAAACACATAGAACAATGGTAGGTACACAAAATTATTTTTCTTGCGTAAACAGCATTAATGTGCTGTAGTTTTGGGGGGAGTAGTGCGTCTACACCAGGTGTTTCAGCCGTTTTTAGGTGGGCTAGGTGTGCCTCATCTTTAACACGGCCTTCATCAGGACGGAGATCTGTGTAGATTGACGTCTGTGCTGCAGGGGAAGGAGACTACAGTCAGGGGGGTGTCTGAGCCAAAATTATTTAGTTTGAGTGAATCACGTGTGGTTGATGTAAAATCAAAAAGCACATAGCTTACCTATGGGTTAATGGATTTCACAGGCGCTAAATTTGAGATCTGCTAGCCGCATGGGCTGGTCTCTGTATGGTCCTGTTGAAAATAACAGAGAACGAGAGAAGCAAAGGGAGGTTGAAGCTAAACATGTCCCCGTTTAAAAAGGCATGAAAAAAAGTTTTTTATTATATGCAGGAAAAAAAAATCTTACCTCTCGCTGGAGGTCGAAAAATGGTGATCCAGGGTGGTATCAGTGGTAAACAGACACGGCTTGCACAGCTAAAAAATATATATGGCTCAAGGTGAGTGTGGTTACCTAGTAACAACTGTCTCATATATATAGCAGTAAGTGCAGGGTTTGTTTTAAAGTACCTGTGAGGGTTGCAGCATGGGCAGCCTGTCTGCCAAAAAAGTTTGAGCTTGAGCTCCTCAGGCTGCTGTGTCACAGTTGAGACTGCAGGGGCCTGACTGCAAAGCGTTGGTAATGCTGTTGCTAGGTCCCTGTAGGTATTTATATGTCAGCCATCTTGGAATGGCCCTAGGATCGAGTGAGAAACAAAATGATGGATTCTGCTCCATCTGGGGGGCACAAAAAAAACTCAATCAATTATGGGTGTGATTAGTGTCAACGCGTGTCTAAAAAGTTAATTTAGACAATATTGCAGAGAGAGGCTATCCAAAAAAGGCCATCAACCAAGCCAAAAAGAGAGCAAAACATACACCTAGAGAAATCTGTTTGGAAAACAAACCGAAAAAAGATTTGGGAAGACTGGTATGTGTCACCACTTTTGGACCCTTGAGCCTATTGATCCAGAAAACCATCAAGAAGAACTGGCATTTGGTGAAACACCCCGGCACTCTGCACAATGTGCCATGTTTTGCTTTCAAGAAAAACAGAAATCTAAGAGACGCTCTTGTACACACCTTCATAGAGCCACCCCCACAAACACAGAACACACTATGGGATTTACCTCCGATAGTTGGACATCACAAATGTGGTCAATGTGTGGCATGCCCTTTGACCCTGCAAAAGAAATCTTTCGAACATGCACAAGTTAAATGGACAATGAAAGATTTTACAAACTGCAACACGAAGGGTGTCATATATGTAATACAATGCCCTTGCAAACTCCTCTACATAGGAAAAACCACACGTGCCATCAAAATGCGCATCTCTGAACATCGTTCCTGTATCAGGAACAAGGTAGCAGACAAGCCCCTAGTAGAGCATTTTATCAGTAAGAACCATAGTGATACTGATCTAAGATGGTTTGTCCTCCAAAAAGTGAAACCAGCAAAGCGTGGGGGGGATCTGAACAAAACGCTGACCCGATTAGAACAACGGTGGGTCCACAGACTTAACTCTGTTCAGGCTGGTCTAAATGTGTCAGTTGAATGGAAGTCTTTCCTGTAATGACATGTGCCCAATGATTGAGTATGAGCTATGAACTTCTTAACACTATGATCATTTTTCATTTCATGAAATGCAGAAGTCAGTAGACATTATGACACTGTGTTTTTTTTTTTTTTTTTGGTCAATGTATGAAATCACCTACATGAAAAACTATACTTTCTTTGTTAATTCCAAATGTTTTCTGTCATTATGAAACTATGTATTAAGTTTCCAGGCGACACGCCCTAATTCTCACCCTCTCGGGCTGTTAGTAATACAATACAAACTGTCCACCTACTTAATTATGGTTTTTCTCTGCTGAGATTCCTGAGACACATAAACATTTTGTGATCCATGCCACAACATATTGAAATGAAGTATTTTCGGTAATCACAACCTCATGGGGCCATTAGCTATGTTGTCTCAGAGTATAAAAAACCAATGCCACCCCGCAATGCTTACGGTTGCCATGACAACCGTTTGTCAACAATATTGTCTAAATTAACTTTTTAGACACGCGTTGACACTAATCACACCCATAATTGATTGAGTTTTTTTTGTGCCCCCCAGATGGAGCAGAATCCATCATTTTGTTTCTCACTCGATCCTAGGGCCATTCCAAGATGGCTGACATATAAATACCTACAGGGACCTAGCAACAGCATTACCAACGCTTTGCAGTCAGGCCCCTGCAGTCTCAACTGTGACACAGCAGCCTGAGGAGCTCCAGCTCATACTTTTTTGGCAGACAGGCTGCCCATGCTGCAACCCTCACAGGTACTTTAAAACAAACCCTGCACTTACTGCTATATATATGAGACAGTTGTTACTAGGTAACCACACTCACCTTGAGCCATATATATTTTTTAGCTGTGCAAGCCGTGTCTGTTTCCCACTGATACCACCCTGGATCACCATTTTTCGACCTCCAGCGAGAGGTAAGATTTTTTTTTCCTGCATATAATAAAAAACTTTTTTTCATGCCTTTTTAAACGGGGACATGTTTAGCTTCAACCTCCCTTTGCTTCTCTCGTTCTCTGTTATTTTCAACAGGACCATACAGAGACCAGCCCATGCGGCTAGCAGATCTCAAATTTAGCGCCTGTGAAATCCATTAACCCATAGGTAAGCTATGTGCTTTTTGAT
This sequence comes from Ambystoma mexicanum, assembly GCF_040938575.1. Lineage (NCBI taxonomy): Eukaryota > Metazoa > Chordata > Amphibia > Caudata > Ambystomatidae > Ambystoma > Ambystoma mexicanum. Next base: position 1,201,977,439 of record NC_090921.1, on the reverse strand, counting down.
TTTACATCAACCACACGTGATTCACTCAAACTAAATAATTTTGGCTCAGACACCCCCCTGACTGTAGTCTCCTTCCCCTGCAGCACAGACGTCAATCTACACAGATCTCCGTCCTGATGAAGGCCGTGTTAAAGATGAGGCACACCTAGCCCACCTAGAAACGGCTGAAACACCTGGTGTAGACGCACTACTCCCCCCAAAACTACAGCACATTAATGCTGTTTACGCAAGAAAAATAATTTTGTGTACCTACCATTGTTCTATGTGTTTTCCACAAATGTTGACTTGAATATGTACACTGCAATATGTGAATTTCTTGGCAAATCCTAATAGGAGTCGGGTTTGTTACACACACACAATTTGGAGATTGTCCCAAAAAATGTTTTTTTGGCACTGTGTGTTGTAAATATATTTTTTTGTCTGATTGTTCTGTTTTAGCAAACCATTTTGATGTCTTAATTTCTCTAAATGTTGGATTTATGTCTTTTTGCACACAACTTTAATATAAAAAAATGAGATTTATCTCTACAACATACTATTGAAGAGTGATTCCTTCCTTAGCAATGCAGAGTTTGATAATACATGTGGAGGTGTTGTTCTGAGCCTAGCATCCTTGGACCTATTCATTTGTATCTTTTGTTTTCCTAGTTAACCCTCCTGGGTAGAATAGGTTCCACACCAGGAGCCCTATTTTTTGATTCTCATCATTACCAAGCAGTCTAATAAGAAGCAACCTTTATACGTCGCCTTTGTTGACTTTAAAACAGCTTCAGATTCGGTAGTAAGAGAACTCCTGTTCATGAAATTAATGAAGAGCAATTTCCTGTGGCATATCCTTAAATGGCTCATTGCGTGTCATGATCAGACATCGTTGCAAATAAGACTGGATGGTGATGGTTCGCTTTCTGATTCCATTCCAACGTCAAGAGGGCTGAAGCAAGGTTGTATACTTGCTTCAGCCATCTTTAATTTTTTCATACTAGACTTGGGTAAAGAGTTTACAAATGTTATAACTGACTCACCAAAAATTGGACACAAAGATATCAAATGGTTACTATATGCGGAGGATCTCCTTCTAATATCAAAGACACCTATGGGATTGCGTAACATGCTAAAAGCCCTGGAGAAATATGTCATATCCAACAAGATGTCTATAAACATCAAAAAGACACAGGTAGTAGTACAGTTTGGTAATCTCAAACAGCGTAATAAGAACTATGGGTGGATACCGAATAAACAGGAGGTAGAAACTGGGTCTAGTTACACTTATTTGGGCGTTAATATTAATAACCACCCGAGAGATTTACCATATGAGTATAGTATTAAAAAAGGGTAGCAGGCGCCCCTCTCTCGAAAGAACACAGCATGATAACCTGTTCAGTGGTTTTTAACCACTTTGTAAGTTCGCCGCCATCTGCTTTTTGCTCACTGTACCTTTCACAGATGAGAAATATTCATTTTTTTTTAAAAAAATGTTTTTTATTGAAACACCAGCCTGATATTCCTCAATGCAAGCATTGTGGCATGAGACTTTTATTATTACAATGTATCCATATATACCAAAATTCTCTAAAACAATAGCCATTTCATGGATCCACCTTGGATGTTCCAAAATAAGGAAATCTTATTTCAATTAGAAATTTGTTTCGAGTCGTAAAGAATCCATGTAATTGACTACGGCACAGCTTAGTTTGATACAGTGTCCGGCTGCCGCATATGACCACCAATCTCGACTATTGCAATCCACCTGAGTATAGTCTCCCAAATGCTGCATCCGTTTTGTGGTGGTTTCCTTAAATCTAGTAAGGAGATGTTCGGAAGTTTCAATTTCGCAGTGACAAAAGCGACATAGATTATCCTTCGCTTCTTTAAAGTGACGGCTCCACATCATTTCTTTTGTTTTAACTGCATTTAAACGGAACCGTAAAAACTGCTCACGATGGTGTCGAGACGGACAGTTTTTTAGATAATTGCTTGTAACATTTAGCTTATGTGCCCCGATTTTAGCGTCTAAGGTGGTCGGCATCAAGAGACGTCGATCGTTGTTCGAAATCCAGCACCATTGTTCAAACTTTTTTTTTGCAGATTGTGGTCTCATCAACAAGTCATTCAAGTTGAGATCAGCAGTGACCAAAGTTGACAACATGATTTGTTTCCACTCATCTAAGAGTTTCGATTTCCCCGTATCGCTTGTTGCGGAGAAAATTTGAAATGCAGGAGCTGTTGGAGTTAAGTTCATCTTGCGCATTGCTGTTAGAGATTTCCACATTACATGGGAGTGTAGAGAATTTAATGAGAGTTCATATCTGATTTGGATCATCGAGATGTAAGTAGGAAGCTTCAGAACACGCCGCCAAAAGATTCCTTCCAGCTTTTGCCAAAATGAGACATCCAGCCAGATTCTGAACCAAAAGTGATTGCAGGTACCACCTTTTGGGTGTAAAAGGTCAAGACCGGTGTTAGAGTGAACTTGCCGAAACGTCTGTTCAGCAATTGTCCCTGAATGCTGAATTGAGTCATTCGGTTGACCATGTCGACCTTCCAGTGATGTTCATGTACTGAGTTGTTAAAGGTGATTCCCAGGTATCTAATTGAATTGACTACATCGAGACGGTTGTCATCAATTTTCCACGTAAAGATTTTCTGTCTTTTTACACAGCTTTGGGCAATGATGATGATCTTAGTTTTTTCGATGTTTAACTCCAGGTCATTTTTTTCAAATAATCGCAAAGATTTGTTAGTTGACGTTGTAAACCTATCTGGGTCCTGTCCAGTAGGACCACGTCATCTGCATATATTATGCATCCTGTTTCATTATTGTTTAATTTTGGTGGAAAACATCGCACATCTTTACGATGAGCTGGGATGTCGGAAATAAACTATTTGAAAAGTTTTCGGTAGCTAAAGGGCAACCCTGTTTCACACCCAAGCTTGTTGGTATCTGCTTGGATAGGGTGCCTTGATTGTTTAATCTTATGCTGACGGTGGTTTCTGTGTGTAGTGCTCTGATTGGCTCAACCAGATTTCTGGGACAGTTCCAATTTGTCAGTTTTTGCCACAGTTTACTACGATTGACGCTATCAAAGGCTCCCCTCAGATCGATGAAAGCTAGGTATAGTCTCGTCTTTGCCTTTAAACTTTCAAGTTTAAGAATGCTTAGTAGCAACAGGTTTACCTCCACCCCCACGCCTTTTGTAAAACCTGTTTGCCGGATGTCCAAAATTTGCTCTGACGTAGACCATGCAGCTAGCCTTTGTCGTAAGAAAGAGGCGAAGATTTTTCCTATAGTATCTAGCAGGGCAATCGGGCGATAGTTGGTCGGATCAGCCCGATTGCCCTTTTTATAGATTGGCACGATGATCGCTTCACGCCAGGATTCGGGAATCATTGCTGATGTAAACAAACGTGCAAACAATAGTTCAATAAAGGTAGCCCATTGCTCCTCGTTCTTTTTCAACATCATATTTGATATTAAATCTGGGCCTGCTGCGTGAGAACTTTTCGGGTCCGTATGGCAACTCTTATATCTTCCACTGTTATTTGGAGTTTCCAAGATGTCAACTCGTATGCGGGTTCACTCGTGTCCTCGTTAGATGATTTGCAGAAGATGTTGGTGAAGTGTTGTTTCCATGTATCAGCATCAATCTCATTAGATGGTGTTGAGTGATGCTTCGAGTTACCTGCATTCAGGATTGCCCAGATTTCCCGTGAGTTCTTTTGGACTAAGTGCTTCATTAAGTACTCGGCTTTGTCTTGCTCAATTATTGATTTTTGCGATTTCAACCAGTTGCGATATTTTTGACGACGCGTACGAATTGCGTCTTTGGTTGCATTTGCATCGCTGGCTGATTTGCAAGACTTCTTTGGGGTTCTTACGTCACATCTCGTCACCTGTTTGGCTTGGGTCAAGATTATAGATGAGAGGTGTTTATGTTTAGAACCCATTGTGCGATCAGAGGCTTTAACTGTGATGAAATCAGAAAGCAAAGGTGCATAGTTTACGGACAAATCTGTGTTCTGATGCAATTTCTGGCTTAATTTCTCAATCCCAGGACTATCAATCCTAAAACTGTTTCCGCCGCTGTTTACGGAAATTGCAAGGTTGTATTTTCTTTGCTCAGTTGTCCATTCCACCGTGCAGGCCAGCCGAAGAAGGTTATGGTCACTACTTGACATGGAACTTATTGACAATGTCAAGTTACTTTCAAATAGATTTTGTGATACCCAAAAGTAGTCAATTATTGACTGAGCTTTTGGGGATGACCAAGTTTTCTGAGGTGGTTGATCGTCCGGTACTTGTCCATTTACCATATTGCAATTACGATTGCGTAGTGCCTGACTCCACTTAAGCTCCCGACTTGTTACTTCGTCATTTGTTAACAATTTAAACAGCTGAGTGGCATGATCGTATTTGAACCATGAGCAGTTTAAGTCACCTGCACAAATTATTGATAGATTCTTGTTGTCTATTAATGTCTGATCAATACAGGAAGTTATTGAGTCTATGAAGTTTTTGGTGCTTATTTTGGCCGGGTTCCAGTATCCGTTTAGAATAAGCAAATGTTTCCTTGTTTCCGGGTTTTCATCGGTAGTCTGGAGCAGTGCGCTTTGCACAAAAGGATTGGGGCTAGAAGAATTAGCAAGGCGCCACCTGGTGTTTATTTTAATCATGATTACTAAGCCAGAGGAAGGTCGCCCTTTTGCATTTTTAATTGCAGGATTTAATAGAGTCAGAAAGCCGTCCCTTGATGGTGGCTCACACAACCATGTCTCCTGAAGACAAATGACGAAAACCTTTTCCAGGTATGCCTCGAATTTGTTGAATAAATGGATAAAACCTCTGGTGTTCCAAGAGATAAATTTGCGAGTACACTTGTTACCATGAACTGGTGGCTAGCATCGACCAGTGGTCTCGTTATGAATGCCATTTTTCGCAGAGTGATTGAGGTTTGTTCTTGAGATCTCTGTAATTGCCATTGCTCTACGTAGCTCAACACGTCGTTGCTCTTGCGTACCTTGAAAGGTGTTCTTTAGGTTTGTGACCGACGTGTCAGACCTGAAGCTCATCGGTTCAACCGATATGTCGAACCTAAACATTAGCAATTCCTCGGATGCATTCAGAATTGTATTTCGGACTGATATTGAGGTGATATGTAGCAGAACCTGGTCACAACACTTTTCAGTCGCGTACTCTACTATTCGTATGTCCTCAGACAAAATCGTTCAAAGAGATGGAATGCAAGAAAATAATTTCAGTACATTTTTGCGGTTCAGGTTCAAGTCACGGTCTTCCCGATGTAGATTTTGTAATCTCAATTTGCAATTCAGAGAACTTGCACCAGATCTCAAGGAAGAGGAGGCACGTGAGGAGTAACGGGCCTGCTTCTTTTCTTGAAATCGGGTGTTTTTAGGGTTTAACTGTATGGGCAGGTTGGGACTGTCCTCAAAATTCTTCGACCTGTTGTCATGATTCATCTCCTGCCCCACTCTAGGGTTTGCCCTATGTGGAGGTTCGCACTGGACATCGTTGGGAGCCACATTAGAGGAGATGATAGGATGATCAGTTGAAACTTCATCGGAATATGTGGAGAAATTACATATGTCGATTACTGATCCCGATGACTTACTCGTGAGACTTTCGCGGTCTGATTCGACTCTTTGTCTCTTACTTGCTGGTGCGACAAAGCGGTCTATTCCACTGAAGTTGTTGTCTACATGAACAGTTTTTTGGTCATCAGGTTTTGGCAATTCTGTTCTACAGAATAGGCCAGTCCTGATGTCGGAAGTAACATTTCTGATGAATTTCTGCAACTTCGTTTGCTGGGCACGTTTTTTAAGATTGGGCAATCTTTTCCCAGGCACTAATTGCCTACCTTTTGGTTGTAGAATTTTTTGATCTAACCTCGTGGAGGCCTTTATTTATTTTGCCGGGCCTTTGAAAATTCCAAAGGAAGCCGAAGATATTTCGGAAATCAACCTTGGATTTAAACAATTTGCTTGTTCGTTCAACGATGACACTGGGGCAGACTCAGAAGGATGCACAACCTGGTCTCTAGCTTCCGCTTGAACAGCCGGGACAGAAGATACTGTTGCTGCGTCTGTATGCTTCAAAGGTGGAACGTTAGCATTTGTATTTTGTGTTCGTTCTTGCAGTGTATTGAGGTCGTTAGTCGGTTGTGAAGATGCTTGAAGATTTGTAGGTTCGATGCTTAAGCTCATCACAGCTGAGGAATGTCTCATCCATTTTACGGCGTCAAGCAAACCGTCAGATAAAGTGTCATTCTGACAATGGTGACGCGCGGCAAGGTCACTTAGTCGCTCTTGCCATCGCATCGTTTGCTCAGCTTCTTGTGTCAGCTGTGCTTGCAAGAAGTTTGTCACAGAGTCAAATTTGTCCATTTTTTCTTTTAAGGTTGTTAAAAGTGATGTCTGGTCTTTGTAGGCCTCGTGCAGTGACTCATACATCTTCAGAAACGGAAGAAGTGCTGCAGATGAAGCTGCCAGAACGTTGTTGTAGATCTGCATTGCAGCTGCAGAGGAAAGACTTGGTTTTGACTCTGAGCTGGTTTTATCAGCCAAGCACGAGTGTGAGCTGTTTGTATTCTCCAAATGTGGATTGCTTGCCGACGAAGATTCACAACCGTAGTAGCAAGGATATCTTGTAAAGGTTGTGATGTTTTAGACCGTGAATTCGCATTTCTTGGTGTACTGGATGGATCCATAGTGAGAGTTTGTACTCTAATCTTGGTGTAGGATGTACTCGTAGTACCATCTGCTGTGCCACCAAGATTTCGATTGTCACGAGATGACGGACAGATTTTATTGCGTTTTCCCATCGAAGCACGGCCATTGTTTCCACTGAATTCTTGCGGATGTTCGACATGGTCGTCATAATTGCGACTATGTTGGTGGGTTATGTGTCACAGACTACCATTAGAGATCATATAGCCATGAAGAGACTGAGTAGTACGTGGCGTCACATGTTCCTTGGCTTGTTGGAGCTGAAAAGACTCAGAAGTTCTGTGCGGCATGTCAGCAGTTGAAGGGTTGTTAGCCGCAACCACAGGATCTTTATCCAAACACATCGCAATTGACATTATTTCATCAGTTTCGATCAAACTGTCGTTTCCCTCTTCGTCTTGCAAGGCTTCCATTATTTCCACATCCGTACATTCGAAAGGCGAAAAAAATTCGTCAGCTGTTTCTGAACTGATCTGATTTAACGTGAACTGAGATGTATTGTTAAATGAAAATGTTCGTGATGAATTTAAGCCAATGGGAAGTAAGTTGTTTAATGTTAATAATGGTCTTTGTGACAATGCGTTCGTGCTCGGGACGGCCTTGTCAGGCGAAGCAACCACTACGAGTGAATCACTCGAATCGTCCTCCTCGGGCACAGACACAGGCACAGACCCCTCAGAGGTACAATCAAGCATGATGTGTTCTCCCACATCGACAGATTGTTTATCGGCAGTTTGAAGTGGTGATGCAGGCTGCACAGAGTCGATTGGGTTGATGTGGGCGAGCTTCGGCTGTATGACGAGATTGGCGAAATTTCCAGGTGACAGAAGGCAATCGTCTGTTGCTCGTTCTGCCCCCTTTTTTCTTCCTGGTGAGCACAACATGTTCACAGATAAGGCGTCGGAGGGTTTATCAAGTCAGAGGGGAGTCGTGGAGGGCTCAGGGAGGGTTGCAAGGGAGGACACAGAAACTGTTGATGGTTGCTTTTTTCCTGATAAATCGACAGTTTCAGATAACACTTTGGACGCACGTTTCCATGAAACGGTGCTTACCTTTGAAGTATCAGAGGCTGCGTCTGCCTTCAGGGCTGTCCACGGATTCTGCATCCGTCGTTGTTGAATTGTCTTCCGCCTTGTTTGAGGCCCCCCCTGGCCTGATTGAGCAGTCATGGCACAGAGTGCAGCACTGCCAGTCGCGGACTGACGCAGACTGACTCTGCGAACGACTTTGCGCGTGCTCCGCGCCTGGTTTGAAAATATATAGGTTTCCGCCCACAGCTCACGGCCAGCAGAATTAAAGCAGCAGTGCTGGAATTTTTTTGCTGGGTCAGGAACACGTAGCAGCAGCTCCTCTCAAGGCACAAAATCCAAGTAGACTGACGCAGACTGACTCTGCGCACGACTCCGCGCGCGCTCTGCACCTGGTTTGAAAATATATAGGTTTCTGCCCACAGCTCACTGCCAGCAGAATTAAAGCAGCAGTGCTGGAATTGTTTTGCTGGGTCAGGAACACGTAGCAGCAGCTCCTCTCAAGGAACAAAATCCAAGTAGACTGATGCAGACTGACTCTGCGCACGACTCCACGCGCGCTCCGAGCCTGGTTTGAAAATATATAGGTTTCCGCCCACAGCTCATGGCCAGCAGAATTAAAGCAGCAGTGCTGGAATTTTTTTTGCTGGGTCAGGAACACGTAGCAGCAGCTCCTCTCAAGGCACAAAATCCAAGTAGACTGACGCAGACTGACTCTGCGCACAACTCCGCGCGCGCTCTGCGCCTGGTTTGAAAATATATAGGTTTCCGCCCACAGCTCACGGCCAGCAGAATTAAAGCAGCAGTGCTGGAATTTTTTTGCTGGGTCAGGAACACGTAGCAGCAGCTCCTCTCAAGGCACAAAATCCAAGTAGACTGACGCAGACTGACTCTGCGCACAACTCCATTTGCACAGCAGTCTTTGTCCTGCCCACATGGGCAGTCCAGCACCGAAATGCTATGACAATTCCCTTCTGAACAAGAGTACCAACAGCAACCCCATACACGTGTTTCAGCCTTGTTGGGCCTCATCAGTGAGGTAAAGCTGTGCCTCTCTGAGCACAGTGAGCAGGGAGTCCACATCTGGTTGCCCCCAGGTAACTTAGGGTGACCAACCCCAAGTTCCTTCCAAAAATACAAAAAAGGTAGCAGGCGCCCCTCTCTCGAAAGAACACGGCATGATAACCTGTTCATTGCTTTTTAACCACTTTGAGAGTACGCAGCCATCTGCTTTTTGCTCACTGTACCTTTCACAGATGGGAAAATATTCATTTGTTTATCAGTCTTTGTCCCGCCCACATGGGCAGTCCAGCACCGAAATGCAGTGACAATTCCCTTCTGAACAAGAGTACCAACAGCAACCCCATACACATGTTTCAGCCTTGTTGGGCCTCATCAGTGAGGTGAAGCTGTGCCTCTCTGAGCACGGTGAGCAGGGAGTCCACGTCTGGTAGCCCCCAGGTAACTTAGGGTGACCAACCCCAAGTTCCTTCCAAAAATATAAAAAAGGTAGCAGGCGCCCCTCTCTCAAAAGGAAACGGCATGATAACCTGTTCAGTGGTTTTTAACCACTTTGAGAGTTCACAGCCATCTGCTTTTTGCTCAATGTACCTTTCACAGATGGGAAATATTACACGTGTTTCAGCCTTGTTGGTACAGTGAGCAAAAAGCGTGTGCTGCAAACTCTCATCTCAGAACAGGTAATCATGTCATGTTCTTTCTGGAGAGGAGCGCCTGCTACCTTTTTTGAAATATTTGCAAGGAACATGGGATTGGTCACCCTAAGTTACCTTGGGACAACCAGACGTGGACTCCCTGCTCACTGTGCTCAGAAAGGCTCAGCTCCACCTCACTGATGAGGCCCAACAAGGCTGAAACACGTGTATGGGGTTGCTGTTGGTACTCTTGTTCAGAAAGGAATTGCCATAGCATTTCGTGGCTGGACTGCCCATGTGGGCGGGACAAAGACTGATACACAAATGGTAATTTGCCATCTGTGAAAGGTACAGTGAGCAAAAAGCGTGTGCTGCAAACTCTCATCTCAGAACAGGTTATCATGCCATGTTCTTTCTGGATTCTGGAGAGGAGCACCTGCTACCTTTTTTGAATCATATGAGTATAGCCTCAAGTTGAAATGGAATAGTCTAATATCGCAGGCCCGAATTATTAATGGCAAATATTGCAAATGTACCATTGCACCATTAATAACGTACTTCAAACAAAAGGCCTTGCCCATATTGTTATATGGGGCAGAAACTAAAGCATGCAAACAATGTAAATATTGGAATAAGATAGAAGGTGTCTACTGGAGGAGTCTGTTGAGGCTTCCAACGTCAACGCCAGTAGCCTTAATAAGGCATGAGCTAGGATTAACATTAATATATGCCACATATAAATGGAAGGTATGCATGCGATATATGAAATGTGTGCCTGGACAAGCATCAGAATGGCCTGGTGATATAATTGTCAAATTTTGTGAGAGACTCGGATGATAAATTCATCAGACAATGGAGGTCAAAGGCGCAGGAGTTAATGCGGGAAGCAGACATAACGGAACAACTGTTACTACAAAATCCAGATAAAGCGAAGGGAAAAATGTAGGAAAGCGATTGGATCAGGACTCGCAAATTGTGTAATCTCTATAAAAGTTTTAGAGAGAACCCTTTCGCATTAAAATCACTTGGAAACCCGGAATCATATCTCTTGAAATCACCTAATGTCATGCATCGTGCAGGACTTCTGCGCCTGAGACTAAACCTGTGGAAAACGGGAAAGATTACAGCTAGATGGTCTAATGATGGCCAAAAACCTAACATCTGTCGATTCTGCAATATACAAATGGAATCTCTTGAACATGTCATTTCTGAATGCCCAGAGTTGGGAAATGTAAGAATTTAATATTTCAGGAAATTGTTCGCATATGTGGAGCACATGGATGCAAAAGACCTATGGAAACATGTATTTCACATATACTCCAAGTCATTGGGTTGTGCATCAATGAATTTCTTAAATGAATTGGAATTGGAAAATGATATACCCAGAGTTGTGGGGAATTGAAATCAGAAGGGATGAAAATGGAAAATAATTGTCCCTTCTAGATTATGTTGTGATTCCTTTTCTCCTTAGATTGTAGATTTCATTTTTTTTATGATGATGGAAATTAAATGTATAAATAATGTAAATGAAATGTAGCTAGTAAATGTTAATATTTTTTAAATTGGTTTTTTGTACATTTGTAAAATTAGTTAATCTGATTTGTATTGAAAGGTTGAATTTTCAGCCAATCCAATAAAAAAATAAACAAAAAAAAGGTCTCACTCATGGTTTAACTAGCTAGAGTATTACTTTATATATAATAATAGTGGCCTTGCTATATTGCACACCATAACTATGTTTGGTCTTATGCTGACTAATATCAATTCAGTATGAAAACCATAGGTCTCCTCTAATTTCAGTCAGTCTATGTTACCATACTTCCACCTTTCGGTATCTTCTAATTTATAGCCATTATCTTGTCTATGCAATGATATGTGTATCTTTCCCATTGCTTCCAATCTGTCTGCATGTGTGAGCCCTTTTACATTCTGCTAATATGAGTACTCCCCCTATCAGGGGTATGTTTACCTTACCCATTGCTTACCATCTTGTTGCATGCTTGAGCACTTTTGTATTCCACTAATATGAGTCATATGTTTATACTGAGATGCGTGTACCTTTCCCATCATTGCTTCGATCTGTCTGCATGATTGAGCAATTTTACAATATGCTTACTAATATGTGACCTACGTCTGCATTAGGGTAAGAGTACCTTTCCCATTGCTTCCAATCTGCATGTTTGAGCGCTTTTACATTCTGATAATAAGCGTCATATGTCTATACTGGGGTATGCGTATCTTTCACATTGCTTCCAATTTGTCTGCATATTTGAGCTCTGTTAAATTCTGTTATATGAGTCCTTTGTCTATGCATAGTATTTTTCATACAGCTACTGATCTGTGTCCTGCATCTAAATCTACACCCTCCTTGTGGCTGCAATTTTTAGTTCTGGCTATTAGGTGGCAATACAGTGCCACCTTTAAGCTGAAACTATTTCATAGGAGTACAGCAAGAAGGAAGATGGGATGTTAGGAGGGATACACAGCCTGTGTGTGTTGTTTGTTTTTTCAACCCACCCTTTGACTGCCATTGGCCATGCTAATCCCTGTGGCCACCCACTAACGCCCCCTCCCTGACAAAAAACATCCTTCGAGGATCTTGTTGAGCTCGCTTTTTCAAGCTTTAACATCAAACTTTAGTCTGCCAGTGTTTTTCTAAACAGTCATCTGAGAGTGAATGGCTTAATTTTAGTTGCAAATATGTTATTGATGCAATAAACATGTCTTTACCCAGTGTGCCTTCAGACACGTGATTTATAAGTAGTACACATGTCCTTGCACTGAAGGCCTGTTTAGACAAGCATTGGCAAAGGCAACTGTTTTGGTATAGTTATCCGATAGGCATTTACCAGGGAGAGCTTTCATATTATCAGGTATACCATTTTCCACATAGGTAGCCATCTTATGGCTAGGCGTTACCGTTATGGCAGTGCGAGGCAAATGTCTACACAAAAAACAAATGTTGATCTCGAAATGCCACATGTTTATAATTCTGTTACTTCAAGTCTGAAGAAGGTAAGGGGACTGGAAGGGAGTACCCATGCATATTGCAATTGTTACAGGGCAGTATATGAAGCTATTGTGGGGGTGGGGGGGCAGACCGTTTGAACCCTTTAATGTTTTTTTTTCGGTGTCCCAAAGGCCCAGGCGTTCCTTAAGATAGCCCTTGGCGCTTTGTAGCTGATTCAGTTGGGGTAACAGTCAATGACATCCCCCTCTTTCACTTGGAGGAGTTCTTCTACATAATTCAATAACAGGTTCACCAGATGAACTTGATTCAAACCATAGATGGGGCTAGTGGCCACTTGCCCACTCAAAGATCTTTAAAATGGACTGAGCTGCAGTGCACAGTACACAGAGAAGGTGTACCAGATTCTCTGAATTTTCAATGGAGAACAAAGCAGCCGTGAACTTGATTCAAATTACAACCATAGATGGGGCTAGTGGCGACAGGATACCACAGTAATTAAAGATCGCAAGTGAGGGCCTGTGCTGGTGCGCTTTGCCCACTCAAAGGTCTATAAAATGGACTGAGCTGCAGTGCACAGTACACAGAGAAGGTGTACCCGCAAACACCTAATAAAGAGAACAAATGTATTGGATTGTGACATGCACCGTGCTCTTCCCTTAGATTACTGTTAACAAGTCTGAGTACAATCAGATTCTTGTTCCAAACAGGTCTGATTATTTATTTTTTATTTTTAAGTTGCGCCAGCCGACACGTGTTTCGACTAAAGCGCTGTTATCAAGGCTGACAACATCATTCAGAATAATTGTACAACATATTACAGAATGTTCAACATATAGTGAAATATGAGAATACAAAGTAATATTAGAAGTCACAGATACATAATTGAAAATATGACAAAAGGTTCACATACCCCAATAGCAGTCAAATTCGCAGGATACAGGGAGGCAGAACAGAACAGAAGAGGACAAAATAAATACATTTTTAAGGATCAATAGTCTGCATAGGTTTGAGTTAATATTTGGCAAATGCTGTCAGCATTAGTGAATTCGGACCGCACACCATAGTGACACCAGAAATTGATGACCCTAGAGATGTGAGAGGATGGGACAGCTCCTTGGAATATATAAACATTCCCAACACATCTTAACACGAGACTGCCTATGGTGAAGTGCCAAGGTTATGTTTTCTAGGTAGCCTAAGAATCAACATACCAGTGAAAAGCAAAGAGTGCACTGAACTAAAGCTAGGCGTGAAAAGCAGTGTTACTTAGATTTATCTCATAGGTAAGTAGAACATGTCTCACCTATCTTCCTTCGGTTGAATGATCGATTGGAATTGCTGCTTTATAAATGGCGGTAAGGAAATCTCCTAGTACATGAACATTGTATATCAATGCCTGTATAAAGAGTCAGTAAACAAACCAATATTCGACATGTTTGGCGAAAATGTTTTTGGTGAATTGTTCTTAGAGTAATTTAACAATAAAAAAATATTGACAATATGGACTCACCAATTGAAATGCAGTGGTGCCAGAATTTAGCGTTTCAAAGGTCTAAGTTAATTAGTATATAACGACAGCTTCAAATGGTGCTGTATTGCCGTTAGGCATAGTAACAGTCTGAGTGACCTGGCAAATATAATAGAATGAGAAACCTAAGTTTAGGATTTTGATGGATGCGATTGATGGCATCAATCATAGAAAACAGAAATATGAATAGAGTCTGGCATTTTGCTGTCTACTTACCATATATTGCGGGCTCAATCCCCTGACATGGCTTCTATATCTCACGAGCGTTCACTGCGCTCGCTTATATCTTTGAGTACTGAAGATTGTCGTTGGTCCTCGTAAAACAGAAAAACGCACGCTTGAATGGATCCCACTAATCCGATAAGCATGACTTGGTAATTTTAACATTGTTATTGGCCCGCGTAAAACAGAGAAAAGCGCATGCTCTGATGAATGCTAGTATTTCAATGCGCAAGACTGGTTAAAGACCAATGATATACGACGAATGCGCAATACACATTTTTTTAAAAACACCAGTGATTTATATTGATACGAAGTGTTGCGAGCTATAATTTATGAAGAAGTCTTGGTGAACTTTATCTACTAAGTGTGGAAAGTGAGATACATTCTGATTGTTGAATTGTGTCTCAAAGGCAGTGGTTCAAACGCATAAATGCTGGTTGTTCTAAGTACAGTAATTCAAACCATAATTTCTATACCCTAATTAAGAGTTAGAGGCTCATTTCCGAGACAAATCATTTTTGAAATATAAATAAGCACATGCATTATCTATTGTACACAATAAGATTCCAATATGCAATGTTAATAATAAATTACTATTTGTTGAATGGTGTCACAAGGGCGGTGGCTCGAGCGCATCAATGCTTATTGTTATTCTCAATGCAATGTTCAAAGCCATGATTTCAATACCATTATTGAAGATTTGTAGCTCAGTTGCAAGACATAATTATATAAGCTATAAATTGGCGGGTGCAATATCAATTACGTACATTAAAATTCCAATATCCAATAATGAGACATCACATCATTAGCAATATGGATGCATGCGCCTAACACTGTTGTGAGTGTGCCAAATACAGAGCAACATAATCACAAGAACACATGCATTTCATTATCAGTGTTAAGGCCGTCCTGTGTGCAGCGTAGTGAACATATGCATCTTGCTTCCAATTGTCTCAATTTCAATACAGTGTCACCACCTCTTTCTCCTTTTTTAGCTTTCATTAAACCAATGAAGCGTATATCTTCCTTGTTGATTGTCTGGTGCATTGTTTGCCAGTGAATGGCAAGGGGGCGTTTCGGGTTCTGACTACTCAAGCTAGCCATATGTTCCCGAATCCGAAAACATAATTGCCTAATGGTGGATCCTACATAGGACTTATTAGATACGCATCTTAAGGTATAGACCACAGATGTGCTTCGGCAATTAATGAAATCACGTATCTGAATCTCATGGCCATTATTGTGTTGATATTTGGTTGTGTGATTGTGTGCGAATTTACACATTGAACAATTGCCACATTTATGAAATCCTGTGACTGGAGTCAGCCATGTGGTGTTTCTCTCATTAGTGTCCAGCATGGGCTTAAAAAATGAGGGAGTAATCTTATCTTGAATAGTTGGTGCTCTAGTGTAGACAAATTTGGGTTTCTCTGCCAAAAAGGGCTTAATATCTTTGTCTAATAAGAGGATATTCCAATGTCTGATTAATAGCCGATATAGGCAATTAGAGTCCCTTGAATATTTGGTGATGAAAGCAACAGTGTTGTGTGGATTGGATGTGTGTGTCATTGATTCAAGAGTAGTAGACATGTCCATTATGGAATATCTACTGAGGCTGTCTCTGATATTTTCTTCAGAATAGCCTCTTTGCTTGAACCTCTCTGTTAAGAGTTCACACTCCTTTTTGAAGTCTTCATCTCTACTACAGTTACTACAAGCTCTATAGAATTCTCCCCTGGGAATGTTCTGTATAGTGGATCCCCGATGGCAACTCGTTGAGTGCAGAGTCGAGTTGACCTTGGTTGCTTTACGGAATGTCTTCGTGCTGATCATACCATCCACGAGAACAAAGCAGCCGTGAACTTGATTCAAACCATAGATGGGGCTAGTGGCGACATGATACCACAGTTATTAAAGATCGCAAGTGAGGGCCTGTGCTGGTGCGCTTTGCACACTCAAAGATCTATAAAATGGACTGAGCTGCAGTGCACAGTACACAGAGAAGGTGTACCAGATTCTCTGAATTTTCAATGGAGAACAAAGCAGCCATGAACTTGATTCAAATTACAACCTTAGATGGGGCTAGTGGCGACACGATACCACAGTAATTAAAGATCGCAAGTGAGGGCCTGTGCTGGTGCCCTTTGCCCACTCAAAGATCTATAAAATGGGCTGAGCTGCAGTGCACAGTACACAGAGAAGGTGTAACCGCAAACACCTAATAAAGAGAACAAATGTATTGGATTGTGACATGCACCGTGCTCTTCCCTTAGATTACTGTTAACAAGTATGAGTACAATCAGATTCTTGTTCCAAACAGGTCTGATTATTTATTTTTTATTTTTAAGTTGCGCCAGCCGACACGTGTTTCGACTAAAGCGCTGTTATCAAGGCTGACAACATCATTCAGAATAATTGTACAATATATTACAGAATGTTCAACATATAGTGAAATATGAGAATACAAAGTAATATTAGAAGTCACAGATACATAATTGAAAATATGACAAAAGGTTCACATACCCCAATAGCAGTGAAATTCGCAGGATACAGGGAGGCAGAACAGAACAGAAGAGGACAAAATAAATACATTTTTAAGGATCAATAGTCTGCATAGGTTTGAGTTAATATTTGGCAAATGCTGTCAGCATTAGTGAATTCGGACCGCACACCATAGTGACACCAGAAATTGATGACCCTAGAGATGTGAGAGGATGGGACAGCTCCTTGGAATATATAAACGTTCCCAACACGTCTTAACACGAGACTGCCTATGGTGAAGTGCCAAGGTTATGTTTTCTAGGAAGCCTAAGAATCAACATACCAGTGAAAAGCAAAGTGTGCACTGAACTAAAGCTAGGCGTGAAAAGCAGTGTTACTTAGATTTATCTCATAGGTAAGTAGAACATGTCTCACCTATCTTCTTTTGGTTGAGTGATCGATTGGAATTGCTGCTTTATAAATGGTGGTAAGGAAATTTCCTAGTACATGAACATTGTATATCAATGCCTATATAAAGAGTCAGTAAACAAACCAATATTCGACATGTTTGGCGAAAATGTATTTGGTGAATTGTTCTTAGAGTAATTTAACAATAAAAAAATATTGACAATATGGACTCACCAATTGAAATGCAGTGGTGCCAGAACTTAGCGTTTCAAAGGTCTAAGTTAATTAGTATATAACGACAGCTTCAAATGTTGCTGTATTGCCGTTAGGCATAGTAACAGTCTGAGTGACCTGGCAAATATAATAGAATGAGAAACCTAAGTTTAGGATTTTGATGGATGCGATTGATGGCATCAATCATAGAAAACAGAAATATGAATAGAGTCTGGCATTTTGCTGTCTACTTACCATATATTGCGGGCTCGATCCCCTGACATGGCTTCTATATCTCACGAGCGTTCACTGCGCTCGCTTATATCTTTGAGTACTGAAGATTGTCATTGGTCCTCGTAAAACAGAAAAACGCATGCTTGAATGGATCCCACTAATCCGATAAGCATGACTTGGTAATTTTAACATTGTTATTGGCCCGCGTAAAACAGAGAAAAGCGCATGCTCTGATGAATACTAGTATTTCAATGCGCAAGACTGGTTTAAGACCACTGATATACGACGAATGCGCAATACACATTTTTTTAAAACACCAGTGACTTATATTGATACGAAGTGTTGCGAGCTATAATTTATGAAGTAGTCTTGGTGAACTTTATCTACTAAGTGTGGAAAGTGAGATACATTCTGATTGAATTGAACTCTGATGAATACTAGTATTTCAATGCGCAAGAGTGGTTTAATACCACTGATATACGACGAATGCGCAATACACATTTTTTTAAAACACCAGTGACTTATATTGATACGAAGTGTTGCGAGCTATAATTTATGAAGAAGTCTTGGTGAACTTTATCTACTAAGTGTGGAAAGTGAGATACATTCTGATTGTTGAATGGTGTCTCAAAGGCAGTGGCTCAAACGCATAAATGCTGGTTGTTCTAAGTACAGTAATTCAAACCATAATTTCTATACCCTAATTAAGAGTTAGAGGCTCATTTCCGAGACAAATTATTTTTGAAATATAAATAAGCACATGCAATATCTATTGTACACAATAAGATTCCAATATGCAATGTTAATAATAAATTACTATTTGTTGAATGGTGTCACAAGGGCGGTGGCTCGAGCGCATCAATGCTTATTGTTATTCTCAATGCAATGTTCAAAGCCATGATTTCTATACCATTATTGAAGATTTGTAGCTCAATTGCAAGACATAATTATATCAGCTATAAATTGGCGGGTGCAATATCAATTACGTACATTAAAATTCCAATATCCAATAATGAGACATCACATCATTAGCAATATGGATGCATGCGCCTAACACTGTTGTGAGTGTGCCAAATACAGAGCAACATAATCACAAGAACACATGCATTTCATTATCAGTGTTAAGGCCGTCCTGTGTGCAGCGTAGTGAACATATGCATCTTGCTTCCAATTGTCTCAATTTCAATACAGTGTCACCACCTCGTTCTCCTTTTTTAGCTTTCATTAAACCAATGAAGCGTATATCTTCCTTGTTGATTGTCTGGTGCATTGTTTGCCAGTGAATGGCAAGGGGGCGTTTCGGGTCCTGACTACTCAAGCTAGCCATATGTTCCCGAATCCGAAAACATAATTGCCTAATGGTGGATCCTACATAGGACTTATTAGATACGCATCTTAAGGCATAGACCACAGATGTGCTTCGGCAATTAATGAAATCACGTATCTGAATCTCATGGCCATTGTGGTGTTGATATTTGGTTGTGTGATTGTGTGCGAATTTACACATTGAACAATTGCCACATTTATGAAATCCTGTGACTGGAGTCAGCCATGTGGTGTTTCTCTTATTAGTGTCCAGCATGGGTTTAAAAAATGAGGGACTAATCTTATCTTGAATAGTTGGTGCTCTAGTGTAGACAAATTTGGGTTTCTCTGCCAAAAAGGGCTTAATATCTTTGTCTAATAAGAGGATATTCCAATGTCTGATTAATAGCCGATATAGGCAATTAGAGTCCCTTGAATATTTGATGATGAAAGCAACAGTGTTGTGTGGATTGGATGTGTGTGTCATTGATTCAAGAGTAGTAGACATGTCCATTATGGAATATCTACTGAGGCTGTCTCTGATATTTTCTTCAGAATAGCCTCTTTGCTTGAACCTCTCTGTTAAGAGTTCACACTCCTTTTTGAAGTCTTCATCTCTACTACAGTTTCTACAAGCTCTATAGAATTCTCCCCTGGGAATGTTCTGTATAGTGGATCCCCGATGGCAACTCATTGAGTGCAGAGTCGAGTTGACCTTGGTTGCTTTACGGAATGTCTTTGTGCTGAACATACCATCCACTATGAACATTTTGAGATCAAGAAAGTCAATATACTCGCTACTAGATTGACCTGTACATTTAATACCAAATGCGTTGGTGTTAATGTGCTCTAAGAATCGTACAAATTTTTATTCTGTGCCAGACGAGATCATAAACACATTATCAATAAATCTCTTCCAGAGGACAATGTTGTGATTGTACTGTGTGTTATTCAAAATGTGAGTTTCTTCCATTTGGGCCATGAATACATTTGCAAGAGGAGGGGCATATTTAACTCCCATTGCCACTCCTCGGACCTGAGTGTAATACTGATCATTGAACAGAAAAACATTATTGTTAAGGGTGAATTTCAAAAACATTTTGAGCATCATAATATGTGTGCGATGGGACGCTGATTCATTGCGATAGGTGTAGTCAAGTGTGGCAACTGCCAAAGTGTGATCAATGCTTGTATATAATGCAGAAACATCCAAAGTTACCAATAAATAATGTTGTTGCCATTGTATTTGTGATAACATTTGAAGCACATGTGTAGTATCTCTAATGTATGATGGTATCTTGAAGACAAATTGTTTCAACGCATTATCTAAGTACTTGGAAATCCCTTCGGTGGCCCAGCCTATCCCACTCATTATGGGACTGACATCAGGAAGTTTATCATACGTTTTATGGATCTTGGGCAAAAAATATAATGTAGGCATGGTTGGCTCAGTAATACTCAAATACTTTTTCTCATCATCAGAGAGAAATCCCATAGTATACCATTCGTTGATCGTTGCCAACATGTTTTTGACTACTTCTTTGGTTGGATCTGCTCGTAAGAGTTTATAACAGTTTGGTGTGGCTAAATGTTTATTTGCCATCTCAATGTAGTCAGAGGTATTCATTATCACAACATTGCCCCCTTTGTCCTCCTTGATAGTTATAGTGTTGTCATTAGCCAATCTATTGGGCGACGCTCTTTCCTCCTGGCTAAGATTAAAGAATTTGTTTGTGCTCTTAGCTTGTTCTGATCAATATATTTATACATCTTGTGTAACAGCTCGATAGAAGGTCTCTATGACATTGTCTGTACCCAAATTTGGAGTGAATCTGGACTTTTGTTTGAGCTCCTGGAGTTCTAAAATTCTCTCTTGTATCCCTAAATCTTTACAGATAGATGAATGATCAGTGATAGTATCTGTCGTTAGAGATAACAATAATTGAGTGTCATCGATATGTTGCATAGTGAAAACACTTAAAGGATTAAGAGATGGTTTGGGTGAATATATCTTAACCTGAGTAGCAAAGTACTTCTTAAGTTTGAGCTTACGTACAAACTTGAATAGGTCTATTTGAAATTCAACAAAATCAGTATCAGAAGTTGGTGCATAGGGCAATCCTTTATTAAGAACCTATAACTCTGTGGATGTTAAAGATTTGTTAGATAGATTCACAACTAAATTTGGGATAGTTATTTCCCTTGTTGTTTCCTGGCAATTGAGCGGGTTAATATTCCTCTTGGTCTTGTGTTTTTGTCTGTACTTTCGTCCCCCCTCCTGCTCCTAATGTGGTGGTTGGTATTGAAGAATTTGGAGTGTGATCTACTCGAAACCTGACTTGTTTGAGCACTCTTTGGTAACCCCGTTTGTACCTCTTTATCAGATCTAAAAAAACTCTTGCCACTCACTATTGAGTCTTCTGAGTGTCCTGTTGCTTCTTCTTCCAAATCCGGGTCAGCGCTCACTGGAGAGGCAATCAGAGTACTATCACGTGAACGAGATATTGGATCATCATATTTAAACTGAAATGTGTAAACCCTATCTTGGCGATAATCCTCATCATCCCTAAAGAATTTTCGACATTTCCTAAATTTAATCTCATCTTGATACTCACTCAAGATTTCAGATATTTTCTCGAAATGTTTCTTTTTTGTTGCCTCTGGGTTAGACATTTTAGAAATTTCATCTTTGAGTACATCAATCTGACTGATAACCCTAGTATGCTTCCTTTTAGCGTGTGAGATCAGTAGTTCCAACATGTTTCTCGAGCTTTGATTCAAATTGGTTTCCCACTGGTCAGCGAGATCTTAGTTCAGTGCACACTTTGCTTTTCACCGGTATGTTGATTCTTAGGCTACCTAGAAAACATAACCTTGGCACTTCACCATAGGCAGTCTGGTGTTAAGACGTGTTGGGAATGTTTATATAGTCCAAGGAGCTGTACCATCCTCTCACATCTCTAGGGTCATCAATTTCTGGTGTCACTATGGTGTGCGGTCCGACTTCACTAATGCTGACAGCATTTGCCAAATATTAAGTCAAACCTATGCAGACTATTGATCCTTAAAAATGTATTTATTTTGTCCTCTTCTGTTCTGTTCTGCCTCCCTGTATCCTGCGAATTTGACTGCTATTGGGGTATGTGAACCTTTTGTCATATTTTCAATTATGTATCTGTGACTTCTAGTATCACTTTGTATTCTCATATTTCACTATATGTTGAACATTCTGTAATATATTGTACAATTATTCTGAATGATGTTGTCAGCCTTGATAACAACGCTTTAGTCGAAACACGTGTCAGCTGGCACAACTTAAAAATAAAAAATAAATAATCAGACCTGTTTGGAACAAGAATCTGATTGTACTCATACTTGTTAACAGTAATCTAAGGGAAGAGCGCGGTGCATGTCACAATCCAATACAGGATACCACAGTAGCCTGCTGGAACCTCCCTGCAGATCTATTTAAAATAACAAAGCTGTCTCTTTCACGGATATCCAATAGGTGTGCAGAAAAACATTCATAAGCTGGACAAGCTGGTGAGCATTTGATGGGCATATCAGTTTTGTGAGTTAGGTAGATACAACACCTTCCTGAGATTCGTCAGGCCATCCCTCTGCTGGGCTCACCGGTCTTGTTCATCTGGAGTTGCATCTTCTTTGAATATGTCAGGGTGGCCACCATTTTTAAGATTGGAACCAGTTATAGTAAGACTTCTTAGGGGTCCTTGTCTCCTTTTCTCAACTTGAACTCCAGTATCGAAATTCCCAAACTTGCAAGGATGGACTAAGGAACTGGGAGGTCTATATTGTCAAGGCCAGTTGATCCAACTTCCAACACCATTTGACACAATAGCGCTCTATTCCCAGATGCAAGCCAAAGCAATGTCTTTTGGTCAGGAATGGGCATAACATCAACTAAAGTATGGCCATGATGTTCAGTCACCAGGATGTGTCTCCTATGCAAAGATTCATTCAGAGTCAGTGTCTCTCATAAATGGGGTGCAGAACGCCAGTACTCTCAGTTCTCATTAAGCCTGGGTTTTGGTCCAGCCCAGCAGCTTAACGCAGCAAAACAAAAGTAAGTAACGTGAAGATTGGTTTAAACAAAACAAACAGATTCATGAAAAATGTCTGTCACACTTAATTTCTCTGCTTCTCTGTGACTCCACACATTGATTTAAGTCTTTCAGTAAACTCTCACTCTTTCTAAAATAAGTATCTTCTGTCAGTATGTTCTTTTGGCATAAGCGGATGGTAGGAGAGAAGGGGCTGCCTACTCCTGGGTCTCGGATTTGAACTGGAGCCTGATAGTTGTTCTATGGTGGAAGTCATACTGGAGCTGGCCTTACTCAGGCAGGAGACAGGTGAAGACAGAAGGCCAACATTTACTGTATGGGGTTCCTTCTACAGCACTAACTGTACCGTCACTATGGGTCTCCAACACAAACTGACTCTTCGACTCTCCTCCTTCCCAGTTCGTTTTGAGCTCATACCTTGGAGGCTCTTCCCTAATGTCTCTTCCTCTTTGTTGAACTGTTCTGTTTTGTGTTGTATCTCCTCATAGTTCTGCAACATATTTGTTGCTCCATCCCTCCTACATACCATGGAAGTGTGGAATTAGAAGTTCTCTCACTAGTCTTCTCAGCTTTCAATTTCCCCTCCTCATAATTGTCTCTTCTTCTCACCTCTTACTCTTCACATTTCCTCTTAAAACCACCTGTCACAATATATCTCTATCACTCTGTTTGCTTTATAGCTAGTTCTTACTCGTCTCCCCTCGCCACAAACCTGTTGGCTTTTAGCCTATCCTCCTTGACTTCTCTCAGCATCTTCTCCTAGACTCCTCATATCCCACCTTCTTAGTCTCTCTCACCACCTCCTTCACTTCTCTTGGCACCTCTTGCTTGGCTCCTCTTACCACCTCCTCCTCCTAAAGCACCCCTATAATCTGTGACAATTTACCTTCTCTCCCAACTCTCTTTATTTCCAGTTTCCTGACTCTACAGAGTGCCTGTGCGGAGTCCTGAGGAGAGTCAAGCCACTCTACAAAAGACTCTGACTTGAGACAGACTCCTCGTATTTGTGGACATTTCTGCAAACGCTTTGTGGATTCCTGTGCTACCTGCTGTTTCCTAAGGAGAAAGAAACACTATAATTGCCCAGCCCAGGTGTGGAGCACCTGCGCGGAGTCCTGAGGAGAGTCCAGTCATTTGCCAGTCAGTTGACAGGAGGCGAGTGGCGAATGACATAGTCCATCTATGGAGAAGGATTCCTTCCTGAGAAAGGGCCAGTGAGACGTGACGGTGTGGAACAGAAAGAGACATGGGAATCATCAGAGAGATCAAGAATTCTCAGTAGTGCCGCACCTTTGGAGGGCGGCTCTTCCCCCTCCGCACTCCACCTGACAAAGTCCCTCCATGCCGGGTTTGCAAGACCTGCACCAGACACACGCCAACTCTTTGAACTCCTCAAATGAAACGGGTAAGACTAAGAGCCTAGTACATAATCATTGTGATTGTCCGTCCCTCTCTTGGTAGCATTTTCTTTTCCATCTGCGCCTATTGCTGTTCTTTTGACACCAGAAGTGATTGTGGGGAACGAAATGGAGCTTTTGTATCAGGAGGGGAGGGTACTTGCTGATGGAACTGGTGGAAACTGAGTGTGTTACCCTGGGTGCAAGTTAACTGCTGCTGTGGAGTAAGATCCCTGGAGTGCACAGCTCAGTACTGTTCTCCCCTAGTATCCGACATACCACATACCGCAGCCCACCTATTACAACCCGCTGCGGTCTTTAAAAAAGAAGAAGTTCAAGCGCTCTACGAAGACTCCCCCATTAACACTCTAGAGAGGGGAAACTCTGGATTGAACCTTGGCTTGTCTCCCGCAGCAGAGATCAGAGAAGATCCCAATATTCCTGCTTCCATCTCCCCGTCCTCGCCAAACAGCTTAGGGACCATGACGCTCTTTGCAGAATGTTGGTGAGTGAGTACGGAGTTGACGAGCCCTCTTCCATCAGCAAAATGTATCTACCGACAACATCATTCAACCAAAGCATACATCTCTGCCTATGCAGACAGAGAGAGATCTTATGAAGGGGCCCTCCCTACAGATATACTCAGAGGGGTTAGGGGATGGCCCTTGTCAATCAATGGAGGTGGCCTCCTTCCCAGTCGCCTCCTCAGCCCGAGCCCCTGCCTTAGATTGCCTTCAACAAGCTTTAAAACAAATAACAGACCTTTCAAAGGGGCCCTGCCCAGGTCAAAAACTGCTACTGGTAATACTGGTCAGATCTGGAGTGCTACCCTGCACACAGAGGTGCTTGATAGAAGGATGTTAGCCAGCAAAACCACCTGGAACAGTAAGAGAGGGGGAGAGAAAGAGCCTACAGGTGGAGAGATCTTAGAGGGGCTGGTGAATTTTGAAAACTGGCACTCAATGCTGGAGGGTACGGTGGACACTGAACAAAGACCGGAAAAGGGAGCCTCTGTCTAAAAATGACCACGGGTATGCCCCTCGCCTTTAGCCAAGAAACCCGTATCAACAGAACCTAAAACCCATTGGGTATCTCTTAAAAATTCCAAAACAATTTCTGCTCAATTCAAGGACACAACAAGTTCAACTGCTGGAAGACAGGCTACAGGCCACCCGGCCACCCCAAAAAAGGACAGCCAGTCTAGAGGGTTGGACCATTGTTTCGTGTCCCTGCCGACAATGAATCACAATGGATCAGTCATGGCCCATGAGCGGTCCAGAGCCGCCGGGGGCCCTGCAAAAGTACCGAACGCCCAAGGCCCTGAGCCACAGACAGATCAGGTAAACTCAGGCCTCGAAGAGCTGCATTTCTGTACCAAGTCAAACTTGCCCGGACCAAGGGGTGTGCCGACTGACCTGTGCCACAGTCAACAGAGCAGCAGTAGTAAATTAAAGAAACCATCTGATATATCAAATAATGATCTTTTCTAACAGATGTCAGTGGTAACCATAGCAATGGCTTCCTTTATGAAATTATATAAAGGAATAAATGACACTTTAAAAGATCAGACAACTCTCCTTGCTATGCTTCACTCTAAGATGATCTTCATTGAGGGCTTTGTGGTTGCAAGTTCACACCCGGGGAATTTGACCATTCCATCCAAAGCTACTGTTCCTATCACCAGCCTGCTATCAAGAACCCTGGATATCTCTCCTGGGGAGCATGCTGGCCTTATTGACATGTCAACGAATCTTGGGTTGATGCCTGAGGAGTGTGAGCAGGGGGAGCCCCTTTGTTAGAAGTGCGGCCCTTCGAAGCTACTATGACAGGGGAGGCCCGGAGTTTTCAGGGGCCAGTCTTCCAGATCAGCTTAACACTCCACTAGGGCCTCCAAACCCACTGCCCCCTGCTTTACCAGTCATTCTAAAGCAGGCTGTCTGGCGCCTTCAGGAGTCTGAGAAGCCCTCACTGAATGCCTTTTTATTGTTTGTTAAACCAAATAACGACATTACAAATTCAACTAGGCTGACAAACAGTCGATCTCCGTCTTCAAAGACAACAAAAACAAACAAAAAATCAACACCCACCAATAAGCACAAAAAAAGTCTGTGGTTTTACAACTCGATCAAGCTGATTCTGGCAAGGAAGTGGTAAACACAGGAAAGATTGTGGGATGGGGAATCCTAGGTAGACCAGAACCTGTATCAGAAGGAGGGAGCCCAGTGGTGCAGACCTTGGGTGATAACGATGTTATTCCATTGACAAACTTATCATCATACTCTATAGACGACGAGATGGAAAACATGATTTAAACTCAACTTGCGTTGCCATGCAAAAACTTGGAAAGTCCTGAGGCTATCAAACGGGTCCCTCAATTGGTCTTGGGGTGGGACAGCCTTTATCGGACTCTTGTGGAAAGAAGGGACCGAGCGGCAAAGAAACATGCTACTGATCCACGGCTAGAAGGTAGCTTGCATACTCAAGTAATGGCGCATCATGAGAAATCAAGCCCAGTCTCCCGTCCTCGGATCCTCTCAACATTAACGCCTCATGGAAAAGCTCCTTCAGTAAAAGATCCTTGCAGTCTACACCTGAGGCCGACCAGTTTTTGTAAACCACCAGACTGTAAGCGAAGGGAAGGGAGCCGAGATCCCAGGACTAGGGTCACAACAGGAACCTTGAAGGACCGTCTTGATCAAGCAAGAGACCTGACCCGATGTATAAGGCTGGAGTGAGTTCTGGATCAAGGTCAAGAGTGTATCCTGAATCAATACAACATCATGAAGCTGTGTCAATGTATTCCTCACTTGCGCCAAATTGTATTGGAAGACTTCGCCATAGTTGAGTTTCCTAACAAAGATCGTACAGACGTGGTCTATCTCCATCTTCGTTCATCAATCATTAAACATACGCTGATGGCAGACACCACTAGTCTGCTTACTCTAGGCTTTGATGTAACCAGCCTGAGACAGAAACTCAAGTCAAAGACATTTAGAACTGGGAAAACCCAGCTAGATCCAGCATCAGGGACCCGAAGGGGACCTTAGAAGTTCAACTGGACCAAAGTGTATCAAGAAGCCTGATGATCTCTATCCCCGTCGAAAGATATCTAAAAGGGCCAGGCCTAGGGGAACTGTTAGGGAGAATTCTCCAAATGTGCTAATTTCCCTTACCTTTTGAGACCCCAAGCAACTTTGCTGGATTTCTAGGATTTAATTTTTTTTTACCTGGGAAGAGTGTGAGCCTTTTTTTCCCACTCTTCCATGTATTTTGTGTGTGTTTTACTTTTGTGTTCTGTGGTGATGGAGTTTTAAAACAGCTCCAGTGGCATCATCTTTTTCTGTGTGCCACACAGGACCTTCAGTGCTTAACGGTCTTTCAGACTCCCCAAGGTTTAAATACCTTCCCTGGGACTGACTACTGTCTCCCAGGGTCTGTAAAGTTAAATTGACTTTACTAGTCTCTTTAAATTTACTGACCCAGCACACACTATCTTTCTATAGAGTGCTGGAGGTGTTGCCTAGCTTCCCCTGAGTCAAAACACTCATGTAACAGTAACGTGTTACCCTTTCCTACTTTAAATGGCTGGTGGCTGTGGTTTAGATCAAACTACCGTGATTTTTTCCGACCCCTAACAGCGGTAGCTAAAAATCAGGGGTTTTTCAATATGGCGCAAAAGACCTATCTGTAAAAACAGACTCCGGTCATTTTTTTTCGCCATTTCTTTTAAGAAAGGTCCTTCTTGTGTTTGTCTCTGCGCGCCAAACCAGGTTTGGTTCCTTTGATCGGCGGCCTTTCGCAGGCTTCAGTGCTGAAGCCCTCCTGTGGAGCCAGGGTGTCTGGGGTGGAGAGAATGTGAGGGAGGTGCCCGAAACTCCCTCTGCTTAGTCTCCTAGGAGACCTGAATGCACTCTGAAGTAATTGGCCGGCTGGCTGTCCGGCAAGGACAGCCACCCTGCTGTGTGAGTGACAGCCAGGCTGGAATGAATGGGGGAAAATTGTTTAAAACCAGGTCTCTGGGACTTGGAAAGCAGAGTCGACCACTGGAACGAAAGAACCAAAGAGGAGAGGAAGGAAGAGGCCTGCTGCAACTCCTGGGCGACCGGTGAACCCCTGCTGCAGGCTCGAATTGCCTGAAACTCTGACGACAGAGAAGCCCTTCAAGGTAACTTCTTCCCTTGAGTTTGGTGTGAACAACCAACTCGCAAGCCACCTGGACATCTTCCAATTCTGGTCGAATTTTCTTCAGAGTGCTGTTGAAAACCGGATAGCCAGAGGGAAGGAAACCAGGGGTACTTTAAGGCACTCACACCTTAAACCGACATCTTGCTACAGCTGTTGGCCTCTTCCCTAGGCAGTTCTTAAGGATTTCAATCAGGCGACACACACCTTAGTCTTAGCTCAGTATGCAGCGCGCAATTGAAATGCTTATGTGGTTATATATATATATAGGTTCAATATTTGAGAGATACACCACTCATATCACACCCCTTATTCAAATCCCCCGGGTCACGATGGACCAGGAACCAGGCTGGTAGGTAAAGGTAATATTTATTTATTGAGAAATTCAAGAATATCACACACTTTTTAATATATGGGGCATCAATCACCAATGGGGTTATAAAAACAATATGAATGTAAGCAATGCACTTAGTTTAACCTTCTATTAACACAACTACAAAACACCAGGGAATAAAGACACTTTTGAATTTTTGGTAAGATAGCACTCAAGTTAGGATTTCCCCCTGCAATATTCCTCAACCCACGAATAATTAGTTCTAAATAGATATAAGGAAGCAGCAGGTAATCAGGAATGAGGAACAAGAAACAGAATTCGAATCCAACCTTCCCTCCCCAAACAAGAGAGAAAAACGGATTTGAACCCTTCCAAGGTTAAAGTGACACTCGGAAATGGCTGAATAAATCAATGAATGTGTGCAAAAATCCTTAAATAAGTACAATTCTCTACGGGAGCAACACTGGAAAGTTACAAGCAATCATAAGCAATAGATTGAGCAAAAGCATACAATTGGAAAATGAATGGAAGGTTTAAAACAATTGATAGTAAAAAATAACATGTGTACAACTTTGCAAAAAAGCTCATTGTCGCCTGAAATTAACCAAACGGTTTTTAATAAAAACGGGTGAAATATTGTAGATCTGGATGGGATGGAGGTAGCTATGGATCCTAGATACAATATGAAAGTGAAATGAGGTCTCTAGCTGTTAAATTGTGTGAGTTATGAAGGATCTAGTGAGGTGCGTTTTCTGGTTACTGGATACTATAGGGCATCAGGATAGCAGTGAGTGGCAGCAAGTCAGGTACATTCAGGATGCTTCCCCAAAACACCACAGGTTCCCTTTGGTTATTGGGATAATTTTAGAATTGAGGCCTAGCTGAAACAGGATCAGCAATTGCTTGACCTTGTGGTTGGGATCTGCAGTTTAGATGGATAGATGCAAGATGAAGACAGGAACAGACAGGAACAGGACGCCGGCGTAGGAATCAGAAATCAGTGTGTGTGTCTTGAGTGCTAGTCAGGGGCCCTTATTTATAAGGCCAGATGACATCAGTACAGTATATGACAGGGGCAGGATTTACTACCCACGCCCCTACAATAGGATTGGGCAAGGGCATAATCTCCACCTTGCTCACAATTGGTTGGATATCGGAAAAGTGATGTCATGTTTATGAGGTGATTTTTACTGTATTTAGAAACTCCCACATTTCCTTTACTGGAAATCCGATTTTGCCAAAAACAGATATTTATGCAGTTGCCACCTCTTAGTAAATCAGATACACAGGTTACGTATTTCGAGCAGCACAGATTAGTCCAAACCTCCAGTCTGTGCAACCTTGCTTCGCCTTTCTAACACATTTTGGTAATTTTACACATTAAAGATTTGGCCCACGATTCCCCAATTTTATACACAGATGCAAATTGTCCCCAGAGATATATGTACAAAATTTGACATTTGCAACATGGATGCTTTTCTGGTAATACAACATATATCACTGTTTCTGTCCAGAGTGTGTCACAACGTTCTACCAAGTTCTCAAACACAGCCCAGAATTCCACTTTTACGCTGTAAAAATGTCACCTTTTTACCAATTCTGACAGCTGAGATATACATCTTTTTAAAGTTCTTTCTACAATAGTCTAAAGACAAATGGGAGTCATTGTCTGTCATTTTGTTTCTTCCCAGCTAACACCAACTGTCAGTTTCTTTGAAGCAGGATGAGGGCCTCTCTCTTGATTGAAGGTTTTATTGCCCTTCACACTTAACAGTGGAGAGTCCCAGGACTGCTATTGTCCTAGCCTGGAGCAAAGACGAATGTCTGATGAGCATGTGAAACCCCTTTGTCCTGGTCCATTCAAAGTCTTTCAACAAAATCTGTGGCATCAAACTGCTCATAGGTGTACTTTTACCAGCAACAAATCCTTTTACATTTCGAAGTAAGCAGGCCTTCACCCAACAATTTACTTTTAAATAGGCCAATTTTTCTTCAATCAGAAAAAACACATTTTACCACATATGTTAACAACTAATAACATTTCTTTCTTTTTAAATTCGACTTGTCAGTTTCTGCCTTTGCAAACACTACCTTTGCAACCAAGGTCATTGTCCTGGAAGCATGAGTTTTATCAGCACAATGATACATGACACTAACAAGGCGCAGATAGTTAGAAGTTCTTTGAAGACAGCTGATGTTTGATATATTTTAGAAAAATACACTCGCTTTTCCGTGCGAGTGAAAGCAGAGTCCTTGGTTGATTTTTCAAAGTTGCTTTTTGACTGGTGCTGTCATTCAAATGAGGCCCGGTTCCTCTGTGACATAATGAATGATCCTGGACATGTCAGTGCTTTTTCAATCACAGTAGTTTCAATAGAAATTGATGAATTTAGCGCCAAGCAGCACTTTTAAGGTTGAAAAAGGTGTCATTTTTAAATGGGAATTTTGAGATTTCCAGCAAGGCAATGCTGCCTCTTTCACTTAATTTGTAGAAACATATCGCAGAGCACACTGACACACTCCTGCGGTGTGTACTCTGTTCCTCCCTGCCTGAAATATGAGTGGCAGGGTGATGCAGCCATTATTTTGGTGGTTGTAGAAATGCAATTTTGAGATCCTGGCATGCACAGGAGTTAGCACAGCTATTTTGCTGTTTCTTGCACCAATGCAGCAAGTGATGTGGTAAGGCACATCTGAGTGGGTCAATATATCCCACACAGTGCAGGTACCTCCCAACGTCCTCCTTCTTGTCCCCATGACTGAAGCTCAGGAACAGCGAGATCTGCTCCAACTGCCAGGAACAACTGCTTCAGCTACAGCTTTCTTCATTGCCAAGGTACTGTGGAAACCCGGTCCGAGAAATGGATTTTTCCGCCATCGAGAAAGTGCCTCAACTAAGAAGGCATGTCCTTCCCTAAACATTCGTCAAACTTTTCGCCTAGCCAAATCCTTTAAAAATCTGTGGCAAAGACTTAACCATTATCTACCAGAACTGTGCTATCCTATAAAAAAGACTCTGAACCATTGACTTTGGCCCAGGCTTATTGAGAAGAATTGCTGGTTGTATTTAATTGAAACCCTTTGCCCTACCTATGAATGTATTTGGGGTTTTCTATTCTTATAACCGTGTCTTTTCCCTCCTTTATTAAGTATCTGAAGTGCCATTTTGCTCCTACTTCATTTTTGAGCTAAACTTGTTCAGTTACTTACCAGTTGGATTTTTGTGGTCTATTAGTGTGTGATATTGAGCTGCTTGTGCTAGTGTAATGTTTTATAACTGACTGAGTAAATAAATGTATATTCTTTTACCAAGAAACCTTGAGTAAGTGTTTACTTGAATCACTGTATTGGTTGGTCCTTTGTGTAACTTGTTCTACTGCTTACTTAAACTCTTGAGATAAGTCTGGCTGCTCAGCCATCGCTACCACTTTACTGTGTAGTACAGGCTTGTACCAAAGGTGAAATTGTGCTTACACTTCTAGTCCTAATTGCCTGTAGTGTTCCCAAAGGGTACTCCAGGTGATTCTGCCTAACAGGAACCTACCTTTTGGAAGGAAAGAGTCCTGACACTTAAAATGTGGGGAAGAATCCCCTGTGCAGGTCCGTGACATTTAAACCAAGTCTCGTCAGCCAATAGGAACCAGAATCCTGGGAGTGGTTGCCTTCTGCACTGACTACTGAAAAGAAAGTCCAGCAGCGATCCGGAGTGGGAACAACGCTGTCTAGACTCATCATGACGTCTTGGAATACGAGAGGATTTTCCCATCTGACTAAAAATTGAGATACCAGATGGACCGATGCAGAATTAATTTGTTTTCAGGAAATCTTGCTTTCTAGAGATCCCGCTCTAGATGGCTTTGTGTCTTTTTTAAATCCAGCAACTGTCCCCACAGCGGGTGGCCCTCTGCTGGACTGATGACCCTGATAAAAAATGGATCAAATTTTGAACCAGTACAGTAATCTTTATTCAGCTTACCATGTTAAACCAGTGACTCAAAACTCCACTCCTTATGGACATTATAATTAGGCATCCAGCCCTAATTAACATATATTGGAACCCAAATAAAAAATGACAAGGACTAACTGCTGTTAGATGCATCAAAGGTCATTGACGAGGTGTATGGCTTGGATAACGCCTCCATTATTTTATGTTGTGACCTAAACCTGTCCTGTGGAGACGGTCAGACCGACTACGTTGAAGAGCTCACAAAAGCATTATTCCTGAAGAAACAAAGAAGCTTTCAATGGTCTCGAATGATAAAATCTCAAAATGTACATCTGCTAAATGGAGCTTTAGAAAAGGAGAAATGCAACCCAACATTGCATCGAGGGCGGCAATCTTCAGTCATAGATTACATCTTTGTCTCTAGAAGCCTGATTGGTGTCATTGAATCTCTAAAGATATGTCCTACGGACCAAATTGACCACAATTTACTTAGAGTTCAGTAGTCCATGGAAGAGGTCCGACCAAAGAGGATCCATCGGTGCGCCATCGAGTTGGAAAACAGGGGTTTGAGGCTCAGACTACAAAAACATGATGTCAGAAACATGGGCCAAACTCTGCAAGATCAATTAAAGCGCTGCGAGCAGCAGGACCTACCACACATGGTCAACTATTTGCCATTGTTAGAGGTTTACCGAACACCCAGCCAGAGTAATCACGCCAAGCAAGACTCACATAGACATTGCTATGATACTCAAATAGCCAAGAAAAAATTTGACTTGAGACACCAGGTGAGATTACTTAAAAGGTAAGACAAGGCCTCGATCACAGAGAGAGCATAGCAAGACTGAAGAGCACCTATAAGAACTTGGAGAAAGCCAAAAGAAGGAGCTGGTTAAGATGGATGCTCAATTGATGCTGAGAGCACTGATGAAAAAAACAACGCACTGGAAATATGGTCAATCATCAACTCTACAGATTTCAATCAGAACCGATCTCTGCTAAATGATGTATCAGAAAGGAAATGGATTGCTTTCTTTCAGGAACTATATGCAGATCCCATGGCAAATAATCCCTTCTCGGACAACTAGGTTCCTTGGCGTTTGACCTATAACCGTTTCGATCTAATCTACCTGATCAAACAAGCTAAGCCGTTGTGAGCACCCGGCCCTGACCGCCTATCGAACACGATTTTAAAGGAAAACCTAGAAGAATGGGCAGCCATGTCGGACTCAATCCTGAAGATGATTCTTGCAACTAGATCTATCCCACAGTCATGGAAGGAGGCAATAGTAGTACCAATTTTTAAAAGGGGTGACCGTGATGACCCAGGAAATTACAGGCTGATCGCTGTGCTGGATGTCCTGGGGAAATTGTATGCAACACTCCTCCTGCAGAGATTGAAAGAGTGGGCAATGGAAACCGGGCATCAAGATCAGCTGCAATTTGGGTTTACGAAAGTCCTCGGGACTACTTCACCTTTGTTCTTACTTTCGCTGCTGAAAAACAAAGTGTTAAAATCAAGCTAAAAATGCTATTTGACTTTTGTGGACTTTTCAAAAGCCTTTGATAGTATCAGCAGACACTTGCTGTGGGAAAAGCTAACAAAATCGAACTGCCCTAAGGACCTCATAGCCCAGATCAAAGTGCTACACACAGACACCTTCTTCAGGATACGGCTGAATGCTGCAGGCCTTCTAAGTGACAAAATCAAAACGAAGTGTGGAGTAAAACAGGGCTGCCCGCTCGCTCGTATATTTTCAATCTTTACATTTCTGACCTTCCTGCATTTATGCAATTATGCAGACGTTTCCACCCAAAAATAGGTGGGGAGGAAATTACTCATCTTTTGTACGCAGACGACCCCGTACTGGTTGATAGGACTCCAATGGGTCTACAGAGACAAATGAGACCCCTGGAAGAATATAGCACGTTGAACAATCTCTCGATCAACATAGAAAAAAAACAAAGGTCATTTAATTCCAGAAACACAATAAGAAGACGCAGATCTTTGGTTGGACCATTGGCGCGAAAAAAATGGAGCGTGTAACATTGTTCAAAACATGGGACTGCAGATCTCTACTAATTGTGCGGAAAAGGAAAATATGGCTGTTCTGAAAGTGAAAGTTGGATCTCTGGCCAACCAAGCCTTAGTCCTCAAGCGAAGATTCTGTTCCTTCTCCTTACAAACAGTATTGGACTTTTATAAAGCCAAGGTGGCCCCTACAGTAATATTTGGCTTGGAGGCAATGTTAACCATCCCGGGTCAGCTCTGGTCTCTGCTTGAAGGGAAGTTTTGGAAGCGTGTTCTTGGTCTACCTACATCGATTCCAATTCAAATTGTAAGAAGAGAACTGGGCCCAATATCACTGAAGGCATCAGTCGAATGAAAAGAAATGTCCTTCTTCAGGAGATATATAACACCTGACTCGGCTGCAAGCTTCCAAATCATTAAATCCGAGATATCTAAGGGAAACAACGCAGCAGGCTCAAGACTCTTGCAATAAGCTTCTGGAAGAACTAGGGGCCTCATAAGAAGAGCTTCTGACAAACCCGGACAAAATTAAGAAGAAGCTCTGGGAAAAAGACTGGATAACCACTGGCGAAGATGCTAATAAATATAAACTCCACTATCAGCTGGAGCATGAGTCTAGAGTTTATGGTCAGACATTGGGGTACATAACGAAATTCCCGGGTACTGCGTGCAGAAACCAGCTGATGAGGATTAGGTTAAACCCCTTTCACACTATGGAGATTATCTCGGCCAGATTGAAGGGACTTCTGTTCGCACCCATGTGCAGGTTCTGTAAAACAACCCTATCACCAGAATCCCTACAACACCTCTTCACAATCTGTCGGCCCTAACGGAACTGAGATAGAAGTTCTTTGCAAAGTTCTTTGAGTATGCTGGATCTTGATCGGCAGCCGAAGTCGTGGTCAATGGTTCTGAGAGGCAACCGTGTGGGTCTTACCATCGTTGCAGTAATTTTTATAAGAGAGCGCTTGGATATGAAAGGCCTGGAATTCTAAATACATTTTTAAACAAATTGGAACTCGTCTGGCAGAACGCAAAGTACATTTTGATGATAATAAGCAGATGTTCTTTCCTTTTTCTTTTTATGTGTGGATAAAGGATGAAGTAACTTAAAATATTTCATAAAAGTTTTGAATTAAACTAATGTGCAACAATGAAAAAACAAAAAAAGAGGTGTCTCTGCAACCATGCTTC
This sequence comes from Ambystoma mexicanum, assembly GCF_040938575.1. NCBI lineage: Eukaryota > Metazoa > Chordata > Amphibia > Caudata > Ambystomatidae > Ambystoma > Ambystoma mexicanum. The sequence continues at coordinate 1,201,941,486 of NC_090921.1, read as the reverse complement.
ACGAGGCGCAGATCCACTTCATGATTTGTGTATATTATTATACAAAATTGTAAAAGTGTATTGTTCCAGCATATTTTAAATACATTAAACTATCATGTGCTGTGTTCTGCTTGCAAAGTGGCTACTAATTCTACTCCAAGTGCAAATAAAATGGCCAGATTGACATATTAATGCTTCTGAGGTGCATACATAAATGGAAAGGTACCAACTTAGCCTATGGGCAAATATCCATCAGTGTGAACACATTTAGCACTCTAATTATGCTGATTTCATCAGTGCCCCACGTCACTATTTGGTGCACATTAATTAGGCGGGTAAATATACATTTGTAACCTACAAACAAAGATTACTCTCAAATTTACAAAATGCATTCTTACTATTGTCAAAGGCAAAATTGCCCTTATTAGATCATAGTAGCACATTGATGGTGCAAAAAGAACTGTTCAATTATATCTTTAAAGTGTCCTGCATTGCTACGCAAAACAAGGAGACGAATATAGAAATATGTTAAAGGGAGACACACAGACTTTTATCAAATGTTACAAGCTATTTTCTACATATTAGAATGTCCTCTTTGTGGCGAGTTGTCTGAATTCCCCAATCTTGCATGTGGGGGAAGTAAGCTGCTAGGGAAGGGCTGATCTGCCTGGTCCCTGATGCACCTTCCAGAGCGCGGATAAGGAGGGATTCTGCAGGCTCGCACTCGTCCTGGAGACACTATATTGCCCGCGTGGGTGTTCCATTACAGGAGTCGAATCCTCACAACATCAATACCCAGTAATCCTTGTAATGGCTAAAATTGAGCTGGGGACTGGAGCCACAGTCAGTCAATCAAACTACGGTGTTCACCAGTCATGGTGAAACTAAAAATGAACTATCATCTGCAAGAGAACAAGTGAACAAGGTCTTTCAGAACAAGATGGCAGCAGCAGCGCTCTGTGTGTTCCATGTCTCAGCAGTTCTGTCAGGACGAGGAGCACCGTGGAGCTACGCTCCATGAGGATTTCAAATCCAAGGCGGCGCTGAATGCTGCAGAAGCATTTCAAACCTAGTAAACCTTCACTGCAGGGAATACACCCTGTAAGATAATTAACAAATGTAAGAACCTCAATTAAAATAATCCAATGATGCAGAAAAACACACAGAAATAACCAATCAGTGTCAGGAATTCAAAATTAAATGACAACCATTTGAAAATGAGAACAGAAGGCAGACACCCTCTCAGGAAATATAAAAAGGGCTGTACAGTCCCAGTAAGGAGGATAATTTCAAAGGTGATAAACTTGTCTACCAGCACTCCCTTGATTCAAGGGAAGAACCTTCTAGAAGGAACATGGAACAACACTGTGTCCGGAGGAAGGTAGAGCTCAAAGAAACTCCCAGAATGTGGAAGAGAAAGCCAAATAGAGTAATGAATCAGCAAGTCCCACAACTAGAGGGAAATGGAGGGTCAAGTCCAGAGCCCATACACCAATAACCTTGAGATGGTAGGTGTTGTGGCCAGCCGGATCAGTGCGGTGGGCGTACAACACATCAGGATGTTGCTGTGGACAGCTATACAGTTGAGTGCAGTACTTTGATCAAACGGCATAAACCTGCCTTACTGACGGGGGCACCCACACTTATAACAATACAATGCCTTGGGCACACAGCGTTGCATTGTAAAAGAGACATGAACACTGAGTTGTCTTTCATGGAGTCCGCCGCTGCACTAACTGCACGTGCCAGCATGAGCTCCTTTTATAGAGGAGCATGTCATGACGTATTCATAACTCAACACCTTAAGGGGGACATCACCACAGTAGGGCAGAAAGACAGTATATGTAGCTGGAGGGTAAATGATATTTGACCGCCGGGCAAGAACACTAATGAGGGGGAGGGAGGAAAAATACCCATTATGACTCTGTAAAGAGAGACAGAAGGCTTGATATATAAGTCCAGGTCCTAAAGGCACCTACTGTGAAGTTTGCCAGATAACAACTATCCACTACTGAGTTTTGAGAGATGATAAGGTACACAAGGGCCTAAATGTGAATGCTAGAGTGAAGCAACGGTCCACAAGGTACCTGCTATGAATCCTGATACCCATGAGTGGCAACTGTGAATCTTGACGGAAGGGCGAAGGGCTGCAACGGACCTATTGTGAACAACAAATATGTATATGTTAAGTCCCTTAAAAGAGTCAAGGCCTAAGAAAGGTTCTAGTGGGAGTTTGGAAGCAAGTTGATTTCATTTAGAAGCCTGCCAAAATAAATGAGAAAGAAACTCAAAAGCTTTGGGAAGCTGATCCATGGTTTTGCTAAAACCGAGAGGAGACTGGAATCCAGAGAATATTGAAATCCGGATCCTGGGAGAAGACTGTGAAGAGAAGGTGAAAGCAGAGAGGCCAGAGTAGAAAACCAGATTGTGACTAACATTCTTTCCAGAGGGAAGATGTCTATTTTGTTTGTGTTAGAGTAGGGTTGGATTTCTAAAGAGTACATTTACAACTTTTTCTTTGGCCGATCCTTTTTTATTTTGATGTATTTGTTTGTTTGAAGCACGGACCTAACTCGAGAGAAGTGAAACGCTGTACTAGGTGTGGGTAGCCAGCATTTGGACCTGCATGCTTTAACAGTAGAGCATTATTTTGAGTTTGTGGTCTGTGCATCGGTCTGTGTTTCCACTGGGTTTCGTCCGTGGTCTGGTGTTGTTGCAAAAGCCACGATTTGAGAGTTTGGAAAACTGGAGAATTGTGGGGGAATCCTGAACCAATTCTGGGATGTAGTTCTACAGGGTGGGTGCTTGACAAGAGAAGGATTGTTTGCTGGTCCTCTCTTTGCAGATGAGTTGCTGCTCCAAGAGCATGTCCCAGCATATATGTGTAGCTTAGTCACCGGGTATGCTGATGTGCTACTTGTGACTGCTTTATGGATCATACCTGCAGTCTTGAACAGAATCCTGGCCTGGAGAGGAAGCCAATGTAGCTCATATAGGGATGATTCGATCACATTTCGGCAAACCCATAATAAGACGTGCTGCAGCATGATGGACTACTTTTAGGGGAGCCAAGTGAGTGGCTGGGACACCTGTCAGGGTGGAATTTCGCCCATTGATGTGTGAGACCACAGGGGCCTGCACTACAGTCTCGCAGTCCTGTGGCAAGTTGAAAGGTTTGACTTTGCAAAAGGTGGAGATTTGGGCCTTCTTGACTTTGTGTTTCTGCAAGCACAGGCCACTCTCATTGGGGAAGCCTAATGATTTTTCTGATTCCGAGAGTTGCAGATCAAATCCTTCTAAGTGTATATCATTGAACCCTTGTTGGACAAGTTGTTCTTTAACAGAGGGTTCAATGAGGACAAATTCAGTCTTGGGTGGGTTAAGTTAGGCTAGATAATCACGGAGACGACTGATGGATTGCAGGCTTCTTACTCTCATGCACAACTGCGTATCATTCTTGTATTGGTGGATGGCTACATCTGGATCTTTGAGGAGTGTGCCCAGCGACTCCATACACATATTACAGAGGATTGATGAGAGGATGGAGCCATGGGGGACTCCGCAGGAGACTGGGAATTAGAAAACAATGTGTTCATCTGGACAGCTTGGTGTCTGCCTGAGAGGTAGGAGGTAAACCAATTCAGGACAGTGCGAGAGAATTCCATCCTGTAGGCAAGGAGGGAGAGGAAGATGCAGTGGTTGACAGTGTCCTTTAAATATTTTCAGGCCGATTCAAGGAATAATTAGCGTGGCGCAAGTGGCCAAAAACGTGCGATTCGCAGTGGAATAGCGAAAATCGGAGTGCAAGTGCGAAAATCGCACGAAAAGCAGCGCACATCGATTCATGGAAGGCCGTGCGCGAGAAAACCATCGGATGTGCGCTAAAAAAGTGCGCGGTGCACGTTGGCGCACAGGCCATCTAACGGCGTGCGCCAGGTCACAGCGAAAATCGCACAGGCCACAGCGAAAATCGCACATAGCGCGGCGCACACAACAAAAGTAGGCGGAACACGGGGCGTAACACTCGGAATGGGGAACAACTTTGCAAAATGTGGGCGTCACGGGGGAAGTACAGGGTGCAAGTGCGCGGAACGCCCACACGCTCGCCTACAACACGTATTCATGGAATCGAATAGGGCAAAAAAGCGCACGGTCAAACCAGCGCACAGGCACAAACACGACCACCACAAGAAAGCAGGCGTTAGCGTCTCTGCGCCTGTAATAAATGTGCGCCAAAAGGTGCGCCAACAAATAGCACCTATATACAGCTATGATGAATGTCCTATACTGTGGCCCTTCAGGACAAATGACGTGCAAAGGGGTACCCACAAACACGGACACCCGCTGACTGAAAAATAACATGGGCGTGTATTGCGGGGTGCGCAGGAACTTTCACACGTGATTTGGCAGGGTACGTGGATTTCAGGGGTGCGCGCGAAGTTCCACACGCGATTTGGCCAGGTACGTGCGCGGGAATTTCCACACGTGACTTGGCTGGGTACGTGGATCTCAGGGGTGCACGGGAAGTCTCACACGCGATTTGGCAGGGTACGTGGATTTCAGGGGTGCGCGGGAAGTTCCACACGCGATTTGGCCGTGTACGTGCGTGGGAATTTCCACACGCGACTTGGCTGGGTACGTGGATCTCAGGGGTGCGCGGGAAGTCTCACACGCGATTTGGCAGGGTACGTGGATTTCAGGGGTGCGCGGGAAGTTGCACACGCGATTTGGCCGGGTACGTAGCGGGAATTTCCACACGCGATTTGGCTGGGTACGTGGATCTCAGGGGTGCGCGGGAAGTCCCACACGCGATTTGGCAGGGTACGTGGATTTCAGGGGTGCGCGGGAAGTTGCACACGCGATTTGGCTGGGTACGTGCGTGGGAATTTCCACACCCGATTTGGCTGGGTACGTGGATCTCAGGGGTGCGCGGGAAGTCCCACACGCGATTTGGCAGGGTACGTGGATTTCAGGGGTGCGCGGGAAGTTGCACACGCGATTTGGCTGGGTATGTGCGCGGGAATTTCCACATGCGATTTGGCTGGGTACGTGGATCTCAGGGGTGCGCGGGAAGTCTCACACGCGATTTGGAAGGGTATGTGGATTTCAGGGGTGCACGGGAAGTTCCACACGCGATTTGGCCGAGTACGTGCGCGGGAATTTCCACACGCGACTTGGCTGGGTACGTGGATCTCAGGGGTGCGCGGGAAGTCCCACACAAGATTTGGCCGGGTATGTGCGCGGGAATTTCCACACGTGATTTGGCTGGGTACGTGTATTTCAGGGGTACGCGGGAAATTCTACACGCAATTTGGCTGTGTGCTCCCAGGTATTCCCTGTACACCCTCCATGGCCCCTGCAGGCAGCCGACACCACAGGGGACTACCCTGCACACCTGCTCATGTCAACCAGCACCCCTACCCCCCGGCAGTGTGGGGCACCCTCCACCAGGCCCCCACTCATGTCCCCTATCACCCCCACCCCCCAGCATCCAGGGGCACCCTCCACCAGGCCCCCACTCATGGCCTCATGCACCCCCACCCCCCAGCAGTGCAGGGCACCCTCCACCAGGCCCCCACTCATGTCCAATTCATGTCCCCCTGCACCCCCACACCCCAGCATCCAGAGCACCCTCCACCAGGCCCCCACTCATGTCCAACTCATGTCCCCCTGCACCCCTACCCCCCAGCATCCAGGGGCACCCTCCACCAGGCCCCCACTCATGTCTCCCACCACCCCCACCCCCCAGCAGTGCAGGGCACCCTCCACCAGGCCCCCACTCATGTCCAACTCATGTCTCCCACCACCCCCACCCCTCAGCAGTGCAGGGGCACCCTCCACCAGGCCCACACTCATGTCTCCCACCACCCCCACCCCTCAGCAGTGCAGGGACACCCTCCACCAGGCCCCCACTCATGTCTCCCACCACCCCCACCCCCCAGCAGTGCAGGACACCCTCCACCAGGCCCCCACTCATGTCCAACTCATGTCCCCATGCACCCCCACCCCCCAGCATCCAGGGCACCCTCCACCAGGCCCCCACTCATGTCCAACTCATGTCCCCCTGCACCCCCACCCCCCAGCATCCAGGGGCACCCTCCACCAGGCCCCCACTCATGTCCCCTATCACCCCCACCCCCCAGCGTCCAGGGGCACCCTCCACCAGGCCCCCATTCATGTCCCCCTGCACCCCCACCCCCCAGCATCCAGCGGCACCCTCCACCAGGCCCCCACTCATGTCTCCCACCACCCCCACCCCCCAGCAGTGCAGGGCACCCTCCACCAGGCCCCCACTCATGTCCAACTCATGTCTCCCACCACCCTCACCCCCCAGCATCCAGGGGCACCCTCCACCAGGCCCCACTCATGTCTCCCACCACCCCCACCCCCCAGCAGTGCAGGGCACCCTCCACCAGGCCCCCACTCATGTCCAACCATGTCCCCCTGCACCCCCACCCCCCAGCAGTGCAGGGCACCCTCCACCAGGCCCCCACTCATGTTCCCTATCACCCCCACCCCCCAGCATCCAGGGGCACCCTCCACCAGGCCCCCACTCATGTCCCCTATCACCCCCACCCCCCAGCATCCAGGGGCACCCTCCACCAGGCCCCCACTTATGTCCCCCTGCACCCCCACCCCCCAGCATCCAGGGGCACCCACCACCAGGCCCCCACTCATGTCTCCCACCACCCCCACCCCCCAGCAGTGCAGGGCACCCTCCACCAGGCCCCCACTCATGTCCCCCTGCACCCCCACCCCCCAGCATCCAGGGGCACCCACCACCAGGCCCCCACTCATGTCTCCCACCACCCCCACCCCCCAGCAGTGCAGGGCACCCTCCACCAGGCCCCCACTCATATCCAACTCATGTCTCCCACCACCCCCACCCCTCAGCAGTGCAGGGGCACCCTCCACCAGGCCCCCACTCATGTCTCCCACCACCCCCACCCCCCAGCAGTGCAGGGCACCCTCCACCAGGCCCCCACTCATGTCCAACTCATGTCTCCCACCACCCCCACCCCCCAGCCACCATGGGCAGCCCCCACCAGGCCCCCACTCATGTCCCCCTGCACCCCCACCCCCCAGCATCCAGGGGCATCCTCCACCAGGCCCCCACTCATGTCTCCCACCACCTCCACCCCCCAGCAGTGCAGGGCACCCTCCACCAGGCCCCCACTCATGTCCAACTCATGTCTCTCACCACCCCCACCCCTCAGCAGTGCAGGGGCACCCTCCACCAGGCCCCCACTCATGTCCCCCTGCACCCCCACCCCCCAGCATCCAGGGGCACCCTCCACCAGGCCCCCACTCATGTCTCCTACCACCCCCACCCCCCAGCATCCAGGGGCACCCTCCACCAGGCCCCCACTCATGTCTCCCACCACCCCCACCCCCCAGCAGTGCAGGGCACCCTCCACCAGGCCCCCACTCATGTCCAACTCATGTCCCCCTGCACCCCCAACCCCCAGCAGTGCAGGGCACCCTCCACCAGGCCCCCACTCATGTCCCCTATCACCCCCACCCCCCAGCATCCAGGGGCACCCTCCACCAGGCCCCCACTCATGTCCCCTATCACCCCCACCCCCGAGCATCCAGGGGCACCCTCCACCAGGCCCCCACTCATGTCCCCCTGCACCCCCACCCCCCAGCATCCAGGGGCACCCTCCACCAGGCCCCCACTCATGTCCCCCTGCACCCCCACCCCCCGCATCCAGGGGCACCCTCCAACAGGGCCCCACTCATGTCTCCCACCACCCCCACCCCCCAGCAGTCCAGGGCACCCTCCACCAGGCCCCCACTCATGTCCAACTCATGTCTCCCACCACCCCCACCCCTCAGCAGTGCAGGGGCACCCTCCACCAGGCCCCCACTCATGTCCCCCTGCACCCCCACCCCCCAGCATCCAGGGGCACCCTCCACCAGGCCCCCACTCATGTCTCCCACCACCCCCACCCCCCAGCAGTGCAGGGCACCCTCCACCAGGCCCCCACTCATGTACAACTCATGTCTCCCACCACCCACACCCCTCAGCAGTGCAGGGGCACCCTCCACCAGGCCCCCACTCAAGTCCCCCTGCACCCACACCCCCCAGCCACCATGGCCATCCCCCACCAGGCCCCCAGTCATGTCCCCCTGCACCCCCACCCCCCAGCATCCAGGGGCACCCTCCACCAGGCCCCCACTCATGTCCAACTCATGTCCCCCTGTACCCCCACCCCCCAGCATCCAGGGGCACCCTCCACCAGGCCCCCACTCATGTCCCCCTGCACCCCCACCCCCCAGCATCCAGGGGCACCCTCCACCAGGCCCCCACTCATGTCCCCCTGCACCCCCACCCCATAGCCACCATGGGCATCCCCCACCAGGCCCCCACTCATGTCCCCTATCACCCCCACCCCCCAGCAGTGCAGGGGGAGCCTCCACCAGGCCCCCACTCGTGTCTCCCACCACCCCCACCCCCCAGCCACCATGGGCAGCCCCCACCAGGCCCCCACTCATGTCTCCCTGCACCCCCACCCCCCAGCAGTGCAGGGCACTCTCCACCAGGCCCCCACTCATGTCGCCCACCACCCCCACCCACCAGCCACCATGGGCAGCCCCCACCAGGCCCCCACTCATGTCCCCTATCACCCCCACCCCCCAGCATCCAGGGGCACCCTCCACCAGGCCCCCACTCATGTCCCCCTGCACCCCCACACCCCAGCATCCAGGGGCACCCTCCACCAGGCCCCCACTCATGTCTCCCACCACCCCCACCACCCAGCAGTGCAGGGCACCCTCCACCAGGCCCCCACTCATGTCCAACTCATGTCTCCCACCACCCCCACCCCTCAGCAGTGCAGGGGCACCCTCCACCAGGCCCCCACTCATGTCCCCCTGCACTCCCACCACCCAGCATCCAGGGGCACCCTCCACCAGGCCCCCACTCATGTCCCCCTGGACCCCCACCACCCAGCATCCAGGGGCACCCTCCACCAGGCCCCCACTCATGTCTCCCACCACCCCCAGCCCCCAGCATCCAGGGGCACCCTCCACCAGGGCCCCACTCATGTCTCCCACCACCCCCACCCCCCAGCAGTGCAGGGCACCCTCCAACAGGCCCCCACTCATGTCCAACTCATGTCTCCCACCACCCCCACCCCTCAGCAGTGCAGGGGTACCCTCCACCAGGCCCCCACTCATGTCCCCCTTGCACCCCCACGCCCCAGCATCCAGGGGCACCCTCCACCAGGCCCCCACTCATGTCCCCCTGCACCCCCACCCCCCAGCATCCAGGGGCACCCTCCACCAGGCCCCACTCATGTCTCCCACCACCCCCACCCCCCAGCAGTGCAGGGCACCCTCCACCAGGCCCCCACTCATGTCCAACTCATGTCCCCCTGCACCCCCACCCCCCAGCAGTGCAGGGCACCCTCCACCAGGCCCCCACTCATGTCCCCTATCACCCCCACCCCCCAGCATTCAGGGGCACCCTCCACCAGGCCCCCACTCATGTCCCCTATCACCCCCACCCCCCAGCATCCAGGGGCACCCTCCACCAGGCCCCCACTCATGTCCCCCTGCACCCCCACCCCCCAGCATCCAGGGGCACCCTCCACCAGGCCCCCACTCATGTCTCCCACCACCCCCACCCCTCAGCAGTGCAGGGCACCCTCCACCAGGCCCCCACTCATGTCCAACTCATGTCTCCCACCACCCCCACCCCTCAGCAGTGCAGGGGCACCCTCCACCAGGCCCCCACTCATGTCCCCCTGCACCCCCACCCCCCAGCATCCAGGGGCACCCTCCACCAGGCCCCCACTCATGTCCCCCTGCACCCCCACCCCCCAGCATCCAGGGGCACCCTCCACCAGGCCCCCACTCATGTCTCCCACCACCCCCACCCCCCAGCAGTGCAGGGCACCCTCCACCAGGCCCCCACTCATGTCCAACTCATGTCCCCCTGCACCCCCACCCCCCAGCAGTGCAGGGCACCCTCCACCAGGCCCCCACTCATGTCCCCTATCACCCCCACCCCCCAGCATCCAGGGGCACCCTCCACCAGGCCCCCACTCATGTCCCCCTGCACCCCCACCCCTCAGCATCCAGGGGCTCCCTCCACCAGGCCCCCACTCATGTCTCCCACCACCCCCACCCCTCAGCATCCAGGGGCTCCCTCCACCAGGCCCCCACTCATGTCTCCCACCACCCCCGCCCCCCCGCATCCAGGGGCACCCTCCACCAGGCCCCCACTCATGTCCAACTCATGTCTCCCACCACCCCCACCCCTCAGCAGTGCAGGGGCACCCTCCACCAGGCCCCCACTCATGTCCCCCTGCACCCCCACCCCCCAGCATCCAGGGGCACCCTCCACCAGGCCCCCACTCATGTCTCCCACCACCCCCACCCCCCAGCAGTGCAGGGCACCCTCCACCAGGCCCCCACTCATGTACAACTCATGTCTCCCACCACCCACACCCCTCAGCAGTGCAGGGGCACCCTCCACCAGGCCCCCACTCAAGTCCCCCTGCACCCACACCCCCCAGCCACCATGGACATCCCCCACCAGGCCCCCAGTCATGTCCCCCTGCACCCCCACCCCCCAGCATCCAGGGGCACCCTCCACCAGGCCCCCACTCATGTCCAACTCATGTCCCCCTGTACCCCCACCCCCCAGCATCCAGGGGCACCCTCCACCAGGCCCCCACTCATGTCCCCCTGCACCCCCACCCCCCAGCATCCAGGGGCACCCTCCACCAGGCCCCCACTCATGTCCCCCTGCACCCCCACCCCATAGCCACCATGGGCATCCCCCACCAGGCCCCCACTCATGTCCCCTATCACCCCCACCCCCCAGCAGTGCAGGGGGAGCCTCCACCAGGCCTCCACTCGTGTCTCCCACCACCCCCACCCCCCAGCCACCATGGGCAGCCCCCACCAGGCCCCCACTCATGTCTCCCTGCACCCCCACCCCCCAGCAGTGCAGGGCACTCTCCACCAGGCCCCCACTCATGTCGCCCACCACCCCCACCCACCAGCCACCATGGGCAGCCCCCACCAGGCCCCCACTCATGTCCCCTATCACCCCCACCCCCCAGCATCCAGGGGCACCCTCCACCAGGCCCCCACTCATGTCCCCCTGCACCCCCACCCCCCAGCATCCAGGGGCACCCTCCACCAGGCCCCCACTCATGTCTCCCACCACCCCCACCACCCAGCAGTGCAGGGCACCCTCCACCAGGCCCCCACTCATGTCCAACTCATGTCTCCCACCACCCCCACCCCTCAGCAGTGCAGGGGCACCCTCCACCAGGCCCCCACTCATGCCCCCCTGCACTCCCACCACCCAGCATCCAGGGGCACCCTCCACCAGGCCCCCACTCATGTCCCCCTGGACCCCCACCACCCAGCATCCAGGGGCACCCTCCACCAGGCCCCCACTCATGTCTCCCACCACCCCCAGCCCCCAGCATCCAGGGGCACCCTCCACCAGGGCCCCACTCATGTCTCCCACCACCCCCACCCCCCAGCAGTGCAGGGCACCCTCCAACAGGCCCCCACTCATGTCCAACTCATGTCTCCCACCACCCCCACCCCTCAGCAGTGCAGGGGTACCCTCCACCAGGCCCCCACTCATGTCCCCCTTGCACCCCCACGCCCCAGCATCCAGGGGCACCCTCCACCAGGCCCGCACTCATGTCCCCCTGCACCCCCACCCCCCAGCATCCAGGGGCACCCTCCACCAGGCCCCACTCATGTCTCCCACCACCCCCACCCCCCAGCAGTGCAGGGCACCCTCCACCAGGCCCCCACTCATGTCCAACTCATGTCCCCCTGCACCCCCACCCCCCAGCAGTGCAGGGCACCCTCCACCAGGCCCCCACACATGTCCCCTATCACCCCCACCCCCCAGCATTCAGGGGCACCCTCCACCAGGCCCCCACTCATGTCCCCTATCACTCCCACCCCCCAGCATCCAGGGGCACCCTCCACCAGGCCCCCACTCATGTCCCCCTGCACCCCCACCCCCCAGCATCCAGGGGCACCCTCCACCAGGCCCCCACTCATGTCTCCCACCACCCCCACCCCTCAGCAGTGCAGGGCACCCTCCACCAGGCCCCCACTCATGTCCAACTCATGTCTCCCACCACCCCCACCCCTCAGCAGTGCAGGGGCACCCTCCACCAGGCCCCCACTCATGTCCCCCTGCACCCCCACCCCCCAGCATCCAGGGGCACCCTCCACCAGGCCCCCACTCATGTCCCCCTGCACCCCCACCCCCCAGCATCCAGGGGCACCCTCCACCAGGCCCCCACTCATGTCTCCCACCACCCCCACCCCCCAGCAGTGCAGGGCACCCTCCACCAGGCCCCCACTCATGTCCAACTCATGTCCCCCTGCACCCCCACCCCCCAGCAGTGCAGGGCACCCTCCACCAGGCCCCCACTCATGTCCCCTATCACCCCCACCCCCCAGCATCCAGGGGCACCCTCCACCAGGCCCCCACTCATGTCCCCCTGCACCCCCACCCCCCAGCATCCAGGGGCTCCCTCCACCAGGCCCCAACTCATGTCTCCCACCACCCCCGCCCCCCAGCATCCAGGGGAACCCTCCACCAGGCCCCCACTCATGTCTCCCACCACCCCCACCCCCCAGCATCCAGGGGCACCCTCCACCAGGCCCCCACGCATGTCCCCCTGCACCCAGGTCCTCACAATCCCCAATCATGTGCGTTATGGTCAGCCTCCACAGCCAAAAGGCCCTACCAAGTAACCCATTCACCCACATGGAAATGGAAATTACATGTTACACCCCCAATGTTCATAAAGCAAATGAACCCATGTCCGGCACACACAATGGTTGCAATTGAATGGGAAAACACCCAACATGACATGCATGAAACCAATGAGATGATACCACACAGTGAAGTATGAAAACAAAATTGTATTAAAAAAAATTGAATGCAAATGAAATGAAACAAACTACAATGGCAATGAAAAAAAGATAAGCTGCATGTCCGTCCAAAAAAATCAAAACTACACATCCAAATCCAAAAAAATGTTGTCCAAAGTCACATTAAAAATAAAATCAATCCGAGAGAGAAAAATAAATGCAAAGACCATTGCTCCATGGTGAATAAATAAAAAAAATAAAATAAAACAATCCAATGAAGAACTATGTTCAAAACATCCAAGGGTCCATGAGCCCAACTGAACAAAGGAAACCTACAAAAAACCCTAACTAAAATGCAACTATATACAAAAAGTGGAGCAGTGTCCGTCGACTCCAAATCATAAGAAGAAACAAAGGAAACCTAAAACTAAAGAACTATATACAAAGGCGGCGGGCAAGTCCAGCGGCTCACTCTGTGGTGTTCCGTGCCAGGGCATCATCAAACTCCTCGTCTCTGTCCCGGAGGCAGTCCTGTTCCATGGCCCCGAGGGTCCGCAGGGACGACATCTGCTCCTCCAACCCCCTGCGGATTGCCTCGAGGCACTCGGCCCGCCTCAGTGCCCTCCGCATGGAGTTCTCCGCTTTGACCATTGTGAGCCGCGCCTCTTCCGCCTGCCGCCGCTCCGCACCTATCTTCTGGCCCAAACGCAGCCACACGGAAGACACTTCCTGTCCTGGGTCCTCCTGCCCTCCGGCCGATGCCTGCCCCTCCGATGTTGATGGCCCCGAGCCATGATGCCTCCCACGTTGACTCTGCTGCTGCCTCCGACGCAACTGCCTCTGCCAGCACGACGGCATCCAGGCTGATGGAATCCACCGACGCCGTTGTGCACGTGCCCTGCCTGAGGATGCCGGCACATCCTCCATCTGCTGGGGTACAGTTGCTGTGGTTTCCACCCCTGCTGGACCTCCGACTCCCGACGGTGGCAGGGATGGGATCCCCACCAAGTTGGGTGCATTGGTCAGGGCAGGTCCACAGGGGGCCCTGGTGGCATCTGGGCCGGAAGACGGCAAGGAGAACGACCGGCTTATAGCCTCCACAGAGGAGGAGAGGGCCGCCAGATTGGCCGACACATGCAGCAAACCCCCGAACATGGAAGATCCCAATTGGGCCACGTCGGCACGGTGCTCTTCGTGATGACGTGCGTGCTCCTCCCGGGAAGCACGCACGTCATCACGAATTGCACCCGCGTGCATCCGACCCCAATCAGGACCTTCTCCATACGGCCACAGGTCCCCTCGTCCACAGGTGGAGCGGAGTCAGGTGACATGGACATCCCCTCTACCTGCGGACAGGCCTGGGACGGGGCATCCCTGCTGGTGCATGGTGGTGCACTCACAGGGTCAGGGACAGCGACATGCACAGGCCCCTCCACGGTGACCTGTTCTGCCTCCTGCCCCTGCCCCTGGACTGCACCACTTGCACCAGCAGGGATGCCCCCACCAGGCCCCATGTGTGCCTCAGTGGCGGCCTCCTCCTCCTCTGTGGAAACCACCAACCTGGATGGCTCCTCACCGTCTTCTGCCGTAGCAGGCCCCTGTGGGGGCTCACCCACCCCTTCCGCTGCAGCCGTGGGGGCATCCCCGCCGCCTTGCTCCACAGCGCCGTCTCCGCTCTCTTCTTCACTAGCCGCTGCGTAGAGGGAGACATAGAACACAAGCATCAGGGTACTGTACAATGGTCCCCTAGACAGGAAGCAATAGCAGATGAGTACCACTGTCAAAGTACACTTCCATCATGTCCCTCCACAACACATGGGTCAGTCCAGGCAAAAAACACACAGTAACAGGCATGGTGCATGCCATGGACATTTCCATACATGTCCAATGGACTCTTGAAACATACAATGATATGGAACTCACATGCATCATGGGTCATGCCTATCACATGCACACACTTCACCTCAGTCACATCCATCTGGCCTCATACACCCCAAACACAGCGGATACAAGGATAACTAGGCTGCATCAGTGAATCTGTGCATTGTCACACACATGTGTCATGCATCCATGGCATTCACAAGTCACAGACACGCAGGTCAGGCACACAGAAATGGCTACCATATATGTACCTGGCATCAGCACCCATCCCTCACCCCCACCCATGTCCAGGAACAGAGACTGGCATGCTCTCATGGGTAAAATCTGCATAGGGCTCCCCATGTCGCATTTAAACACATGCAACAACCATGTGGTTCACACATCACTGGTCGCACATGCATTACCATGATGTCCCTGCACACATACATGCATGCATGGCCTATGTCACACATACAGGCAAGTATCAGACAACCAGCACACCGCAACATGCCCTGTCTCACACAGCAATGCTTGGCCACTTACCGCTCAACTCCAGACTGGTCTCCCTCTCAAGGATCTGGGTTTGGAGCGGTGGGCGTACGCGTTCCAGGACCCTCATCTGGATGGAACTCATGTGGCCCTGGCCCCCCTCCACGAGGTGCCCAGGCCTTCACGAGGGTCCTGGACCTCAAGTCCTCCCAGCGCTTCTTGATCTTCTGGACGTCGCGGGTTGCCACCCCCTCCGCGTTGATGGCAACCACACAGTCGGCCCAGATCCTCTCCCGTCCTTCCTTGCTGGCGTGGGACGATCCAAAGAGGGCATCATACTGCCCCAGGACATGCTCCACCAGGACACCAACTTTGGTGGCAGTGAAGCTGGTGCCCCTCTGCCCCTCTGGCCTGGGGCTGCCACTGGTGCCAGATGTTGAAGTGCCCAACATGGCAACCCCAGAGGCAGGAGTGGGTGGGCAACTGGGTCCTGGGGCTGGGCTGTGGAGCGGTGTTATCCCAGTCGGGAGTCTTCTGTTCCAGCAGGGGTGGACACAGCAATTGGACCCCTGCAGATGGCTGATGTGCAGCCACCAAATGGCAGGGCATGGTGGCAGCAGGCAGGCAGGCAGGCAGCAGCAGATGGCACGTGGGAGGCTGCTCGGGGCACTGGGGGGCAGTAATTCGGCCTTCTTGGCAGGAGCGTGGTCTTCCATGTGTTTTCGCGTGGCCAGCTTGATACAGAGTGATTTGGCACGTGAAAATCCTGCACGTCAGCGTGAAATTCGAGGAAAGGCCCTTAGCGCGTAAGCGCGTCAGCACGCATACACGATTCTATTGGACCAAAGGCCCTCAGCGCGTAAGCGCGTCAGCACGCATACACGATTCTATTGGACCAAAGACACTCAGCGCGTAAGCGCGTCTGTGACGTGACCCGCACGGGTGTTTCCCTCAGAGCACGTGATGCTGGAGCACACGTGGAAAGACTGCACGTCAGAGTGTCATCGCGTGTAATTGGACAAAAGTGCGCATACACGCGATTGGCCTATGTACGTGTATTTCAGGGTTGCGCGGGCACTTACACACGCGAGTACATCAGCGCACGTGCATTCCGGGGTGCGCGGAAATTTCCACACGCTATTGGCCTGGGTACTGGATTTCAGGGGTGCGCAGGAAGTTTCACACACTCGCCTACAACACGCGCAAAGAAACACGTACGCCAGTAGGAAGCAGGCATACGTCGACCCGCGACGCATAAATTTGCGCCCAAAAAACTAACAAGCTCAGACGCCAGGATGAATATACCGTTCCTAGCAGCAGTGGCCGTGGGCTACCAAAGGAGGAGGAGGAGGATAGTCAGGGCCAGAATTTTCACACCCAGAACCAGCCTTTTCGGGATGCCTGATGACCAGGTGTATGGGAGGTACAGGTTTCCACCACACATAATACTGGACCTGCTGAGTGAGTGGGAGGATGACCTCACATCACCCACCCTGTGCTCCCAAGCACTCAGCCCCCTGGAGAAGGTCCTCAATGTACTGCACTTCTTAGCCACTGGATCATTTCAGCGGACAAGTGCCATAGTGGGTGGGGTGTCACAGGCCACGCAGTCACGCTGCCTACACCAGGTCTTGAACATCATCACTGCACGCCCATCAGTCCGCAGGCACATATACCTGCCCAGAACACCTGCAGAAAGGCATGCTGCCGCCCTGGATTTTTACGGTGTGGCACGATTCCCCAAAGTGCTAGGTGCCATTGACTGCACCCATGTGGCTCTACGTCCCCCCAGGGTATCTGAGCACATCTATAGGAACCGCAAGCACTGGCATTCCATCAACGTGCAGGTAGTATGTAATGCCAAGGGAATCATCACCTCAGTATATGCCAACTATCCTGGGTCCACCCACGACAGCTTCATTTACCGAATGTCCACCCTAAGCCGGGACCTAGAAGCTGGGCGGCATGGCGATACATGACTGCTTGGTGAGTATGAATGCCACTGCACATGCATGCATGTCAGATACTGAGCAAGGTCACAACCCCACCAATGATACCCATCACCACCTCCACAGGGGACAGTGCCTACCCTCTCAGCCCCCACATGATGACGCCAATTCGGAACCCCACCACGCCACCCGAGGTAAGATATAACACAGCCCACATTGCAACCCGGGGCATTGTGGAGCGCACCTTCGGAGTGCTTAAGTCACGCTTTCGCTCCCTTGACCGTTCTGGCGGGCAGCTGTTATACGCTCCCCCAGTAGTGTGCAGGATCATAGTGGCAGCATGTGTCCTGCACAACGTTGCAACACGCCGGGGCCTGGCCGTGGGCATGGTGGTGCCCCCACATCCCCAACCACATGCAGGCCCGCTGCGCATGGGAGGGGAAAGGGCACGGGGGAGGCAGCCCGTACACAGCTAGTGACTAATTACTTCACATAGAAATCACACCCCTGTGGTGTGCACACTGCCCTGGCACATACCATCTTACAATCAATGATGACTCAACCTGACACTGATCCTGAATGTCTGGAGAATCAACCGTCAAAACCATATCAGCCTGAGATTGTTCACCTGGAAGTGTTACAATGTGTGCATCCCTACCTACACAGACACCACCAATGCAGTTTCGTGAAAAAACACATTCATGCAGCTAAAATGAATACCCACTTGCAAAATGCAACATGAGGACAGTGCCATGTCACCCAACCCATCCCCAGCACTGCCACACGACACACCGTGCCATGTCATGCTATGTGCAGGTAAACAAAGTAATCCCCACAACATGACACAGGTGTCACAAAGTACAGTGTCCCTAATTGAAACTCGCTACACCTGAAATGCTCACAGTAATGCAGGACCAACAACACACTTGAGCAGGTATTTAGCAATAACACTTATCAGCTACTGACCCTCAAAACTACCATTAACATGACATTACGAATGTAAGGAATCAGTAGTCTCACCACCTGGAAATGCCTGCACTCCCACCACTTCCAACTGTACAGTGTTGCCGCCATGTAGAGTTGTCGGTGCACTGCTGCCAACATGGACCCCATCTCCAAAGTAGAGGGCCTTGTGTAAACATGAGGAAAGGACCTGCAAATTAGGAGGTAGACATGGATGATGAGATACACATCAATGCAACATGCAGTGTACAACACAACAGCAATATGCACTAGGAATGTATACACTGTATTGAATAGACTACCCACACATGTAGTGGGAGTCCAATGTCACCATGTACGTCAAAGTCACTTGGGCACACCCTTTGCAAGCCCATGGAAACGGGAAGCAGGAGGGGTGTGTGTGACAAAAACCCAAGCATCTGAACCAAATACATGACAAGCCTGCATGTGGCCAGCCACAATGCAGCGTATGCCCACGGGAGCCACACAAGGCAACACACTGTCCCAAAAAAAAAAAAAAATCAAAAATGGCCATTAATGGGCCCCGGGGGGTTGGGGAGGCCACCCAGGAGGTCCGAGGACAGGGTGCACACCAAAACCCACCTGTGTGGATCTTGCGAAAAAGAAAACACCTCCATGGGCTCATGGCCCACACGGCTACCCTATTGTGGGAGTATCACTGCTATCGCTATTATCACCCTGTGCAGCTGCATCCTGAGGTGGTGGCACTATGGGAGGCAGCCCACGCAAGGCCCTAGTCTGTTCCTCCATGGCTGCAAGCATGCGGGTGTGGTAGGTCTCGTTCTGGAGGATGAGTGTGCGGAGGTCCCCATGCAACAACTCACGGGATGCCCGGACCTCCGCCCTAGTTGCCTGGATCTCAGCTGAGAGCGTACGGGTGAGACGCTCCAGCTGCTGTTCTGTCCTTCGGTTTGTTGAAGCCTCAAGCTCAACAAGAGTCGTCCTGAGGTGAAGGAGTTCCAGCCTCAGGGCTTCCCTGTGGCCCTGGGACTCTATGGAGATGGCTTCCTGCAGAGTCGCCAGTGCCGCCCGCCTGTCCCTGTTGGACGCCAACATGTCCTCCCTGTGTGACTGGCAGATGGAGTCGGTTGCCTGCTGTAGTCACTCCATCAGCCTTTCGGGGGGGACAATGGAAGTGGCCACCCTATCCATGGCCTGAGCCATCATCTCTGATGATGCTGCCTGTTGGGTTGCCATACCGTAAATGGATTGCTCCCATGCGGTATTGCCAGGTGGCGTATGGCCACCACATCGGCGGGCACCACACCTGTCTGGGGCAAGGCGAACTGCGCCTTGCTGTGCCGGCACTGCCTGAGGCTGCAGGACTGCATTCCCCTTCTGATCTGCTGGCCCAGGAACAGGATCAGATGTCGCGGAGTGTGACCCTGCATCCGTAACCACCAAAGGCGTAGCTGCCAACACTGACATCCCCATTGAGGGTTCTGACACTGGTGCAGGTGGGTGGGAGAGAACAGAATCCCTCCCAGGAACACTCACCTGCGACGGCACGTAGGTCTCATCATCCGAATCAACACCTGAGTACAGCTCGGGGGAGGTGCAGCCAGAGACACCCCTTGAGAGCACGACCTGCAGCAGTTGTGGGTTCTCACCCACCACCACACCACGTCCCTCACTGGTGGTCGGTCGGCCCTCAGACCCCTCCTGGGTCTGCACCATCTCCACAACCCCAGCAGTATCAGGTGCGTCTTCCCCTGCAAAGACATAAAAGCAAACAAATGGAAACAGGCATTAGCACCATGGCACACAATGAGGGCTGAGAAGCAACAGAACCAGTACTTGATTGACACATGTCCCACATGACTAAAACCCTCCCATGCATGCACCCTCACTGCGTATGAAGGGTAGGCAAATGACACACACTGATGACACCAAGATGGAAGATGAACACATTTTGTGCATGCTGCCTGGCAGTGGCATCACACATTGGCCTGTGATTGCCCGGTGAAATACACATGCCATCACACAGATGGCATGTACCATTGCTATTGAGTGAAGATGGAGAGGAGGGCAGCACTTATTCATTCAGTCCAGATCCCTCATGTAATAGCTTTTCTAATTCAAACAGGTCTGATTTTTCACCTGGAGCTGCCAGTCCAAAATGGTCCGATTGCACAGGGACATGTCTAAACAAATGATATCCAGGTAACAAAGTCACTCCACTTTACCATAGCCATGTCAGACATGTGACTAGAGGACTGAGAAATGCCTAGTAAAAGTGGTGGAATGCAAACAATCTGCCTGAATGAACAGAGAAAAATAAGCAACAATGTTGTGGCAAGGTGACACTTCAAGGGCAACTGGCGTGCTGTTGGGCTAGATGTCTACTGTTGGCAGATGGGATACTGCTATGGCCAAATGCTGCTGCGCAGAATGTATTGCATGAAGCACATGGGTGACCCAAACGACTCAGGCGCACACACCCTCACCTGGCACACAAACAGAAGCCCTCACACACACACCATGCACATGGATGACACACACATGCATGTGCACTCACCGGACAATGCCTCATAATCAGGCAGATCTCCCACACCTTGGATCTGTTCCTCCATGACATAGGTCCCAGCGACTGACTCATGTGGAGTGAGTTCCATGTCTTCTACTGGAGACCCACCTCCAGTCACTAGAGTTGCAGCATGACTTGAGGCCAGCTTATTCTTTGCCCTGCGCTTTAGGTCATTCCAGCGCTTATAGCAATCATTGGCTGTGCGCCTCACGATTCCAAGGGCACCTAAGATGTCCGCAACGGTCTGCCAGTGTGCCTGGCGTTGTGCAGGTGTGGTCTTGGATCCTGCAACAATGACCATTTCGTTATCATGTGCGGACACATACTCGACAAGTGCATTCAGTTCGGCATCCGTGAAGCTGGGCTTCCTCGACGGGCCGGACTGTGTAGCCGTGTCTGGGGCATCAGCCTGTGCCGGACGAGCACTCTTCCTCTTCCGCTTGGAAGGTGGTGGTGATCCTGAGTGTCCTACGCTGCTCTGGACACTAGGGGCAGGAGCCCTGGTGGACTCTGTATCAGGAGTGTGGGATTGCCCACTCAGCATGGGAGTTGGTGCAGGCATTGGCTCAAGTGTAATGGTGGCTGGGTGTGTGAGAGCTGGGGTGGATGGAGCCGCAGCTGCCCCTGCAGCCTCTCCACCCTGCCTACTTGGGGCAGCAGATGACCTTGCTGCCCCTGATCCACGTGGCTTGATGACATCAACGTGCACCAGCGCACGTGTCATAGGCCTGCGACCTGGAAGTCAGTCATGGAGTCAGCCAGGTCTGGTGCCACAATGGGCTGGTCCAACAAGGGCTGAGCATGGATGGTGTCAGCCACATCAGCCTCAACCGGGGGGGCGGGGGGATTATGGGTGCCCTTGACTGGTCCTCCACACATGGGGGGACAGGGTCACCCTGCAAGTAACGACCACATCCCCTACCGGATCCACCACGGCCACCACTTGTGGCTCGTCCACCTTTGCCACCCTTACGGATTCCTCGCCTCCCAACCATGGCACTGATGTTAATGTGCGTATGGGAGTGGCTGTAAACTATTGTCCTGGGCAATTGGGGGTCAAAGGGGTTGGGTACCAGATGGTAATTGTACCCTAGTGCTCTAGCAAGGCTGAATGTGAACCCTGGGGAAAGATGACGGGTCACGCAACGCACAGGAAGCCCAAAAAAGGGAGATGACGTGCACGCAACCCCTCCTAGACCACGTGTGCGGAAAAAAAACACCTGCACTACGCTGTGGCACCCAGTAACACAAGAATGAACGTATGCGTGTCACACGCAGCCTAGATTGACCTCTGAAGGGGTAGGCTACACACGGGGCAAGTACAGATGTTAGATACGTGTGTGACTCACCGTCTGCCAGGAAAAAGAGCGTGAAAAAGAAGCGCGTGTGCGCCTTGGCAACACCCCCGCCAAAAGAAGAATTGTACTCTGTCTGAGGAGACAGGACAACAGTAGAAGGGAACGCTGTTTGAGGGAACAGGCCCAGGAAAACCAGAAAAAGAGAAGAAAGAGAAAAAGCTGCTAGAGGTAACAGGGAGTATGAACTTGAAACGCTGTGAAGTAAATCGCGTGTGAAACGACAAGAAGTACGGATTTCACCCACTCGCTCTCCACGAAAAGCACGTACAAGGAAATGGTGTTCTACACGTACCTTTTATGCAGGCCCACATGTCCAGCGTCACTTCCGCGTGTACGCGCTAGGGCCATTATCACCAATTACATGCTTTGTCACTTCCGCGTGTACGCGCTAGGGCCATTTCCACCAATTACACGCTTTGTTACTTCCGCGTGTACGCGCTAAGGCCATTTCCACCAATTACACGCTTTGACAGTCGGACGTGTCTTTCATTTTTTTAACACACAACATTTCAAACGTGTGCCATATTCAACGTGCACGTGACTTCATAGACGCGCATACGCTGGTGGCCTTTGGGCCAATGAATGTACAGACGTGTGCTGACGCGCTTACGCGCTAAGGGCCTTTCCTCGAATTACACGCAGACGTGCTGGATTTTCACGTGCAAATTCACTCCGTATCAAGCTGGCCACGCGTTCACACACGGAAGACCACGCTCCTGCCCAGAAGGCCGAATTACTGCCCCCCAGAGCCCTGAGCACGCTCCCACCTGCCATCTGCTGCTGCCTGACTGCCTGCTGCCCACGTCCCCTGCCATTTGCTGCCTGCACATCAGCCAGGGGTGCTGTTGCTGTGACCACCCCTGCTGGAACCGAAGACTCCCCACTGATTTTCCATCGCCCCACAGCCCAGCCCCAGGACCCAGTTGCCCACCCACTCCTGCCTCTGGGGTTGCCATGTCGGGCACTGCAACATCTGGCACCAGTGGCAACCCCCGGCCAAGGAGGCAGAGGGGCACCAGCTTCACTGCCACCGAAGTTGGTGTCCTGGTGGAGCATGTCCTGGGGCAGTATGATGCCCTCTTCGGAAGGTTGCGCGCCGACAAGGAAGGACGGACTCGGATCTGGATGGACATCGTGACTGCCATCAATGCGGAGGAGGTGGCAGTCCGCGACTACGAACGTGTCAGAAAGCGCTGGGAGGACTTCAGGTCCAGGACCCTCAACAAGGCCCTGCGCCTCCTGAAGGCAGCGGATGCTAAGGGGCACCAGGGCCACTTGTCGGAAGATCAGATGAGGGTCCTGGAACGCATATCCCCAGCGCTCCACGTCCAGGTCCTTGAGAGGCAGACCCGTCTGGAGTCGAGCGGTAAGTGTACATGCATACTGATTGTAAGCTGTGCGTGTGCCAGGAGTGTGCAGGTTGAACATGTATTTTTATGTAGGCAAGTAGGGGGGGGTGTACAGGGCCGTGAGAGTGACACATGCGAGGTGTCTCATGTGTGACACACGGATGGTGCTTGTGTGTGTGGGCTTGCATGGCACAGGATGTGGAGGAATGATTGTCAGGTGTGACATGGATGTCGATCGGAACACTGCGACAGTTGGTGGAGGTGTACACATGCATGCAAGTTTGGTGGTGTGTGTGCATGTGTAGTGTACTCCCTATGTTGCATGTGATGTGTGGATGACCTTTGGCTGCTCATGCTGTTGTATGTGAATGGATGGTGCTGGCTGTTGCAATATGGCTCATGTGTGCAGGTTGAAATGACATGTGTGTTGGGGATTGTGATGCCATGTCTGAGGTTTACCAATGCCACTCATGTATGACTGTCATGTGTGTATGAGTCCATTGGACAGTGCCCTGATGCCTGTGTTTTCTTTCTCCCTGTCTGCAGCGTCAACTGATGAAGAGGGCGGAGAAGGTGCTGTGGAGCACAGCGGCAGGGGTCGCACCACCAGCCGGAGACGCAAGGCCCGGATCCCCTCCCAGGTTCTGATCTCGTCGGGGAGTGAGGAGTCCGGTGCCGTGTCCCAGGCCGCTGCTGCCGAGGGGAGGTCCAAGAGGCGGAGGTTGGAGTTGGACTCCTAGGCAGCAGAAGGGGCAGATGGGACCCCACAGGGCCCAACGGAGGAAGATGGCACAGAGTCATCCAGGTTGGTGGCGGGTTTGGAGGAGGAGGAGGCCGTGCAAGTGCAAGCGACA
The DNA here is from genome assembly GCF_040938575.1 of Ambystoma mexicanum. NCBI lineage: Eukaryota > Metazoa > Chordata > Amphibia > Caudata > Ambystomatidae > Ambystoma > Ambystoma mexicanum. The sequence goes on along the minus strand of NC_090921.1, from coordinate 1,201,917,264 downwards.
GAGGCGGGGTCTGGAGGTGGGGATTCCACTGGTGCTAGTGGTGCAGTGCAGGATCTGGGACAGGAGGCAGCACAGGCCGCAGTGGAGGTGCCTGTGTGCAATCCTGTCCCTGCTCCTGTCACTGCATCATCTTTCACCAGCGGGGATGCCTACCTCCAGACCCATTCTCAGGGAGGGGATTGGCTTACAACACCTGGCCTTCCTCTCCCTGCGGATGTGGCTATCCTGCACCAGGTTGAGCCTGTCCAGGGTGGGGTGGCGTTGCGTCAACGGGCCATGCGAGCTGACCTGCAGTCTTTTCATGATGAGTCTGCACGTCTTCTCGCATGGCTCGTTGACTGCGTTGACCCACTGGGACAGCTCACCAGGGCTGGATTCCTCCGTTTCCTGGACCTTGTTCCGACCCCCTCCTCCACGGAACCCCCTATGCCCCAGTCATCCTCCATACCATCTTCCCACCCATGTGTCACCTGGGTGCCCTGTGGAGCTGCCTCCGACCGTGCGGCCAGGCTGGTGGACAACAGATCCCTGCCACAGTCGAGAGTCGGACGTCCAGCAGGGGTGGCCACATCAACGACTGCACCCCAGCTGGAGGAGGATGTGCAGGCACCATCGGACAGGGCACATGGACAGCAGCAGCAGCAGGAGGCTGTAGGTGGGAGCCACGATAGCTCGGGGCCTTCAACATCGGAGGGGCAGGCATCGGCCGGAGGGCAGGAGGACCCTGGACGGGAAGTGTCTTCCGTGTGGCAGCGGTTGGGCCACGCCATAGATGCGGAGCGGCGGCGGGCGGAAGAGGCGTGGCTCACGATGGTCAGGGCGGAGAACTCCATGCGGAGGGCCCTGAGGCGGGCCGAGTGCCTCGAGGCAATCCGCAGGGTGTTGGAGGTGAACATGTCGGCGTCCCTGCGGACCCTCAGGGCCATGGAACAGGACCGCCTCCGGGACATAGACGAGGAGTTCGATGATGCCCTGGCCCGGAACACCACTAAGTGAGCCGCTGGACTGGCCCGCCGCCATTGTATATAGTTATTTAGTGATAGGTTTCCTTTATAGTTCATTTTTATTTGGAGTCGACGGACACTGCTCCACCTTTTGTATATAGTCCCATTTTAGATAGGTTTTTTGGTAGGTTTCATTTCTTCTGTTGGGGTGATGGACCCTGAATACTTTGTACATAGTTGGACTTTGGATTTGGACATTTTTTTTACTATGAATATTTTTTCCCATGGAGCAATAGTTTTCTATTTCTTTTTTCCCTTCATTTCCTTTTTATGGAGTTGAACTTTGGAAGTAATTTTTTTGGATTATCATTTATTGATTTTAATTTGAAAAGGGACAGCCAGCTTAATTTTTTTTTTTTTTTACTTGTGTATTTTGTTTAATTTTGTTTGCCATTACTGTTGTTATTAATACATTATTTGGATTTTTTCATTCTTCAATGTGTGGTTTCATCTCATTGTTTTCATGCATGTCATGATATGGGTTTTCAGGTTCACTTGCAACCATTGTGTGTGTGTGAGACACATGTGTTGATTTACATTGTTTCCATTGGAATAGTATCATGGGCGCATGTAATACTTGGTTGTGTCTTTGGGCTGTGGTGGCTGGCAATGAGGCCCATGCTTGAGGATTGTCAGGGCCTGTGGGCAGGGGGACATGAGTGGGGGCCTGGTGGGGGCTGCCCATGGTGGCTGGGGGTGGGGGTGATAGGGGACATGAGTGGGGGCCTGGTGGGGGCTGCCCATGGAGGCTGGGGGGTGGGGGTGATAGGGGACATGAGTGGGGGCCTGGTGGGGGCTGCCCATGGTGGCTGGGGGGTGGGGGTGATAGGGGACATGAGTGGGGGCCTGGTGGAGGCTGCCCATGGTGGCTGGGGGGTGGGGGTGGTGGGAGACATGAGTGGGGGCCTGGTGGAGGCTGCCCCTGCACTGCTGGGGGGTGGGGGTGATAGGGGACATGGGTGGGAGCCTGGTGGGGGCTGCCCATGGTGGCTGGGGGGGGTGGGTGGGAGACATGAGTGGGGGCCTGGTGGGGGCTGCCCATGGTGGCTGGGGGGTGGGGGTGGTGGGAGACATGAGTGGGGGCCTGGTGGGGGATGCCCATGGTGGCTGGGGGGTGGGGGTGGTGGGAGACATGGGTGGGGGCCTGGTGGAGGGTGCCCCACACTGCTGGGGGGGTGGGGGTGGTGGGAGACATGAGTGGGGGCCTGGTGGAGGCTGCCCATGGTGGCTGGGGGGTGGGGGTCGGTGGGAGACATGAGTGGGGGCCTGGTGGGGGCTGCCCATGGTGGCTGGGGGGTGGGGGTGATAGGGGACATGAGTGGGGGCCTGGTGGGGGCTGCCCATGGTGGCTGGGGGGTGGGGGTGGTGGGAGACATGGGTGGGGGCCTGGCGGAGGGTGCCCCACACTGCTGGGGGGTGGGGGTGGTGGGAGACATGAGTGGGGGCCTGGTGGAGGCTGCCCATGGTGGCTGGGGGGTGGGGGTGGGTGGGAGACATGAGTGGGGGCCTGGTGGGGGCTGCCCATGGTGGCTGGGGGGTGGGGGTGATAGGGGACATGAGTGGGGGCCTGGTGGAGGCTGCCCATGGTGGCTGGGGGGTGGGGGTGGGTGGGAGACATGAGTGGGGGCCTGGTGGAGGCTGCCCCTGCACTGCTGGGGGGTGGGGGTGATAGAGGACATGGGTGGGAGCCTGGTGGGGGCTGCCCATGGTGGCTGAGGGGGTGATGGGGGACATGAGTGGGGGCCTGGTGGGGGCTGCCCATAGTGGCTGGTGGGTGGGAGTGGTGGGAGACATGAGTGGGGGCCTGGCGGAGGCTGCCCATGGTGGCTGGGGGCTGGGGGTGGGTGGGAGACATGAGTGGGGGCCTGGTGGAGGCTGCCCATGGTGGCTGGGGGGTGGGGGTGGTGGGAGACATGAGTGGGGCCTGGTGGAGACTGCCCCTGCACTGCTGGGGGGTGGGGGTGATAGGGGACATGAGTGGGGGCCTGGTGGGGGCTGCCCATGGTGGCTGGGGGGTGGGGGTGATAGGGGACATGAGTGGGGGCCTGGTGGGGGCTGCCCATGGTGGCTGGGGGGTGGGGGTGATAGGAGACATGAGTGGGGGCCTGGTGGAGGCTGCCCATGGTGGCTGGGGGGTGGGGGTGGTGGGAGACATGGGTGGGGGCCTGGTGGTGGGTGCCCCACACTGCTGGGGGGGCAGGGGGTGGGAGACATGAGCAGGTGTGCAGGGTAGTCCCCTGTTTTGTGGGCTGCCTGCAGGGGCCGTGGAGGGTGTACAGGGAACACCTGTGAGGACCCACCCAGCCTAATCGCGTGTGATTATTCCTGCGCACCCCTGTAATACACTACCCAGCCAAATCGCGTGTGAAAATTCCCACGCAACCCTGTAATACACGTACCCAGCCAAATTGCGTGTGATTATTCCCGTGCACCCCTGTAATACACGTACCCTGGCTAATCGCGTGTAAAACTTCACGTGTACCCCTGTCATACACGTACCCAGCCAAATCGCGTGTGAAAATTCCCGCATACCCCTGTAATACACGTACCCTGGCTAATCGCGTGTTTAACTTCACGCGTACCCCTGTCATACACGTACCCTGGCTAATCGCATGTAAAACTTCCCGCGTACCCCTGATATGAACGTTACCCGCTTTGCGTTCCTTGTTTGGCAGCCCTGTAAACTGGTCCAGGGTTAGCGCAGCCCTTTGCGATGATTTAGCGATTTTGATGGCTTTTCCTTGCGCGAGGGCGTTCTTGGGGGCGTTACTGGCTCTGCTGCAGGGTCGCTGCGATACTCTGCGCCACGGCTGGTTTGGGAGCCTGAAATGCATGAATACGCTGTGCGCGGAAATCGGTTTTGGCGCACGCGCCTGGCGCAGACAATCGCACACGGACACTCTACGCCAGCCGCTTGCGACACTTTTCTGCAAAATTCTATGAATTACCCTGTTTGTGTTATTAGTCTATGGAGCCCAATAGGCTAAGACTGGGACCCAAGAGGCTAAGGACTTGTTAAGACTTGGTTGAAAGACGTTCTAATGGACACAGTATTAAACATTACTTTGTAAAGTAGGGGGCCACAACTGTGGCAAAGATCTTGTAAAAGTAGATTTAGAATTCAGTTTTTATGTGTTGCACCCAAAGGAACACCAGATTGTGTTGATCCATCTTTGACACTGTTTATCTTAGTTTTGCCCTTGTGGGTTACAGATTCAACCATGAGATCATGTAGGTGTTTGATCCAACCCCTACAATAAAAGCTTGTTTTATAACATTCTAAAAGAGTGTCACGTGTGTCATTGCTCGGCCGTACCACATTGTTCTGGCACATATATTTTATGACATTGCCATCACACACACAAGTAGCTTTACAATGCAATAGTAGTCTGATAATATTCCTACCAAAAAAGTGACCATGCCTCAAGTCTGCACTATTATTCTTCAAACGTTAATGTTGGCAATTTACCCACAGGTATACAACTTCCTTTCAAAATGAAAAAAAAAAAAAATTGAGAGTACTTTGTCATGGGTAGCTGTCAAAGAAAGCACAATAGGCAGAGATGACTCAACACCTTTTTGTTGGTTCTTTAGCGGGATTGGTTGAAGGAAGGCCTACTGGATGAAGAACCAACTCTGAGTTAAAATCTCAAGCAATCTGAGGGTGTTTAAAGAGGGCCCCGGGCCATTAACCCTCGATACAGCGGGCCAGATCGGATGTTAAGGCCATTAGCATCCTGGGTTACCAAAGCGGCATCCATGGGTGCTAAAAAAAAGTGTTTTCATTCCTACATCGGGACGTGCACATGTTCCGTTGCAGGAAGGAAAAACCTTTACTAACATGGCCACCATGGAAAAAGAAGGCAGGGCTCCATATGTAGTCCCTCTTCCCTTTCCATGGCAGCTGTTCTGAGCAGAGAGGAAAGTGCGGCAGCCTCAGCGAGTGTCGTTGCAGTCACTATAAGATACGTTTGGGGCAGGGGAGATTAAAATATAAAAGATTAGATGCTAGGGGGTTTAGGGGAAGACGGCGGTGGGAGGAGCCAGCCGTCAGGCGGTTTGGAAGGCGTGCTTACACCGGTGGTACAAGTCCACGTTCCTAGCCACCTGATTGATTGGCTCCCCCCTGCCGGGTGCTAATTTACATATTTGTCTTGGCCAACAGTCAATCTCAGCATTGCACAGCCCTCTGGGAATCTAGATATTATGTAAATGCCTACTGGGGAAAACCGTTTACATACACCTTTTGCCCTAGTGGTTGCTATAAGAAAATCTCCCCTCTACCGGAGTACCTTTGAGATTGGTTCTCACTCCATCCGGATTAATTTGACATTGAACACTTTTTTAGTTGGTTTATTGGCTTTGCATCTACCATTAGTATCTGTGCTAGAGCACCCAGCTTGCTATTCTCCAGCTTCCTCTGTCAAGGCCTTGCCTCTACCAGCCTTTGGAACCATACCTAGCATGCTCTCTAGTATAGGCCTCCCGTACAGACTCGACTTATCGACATTTTGAATTACTTAGTTCAGCCACTTCTTGCTCTGGATCTTGTTAACTATTTGACCTATTTGTCTTGGCTAAGATACGTTCTTAATGTCTAGCTTTTAGCTTTCTCCCCCTTCCGCTGCAATGCAACTCACATTCTTATATGCAGTCCTAACACCATCGAAAACACAAGGCTTGCATCTTATTTTATAGGTGTGCTCGTGTAGCAGTCATCCCAATGAGTACTTTGATTGGAGGAGGCCATTTTACTATTGTTAGATATGTTTGTATGCGGATGTTCCTTAATGATTCCTAGTACTTGCTCTGTGTCTTACATTTAATTACGCTAGCTCTAAATGGAATCGGCTGGTGCACCGGCTGCCAGGGTTTGATTTTACAAAAGGCATGTCTGTTATTTTATGATCAGTGAGCAGCATCCTGGTTGTATTCTGAGTCTACGTTCTGGATCCTTCCTTTTCAAGTGTGTTGTGTTTCCCTGATGGTAGCATCCTCACGCGCAGTGTGGGCACTTGCTCTTTGTGTTTTTCGATGTGCCATAAGATTTTCATTAGGCTGTTATTCACACTCCAACCCGGTACTTGGGAACCTGACATGTACTCTCTCTCCTTGCACGGAACTGTGAACAGGAACCAAATCTTTTGCCAAATCCAACTCTTGGATCAGGGGCTTGTTAGATTTTCCTTGGTACTGATTTTAACAGGGATTCTTTCTCCATGTAGTAGTGCTAACTCATAAACATGTTGCAGAACTCTATCCTTAACACTTATCCCTGCCCTGGATGTTCTCATGCCACCGGATGGCACACTGAGTGTTAAAGAGAATCCTCAGAAATGTGCTAATTCCCTTCTACCTTAGAGACCCCCAGCTTTTTTTGCTGGACTTTAGGACTTTTAATTTCTTTCCTGGAGAGAGTGAGACCTTTTTCCCACTCTCTCATGTATTTTTCTGTGATTTGGACTCTGTGTTTATTTTGACTTTGGAGTCTGACAAACTCCATAGGCATCATCTTTACATTGTGATACACAGCACCTTCAAGGCAGTGGCACAGGGAAGTCTTTTAGATTGCCCAAAGGTTTAAATACCTTCTCTTGGTGAAACTACTGTTTCCAAGAGCAGTGAAGTGAAATTGACTTTACTTACATTTTGTAACTTTCTAGACCCAGCACACACTGTCTTACAATAGGGTGCTGGAGTGGTTACTTAGTATTCCCTGTGTCTAGTTTTGCATGTAACATTTTTATGTTACCATTTCTACAATTAATGGCTGGTGGCAGTGGTTTACTTTTTACTACCATTTTGTGTTTATAACACAGGCTACAATTGCCACTACAGTAAGACACCCATAGGTGCCCATTTTGTTAGAATGGCCCGGTCATCTTTTTTCGCCATTTCTTGTTGGAAAGGTCCTTCGTGGCTTTTACTCTGCGTGCCAAACCAGGTTTGGTCCCTTTGTTCATTTTGTCTTTGGGGGGATTCACGAGTGAAGCCCCCCTCTGGCTCCAGCGTGTCTGGCAGGGCAGGAAGCAATGGAGGTGCCCGAAACTCCTTGTGCTTAGTCTCCTTGGTTACAGGAATGCACCCAAGGGTGATTGGCTGGAGGGCTGTCCTCGAAGGACAGCCACCCTGCTGTGTGAGTGACAGCTAGGCTGTGGATAAATGGGAGAAACCTGCATAAAAGGCAAGGCTTTTTGCTTGGAAGTCAGAGTCGACCATTGGACGAAGGATTCCGAAGAAGAACATGGAAGAGATGCCTGCTGCATCTCCTGGACCGTTGGTTTGCCCGGTGAAGCCCTGTTGCAGTGCTGAAGCTCCGAATTTGCCTCGACTAGAGAAGACCTGCAAAGGACGACTCCTCCCCTTGGGTTGGTGGGACCAATCGACCATAAGAAGAGCTCATATGTAAATCCTCCCGGAGCTGGCTGTACTTCCATTACTGCTGCAGGAACCGAAGTGCCAGATAGAGGAACACCAGAATCGAGCGAGTGCCTTTAAGTCGGACCCGAGCTCCAGGAATATCCTCCGGACTCCCAGGAAGCAGGACTGACCAAGCCTGAGCCACCTCAACAGAGTGCTGGACCCCAGATGTGAGGAGAGTCCATAGTGGTATCTGAGAACCGCAGTGGTGCTATTTGCGAGAGACACAAGGAGCTGAAACCGCGAAGTGCCGCTGATCTGAAGTTTGCCGATTGCTGCTGCCAACCTTCAATTTAAGGTGCAGGAGTCCCCAGACATCCTCCCTCTTGTCCTCACGACTGAGGCCCAGGAACAACAGGATCTGCAGACCTACAGAGGAACAGAAGCCAGCTGGAACCATTTTCTTCTAACCAAAGGTACTGTAAAACTAAAATGACTTACCTCTTGTCGTGTAGCCTTGCTAGTTCTCAGTTGATACTTGTCTTGGGTGCTTTTACAGAGTTGCTTGCAGCTTTGCCCCTCACATGCCTCCTGGCTTGTGGCCCTACAGTGATTCTATTTTTCCTACAAAGACTTCTAAAACTTTGTGCAAGACTTATACTTACCTACAAGAAGTGCTTCAGCTCGCCTAGACTTTTGGTCAATTAACTTTGACTGGCCTGGCTCCCTGAAAGACTCTTCTTACCTCTGACTTTGTGCTTTACCTTTCCTCCAGGAAAGGGTTAATTTACTTTGCATTGGGGGTTTAAAACGTACTTACCTTCTCCAGAATATTTGTTTGACCTTTGTTTTATTCCCAAACCCTTTTCTTTGATACCAACTCAGTATTGCTCTAAATGTACCAGTGATATATTAATGTCCACAGTGTCGTAGTTATTTAAGTTACCTCAGGGTGTAGGAACCATCTGTGTGCCATCCCAAATGGGTGCTCACTGATTTAGAGAAACTAAGAGTGTGTATTTTGAAGTGTATTTTCGTGTTACTTATATATTGCTCCCTTCTGAAGAAGGCTTATTCAACTGACTGTTAAATAAGTTAATAATTGTTTAATCAAGAAACTTTGAGTGTAAGAGTTTATTTGAATACTTGTCACTGTGGATCTCTGTGTAAAAACCTCACTGCTCACATTGACCCCTCTTGAGATAAGCCTGGATGCTCAGCCACACTACCAACCTGTGTAGTACAGACTTATACCAAAGGTTGGGTTACCTATTGCCAGGAGGTCAAGGTTGCTGTAGTCTCCTAAAGGGTACTGCACACAATTTAGCCTAACACTGAGCATGTCCTATGACCATGGCCAGTCGTTCCTTGGAGTGTCACAGGGACTTTGGCCCTACCCTTAAAATCCACAAGCCACTAGGTAGTCCTTCTGCTATTAGCTATTTTGACCTTGACCTGGGAACCCTGAACCACCCAAACCAATCAGCATGGCCCGCAGACTACTTTGACTGGGGCATGGATCTCAACCTGAACAGGCTTTCATCCCTGCCCCAGAATCCACCGACCTTTTATGCCCACTTGTCAAGGGAAAATTTCTCCTGGAAAAAGGCCTTTGGCACTGTGTCAAACTCTACAAAGTGTTGCATAAAGGTAATTTGCCATGGCCTGCAAGCATGGTCAGTGGTCCACGTGTGCCATGAATGTTTAAAAGACATGACCTGTCCCCACGGCCAGTGCTACTAAGGCGGGTGCATCGTCCCAGTATCTCTGTATCCACCTAAAATAGCCACTGACCATGGCCTGTGACATCTATACATGAGTCTTGGGATTTCAGCCCTGCCCAGAACCACTCTAAGTTGTAGAACTTTGCTGACAGGTCTGACTAGGCCCAGTGGCTGCTTCCACTGGTTGAGGTCCGGTTGTGAGATCTAGTGGCCTGGAGACCCTTCTGGTGGTCCACAGGCAACAGGAGCCATATAGCATTTCTTCAAACATATGGCGGCATATTGAACCACTCTGTGCCCCGACCCGCAACCTTGCCCTCCACCAGGGTCAGGATGATGCCCTGGTAGCTACAGTATGCCAATTTAATGTTTAATTACAAATTGGGGTGCAGTCAGATCCTGCAAAAAGTCTGCAGCCCTCAATGGCAACACCGTGAAAAATGTTTGCCCCTGGACAACAACCAAATTGGTTCTAATATGGTTAAGTGGTTAATTTAAATCACTTGAAACCCTTGATGAAGTCCGTTCTGACTAACTAGGTACAACAGCCATTGGATTATGAGACCATAATCGCAATGGCTCAAGACCAGGCTTATACCTGGATTTGGATCCCCTGACTCCCTGGATCTTCACAAGGAATGTGAAGAAGAAAAGTTAAGGAGTGACCTTAGGAAGTTGCTCGACCCAGGTATTTTGTTACCTCTTAGATTCCTGGGTGTCTTCTAATTGGTGTGAAATGTGTGCACTAATGCTAGCACTTCATGGTTCTGTACAGTTCTGGAGAACCAGTCTGTCCATGTTTGTTCAGTTTCATTAAGACGAGTGGGCTTTACACAGGCCAAACACAATATTTGTACAAAACCAGTTTCAATTATCACAAAAGCTCCTCTCCTGCGTCAATAAAAAGCATACAGTTCTACGACAGTCCCTTCTCAAATTTCCAACTTTTGGAGGTGTGCCTTTTAAAGTCCTCAAAGATTCAGGGTACTATCCCTTCACTCAAAGTTCTCTGAGGTACTGTCTCTCCATTTCTTTCTGCTTATCTTCTGTTGATGGTGGGATACAAACACCTCTTGGCCATTGGTAGTTCCTGTAGATGCTGCTGTGCCTCCACCATGAGCTGTAGATACAACTGAAGCTTTTCATATCCTTTTGGAAAAATTAATCTTGGTTTGCTTTCCTCAATTTCTACAGGCAAGATTAAGAGAGGCTTATGACCTACCTTTCTCAGGGACCCAATCATTCCCCTCTACATAACCTCACTCCCCGCTGGTCCTGCTCCTCCTCAATGCCATATCACATGTTATTTCATTCACCCTCCATGGCTTTAACCGCATCAAATATGAGTCTCATCTTTAGTCCATACCTTGGGCCAAGCATGACCTGTTACCCTTTCTGTTATTCCTAGCTATCAGCTCAATAGACTTCTGCACTTCATCCTATCTCCTCACCCCCCGCTCCTCCTGATGTTCTACTCTAAGCTTCAGGCAATTACCCCTAATCTTGTCCTGGTGACTTTGAACTTGCTTCCTGATATTCTACACAAACCCCTTCCTAATATTCTACACCAAACTCATTTTGATGACTTTCAATCTCCTCCCCATATTCTACACCCACCAACTCCTGGTTGTATACACCGACTTCCTCCTGATATTCTACAGTAACCTCTTCCTGATAACCCCCAATCTCCTCTTTATATTCAACACCAATCTCCTCCTCCATATCTTCATCCTCCTCTCTCCAGTGACTCTGTTCCCCTCTTGTCTCCAGTCTCTTTCTTTCTCTCTCCCTCATCTCTCAGAACTCCTTCTTTTCAAAACCACAACACACTCCAAATGTCTACCCCAGCTCCCTTTTTGATACAGCTATGCCACAGTGCTTTTAGCCAACTGTTTTATAATTTGTGATACATTCATCATTTTGGCCATCAGGGTTTGATGTGCACACATGTGTGTGCTAGTGACTGAGGCCTCCTGATTGGTCCTGCTTGATTGATGCACTGAGACTATGGAATTGGATTGGATGCAGTATGGGACAGGAGCACCACAGCTCCATAAATTTGATCCCCTATCTTGGACTATTTGCATTTGACCATGCATGAGTAGAGGCATCTGCTGACCACAGATGGCTGTGTCTGTAATAGGGCCCATGGGTGAGATCGCTAGTACTTTGGAGAGATCAGAATAGCCTCAGATGAAACTGGATCCTCTAGTTCTCCGATCTGCCTCAGGGGGAGTTTACAAATTGCCATGTAAGGTCACATGTCTCCTAGTAATGCTTTAAATGGCAAGTAGTATTGTTCTGCAGTTTGTGACTGTCTCCCACCCAATGATGATGTTTAAGTGAGGGTGATTGGATGATTCTCCACATAATGATCCCAGATCCAACATCCACTACCTCAGGGAGGTCCCCCGCTCACTTGCCAACCCCAGTAGATGTCCCCGGGGTAAGACAGAACAGTCAATATGGTAGAAGATACATATGTGAACAGCCATGGATGGATGCTATACACACACTTGGCAGACTACATTTGTGGGCAGGGATGCATCTTTAGTCCCTCACTGCATCATGCATCATTTATAGGCAGTTGTTAGGGAGAATTCTCTGTTTAGGCTGAATTTCCTAACCTAGTGAGCCCCCCAGTAGCTTTGCTGGATTTCTGGAGTTTGTTTTTTTCTCCTGCCAAGAGTGAGACTCTTTTTACTCACACTCTTGGACATGATTTGTGGTGTTCCTTTGAATGTTAATTTGTTTTATGGGCTATGGGGTCTTTTACTCCATAGGGTCTCATATGTTTTTACTATGTGGGTTACACAGCACCCTCTGTGCAGTGACACGGGGTGTCATAGTGACACCCCACCATAGACTCCATACCCTGGGACTGACTACTGTCTTCCAGGGCATGTAAAATCACCATTGGCTTTACTAGTCCAAATTTGTGAACAGAACCAGTACAAACCATCATATTGTGGAAGTACTGGTAGGGGTAATTCGATTGCCCCTGGGTCTGTTATCGAAGGGGTACTGTGCAGTCCTCCCTCGTTGAGTTTCTGGCTGGTGGCAGTGGTTACCACGCGTAATATTCCTTAAGTATATTCTCTATGGGATTTTCCCATGTATTTTAAACGCACCACTTTTTGGTGCAATGTCAAAGATACCGCCGGTTTATTTATTTAATATTAATTCACCGATAGGGTCTTTTTGCCAGAACTCAGTTTTAAGATGGTGTTTGTATTCGCCTCTGTAACTCCAAACCAAAGGTCGAGCCCTTTGTTCCACTTTTGGCGGGCTTCTACACAGAAGCCCTCCAAAGTGGTGCCACTCTCTCTGGGTACCACAGGGGGTGTGGGAGGGGGTTTAGGCACCCTGGACTGAGTTACCTTGGTAACTCAAGTCGCACTCTTGTGTGATTGGCCCAAGTGGTGAGCCACCCGGCTCACCACTTAGCATGTTTGATTGACAGCTAGGCTGAATGAATGGGGGTGTGCTGCATAAAAGCAGGGCTTTTGGGACTGGAACTTCAGAAGTTGCCACAGGACCTGAAAATCCGAAGAGGGAGAAGCTGAGCCGACCTGCTACGATGACACCACCGGTGGAGCCCTGCTGAACCGACTCACCACTTCCCAACGACAGAGGAGATCTCCCTGCTGGAGAGTCTTCTTCCCTTGACTGGTGGGCACAACCAGTTCACCTCCTTTTCTTCGCTTCCAAGATGTCCAAGTGGTCGAATCACCTGTGCCAAGCACCCCGGCAACCGTATAGCCACTTACCCTTGCACCGCGAATAAAAAGGACCTCTCCTTTTAATTCAGAACTCCGTGGCTGGTTTCTTCCCTGGCAGTGCAACGGACTCCTGCTGTCCTCCACGACGAGATCCTCTCTTCCTCTGGACGAAGCACCGACTTGCACCCGCTGCCAGGAACAACTGCCCCCCGCTGGAGCATCCTCACCATTTTAAGGTACCGTGTCCGCCAGGCCTCCCTTTCTAAAGATTGCTACAAGGTAATAATAATCCCTTAACCTTCTGGACTGGGCTGGCCGCCTTGACCATCTAACTGGTCCCTTTCTGTTGATCCAGCTCCTTTCTGAACTTTTTGCGAGACTTTTGTGCACTTTTAAACCGTGTGACCTTGGACACATTTCGTCCAGAGCCTCTTAAATTGTGTTCGGCCTTGTTAACTTTGACTTTACGGTTTTAACCTGCCTTCTTCTCCTACTGTGTTCGTACGAAAGGGTTGGGATCTGTTTCTATCTTTGCTCTGCCTTTCTCTCCCTTGTAAGCGATTAATTAGAGTGCCATCTTCGCTAAGTGCTCACCGCTGTCTGAAAATAAGTGTTGCTTTATTGAAGACTTGTCTAAAAATCGTTGAAGGGAGTGTATATCCTTTAGTGACCGTGTTTTTGAACTGCTTGATCTTAGTGCCAGTGTGTTTTATTAGATGTGTTTTTTAAATAAATAATTAAATCTCTTTTACACCAAGCTCTGGTCAGTGTTTGCTTGTTTTACTGTGTTCTTTTGACCTATTGTGAATACTCTGTATACTGCCTAACTCTTCTTGAGAGAAGTCTGACTGCTCAGCCACAGCTACCAGGTAAATCTGGGTGGTACAGACTGCTACCAATTGGGTTTACTGCCAACACCTGTAGTCCTAAGCCTTTTGCAGTGGTCCCAGAGGGAGCTGCACAGGTTTCTGCCTAACAGCAGTGTACACTGACAATCTGAGCAGTGTGTTCCCCTCATCCCAGGACATCTCCTTGTCATTTCTCTTTAGTTATAAACACCTGCTCATTCATACATGTCCCTTGGAGACGCATGCTAGCATCAGCATCCAACTATCACTAGCAGAGATTTTATTCAAGATATAGGGATTGCCAGATCTGGAAGATAGATGCATTATATAGATCATTGTCTCGGGAGCTGCACCTATCTTTTCCCTCCCTTTATTCTTATTGCACAGATTGTCTCTAAGATCCACCTTAAGGTATATCCGGGTGATTTTAGGTTGTACCTGATTGTCAGGGGATGTCGTAGTTTCCCCATATCCTTCCACTGGAAGGCATTAGCAGTACAAAAGCCTAGCCCCAAACACCTTGAAGGCTTACAATAAGCGTTGGTCCTCATTTACTAATTGATGTTAAAAAATGCCTCACATCGTTTGGAGTGTGATCTGTTTTGTATTCTTTATATTGTGTGAAATTCTTTTCTTTTTGGTCTTGCAGTGCCCAGATTGATGTCCCAGTTGGCAAGCAATGTGGTGTTCATGGAAACCTGAGGTAGAACGTTTCTAGTAGAACCATATGCTGTTTGCTTTTTGAGCGTTTTTTGTTAACTCACCTAGATTGCAGCGCGTCTTTTCTCTCTTGGGGTCTCCCTCTATTATTTTTCAGCTCGTTCAGATGATCCTTTTACACTGGGTGTTTCTTTCACGTTCCTTTCATTGAAGATTTTACTTTTGGCGGCAGTAACTTTGGCTTGGTTGCTGAGCAAGCTGTCTGCCTTGTCTATTGGATATTGTATCTACAGGTTTCTCCAGAAGACCTCGATTTGAAAACATTTGTCTTTTTGTCAAGTGACCCTTCCTGACTTTTTTTTCTTATTTTTCTCCTTTGCATTTACTTCGTGTTCATACTAGAACAGACTGCATATTGTCATATTGGGCCTCATTACACGGTAGGTGCTATTAGCACCATGCTTCATGCCGGTAATTTACCGATTCCGCCATGGAGGAATGGGGAATTACCACCCCATTCCGAGGTTGGTGGGGCGGTAATTCCCCATGCCGCCAGGGCCCTTCCCCATTCCCATTTTTGCCCCATAGGGCATAATGGGAATGGGGAACACACTAATTACGGTACCGCAAATTACGGTACCGTAATTAGCACCAAGGTCCCTTTGCGGGTCCCTACTTTAACGGCTGGTCTACACCAGCCGTTAAGGTCGGGTCCCGCAAAGGGACCTCGTAGTAAGGCGGTAAGGGTTAACGGTCACCGGTAGCATTACCGGTGACCGTTAACCCTTACCGCCTTCCGTGTAATGAGGCCCATTGTCATTTATTTTTTATATTTTTTCTGAGGTCCAAATGAAAAGAAAGCTTCCACAGCTATCCTCCATAGATTGTCATCTTAGCTCACGGTTTGAAACAAGCTTCTCTCTCTCAATTGGTTCACACTAGGTCTACCATAGGTCAACCTCTGAGGCTAAATTCTTTTTTTTTTTATTTGATTTAATTGCAATGCAATTTTACAATTTTTACAAACGATTCGTCCATCCAGTTTAAATTTAATAGTTCGTTTTTTTCCTTTATCACTTTTAAGAGTTTAAGCACTTTTAAGAGTTTAAGCATCGGCTTTTGCCGGCATCAATTGTTATCCTTTTGTCATCTGAACTCGTTTTGTGCTCCTGCACGAGACCAATTTGTTTGAAGAACAGAGTCACCGCCAATGTCCATTCAGTTTTTCCCCTCCCAGCAGACCGTTCCACCAGTCTTCTTTGTCGGCTGTAGTTGAGCTGCTCAGGTGTTTCATTAGGTAGATTTCTCTTGCTTCCTGGGTTCCCTTACACCTTAACAGAAGATGACGGGTGGATTCCACCTGCTGGGTAGTACAGTATCGGCACTTGTCTGAAGGTGACTTGCCTCTTCTTGCCAAGATTTCGTTTGTCTTTAGGAGGTTCAGTCTGATTCTGAGAAAGGTGTTACGCAGCTGTTTATCCGGGAATTTTTTTAAACAGCCTCTCATCTCGTTAACTCTCTTTGGGGTTACGGGGACGTTTTTGATTGATTTGTAAGAGGCAGCGTTATCCTGAGTTCTGATCCAGTCCAGTTCGATCAATTTTTTCACTACCTTTGTTGGGTCTTGTATTAGAGTTGCTCTAGTCAGTGCCACCTCTTCTAGCAGGTTTACACAGTCTTCCGCCCATAATGCTAAGATTTTGTTTTTTCCGCTGGATAATTCGTTCTTCAAGATCTCGAAAACGGGCGCTGAAGAAACTGTGATCACTTTCCTAAAAAGCATCAGGGTATTCCTTGCCACAATCCCCTTCAGAGAGGGTAGGCAAAGTTCTTGTCTGATATGACATATAGGAACAGATGTTGGCAACCCCAGCACCTTCTTCCAAAATTGCCCTTCCAGTCTGTCCCAGAACTGCCTCGGGATTTGGGGCATGGCTTCAACTCCGTATGTTATACACGGGACAACCTTGGCTTTGAAGAAAGACAGCACTGGAATCAGAGAGAACTTTCCATATTTCCTGTCGATCATCCGTGCTTGGCATGACAAGGTTTTGTTTTTGCTATTAACATCTCCTGCATTGGTCTTTCTCTAATACTGTTACTCAGCGTCACTCCCAAGTATTTAAAGCTCTTCACAATTTCGATTTTCTCGGTTTCCACGCTCCATTTTTCTTTGCCTGCTGTTCGAGTTGTGGTTTCGAAGGCCATGATCTTGATTTTGCTCTTATTTAGTTCTAGATGGTTATTTCCCAAGTATGAGAGCAAGCTATTCAGCTGTCTTTGTAGCCCTACCGCTGTCTGATCTAGCAGGATGATATCATCCGCATAAAGGAGTCTCTGTATTTTCTCTCCTCCTAACGATGGGGGAAAGCACCTAGTTGTAATGAACTCGTCTTCCAGATCTACTATATAGGTGTTATACAGAGCTGGGGCTAGGGGACAGCCCTGCTTTACTCCTCAGGCAGTCCGAATGACCTTTGATAGGGTCCCTGCACCGTTCAGACGGACTCTCATAGTGGTGCCTTCATAAAGGGCTCTTATTGGGGCTAAGATTTTTTCTGGGCAGTTCCTGCCAATTAGTTTAGCCCATAGGAGTTCTCGGCTCACACGATCGAATGCCTGCACAAGGTCGACGAAGGCCATGAATATTTGCAGCGCTCCTTGTTGCACTCTTGCTTTCAGAGAGCTTAATACAAGAATGTTCACTGTGGTGCCGATGTTTCTGACAAACCCCGTCTGGAATTGGTCTCTATAATTGGATTCTTTTAGCCAGGTGTTCAGGCCATCCAAAGCACAAGATCCAAAAACCTTCCCAATAATGTCTAAGAGTGCTATGGGGCGGTAGTTTCTTGGATCTTCTTTCACTCCTTTTTTAAAGATCGGGACCACGTTTGAAGTTTTCCAGGAGGGGGGGACAGTTTTGGTGATGTTGCAGTTCTGAAAGATCTGACCAATAAGTGGGGCCCAGGTATCAATGTTGTTCTTCAGATCTATGTTAGAGATGCCATCCGGCCCTGGCGCTCTAGAGTTTTTTAGATTGTTGATTTTTGATGTAATTGATTCACAGTCGCAGGGTATTTGCGAGTTTGGCACTTGAAGCCCGCGAATGTTCGGTGTCTGGCTTTCCTCCTTTTTTTACAGTGACTTGAAAAAATCCACCCATTTCTCTTTGCTGACATTATTCTGTAGGTTGGTCTGAGTGCTTGATGTTTTTGAATGAATTAACGACCAGAATTCTATGCTGCTTTTCTCCGTAAGTGTGCGCAGCATTTGTTCTGCGTCGTGTTGCAGAAGACTTGCGCGATGATGTCTCACCCAATTTTTGTACTGGTGTTGAGCTAGGAGGTATTTCATTTGCAGCTTTGTTGAGTTGGTAGTTTCTGCCATTCGTCAGATTTTTCTCAAGGACGCTCTCTGCTTTACCAGTTCCTTGTTGTAGCTGTGTTTATGAACTAAGTGCGTAGGGCCCCCTTGTTGCTTTGGTCTTCGGTATATATTCAGTAACGACACATAATCTACAGTTGCAGCTCTGGTTGGCTTGTCAATAAAGTTATGGCTGATGTTTTTATAGGTCATCGTCATTTCGCTGATGGCTTTCGCCGTTAACCTTAGGCGGTTGCCACTTGGGCCTGCTTCCAAACCTTGAAACATGTGTTCTTGCACTGGCCTATGAAGGTGCCAGGTCGTTTTTAAGATATTGTGGTCACTGTTGTCTGTTTTGACCACGTTAAAAGACTTGATCATACTCAGCAGATCCTTCGATACGATGGTGTGGTCGATGGTCCCCTTTTGATCACTTCTTTGCCATGTTGTAATCTCCATGTTCTTTTTAGAGCGTAGCCAGTGCAAATTTTGAAAATCCCATTTGTCCATCAGGTTACCCCATCGTTTTGCTCTGTCCCCATCCGTTGCAGATCTTGTGCACGTGAGGGTCGCATCATCATCCATGTGCAGTTTAGATCACCATTTATAATGATGTTGCTGAGGTGTTGAATTTCACTTTCCTCCTCCAGAAGTTTGTCAATAGCCTCTAGGTAATGGTCAGTGCCAATCTCTGCTGGATTCCAGTATGTATTGATGACTAGGAGTCTTTATTGAGGATTTTCCTTCCCCGTTTCACCACTATCAGGTTGCCACCCATGTCTGGTAGCCTGGATGAGCGGGGAGAGATGTAGTTCTGCCAGAAACACTAAGCCACATCCCGATCTTACTGCTGTCAGAAGACCTGCTCTTTGCCTTCCAGTGGCTCCCTTCTCTGCGGGGTAAAGGTCAAGGTGTATCCATCGAGGTAAGGCTTCGTCAACAGCCACGTTTCCTGTAGACACAGGATATCAAATGCTCCTATGTTGACATCGGAACTTGTCGTCAGGTGGGAAAACCCTTGTGTGTTCCATGAGCCCATTGTTAGGGGGGACGGCTTCACCATTTCCCTCAACGAGGGTTTTCTATCCACTAGTTGCTAGATTTTATTTGCATATTGTTGTGTATTTGATATCCACCTCCGGTTGAGCTGTAGGGCCGGGCTCCTAACTTCAGTACCTCTCTCCCCTCGGGAGGATTTCAGGGGGCTTCGAGCTATTGTGATTCTTATTTTTTCTCCCAGGCCTTTTGGCCATCTTTCCGGGTTTGTTGGTTGGTTACCCTCTGAGTATTTCTTGCTGTCTTGATAGAATGACTCATCCCTCCTCTTCCTTTCCTGCGACCCATTGGAGCCATGTATGCTTCGGTTGTCTTGTGTAGATTGGGACTTTTGACTCACCCAACGATTTTCTTTGTCTTTGTTGTGGCGTTTTTCTTCAAACGCTGGTTTCTTGTTCCTGGTTAAGGATCTCGTCTTTGGGCTTCTATGCGGCCGATGACTCCTCTGTTTTCGAATGTCCTGAGTTTCTTTCAGGTCATATCCCAGGAACCGGAGGTTGTCTATCTCTGACTTTAAGATGTTACTTAATAGTGGAGATGATATATGTAGGTAGGCCCGATCCCTTCGTACTTTCTCGCATGGTTTGACGATTTTTAAGTCTTGGGAGGTCAAATGCCGTAGGTTTGGGACTTGATCAAAGATACGCAGTGTTGTGTTCCTGCTTAGCCTGAAGTCGTCTGGCTTTTCTATCCTTCTCTTCAGTTTGAAAATGTGAAAGTCCGTCGTGATGCGTTTATTCGTTCCGCTCCTTGGCCGTTCCTTACTCCTTTCCTGCGTCGATCGGCCTCTGCTTCTTTCTCTCACTTTATTTCGCTGATTATTGCTAGGAAGATTCTCTGGATTCTTTCTGGCTTTGGTCTCTTTCTGCAGAGGCCTCTTGCATCCAGTCCTTGGAGCGTAACTGCGTTTATAATAAGAACAGTTACTCTCTCTTTGAGGCTTTGGGAGGAGGGGCTTCTGCGCCTTCCTTTTTTCTTCTATAGTTCTGAATTGTTCTGCACTGTGCTTTCTCCCCTTTTGGTTCCCTGGATAGGGGTCCGGTGCTTCATCCTGTCTAGACACGCTTTCATTTCGTGATCTAGGCTTGGGGGATGGAATATCGGTTTCTGAATCTTCGACTGTATATGTACTTAGGTTCATTAAAGCCTCCATAGAGTTGAACTCTTCCTCCACTTTTTCTTCCTACGAGAATTTTATTTTTCTTGACTCTCCATTTCCCGCTGGTTTTGCATTGGAGGTGTCGTTAGCCCCAGTTCTTCATCTCGCTGTTACAGTACGTCTTAACAATTTTGGTGGGGTCAGTATTTTTAAGACTACTTTCTTGGCTTCTGCTTTGTCAGGATTTGGTACTGGATTTCATTTGTCCGCTGGTTTAGCCTTCTTGTTAAAGAAGTTTTCAAGTTCTTTCTGTTTTGTATTTAGGGATTTAGTTTGGGGTTTTCCCCCCAACACCTTTTCGACTGCGATCGAAGTTATTCCCGAGCAGTCCATGTTGATGCAGCCGTTATCCAGCGTGTTCGTCACCTTCTTTCCACCGGATGTCAGATCACTAGTTTTGTTCCGGCAGTTGTCTTTCGTCTGAGTTCCTTGTGTTTTTCCCTCCAGATCCAGTGGCATATCGCTGTTTTTGTTCCAGCAGTTGTCACTAGTCTGGGTTCCTTGTGATCGTCACTGTGGACATTATTCCCATTAGGTATGTTTTCTTTTGTGGTGTTTCCTTCACGGCCCCCCTGTAGTGAGTCTCTTCCCACCCTCGATCTGCTTGGAGTAGGGCACGCCTCGGGTGCCAGTATTGGTTTTCCAAGGGTACCACAGGGCGGTGTCTTTAGCAAGCTTTTTCTGGGTAGGTTTGAGGCCTCATTACACCTCAGGGGGCTTCCTAATTCCTTCTGATGGTCATGGTGAATATGGCCTGAAGCTTCCCCTTGCGGGTGTCCACATGGAAGCCCCTCGTTCAGGTCCTCTGTCTCCTCCAAGGGCTGGGGGGTACTCTTTTGTTTGTCAATAGTCAGGTTAAGCTCCGGGGCAGCAAGCCTACCGTCAATGCAGGTAAGTGGGGAATAGGAGAGGCAAGAGGGGGTTTTCCCAAAATGCCACCTTAATGGTGTCTCAAGTTGTAGTAGGTTGGCCACGGTCCTCTGTTTGGCGGTTTATAGTGATAATATCGAAAAAATAATGTCAAACTACAAAAATGTCGAAAAAAAATGTCGAAAACAAAAATATTGAAAACATATACATATAACAGAAACAGTCAATTTTTCGAAAAATAAATGTCGAAAAAAAAGTCGACGAACAATAGCAATAAACCATTGTAAAGTGTCATCAATAGTACCATTTAATAGGGGGGGGTTCCCCCCCAAACCTCCCTCACCCGACACCCCGCAAGGTGGAGTATATCACCACACAAAAAGGAGGAAAACAGATGGTTTTGAATGGTTATATTTTCCATAAAGAAGCCGAAAAAAAGGAACGCACTTATTGGAAGTGCGCAGAGTATGGCAAAACAAAATGCAGCGCAAGAGCAATTACTGAAGCTTCGAATGTAAAGACCAAAAATGAGTACAACCATCTACCAGATCAAACAAATATTATAATTAAAAAAACAATATACGAACTGAAACGAAAAGCAGTGGAAAGTCAGAGTGAAGCAAGTGGGTCAGTGATTTCAAGTGTTTGTGACAAGTTACCCTTGCATATATCGGCACAATTACCAGGAGAAAAATTAATGCAACATACGATAAACCGTACCAAACAACAAAAAGAGAATCTGCCACCGGCACCAATGGTATATACTGATATGACAATACCAGAAGTTTTTAAAATGACCGCAAAAGGAGACAGTTTCCACCATGCCACACAGGAAATAAATAATGAAAAAATAATAATAGTTTCGACTGCTGCCAACTTTCAACATCTCAGTCAGAGTCAACATTGGCAAAGTGACGCCACATTTAAAGTGTGCCCACAACCGTTTCAACAGTTTTTCACAGTTCATGGAACAATTAATAACAAAATCATACCACTTGTATATGTTTTGATGCCAAGGAAAAGTGAGGAAACCTATAAAATCGTGTTCAAAAAATTAAAGAGACTGCACCTGATTCTCATCCAAATACAATAATCATGGACTACGAAATGGCACAAATTAAGGCATTTTCAACAGTATACAAAGAGACAAGGGTACAAGGGTGTTTTTTTTCATTTTACACAGAGCATATGGAGAAAATTACAAAAACTAGGATTAAGCACGAAATATACGGAGGACAGTTCTTACCAATACAACGTAAAAAAATGTTTTGCTTTGGCTTTTGTAAAAGAGGATCATGTTGTACATTTTTACGAAAATTTGATTGAAAGTGAGTACTACAAGAATCATGAGGAGGAAAATTCAGACTTATTGTACTATATGGAGAACACTTGGATAGGACAATTGACACGTAGTGGAACAAGACGCAGGCCAAAATTCCCTGTAACGTTGTGGAATTGCTACCAAGCAACGTTAGAAGGTAAACCACACACCAACAATGCTTTAGAAGGATGGCATAGCAGATTAAAAAAAAATTTAATATCAACAACCCTAATTTGTGGCATTTTTTAAAAGAATTGCAAAATGAGGAACAACACCAAGAATTTCGCATATCTCAAACAATTTAATTGGCAAACCAGGAACCAAAAAGAAAAAAATACAGAGATTACGAACAAAAACTGGAACAACTGATACGAGAATTTGACGCACAGAACTTCCTGAATTCAGTTGCATTTAATTTAAAATGTTAAAAAAACGTACGTTTCCGAAGCATCTACGATCCAGTGTGGCACAAGAGAAGAGTATCCAAAAACGCCAACCAGAAACTCCATAAATCCAAATCTGCAACAACAATCCTTGGAAATATGCAAAAAAAACCCCAAGAAAAATCCAAATCCAGCACGGAAGAATAAGTGCAACTCCAAAAAAAAACAGAAGAAAAAAATCCACATTCCACGATGCACCGGAAATAAAACCATAAAAAACCCATAAAATCCATGTAATCCAATGGAAAAAAAATCGATAGGTCCAAAAAAAACCAGGAAAAAAAAGAAAATCCACGAAATCCATGAACGGAGTAACGGACACGCGAACGCTAAGAAAACGGTTTGGAAATTAACTTTAAAAATGGCGCTTACGTATACGTACGCACACGTAACGTACATACAAAAACAAATATGACAAAAACAGCTATATGCACATTTATAATGCAATTGCGCCATCTAATGGACAATATATATATATTGGATGTTCAACATAAAAATAGCATGCAACTTATTTAATGTTATATATTTATTAATACATTTAAAGTTAAATAAAATAAACTAATAATTCATATAATTAATAAAAGTTATTTTTATAAATTGTGAAGTTAACCATTAAAAAAATAAATACACATATGCTTACCATATACATTGCATGTATTGATATTTTCGAAAAAAAGTACTACATATGCTTACCTTATACAATGCAATTCATATTTTTTTTAAAAAATATAGAAAAAAATTCGACATTTTATATTTTCGACATTTTTTTATCGACTAAATATTTTCGACATTTTGACTTTCGAAAATATTGCATTCGAAAGAATGATTGACCACCCTGTTTGACCACTCCCCTCTCCTCTTGGCTATTTGATGTTTGTTCTATCAAAATAGACTCTTCGACCGCCACCCACCCCTCCAGAAGCTCTCCATCCGAGATTTCTTTTTGTGGTATGGGGGTACTTACTCCCTTTTTCTTAAAGAAGTTTGCCACCTGATTATGGGAGGGTGCTTTGAATGTTTTACTTTTTTGACTTGGTCCTCTATAGTAGGGTTTTTGTGGTGTGTTTCCCCCATTCAGTTTTTTTAGTTTCAGTGCTTTTATAGCACGTTCCTTTCTTTTAACTAGCCTGACCTCGTCAGTACCTTCGGGCCGCCAGCAGGGGTCAGTGTCCTCACTTGCTTTGTGTTGCACTGCAAGCTCCTCCCCCTTCTCAGCAGCGGCTTGGCAGTCCTGGCTTCTTTCCCCCAACTTCACTGGGGCTTCCACATGCGCAGCCGGCCTGGCTGACTGGGAACCCCCCTCCTCCTCCAGGGCACCGCAGCCCGAACCTGCGGCGGCCCCCACGGGCACAGCACGGCCGCAGCGCTAAAAGTGCAGAGCATGGCGTCGTCTCCCCGCCAGGGCTCCTCCTCCACCCACGGTACACGTCCCCTCCCGTCCCCCTCTCCCAACACACCCAGGCCCGCTCCCTCCTTGGGCGCATGGACGACCGCTGCCACCACCATCCCCCCAGATGGGGGCCGCCATCGCGGCCAGCGCAGTCTCAGTTAAGGACTCCACCACTGCGGCAGGCCCCTCCGACAGCTCCAAAGCCCCTCCAGGCCTACAGCCCCGCGGCAGACCACGAGGCAGAGCTTCCCTCGACAACTCCGCACCAAGTACGGTGAGTGGTGCTGGTAGGGGACTGTTGATAGGTTGGGCTGGTAGGTGGCTGTTGGCGTTCATTACAGGTTGTTTCACATTGTTTGGTGGTGTAGGGATGACGGTAGAGTCAATATCGGGGTCGTTTACTCCATTTTTGTAATCAGGCATAGTGTCTACATCAGATGGCACGGTAGTGTCATTGGGGTCTATATTAGGGTCCTTAATTCCAGTTTTTAGCTCCATCACGGTTTCTGCAACAAAAAGTTCATTGTGTGTTGCTCCCCCGCCTCCTTCCCCCCCCTCTGCACTGGAGTCTCTAAGGTTTGCCTGCAATCAGATACAGGCCAAGCCGGGGATTCAGTGTTCCGGGTGTTGAAAAGGATCGGGGTGGCACTAGCAGGTGTGTTATTTGAGTTATTTGGAGAGTGTAGCAGTTCGGTAGGGATGTTGACAATGTTGGAAATGCTGAAAGGGGACTTTAACACATGGATACGCGGTTGCCTTGGTCTTAATATTGCAGAAGGCGGCACAAAACCTGTACCCATCTTCCTTTTACCTCTTGTTTCTGTGAAATCTTCAGGACCAGCCGGGTCCTCATTCTCCTTATCTTGTGGAGGCGTGCCGTCTCGTCTGGGTCTGGTACTTTTAAGGCGACGTTCCTCAATCTCCTCCGTCGCCGTTGGCATCTTGCCTGTCATGACTGCAGGACTGCACCACTCTGCAACCACTCCGCGGCCGCTCTGCGGTCAAACTGGGCTTTTATCAGCAGCTCCTCCCAGTCAGCTAGCAGGGTAGACAGAGCAAAAAGACTCTGCTCAGAGCAGGATTGAGTAGAGTGACTGCAGGACTGCACCACTCTGCAACCACTCCGAAGCCGCTCCGCGGTCAAACTGGGCTTTTATCAGCAGCTCCTCCCAGTCAACCAGCAGGGTAGACAGAGCAAAAAGACTCTGCTCAGAGCAGGATTGAGTAGAGTGACTGCAGGACTGCACCACTCTGCAACCACTCCGAGGCTAAATTGAAAGGACTGTTTATGATTGAAATCTGTCAGGCTCCTTCAGAGCTAATGTTTCATCCCATGGTGCAAGTGAGTGATCCAAACATTCAATCTTTTCCTCTTCATTTTGACATCCTTCGGACCGAGTTTGCAATACCTAATTAAATAATCACACTTTTAACACCTTTCTAAAGGCAAGATGGTCAACATAAATGCGTAGAGAAAAAGTGAGGGAGTTCCATTGCGTTGAGGCTGCAACTGAGAAGGTCCTATCCCCGATTGTAACCACTGAAAATAAAGGGACTGTAAGTTCATAGAGGGGAGGTACTTAACAAACTTCTCATGAAGGTAAAGGGCACCTGATCCATAAAGGCCTTGGGAACAATACATAGGGACTTGAACTTGATTCTGGCCTCAACTGGGAGCCAGTGAAGGCTACAAAGTGCAGGCGATACATGGGCACATTTAGGAATGCTCCTCGCCAGATGTGCTGCAGAATTCAGCAGTACTTGAAGACGCTGCATCAGAAATGAGGCTTCAGAAAGCAGTGTCAAGTTGCAACAGTCTAGTATCCCTGAGATGGTAGAAGAGACTACCAGACTAAGCACATTCACTGAAATATATTACACATTTCTCTGAAGGTTTTCAATTTAAGATGACCAGAGCTACACCTGGCGCTAACCGGTGGTAAAGCAGAAAGAGAGGAAACAATCTTAACTCCCAGATTATAGACTACCAAAACTGGCGTAGGAAAAGGGCCAAGCGATGAGGGCCAATATTCATTGGTCCACATTGAGTGGGCATATAGTGACCGCCCGAGGACCATAGCCTTGGTTTTCCCAGCATTAACCTGAGCCAATTGGCATTCATCTAACTTACTATTTCATCTATGGCCAGTAGATATTGTTCACAGTCAATTCTCAGAATCAGCTGTGTGTTATCCGTTTAGGCATAGAATTGACACCTACTGGGGCAAAACCTGTAATTGCCCCAAGTACCCTTGCAGACTATATTTCCTAAGATAATACATCCAATGATGCACTTCTTGCCCTTGGAGGCCCCACCCCCATCCTACAGCCAACCGAAATTCACTTGAGCCTGCACCAGACTCTGGTCAATTTGTTTGAGTTGAGACTCTTCACTCTGGTGGCTTTATAGCACCCCCAGTAGGGAAGTACTTCCCTAAGCTCTGCTGGATTCTCGGCACACAGTGGGATAGAGCACCCAACAGTGAATATTTTCATTCTAAGAGTTAAAGTCCCCAGCTGGCTCTTGGTATGATTCTCTCCTGCAATCCCAAGATTTCTCACAGGGGGGCCTTTTTGGCTTAGCCCCCTCCCATTTCTCGGCTCCTCCCTAGAATGGCCTGCTTGGCTCGACAACTCTCTTTTACTTAGCCTTCTCCCAATGGGTGCTCACTTGTCTCGTCTCAACGCTCCTCCAATGTATGAAACATCACACACTAGACTGTGACACTTCTTGGTTTTAGATTTCTTGCAGGCCCTCTTGGCTTGGCAACCTCCCTATTCTTACAGCTCCTCCAAAGTGGGACCCACATGGCGTTGCCACCTACAGTTTCTCAGCTTTTGTCAGGGCTATCTACTTGGCCTGGCCACCTATTTGTTCTTAGCTACTTCAAAATGTGTCCATCTCGGCTTTGCAGCCACACATCAGCACACTGCAAATACTGTCCCAGATACTTCAACGTTTGTAAGCTTCTGACAATTTGATTGCTAATTGTTCCAATGATGGTGCTGATTGGTGGGTCTATTTCCCCATTAGAGTTTTGCTTGGTGATTGGAGGAGAGCTAATAGTTCTACTTCCTGCCCATGTGACTGGGCCTTCGAATCACATATTCTCATGTGTTTTGTTTGTTCTGATAAGCTAACAATGTCTTCACACAGCCTCCATATCCCAAGGTCTCAAATAAATTGCCTGCCACTTTGGGAGCAGGCGCTAGAATCATGGCAGTGAAGTGATCCTGTGTTCCCACTGGCAACGCAGCAAATGACTTTGTTCATATGTGAGATGCATCTTTGTATGTGCATGGATAGCATGAGCTGCGTCTGTGCCTTTTCCTCTACTGCTGTGTCACTACAGAGTCCTGTTCCCTCAGTGGATCAGCACTTTAACGCAAAAACGTACATGATTAGTTGTCATTGAGGTAAGTCTGGCAAACCAGCTCAGGGATTCATTTTCCCAAGGCTTTCTCTGTCAAAACTTATAGAGACGGCAGCATGGGAGCCCTGTGGAATTCTCCATTTACCACCTCCAGGGCTTGCACAGTAAGAGACGTTGATGTAATTTGCCTTATTATGTTTATTGAATTACACATGTCCTTGTAATAATTTGAAATCTTTTAAAGAAAAATTTAATTTAAGTTTGATGTTCACATGAAACTGAAATGTTGGATTAAACATACCTTCAAAGTATCAAAATAAATTGTATAACACGTGTACAAAAGTCATTTATGAAATATTTTGATTGAAGTACTAAAGGCACTGCACAAAAGACATTACATACTTTTCTCACAAATAGTGTGGTAGAGTTCCGATTTGTGGGTGACTTTTGTCTTGATATTGATTCAAGAGCTTCCCGCTGGAGCCCATTCTACCAGCACCCCTGCATTAACATAGAGCAATTACATAATTCTACTAGACTATTCCAGTTAAACCAGATGTGCATTTGATCCTACTCTGTTTTGTATGTTTGTATAAGCTTTAATCGTACTCAACGGATAGAAACACATCAAATGGGAAAGGCTGTTACTGTCAGTGGGTTTAGTATATAGTGTAGTCACAAACTAGTCGCTTTTTTAGTCCCAGTAAAAAGAACGATTTTGGTAGTATGGTATTGGTTTCTAAATGAAAGGAGAGAAGTAATAACTGAAGTACTTTTTGGCTAAGAGCTGTCCAGTTCCTCTTATTTTACACCAGCGGCTTCATCTGTTACGAGCACAGACATTCCCCTGCTTAAAATGAATGAATTGCAATAATATACTAAAGAGAATGTAGTTCACCACCATAAAACATATTTTTGAAATACAAGTGTTACCTCAAACATTGTGTATATTATCCACTTCCCTTGGAGCATGTATTACATTGGGCAGACTTCCAAAAAAGCACATATCGGTAGAATATCAATGGGACTCTTGAAATCTTCAGTAGCTTGCCATTTTGAGAACACTGGTCATCGAACTTATAACAAGAGATGAAACAGCAATTACGTTCCAGGGGAGTGATGTGCACTCCTCCATTGGCCAATTGCTAGGCTATGCGAACTATGAAAATGAGCATAGCCTGAAGATTAGCCAACGCGGGAAAGCCTTGCCATTCCCCGGGCCCGTTGGAGGCAGGGCTGTCAATGCAGCGACCCTTTTCATCACCGTAGCACTGCGCTTACAGCCCCAAATGGCTGTCAGCAGGGGCTCATTCTCATCATGGAACTCTGTGCTTAGAGCAGCCATGGCTCTCAGCGTGGTGCTCCTGCGATGAGAGGGAGTGCCGTGCTGACAGCCATGCCATGCAGCCATTGCTCTCATTGCACTCTCACTCCCTTCACAGGAGCGTAATTCTGACAGCCATGTTGTCAGTGCAGCTCTCCTCCTTCCCTGGGCCAGACCTGACAGACTCAGCCTGGGCACCTACATCACCCAGACCCAGGCTCCTTACCTGCTTAGGGTGGAATGGAGGGCCCCTGCCATTGCTGCTCACTTCTTCCCCTGCACCGCACCGGACAGAAAAAGCATGGGCACGTGAAACCACCCGCCCCAAGGGACGTCATTTCACCAAAATGCCAGAGGTAGCAGAAGTCACATCACACGACTCTTGACCCCTGATGACATCCCACCCCGAAGTCGCGGGAAGCGATGGAACACGACCTTTCACCGATTGACAAAACAGGAAGTGGCATCACATAGCATTGTACACTACAAAAAATATGGTTATGATATCACTATAATGTGATGTGCATTTCATACAAGAATGGATCGCTATGTGTATCGTAAATATTAGTATGCATAGGCCCATATTACCAAATTACTGTGAATGCAAACAGACATACTGTTATAATGTAGAATGTTACTTCTACATAGTTCTATACCAGAGCGTGCTTCTTGTGTGGTTCTGGAACCTGAGTTCAGAACCATACAAGAAGATGCCTGGATATTGAAGGTTGGCTGTTGGGGACTTCCTCCCAATAAACTATATTTGATTATAACTTATTAAGCTTGAACATTATTACAACACATCCATGACCAAATGGTAATGATGTGTTTTTATATAGCACTTATGCTTAAGCACTTTATATAGAAAAAATATACACCCAATATCACCCAACCTGTGTTGATACTCATTTATCAACTTCAGAAGAATGAAAGGCTGAGTTGAGGCATTTAAGAACAGATTAAATCAGTGACTCATTCCTTGATGTGTGCCTGAAATAAACCTTTAATGAGTCTAGCAATTATTGGATAGAATTCCAGAAAGACACATTATTTGGTATTCCTATTCATTCTTGTTTAGGGTCAGTGCTGAAAGTGTTAGACTTGTGGCACTCCTGTTCTTATTTTTCTCTTTTTAAGGGGCCTGAACAAGAAAGCCAGCCACCCCAGAAATAAAGCAGCCCAGGAGCTTGCATTACAAAAACCAAAAAACCCCAAAACATTTTTTTTTTCTTTTTTTAGAGGTCGCAAGGGAGACCTCAGAGGTCGCAGTTGCTACCTCTGGCAACCCCTAAATGACGTGCCTGCCCGCCCCCTCCCCAATGCCATACTCTCAGCTGCCCCACCTTACTTGCTGGAGTATTTGCTGGGCAGCACCTGGCAGATGCAGACTGCTGGTTTCTAAGCCTATCCCCTCCCTCCTGTCATGTGTTTGCTGAGAACTAGGTGGTTCCCAGCAACCACTCTGAGCAGATATTACTGCTTATTTTCTTTTTTAAGGGACTTAGTATCTTTATGCACCCTGCCCCTCAGGCCATAACTTGGTTATGGGCCATCTACACTCTGTTAAAAGACTTTGCTATTCCTGGGCCTTTAACTTTCCCTCACAATGTCCAGAACTCCTGGTACGTCTCCTTGGGCGAGGTCTATCAAGCTTTTTTAGAGTTCTCCAATGAAGATAATGTTACTGAATTAGTTTAAACCCAGCTATAACACATGGAATAAATGAAAAATGTAATTTACAGTGCTTTTGTGAGTGGGGTTCTATTATCAGATGTTATAATTGATTATAGGTATGTTTATATTGTTCTCTGACATTATACCTCAGAATGAGTATATTTAGCTAATTTCCAGTACTAGATCCCATAGCCAAGAGGGTATTTTCACTGCTCATGACACTGTAGTTCGAATTGAATATTGTTTACTTTTCTTTTCTTTTTTTGATTTACATGCATTTGAGGAATTTTCAAAGGTATTATATTTTTCACATTGGTGTTAGTTCATTTTCAATATTTGTGTAATTTGACAAAATGCAACTTAATGTTTCAAATTCAATTTTACCAGCGTTAAATAGAATGTAATTATGAAATAGTTAATGGTGTTATTGAGATCCAAACATGTTGTGCATGAAATGCCTAAATTACATTGGTTAATTCCCATTACCTCACCTTATTTAGATATGAAGTTTATCCAGCTGGCTATAATTTTTTGACTTCTTCTCCTAACAAGAGCCAATAAGAGATTTGCTCTACCTACCTTACTTTCTGCAATTCTCCAGATGCGACGACCTGTCGAATATCCAAGTGTGGAAGAGGAGGGTTGTAAGTAAATTGATGAGATATGGGAGGTGATTTAATGGAAATGAATCTACTCAATCAGAAAATTACCACTATCTCCTCCACATTGTCACTTTCCTCACATATGAGGATACACCAAAAACCTGAATTTGATAACAAGATAACAATAAATGTTCATCACCACCATGCTGCAACACCGACACTTTATTGGATGAACTCCCCCATAAATGTTCACATACTCTAGAATGAAGATACTCAGATTGGACTCCTCGTCCCATTGCAACTGAAAAATATAATGTTTCAGTAGCATGGAAGGGGAGGCTCACATATTAGCAATGGAAATATTATACATGGGCACCCCCAAGTCCTCTACCCAAGATACCCCCTATTCCTCTACTGGATCTACTTTCAACAATGGGAGGAAAGGATATGCCCGCCTCCTCATAAACTTTAAGAATAGCCATCCTAAGAAGAGTCGGCAGGATTGCTGACACTTTTTTCACCCCCAACTTTCAAAAATACATTGTCGCATGTCCAAAATCCACCTCCACTACAGATAAACAAAGACTGCTCTTCTCATATCCAGCAGAGCCAGATTTCTCTCCTGCTCTGAACATTCCTGGGACCCCAATGGCAGAAGAACCACGTACTTGTCTACATGAAACGTTAAACATATCGTAGGTAAAACCCCTGAAATGGGTTTCAGGATGAGAACATCGGGGAGGATGCACAAATATGGAGTCTTACACGAAAGAGACCCCTAATCTCTTATATATGAGTAGAAACAATGGTGCCCAAGACCAGTGTCTAATAGGTTAATCAGTCAAGCTCAACAGAGGTTAAACATTCAATGGGGATATGAGACAATGAATGTAAGACCAAATGAAGATGTTATTGGGGAACAATCTTGCTCCTAGGAGGATTTAATAGGTTGAATCCTAAAAAGAGCTATGACATAAGATTGTCTGGTATCTACTTGACTGCCCACAGGTTCCTAAAGGCGTTTATTGGACCTGAAAAGTAGCATGTTCTAATCTCTTTTGGAACCCTTCCAATAAGGAACAAAGAAAAACAGGAGTAGCACTAGACGGGGAGAGCAGATCCTAATCCGCACACCATGCATAAAAAGAAGTCCAATGGTGTATATTTGCATGAGAAGTGGAGGGAGGAAGAGTACAGCTGATGCTGCCACAGCTAATAACCCTGCATTTCCAAGCTCTCACTTTCAAATCTCTAAGTTGAAAACATAGGACAACCCACCTCAATTGAGGAGTTGCGTGGGACACCAGAGGGGACAGGGGACGATGGTAGAGGATGTAGAAGATACCGCTATGTGCATGCCCGACGCAAAGACAGTGCCACCTTAAATATAGTGACCACAACAGCGCCAGAGGATGGGCCCCAGCTCACAACTAGGGAGGGTCTGTACCCACTCACTACCCACCCAGCCACATGATATACTAACCCGACATATGTGTCCACACCTGCTACAGCTCCACCACCATATCAACCAACACCTAGCAGCATTGTGCCACAGGAAAAGGAGTTAGAAAAAGCTTTAGAGGTGACACAAGCAGAGCTGGCCCACCTGAGGGCAGTGAAGGAAGGAGAGAGCAACAAGGGGAGTGGGTTGGATGAGTGGAGGACGGGAGATATTATGTTCAGACTGGATAGCACCACAATAAAGGATGTGCATGTAGAGAGAGGAAAAGGGGACCACCTTGGAGTGGAAAGTCTAGGTTACAGAACAGTAGGGTCTGATAGGGATGCAAACAGGGAATTGCAGGAAGGCGAAAGGGATACTGTGGACGAATTTGAAGATGATGAGGAGGACACCCAGGAGGCACCCGTGATAGCACCCAGATTAGAGAACTTGTGAGAACTGCGATTGAGAAACTGATTTGGGCGGGCAGCTTTGGCGATGATAAAGGGAAGTGATGGGCAGAAAGAGAGGAGGGGCGTGAGCACGCAGTTGCCGCTTTTGCAGAAAGGGCCATGGAGGGAACATTATTTGCCATGGGCTCAGATGGATAAAAATAATTTGATCAAAACACTCCCGCCCCTCACTGCCGGGGCCGTAAAAGCAGGCAGCAGGGACTCCCCTAGCAGTAGTAGACATGAAATCTTTACTTGTTGCAATAATGGAGACCAGGCTGCGGATGTGTGGGTTAAGGCACGTTAACCAGGAGTGAAGTTAGATAATGATACACATGGTGGGGCCCCATTTAATAACATCAGAGTGCACATGTGGGACGCACTGCGGCGGGCATTCTCAGACACACCGGCCCAGCTGTTCATAATGCAGTACACTATGGGGGATGAAGAGGACCCTGCACAGTACATTTCAAAAGTGCAGATGTGGAGAGCTGAGATGGTTGACCAGTGGGACCGATCAGTTTGTTTTTTCTATTTTGTTATTAAGAGGGGTTTACCAAAGGAAGTTCAGAAAGGACTTGACAAGATAGTGGGCATGGAGGCGAAGGGGTGGGCCAAAATTCAGACCATTATTTTACATCATTGTAAAAGGATTAAGGAAAGAGAAAAGGAAATGGCTCAGAGACTACAGGCTGAGGAAGTGTAACTGGTGCAGAAAAAAATACCAAAAATAGCACTAGAAGGGATGGTAGCAGCAAGCACAGAGACAGACTCAGCGGAGCAGGCTGCAGTGCACGCAGATGTGAGAGTAGCAGGATTCTGGCCAGGTGGAGCACAGGGGCACTAGAGTGGCGGTCCTCAGCATCAGTATTCTGAATGGCAACAAGGAGGTCTGCAGCGGGGCAAGGAGTTTGAGGGGAAAGAGTGGTGTTTGGGGGGATTGGGCCCAGTGGTGGTATGCAGTTTTGGAGCTGTGGGAAGTGGGGACATTTTGCGAGAGATTGCAGAAGCCGTCAAGGGGGAGGATACAACCCATATAACCAACCTGTCCCTACACCACCACAAACAGCTGCACCCCAGCCCCCGATGTTCACCTCTATACCCTACAAAATACACCAGGCTTACACCCAGCTACTGCCAAAACCCACAACATGCATGCACATGCACCGCCTAACGCCCATCCACAGGTAGCCCAGCAGAATGAAGTTTATGAGGATCAAATGCCCATGGCAAACGCAGTACCCAAATGGAACAGTGCTGCGTTACTAAGGGGTCAGTGTCATGGGAGGAAACCCTGTCATTTTCCCAGGCACAAATACTTACCCTGACTAGGACATCCCACAGAAAGCCCTTGCATGTCCAGTCCTGTCCATGACTACCCACCCTGACTAGGAACCCCTGGTGGGCGCTGACATAGGTAAAAGGCAATTAATCTTCATGGTCAACACAGGTGCTACAAAATCATGCATCAGTGAGGGACACTTCCCGCTATCAGGTGAAACGCTCAACACACAAGGATTCTCTGGGGCTGTAGCAACTGTTCCCTACACTAAAGTGGTAGCTATCAATATAGGAGGGAAGGTGGTGCATGCCCCTTTGCTATACTCGGAATCGTCCCCCATACATTTGTTGGGACTAGATTTTTTGAGCATCCTGAACAAGACCCTCTCCTTTACACACATCGGGGTGGTATGCACGACCCCGGGCATGTGTGCCTTAAGGAGAATGGTCATCATTCAGGCCTGAGGAGGGAGGTGGTGGTCTGCAGCATCCCAGTAGACCTGGACATGTTTGTCTAAGGGATAGCAGTATTGCTTGATGAGTGTCCTAGATTAGTAAGGCTTGTTGGTGGGTGCCATCGGATTTCATCTTCCGTCTTGTGCTGACCCCAGAGCTTGTGGCCGGGAATGATGCTGTATCTAGATTTAGAGGGCCTAGTCATGTCGGTCAAAAGGATTGCTGAGTTTGCGACAGATACCCATGGATGGTGCTGTGCACTGACCCAACAGTGCCTCTTAAGCTGGTGAAAGATGGAGAATTGTTTGAGGACACGGATGATGATGGAGAAATTGTATTAGCAAGCTGTATCCCCTGCCAAATCATGGTGCGATGTCGCAAAGTGCAATGTTCCTTGATGGCCCTGTGGCTCCACCCCATTTCACTGAAACAGATTTAGAGCAGGTCTCAGAGAGGTTATGGACTTTTTCAGATTATAAAGGTGACACGAGATAGACACAGACACAAGGAATCAGTTCAAAAACCTTTATTTAAGAAAAGGGGTTGGGATGAATGCCTAACATGCCCTATTCTATATGGGCGTAGTCTCGACCATTAAAAAAAAGAATAATAGTCCACATTCTGTCTGTCGAAATAAAAGAAATGTCTGTGTCTAATCTAAGTCTGCCCTCACCAACTAGCAAGATACTGTGTAGGGGTTTGGACAACATAGAAAAGGGTGTAGAAAAATATTATCAGGATGGCACTGAAGAAATGCTTCTTCTCAGCGTTCATCAGACATGTTGGAGCTGTCCCACAGCTCGCTTCCCCAAATTGGAATGACTTGGAATCAACAAAAGTTCTGCAAAGTGCAAAAGAGTCATAATCCTTTCTTAAGACTTTTCCAGGTTCTCTTTCTCTGACAAAGCCTTAACCTTTCACCTTTCACAGGGATTCCTTTTCCCCCTCACAAAGTTCAATTCACAAAACAGGTTTCACTTTTCACAAGGTTTCCTTTCTCTGACATTCACAAAGTTCATACTTTCATAACACATCTCCAATGCTTCCATCGTGGACCACAATTCAATTTTGGACCACAGTTTCACAAAGTTCACTTTGTAGGTTTGGCACAACATTCTCTTGCTCTCGATTCAACAGGGGTTCCCTTCCTCAACAATTTCACAACTTTACCACTTCACAATTTCTTCCTATCAGAGACTTTCGAATGTGCACATTTTATTCAGCTCTGTGTGTGATCACTCTGATACCCTGGCATTTCTGGGATCGTGCCACCGTCACTCTTTCACATCTCCTATCAATCAATAGCATTGTGCCCCAGGCACTATTTCACTTATTTATCTCTTGTTATTTCGGGTCTTCGGTTCACTCTTCCTGTCTCGCGCAGCACCCCTCTCATACTTTCCGTTACCTCCCACTTCGAGCCTTGCACAGCTCCACTGCTCTCAATCTTTATTTTGCATATTTCAACACAGCAGATAATAGAAGCTTTCTCTTCAGCGTTTCTCTTCCTCCTACGCTTGTCCTTCTTTTGTTAATTCTTTCTTATCTCTTGTTTTTCAAATCTTTTACCAACTGGTCTCCCTTATGCCTTTGAACTCACCGGTTGTGAACAGCGTAGCAGTTGCGGTTTCTCTGCGTCTTGGTCAGGGACTCCTCACACACCCCTCTGACACTCCTGGGCAGCCTTGCTGGCCCAGGGGAATGAGCACCTTCAAGGATGGCCCTCCAGAGATCAGCTCTTCTTGCACTCCTCTTCTGGCTCATTGGAGACATGGCTCCCTCGCTCTCTCTAGCCCACTCCAGCCATAGGGCCTTAGCATCTGAGCGTTCCATTCTCTGATAGTAGAACTTGGGGTGCTAAGTCCTTTCCAGCTGCCTGCTCGCTCAGGTTCCAACTCATAGGTCTTGTCTCAGACTGCTACTCTGTTTATACACCTGAGGAGTATTAACTGGCTTCAGGTGTCTTGCTCTTTCGGTCATTGCATGACTTTGCCTGATCTCGTTAACGGGACATTCATAAACATGGTAGAGTGCATCTGGATGTATATTCTCAGTTCTAATGGTGTTGCGATGTTTTAGACAAGAAGAATACAGGGGAAAACAGGTGTTGGGCACACAATATGCCATGCAGGCTGAGGAAATGTCTAACGGGGAGTTTGGAAAGCGAGGATGGGCAAATCGCGGGGGGCGACCTGATGACCTATTCAATTTCTCTCGCCTATTCCCCTCCTTATAACTATGGTGGGAAGGCTAATGTGATCTCTTCCTTTGCCTTTTTATTCTTGAGACGAGATATTAGAGAATGAAAGGATGAGTTTCCACAACAGTTTGGAGAGGCTGAAGGAAAGGAGGATGGATTTGGATTGATCTTGGAACCAACTGTTTCTCTGATTTTACAAGGAGAGTTTCTTAGTCATCCTTTCTTGATTTTAAGATCAGGTTCTACGGACTGAGAATTATTAGATATTAGAATATCCCCTAAATGTTCCACAGCAAGCCTTTTCCCCTTGTCTGAAAGAAGCAGAATATCATGTCTCGCCTGAGGGTCCTCTATCCAGTGTATCCTCCCTCGCTTGTCCTGGTTGGGATCCAAGAGCGATGGCCCTTACTTAGCCACCTGGATAAAGGATCCCTGGGAACTACCTGTGAGAAAACCCCCAGGTTTTTCACAACTACTAATGCTCACGATGTAGGGCTTTTGCAGGGGTTGGCACCGGTTCCAATAACACTCAAGCCAGGCGCAGTTTTACCGCAAGCTAAACAGTACCCGTTGTCCAAAGAGGTGGAAGAGGGCATAAGGAACACAATTGTGGCACTCCTGAATCAGGGAAAAACAGTGCCCTCCACCTCCCCATGCAACACATCCATCTATCCAATACAAAAAGGCAAAATGGGGCAGTTGGAGTATGATTCAGATCCTTCGTCGCCCAAAGCATCTTCGACAGGATCTTACATGCTGGCTTAGGAAATGTTCAAGTGCCCACTTCCAATTCAGTATGTTGATGATTTGCTAGTGTGTGGCAACAGTGAGCAGCAGTGCAGGAAGGATTCCATAACACTCCTGCAGCTACTGGCATACAAAGGGTACAAGGTGGATAAGTGGCTAAGGCAAAGTTGCAATATTGCTTAAAGGAATTGCTCTATTTGGGCCAATTGATATCTGTCCATGGGAAGAAAATAATACTCATCGCGCCACCTCATTGCGCTGCACTCCACAGCCCATAACTGTAAAGGAAATGCAGAAATTACTAGGGTTGCGTAACTATTGCCACACCTGGATTTTAGATCATGCTGCACTCACAAGGCCCATATTGCAGGGCCTCAACGAGGCAAAAAAACCACCAGAAGCTTACCTGGGAAGAAGACATGCTCACCAGTTTCAAGGATCTAAAAGGGGTCATTTCCACTGCCCCAGTATTAGCTACACCTAACTATACACAACAATTGTATTTGTATTCCCATTCTAATGGCCAGTTGAATGACTGCAGTACTAACCCAAAATGGTACCATGGGCCACACGCCATTGGCTTACTACAGTGGGCTGCTAGATTCTGTGATGCAGGGCCAGTTCAAATGTGAACAAGTACTTGCAGTGGCTGTGTTCACGCTTGAACAAATCTCCACGATTGATATGGGGTGCTCTGTAAAATTGTACGTGGAACATGCACTGTTCGCCACTTTAGAGCCTTCTAAATCAACTCTGACCATGCAGCGGGCGTCTGCATATGAAATCATTCTGTCCAGCCCAAACATGCACACATTGTAAGATGCAAGACTGTAAATTGTGCCACATTCCTAACAGAAAAGTGCACTGAGGAAGACATTGCAGCACACGATTGTGTAACTTGTGAAGGGGAGGAGGATGACATCCCAAAGGCAAAATATAGCCATATTGAGGGGTGGGGGCACACTTTGTAGATGTACCGACAACTATCAACCAGGACATGGGCCTGGGACATACTGGGGCAGCAGTGGTCCACCTAATGGATGGGGTCTATGAAGTTGTGGTGCAAAAAAGATTACCCATGCACTATTCAGCCTAAGCAGCAGAATGTATAGTACTCCTTGAGGTGCTCCTGGCATCTCAGGGTTGTAGTGTCACCATCTATTCTGATTCCACCTACGTCTCCACTACTGTGCATGCAGGTCTGGCACGGTGGAAGAGGAGTAGATTTAGGAGGGCTGACGGGTCCCCCCTACAACATGCAGCATTGTTAGACAAATTAATTGGTGCACTTTCGCAACCCTCCTTGACAGCGGGGGTGAAATGCATCACCCATACTAACGATACAGACAAGGTCTCACTTGGCAATGCAGACGTGGCAGTCAAACAAGCAGCATACTTACAAATGCTCAGTGTCTCTGAATACCCACTGGTAGCACAGGGTAAAGAACAGCTGCCAGATTCTTACAATGCCTTACCTGTCACACAGCTAATTGAGCTGCAGAGATGAGCTCCGCAAGAAGAAAAAGACTTGTGGTTGAAAGGGGGTTCAAGCAGGCCCCTAAAGATTTATGGTGGCAACAAGAAACGTCAGGCAAGGCGGTTATGCTACAAAAGATGTTTCCGGATAGCTTTCGACCAGCTGCACCATCCATACCACGTGTCCAAACAGCATATTGCTGCAGATGTACAGGAAGACTGGTTTGTCCCAAAT
The DNA here is from genome assembly GCF_040938575.1 of Ambystoma mexicanum. Classification (NCBI taxonomy): domain Eukaryota; kingdom Metazoa; phylum Chordata; class Amphibia; order Caudata; family Ambystomatidae; genus Ambystoma; species Ambystoma mexicanum. Next base: position 1,201,878,082 of record NC_090921.1, on the reverse strand, counting down.
CTGCACGAGGCAATAATTAAATGGTTGTTAACTATATCACCTGTCAGACTTACAGTACTGCTCTCACTTTAAGAACAATTCGAGGCACACTGCCCCACCCTACTGGGCCATTCCGCGAGTTGCATATTGGCTACTTGGACATGGGCGAAAGGTGTGGGGGTCACAATACCTGACAGTTGTTGTGGGTCCCTTCTCGTGGTGGGTGGAGGCTGGTCCTTGTGCACACCCTGATGCAAAGTGTACAGCCAAATTCCTGGTCAGAGGTTTTTCCTCAAGGGGGTGTGTGCGATGTTTTAGGATCTGATAATGGCACACACTTTTTCAATGAGCACTTTAAAGAGGTCACTGCATCATTGAGTATTTAACATTGGATGTGTACAATTTACCACCTGTTAGGGAGAATTCTCCAGAATGGCTAATTTCCCTTACCTACTGAGTCCCTCAGCAGCTTTGCTGGATTTCTAGGATTTATTTTTTTCACTTGGTAAGAGTGTGAGCCTTTTTTCCCACTCTTTCATGTGTTTTGCTGTGTGTGTTTAACATTTTCATGTGTTCATAGACTGTGGAGCCTCACCTACTCCATAGGCATCATCTTTTTGCTGTGTGTTACACAGCACCTTCAGTGCAGTGACACAGGGTTGCCTTTTTCAGACTTCCCAACTCCAACTCCATTTTCTGTGACTGAATACTGTCTCCCAGAACATGTAAAGTTGCTGTTGACTTTATTAGTCTTTTTAAACACACAGACCCAGTACAAACTACCTTTCATAGAGTTCTGGAAAGGGTTAATAGTTATCCCTTTTTGTCTGTTTTTCATGGAACATTGTTTCGTTCCCTTTTCATTAAGATTTGGCTGTTGGCAGTGATAACTACCCTATATTTCCTACCGCGGTTATTTTATTTAGCCTTGGTATTGTTTTAGGCTATCTTGGTAGCCTCAAACTTAAACCTGCCGGACCATATATGTTTTTATACGGTTCCGGCTGGGTTTATTCTCCATTTATTTTTGTAAAAGTATTTCTTGTGTTTTATTCTGTGCGCCAAACCAGGTTTGATTCCTTTGTTCGCCGACCTTTGGCAGGCTTCTGCACAGAAGCCCTCCTTAGGCACCTGAATGTCTGAGGGGGACAGGATGTGAGGGAGGGGTTTGAGACTCCCTGCACAGGGTCTCCTTGGAGAGCCATGTCGCACTCTGGTATGATTGGCTGTGGTGACTGTCCCGGTGGGTCAGCCACCCTGCTGTGTGATTGACAGCCAGGCTATGTGAATGGGGGAAGACTGCATAAAAAGCAGGTCGCTGGAACTGAGAAGGCAGAGCCGCCACTGGATTGAGAGAACCGAAGAGAAGCTAACAGAAGAGGACCCCTACCAAGAATGAACCTTCTGGTGAAGCCCTGCTGCAGGTCTGAATCTTCACATTTCAATGACAGTGAAGATCTACAAGGAATTTTCTCTCCTTGAGCTGGTGGGAACAACCAGTTCACCAAACTGCTAGCCAGGCCTCCCTCCTCTGGTCGAATTTGCTGTACAGAGCTACAGTGAACCGGATAGCCAGGAGGAACGGACCCTGCTTGCGTTTTAAGGTGCGCACATTTTATTTGTTGCTTTGCTCTGCTGCTGGTTTCTTCCCTGGGCAGTGCAGGACCCTCCAGTCTCCCTCCTTCTTGTCAGTACGACAGTCGCTTCGGGAACTGTGAGCCTGCAGGACCTGCCAGTAACGTCTGCCTCAGCTACAGCATTCTTCTGCTCTAAAGGTACTGTGCTAACCCAGTTGTTCGTTTCGTCCAGCCGCAGTGAAAGTATTTGAAATCTTTCGCCAATCCAAGGGCTTGTCCTTCTCTATTCTCCAAAGTAACTTTTCGTCCGACCAACTTCGTTCTGAACTCTTGGCAAAGACTTAACTGCAAACTACTCTGAACTGTGTGATCCTCTGTAAAGACTTTGGTCCATTGACTTTGGGCCAGGCCCCTTTAATTTGATTTCCTCACTGTAGTTCCTTTTTGTAGATTGCCCTGCTTACTTACTTGTTGGTGCTGCTCAATTTCTGCCTAACTTTGTCTTACCCTCCCTTTTAAATTGCTGGAGTGCCATTTTGCTCACACTTCATTTTGAGTCTAACTTGTCCAGAATCTATTGGGTGCGGTGTAGTGTATTAGTATTGTTATTTTTAAACTGCTTGATAATAGTGAAATGTTTAATAACTGATGTGTAAATAAATGTATATTCTTTTACTCAAAAATCTTGATTCATTTTTTTTTTAATCATAGTAATTGCTGTTCTTTGTGTAACTATTGATACTGCTCATTTTACTCAGCCATCGCTACCACTTTACTGTGTAGTACAGGCTTGTACCAAAGGTGAATTTGTACTGTCACTTGTAGTCTTAATTGTGTGTGGTGTTCCCAAAGGGTACTACATATAATTCTGCCTAACACCACCCCAGGCTAACATGGTTGCAGAAAGGATCACAAGACTTCTGAAAAGCAAATTGTCTAAACTGTGCACCACATTGAAGAAAAACTGGGTGCACTGCTTACCCCTTGCTCTGTTTAGCATGTGGATGCAACCCTTTAAGGATCGTCATCTATCGCCCCATGATGTGGTAACAGGGCGGCAAATGCACATGCCCATATATCCAATCAGGTGAGCCTCTGATGCTCACAGGGCTGTGTCCAGTTTGCAGAATGAATTTCGAAGCTACTTTCATGCCCTAACCACAGCGATAAAATATATTTCTGAACAGATCGCACCGCCAAGAACTGAGGAAACAACCAGTGGTGCATCAGACTCACATCCAACTTCATCCCCTTCCCAGATTTTCCTGGGGGATTTTATTTTTGTGAAAAATGTTGTTCATCTGTGGAATGACCCTAGATACAACGGCCCCTTGGAAGTTGTCTATGATACTCCCCTTGCAGTAAATGTTCGCGAATTGGGATATTGGGTGCACTTATCTGATGTTCCCAAAGCATCCAGCCCACACACTGTGCTCAAGTTCAATAAAATATTCCAAATGCACGGTCCGGACAGCTCTTACTGACTGTCCTCCTGATAGTGCCCTTTAAAAAGAGCCCCTTTTTGTGTTTTGTTGTTGCTTTTTCACTTAGAAAAATATATATATAGACCAGCATAACTACCTCTCTGACAATTAAAAGCTGCTACGTATTGTTTGTACAAACAAAACTCTCTCTCTCTCTCCTTTCTTTCTCTCTCCGTTTTGTCTCATCTTTTCAATGGAAGTGTAAGGGTCCAACAAAATGGTATAAATATTCTCTTATAACGGTGTACTCCTCCACGTATACTTGTGTTATGCACTGTGTAGCTACTCATTTTCCTATTTATATGTTAGGATTAGGAATATATTGGGGATGTGATTAAATATGGATGATCATATAAAAAGGGGGTGATCATATTAAAAGGTGGGTATAACAAATGCAAATACCAGCACAGATGTAAATATAACAACAAATGGCACTGTAGGTAATGGTTTCTTTGGGTCTTTTTCACACCCCATTGCTGAAAAGTTCCTGTATTAACTGAAACAAGTTGAATGAATTATACTGAGACCACAATCCATTACATGCTGCCTAATGTATCTATGACTGACACACGAGTTATCCATCGGCATATGGGAAAGCTCACAGATACATGGGCCTCATTACACGGTAGGCAGTAGGGGATTACCGGCACCGGTAAGGGCACCGGTGTCGGTAATCCCCTACCGCCCTACTACGAGGTCCCTCAGCGGGTCCCGTCCTTAACGTGTGGTCAGACCACACGTTAAGGAAGGGACCCGCTGAGGGACTTCAGAGCAAATAACGGTACCGCTAGTAGCGGTACCGTTGTTAGCTCTTTCCCCATTCCCATTGAGCCCTATGGGGGCTCGATTTGGGAATGGGGAATGGCAATTGGCATGGGGACTTACCGGGTCCTCAAGGGTCTGAATGACCCGGTAAGTCCCCATACCACCTATCCGGACCCAGAAGGCGGTAGGGGGTAGCCAGGGCGCTAATTGCGCCATGGTTACCTCCTACCGTGTAATGAGGCCCACTGATATTGTCATCCTTTTTTCCTGTGCTTTATGACCTACTTGTAAATAATAGTTTTTCATCTGGCGTCTCACATTTTAATGTCGGTAGACAGTTTAAAAGGCAAATAGGAAGTGTCACGTATGACCTGTATCGAGGACTTGGATTAGATACCATAGAGGATGTGCACCATCCAGAGTTGAGTAAGACATGGTACGCATTCATGAGCTCAGTGGGGAAAACTAAAGTCAATGGAAGTCGTTACATGTGTTCCTTGATTCCTCCACGCAAGATATTAATGCGGCTGTAAATCCATGTGGAAGAGGTGCAATATTTACTCCATTTGACATTGTGTAGGCTACGAAGCACGTTCCAGGCACGAAGAGTGCGGCTAGAAATGGCGGACCCTGATCAACTGCAATGTGCTCAAATCCCCAAAAGTGTGCAGTGCTTGCAAAGAACATACATACAAGCTGGAAGGTGTAACATATGTGACCAAGTGATGGCAGGAAACCACAATGAGCTGCACAACAGGAGGACTGGTAGAATTCATAAAAGAAGTGATAAAGTGAACAGTGTATGTAGCGGATACTGGAATGAGCAAGTGGCAAAACTCACGTGGAGTGAGGTTATGGAGAAACCAGTGAAAGTGCAAAAGCAGGAAGACTATAACCTGTGTTTTTACAAGGGAAGTTTCTCTGTGTGGTCCAATAATAGGTGCAACAAGACTTTATATATCACAGACCTCAAGAAAGGGACAGCAGCCACGATGGACAATTATTGGGTATGCAGCCAGCAGGCCTTCTTGCACCTCCTGCCATCATGGAGGAGCATCTGCTTGCTGGCATCGCTACACTCTGCACTCCTGGTGGTCCAGGAAGAGCATCTGATAGTGGGACAAGGTGGCAAATCAATCCCAACATCTACACAAATGCTCGAGACACCCACTGCAATGCCACGACAGGAATCAGTATTCTGCATTCTACCAGGAAAGGTGAAGAAAGAAAAAATGGGGAGAAGGAAAAGGTTGAACTATCTGTCGCAAGATTCTTGAGTTGCTCAAAGAAATACCAGATAAAATTGACTCTACAGCAAAGAAGACACATTTTTGTATTCATCCCTGCTGTTAGCAGGAGTCCAGACAGTGATGATAATTGGCTGTAAAGTGTAAGGTGGGAAGTGATCCAGCTGGCCAATGACACTGAACAAGGACTCGACGTGATCAAAATGGAAATGCACGCAATCATGTTGATGACACTGCAGAACATATACGTGCGAGACCTCCTCACAGCCATGGAGGGAGTGGTCTGCAAAAAGATTGGGGATTCATGTTGCACTTAAGTACCCCCTAACAAAGCAGAAATTGTGTCTCTCGCAAACATAATAGGGGCCCTGCACATCCTCGGAACCCACGTTCAAACAGAAGGTGGCATCTTAGAGACTGATTGGTTTGATGACATTTTTTCTTGGGCACCGACTTTGATGGGGGCTATCGTGAAGATGTTGGTCCTTGTGATCATGTTTATATTGGTGATATTCTGCATATGCCAGATGGGAATTCAGTGCTGTGCCAAAGCAGTGCCTAGTAGCACAATGATGATGGTCTTAATTGGGGTACAAGAGGTACCTTGTTGTACAAAAGACAGCGCAGTACAAACTGATGAGCCAAACAAGCCCTGTATTGTTGTCATAGAACAAGGCCTTGATCCCCCAGGTACTACTACAATCCCCTCACTTGATCCAGAGCAATACACAGAACATTGGGTAGATTTGCAGGGGGTGGAGGGTGTATTTACATGACCTGTACTCCCGAGCAATATGCACAAACAGGGGAGAGTTTGCAACATATGTGCAGGGCATAGGTACCAAAGGAAGGGTCACCTCCGTATTTAGCAGTTGAGAGATTAGATAGGGAAAGAAGGGGGGGAGAAAACGGACTTGCTTTGGAGTTTGTTAATGTAGTATTAACGAAAAGGGGGATTTTGGGAAGGAGGGACCAGGCCCTCCAATGCTTTTGGATGCAGCAGAGGCCTGGGAGTCTGCAGTACGGGCTTGGGGAGGGTACAAGAGGTGTCTTTAGGAACTGTAATGTGGGGAGGGTGGTACAGGTTTTCTGCACTGGTATACATAGGGAGCCAAACACCATCTTGGATACCAACAGCCATATTAAAATCGAAGCCTAGCGTTGTGCTGCAGTTAGGGCCACAGGACCCAGGACAGGAACACATGGGGAAGAAGGTGATTGCATGTCACAATAGGTTGTAGCAGGGGCACCAGTGAGAAAGGCCATAGCTGCAGAGATTCATAGACCTTTAATTGTCTCATGTTGCCAGTGTTCGTTTCCTAGAAAGAATGCACCCTGCAATTCCACAAGGGTTTTGAGAGCACTCTCTAAAAAGTGACCACATGAGAAAGAGGGCACTACCCAACGACCTTCCCCCTTTTCTACTTTAAGTAATAGTATTCAAATGCCCCCATCCGAAGACCCCTGGCATTCCAAAGTCCTAGCCAGTCCCAGACCACTGACCATAAAACTGCTAGACCCACAATCGATCAGAAAAGATTAGAAAGCAGGGTCCAGTTGCCTTCACCATAGGTGACGTTATTTGTCCTGAGAGGTGCCAGGAGGGATAAAACAATATAGCTAAAATGAGGGTGTGGAGCTTTGGGAGGGTGCCAATGTTTCTGGAATCGATTTGTAGTTAGTTAGAAGTGAGGGCCTCAAGGTCTCCTCTTAGCTCATGTATGCAGTACCAGGGGTACGTTAGGTCAGAGATAGCGAATGTGTTCTTTTTCTTTTGGTAACGAGCAATGAATTGTAACTTTGTGTCTGCTGATGGATGAGGAGGAGTCCACGTGGAAGAAGTTGGATGGATGGGACTGGGACCAGTGGCCTGGCAACTCATATGGAGCAGGTAGCCTTTGTATAAGGTTGCACCAACCAGCCATTCGGATTTGTACTCTATAAAAATGACATCACTGATGATGCAGTAAGCCTTTATGAAATATTACACATACTAATTTTGGTGGAACGTTCGGTGGCAGCAGAGCCCTTTGCTGGCGCATTTCTATGTTTTGTTGAAATAAAAATGTGTTCTGCTTGCAAGAGGTGTGCTAGGCTTTTTCCCCTAGTGGGTTGTATTTTTTCTGGTGTGAGCATGTAGGGCTTCTTTAAATGTTTGTTGGTTGTGGCTTAGCGAAGCATTGCGTATAGGAGGCAAAGGTGTTTGAGGGGCGAAATGGGAAGGCATAGGGGATGTGAAGACACAGTGTATGGGAGTCAAATGGACCTGAGAGGTGAAGGTGAAGGCATGTAGCATTCCAGAGGTTTACACATTTTTGCTATATAAAGAGGTGCCACATGGGTGCATGAAAAAATTGCTGCCCAATGTAATTGAAGCAACAGTGTTGACCGGCACGGGAAAAGGAGGTGATGTATTCATCCCCCACATTCCACTAATTCTTACAGACAAGCCATTCAGTTTCAAGCGCCTACAGTTCCTGGACAGGCTGGCATTCGGTATCATGATCAGCAAGTCACGGGGCCAGTCAATCAAGTGCACTGGTACCAACTTGTAATCTCCATGTTTCTCCCACGGGCAGTATATGTCACGTGTTCTAGAGTTGCTTACTGGAATCAGTTGTACATCTTTGCTACAACTGGAAAAACAAATAATGTTGTTTATAGACAAGCCTAACAATGAACATGTCCTTTGGTAATAGTAAACTTTAGGTTCATAGTTGTTGGAACTGTCAGCATCATGTCACCCATTATGCTGCTCTGGAATCTCCACGTTGTTCACACGTACAGTTATACGTTTCAAAATGAGTTTTCAAGAAGAACAAAAACATGTGTTGTGTATTCTTTATAAGAAAACATTTTAAAACATTAAATAATCAACAAATCTCTACATATAAAACGCTTAGGTATGGTTCCCTACGGAGGTGCACTTTGCCTTTTGGACAGCAGAGGGCAACCTAACACTGATAAATTGGGTCAGTGTACGGAAACATGCTTTTATATACAGAGATCTGAATGCACTCAAAACGAAGACAGTTTCATAAGTATACATTCTGAGAACGAGGTTAATTTAAACATTGTGTTCATGGGCTGAAACATAAATTGGTCATAATTTACGATGAACATTTTGAATCTGTTTTACTTTCCGGCATGTTTCGCAGCAACAAAAGTGCAATTGATTTATAAGAAACATTAAAAACAAGCATTTATTGATATTGCATGATCTGGGCGTTAAGGTTTGTAAAACAAACTTTTGAAGTGGCATTAATTGAAATTGTTCAGATTAATCACTGCCATAGATTAAGTATGCATACGATCAGAGGTGTTTTAGCTTTGTTGTATGGTAGGAAAAGGCTTGCATTCAAGTATTTAGTGTGTCTATACAAAATTGGAAACTATGTATTGAACTCTCCACCCCCACATTAAAGATATGTCTTAGGCAGCATCTTTCATGAGCGCTGACTTGGCTGTGGCTCAAGAGCACAGGTTGGTGTATATCGGCAGTGATATGCATTTCCCTATATAGTCGATCAGTTTGTATGTTTCAATTCAAACACACGTTGGCCTTTGATTCAAACTTATTAAACAAAGAACACAACATACATTTTCAGTTGGGGAAAGCATTTAAATATTATAGAGATGGTCATGGCTCTATTCACCTCCAGATACCTCATAACAGAGGTGTCTACCACCTCTGTTTTAAGGCATCTGGAACTGAGCAGAGCCATGACCATCTATATACTAGACCGGCATATGTTACGCCAGGTTCAGCTAGTGTAGTGAATTTTTCTTTTCACCTTTCTTATGGTGCCTTTCCGAAAAGCATAAAGCGACCTTAAGGTATTTCTTACAAATGGCACCTATGTGAAAATGAAATCCCGGTCAATGCCGGGTATATAAGCTAGTATACATTAAAGTTCTGTAGTCAATGTTGCCAGGGTATGGATGGCCTTCCTGGATTTTGCAGAAACACTGGAGGGGTTGCTACATGCTGCACCATTTCTTGCCGTCTCGCCTGGTGTTTCTTTTATTCTTTACTTTGCCTGTTCCTCTGTTGACTTGCAGATTTTTATCTTCACTGGCTTGTGTGCTGCTCCTTCTTTTTCTTTATCTCAAATTCATCCTCATCGCCAATGTGGAGGTCTCATTCAAAAAAGGACACAAATCACCAGGTGGATGTTGCCAGCATGAACCACTTTTATTGAGGCCTGCCTCAGGCTGACATGCTTATTTAAATAGGACAGCCATGTAGCGGTTCGGCATGTGGATCTGCATTCTCTATCCTTTCATGCTCATTTCTGTCCCTCCGTCTCTGCACCCACCGATTTCCGCCTCCCCAGTGTGATGACGGGGAGCGCTAACGTCTTCTGTGGTGGCGCGCTTTATCCATTGCAGTACACACAGGCTGGGTTTTCCTTTGCAGTGTATGGAGAACCCAAACCCCTTGATGGGTCACAAATGAGGTGGAATGAAGATGTACTGGGGCCTACAGAACGTCATAGCACATGTCCTCCATTTCTTAAAGAGAAGAATTATGCCGGAACAGTGAGTTGAGAGAGAGAGAGAGATGCACTTGTGGTGCTGTTTTTTTAAAAATGTCTGCTATCCCTCAGCCAGGCACCGGTCATGCAGAAATATTTATTTAATAGAATTTGTGTTCATCGTTTAGGTCTCCAGCGCCTTACAAGGTTAAAAGGTGGGAGATAAAACAAAAGTTACAATATATTTTTAGGATAGGATTGAAACATTATGATAGACAAGTGATAGCAGGGGAGATGGAGTGGTGGGTTATGTGCGGGAAAGGTATGTTTTGAGGCTTGTTCTTAAAGTGGTGATGGAGGGTGCAATGGGGATGTAAAAAGGTAGGATGTTCTATGCCCTGGGTGCCCAGTGGGTAAATGCTTGTTTTGCGTCCTGGTTAGTTTGCAGAGTGAAATGTGTAGGTGAATCTGGCTTCCTTGTCTTCTATTTGTGTGGGACATTGGTTTGAGTTGGTCATGAAGTTAACATGGAGTGTTGTGGTGAATGGCTTTGGAAAGGGTGCAGAGTCCTTTGAAGGCAATTCTTTGGGATACGAGGAACCAGTGGAGCTGGGTGAGACCTGGGGTGATATGTGATTGTTTGGGTAGATGGAGGATGAGTCTGGCTGCTGCATTTTGTATGACTTTCAGGGGGTAAGGGTGTTGCTGGAAATACAGTGAGGAAATGATTGCCATAGTCCTGATTGGACAGAACATTGCTTGGACTGTGGTGGAGAAGTCATCAGGAGGAAGAATGTGTCGGAACTTACAAAGGAGTTGTGGTTGGAGATTGCATGTTTTGGTGACAGCAGCTATGTGGTGTATGAATAAAAAGGGTGGGTCGATGGTGAAGCCACAGAATTTGACTGGTGAGGAGAGGGATATGTGTGGGCTTCGTTCTTTGACAAAGGTGTGAGTTCATGGTTTTGTCTGGTGGGAAGAAGATGAGGGGGTATTCCCTTTTGCAAGGGTTGTGTTTGCGGAAGTTGGTTGTTGTGAATCGACCTTATCTAAAGTCACGAAGACTTTCGATGGCCCCTCCAATCACTTGGAAGATTCCTTGGCGTCTGGCTCAACGCCAAAAACACGGCGGTTCTGTGTGGACTGCAGCATCCAGCATTCCGTGTTAGTACTCGAGTCAGGCGTTACGGTCACATGATACGCACGGACCATCATTCACATCTGTATGCGAGTACTACGTATTCTTGCTGCGCACACGGAATGGTGCTCCTTAACTGAGTTCTACAGCCAGTTTTGTAGTGTCCGTTTCCTGCAATCTTGTTTCTTGAACCTGTTTTGACTCTTTGGCCTGTTATTACGGATTGCCCATTTTGAACTGCCCCTGATTTCTGGTATTCAGCTCCTTCGGATTGATTCCTGTTACCCCTGACCCGGCATGCGTTACCTGGACTCCCACTGCCTACTGTTCTGTTACGCCGCTACCCCGGACTCTGCAACTCAGCGTTATCGCTTCTGAAACCTGGTCAAGTACCTCCCGCTCCCACTTGGACCCGCTCCTTACCTGTATTTACCTCTCTTTTATTTCCATTCCTTTACTTCTTCTATCCTTGTTTATTTTGCCCCCTCCTCCATACCTCCATACACGTACTCATTTACCTGCACCTGGGACGCTCTGCTGAACCACAAGGATTTCATTTGGACACAAGTGTAACTGTTGTGGACGCTCTCCTGTTTTCTTCTTTCATCACTCCTTTTCACTAAATACCTGGACGCTCTGCAGTACGACACAAACTGTTGTCAATCCTTTCCTGTTGGGATTACGGGACTTCTCCTGGACTTTGTTTATTTGGTTCTTCATTCCATTTCCTCCATTGTGGCCAAGTAGGTTTCGGGTCTTGTTCTTCACGGAGCAGGTAAGAGTGGGAAATAGGGGGTGGTGTCGGATACGGTTGGTACTTTCGATCAAAGTAGTAAACAGCTGTTATTGTTGTTTCCTCTAGCTCTGTTGCTGCTGCTCCTGCCTTTTCAATGAAGCCCCTAGTCTGTTAGGTGCTTTCTCATACTCCTACAGACTGTGCTCTTGTGAGGAAAGTTTGGCTGCAATTTGGCTTCAGGCAAAGAGGGGGTTGTGACAAAGATTGTCTAGTTTTGACAGATTAAGGAGCATTTATCATCATCCTGTAAAATGGATCTGGGGCCAGATCCAGTACAGGCACTCATGCAAGCCTAGTCAGCCTTGCGTGCAGATATGGTATCGGCCCATACGATTTTAAACCAACGTATGGACGTGTTACAGAGCTTTGTACAACCGTTACCTCCTGATGAGGAATTTGGTGAGGCTGCAGCAGTTGCAGGCCCCACGACAACCCCAGTTGTCCCCCCTGCTCCGTCCCCAGTGGTATTGCCCGGGCCTTTTCCTCTTGCTCCACCAGAACGTTTTATGGGAGAACCTAAAACGTATCGCACTTTCGTAAACCAGTGCCGTTTGCATTTTCTTTGCCGACCCCTGGCATTTCCAGATGCCACAACGAAAGCTGCCTTTGTTCTGTCCCATTTGGGTGGGACGGCAGCTGCCTGGGCTAACCCTCTTTTAGAGGAGGACGACCCGGTGTTGTATAACTTTGACACTCTCATCCAAGCTATGGATGCAGTGTTTGACATGAGACACAAGGCACAAGCTTCTGATCTTGAATGTCTGGCTATCACTCAGGGAAAAACGGACTTTGTGACCTATCTTGCTCACTTTAACCAGCTAGCGGTTAAAACCTTGTGGCCAGAACAAAAAAAAGCTGCTGTCTTTTATAAGGGCCTTTCCGACGAACTTAAAGATGCCCTAGCAGTAGTACCAGCAGTACCGTCTGTCTTTTCAGAACTGGTAGACCTAGTCTTACAAGTTGATGCCAGACAGGGGCAGAGACGGGGAGAACGCAGACACCCGGAACTCTGCACCTCCCGCAAACCAGACACGGGTACTGCCAGCGCTTCAAGTGAAGCAGAGCCTATGTAAATAGGGGCTATCAGATGACCAAGACAGAACGGGAAAGGCGCGTGCTTCACAACCTTTGTTTTTATTGTGGCCAGGCAGGTCACTACATTCGTGTCTGTCCCAAAAGACCAGCTAAGTTGGCGGGAAATGCCAAGACTCGTCCTTAACTCGAGCCTGCAGGACGAGTCAGCAGATACAAGGCGCAGGGGTCAGTTGTTCTCCCTCTCACGTATACCTTCATATGTCCTTTTCTGCTCCTGGTTTGGAGGTATTTTCCAGCCTTGTCATGATCGATTCCGGCGCAAGTGGGAATTACATGGACGTCCAGCTGGCTAATCGCCATGGATTAACCATTAGAATCAAAGAGATCCCGGAAGAAGTACATGCCGTTGATGGTTCCCGTCTGATATCAGGTCAGATAACGGAACAGACAGGGCCTCTTCGGATGTCGACTGCTGAAGGTCACTCGGAGCACATTATGTTTGACCTTATTTCAGCTGGCATTTCCAGATGCCACAACGATTCCAGATTCTCGGCCTTTCTTGGTTGCAAACACATAATCCTTTTATTGATTGGTTCGAGCAAACAGTGCAATTCTCTTCCGAACATTGCCGCAAGCAATGTCTGGACTCTCCGGTTATTCCAGAGCTCTCGCCTTGCTTGGCTATGGTTGCAAATGTGTCCTCGGTTAATGCCACGTCACAAACACCTACCCCAGACTTACCTGAGATATGCAGGCAGTATGTCGATGTCTTTGACAAGAAGTTATCTGAAAAGCTTCCTCCGCATCGAAGTTATGATTCCCTGGGGCAGTGATTCCACATGGCAGGGTTTACTCCCTGACACAAAAAGAAGAGAATCTTCGAGAATACGTGGACAATGCCCTACGGCTGGGGCATATTCGGCCATCTCGCTCTCCTGCAGCGTCCCCCATCTTTTTTGTGCCCAAAAAAGAGGGGGATTTACGTCCTTGTGTGGACTATAGAGCTCTAAACAAAATCACTGTAAAGAATCAGTATCCACTGCCTTTGATATCCGAACTGCTCGAGAAAATGACCTCCTCCACCATTTTTACCAAGTTGGATTTAAGAGGGGCTTAAAATTTGGTCAGGATGCGAAAGGGAGACGAGTGGAAGATCGCGTTTAAAACCAAGTTCGGTCTATATGAATACTGTGTGATGCCCTTCGGCCTTTGTAACGCCCCAGCCAACTTCCAGCATTTTGTCAACGATATTTTCAGGGACATGCTGGATTGTTATGTAGTGGTATACCTGGACTATATCTTGATTTTCTCTGATAATTTGTCTCAACATGTTCAGCATGTTTGCTCTGTTTTGCAACGTTTACGAGAAAACTCCTTATACGCAAAACTGGAAAAGTGCGTTTTTCATGCATCCTCAGTTGAATTCTTAGGGTTCCAAATATCAGCAGAAGGAGTCCATATGTGTGCTTCTAAAGTCCAGGCAGTGCTCGAGTGGCCTGTTCCTACTTCTGTAAAAGCCTTACAATCCTTCTTGGGCTTTGCGAACTTTTATCGCAGATTCATTGTTTCCTTTTCAGAAATCGTAGCTCCCCTTACACGTCTTACCAGCCCTACCGTTCCTTTTGTATGGAACTCTGATGCACAATTTGCCTTTCAAGCTTTAAAAGAGGCCTTTACAACAACACCTGTTCTACAACATCCAAACCCATCTCTCCCGTTTATTGTAGAAGCTGATGCCTACTGCTGTTGCTGTAGAAGCTATCCTTTCGCAAATATGCCCTTCTATGCAACAGTTGCACCCTGTGGCATTTTTCTCCCGGAAGTTGTCCCCTGCTGAACGCAATTATACAATAATGAACAGAGAGTTTTTGGCCATACGGGCTGCGTTTAACGAATGGAGGCATCATCTCTTGGGTGCGGGACATCCGGTTACCGTTTATACTGATCATAGGAACTTGCAAGCTCTGTCAAAGGCCAAGTGTACCAATGGTTGACAAATACGCTGGCACCTTTTCTTCACAATGTTCGAGTTCACTGTGACCTATCGTCCTGGCCGTCTACATGGAAAGGCAGACGCTTTGTCCCGGATTGGCACCGACTGTACTCCCAACAAACCGGTAACACAGATTTTGCCAACTGGATCAGTAATCTGTGTTTGTGCAGCCTCTCCATCGCTATTGGATCTGGTCCGGCGATGGGCCAAGAATTATGTCTCCTCTCTTGAAGAACTGGTGCTACACTGGTGTCGGGTCTTCCCTATGTTCGTAGCCTCTTGTATTTGCCAGACAACAAGACAAGGAGAATGGCTCTTGAATGGTCCCATGATTCCAAACTGGTAGCACATCCAAGCCGGACCAAAACTCATGAATTATTAAGCCGATGGTGTTGGTGGCCCAGGATGAAAAAAGAAGTCGATCTATATGTTGCCACGTGTGCCATCTGTACCCAATGCAAGCGCCAACCAGGTAAACCAGTCGGTCTTCTGATGAATATGCCATTGCCTCCACACCCATGGTACATGGTTACACTTAATTTTCTAGTGGATCTTCCCATGGTTCAGGGTAGGACGGCAATCCTAGTGGTGGTGGACAAGTTTACCAAAATGGCTCGATTTATTCCATGTCCTGGCATCCCATCTGCATCCCTATTGGCCTCTTTGTTCTTCGACAATATAGTCTGCTTTTTTGGACTTCCCACAGTGGTGATATCCGATAGGGGATCGCAATTTACGTCACGATTCTGACGTGCATTAACCACTGCTCTGGGTATCGATGCTCGTCTGTCTTCAGCATATCATCCACAGACAGACGGTCAGGCGGAGCGTACTAATGCTACCATGGAACAGTACCTTCGCTGTCTATGTCTACAACATCAGTCAGATTGATTGTCTGTGTTGGGGATCGCTGAATTTGCCTACAACAATTACCGACATTCATCAGTGGGGTGTTCTCCGTTTTACGCCTTGTATGGCCTGCACCCAAGGACTCTTCCTGCCGTCCTTCCCTCTTTAGACTGGGTTCCTGCTGCTAAGAAAATGAGGGATTCACTGCTCTATATACGTACCTCTGTTCTTTGCCACCTCCAAGCCACCCAGCATCGCACTAAGGAACAAGCGGATAAACAACGCTCTCCAGCCCCTGTTTACGCTCCAGGTGACCGGGTATGGTTATCAACCAAACACCTTACTCTTCGGGGCAAGAAGAAGCTTCTGCAATGCTATCTAGGCCCCTATGAGGTCTCGCATTGCATCAATCCAGCTGCCGTGCATCTACGAATCCCTTCCACTTGGCGTGTACACCCTGTGTTTCATGTTTCATTACTCCGTCCATATGTTTCTGGCACTCGTCTCCCTGTATCCCCAGCTCCACTGAAAGTACAGGGTGAAGAAGAATACGAGGTTAACGCAATTTTGGACACCCAAGTGAAGAACGGGGTGCGCTCATATTTGATCGATTGGAAAGGCTATGGTCCGGAAGATAGGACTTGGGAACCGGCTTCCAACCTACATGCCCCTCGACTTTTGCGCTCCTTTTGGCAAACACGCCTGCGAGATTCCAGGGAGCGCTGCCCTTTACGGGGGGGTACTGTCGTGAATCGACTTTATCTAAAGTCACGAAGACTTGCGATGGCCCCTCCTGTCACGATGC
Source organism: Ambystoma mexicanum (assembly GCF_040938575.1). NCBI lineage: Eukaryota > Metazoa > Chordata > Amphibia > Caudata > Ambystomatidae > Ambystoma > Ambystoma mexicanum. The sequence continues at coordinate 1,201,861,936 of NC_090921.1, read as the reverse complement.
CTGCCCCCGGAAAGCCAGACCAGGCCAAGCAACCCCGGAAGCAGGCATCATGCCACTTGAAGCATGCCAAAAAAACCCAGTTAGGGGCTATTTGGCTATGGTGCCTATGGCGCCAGGCTTATAAGAATAAAGTCAGTCCTGGCGCCATGGGCGCCAGGCTCATTACAGAAAACTTACCTGATGCAGACCATGCTGCATACCTACCTGATGCAGACCATGCTGCACGAAGCCACAAGCCAAATGAGGCTTAGAGGAACTATTTTACCTCAGGGACTCCTTTCCTCTCGGATGGGGCTGTGGAAGAATACTTACCTGGAACTTCTTCCAAGGCTATTTAAGCCACACCCGGACAGCCACACGTGCTTCGCGTTATTCTGCGTGCTGCAGCGTAACGCTCACCGTGTATTCAGCAGCTCCAGTCTTCAGCCACGCCCGCTTCAGCTCTGGAACACCTGGAACAAGAAAAGGAGAAGGAGAAGAGATCAGAACAAAACCCTTACCTGAATCCTTGATCCAGCACATCGTCGATCTGGAAGAGAGAAGCCTTCACAGTGCCTCGCAGCGCCGCGCTGAACTCACCATCCGGGGCTGAATTCCTTTACTCCATCGTGAACCCAGCATCTCCAGGCCATTCTTCAACACCTGGGGGAGACAAGAACAAATAGGTGAGCAAGGGCAATACAAACCACCCCCAAAGACTTACCTGATTACCACAGGGGGGTACTCACCTCATCTCGGGTCGGCGCAGTCAATCCTGCATCACCGCCGCACCCCGGCCCCTAAGGGGAAAACAAGGACAATACAACCTACCCCCAAAGACTTACCTGATTACCACAGGGGGGTACTCACCTCATCTCGGGTCGGCGCAGTCAATTCTGCATCACCGCCGCACCCCAGCCCCTAAGGGGAAAAACAAGGACAATACAACCTAACCCCAAAGACTTACCTGATTTACCACAGGGGGGTACTCACCTCATTTCGGGTCAGCGCAGTTAATTCTGCATCATCGCTGTACCCCGGCCCCAAAGGGGAGAACCACAATAGACTTACAAGGATCTTACCAATTGCCACTTGGAACTCTTCTAGTGGTTTAAATCTGCAACCCGCAAGGAATCTGGCTGAGTGAAGATCAGACTTTTGAACTCTTACGAACGATTGGACTTTAGAGTCAATACTGGAACTCGCCAATTCCTCCACGCCAGTGAAGTAACTGGTTGTCTACGCGCCCCTGCGCTCGACGCAGGATGGAGGGCTCATCTTTCCAAATCATCAGGTGAGATTAAGAAGGGACTTCAGGAGTGTTCTGTGGGCAGACAAGAGGAGTGGGAAGGTGGGTTAACGCTCAGATTACGGGAGGTTAATTCCCCTTCTCCATTGCAGAAAGATATTCGTACGAGTCCAACAAACGAAGCTAAGTGGGTCTGTCCAGTCTGTCATCTCGGCTCTACGTGTTACTCTGGTGGAAGCAACAGCGGGCCAGTCCAGATCGACGCCCCCGTGGGAATCAGGTGAGCGTAATAGAACGCAAAGCCTACCCACAAATACCTACCTGGGCGTCATGGAGACCTCGGAAACTGATCAGTTGGCCCGATTATTAGGGGAACTAAGGGCCGAAGTGCATTCCGCCCGCCAGGAAACCAATGCCCTCAGGAGGGAATTGATAGTATCAAAAGAACGAACAGATGATTTGGCCAGACAGCTATTACAAAGCCAGGCTGGACAAACACCTCTACCTGGACTCAGGGCCAGCCCTGCTCCGGTGCCACCGAGTAACCCGGTGAAGATAAACCTTCCTGGAGCCGTTCCCTTGGCTCCGCCTGAACGCTTTGCCGGAGACCCAAAAAGGTTTGCTGTATTCATGAATCAATGTCGCTTACACTTTTTATGTAGACCTGGAGCTTTCCCAAATGATCAAGCCAATGTAGCTTTTGTACTGTCATATCTCAGCGGCAGTGCAGCGGACTGGTCCATTCCGCTAGTAAATCAGGATGACCCGATTCTTCGAGATTTCCAAGGTTTTTGAACAAGCATGGAAAGACTGTTCGCCCGACATTCCCAAGGACAGGCTTTGGATAACGAACTTTTATCCTTACGGCAAGGTAATCAGGATCTTTTATCTTACATTGCAACTTTCAATAGATTAGTTGTGGAAACCGGATGGCCTGAAGCCAAGCGAATTACATTATTCCATCGAGGGCTTCAGGGAGAACTCAAGGATGTTTTAGCCCAAGTCGTGAACCCGCCTCTAGACTGTGCTGAATATATAGATTTTGTGGTCCAGTTAGATCACAGACTTCAAACCAGAAAGGCTGATCGAACCAAGTTTGAAAACAGGGTCTTGGTTAAAACCTACATAAGCACTAAAGGGGTAGATGCCTCAGAACCCATGCAAATCGGGGGGGTTAGAGGACCCTTAACCCAAAAGGAAAGAGAAAGAAGACGGCAACAGCAATTATGTCTATATTGCGGGGCTACTGGTCATTTTCTTCAGAACTGCCCTGTAAAACCACCCAAGAAAACTATAGGTGCAGCAGACGAAAACCACTTGAAACCTGACTCTGGAAACGACCACGCCCGGCAAGCGTAGAGGTCAGCTTGCCGAGCTTAAAGAAGGACACTCTGACCTCGCATTTCACCATACCCATGGTCCTTATAGATCCAGAGCAGCCATCACGCATGCATGCGGTAAAGGCTTACGTAGATAGTGGAGCCATAGGAAACTATTTGGACTGCGGATTGGCTTCCAGGATAAATCTATCTCTCAACCGAAGGACCACTGCCGATGTTGTCACCACTGTTGATGGAACTGAAATTGCCTCTGGGCCCGTAACTCATTCCACTGCAGAGATGACATTGCTGGGTCAGGATGGACACCGAGAGGTTATGGTGTTTGATTTAATCAAGGCTCCACAGTTTCAACTGATACTGGGAATCCCTTGGTTGGAAAAACACAATCCCTGTATTAATTGGCGAGAGAAGAGACTAACCTTCCCAGAATGTGCTAACACCTGTTACCCAAAGAGAACTTTAAATTCAGTACTGGCCCCAATAATCCCAGCTGCCATACAATTACCTGCTGAATACCAAGACTTTCAGGATGTCTTTCAAAAGGAGCAGGCAAACACCTTACCACCGCACAGATCATATGATTGTCAAATAGATCTCATACCAGGAGCACAACCACCTTGCAGCAGAATCTATGCCCTCACAGAACCTGAAATCTCCACTTGCGCCAGTACCTAGACCAGTATCTTGCTAATGGCTTCATCCGCCCGTCCAAGTCCCCGGCATCTTCCGCTTTGTTCTCCGTGCCTAAAAAGGAAGGCGACCTTAGAACATGCATTGACTACCGCGCGCTGAATCAGATAACTATCAAGAATCGATACCCATTGCCTTTGATCCCTGAACTACTAGACCAGGTAAAGAACGCTTGTATATACACAAAACTAGACCTTCGGGGGGGCATATCTTCTGGTACGCGTCAAAGAGGGTGACGAATGGAAGACTGCTTTTCGCACCAAGCACGGATTATTTGAGTACCGGGTGATGCCTTTCGGACTATGTAACGCACCAGCAGCCTTCCAGTTCTTCATGAACAATGTCTTCCGAGAGCTCATCGATGTTTGTGTAGTCGTTTACATCGACGATATCTTAGTATACTCCCTATCAGAATCCGATCATGTAAAGCACGTCCGAGCAGTATAAGTTATATGCTAAACTGGAAAAGTGCATCTTTCACACTACGGAACTAGAGTTCCTTGGATTTATTCTGGCCCCGAAAGGAATCCGGATGGATACACGTAAGGTGGACGCAATTCTTAATTGGCCTTCGCCAAGCTCAGTCAAAGGAGTTCAAAGCATGCTCGGCTTTGCCAATTTCTACCGCAGGTTCATCCCGGACTTCTCACACATTGTACATCCCATTACAACACTATTGTGAAAGAATAAACGCTTTGCATGGACAGAAGAAGCCGAGAACGCCTTCCAAGAGTTAAAAAAGAAATTCACGTCCGCTCCTGTATTACGACACCCGCACCCAGAGCTTCCCTACATAGTGGAAACAGATGCATCCAGTTCAGCTATGGGAGCAGTGCTCTCCCAAAAGGATCCCGAAACTAACCGGCTGCACCCAGTGGCGTTTTGGTCAAGAAAGTTTTCGGCTCCCGAATTAAATTATGCCATAACCGACAAGGAGCTGTTGGCCATCAAGTCTGCATTCAAGGCTTGGCGGCACTATCTGCTGGGCGCCAGACATACCATTACGGTCATCACTGATCACCGCAACTTACAATACCTAAAGGTAGCCAAGGCCCAATCTTCACGCCAACTCAGTTGGGCATTGTTCTTCGCCGAGTTTGATTTTGTAATAACCTATCGACCAGGTTGTAAAAATGGAAAAGCTGACGCCCTGTCCCGAATTGGAATGGGAGAAACAGAAAGAGCTTTAGAACCTGTACCCATAATTCCCGAACAGAGGATCCTTGGTCTGACATCCATACACTCTCTGGAGGACATTCAAGAAAGGGTCCATCAACTCTTTGATTCGGAATCCTTACAGGGCTGGGCAAGGAAAGGTCCAGAGTATTCTGTCACCAACAATCTACCTTATTACCAAGGCCGGCTATTTCTGCCACTAGAGGAACTACAGAAACTTGTCATTTCTCATTACCACGACACCTTGATGGAAGGGCATCCTGGCATTGCAAAAACTGAAGCCAAAATCAAGAAACAGTTTTGGTGGCCCACCTGGCGAAAAGATGTCAAGTTGTTTGTCATGTCTTGTGGCATTTGCGCTCAAAATAAAGGGGAAAAGAAAAAACCCGCTGGATTATTACAACCATTAGACATACCACCTGCTCCTTGGCATACCTTGTCATTAGACTTTATCACGGATTTACCCCCGTGCAACGGTTATAACACAATTCTAGTTATTGTAGATCTTTTTTCTAAAATGGCCCATTTCATTCCTTTAAAAGGAATACCTTCAGCTTCAATCCTGGCCAAGGAGTTCCTTGAAATTGTTGTCCGCCTACATGGCTTTCCTTCCGTGTTAATTTCGGACCGGGGAAGTCAATTTATTTCACATTTTTGGAGGAAGTGCTGCCAGCTGGCACAAATTGATGTTAGGCTTTCAACCAGCCACCATCCCCAGACCGACGGTCAAACAGAGAGAACCAACCAGACTCTTGAGCAATACCTACGTTGTATGCTACATCAATCTGAGGGGGATTGGAAAGACATTCTTTGGATTGCCGAGTATGCATACAATAATTCTGTACACTCAGGAACTAAACAAAGCCCTTTTTTTACCATATATGGTCACCATCCTCGAACCTCAGATTTAGATTCTCCCCAGCATTTAGAGATGCCTGCAGTGGACCATCTCCACGCTGTATCACAAAAGCCTTTAAAGAGGCGACTGCACATTTACAAAAGGCTAAGGATAAATACAAGAAGGATGCTGATCAACACAGGAGTGAAGCACCGCAATACCAAGTAGGGGACCAAGAATGGTTAGCCACCAAGTACTTACCACTCAAGGGAACATGGACTTTTAACCCCAGGTATTTGGGACCTATTTCTATTAAGGCTATAATTAACCCAGTGGCCATCAAGTTGGACCTGCCTGGTCATATGCGTGTTCATCCCTGTTTTTCACGTGTCTCTTTTGAAGCCTGTGCAACCAGGAACTAGGCTAACCACCCCACCTGAACCTATCCTCATAGACGGAGAACCCGAATTCGAAGTCAAGAATATCTTGGACTCTAAAAGGGTTAGATCAAAACTCTTCTATCTCATTGATTGGAAAGGTTATGGTCCACAAGAAAGATCTTGGGAGCCTAGTGACCATGTGCATGCACCTCAATTAGTGAAAAGGTTCCACCAAGAATTTCCAGACAAACCTAGGCTGAGAGGGAGAACAGCTTTAGGAGGGGCCTTGAGGGGGAGTGCTGTCACGATGCCTGCCCCCGGAAGCAGGCATCATGCCACTTGAAGCATGCCAAAAAACCCCAGTTAGGGGCTATTTGGCTACAGTCCTGGCGCCTATGGCGCCAGGCTCATTACAGAAAACTTACCTGATGCAGACCATGCTGCATACCTACCTGATGCAGACCATGCTGCACGAAGCCACAAGCCAAATGAGGCTTAGAGGGACTATTTTACCTCAGGGAATCCTTTCCTCTCGGGTGGGGCTGTGGAAGAATGCTTACCTGGAACTTCTTCCAAGGCTATTTAAGCCACACCCGGACAGCCACACGTGCTTCGCGTTATTCTGCGTGCTGCAGCGTAACGCTCACCGTGTCTTCAGCAGCTCCAGTCTTCAGCCACGCCCGCTTTAGCCCTGGAACACCTGGAACAAGAAAAGGAGAAGGAGAAGAGATCAGAACAAAACCCTTACCTGAATCCTTGATCCAGCACATCGTCGATCTGGAAGAGAGAAGCCTTCACAGTGCCTCGCAGCGCCGCGCTGAACTCACCATCCAGGGCTGTATTCCTTTACTCCATCGCGAACCTAGCATCTCCAGGCCATTCTTCAACACCTGGGGGAGACAAGAACAAATAGGTGAGCAAGGGCAATACAAACCACCCCCAAAGACTTACCTGATTACCACAGGGGGGTACTCATCTCATCTCGGGTCGGCGCAGTCAATCCTGCATCACCGCCGCACCCCGGCCCCTAAGGGGAAAACAAGAAGAATACAACCTACCCCCAAAGATTTACCTGATTACCACAGAGGGGTACTCACCTCATCTCGGGTCAGCGCAGTCAATTCTGCATCACCGCCGCACCCTGGCCCCTAATGGGAAAAACAAGGACAATACAACCTAACCCCAAAGACGTACCTGATTTACCACAGGGGGGAACTCACCTCATTTCGGGTCGGCGCAGTTAATTCTGCATCGCTGTACCCCGGCCCCAAAGGGGAGAACCACAATAGCCTTACCAGGATATTACCAATTGCCACTTGGAACTCTTCTAGTGGTTTAAATCTGCAACCTGCAAGGAATCTGGCTGAGTGAAGATCAGACTTTTGAACTCTTACGAACGATTGGACTTTAGAGTCAATACTGGAACTCGCCAATTCCTCCACGCCAGTGAAGTAACTGGTCGTCTACATGCCCCTGCGCTCGACGCTGGATGGAGAGCTCATCTTTCCAAATCATCAGGTGAGATTAAGAGGGGACTTCAGGAGTGTTCTGTGGGCAGACAAGGGGAGTGAGAAGACGGGTTAACGCTCAGATTATGGAAGGTTAATTCCCCTTCTCCATTGCAGAAAGATATTCGTACGAGTCCAACAAACGAAGCTAAGTGGGTCTGTCCAGTCTGTCATCTCGGCTCTACGTGTTACTCTGGTGGAAGCAACAGCGGGCCAGTCCAGATCGACACCCTCGTGGGAATCAGGTGAGCTTAATACCTCCAATCACTTGGAAGATTCCTTGGCATCTGGCTCAATGCTGAAAACATGGCGTTTCTGTGTGGACTGCAGCATCCAGCATTCCGTGTTAGTACTCGAGTCAGGCATTACGGTCACGTGATACGCACGGACCATCATTCAAGTCTGTATGCGAGTACTACTTATTCTTGCTGCGCACACGGAATGGTGCTCCTTAACTGAGTTCTACAGCCAGTTTTGTAGTGTCCGTTTCCAGCAATCTTGTTTCTTGAACCTGTTTTGACTCTTTGGCCTGTTATTACGGATTGCCCATTTTGAATTGCCCCTGATTTCTGGTATTCAGCTCCTTCGGATTGATTCCTGTTACCCCTGACCCGGCATATGTTACCTGGACTCCCACTGCCTACTGTTCTGTTACGCCGCTACCCTGGAACTCTGCAACTCAGCGTTATCGCTTCTGAAACCTGGTCAAGTACCTCCCGCTCCCACTTGGAACCGCTCCTTACCTGTATTTTCCTCTCTTTTATTTCCATTCCTTTACTTCTTCTATCCTTGTTTATTTTGCCCCCTCCTCCATACCTCCATACACAGACTCATTTACCTGCACCCTGGGACGCTCTGCTGAACCACAAGGATTTCATTTGGACACAAGAGTGACTGTTGTGGACGCTCTCCTGTTTTCTTCTTTGATCACTCCTTTTCACTAAATACCTGGACGCTCTACAGTACGACACGAACTGTTGTCAATCCTTTCCTGTTGGGATTACGGGACTTCTCCTGTACTTTCTTTATTTGGTTCTTCATTCCATTTCCTCCTTTGTTGCCAAGTAGGTTTCGGTTCTTGTTCTTCACGGAGCAGGTAAGAGTAGGAAATAGGGGGTGGTGTCGGATACGGTTTGTACTTTCGATCAAAGTAGTAAACAGCTGTTATTGTTGTTTCCTCTAGCTCTGTTGCTGCTGCTCCTGCCTTTTCACTCAAGCCCCTAGTCTGTTAGGTGCTTTCCCATACTCCTACAGACTGTGCTCTTGTGAGGAAAGTTTGGTTTTGACAAAGATTGTTTAGTTTTTACATTGGTGGCCATTAAGGTGGTAATGGCAGAGAGACAGCTTGTGTGATGTGAGGTGGTTGAGATGTGTGAGTGGTCTGCATATTAGTTGAAATGGACATTGTGTTTCTTAACGGTCTGTTCAAGGGATTCAACATATAGGTTATGGGGTTGCTGTTGGTACTCTTGTTCAGAGAGGAATTGCCATAGCATTTCGGTGCTGGACTGTCCATGTGGGCAGACTGATATGCAAATGGTTATTTTCCATCTGTGAACGGTACATTGAGCAAAAAGTGTGTGCTGCAAACTCTCATCTCAGAACAGGTCATCATGCCATGTTCTTTCTGGAGAGGAGCGCTTGCTACCTTTTTTGAAATATTTGCAAGGAACTTGGGGTTGGTCACCCTAAGTTATCTGGGGGCAACCAGACGTGGACTCCCTGCTCACTGTGCTCAGAGAGACACAGCTTCACCTCAATGATGAGGCCCAACAAGGCTGAAACACTGTTATGGGGTTGCTGTTGGTTCTCTTGTTCAGAGAGGAATTGCCATAGCATTTCAGTGCTGGACTGTCCATGTGGGCGGGACAAAGACTGATATGGAAATGGATATTTCCCATCTGTGAAAGGTACAGTGAGCAAAAAGCATGTGCTGCAAACTCTCATCTCAGAACAGGTTATCATGCCATGTTCTTTCTGGGGAGGAGTGTCTGCTACCTTTTTTGAAATATTTTCAAGGAACTTGGGGTTGGTCACCCTCGGTTACCTGCGGGCAACGGTTATAGGTCAAAGGATCGAAAACAAAAGGCTCGAATGCCTTTTTTTCAACTCCTAAAGGACTGAAAAAAAGGGTTGAATTTTTTTTTATGGGGGGGTTCCCTCCCAACCCCCTGTTTTCTTTTTATAAAAAACTTTTTATGCAGACTACACTTAAAAAATATATAAATAAATAAATAAAAAAAACATTCAACCCTTTTTTTCCCGATCCTTTTGGATTCGAACAAAAGGGCATTCGATCCTTTATTTTCGATCCTTTGGCTGGACACCGGGGGCAACCAGACGTGGACTCCCTGCTCACGGTGCTCAGAGAGACACAGCTTCACCTCACTGATGAGGCCCAACAAGACTGAAACACGTTTATGGGGTTGCTCTTGGTACTCTTGTTCAGAGAGGAATTGCCATAGCATTTCAGTGCTGGACTGTCCATGTGGGCGGGACAAAGACTGAGATGCAAATGGATATTTCTCATCTGTGAAAGGTACAGTGAGCAAAAAGCGTGTGCTGGAAACTTTTATCTCAGAACAGGTTATCATGCCATGTTCTTTCTGGAGAGGAGCGCCTGCTACCTTTTTTGATCAAAAGGGGGCATGGTAACAAAATGTGTCCTGTCAGTCAGGAAGGAGGTGAACCAGTCGAGGATGGTGCCTGAAGTTTCATTCTGCTGGCTAGGATGCTAAATAGAATGGTGTGGTTGATGGTGTTGAAGGCTGTGGAGAGGGGGAGTAATACAAGTCCTTTGTCTCTGATGTTGTGGAGGTTATCGAAGATGTGAATTGTAGCAGCCTCAGTGCTGTACCCAGGTCAAAAGCCTGATTTGTAGGGGTTGAGTATGTTTTTCGTGATGATGTGTTGTTGCATTTGTGTAGTGACAAAGCATTCCATGATTGTGGCACGGCAAGGCAGAATAGTGATTGGGAGCATGGGGGTCAAAAGATGGTTTTTAGAGAAGAGGTTAGATTTGTCCAGTTTTGAGCACAGAGGAGATAGTACCATGTAAGAGAAACAAGTTGATGATGTTGAGGCAGTGGGGAGTGAGGGGAGTGATGCATTTGGAAGCAACTTGAGTTGGGCATGCATCATCCAAGAAGTGTGCATGTGTTATTTTGGTAGTAAGGGTGATGAGAGTGCCTCTGTCAATTGGGTGGAAGGTGTACCATGACTTGGAATGTTTGGGAGCAGGGGGTTGGAGTGAGAGAGCAGAGGGGAGGTCTTGCCTGATGTGTATTTTGCATTTGAAGTAGTCCATGAATGAGTTACATACTGTAATGTATGGGGGAGTAGATAGTATGGATGGGGGTTTGGAGAGAGATTTGATAATGTTGAATATATATGTGTTCAATTGGTGGTGGATTGGAGTTAGTGGAGGTAATGGGTGGCTTTGGCATTGTGTATGGCTGTTCCACCTTTTTCCATCTGGATTGAGAACGGGGCAAACAATGGTATGTTTTTTCAGATATGATCCTTAAAGTCAGTTATCCTTTTTTGAACTACAGCAGCCTTTGCGTGTGCAGATCTCAGCTCAGGCAGAGACAAGCAGCTTTTGAAATGTTGACATTGTGGCTGCCGTCAGTTCTAGTTAGCAATGTGTTCCGAATACTGAATAAATGATCCAGTATTTGGTCAAAAACAATTTTAATATGGTCCCATGTTTCTGTAACGCTCACCTGATGTCCACGAGGACGCCACTCATCCCTGGTTGGACCACTCGCACTCTCGAACCCCTCCCATGGAATTCGTTTGGCCGAGGACTGGGCCTGCAATACAGGAATATTGGATAAAAAACCTATTGTCTCTTGTTGCTTGGCTCCCACCTCCCTTGAGGACCAAACCTTCCCCTTAAGCCTTCTCCTCACCTTGCTTTTTTATGATGTGCTCTCCGTCCTGCTTCTTGGTGCAGGGGCGCGTAGCTGCTATGGGCGTGCCGCTAACTAGTTGCTTCACTGGTGCGGGTCCAGACCTGCTGTGACTCCAGTTCATTAAGGTAAGTGTGCTGTTTTTTACAGTCTTGATAATCTGTCCTTCTCTCTTTCTCTTGTCCCTTGATAATGTCTCTGCTTCTTCCTCTAGGTGTAGGAAGAGGTTTTTGACGTGCTGATGGGGTTGAGCAAGAGGCGTTGAATGAATGCGCGATGCGTGGTGCTATTCGTCTTTTCTTGTGCTGACCTGTGTCTCCCCTCTTTCTTGTAGGCCGCTGTAATGTCCCAGAATGGATGCTGACAGAGAGAGCAATAAGGGGGGAGTGAATGCACGATGCGTGGCACCTTCTTGTCTTTTCATGTGCTAACCTGTGTTTCCTCTCTTTTGTAGGTCGTTGTGAGGTTCCGGAACGGGTGCTGACCAAGAGCGACTCACATTCAGGTAAGCGTCTGATGGTTCTTGCTGCTTTCTGAATTGAAATATGGAAACGCTTAGAAATGCTGTTTTCGCTCCCTTCTTTCACGGTTGCGGTGTTCCGGAGATGGATGCGGCGCTGAGATGCTGTGTTCACTGGACCGGGTGAGCGATTGATTGCGAACAGGATACTACTCACAGGTAAGTGTCGTACTAAAGATGTTCTTGTTGCTCTTTCAGATACGCGGCTCCAGAACGGCTGGTAAGGAACTCAGGAGACCGAGCTGAACTCAGTGAGCATCACGCTGCTAACCACAGAGTAACGCGAACCGTGTTCCTCTGCCTGGGCGTGACTTATATAGCCCCCAGGTAATCCAAGGCCTGACCACACCCAAAATACTAGACCACATAGCACAGTTCTTAGAACTGAGCTATGTGGGATGTGGGCATCTCCATGTTGCACAAAAGTTCATTACCAAGTCCAGGTCCCATGTCATCCTCACATTGAGAATGAGCCTGGCGCCATAGGCGCCAGGACTGACTCCAGGAGAGTCTTTGATGAGATCGAAAGACGTTTAAGGCCATAATGGAGAATCGTAGCCTGGCTCCAGTGACTTGCCAATGAGGATTAGGGGCAGGGATCATGACAGTTTCATTGACTTCTCTTCATTTTAATCAATATAGGAACCTTGTTTAAAATATACAATCCAAAAATGAACAGATTCATAAAAAGCAGGGACCAAATGCAGGGAGCATGTTGCATATGCAAAACTAGTTCTACTCAAAGTGGCAGGTTTCAAGAATGCAAAGTGTAGGTTGTAATGTACAGAATGCATACTGCAATTTGTAATTCCCATTGCAAGTCACACACATTGCAATCTCTTGCGAGTTGCAAGGTGATTAGGCAGAAAGTGAGTTTCAAACCTTCCTTGCAGTCGAAAGATAAATGTTTAAATGACTTCTTGCTCTTGCAGGACCCAAGTAGTGGGCACATGTGAGCTGATTGAACTCTATCTCCAGATATCAGCCCATTACTGCGCAGCTAAACATACCACAGACGTAAATGCTGAATTATTTACTGCACATTTCAACACAATTATATGAAGGTGCTGGCTTATGGTAATACATAATTTGAGGGGATTATGGGGGCCGCCGACTTGCATACAATTGCTTTGAAAGGGCAAATGTAGGAGTAGAACTCAAGAGAGGCTGATAGGGTTGGAAAGCCTGACGCGTGACTGAATGTGCCCAAATCTTACAAGTTCAAAGAAGGCACTTGCCTATTTGGAAATCACTCAATTCCACCAAATATCACACCATGTCTACTTACCCTACCTCTTTCCCACCGCAATAAAGTATGAAAGGCTCAATGGATTCTACTGTGACCACTTTTCAATTCTCCAACCCAAAACATCAGCAGATTGCCCTGGTCATGAAGTCAGGGGTGCAGGCATGCAGGGGTCGCATGCACAGGAGACCTGGGTGGACACTGTCCTGGCCCCTTTGGCACCAGGCTCATGAAAGAAAGTAAACAAGAACATCCGTTTAACACCAAAAAGCTTTTATTATGGACATAGCACTTCAGATGCATTAACCTTGAACATTCCATCCATTAAGCAGGATGCATTAACCTTGAACATTCCATCCATTAAGCAGCCCCAAGTGTATTCTGGGGTGTGGCTGCTAATGGATTACCTTTGCACATGCTCACTCTCTAGGAGTGGCAGGGTATGGCTGGTAAACCAGCCCTAATGGGCGTGGCTAGGATCTCAATATCTATATAAGCTGCCCCACTCCTCAAGACAGACGCTTCGCGTTATTCTGAACTTGCAAGCAGCGTAACACTCACTGTTGCCTCAGGTCAGACATACCTTTGAAGATCCTGCTTCCTGGACATCCTGCTTCCTGCCAGCATACTTACCAACTGGGGGAAGCTGTTCTTACTGGTTCATCTCTTCAACAAACCAAGTATTCATCTTTACACTTTCTGGAACGCTGAAATGTTCATCTTGGCACTGCAGTATGACATGCTCCATCGTCGACAGCAGCACTTGCAAGTAAAAACAGAATACAAGGTTAGACATTGAAAAAACAGTCAGTTTAAGGTTACACTTCGCCATACTTCACACCAGGGGAGTTGCTAGGTCTGGAAAAGACCCGGGGCTAAGCTGATGTCGGAACTGTTGGGACTGGTGGCTAGCTAGTCTTTTAGCTGTAGCTCCTGAGATTCTATCCGGGGCTACAACCAAAAGATCAGGGGCTATAGCCCCTTTAGCCCCCCCCTAGCAACGCCCCTGCTTCACACTTTCCTTAAACCATCACTTACCTGCTGTCGAATATTGCAGTAGCATCCATTTCCATCCGGCCGTGTCTCGCGTCACATAGCTGCATTGAGGCCGCATTTCCATCTAAGGGAAGAAAACAGAACAGAGACATTATTGCGGGCATAAATAGGAGCAACATATAAAGATATTAAACAGAACAAACAGCATCACAAGAGCTCAAGAAAGACTTACCAATCATAAGTAGAAGAATAGTCGCAGCTGGACTGGACTAATCCTTATCAGGGTTCAGTGAAGGAACTAGATCTTGTGGCGCCCCTTCCAGAAGTAGCAGGACAGAGAGCTTATCTTCCATAATTCACAGGAGCAGTATCACCATGTACCACTGCTCACAGCTTTTCTACTGAGCGAGAGGGCTGAAGGGGGTGATTCAATTTCAGGGATGGCTGGAATTGTTCCCCAACACCTCCTCAGAGACCAGCTGAGTGTAACAGAACGCAAAGCCTCTACTACTCTCTGCCTGGGCGTTATGGGAACTTCAGAAACAGATCAGTTAGCCCTCTTACTTGGGGAATTACGGGGTGAAGTACATGCTTCAAGGCAGGAAACCAATGCATTACGGAGAGATATTATTGTAACTTGAGAAAGAACTGACAAATTGGCAATACAAATGCTACAAGCACAAGCAGGACAGGTTCCACTGCCTGAAGTGACCCATTCTTCTCATTCGTCCACATCACAACAATCAACACCAGTTCAGGTGGTTCTTCCAGGAGCAATGCCTCTAGCCCCTCCCGAACGCTTCATTAGCCTTTCCTAATGACCAAGCCAATGTGGCGTTTGTATTCTTGTATTTAGGAGGTAGTGCGGTGGACTGGTCTATACCTTTCGTAAATACAGATGACCCTTTACTCCGGAACTTTGGGAATTTCCAACATGAAATGGAGAAATTGTTTGCCTGTCATACTCAAGGACACGCTCTGGACAATGAGTTGTTGTCACTCAGACAAGGGAGTCAAGATCTATTAGCCTATTTTTCAACCTTCAATCGTCTCATAGCCCAGACCAACTGGCCTGAAGAGAAGAGGACTACACTCTTTTACCGAGAGTTACGTGGAAAATGTAAGGATATATTGGCGCGAGTGGTGAATCCCCCTGAGAAGTGTGCGGACTACATAGACCTGACGGTGCAACTCGATCATAGGTTGCAGAATCGGAAAATGGATCCAGCTATATCAGAGGGATGGTCAGTTTACGTATGACCTTGTGAGAATCAGACTAAAACACATGAACAGTCTGAGCCAATGCAAATTGGTGGATTCAAAGTCCCCTTACCAAAGCAGAAAGGGAAAAAGGAAGACAACAACAACTTTGCTTATATTGTGGACATCAGGTCACTTCTTCCGTGACTGCCTGGTAAAACCACCCAAGAAAACAGTTGGGGCAACAGACAAAACTGATGATGAAGAAGAACAGAACTCGGGAAACGCCAATGCCTGGGAAGTGTAGGGGTCAGCTTGACGAGCATGAAAAAGGAATCCGTACAGACCTCACATCTAGTTCTTCCAGTGCTTTTGGTAAATCACAAGCAACCATCAAACATACATGCCTTGGAGGCATATATTGATTGTGGAGCTGTGGGTAACTACATTGACCAAGATTTGGCTCTCCGAATAGGCCTTCCTCTCCGACAGAAGCAGATATCAGAAAACGCCATTGCTGTGGATGGTTCTCAGCTATCATCCGGCCTGGTGACACAATACACTGAGAAAGTCAAGATTCTGTGTCAGGACAGGCATCAAGAGGACATTACCTTCGATCTCATCAGTGCTCCTCAGTTCCAGATGATATTGGGAATGCCCTGGATGGAGACCCACAATCCTAGGATCGACTGGAAAAAACGAGTTCTGACATCTCCTCATGACTGTGCTGACACATGTTACAAAATAGATTACACCAATCTGAAACCGAAGATAGGAATCATATTGGGCCTCATCAGCTCCTTACCGCTTGAATACCAAGATTACCAGGATGTCTTCAAAAAAGAGCAAGCCAATGTTCTGCCCTTGCACAGACCCAACGATTGTCCAATAGATCTTGTACCCGGAGCCCAAATCCCTTGCAGCCAAATTTACGCTCTGACAGAACAGGAAAATCAGCATCTTAGAATTTACCTGGATGAGTACACGGCGAACGGCTTAATTCACCCGTCTAAGTCACCTGCCTCCTCGCCCTTATTCTTCATTCCTAATAAGGGGGGGGACTTTAGAACTTGCATCGACTATAGAGACATCAATCAGATCACAGTAAAACATTGATATCCTTTATTATACCAGAGCTCCTGGACCAAGTGAAACATGCTCACATCTGCACATAACTGGACTTAAGAGGAGCATACCATCTTGTAAGAGTAAAAGAGGGAGACGAGTGGAAAACGGCCTTCCGCACGAAGTACGGCCTCTTTGAATACCAGGTCATGCCCTTCGGGCTATGCAATACCACTGCGGCATTCCAATTGTTTATGAATGATGTACTCCGTGAACTACTGGAAGTTTGCGCTCTTGTTTACATTGATGGCATTCTTATCTACTCAAATTCCATGAAAGAACATGTAGACCATGTCCGGCCAGTCTTAGAGAAGCTTCGACAACATCAATTGTATGCCAAGTTTGAAAAATGTTTTTCCATGTAACCGAGGTTGAGTTTCTCGGTTTTATGCTCACACCACAAGGAGTACACATGGATACATGAAAGGTGGATGCAATCCTCCAATGGCCCTCACCAACATCCACGAAAGGAGTGCAAAGCGTGCTCGGATTCACAAACCTTTACCGTCGGTTTATACCGGGATTTTCACAAACTGTACATCCAATTACCTCCTTGTTAAAGAAAAATCAAAAGTGCCATTGGTCGACAGAAGCTGAAGAAGCCTTCCAGAAGTTGAAACTAGCATTCACGACAGCACCAATCCTTCGGGAACCTACGACCAGACCCATGGCCATCTTAACAGTTTTGGGGGCTCGGGGCACAGACCGCCTTGGGGCCCCCTCAAAACAGATGTTGCCCCCCGAAACCCATGTCCTACTACCACCCACCCTCCAGATCCATGTTGCCCACCGCGACAAGACACCCATGCCCCCTCCATATCTCGAGTCTAATTCAACAGATACTCCTCTAAGCTTTAAATGGATTATCTAGTTGTTAATAAAATATAAACAGTATACATCTGTGATCTGTTTCCCTAATAGGATGCTATATTAAGGACATTTCACTTTGTTTTTGTTTCGAATAATATATTTTGTAAGAAAATAAAGGAAAAGGATTTTAAGCAAGCATTTATTAAACATGAACTTTTTTGCCTGTATGAATGTATCCAAAGTACACGCACTTGGAAAAACATGAAATAAATAAGGCAGTACAGAAATGACAATAGCATGTAACAAAACATCAAAATTCATTTGGCATTTCAGTTCATGCCCGCAGAGCAAACAAATTCAACTAATCCTAGAAAGAATGAGATGACAGTGAGGATATGCTTTCTACACCACCCACATTAAACTATGTGTTTCCTTCTAGATTTGCGTATTGCAAAATCCTTAATTATGTCTGAAAATTCTATCTCTTGAACCATTTCAGATTCAATGCTTAACAGAGCCAAAAAATTCAGCCTGGCTTGAAGCATACGATTTCGTAGCTCACTTTTTATCAACTTCAATTTTGAAAATGAACGCTCCCCACTGCAATTTGTCACCATCATAGAGAGGAATATTCTTAATGCAGTTTCTAGATTTGGGAATGCAGTGCCAAGCTTATCATTGTTTATTATCTTGTAAATACATGAAAGTGACATGGTTTCTTTCTTTTCAAATGTATAATGCTTAAATTGTTGGCATTCAGAAATTAGGTTCGATTTCTCAAGATCTTGGTGGTCGTAAGAGGCCAGCTTTGTACAATGTTCACTCATTTCTTTTCCATCCATGTTTCTCAGGTTCACGAGGAATCCAAATCTATTGCTGATATCTTTGTATGCGTCACCTCGTCTTGTTAACCCATTAATTATTGAGTGCATGATTGGCAAGTATGTTTCTATGTGAAACTTCTTCCGTCTTTGAAGGACCGTGTCACTAGCAGCTCCTTCAAAGCCAGTTAAATGAGAGCTTTGCTGTTTCACACTTTTACCTTGGTCACTCTAATCTGCCTCTGGCGCTTTTGCCTTTTCCTTGAATTGATATTCATTAAATATGTCTCTTATTTCTTGTACATACAACTTCAATGACTGGATGATATTAACTGCAACAGAGAGGTTTATATCTTCTTTATGAACAGTTTTGCTGGTTTCATTGAAACGTAACAGAATGTCATTCCAAACAATGGTTAGAAAAATGGTTTCCAGCTTCTCCATTTTTTTAAGAAGACTTAGTGCATTGTGTGTGGTGTCTTTTGTTTGTGTGTTATCACTACTCAGTGAATCAAGAGCAGTTTGAATTCTTTCAGAGCCATCACACAGAGCATTAACTGCATCTGCATGAGCTGACCATCTAGTGTCAGACAATCGCTTCACAATCTTGTGAGCTGGACCTACAGAAGACACCAACACATTCCAGCGATGAATAGAAGCAGAAAAAAATGTGTACAAATGTTGAACAAAGTCAAAATAAGAAACTACCTGCATGTTGCACTCGGCAGCCTTGACATCAACTAGATTCAAGGAATGTCCTGCACAGGGAACATAAACAGCAAATTTGTTGGTCTCTTTTATCCTTGTCTGCAAGCCTGAGTACTCTCCTGCCATATTGGATGCATTATCGTATGACTGGCCACGGCAATCTGATATGGGGATCCCTGCCCGTTCCAAGAACTGGACAGCAACATCTGCAAGGTACTCTGCTCCATGGCCATGAATTGGGAGAAACTCGAGAAATCTCTCCTTTGGAGCATCATCCTTTACATATTGCACCATAAAAGTCATCTGGTCGATGTGGCACACATCTGGAGTGGAGTTGACGCTAAGTGAATAATACTTTGCTTCTCTCAGTTCTGAAATAATAGCAGAGAAAACCTTTTTGCTCATCAGTGTGATGAATTCTTCACAAATATTTGCAGACAGACAGGATGGATTTCCCTTACCAGCATTTCCATATTTTTTGATGTGTTCGTCCAGGAAGGGATCAAATTGGCTGGTCAGCTC
Source organism: Ambystoma mexicanum (assembly GCF_040938575.1). Lineage (NCBI taxonomy): Eukaryota > Metazoa > Chordata > Amphibia > Caudata > Ambystomatidae > Ambystoma > Ambystoma mexicanum. Next base: position 1,201,842,914 of record NC_090921.1, on the reverse strand, counting down.
CAAAATCCCTAAATAATTTCCATTGTGCTGTGATCGTATAATCTGATTTTCTCCTCGGAATGCTAGACCCCGCAATGACATGAACTTTACAACTGCTACAACTCTTTTAAGCACATCCTGCCAGTAGGTTTGTCCATGTTTTAACTGTTCAGCTAATGCTGAGTCAATGCAGCCAGTTTCCTTTTGACGTTTCCAAAGTATTACATTGCACCTTTCATGTTCAGGAGCATGTTCATGTTCATGAATGCGGGAATATGCATGCTTCCAGTCATTAAAACCAGTTGTACTGAATGCGGAATCAGTACTAGAAAACAAACGGCAGACAAAGCAGTAAACTGAACCTTTTGATGGGGAGTATAGCAACCATTCGCGGTTTACAAGTTGGCCATTCTGCATTTTTCGCTTAAATAATGCTTGTGTTAAGCATCTTTTTATTCTTTTGTCACCAAGTACATAAACACGGGTTGACTTGGAAAAATTGCTGTTAGGTTTTGACAGGGTGCCGAACCTTTGTTAATCCAATAGTACCGCAATTCATTTATGATAGGATCCCATAGTGCTGGATCTGTGGAAGAACATGTGAAGCTCACTGATGCAGTTTCCAATATTTCTGCAGGCTGGTTGTCATCTTCTTCTCCTCCTGGTGCAGGGGAATGTTGCTTAGCCACTATTTGTAGATGTCCACTGCTAGGTGAAGTGGGAACAGCAAATAACCCCTCAGAGGACTCTTCTATGGACTCAGCATGAGCCTCAGTGTGCGCACTTTCGCTTGCGGTTGCTCCTCAATTGAAGTATCACTACTAGATGGTTTTGGCTGTACAGAGAAAAAGGAAGACAGTTTTTGTTGATTACAATGCTTCTCTTTTCTTTCTACTTTTTTTCCCTTTTGGCAGCTCCACTTTCATATGAACGCCTCATTGTGAGATCATGTATTGATTGGCTTTTTTTTCTTTGCTAAAACTTAACTTAGCAAGAGCAGAGTCTTTCATTCAGAGCATTTCATTCAGATAGACTTGAAAACCGCTGGCTTGTGGCATCCTCTTTTTGTGGATTGTGAACCTGAAAAAGCAGAGTACAAGGAAATCATTTTAGTACTGTACCTTTGGAGTTTAAAACATGACATGAATTAGAATATGACAATACTGGAGTACATTGGCACAGCCAGCATTACAACACCTAGAAGTGGTGGTATATGCATTTTACTGAGTGTCCACTCCACAGGCAGTGCAAACAGTGCATCAGAGCACAGGGAGGGGAGCCCTGCCTCTGTGCACTGCTAGGTGGTCAAAGGTGTGAGGGCAGAAGCTGAGGATATCTGTTATCAAAGCAGGTACCAACCCTGTGCATTGGCTAACATGCGACCAATGTGGGGTATTAGCCAAGGCCCAAGGGTGGACAGGCCTGGCCAGCTACCCGAGTACAAAGATGTCCTAGGTGCCACTGTAAAATGGCCCATCTGCGATTACCAGGGCTTTTGATCTGGCGATATATTGGGGATTAATCATGCCCTGTGATATATCCATTCAAATCCATGAAGTCATCCCATTGCCATTAATATATCTTTCGGGGACACAGTCGAGTGCCAGCTGCGAAGAGGAACAAACACCAGAGTCCCCCTCTCCCCGTAGTAAAGCTTGTGGGTAAAGCCCTGTCTCCTTCACACGACGCCGACCAACGCATCCAGTCGCGTTCTGCTGCCCGCCTGTGGGAGTGAATGATACTAAATAATTCCTGAAGCAAGCGGCCTAGTAGCAGCTAGCTATCTCTCTGGGGCCGGGATGTACCCATAAGCAAACCTGCCCTTGCACCCAGTAGCAGAGTCAGGTTTTGGTGCGGGGTGGGGGCAGATAATAGGGTGCTAGCGGGAGACTGGGGGTGCACTCGGCAGCAGGGGAGAGCAAGTTTCGGCAGCAGCCCCTACTGCCCCCCCACACACACAAACAGCCCCTCCCAGGCCAACTGGCTCTGCGACCGCTTGAACCTTATTTGTAATCTGACTTTTGCAGATCATATTATCTGGGACGTGTGCTGGCCTGAGTAATTTCGCGGTGGTGCAGTTCAGCCCATTTCCTGCTAGGTGTATCCGCTTGCCGTGTGCGGCTTTGCCTGCGGAGGTGTGCAGACATCATAGAATGATTGGGCTAAAGTACTTGGACCAGTCGATGTACTCATCCCTCTTACATGTACATGACAACATCTGGCTGATGGTGACTGTGTCAACAATCAGCCAAAACCAAAAATAGTATAGAAGGGGAAATCCACTTGATACGGGTGATCACAAATGAATGATCAGACAATACATATAATAGCATATTCAAAACTGAAGCACATTGATCAGCAATTCTTCAAAACACTTTACACGTACATGCTGTAAACATGCGGACACCATGTGTCCCAACTCCCATGCTTTTTAAAAACCAGGAGAGCAGACTATAAATGATGCAAGAAATACTGGTCCTACGCCATCCTGGGATCGTCTCTCTTCTTGATTAAAAAAGGCTTATTCCAACAAAGCTCTACGTTAAGTACAGCAGGGCAATCACTCTCTCGGCAGCTAAACAGCCCTTTCTCGGAAAATAGGAATTCTGCTAATCCCGCAAGCCCCAGATATTGCTGGAACGTAGGACTAGACAAGTTACTAGATAACGTGTTACAGGCTAGTTCAGGGCATCAAAGCCATATTCACTAACATCTGGGATTCATTTGTAGAATGCATTTCAAATAATAGTTCGAGAGGTTGTGGAACTACCCTTCGGCTATGGCATAATCAGTATAATTGTAAATACATGTGTTTTTGCGGAATTTCAAATACAAATCAGAATTTTCAATTTTAGAAAACATATAGGCCCTCATTATTTCGATTTGACATACAATAATTATCTTACTGCATGTGGTAATGCCGCAGTAATATCGTATGTGCCGGAAATGCCATTACTGTCTGCAAAATACCTAAATGCATCAAGAATACTTCTGCATGCCGTTTATGACATGCAGTAACAGTAATTCCAGAGTTGTGCATTATAAGATATTGTGGTGGCCATTTTGGAACCGCAGTCCATTGGAAATCTTCCACTTAACAACTGCATACATTGTAAATGAGCCAGATAACTTGAGGTGTGGACACTGTGGGAATGGCAACGGTGGCAGAACATGTTTTAAAGCAGGAGCTCACAGTCCTTGAGGAGAAGTTTATCATAGAGGCACCCAGGCTTCTAGGCAAACGAATTAACACAACCTCAAACCATTAGTGGGCCAGAGGTGAGAGAAGGCGGTTAAGTTGTCATGGCCATTTCAACCCAGTACCAGTGCTTCAAAGTGGTCAAGAGACATAGAGAGGTATGAAGCAGTGAGTGTTCATCCTTCTGGCACACAGGCTGCCAGGAACTACTGCCAGCGAGCCCCGGCCGGAATAGCAACCAGAGCCAAAACTCCTTTGCTTTTGAGGCCAAACGCTTGAAGTTTATCTCCAGCCGAAATGTGTCCATAATGCTAAGTTCCACCCCCTAATTCACCAGACAGACACACCAGCACCCGTTTTTCCATGCCCACTACTAACAGTAGTTATTGGTAAGCACTGGCAATGTGTAGTCCTACTTTTTAATTTTAGAAAATCAGTCAATCTGGTACAATCAGGCCTGCTTCCGCCTCTCTCTCCCCTTCTACAATCAGGTGTAGATTTTCAGAAACAAGTGAAGCGCGACAAGTCAACCAGGGGCGCCTCTGCTGTCTATACGCATGGAGGACAGCAAGCCGGGCGAGGCGATTCCCAACAACCCTGGGATTTGGTATATGTGCAGTTGCCATTGATTCCCAAAAGGCCCTTCTTACTTTCCGACCAAGAGCCCACACACACACACACACTGCAATTAAAGTTAAGACCACTCCCTGTCCCCCTGCAAGAAACTTTTTGAAAAAGGGTTTCCAAAATGTGCAATTTACTGACCAAACCCACAGAAATATCATATAAAAAGCATTAGGTTTTACATACTACTGGTGGTACATTTTTCTTACGTGTGTAAGTGTGATGATGTATTTTACAGCAGCTTGTATTTGAGAATAGTTGGTACCATGTTGTATTCAACATAGTACCAGCTATTCTCAAATACAAGCTTGTATGCATAAAGAAAAAAGAAATTCATTATATAGATTTCCAGTAATGATGTAAAAATATAATTTTGTCATGCTGTTACTGGCACTCGTGTTTATCCTCTTACTATGGTGGGATTGTAGGCATTATCTGAAAGGGGAGAAACTAAGCTAACAAATTATGTTTTTACCACTTAATTTGCAACATTTGTCCTACCTCTACTGGCTGTCTGACTCAGCGAGGTGCCATCGCTTCAGTTGCTCAAAGCTGAAAAACGTGCAATGCACAGGTCACAGAATAGCACATACATATTGCATGGAGAAAATGTATTATCACAAACTACAACCATAACATCATAATCTGTTCTGATCAACAATTAAGCAAACTTCACATACCTCACTGTCGCAGTGTTTTGAAAGTTAATGGCTTAATTGGAGTTGGAAACCCGCTGCTGTTGTCATAAAAATGGCTTAACCAGGTCTGCCTTCAGCTGCTCGATTTGCAAGCACTGTGCATGTCCTTTACCAAAGTCCTGTTAAAACCAGGCATTGGCAAAGCCAACAGTTTTGGCTTTTGTATAAGTATTAGGCATTTGCCAGGCACTGCTATTAGATGCTGAGGTAGTACCTCAGAGGTACTCAAACAATTTTGAACCTGCTACCATCAATGACCAGTTAATACCATTCCAGCTGTGCCTGGCAAGTGTCTTTCCCATGCCTACTAAAAAGCTCAAACTGTTGGCATTGCCAATGCTTGTTTTATTAAGCCATTAAGCACATGCAAAATGACAGGACAGGGCAGTTGCAATAAGCATAGTGTGACCCTGTGGACTCATCCTTTCATAAAGGCATTTTGGGCTGATGGTGGAGGGTACAGAGGCTCCATCACTGCTGACATTTTCTAACATCAGCGGATCATTTGCATATCTTTGGTATTTAACAAATGTGACATACAAACAGTTCTGACAAATAGCATAATGGTGCCAATAGCGATACTATATACACAAACGTGTTCAAATGACACCTGCAAACATTTCCAAACTATTCCTTTGCGCCATTTGCAGGGGCGTAGGAGACCCATAAAATCTGGAGGGGACAAGGGACACCTTGGGACTTTTCTTTTTTTATTTATTTATTGTATTTTAGTCAAAGAACTAAGGCTATTAGGTGGTGTTGTATGCACTGCCCATAAACCAAAACTATTGGCATGGCAAGTGGACATGTGAGACAGATGGGATGTAATGAGAGACACACAGCCTGTGGGTCTTATTGGTCATATTCCATACCCACTGAATGCCCATGGTCATGCTAGTCCCTATGGCAATGGGAAAGCACTCCTGACCCACCGTACCCAAAACACTCCCTCCAATGGGATCGCTTTGAATTAGCTCTGTGCTTTTTAGAGGACGCCATTGTTATTTCTAAGCAGTCTTCTGACAGGTAATGGCTTAATCACAGCTGTAAACAGCTCCTCATGCAATAAACATGATTAGTCCACTTTAGCTTCAGCCACTTGATTTGTAAGCAGTATATGTTGGTGCCCTCTGTAGCATTCCACCGACCCACCCTTCCATTCTACCCCCCTTCCGCCATTTGGATCAGCGCCCGAACACAATCGGTTTCTCTCTGGCCCTGTTACTCCTCCAGCCCCATCTCCATCTCAAGCTCCCCCACCCGGTGCAAGTGCTCCACTCTCACAGTGCCATTGTGGTTTCCAGCCCTCCCCCGCCCACTCCCAGAGAAGTTGGACTCCCTACACATGCGCTGTCATTGAAACCCTGGCCCCGCAGTCCCATCCTCTGTTTCTCGGCTCATACCCCATCTCCTCACGCCCTTGCCAGGTGTGTGAACAATTAAGCAACATGCAAGAAGTTGCAAAGAGACACAACTTTGTGGTGGGCAGTGGGCAATGAAGCCCTTTCACAGCGCTTAGGCACACAGGAATGCCTGTGGCTGTGCATAAACCAACTGCAGGGGCAAACACAAACCCGGTGCCTAGCTTGTCATTGGTATGGAAGGGGCTACACAGGTGCAGTTATCTAAAGGCCAGTGCATCCTGGGCACATGGTCCGCAGAGGAGCATGGTGTGGGCCACCCACACAGCTTAGACATGGGTGCACTCCTATGACAGAGTGCTGCAGGGGCGCTTTGTTCTGTTCACGCTGTCCAAAGTTAACCGTGGCTTGCAGCAGTAGTTGAAACCGTCTGAAACCCGTGCCACACTCGAGCCGTCACCTGTCTGGGCACTGGAGGACCCAGGGCAGGGGCGCACCGGTTTACGGTGTGCATGCAGCGCCAATGGCACTGCGTCACAGACAGTGCTCTGATATTGGGGCCGCAGTTAACTCTACACACAACATCATATACATCTGCCCCTTACGCATCCCCCTGCTGAACTCCAGGTAATTCAAAGCACCTGGGTCAGTTTAGCTTGAGGTTTGAGGAGGTGAACCCACATTATGAAAATTAAAGTATCACCTCACCAGTTCCCGACTGCCAAAAGCAGAGTCTGTTTTAAAGTGACCTGTTTGGGTTTAATTAACCTCGTTGGCCTGACTACGTGCTGTCTCCGGTAGGAGGTGGGTGCCTAACTGCACATAGTGAACCCCTCACACCTTCATTATAGATTGTGTCGACCCCTCGTTATCCAACCCTTCTCTGTCCACGTTACGAGCCCACATGTTGAACCCCTGCCATCGTTTCCACAGTTTCCAACCACCCTATAGCTGAGAAAAACAACACAGTTTGGCTGCTCTAAATCCAACAGAACGTCCTCAGCGCCTAGAGGCCCTCAAAGCTAGAGGCGCTTTGTAAGTCAGGTATACGAATTTCAGAAGCAGTCATGCCCAGGCCAAGAAAAGGGAGAGAAGCTTACCTCATGCAAAGCCCATTACAACATAGTCCCTCACTATATTCAGGCACGAACTGGAGGGAGCAGCCTCATTGCTTCATTACATTGATGACCTGATATGTTCAGTGATTGCATTTCCACAGGGGATAGCGTCCCTCAACGGGACTTGAAACCGCCGGCGTGTGAACAACAGAGAGAAAGTAGAGTGTAAAATACTCTTTACGTCTTGGCGTGAGGTGACACTTAACGCTGTCAAAATGTTGGCACGGTTAGACTGGGAAATGCACCTTTCCGACTCCATCCGCTAGACAAGTAATGGGGGGCTTCAAGTGCTCCGCGGTAAACGTCGCCAGGAACCAGAAAGGGTGTAGGCCCTGGGGCAGATAATAGCCAGGACCAGCTGTACAAAGTGCACCTGACAAGGGACACTGTGGGATCTCTGTCAACTCTCCAGCCCCATTAAAGACTCACAGTAAAATATTCTCTGTGATAGCACCTGCTTTTAGTCATTCTTTCACAAAAGTATGCATCATGGGATTAAATCTGCATGCAGTTCAACAGAACACATCATTTTCTTGTCACTATGCCAAACAAACATCATAGAACTGTAATAGATAGCTAATTAATAAGTTCACCCTCCCACCAACTCCCTGGCTCTGCCAGCCTATGGAGGACTAAGTCCCCACCTTTAAAAATAGCAGGACATAAGGGGCTCCATACCCCCACATGTACCCTCGATGTGTGCCCTGCAAAGTTATGCAGAGAGCAAGTTATTATCGTAACACTGGAGGTCACTGAATGTGCACCATACAGAGGTTGCAGACTCTGAACAGGCTGCAGCTTGGCACCTCTGATATACAGGGGCCCACAAATAGACTAAACAATAATGATTAGGCCGGGCCCCTCACACTACGCCTGTTCATGGCACTTTAGAGACCCAACCACTTCCATTGAATGCACTTTCCCCGCTCCCTCACTTTAGGATAGACGGTGGCCTACAACAATGCCTGTCTCCAAGTCCACCCCGGCCTTCCCTGCCCCTCCTCCACCTCAGTCAACAACCTCCACCCTCTCTACTTAACTCCTCCTTAATACTCCCGTGCCGCCTCCCACCAGGAAAGGAACACCAGCAACCTGCTTTCAGAAAATACCAGTTCATGGTCTTTTTAAGACGCTTTCCCAGGGCTTTAAGTAGGCTCCGAAATTTCATTTTGAGACGGGTCCCTGCCGGGGCCCACTAATCTCCCCTGGCAGCCCCGGCCACTACACGAAAAGGCATTTTTTTCTACAGCCTGAAGCTCCCGCTCGTGTGCGAGAGCTTCAGGCTTCAGAAAAAAATCCCTTTCAGCCATAATGGGTGGCGCCGCACCTGCGAGGCATCCCTTTAATCAAGTGATGCGCATGTGTCGGCGCCACCATTATGGATAAATCGTGAGGCCGCTGGAAGCAGAGTCCTTGCTTTCTAAATACTGAAGCTCCCGTGGATTCGCGTGAGTTTCAGTCTTTAGGAAAAAGGCCTCTGCTTCCAGTGGCCTCACCCTTTCAGCCTTAATGGTGATGCTACCCCTCCCCAGGCGAGGGGCAGCGCCACCATTAAGGCTGAATAGGAGAGGCGCTGCCCCCTGCCAGGCAAGCCTATACAAAATAAATGCAGAGATCAGCACCCTCTCCAGAGGGTGCTAATCTCTACAAAAGGCTGCCTGGCAGGGGTGCCAGTAGCCCATTGGGCCATCAAGACCCCCGTTGTTAGGCCACGCCCCCTCGATGAGCCCCGGCTCGATTTGTAGTGCCACTTAAGGTACTGCGCTTTTCATACAAATACCCCCCAGTGAGAAACAACGCCAAAACTAGCCTGAAACGGTCTACCTGCTGCGTGGCCCAATGTAGGCCAATCTAGTAACATTGGCTGCAGCAGAAACCATCCAGGCCTGAAAGAGGGGCAGAGGGGCAGGAAGCAGAGTGGCATTCATTGAGGGGGTAATTACAGGGGGAGGAACTCGCCACAATGACAGCAGGTCCCCACAAATGAGAAGTTCAGTGTCACAGACAGGCCCACACAGCACGGAGCAATTATCTGGCTCCAGTAGGAAGCCGTGGACACATGCCCCGCCCAAGCTCTCCCAAAGGTGTGCCCAGGGGACTCTCCCTCTACAGAGGGGGCTCTCCACCGCCTCACAAGAGCCTCGCTCGCCTCGCTCGCACTATGCCAACCAACACAACAGTCCCTTTTTGGAGCCATGCTCTGCATTTTTTCAGCCTAAGTATTGATTTTTTCCCTAACATGTTACTACCGCCTAAAATGTACTTTAATCTAATGCGAGTCAAAGGAAAACACATCCTCCATCTTTGTTGTGCACAATCTCCCTCTTAGATGTTCTTAAAGGCCAGATGCTATGCCTGGCACCAGCAATGCCATCTTTCTCTACAGAGGTGGGCGTGGGGGCAATTCCTAGCATTTTTCACCAGCACCTGGTATCAGGAATCTGCCTTCTTCTATAGAGGGGGCTGTGGGAGTAAGGCCTGCCACCCCCCACCAGCACCTGGGCTCCAGTAACTGCACCTTCCTTTACAGAGGAGGGCAGGTGTCATGAATTGTTGGATGCTGGAGCCATTTCTTTACCAATAATTGTTTTTAAGTCAATTTAAGTGACAATGTAAGTGTGCACTCTTGTAATGGGGATTTCACTGATTTCAAAATAGGGTGTCTCACACTCTCACTGACTCACTCACTCACCGTCGAGCCTCATAAACTTAGTACGCATCGCTGCCTGCTGCTGCTGGCTTGTGGTGAGGAAGAGGCTGCAAGTTGCGCAGCAGTGCACTGCGCACTCCAGCCCAGGGGGCTGGCACATGCCGTATTCCCTGCGGGGTGGGGGAGGGGAATGCACGGCACAAGCAAGAGTTATTGTCGTGGTCCTGCGTCGTTCTCCTCCCCCTCCCCCTGTTTTTGTTCACTCAGAATCATTGGGAATCGAAATCACAGCTTCACAGATCACAGAAGTGTCAACATTCAGGAACAGGGGCCGGGGGTGCAGCCTGCACGCACACACACAAAAATAAAAATAAAAACACACACAACTTGTTCAGCACTTCTGGGGGCCCCCTTCAGGGCCACCTGGATGGGGGGCCCGGGGCACGTGTCCCATTTGCCCCCCCCCCATAGAGACGTCCCTGACCAGACCAACCTTACATAGTTGAGACAGATGCTTCAAAAATAGCCATGGGAGCAGTATTGTCACAACGAGACTCTGAAACAGGACAAATACAGCCAGTCGCATTATGGTCCTGCAAATTGTCAGCCCCCGAGTTGAACTACGCAATCAAAGATAAGGAATTACTGGCGATTAAAACAGCATTCAAGGCCTGGAGACATTACATTCTTGGGGCGAGACATACGGTCACTGTCGTCATGGACCACTGTAACTTGCAATACTTGAAAACCGCCAAAGCACAATCCTTACGTAAACTTTGTTGGGCTAACTTTTTCGTGCAATACGATTTTATTATCACTTACAGACCTGGAGTACGCAATGGGAAAGCAGACACTCTATCATGCATGAGTGAAGAAAAAGTGGCTTTTACAGCATCCGACCCCGTGGCTATAATTCCTGAGGAAAGGATTCAAACCAAAATAGCTGCCACCACGTGTGTGGATGCCCAAAGAACCAGTTTGCAATCCCCGAGGGATCAATCAGCACAACAGGAATGTCTGTTAAAAGGTGATCAGTACACCAGCAAAGACAATCTACCGTATTTCCAAGGACGATTATATGTCCAAGACCAAGAACTGCAAAAGCAAATCATCGCAAATTACCACGATTCATTAGTGTTAAGGACACCCAGGAATAGCCAAAACTCAGGCTAAGGTAAAACAAAACTACTGGTGGCCAACATGGCGAAAAGACATCACCCAATTTATTGAAACCTGCAGTGTCTGTGCACAACACAAGTCTCAGAAACAGAACCCACTGGCTTACTACATCCCCTAACAGTACCGCCAGCACCTTGGCATACCTTGCCGATGGACGCCATCACATATCTTCCACCCTGCAATGGATACAACACCATATTAGTTGTTGTGGATTTATTCTCCAAAATGGCCCATTTCATCCCTCTGAAGGGACTCCGAACTGTGTCAACTCTCATTTCTGTGTTCCTAGAGCATATTGTTCGATTGCATGGGTTTCCATCAATATTAGTATCTGATCGCGGAATGCAATTTGTTTCTGCCTTTTGGAGAAAGTGTTGTGCGATTGCCAAAATAGATCTCCGGTTGTCCACAAGCCATCACCCTCAAACTGATGGGCAAACTGAACAAACCAATCAAACTTTAGAGCAATATCTCAGGTGTATGTTGCAACATTCCAAGGATTCTTGGAAAAACATACTCTGGATTGCTGAGTATGCATAGAACAACTCAGTTCACACAAGCACAGGGCAAACTTCATTCTACACTGTGCATGGAAGACATCCGAGGACATCAGTATTTGATCCACCCGATACCCTGGAAATGCCAGCCATAAAAAAACATCACTCAGGTTCTTAAGGAGGCGACAGAGAATCTGACCAAGACTAAGGAAAGACAAAGGGCCTCATTACAACTCAGGCGGTAAGGGGTTTACGGCGCCGTAAACAGCGCCGACCCTTACCGCCTGAGTACGAGGTCCCTTAGCGCCATGGAGATCTGAACGGCTGCTTTTTGCAGCCGTTAAGATCCATGGCGCTAAGGGACCATGGAGTTAATTACGCCACCGTAATTTACGGTGGCGTAATTAACGCCTTCCCCACTCCCATTATGCCCTATGGGGCAAAAATGGGAATGGGGAAGGGTAAATGGGGATTGGGGACTTACCGCCCCGCCAAACTCGGAATGGGGCGGTAAGTCCGCCAACCACCATGGCGTAAACGTAGTTTACGCCATGGTGGTAAAGTCACGGCCCAGGCGGTAACTTACCACCTGGGTCGTAATGAGGGCCAAAAACTGTTTGCTGATCGACATCGGAAGGAAGCTCCTGTCTACCAGATTGGAGAAAAGGTGTGGTTAGCATCCAAATATATTTCCCCTGAAGGGGCCAAGAGATTTCCACCCAAGATACCTGGGCCCATATACTATAAAGTCCATAATCAATCCTGTCGCCATGAAATTGTAGTTACCATCTCACATGAAAATTCACCCCGTATTTCATATCTCTCTCCTCAAACCAATGAAGTCCAATACACGGCTTAGTTCTCTGCCAGAGCCCAAAGTAATAGATGGAGAACCAGAATATGAAGTCAAATCCATCCTGGACTCCAAGGTAGTTCAATGAAAATTGTATTACCTAATTGACTGGAAAGGTTACAGACCTCAAGACCGAACTTGGGAACCCAGTGAACACGTCCATGCTCTGTGTTTAATCAGACATTTCCATTGCAATAATCCCACAGAACCAGGACTGGGAGGAGAAGTACCCTTGACAGGGGCCTTGAGGGGGAGTGCTGTCATGGTCATGAATTCGGGGGCACAGGCATGCAGGGGTTGCATGCGCAGGAGACCTGGGTGGACACTGTCCTGGCGCCTTTGGCACCAGGCTCATGTACAATAAACAAGAACATCCATTTAACACCAAAAATCTTTTATTATGGACATAGCACTTCAGATGCATTAACCTTGAACATTCCATCCATTAAGCAGCCCCAAGTGTATTCTTGGGTGTGGCTGCTAATGGATTGCCTTTGCATGTGCTCATTCTTTAGGAGTGGCAGGGTGTGGCTGGTAAGGCGGCCCTAATGGGCACGGCCACAATCTCAGCTATATAAGCTGCCCCGATCCTCAAGACAGACGCTTTGCGTTATTCTGCACTTGCAAGCAGCGTAATGCTCACCGTCACCTCAGGTCAGACTTACCTTTGAAGATCCTGCTTCCTGGACATCCTGCTTCCTGCCAGCATATTTACCAACTGGGGGAAGCTATTATTACCTGTACATCGCTTGGGCAAACCAAGTATTCATCTTTACACTTTCTGGAACGCTGAAATCTTCATCTTGGCACCGCAGCACGACATGTTCCATCGTCGACAGAAGCACCTGCAAGTAAAAACAGAAGACAAGGTTAGACATTGAAAAAACAGTCTGTTTAAGGTTGTGCTTCACCATAATTCGCACTTTTCATAAACCATCACTTACCTGCTGTCGAACATTGCGGTAGTATCCATCTTCCATACGGCCACGTCTCACGTCTCAAAGCTGCATTGAGGCCGCATTTCCATCTAAGGGAAGGCAACAGAAGAGAGACATTATTGCAGGCATGAATAGGAGCAACATATAAAGACATTAAACAGCATCACAAGACCTCAAGAAAGACTTACCAATCATAAGTAGAAGCATAGTCGCAGCTGGACTGGACTAATCCTTATCAGGGATCAGTGAAGGAACTAGATCCCATTCGACAAGCCCCTGCCAGAAGTAGCAGGACGGAGAGCTTATCTTTCATAATTCACAGTAGCAGTATCACCACGTACCACCGCTCACAGCTTTTCTACTGAGGGAGAGGCCTGAGGGGGTGATTCAAGTTCAGGGAGGGCTGCAACCGTGCCCCAACGCCTCTGCAGAGACCAAGTGAGTGTAACACAGATACAGTTCTCTCTCTTGCTCTCTCTGTCCCCAGAAATATTCTCTCATCTCTCTCATGTTTCCTATTGAGAAAAAGTGGATTATAACGTTATACAAGAGATTCACCCATAAGCAAGTTCTCCTAAGTGATCAATATGATGTGGGGAATTTCATCCTTATCGTACACTGCCAGACATGAGTTTCTTTATTTATTGTAAGTATTTATATAGCACAAACCTTATCAACTAATGATATACGGAGTGCTAAACAATATTTAAAAGATAAATACAATTTAAATAAAAGAGTGTTTTAAAAAAGTGCTGTGCACTGTTAAAAGAAAAATATAGTTTGAATAAAATCATGCACAGCAAGAAAGACTCACATGACAACAATAAGACCTAATCACTTCCATACAAGCATGTTCAATTTCTGGAAAAGAAATACATTCTTAATAATGTTCTAAAATTAAGTAAAGAGTCTGCTCTACGGATAAGGATTGAAAGAGAATTCCAAAAGGTTGGAGCAGCGATAGAGAATGCCTGTTTTTTTAGCTTGAGCTTTCTTTGCCTTTGGTGTGAAAAATACCAGATTGCCCTTATTTCAGGAATTTTAATTTTGAACTAAAATACACAATATTTTAGAAAGATAAGCAGGATGGCCTAACCGAGCAGCTTTAAAAGTCAAGCAGCCCAAGTTACAAAGAATTCTGCATTGTAAAGGAAGTCAATGATAAAACCTGAAAAGTGGTGTAACCGAATCAAATTTTCTAGTTCTTACTATCAATTTTACCACACTGTGGAAAGCTATTTCCAAGGGTTTTAAAGTGGAATTGTGGACTCCAATTAGTAGCGCATTCCCTTCACCCACGTGTGAGAGAACCAAAGATTGGACATGGTAGCGGAAACAACTCAAAGGTAAAAATGGCCTGATTTTACAAAGTGATGATAGTTGATAATGAACTACTTGTACTTTTTTTTTTTATTAATTAGAGTGTTTTAGAGAGATCTTAGAATCCAAAGAAAATCCTGAGGATTTCACGATTGAGTTTGAGTGCAAATGCTGGTTACTTGGAAATAAAGATTAAAAACAAAGATATATGGAAAAAGAATGATGCATAAAAGCACCTCTTGGTGCAGTAGAATGATTGATAGGCACAAAAAGGAAATATCATTGTGGTGGGGTATTAGATGTACAGGAGTTGCTGTGGCGTGACCGGGTCATGTTGTCGCATTCATGATTTCACAGCTTTTGTTTTCTCATCAACAATGCTGGTGCATGGGAGCAGGGAAGGCTTATAAGGCAGCTGGTGGGCAGAGGGAGAAAAGGGTGAAACAGTGAAGGACAGAGTCACTGGTGTGTGCCTGCAAGTTAATTTGAAAAAACCCAAAAGGGAATGGGTTAACAAGGTTGTTCCCTGCGAAAAGGCACCCAGTTGCACAGCATGGATGAATGGATGAAGAGTAAGCTCCCCTATTGGAGAAGGTGAATGAACTAGCTCTCTGAGTGTCCATGCAGGTCCTGGAGGATGGATTGATTGGTGAGGGTGACAGTTGCAAGAGATATCGTAGCCATGATTGGTGTTTTCTCCTTAAAGGATGGGTTTATGTCTGCCTTTTTTCGAAGTGCCCTGCCATTTTGCAGCCAGAACATCTCTACCTCCTCTGCGACCTGCGTTTCTGTTGCAGACTGGCTTCTTGTCTTCTGAATTTAGGAATTGACCATGGTCCATAAAGGTTGCTTTCAGCCCTGGCACCTGACCCCACATTGGACCCTCTATCCCCTGCACACAGACTACTGAGCCAAGGACTTCAAGCTCCTTTCAATTCCTTTCAGTGTGTTTGATCTAGTCAATTACCCGTTGCCCCATAGACCTTTTCTTATGTAATACCTATGGCTAGACCTGTGACCTACTATTGTCTAGGCTGACTGTATTGCTGTCCAAACTGTTGCTGGTCGGAGAAATCATTGGCCCACAGTAACATCTGACATTATTCATGCCATCATGGTTTTTTATGCTGTGCCAGTATTCATGTTATACTTTGTTCACGGTTGTTTTGCATTGCTCTAGTCTCGTTTTCCTGATGTAATTTGTAAACACTATTTTCCTGCCTTTTGGCACCAAGAGTCCTGCTCACAAATATCACTATGCATTGTAAAAACAAGAAAACCGTACTTTACCCAGGTATATTCTTCACAGACGCACCCTTGAGATTATGCTGTAACAGTAGACAATCAATGATGGCTAACCATGATGTTAACATGCCTCTTTCTCGCTCCAGGTGTGGACAGGCTTCTAAAATGGAGAACCGTCGATTTGAAGAAGAGGAGCATGCCGCTGCATACCGGAAATATCGTTTCTCGCTGCCTCCAGAGATGGAAAATCTGGTCCTGTCGTACCTGAAAGAAAAGGTGAGAAAATAATCAGCTCTCTGGAGTGGCTTGCTCTTTTCACTGTGCTGTGACTAAGACATACCCAATTTTGTGACTTTAATATTTAACCAAATTGGGTGCACATTCATGGTTTAGGTCAATAAGTAGCAGTAGTTTAATCTTCTTGCATGGCTACTATATACTGGTTAAAATATGTCCCATTGATGAGACACTGCTGGGACCATCTATTACTCAAAGAAAAACAGAAGACTTCATCCAGTTTAGTCCTCCTATTCTCCATTTTCTGTCACTGATGTATTAGTATTCGTCTTCACTTGTCAGGAATTCAGTGTTGTATTCTCAATAAGGTGTATTTGCAACACTAATTTCGGACATCTCCCTCAAAAGCCTAAAGCAATTGCTTCTAATACGTGTCAATTCACCAAAATAGGTCTGCACTTTTGCGTGACAACTAACTAATGCTTAGACGTTGTCTGTCTTGCAAGTCAAATCGAATCCCGTGGGCGGATTTGGTGGGTCTGCAAGATCTCATGGGATTCCTCAGTGCCCAACAACAGTGCTCAAACTGGGGTGAGAGTTTGGTGAGGTGTATTCAACTGTGATGTGCCATTTACAAACACCTTATCTCTCCGAGAGATTTGCCCGGGTCTGAGGAGGTTTGTAGTTCTTATAAAAAGTCCAGCTCCCTTTCACTTGCCTTTTGTTACTTTTGTTTGGCTGTTACAGTAGGAGTGTACAAGGCAAACTCAGTGGGGATAATGTTCTAAACCCACTGTACTAAGTGGTGGTAAGAGTGTTGGAAATGATAACCACCACATTTACTGACCCAGGGCAATACAAATGAAGACAACTTGATGGAGGGGACCTTTTGCACTTAAGTGAAAATGTTCACAGCCCCCTCCAATTTAATTTATGATTAATAGAAAGGGACCCGCACTGTATTTCCGAAGCAATTTAGAAGACTTTAGGGGGTGGTATTTATTATGTGTTTTTTTTAGTTTTTAGTTTTTGCTAACACAACGTGTTTCACCCTTCTGTCTGTTAATGTGTTTATTCGTTTTTTTATGTAATCCTTACTTTTTTGCCTTACTTTCTCTCACAAACAATCAAATTAAGTTGTCCAAGTCCTTTTCTCTTTTCCTTTTTTTCGAACGATTTTATCAGAATAGACAAGGTTTAAAATAAATAAGGAAGTAAAGCAGATATTTTGACAACAGCACCTTGATCAGAGCCTATGGTCCCACAAGCAGATCAACTATTTCAATTGTATATCTCTAAGCATTACCAGAGGGAGCCCACAACGTGTACATATTCAAATCCCTGACTTCTCTCCTTATGCCTGGACGGCCTGCCAATCAAGAAGGTGTAATATAGCATAACAAATATTCATTGTTCCTCAATAGACCTAAGCTCAACCTCTTCTTCTATACCTCCTGTTCCCGCACCCTCACCACCTCCAACATCTCATGCTTATGCATTTCCTCTGCCTGCACCTTCACTTCTTTCAAACGTGTATGCTTCTTCAACTCCTCCTGAACCTGTACCCCCATCTACCTCTCAATGTTCATCTCCTCTACCTCCTGCACCTTTGATCACTTCTGTGCTCTTCTTCACATCACTCCATTACTCCAAACCCCAACACCACCATTCTTCCTCTCCTAAGGAAATCCAGACGGTTATTCAATCAGTTTTCCTGGGGGATTGGAGGGGGCATATATTTTACTTGAATTTGTGTTCTGCGCTTACAACCTTACAAGAATAAAGAGTTCCAAAAGTGGGAGTTGAAAGAGAATTTACAAAATATTTTCAGGATAGGATAGAAAGATTTGGATAGACAAGCAGTAGCAGGGGTTGAATTACATAGGGAAGGTGCAGTGCTGATGTGAAGTAGTAGATTACTTCATGCTCTGGGTGCCCATTGGGTAGATGCTTATTTTCTTGTTGGTTTTTTAAAGGGTGGATTGTGTAGAGATGCTGCCCAACCTGTCTGGTGTTTGTATGGGTGGATTTATTAGGCCAGGTATATTTTATTCACGTTCAAAGACATTCTCTGCAATATGGATTAGCAAAAAGGGTTGGTATGCCATCTTGGTTTATTCTGAACTTAGCTCTGAAACTCACTTGTCGGCCTCTGCTGCTGGAGCTTGAAGAGCCCACTCTCTCACCACTTCTCTTCATTTCCCCACAGCAGTTGCAGTGACCATATTCCTGATCTGTCAATATTGTGAGGTGGAGGGGCATACTAATTGAAACACATCAGACCCCTTGACACAGGTGACATGTCTCCCAATATCACATGGTAAACAAATTCCTTAATGGAAGAGCCCCACATACAATTGTGCTGAGCTGCCCATGCCCCTATCCCATACACACACACACACAGACACACACACACACACACACACACGCATGCACACACACACTGCAATCCTCTCTAGGTGACATACTAGGCCCAAGTCTCTCCATTCATTCTACTAATCTCTGTCTCCACATCAGTCCTCCAACAGCTACCTTATTTTCTATCCTACGTTTTGGTAAAGGCAGAAAATAATCTTCTTCACGTGTACAAGGGGTTTTCCTGTTAACGTGACATAACTTAAGCTTCGAACATTTGCTGTATGTTCTCGTCTTCCCCACATTTAGAGACACTGGGTAATGCTCTGGGATTCCCCTGGAAAGATTGTACAGAGAGATATTGGGTGGAAGCCTCTCTGTCAGGTAGTACTCTATATTTGATTTTGTTCCATAAACACACCGGTAAGTATATAGTCCCTATCACTGGGATGTGAGAGCTGCCAAGGGTCTACTACCTTGTTCTTGTTTTTAACATCCTTTAGGATATCGCAATTTCTGATATTTCCACCAAGAGGTCTTTTTGACCTTTTCACATATGGGTGCAGAGGTAAGTTCCAACCTTCCTCTGAAATCTCTGTCTTGGAATGGGTTAATTTCCACCAGCACCCAGTTGAGAGAAAGGCTTGTTTGTCATTGACTAGTGCATACAGTGACCTAGAAACTGCTGTTCCCTTACAAATGCAAAGTCTTATTTCCAATAAAGACCTTCTCCATCTTTCCACATTTTGGTCACTCTGGTTGGCAAAGACCTGTTGAGGCATATGTAGGATGATCATTTCTATAAAGTGCTTGCACACCTAAAATAAACTCTACCTACTCAGTTCATATATAGCTTATCCACCGTTGTGGTGTATTAGTGCATTTCATGCAGGTGTAGAGAACCAGCTGACAACTCTAGTTCCCACTCCCTCACCTCTGTCATACTGGAAGCAAAGCAATAAGACTCTGTGCATGGCACCAGGTATACCAATACCGCACCGAAGATATGAGACACGTTATGCACTCAGACAACTATATCGAATATACCCTAGTAATGTTGTGGTGGAAGGATATCAGCATACACCATTGGACATAGAAGAGCTGTAAATGAAGTCAGACTAGAGTAAAGTGACGTCATGAAGAGAAGCTACTAAGACATACTGAAACGATAAGCGAATGATTAAGAATGATAATGCAACTGAAGTAACAAGAGAAACATGTATGCCGAGACGAGAAATCATACATACATAGAAGATAAGTAAACAGACATGTAGTACATGTATATATGCAGAAAGGCAAGGTAGGTGAGTTGCATAGAAGCTTACTGAAGTAGATACTATAACGGGAGTAAAGGGGCCATGATGAAAAGATGGATGTTGCCTTGTGTCACACCTACCTCAGAGACAAACCAGACCCACAGATCAGAAATGCTGAAGAAAACAGCTTCATGCAAGAAACAAAGAATAACTGTTTTACCGAGACTAAGGATGACATAGACATAATTTGAAAGTACAAAGGGAGTTGACCAGGATAAGCTATGAACAAAGGGCACATTTCGTTTGGATTAAGCAAAAGCAAAAACATCTGCATGTGCCAAGTATTGGACAATCAAGGGCGAAGAACGCACATGTAAGATGGAGCAACCAAGTCTCCAGAGGCTAAGAGGTGTAATAGCATAATTAAATCAAAGAGCAGGTTGAAATGGTCAAAATTGTGGTCTACTGACATGTGATACAAGATTCAAAAACAAGGTTTATTTATTAAGCCTCTGACAAAGATAGTGGTGTACCCTCTCTCCCTTACAAATCACAGAGGAGAAAAGAGTCAACAAGGTCAAGGCGAAGCCTTGGCGCATGGTCTAACTGATTTATTTAATCGTTTTTTTTTATAACTGACCTAATACCGTACCTGAGTTTGGTTTCTAAGCGTGGATCTGGGATTCAAATCTCTGTTCCTTTTCGTGGTCTTGCTTCCAAGACCAGCGCGTTGCCCCAGTGATATCCTCTGTTCACATGAGAGATGGTAGGCTAATTGACCAAAGTGGGCAGTGGTCTGATGTTGTTCTCTGCACCTGGGTTTCGTTCTGTTCATGTGCTGCTGGCGAGCTGAATGTCCAAGGTTGGTAGAGTATGCCAACCAATCATGAGTGGCTATGTAGCGGCATGCTATACAATGTTGCAATAGCCAATCCATTGTTATTATTTTGCATAATCAGTTTTATACGTATTTAGAGGTAGTTGGAGGTGTGCATAACAGATAAGGGGCAGCCAATGGTGTCCTTAACACTTATACATACTATAGGTATATATGTTTGCTTAACTAATCCCTCCCCTCAATATGTTTTACTGTTTGCCACGTAGTATGACGTCATAGCTGATGTACATCGAAGTATAATGTCTTTGTGTAACCAAAACCTAGATGAGAGTGAGTGAGCTGCATCTCATATATTCACCAGAATTCCCTACTTTATTTGAGTTGACAATACAGTAACACTTTGCCATATTCTTTGAGTCTATCTGGTTATTAGAGTCTGGGGTCATTTATTATGGTACTTCCATTATGTGCATGAGATACGCTCCAAGGTGCTAGGTGTTAGGCAGAATCACATGCAGTACCCTTTGGGAACACTACACACAATTAAGACTACAAGTGTCAGTACAATTTCACCTTTGGTACAAGCCTTTACTACACAGTAATATGGTAGCAGTGGATGAGCAGCCAGAATTATCTCAAGAGTAAAGTGAGCAATAGAAGAGGTTACACAAAGGACTAGCAATCACAGTGATTCAAGCAACCACTTACTCAAGATTTCTTGGTAAAAGAATATACATTTATGTACACAGTCAGTTGGAAAACATTCCACTAGCAAGAGCAGCTTAATATCACAATCTGATATACTACAATACACAACAAATCAATTTCTGAACAAGTTCAGTTCCCCTGAAGTGGGAGCAAAATGGCACTTCAGTTACTTTAGAAAGGTGTGAAAAGACAAGGTTATAAGAATGAACAGCACAAATACTTTCAGAGGTAGGGCAAATAGTTTCAGTTCACTACAATCAGCAATTCAATTTAATAGGCCTGGGCCAAAGTTAATGGTTCAGAGTATTGGATAGGATAGCACAATTCTGGCAGTAAACGGTTAAGTCTTTGCCACGTTTTTAGAAGTAGTTAGTCAGACGAAAAGTTAGATGTTGGTTTAAGGAAGGACAAGCCTTCGAAGTCGGTAAAGTTTCACAAACTTTCACTGCGGCTGAAAAGAGTTCTGAACTGCACTTGCACAGTGCCTCAAAAATGAAGAATAGCTGTAGCAGAGGCAGTTGTTCCTGGCAGTTCCTGCAGATCTTGCTGTTCCTAAGCTTCAGTCGTGGGGACAAGAAGGAGGACGTCGGGAGGTTCCTGCACTGCCCAGGGAAGAGGCAACAAGCTTGGCAAAATGTCAGTTTAAGGAGTGAGTGTCTTAAAGACCACAAACTGGTATCCTTCGCACTGGTTTTCCGGTTTTCAACAGCACTCTGAAGAAAATTTGACCAGTATAGGGGCGGTGTCCAGGTGACTTGCGAGTTGGTTGTTCCCACCAAACTCAAGGGAAGAAGTCGTCCTTGAAGGGCTTCTCTGTCGAGGGAGTTTCAGGCAATTCGGACCTGCAGCAGGGCTTCACCGGTGGACCAGGAGTTACAGCAGTCGTCTTCCTTCAGCTCGTCTTCGGTACTCTCGTTCCAGGGGTCGTCTCTGCTTTCCAAGTCCCAGAGGCCTGCTTTTAAACAGTTTTCCCCAATTCATTCCAGCCTGGCTGTCACTCACACAGCTGGGTGGCTGTCCTTGCCTGATAGCCAGCCGGCCAATCACGCCAGAGTGCATTCAGGTCTACTAGGAGACTAAGCAAAGGGAGTTTTGGGCACCTCCCTCACATCCTGTCCACTCCAGACACTCAGGCGCCGGAGGAGGGCTTCAGCGCTGAAGCCCGCCAAAGGCCAATGAACAAAGGGACCAAACCTTGTTTGGCGCGCAGAGTTAAACACAAGAAGGACCTTTTCTAAAAGAAACAGCGAAAAAAGTCGACCGTAGTCTATTTTTACAGATATGTCTTGGGCGCCATATTAGAAAACATGGTTGACCCGATTTTTAGCTGCCAGTGTTCGTGGTGAGGAAAAACCATGGTAGTTTGTTAAAAACCACTGCCACCAGCCATTTCAAGTAGAAAAGAGTAACATTTGACTGTTAAATGAGTGTTTAGACACACAGGATGCTAGGCAACCCCTCCAGCACTCTATAGGAAGATAGTGTGTGCTGGGTCTGTAAATGTAAAAAGACTAGTAAAGTCAATTTAACTTGACATGCTCTGGGAGACAGTAGTCAGTCCTAGAGAAGGTATTTAAACCTTGGGAAGTCTGAAAGACATCCCTGTGCCACTGCACTGAAGGTGCTGTGTGACACACAAGAAAAAGATAATGCCTATGGAGTTGTGCTAAAACTCCATAACCAAAGAACACAAAAGTAAAACACATTGAAAATGAAAAGTTCAAAGTTCCAAAATATAGAAAAGAGTTGGAGGGCTCTAAGGAAGAGGGAATTTAGCACTTGTGTGAGAATTCCCCCTAACACTAGTGCACACCGCAGTGCCATGGCAGTGGAGTTGAAAGCTAGATGCCATTCAATTCTGATCACTTATTATAGTTGATCAGCCCATTATCATTTGGGAACAGTATTTCCAAACCACTGAGAATTCAAATTCCAAATATGTTGGTATTATTGTTGTGATTCACTTAAGAAGATCAAGCCCTTGTAAACCTAGAGTTTTTACATCATTCTTCACAATTCATGATTGAGCTGATTTTATCATAAACACGGGCATCAATCTTATGCCCGACGTCTTATCCGTATGTATTATTCACAACCTCCTGGTCACTTTGACCTCTGCCATCTGCTGTCAGAAATGACCAAAATTATTTTTCATCAAATGTATTAGCTAGAAGTGAGTACAATGCTTTCACTGAGTGTCGACGAAGCCTAAAACAGATCAGACACCAATCTTCCACCGCGAAGCTCAATCACTTAATTAAATCTCTACATCTTAACAGTAATACTTCCACCCCACGTATTGTATCCTGACATATGAACAAGTCTATAGAACTGAAAATCCCTCTTAGTATCAACAGGTGGCACAACATTCGGAATTCAAATAAGGACATTGAGATGAAGAACAGTATCCTAGCAGAGGCATCTGTCACATTTCTGAGGTATTTCATTCTAGTACAGACACATTCATTAATCTGGGGGAAAACCTGCTTCAATTTTGCAATCTACTTCCTGCCTCAAGTGGTCTTGATCCCCTCAGTGACAATCTTGACTTCTCACACTCATTCAAGAGAATCCATATTTAAATATTCTCTCTCCACTGGAAGCAGCTTCCTCATAGAAGGAGGTCCCCCCCACCCCATCCTCTCTTCAATTCTTCACCCAATTGTGTAACTTTTCAGGAGCCTTTTGTGTGTGCGCCACTTTCTGCAAACTATCCACGGCAGAGTCATCTTGGCCATCCAGAAATTCCCACAGCCCATACAGGTCCACAAATTCCATTGCCACATTGTTGTCTGATCCTTTGTGATGATTTATTATTAGTATTATTATTTTTATAGTAAGGGTATATATTGTGCATGGACGTAGCTTCAGGAAGCAAATTAACACAGCAAAGGAGCGATTAGCATGCTAGCGGGCCCCAGAAGAACAAACAGTATATCCCACTTTCACTGCTCCCAGCTTATTAAAAATGCCTTCCGCTGTCCATTGTCCCTTTCCCGAAATACACAGAAATACATTTTGTGTCCCCCCCATTTGGGTCAGACTCTCCTTCCAGCCCACTGCAACGATCTGTTGTACATGCTGATGTCTAAGAAAGCACAGAGTTCTTGGGATTGGTGCCTCCTCTTCTACTATTGCTATGGTCTCCTTGGCTTTCCAGTATGAGGGTGAACTCAATTTGTAGAGTGTCACTGCTTCATTGTTCCAGAAAAGCCAATGGGTTAGAACACACTACTTTCACTTCATGCCCTTGTGTCTGTTGGAGATAAACAAGAGTTGTACAAAGCCATCATCTTTTCAGCACATTTTACCCTTTATTTCACTTCAGATAATGTGTCTATCAGTTTGCACATACGCATTTTCAGAACCACAATTTGTGCATGCTTGCTGGTCATGAGTGCATCAATGCTGGTAATTGTTAGAATCACCATGGCAAACTTAAGGATGTCAATTTTCTCTAGATTGTGCAATTAGGTCATTTATATATGGTGCAGTAATTTTGAGTCTGTGTAGTATCATTTTGCAGGTTATATCTCTAATCAACAAATGAGGAAACTAGATTCTGTCTAGCTTGAAGCAAGGTGGAAGCCTGATATTTGAAAAGAGACCAACTAATACAGGTATTTATGTCCATCATGTAACACACAAGAAATGCATGTAGAAACACAGCAAATGGGTATCATTTAGTGTGAATTTAATCAAGCTGTAACTAACACTGCCCTACATAGGAGCACACCCTATCCCTGTCAGAGGGTGATATCCCTAGGTATGCAGTGATATGCCGCCTATCTAAAAGAAAAGAGAACAATAAGTGTCTCTCTCCGACAGAAATAATGACTGTTATCCAATTAAAAAATCTTAGTAGCCTGAGTTGGGGGATCCAAACAGAGTCTCCCGTTATAACACTTTTCAACATTTTTTAATACTCCAATCGTAAAGCAGCAAAAGAAATTGTGATCAAATGTCCAAATGACTGAATGCAGGTTAAAACCTTTGTCAACCTCCTTACTACTATGCACCTCCAAGCAACAATACAAGTACTTCTTGTGGGCTTTACTTTCCATTAAACAGTAAACAATATGCATTTTTAGCAAATATGCTAAAAAGGGCATGCACTTCTGATGCAAACAAACATATACATATGCGGACAATGTACACACACTTCCACCTTTTAGAGGTATGATATAAACATACGTAGGAAATACATTATTACCTCTCTATAAAGTAAACCAGTCCTTTACAAAAATAGCACATACAAGAACAGAAAGAAAGACATCATCAACAACGCGCCCTGCTGAACAGAGCGATCCTATCCATATCCGCACTTCTTTATTACATACAAATGTGTGAATACCACGTCCAAGTTTCGATTTATCTGTTGGTTTCACACCATTACACAGTGAGAATGACTAACTAATGGGAGAGTACAACTTCCAATAAAAGCACAAACAAATGTAAATAATGATGTATAGAAAGAAATTAACATTTACCTATAGCATACTTTACAAAGGTACCGCCTTTTACGTTTTTATTTTAGAATATTTAATTAAAAAAATGGATCTACAAAAATATCCACTGTGCCTGATGCATGTACGTACTTTGATAGTTCAGAATTAATAGAGGAACCTTTAGTAGTGTTTTAAACAAGAGTTATTCTTGTTTTAGGGTAAAACGGCCTAATTTGTCCATGGATCAATGATTTGAAAACCTACTCTATGCAAAGGAAAGTCAAAAATATGCTTCTCAGTTGTGGGTTTTGCAACATTAATTTTGTCCTGTGTGTGGAATCTGAATGTTCACCTAACTTCTTTCCCTAACACTCAAAAAAGAAGACACTAAACATACTAGATATACCTTTGGGGAATTTCCCAGAGAAAGGGGTGGCTGCTGTATTCTCCCCTCTGTCTCTTTACCATAGGCCTAGGTTCAAAGTTCTAAATGTATATAGTTCATATATAGCTGGAGTGCTGACCCGGGACTCCAGTTAGAGCTCTTGCTGCTTCGCATTCCAATTATAAATCTCACAATCCTTCTTCCATTGGGGAGAGTTTCATCTGCCTTGCTCCCCAATCAGGGTCCTTTCAATCTCTTTCTCCCCACCCTGGGCCCACACGGGTTGCTCTCCTCTCCTGGGCTTGTTTTCTCTTACTCCCAACTCTGGGGTGTTGCTTTGTTGCCCACTCTGGGGCGTTTCTCTTTCTCTGTCTCCAATCTGGGCTTTCTTGATTTGCACCCCACTTCAGGTTTATTTCTTTCACACTTCCCACTCTGGGACCTTTTGCTTCTCTCTTTTGCTGTCTCTACTCTGAGGTTCGTCGGGTCACTCTCCACTTCAGGGTTTTGTACTTTCTCGCTCCTCACTCTGGGCTTTTTGCTGCACTCCCAAATCTGGGGCTTCTCTCTATTTCCATCTCCACTCTGGGTTTTTTCAGCTCGCTCCCCACTTCAGGGAATGTTCCTTTCTCTCTCCCAACTCTGGTGCTTTTTGGGTTGTCGCCTGCTCCTTTTGTGCTCTGTCCCCACTCACGGGTTATTAATTTGTGCCCCACTTTGGGGTTTGTTTGTCTATTTCTACCCACTGTGGATTATTGGTTAGATCCCCCCTGGGGCTTGTGTGGTATATCAGAAGGAGTTGGACACAATGGTAGCAAATGAGAAAAGATGCCTATCACTAGAAGGTTTGCCCTACCTAAATGAATAATAACACAGGTACTCATCATCAGGGTGGCTGTCAAACACAAGAGTCTGTCCTCTGTCCAACTCTGTCCCATTCTGATCCTAGCACTAATCAAAGAGGTTTTAACAAACAGAAATAACACCAGGAGAATGACTCCCTTCTCCTGGTTCAAGTGGATGCACCTCAGGGTTGCTCTTTGACGACTGAGTGCAAAGTTTTTTTTTTTTAAATAAAGGTGAAGTAAGGAGAATGACTCCCTTCTCCTGGTTAACTGTATCAACCTTCAGGCTGATTTTAACAATCTTTTCTGTTAGCTTCTGATTCAACAAAATGGTGAGACCAGGAGTATGACTCCCTTCTCCTGGTAGTTAGGCAGAATCATATCCAGTACCCTTTGGGAACACCACACACAATTAAGACTACAAGTGACAGTACAAATTCACCTTTGGTACAAGCCTGTACTACACAGTAATGTGGTAGCGATGGCTGAGCAGCCAGACTTATCTCAAGAGTAAAGTGAGCAGTATCAATAGTTGCACAAAGGACAGCAATTACTATGGTTCGCACAAACACTGACTCAAGGTTTCTGAATAAAAGCACATACATTTATTTACACATCAGTTATAAAACATTTCACTATTATCAAGCAGTTGAAAAATCATGATCTTAATACACTACACCACACCCAATAGATTCTGGAAAAGTTAAGCTAAAAAATGAAGAGTGAGCAAAATGGCACTCCAGTTATTTAAAAAGGGAGGGAAAGACAAAGTTAGACAGAAATCAAGTGCACCAACAAGTAAGTAAGCAGGGCAATCTAGAAAAAGGAACTACAGTGAGGAAATCAAATTCAAGGGGCCTGGGCCAAAATCACTGGACCAAAGTCTATACAGAGGATCACACAGTTCAGAGTATTTTGCGGTTAAGTCTTGCCAAGAGTTCAGAACGAAGTTGGTCGGACAAAAAGTTACTTTAAAGAATGGAGAAGGACAAGCCCTCAGATTGGCAAAAGCTTTGAAGCACTTTTACCGTGGTCGGACGTAACGGGCGACCGGGTTTGAACAGTACCTTAAATGGAGAAGAAGGCTGTAGCTGAGGCAGACGTTCCTTGCAGATCCTGCCGGCACACGGTTCCTGAAGCGACTGTCAGACTGACATGAAGTAGGAAGACCGGAGGGATCTGCACTGCCCAGGGAAGAAACCAGCAGCAGAGCAAAGCACCAAATAAAAGGTGCGCTCCTTTAAACCCAAGCAGGGTCCGATTCTCCTGGCTATCTGGTTCACTGTAGCTGGGCACAGCAAATTTGACCAGAGGAGGGAGGTCTGGCTTGCAGTTTGGCGAACTGGTTGTTCCCACCAGCTCAAGGGGAGAAGATTTTTTGCAGATCTTCCCTGTCATCGAAGTTTGAAGATTCGGACCGGCAGCAGGGCTTCACCGGGAGGTTCAGTCGTGGTGGAGGTCCTCTTCTGTCAGCTTCTCATCAGTTCTCTCGATCCAGTAGCGACTCTGACTTGCAAGCCCAAGAGACCTGCTTTTTATGCAGTTTTCCCCCATTCACACAGCCTGGCAGTTAATCACACAGCAAGGTGGCTGTCCCGCTGGGACAGTCACCACAGACAATCATACAAGAGTGCGACATGGGTCTCCAAGGAGACCCTGTGCAGGGAGTCTCAAACCCCTCCCTCACATCCTGTCCCCCTCAGACATTCAGGTGAATAAGGAGGGCTTCTGTGCAGAAGCCCGCCAAAGGACGGCGAACAAAGGAACCAAACCTGGTTTGGCGTGCAGGGAAAAACATGAGAAAGACTTTTACAAAAAGAAATGGTGAATAAACCCAGCCGGAACCGTATCAAAATATATATGGTGAGGCGGGTTTAAAGTTCGGGGCTACCAAGATAGCCTAAAACAATACCAAGGTTACTTAAGATAACCGCGGTAGAAAAAATACGGTAGTTACCACTGCCACCAGCCAAATCTTAATGAAAAGGGAACTAAACAATTTTCCATGAGAAACAGACAAAAACGGATAACAACTAACCCTTTCCAGAACTCTATGTAAGATGGTTCGTACTGGGTCTGTTATTTAAAAAGACTAATACAGTCAATGGCAACTTTAGACGTTTCTGGGAGACAGTAGTCAGTCCCAGAAAAATTGAGTTTCAGTGGGAAGTCTGAAAAAGACAACAGCCCTGTGTCACTGCACTGAAGGTTCTGTGTAACACACAGTAAACGATGATGCATATGGAGTAGGTGAGGCTCCACAGTCTATGAACACATACATTGTAAAACACACACAGCAAAATACATGTAAGAGTGTGAAAAAAAGGCTCACACTCTTACCAGGTGACATAAATAAATCCTAGAAATCCAGCAAAGCTACTGAGGGACTCAGTAGGTAAGGGAAATTTGCCATTGTGGAGAATTCTCCCTGACACTTGTCAAACTGCATTGGGCATACAGACTGTTCTGGGATAGTCTTTGATAACAGTCTCTACATGTACTTGTAATTCCTCCAAGGGACTTTCCTTGGCTTGACCAATTGTCCAACATTTCTTACTTTTTAACATAATATAAATTCCCATGCATCCCTGGTTTTCTCCTTTGCTACTGAAACAAGGGAGATCACTTCTAAAGTGTCCTTGACTTCTTCCACTATTCTTAATAACACGATTTCTAGGAAGACCACTCTCTGAACTTCCTTGATCCTAAATGTATCTCTAATGATTATTGTGATGAGGGACATAACTCCCCATGCATTCTTCACTTGTGGTGTCTTTAACACTGTTACTGTGATGAGGGAGATTACTCCCAATGCACTCTTCACTTATGGTGTCTTCAGCACTATTACTGTGATGAGGGAGTTTGCTCCTGATGCACTCTTCACTTGTGGTGTCTTCAACACTGTTACTGTGACATGGGAGGTTACTCTTCACTTGTTCCCAAGTCCCTAACAGCGCTATTGTAGCTCCCGTTGCCTTCTATTTGCTGGGGTCATGTCATTGGTTCTTCCCGGTGTGCTGGGTTGGCTTGTTTCCTTCAGCAGTTTTCTGTAACCCTCTCTCCATTCCTTGCTGTGCTGCAGCAGCTTGGTCCTCTCGGTTTCAACATTGTTAAGGGACCACATGGTCCACCTCGCAGAGGTCACACCATCATCAGTCTTTCTCCAGCTTCTGCTCAGGTCCGGCTTCCTTGTGGCTTTGCAGGATTCCTCTGGCCTTTCAACTGTGTCCTCTCAGCTGAGGACCTGCTCCTTCTTTTGACTTTCTTCTCCCCAGGTTCGAACTTCCTAGAGCTAACAGGCTTCACGCCGGCTTCCTTCTTCGAGGAGTCCTTTCTTGCTTTTTATGTCCTGTAGCTGGGCCCTCCCCAGAAGAATACTACAGTCATTCCTTTGTGTCCATGAAGTACTCTTTATGTCTCCTCGGGGCCACCTCTTCCCAGTACTGCCTAGAACTGTAATAGGGGTAGGTTCCATAACTCCTTCCATCGTCTTCTACTACGTACTTTTGCAAGATAACTCAATATTACTTTGTATCTTAATTTCATTTGTCCTGGTCTTGGTGGAGTCAAATCTTAAATGAGGTAAAGAGGGAACAATAGAGTAACACAAAGTAATGCTCTTGTGTTGGTTCTCTAAGTACCTTAGGGTTTGCATGGTCTCAAGTGTAGGAGGGTTAGGGAGTTCTACCATGGACCGGGAGTCCTTATCCCCATGAGGGGAGTCTCTCCATGTGAGATCCTGCTTTCTATCACCCCTCAGGGAAGGGCTCCCTCTGGGGAGAAGTGATGAGATCCCGTGAATTGTCACACTTGTCTCTGTCTCCTTCCCCACTCTAGGGCTTCTGGTTCTTCCTCCGACCTCAGAGTATGTCGCTGTTGCTTCCCCACACTGGGGCTTCTGGCTTCTTAATTAAGTTGACACTTTCTTGAGCAAGAGTATCCCTTTCTTTAGGGATTATCTTTTTTGCTGTTTTACTACATTTAAATCATGTTGTACCAGATCAAAATCAGCCTGAGATTCAACCCCTTTAGCAATCAGTTTTGCTGCGGTTTTTGACTACCTTTTAATTATAATTTCAGAGTCACCTGTTGTCGAATAATTCATTAGTGTAGGTTGGATGATCATTTAATTTGCTTTGCAAAATATACTATGTCTGTTAATACTGATAATAATCATCCTTGAGACTCAAAAACTCTGCATCAATCTTTTCTCATACCTTGGTTTAATGTTGCATCTGCTGACTGGATGTCTGATCAGCTTCTATCACCTTTTGTAACTCTATTATTTTATAATCCCTGTCATTAGGATTCTGCATATCTATCAACTCTACCTATGTTATTTGGGCATACTCCTGATAGGTTGTGGATTGGGACCAGACAGTCCCAGGCCATTTCCCGGGAGCCACCACACGTGGTATGCACTACTAGCCTGCAAAAAGACCTGCTTTTCCAGGGCAGTGCATGACCATAAAAGGATTTTCATAACCTCGCAAGACAAGTAGAAGGCCAAAAGACGGGATGGTCAAGGAACAAATTAAAAAACTTGTGGCAAGGCCATGTTGGGACACTAGCCACTGTTAGTAGCCAAACATGGCAAACATACTAAGGCTAAAGAAAAATACAATAAAAAGTATAAAAACGTATCTGCTGCCACCAGTTTGTCCTTAGACACATCTTAGATAACCATACAATCCCTTCGAGTGTTGTCCAGTATTGGAATGGATTTCTAAACTAAGCTCAGGTGAATAGACATTAGGAGGCAACCATCGGTAGTGAAACAGGGAACACTTCTGCAAAGTTAGCCAGAAAAATTCAGGGTAGCTTGGAGAGCAACCAAGGCTAAGTCTCAGGAGTAGTGGGGGTGATCTGAGGTCTTGGATGAGCACACGCAATGGATGACAAGAATTACACTTAGCTAGTAGTATATAAAAAATATACAATTTACTAGGCCCAGAACAATCACAAGTGAATAATGGCAAACACAGTAATATCACCACTTAAACACACACTATGTAAAATATATGTACAATCACTTTATGTTCAATGGAGTAAAGTGTGGTTTTCTGCCAAAACCTGTCAGGAGGGAAAGAAGACACACTTTAATACATTGGCCAACACCAGAGATGAATATCCCAAACTTAAAAAGTCCAACCCTATGAAGATTGGATCATTGTGCTCAGTGTCAAGCTTGTGCATAGAAGCGCTCATTGATGTGTAAAGCTTACAAAGGACAATATTCGGGGAGTAGCTCAGGGGCAATGTGTTTGTCTTGGAAGCAAGACAACACAGTGCAACGCAGGTTTGAATCCCAATCCCGCACTTAGAAACCACTAACTGGTATTAAGCGCGTTATAAAAGAACAAATATAATTATAATTCAATGAGAAGGAAAAGTTAGCAAGAGATTCTGGAGTGTGGAAATTTGGTCCCGAGAATCAGAGGAGGATTTGCTGTGGAGAACAAAGCTGTCCCCAACTTTCAGATGACTTTAGGAAGCAAGAGCCACCCAAGCCAAGGCAAAGATCACAAGGGTTCCTTTGTGCGTAAAAACGGGTTGGATGAACTAGTGGCCATCAGGTAAGTAGTATGATTACTCACGGATCTTAGCTAATTCTGGGCTCACTCCGGGTCAAACTTGGCAGGCTTGCAGATGGTTGCCTGGAGTGTGAAATGCCCTCATTGGTTAAGCTTCAAAGTACACAGGCCTTTCGGTGCAGACTCAGGTCCGGTTTACAACTGGAGCTGGATCTCTCATCACGAATGTAGGACAAACAAAGCACCAATGTAGCTGGTCTCAGGACACTTGACGAAAGGCAGAAAAGTCACCAGCAGTGGCTGCCACTGTCGAACAGAGACGCAGGGGCATCCAAGTTTCGCGGTCTGACACAAGCTCCTCTGTCATGGCACAAAGAAGCTGGGTTAATGAAGTTTGACAAAGAGATGCTTTGCAGTGCATCCTAGTATTTCCCCAAAGCTTGAGGCAAAACTTGATGTAGCAATGCTCCAGCGCAGGTGCCAAGGTACAAGCTGGTCAGTCGAATGGAGAGCCAGGGACACTTCCAAGAAGGCTCATTTGAAGGGCAACACGTAGTCATCGAGAGTGATTGGTACCACTACTCCAAGGGGTGAAAACACTTTTGCAGGTCTTCATATATTGAGCACAAAGCAGGGCTCTACGTGACACCAGCACGCTCAGGGTGCCAAACCTTCTCTGCGTGGTAACGGACAGTCCTTGGATCTGCTTTACTTCTCTGGATACTTGGCTCTGTGTATAGGTCGATTCGGACCTAAGGGTGATCTGGGGGTCTGCACCAGGCCCCCTCCTCATATCTCAAAGTCCAGTGAGTGCTCGCAACTAGCCGGCCCATTGAGGAGATCTTCCCCACTCATGCACACCAGCAGAGGTGCAATTGGGGATCACTGCGGATCTCATGCCCTTTGCACACCAAACACCCTGGCACCAGTAGTGTGGATTGGAACCAGACAGTCCCCGCCCACTTCCTGGGTACCTACACAAGTGACATACATAAGCCCATGAAAAGCACCAGCTTTTGCCGGTCAATGCATGCCCAAATAAGGACTCCCTGGGTCACCAAGATCAGGATGAAGGCCAACTGACAAAATGGCCAAAGGAGAAGATAAAAAACCTTGTGGCATGACCACGACGGACACTAGACACAGTCATGAGACAAACACGGTAAGTGCGGTATGACTCTGTAAAAAAAAAAAAAAAATTAAAACACATGAAAAAGCTTCTGCTGCCACCAGTCTACTCCTAGGCACATTGTCCAGTTACCAAAAAATCCTTAAGGGATATGTAGGGCCAAATACGCAAGGACCCCAGTGCGCGTTACAGTAATATACTTTGCGCACTGAAATACTGTTGCCAAAAATGACAACAAAGTCATAATACTAAGAGAAACAAAGTTTCTCAGTACTGACTGTCTGAAGAACCTGTCAGTTTCTCCATAACGATGAGTGAAAGCCCAGTGGAGTGTAGCTGAAGGCTGGGCTCCATTTGCAGAAAGTCAGGACAGGTGTCTGAAACAAAATGTTTAGGGTGTCCACAAATATAGAGGTAAAATAGCAGTAAGTGAAATGTCACCTAACATCTAGGATCATACAAAAGAAACCCCATTTCACTGCATTGGAAGATGCATTGTGCAATTTTACAAAGTTACCCAAACAGGCAACAAAGTGAAAAGACTAACAGAAGCATAGTTTCCCCGAACTGACAGCCAGAAGAACTAGCCAGTTTCCCCATAAGACATGAACAAAAGCCCAGTGGAGTGAAGCTGAAGGCTTCACCTCACTGTAAAACGTCAAGACAGAGTGAAAAATAAAAGCAAAATGTTTGGAGCCCCATAGAATATGGAGGGAAAGTTGCTAAAAGAGAAACCTTCCTAACACCTCCTGCCACTATTATAAGGCAATACATCCAATGAGATAATACGGATATCAAACAACATAGTCAAGCAAAGTGAAACACAGCAGTTGCCAGTGAGTGCATTTTTGTTGGACATCCTTTAGGCACTCTAATCATGATCATGAGATGGAAACAAACTAGTCATCGATCTCCGGGATGTTCTACCCTATAAAACGACACACATTGTGAATTGATTTTTCAGCTTGTCAGATTTCAAATGTGGACAGTGAAAAGTCAAAAGGATATTTTAGACAGCACTGAGGGTTTTAACCATTTGCTCTCTTTGAACTGCTTTACTGGAATGCAAACCAACATACTACTACCACCAAGTTCTTACACCACTGTAGATTTGGCTTCCAAAGCTACCCCTAGAAACAAAAAGCTCTTCCAATAACCAGTGCTCCTGCTTTTCAACGCGAGACTCATAACGCCCTCACCACAACCTTACAATATTAATCTTGATCACACTACTTTGAATTTCACACTTGAGACACCTCTTACTCTACTCGGGTTATTGTATTATTCTTGTGCACCTATGTACCGGTCCTGAAACCTATATACAATATTTTGGCTGCAAATGCTCAAACAAAGTAAAAACAATGAACATTGCTTCTGACTTTTTAGAGATACTGGTACTCTAGGACATGTTCAAATGTACTCACTTCTGTGACCTTTTAGGAGGGAAAGCATTGTTCCATTCTCTAAAAAAGGTTCTTCTTTTTCTCATTCTCAGAAGGGTGAACCCTTTATGCTGGCAGTGGACGTTGGTTGTGGCACAGGACAGAGCACTCGTGTGCTGGCACCCCACTTTCAGAAGGTTGTTGGAGTGGATATCAGTGAAGCTCAGATCGGAGAAGCCAAAGAGATTTCAGGTCCCCCGAACATTTCTTATTTGTAAGTCATCGGAGACAAATGAAGTGTGCAAGTAGATGTGTTTATATCATGGGGGATAGATTGGATTTAAGGCTCGCTGCCGGACAGCACAAGTATTTGAAGAAAGTTATATCTCTTAGGCAAGCAATTTGTCCATACGGTTTTTCCTGTGCAAATCAATTTCGTTGACCGTGTAAATACTAGGTTAGAAGTTACACCTTTGTGGTGGTGAATGAGACTGATCTAGATGTTCGATCTAAACATATTTTTGGTGAGATGGGGATGTATTGTTAACCATAGTCATTAAATAGAACTGAGAAACGTACATACATTCCGGAGACTTCCAGTAATAGGGCAGTTTTGTCTCATAAAAATTAAGTTGGTTAGTGTGTTAAAGACTGTGGGCCTCATTACACGGTAGGCGGTAAGGGTTTACCAGTACCGGTAAGGGCACCGGTACCGGTAAACCCTTACCGCCTTACTACGAGGTCCCTTTGCGGGTTGGTACTTTAACGCCTGCTTTTTAGCAGGCTTTAAAAACCAACCCGCAAAGGGACCAGGGTGCTAATTAGGGTACCGCAATTTGCGGTACCGTAATTAGCACCTTCCCCATTCCCAATATGCCCTATGGGGCAAAAATGTAAATGGGAAAGGGCAATGGGGGAAGGGGGAATTACCGCCCCGCCAACCTTGGAATAGGGCGGTAATTCCCCTTTCCACCAAGGTGGTGCCGGTATTTTACCGGCATGGACCAAGGTGCTAATAGCACCTTGGTCCACCGCCTTCCCTGTAATGAGGCCCTATGTTTCCTATCATGCCAGAAAGACGTTTGTTGGTGATAATGACTGCATTCCCCTTTTTGGTATAGCATGTTCATGATCTCCAAATGTCTTCCCTACAGTGTCTGCTTTGCAGAGAATCTGCCTTTTAACGATGCCTCAGTCGATCTGATATTGGCTTCAGCTGCAGTGCACTGGTTTAACATTGAGAAGTTTATGAAAGAAGTGAACCGAGTTCTCAAGCCTACTGGTTGTGTTGCTCTAATGTCCTACACTACACATATAGAATTCAATACCATGGACTGTGCAGACAAGTTATCCGCCATCTTCAATGAGGTGAGAACACACATAAAAGGACATAATTATAGTTTGGCCCTACACTATGGCTTTGTGTCCATAGCATTACTGTATGTGTACAAGGTACATAGTTTCCAGGGTGTCTCCGATGTAAAGGATTGTCTAGATAATGGCTATTGAGGGCATTTAGTTATTGGGATTGGGCAGGACATTTTTTTTAATAATGTATTGTTTGTAAGTGTATTCGTTTTTTGAAAAGAGAAATGTCCTTTTTATTAAATGCTTTTCATTGCTTTACATGTAAAACTTTTATTTTATAAATTGTGATTCATATATATGAAAAATTATATATTTTTAAGTTGTAATTACAACAAAATTGCAGAATTTGGATATGTTTATGACGGTCTACCAGTAAATCCTCAGACATCTTGGAGTGCCAGAATAGCATAGCCTTCTTTTACCCACTGTCAAGGCATACAAGAGGCAATTGGCGTTGGTGCCAAGTTTCAGCAACTTTAAGAACATAGCTCTACTTCCACGGACATGTGTCACATGGCCACATTGATTATGTGTCAGATTGGAAAAGGGTTAGGGTAAGAGATGCTTGGAAATATGACTGATATGTTTTGATGAAAACCTTTCATCCCATAGTATCACTTATAAGGATCTGGTGACCTGTGATCTGTTGCAGTGGTTGAAAAAGTACTCAATGGGAAAGAGGGGTTTGCATTACGCATCCGATCTTGGTGGCTGGGGTGATGGCGATGTTGATTCAGTGTTGCAATTTAGCATGTATCAAGTGTAGTTAATGAGAATGGAGCAAGCATTACTATTAGTGTTTCTTTATGTTTAAGTTGATACATTTTAGATTCACAGGTGCATAGCTACATGTTGACAAATCTGCCGATGTAATATGTAAACAATGTAGTCACATTGTGTGCCAAGCAACGCATAAAGCCGGGATATGAGGATCGTCATATGCACATGTAAGATAGGAGTTTTGCAGATGGAGAAACCAGTGTGAGAGGACGAAGTAGTCTTGAACATACATGCACAGATATACATACACAGGGTCTTTAGGGAAATGTGTTTGGGGCAGTTGGGGAACATTGGGTACATGGCAAATACATGAATCTGTATGACACAAGCCCCCACATAGCTAGGGGTTGTTTAGGCTTTAGAAACCAGGGTGGCGAAATCAACTTTGTGCAACTTGTAAGGCTGGTCAAGCAAGGTTGAAGGCTGGGGGAAGGCAGCTAACTGCATTCAGGCATCTGTGATAACATCAAATGGTCATTTGCGCCAGGCAAGGCATTTACAACCTTGTACTATTGTGGAGACGAGATGTAATTGTTTTAAGTACATGGGAGCCTGTTATTCATTTTCCAGGGAAGTCAGTCCACCCAATAGGGTCTGTTCAGGCCAGGTAATAGAGCCATGCAAGGGGCGCTCAAGGGCAGGGTGAACATATGGTTGATGGGTTTCCAATCAGGTTCTCAGGAATGACCAGGATGTGGCCAGAGGCCATGCATTCTGAAATGGTAGTCGTATAGAAAAGCGTGAAATGAGGAAGCCAGTTAGTCTGGGCGGGTAACATGCTTAATATTAGTTCAAAGGGAACTTGTTTGTTTCTCTCCCTCCTCGTATTGTTGAAGTATTCTTGGTAAAGTCATGTGTTTCACACTTGGGGTAAGAGGTCCCCCACCAGATGGAACTTGTAGAAAATTAGAACTCTTGTGCAACTATGTGATGATGTCACAACCTACTATGGAAAGATCCTGAGAAGGATATGGTGGTTAAATAAATATATCAAATGAGGGCGTGGGAACATGCATGTAATGTGAGATCCTTGTTTGGTTCAAGGAGACTCGGGTTAGTTTTACTCTATGGTGTCATCCAGCAGTTTGTACAATAAACTTGTTTTACAGACAAACATGCAGTCACTTGTTAAGAGGTGGGTCTGTTTTGGGTTATGGAGATCGGAGGTCCACCAACACAGATCTGGTGACGTGTGATACACACTTCAATAATATGGACACAGTGACAGAATTCACTTACAAATGGTTTAATGACAGTGTGTAGAGAATAAATAAAGCAAACACATACATGTTTGATACTCCTTAAAGTTCATTATTGAGGGCTTAGAGCACATTGATACATATTAAAATAACATGCCCAACAAAGGTAAATCCTGACTTCATGTTGCTCCATTTAGGGACACCTCTCATGCGCCACATAAATATCTGCAGACAATGAGCTACTGCTTGTGTTTGCACAACTCAGAATGGCATTTATTGAACCAGTGCAATGTCCAAAGGGCAGGTCCATCAGGCTTTGGTGGGCCCATTTGTTTGTGCAGTGTGGGCTATTTTGATGAGTGAATAAAAAATGCTGGTTGTAGTTCTGACCAATGTTATTGACCTACTGTGCATTAAGTTACACTATTTGTTACATATGTTCTACAAATGTGTTACAATTATTACTCATACAGTTTATAGCAAAAAATAATACAAATAGTTGTGCAGATTTGGATGACACCGTTATTAGTGTCTTGGCATATTATATGTTCCAACATTACTCTGTCCCTGCACCAGGAACAGTGTATGAAAACCAATGAATATGGAGAATTTCCATGTGATTTGGTTTTGAGGGGAAACTTTCTAAAGTCAGTCCCATCAACATGGCTAATCTTTACTAAGAATTTGGGATTTTTACATTTTAAGATGTGTTTGATAGTCAGCACAAACCCACTTTTCATGGGTATACACATTGCTAATTGTCCCCAAAATTGATAGCTCTTGTGTCAATGCTTAAAGCAAAATGTAATGCAACGCATATCACCACAGCAGACACCTGCCAACAAGAGACTTCACCTTGGTGATGTCTATACTGGAATAAATTAGCCCAGTGGTAGCAGACCTTGTTACAAATGACCCTGGCTCCTTCGTAGGCAGTGTTCCAAGCATCAATATTCACAGCTTCCATAACATCAATCCAGCTGTGTGTGAAATAAGAAACAGAAACAATGCAGGCATTTTACTCGTAGTAGAGTGATTTTCCGTCTTTTCCTCTCTCCATTACACTCCACCACCAGGTGGGTAAAGTGACTCACAGACTGTTGGGATTTTAGAACCCCCAATCCATCTTTATTGTTTCTTGAAGGTGGATAATTGGCTTTCATTAAGGTTATCTAGATACCATACTTCTTTCATGGAAGAATCTGCACTTACCCATGGTGTTTTGGGGGCCAGGAATCAGACTAATGTGTAACTTAGTAAAGCTCATTTTTGTCCATGGAGTTGTCGGGCTTAAATCCCTCTATGCTATTTGCAGACTATGATACATTCTCTGCAAGCATTTGGGGTTTAACAACCCACTACCTTACTCTCCCTTGATTTGAGGAATGCCTTCTTCTTAGCTCTTCCCCTTTTTACCTGTCTTGTCTTCTCCTCTCCTCCCTCGAATTGCTCTCACCTCCTCCAGTACACAATCATTCACTATGCTTTGCACATGTTTTCCTCCACCCCCAACTTTCCTCTCATGTTCTCCTCCTTTCTCACCTTTGTTGCTCTCCTTACTTCTTTTAAGCTTTCTCCCTTGCCCTGCCTGTATACTCCTTCTTTCCAT
Organism: Ambystoma mexicanum; assembly: GCF_040938575.1. Taxonomy (NCBI): domain Eukaryota; kingdom Metazoa; phylum Chordata; class Amphibia; order Caudata; family Ambystomatidae; genus Ambystoma; species Ambystoma mexicanum. The sequence goes on along the minus strand of NC_090921.1, from coordinate 1,201,803,180 downwards.
CATCTTCCTTTTCCTCTATTCCTCATTATTTTTGTGTTTGCATGAACAGATTTTATTTATAATGCATGTGTGAGGAGAGAACGCTTTTACGTCGTGTTATTTGTGGAAGGATTTTGATTATTTTATTATGTATACAAGTGGATTTAAGGAAGACATCTAGAGCTGCTTAAAACTGTCAAGTTTCTTTTAATGTAAATTGGTGTATGATAGTTACATGTATGAAATGTACTAGCATAAGGCCAAACAAAGTAATTTCCTTACTTTATTGCTCGTTTCTCTTCCTCCTTGTAACTCCTATTAGCCTCCTTCACCTCCACTAACCGTCTTGTCTTATTTTCCTTTGCACCTTCTGCTTACTGCTTCTCTCTCCCTCTTTCACCTCTGCTAATTCCTTCACTCTAAGTTGCTCTCTTCCACGTCTTATTGCTCTTCTCAATACCCTACAACTCCTCTAAATTCCTCTGATTATCCACCAACTCCACTTTGTATCTCTCAGCCTTCTAAAGCTCCTTTAATGCCCTTTCTTCACCACCTTCTTTTCACCTCTTTTCTTTTTGCTGCAATACTACACACTATTCTACTCCTCATGCCTCCAACTCTTGACTCCTGCACCTCTTGGATTCATCTGTTATGATTTTCATTGTACCTTACATGCCAGAGCCTAACATCCACCCCAGCGGTGATTGGAATGCCCACCTGGTGTGGGTCTGTGGTCTGTTTTGTGGCAGGGAATAGTGCTGTACATAAAGCAAGGCTCTGGAGAAAGTTGGGTCTTTTTGATTTAGTGCAAGGTACACTACTACCCCAGAGCATCTGACAGGCTTACTATTGGACAGCAACATTGTTGCGGGCCCACCTTCCGGGTGAATTTATGTATCTCTGCTTATTATGCTTGTCGGTATAATGAACATTAGATGCTATCAATATCTTCCCTGCACAGTTTTATCATTAAACCAACAAGTGTAAGTGGGTCTCATCATGAGTTGGGCGGTATGCTGGAAGTAAATCCGCCAGGATACCGGCCAAAGCCATTAGCGTTACCGCAACTTGGTCCGGCTTGATCACAAGTTGCGGTATATTGTAATATTACCGCTAATTGTGGTGTGGTAATTGCACCAAGAATTGGTGGCAAGTCGGCACATTCACCCCAGCTCAGAGATAGAGGTGACTGCTCCGACTCTCCCCCAATCTCGGGATTGGGCCCCTGATGAGGCACAGTGTCTTTTATATTCATAAATAGAAACACATTAATGATTCTGTTAGTCGCTTCATTAGCATTTATGTATATGTATTATTTTGTAGAGATAATGGCCCTGATTCATTGATTATTTGCTCCAAAAAAACTGGATTTGTGCGCCATTCTGCCTGCAAATCCCTGTTTAAGAAATGGGGATTTGCGGGCAGAATGGCACACAGATCCATTTTTTTTTGTCGCAAATAATCCATGAATCGGGGCCAATATACGCGACCATTAAAAATCGATGAGTAAAGCAATATACAGTTCCAAATATTTGCAGTAAATTAGTGCAGTACATGTGCATCATCCAATTCTTCTAAAACTACATACTATCAATTACAGGTGTGTATGTAGTGATTGTTATGCAATATTATCTTGCATTTGTATTGTGCCTCTTACAATAGTTTATGGCATCAAACGAGTTTTGCCTGTCAGAGAGACAAAGAAGGAGTATGATAGAACATTCAGTAGTGGTATGGAGGAGCACAGTTGCATAGATAGTTGGGATGAGGGCGACGGGTGGATAAGATGATCACGAAGACATGAGAAGAAGAAGGTGGAGGAGCTTTATGTACAATTAGACTGAATGTATCATAGGACGCAATGGTATTCAACAGGGGCAGCACCGAAAGGGGAGATAGCTAGAGAAGAGGTGCTCGCTGTGCCAGGGGGTATGTCTAGAGTGTACTCACTGCATGTTGAGCTGGTGCATGTTGAAGCCATGCCCAGGAAAACATAGGTGGCAAAGTCCTTATATTTACTTCCCCAGTCCCCCAACACAATTTGGGAAGAGTCGTATGTCAGAAATCTGAATTTTCCAAGTTTGCAAAAGCTCACTGACAAGCAAGCAAAAAACCTCACATTTGTTTCCTTATTTATGCCATGGGTACTAATACCCTGGATTTGTGCTTGTGTGCAAAGTGCTTAATGACACAAAGCCTGTCTATGGCTTAGCCATGGTCAGACTTTTCAGCCTTCCACAGTGTCATGGTGAGCCATGCCCAAGAAAACACAGTGTGAAAAGCCTATTTACATACTCCTCTAAAACACAAATGCCCATGTTACACAGATGGGAAAGCTAGCCGGAAATGTGGGCACATTTAACCAAGGGTGCTATTTCAACTGCCGATTCCTTGGGAGCAGAATCCCTTCCCCGCCCTTCCTGGAAGATCCTGTGTCCTTCTAGGGCCGATCAGGTAATCGTTATATTAGTGTGTGAGGCAGGGATCCTCTTTGGCTGAGGGAGCACACTTCTGGGAGGTAATTTACATAATCTAGCCTTTCTACTATAGCCTGCAGTTACTGTGCTCTGTTAATAGAGGGTATCATGTGAATATTAAATTATTAAAACAGGGTTTTATGTTCTACTTAACAGATTAAATTTCCAAGGCTACCCTTCTAGTTTTTGTTTGTTTGTTTTTTAGCATTGTGAGGGGATTGCCACCTGCTGTCTTGATGATGGTTTAGAGGCTCTTGAAAGTTAGACATTTAAAGTAGAACATTTTAATGAAACCTCAACATAATGAAACATGACCTAACCAGCTAGTATGAAAGGAAGCCAACATTATATTCTACGACCTCTCCTGAAAAGAGTGAATGGGTGCATGCAGTTAGTAGCATTCAGGTATATTCTAGTTAAAGCACATTTAGCTTTTGGAAAAGAACACATTGATCCCAGCAGAACAAGACATTACACAACATGTTTTTTTTTATAGTTTAAGACATGACATGTTGTAGCATAACATGGCACAGTGTCACATGCCAAAACTAACAGAGCACAACAGGGCAGAGTATATATATATATATCTCAGTGCAGGCACACAAGCAACACATGCCATTGCTTGGCATGCCAAACAAATAATATTGCAACCCAGCAGAAACAGCACTGCAAAGGTAGTGAATCTCACACACACACAGAAAATCCACACATACACACACACATTCCCCCTTCAGCTCCAGCCTCGCCGTTTCTGGGTTTGAAGTTTTCCAGTCTTCTGCTTCTCTTGGGGTTCACTGATTTCAAGACTTAAATGGCTGACCTTTTGTAGACCAAGACGGTGGATCTTCAAAGGCAAGAGACTCCACCCATCAAACCCTTCCTTCACCATGCCCAGGGGCTAATTGATTTTCCCTTTATGTAAGAAATGTTATCTGTGTTGTCCACTGGAACAAACATTTGGGTACTTTTTGGTCCGAGAAGAGTGATGGTTCATGCTTTGAAACAACTGGTGGCTTCCATAAATGGTGGTTCTTTTTTAATTGTATTTATTTATTTAACCGGACACAACCCTAGGCTTGTCCTGCTGGATAAAGTGTTCAGAGATGAAAAACATGTAATTGGCTCCTCATTGGTCAGACGTTTCAGCCTTCCACAGTGTCCTGGGGAACCTGAGCATGCTGAAGCTCAACCAAGGAAATGCAGGCTGCAGAGCCCTTCTACATACTTCCCTAGGGCCCCCAACAACAGTTTGTGTGGGGCGAGGGGTTGTTTCCCATTCTGCCAATTTTGTAACAGCTCCCCAAACAGTGAGCAAAATGTCTTTAATGTATTTGTGGGGTTTCTTCAGTAATGTCATGGTTAGCAGAACATGTGTTTACCAAGTCCTTAGGGGCCCAGTAAAAGTTAGAATTGTACTCACAATTGTTATGCTATGGATTGCCAAGCCAGGGGACAGGTGAGGATATGCAGAGCATCCTCTGGATAAAATATTCAGTGGTTAGAATCTCTGTCAAAAAGTCCATAGTGTGAGACCCAAAGTTAATTTATGGAAAACAAGGGGGGGTCTGGGAATCTCTCTACCAGCACAAACACAGCCCAATGACCTGTTCTTGTGTGAATAACCTCTGGGAGAGACTCTACCAAGTCTTTAGCTCACTGCCCCTTTCACAGAGAAGACATTTCCCTGCATGTCAGTCTTTGTCCTGCCCAGGGGCAGGTCATCAGTTCTAAATTTGTGGTCCAATAATTGTTGAACCACCTCATTTGGGCATTGCCTGTCCTGTCACAGAAAGTCAAGAACCTGGGGTATAGTTTGACCACCTGTTAGCACACTCTAAAACAATTTCTGGACTATGCTTTTTCTCATAAAATGTATTTGCTCAGTACTTTCATTTCTAGTCGATTAGAAAAATACAATTCAGTTTTTTGTGAATTTCCCAAAACAGTATTGCATAGGCTACACCTTGTTCAAAATGCTGCAGCCAGTTTAATTTTCTGCTTGGGCCGCATAGCTCATATCTCCCCGACATTGCTGATTTTCCATTGATTAGCAGTAGAAAGATGTGTCCAGTTTAAAGCATTGTGTTTTGTGCACAAGTCGTACCATAACCAGCCTCCTCTATTTCTAAGTAATTGTGTTGTGCATTATAAACTCCTGATAATATTATAAGACACTGCTGGTTCACATGGCTCTTAGTATAGATTAAATGAAAAAAACTTTGTTAAAGGGACGTTATGGTTATGTTGCGCTATTAAAAACCAATGAAATTCAGTGAAACAAACTTTGTTACAGGGATGTTATGGTTCCAAGTAAAACCGAAAACCGCCTGCAATTCGCCAGTTATGGTAAGCTAAGCAACCATAACTCGCACCACCACCGTGCACTGCTAAAACTAACACCCAGGACATCAAAGATGACATCACAAATATGCATTGCAACCTTTTTTGGAATTATAGCAATCCATTGTGCAGTAGGTGTTGTCCATTTGTGTTTTCGAAACATAAAAACACACCACAAAAAGGCTCTTTTCAGAGCCACGACTTCCTCCCATAGACAAATGCAATGGTTGTGACAGGGCAGCACTGCACAGATTTTGGGACTGTCCGTGGACTTCTAAAAATGCACAGAGCCCTGCACATTTCATTGACACTTCTCTTTTTGTACTGTGAAAGACGGCTCTGAAAAGAGCCTTTTTATGTTTTGGGTTTTTGTTGTTTTATATTTTTTTTTGATTTTTTAATCATGACACACAAGGAAATGTAGGGAAAGGAGGGTGAAGGAAGGGACACCAACCACAGGGATAAGAAAGGGCAGGTGGAGAGAAAAAGATGTAGGTGGGCCTTATTCAGGTAGGTAGCAGTTCTTCTCATGCTCCTTGATCACAGTCTCAAAAGCACTTAGAAGGTTCTCCCCCCTGCAGAGTACTGCGTCAGAGTACATGCACAATACTGTGAACTTCGAAAGGTAAGGATCAAAAGCATCATGTATGCCCTGCGAGGCAGATGGAGGGATGCGCTGCCCCACAGGAGTGTCTCTCGTGGTGGCAGGAGCGGAAATGGAGGATGCTGTAGGGGAACTCAACCTACTACGTTTATCGCAAGGTACAACCTTACGAATAGCCCCACCCTGGAACAATTTTAGGTTTCGCTTCGTTTCCCACGGCACCTTTTGTGCATGTGCTTTTGGTACTCCATCAACAGTGTTACATAACCTCCACAACCAGGATTCACGGTGAGAACTAGGAGTTATCATGATGCCTACCCCCGGGGACCCAGACCAAGTCCAGCAACCCCGGAAGCAGGTATCAAGTTATCCTAAGCAAGCCCAACAACCCCTGCTAGGGGCTATTTGGGTCCAGTCCTGATGCCCATGGCGCCAGGCTCATATGGAGAGTCAGTCCTGGTGCCATAGGCGCCAGGCTCATAGATTAAAACTTACCTGATGCAGACCATGCTGAAAACTTAGCTGATGCAGATCATGCTGCAAGAGCTCCAAGACAAAAGAGGCTTGAAAGGGACTACTTTACTTAGGGACTATTTTTTTACTCAGGCGGGGCTGGGGAGGAATACTTACGTGGGACTTTGGTAGCTATTTAAACCATGTCAGAAGAGCAGCACACGCTTCACGTTATTCTGCATCCAGCAGCCTAACGCTCACCATGCCTGCAAGTCTGCATCCAGCCTTCTGCCACGCCCGCCTCGAGTTTGGAGCTCCTAGCAAAAGGGAGAAAGAAGGAGAAAAGGTTAGAACAAGAGCAATACATTTGATTCTTACCTGAATTCCCGATCCATCGCGCCTTCGAGCTGGAAGAAAGAAGTTATTTTATGCGCGTCGCCTCGCCTGCTTCAGCGCCGCGCTGAACTCACCGGCCTTCGCAGCATCTTCACATTCCACTGCATCCTCCTGCTTGTTCCCGCCGCACTCCGGCACCTAAGGAGAAGGCAAGAACAGCAAGGTGAGCCAATGGAATACACAGAGGAATATTAGTTACCCCCCATACACTTACCTGATTTTACCACCGGGAGTACTATTCCTCTTCACGGGTCGGCGCAACTTCCACTGCATCTTCGCCGAACCCCGGCCCCTAAGGGGAAACAAAAGGACAGCAAGGTGAAACAAAGGGACTAACAAGGGGAACCCTCCTCACCACAATAGACTTACCTGATTTTACCACCAGAGGTATTATTCCCCGAGACTTCATACTTTCTCTCAGCGCCTGAATAAGGGAGAAAGCAACATGTTACATATTGACATTATTTTATCGAACTGTGTTGGAAAATACAAATCCTTACCAGAATACTACCGGTTGCCACAAGGAACTCTTCATTAGGGTCAAGCTGCAACCTGCAAGGAATCGGACAAGAGTGAAAGTCAGGCATTTGAACTCTTATGGACTTTATACTTACGGCGTCTTGCCAGGAATCTCTGAGTCAATATTGTTCTGGAACTCACCAATTCCTTCGAGCCAGTGAAGCAACTGGTTATCAACACGCCCCTGCGCTCAATGCAGGATGGAGAGCTCATCTTTTCAAACCATCAGGTGAGACTATAAGAGGGGACATCAAAGGTGATTTGTGGGGGGAACAGCAGGGGTGGGGGGATTTACGCTCAACTCCACGGGTGGTTAATTCCCTTTCTCCATTTGCAAAAGAATATTCATACGGGCCAAGCAAACGAAGCTAGGTGGGCCAGTCCAGTCCGTCATCTCGGCCCTACGCGTCACATTGGTGGAGACTGCAGCTGTCCAGTTCCGATCGACTCCTCTGTGGGAGCCAGGTGAGCGTAACAGAATGCGAAGCCTGTCCACAAATTCCCACCCGGGCATTATGGATACCTCAGAGACTGACCAATTGGCCCAATTACTAGGGGAACTGAGGGCTGAAGTGCATTCCACCTGTCAAGAAACCAATGCTCTTAGGAGAGAACTGATTTTGTCAAAGTAGCGAACTGATGACCTTGCTAGGCAACTATTGCAAAGCCAGGCTGGACAAGCACCCCTACCTGGTTCCGGGGGAAATCCAGCTCCTGTGTTATCAAGTAACCCTGTGCAAATAAACCTACCAGGAAATATTCCATTAGCTCCACCCGAACGCTTTGCCGGAGATCCCAAAAGGTTTGCTGTGTTTATGAACCAAAGCCGCTTGCACTTTTTATGCAGACCTGGAGCCTTCCCAAACGATCAAGCCAAGGTAGCCTTTGTATTGTCATATCTCAGCGGCAGTGCAGCTGATTGGTCAATTCCACTAGTTACTCAGGATGACCAAATTCTTCGGGATTTTCAGGGCTTTCAAACGAGCATGGAAAGACTATTTGCCCGGCACTCCCAAGGACAGGCCCTGGATAACAAACTTTTGTCCCTACGACAGGGTAACCAGGACCTTCTATCCTACATCGCAACCTTTAATAGGTTGATAGTGGAAACTGGATGGCCTGAGGTAAAACGAATTACGTTATTTCATCGAGGGCTTCGAGGAGAACTCAAGGATGTCTTGGCTCAAGTCGTGAACCCACCGCAAGACTGCGCTGAATATATAGATTTAGTGGTCCAGTTAGATCACAGACTTCAGAACAGAAAGGCTGATCGAGCCAAGTTTGAGAATCGGGTGTTGGTCAAAACCCACGCTAACCCCAAAGGAGCAGATGCTTCAGAACCCATGCAAATCGGAGGGGTTAAAGTATCCTTAACCCAGAAGGAAAGAGAAAGGAGACGGCAAATGCAATTGTGTCTATATTGTGGAACTTCTGGTCATTTTCTAAGGGATTGCCCTGTAAAACCACCCAAGAAGGTGGTAGGAGCTGCTGATAAAAGCCATATGGAGTCAGACTCGGGGAAACAACCATGCCCGACAAGCGTAGAGGTCCGCTTGCCGAGCTTGAAGAAGGATACTCAGACCTCGCATTTCATCATACCAATGGTCCTCGTAGATCCAGGGCAGCCATCGCGTATGCACGCAGTAAGGGCATACATTGATAGCGGGCCCATAGGAAACTATGTGGACTATGAATTGGCTTCCAGGATGAATCTACCTCTCTGCTGAAAAACCAGCTCAGATGTCATCACCACAGTCGATGGAACTGAAATTGTCTCTGGGCCTGTAACTCATTCCACCGCAGAGATGACACTATTGGGTCAGGATGGGCATCGAGAGACTATTGTGTTTGATCTAATCAAAGCCCTGCAGTTCCAAATAATACTGGGGATACCTTGGTTGGAAACACATAATCCTTGTATTGATTGGCGAGAGAAGAGAATAACCTTCCTGGATTGTGCACAAACCTGTTACCCAAAGAAAAGTCAGAATGCAGGTCTGGCCACAGTAACCACAGCAGTCATGCAACTACCTCCAGAATACCAAGAAATCCAGGATGTCTTCCAAAAAGAACAGGCAAACACCTTACCTCCTCACAGATCGTACGATTGTCAAATCGATCTCATACCCGGTGCACAACTACCTTGTAGCAGGATCTATGCCCTTACAGAACCTGAGAACCTTCACCTACGACAATACTTAGACCAGTACCTTGCCAATGGCTTTATTCGCCCATCCAAGTGCCCTGCATCATCAGCTTTGTTCTTCGTGCCCAAAAAGGAAGGTGACCTCAGAACGTGCATAAACTACCACGGGTTGAACCAGATAACTGTTAAGAACCGATACCCATTGCCTCTGATCCCTGAACTACTAGACCAAGTGAAGGACGCTTGTATATACACTAAATTAGATCTCCGGGGGGCATACCATCTGGTACGTGTAAAAAAAGGCGACAAATGGAAGACTGCTTTCCGCACTAAGTATGGGTTATTCAAATTCCAGGTGATGCCTTTCGGGTTGTGCAATGCACCAGCAGCCTTCCAATACTTCATGAACGATGTCCTTCGTGAACTCATTGACGTTTGTGTTGTCGTATATATTGATTATATTCTAGTATACTCCTCTTCAGAATCTGACCATGTGAAGCACGTCCGAGCAGTCCTTGAGAAATTGCGCCAGCACAAACTATATGCAAAACTGGAAAAATGTGTTTTTCATGCCACAGAAGTTGAATTCCTTGGGTTTATCCTGACCCCAAAGGGAGTCCGATTGGACTCACGAAAGGTGGACGCAATCCTTAAGTGGCCATCACCAAGTTTAGTTAAAGGAGTACAAAGCATGCTCGGCTTTGCCAATTTCTACCGTAGATTCATCCCGGATTTTTCACATGTTGTACATCCCATCACAGCACTCTTGCGAAAAAATAAACGCTTTATGTGGACTGAAGAAGCTGAAAATGCCTTCCAAGAGCTGAAAGCGAAATTCACGTCTGCACCTGTATTAAAGCACCCGCGCCCTGAACTTCCATAAATAGTGGAAACTGATGCATCCAGTCTAGCCATGGGAGCTGTCCTGTCTCAAAAGGACCCTGAAACTGGCCAGCTTCATCCAGTAGCATTTTGGTCCACTAAGTTCTCGGCACCCGAGTTAAACTATGCGGTTACCGGCAAGGAGTTATTAGCCATTAAATCCACCTTCAAGGCTTGGTGGCACTATCTTCTCGGTGCCAGGCATACCATTACTGTGATCACAGATCACCGGAACTTACAGTATTTAAAGACAGCCAAGGCCCAATCGTCACGTCAACTCCGATGGGCATTGTTCTTTGCCGAGTTCGATTTCGTAATAACCTATCGACCAGGTTGTAAGAATGGTAAAGCAGACGCCTTATCCCGAATAGGGATGGGAGAGGCAGAAGTGAACCCAGAACCGGTACTTATAATTTCCAAACAAAGAATTATTGGCATGACTACTCTACAGACACTAGAGGACATTCAGGTAAAGATCCAGCAACTCTTTGATCCTACAGCCCTGCGACTGGATAAAAAAAAACCCGGACTACTCCGTCACCAATTATCTGCCTTATTACCAAGGGCGGCTATTTCTGCCACACAAGGAACTACAAGAGCTAGTCATTTCCCGTTATCATGATACCCTAATGGAGGGGCACCCAGGTATTGCAAAAACTGAACCTAAAATTAAAAGACAATTCTGGTGGCCCACCTGGCGAAAGGATATTAAATCATTTGTGATGTCTTGTGGTATTTGCGTCCAAAACAAAAGTCAAAAGAAAAAACCAGCTGGACTCTTACAACCTTTAGACATTCCGCCTACACCATGGCACACCTTATCATTAGACTTTATTACTGATCTACCCCCATGCAATGGATTTAACACCATTCTAGTTATTGTAGATCTTTTTTCCAAGATGGCCCACTTTATTCCTTTAAAGGGATTACCTTCAGCTTCAATCCTGGCCAAGGAGTTCCTCGAAAACATTGTTCGCATAAACGGATTTCCGTCCATATTGGTCTCTGACCGGTGAAAGCGAGCGTCCCCTGATAGCACGACCCTCCCGCAATGAGAGGCAGTAACGGACTCTCCCAAAATGGGAATAAGGCTAGGACCAAGTGCGGGTGAGCTTAATGGGAGTTTATCTAAGTCAAATAGGGCATGCAAAGAACTCTGCAAACTCTGAGAGCGCTCTGTCTGACAATCGCAAAGACAGGTGTTTATATTTACAAAAAGTGTCATAGGCACCTACACACTATAGGGGGCACATGTACATGTGGATTGGGTGGCGTCGACTAACTATATGTGCAGCTGTGATGCATCGCTTCGTGGTTGGTGGACATCGCCGGGTGCCAACGTGGGGTGGGCAGGTCAGCTGGGTTCATCCGGGAGATGCTGTTAGGCCAGGCATGGTCAGTGTCATTGATGGACGTCTTTCTTGGCTTTCTGCCCTAATTGCCATGCACAAACCATTCATTCAATGCCGCAATGTCAGTTGTCCTGTAAATCCTACATTAGGTTATTCTACAGGTTAATACAATACAGGAGGAATGCACATTAGGTGGAATACTTTGACGATACATCAAGACATGGTTACTGTTTTCCTGTTGACTAGGTATCATGGGCCATGGGGTCGGGTCTCAGGGCACGGGGTAAGCTGTCCGAACTTTAGGTCTCGTTAGAAGTAATGACAGATGCTTTTACACAATGTTGGTGCAATATTAGGTGTCTTATTTTACAAGCGTCATTAATCTGGGGTGACCTTCTGGGTCGCGGGACCTATGAGGGGGCACCTCTGGCCTTTGGTTATGGCCGGGTTTTACTGCTGGGCTGTAAATAATTCAGGTGGCTGGTCGTGGCCATGTGAGCTGCGGGGGAATATGGATGCTTGAAGTGGCTGCAGCCGAATTGGGGGAGGTGAGGCGATGTAGCTCGGGCCTTTGCTTTCTCTGGCAGGCTTCAATGGGAGGGGAGGGGAAGTGACCTGGGATATGCCCACGATGATACTCTTCTTGTATGCTGCAAATTATATTGAAAACAAAGGGATTTGTATAAAGTATAATGCTTATTGATTTTCTAAAGGGTTACACGTCTATATTCTTTGCACCGTTACATAGTCATTTCAAAACATGTTAACTATACCAACATTTCTATTAATCACTACAGGGTAAGTATATGCAAAAATAACAGCTCTTACATTATATAGTAAACACGATACGTGAGGTAGCATTAGGGGTGGTGGAGCACGCAGGAGCAACAGACCAATATGGTTGACAGCAGTAATACACGTTAAACTCGTACATTCACATTTGATGGCATTCTATGTATCTCTTTAAACATTTTGCATCAGCTCACAATACTGTCGCGCTTGTGCTCCTTTGCACTCTAGCAGCATCAGGGTAGTCATGACATAAGGACTTGGTATCACTCTCTTTACATTACCCCTAGAGAAGCACATAGTAGGAGGCCAGGGGCACTGAGTGTGTGCACATACCTGAGGGGGTTTGAGTATTGTGACCATGTTGTCACACAATAACACATTCTTCTATTCTTACTATTCTTACAGTGTTTGTAGATTTTTGACAAGGGGGTCGTGCAGATGGAATATCATCGTAATGCAATATATATATATATATATATATATATATATATATATATATATATATATATATCTGTATAAACAGTTTCTTGGTATAAGATCGAGGCTTTTGTTTCATCGCGGACAATTTACAGTTATTTTCCAAGCCAGCCCGGCTACCCGGGTCACGCTGAGGATAATGATGCACTAAGGAAGGTGAAACATACAGTGTTTGCTCTAACACTAGCTCATGTCCGACTGTTCGTGGGAACGGGCTTTCAGCGGATCTGCCAGGGAGCGGCGGCAACAGGGGTAAGCGAGGACTCTCTGAAGGTGGGGGCCGTGCTGCAGCGCACGAGGAATCATGTCTTAAAATGGCGTTCTGGTTTTCAAAATGGTTTCCATGACCTAGCCTGAAATAGTACGTTTGGTCAATGTGTCGGCCAGTGGTCCACCCACCACCTGGGCCCTGGTGGCAGGGGGTCCCCTGATGAGTCATGGACATCACAAGGAGGGGACTGCAGGGGAGGGGGGTCTCTTTGACCTGTCCTCCCTTACATTTCCCCCCTTTCGTTACTTAAGTAACGAATACTGTAAATCCCCCAACCGCTGACGTTCCTTTTCATCAGCCACCGCTTCGTCCCATGCCGGGGTGCCCTTTTTGGGCATCCAGGCCCTGCACACCTCCTCAGGCTTTCCCCCCTTCTAGCATATTTGTCTGGTGTACAAGTCAGGTAAATACAGTCCCCATCTCCCTCCAGATCCACCCACACTTCCTCATACCACTCAAGTTCCCGGGGCTCTCTAATTGTTGTGTGCCATAATCTGTCTATTATATCCCCATTGCGGTATATCGGTACCATCTGGTATTTGGCCCCAGCCTCTTCACCTGTTTGCACTTGAGCCTCCTGCATAGCTTGCACTGTACCTCGAGCATTGCCCATTGTCACCATCATCAATGTACCATTTGGTACAGCATTTGCACAACATCGAAGGCCCATCTGGAACACGCAAAAAATGAGAAGCAAAAACACTACTGTGGGCATTAGTAGTTTGACAGTCATTCCCAGCAATGATGGGACCCAGGAGAAGAGGTTGTCGAACCACGTGCTTGCTTCTGCCCCACCTTCTGTTTTCATTCTTTCTCCTAGATTGTATACTGCTGGGATCACATGCGACAATGTACCATTATCTGCATCTTCAGAAGGTACGAAAGTGCAACATGCACTTCCAATTTTTCGGCAAACACCTCCGTCAATCGCTTTTAATAGGTCTAGGACATACCTATTTTGCATTGTCATTAGCCGCAGCGCTCTCAGCTCTACCTTGATCACGTCGAAACATTCTTCAGTGTCGTTTGCCAACTGGATCAGCTCCCAGCAGGTTATTTGGAGCCACTTAGCCCGTGTTTGGATGCTTGGAATGAGTGAGGCAAAGAAAGTCTCTGCAGAGCTAAACAATCGATATCTGTCTGGGATCTGCGCCAGTAGTTCTGAAGATGCTTTGGATATGTAATTGGATGATCGTCTGTTTCGGGAAAGCATTTCTTCCTTGGTGCCAGAGGACAAAACATACATTTGCGGCTCTTCTGTCGGTTGGGCCTTGTTTTCGCGAGGGGCATCTTGCCATTTCCTGCCCCCACCGATGTGGCTCTCTGGTATCACCATTAGTGCTGAATGTAGTGTGGCCAGTGAGCAACTGCCGCTCCATGATTGTGGGAGATGCAAGTATGCCTGGCGGCCACACACCCAGTGGGTGTCCATGAGTGCTGCTGTCCCCTTCCTCATGTCTGGGATGGTGAGAGTCCTGTTGCAGTCTTTGTTTATTCTCATTGCGGTCCTTCCTTCCCCCTGGAAGCATAGTTCATATGTTATTCCTTTCTGCAGTTTGAACGGTTTTTCATTGGCAGTTACCCATGTTAACTTTGCGATGTGCTCCTTCCAGATGGGTGTACACTTTCCTTAGATCCACTGCAGCTTTTCAGGTGACACGCCTTGCAGCGCCTCAGCTTTACATGTTACTTCTTCATCCTTCCATCTGTTGTCTGTGAACAATGTCCCCTTTATTGTAAAAAATGGTTCTTTCAGGCATATTACTCCTTCCACTTTTGGGTAGCATGATTTCTCATCCTGCAGCCTGCTAAAAGTTATGTCGTGTGCCTGAAAGGTGTTCTTAATTCTGCACAGCGTAAGATGAAGGAGACATTGGGCATTTATAAGAGGCAATTCTTTTGGTAGCACCACTTTGGGTGTTCCCGAGGCATGGGGGATAAGGGAGCAGACATAGCAACTCTCATTTGTTGTTTGCTTGGCAGTTGCACTCATGCCCGCATACCATTTATTAGTCCGGTGAGGGTGTTTGCACTCATGTCCGCATACCATTTATTAGTCTGGTGAGGGTGTCTGGGGTCTTCCATTTTATCTAACCCCAAACCATAATACTCATCATACTTCCTACTCCCCACCTCCCTTTTCCTTCTATTGTTTCTAAGGTATCTCGCAGCTTCATGGGCGAAGTGTAATCTAGACCCCCCTTTTCCCACACCCCCCTCTCTTTTTTCATCATACAGAGATTCAAACTATTCTGCCATCCTTTTGTTCTCTTCTTTTATTCTATGATGTAATGTACTGTCTGTTGTGGGGGTGGTTACTTTTGTGGGCAGGGTAGTGGGGGTATTGTAAAGCCACGATATGACAGACGGATTGCGGTCATTTAGACTGTGGGCATTGTAGTCAGAGACGTTTGACAGGGGAGTTGTGCTAACATTCATTTCAACACTGCTTTTCTTGGAGTGGTTGATTGTTTTGGGTGGTTTCATGTTATAACCCCATACAAGCTGGTATCCGTTCCATACCAAAAAATCACCTTCTTTTGCCCTTTCAGTTGTTTTACTTTCATTTGTCATATTGCTTCCGGTCCCCCTCCCCCCTCATTCATCTCGCAGAGATGAATGCTATGAACCAATAAGTGCTTATACCAAACAGTTTCACAAAAAATAATACGATGCATACAGACAGTCCACATTCATAGGAATATCTACAACCTTTTACTATAGCATCTCTACATCTAGATATTCTATTGCTATCCGTTGCGGGCTGCCAGTTTGTTGCCATGGTTGTTCCTATTTAAAACATAAAAGTGCATTAAGTATATACATGTAAACTTTTTCTTTTTTGGACTGTATCTACCAGAAAATTATAGGGTGAGAGAAAGAGAGAGAGAGAAAGGGAGAGAGAGAGAGAGAGAGAGAGAGAGAGAGGGAGAGAGAGAGAGAGAGAGAGAGAGAGAGATTTTCTCATTCATATTTGATCACTTTCTTCATGTTTCATTTCAATCATTAATGTTATTCAGTTATCTTTTTCTCGTACCTGTAATTCAATTTGTTCGGTAGCGTATTAATATACCTGTGTCACTTCCTTTTAACTGCACCTTTTCATTCAACATTTTCATTTGTTATTGTTTGCTGTTTTCTGTGCCTTCTCATTCACTTCCTCCTGAACATTATTGTATGCCCTCCGTATATCTGTTAAAAGCCCCCACTATCCCGTTCAAATTCAGGGAAGTCACAGAACACGAAGTTATTGAGATAATGAACAAGATCAAACCATCCAATTGTAAAGGAGATCCCTGCCCCGCCAGCCTGATCAAAGACTGCACTGAAACACTCGCCCCTTTCCTTAAATCATTCATTAATGCCTCTTTCAAAGCCAATACTGTCCCTGACAGTCTAAAAGAAGCCTGGGTGCGCCCGCTTCTAAAAAAAACCACCCTCGACCCTGAAGTAGCTACCAACTACAGGCCCATCACCACTGTGCCTTTCCTGCTCAAGATTCTGGATAAAATGGCCTACACACAAATCCAGGATTATCTCGAAACCAACCATATCCTAGGAAAAAGACAGTCAGGCTTCCGACCAGGTCACGGAACAGAGTCAGCCCTACTTGATCTGAAAATACAGCTTGCAGACACTATGGATAAAGGCAAACCGGCACTCCTTCTCCTACTGGATCTATCTGCCGCCTTTGACCTTGTCAACCACGATATCCTAGGCATGCACCTAAAAAATGAAGCACACTTCTCCCCGGAAGCCATTGCATGGGTGGCCTCTTTCCTAAATGGCAGACTCATGAAAGTCTTCTCAGACACTGCCTCGGCAACCCCTACCACCATCCACTGCGGCGTCCCACAAGGCTCCTGCACCGCCCCCACTCTCTACAATATATTCACCCTTCCTCTCTTCAATGACCTCGACTGTCGTAACATAGCGTACACCAACTACGCAGACGATACGCAGGTACTACTCCCTCTAACTGGGACCTACGAAGAAGATGCGACAGCATTAACCAAAATCTACACAGCCATCCAAACCTGGATGGCGGCCAACGGCCTCTGCCTAAACGGGGACAAAACCGAAATCCTCATAGTAGGGACCAATGAAATTCTCAACAAACTCCCCCCCCAATACAAATCCTTCAACATCGACAACTCCACCATCACAGTCTCCAAGACTGTTAAAACCTTAGGCGTTCACCTAGATGCCTCACTATCTATGTCTCGCCAGGTCAACGCCATAGCCTCTTCCTCGGCACTTACCACCAAGATGATAAATGCTGTCAAGCCTTTTCTCTCCGCTAAAAACTGCCTGTCCATCGCTAGAGCCACTATAGGTACAAAACTAGACTACTGTAATGCCCTGTTCCTAGGCACCTCCGCCCACAACCTAAAAAAACTCCAAATCACGCAAAACAATGCGCTCCGGGCAGCACTGTCCATTCCAAAAAGAGAACACATCTCGCAAGCAAGGAAAGATGCTCACTGGCTACCCGTGAAGGAACGCATACTTTTCAAAGCCATGACCATCACACATAGATGCCTATCCCTGGATGCCCCACCCTATCTCGCAGAAAGAATCACACCGAAAGCCTCCATCAGACCCACCAGAGCTCACCGCACCAACATGATTGATGTCCCCACGTTTCAAAGATCCAGGGCGGGAGGAACCAGCTTCCAACACCTCGCACCTAAAAACTGGAACTCCTTACCTACCTCACTAAGGAACGAAAAATCATACCTTACCTTCCGTAAAAACCTCAAAACCCTCCTATTCCGCTAAAGTCTACCACATGCACTCTCATGCTTGCATTGTAACCACAGCATAGCATAACCTTTAAGCTCAATGTTTATTACCAATGTGAAATGTACTCGGTAACTCGGTTTACATCTGTAAACACATTCCTATGCTTGTGTTCATGACTAAGTCTGCTGTAACAGCGCCACGATGCCCCAGGGCAGTTCTGTGCGCTTTATAAATGCAAATAAATAAAATAAAATAAATAAATGTATCCAGTACCGTAGCCCTTTGACCTTGACTGCTGTGGGAGTACAAAAAACTACCTCGTATGGGCCATGGAACCTTCAGGCATTCCACCTGCGCACAAAACTTCTAACATAAATAAAATCCCCTGGCATTAGTTGTCCTTCGGGGCCCTGTTCCACAAATGACACAGGCCCTCATTACGACCCTGGCGGAAATTAACTGACCTGACCGCCATAGCGTAAATAGCGTTTCCGCCATTGCACGACGGAGTAAAGTGCGGCTAATTCTGACCCATCGGGCACGAGCACTACGCCATGGCGGAAGTGCAAAGTCCGCGATGGCGGAAATGTCCCCAAAACGCCCCTCACGGCCGTCGTACGGCGCCCTAGGTGCAATTCCGCCACCCATCATAGCGGTCACCGTAATGAGCGGCAATCGGAAAATACGGTGACCGTAAATATACGGAAACGGAACCAAAAACATGGCCCCGGAACGGGAAACAGCACGCCGTACACCTATAAAATCAGAATTCCCACACAACCATTAAAAATACTACCCTGAGACACATCCCAACCCGTCATCCACCCTAGTGAAAACAATAAAAATGGGAAAAGTAGCGAAAAAAGCGTGCGACCGCAAGCGGCAGGTCCACTTCTCCCGTGAGGAACTCACCGTGCTCACAGAGACCCTCCAGGAGAATGCTGCCGTCGTATTCTCGACGCAAATGACCAGGACGGCACTTGCGAACAAGAAGGCCATATGGGCCCTGGTGGCACAGCGGGTAAGTGTGGTGGGGACCGCACCCCGCAACCCACAGCAATGCAGAAAGCGATGGGACGACTTGCGGATACGCGTACGGAGCATACTATCCGCCAACCGTAACATTGCCACAGCTACCGGGGGAGGATCGGAATCACCCATCAAGTTGACCCCCTGGGAAGAAATCTGTGCCTCCACCATTGGAATGGAGAGTATAGAGGGAGTCGGAGGGATGGAGAAAGGAGTGCAGACATCTGAAGAATCAGGTAGGTGGGCCAAATAAAACAATGCTAAATCCACAATGTCCAATCATGTGAAGTACCATGTGTCCACATAGTGCAACAGAAACACATGTCCAGGAGAACGTCCACATACATTGGCCTGATAGCGCACTTTAAAAGTCACATTAAATACATAAATAATTAAAAATCCTAAAAACACCCTCTACACGTGCAGCAGGCACACCCTAACTGCAGGCTGCAAAACAACTGCATCCTCAATCCACACAAAAATGAAACCACCTCCAAGGCCCTGACCCAAATCACCCTCAGGTACCACCCCAATGCATGTGATACATTGCCATTCCAATTTCCACAGACCCATTAATAACGCTCGCCCTCCTTTACTCCACCACAGGGTCCGATTCAAACGACGAGCTCCAGGACACCCCTACCAGCACACCTGCAAAGAGGGCCAAGACCAACGGCCAAAGACCCTCCACCTCAGCTGCACGGATCAAGACACGGCAGCAGCACAAATCAAGTGGCAGCACACAGGAGGGGACTTCAACAGGCACCCCAGCAGCCAGCATGCCCACAACAGCACCACCACAGGTCCCCCCAATGGATGCCACAGAAGGCACTGCTTCTGGTGGCAGCAGCACCATAGGTGACACTGCATTAATGGCAGCATGCTCCGACACAGAAAACGGTGATGTCGATCAGGATCCATCCATGACCTGTCTCAATCCCCCTGTTTGTTTCATCCCGTACACCATGAGGATACCACGCAGGGGCACCCACAAGACGACGACTGGCCATCCCCCACAAGCCCTGTGTCAAGGCAACATGAGGTGATCAGCCCCTCTGTGACACCACCGCAAATGGCCATGGCCCAGCAGAGGCAACAGTCCCTCGACCAGGTGATCGTGCAACAGCAGCAACTGGCCACGCTCCTCAAGGACCATGCTGATGAATGTGGGGGTACTAAGGCAGCCATAGAAACATCAACTGAGACACTTAGGGCAGAAATGGAGAGAAGTACAGAGACACTAAGGGCACAAATGGAGAGAAGCACCGAGAGCCTGAGAGTACAAATGGAGAGAAGCACCGAGAGCCTGAGGGGGGAACTGCATGCGACGTCCAAAGACGTATGTGCTGAACTTGCCGCTGTGCGCCGTGTGCTCACTGAGCTCTCACAAACCCTTAGGGACATGCATGGACGTGAGCAGGCAGAGACATCATCCGTTCCAAGTTCCGTCCAGGGCAGCCCCCAACGTAGATCTGGGAGGAACCTGCGCTCCACAGGCAGGGGTGCCCCTGATACCCGGAGAGGGGGCTTGCAATAGCGTCTGCCCACTGACAATGAGCATCTTTGGACACTGGTGTTCGGGGGGGAGGTAGGAGGGTGGAGGGGGTGTGTTGGGCTTACTTGGGTGGCGGGTCGATGGGGTGTGTAACATAATTTCACATATGCTATAAACATTTCACAATCATCCAATGAGATGTGTGGACATTGATCTTTTTGTACGAGGCCTTTATAGGCGTACAGTCCATATTGTGCATGTTCCAGACACACACAGTGCCACAAGTCCCGTGTCCATGTATCAGCCACCAGGCGTGAGTGCTAGAAGCATGAATCTATGATAATCTGATGAATTTCACGGGCCTCCTGTGCCTCGCGGACTCCTTGAGGTGCTGCCACATCCCCACCCTCATCATGACCATCTTCAGGTGCTTGCAGTTCTGCGTCAGGGGGCATGGGCACATTTCTACGTACGCACATGTTGTGTAGCATGACACATGCCATGACCATCTTTGCAACCTTCTCATGGCGGTACAGGAGTGCCCCGCCAGACCTGCTGAGGCAGCGGAAACGACCCTTCAGTAGGCCGAATGCCTGTTCTATGACTACACGGGTACGTGAGTGGGCATGGTTGTAGACCTCCTCATGCTGGTTCTGTGGGTTCAGGAGTGGTGTAAGGAGCCATCTCTTCAGTGGATACCCGGCATCACCTGTATGTGGACAATAAAGGATGTTTGTGGAATGACATTGCTACGTACGCATCCCCCCCCTTCCTGCCAGGTCATTGCCGCATCACATACCCCACATTATCATGCATGAAATGAGACTCACCGAGTAGCCAGGATCTGTTCCCTGCATGTCGCTCCATGTAGCGTGGTATTGTAGAGTTCCTCAAGACCATAGAATCATGGGTTGATCCAGGAAATCGGGCACAACAATGTGTAATGATCCTGTTGGAGTCACACACCATTTGTACATTAAGAGAATGATATTGTTTTCGGTTGCGGTACTGGGCCTCCATGGCATGTGGGACAACCAATTCCACATGGGTGCAGTCGATGGCACCAATGCAAACCGGTATGCCAGCAAGTGCATGGAATCCCACTTTTGTGTTCGTAATTTCCTGCTCCGAGCGTGGTAGAGAGATGTAGTCGTCTGCGTGCTTCAGGAGGGCATCGAGCACTTGCAATAGTGTCCGTGACAACAGTGGCTGTGAAATGCCATGCAACTGTCCAACTGTGTGCTGGTAGGTGCCTGTGGCCAGGAAGTGGAGTACAGACACCACCTTCAGTAGGGGTGGGATGGCGGTTGGGATATCTATCATGCTGACAAGGTCAGCGTGTGTCTTGTCCACAATGGCGGTTATGGTGTCCCGGTCCAAACGGTAGCTGCTCATCAGTGAGGTTGAACGGATGTGCTCGGAGGCGTGGGATTGCGGGCTGCCTGCGTGGTGGTAGTGGCTGTGCTGGTGGGCCTTGCTGGCCCTGCCTTGCCCTCCTCCTCCTCCTGCGTCTCCTCTGTGCGGCCGGTTGTTGTAGTAGTTGGTGTTCGTCTTCTTCTTGAAGTTGGAGTACTTGCAGTGCTATCAGGTCCCCCAGGGCCAACATCGCTAGTCCTGCCGGTAGCATTTTGGAGTGGGTGTGGTTGTGGGAGGGGGTTGGGTGTGCAATTTATGTGTTTTCAGGCTGTATAGCCTCCACCTGTGGTGATTCATTCCACCTGTGCAAGCTGCAATCCCCTTTGGGCGAGCACGTCCCGCACACAACGCTGCAATTCGATGCATGGCATCTTGCTATTACAATCATGTATTTAATCCCGATGGCAGTGAAATATTGGTTCATATGTTCATTCTGCTATGGTCCCATTGTTTCACATACTATCTGTGCAGTCGCGAACAAACTTGTGAAGGGTCAGTGGAATGTAGTACTCGATTAACGGTGGACCCTCATGCAGCACTGTACCGCGGTTCACCGACGGGCGGGGCGTCCCATTTGTGAGTGAAGCCAGTTGCCATTTTCACACACTGCCGCACTACATGGATGGATTTGTGATTTCAAGCGGTCACAGATGCCTTTTCGACGTGATGTTGCAAATGAGGAATTCGAAGGACAGCGCTTTCGGTTTTCAGCTAGCGGCGAGGAGACGCCCACAGGTCTGACTGCAAATATAACGTTCTATTGTTTAATGTCCTTGGGACAGGGGCCATGGCGAGAATGCAATGATTGATATGAATAGTATGGGATGCGCAATAGCGTAGTGGACGATAAGGCAGGACGTTCCCAAATACATGTTACTTCACAACACTAGAATTCCGGGCTGGAGCACAGTGGATTTTGCAGACTGCATTACGCACAGACTCAATGGAAATTTCAAATGTTATGTGAGTAAATAATCAGGCGTTTTTATACCGGGATGAGGGAATGATGTATGGATGCATGGACAGATGATTTAATTGAGAGTTTGCCATGTACATGGCTTTTTGGAATCTATCGCCTTCCCCTGCGCTATGTGATGCAGAGCTGCCATAGTGGGACCATCGTCTATCTGCCCTTGTTGAACCCTCCCTGTCTCGACGCGCCTTCAAACACTTGTGTCTATGCACGTTACTAATCCCATCTAATGGATTCTGTTTTAACAGACGCATGCACACAAACACTCGTTTGTAATAGTGTTTTCACCTCGATTTATATAGTTATGATTCGCAAGTGATTTTTGGGTGGAAATAATCCTTTTGAGTGGGCTAGCATGCATATGGCTGTAGATTTAGTGTGATCATTGAAGTGAGTTATACAAATGAAGTTCTGATGCCCATACTATTCTTTTTCATTTCATTTGGGTGACAGGTATCTCCTCCCCTTTTGCCGCTGCCATCTGTATGCCACTCCTGCAGATGGCTTTTACTCCCGACACCTGCTGCTTCGTGTTAATCAGTGGAGCACCATTACGATTTTATGGGACGATCGCCAATGGGCCACATGCCCTTACGCAGTACTAGTGGCTAGGAGCAACATATCGACCTTTCAGCTGGACTAGTGCCTACCTAATGGGACGGCCCTGCGGTTCTAGGCGCTTCCATGTTGCCTTTTTGAACGTGAATGTAGCCCCTGTGTACCATGAAGGAACAGGGCGTCACACAAGAAGAAGCTGGTCATTTATTGCGGATGCAGCCCACAATAATGAAATATATTTTGGAGTTCATGACCTAATAGCTGTATGGGCTTGGTGATTTTGTTGTGCATTAAATTTTGATTTTGATATTGACCGTGTAGCGTTATTCTTTGCAAGTAATGTAGCATATTCCTATTTGTGGAGCGATGTATTGTGAGAAGATATGCATTGGGTTCCGGCTTCTGAGTATAGTTGCGTGGTACTGTACTGGGGGCGTTTGCCTACGAAGCCCAGTGAGGTCAGGGATAGGGGCTGCCATTATGACTGTTTTAATGATGTCATGCTCAGGGGCGGGGGATTAGCTTTTGTGTAACAGATGCCGGTCAGCCAGGTGGATTGGTGGAATGATGTGATTATCAGAATATGGCTGGTCACAGGTGCCTGTGTTTGCGTGCGTTTCTTGGAGGGAGACTGAGGTCATGTCCATTGGAATAGCTTCTGTATTCGTGCCATCTGTGCCCTGCAGCTCCCATTGGCCCCTCTTGAGATGAGCCTGGCTGCTCAGTCACTCTGCCAACTTGTGTGGTACATGCTTATGCTGATGGTTGGTTTGTTTACTGGCAGGAGTACAGGGCTGGTGCAGTCTCACTCAGGATACTGCTTTGAATGTTGCCTTACACTGGTGTCAAGCGATGGGGGGCCTGTTTTTGTTTGTCTCATATTTCAGTTCATGTTGCTGTACTTGAACCTTCACATGCCTGTGCTGCATCAGTACGGCAATGGTGCCATGGCAAATATGGATGGCCACTCACAAGGCACTTGGAGCCCCTACATTCATTTGTTCGTTGGCATGCATGGGTGACTTGTACATTTCAGTGGTTGCATTGTGTGACTTCATTGCACCTACGAGGAGTTGTGCAATGTGGCCAGGGAGTGGTGTACAGGCACTCAGTAGGGCCTTTTACGGTTGGTTCGCGATGCCGTACTTCTCACCATGGCGGAATGGTCCTTTCCGCCATGCTTGATGGCGTTAGGTAAATGTCCGCTAGGGTCAGAATTCGCGTACCGTTGCGCCATGGTGGTAATTACGGTTTCGCATGGCGCGCGTGCGCGTACTTGGTACAGTTAGCGTTGGCGTTCACTACGGTGTCGCTAATGGCATCGTACTTTACGGTGACGGGTCATAATCGCACCGAGCGCTATTCGATGGCGGTATTGCATTTCCGCCATCGTTTTTCGATTTCCGCCAGGGTCGTAATGAGGGCCACAGTTGTGTTTCCTTCTTCTCTTGTAAATGGCGGTGAAAGTTGTCGAGATTGAATGCGCTGCCCTAGTCAGTTTTTTCAGATAATCAGTAAACTCATCTCCTAAAATCGTGACGCTTCTGTGTGCATCTGAGTGTCTACGCAGCGGAGAATGTGCTGTGCGCATTCGTCTTCCCGTCACAATCTCGTGCGGGGACAAGTGGTGGTCCTTACTTGGCTGATTTCTCAGCTCGAATAATGCAAGAGGTAAACAATAAACCCAGTTCTTTTTGAGTGAGTAACACAGTTTAGACAATCTCCCCTTTAACAGGCCGTTGATCTTCTCGACAACGCCATTACTTTGAGGGTGATAAATCGAGCAAAGCTTATGTTTAATCCCCAACAATGCAGTAACTTCTTTGAACAGCTCATTCACAAAATGAGTGCCGTTGTCTGAGCGAATCACGTCGCAAATTCCTCAGCGCAGGAACACTTCTCTCACTAGGAACTTTGCAGCGCATTTAGCATCGGGCGTGCACATGGGCCAGCCTCCACCCACCTAGAGAATGGACATACAACTACTATCATGTAGCGTGCCCCATTACACCTCTCCCCCATGTCTGCGTAATCAATATGCAGTTCTCGGAAGGGCCCTGTAGGTTTTGGAATTGTCCCTCTGAGTCTCCGTATGGTCATCCCAGAATTGCATATCTGACAGGTTGTGCACTCCATTGCTAATCTTGATATATGTTCTTGGAGCCCAGGCACAAACCAATCTTCCTGTATGTCCGCTGCTATGTGTTGTTTGCCATTGTGTGCTGGAAATTGTAATTGCTGGAACGCTACCTCCATCAGTTTAATGGGTAACACCACTTTACCTGTATTATTCTGGTGCCACAATAAGTCTGTTGCTCACTGGCTGCAACCCCTTTTCTCCCACAATGCTTTTTCCTCATTACTCGACCCTTCCTGCAACTCCAGTATTTGTGATATGGGCATGGCATTGTACCCTTCTGGTAGTTCCTCACTTGCGTGTTGCTGCAATAGGTACTCACCTGCAGTTTCCTTTTGAAAATATGATGCCTCCTTGGCGGCAGCATCCGCTGCCGCGTTTCCCAAAGATACAATATCAGTATTAGACGTATGGGCTTGGCACTTGACGATTGCCACCATTGTAGGTTCTTTCAGTGCCTCAATTAATTCCTTTATCAGTTCGGCATGTTGTACTGGAGTCCCATCCGCCCTGCGAAACCGTCTCCGCCCCCACTGGGCCAGACCACCGTGTACGGTGGTAGTCATGTATGCTGAATCTGTTTATATTGTCACTGTGCATCCCTTGGCTGCACGTAATGCTTCAATTAGGGCAATAAGTTCTGCTGCTTGGGCTGAAAAGTGCGATGGAAGGCGATATTGTACTAGCACCTCATACTCACCTTCTTCTAATCTCACTACCGCCATTCACACATGTTTTTCACCTGTATCCATGTCAATTGATGCTGATCCATCTACAAAGTACACTTCTCCTTCCGTTAGGGCATTTTCACTCACCACTGGGCCCTCTCCCTGTTCTCCTGTATATGTTGCACAATCGTGCTCTTGCATGTCTTCTAATGTACATGGTTCTGTGATGAATGTCGCTGGGTTTACTGTTCTGCACCTTACTATGTGGATGTTAGCGCTGGATAATATTATCTCGTATGCTGTTGCCCGCTGTGTTGTTAGTGTGCTTTTTGATCTTTCCAGTATCGCGAAAAGGGAGTGTTCCACAAATAATGTAACGGAGCATCCCATTACTATAATGGCACTTTTCTCAATGGCGAACGCGGCGGCAGCGAGAGACTGTTCGCACACAAAGGGGCCTTGCATTACTGTGTCTAGTGTGCCACTGTAGTAAGCCAATGGCTTGTGTCCCATGGATGTCTTTTGTGTTAATACAGCTGTCATAAGTGTTCCTTTGCAGTGGGAAAACAGGTAAAATTTGCGCTCGTAGTGCGGGTTGGCGAGTACTGGAGCGCTTGAAATTAGCTGTTTCAGTGAAGCAAATGAGTCACTCATTTCTTTTGACCATCTTATTTCTTTGCTCTCCCGCCTGGCATCTTTGAGTGCTTGTAGTAAGGGCCTTGTGTATTCTGCATAAACTAGTATGCATGCTCTGCAGTAGTTGCATATTCCTAAAAATGTTTGCATTTCTTTTACCGTTTTTGGCTCTCCTACTGCTGTGATCGCTTCTACTCTGTCAGGTATTATCTTTTTGCCATCCTTTGATATCAGCTGTCCCAGGTATAATACATCTGGTTGACAGTATTGTAGTTTCCCTCTGTCCACTTTGTAGCCTTTGTGGGCCAACAGTTTTAGGAGTGTAACTGAGTCCTTCCTGCATTCTTCCTCATTCTGTGCACAAATGAGGAGGCCATCTACGTACTGAATGATGGTGCTTGCAGCTGTCAAGTTTCCCAAGTCTTTGTGGAGGATACGATTGAATATACTGGGGCTCTCACAGTAACCCTGTGGCAACCTGCAATGCTCATATATTTTCCCCCCTAGTGTAAATGCTGTCAAGTATCTGCTCTCTGCTGCCAAGGGAATGGAGAAAAATGCATTTTTCAAATCAACTACTGTGAAATGTGATGCGTTTTTTGGGATACTGCAAAGTATTGATGCAGGGTTCGGGACTAGAGGAAACTCTTTTTGTATGACGTCATTTAGTGGGCGTAGATCCTGGATCATCCTCCATGCCCCTCCATTTGCTTTCTTGATTGGGTAAATGCAAGTATTACATGGGGAATTTGAGGGTATTATTATTCCCTGGGCCAATAAGGCACTTATCGTTTCCTTTATTCCTTCCTCAGCTTCACAGGACAATGGGTACTGTTTCACTCGGGGCAGGATTGCTCCTGGTTTAAGCTTTATTGTAACTGGGGTAACTCTGTGCAACAACCCTACATCTCGGGCACCCGCAGTCCACAAGTTGCTTGGAACTAGTCTCATGTCATCATCAAAAAAGGAGGGTGGTGCTCCTACAACTGCCATCAATTGTACGGGCACTTGTCTCATTTGTATCAAGATATCACATGGAATTGCTATTTCCATTATTATCTCTCCGTCACTTTCTGAGACGGAAAAGAGATCCTCATCTGACAGATCACGTAAGGCAATGTCAGCATTGATGCACAACACAGTGCGCCATTCACATCCATCTATGTCCATACCAATTACTGCAATTCTTTTGGCTGATATCTGTACTGCATGCAAATCTAAAAATATCACTGAACCAGGTGCAATGTCTGTGCGCACTATTGGGCGGAAGATGAATTCTGCTGGTACCCTCCACTCTAACCTTTTTAGCTCAGGTACAACTCAGGCTAGTGTTTTCAACCCTTCAATGAGCACATTTGGGTTTACCGGCATGCCACGTATCTCTGGTGCTGTTGCTCACGCATGTACCACCAGCATTACATGCAGCGGGCATATTCCTGGGGTGGAGCAAACTATCCCTCTTTCTGTGAAGGATATAGTCATATTGAGCTTGCTGAGAAGGTCCCTTCCGAGCAAGTGTATTGGTGACTGTTCGTAATAAAGTAGGGGTGTTCTCACTGTTTTACCCCAACTGTCACATCCAAATCTTCTGTGTAAGGAACTTCAACGACAGCCCCAGAAAACCACTGCGTCTCCAACCTACGGTTAGATAGCGGAAACCGACCTTCACGTATGCATGATTTTTCGGCTCCTGAATCCACCAGAAATATGAATTGCTTGTCTCCTATCGGCGCCCCTACTAATGGTTCCTCGCTGCATTGCAGGTGGTAGATAGAACGGGACACGCAGGTGTTCCCTGTGGGCTCTCCTATGCTGGCTGCCTCATGGCTCCCCCTTCACTAAAGACATTGCCTGACACTACTGCTACACCGCTGTAGGGGGCTGGGGCAGGTGCCCCGTTCGCAACTGTTGCGAAAGGGTTTCCTGGTGTGTATTGCATAGGTTTGTCATTCTGTGGGTGGCCCTGTGTTCTATTGTATTGAGCTGGTCTTTGGTCTACATACCCTTGCTCGTGCTGCCTCTGCTGTCTTCCCATTGGAAGGCCGTATGGGCTCCCTGGGTGGGGGTTACAGTATTGCTCCATATCCTGAAATCCATTGTTTGGTCTGTTCCTACATTCTCGTGAGAAGTGTCCCCACCTCCCGCAATTCCAGCAGTTCCCTTGTGCACCTCTGGGACCTTGCCCCCCATATCCTCCATTACCACCGTACCCGTGTACCCACCTCGTCCCCCTCGAGGGGCCCAATCTTGCCACTGCGGACCTCCGTACGGCCCCTGTCCATTCCACTGTGGTTGTCCCGCTCCTGCCCAATTCACTGCCATCCTCCCCTGTATTGCTACCAGCCCCTCCTTCTCCTCTTCTCCCTCCCTGTTATGTGGGAGTGCCGCTACTGCTGCAGCGACCTTCACCAGTTTCGTTTGTACTAACTTGGCCTCATCTGCCAATCTTTTTTGTGCTATTTCTTTTTCTCGTTCCTTTATTCTTTTGCAGTGGTGGACTATTATACTCTGTATTTCGGGCCACCCCTTCGCCTCGATCCCTGCAATTTTGTCAAGTGCTTTCTGTACCTCTTTAGGCAGGCCTCTCTTTATTATGAAATAAAATAATGATGTTGACTGGCATCAGAGCGTGCCCGTTTCCGCTCTCCACATCTCCTGTACCTGGAAAATGTAATCCATAGCATCTTCCCCCTCATTCATTGTACATTGCATAACCGACTGTAAGTCTGGTGTGTCTGGAAATGTTTCTCTTAATGCGTCCCACACTCGTGCTCACACTGTGTTGAATGAGGCACCATCATGATGGTCACAATCTAGTGTTACCCCCGGGTAACCAGCTTTTACCCACACTCTATCTGCCTGGTCCCCAAATGCTGATACTAGCAGGCTCTTTACATCCCCTACCGCCAAGGGGACCCCAGCTGTGTGCTTCTCGAACACATATATCCACTTACTTGCCCCTCTGGACACTGGTGGTAACAGCTTTAACAAATTGGCCTTATCCATCTGAGCCCAGGGTATGTAGTTTGGTCTCCCTCCTCCCCTGTGTATCAATGGCAGTTGTAACTTCCCCTTTGTCACTTTGCTTGTACTCACCTTCGTTCCCTTCTTTCCTAGTGGAGCCATTCTCTCCAATCTATTCCTTAATCGTCCTGTCCATTCCTCATCCATTGTTCTCTCTAAACATGCACCATCCATCCTCCCGCTCTCTCCTCCCATTGCGGCACTCAATCTCCCACCTTCTTCTTCGTCGTCCTCCACATCACACCACAAGTCCTCTCTTCCCCCTGTGACCATATTTCATCATCTGCAGGTTCACTTGCCCCATCTATTTCTATTATTCGTGTGGGCTCCTCTTGTATTCTGAACAATATTTCCCCCTTCTTCCACCCCTCCTCAATTGTCCTGTCATGGTTTTGTGCCCTTGGTGTTTGCTCTGACCGGGCAACATTAGTCCCACTTTGCTCACAAATATTTTTAATTCTAGACAATTCTTCTAATGAGAGCCTGGAATCTAAATCTTCCGTTAGCTTCTCTATGTCTACTGTGGGTGTGCCTATCTTTCCACGCTGCCTATGGCTTTCATACGGAGGGGGTGCAGTAGGGCCATGTGTTGTTGTAGCTGGAGTTGGGGGCACATATGTGGGGTCGCTATACCCTTTTGCGGGCACCGGTTTATTGAGTATAGGGTACAACCGTGTCACTTCACCTGGCTTTCCTTCCTCAATCATCTCTTTATCGTCTTTGGGTATCAGTAATGGGTTATCGGTGGTGGATGGCAAATTGGTCGTTGGCTCCTTCTTTTTGAGACAAGGCACCTCTTCAAACAATCGCCAGAGATCTAATATCTCCCTCCTATTGTGGAACTGCTTCCCCTTATATTTCATAAAAATGCAGGTAGCCACCATATCTAGAACATTTTAGTCAAACGATCCTCCTTCGGGCCATATTTGGGGAAGACCTTCTCCCTTTAACTCTGTGACCCACTGATCATGGTATTTTCTAATGCGTTCAGCATACCCAGGTAAACTTTTACAAATATGGGCCAGGGGTGTTTCTGTCCCCATTGTATGCGCTTGGCTTGTGTATCACTATATATATATATATATATATATATATATATATATATATATATATATATATATATATATATATATATATATATATGCATATGTATATATATATATATATATATATATATATATATATATATATATATATATATATATATATATATCTTTTAAAACCTTGTGCGTTTTCAACACCTGGGCAATAAGGGAGTGCGTGTGGTAGCTTATACTGAACGTAACTTAGGGGGCACATACAAGAGCAAACCACCTTTTGCACACTAACAATATTTTCAGCACAAATATTCAAAAGAAACAGCTTAATTCATTGGGCTCACCACCTTATAATGTCTCCTGGTCACACTTACCATGACCACACCATAATCATGCACATTTTACCATTCACTAAAATCATCATAACATTGCTACGTTTTAACACATATAATGCATATGCAATGATAGTCAATACCCTATTGATAGTTAACCTTTAATCTTTTCCCTCCCTCTCTAGTTGACCTCTGCTTTCTTTATTTGATATGAGGTCCACTTTTGCTTGAATCCTTTATTTTTTTTTTTTGCTCAGTATTACCCTATTTTTATTCATAGACCCAGAAAGAATGAAAGAATAGCAGCTCCTAATATATTCACTGCGTCTCCCTTTTCTACCAGACACCTTTATCTTATTCTCCACTTGTGCATATATTGCCACTACTAGTCAAGATAGCACTATGCGGCGCCGCCTTCTACCCCCTTGCAGAGCTAGGTTCCTGTCTCTTTATCTCTTTTCACCTTTTGATCCTAATGGCCATATGCAAAGGAAAAAGTAAAGAAAGCATAGGATTGCTTTTAGTGGTCCCTAACGTGTCCCCTTTTAAATGACCTTATTTTCTTTTTTTTTGTTATCCTGCTCCCTTCCCCTACTCCCCTTATGATCACTCGCACTTAATACTCACGTGCCGGTCTTGAACCGAGAGTCTCCGAACTGGGTTTGTCCAGGCGGCGCTGCCACACGTTCAACGGCCAGCCCCATCTCCGGCGAGTGGTACTCAAAGGGGATTTTTTTAAACGGGATCCCGTACCCTCCTCTAGTGAGTGCGCACTTCCAAGCGTACCAGTTGCCGCAGGCGGGCAGCTTTCCGGAGCAGGCGTACCGTGCATCTCCCCTTTCGACCGGAGATTTTCGTGCCAGAGGGGACGGAAGGGATATATTGGGAGATGTAATCACGCAATCGGGGTCACCACTGAAAGTGAGCGTCCCCTGATAGCACGACCCTCCCCGCAATGAGAGGCAGTAATGGACTCTCCCAAAATGGGAATAAGGCTAGGACCAAGTGCGGGTGAGCTTAATGGGAGTTTATCTAAGTCAAATAGGGCATGCAAAGAACTCTGCAAACTCCGAGAGCGCTCTGTCTGACAATTGCAAAGACAGGCGTTTATATTTACAAAAAGTGTCATAGGCACCTACACACTATAGGGGGCACATGTACATGGGGATTGGGTGGCGTCGACTAACTATATGTATAGCTGTGATGCGTCGCTTCGTGGTTGGTGGACATCGCCGGGTGCCAACGTGGGGTGCGCAGGTCAGCTGGGCTCATCCGGGAGGTGCTGTTAGGCCAGGCGTGGTCAGTGTCATTGATGGACGTCTTTCTTGGCTTTCTGCCCTAATGGCCATGCACACCCCATTCATTCAATGCCGCAATGTCAGTTGTCCTGTAAATCCTACAATAGATTATTCTACAGGTTAATACAACACAGTAGGAATGCACATTAGGTGGAATACTTTGACGATACATCAATGCATGGTTACTGTTTTCCTGTTGACTTGGTATCATGGGCCATGGGGTCAGGTCTCAGGGCACGGGGTAAGCTGTCCGAGCTTTAGGTCTCGTTAGAAGTAATGACAGATGCTTTTACACAATGTTGGTCCAATATTAGGTGTCTTATTTTACAAGCGTCATTAATCTGGGGTGACCTGGTGGGTCGTGGGACCTATGAGGGGGCACCTCTGGCCTTTGGTTATGGCCGGGTTTTACTGCTGGGCTGTAAATAATTCAGGTGGCTGGTCGTGGCCATGTGAGCTGCGGGGGAACATGAATGCTTGAAGCGGCTGCAGCCGAATTGGGGGAGGTGAGGTGATGTAGCTCGGGCCTTTGCTTTCTCTGGCAGGCTTCAATGGGAGGGGAGGGGAAGTGACCTTGGATATGCCCACGATGATACTCTTCTTGTATGCTGCAAATTATATTGAAAACAAAGGGATTCGTATAAAGTATAATGCTTATTGATTTTCTAAAGGGTTACACGTCTATATTCTTTGCACCGTTACATAGTCATTTCAAAACATGTTAACTATACCAACATTTCTATTAATCACTACAGGGTAAGTATATGAAAAAATAACAGCTCTTACATTATATGGTAAACACGATACGTGAGGTAGCATTAGGGGTGGTGGAGCAGGCAGGAGCAACAGACCAATATGGTTGACAGCAGTAATACACGTTAAACTCGTACATTCACATTTGATGGCATTCTATGTATCTCTTTAAACATTTTGCATGAGCTCACAATACTGTCGCGCTTGTGCTCTTTTGCACTCTAGCAGCATCAGGGTAGTCATGATATAAGGACTTGGTATCACTCTCTTTAAATTACCCCTAGAGAAGCACATAGTAGGAGGCCAGGGGCACTGAGTAGATTTTTGACAAGGGGGTCGTGCAGATGGAATATCATTGTAATGCAATATATATTTATATATATATATATATCTGTATAAACAGTTTCTTGGTATAAGATCGAGGCTTTTGTTTCATCGCGGACAATTTACAGTTATTTTCCAAGCCAGCCCCGCTACCCGGGTCATGCTGAGGATAATGATGCACTGCGGAAGGTGAAACATACAGTGTTTGCTCTAACACTAGCTCATGTCCGACTGTTCGTGGGAACGGGCTTTCAGCGGATCTGCCAGGGAGCGGAGGCAACAGGGGTAGGCGAGGACTCTCTGAAGGTGGGGGCCGTGCTGCAGCGCACGAGGAATCATGTCTTAAGATGGCGTTCTGGTTTTCAAAATGGTTTCCATGACCTAGTCTGATACAGTTGTTTGGTCACTGTGTCGGCCAGTGGTCCACCCACCACCTGGGCCCTGGTGGCAGGGTGTCCCCTGATGAGTCATGGACATCACAAGGAGGGGATTACAGGGGAGGGGGGTCTCTTTGACCTGTCCTCCCATACACCGGGGCAGTCAATTCATTTCACATTTTTGGGAAAAATGCTGTCAATTGGCGCAAATCGATGTGAGGTTATCGACCAGTCACCACCCCTGGACCGATGGTCAAACAGAGAGGACCAACCAGACTCTCGAGCAATACCTGCGTTGTATGTTACATCAGACAGAGTAATTGGAAAGACATTCTTTGGATCGCCGAATATGCATACAATAATTCAGTACACTCTGGGACTGGACAAAGCCCCTTTTATACCTTATATAGGCACCATCCTCGAACCTCAGACCTTGACTCACCCCAACACTTAGAAATGCCTGCAGTGTACCATCTGCACGCTGCGATTGCACAAGCCTTTAAGGAAGCAACTACACATTTAAAACAGGGGTAAGAAAAATACAAGAAAGATGCTGATCGGCATAGAAGTGATACTCCACAATACCAGATAGGGGACCAAGTATGGTTAGCCACAAAACATATACCTCTAAAGGGAACACAGACCTTTAACCCCAGATATTTGGGACCCTACTCTATTAAGGCCATTATCAACCCGGTGGCTGTCAAGTTGGACTTACCTGCTAATATGCAAATTCACCCCGTCTTTCATGTGTCACTTTTGAAGCCAGTGCAACCAGTGACAAGACTAACCAAGCCACCAGACCCTATCCTTGTAGACGGAGAACCTGAATTTGAAGTTAAGAACATCCTGGACTCCAAGCTGATAAAGTCAAAACTCTTTTATTTAATCGACTGGAAAGGTTACGGACCACAGGAAAGGTCATGGGAACCTAGTGACCATGTTCATGCACCTCGATTGGTGAAAAAATTCCACCGAAATTTCCCAAACCAAAACCACAGTGAAGAACGAGGGCCTTTGGGGGGAGTGCTGTTATGATGCCTACCCCCGGGGACCCAGACCAAGTCCAGTAACCCCGGAAGCAGGCATCAAGTTATCCTAAGCAAGCCCAACAACCCCAGCTAGGGGCTATTTGGGTCCAGTCCTGGCGCCTATGGCGCCAGGCTCATATGGAGAGTCAGTCCTGGCGCCATAGGCTCATAGATTAAAACTTACCTGATGCAGACCATGCTGCAAACCTACCTGATGCAGACCATGCTGCAAGAGCTCCAAGCCAAAAGAGGCTTGGAAGGGACTACTTTACTTAGGGACTATTTTTTTACTCGGGCGAGGCTGGGGGCTGGGGAGGAATACTTACCTGGGACAACTTTGGAGGCTATTTAAACAACGCCCGAAGAGCATAACGCTCACTGTGCCTGCAAGTCTGCATCCAGCCTTCTGCCACGCCCGCCTCGAGTTTGGAGCTCCTAGAAAAAGGGAGAAAGAAGGAGAAAAGGTTAGAACAAGAGCAATACCTTTGATCCTTACCTGAATTCCCGATCCATCGCGCCTTCGAGCTGGAAGAAAGAAGTTATTTTATGCTCGTCGCCTCGCCTGCTCCAGCGTCGCGCTGAACTCACCGGCCTTCGCAGCATCTTCACATTCCACCGCCTCCTCCTGCATGTTCCCACCGCACTCCGGCATCTAAGGAGAAGACAAGAACAGCAAGGTGAGCCAAGGGAATACACAGAGGAATATAAGTTACCCCCCATAGACTTACCTGATTTTACCACCGGGGGTACTATTCCTCTTCACGGGTCGGCGCAGCTTCCACTGCATCTTCGCCGAACCCCGGCCCCTAAGGGGAAACAAAAGGACAGCAAGGTGAAACAAAGGGACTAACAAGGCGAACCCTCCTCACCACAATAGACTTACCTGATTTTAACGCCGGAGGTATTATTACCCGAGACTTCATACTTTCTCTCAGCGCCTGAATAAGGGAGAAAGCAACAGGTTACATATTGACATTATTTTATCGAACTGTGTTGGAAAATACAAATCCTTACCAGAATACTACCGGTTGCCACGAGGAACTCTTCATTAGGGTCAAGCTGCAACCTGCAAAGAATCGGACAAGAGTGAAAGTCAGGCATTTGAACTCTTACAAACTTTATACTTACAGCGTCTTGCCAGGAATCTCGGAGTCAATATTGTTCTGGAACTCACCAATTCCTTCGAGCCAGTGAAGCAACTAGTTATCAACGCGCCCCTGCGCTCAATGCAGGATGGAGAGCTCATGTTTTCAAACAATCAGGTGAGACTATAAGAGGGGACATCAAAGGTGATCTGTGGGGAGAACAGAGGGGGTGGGAGGATTTACGCTCAACTCCACGGGTGGTTAATTCCCTTTCTCCATTTGCAGAAGAATATTCCTACGGGCCAAGCAAATGAAGCTAGGTGGGCCAGTCCAGTCCGTCATCTCGGTCCTATGCGTCACATTGGTGGAGACCGCAGCTGTCCAGTTCCGATCGACGCCTCTGTGGGAGCCAGGTGTGCGTAACAGTAGTAGGGACATCCACTACCTTATCCTCTTCATCCTCTTCATCACTCTCCTCTGTATCCTGACGCCTGTTTCCTTGTGCAGGCCTTCGGGGAGGAGTTGATGGTGGAGGGGATGAGGTTGCTGCTGAGACAGCAGTAGCACCAGACTCAGCCATGGATGCCATCAGGACAGCTGTTTCAAAGAGCAAGAGCAATCAGATGGAACAAGGAGCAGACTGTGTCCGGGAAGCCCAAAAACAGAATAAGGAGCAGCTCTGGCGGGTGGCCTTTTATAGGGGTATTGGGACGTGCTTTGTGGATACCCGCACTGTCCCAGGACACTATAAACACCAAGAAAGGGCTTAAATAATTCCAATAAGTATGCAGACGGCCAGGGACATAGTGTGAGAGATGTGCAAGGGTGAACTTTCCCAGGAAAATACCTTGGATTGCTGATAAAAACACTTTTTAGATGTTCGTTACACTTAGTGTGGGTGCGGTCACATGATGACATCAAGGACACGTTGGTGAATGGGACGGCTGTCGTAGGACACCAAATGCGCGGGGTTAGGTCTACCCATGTGTGCAGGTGTTCTACAGATAGTGTTCCAGTCCCCAAAGTAATGAAAAGTGCGACACACGTGCGGCGGGCATTTGCGGACAGGCACAATGTACGTAGGGTCAAGGGTGTGCTATGCATGCGCGTGGGTGTCCTACGAAAAGTGTTCAGGTCCCCGACCAAAATAAATGTGCATCACAACTTTGTGGACAGGCGGACGGGCTATGTGTTCTACGGACATATTCTTTCTGGTTACGGACAATGCGAACAGGGAGAATGTTCTTAGGACACTTTATTTTCTATAGCTACGAACATGCGGACTTCTTTAGTGGTCTGCAGACACCCCCCATTTTGACTACGGCCTATTCGAACAGGTATAGTGTCCATACGACACCTCCATTTTGGTTCATTGCGGACAGGCGGACATCTTGTGTGTCCTAAGGACACCTCCATTTTGATTGTCAACAATACAAACAGGTATAGTGTCCTTACGACACCCACATTTTTTGTTAATGAAGGACATCCTGGACAGTTGCGCTGCCCGTGGACACCATAACTGCCTTTAAAAAAATAAATAAATAAGACACAGAGGAATATACTTACAACACACTTAATATTTTATTATAGTATAACCTATAAAAATTAAGAAAGAGAGGGGGAAGCAGAAACGGCTACAAATACAGGGGAATTAGGGGTTTGCACATGATGGATGGTAGGGGAGGAAGGGAGTGAAGTCTCATCGTGATGTTTTTCTTGCTGAGGAGTTTTTGGTGATAGTTGGGTGGTACATGGAGAGGGGGTACAGGTACATGTGGGACAGTGATATTTATGTTTTTCTCTCATATGGTTCTCCACAAAGATTTTTAAAACAATAACAATTTTCATTAACAGGTCAATTTTTTGCTCCATTCGGTGCAGAGGATTTTCTAACATCTCTGTTGTTATATTATTTTGAATGTCTGTATGGTCTGTTTAAAAAAAAATGTTGTTAAGTACACATAAAGGAATGGTTATTAATTGGTTTATATACAGAAGATTAGTATCACTGTCTTCAATCATTTCATCCCGAGGAAAATTTTCTTCCAGCCATTCCAAAGTACTTGGCATTTCTGTGTAAAGAAAAAAAAAATGTTTTAGTGTACCTAATACAGAAAGTTTATAAATGTATACAATAAATGTAGTGTACTCACTAGTTTCTTAGTTTCTTACTAAATTTTACTGTTACTGCTGCGTAGGTGTCCTGTTGATTTGTGCTGTGGAATGTCTGTGTGGTAATTCTGTTGGAGGCACATTTATTGTGTTTTGGTACATTCTACTATGTTGCATATGCTATGTAATTGGACTGTTACTGTCTTATATACACAGTTTTAGTTCTTATTTATTATTAAATGTAATTTATTTATGTATGCATTTCTTTATTTCGCAGAAAAATTGGATTGCCGGCATAAGGAAGAGGTACGCCATCTCTGCGAAAAAGATGTGTACTACGAAACATAATGTTTTCATTGTGAAAAGAGGACACATCAGCATCTCTCAAAAGGGCACAGACAGCCTTGTTAACATTGCACCTTGCTTTCTCCATTTGTGGACCAAATGAAGAAGAACACAGCCACATTTGTCTCTGCGCAATACGAGAAAAATATATTCTGGAGTTTAGATACATATCCATGACTTTCCCAAGTCCTTCTTTCATTGCAAATTGCAAAGAGATTTCAGACACATGTCCTAAACTGTTCCCTCCACAATCAATAATAATAATAATATCTGGATGACACTGTGTCACCAAAGTAGCACAGAGAGGTACCAAATCCAGCCACTTCATTCCAAGCACTCCATGCCAGTGCACTTCCACATGAGGGAATCCAAGATGTACAGCCACTCTGCAACGATCTGCATGCACCTCCAACCAATATATCCACAAATCTCCCAAAATCCAGACAATCTGCTTTCTGAAACACATAGCCATAGCTATCTCCTCTCTTCTCAGGAAAAAGACTTTCTGACAAACTCTCTGCTCACACACCACGTC
This sequence comes from Ambystoma mexicanum, assembly GCF_040938575.1. Taxonomy (NCBI): domain Eukaryota; kingdom Metazoa; phylum Chordata; class Amphibia; order Caudata; family Ambystomatidae; genus Ambystoma; species Ambystoma mexicanum. The sequence goes on along the minus strand of NC_090921.1, from coordinate 1,201,764,581 downwards.
CAGTAAACCCTATTGACCAATCCTTTCCTGTGCTATGTCTCATTTGCATCCCTCTCAACCTCAAAATCCCCATATGTAATACGCGCTGCCCGTGGACAACTGTGCTGTCCATGGACAAATCGAAACAATCGGAGGGTGGGGAATGAAAATTTAAATAGTGTGCCCTACTTTCCCTTTGAGGTTGGCTCTGAAAAGAACCTTTTTTTTGTTTTTTTTATTTGTGCAGATTTTTTTCAGGCTTCTTTTTAGGCTTTTTTCAGATTGTATCTGTTACATGACTTCACCACAACTTCCTGATTGAGGTCTGCATATTACCAGGAAATATTGCATGACCAAAATCTGTGAAAGTCATTCCATTACAAGAACAAAATGCACTATCTTCCAAAAGGTTCTCATTTTTAAATGATGACATGCCCACAGAATACATAAAACAAGATATTCCTTCATTGACAAGACATCTTGCTATGTCTTGTTGAAAATTAAATACTTGACAAGGCATCCATGCAGTCCTAGGTGGTATATGTGAAAAAATGATCTTAGGAGATGGAAAATGGTGCATCAGTTCCTTTAGCAACTGCTTCAGTGCACCCTGCAAACGTGTTGCACTCAGATAGCCCAAATACATTGCTCCACAATTTACCACCACAATATCAGGAGTGTTAAAATAATCCATATTTCTACAAAGTGTATAACCACCTTGCAAATGTTTCCCACCAGGTAGCCTCCACTCCCTGCATTCCAACATTGTCTGAAATGCCACACAAGTTTGCATACCACTGCAGATTAATAATATAATGATCTCCTACTATCCACACTGTGACTCTGTCAATCTCAGCAACCACAGTCATCTTCACAACATACAGCAGAAAAAAAATGAATACCCTCTCTCCCTATAATTGACACCCTCAGCACCAGATTCACTAATTCTGCTAGTCCTATTTCCATGCCAGATATGCAGAGAAGCCCCGGATGTCGCATGTCCTGCCTGGGAACAGCCACGGCGTCCTCAGAGCGCTTAACACTGGGGAAGCCCTTTTACCCTTTCTACTTCACTCTCTGCACCATTCCCTCATTGGTTACTGTTAAGCAGTCACACAACCATCCACCAATCACATCCAAGAACTCTACATCTAACTCCATCATCACAGTTCAGCACTTTAGATGTACTGTTGATGACTCTCAGTAAAATTGTGCTGTGATTGCAAAGGACCTACAGCAACAACTACTATCAAACTCTCCAATATGTCTGCTCGCAGATTCATGCACATCCACATACATGAACACAAACTACAGTTATCAATATCTTCTGCACAGTACATGTACAGCTCTTGTATAAATACATATAAACAGGGTAACTTCCACTTACCCTGTATAACCTGTAAAAAAGCTTACTGTCATTTCTCCCATCTGCTGTGATCAAGTGTCACTTGCAAAACTGTCTCCTCTCCAACTTCCTGTTTACCCATATTACTAACTGTAATGTGTAAACTGTTATTGTCTTCATCCATTCTGTCATTTGTGTAACCACCGCCACCTATTTATCCCCATTTCAACCATAATAGCATTTAATGCATTATAGTGCATTCCATGTACATACAATTTCCTTTATATAGATTCTGCATATTTTACATACAATCTATCATTTGAACTTCCTTTAGAAATGATTATGAAAGTAATCAGACACAACACACACACCTATCTAACAAAGTGTCATTTCATGTTATAAGATGGGAGAAATAACAGTACAATTATGGAAAACGGCTTTCTAGTGTGTTATAAAATGACACGCAGCCAAGATGAGTACATGCATTTTTATTTATGCACACAGATATCAATATCGTTTGAAGTCTCCCAGCTGAAACAACACCACTGCCTCTACAACTGTTCTTCCAATCTACACAGCTCTCTTATTCCAGCTGGTTGCCCATTCCATTCTAGATTTCACAACAGCATTCAACTATGCACATGTGCAGTCATATCTATCACATCATCGACAACTATGTACAGTGATGTAAAGCAAGACATACAACATCTCCCCCCTTCCCTTCAGTCTCCAACACAAGCATCAGGTACTTCCTTGCAACCCTTACTTTATTTCAGACCCTCCCATCTCCAAGCACCACAGAATCACCCAGTACTTAGTTATCACTTACTGAGTAATAAGCTGGTGACCCCATCAAATCCTTTGGATTTATTTCCCCTAAGCAGCCCACATACCACAATCAGAATGTTTGGTAGCATTGTAGAGTTATGCTGCAGTGGTTGTGGCCAGGGCCTAGAGTCTTGGTTGCATGGCCTACGGCTTACGGCCTTCGGCCATGCACCCAAGACTCTAGGCCCTGGCCACAACCACCGCAGCATAACACACCCATAGAAACAAACACCTACCAAATGACCACAACCCAACAACATAATAAATCCACCTCAAAACTATACACTTCAATTAACATTCTAAAAAATAATTTACTAAACTAAAATAGCATACTTGGCAGCATTCTGTGACCAAAAATATGTTGGATTTTTCAAGTTTAAAAAAGAAACTCTTAGCATGACAATGGCATCACAGGAAAATACAAAACATACATTGTTGGCACCACTGGAGTATTCTAAAATACATAACCCATTAAACAGCACAACATGGAAAGATGTTCAAATATTTAAAATGTACAATTCTGAATGGCAAGTAAGACCGAATTCAATTAACTAACTTCACAGAAGGTAATCACACGGAGCTGGTAGGCAATGTTTACCACTGCTCTGTAGCAGCTTCCTGGGCAGTACATTTGTATTCCTGCAGGGCAAGTTGTACACTGAAAGAACTGGAGACTGATACCCTCCTCAGTCTGATAGGCAGATGCTGAGTGATGGACGTACGCCCTGCCACTTGCCTTCACTGGTGGTTCACCTAAGGTCTGTCCCGGCAAGAGTGCAGGGCATAGGCATGTAGCTGTCAGGTCAGGGGATTGATCTGAGTCCATCGCTCAAAGTAAACACTTACCCGACCACCACACAGACAAACTGACTAATGTGTTGCATGCTTTGTTTTGGCCCGGTCTCAAGCAGCCTGCTTTAGTGTCACAAATGACCTGCCCCTGTAAAAAGCAGTAGGATCTGTCACCCAAATCGGTAGGTGGTAGGACTGCTTAAAAAGCAGTAGCCTACTGCCTAAATCGGTCGGGTTGGCAAGTACTAAATACAGTAGTAATGTAGTAAATGGCAGTAGTGCGCCCAGTGTTTAGTATGTCCGTTGACAACCGTGCTGACCGCGGACACTGTGAACACATCACAGCCTTCTCCCACCTAAACAAATACAGCATTTGACCCATCTCTTACTCCCCCACCCTCTCCAAGCACTCATACACACCAACACACTCCCCAAAATTGGATTTATGCTCACTTCCAGCGCATGTCCGAGCATCCAATATGGCGGGCGCATCAAAACAATTTGACGCACCTCACGCATCATCCCAGCCAATCAGAGAACACAACGTGTGTCCGTGGACATGACACAAGCCGATTATCCAATCAGTGTCCTGTCCGCGGAGCGAACAGGGAAGTGTTTTTGCCTTACGTTTTGGTCGGTTAAATAAAAACGACTGGATGGATTTACACTAACTTAACAAAAGCACACTTTCGAGACAAAGCCGCTGCTCCTGCCGCAAATTTGGTTAAAATCGGTCCAGCGGTTTGGGCTGTAGGTGCAGCAGAAATTGTTTCCCATTATGCATATGGGAAAAAAATACATTTTGGACCCCCTCGACCAAACCTCTTCAGAGTGGGCATATACATTTCTTGCAGAGTTTGGTGAGGATTCGTCCAGGGGAAGCAAAGTTATAAGCCACCCAAAACGTGCTCTTCCTATGGGTTTAGCGACTTAAGCATAACTACCGCAGGCCATGTAATATGTAATGTTGGGTAGACATTTTTTTCAGTTCAGGCAACCAATTTTGTAATGCACTGCCAATAGATTTACACCTTATAGTGAACCATTTGAGGTTCAGGAATAGATTTAAGAACCTCATGTTAGGACACTAACTTCTCAGTACTTTTTTGATATTCCCAGAGACTGTTCAGTGCCAAAATGCCTAATTAAGCTGGTAGCTGTACCATACTGAAGAAGCAAAGTTACTCGAACCGCTTCTCACACTGGACTGAATCTGTAGGGAAGCTGGAGACAAGAGAAAAACCGCACAGAAACTGGATACGGGTTTGAAATCAAGTCTGACCATTCTTGGTCAGGGCTGATTTATAGCAGTATTGTCACGCAAACCAGTTACAGAAAACAGAAGTTGGTCACAAGCTGTGCATGTCATTTCTTGTTTTGCAAGGCTTGCTCGTTGGCAGTTAAAGGTAAATATGAACACACAGGTCACACATTTCATAACTCTTCTTGCCTGAACATTATTGCAATATTGGGTACATTCGGGCAAACTTCAGTCTTTCTTTGTATTGGAGTGATATATAATGGCAGAGGGACAAAAGTACAGAAAGGAGCAGAGGGACAGAAGGACAGAGAGAGATCTGCTTCATGAAGCCTCCATCTAGTATTAGGGTATTACTTTGTTCACTGCAAAGAAAAAAGTTCCACGTCATGTTAGTGCAGGTTTAAAATCACACATGATGCAGTTTTTGAGAACACCTATTGGACTTTCTGAAAACACTGTGGGCCTGACTCATAGAATCGGGTGCATAAAAGGAGCAAGGGCCGCACGCTGAGAAGGAGCCTGCGCCAGCCGTGGCACTGAGAAATCTTTGCGTGTCAAAATCAAGTGAAATGCCCATCATGGCGCAAGCCTCCACAGTTAATGGCGCAGCACCCATTAACCGTGACCCCACCCTGCTGGCAGCCCCCTCCACATGGGATACCACCACCCCAGCCCCATCACCTGTGAAACCAACCTGCAGGCAGCCCCCTCCACATGGGACATCACCTGCATAATGTACCCTGACATAGTGACACATCTTCACTCCATCGACTGTGTGTCGTGCACCTTGACAGCCGTGCTGTGACACCAGCCACAATATCCATTGGAACATGTATCCTGCAAAACAAAATGAATGCATTCACCCAGGCCACATCCATGACTGTGGCAGCTGGCCAAACAGAATTGCTGTCCGCAACCATCTCCCAACATACACAAGTAACAAATTAATGTCAAAGTGAGGCCCTGCTGGCCATGTGATAATGTCATGGCATCAATCCCCAGGGACACATTTTTCACCAATGACAGAATCAAACACAACTTCAATGTGTGCCACATGAACAAACACTTGCCAGGTCTCTCACAGCCTGAGCCTCATTGAGCTGCTATTTCTAGAAGAGAATCCCTAATAAACACATCACTGGTTCGCACACCGAGTCAGCTGCATTGGGCAGGCAATTTGTAAATACAAAGAAATGCCAATAGTGTTTCCCCGTGCAAGATGTTGACCAACACCAGAGATGATGATAACTGTACAAACACATGCTGGTGAAGGGGAAAGCACCACATTTGTGACACAGCATCAAGCAAATCATGTGCAAATGTCCTGACCATGTAACACTCCCATAGTCACTCCACCCACCTCACTCACAAACAGAGGGAGGTCAAATTCATACACAGTCATGCTGCACATGTGAAAGGAAATGTCATTTGCCCATGCACACACAAAATCCCACTCCACACACCACCAACGGACCAACCCATGTGTATACTCACACCACAAATAAACCCCAAACATTACACATGCAAGTAAGCAACCACACACATGACTAACAATGGGCAGGATCAGGGCTACTAAATGGACTACCAAACAGACACACTGCAAAAATAGCTGTGAAAAACGACTGTGAGAGTAAAAAATAAATATATTCAACTGTTGTATTTTCCACATATATACTGTAAATAAAATCATGAAATATGTCCATGTCAAAATAGAAAAATAAAAATGTCCATGTGTATAAAAATATTTACACAAAAAAATTACACAAAGTACAAATTAAGCATGGTTACCAGGAACCCTCAAACAAACAAAAAACTATGTACAAGAAAACATGGAGGATAGTCCAGACTCCACTCAAAAAAAAATCCATAAATAAAAGGAAGCTTACACCTACAGAACTATGTACAAAAGAAATGGAGTTATGTCTGTGATCCAAGCTCCAAATAATAAGGAAAAATTAAAGGAAACGTATATCTTCCAAACTATGTACACAGGCAGCGGGCTAGTACTCCTGGTCACCTTTGTCACTCAATGTCTGGGCCAGGGGATCATCGAGAACTGCATCCACTTCCCCTAGGCAGGCCTCTGTACTCTCCTCGATGGCTTGCAAGGCCACCAGAATGGACCACAACATCCCCTCCCACTGCCTGCAAGTATGCTCGAAGATTGCAGCCTGCCTCTCTGAGTGACGCAGTGCAATCTCCGCTCTGGCCATGGTGAGTCTCGCCTCCTGAGCCCACTGCCTCTCTGCCACGATTTGCTGCCTGTATCGCACAAACACGGAAGACATCCTCAATCTGATTTCCACATTTGCGTCCTGCCTGACGCCAGAAAACTGCCCCCTTGGGATGGATTGCCCTGAGTACATAAGCCTCCTCCTCAGAGCCTGCTGCTGCCATAGCTCCCGTTGCCTGCTTTGTATGGATACCCTCTGGCCTGATGACACTAGCCAGGGGTGTCTGCCCCATGCCCTGCTCCTGAGTGCCTGCTCTCCCACCACTGCCATTGGTCCTGTTGTGTCCTGGATCGGCATGGTGACCACCTCAGCTGATCCACTGTCGACTCCCAACTCATGCAGGGATGTTTGCATCACCAGACGGGTCAACATAGGTGGGACTGGTGCACAGGGGGCCCTGTTGGTATCTGGGCCGGAAGGAGTACGACTGGAGCACAGAGGAGCAAGACGAGGAGGGGGTCACAATATTGGTCAGCCCATGCTGCACACTCAAGACCAAGAAGGCTGCTAGCCAGTTGAGGAGATGCCAGATGTCATTGTGATGATGTGCAAGCCTGCACATCATCACAAATGCTGCTGGTACGCTTCTCAATACCTACTAGCAGGGGTACCACTCTGTACCGAATGGCAACATCCGCAGGCATTGGGGTGTCGGTCTGGGTGGAAACATCTGACAGCTGCAGCTCGTTTCGGCCTGGGGCATGTCGACAGGTGCATACTGCTGCAGGCACTGACACAGGGACACGATTTAGCACAGGCACCTCTGCGGCAACCTTCACAGCCTCATGCCCCTGGGTCAGGACTGCAGCTGTCACACCCACCTCACCACCCCTGCCTGACCCCATGGACTGGGTTACTACGGGCCTCTCCTCCTCCTCCTCCTCCTCCGCCATCCAGGATGCCTCCCAAGCATCACCCAGAGTGGAAGGCCCCTGTGTCTGCTCACCTGTCCCCCTCGCTGCCGAGGAGTCCATGTCCACCTTCGCCCTCTTGGACTTCCCCTCAGCAGTTTCGGCCGATGGTCCAGGCGTGGCACCAGCCTCCTTGCTCCCCGATGATGATGTGTCCAGGGATCATGACTGGGCCTTGCACCTATGCTTGGTTGAGGCATCCCTGTTGACTTATTCCACAGCACCTTTTCCAACACAACTGCAGATAAGGAGACATATAACACAAACATCAGGATACTGCACAAATGTTTGCTTGGCACAAAAATATTTGCATGAAGTACACTGCCAAAGGGTACAACCATCATCACCCTCCACAACACATAGGTGCATGCAATGTACATACAAACATATAAATGTCGGTCCTTCACACCAGACAATCCCATCCGGGGACATGGCACTGTCACAACCTATGAATTGCGCATGCTACACACGCATGCATCATGGGCTCATACACATGTCATGCACATGTATCACCTTACTGTCTTCAAGCAGTGCACTGAGCAATCACATCAAAGTCCCCTCAAAGGCAATCACACAAAATGAAAAGGTCACACATTGAAATGCACATGTTATATCTATCCAGGAGTGACGGCCAGTCACAAAGTCACATCTTAGACACATACACATGAACACCATGCATGCACATGAGGTTGCCAACACCACCTCATCTGTCACACTTCTCACACAGGCACGTCTCAGACACATGTATCAAACCATGTGCACACAGTGAAATTCTGCAGTACAACACACAATGCAAATGTAAATACATTGTTCACTGAACACATGTAGATCACTGTCTGGGACATGCACACAGACATCAGTACAATATGCATACCTGCTGTAAGCCCAAGGACCTGCTGTAAGCCCAAGGTGCACACTCCCACCATACATGAACATGCACATGCACTGTGGAAGCCAGCAACACATGGACACTGACCAGACAACTCGAGACGTTGCTGCAAATCGCTGACCTGGGTGTGCAGCGCAGGGTAGAACTTCTCCAGGACCTGCATGACTGTGGTGTTCATCCTTCCCCTGCAGGGCCTTACTGTGGGTCCTGGATTTCTGGTCCTCCCAGCGCTTGTGGATGTGGTGGTAGTCACGGGATGCCACCCCCTCTGCATTGATGGCAACCACAATGCGTTCTAGACCAGCTTCCATCCTTCCTTGACGATTTGTGTTGGGGCATTGAAGAGGGCATCATAATGCCCCAGGACATGCTCCACCAGGATATCAACTTCCCTGGCAGTATTCCTGGGGCTTTGGAGCGTTGGTGATGGAATGGCACATTGGGAGTCTTCGGAATCAGCTGAGGTGATCACAGGGCCAAGGACAGGAGCACTGCCAATGGCTGGACAGCAGGCACTCAGATTGCAGGGCAGGTGGGCAGCAGGCACACACATTTGGCAGGCAGCAGCAAATGGCTCATAGGAGGCACCTCATGGAAGTAGGAGGCAGGTAAAAAGACTTGCAGGCAGGAGCGTGGTTCTTCCTTGTCTCTCATGTATGCACCTCGAAAGAGAGTGACGGTTACTATGCGCGTTCGAAATTAGTGCGTACATGTGAAATCAGAGGAAAGGGCTTCATCGCGTAAGTTACGTGACACGCGCTGGGCGTTGGGCATTGGTGTTTAGATTTGGGATAAAGGAGTGCATAGGAGAACATATTAAACCGTAAGTGTGAATCGGAGCGGACGGATGAGTGGACTTCAGAGATTTTGGGGGTGCCACGCAATTTGTTCACTACTGTGACAGTGCAAATTTCTTATTTTGGTGGGGGATTTAACTCTGCACATACGTGTGTGCACTTTCCCTTTTTTCAGAGGCTAACATTGAGTTGCGTATGCATTATTCATACTCTGGGTGCCCCTGTGTATTGCGTACCCCCATTATTTGCATCACAGGAGCTTTCCTGGGCTTCACATAGCATTGTTTGTGTTGCTGGGTGCCACAGAGTACCACATAACACTTTTTCTTTTGACAGGAGCTACTGAGGGGTTGCGTATATGCATTTTTGATATTTGGGGTGCCTGTGCATTATGCGTCCCGTTCATTTTTTCACCATGGGTAATATTGAGCCTTGCTGGACCACCCTAGTACGTTTTACATCACGCACCCTGCCCCCTCACTCTGATTGCCCAGTGCAATTGCTATGTGTGCCATCCATTGCACAGGTGGCTGGGGTCAGGGATGTGCAGAGAGAGCTGTGCCCCACACCCAACAGGGTCAGGGAACTGCAGGGTCATTGCTCTCCCCACCACCCAGAATCAGGCACCTACAGATGCAGCTGCTGTCCCCAACACCCAGGGTCAGGGAGCTACAGTAGTAGCTGTTGGACTCCCCCCCCCAGGTACACAGACATGCAGGTGCAGATGCTGTCCGTCCCTCAAAGGTGAGGGGACGTCCATGCAAAACACCTGTCCCCAGGACCCAAGCTCAGGCACCTTCAGATGCAGATGCTGTCCCCAACACCCAGGGTCAGGGAGCTACAGCAGTATTCGTGGTAACGTGTTTTGTTCCTAACATCGGATCATTCAAACACAGGGTACTTACCTTGAGACTTACTGTACAAACTGGATTGGTTAGTTGTAGTATATTTAACGTGTGGTTTTTATTCCAGTTTAATAGAAGTGTTGTGTTCATAAAGAATGGTTTAAAAATAATTGTACTTATATTTTTTTACCTGAAACCTTTAGTCAGTGTTTGCTTGAGTCACAGTAATTGTGGTCCCTTTGTGTAATCTCTGCTACTGCTCATATACTCTTGAGATTAGCCTGGCTGCTCCGCCAGTGCTACCACTCTGCCATAGTAGTACAGGCTTGTACCAAAGGTAAAACTTGTATTGACACCTGGGGTCTTAATTGTGTGTAGTGGTCCCTAAGGGCACTGCACAGGATTCTGCCTAACAGTCGGACCCACAGGGAAGCCCTCAGAGCTTCAATGGAAGTGCTAGAAGCAGTCTGCAGTACACAGCACCAAGAACGGATGCAACTGTTGAGTCATACCATCTCGGAGGAACTTTGTGCATCCCGTGAGGTCTTGCATGCGGACCTCCGAGGCTTCATGTGGCAGATGCATTCATCTGAGTCCCACCTGGCTGCTGCCAGGCAGGGCCAGGCCAGAGCTCTACATGGTCAACGTCCCTTACCACTACCACCTTCAGATTATACACAGGGAGGTATCGACAGCAGCGACAGCAGCGACAGCAGCGACAGCCCTCTCATCCAAGATAGCCATGCGGTCTATGAACCCATGGAGGGAATTGTTTTTTTTCAACATCCATGTGGGTGTTGACATGCACCCTGCCCCTTCTCCCACCTGGCTTAAGCCCTCTGCCCCCGGTCCAAGATGGACATTTTTTTCTTTTTTTCCACCCCCCCTGGCCAGATGTTGGCATGTCATATTTTGTTTTGCCCTTTCCTGATTGTGGTATTTGTTATTTTTTGAATTGATTGCTCTTGAGGTGTGCCATTAACTCCTCATGAACTATACATGGGCAGTGGTGTACGTGCAGACAGATCTGTTCTAACAGTCCCTCAGAAGTTGTAACAACCTCTGAACCTACAATAGGCTTTTTCAAGGCGTCCTTTGATCCTCAACACCTCTCTGACAAGAGCAGGTTGGGTCTCAGGTATCTTGTTTGGAGGGGTTGTGGTCAAGCAAGGTACATGCTGCCACTTCCTCTGAGATCTGATCTTACCTATTTTTGTCATGGTCACAGGACAAGGGCAACATCTTCACCATCTAAAAATTGACCCAGTGCTGGCGCCTTTGGCACCAGGCTCATGAAAAAGGGTGCTTTGCACACTTTGTGTCTAGGACACGTGCATCCAGGCTGGGTGTGGCCATAAAGAACATTGGGAAGCATGTGAAGGAGTCTCTGGGAGTGGCAAGGTGGAGCCACAAGACGGGGCCAAAGGGAAGGTCCGGGACCTGGCTATTTAAGCCAGTCCCACATGCACACAGGTGCTTTGCGTTAGTCTGCTTTCAGCAGTGTAACGCTTACCGCCGCCTGCAGAAGTTCTTACCTGTTTACAGCTCATCATCTCGATGTGCATCTCGCCTGGTTCCAGTGCATCTTCTTCAGCACGCAAGTGACCTGCTTCCAGCAATACCACTGCTCGACGTGCAATTTACCTGTCTCCAGCAACACCATCGCTGAATGCGCATCTTACCTGTCTCCTGCAATTTCATCACCTGCAGTGCATCGCATCTTACCTGATTCCCATTTTCATTGGAGTCGGAGCGCATCCTCACCTGTTCCGGGCATCCAGCTACGTGGGAGTTCATCTTCTCGCCCATCATCTTCATGGAGCCATCCATCCAGTAATCTCTGACAGGTCTTCGGATAGCTGCTTCCCCCTTGACATCGCCAGGCCATCCCTGCAAGAGAAAAGAACATACAAGGTTAGAAACTCCATAAATAACTAACGCTTGGCCGCGCAACACCTGAGCCTTGCGTTCAACCCTGAAAGCCAACTTATCTTCTAATTGAGAGCTTCTCTATCCCTTTCGGCACCATTTGGATACGCTCTCAGCACTGCGACTCTGCGTGGCCATCTTCACACCTATTGGGGAGAGAAAAGACATCGCAAGAATTACGGACAACAATCATGGTGAAAAGACATTGTGCAAGGATACTGACAATAATCATTATTAAGAACACTTACCTTCAAAGTGGTACGCTCGCAGCCGGTCTGTGCCATTACATCCACGGACCAGTGAAGCAACTAGGTCCACTTAAGGCGCCCCTGCTGATGATAAGCAGGACGGAGAGCTCATCCTCACAAGAAATCAGGTGAGCCTATATGGGTAAACGTATGCTCATCTCATTCTGGAACTAAGGGTTAGAGGGAAATCACGATACAACCACACCATTTTCATTGCCTCTCATATTCTCTCAGGGGCAGTACCAGCAACCAGGGCAGCTCACATTACAGCAGTTGGGGGAGAGAACCGATCCACGGGAGCCAAGTCCAGGGAGGGCTCCAACCATGCCCCAACGTCCCCGCAGAGACCAGGTAAGCATAACAATTTTAGAAGTTTCCCTTCTAATGCTAGGAGTTTCAGTGGGGCCTTCAGTAGAAGTTCCACCAGTCCAGGCCTTAGACCTATTTTTCCTCGTTTTCTACCAGTTCTGAGAATTGCCAGTTCTCACAGGCCTAGAGAGTGGTCCAATTTGTCTATCCACCTCTTCCTCAGAAGCAGGGGGAGTCACAGACTTTACAATTGGATGGGCAATGATGGAGCTTGGTTGGGGCTCCCATTTCCCTACTTTACGAGCCTCAGATTTGCCTGGGTCAGAGGTCAACTTACTAACACCAGGGCTTGTAGTCGGGTTCTCTGTAGAGGTTCCCAATGGCTCAGAGTGGTCTCTTAAGGTTGCCTCTCTAGCCAATTTGGTTTGGTTCTGTTTTCTCTCACTGGGAGGCTTGGGGGTACTGGATACTACTCCTAGATTTTTTAAATCATTCCCCAACAGGACTTTCCCAGGTACCTCATTCTGGACACTGACAGGGATCCTCACTGTCATATTATTACACTGAATGAGAGCTGGCAGAATTGGAACCAATTGGACAGGGCCTCCAGAAAATTTAGTGGGACCTTTGGGTGCCTTAGCAACATCCTCAGGCTTGAAAAAGTTTTCATCCACTACTGTTCTGCTGGCCCCAGTGTGTCTCCTGGCAGGAGTATCCTGGCCATTGACAAGAACACTGCCCATGTTATACCCTCTAGAGTTTTCTGGAAGGGAGTTATAGACCTCTAAATTCTGTTTTTACCCAGACCCCTGGACTCTAAGGATACAGTTGTCTGAAGACCCAAGGGTGCTTCAGCAAATAGTTCAAAATGGGCACTAGCCATTTGTACTTCTTCCTCTGGGGAGAAGGCTAAGGAGGCAGTGCTGATCCCTGCAGGTTTACCCTTACACCTCTCCTTTGATATGGTCAGTTGACCCACAAACATAGCATTTACCAAATGCTCTCTGGAATGGGGGTTTGTTCTGACCTCCCTCTGGTTGGGCACCAGAGGATACACTAGCCCTATTTGGTTTCCCATGTGGCTTACCCTGTTTATGTTTGGGGGCCTCTTCTGGATGGGAGGTATTTGAATTCTCCTTGTTATCTTTCTTTGGCTGCTTTCCCTCATCCTTCTTCTGAGTTGCCCCAGAATCCTTGTGAGTAGCCCTGTTGGCAACCCCCAAGTCAGCAGCCTTAGCTAACTTCTTTGGATCTATCGCCTTAGAATCAGCCAAGTGCTTTCCAAGCTCAGGAGAGCCGGAATCATAAATTGACTCCAACATAACAAGATTTCTCATACCTTCATGAATTTTCACTCTGTAACCCTTAACCCAACCATCTAAGTTTTTCAAACATTCACAAACCTAGGTTAGCCCAAGCTGTACCATTATGCTTTTTGAGGGTCCTAAACCTCTCAAGGCACTGGGGAGGGGTCTTTCCAAATCTAGCAATTAAAGCTAGTTTCACACACTCATAATCCATCCTATGCACTTCCCCCAACTCCATCACAACATCAGATGCAACAGTGGGTAGCCTAGAGAAGAGCCAAGGAATCAACTGATTCCCTGTAATGTCTTAAATCCCATGGTTATACTCAAACATTGCCAACCAATCCAAAATATCAAGCTTAGGCTCTTACATACCAACAAGTTATTTAAGCATACAGTGTCTCTTTGGACTGGAAGACCTAGAAGACTCTGAGAGAGAAGCATTCTCAATAGACAACTTTTTCATTTCTAGTGCATGGTTCATCACCATTTCTCTGAGCTGAAGTTCTTGATGCTTTTGTTCAGTTTGAGCATTAATACGTTTGAATTACAATTCAAGCCCCATCTTTTCTATAGCAATGAATTCAGGACTGAGTGTAGGACCGGATGGGACAAAGGTTGAGGTTGCTGAGCAGGCAGAGGAGCAGTAAGGCCTACATTGTGGGACACATATGCCTCAACTAACTCATCAATTATTGATACATTATCCTCATCATTTTCCACATTTGGTGAGGGGTTAGGTATTTCAGACCCACTCCCCAGACTTTGTTTCTCTAATAACCTTTCAATTAATTCTGATTTCTTGCCTTTAACAGAGCGATTCCTATCTCTACACAGATTTTTCAGATAATCCACAGGGTAACTAAGGCGGGTCTCCTGATGTAGCTTTCCATATCAGACATAGTTAATATTTAGCTTTTTAGCGATGTTTAGCCTAGTGGTTAGTTGATCCCAGGTAATAGCAGCACTCTAAGTGTAATCACTATACTTGATACTCACCACTGTACGCCAGTGTTAGGCAGAATCATATGCAGTAGCCTTTGGGAACACCACACACAATTAAGACTACAAGTGACAGTACAAATTCACCTTTGGTACAAGCCTGTACTACACAGTAAAGTGGTATCGATGGCTGAGCAGCCAGACTTATCTTAAGAGTAAAGTGAGCAGTATCAGAAGTTACACAAAGGACAGTAATTACTATGGTTCAAACAAATACTGACTCAAGGTTTCTGAGTCAAAGAATATACATTTGTTTACACATCATTTGTAAAACAATTCACTAAAGTAAAGCTGCAGAGAGATCACACTCTGTATATACTACACACCACCCAATAGATTCTGGACAGGTTAGCTCAAAATGAAGTGTGAGCAAAATGGCACTCCAGCAATATAAAAAGGGAGGGAAAGACAAGGTTATTCAGAAATTAAGCAGCACCAACAAGTAAGTAAGCAGGAAAATCTAGAAAAGGCTACTACGGTGAGGATATCAAATCAAGCGGCCTGAGCCAAAGTCAATGTACCAGAGTCTTTGCAGAGGATCACACAGTTCAGACTAGTTTGCGGTTAAGTCTTTGCCAAGAGTTCGAAACAAAGTTGTTCAGAAGAAAAGTTACTTAAAAGAGTTGAGAAGGACAAGCCCTTGGTTTGCCGAAAGATTTAAAACACTTTCACTGCAGTGGGACGAAAGGAATAACCGGGTTTGCACAGTACCTTAGCAGAAGAAGAATGCTGTAGCTGAGGCAGACGTTCCTGGCAGATCCTGCAGGCTCACGGTTCCTGAAGTGACTGTCGGACTGACACAAAGAAGGAAGACTGGAGTGTCCTGCACTTCCCAGGGAAGAAACCAGCAGCAGAGCAAAGCAACGAATAAAGAGTGCGCACCTTAAAACCCAAACGGGGTCCGGTCCTCCTGGCTATCTGGTTCACTGCAGCGGTGCACAGTAAATTCGACCAGGGGAGGGAGGCCTTGCTTGGAGTTTCAACTACTGAGAGACACTTCATACACAACCCTCCGCACCTCGAGGCACCCTGACACTCACCATCATCATTCACTAATGTCTCTCTAGAAGTACTCAACCAAGTTGACAAGTACATGAAGGTGCCATCCCTATTGGTGTACAGCTGCTCCTACAGAACCATCATTGCAAACTTCTCCTATAGATCTAATGCTCTTGCTGATCTATGCACAATCTCCTTTAATGGTGTTTAGTTTCAATCCTCCATCAGGCACTCACTTCTGCACAACATTGATAATATGACATATGCACAGCCTTCCTGACCACCAACATACTGGTGAATAGCTTGATAGCCTTCTGGGAGAAACTGCTAGCGAAGTTGGTCCACACACACATGGGCGCCCGTTACGGCAGTCTTGTGGATGTACGTGAACACCAATGTGCATTGTATCAGTCCGGAGCAACAGTCACTAGGGTGACATGATGAATTGTGGCATCCATCCATGCATAATGCCCTGCTGTCCTCATCGTCCTTTTCACACAGTGATGCATTCCTTCCCCATTTTGATGATCCATGAATGGACAGTGGACTTGCTTATGACATTCCTGAAAATATATTCCATGAAAACTCCATACTGTGTCCTTTCTTCTGCCCTACTTCAGCCGCCATCTGTGGCTTCATGCAGGTGTCAATACCTTTACCATGCATCTTTGACATATACATTTGACTGCTGTTATGCATATTTGGAACATTTTCATTATGATTAATGTGCTATGATGAGGACACAGTACTCTTCAGCACAGTTCCTAGTGACACACTGGCACCTTATTCACCATGTCTGCCACACAGCCATTCTCGGCTGTTGTCTAAAATGACCTTGGCTTGTGCACCATTTACAAAATTGCATATCCCTATTGACTTCACTGCAGCCTACTTGTGCCGTTGACTCAGTTCTCCTACATTTTCACACTCTATGCACACTCATTTCAAGGCAGGAATGTTGCCTTGATGTTCAACTACCCCCTTCCATTATTGCAACATATTCATGTGATTGTGAAGGAGTCCGACTTGCAGGTCGTGATGCACACAGTTAATGTAAACTTCCACAACATCACACAGAGGTGCAATTTTACATGTGCTGTGTTACTCTCCAGGCTAAACTAGTCCTACTGCCTATTGCACCAACTCCATGCTTGTATTCCACACCCTGTGTAATTCATTCAGGAAAAGGGCGCAAGTATTATGCTTGATGTCAAGGCCAGGGACCACATCTGTCTGCCACTGATTGTCATCCACCGGCCGGCCATGACAGACAGGGTCGAGTCATAGGAAGTATGCATTGTGCACTGTGATTTGTGATGCCTGCTTACTCCCTATCTACTAATGTTCATTCCTCAATGCTGTCCCTCCAGAGCCATTTCATCATGTTACTCTGACCTTCTTCAGGTGAGGCAGTTATTGATAACGATTTTTTCCAGGGGATCTTTATCTTCAGCAGGGGCCAACCTCTGGGATACCCATCCTGCTGCCCCATTTGGGGACTCATTTCCATACTTTCCATGAACTACCCATGTGTTTCATCTTCTACTCTCCCTTCTCTCTCCCTCCTCCCTGCTAAGCAATCCCTCTGCTCTCTCACTCTCTCCATTCCTTTTGTCCTTGCTGCTTGATGACTGTCTGCTTGATGTGCCTCAAGGTCTCACAAGTCTCTGTGAAACCCAGCAATTTGTGTGGCAGTGGCCTCCATGACGTGGACTAGTGTCATCATCAATGCACTTGGGGAATGACCCGAGAGAGTTTCATCTCTCTGCACTTACCTGAGCATCCAATGACTGGTTGCCTTTCAACCACCTCTGAAATTGTTACCACCCTCTGAATACCACACCCCTCGGAACATCTGTACACTTGCTCCTTCTGATTACACCATGCAGGTACGGTGTCTGTCTGTTCCACCCTGTGCTCGGTTCCTGCATGATGGCACATTGATGCACTTGTGAAAATATGATGATTCACTATCCGACAGATTCATTTTACATCCACTGTTGATAGTATAGTACAGTATGCATTTACTGTTCCTGTCCAGAATATTATGGATTTCTATGAGGTGGTGTTATTTTTGTACTTGTTCCATACATGGTTGAGCACTTTAAGACACTTGTATTATGTATTGGCCATTTATCTATCTCCTTTGACATTACATACCATAGCACACTATGGTGATGGGTTTACTTGACATATGGGACATTTTATGTGACACACAGGTGATTTGATGTCTAGTTTGGCATGGTGGTAGTGCCATAGTCCCTCTTCTATGTTTTTTTAAAAAACCCAAAATTAAATTTATTTTAGTTCTAAGGGATGGACACAATGTTACACTTCCAGGGACACATTCTTAGGATGGTTTGGTGGGCACAGATGATTGGCCCTTTGCAATCATTGAATGGCACATGGAATGTGCCAGGCCTGTGTGCAATCCACAGGGGTTGGATATTAGGTGAAAAATGTAGCCACAAGCGCGGTACGGACAACCTCACCACTTGCCCTTTGACCTGCCATGCGCAGGCGTCGTGCATGTGGTTGGGGATGTAGGGGCACCACCATGACCACAGGTACGCCACGCGTATTGTAACATTGTGCAGGACACATGCTGCCACAATGATCTTGCCCACTAGTGATGGTGCATTTAGCAACTCACCACCAGAGTGGTCAAAGGAGAGGAAACATGACTTGAGCACTCCGAATGTGTGCTCCAATATGGTGCGAGTTGCAATATGGGCTTTGTTGTATCTTACCTGGGGCAGTGTGGCAGGGTTCCGTATTTGCGTCATCATGTAGGTGCTCAGAGGGTAGGCACTGTCCCCTGTAGAGGTGGAAATGTTTGGCATTGGTGTGTATTTGTCTGTGCGTGTCATGCATGAATGTGCAGGAGCATTTATACTCACCAATGAGCCATGTGTTGCCATACCTCCCAGATTCCAGGGCCCGGTGTAGGGGTGACAGTCTGAAATTGAAACTATCATGGGTGGACCCTGGATAGTTTGCATATACAGAAGTAATGATGACATTGGCATCACATGCAACCTGCACGTTGATGGAATGCCAGTGCTTGCGATTGTGATATCTGTGCTCTGTAGCCCTAGGTGGAAGTAGAGCTACATGGGTGCAATTGATGGCACCAAGGACTTTTGGGAAGTGCGCCTCCCCATAAAGGTCCAGGACCACGGCCTGCCTTTCTGCAGGTGTTCTGGGCACGTAGATGCGGACTGAGGGGCGTGCAGTCATTACTGCCAACACCTGGTGCAGGCAGTGTGACTGCATGGGCTGTGAAATGACACCAACTATGGCAGTTGTCTGCTGAAATGACCCAGTGGCCAAAAAATTCAGTACATTGAGCACCTTTTCCAAGGGGCTCAGTGCTTGGGAGCACAGGGTGGTTGATGTAAGGTCATCTTCCCACTCCATGACCAGGTCAAATATGAAATGAGGTGGAAACCTATACCTGCCATAGACCTGGTCATCAGGCATCCCAAAAAGGCTGGTCCTAGGTAGAAAAATCCAGGCCCTGGCCATCCTCCTCCTCCTGCGGTGTCCCACGATAACTGCTGCGACAAATGGTACATTCATCGTAGCTGTATACGTGTGTTGCTTGATCGTGCAGGCTTTTTATACATTTGTTTTTGTGCGCATTGACGCGTACGCCAGCTATCTCGTGGCAGACGTGTTTCACGATTTGCACATATTTTTCCACACCGGTGAGCTCTGTTCAATTCCATGAATATGGGTTTTTAGCCCGCATATGGGCGTTGCAAGGATTTTACTCTGTTACTTCCCTCATTACGCCCATTTTTTCGCTTGTTGTTCCCAATTCCATTTGTTATGCCCCCTTTTGGAGTCTCGCGCAAGGCGTTCTTGGTGACACAGTAACGTGTTGGACCAGCGCAGATTCCTTGCAAGTCCTGGTAATTCCCGCACATTGTGTGACATGAATCAACAAAACGTGATTTTGTGCACAAGCCCCCTATATTCTGTGCAAATAATTCAATGAATCGGGCCCTATTTGTCCCATAGACTTCTTCATCAGATGGTGCACTCTGAAATGATTCATAAAGAGAAATCCACAGCAGTTTGTTCAAAAATGAGGCAAAAAAGAAGACAAAAAAGCATTTTAAACTTCATTGATTGCAGGAATCAAATGCCTAGAATGTGGGTTTGGAAACTGCTCTCTTTTAAAAAAGAAATGACCATACAACTCCTGGGAGCAGGGAGCATATAACAGTTTGAAAGCAGTACACATTTATATTTGGAAATTGCATTTGACAAAACAAATGAAAAACAAACCCTTTTCACATATAACTGTTACTTAGGGCCAGGCAGTGATACATTGGGAACTTGAAGTTTCCTTAAATGACTGATGGTTTTTAATGCAAAGAAAAGTTAGACACCATTTTAGTCCAGTTTTAAAATCACACAAGTTGCAGATTGTGATACCTTTTATTGGACTAAATGAAAAGTCTATGCAGACATGGAACAAAAGCATTAGCTTACAAAGTCCCACAGACCTCGTCATCAGATTTTGGAGAGTGAAATGATTTGTAATGACAAGCCACAGCACAGATCATTCTCAAAACAAAAAAATAAAGAACATTATGTTGGCTGGTGAAACAGAAGGAATGGAATGAGGGCCTGGAATTTTTGTTCTTATCTAAAAGGCAATACAAACTCCTGGAAGAATGGAAAACAAGGCATTTGAAAGAGTACACATTCTGAGAGTTGCAGCTAACATAAAAAAGGGAAAAGAATATCATTTTCCCATGTAACCATTAAGTTAGGTGCAGTTAATATTAAGGTTGGCCCTGCTATCTTCCTAAAATTACTGGTTATTTTAAAGGCTTATTGAAGTGAGAGTCTTGAAAGCACATAATTGGGAAATGGGTTAAGTTTGTATTTTAATAAAAGACTCTAAAAAAGTGTTTTGCATTTTATGAGTAGCATTAGGGCGTTGTAGTGATTCCAATTCAGCTGCTAAGCATTCCTGGCTGATATACAATTTGGCTCTACAAAAATGTGCTCTAAGGTTTAACTGATGCATTCTCCAAAGTTATCTCACTATGCCTCAAGATTTACAATGGTTTTCTGGCTTGCATGCAGTGTGGCAAATGAGAAATATGTTGCCCAGTTTTGGACAGTGCACTGTCTGCTGTTATCTCATCTTGTCTTATGCTCAGGTAATCGGTGCCAAACATTTCAGTTTAGATGCCCAGGATTTCTGTTGTGGGTGTCCAGTGTCCATCATGCATAAGGGATCCGGGGCCGTAGTGTCTGGCAGCTGTTGGTGAGAAATAGTTCTGGAGGGGAGTCTCCTGAATTTGTTGATTTTATTGCACTGCTGGACCTGAGCTCAAAGTTGGCCATAGTGTATCATGAATATAGTATCAATGTTAAGACCGCTGTCTTTTAAGGTAAAGCATCTTCAGGTACTTGAGCTCCTCATCATGGAGAAATATCCAACTACCACCATTTTTTTTTAAATTAAGAATACATAGAGATGAAAAATACTACAGGGTTAAAATACAAAAAAATAAAAACTCCTCTTTTAATCTTCCTTTCCATAGTAGAACGGTGGAAGCTTAGATGTTACAGAATAAAGTCTTAAAAGGTACTGAAGAACCTGACCTCCTAGAAGGAAGAGCCTTTAAGAATGTTACCAAACAGGAGAACAAGGCACTTAATGATCTAGTCAATGACCATCCTACCACTATTTGCAAAGCTGTTAAAGGAGTGGCGATTGAATGAAGGAGTCGACAGTCATACATTGATGAATGTCCTACACTATTAGCTGACACAGACGCATATTGGTCCCCAGACCTTGATCCCACCTCAAAATTGCAAGAGGTGATAAAAAAGCAAGTAATTCAAGCCATAGATAATGGTTGGACATCTGAACAAGAAACGGATTCCTTGATACAGGTTCACTGAGGACACCAGTCTTCTATATATATTCTAAAATTCATAAGAGTCTTGCAAATCCACCAGGTTGCCCTATCGTTTCAGAGGTCTCCTTTATTTTGCAACCGCTTTCACAATTTGTTGATTTCTTTTGAAGGAAATGCTAACCTGACATCCCTTCTTACATAAAAAATGCAACCAATATCATTAATGTGACAGATGATGAACCCTTTGACCACAAGAATAGGCTTAGATTATTTTATTTTATTTATTTTAATTCTTGTAATGCGCCAACATGCCCGTAGGCCTCAGGGCGCACATAAAACTGGACGAATAAACAGACACACATGGCAAAAAGAAGAACGGTCAAAGAGTTATTCCAGATTGAAGAAGTGGGTTTTTACAGCACGTTTGAATACAGTGTAGTCCTGAATCTGCCGTATCTGGGCTGGAAGTTTGTTCCATAGAAGGGGACCTTGAGCATCAAGAGTGGTACCAAATTTGGCTGTCCTGTATTTTGGATGCTTGAGAATAGTGGCAGAGGATGAACGAAGGTTCCTCATGCTGGGTTTAATGCTAACACAGGCTGACAAGTAAGTAGGGCTACAGAGGCTGAGGCATTTGTGGGTCGTGGTCAGTATCTTGTGCGTTAACCAATGTTTAACGGGAAGCCAGTGAAGTTTTTTCCTGAAAGTGGAGATGTGTGTACGACGGGACTGATTGAAAATATTACGCACAGCATTATTCTGAGCCACTTGTAATGAATGGATGTTGGAGGCTGTGGTGCCCGCTAGAAGGCTGTTGCAATAATCCAATCTTGAATTGATCAATGCAGTGGACAGAAGGGCACAGTTTTCTTCCGAAATGAATGGTCGAATATAGCCTATTCTTTTATTTATGAAACCGCAGCTAAATTTGATGCTGGAGACATGGGACTTCATAGAGAGTTCTTCGTCAAGAACGACGCCCAGGGTCTTGACTTTCTTCTGGACAAGAATGGTATTGTTGGCAATATGGAAAGTAGCATATTTGGAGTCGAGTTTCGCCCGAGTGTTTTTAGATGCCACGATGAGGAGTTCAGTTTTTTTGTCGTTCAGGGCAAGAGAATTGCAGGCCATCCAGTCTTGTATAGCTTTGTATATTTTATTGATGGTTACTGTATCGCTGCTATAGGAGCCACTCAGCTGTATGACCACCTGAGTATCATCAGCGTAGTTCGTGTATTGCACTCCTAATTTGTTTAAGAGGTCAAGAAGGGGGCGGATATAGAGATTGAAAAGCAGAGGCGATAGACAGGAGCCCTGAGGAACTCTGCATGCCTGAGATATTGGAGAAGATTGATTATCGCCAACACAGACCCTCACCATTCTGGGACCAAGAAAGGAAGCAATCCATCTGGATGCAATTACGGAGCAGTTGGCGACCTCTCCGAGCCTTGACACCAGTAAGCTGTGATCAACTAGGTCGAAGGCTGCGGAGAGGTCTAATAACATGAGCAGAGCAGCTTCATTATTATCAGCTATGCTAGCTAAGGTATATTTAAGATCTAGCATTGCTGTCTCGGTCCCATAACGAGCCCTGTAGCCCGATTGACGGGTACCCAAGATGTTATATTTTTCGACATGGGCTTGTAACTGTAGGTAGGCAAGTTTGTCAATTATCTTGAGAACATATGGTACGTTGGTAATGGGCCTGTAATTGTCATTGTTCGCTGGGTCAAGATTTTCCTTTTTCAATAAGGGAGTAATCCACGCTGATTTTAACAGTTCCGGTACCAGGCCCTCATCAAAAGAGAGATTGACCAGTTTGGTAATCCATGGGACCAGAGTTTCTAAGGACTACTTAAGAGTACTTGTGGGGCAGTCGTCAGCAGGACAAGACGTGTCTTTAAGGTCCTTTATGATTTTGAGTACTTCATCGTCGGTGTAGTGTGTGAAAGAGAATTGAGGGATATTGTTTTCGCAAATATTGGGTAGAATGGTATCTGTGGGGGTTTGCGGGGATATCACATTGCCTATGGCTTTATTTATTTTTTCTTTGTGAGAGTCAATCTTGAGTAAAAAAGGCATTGGCCCTCATTACGACCCTGGCGGAATTCGCGGTGCTAAATGCACCGCGGAGCACGGCGGAAAGCCGCCGATAGCGCCATGGGGGTTGGCGGATTTACCACCCCATGCCGACCTTGGCGGAGCGGTAAATCCCCAATCCCCATTTTACCCTTCCCCATTCCCATTCTTGCCCCATAGGGTATAATGGGAGTGGGGAAGGCGTTAATTACGCCACCGTAAAGTACGGTGGCGTAATTAACAACGAGGTCCCTTAGCGCCATGGTTTTCTCCGCCCGGTAAAACCAGGTGGAGAAAGGCTCCATGGCGCTACGGGAACTCGTAGTAGGGCGGACGGGTCCGCCACGAATACCGCTGGCGGAAACCCACTCCGCCAGGGTCGTAATGAGGGCCATTGTGTATGCTCTGACACCATTTATTGTCCTTAATGATATTATGAGTGGTTGGGGGCTGATTTTGGAACTCCGCTAAGATTTTAAAAAGCTCCCCAGTGTTGGATTGAGCATTCACTATCCTTGCGTTATAATGTGTGGCCTTAGCTTCTGTGATACATTTTTTGTAATTGAGGATGGATTTTTTGTAGTTGGTTAGAGTGTTGTCGTTGGGATCCTTCCTCCAAGCTCTTTCTTTTTTCTTGTCTGACAACAAGAATTTCATTAGTGAACCAGGTGTTCTTTGTGGTTTCGGTCTTTATTGTCTTCATTTTCAGTGGGGTAAGGTCGTTAACTGTTTCTTTAATGTTGGTAGACAGATGATTGATAAGTTTCGAGGAGTCAACAAAGTTGTCAAAGGGTTGAAGTTTAGATGACAGCAGTGTGGCAAAATTTGGAGCTGCTAGATTTTTAAGGTTGCGAGACATTTTCTGAATGCGTGGGTTGACATTAAGTTTAGGAGGAGAAGAGGCTAGTGAAATCTTGGCTTGAATGAGAAAGTGGTCAGACCAAGTACATGGTGTGGCCGAGATGTCAGAGATATTGGCATTTTGGGACAGGAGCCAGTCTAAGGTATGACCCTTACTTTGCGTGGTGGTATCCATCAGATTGCTGCCTGCTTTATCCTGTTGGTCGTTGGCTCAATAGTTAAGATCACCCATGATTATAACTGGGCCTTTAGTGGTACAAATCTGAGCCAGTAGATCACTGAGCTGTTCTCCAAATAGAGGCATGACTTTGGGTGGATGATAGATCGTAAATGTGTTTAAGGTGGTATGTGGAGAGGTTTTTATTTTTACCCATAAACTCTCACAGCATTCTGGAGAGGTATGAGGAATTTCATAGCATTCAAGATTAGATTTACACAACAAGGCCACTCTGCCACCTTTACCCAGCAGAAGATCTGCTCTAAAGAGAGTGTAGTCGTCGGGCGTGGAGAGTGTGGCTTGGGTGGGAAGGTCAGGGTTGAGCCAGGTTTCGGTTATGCCGAAAAGGTCAGGCTTAAGTTCATTAGTTAGGTCAGAGATTTCCACACCATGCTTGTATAGCGAGCGTGTGTTGAGAAGGGAAAAAGATAGTACCAACAAGGGTGCGATCTTGGACTTCATGTTAGGTTGGCGTGGTATTTCCTTCAAGCACATGGTGAACCTAATGCAGGATACGTAAGCAACTTACTTAACGGGAAAGCCGTCTGGTAGCCAGAGTAATCGAGGCCCTGCTGAGAGCCGAGATTTCCCGCGAGCCGGCGAGCCGGTGAGCTGCGGCAATGACCGGTGAAGACCGACGCGACCCAGAAGCGCCGGCGCTGAAGCGCCTGAACAATAAAGAAATACCTAAGGTGTCTTGGGAAATGTAGTCCAAGAAAACTATTTCCCTTTCTTACAGTCAAACACAGTCAAACACGAGAGTGCTTATCTCTCTGCCACTCGCACAAGCAAACACACAAGTTAGAATACCAACACTCGTGTAAAGCAGAAAGAAATGCTTTAACAGTGCTGCTTCAAATGGAAAAGATTAAAAGAAACGTGGAGCCGTGCGCGATGTATAAGCACGTGTAATAAGCAAATAAGAAAAGTGCTTTTTAAAGCGACCAGCAGCAGCAGTACCTGTTGGGGAAAGATGAACTGCAGGGAGTCCACAGGTTAAGTAAGGTGCGCGGCGTGACCGGTGAAGGGTCACATAGCAAAACACATGTAAGAGTGGGAAAAAAGGCTCACACTTTTATTTATTTATTTTATTTTATTTATTTATTTTATTTACAATTTGTATTGTCTTGTACTACAAATGATAGTTGGTTCCATTAGTCCTCCCGGTTTTGGAAGCAGCTGACAGAGAGAGATACGTTGATCGATGCCAGTGCGACTTGATATTGCACCTTCATAGCATGCCGGGGTGCGTTCCAATAAGCAGCCCATAGCCATTGCAAACTATCAGCTTTGGCTGCCACCGTCTCATCGCAACTGTGGTTGCTGCCCGCGCCTCGTGCCTCGTGTACCGTCTGTGCCCATCGCCGAATTCCGAGCTTGTGGAGGCATAGACAGTGATGTGGAGCAGACAGATGGCAGGTGAGGGGGTATGGCTAATTTGGCTCCTGTTCCAAACGTGATGGACCCCACCTGATACTTGATCAGGGACACTACAGGCACAAGGTAAAGGCTACACTTGTGGGGTGTGGCTGATCGGAGAGGAGAGACTAGCCGGTGAGCTAGTTATGAGAAGTGAGAAAAATATGTTAACGTATATTTTTCAGTGCATTACACTAGTCATCTCCCTTTATGCTCACATGTACTAGTCGAAATATGCACTAGTGGAAATATTTTAAGTAGCACCCTTGCAGTGCTTACATAACGGCATATTTTTACTTTCCAAGCATTGGAAAAATGTCCACCTACTGCACTCAATTGAAGGTATTGCTGGTCTTGAGCCGTGGGACATTGTAATGGGATGTCTGAGACAGCCTATACCTGTGGTTGGTACGAGATGGATTGAAACTAAATGAATAGACACACATACTAAATTATGAGTGTATTTTTGGGAAAGCGCTTCCCACATACAGATTCTAACAACACTCTCAGCCTAATGCCTAGAAGGGAAGACCCTAGACTACGAAAAACGTATCCAAGCCTTCGTCCCCTCGTGCCTACCATCAAAGCATACTGGTGGATTGTAATTGGCGCATGGTTAAAAGTGGTCTGATTCTCTCCAAACCCTGTCAACAACAGGTGCCCAGGGTTCCCACCGTTGCCATGGGTGACACATATTGAAGACCCAAGGTGATGTTCTGTGGACGGACACGGAACGTGTTGATGCCAGTAAAGATCTGTCCATCGAAAGGTGCACATGATCCGTAGACAGAATACCATGGGAACAAGAGAGGCCCTCCAAACTCTTCCCAACGTTATCCTCAGCAAAACCTGCATGACCACCTGTGGTGGCCAGCTCACCTATTTCGATGACCAACATCAACAATAATAATTATTTATTGAATATGTGCCCGAATCTTAGATATGCATCACTGTCAGGAAAGGCATGTAACAATGAACTCACTACATCACCACCCCCTACAAACTTGTCTGCAACACCTGACCTTGAATATATAGTGAACAGGCACATGCCTGATGCAGTTGATTCAAGCCTTGATAGTTCAGTAACAACTATCCAGGACGATGATAGCATTGATGACTCTAATTTTAGGCCAAACGTTAATACCATAGCAGTCACAATGGATGCTATTTTTGGCCTATGTTCCACGCTGGCCAATGAACCGTGAGCAATTAAGCAGATACTTGCTAGGGTAGTGGATGTGATAGTATCTAATAAGGCGGCTGTAAGGGCCCGCCCCAGGAACACATTTTACGTGGCTATTGGAGAGGACATGGGTGAGGATTCATCGATTGAGTTTAGCATGCTCAACATGCCTCCCTCCCTCACTGATTATTCAACGACGTCACCGGAAATAAATGAAAGTAAGCAAATGCATGAAGAGTCAGCCATTCATCTTCAAACTGCGATTGCTTTGCCTCTAAGTAGCCAGTCAAAAATGGCTTGGAAAGGAAAAAGAAAAAGCAAACCTATTCCGCAGCCCAAAATGGTCAACGCAGTCCCTGCCAAAAGCAGCCTCTAACGCCTCCTCATTGGTATTGATTACCAATGTATCCAAGCAAGTTCATTGGTGAATAATACTAAAGTAAATCATTGACATGTAAGTAACAAATCTAAATTGTCTGGGTGTAGGTGTGGCACCTGGGATAAATGGCTGTAATTTTCAGAGCGAGTCAAAGCACCTCTGGGACTAATCCCAGCTGCGCAAGAATACAAAGGCCAGCCTATGGAAGTCCCCCAAACAAAAGCTGACAGAGGTATTCAATGCAGGCTCAATCTTCCTGCAAGGCCTGACTCCTCTCACTAATGTCTTATTTTGGCAGCACACAACATATCTGTATTGTTGCTCATTTCGTGTCTTGAGTACAAATAATTTCTGGTGACTTTAACAGTATTAGTACAAAATTGCTAAACAAATGGGTTTGGTTGCTAATCAAAAATAAATTCATTAGCAAATTCTTCTAATCATTTTTTTTAAACTAATGTATGCCTTGTAGCCATAGCCCATTCCTAAATAGAGGACATCTAATGACATTGTTTAAATAGATTGATGAGCTATCCATTATGAGGCCTCAAGACATCAAAAGGGGGAACTTCCCACCTTTCATAGCCAAACCAACTGGGTGGTGGTCACATTTGTCAGCTGTATGGTTGTTGAAAGACTTATGCCATTTGTCAACAAATGTTACACTATGGGCTATTATGTTCAGCTCTATTACGGCTTAGCCAGTGACGAGCATTTTAGATCCCTGCTGTACACCATGGAGGGCAAGGTTATGGGCAAACCTACTTGCGTAAACAAGAGGCCGGGCAAACAAGCCCTACAGCCCTGACTGGGCTAGGAATCTCAATGCAATGAGTACCAGAGAACAGTCGCTGAGGAACAAGCATAGTGCCCATTGATACAGATGGCATCCTGCCAGACAAGGGGATTTAGAAAATGTACCTCACGGATAGCCAGCCACATTTCTCTGACCAACTCAGACCTATTTCTCTGGCAAGAGACTTGGTTGCTGACAACTCTAACGATGGCTGGTTACCATTCATTTGTTCAACCAGCAACTAGAGCGCAGACCCAATGGTGGCTTATGTATTGGCCTCCGCCTTGGTTATGAGGCGGTAGCCTTCAGCTCAGGAGCAGACTGTGCGAATGACCTAGCAGCCAAAATGAAACATTTCCCCAATAGGACCCATAGCCCTTTGATACTTAACCTATACGATCCCCCAGATGGATCAGAAACAGATTCACTGTTGAAATGGGTGTCGGAACTGCGGTATAGTGGAAGTCAACTAATCCCAAGGGAAACATAATTATAGCCGGTGACTTCAATGCACTATGTATTCATTTAGAAAATGGAGCAATAACTGATGAACAATGGAGATCGTTAACTGAACACACTCGAACATTAATAAAGAAGGAAAACTATAGTTAGTTTAACAGTTACGCTAAATTATGCTAATGCACCCATTTCTCCAATGAAAATCAAAAGAAAAGATTCCAAAAGCCTCTTTTTGGTGCACACGATGTTTTTATATATTGTTGGGTGCCCTTTTGTGATGACACGTGTTTCGACGGATTGGCCATCTTTTTCAAAACACGAGGACCGATTCGCACAGAGCTCATGATACTAAGGTGTAACTGGGATTACCCCATGACTGGATGAAAAAGCTGTTAAGAATATTGAGTGTAATACAAAAGAGCGGCCCTGATTTGAAAAAGACGGTCAATTGGAGAAATGGGCGCATTAGCATAATTTATTGTAACTGCCAAAACTAACTATGGTTTTCTGAATGGAGTAGACGCACCAAGGATTCCATTGTTACCTAAGTTGACGCGACCTGTATATTTACATTGTGTAAAACAAACACAGAGGGTGCAGAGTTCTAACAATAGGTACCTCACAACAGGTTCCTCACAACCCTTGAAAATTAATAAAGAAGGACCTGAGGGGGTTGGAAGGATTGCTTGAATTTAATCTTACACCTGTTTTGCCTTGTAAGAACAAATCAATGTTGGAGGTTGTTGCATTGACTAATGGCACCAGTGCCCCATGCTTGAACAGTATCTTTGTAACTGATATGTTGCACTGTATCAAATTGAAGTGTGTAGTCGAATTTTCATCACTGAGTGATCATGCATTGTTGAAAGTTAAACTCCATGAATATTAACAGAGGAACAGGACGTTATGTCCAGGGCAACAGGCTAGTATGGACAGAGGCCAATTTAAAAAGGACAAACGAAAACATTGCACACATAGTTTGCCCTGCAGAAGATGTACTAAAGTATTGGTAAGGAGACCTGGCTGAATTTTTTTGTACTAATAAAGCAATGCTCTATATTGGAGGGAAAACATCAATACAAGGAAGGGATAATCCCGCAATCTTTGACCATAAAATCCACATAGCAAAGTGTCAGTTACTCAGAAAGGTGAAGGCCATCAAGACTTGCGATCATTTGACTTACCAAGAAAACAAATTGAGATTGGGATGGTGAGTTCTCAACATAAGAATTGGCTACGTAGCCACAAATCTAGTCTTGAATCAGCTTACTGGAAAATGGTATATGGGCTGATTCATGCATACGATATTCATAAATTCTGGTAGCCATAGCGAACATATTTGGTGGCAACAGTCCCTAAGGAAGATTGCGCCATTGCAGAAGCAGACTGGATGGTAAACATGAAGGGTCTACACTGGGACCATAGTAACACAAAACAAGAAAACTCCTTTATAAACTCGAGTGGACCAGCCCTGATGATCAAATTCAGGGACTTAGCGGACATTTTGGCAAGGCTAAAACGTCCAGAGTCCCTGCAAAGTACGGTTTGGCCAATGTTGTATTGAAATCCAATCCCCACTTTTGGGCTCGGATATTGCATGAAATGTACACTAAAATATCCACTTATGGCATTCTTCCCTCCAGCCGGCAAAATTTAATATTGGCCCTGATCCACAAAAGTGGGTTCCGTTCAGATCCCAATGAATATAGATTACTAGCTATGCTAGACGCAAGTAGCAAAATGTTTGCGACAATATTGTTCAAACTGCTGAACAAGTGGTCTATTGACAATCAGTTTCTTAAACCCAATCCAACTAGGTTTCAGGAAGGATTATTTCATGATACAGGCAATGTGGATGTTTCATCGATTATACAACAGCATTTGACTGTGTTGATCAGCAAATCCTATCATCCAAACTGAAAAGATGGGGCATTGCTAAACACTTATTGTACTTCATAAAGGCTCTTTATACTGACACTACAGTTACACATCGACTACCACAAGAGTGGGACATTACTTTCCCCATTCACACGAATAAGGGACTGTAGCAGGGGTGTGTCCTGGCACCCCTGCTCTTCAACCTATATGTGGCAGACATGTGGCAAACTACTGGCAGGACACAAACCTTTCCACCTCGGATTCATTAACCAAACGCTCTTGACAATAGACAGAATAAATCAATTCTCTAGTCCTGTGGTGTAGAATCACCACTGGATTCTCATTTGTACAATAACGGTGAGTCAAGCGTCCTATCACTAAACTTACACTGAAAACAGAGTTCAAACAACTGTTCTCTTCCATAAAACTTTATCTCTCGGTCTCAAAATGTAAATCCTGCAGCCACTGGCTGTATAGATGCTCCATTAAGTAACGCAGTGGAGTATCACGATAAATGGATATAAGGATCAGCAACGTCTTGTAGCTTCTTGTTTTACATGCGCTGAAAAGCAAAATGCTGTATTTAGCGTCTAGCAACGTTCTCCTCTGTCCAGCCAGTCAGCTATTGTCCACGCGTGTTCAAACTGAATGAGGAAAGTCTGAGTTTCGAATGTAGATGTGTGCTAGTTACATTGTCTGGCTGCTTCTACCAAAAGTGTAATCAGTTTGTGGAGATCCAGATGAAGGGCATATTCCCATCTGTTCCCTTTGGCCACCAGCAAAATGATCACTGGCTCTTTGGAAGTTTCATCCCAGTTACATTCGGGATCACCGTCAAGATATTATACACAAAAGCTTCAATTTCAGGCAGCTCCAGAGCCAGTGCAGCAGGTTCCCTTTCTTGCCACATTCTTTCCAACAGAGGTTATAAACATTGACAAACATCCTTTGGGGTTGGGTCCCGGTCTGATAACAGAACATAATAGTTTCAAGGCATCCTAACAGACTTCAAAGTATGTGTAGGGCATAGGTGCTCGCTCCCAAATCTCTGCTCAATTCCTTCTCCGGTAGATTAGGTTTTCTCCTTCTGTTTTGTCAGTAGCTTTGTGGATTGATGGACTAATGTATAGCCCAACTAACGCACCACCATTTTTTCAAAGGTTGGAAACTCTCGTTCTTCCAACACTTATACTTGGCAGAAGAATACTTGGGCACAACTAGCAGGGATTTAAAGATATTCTGACCCCTGAAAATAGAGAAATTTCAATTTGTTTACCAGAAGGAACATTAGCTTAAGCAGGACAGACAAAACCTAAAGGCAAAAATAAAAAGCTGTCCAAAAAAGTGTACATGTCCCAAGGTTTGCAGACATGTTATTGTTACGGTGAGTGTAATGACAAATGACATGTACACCAAACCCTTTTTTACATTCGATGCTTAGAAGGATTTCAGCTTAAATCATTCTCACAAACATATTTGCCAGACATAAAAACCTGTGGTCGTTCTAATGTTGCCAAAATGCTCTTTGATTTCATCCAAAGCATCAAGGTGGTATTGACCCCTCTCACTTTTCCAATAGGTGATATGTTTACATAATGTGGAAGATGTACTAGCTATGGCTCATTTCAAATATTGTGGTGAGGGAAAATAAGTGGAAATATATGGTGTGCAAGGCTTAGAACCAATATTTTCACTTGTTTTAATGTCCAGAGCTTTTAAAAAGTCTTATGCAAGAAGAGGAAGAGACAGGAATGGGAAATACATTGTTTTCCTTCTCATGACCACTCTTCATACACAATCACCACGTTTTATGCCTATATGAGATTTTCTTGCAGGCATAAAAATAATGGATTCCTGAAGAAGCTGCCTGTGTTGTTTTACACCTGCTAAAAGCAGGTACATCCTATAGAAATACATTGTAATCTACAAAGTGTAGTTTGTTGGCAGTTATCACATTTCATTTCAAAATTAAATGAAGGATTAAATGAGGGTGAAGGTGATTTTGGTTGCATTTATTCTTCTTTTCTGCACTATGTTTTGTAAAAATAGAATATTGCATGCAGGGAACACAACAGCACATGTATGCTAATTATTATTGATGGTTCCAACGGTACGTAAGTGCAAATTAACATTGCTCGTCCACTGTATGCAATGACCACTGGGAACAAAATAAGACAGATTGATTGAATTGTTTATGTACTGAGTGCGAACGTGTTTTATTTACAGACAAAAATCTAGTTACAATCTGGAATTGAGAGATTAATTTATAGTATGCAGACTCATTGCACAAACCAGAACATCTTTGACCATGCTGTGTGACCAAAAATATGTAAATTCAGGGTCTGGTTGTTTATTGTTTGGGGCATGCAGCTCCCATTTTAGGCAGTGCCTATCTCCAGAAAGTGACCAATAAGCAATTGAGTGTATGGCTACTTTCAGATTGTGTGGTGTTGAGTTAGGCATCCCCATGCAGTTCCTATAAATCCATCCTGCCATAACTAAGGCAGGTGTTAATATGGACCTCGATCCCTGAACCATTTTTGTAAACCATTTTGGTTCTAATGATCATGCTGATAGATGTTCATGGTCCCACGGTTCCTGTCCACAACTCTGAATCAATCAAATCTCTGAAAGAGGAAGTGCAGTTTCTTTGATATATTACTTTCCCCTTTCCATTCTTATTGGATCTTTGCGCTATTTAAAGCCAACAACTGTGTACCTGCTCTGATCCACTGAGCACATCCTTCATACAGGCAAATCTACCAGTCTTTGGAGAGAATGCCAGGACTCTTTTCAGAGATGGCAGATTCTCCATCTGCAACCTTCTATGGGTCAACAGATTCTCCAGCCATGTGAACTCAAATAAACCACATTCTCCCCAGAACTTGTACTTACTACAGATGGTATGTTGTATGCCATTATTCGAGGACAGAGAACAGGTTGTTCTTTTGCATGACATATGTTATATCTCTTGGTGACTGAATCCCAGAATCCATCCTTTCTACAGGTGACAAAATGTATTCCCTGAAATATTCACATGAATCCATTCCTTTTTGCATATGTCTTAATTCCATTGTAATTGCGGGTCATTACTTCACTGACACATCTGTTAGAGGTCTTCTGCTTGGTTTGTACTGCCCATATTTAAGCAATGGATATTTTGTGGGGCCATTTGTCTTGTCTCCTCTGGCAATGGTTGGTCCAATATGAGGTTGTGGAAGCGTGGAAGCTTAGCTCGCGTCATTTAGCTTACAAACGCAGGTTTTCTTGGTGCCTAAGTTTCCTACTTAACAATAACTTGTGTTCGTATAGCTCTACTAGCAAAGTTTCTCATTTGAAAGACAAGTTCTCTGCCCTTGTGCTGATCCCCAGGTACCATATATCTACAGGTAGAAGGTTATTAGACCATTGATGAAACCCACAAACCCATCCTCCGTACAAATGACAGGCTGTTTGACCATTGTAGAATTCCTACAACCAGTGCTCCAGATAAGATTTTGAAGTGGGAGTGTTTTACGCATGATTTTTCAAATTAGAGAGTAAATGCAATTTCAAGAGAGTAAAAATGAGTTTTGTCCTCTGAAAGAGAGTAAAACTTATCCAACACATGCACCCAACGCATACGCAAAATCAGACCCATAGACCAAAAGCGTTGTAGATCAAAGTTGTTTGGCTTGTGCAGAGCCCTTCACTCCACATGCAAATGGCACATCCCGACTGGGCACATAGTAACAGCACATCACTCCACTTGATAATGGCATATATCCTCCTTGAACATGCTAGCTATGCATCTCCTCTTGACACATACTAACGGGTATGCCACATACTCTGTGCACATGGTAAAGGCACATCTACTTTCAGCATTTTCAGAGATCCGCTGTTAGCATTTGAAGAGCAAATCTGTGTCATTTGCATGTATAAATTGCACATTTACACTGTGTGCATGCTAACAGCACATCTCTATGCATATGCTAATGGCAGACATTGTTTTCATGTATTGATAGAACATGTTCTGTTTAGCAAGCCTGATATTTGTACACGTTGACAGGACATATCTCTACACGTAGTTACCTCCAATCTCTTCTATGCGCACGCTATTGGCACATCTCTTCTCATCTGCTAATGGTGCCTCTTCTCTGTGCACATACTAGTGGGTCATCTCTCTGTACATGTGTGATAACTGCATGCATGTGCACAGAGGAGATGTGCATGCTAACGACATGCCTTCTACATACATGCTAATGGGACGTATCCTCTCTGCACATGCTAACCGCACATCCCATCCCTGCACGTACTAACTGCACATCCTGTGCAGCGACGGGATGTGCAGTTAGCATGTGCAAACTCCACATCCTGCCTATGCACATGCTAACAGCACATCTAGGCTCTGCATGCTAATGGCACATCTCGGCTCTGCATGCTAATTGCCCTTCTGTTCCATGGCACGTGCAAATGACACATCTTTACTAATTTCGTATTATGGGGACATTTCTTCTCGGTGAGTGCTAACATAGCATCTCCTCTGCCCATGCTATAACAGCACATCTCCTCTCTGCCAGTCTTAACGGCAGGGCTCCCTGCTGCACAGGCTAAAAAGTTGCATCCAAAGAAAGGGTGGAAATCTAATGGGCAGGAGGGCGGCCTGCACTTACCAAGTTCCAATTACTTGACGCAGCCTTGATGGGTGTGGCACAGAGGGAAGACTGAAGAGGAGTCGCTTCTTTCTTACAAGAAATGCAATAATGAAGAATGACCATTCACACAATTTACTATCAGTGCTGGAAATTGAGAAAATGTACTGGGGCCAGATGTACCCGATTTCCCCCCACCCCTTTCCTTATTCAGCCTGACTCGAACATGTCCTCGCCAGCCCCCACCACAATGCCCAACAGCTCCCCTGGCATTCTGTTCTGTTTTGCTATAATAAATCAAGTGCCATTCGAAATGGGATAATAACCGTTACCACAGTGCTTAAAATCTGAAGGAATTTGGCTAAAAGCGCTATGTAAGAACACATACTCCCTTTTTACCTGTTATTGGCATAGCCTCCGTACACATGCAGCAGCACATCTCCTCTCTGCACATGCTAACTGAGCATCCCTGCATGTGCTATTGGCAAATGTATTCAGTTCAGGCTAATGGAACCGTTCATCCCTGCATGCTGTAATGGCTCATCCCTCGTGGTATAGCCCAACAGCAAGCACATGTCTTATTGCAGCCAGTATAACTTTATAAATAATACATTATACAGAGCAGGTTTACAACAGGCAGCAAGTAAAGGAATAATTGCAGATGTGTTGTCTCCCGCCCCTTTATTTCAACACTTTGAGGGAAGAGGTGGGGGTAGTTGGTGGCTTGTTAGAGTAAGCCGACCTACCTGACATCTCTCCCATGCAGGGGCACACAAAAACCTACATTTTGGAGGCAGGAGGGGGGGATTAAGTTGTGATGGGAGGGCCACTTCAGAAAATAGGCAGGGTAAACATGGAGGCCCTTCCCCCGACTGTTCTACCCAACTCCTCCCATGGTCTGGTGTGGGGAACAACTATTGAATAGTATATTTTAAAGCGCAATATGCAGAGAGGTGATGGAAGACAGCTTTAAAGTTTTACTGTGTTTGTTCAAGTACATTTTTCTGAGCACACACAGTTAAACTTTAACACCGCCAGTTTGGGGGAAAGACTTCCCTCACCTTCCTACCTATCAAAATGCAAGTGTGCACATCCAGGGTTGCACCTAGGCTAAAATGCAGGCTTGGGCTAACCCTTAAAATGTTGGGAGAGGCACTAACTTCAGAGATTGTGGAGGAATGACAAACTTATTTGTGTATGGGCATCTGACTTCATTACTCATTGTAATAAGAATATTCTAGTGCAGCTTGAATGTTACCATCAGTTAAATGCTCTCTCTTTGAGTTTGAAACACCCACTTCTTGCAGAATCTGAAGGACTAGAAAGTGTGAAAATGGCAGATGGTGTACAATGAAAGACTCAATATCCTAGCATAACAGGGCATTGCAGAGTTTGGGGCACTACTCTTCACAGCCCAAGCACCTTCAGTGGCTGGGACCAACAGGGGAGAAAATGTAATGTTGATTCTATCACAGTTCGCTATACTAGAATCTCTGGTGAACTGACTGGCTGGTGACACATCTGCCTTTCAAATACAGTGTTAAAAGAATGGGGGAGGGCCAGTGCAGCAATAATGGAATTCTATGCAGCAGTATTGGAACCACTAGCAGAGGAACACCAGTATACACCAATGTGTCCCTACACTTATTAAAACTGTCCTTTTGTAAGGGTGTAAACTTATAAGAACTTCAATGTTTGCAATTGAAGTCAGAGTGAGATTACATTATTTGCCCAGCATCACACACTTACGCTAAACAGCAAAGCTGGGATTTTAACCCGCTCTTTCAATTTGGGCATGGCCACCTTCTTCCGCGCTTTATTTGGAACAAAATGTTTTGTTTTGGATGTCAAGAGTTACAATAATAATGTCCTATAGAGTTTACTTGCATAGTAAAGCTTAATAACATGTAAATCCTTATAGAAGCATTTTGCGCCAAAATAATATCACTGCACCTTTTATTTTCCACATCCTGCATGGAAAACTAGAAGATGCAAAAGGCAAACCATCCCGGATTTACCCACTTCATTTTCAGTGCTTTAAAAACACCCCAAAAAATAAGTTGTGCCATAAACTCACTTAGGTTTCGAGATTCATCACAAACTTCCAGAGTGTTATGTATGGTTATTAAAGAATATTCTACTTTCAAACATCAACATCAAAGCAAACTTTACTTTTTGGCATATCAAGCTATTAGACGTTATGGGTATGGACACATTTTAAAAGGGTGCATGCTTTATTGTGTTGCTCGCTTAGCTGTCACAGATTTGGTCTTTCAGTTGAAAATTCACCATCATGTGTAAGAAAGGCTATGCTGCTGACAAAAGAAAGGCTACAGTGCCATCTAGTGGTGAAAAGTATGTTTTTTTAATGAATAAATCAAAGCGTACATGGTACACAGTAGAAAATTAAATCCTCCGTATTTGCCATAATTACATGCGTAAAAGGGAAGCATATGCATGTTATATGCAGGGCTGCCTACAACCCTTACTTCCTACAAGAAAAAAGAAGATTGTGTTCATGAAAAAAGTTCCCTTGTTCCTGACTTGAGTGAGACAATGCCCACTGTTAGGCAGAATTACATGCAGTACCCTTTGGGAACACTACACACAATTAAGACCACAGTGTAAGCACAATCTCACCTTTGGTACAAGCCTGTACTACAGAGGAGAAACAATGTTATGTGGTAGCAGTGGCTGAGCAGCCAGACTTATCTCAAGAGGGATGGGAGCAGTACAAGATGTTATACAAAGGACTTGCAATCACAGTAGTTCAAACAAACACTTACTCAAGGTTTCTTGGTAAAGTAATATACATTTATTTAAAAATTTAGTTAGAAAACATTACACTTGCAAGAAGAAGCTCAATATCACACTTATAATATACTACAGTACACAACCAATATGTTTCTGAACAAGTTAGGCTCCCTTGAAGTGGGAGCAAAATGGCACCTGAGTAACTTTCAAAAGGGGTAGAAAGACAAAGGTTATCAGAATCAAAACACAATTACTTTCATAGGCAGGGCAAATAGTTTCAGTTCACTACAAGAGGCAGTTCAATTCAATAGACCTTGGCCAAAGTCAATGATTCAGTGTCTTGGATAGGATAGCACAGTTCTGGTAGTAAACGGTTAAGTCTTTGCCAATGTTCTAAGAAGTAGTTTGCAAGAAAAAGAGTTATATCTCAGATTAGGAGCGAACAAGACTCCAAGGTTGGGAAAGTTTCACAAACTTTCACCGCTGCAGAAAGGATTTCCTTACTGCATATCACAGTACCTTATGGATGAAGAAAAGCTGTAGTTCAGGCTGTTGTTCCTGGCAGTTCCTGCAGATCTCGCTTTTCCCAAGCTTCAGTCATGGGGACAAGAAGGAAGATGTTGGGAGGTTCCTGTACTGCCCATAGAAGAAGCCACAAGCTTGGCCAAACGTTGGTTTAAAGTGTGAGTGCCTTAAAGTCCACAAACTGGTATCCTTCTCACTGGCTATCTGGTTTTCAACAGCACTCTGAAGAAATTTTGACCAGTTTGGAGACAGTTTCCAGGTGGCTTGCAAGTTGGTTGTTCAGCTCAAGGGAAGAAGTCGTCCTTGAAGGGGCTTCTTTATCGAGGGAGTTTCAGGCAATTCGGACCTGCAGCAGGGTTTCACCGGGCAAACCAATGGTCCAGGAGTTGCAGCAGTCGTCTTCCTTCCCCTTGTCTTCGCTTCTTTTGTTCCAGTGGTCGACTCTGCCTTCCAAGTCCGAGAGACCTGCTTTTAAACAGTTCTCTCCAATTCATTCCAGCCTAGCTCTCACTCACCCACCAGGGTGGCTGTCCTTGCCGGACAGTCAGCCAACCAATCATGCCAGAGTGCATTCATGTCTCCTAGGAGACTAAGCAGAGGGAGTTTCGGGCACCTCCCTCACATCCTGTCCACCCCAGACACTCACACTCAGTCACCAGAGGAGGGCTTCATCACTGAAGCCCACCAAAAGCCAACAAACAAAGGGACCAAACGTGGTTTGGTGTGCAGAGAACCACACTAGAAGCACATTTCCTAAAAGAAACGGCACAAAAAGATGACCAGATTCTATTTTTACAGAGGGCACCATATTAAAAAACAGTAGGGAAAAATCATGGTAGTTTGTTCTAAAATGACTGCCACCAGCCATTTCTAGAGGAAAGGGTAACATTTGACTGTTACATGAGTGTTTAGACACAGGGGATGCCAGGCAACCCCTCCAGCACTCTATAGGAAGATAAGGTGTTCTGCGTCTATCAATTTAAAAAGACTAGCAAAGTCAATTTAACTGTACATGCTCTGGGAGACAGTAGTCAGTCCCAGAAAAGGTATCTAAACCTTGGGAAGTCTAAAAGACATCCCTGTGACACTGTACTGAAGGTGCTGTGTGACAGACAAGAAAAAGATGATGCCTCTGGAGTTGTATAAAACTCCATATTCAAAGAACATAGAAGAAAAACACACATCAAAATACATGAAAGAGTGGAAAAAAAGCTCACACTCTTTCCAGGTAAAAATTTAAATCCTAGAAATCCAGCAAAGTTGCTGGGGGTCTCACACGGTAAGGGAAATTTGCACATTTCTGAGAATTCTCTCTAACACGCAGAATCTAACAGGTGACATTCTATCTTTTTATTACTGGACATTGGGCACCATCTACACTGCTTGTAGGTGAAATGTAGTGTTTTGGCTTGTTGATAATGTCCCTTTCCATCCATCCACGCTGATGAGCAAATCTCCAGACCTCATCCCCTAAAGATCGCACATTCATCTTTCAGGGTGATAGTCAATGTGGCTTGATGAATCCCCTTTGCTCATGCTCTCTATAAAAAGGGTATTCAAAAAAGATCCTTCCTAAGTGAAGACAGTTCTCACTAAATCCATTCTCCCTGCAAGAGAAAAGTCCCTCACTCCTTCCTGCAGTGAAGGCAGTCCTCACTAAATCCATTCTCCCTGCAAGAGAAATGTCCCCCACTCCTTCCTGCAGTCTGTAACCATGTTGTCACTGTACCCAACTAATCTTCTTTGCAACAATGAAAACTCATTAATTTCGATAAGTAATGATTCCGTACTAGGGGTGTACTGAACTTCGGCTTCGAGTAAGTATTCGGCCGAATTCCAGCTGAAAATAAGCTATTCGGCTGTGGCCGAATAGTTTCTTGCTAATCGGCTCTTTCCGAATACTTTGACATTCTCTTTTGAATACAATGCAACATGAACGCAGAAAGGCAAATATAGACATCAGTTTGGAAAACTGAATAGAATTAGACCAGACAATTTGCTATCAGACAGCTGAAAAATATCTGATATTGTAATCTGCTCTTCAGGGCATGTTTTGTTACAGATTCTTAGACAAAAAAGGTGCTCATCTTTTATGCTTAGCCTGCAACAATACAGGAACATCTTTTCTTTTGGCGAATGATTATATGCAATGTGCACTTTTTTCAGTTGGAAAAACAAACTGAAAGAAATGTGCATCGATACTTTCCTTTCCTGTCACGTCACTTGCCATTGCATACGTCATAGGCCCCCCTTTTCTTTTTTTAAGGACTTGAGTCCTGAGTTTAACATTATGTGATATTTTATCGGGAATTATAAGTTGCATATGTTTGTGTATTGGCGAGAAACAGTGGCTAGGATAAGAGAAAAGTGAGCAGCATTTGTTTGGGTGGGATGAATAGTTGTGAGATGGAGTTCACACATTTCAGATTTCCTCTTGACTTGTGTCCTGCATGAGTCGACATGAAACATTTTATACATTTCTATGTGAGCTACAAAGAAGTTTTGAACCTCGACTGCATCGACTTTGCAACTGGATAGAGAATGCAATGCATGAAGCCTCCTACTTTAACTGGCACCGAATATGCAACAATCTTCTGTACATGTGGTCCCTTCATTTTGGTTAAATATGCTTTATTTCTGGCTTTTATACTTGAAATAAAGCTGCTACATTAATTACAATGAAGAGAAATAAAAGTATAGAATGCATTTAAAATGGTGCTTTAATAAGTGTGTTTTTTGAAGTTTGGAACATGAGTTATTAAATAAAGCAACTATTCAGCTTCATATTTGGGTTCGGCCAAATAGTTGACAAACTATTCAGTATTCGGCCGTGTACTAAATCTGCTATTCGGTGCAGCCCTCTTCCGTACTGATACAAGTCCAACACTGCAATCCTAAATGTACCTCTGTCACTATTTCCCCCATTAACATTTGAACGTAGTTGCTTCCCTGAAAGTAGCAGAACTTTGCTGCTCCATTCAGCCTAAAGCATTTACTCCTCTCAAATATCCTGGTTCCTTCCCACTCATGCAGGCACGT
The DNA here is from genome assembly GCF_040938575.1 of Ambystoma mexicanum. Classification (NCBI taxonomy): domain Eukaryota; kingdom Metazoa; phylum Chordata; class Amphibia; order Caudata; family Ambystomatidae; genus Ambystoma; species Ambystoma mexicanum. The sequence goes on along the minus strand of NC_090921.1, from coordinate 1,201,722,795 downwards.
CAAGGAGCACAGCCCTTCATCCTGCCATCTGGCAAAGTGTAATACTTTCAGAAGTGGGCAGAATTTGAAATGCAGGATGAACAAATATAGTGTTAGACCTGGTAGAACAAAGTTACTTGTGCACCACTGGGTTACACTAAAGTCTGATGGCTTAATGGGGAAGATTAAGCCCTGTAGTCGAATTACCCAACTCTTTCAATACAAAAACAGAGAATACTAATTATTTATTTTTAAGCACAGGACAGATTTTCAAACCCGTGTTGTCATGCTTCCAAGACAAATGTGTTGCACCTGAGCTATCCTCCCGGCGCCATGGGGATCATCTTTATGACAAACCTAAATTGCACAGAAGAGGACAATGTCCATTTTCCTTTAATTGCAGAAAGTCCTATTCCATGTCATTTTCCAAAATGCACTAAAAACGTGAAGAATAAAATAACCCTTGCTCTTCACTTTTCCAATATGTTTACATTAAATGATTACATTTTGCCTGCATATATCTCTTTGAAGGCAGCATTTACAAGGGATTTCTGTGGAATCTGCTGTCTCATAGCAGCTGAAAAAGCCGGACAGATTCCATAGGCATCCTTAGCTTTATGCAAGCATGAACATACATGATGGCAGAAAACCATAGTGCAATTTTTTAGGTTGAGCAAGACAGCAGCACTGACATGTATAGCCCCACCCTCACTTAAATGTTTTTTTTAAACCCCCTGGATAATTACAATGAAGTGTAAATGGCATACGTCTTGTTTTTACGCTTCTTTATAACAATTCAGAGATTTAGAGAAGTTCCTCAATGTGTTTTTTCACATGGTAAGATGCAACTATGTTGTCCAAAATTGAAGCTACTGTACTGAAACTAACAGAAAATGACTTAACTTCCATTCTATTTTCCCTTCTTCATCGTCAATAGTTCTGAGGTTCTGACTTATGAAAGTATTATCAGGCATGGCAGTTGAATCTCGGAAGCACTGCTATTGTTGTCTAGTGTGTGTCACCTTGACTGTATTAAATTACCTGTGTATTTGTGTGATGCAAGCGGGGAATATATAATTTTAGGGTATTGGAATGTGTGAAGGTTCCGTGAGTGGCATTTGGAAATGAGGGTTAACTAACCGACCGTGACCAGCAGTATGATTTCTCCTGTGGTCCTTTATACAGATTTATATTGATTTACTCATTATGTTATGCTATGTTATGTTATGTTATATTTTAGGCTTTATGGAGTGTGCACATGCCAACATATGACCATTGAGTGCTAAGCCAAAGTAGCGGAACATTATCTGGAGAAACCTATTTAAAGTCAATAGTGAGCAGATGAGACTTCAGTTTTGAAAATGGTACATTTTTCTGAGGCTGGTTTTTAGCATCGAGTCTGGTTAGGTCCTCATTGTCTACCTGTGACAAGTTAGGCATCTGAGTCTGTTCTAAAATTGATAGTGGTGTTAAATGTTCGGGGGACTACCCCTGTGACTGCTCGGGTTTGGCTTCAGCTAGGACAGGGAGTTGTAGGTTGTCACAAAACATCTACCACTGACGCATACCCACCATTAATGGATATTGAGAACCACACTGGACCTTGAATAAGGCCAGGGAAAACATTCAGCTCACCTGCTTTCCAACACACGAGAAACTATGACATGACCCCTCACAAGGTAGGGGAGTGGTGGCCAAAGGGTCACTTTGACATGTCCTATAGCCATGCTGTGGGTGAATGGAACGATGAACAGATGATTTGTCTTGGTGCTGCAAAACAAGGCAGGAAGAAAGACATCTTGGATGCTCGGGGTATCCTCTGAAGTAGCCGAAATGTGAATCTCACTGCACTGTCTATCACACCCCTAGATCTGGTAATTGCAGCATTTCTGGATGATATGATGTCTCTAAAGCCACGGATGACAGAAACAAATGACAACTTAAAAACCATTGATGTCAAGCTTGATGGATATGACAAGAGGTCCAAGAAAGTGTAACAAAGGTCTCACATATTCGACACCCCAACTAAGCTGCCCAGGCTCGATAAGGATGTGGAATACATTAATTCTCACTGAGAATCATCGACACTGACTCTATGTCTGAAGGGTCTGAGGGGAAAACATTTGTAAGATCAACCATACTTCCAGGTACCTCTTCTCAAGCTACCTTTGGCCTACATCTGAACATTAAGATATTTCAGGGTACTGGGTGTACAAATTCCATGTCTATGAAACCACAATAGCCAAGGGTGTATGATGCAGTCCTCTTTGTATTCTGGGGTCTCCATGGGTGTGACTGAGGTGGCGGGCATCTTCCCAAAATGGAGGATGATGAATCCAGGTTTGGTATGATGAAGATATCTTGATCACACTCACGGAATCCTATCCCAAGGCAGGTGCCAGGCACAGGAGGCCCCCCTCTCATGCGGGCACGGTTGCTGCATTAGAGGGGAACTTAATGAATGCAGTATCAGGGAAATGTGGGTTTCTTTGTCCACACAGAGTCCACACAGCTATTGCTCCAGGGTAGACCATATGGGGAATACTACTTTCACCAAAGCACAGTATTATTGACGCCTCTAAAACTGGGGATTCTGTAGCTATTGCACCTTTAAAGAGGAATCTGATAAGTCAAACTCTAATCAGGAACATACACCATTAATATAACTGTCCAATTCTGTATACATCAAAAAGCTTCCAGAGTTAAATGGCTTACCCAATACGTATAGAATAAGAGTACATCTTTATAAGTTACTCCATGGGCACAACTGTGCCCTTCCCTGGCTTCACACAAGGGACAGTTTTGCCCATAGACTATCTTATAAAGATGTACACAGTTATATTAATTGAGTATGCTACTGGTGAGAGTTTATGTTAAAAGATTTTCTTCATAGATCGAACAAGACGGCATGCTGTCACATTGAGCCTCATTGTTGTATTAAAAATGTTGTATTAAGGTTAGTAACCATTCATGCATGTTTTGATGTAGACTAATTGACTGATATAGAGATATATAGTCACACTCTCTTTTTTCTTATTGAACTAGGAAGACAGTACATGAACACCTGAGGGAGGCATTTTGTCTGAAACACGTAGTGTAGTCAAGAGAGGTTTTTTCAAAGAACTTTAACATTGTTGTCTTTTAATTTTCCCTTGAATCATGTTTTCTGTCATTTGTTTCAAAATTTGAGCTTGAAGGAGTAACACTTCACTGTGTTAATATGATCATGTCCTTTGAAATTGATTATCTGTATATTTAATATTGTTTTGAAGTTTCTTAAAAAAAGCTTGCATTCATTTTGTTTCACATTACAGGGTGTGTTTGTATGTCACATATTAAAGAAGAATTATGGATTTGACCAATGAATAATGGATTGAAATGATCATTGAATGATTATTACATCTACAAGGGAATTCTTTCCTGAAGAGTACCAAGATTTCACCTTGTGTTTCAAGGTGCTTGTGTGTTTCATTGTCTTTTATCCCCTGGCCATAGACTCATCTGGAGCAACAGAAGCATATTTAAATATCATACAATTGGGTTTAAGTATTTGTTAGTGCATCCCTAATGCTTGCATTCTGTATAATGAGGTATCACATAGGAAACCTGGGAACAGTAAGGATGCCAAGACCAACTATTATAGGTTCACTATTTATATTCAGGGACTGTGTACACGTACGGCAACATTAAATGCAAACTAGAAGCTCCCCACCAGAAAAGAATAATAATAATCAAGCTTTTATTCTCAAAATAATTGTCTCTCCCACGGGATATAGTTAGACCAGCATTTGGGCCGCTAGAAAAAATGTCCAAGTATTTAAATTTCACTGTAGTCAGCCAAACCTTCCCTCCCATGACACCCTGGGTTCATGAGGTGCTGAAACCAACTTAATTTGTCTAATCTAGTAGGAGGATTTCTAAGGTCCCTTACCCCTCAAATGTCTCTGACGCTGAGTCTGTTGAGTGGATGTGTAGTTGTTCATTACTATCAGGGACATGGAGAGAGGGGACCATGGACAGGTTGAGCATACCCTGGACATCCTCCCAATTGATATCTAAACTGGTTGTTGCCTCCTTGTTTTCTCCTTACATCTGATCCTGCCTATGGATGACGTGACCCTCTGATTACTTCCTATTATGGCTGGCCACAGCCCTTACTTCCTCATGCCCTGCACTCTCTGCCCTTCTATTTCCCTCTCACCTCATCAGGGCGACTTTCTTCTTCTGATGTGACTGCGTCTGTGTTCCTTCCAGGCACTAATCTCCACATTTTCATCTGGCATTGGGTTTTGCTTTCTCATCCTGAGCTCTTTTACCTACCACCTGCATTATATGACTTGCTTACGATGGTAGTTCTTCCTTCTCCTAGGTCTGTCCTCTGTCTGCCCTCCACACCTAATCTGATAGTGTCAAAGCCTCCATTGTTCCCACCTCCACCTTCAATCTCCTCCTTCATCTTATAATTCTCCTGCAAACTTTCCTCTTCAGATCTAATAATTTTCTTTTCATCCTTTCTCTTTCCCGATGTTAACACATGTATTTCCATCACCATCGCCTTCTGTTCACTTTCCTCTCCTGATGTTGGCACCAACAATATGTTATGCTTTACTGACAGGCCTATCAGTTCACTATGCTATCCTGATGTTACCACCTACTCCTTGTTCAGTTTTACAACATTTAGCACATTCTGTTTACTCGTCACATGATTTTAACACCTCCCCTTGGCCCTATGAGGTCTCACCACCTTCTCTTTATCCCCCCAGTCTCACCCCCATCTCTTGCTCTTCACTGCTACCACCCTTCCAGCTTTATCTAGTTCTCCAGCCTCCTCTTCTTCTACTGTTCTTCAATCTCCAACATTCTCCAAACATGAGCTTCCAGCTCATACAACCCATGAGTCTCTAGAGCTCTGGTTCTATGTAAGCTGGACTATTGCAACAGCCTCTTTCTAAATCTGCTTGCTTCTACTCTACGCCCTCTGCAACATATCCAAAACAGGACTGCGAGGCTTGTCCTTGGCCTCAAGCCCTTGGATCGTATGTCTCCAGGATTGAAAACTCTGCACTTGCTGCCAATGGCTGCGAGGATTAAGTTCAAAACTCTCTGCATCTTCCACAAGGCCTTCTGGGGTCTGGGGCCTCAATACCTTCAACTCTCTCTTCCTAGATATCTTCCCTGTCGAGCTCTTTGCTCATCTGCCTCCAACTCCCTCAGGGCCAGTCGCTTCTCCAAGCAACGAGTTGGTGGCAGATCTCTCTCTTCAGCTGGGGCCTCCCTCTGGAACAGCCTCCCTGCCTCCCTGACTAATTCAGGAGAAACATCTTCGGTTCCGGAAGCACCTGAAAACCCTCCTCTTTGCTTCTGCTTTCTCTCCCCCTCTCCTCTGCTAAAGTCCTGGCTGTTACTGAGATTGCACTAGTTACCTGACCACCCATCTGATCTCGGGCCCTAGCCCTGCCAGATGCACACCTGCACTGCCTCCCTGGCAACCCCTGCTCCTGGGGACTGTTTTCTGTATCCCTACAGTCCCCCCACTAGCACTTATGTCTGCACTCCCCCTACACTTGCCACCTGCTGGCCGTTTATTTATCTTGTTATTCTACTATCCCATGCACTGCACTTTCCCTCCCCCCTGCACTTTCTTCCTCCCCCTTCCTTTGCACTTGCGTGATCTGAATAACACTTGGCCTAGTAAGATCGTTGTTTGTCTTCCCTCTGTTCCCCCTCCGTTGCCTTGTCACGCTTTGAAACACTTTTGTATAGGTGCGTTATAAATGCCATATCATATATCATATCATGTCATATCATATATCATATCATGAGCAGTAGCAAATGAGACCAATTTCCCTTAATTACATACTGCACTGGTGTCCTTTCTCTGAGTTTCTGAAGTTGGGTAATAGTATATGTATTTTCCTTCGAAATCTGCTCTTTGTTCACACAGGAGAACCCTGATGTGTCTATCTCAAAAGTACACAAGGATCCCAGGGGAACCACTTAAGAGAGACACCCACATGATGCATAAACTATTACAGACAAATAGGCTAGTAGAAGAAAATATATTATTCAAAAACTGAAATGCTACCAGTAAACAAAAATCATCACAGAATATTCTGATGGAAACAACAATATAGGCAAAACATTGACAATTTAAATAGTAATATGAATCAAAGAGTGACCCCACTCTCCAAAACACATAATGTACATATATATTACCATAATTTCAGTCCATTTGTAAACTCCATTTTTGGTATACAAATTAAATAATTCACAAAATGTGTCATACGTGCTACTAACCCTGATCAATATTGCAAAGAGCCATATTTTGGACCCTGTCTATAAATGTACAGATCTTAGTCAGGGCCGGAATCAGAGATCATATAATTTGTGAATGATCTAGATGCATCGGATTTTATATTGCATCCTTAATTATGCCTGAGAGCAGCTTGCAGTTGATGTGAGTGTCTTACACCTATGTCGATTGCTTAAATTCACCACAACACAACTTAGAATTTAGAAGCAGAATATGGTTAACTGTGTAATAAGCAGCTGCTGGCTGGATATTAATAAGATACTCAGGAAAATAATTAACAATGTGTAAAGTTAATGAAAATAATGTTGGATTTAAGAAAGGTATCATAACTCTTACAGGTGAATGGCTACAGAAAAATGACTACTTACCATTTTTGAGACTACTACACCTTGGAAGAGATTAAGAACGGCTTAAGCATGAAGATCAAGTTTGATTATTAACATGAAATAGTGACATGTGGAACTGCAGAAGAAATGTCACAATCACAATTAATTAATTCCAGAATATACACATGAAGATCAAGGGTGATTACAAAAACGAAATAGTGGCATTTGGTGTTAGCACAAGATATTAAATGTAGAGTAAACAACAAATGCATAATGTACACCATGAAAATGAGCCGTAGAAATAGTGGGAAATTAGGTGCTATAAAAATGTATGTGTGCAAAAGATGCCAAGTGCAAAGTGTAATCTAGATGGAATATGTTCACTAAGTGCAGTTATGTGAGTTAGGATAATATACATTAAAAACAATTGGATGATGTGCATTAGGTATAATTATTGATATAATATAATATAATATCCTGTGCACCTACATCATTGATACAATGCATGATCCCTCTTTCAGCCCCTGAATATGGTCCACAGATAGACATATGGGGACTAAAACGTCTAGGGGATTTATTACTATTTTAGATATTGTTAAGGGTTGATAGCAACCTATGAAATCATTTTTGGGAATTATTGTAAAATTGTATTTGTATATCAAAGATGGAGTGTACAAATAGGATTGTGGTTATCGTATTCAATATGTCTGTCATGTGTTTTGGAGAGTAGGATTGCCTGTTCTCTTGCTCCCTTTATACTATTCTCTAAAGAATTTTTGATCACTTCTAGTTTTCTAGCTTTTTGAATAAGTTGGTGTATGATAAGGTATTCATTGAAAGGAGTGTTTTGTAGAAAGGGGCTTTTTGCTTGTTATTAAGCAATATGCCCCAAGCGATGGGGGTATTACCAAAGTTGGTAATGCCCCCTTCGCGAGGGGTATATAGCTAATAGTACCCCATCACGCAAGTTCTGCGTGACTGGGGTACTAATAGCATTTTTTTTGTCCCGAAACGCTGCCACGTTTTGGGACAAAAAAAAAAAAACACCAAGAAAATGGCCACCGGGAAAGGGAAAATGGAGTCCATTTTCCCTTTGCGTGGTGGCCATCGGGAGCAGACGCACTGGGAACAGCAAAAAAAGAAGATAAGTGGGGTTGGGAGGGAGGAAAAAAAAGAAAAAAAAGAAAAAACGTACCTGGGTCGCCAGCAGGGAACGGTGGAAGCCTCCAGCCGTGTGGAGGCTCAGAGCAGGGAGTCTCCACATGGCTGGAGGCTTCTATCTTCCCCCACTGGGGACAAAGCAGGCTAAAGGTAAGTGGGGTTGGGAGGGAGGGGAAGGGCAAAAAATAAAAAAAATAAACATACCCGAGTCCCCGGAAGGGGTGAAGGCAGCTTCTCAGCCGTGGAGGCTCAAAGTGGGGATGGCCCTGTCTGAGCCTCCTCATTGGCTGAAGGGCTGCCATGCGCCCCGACAGGATCAATGGCCATGGAATCCCAGCTGAGGGATTCCCAGCCGGGTAATGCCTCAGCGAGGGCCAATCAGTATGGTTCTTTCATTCTGATTGCACCCTCGCCAGGTACTAATGAACAATAAAGTTTCACCTGAGGTGTTGCTATTGAAATGACAGGGAGCTTGCACGTTTGATATCTGTCTGGGAGGCTCCGGCATTCACTGTGGCGAAAGATGTTATCATGAATTGCATTTTTTCCAATCTTGAATGTGATTATGTTTCCAAAGACATGCTACTGTTCCTTGTACTTTGAAAGGATTTTAACTTAAAGGATCATGCACCAGCTTCATGGCTGGTGCTGGAGGGGTATCTGTAAAACACTTGCCCTCCAAGTGTGCTGGCGCCCTTAAATGGGCCAGGGCTGCCTGAGAGTGTCTGTTCAGAAGGGTTATATCCATTAACATAAACCGTTACCCAGAGGGGATCAGGGTGGGCACTTATTGGCACATGTGGGGTTCCAGGGATGCAATGTGACCCTTCCCCGAGCAGGAGATCCAGCAAAGTCCATGCCTGGGCCCATCATACACAAGCTTGGGTGGCACCCTGAGTCACTGCCTGGTGGTTCCCAGAACCAATCAAGGGACTTTGTCACAGATGGTGTATTCAATGGTTGCCCTATGTTTGACCTCACCTTGTGCAATGTTTATAAACAAATGCCAATGCATGACAAATCTAAAAAAGATTGGTGCACAGGGATTGGTGAAATTTATGTTGTTTGTCTCTCAATGGTGAAGGGAATTACTATTTAGGTTATATGATATACGTGAGTAGTTTATAGGCATGGGGAACATTACATTATTTCTTCCAATAGGTTTACATTTGTAAGGATTAAGTAAAAATAGGAAATGGCAAATGGCCTCATACTCCATATTTGCTGGCACTGTGAATCAGGTTCTGACTTGGAGAGATAGGCGCTGGTAGAAGTGGTGAAGGGCGGACAATGGCAATAATCAGCAGGACAAAGGATGGTTTACCATTTGTAGATGAAAATGACCTGTGTGTTTGTAAGGGTGTTTTGTAAAAGTCCACCTGGGTTAAGTCTTTAGACGACTCACACTTGGGCCTTTGCTTCAACTCTTGTATAGGCCTGAACACATCATTATATTGGTAGCAATGGCTCAGCAACAATGCTTATCATAGGAGAGAGGAAGGGCTGTAGGAAAGTACAAAGACCTTAGAGCAAGCACATAGGCCAAAGAAACACTGACACACAAATGATCTAATCAAGAAGTGGTTTATTTTATACATACACTAAGGCAAAGATAATTCTTCAGAAAGCGGAGTACTATTTCACACAGTAAGCACCGTTCAAAACCATAGGCAATATTCACAGTAAGTAAATCACTTTTGTAAGTAAATCACTCTTGCAATACTTTCAGAATGGCAGTAAGCAATTCAAAGGTAAGTAAAACACTTTGGCAACAAACTCAGAGTAGCTGTTTCAGGTGAGAATGAAGTAGACAAAACCAGCATCAAGAAGGTCAATACTTTTATTTATTTATTGTGACTTTGATGGCATCCTGACACCTCCCAATATATTATCACATCTTAAAAAGAAAATAGTCACATATGAACATCTAAAAAGTGAAAAAAATCCACATCAAAATTAATTTACATTAAAATATTAAAAATATCGATCTTCCAAAATAAGCAAAAAATAATAATACATGCTTCCTGTTCCCCACTCATGAACAGGCTCCACATACCTTCCATGGTTAAGTCCTCCCTAAGGCCTGCTTGCAGAAGTGTGGGGTGGTTCAGAGTTTGCGGCGAATTACATTGTGCCAAAAGGTGTTTCACTTTTTCCATGTTGTTTTCGCTGCACAAACGGCATCCCTGCAGTCCCCTCGTTTTCTGAGTCCAGGCCCCCACTATTTCACATGTTCGCCCCAAATTAAATTTTATTTTCAAGTACTCCCAAATCAGGAAGTTCCCTATAAACTGTTTAACATAAATGAGCACACCCTCCCTCTCCTGAGTATAGATATTTAATTCCAAGGCATGATTATGAGTTGCTGGGTTAATGATGGATTGTTCCTTAGCAAAATCACCCAGAATATATTGAATTTTTCCCTTAAATTGTTTTAATGTCATGCCTGGAAGGTCCTCCGAGGGCATCTGTTCCCACTTACTTGCCATATCCACGATCTTAACAATGTCGCTATTTGACAAAAGCTGGGATCTAGTTATGGACACATCATAAATCATTGCATGTAAAGTCAGTGCTGGGGCCCTGGCAAATTTCTACAAATTGGTTGCACAACCTAGTTGAACCCTTTGGGTGACCGGCAAGATGTTACTTTCCAGAAATACCATTTCAATGGATGTATACTTTATGGCTTGCAACATGTTCCAAGACCAAAGCCGATACAACATCTATCAACATCTTACAACATCTAAGTTGAGTAAGAACACATTCCAATACGTTGTTGTTTATAAGTGAAAGCTTGATATAATGCCCTTTGAGAGCCGATATTATTAGTGCTCAGTTCAGAGCAACCTATTTCCTGTGAAATTAAGTCTGGGGAACGGACCACAATGGTTGTAATCAATGCCATTGTCACAGATTCTGAGATCTTAGAACCTATGCAGGGAATAATTGTGCCAAATTCAATCCACGAGATCAGTGCACAAATCAGCTGCAGCTTCATGAAGGGTGGAGTTAGTTACAGAATAAAAATCTGTAATCATCTTGTCTTTTTGGGAAATTATAATAGAGGCTAATAATGTGCGTTGGGGGTATCCTCGCAGCGAGCGCCTCGAACCTTCTGTCTTTGGTTTGGTGATATTTAAATCGGGGTTTGCTGAGGCAAGAGAGGGTATGATGTTATGTTGTGGAGTGATCATGGGCTGCTGACAAACACTCTCATTCTCCTCGTCAACTTCTATGGTTTCCAAGTGCATGGTCATTGTCTGTGGACGGGTAACCACATTGCCATTCCAAGGTAATGTGGCATATTCCCCTGCTCATGCCCCGGCAGTATTGGTAGCTCGCAGCTTCATCAAGGAGGTAATTTATGGTTTTTGACAGTGACATGCTAGACTGTCACCAAATGGAAGTCTGATAAGCACAATGTCAAATAGGATTTCTCCAAAAGCCTGTTTTCCTAAAGCAAATAAAACACTGAACGTGCCAGGCGTGCAACAATGGCATACCGGTTGCTATGGTCAGGCGAGCGTGAAGCAGTAATGCTGAAGTGCAGCAACTGCCGGCAGGCCCTAAATAGCTGACTCTGCTAGTCAGGCGGCAAACCTCCACGTGAAGTGGAATATTTCGAGAGTATCGCGGCAGGCGGAGTCCACCACTGTGCACATCCTTCGCACTCCGCACGGAGTGTAGTTCTTGTAGCAGCAAGTCCTCCTCCTCAGAAATGGAACAATGGAGATGGAAGAAATACTTTCGGTGTTCAAGCAATTCCAATAGTAAATGGAGAATATCGCATCAGCCACAGTCAAACACCAAACACTCTGCACACTCCACACACTCTGTGCAGAGTGGAGTTCTTGTAGCAGCGAGTCCTCCTCCTCAGAGATGGAACAATAGAGGTGGAAGAAATACTTCAGGAGTTCAAGTAATTCCAATAGTAAATGGAGAATATCGCAACAGCTGCATTCCAACACTATGGACACTCTGCACACTCTCCGCACTCCGCACGGAGTGTAGTTCTTGAAGCACAGACTCCTCGTCCTCAGAGATGGAACAATGGAGGTGGAAGAAATACTTAGGTTGTTCAACTAATTCCAATAGTAAATGGAGAATATTGCTGCAGCCACAGTCCAAACCAAACACTCTGCACACTCTGCGCAAAGTGGAGTTCTTATAGCAGCAAGTCTTCCTCCTCAGAGATGGAACAATAGAGGTGGAAGAAATACTTCAGGTGTTCAAGTAATTACAATAGTAAAAGGAGAATATTGTGGCAGCCTCAGTCCAACACTCTGCAAACTCTGCACACTCTGTGCGCTCCACGTGGAGTGTAGTTATTGTAGCAGAGAGTCCTCCTCCTCAGAGATGGAACAATGGAGGTGGAAGAAATACTTCAGCTGTTCAAGTAATTCCAATGGTAAATGGAGAATTTCGCGGCAGTCATCATCCAACACCAAACACTCTGCACACTGTGCACACTCCGCACAGAGTGGAGTTCTTGTAGCAGAGAGCCCTCCTCCTCAGAGATGGAACAATTGAGGTGGAAGAAATACTTCAGGTGTTCAAGTAATTCCAATAGTAAATGGAGAATATCGCTTCAGCCACAGTCAAACAACAAATACCATGCACACTCCACATGCTCTGTGTAGGGTGGAGTTCTTGTAGCAGTGAGTCCTCCTCCTCAGAGATGGAACAATAGAGGTGGAGGAAATACTTCAGGTGTGTTCAAGTAATTCCAATAGTAAATGGAGAATATCGCAACAGCCACAGTCCAACACTGAACACTCTGCAGACTCTGCACACTCTGCGTGATGCGCACAGAGTGTAGTTCTTGTAGCAGAGAGTCCTCCTCCACAGAGATGGAACAATGGAGGTGGAAGAAAAACTTCAGGTGTTCAAGTAATTCCAATAGTAAATTGAGACTACCACGGCAACCACAATCAAACACCTAACACTCTGCACACTCCACGTGCTCTGCGCGGAGTGGATTTCTTGTAGTAGAGGTTGACCCTCCTCAGTGATGGAACAATGGAGGTGGAAGAAATATTTCAGGTGTTCAGGTAATTCCAATAGTAAATGGAGAATATTGGGGCAGCCACAGTCCAACACTGAACACTCTGCACACTCTCCACACTCTGCACACACTGCGGAGTGGCATTAAAGTTGCAGCAAGTCCTCCTCCTCAGCGATGGAACAATAGAGGCAGAAGAAATACTCAGGTGTTCAAGAAATTCCAATAGTAAATGAAGAGTATCGCAGTAGCCACAGTCCAACACTCTGCACACTCTGCACACTCTGCACGCACTGCAGGGAGTGTAGTTCTTGTAGCAGAGAGTCCTCCTGATCAGAGATCGAACAATAGAGGTAGAAGAAATACTTCAGGTGTTCAAGAAATTCCAATAGTAAATGGAGAGTATTGCGGCAGCCACAGTCCAACACTCTGCACACTCTGCACACTCTGCACGCTCTGCAGGGAGCGGAGTTCTTGTAGCAGAGAGTCCTCCTCCTCAGAGATGGAACAATGGAGGGGAAAGAAATACTTCAGGTGTTCACGTATTTCCAATAGTAAATGGAGAATATAGCGGCAGCCACAGTCCAACACCAAAAACTCTGCACACTATACACGCTCCACGTGGAGTGGAGTTCTTGTAGTAGAGAGTCCTCTTCCTGAGAGATGGAACAATGGAGGTGGAAGAAATACTGCTGGTGTTCAAGTAATTTCAATAGTAAATGGAGAATATTGTGGCAGCCACGTCCAACACCGAACACTCTGCACCAAACACTCTGCACACTCTGGTGTGTAAATACTTTTCAGGACTTGTTATTCTTTTTCAGATGCCTTATGCTTTAGTAGTCCATCCCTATCTAGTTATGAGTGTCTCAGAATCAGATTGGAGGGCAGAAAAAAGGCAGGCACAATTTGTAAAATGTCAGGAATTCCAGTTAATTCTTCTGTAGCAAGTAAGTGAAGCTTTTTGTTGGTACAAAGGGTTCAGGGACTTCGGAAAAGGCTCCCTGAAGGTACACAGGCTTTCGGCCTGTGCGAATGTGAATGGGCAAACACCCAAACACACAAATCACTAATCCAGCAACACAGGAGTGGCGAAGCAACTCTAGGTAAGTCTGCCTCAAGTCCCACAGTGCCTTTGGAGATAAGCCGATGCAGGAGGATGCCATCACGATGCAGCTGCCGCAGACCCCATTACTGGATTCCTGGCTGGTGTTATGAAAGCGGGAACACTGGGGTGGATCTTGCAGCAGCAGTGAAGTGAAGGGATGTCCAGCAATTGATTCTTCATAGGAATGGGATTTTGGCGCCCTTTTCAAAGCATGAGTGAAGAACGGTCACCGCCTAGTCAATTCATCTCGCTTTCTCAGATCAGCACTCTGCTGAGGGGATCCTAGGAGTAGAATCCTGACCCTGGATGTCCAGATGGAGTCCATTAAAGTTCCAGGAGGATTCAATCTTTGGAAGATGATCAACTGCAAAGTGGTTGCAGGTCCCCTGGTATTGGAGAATTGTAGCCGGTGGAGATCACAGCTTGTCATGGGACAGCTCATATTGCAGGTCATCTTGAGACTGATTGGAGTCATCAGTCTAAGGAAGGGAGTCATCTTCTTCAGCAATCCCCTGTCACACAGAACTTGATGCTGGGACAGCAGCAGTTATTCAGCAGGTTCTGGAGGTTTTTTGGAATTGGGTGCAGATGTCTCTGTTCATCTTTTTTTTTAGGATTTTTCTTCCCAGTGGTCAACTTGACTTCAGCATCAGAATCCATGCCTTTTGTGCAGGAACCCAGACAATCTGTACACATGCAACATTCAACCTATGGGTGGTGGTTGTCCTTTGAGGACACACAGCCTGCCAGTTGGAAGTGATTCCAGACAGGTATGGCAGAAGACAAAGACCAGCAAAGTTTCAGGATCCTCCCCTGTTTCCTGTCCTCAAAAACAACCTGATGCCTTTGTGGGCTCTCCAGTGGAAACCCTCCAAAGACAAAGTAAAACAAGACGTTTCTCACCCTGCATGACAGACTAAGGACCAAGAAAGGAATAGCCATCTAGAAATGGTGAAGAAAGAAAACTGTTAAAATTTTAGTTCAATGGTGACCCTTTTGTGCATGACCGTGCATGTGCGTACAGACTGTGAGTAACAAATACATAAAAGTAGGCTGGATAAAACCACTGCCATCAACCATTCAGATTGGCTTGCCACTGTAACCAAAATGTTATAGGAGCAGTGACAAAGCGGATACTATGTAACCCCTCAGCACTCCACATAAGGTGGGGCGTGCTGATCTCACAATATAAAAGACAGGGAGGATACAATAAATCCCCCTGCCCTTGGGAACATGTCTCTGCACATACAATAATAACAGAAACTAAAAAGGGAGGCCAAGGGGCCCCCAGCAACACTTCACAGAGAGTGCTGTGTGCTGCAGAAGCCAATTACAGATACCACACAACCTGGAGGAAAGCATGACTTCAACAAAAAGGCATAAAAAGAACTACAAAAGATTCCCATAGACAGATTTAAAGATTGAGTGAGTGGTGAAAAAGCTTCCCAATCAGGAGAACTGACAAATAAACGAGTAACCCAGCAAAAAGTGCTGGCAGACTCAAAGGTGGAGGAGATTTGACATACAAATGAAAATCTACCTAGTGGTGTTTTATGACTGATAATGGAGCGGGTAGCCCGTAATTGCTGCCTTTCTGATAGCACACTGCAGTAGGACTGTGCATTTGTGTTTGCATATATTTTCATTTATTAAGTCAAAATGACAAAAGGTAATGTTAAACTTGAAAGAAGTATACAAAAAACGTTAGCTAGACAGAGTGGAGAGTAGGTGAGTTTTAAACTGAGTATGAAATACTGTTCTCTGAGCATACAGATCGTTTTCACATGTGTGGCTATGCACAAGGTGTTCTCATTAGGGTCTCTAGTAACGACCACCTCCTTCGGTGGTTGATCAGACCTTGAATTTGTAACACCTATTTGTAAATTACTCTTCTGCAGCACATGCTTTTAGTTATTAGGGATGTAATTTATAAGGCCGTTATAGCATAACTAGTTACATTTAAACAGGCAAACTAACTGACCATTATAAAGAAGTGTATCGGTTTTTGAACAGTGAATAAATGATGTCCTGGAAAGAAACTCAGGGTGGCATATGCTGACATTCTCATAGGCTGTCATATTCCCATATTCCCACTGGGAGTTGACAGGCTGCCTTGCCAGAAGTGCCAGTGGAATAAATTCAGGCATGTACTGTACATCTAGTAGAGACTGGCGGGATTACGGGATGGGGGGGTGGTCAAAACACCAGCAACGTGAGGTTCCAGAGGGAGTTGATAATGGGTAGTTTTGGGCACTGAGGGATAAAAAGGCATATGGGAGTTCCGCCCCGAAAGGAAGTGAAACAAGCAGGTACAGCCCAGTTGCACACAGAGCCATTGCTTTTTGCAGCGGGCATAGAGTAAAGCGGAAAACAGACGGAATTAATCTGAGGGCAAAATAACATTGCCATAAAATGCAGCTGTCATTGAACCACCGGCAGTTCAATATTAACTTTTAGATAACATATTACCACTTCCCTACTTAATTGCTTTACTACTGCACGTTATCCACAAATAACGACATCCTAAACGTTGTTCCCAAATTTCCATTGCATGAGCGTTGGGGAAACGGCTGATTTGGGCACTATATTAAGCACGTTTCTTTAGTGATTCTTGTAATTTTTTTTTGTTACAATTCTCCATGCCGACAGTAACATTAATGAATAATGTCCTCTGTGTAAAGTCAGGTATTTTCTCTTCTTCACATTGCAGGTGGAGGAGGCTCTGATTCCATATCGCAGTGCAAGTATTGCTCATATCACAACGGGCTACACAAAGATTTTTGAGGCTGTACCATTTCCAGATAAGCAGAGGTGGGAAAATGACTGTCAGGCTTCATTTAAGCCTACTCCTGAATGAATGTCTTTAAAACATTCCCACGAGTCACACTGAACGACTGCCTAGGGGTTGAGGTCGCCAATGGGTCCCTGCTAGATGTGCTGGCGCCTCAAGTTTTCTGGAGAATGTATTTGTTATGGAGGGGAGGGTTGCAGCCAGTCAGAGCACCTGTAAGTGGCTCAGATGTTTTTTAGGTTTTTTCAAGAAAGGTAATAGGACAAGCACAAAGTTGAATGAAGTCAGAGAGTGCCTGTAAGAGTGTGGAGGAGTGTGTTTTGTTGATAAATTGCTTTATACTGAGACTTTTCCTACCCCATTCTCTTTTGGTTTGTTGTTTTCACTTGTTTATGTCTCATTTGTATTCATCTCCTACTTACACTTTAATTATTGTCTTATCTTTAATTAAGCATTTGAGTTTCTTATTCTACTATTTTCACTTTCATTTAAAACCTCTCAAATCTATGAGTGTATACATTTATTTTTTCATTCAGGGTTTTGGGTGGTTTTGCATTTTAGACTTTAGTTTTGTGGGTTTGGGAGTATTTGCTTTTGGGATTTTGAAAACTGGGAAAAGTTGGGAGATTGGCTGAGAAGAGATTTTAGGGTGTTGTTCTGCCCCTTTAATCCTGGCTGTTTTCCGAGAAGGTGATGGAGATCGATGTGGGGATGATGTTGTGGTTGAACTGAAGTTGAGTGTCTGTTGTGAGAAATCCCACTATGTGTTAGCATATGTCATAGCCGTGGCTATTCGACAAAGCTGCAGGTCTTGCTCTGTACCCACGTCTACACATAAATTATTTTGCAAACTCAAAAGCAAACCAAGCCAACCTTAAAAATTTCAAATAAAACCATGGAACACCTAAGCACATAAAATAACACACACAAATGATGTGTTATCATCCACATAGCAACATGATTATTGCACAGAACATGTATGGTTTAATATGCACAGCTATAATCATAGCCGAGCCTACAAGAACAACTACCAAAATAACAAAAAGCATTGACGTTCCTACACTCATGCTTTTTTATAGACGCGGTTTTAGAAAGGCATTCATTGCCATTTGCTGTTAGCCGCGGCTATATGAAAAAAACTACAAAAGAAAATGTATTTCCAGTCTTCTAAACAAGTGTCCCTAATAGGCCTACCAGACCCCTCCACTCCACATCATCCTCCTCCACTCCCCGGGTCTCTCTCAATGCCCAAAAACACTGAATGCATCTATGATTCTACTCCACCCAAAATGTCAGATAGCCGCGGCTACCACAAGTTCACAAATACACAACGTGCCATTTGCCGGCATATAGTTGCGGCTGCAGAGGGTGCCACTTATACCCGCAGGTAGCTACACCATGCACTGGGTGGGTGTTGGGTTGCCATGGGTAAACTCCCCCCAGCCATTGCTGTTGCTAAGCGCGATCTTGAATACACGAATCACTCCCCTTTTTATGAATAGCAGTGGCTATAATAATTCTTTTTTTTAAATCAGAGTATTGAATATAAATGGCAAAAAAGACAGTAGTGATACAATAGTACTTAGATGGTGTCAGTACAATAGATGACTGCTCATGGAGTTATTTAAAGTGAGTGATAAAGTATACATGGTAGTTAGGATATAGAAGATTGGGGTTAGGTAGGGTGGACAAGGCTCAAAACATGTAAAGGATGGGCTATACACAAATAATTAGAGTATAGTGCATAGAGAGTTTGACAATCAGAAGAGCAAAACTGCATTAAATGATAGCTTTTATACTTTCCAAAATCAAAACCAAAAAAAGAGGACTATATTTACACATTTTGAGTGTACCCTATCACAGACAAACACAGAATTAAAAACATCAACATCAACCAATTACAAACACCAAAGCACACACATCATACATACCCATCTCATATAAAGTACTAGAAATTCAAACTAGGAATTCAAAACTGCGTGGCTGATTAGAGACAGTTGGCTGTTTTGGTTACACGCTTTTTGTGAGAAACTAAATATTAACATGGACCTAGGCTTGAGAGATTGTACAATTAAATGGTTTGGATTGCGGGAATGCGTTGCATACAGGTCTGTCCAAAATTGTTCAGTCTGAAAAGTGCAGGGCAGGCAGACGTCATACTAATTCATTGTAGAGGCAATGATTTGGGGAATGTACGAGGTGTGTCCCTTACTTTAATGATGAAACAAGACATTGGAAAATTAATGGAACTTTATCATTTTCAATCATACTCAGAGGAAAAAATTGAGATGGACCACCCGATCTAATGGTAACATTGAAAAATCACAGATAAATGTTAATAAAGAAGTTTCGGCATTTATGAGAGACGAAAACCAATTATGGATTTCAAACAACAACACACTGTTCTACTTGGACAATTTCTATAGACATGATGGAGTACATCTAACTGATGAAGGAAATGTGGTGTTCCTTCATAACATCAAAACAGTACTCCAAATGTGCTAAAATACTACACTCAGTGTACCCGAAAAACAGTCCTTTTAAGCACTACATATCACATATAAATACACATATACAAAGACATAACATCCAAAATAAAATTCTAAAATAACTCATCACTGTGGCTAGAGTTCATTGACTATTTCTAGCATGATTTCAATATGAAACCTTGGGGGGGTAAGTCACATAGATTTTTATACATATATACATAATAGATAATTCTTAGAAAGGACTCTTTTGGGTACAAACAGCATACTTTATTTGATTATTGAGGCCTATAGCTGCAGGTATGGTCCAACGAACCTGCAGCTACGACCCCCCCAGTCACTACTGCAGTTAACCGAGTCTCTGAAATTGAACACCCCATTGTGCAATACCATAGCCGTGGTTAGTCATCTATGTTTAAAACAAAAATAATATCCTTCTATCTGTAAAAAAGAAAATATAATTTGATAGAGAACACACACACTTTAAGAAACACAATTTAATTCTCAAGTTTTTATGACCTTCCTATCTCGTATGTAGCGCATCACAAGCACTCTATAAGATACAACATTTGTGCATACAACACTGTTGTTCTCTTTACACATAGCAATCATTGTGTCATTGAGAAGAAAAATCAAAAGTGGATACAAAATAACCTAGTGGTAGTGCACCATTAAATTCCACTTCTGCCACCAGTGTCACTTTCTCCCATCCTCATCCCATCTTGTCTACACCAGATCTACAAGGCTGCCTAGAAAATGACAAAAAAGAACCATTTGGTTATTGGGGAAAAAAACTGGTGGGTTGAAGAAAACAACTACATAAAAGCATGGTGTGGGTGTCTTCTGCTTTACCTCCACTCAAATAACAATCCAAATGCTCAGAAAACTGTTGCTATTTTCGGATCAAGGAGCAACAGAGTAAGAGGATATTCAAGCAGGGGCGGACTGGGCCATAAAATAGTCTCAGGCACCAATGATAAAGTGGCCCACAGTTGCAAATGCTATTCATTCCTTTTGTGATACTGTTTGAATAGTACCCAAGGTGGAGTTTTTTGATCAAATGTAATGCAAATTGTTCATTTTAAAGAATATTTATTCAGCAACACTGCTCACAACTATTAGCTGCATAGTGAAGTAACTCATCAAATTGCCCCGCATTGGCAAAATGGCCAGCCTTGACCAAAATAACTGGCCCACAACAGCATTTTTCATTGTTAGTTCTGCCATGGGCGTATTGCCCTATTGGTCACTCCAAGCCTACATTCAAGAAGTGCAGTGTACTTTTTGTGAAATAAACCATCTCAAAGTTTTAGAACTACACACAAATTTTTTTGCAAGCTGAAAATCAAACTAAACTAGCCTTCAAAACTTCAAATGAAACAAGGGAACGCCTAAGCACATATAATGACAAACAGAAATGACATTCTTTGCTCTATCATCCACATAACAATGTGATTACTGCACGGAAAAGGTATGGTTCAATAGATGCGGTTATAATCATAGCCGTGTTTACAAGAACAGGCAATAAAATAATGTATCAAAGCCCTGGCTACCACACGTCTGCAAACACGCAACGTTCCATTTGCCGACATATACCCGCGGCTAGTTAGCATGTTGTGTTTACCCACGAGTAGGAGCGACGCACATTGAGAGGATGCTGGGTATCTGCAGTTAAACACTCCAGTCATTGCTGTTGCTAGGCGCAATGCTCAATACACCAATCACTTCCCATTTTGTATAGCTGCGGTCATACAAAATAAAAATAAAAAAGATCTGATTATGGAATTTGAATGACAAAAAAGACATTAGTAATACAATGGAAATTAAAAGATCAATACAGTAAATGACTGCTCATAGAGTTATGTAAGGTAGATGATGATACAGAGAGCAGAGTATACATGACAGTAAACGATATGGGATACATTTATAGGTGCAATTACACAAGATATACTACCATGGGTTGGAATACAGAGGCTAAAATAGAGTGAATGGGGCTTCTAAATCTAGATAAGGGTGGCTCCTTTTTGTATTGTTTTTTTAACAATTGTCTTCTTTTTTTCTCCAGTCTCACATGTAAGAACATCTGAAAACACACAGCCAAAATAGATAAGCATCCTAAATACCTACTGTGTCACTGGCCAGTGAGTTTTCTTCCCTGACATCACTCAACCCTCCTGCCCTCTCCCTTCCCCCCTAAACCCCATGCTGTTTCTGTGACGCAGTTTGCTTTGAGATGTCGGCTATTTACAGCTAAAACTAAGGCTACAGTAAGATTTGTGTTGCAAACTCTGTCCCTAGACCCCCTCTAACTCTCAAATTTCACTTTGTGCGCTCTAGCGGCCCCTCCCCCTATCTCTAGCCTTATGGCATTTATATTTCTTTTACCTGAAAATGGCTTACTCCTGCATTTAATTTTCCCATATCCTTGGCTATAGGTGTGGTTATATATCGCATTGAGAGGGAAAACAAGATGGCAGCTTTTTTATTTCTAAAAACAACCAGGTTTGGGTAAATCCCCCAGCTATAGCTATCTATTTTTGAGACGGGCAGCTCCTTCTCCATCAAATATTTAAATAACTCCTCCAGGGAATAACCCCAAGCCACACATGGATCGCGAGTCAACACTTCGTGCCCAAGTTGTTTTGGACTTGATCCAAATCCATCCAGCAGTTTGGACTGTGCCCTTTGACAAAAATTGACCTTGTTTGTCTATTTGAAAATGAATGGGAAGTAAGCCGCAACCTTTGGAAAAAATATTTTTTGTCTTCTTAACGTATTTTAACAAGACTTTGCAGTCTGGTGGGGCCTGTGAGACCTTAATCACATTTTGAATTTTGGTCTAATCCATTCCTGGAATCAAAAAACTATTAACAATACAAGGTTAAGGGGTTACTATGGGAGTCCGACTCACCTTATCTATACACCGCCCCATAATATATATGTATATGGGCTAAAGTACCCTCTACCATACTTTATAAGAATATTGCAAGCCACCAAGGAGTTCTGTGACCAAATAGTAAAACGATGCCGATGGCAGTGTTCTTTTATAAGATTGCAGCATTACAGAACTCTTAGCTGATTTGCAGTATCCTTTTTACATACTGTAGAGGGCATTTTATTCCTTTTAATACATGACCATACACATCCTCAAATCCTGTCCTCTTGCTTAATGTAATGAAAGAGATCTTGCAGTTGGTGATACATACAATAAATGTACAATCTGTTTGGCTTTATGACAAATAACGAATATGCAGCTTCTAATTTGTTGCAGAAAAATATAAGCATTTTATTAAACTGTGTCTTAAAAAATGTGTTTGTTTTGTGCTTTAAAATAAGGAATAACATGCAGATGCTTGCTTTAGTGTGTTAAACTGCAGTACACGCAATCAAGAGAATACCATAAACAGTTCCTCATCAGTTAATGGCTTTAAAATATCACAAAAATATACACTACAAGAAAGGATATTGAAATGTTTTTTCACTGCCTGAATAAAGTTTTACCGTGGCAGCTGGAACCATGTCTTGTACTGGCTCGAGAAGGAGACATTGTGACATCACAACTGAAGGTTAATAATTGATTACAGAGCGCTATTCATTTCTTTTTATCGGTACAGTTCAGTAGTGAGGACAGATGTGTAATAAGACATTTGTTTACTGGATCTTTTAATCGGTATAACAGGTTGCCATGCATTATGTGTATTTATATATGGAAACACGAATAAATATGCTGCGGGCTGCATGCCAAAGGTTCTCCTACTGAAGTAAATGTAGGTTGGAAACGTAGGTCGATGACGAGTGCATACAATAATATCTACCTCAAAAAATAACTGTCCAATGCAATTCCAACCTAAGATTAGGTGGCATTTCAATAAAAGGAACATTTTAAAATGTCATGTTTTACCATTTCTTTCAAAGTCATAATGAGGCTTAAAGTATTTGACTAGGCTGCATATACAGACTGTTATACCAGCACAAGGTCATGTCTCTCCTTTTCTTTTTTGCAGGTTGACTGATAAAATGTGTGGTGTGTCACTGTCAGTCGCAAACCTCATTGGCTATCTTAAATCTTTAGCCATGTTTCGAAACTTCCAGAAGACAGACCCAGAGGTAGCAAATGAACTTATGAGAAAAGCTGAAGAAAGGTACAAACAAAATATCAAAATGAAGCCTGAGAGTCACCCTGAGAACTTCAGTTTTCCAGTGCAAGCAGACAATTGGTATCCAAACATAAACTTGCTCCCTCACTTAGGAAACATAAGCAGTGTGCCTAGGAACATATCCCAGAATGTGATGATATGTATTGAAAATGCTAAGAAAGGTGTAGAACTAATTTATAGGGATAATGTTTCAAAATGTAGTTCAATACTTTTGTCCCGAATTTCCCTTCCACTGGCCCCAAAAAATCCTTAAGAGTTTTTGAAAGATTGTGTTGTGAAAACATAGAAATCTTTCTCTCCATGAGGAGCACATTGCAAGACAGTCCACGCTCCATCTGCATTTGCTGATAGTGATTGGCTCCAACCTTTGGTATTTTAAAATTAAACTTGGCCTTTTCCAGTCTTATGTACAATACAGAGTTCCATATCTTATAAAGGAACTTGGTCATTGGCCTCAGTTCTCTGATTGGTCACAGAATCCCTTGATGACGCCAGTATTGTTATAGCAGAGGGCCTGGGTGGGGGTACTTTATCCTATATATTGAACAAGCGCTCCAGAAATAATGAAGGTAGGCCTGCCAAGCTTTGGGCATCAGCAAATGTTGAGTGTTGTAGACCAAAGAGCAACATTCATTTGTAATGCCTTTTGGATTGCAATCTGCCCAAGTGCCTTCATATAATCAAACTCTCCACAATGAGGCAGAAAAATAAAAACGTAAGATTTATGTTGAAACCTATCGAAATAATCATGGATTCAGAGGTGCTTAGATATAAATAGCATGAAAACACAACTTAACATAACTGTGACAGTATTATAGGTAATGTAAGAGTAGTATTTGTAGTAGCAACAGTACTAGTAGTAGTACTTCATATGTTACTGGTAGCAATACTACCAACACTGGTAGCCATATATTTAATAGCAGTATTGCTCATACAATCAGTACTGTTACTACAGATAGTAGTATTCCTACTATTGCTACCAGTAGTGTTAGTGATAATACTAAACCTGGATGTAGTTCTAGTACTGGTGCTACTTCTGCTATTACTGCTGGAAATCGTTCTGCTACTATTACTGGTGATTCTGGTATTTTGACTGCTACCACTAGTTGTGGTAGTGCTAGTAGCATTGGTAGTAATGCTATTATTACTAAATATAGTACCACCTAGTACTGGTTGATGCAGTAATACAACTGCTTCGTTAGAAGTGCTACTGCTGCTGGTAACAGTGTTACTAAAGTTGATAGTATTAATAATAGTATTAGTGCCACCACTACTTCTGATGATATTGATACTGCTACTGGCAGGCCTGTATATATTGGTAAGTAACATTATCGAAGTAAAGTAAAAGAAAATACAACCTTTGTCTGCTCCTTTGTTGCGAGGTTGGATTTGTATAGTGCACTTCCTCGCCTATAATTTCTCGTCCTCGCAGCTCATAACATTGACGAGAACCATAGCAAGATGCATGCTTACACAAATGTTGAAAATAAGTCAAATGCAAATGCTTTTTTGCTGAAAAATGGACAGAGGATAAAACAAGTCAGGAAGAATACATTGTACTTGTGTAAAAACTGTATGTCCCCTTTAAATGGTTAAAATATTTGAAATCCAAAGCTGATGCACGAAGCCTTCAGCTTACGCAGCCTGATAAGGATACCCTAAAATGCTTTTTATCCATGTGCCATCCAGCATGGCATCATCAAAATGTTAAAACACAGTGCCAAGCCCCAATTTCCCTCCCCTGGTTGTAAATTATGTCTAACTGAATGATGTAACCCCTAACATGACATGTAAAACATGGCCAACTGGTAGGCCTATACCACTCCAGAATAGAATACAGACATGCCTGATATGTGTGACCATGTATAGGAGAGAATGCGCTGCCTGATAACTATTGATTGTGGCAAGATGAAAATATTGTGATGTACCAAGACTCAGCCCTAGTTTACCAGCCGTGCTCATGCAACGGGGTATCAACTTTCATGTCTGTTGGGATGGTTATTGAAACACCACATGCTAGTGGCTTACTGGATGTTTGCACCTATAGCTTAGAAGGTAGTGCATGGAGATTTGCACAGAGGTTGGTGGAGGGGCTGATGGGCAACTTGGAGCATCCATCTGGTGTTGTCATGCAATGCCTCTGTAGTGGTGCCCATTGGGTAGTCTACTTGTGAGAAGATGCGCTTAGGCACCCCAAAGTGCCTTGGTATCTCTGGCAGTGCAAAGAACCAATATTTGGTTCTTTTCTGAGAGTGATAAAACACTTGAAGGAGTGGAAAACCTAGGGAGCTTGCAGCAGTGACTACCAAGTTGACAGTGGACGAGAATAGTTCCCAATGTTTTTCAGCACAGGGTGTCCAGCAAGGGCAGAATCCCTTGGAACAACTCTGCATGCTACAAGGTCAAGTTGAAATAACTCTGAGCCAGTAAAGTGTAATAGATTGAGCATCAGAGAGCAACACATGGTTTGGTACTAATTGCATTGGACAGCATGGGGCAAAATAAGAGACAACAGAGAGCAACACCTTAGGGAGGCAATATTTCAGTGGGGCACAGGAGCAATAGGACAGTGGGATAACACATCCCAGTAGATAGAATCACAGTAGATCACCCAGGAGCAATATAGCATAAGGCAGAATTAAAATTGTGATCAGGGCAGCGAGGGACGCAAATAATCAAGTTGAATATAGTAAGGAAAAACATGGCCTTGCAAGGCATTATAAGGGCATTACAAGTCATAACAAAATGCTAGATACCATACGAAAGCATGAAAGTACCTAACAGGTGAAACAACCTGGTTTCCTCCCCACACTCCTAACACTGGACTTTGTAGACAACTGCCAACTCTATTTCTCGCTCTCTGTTTCTCGGTCTCTTTCTCTCTCTCTCTCTTTAGATAGATCAATAGATAAATTGTGAACTGCATGCAGCAAGGCTCTGGAAATTGGCAGACAAGGGGAGGCTGGTGACTCCACTCATTACCATAAGCATAGTGCTACAAGTTATGTCAGGCAAGAAATGTAAGCCCAGAGAAATGACTGCCTGGGAGATTGAAATACCAGTCACTCAATTTGCCATCTTTTGTATGTTGGTATTCAGGCTGAGGTTCATCTCAAATCTCACTCTGACTTGCTCAGGTGCTGTGCTCAGTGGTCACTGCTGGGACTTTTGCCCATCAGGGGAATAACCAGTTTTTGTCAGGCAATCTAGATCCTTCTCCCAGATGTCTACTCCAGGCTCCCTATAAGGCCTCAAACCCAACCCGTACAATACACATAGCCACATACCAATCATGAACCCCACAACCATGATGAAGGAGAAAGACCAAAACCAAAGTGAAGCATGATGACAAAGACAGACTCCAGAAAAAGACTGACGAAGAAGAACAACTAGAATGAAGGACTCTGATGAAGGACTATGATGAAAAAATAAGGCTATGATGAAGGATTATGAATAAAAAGAAGGACTCTGACAAATGTGAGACAGGCATGGTATCAAGAGATGACACAGACAACAGATTATGAATTCAACAATAGAATCTTTATTAAGTATCATGATGGGTGTAATGCCTAACTTTCCCTATAGCTATGGTGGGTATTTCCCTACCTAAAGAAGCTAAGGAAAGTCTATATCCATAAATCCAAATAAAAAGTCTGTCTGTGTCAAAACCTATGCTTGCCCTCATGACTAATACAAACAATGTAGTGGAGGGTTTTTCTCACTCAATAGTGCTCAACACAAAGTATGGAGCAGCCTCTAGCTCCCTTCCCCAAGTTCAGGATACAATTCTAACAATTATGGGTTTCAAATGTTCCGTCAGGACTTGGGTTTCCCTTCCCCATGTTTAAACCTAGTTCACAAAACAATGTTCCAAAGGAGATCATGGTACCCTTCCCCAAGCTTCAAACACTGGTTCACAAAACAGCCTTAATAATGTTCAGCTCTATCTTCTTTCAGGGGTGTGTTCACAATTCTCCTCGATGTTGTTGGGGCTTCCTGGTCTAGACACAGTTGACAGGCCACATGGCCCACCCATTACAGATCACAAAACCAGTTAGCCTTGCCCCAGCTTTCTGCCACCTCGACTTAGATTGGTTTGACAGTTCACGACCAACTCAGAAGCTCACAAGTTCAGATTCATGGTTTCTCATTCTTGGCACTTCTCTGGCTCTCTTTTCCAAATTCCACTTCATTAGCTTTCATTTAAAGCCTTCGCTCCCACTTATTCAGCTTACTTTTGCCTGGTCAGCATTTTACTCACACTTCACAGGCTTCTCTCAGCTGCTCGTTAACAGCTTTCAGTCTTGTTTTCACAGCATTAAAAGTTCACATTACTTTCTTGGCATCCTTAATTGGTCAGAGGCTTTTAAACACTTATAATTCCTTCAGACATGTACTCTGATACATTGTTTCTACAAAGTCCACTTCTAACATTGCTCTCATTTTGATTTGTTTGTCTGCTTTGATCGGAGGCTTTCAAGAATGTGCCAATTGCACGCGACCACTCCGATAGAGTCTAACTCAGCAACCATCATAGGCACACCGGGTTTCTCGCATTCTCTGAAACTTACTGGTCACTGCACTCTTTTCTTTAACTTATTTAAGGGGAACGAGCACTGTTTGGACACAGCAAACAGACCGACACTTTCCACGGTGTCCTTCTCCCACCTTCACCGGCTCCCTCACCGCGCATTTCTACTCTGCTTCACTGTGCAATCCTTCAGTGTCTCAGTGTTCTGTTTTCCTTTGGCTTCCTGTGGGCTGGGATGGCCTCCCTGCTGCTCCCTCTTTCTCCACCAAGGCTGCCCTCTCTTGGCCCAGCATCTCTATCAACTCTGGTATCTTACTTCTAGTTCTCTGGTGCTCCACCTTTTATACAACAGAGCTCCATCAAGGGGTTTCAGATGTGATTCGCTTGCCTGGTTTGCCCAGTTCCAATTAGGCATATTGTATTTTCTGAAGCATTCGCAAATGTTATCAATTATGACCACACTCATGTCTTGATAAAACTGTCAAGCTCCTCAACCTCTGCCATTCCTCCAGATTTACCAGGATGTAATCAATTTGGGATGACACATTTCCTCACCTGATAATTTCCTTTGCAGTCTTATCGCCTAAAGCTCTTTTATTACTTGTCCTTAGACCTATTCTTGTTAGGGCCCCCTCCATGCGCAGACCAGGCATATGATCCTTTTGGGGCTTAATAGCCTCCAATGTCCCAGCTGTGGTACTCTTTTCCATGATTTCTGTATCAGGCTCATATTTTAAATTGAAGTCTGCTGCCATTATAACAAGACAGTTGGGTTTTGATTTTTTTCCAATCTCCCCAGTGTCTTTGGAGACATCTCCCTGTTAGAAGGCCAATATTGCTGCAAGGCCTATTGTAGATGGTAACTAGTGGCTCAGGTATAAGCAGGTAGATAGCAATTAGGAATGCTTGAATGTCTTCTGATTCATCTTCTAATTCAGTGCTTTAATCATAAAACCCTCCTCTCAGCCACTCTGTCAGCCTGCCACTGTCATCAATGCCAGTGCCGGTAGTAACAGCGTTTTTTGCCATTAAGGCACCTGCCTTACCTCCATATTTTGGCTGGAGGTAACACAGGTGCACCAATGGCAAACCCGTAGTCCGCCAGTCCGGTAAAGTGCTTGTATACGTTAATACCAGCACTTTAATACCAGACCGGCTGACTTATGAGGTTCAATGTCCGTTTCCCTTATGAATGTTTGCCCATTTATATCCTGGAGATACTGTTTGAATCTTGCAATAGTCTAGGATGGGACAATAAGAATATTAGTTATGCTATGCAGCTCAGTGCTGGGCAAGGTTGTATTTTACAGGGTGGTTGTGAGAGGGTAAAAATGTTCCACCAGCTCCTGTGCAGGATTCCTCTTCCTCAGTCATTACAATTTCCCCTGCAGTTAGTGGAGCAGTACAAGGGACCGATCCTAAGGGTGCATTGGCTGTTTTTTTGTCTGCATCAGTTGGATAAACATGTGGAATTTTTGCTGAGGAATCTTTACTTAGGAAAGTTGTTTTTTCGCACTGACGTAAATGATCTGGTGGTAACTAATCTGTGTACCAGTCCTAGTCGGGTGGAAGTGGTCTGAATTAAATCCCCAAAAGGCCCTCAATTTGACACAACTATTCTGATGCACTCGTGTTTTGCGTTGCTCCTGAGGCATTTAAATGGAATACCTCTATCCCGATGGGAAGTGTTCCACATTACAAAGTACACTCACCACACAGCTGAAGATTAAACAATATTAAGTATTGTCTTATGCTCTGACTCATTTTGCAAAAAAGAGAATGAACCAGAAACAAATTGTCTATAATAACCTGCTTGTGTTTTTTATTTGGTAGATGCAATCATTTTTGGGGCATCTGATGGCCACTTATTTGCGTATCTTTTATGCAACAATTTGCTCTCGCACAGGGGCATTCTTTGGTGTTTTTCTTTGTGAATACATGCAGTGCAATGAGATGCACGATGGCACAGGCACAAATTGCACCGTTGCACATCTCCGTGAACTATGCATGTTTTTGAGAATCTTCCCCAAAGTTTGGATGCAGTAGTGGTGCAAACGCGAGGTGTAGCATAGTTATGACAGGGGTTGACATAATTGGGTCTATATAGGTTATGGCTCTTTGATGCCTTTATTTGGCTTTACCAATTGAGAGGCAGCCTATCCTTTGCAAATAGCTGCATCTCCCGAGAACTCAACTGCTCAGCTATACAATGGGAGCTCTTACAAGTTAGTAGTTCTGGACTCTGAGACATATGCATTCATTAAAGGTGCCTGCATTTCAATGTATTTCACAGTCTTTTCTCTCCCCAGGTGCTTGGAGGCGTTGGGCACTTCTTCTAATGAGGCCATGATGAAAATCCACATGAAATATATTTGTGTCCTCGGAAGCAAGCCATCTCAACATGCTTGAGCCTGATTTAGAGACAAATGTGTCCTCTTTTTGGTTTTTATAAGCCACAGAAGTCACCGAAAGCATCTCCTTGATCTTTTGCATTACACAAACCTTGAAATAAATCACTTCAGTCATTGTGATTTACATTAATATTTATTTACTTTCTCATTGTTCCATTAGCACCACAATTCATTGATGCAAAGCAGCTACTACCTTCTTCTCCGCTTCAGATTGTGCATTAGCCTTGCATCTTCATGCCTGTCTGAGTCTTAATGTCCTCTTCTCTTCCTCACTTATTTTCTATTTCTTGTCATCTTGGGCCATGCTTCCTTTCTTCTTTTCCCCTCCTTTTATCTCTGTTTGGATTCATCCCCTTTCTCTATTTATCATTTTTGATGTTACCTCTCTCTTCCCCTCTGTCTTCTCTCACTTTTTTCTCATTTCAAATCAAATATTGGCAAAGCAATTACATGACAAATGGACTTATTCTTCCAGGGTGACTTGTTGGCTACCTGTGTTGAATGCACCCCAGAACTGATGCACTGGGGTTGCCCCTTCTTTAATGTACTCTCATGGAATACTCACGGGTTCAAGATTTTTACTGCACACACAGATGGGCTAAACCCCGCTAGCACGGTGCACATGTTCTTATTACAAGAGACTTGGCTGACTACCTTCCTGATATTAGATGGCTACCAGATCTTCTGCTGTGCTGCAATTAAATGGAATAACATTCGCCCCAAGGTGGGCTTATGTATCAGAGTGAGAACTTATCTGGAGGCCTATCACTATGACATGGGAATAGATTGTACTTACTGCCTAGGCATTGTTGTCAAGAATTTCCCCACAGTAGATGCCTGTACACTAATCTTTAGCTTTACTATCCCCCATATGGTAGACACACTCCTGCACTGTGTTCGAAGATAAAGTAGGTACTTCAGGATTGGCAGTTGAAATCTCCTGGTGGGGTTATTCTTTTGACTGGTGATTTCAATGCACACTGCATAGGCATTGAGGATGAGTGGATTCGGGAATGAGGGGAAAACAAGTCAATTGGCACTACGACTATGGGGAGTAAATATGGCTGGGTCTGTTGAACAAGGGCCATAGGTGGTCAGAGCTGTAATTGAATTTTGATCTTGAACGGCTCCTCCATAGTGATTGTGACAAATTACTTAATGTCACTACCCAGCAGAGTGGGGAAAGCTCAACCTTTCTGGACAGTATGCTTGACCTTGACCCTCGAGGCCTGTGTGCTCTAGTCTTGAGGTACTAAATTAATATCACCCCCCCCTGAGTGATCATGCCATGTGGTATGTATCTTTCAGTGTCAACAAACAGACCCACAAGGGTGGTACTTTTGCATCGGCCAACTGTAACTTGCAGGGAAATAGAATACTGTGGTCGGAAGCCAATGTTGACAAAATCAACACCCTAGCTAGGGCCAGCCAACAGGGACATGTCCATTCTCTTGACTTTCTTGTGGTCCACCACAAGGCGATGGAAAGTTACGATCACTTAACAAAAAGGCCCCCCACACCCCCTTTGATATTACTATACACAGGAGGAAACTGGTGTTACGTCAGGCCGTGTCTATTATTAAGAGACGCACTACCAGCATTATTCATAACAAGAAATTACAAATTGGGGATTTATACACCTGATATAAAAATTGCTTGTCGTTGCATGGGCAAAGCATTGTAGTTCTAATTGGAAAATAGTGCATAAGACTAATCAGGACACATGATGATAGAACGTTCTGGCACCTTTATGGTAGCAATCTTTCTTCCCAGTCTCCTCAGGAGCTGGGTGGAATTACTGAGCAGGCTTGAACTTCCTTTGTAAAGGAAGTACACTGGGAATTTTCACTGGACAATGAAGAGCCTGTCCCGGAGAAGCCACTGGCTGGTCTGGGGATGTCCAGGTTGAAGTAACTTACATATCAAACATCATTGGTAAACTTAATGCCTCTAGGGCCCCCGGCCCGGATGGGTTGGCCAATGTTGTACTGAAGTGGAACCCGACCTACTGGAAAAAATTGCTTGTGATTAGGCTTACTGAGATTATACACCGTTGACGTTGGTCCATACTCACCCCAGTCCATAAAAAAGGGCTCACTTGTAGAGCCTAGCAACTTTCATTTGCTTGCAATGCCGGACACAAGCAGTATAATTATTGCACCCATACCACTGTGGCTTGCCAGCAGCTGGGCTGAGAGAGAAATATTGCTCCAGCCACAACTACTCGGCTTCAGAAGGGGATGCGGCACAACGCATGCTATGTGGACACTACAACTTCTGTCTGCAGACGTCCTTCATGCTGCTGATAAAGGGTTATATCTGTGTTTTGAACTATTCAGCAGCACTCGACTGAGTCTCACGCATTATCCCTCATCTTCTGTACTATGTAAATATGCACTATACTGATAGCTATGTAATGGTCAGGCTCACACAGGATGGCTCCACTACTACACCTGCAGCCATGCATAAAGGACTCAAGCAAGGGTACGTTTTTACCCCCTTTTATTTAACCTCTACGTGGGTGACATGGATGCCACCCTGGCTAAGTGTAGTCATGTTCTGCCCAGTATAGGTGGTGTCAGCACTTGTTGGATATCATATGTGGATGATACAGTCCTTTTAGACCAGACTCCGCTCGGGTTACAGTGCACCATAGATGCCCTGTTTAAGTATGCCACGAGAATCGGCTCCGAATAAATCAAAACAAGGCAAAAGTCATGCAAATCCACGGGAGAAGGAGACAGGCTACCAAGTACAGTTGGCATATGGGGGAGGTGAACCTTATTTTCATAGATCAGTACTTGTGTTTAGGCCTCACTTTTTTTTTAGTATTTCTACCGGATCATTCTATAGGACCTACCAATTCCTCAATGCCACTCGTAAGTGTCTAGTGATTAAAAGTTTCATTAACAATGTAGGAGGTGGTTATATTGAAGGATACCTGGAGGTCCACAAAACGGCTGTTATTCCATGCATTCTCAATAAGTTAGAGATACATGCAAGCACGTTATTTGGCGTTCAACCATAGAAGGCAAGCTGTAGCACACTCTACTGGGCTTATCTACTTCTCCTTATCTACTTATCTACTTCAGCCCTCGTAAAAGCTCTCGGGCTGGAATTGGGGGTAAGTCTTTGCTGACCCTGTGGAAGAAGACCTGTTGCAAATTCTGGCAAAAATACTATGGGCCAACACCCGTTTCGCAAGACTGGTAACACTGCTCACACGGATTTGGTCAACACAGTGAAAACACATCTGGAGGCTATTGGTTTACAATATAGTGAAATGACAATTCTGGGCAATTTCTATAATAAACAAAAAATGTAATCTTTAGACTGGGACTGCATTTCCTCGATTGATTGCATATTGGCAAAGAGGCACTATGCCCATCATATAATGCAGGGATTTCGTCCTTTGAAACCTTGCAGTTATTTAACGAAAATCTGGGGCAATGCCTTACGGTGATTTGTATTGTACCTTTGCCTAAACATATTATCGGTCTTAGAGTCTACTGGTGTATGAACCGATATTCTGAGTGAGCAAAGACTGTGCTGGTTTTGCAAAGGTTCGATTGAGAGGTAGCCGACATATACTTACAGGCTGTATTTGCTTGAGTGAGCTGTATGCAATGGGTTATGGCAACTTCTGCTCCTCACCAGATAAAATATGTACAGATCAATCTGGCCACCATCTGCTCTGCAGAATCGGTGCTCATAGTGGCAGCGCCTTGTTGATTTGTCAAAGCCACACAGAGTTCAGTAACGAAGGTACAGGAAGTTAAGGGCTCTCCTTCTTGATGTACTAGGTGAAAATACAGCTGAATTGTGTAATTAACGTGCACATATAGACTGACAGAAACTGCTGTAGATCAGTGAGAATTTGAGTTCCATTTGCACTAAATGAACAATTGTGACAGTTTAAAAATTCATTGGGAGGCACGATGCAAATAACACTGAATTGATTTTGACAAGAGGCTGCTTTAAATTGAGGTAGGCCTAAATACACATACAAAAATTCTTGGCACATTGCTCAATCCTGCCAGTTATTTTTCTACAATTCAATTATGATGCTCTCTAACCCCTCCCACCTACCTTATCAATCCCTCCCTGTATATGTTGTTGAATCCAATTTCTCAGCTGAATTCCCTGAGAGCAATATTCTCCTCACCACTACTTTCCTTCAGCTATTCCTCCTTCCCCTTCCTCTGTCCCTTCTTAGGCACACAGGACCAGGTACCCTTCTTCCCCCATGTTTCTCCAATTTAGCAAACACCCGCCTACTGTTAACTTAACATTTTCGTCCTTAACTTTGCTTAATGTTTTCTCTCCAGAACCTGCTTGAGCAACACATTGTAAACAACAGTAAAATTGTAACCATGTATTCGTATCTCTGATACCGCAATGACCAAAAGCGCAATCCCATCCCCAAACCTTCCTCAATGCCCCAACATTACAAATAGGTGGACACTAGTAGAGCGTTCGCTTTGACATCCGTGCCAAGCCTGCTGACACAGGTTCAAATCCCGGCAGGGCCAAACTCAGCCTTTGATCCTTCTGAGCTCGATAAATGAGCACCACACACCGTGGGTAATAATAAGCAGCGCTCAGATACCTCAGG
The DNA here is from genome assembly GCF_040938575.1 of Ambystoma mexicanum. Classification (NCBI taxonomy): domain Eukaryota; kingdom Metazoa; phylum Chordata; class Amphibia; order Caudata; family Ambystomatidae; genus Ambystoma; species Ambystoma mexicanum. Next base: position 1,201,687,912 of record NC_090921.1, on the reverse strand, counting down.
GTTCGTAGCGCTATATAAATGCACAAACAAACAAACACTCTATGGCTCACTGTATTTATGGAGAAAGAGGCACCAGCCCCATAAATGTGGTATGTCCTTGGGTGAGGTGCCTCTGCTTGCCTTTCCTTTAGGCTGTCACATCTTGTCATTTCGTCCTTCCACATCAGACTAGCAGTAAAGGTCTCTCCCAACAATGGGGCATCTTTTGGAGGCATGATGGAAATTACTCTATGACAATATGAATTTTGGTTTGATGAAAGTTCGATTTGTTTCAAGGCTGATTCTGTTTAGACATAAACAGGCTCTTGGCATATTGTCTACCATACTGCCAGTTCTTTCATTATGTTGATCTTTATCTCCCCTCACCTTCCCTATCAATCCCCTCCCAAGCATGTTAACTCCTAATATTTCCCAGGTGGGGTTGCCAAGCACAGTTCTGTCGTCCTCAGTGCCTGTCATTTTCTACCTCTCCTTTCTTCTTTCCGTTGTTCCTTTCCGCCTTTCTCTCTGAGACAGGGACTTCCGCTAAGGCTAGGTACCCTTCTTCTTCCCCCATTGCTTACACAACTTAACAAACCTCAGACTGTCCTTAACATTTTATTTTGCACCTTTACTACTGTTTCCTCTCTGGCACTCTACAAAGACCACTACAGAGGGTGTTCTGCTGTCCCCTTCTACCTTCCACCACATCACCTATGTCCATCAGGTTAACAAAGCTGATCTCTGTTTCCAGGAAAGACAGATGCACACCATTCTGGTTGCATTAAGCTAGCCAGCCAATAACTGCAACATCACGCCTCGCAACACGTATTCCCAGAGCTTTACAGAAACCATCCACCTCACTGTTAATCACCTCCCTAGTCTTCTTGTCAATAGTTGATGTGTTCTCAGCTCCTCTCCACACTCAACACTCTGTGTGAAATTAACTTTATCATCTGGCTTCTGAGTTGTACAATCCCCAACTCCTTCTTCAACAGATTAATAATCTTCAGGCCTGTCCACTCCACCAGATCATTCTCTCTAAGGGTCTATTTTGCCTTCTTTTCTCCCAGCTTAAAGAGAATCAGCAACAACCGGCCCCATTTCATTTGCCTGATCCTAAACAATAACCACATCCTCCCATCTATGTACAGTTTCCTCGGGTGCCTCCCACACCTGGTCTTCTCTAACATGTTACACTTCAAACTGTACCAAATCGGATTCCTTCATTAACAAAAATAGAAATATATCACTTGACACAGAGGATAAAAGACATAAAAACCCACACGACAAACTCACCAAGATTTAAAACTGGACACAATGTAATGAATGCAACCACCTGGGAAGAGCCTTCTTGATCAATTCACATCAACTATACATAGACCGTCTGAAATACTATGTATACTATTTCAGAAACAAGCCTATAAAAGGGCAAGTCCATATCCGTGCAAACAGTAAGGCAAAACACCACTTTACAGCCAACAGACAGATGATTCAAGCACAATGTTAAAAACACGTGAATTAAAAACAGTTGAAATCAGCAGTGAAGATTCAAATCCACTAACATCGCTTGGGGTGCAGAAGTTAAGAAAAGTGATTTACTAGACTATCTTCAGATCTTAACCACCATGCTTTGGTCATAACTATAAATACTGTAAATACTGTGTCCTTATTGCAGGTCATTTTGCACATCGCAGGGGGAACAAACCTGATGTTTCAGCAGAAGCTGCAGGCAATATCTTTTCCGCAAAGATGTGTATTTTGGGCTCTCCACATCAGGACTGAAAGGTCGATTAAAGGCTGTTAGGCAGAATTGCATGCAGTACCCACTGGGAGCCCCACACACAATTAGGACTACTGGTATAAGCACAAACCAACCTTTGGTATAAGTCTGTAACACACACTTTTTGGTAGCGAGCTGAGCAGCTCGACTCATCCCAATAGGGAATGTGAGCAGTAGATGAACTTACACAAAGTATCACAATCACAGTGATTCAAGTAGACACTTACCCTCGAAGTTTCTTGGTAAAACACTAAACATTTATTTACACAATCATTGGGAAGTAGTAGACATCAACTTCATATTAAACACCAATATACTACAGTAGCACATTTTAAGTTATAGAGACAGTTTGAGCTCTCCTGAAAGAGGAGCCAAATAGCACCTCAAGTGACTTTCAATGGGACCAAAAGGCAAACGTTTGTACAAAGGGTTAGAAGACACTTCTGTTAGGCAATGCAAAGGTTCAGTGTACTAGGAGGGTCAGTTCAATTCAATATGCCAACGCCAAAGTCAATAGTCTAGTGTTCTTGGATAGGGCAGAACAGTTCTGGTACAGATGGAGATCTCTTTGTAAAAGTTCTCAGAAGTAGCTTAGGCGAAAAAGAGAAATATGCTGGGTCACAAGCTGATGAGGCCTGTAAGTTGGGAAAGTTTCACAAACTTTCACTGCAAGAGTTAGGATCTCTCAACCGGATGGCACAGTACCTTAAGGTGAAGCACAAAGATGTAGCTGAAGATGTTGGTTCCTGGCAATTCCTGCAGATCTCGCTGTTCCTGATCCTCAGTCGTGGGGACAAGAGGGAGGATGTCTGGGGATTCCTGAACTGCACGGGATCGTTCCGGAGCAAAACAAAATGCAGTCACTTCAGCTCAAGAAGCTGTTCTTTCAAAACACAAAACTGGTGTCCCTCTCCCCGGTTAAACGTTAACAAGCCTTGAGAATGGTATCCAGGTGTTTTCTGAGCTGATTGGTCCCACCAGCTCAAAGGAAGAAGCGTCCTTGAAGGAGTTTCTCTGTCAAATGGAGATCTGGCAATTCAGAGTTGCAGCAGGGCTTCACTGGGCAAACCAACCGTCCAGTGTTTGCAGCAGCCGTCCTCAGGAAGGGACATCACATATTGTTCCTAAGTACACTACGGAAAATATGGTTGCGATATCACTATAATGTTATATACGTTTCATAAAAGAATGGATCACCATATGTATCATTAATATCAGTGTGTATAGGACCATATTACCAAATTACTGTGAATGCAAGCAGACATCCAAGGCCAAATGATAATGATATGTTATTATTTAGCACTTACGCTTAAGCGCTTTATATAGATCAAAGATACATACAATATCACCCAACCTGTGTTGATACTCATTTATCAACCGCAGAAGGGTGAAAGGCTGAGTAGAGGTGTTTAAGAACAGGCTAAATCAGTGACTCACCACCTGAATTGTGCCTGGAAATAAACTTTTATGAGTCTAGCAATTATTGGATAGAATGCCAGAAAGACAAATTATGTGCTATCCCTATTCTTCCTTATTTAGCGCCACTGCTCAAAGTGATACACTTGTGGAACCCTGTTTTTCTTTTAGGGGGCCTGAACAAGAAAGTCAGACACTCCAAAAATAAAGAGCCACATGGCACTGGTCACAGCCCAGGAGCTTACATTTAAAAAAATAAATTAAAAAAAATTAAAACAGTTAAAATATTTATTTTTATTTTTCTAGGGGTATCAAGGGAGACCACAGGGGTAGCAAGGGAAACCTCAGGGGTCGCAACTGCAACCCCAAATGACGTCCCTGGTTCATCCCAGCGAAGGTATTTTCACCTTGGGAAGTCCAGGGGACATGCCTGTGCCCCTGCACTAAAGGTGATGTGTGACACAAAAATGAAAATATGATGCCTATGGAGTTATCAAAAACTCCATGATCAAAGAACACAAGAGTAAAACACACATCAAAATACATGAGAGAGTGGGAAAAAAGGCTCACACTCTCTCCAGGAAAAAAATCAAGTCCTCAAAATTCAGCACAGTTGCTGGGCGTCTCTAAGGTGAAGGAAATTAGCACATTTATGAGAATTCTCCCTAACAAAGGCCCATTTGGAGGAAAATTCAATACATGGAAAAACCTTTAAACAAAATTTAGTATAGAAGACTACTTTTCAGGCATAAAAACAATTCTATATTTTATGTATCAAGGAAATCTAAGATAAAAATGCGTACATGATTTTCTCTATAAAAAGAGTATCTTATTTTTACTTTCTATCCTCGTAAATGTCTTCAGTTATAGTAACATCTTTTTTTCATTAAATGGCCAGAATTTAGCTAGGTCAACAATAATGATATGGGGCAAAACCAAGCCCATGTTTTCCCTGCCAATGCGTTTTTGACATCCTAAAGAATGTCTTTATGATGGGAACATTTTAAAGCCTTGTGTTAATGCAGCCAATGGAGAAGAGGTTTGCTCTGAGTGAAAAACCTTGCTAATTGTATGCCTGTTTCCATGCATAGCAGAATTTTAGGGGTGCTCTGTGGCAGGGCGAGTACATACTTTAAACGTGTTTTCAATTTTATCCAAAGGCACCAGACCGTCCATACCCCAACGCTCACTCCCATAAAGTGCAGCAGGTATTGCTTGTGCCTTATAGTTTTAAGGGTTAGAGCATGTTTTGTTATTGGGATTATAGAGATATTGGCCCAAATAATCGTTCCGAAAATAACAGGCATGCCACACTCTTGCCTGAGATGCTATGCTAGGAATCCCCAATTCCAAACCAATGACACAGTTAGGGTTACTTTCTCTTCTCTACTAGATTTCCAGTCCATTTCACTATGGAATGGTATGCAATCCATATAAACCTCCTCTCATCCAAGTCTGAAAGAAAGAAATGATGTTAGCCCATCTCGTTCTCCCTACTATTTCACAACATATAAGTACCTCTGATAGCTGGCTGACCTGCGCCTGCCCAGTGCCTTCAACTTAAGCTCGGACATGCCCAGCCTGGCATCATCCAACATTCCCTCAATGCAAAATGAATGTTTCCCAAAACTTGAGGAGTTCCTTACACTACCCCAAACCTGTCCCATAAAACGCCCAACACCTGTTTCTCACTCACACTCACACAACCTTAATTTAAGAAACAATTCCCCCACCTTCCCTTCCTCTCAAATGCCAATCCCTTCCCTGAGCCCTAAAAGGTGTGACAAAGTGGCCTTTTTGTCAGAGATTATGGAGGGTGGTCCCGCAAAATGGGCGCTTCATCATAGAGTGATGGTCACCTCTATAGCCCTTTAAAAAACTGTAGGCGTGGCTGTTAGGCGGAAACCTGTGCAGTTCCCTCTGGGACCACTGCAAAAGATTTAGGACTACAGGCGTTGGCGGTGAACCCACTTGGTAGCAGTCTGTACCACACAGATTCACTTGGTAGCTGTGGCTGAGCAGTCAGACTTCTCTCAAGAAAAGTTGAGCAGTATGTGGAGTATACAACATAGGGCAATTCTTCACAGCAAGACAAGCAAACACGCAACGAGGCTTAGTGTAACGATAGTAAGATATTTATTTGGAACACAACATCTATGGAAAACACTAAAGCAAATCACGGCAAACAAATCAAACACAATTAATCTACGAAGTAGAAAACGATCAATCCCCCTAGCAAAATATCGACAACTCTAGGTTCTACCGGTACCACTTATTTACAGAAAGAGGTGTATACCTCAACCTAGATGACACTCAAATATTAGTTAGGAAGGGAGAGAAAAAGATAGGCAGGTTATGAAGTCAACACAGTTCAATCCTACGCGGATAAAATGCAAGGCAGGAAGGCAGGAATCACAAAAGATCATAAAGTTCAGAGGCCAGGCCTACTCTGAGAGAGGCAAGGCGCGATGTCCCAAAAAGTCTCTAGTGGAGATGTATTCAAGTCTTTATAACAAATTGTTATCAGCAGATTGAACCAGTTCAGAACAAAGAATGAGCAAAGCTTGGAGGCGACCCAGCGGAACGGGGAGGATTAAGACACCTCACTCGAACCGAACGAAAGGGAAGCCAGGCGGACACGGTACCTTGTTGTGGAGGGCAGCTCCGGCGGGGGCAGTTGTTCCTGGTGGTGGATGCACGTCGGGTCTTGGCCAAGAGTAGAGATGATCGTGTCGTCGAAGGAAAAAGAAGTCCGGTGCACCACCAGGGAAGAGACCAGCCGCGGAGTGCTCCGTCACAAGGCACCACCTTTTGGTCGCGGTACAGGGGTAGTGGCTATCCGGTTACCGAGGTGCTCTGCACGGGCAATTCGACCACTGCGTCCTGAGGTGAAGAAAAAGTGAAGGGGACTGGTTGTTCCCACCAGTCAGGGGAAGAGACTCTCCGGCAGGGAGATCTCCTCTGTCGTCGGGAAGTGGTGAGTCGGCTCAGCAGGGCTCCACCGGAGGTGTCGTCGTTGCAGGTCGGCTCAGCGTTACCCTCGTCGGATTCTTAGGTCCTGTGGCGACTTCTGAAGATCCAGTCCCAAAAGCCCTGCTTTTATGCAGAAGACCCCCATTGATTCAGCCTAGCTGTCAATCAACACATGCTAAGTGGTGAGCGGGAAGGCTCACCACCTGGGCCAATCACTCCAGAGTGCGACCTGAGTTGGCAAGGCAACTCGGTCCAGGGTGCCTAAACCCCCTCCCACACCCCTGAGGTAACCCAGACAGAATGGCACCATTTTGGAGGGCCTCTGTACAGAGGCCCGCCAAAAGTGGAACAAAGGGCTCAACCTTTGGTTTAGGAGTCGCAGAGACGAACACAGACGCCATTTTAAAACCGAGTTCTGGCAGAAAATACCACTCGATAAACTTATTTAAGATAAGTAGATCGGTGGTACGTCAGAGATTAATGAGAAAAAGTATCAATCTCCAACAATGGGACAAATCCCATAGGGTTATGTTCGGTATCGAACATAACAAGTAGTTTCCACTGCCACCAGCCAAACTCGACGAGGGGGGACGGGACAGTGCCCCCTCGAGTAACAGATCCAGGAGTAATCGAATTACCCCTACTAGTACGTCCACAATAAGATGGTTGGTACTAGTTCTGTTAGTAAATTTAGGTCTAGTAAAGCCAATGGTGACTTTACATGCCCGGGGAGACAGTAGTCAGTCCCCGGGTATGGAGTCTATGGTGGGGGACCCGCTAGGGCGCCCCCGTGTTACGACACGTAGGGTGCGGTGTAACACACATAGAAAAACATATGAGACCCTATGGAGTAAAAGACCCCATAGCCCATCGAACACATTGACATTTCAAAGGAATTGCACACATACATGTCCAAGAGTGGGAGAAAAAGAGTCTCACTCTTGGCAGGATGGAAAAAAACAAACTCCAGAAATCCAGCAAAGCTGCTGGGGGACTCACTAGGTTAGGAAATTCAGCATAAACAGATAATTCTCCCTAACACTGGCATTCCTGTCGGGATGGCAGCACTGCTATGTCTAGCTTCACTCAAGCAAGTGCTGAAGCTGCTCTTGAATCATCTTAAACAACATGAGAATTCTAATATGGCGGACGTGGTTCTCAAAGCAGTGGTCCATCCAGACCCAGAGAACTATAATTGCCAAGCTCCCCAAATAAAACTACCAAAGCTGATCTCCATGCCCCCAGACGGAGGTGCAGTTAGTATGAATAGGTGGTAGGAGGAACAACAACTTTGGTGCTGGCTGGAGAAAGGGAAAACAGAAGCTGAGGAGGGACTTGGAGGCTGCAAACTAGAGCAGTGGCACTGGAGCATGGGCTAAGCAGGCGTTAGAAGGCGGGAGGAGCAACTCAGAAGGCTAGGGTAAGGAGGAGTTAGGAGGCTGAAGAAGTTGAGGAGGAGATAAGACAGCTGTTGCCAAAAGACAAAGATGAGAGCCAGACAAGGAAAAAACAGGAAAAAGAGAAAAGTAAGCAGAGTGGCTAGAGGAAGTGAAGAATAAGGTGAAGTATTGGAGAAACATCCGGAAACAGAAAGAAGGGTTGTAAAAAGTGAGGAAGGAATATGGGATAATCTCTAGGAAGAAGGAAGTAAATAGGGGCACCAAGGGAGTATGTAGTAGTAGTAGTCAATATTTATTTCAGCTAAAATCCATAAAATCACAAATATCATAATCTAATACAACCAATAATAATAAAAATACAGAAATATATTCAATTAAAACGCAAGTATAAAACAACTCTCACATAGCAAATTACTTGCAAAATATACTTATTTCTCTTTTTCAGAAAGAGCGATTGAAATTGAAGCTCAATATTATTTTGTGTACTTACAAAAATATATCAGGGCTTCTTTATTGCCTCTTAAATTGTGTTTTATGAAAATGGGCACAAACCACTTGTAACACAGGCTCCCATACAAGAGACACAGAAACGAAAAGATCTTCTACTCCTAATGCACATATTTTACAAATAGGCCAATCACCTCTGCCCCAGGAGCTTCCGCGAGTCAGAGTATCCCTAGCCTCACTTTTAAATATAAAATACGTGCCTCTTTATCGTCAATGTAAGATAGATATTTATCTTGGCCAAACAAGTATTTCAACTCAAAATATTTCCCCTTTGTTCCTACTGTGCCAATCTTTGAAAGTTTTTCTCCGTGATACCAATCCTTTGTTATCATGGAATCTCGAGCTACAGAGGGAGGCATTAGTGATACCAAGTTTCCCACTTAAATTGAATACATACTTGACCCATGGAAGTGATCTAGCTCCTTCTTGCACAAGTATGTCATAAAGAGTTCCCTTATAGGTTTTGAAGGCTGATAAAGTACCCAGTATATAGCAATAGGGTACAGGACACAGCTTAGCATTGAAGACAAGTCAATCCAGGCCTAGCTCTAATTTTAGGGGTAAAGATGGAGCACTCCTCGGTAAAGAAAGGAGATCTTTCAGTATGACTATTTCTGCCCCGTGTAAAGCAGACGAGTTAGCACTGGACCCCAGAACCTCCAGTACATAATAATGCATAAAACCTCACACTGCCACCCCTTGCCTTGAGTAATTGAGTAGAGATTTCTCAACGTGTTTCCCCCTTGGCCTCTCTCATCAAAGCGAACCACCAGATAATTACAAAATTCAACTCTCTGAAGGACACCAGCTCCCAAATAAAGGGGGCAAATGGACTTACCGTGTCTCTTTGACCACAGCATAACCTTGGTTGTGGATCAATTCATTTCAAGGCCCAGCCTTCCTAAATTAGTTCAAACAGGTTTAACCCCGTCTGGATTCCCACTCTAGTCTTCCTAATCAAGACTGGGTCATGAACATACAAAATAATTCCCATTTTCTTTGCACCTAACATTGGGAAGTCCATTTCACATTTTTCAATCTCTTCAGCAATTTCGTTAATGTATAAGCTGAAGAGCGTAGGGGCAATAAAACAACCTTGCTTAACAGCCATAGAGACCGGAAATGGTTTAGTTAAACCTTAACCTACCAAAGTACACCCACGTGCATAAGTGCCTATATGCCAGCTACGAATGGCCACCAATAGATTTACAGGTACCCCTAATAGAACTAAATACAGCCACACACTTTTCCTGGTAATTGAGTCAAAGGCAGCTCACAAATTGATGAATAAGAGAAAAGGGTTTTGATTTCTAAGTAGTAGCGATAGCCTAAGACTTGATCCACAGGCTCTATACCCAGTCTAAAGCCTCCTTGCAGAGTTGATAGAACATTGTTTTGGGACATCCAATTTCCTAACCTTTATAATAGGATTTTCCCATAGATCCTAGATGTGACATCAATTAAAGATATTGGTCTATAGTTTTGGGTTGTCCCCCTTTTTAAAAAGAGGGACTATAATAGCACCTCACCAAGATTCAGGGACGAGGGAAGATCTTGTAATATTTAAGAATATATGTTGTAAAATAGGATCCCATATTTCCATTTCCGTACTAAAAAGCTCTCCAGGTATAGCATGTGGCCGTGGTGCTTTTCTCGACTTCTGTAACAGAATTGCTTCTTTCACCTCCTCTAGGGAGATGTCTAACACATAATGTGACAAGAAAATCTTCCATCCTGTGGGATCAATATTGTCCAATGGTTAAACACATAGATCCTGATATGGTGTACTGAAGTGGGAGAACCACATTTCCTCTGAGATGTTTGGCGAAGAGGAGCAAATCGACCGCTTAGTGTGCTAGAAAGCTGAGCAGTGGTTTCCCTTTTTACGGCTGCTTAATGGAGCTCCTTCCATTTCCTCTTGCGGAACATCTCCTCTTGTGAAGGATGTAGTACAGAGAGGTTTACAGGGGAAGTATGGTGATGTGAAAGTAGTAGGCCCAAAGACAGAAAGAGCTACCCATAGAAAGGTAGCTGAAGAAGGAAAAAGTATTGTGGGAGAGGAACCTGAGGAGATACACAGGGGAAGAGAGAGGGATTGGAGCAGAAGGCCGGAGACCATAGAAGGAAGGAAGAAGGGGGGGCATGGTGAGAAAGCTTCCCCAAAATTTGGGCAGCCCCCTGTCCTGAAATTCTCTCACTCCAATACATCCAAAAAGGCCTACCTTTCAAAATCCCATTTCTAGACCCTAACCCCATGATCCAAGGTCGGCTTTGGGGGCCAAGGAGAAACCAGTCTAAGAACAGTGGGGATCAGGGTGTGGGAACCCTTACACTGGAAACAAAGAATTCAGGAGGAGACACACCAAGAACAATGGAAAATACTTTGCAGGTAACATTTAAAACCTTGTACTGTGAGCTCACAAGTATCCCTGGACGTTTGGAGATAAGGTGATGGGGGCTATTACGTACTGCAATCTACTACACCTAAAGAAGTGCATTGATTATAAGAACATGCAGAAACTGCTGTCTGTACACAATGAATTTTGCCACTGAAGTGATATAGTAGAGGAGTATGCTTAGTTGTGCAGGTTCCCTGTTGAAATTTAGTGGTTGTCATATTTGTTCTAAATGCTAAGCATAAAGTTGATGTGGAACATCAATTTACTGAGCCTCACAGGAAACATTTGAAATGTAGCTTTATTCAACACCAGAAGCCGACACGTGCTTCCATATCAACTTTATTCTTAGGAATTAGATGGGACAAATACCACAGCCACTCTAATTCAACAGGAAACTTCCACTGCTGAGCACATTCCTAATTGAACTGCAGAATGTTATTTTTACAATATAGTTTCACAAGAGACACTTTCTTTAGATAAGCTTTCCCACTGCACTACCCACCCTAACAACTTTGAATGTAATTCAGAGACTAATGGTTTATTTTGACTGAATCTGTGCACATTTTTTAATAAAACGCTTGCTAACATAGCTCCTTGTGTAAGGAAGGCAGGGTATCAAACAGTGAAGACAGACACAAGTGATCACAATTCAAGGGTTTTTATTGTACTTCAATGGGTTGGTTGAATGCCTATCTATGCCTAAATCTAAGGATGGGAGAAAGCTACAACCATCAAATAATAATAACAATGCAGTCCTAGAAGTGACCGTCAAAATAAAAGGGCCTATACTAATAAACCTATTTGCAATCCTTACTTCTAAATACAAATGGTGCAGGACAATAGTGTATTCAAATAGAAAGTATTCAAGAAATAATATGTCAGTTTAGTTGAGCAGTTGGCTTCCCTTCCACACGTTTCCAGCATGAGATAAGGCATGACGTTCGAGCTTCACACAGACTCTGGCTTCTCTGACAGGAGGATGCAGTTCAAATCGTAGGTAACAGGGCCTTCCACTAAAGCCTTTTCCCCAATAACAGTCTCTTACTGTAGAACAGTGGTCTTCAAACTTTTTGGCCTGAGCCCCCCTGAGCAAAGTTTGGGCAGGCCGGGCCCCCCAAAAAGTGCCAGATGGACAGTATGTAGAAATCGCTATGAACCTTTGCACGCCGTCACCGCAACCTATTCCCAGTACAGATCCTAGGCTCTCCCCACCCTACTCCCAGCACTATCCCAGTGCTGCCGCCCATCCTGCTCCGACCACAGTCCCATTACACAAGCATAAACACATCCATACACATTTAAATAAAAAATAAATCACCATAAACGTACCTTCTGCAGTGGCCTGCGTGTGGTTGCTAAAATGCTCCGATCCAGGTTGCTCTGCCTGTATGTGCGAGGAGACGCAGGAGCCCCCCTCGCACATACATACATGCAGTGCCCCAGATAGCATTCCCAATGAGCTATGCAAGGCTGGCAAAGCAAAACACCCCCAGCGTTGCATAGCTCATTGATCATGTGCGGCTGGGGAAATGAACTGTCAAAGGCAAACAGTGTTTCCCTTTGACAGTTCAGCCAGCCCAGGAGCACTCCCTCAGCTGGAAAAAGCATCTGAGGGTTGTGCTCATTATTTTACTGGGCTTGTTCCTCGGCTCCTCCATAATGGGTGAGGTGTCAGGGGGTGGACGCCCCTCACCCATTATGGATGAACCGGCAGGCTTGGACTGGCCTATAGGGCAATAGGGCGATGACCGTACCAAAAATGCAAAATGCTAGTGTAGCCCAGTCGAAATGTGCCACTTTTTTGGCTAATGTGGGCCAGTTTTTCGGAGTTAATTCACAATGCAGCTAGTAGTTTTGGCCATTGTTGATGAATAAAATTCTTTAAACATCACAATTTGTTTACATTTGAACAAAAAACAACCCCTTGGGTACTATTCAAACAGTCTGTGACTGAAGGACTGAATATCCATTTGCAACTGCTGGCCATTTTTTCATTGGTGCCTAAGACCGTTTTATGGTCCAGTCTGACCATGTGAGCTGCCCCTTCCTCCAATCTAAGAAAAAAAAAATATATTTATATATTGTTTTTTTACATTTCATGCTGTGCTTTGGCACCCCCCCTGGGATGCGGCCGTGCCCCCCTGGGGGGGTGCACCACACAGTTTGAAGACCTCTGCTGTAGAGGGCCTGTTTTAACAAACAAGCACCAAAAATTATTTTCTTATAAGGACTTTTACATTCACAAGTTCTCGCTTCAGTGTTCATCATGTGTCTCCCTTCTTCAGGCTCGGACTGCTTTTACCACTATGTTCACAATTGGTCCCCCTTGATTGGGCTCGAACCATGGATCTCCCTCGTTCGGGCTCAGACGCATTCAGCACAATATTTACAATTGGTCTCCCTTGTTTGGGCTCAGACCATGTATTCTCACTTTCTAAGGTTTCCTCTTTAAATAAAAAATTAAAGACTTTCAAATGTGCGATGGGTTTTGCTTAAACTGTTGCAGGACCACTTCGATTCATTTCACACAAAGGTCTTACAAATCTTCCACGTTCGTTTCTGCAACTTCGTGGCTGGATACTTTACAGAGACCTTCGATTGAGCACACCCGCACAGCGTTACCACTCTGTTACTTTATTTCACACTTTTGCGGTTTCGCATTAGAGGTCAAACATATATCAGCAATTGAGCTTTACTCACGTCTTTCATCACACGTGTTAATTCTTTATTCTTGCGTTCTTCATACAATGTTGCTTTCAACCTTGACTTTAACACAAACCGGTCTTGCATCAGACTCCCCAACTCACCGGCTGTGTTGATTTCTCTGGCACTGCTTTTATCCTGGAGCCAAGGACGGTACCACGGCCGCTGCAGCCCCCATCCCCGACTCGCTCAGTCATGCAGGAGGTCCCCAGGTATCTTTAACACACAGCACAGGACTCTTTAGTCTGTTTCCTTGCCTTATGCTTTCAAATATGAAGGTTTCTGGAAAGTAACAGTTTCTCTGTGGAAAGGTCAAGGGTATCTCCCTCCTTGCTTTCCCTTCTCGGTTTGCCGCTTTCCTCGTCTCGTTCAGCTGCCATTTGGTAAACACTATTCCTTTGTTTGCTTTGCCTCACTCAGAGTGTGCTTTTGTGCTCTGCCTTTTATCCATGTGGGGAAGCTTAAAGGAAGTCTGTTGTGAGTTGGTAACAATAATTGCCTGACTCTGCCTGACCACAGTATTGGGACATGTCAGGTGCAATGCTCGGGTGTGATTCTGTTTTCTCCCAGAGCAGGCTGTCTGTGTGAAAGTGTTTGTGAAGGGAAAAGGGGGTAGAGTTCCTAAATATCTTACCTGCTAGGATGGGGTAAAGGTGTCAGAGGAGGGATACTACTTCTCGCCATCCGGTGTCCGACTACCTGAAGACATATCATTCAGGTGATCCTGCTGCACTGGTCCACCCCCAGGGTCTGGATGCAAAGGCGATGGCCGTGCCCTGGCCACCTGAGAGAGAGACCCCTGGGAACTAGCAGGTGTGACACCTTCTGGTTTCTCACAGTTGTATGGCCTAATTGTCCCTCAATGTCCTTAAATGTGTCCTTAAATGTGTGATCAGCACCTCAGGGAAAGGCCCAGCACCCCTGCTTTCCACCTCTTCCCCAATTCCTTTCACATTAAACTAGTATGTTCACCCCACCAAGCCTGCCCAATTGCCCAATGAGTTGACGTGTGCTCCATTTCTTGTGACAGGCAACTACAAACCTGTTGTGCCCCCAGTTTCCCCTTCATTACCCACTGCTGTCCCTCTCTCTGCAGAGCCCCCTTTTCCACTGCTCTTCAATACGTTTAGGCCATTGGACTGTTTGTAGCATCCAAAGGCAATACCTGCTTCCTGGGCCCCTGCAGAAGTAGCCCTCCAATAATGATATCATCCATTATTCCCCCTCCTCTGGTACTGCACTCTCTGCTGCCCTCCAAACTACAATAGCTGATGCTGTATCATATGGAGACAGAGCTAAGCTGCATTCCAAAATTAAACAATATGTCCAAGAGGAAGCCTGCATGTATGCATGGAGTCCAGGGTGGAGGAGTCAATCCCGGTTACCAATACAGGGTTTTGTGCCCCTCCTAACCATTCCATCCCTCACTCTCACAATAGTTCCTGATTCAGCAGCAGGGGTGTTTATAGGTTTGTCAGGACTGTCGGGACTTGGGGCTAGCTGGCCTTTTGGTTGCAGCCCCTGAGCTTCTATCCAGGGCTGCAACTAAAAGACCCTGGGCTATAGCCACCTTAGCCCCCTCTAGCTATGCTTTGCTCAGCCATGGGCGTGGGACAGAGGGAACAAATCCCCCCCACAATTTTAAGTGGGGGGGTTATAATGTCATTTATCCCCCCCAGAATATGTGTTTGGTGTGTTGTGCAGAGATCTGTTTTTGAAGTGGGGGAGGGGCTGCTTACTATGTAAGCTGCCCTCTCTCCCCCTCACCCCCAATGCATGAGGGCAATACCCTGGGGGCAGATGATCACCCAGGGGGCAAACAAAACATTTTCTTTTAAATGTAATTTTGGGTGGGGTGGGTGCGGGTGGGACCACTAGACACCAGGGATTTTCGCAAGGGGGGTGGCCCTCTCGCCCCCACCCTATGTGGATCGGTGCACCTTATGTAGCCCTCCCTGGGGGCAGATTTCTGCTCCTAGGAAGCAGTACATGAGATGCCCTCCATCCATTTGGGGTGGGGGGGAGAGGCCACTGCAAATATTGGCAGAGCCACCCCTCCCAAGGCTGGGGCAGTATGTTTTGACCCCCCCGGGGGCAGATGGCCACACACATGTGCCCATCTGCCCCTAGGGAAGGGAAAAACACAAATATATATATTATAACTTGTTTCGGTTGGGAGCGGGGCGGGCCCACTAGACCAGCAAGATTTTTTGTGTTTGAAATGGGGGTGGCCCTACCCCACCCTAAGTGGATGTGGGGGCACCTTCTGTAGCCCTCCCTGGGTGCAGATTTCTGCCCCTAGGAAGGGGTACATGAGATGGCCCCATCCATTTGGGTTGAGGGAAGAGGCCGCTGCAAAAACTGGTGGAGCCACCCCGCCCCCTAAGTGTGGGGCAGTACGTTTTGCCACCCCCCCACGGGGGCAGATGGTTACACACATGTGCCCATCTGCCCCTAGGGAAGAGCAAAACAAAAATATATATTATAACTTGTTTTGGGTGTGGGTGGGGGCCCCACTAGACCACCAGGATTTTTTGTGTTTGAAAGGAGGGGTGCCCACCCCTAAGTGGATGGGGCACCTTATGTAGCCTTCCCTGGGGGCTGATTTCTGCCCCTAGGAAGGGGTACATGAGATTCCCCATCCATTTGGGGTGGGGAGGAGGCCACTGCAAATATTGGCATAGCTACCCCCAAGCCTGGGGCAATATATTTTGCCCCTCCCCCAGGGGCAGATGGCCACACACATGTGCCCATCTGCCCCTAGGAAAGGGGCAAAACAAAAACAAAACAAATTATAACTTGTTTTGGGTGGGTGTGGGGGGCAACTGAACCACCATGGATGTTTTTAGTTGAAAGGTGGGAGGCCCTCTCCCCCCCACCCCAAATGGATGGGGGGCATCTCATGTAGCTCTCCCTGGGGCTGTCCCTAGGAAAGAGGCAAAACAAAAACAAAACAAAAAAATGATAACTTGTTTTGGGTGGGTGTGGGTGTCACTAAACCACCATGAATTTTTTTAGTGGAAAGGAGGGTGCCCACGGGTGTCTTCTTTTCGGAAATGCATAGGGTTCTCTGTTTTCCTTGGTGGCTTCGACACCCTAGGCCCAAATCTGTAGATTGTCCCCATGAGCAAAATCTGCTTTGCCGAAAGGCTTGGGGTTATCAGTGGGTTAGCCTTTTCCCTTTTCGCCGTGGTAGGTGCATCTACACATGTGAGGTACCGTTTTCGTTGGGACACCTGTGGGAACGCGGGAGGTAGGACATCTGTTGTTGGCGGCGTGTTTCGGTGGGTGGGCAGAGGGAAATGTCTCTGAAATTTGGGGGGAAAAAAATCACAATTTTCAGACATTTCACTCTGGCCACCCACTGAAACAAACCACCAACAACACATGTCCTATCATCCTGCGTTCCCACAGGTGTCCCGACGAAAACGGTAACTCACATGTGTGGGTGCGCCTACCTGGCGCAAAGGGAAAAAGCGAACCCACTGGTAACCTCAAGCCTTTCGGCAGAGAAGATTCTGCTCATGTGGACAGCATACAGATTTGGGCCTAGGGTGTCGAAGCCACCAAGGAAAAAAGGGAAACCCATGCATTTCCAAAAAGAGGACACCCGTGGGAATCCACAGAGGTCTGACTTGCGCAAATCGCCCCAGAATGTATTAGCCACAATCCCCGGCAAAGTCTGAAATTTGGTGAAAAAACTAAAATGTTCAGAAATTTCCCTTTTACCACCCACCGAAACACGCCGCCAACTCCACATGTCCTACCTTCCCACGTTCCCAAAGGTGTCCTGACGTAAACGGTACCTCACGTGTGGGTGCACCTACCTGGGCGCAAAGGGAAAAGGCTAAACCACTGGTAACCCCCAAAGGGTTTGGGGAGACAACCTACAGATTTGGGCCTAGGGTGTCGAAGCCACGAAGGAAAACAGGGTACCCCATGCATTTCCATAAAGAAGACACCCACAGGAATCCACAGAGGTCTGACTTGCACGAATCTCCCCAGAATGTATTACCCACAATCCCGGACAAAGTGAAAATTGTGTTTTTTCCAGCAGATTTCAGAGTTTGTCATGGATTGTGAGTCATAAATTATGGGGCAATTTGCACAAGTCAGACCTCTGTGGATTCCCACTGGTGTCTTCTTTTCGGAAATGCATGGGGTTCCCTGTTTTCCTTTGCGGATTCAACACCCTACGCCCAAATCTGTAGGTTGTCCACATGAGCAAAATTCCTGAAAATCTACTGTGCGAAAAGACTTGGGGTTACTAGTGTTTTAGGCTTTTCCCTTTGCACCCAGGTAGGTGCACCCACACATGTGAGGGATCGTTTTCATCGGGAAACCTGTGGGAACACGGGAAGGTAGGCCATGTGTTGTTGGCTGTGTGTTTCGGTGGGCGACCAGAGGGAAATGTGTGGAAATTGTGGGTGTTGTTCTGTCATTTTCCCGATTTCCCCCCAAACTATGGAATCTTTCCCTACATAGTTGTTGCCTGACCTGCGCAAATTACCCCTTCCTAAACTTGGAATATAGTCTACTTTTCAGAAATGTATGCCTTTCTGGCTTACCATTCATCTTTCCTACCCTTTTCTTCCATTCCGTCCACGCATGTCCTATTCGACAAAAAACGCCAACATCGCCTACCTCTCACAAAATGGCTGATTAGAATATCCAAATATGTTATTTTGGTTTCCACTCAATCTGTTCTTGAAAGCCTGGAAAATGGCGAATCCAGCACAGCAAACCATTTGTTCCTAGCTCTTACAAGGAATACACCACAGGCTTCTTTGTACAACATTTTATTTGCATTTTCTGAAAAACTCTAAATGTTCTCCTTGTTCTTTTTCTCTCATTCCCCCGCCCCACCAGCAAACTAGGATTCCTGGGTGCCGTTATGACCGCCTACATGTGGGAAAAAGGGGCCAACTTTGGCCGAGATATTTCATGTAGCCTTGGCACTGGGGGGAAATACCCATGGAGATAAGGGGTTAAGACGGTAAAGCCCCAGAGGAGATATCATTTGTAAGGTAGCTCAGTTAGTTAATGCTCCAAATGCAGATTGTGCACAGGAATATGTAACACCTGTGTTCAGCACCTGTCTTAATCTTCCGGTGGGATAATAGGCAGAGTGAATGCATTCAGCTTCTGATGCAACACAGCATTTTCCAGGTCAATTGGTTCAGAAAAAGTGGTGTAAAACACTACTACTGTCGCTTTTTCTAATTGGCCAGATTTTCGTGCATTTTCTGGGTGGAGTTCGGGAGCTGAGTGGACACACCAGGACCCCCTGTATTTCCCGCTCCACCAGACAAATGCGGCCTTACTGCCAGCATGGATTCTCATTCTGGAAATAAGGGAAGGGATTCCTCTGGGATCTGCTTGGAAATTAAACCTGGTAAAAGCTGTCTGAGTCCAGAGTAAGCCATTGTCAATTCCGCCAGCAATAGCTAATTGCGCGAGGTATTTACACTCTTCCAAAGTGGAAAAGCAATGTGATTTCACCTGCCTTATACGATAAAATCTTCC
Organism: Ambystoma mexicanum; assembly: GCF_040938575.1. Lineage (NCBI taxonomy): Eukaryota > Metazoa > Chordata > Amphibia > Caudata > Ambystomatidae > Ambystoma > Ambystoma mexicanum. The sequence continues at coordinate 1,201,669,226 of NC_090921.1, read as the reverse complement.
ATTTTGTGGCGGAAAAGTAAAAACGTGTGCCATTGGAAATGGTACACTCCATGAAGTTTACATTGCGCCTTGATGCTTGGGGGTTTTGCGTGATGCTACATATGTAATAAATAAATACATTTAACATGACCCCAGATAAATGTCAATTCGTGATCAGAATGAGTGAACATGTCATGTCGCTGGTAAGAGGGTGTCCTGTGCTTCTTGAGTGCATTGGCAAATGACCTTAATTGCCATCTCGCGTTAAGCATGGGGCTTAAACCCATCAGTGTGGATTGCGCAATAATAAGTCGACAGAGGTATTTCAAATGGCCAATTTCGCTCTTTGGGTGACATTGTCAAAGTGGGAGAATGTTGCTCAGCATGTGCCACTTTCTCTGCGGAGTGAATTGTGCCATCCCGAGGAAGAAGTGTGAAAAACCCACAAGGGCACTGTGCCCTGCTCTTTCTGTGTGCATCTTCCCCACAGGGCGACAAATGCAGACTCAGACATGGGTAAGTCTCCGGTGGCAAGCCTGTACCCTAGTTGATTGGCAACGGATTCCAGACTTCTGAGGCTGATAGTAGCTTTGAGTTACATGCCACCTGACAGGTATGTGTGATAAAGTTGCAAAGCAGAGCTGTTAGTAGGCTAAAGCAGGCGGCAATGACTGCCCACTCGCAAAGGGTACGTACAACCAAAAATAATAGGCCCCTCCCCCCATCATGGCTGTAGGGGCCAGGCTCCAAACCAGGGCATGAATGCTCTCCAATCATACATGCCCACGAGTAGGGTACCCCTTGTGGTCCAGGAACCCTGTTGAGCAACCTCTGTGCTTTCCAGGTGATACTAACATTATTTAAAGCCAGAAGTCTAAAAGGTAATCGCTTAATTGCAGCTGGAAATTAGCTCCTGGCGTGATCAAAATGTCTTAACCAAGTGTGATATCACCCCAATCATTTATAAGCAATATGTGTTTTCTTGCGTTTCCTCATCCACTGAATTACTGTTAGAAACAAAGGCAAGAGTTGTGTCTCTTGTGTAGGCATTAGGAAGGCAGTTGCCAGCCTCTGGCATAATATGCCCATGTTCTTCCAATATTGGCTAGCTGTTGCCCTCTTATGGCCAGGTAGAACGATCATGGCAGTGACTGGCAAATGACTTTCCCCTGCAGACAGAAAAGCAGAAATAAGAGGCCAATTCAAGACACAGAACAAATAGAAGTTAAGACAGACTGCAGCTGCCATTGCTGTGTTATGGAGAATATGCTGAGTGTTCAAGCAAGGAGGTATGTATTAACCAAGCAGGCAGTGAGACAAAGGAGAGGCAAAGAAAGGCCAGAAGGGCTCTTTGAATAATGTAACAGGGCAGAGGACCCATGCTCTGCCGTCCTACTAACATATGGGAGAACCAAATAGATAAGGCTTTGCAGCAAATTTTAAACGAGAAAGGAACATAGTCCAGCTCTGCATTCAGAATAACAAAGGCAAAGAAAGGCCAGGCTCTGAAGCCAGCATGAGATGGAATAAGAAGGACCAGACTCACCGTGAGAGGCTGGCCCAGCCCTCGCAGGGCCGCTAGAGGGGCAGCCCACATAGCGGGCATACCCTCTGTCCACCCACCTGGGTCCACATACACCCCACCTACGAGGAATCCCCCGGGTCCGACAGCAGACCTGGGGAGTGCTTATAAGGTGGTGGGCTTGCGATCGCTCATCCTCCTTGTTTGCTGTACACCACCAGACCTCCTGAGGACAATCAAAGCAGCAACATCACACACCTGGTCCCTCTACTCCCATAACAGGGCTTACTCAGAGGTACAAACTAGATTTCCTCTTTCTTTGAAAGCCCCATCCTTCCATTCGAAGAGACACACACGTCTCCTTGCCCCACACAAAAAAGTAGCAACTTGCAGTTGGTAGAAAATGATGCAACTCCTTTATTAGGCAGGAGTCCACTTACAGGTGATCTGCCTCTTAACGAGCTGGCGTCCTAGCTGTGGCCCACTGGAAGTAATTGTTATCTCCTTTCTCTTACCATGAGCTCATAGTCAGATGAAAAATCCAGAAATGCAACATACAAAGACATGTTCTTTGCTACTGCATCCTTTAATTTTCTTCTGTTTTCTTTTCTTCTTTTCTCTTGTTTTATACAGTGATCTTTGTAATTTAATACGTACTGCTATTTTAATTCTAATTTTGTGAAAAGTCCTGTTTTTTGACTAAAACACAATAAATAAATAAAGAAAAGTCCCCAAGATGTCCCCTGTCCCCCCCAGATTTTATGTGTCTCCTAAGCCCCTGTGCTCAGCTTTGAGTACATTTCTGCAATATGGCAATTACTGCTACAATGCAAAATGCACATGTCTTTGGCACCTGTGCAATGTGTTTGTAATAGAGGCCATTAATTGTTTAAACCATGATACACTTGAGTGACATATCAAAAGAGAATTAACAGAGACCCCTCTACCCCAACTCAAAATCCTTTTGTTGGACATCAACAAACTGGCTCTATAAACTAACCTTTGACCTACCCGACCTTTACCCGGCTGGTAAAGGAAAGTGTCTGGGATTCTGGGGGAATTTGAAATGGACAAAGGAAAGTGGGTCTCAGTGGAGGATGTGTCATCCAATATTTTTGCTAAGTCCATCAACCCTTATTGGTCTTACGGTGCCTCGCCTAGTGCAAAAGGTGGCATATTGTGACTCTGCCTTTCAGTGTGTCACCAGACCTTATTCTGTGCAAAGGAAGGGTAGGTTTGGGGATGAGGTGATGGAAAACAGAAACTAGACAACAGAAGGACCAAAATCCGAGAGGAAAACCAATTGGGATGAGTAGGAGGGCATATGGTTGTCGATAGGGGTGTCACGGTATTCGTTTTATGACGGTACGATAACCTTCTTGCCAAATGACGGTATATCATGGTTATCGCGGTATAGCAGGTGGAGTTAACTGATCATAACAAATATTTTCTAAAAGGCCATAAATTGACACATGTATCATCACAAACAAAACCAGGCACCCAGGGCCATAATTGGGCTTTTCAACATACTTTCCACTGAAATGCCTTGCTTACACCAAACACAAACACACGTGTGGAGAGGAGGGGGTGGGGTGGAGGCCTGCTGCAACTGGCAAAGCAAACTGAATAGCTTTTCTTAAGTGGTCATTTAGGCTTTTTGCTTCCCCACTGGCTACTGGTGAAGATGAACATGTTGCCATCTTGATAACCTGCATGCCACAGATCAATGGAGGCTGATGGTAGTATACGCTTGTTTTTATATTTTATTTATTTATTTATTCTCTCATACTCTCTCTCTCTCTCTCTCTCTCTCTCTCTCTCTCTCTCTCTCTCTCTCTCTCTCTCTCTCTCTCCCTACTTGCGGGCCAAAAGGTTTTCAGTAATCACTGACATGTTACTTTCGCATTGTGACTTATTATATGTAAATTCAATGATAGAACCAGGGAAATCCCGCATTGCCATATGTTTAGAGAACATTATCCATTATAAATATATAAACCCCAAAGCCGCCACCCCAAAGTAAACCCTTTTCCTTCTTGCCACTGTATCTATTCTTCCTATTGCTAACATATTGATTTTGTGTAAGGCACGTGTGGTTTATGGAATGGCATTAAAAACTGCTCCAACTGAAACTACTTGGCAGACGGCACATCCAACAGTGCAAAACCAAGACTGCGCAGCAATTGCTTACTGCAGCCTTTCCAAATCAGATTGAAAAGCACACTTAACGGTATGAACGGTATAACGGTATAAACAATGTGACGGTTATTATTATTCAATTAAGTGGTTCACGGTATATTTAACGGTATACTGTTATACCGTTACATCCCTAGTTGTCGAAGTAGGGATGAGTGTTACTCAAATGTGATATGCCAATAATAAGAGTGTTGGGCTCAGCAGAGTACAGCTCTGTTCAGAGAAGAGTTTTATTGTGATGGCAATATCTAGATACGATGAAGAATGGTACTAGATGTAGTTAGATGGTGACTGTTTACGTGATGAACTTGAAAGGTGTTCAAGCGGGCCTAACTGTGTGGAGGCTTTCACCAGATTAGTTTCTAAGATACAATCCCTATATCAAGGGCAAGCGCTGAGTTTGCCAAGCCAGCTGACAAGATTGCCAGCACCAAGAGCTGGATGAGCTTGCCTGGGGAGAGTGTGTGGTAAGTGCTCGGGGAGGAAAAGAGGAGACATGATGGACTTCTGTCCAGTAGCATTAGGTTCTACAAGCTATCGCTAGGTATAATTCACTGTAATTTAATAAGATAACATTGATCATGTTAACCGGAAAGATTGTAATGCTCCTGAATAAATGCCAATAAAAAGACGTTAAAATTAATTATTAACAAAATAGCTGAAGCGTCCAGCTATTCAAGCTAGAAAGACAATTAAGCAGAATCCTTATTGCCTCTTGCAGGAAGAGCTCCAAAACACACTAGATTCCCAACAGCACCAAACTCCTGATGAAACAGAAAGCAACTGCTCATTCCAGGTCCAAATGACAACATTTATTACTTATTCCTTTATGACAGCACACATTTCTCTCCTCACTAAGTATAGTAGGAAAAAGTTCAAAAAGGATATCTTGATCTCTAAGCCAGGCCTCCCTATCATTGACTCCTATACCAGTGCTTCCTCCAAACAGACCCTCACTGGCATCCTCTTTGTCATTCCCTCGCCAGACCTATGGACTCTTCATATGGTCTATGTGCTCTCTCCTTTTTCTCTTCTTCTCCCATTAATGGTGGCACCCGGTGGAAGGCCCTCCTGGCCCCCTTCTACTCCTCACAGGTCACCATTAATGTTTACCTAAATGGCACCATCTTTGTCCAAGGCCTTCAGTGAAACATTCTCCTCTTTGATAGATGCTTCCCGTGCCTCATCCATTTCCTTTGTTCTCCTGCTGTCCCTTCTCCCCCCTTTTCAGCTTCCTTGCCTCACCCTTTGCCTCCTCCTTGGCTACCTTGCCCTCTCCTCCTTCCTCTTCTGCCCCTCCTCTGGCCCCTTCTACAAATCTGCAGGTCGTACCTCTGATTTGTACCCCTCCCCAGAAGTCTTTCAAGTTGGCAACCTTCTCCATATTGCCACTATCAACTCTTGCTCAGCTGTCAAACACGCCCCTGACATCTTCCGCCTCTTGGAAAAACTTGATCTCGATGTCCTCGGTCTCACCGAGACATGGTTCATGTCCAGCTCTGTCACAAGCTTTGACACTCTCCTCCCTGATGGCTACAAGATCCTCTCTGTGCCCAAATCCAACCATTTCAGAGGGCGTGTAGCCTTGATCTTCCCAGAGTGGATTCCTTCCTTGATCTTCCTGGAGTGTCATTCCTATGCAGGCCTACTCCTTTTTCAAATGCTTTGTCTACAGGCTCTCTCTCACTAATGGCCACTCTCTTACCATGGCTAGTATCTATCCATGGGCCACCTGGTCAGATCACTCCTTCCTCTCTGAGTGGGCGGAGCTCTCCGCCTCCCTCCTTGCCTCGACCACTGAATTCCTCCTTTTTGGAGATTATAACATCCCCCTGGATGCTACCTGTCCCTTCTATGGACTCTTTCGTGACCTCTGCATCTCTCTCTCTCTCTCTCTCACTCTCTCTCCCTCTCTCTCTCTCTCTCCTCTCTCTCTCTCTCTCTCTCTCTCTCTCTCTCTCTCTCTCTCTCTCTCTCCCCCCCCCCTCTCTCTCTCTCTCTCTCTCTTTGTATTCTCCCCTCTGGCACTGCAGGGCACACCCTGGATGTTCTTAACTCCTCAGACCTCCCCCTTTCTGTACCCCTCCCCACTCTTCTCTCCTGGAGTGATCACCTTCCCCTTTTCTCCCATCTCTCCCTCTCTAACCCTCACACCACGGCAACTCTAGCACTGCCACCTACCTTCTTGATCATCCGACCCATGAAGCGTGTGTCAGTTGAGTCTTTGGCCACCACGTTCTCTTCCCCTTCTCCCCTGGCTGAATCACATCCTGACAGTGCCCTTTCCATGCGTCACTCTTCTATCTCTGATACTCTTGATGTTCTTGCCCCTGTCATGAGGATCCGCTTGAAGCCCAAAGCCAAGTGCAACTCCTGGTATGACTCTGACCTCATCCCCCTTAATCGCAAGTGCAGGGTAGCTGAGAGGAAATGGCTATATTCCTATGCATCCCCTGACAAACTGGCCTGCAGCCAGCTCCAAAGGCAAAACCGGCCCTCTGTCTGCACTAAGAAGAGAGCCCCCCTCCAAGCCTGCATCTCTGCGACATCAAACAACTCGGCTAAACTCTCTAAAATCTGCAATGATCTGGCCAATCCTGCTGCAGTGTTTACCTCTCCTGTCCCCTCCCAGGCCCTCTGCAGGGGCCTTGGCCTCTCATTTCATCTCTAAAACCCAGGACATCCTGTCCACCCCCACGTCCTCTCCTCCTGCTCCCTCTACTCTCTCCTCTACCTCTGGTCCCCCTGTGGCCACCTCTCCTCCCTCTTCCTTTCCTCTGTTCTCCGCTGACGAGGTTTCTAGACAAGTCCAAGGCTTTCTAGACAAGACACCCTCGCTCCTGCCCTGGCTGATTTCTACAACCACTCCATCGCCACTGGTGCCTTCCCTTCCTCCCCTGAAACACTCTCTTGTGCAATGTCTCCTCAAGAAACACTTAGCTGACCCCTCTTTCCCAGCTAACTATCACCCAATCCCCATCACACCTTTCCTGGGCAAACTCTTGGAAAAGCTGGCCATCTCCCAGCTTCCTCTTCAAACTGAATCTATTGGTTGACTCCATGACCATCAGTCTGGCTTCAGAGCAGCCAGAAGCACGGAAACTGCTCTCCTGAGAATCCGTGAGGACCTGCTCTCTAACCTCTGCCCTCATTTTACTCAATCCCTCTTCTGCCTTTGACATGGTGAACCATGCCATGCTGCTCAAACGTCTCTGTGATGACCTGGGTATCACCCGATTGCCTGGCTGACCTCATTCCTCTCTGATCGACCCTCCCGGGTCCAACTTGGGTCCTTCCTTTCCTCTATCTCACTCTCTACCTGTGGTATTCCACAGGGGTCTAAACTCTCTCCCTGCCTGTTCAACCGATTCCAGGAACGTCTTGGTCACTGCAGTGCCGCTCTCTGATCCAACTCTCAGTGCTATGCGGATGACACAAAGCTCATTTTCAGGCTCCCCTCTGCAACCTCTTCTCCTTCTCTCATCTCTGACTGTCTGTCTGCTATCCAGGAGTCGTGTGCCACCAAGGATCTCTACCTTAATGCCAGTAAGATAGAGATTATTGTCATTGGCACACCTGCACCCTCCTTTTCTGTCACTCTCTGACCGGTCTCACTTTGCCCTCTTCCTGTTCCCACCTGTGAGGCTAAGAACCTCGAGGTCATCTTCGACCGCACACGCTCCTTTTCTCCTCACATCTCTGATGCTTTAGGAAATCGAACTACCAACTGCACCTCCTCAGAGGTATTCTTTCTTTCTTCTCCTACCCCTAGAAGATCACTGTCTTTAGAACTTTGGTTCTCTCTAGGCTGGACTACTGCAACACCATCTTTCTAAATTTGCCTGCTTTTTCTCTCTTCCCTCTGAAACTCATCCAGAACAGGACTGCAAGACTTTTCCTTGGCCTCAAGCCCAGGGATCAAATCTCTCCAGCACTGAAATCTCTGCATTGGCTCCAAGTGGCTGCAAGGATTAAGTTCAAGACCCTCTGCATTGTCCACAGGGCCTTCTGGGGTCTGGTTCCTGAATACCTCCAACTCTCTCTTTGTAAATACCTTCCTACTTGAGCTCTTTGCTCCTCCACCTCCAACTCCCTCAGGGTCAGTCGCTTCTCCAAGCAACGAGTTGGTGGTAGATCTCTTTCTTCGGCTGGGGCCTCCCTCTAGAACTGCCTCCCTGCCTCTCTGAAACTGGAGGAGAACCATCTCCGATTCCGGAAGCACCTCAAGACCTTCCTCTTTGCTTCTGCCTACTCGCTTCCTCTCCCTTGCTGATTTCCTGTCTGATACTGCACTGGTCACCTGGCTACCCTCTGATTTTGGGCACAGGTCCCACACGCGCCCAGTTGCACACCCACACTGCCTCCCGGCAACCCTTGCACTTGGGTCTGTATCTTTTGGACATCTGCTGTCTGTACCTACCCTTGCTCCTGCCACCTGCTGGCCACACCTCTTGTTATTGTTTTGTTCCCATGTACAGGACTGCTCCCTCCCCTTTCCCCTGGTGCTTTCTCTCACTTTCTTCCCTCCCCCTCCCCTATACTTGTTCGAACTCAATATCACTTGGCCTAGTAAGATCGTTGTCTCTGTCCTCCCTCTGTTCCCCCTTCCTTGCCTCGTCGTGCCTTGAAACACTTGTGCATAGGTGCGTTACAAATGCCATATCATATCATATACTACCTGCAAGAAGAGAGACAAGATTCCCTCGACAATGACATTTCCCTCCACCAGCATCCTAGTTATGAATCCTGCCAGCATTTTATTTTATGGTTACCACAAGGATTTTATTCTTGACCAGGCCCTAGGCTTGTGCTTCTGTCTAAAGTGCTTAAGGACATTAACGATGTATTTTACTCAGCACTGGTCAGACTTGTGTGTTTTCCAGTGTCATGGTAAGCCTTGGCAAATTGAAACCATGCACAAGAAAATCCATATGGTAATGCCCTTCTACTTACTTTCCTAAATTTGGGAGGGTTTTATGCCAGAAATCTGAATTTGCCAAGTTTTGCAAAAACTCTCTGAAAAGCAAGCAAAATAACATGTTTTTTTTCCTCCATATTTATGTTAGGACAAATATACTGGCTTGTACTATCAGTACCATGTACTATCAGATGTATTGTATAGATGTCTGCATGGCAAACAGAATATCTGCAGGTAACATTATTAAGTCGCTTTATACTTCCATCATGCATAATATAGCTTTGTAGGATGTAGATTACACATTTACCAATACATGTGCTGAAATTTAATTAATCTGCAAATGATCAAGGAGTTCTTACATTTCCCTTTAAATAACAATATTTGTATATTCAATTAAGTCTATTATATGCAATATAGGGGCATAGAAATGGGAGCTAACTATACTCCATCTTTGGCTAATTTGCTTATGGGTGTTAGGACGGTTTTTGTGAAGTCCAACTAAGGGCTTAGTAAAACCATTCAACTGAGACAGTACAAGACTCTACTCTTAGTATAAGGCTGTAACATCTGAGTTCAGGGTAGCATAGACAGAACAACCAGGCTTATTTTAGGAAGGAGACAGGGCTGTAGAATCAGTACAAATGAAATTGTAATACAAATACCCAAAGAAACACTGAAACACAATGTATTGTAAAAATAAATGGTTTATTTAAATACAAGTAGGCCCAGATAATATTGAGGGAAGTAAGTACTATCAGAGATAATAGAAACACAATATGGCAAAACACTATGCTTGAAGGTACAGAGACCAAATCATATAACCTAATTTGGAACACCAAACAGGAGTTCTAGGGAAGTCAAACCAATAGTTACTTTTTACATTACTTTCAGTAATATTAGCATTAATTGTGTTTAAATCTTACTTGGGAACACGCACTTATTGCATTGTGTGCATAGGTAGCCCCAGAGTCCATCCAGCCCACTTAATTTCTGTCTAGCAGAACACAGCAATTGTTACCTGCTTCTAGATATAGTAACTACACTTCTTAGAAGTCTTGTAGTTTTCCTCTGCCTTTAAGGACATTGTCAGGCACGTGAGAATTGGCGCTTCCAAACTTGTTTTATTCCGGTTCATTTCTGGGAGTCAGGAGATCTGGTTCCTGTCCGGTGTGAAACGGAAGTTCTTCTGGTGCTCTGCTTGGCCGCTTGTTGCCCTACTAATCTATTTTCTGACATAATGGCTCATTTAAATGCCCTGTTTGACTTTCTTCACACACTGCATGCTGTTGCTGCTTCACTTAACAGCCATGCTGATGATCACAGAAGACCTTTAGCTAAATACCTCAATGAGGAGTGCTTAGTGCCTCTGCAGTCCCCAAATGCTAGATACTTAAATAATAGCTCTAAAGAGTCAAAGGTGATACTCAACCTATGACAAATATCGACATAGGAGCATCCTTGCCATTCATCCAGTAATACCAGTATTAAAGTATCTCAAATCTTACCCGATGTACTTAAGGCTCCCCTCGCTCCCCCTATGACTGAGACCACCATTTTGACCTCCTCACCATCCACGCAAGGATCCACAATTGACGCCTGTAACTATATTAAATGTGGACCCATCTAATAACTCACTCAATAATACTGTGCCTCTCTGCCCACCAATGCCCAATCTTAAGATGGCTCTTCTGAACATCCGCTCTCTTGTCAAACACAGAGTCGAGGTGGAGGACTACCTTAATAACTCCAACATTGATAAAATGGCCATTACAGGGACCTGGCTCAATGAGTCAATTTATATGGCAACCTTTAATTTTGTTCCCCGACCTTTAATATCTTTAGGGCTGATCGTATTGGCCAAGAGGGGGTGCTGTAATCACACTCCTCACACAAAAACATCTTGATTGTCATATGGTTACTCATCTGGAGATAGAAGGGTGTGAGAGTTTACTTGTGAAGGTTAAAACAGATGATAATACCTCTGTGGCAATTCTCACTATTTATAGACCACCTAAAGATATGCCTCTATTTGAAGAACAGTTTTTTGCTCTCGTTAATAGCATTACAAAAACAACATCTACTATTATTATATTGGGCGATTTCAACTATTGGGCCGAAGACACAAATCATAAATTTGTCAAATCTCTTTGTTCAGCACTGAACACTGCTAACTATACTCAGGGAATTAAAGGACCAACCCATGGTAATGGTCATACCATCAACTGGGTTCTGACACATGGAATAAAAGTCTCCAACATCACTTACCTACCATGCCCTGGGTCCGACTATTCATTAATCTGTTTTACAACTTGTCTGCCTATGGCCCCCACTCAACTGAAGGTGGCAGCAAGAACCTTAGTAAAATCTTGCAATCTTCCAGAATGTTTCAGCAACCACATTTATGGAAATTGTAAAACCCAAACTCCGGCAACCTGACTCTTTTACTGATGTGAACTCATTGGTGAACCATCTGACACAAGTTACTAATGAAGCTTTAGAGGTGCTCGCTCCTGAAAAAAATGAAACTGCTTAAACTTAAAACTAAAAAGAATGTTTTGTGCAATGAAACTGTGCTTAAATGTAGATCTGAGAAAATAATTTAAGAAAGAGAGTGGCTTAAATGCCAGACCCCCAAAGCACTTGCCAACTACAACATTGAGGTAAATAATTATAAAACATTGATAACTGCAGAAAAATCTACATACTTTAACACTACAATTAACAACTCTAAATCAAGATCTACTGAACTTTTTAAAATCTTTAAAAAAGTAGAAGAGAAAGGTAATGTTACTGTTAGCATCTAACATAGCTCTTCTTGGTGCAAATCCATCCAAGAGGAGTTTGCGAATAATATTTTGGGCCACAACACAAACATTCAGATAAAATGAAATAGCATGATGCAGATTCATTCTGCCTTTAATAGTCACCCAGGTGATATAATGACTGAGAATTTTGAGTTCAAACAGTGCTGCGAGATTGAGATTCTCTACATAATCACTGGACTCAAACCAACATCATGCAGAGGGGACCTATGTCCTGCCAGTAATTGTAAGGAATATATGACTCTCTTGATTCCATGGATTACCAGGATAGATAACTTATCCTTCTTAGAAGGTGTAGTGACATACTCTCTCAGGAAGGTCTGGGTACCTCCCCTTGAAAAGAAACACTTGCTCGATCCACTGCTAGCAAAAAGTACTGTTCCATCACAAATGTGCCCTTTGTACTGGACAAGGTGGCATATCTTCAGCTGCAGGAATTCTTGGAAAATAACAATATCCTGGGTACATATAAGTCTGACTTCCGCATGCGACACAGAACTGAGACAGCCATGCTAGATCTTAAGCCTACCATCACTAGCTTCATGGAAGATGGCTTCCCAGGTCTGATGATGCTCTTGGACTTGTCTGCAGCCTTTGACCCGGCCGACCATTCCATTCTAGTTGACAGGTTGAAGAGTTTGGCCGGCTAGACCCAAGGGGGTGGCACCTTTCCTTGGTCCACGAGTATCAAGAGTGGCCATGGATGGGGCTCAGTCCCTTCCTGAAACTCTTAATGCCGGAGTGCCTCAGAGATCCTGTATTTTGACAGCACTATTCAACATTTACATCACATAATTCCTGGAGTTGCTTGATTATCTGGGTGTTTGTTATATGAACTATGCTGACGACACCCAGGTGGTCTTTAAACTCTCTGGGGACTACAAACTGGACTCTGAGACACTTAATGAAGTCTACTCAGCAATCCAGTCCTGGATGATTACAAATTCACTTGCTCTTAACGATAGCAAGACTGAAATTCTTATTGCAGCAACCAGTCACAGGTTTAACAAATATGATGCCTCGTACAAGAATTTCGCCATTGCTAATAGCCCGTTCCCTGTGTCCACCAGTGTTAAAACACTGGGTGTCCATGTTGATGCAGAGTTTAATATAAAAAATCATTTATCCGATATTGGGACCTCCTGTGGTTACGTGATCAAACTCCTTAACCAAATCAGGCCCTATATCTCTATTGAGAACAGATCTACTTTGGCATCGGCCCTTGTCAATTCGAGACTTGGTTACTGCAATAGTCTCTTGACAGGGACTATGAAGTCAAATATCCACTCCTTGCAGTTGGTTCAGAACAGTGCAGTTCGCACAGTATTTTGTCTGCGAAAAAATGATCATGTCTCTGAGGCCAGGAAATAGCTACACAGGTTGCCTGTGGTGTGCAGGATCGCTCATAAAATTCTATCACTGGCTCAAAAATGTTGATCATCCACTGCCCCTCTCTATGTAACAAAACAATTGACACCTGATCAACCTGCTCATGCCTTATGATCAGGGGACTTGCATAAATTCAAACAGTCACTTTTCAAACTGTCTAAATTTGGTGGATGCAGTTTATGTCTTTCATCTTTTGTGTACGCCATGAGGCCCATGGGCATTTGATTTGTTAGAAGAAATTAATAAATAAAAATAAATAAATATAAGGGTAGTAGACCCTAGCAGTTGTACTGTGATGCTCAGCACAAAATCACGTAGTAACCCAACTGGACAATATACCTTTTGTGAATAGTGAACATTTATTCTAGGAACAGTAAACCACCTATAATTCTGATTCAGGATAACACAGTTATTCTAGGGGAGTTGGACCTTGGGGTGTAATATTCAATTACAGTTGCTTTTCAGTTCACAGACTAAGGGAAGCAACACCTCTAACTTATTTTAGGATAGCACAGTTATACTCAAAGTAAGTAAACCCCTTTGAGATAATATTCAATTACAGTTGTTTTCAGTTCACAGCAGAAGCAATACCTCTAACTTATTGTAGGATCACAAATTCATATTCATTGTAACTAAAACCTATAGATTTTTGACAGGAGCTGTACACAACTTAAAGGCAGGTGTAAACCTAAGACTCTTTCTGTGTCTGTTTGAAACAGACCAGTGAAAGCAAAACCCAGTGTTAACTTTATGAAATACTCAGTTATTCTACGTAGGTAAAACCTAATGCAGACTTATTCTGTACAGGCTAACAGCAAGTCAGGGTAAGCAAGACCCAGTTGGGGAACACTCGTACATTTATCCTAACAGGAATAGTTAAGCGAAACCAAAAGCATTACTTTTGGGAAGAGGCACAACCAGATCACGGGTGAGCAACATAACCTTACATATGCTTTTTGTTAGAATGGTGAAACAGTTTCTAAGGAAAGAAAGAAGCTAACATATACTTTTCAGACTGGCGAAACATTACTAAGGTGAGTAACATCACCTTACACATACTTTTCAGAAAGGTTGAACATTTCTAAGGTAAGTCAAAACCTTATATATACTTTTCAGAATGGCAGAACATGTTTAAGGTGAGTAATACCTTTTGTAACTGTTCACTTCCAGAGGTATAGTTCCCAACCAACTTCTTTTGCCAGTAAGTAACTTTTAAACATGTATTCTCTGTTGTTCTAGGCTAAAGGCCCAATCCTTAGAAGCCTTTCCCTTATTTTTGGATGGAGCATGAGTGTTCTCAGTGGCAGAAGAGTCGTCACTAGGGTCTGTTGTCCAACATCCCGGTTAGGATAGGGTCTTAAGTTGCAAAATTGAGAGTTCCTAAGGAAGACTGTTAGAACAAGTAAGTACTTAACTTTAGAGTTAGTTGAGGGTCCAGGGGCTTCACAGAAGACACCCTAGGAAGACTCCAGCAGGGGCCTGAGTGCACTGGATGAGAGGACTCCCAATCACAGAACTAACCCTAGAACTGCACAGGAATCACAAGGGACTTAAGGTAAGTAAATGCCCAAGCCAGCACAGTACCTCAGCATTGAAGATGATTATGCAGCAGGAGGACTTCAGGAGCTGCAGTAAAAAAACACTGTCCTTGAATTCCACCATTAAGGAGACAGAAGACAGGACACTGGAAGGACTTTTGCAGCAAGGATCATAGGGAAGGCTCTAGGCAAGGTTTTTCTCATGGCTGGATGCGGCTGTGTGTATTTGGCGCACTCTGGTGAGGGGACTTGTCAGACTGGTACCATGCCTCTGGCAATACAGCAGGATGCCCATAAAGTTTCAGTGAGATTTGGAATTCAGAAGACCCTCAATGGCTTGTGTTTGCAGGGTATTGGGGTATTGCAGCCCTGCAAGGTCGCAGCATGGCGTGTGATTGCTCAAAATGCAGGTCTATTTGAGTCTAGTGGTTCTTACTATGCTCTGGGTCAGGGTCGTAATATTCAGAGTGCCCATCTCAACTGGAAGGAAGGGCTACAGCAGAACTCAGTTACACAGCAGGTGCGCTGGTCGCTGGAAATCGATTCAGCCACAAATTCTTCATAGTCCTCTTCGGTTTTGGTTCCAGTGGTCGACTACCTGTTCGGCTTCCAAGTTCAGACTTTTAGGCAGGAACCCAGCCACTCAAACAGCCTTGTAACATTCAAAGTTGGGGAGTTGGAAATCTTTTCAGGACAGCCAGCCTCCCAATTTGAACTGGAATCTTACACTCAGGATGGAAGATAAAGGGTTGTGGAGTTTTGGACTCCTCCCTTGGTTCCTGTCTTCACAGACACTCTGGAGCCTGGGCAGTAAGTCCAAAGGACTCCTGCCGAAGATAAAATCACACAAAGGAATTTCCCACCCTGGATGTCAGGGGAAGGAACAAGAAAGGACAAGGAACACTAAAATGGCGAAACAAGAAGACAGGGGCCAATTTGGTAAAATGAGCACCCATGGGTGCCTTTACTGGGGCTGTGCAAACAGCCCACGATTAAGATGCACCGGAATCAATAAAAAGATTCACTACTCCCAGCAATAAAAGGTAGGTTTGTCCTTGTAACCTATATGTTACATTTAAAATGAGAAAGGGGCTACTCAATATCTCCCCAGCACTCCACATAAGGTTGTGTACTGGTCTCCCCTAATAAAATGTAAAAGGGATCCAAAGAGCCTTTCTACCCTTGGGAATTGTAGTTCTCAGAAGGTTAGACCAGAGAAAGTTAAAAGGGGAGCACCTAGGGCAACCCAGCAACAAAAGGCGCTTATTGCCAAAAAGTTGTCTAAGAGGATTACTTTTATAATACACTATGGAGAGTCTAAAAATGACACCCACAAAAACAGTAAAAGATTCTGTGAGTGTGGAATTTATTTTCCCACTCACAGAGGCATAAGGAAAAATAATCCACCAGTAAAAGCAAAATGTTCTGGGGTCAGGAAGAATTATCATTACTATGTAATGCTTACCTCACAATGGGACAATGTGAAAGGACACATGCTCAAACTAGCATCCAGCAAGATGATGAAAAGGATGCCAAATGTGTTGGACTACGAACAATTAAATATGGCAAGAGACGTGGCGAATAGAATCCAGATGTATATATATAAACTACATACAATGTTTCATGGGTACAGATTGAACATGAAATGGATGATTTATGTTTGTAATATGATACATTGTTTATATGTTATTAACCTGTATTGAATATCAATGCTTTCAAATAGAGCCAGCAAAATTGATACCATTTTAAGAGAACTATCATTAGGTTAAGAAATTACAAACAACTTTATTAGATTGCTTGAAGACATATATATGTATATATATATTACCTGGCCCGCTGTAGTGGTCGTGTATTTATGGTTAAGTTGCTGAACTCATAGGAAGAGCACTTTTCGGTGGCTTAGAACCTCGCTCCCCCTGGAGGAATCTTCACCAAACATTGCAAAAAAAAGTATATGACCGGCTTCAAATCTTTACGCCAAGTTGGTTGAGGTTTGTTGCAGGGGGGGGGGCAAAGTTATAGGGGGGTCCTACATTATTCCATAGACTGAATGGGGAAAATCTTTGCACACAGCTAAAGCCCGAATGGCTGGACGGATTTTCACCAAATTTGCGGCCGGAGCGGGGGCTTGGGTCAGATAGCATGCTTTTGTGTGTTTGGTGGAAATCCGACCAGTACTTTTGTTGCAAAGAACTGAAATGTACATCGCAAAAAAATGAGTAATTTCTTGGTCCGCTCTACGGACCCATTTCCCTGTTCGCTCTGCAGACCGAAGTCTCATTGGCTTGCAGTACACCGTGATTTCGGTGAACAGTGGATGCGGCTGGTGGTTGGCTGGAGGAAAGTGTGCTGTGAGTCAAAGTTTTTGGGAAATGCCTCCATGGTGTATCGAAGGATAGTGCCAAGCCAAAAACATGGTTTACAGGATCAGGTGGGTGAAAGAGAAGCAAAGCGAAGAAATTGGCAATGCGCTGTAGCCTAGGGCTGCCGGTGGTTAAGTTGACTATGTGCATTTGCATTGTTTTATGGCGGCGTGTTAGTGAGAAATGTTCCCATGCTTGTCTGCCTTCCCTTGTAGTGGTTGTGGGTGAGGCATAGGCTTTTTAGTGCATGGAAACCACCCCGCTATGCAATGCCTCCATGCATGGGAAAGCAGTGAGGCAATTTGTGAGTAGGTTAGCAGACGAGTACCTTCTGTGGCGACGGCGTGGATGCTGCCTTGGGAATGGGGAATTGATTGCAGATGGTGGAAAAAATTGAGAATGGGTGACATTCCAGCATGGAAGGATTTTTTACCATGACCGTTTTTCTATATGTCCCATGCATGCAGCTACTCGCATACACTTCATTGGCAGGTAGCTGCACAGGCGACTCTCATATTTTGGTCAGTGCAGGCAGACTGCAGTGGGATGTGGAGTGCATTGGATACACTATGATGTTATTTCAAGTCGGTGTACTATGTTGTGTTGTGCCTGCAAAGTCCCTACTGGCTTCTGTGCATGGCTAGGGCCCTTGCAGCTAAGAGTGTGGGTGCTGGTTGGAAGTAGGTGGGAGAATGTTGCCTTGTTTGGGTCTGTTAGTGTACCCATATGTTCCTGTAGTGAGGAAAACTCAGTGGCCACATGTTCCCATGCATGCTTCTATTGCCTTCCAGTGGGTGTGTACTAGGACTGGGCTCTTGGGGGCATGGCCATAGGACTCAAAAGTGTAGGTCTTTGGCACAACACCCACAACGCAATGCAGGCATATATGGGACCACTGTGATGATGGTGTGTGAATTGCACACATACGTACACACAGTGCGTTACCTTTGCCTTTGCTCATTTGCATATGTTATTATACCCATACCTTCTGCCACCCCACTGTTGGCTAGTGGTGCTGGCAATATGTTGCCGTTTTGGGTTACCATTGTATTGTACCATTGTATTGTGGTGGCGGGTAGGTGTGTTGGTGGCTTTGGTACATTTGTCAAGTATGGTGTGCCTTGGAGTGGTTGTGGGGAAGGCCTAGGCTTTTGGGTGCATGGGCGGAGGCTGTAGGAGCCACATGTACCCAAGAGGCTAGGGGTTGGCCACAGCCTTGCTTCAGGGAGGGCA
This sequence comes from Ambystoma mexicanum, assembly GCF_040938575.1. Taxonomy (NCBI): domain Eukaryota; kingdom Metazoa; phylum Chordata; class Amphibia; order Caudata; family Ambystomatidae; genus Ambystoma; species Ambystoma mexicanum. The sequence continues at coordinate 1,201,651,266 of NC_090921.1, read as the reverse complement.
GTAAGAGATTGGCACATGGAAGGATTTCTTACCATCACAGTTTTGAGATATGGACCTTTTACACAGCTACTCACTTATACTTCATTGGGGGAAGCTACACAGGCGGGAATCATTTTTTGGTGAGTGCAGGTACACTCCATTGGGGATGGGGGTGCATTATGAGGGCATTTGCAGTCGATGTATTATGCTGTGTTGCGGCTGCAAAGGCGTACTGGCTTGTGTGCATGGCTAGGGCCCTTGCACCTAACAGTCTTGCCACTGTTTGGAAGTAAATTGGAGAATGTAGCCTTGTTTGAGCCCGTTAGTGTACCCATACTTACCAGTAGTCAGGAAAGCTACGTGGCCACATGGTAGCATGCATGCATCTATTACCTTCTACTGGGTGTGTTGAAGGACTAGGCTCTTTGGTGCATGGGTGGAGGCAGTGAGACATTGGCACATGGAAGGAATTGTTTACCATCACAGTTTTGCGATATGGACCTTTTACACAGATACTCTCATATAGTTCATTGGCGGGCAGCTGTAGAGGTGACTATCCTTTTTTGGCAACTGCAGGTAGACTCCATTGGGGATGGGGAGTACATTGGAGACAATATGAGGATATTTCCAGTCGGTGTGCTATGTTGTGTTGGGGCTGCAAAACTGCTACTGGCTTGTGTGCATGGGTTGGACCCTTGGACCTAACAGGCTGGCCACTGGTTGCAAGTAGGTTTCAGGGTGTTGCCTATAATGATTTGTGGGATAGGTGCGCAGGCGACTACCTTCGGGGCTCTTTGGGGATGGGGAGTGTATTAAAGATGATATAGGGATTTTTGTAATCGGTGTGCCATGTTGTGTTGGAAGTGGCAAGCCCCTACTGCCATGTATGTATGGCTACGGCCCTTTGACCTAACAGTCTGGACACTGGTTAGAAGTAGGTTTCAGAATGTTTCCGTCTTTGGGTCCGTTCTTATACTGATATGTAACTCCAGCGAACACTCTTGGAAATATGTATGTCTCCTGTGGATGCTCCTTATTACAGAATGGTTGTGGAGGGTATTTTGCAGTTGGTACAACAGAAGAGGTGGCGTGAAGTGCCTGCACTTGCATATGGTGTACTTCATTGACCTTGTTGCCATTCACGGACTGAGATACCACCATTTATGTTTCATATGGGGTGCCTCTCATAATACCCTGTGCTTTGAGAGTGAAGGAAGATATTGCAACATAACACGAGTTAATAAGCATTACATATGTAAACTATGGACCAAGCCACATACGTTTGCAGCTGACAACATCATCAACACTGTTAAGTCCAGCCATATACAGGACACCAGGCCATCTGACTGTTAGCTTTGTATTGCATACTTCTTGAAATGGCAAACAAAAACAGTTGGCGCTTCTGCTGTGTGCAATTGTAATGTTTGCATCGCTTCCATTACCTATACATGTGTGCAGCATACACCTTTGCAGCAGTCACTACCGTCAGTGACTTCACTTGTGGACAGTTGTTCCTCACGGCGTGCACGCTAGGTATTTTCTTTATGTGCGTGCCAAGCGTAGCACACCCTGTCATGCATCTAGCTCCAGAAAGGAACAACATAAACAAAAGCAAAAGCAGACATGCGCACACAGAGCATACAGTTCCAGAACATTCCCATAGTTTAGTAACACCACAGTGAATTGTTGCAAGCGCTTTATTTTGACACAGAATGTTAACGCCAACATGTAAGTTGGCTGCATTCACTGCTCTTTTATTACTCAAACAAAATCCAGCGACCAATGCAGTCTGTGCACTTCTGTACATCTGTTCTCATCGAGCAAAGTGGGAAAAGGAGTTGTTAGTGGTGCTTGCTGGGCCGTGTGGAACAACACATTTTCTTTGAAAGGTAGACAAGGTAGCAGCTGTTGGCTCTGGGAAGCCTTAAAGCATAAAGGTTCTGCTGGTTGGATTGTATTGCCGGAACCGTGAATGGATACGATCCATATCGGTCGGCCCAGATAATAACGATGGAAAAGAAATCACATATGGTAATCTTCCAATGCTTGGTCCACCACCCGTCTATTGGAATGTGGAAGGAGTGGCACCTGCAGTAAGGTGCAAGATATCTGAGAAGAAAGAGGAACAAGAGTAGAAGTAAGTAGCTGGTATTAGTGGCAGCGTACAGCACAAGAGTTTGCTGGAAGGATGTCATAATAGCTGGCTGCCTCATGGAGCATGTACTGTGTGTTAGTGAGTAGTGTCATATGTTAACCCACTGCATTGCTCTCTGTTTTGTAGGTGATACTGGGATTGTACGGCTCGACACAAGCAAAATGTCTTGGAAACGTTGCCACTAGACGCTCTTTTGATGTGTTTCCTTTTTATAAAACATGACAAGTGTTGTTCGACCCACAGCAAAATGTGTCTGTGTGTCTGCAAAGAAAGTAATACAACAAGAACCCTCATGCCCTCATGAGGGTCACCTAGGATTGCTGTAGAATGGAGGAGCTGATTTCCTAAGAAGTGCGTCAATGGAATGTGAGCTGTCACCATTTGTGTGTCGGTTGACCGCTGCATGCACCTGGGCCTGTTATAATGTTTAGTACACTGAGTGTGCATAGACCTAGTAATTGTGTGAAAGGGCATAGAAATGGCAAAACAGGGAATCTAGCACTGCATGAGTGAGCAGAAGTTGTGCTGTTTTAGTGCACGACTTTCATTCCCTTTTCGTCTTGCCAATTATGTCTGCATTTGCATTGGGTGGGGAAGAATGCCAGCAAAAGGAAGTACAGTCACAGTTGCAGTTTACAGCGAATGGTGGAGACATGGCACTGTAATGGCGCGTCTTTACTGCCATCACAAAGCTCCGTACAATGTAGAGAGAGAAAGTGTGCGGTAGAGTAAATTTATAAATATGCATACAGAACAGCAGCTTAATACAGTTTATTCGTAATACACATGTGATGAAAAGTTGTACTTACATAACTTTGGCAAATTCCATGCTTGTATTGGGTGGGTGAGAAATTTCAGTGTATGGCGTATGAAAGCGTTGCAGACTACCTTTGAGGCACATGGACACAGGAACTGCAGTGTGCGTTCTGTATCCTTTTTTGCTATACTTCCATACAATGTCTGTCCTTGGAGCTAAACATGCTTCCCCCTCAAGGCTGTTTTACAACGAGCATGTGTCCTGTTCAAGGAGAGGTATGTTAGGTTTCACTTTCCGAAGATGATAGTGGAAAAAAAAAGGAATCAGACGGCAACGTGTTCCGATTGTGGCATGCATTTATGAATGTTGGTAGTGTCATTACGGTGAAGGTAGTACGACGTACAAGTAGAGATGATGGTGCCATTCACATGTTGCCGTGGATGCGCAGATGGCAACATACATAAATGTGGTTTTACAGTGCCTAAGGACCAGTTATATGTGCAGTTTGTTACATGGCAACAGTGGCAATGGCAGACTGTGTGTTCGCTGCCTCAGAATATGTGGGTGGGTGGCCCATCCTACCAGTTTGGTGTCATGCAGCATGAACTTGTTTGGCTTAGATGAACAGTGTACGTAGGAGACAGGTTATGTATTGTGTAGAAGAAATGGCAGCCTCTGTGAACTGCAGTGGGTAAGGGGTAGGTGGCTGTGTTATGTGTGAAGTTAGTGGTACATGGATAGATGTTTGTATGCATAGTTCTATAGTGCAGCGGCAATTGTGGGCAGTGTGTACAATGTTGATTGCATGGCTTGAGGCCCTGCACTGTACAGGGTTTAGTGAAGCATGTAGGGTGTAGGCACAAGCTGCGTAGTGTAATATAGGTGTGCCAGAAAATTGTTTCCTCACACAAAGAACTGCACCACACATAATTCACTGAGTTTCAAAAACTTTGTCTAGTTTTATTCATAAAACAAAATAGTTGATACCCCTAAAATGGGGCAATGCTCTTTAGATTACACATGTTTCTGCACTGCGTGTGCCTTTTTCAATTCAGGGCAAATTCAATCAGACCAAACTCAAATAACTTGAGTCAATTGGCGAATACACACATTCATGAAAATACAAAGGTTGTCAGTGACAGACATTAGGGAGGGGGATGGATGGATGGGGTAGGTAGACATTTGCAGAAACAGAAGAAAAAATATATTGAAACAAGTCAGTAACAGCAATTCAATAAATGTTGAATACAAAGTGACTACATTAAGAAAGCCTGAAATAGCACCAAAAATGATAGGTATTGAAGTTATTACAGTTCTAGATTCACAGTTATTAGAGTTAACGCAAGTAATAAAACGTGGCACCAGGTACTGAGGAAAAAATTCAATCTAAGACATCCAAAAATCAATCTTGAAATTACTGATGTTAGAATTGCTAATTTCTCCCTCCGAGTATTAGGAAATGAGTTCAAGTGCGTTAAAAATTATATGACACGTTCTCTTACCAGGTTAATGGTCTATTTAATGGTCTATTTTCCCATCTTCATTAAGTGTCTTGTTCAAAATACATTGGGTTCAAATCCCACCTGGAAATGCATTGGGCTATAGTCATCAGAATCAACATATGCAACTATATTCATACACATTCATTACTGTTATCAAAATTGATAATTTGAAGGTCACAAGTGCAACAACCAAACAGTTCTAGGATAGTCCTTTGTTGCGTTTTTCACATATCTTATGTTTAAAAGGCCCTACATCATTAATGTGTTCCTTGTATCCACTGAATTGAAAATTCTACACCGTCTAAATGTCAGCGTATGTGACGTGATGATTTTTCAGTCAGCACACCAATGTTTATGTGTGGTTTAATTAGTGTGAAACCCTTCGCGTATAATGGCATTTCCCATATTGTTAGTAGTTACTGAAATACCATGTTAATGTGCTTCCTGCACATCTATCTAAGCATTCCTTTCTAAGAACATAAGCGTTTAGGCTTACCTACCTAGTTAGTCCTGTCTCCTTGTGTCGGCTGTATATGGTTTGAACAGCATTATCGGCCTCATACCTAGCTTTATCCATTCCCATGGAAACCACACATTCCCTTCTCTATGTTAATGACTTGGATAGGGGTTTGCTCCTTGGGCGCCATGTTTTGAGCTCCGAGACCCGGAAAGTGCACTGTTTGGGTGCCAAGATTCCGTACTCACGTTTATCAATTATATTATCAACCCTACATGCTTCCAAGTATGTCTGAGAAGCATGACTATAATTATAACTGCAAAAGTTACATTAAAGCGAAAAGAAGAACCACAGAGCATCTGTTGTTATGACTGAGGAAACCGAAAAGACATTGCTAAATGATTACACGCAAAAGTCCAAATGTCAAAAAATGGACTGCTCCTCATTAATTTGTTGAATGAATTCCTTGCTCAATTAGGTCCCACTCAGTATCTATAGCTGTTTCAGATGCTGATCTAGTGAATAGCTCAATACATTCATGGAGCAAATACTGGGTGTAGTTGATAACACTCTATTAACAATGGCCAACACGATGTAAAGCAAGACATTAGTAAAATAACACAAATTTGTTACATTTACTTCATAAGAAATACAACATTTCATTGTCCTTATTTAATCCAAATTCTATTGTGTGGAATTTACATATTAATCGTGCGTCAGCTTGTCTCAACATGGTTTCCCTGTTTCCTCCTCGTCTTCCAAGTACAACTTTCTGAAGCCCCAAGTATCTTAAATTCTGCTTCTCTTGCAACTGATGGTTTTGCTGCTAATGTTGTGCAAGTGGTAACGTTACAATCGTTGAGATGTGTTCACGGATTCTGATCCTTAATTCCCTTGTGGTGCTCCCAATATATACGCGTTTGCATGTGCAAAATAAGACCATAAAAAACATATTTGGTTCTACAGTTGATGTTACTATTGATTTTCATTTCCGTTCCTCTCGTGTCCCGAAATATAGGTGTGCATTGTAAATGGTGGCATTGCTAAGTGTATAGCAGAAATAAGTACACACATTGCACTGTGGACAATGTAGAGAAGTATAATAGCAATCGTTGCAGACTTACTGTTTGGGTTCAGCAGGGCATGCACTGTATTTTATGTATCGAGTGTGAAATGTTGTGGTACTGGTTGCTGCATTATCTGTGGGAAAAGAGAACAAAACATGTTATATTAGGTATTTCATTAGTTTGCAGTCCACTACATAGCTTACATTTCTTTACTTTCTGGACCCTCACAACTACTACTTTCTAAGTACTATGTTTTGAACCAGGGTACTGTGCAATGAGCGCAGTTCCTGGGTTTCTTTGCATAATCAGTGGGTCTGTGGAGAAATAAATCCATCCTGGATTTTAAAAAAAACCTTCCAAATATCTTTGCTACTATGGTGCACAATGAATGATAGTCACGTTTGGAGTGGTTACAGCACTTTTTAAGGTGTACTCTTGAAGTTCCAGGAAATGTAATGGCTTACAATGTCTAGCCTATACATGTTGGTAGGGTATTTCGTAAATGTTTACCTGCTTCCTTTTTGTACGACTGTTTCTTTATGCGTTTGGTTGCTGCTGGTAGTTTGCAAGTATTGTGGCATTGTACTGTGCTAGTGCAGAATTTTGACGGTAGTTAAGTACCCATAGGCGTACTGTAACTGCTCATACTTTAGAAGTGTTTCACAATATGTTTGTAGCACAGTAGTTGTTGAAGGTTGAGTTGGGTTGTTTTAATGTTGCAAATAATATTGTCGTCTTTTGGTTCCAGTTAGATACCAGGTGGCATATTCTAACTGTTTACAGTGTCTCATTCGTAAAGGGTACGTTTAGAAGCCTGTGCATTCCTGTTGCTACTTGGACATCTGTGTACATTCTAAAGTGGTAGTGACCATTATAGATTTACCTGGTGATAGGTCCATATGTCTTGGAGCTGTATGGCTATTCTTGGAGAGCTGGTGACTGATTTGCGTACGTGGTGGTTTTCAGAGGTTACTGAGGATAGATTTGAACCCTCATAGATTTGCAGGTAATCTCTGCTTTGGACTGATGGAAGTATCATTGCATTCCCACCATGACCATTCCTTTCTAATGTATGCAGTATAGTGGCTTCCATTGGTTGAGACGCCTGCGTGGTAGATTATGGCTACTGTTGTGAAGGTTTTCTTGCCAAGTGATACCTGTCCATGTGTGAATGCAGTACGTTTGCAGTTGTTTTTGGTTCCATCGGCATTGTATCTTAGGAGAATTAATATTACATATTGACCATGTGAGTGTATATGTAAACGATTATCAGAATTGTACGACGTACACAACATGTTATTGTTTGCATTTCGCACCAGTTACTGAAATGGGGTCATAGGTAGATATTGATACATACAAAAAGCATTTGTTAGGGACGTGTTCCTGAATGACATGGTTGCACAGAGTGCATGTATGTTTCCACATGTAGGAAATGTGAAAGATTTCATTGATAGTTATGTTTTTCTTTTCCAGTATTTGTAGTAAGTACATTATACATTCCTGTGGATCTTCTTGTCGGTTTAAAGTGAATTTCACCATTCAAGCAGTGTAGTCCAATTCTTGCCTTATTCTTGAGACACTGTAAATGTTGTCAGGATTATTTACTGCATTTCTGTGAAGGACGAGCATTTGCAAACACAATAAATGTTTTCACCAATTGCTGGCATTTGGAATAGGACATTGTTACATTTGCATAGCAATTAACACCTGTTGCATGGGAAAATTTGAATGGGCCAGGTACTTCTGTGTCTGAGCACTTTAATAGAAGGGTACGTGGTTTCTTTGCAGAAGATTTTTTTTTGTGGGTGGAGTTAGGCATGTTTTGTCCTTTGCCTTTTTTACTCCTTTTGTCACACTCGTGCAATTGTCTCACCTGTTTGTCTTTTGAAGTCTTCTTTCTTTGATTCGAAGGACTCTCTTTTTACCTGGTCCTTCAAGACTTGTACAGGAACGGACGATTCTCCTCCATCGCCAGTATGCAGGTCTATGGATGCAGTTTGGATTCCTGCCTTGGAAAGATGGTAAGGTTTGAAACGTTCACGGAGGGATTTCGTGGGTATCGGGCAAATGTCCAGGAAGAGTCCAGGGTCCAGGAGGGAGTAGGGGACGCGCACGAATCCGTGAGGTGGAAATGCAAGGAGCTGTTCAAAACTGAGCCCAGGGTCCGGGAAGGAGCTGGAGGCTTGCACGAATCTGCGAGTGGGAGAATGCGAGGAGCGGTACAGAACTGGATACCAGGAAGGAAGGGAACAGTACTGCTGCAACCAAAGGGAGAAGGAGGTGGATAAGGAAGGATAACAGAGTAACGGCTTGCCAGTACAACAACATGGAATGTTGAGACGTGTAGAGCTGCGGGGATGTGTCTGTTTTCTAAGAAGTGGCAGGCATAGCTGGAACGCTACACTGTGGCTTTCCTAGCAGTGTTGGCCATGTTGGTAGTATACTGGAAATGATTCTATGGTGCTTAATAGACAACGTGCCTCATTCCACGGTAGGTGGTAGCCATGGCACTATTAGCACCATGGCTACCCCCTACGGCCGTCGGAGTCTGGGTTCCTGGAATAGGGACTTACCGGTCTATTCTGACCTTTGCGGGACCGGTAAGTCCCCATTCCGGGAACCATATCCCATTCCCATTGAGCCCCCATAGGGCTCAATGGGAATGGGGAAGGAGCTAAGAACGCAATTTGCGGTACCGTTATTAGCTCTGAGGACCCTCGGCGGGAACTGTCCATAACACCTGGGCAGACCACACATTAAGGATGGGACGCATTGAGGGACCTCATAGTAGGGCGGTAGGGGATTATCGGCACCAGTGCCCTTACCGGTGCCGGTAATCCCCTACCACCTACTGTGCAATGAGGCCCAACGTATTCCAGAAAGGGCGGAAATGGTGAATCATGACACCTTTTGTATGTGCTTTTGTAGTTGATGTAGTATGAGTTGCTTTCAATTTCTTTGATGCTACTGTTGCCAAATCATTTACAACTTCTGACTGAATGAGCCTTCTTTTTAAACCTTTCAGTTTCTGAGGAATAGGGTACATTTTCAGATGGGGTGTGTACAGTGCACGCAGTCTATTGTACTCTATGATGCAAGGAATGTCTACACTGACTGCATTTGCATCAAAATTCACTAGATACAGTATTTCCAGTGTATGTAGCCATGACAGTGCTAGGTAACTCATGCCTTCTTTAAAGACTGTGCTGCCAATATCAATCAATGCTTGAGCTAACGTTAGACCTTGTGATTTATGACGAGTTACTGCATAAGCTAGCAACAGAGAAAACTGTTCTCTGCGTACATACATGTATTTGAAAAGAAGGAATTGTGTTGGTGTACGTCCTATATTTTTGACTTCTGAAAGTTTGTCAAACTTGATGTTTACAAACTGCATGCTGTTGTCCTGTGGGTAAGTCTGGAAGCCAATAACTATCAAGTGCTCCATTAACTAAACCTTGCTCTACATCAATGTTACACTTTAGCATAACTCTACAGTTGACACATAATGTTAACATTTTCTCCAAACCGGCTGCGTTGGAGATAGAGTTCTCTAAGGTTTGCAGTTGTACTATACCTTGTTGTATATTGTCATACCATGTACGTCCAGTTTGTCATGGCATGAATTTCCACTAGTGGTTGTTTTTCTTTTCGAAGCATTGTTGCATTCAATTGTGCACAGCTTGCTAGAGTTGGCATTAAAGACATACAGCTGACATTTTTCTGAGCTAATTTTTCCATGACATCAGTAGCACATGTGTTACGCCCGTACAGCTCATGGATGCATCTAGTATTGAGGGTAGTCTGCTCCTCTGTTGATAGTACACCAATCCGTACGTTTTTTACAATGTTGGCATAGGTGAGGTCTGCAGACTGAATCATGTTTTGAGTTTCTTCTCTGTATTGGAAAAATTGCCAGAGATTTGCATTCCCGATGCTTCTAAGACTTTTACGGCACTCTTTGTGCCCTAAGGTTTTGAAGGTAGGTTCACCTTTGACTGGTGTTAATCGAAGAAGATCTCTGAAAGCAATGGGGGTCATTATGAGTAAGGCGGTAAGGGGTTAATGGCATCAGTAAAGGTGTCAGAGCCGTCAACCCCTTACCGCCTCATTACGAGTCTGCTCGCGGGAACCCACTAAAGATGCTTGGTTTTACCAGGTGCCCTTAGCGGGTCCCGTGAGCAGACCAGGGTGCTAACAACCTCAGGGGCTCGAATGGGAATCGGGAAGTACCGGGTCCGGGTTCATTGAATGAGGAATTACCAAGCCCTCCAAGGTCAGAATGGCCCGGTAATTCCTCATTCAAAGAACCCGGACCCGGTACCCAGTAAGGGAGTAGCCAGGCTGCTAATAGCGGCATGGTTACCTCCTACCGTGTAATGACCCCCAATTATATGTTTTCCTCCAAAGAGTTCTTCCTAGTCTGTTTTAAGGACCTCTTGCAATCTGAGGTGAATCAAAGCCAACATTAGGTTGGAGACCATGCTCACCTCATCTATTAAGAACATTTTCATTTGTTTCAAAACTCTGTGTAGTTCCATAGCAGATTCTACTGAATGTTTATAGTACTCTAATTTGTTTTTGTGTTCTACTAGAATCGGTGTAGAGGGACTCCACCTATGTTGTAGGCAGCCAAACCTGTAGGGGTGGTTACAACAGCAGAAAGGTTGTTGTTTGTTAATTGCTGGAGGTATTTACTGATCATTTTTATTAAGAATGTTTTACCTGACCCTGCTTCAACACTTACATACAGCAGTACAGGTTTGTAGTTGTCATATGTACAAGTTTTACTTTCGTGCTTTATACCATGTTCAATGGTTTCACTTACTTCTACAAAAATGGTATACTGTTAATTGTTTAATTGGGATTGCAGTACTACCAACTCTTCTGCAGAGTGCTCATACTGAAGCATACTGGTGGTTAGTTATGTCATGGCTAATTCTGGCTCATTTGCTATGAGTGACTGTCCAAGTGGTTCTTGGGTGCCTGCTTGGGAATGTTCTCTGCTCTCAGAAGTGTCTACATTAATTGTGCTTGAAGTTCTTCTTCTTGTTGGCGTTCATTATTCAGTATGGTTTTGTACCATGTAAAGTTTTCATTTCTAATTGATATTTTCACTGGCATTGAAAGCATCTTCATAGGAGGTGTGGTGGCCAATAAATCTCCTTCTTTTCGCCATGGTTTGAAAAGTTGCAGTAAAGCCATGTAGTACAGTTCTTTGTGTTGAGGAGTTTTTAATGACAACTTCATATGATTAATTATGCTGCATTTGGTAAGTTTCACCACTCTGCCTTCACAACTTTCCACTTTGTATCTACCTTTTTCCTCATTTGGTTTAATGTTATTTTTGTATGCAAATGTTTGGACTATATGGTACAGGCACAAGGTTTCTAAAGTAATAATCATGTTTGGGTAGTATGTGTCCAATAAGTTGTTCTTCGAAATGTCCTGGCTGTTGGGATTGCTTTTGGCTATTGTTTGTATGTCTTTGTATGAATTAAGTACTATTTTTCTGGATGCAGCAGGCCCAAGGCTTAGCCACACTTTGTTGTCAGATTTCCCATATAAGGCAGTGCCGGTTAAATGGTCAGCAGCTTTGTAGCTGCCTTTGTAGCTGCTACATTCTCTATGGGACAGCATTTTAATGCCAAAGCTGTACAATGTATGTGCCCTTGTTTTGTCAGAGGATATGTCATCCCAGTGGTCTTTGAGCTCGGTTTTCTCTGATTTGGTTAAGTAGGCGGTGACATATCATGCAACTGCAGTGGAATTGTCTGCAATGTACTGTATATCAACATTGGCATTCCATAGGAGGGCAATAATTGTATTGGAATCATGGATGTACTTTGATGCTTGGCTTCTTTTTATGCAGTATGTGTTCTTAGGATATTTTCCATTAACACTGTGTCGAACCGAAGACATGAAACTGTTTACTTGGCCTATTGTAGAAACTCGTCTAGGGAAACCAAAGCGGCATTTGGTGTAGTAAAAAAAGCAGGGCCGAAGCGTGCACTCTGATTCCTGGCCAATATATTACCTGAACAAGTGTCCAAAAACAATCACAGGGTTAAATCCCAATCACAGGATTGATTCCCTTTTTGCACTGTTGTGCTCCTCCAAGTGTCCAAGAAATGCACAGGGTTAAATCCCAATTTGCTGCCCAATAGTTTACAGGGTTGATTCCCTTCTTGCACTGTTGTACTCCTCCAAGCGCTTTCGTATCTGCAATACTCATCAGGGAGGCTGAGTTGCCATTCAATTCATGTGAAACCAATATAAATGCAGTTGCAGTCTCTAGGTTCAACCCTGTGAACTATTGGGCAGTGATTGGGATTCAACCCAGTGAATATTTTGGACACTTTGGGATTTAACCCTGTGATTGTTTTTGGACAGTTGTTCAGGAAATATATTGGCCAGGAATTGGAGTGCGCGCCTCGCCCCTGCGTTTTGGGGCATTTGGTACAGTATTTGCCTCTGTTCTTATATTTGTGTTGACAATACTTGCCACACTTGTGTCTTTGGAATTGCAAAATGTGTGCTTGTAGGTCACTATGTGTACTTTTGGAAGGGATTTTGCAAGTGACATATTTGTGAATGAACTGCAAAACAGTTTCATCACTCTCCTCACCAGATTTAGGAGCATTTATAATCCACAAAAGCATGAAGATGTGTGGTGCTCCTCTGGCTTGATATTCTTTTCTCCAAAAGAAGTGTTCCACTTCTCTAAGGGGAGGAAGTGCTTTATTGCAAATGAAGTGCAGCATGGATGAAAGTAGTGTGAAACATTTATTGGATCGAGAAAGCAAAGCTCTCCAGGTGTTTTCATGTCCACACCTGTTTTGTTTTTGTTTGCTATGCGTAGAAAAATGTGGAAGTCTTCCCATGCATACTTTGTACAACTTAAAGTGACAAACCATGTGTGTGGCCCAAGGTTGTATAGTATATAGTGTACATCTGCGTGCCGTCAGAACCAGTATTCTTTTGTACCATGCATGTTTGCCAAGATATTTGTAATACTTGACTGTAAAACTTCATCCTTCTCTTGCATCTTTGGAAGTAGCTGTGTAGCAGGCATGTTTTAAAAATGGGAACCTGTTTTTAATGTGTGGGCAACTCCATAACATAGTGTTGCCAGTTCACTTTCAAAGAGCCGGTGGAATATTTACTCCACGTTGTCTAAATCTAAGGTCTTCAGAATACATTATGATGCTGTTATTTGTGTGTATCTTTCATCATATGTTCCTCCTTTTCCAGTCAGGAAGAGTAGAGGAAAGGCTTGTGCTTCCACACTTTTTTCCTATATACTGATTGGCGCTCCTTTGGCTTGCCGCATTTGATATGTTTCTAGTGCATCATCTATGGTGTTTTTGGAGTGCAGTGGGTGAATTGTATAGTGGTCTGAGGAGTCCTGGATAATTTTGGTTGTTTCACTCGGGTTTAATTGAACGTTTACTTCCTTATATATTATTCATTGTTTTCTATAAGGAATTCCAACGCTTCCCTAACTTTGGTTAAGTCCACAAGTTGCTGACAGATTTTTTTGTCGTTTGTGGGTACACCATTTACCAGGATAATCAATGATTCTTGTATTGGCCTTTGAACTCGTAGTGTCTACATTTTCTTTGAGATCTAATGGTAAATAAACTACTTTACCACAATGGCTCTCAGTAATTCGGTGGGAGGCAATTTTGCAGTTTTTGGTTGAAGTCGTATTATTGCTTGAAAAGGATACACTGTTTGGATGCTCTCAGACAAATTAAGCTGCTGCAGTGCATTTGGCAGTGGAAATAGTTCCAAATTATTACTATCTGCTTGTGAAGGCCTTTGAGTGGTGTCAAGTTTTGCAGTGTAGTATGTCCACAGTATGGAGGTGTTCGTAATTTCGTATTTGTTTTCAGCTATAAGGTACAGAGCTAATTGAAACCATTGGGATTTCTCATTGCCTTCTAATTTCTGCATTACATCTATAGTTTTGGTGCTCTTTCTATAGAAAGTTCTAAAACAACACACACATGCTTGGTTTGGCATTTCTGCAGATGTGCTTTTGAACTTTTGTATTTCTTTTCTATATGTGTGATATAAAAAGTTGAAAGCTGCACTGTTGTGAGTACTGTTGTCTGAAAATGCTGGCGTTTGTAGGTGCTCTTCAGTTCCACAATATTTCCTTTGGATGTGCTCTATTTCATGGAGCACTTGTTTGGCTGTACCTTGTAGGAGAATAGCATTTACATGTTGGAGTGCTAAAGCTGGACTTTTTGCATACTATAGTTTGTAAACTAGATTTCTGACTGTTGAATTGTGGGTTGCTAACATTTTGATATTCTGGAAGTTGCTTTTGCAAGCAGGTCCAGAAATACAGTGTAAGGAATGTCCTTGTATTCCAGTGTAGGTGTGCACTGGACAGGAGTCCATAGTTCTGCAGTATTTTTATTTTTATTTTGTTATTGGCTTTGAAATACTGATTGAGGAATTGCTGCAAAGATTTGATTAAGCATTGGTGAACTTTGTGCAAGGCCATTTGTAGGTGAGGCATGTTGCTTTGGTGGAATGGAGAGTGACATCTAAGTTTGATGGGGATATTTCTCTTCCATTATGGTAGTGTGTTTCTTTTAATACCCTCATCCACTCCGATGTAAGGCAATTTGGTATGTTTGTTCTTGTTTGTATGATTCTTCATAGAAGTATGGCTCTGTGTTGGTGATCTGACTGCACTCCCCTGTACAGATGTAGCCAAAGGTATCTATGCTAACATTGTGTTCGTTTTGAAGTAGTGCATGCAATAATCCAATTGATCTTTTTAGTGGTTTCATTATGTTCAAAATTACTGTGAACAATGTCCATTTCACACTCATTGCACTGTCTACAAGAGCTTCTAGGATGACTTTTCTGCTGTAAGTTTTGATGGGTGAGCAGGATTTCTGCCCTCTATTTATAAGGTTCTGAAGGACTCTGTGGTGGAATTTATTTTGTAAAATTACATTTTTAGAATGCTTGCTTGTGTTTACATTACCATTTGTATGTGTTCTCTTAGCGGTAGTGTGTGTTGCACTGTACTTACTGGTTTTCTTTTCATTCTCACATTTTGACAGATCAACTACACTGTCCTTACTGGAAGGTACATCAATTTTCCTTAATGACTGAATTACCTCTTCTCCTCCAACTTTCTGTTCACCTTCAGCTTGCAGTGGATGGCTACTTTCTGTGATTTGAGGTTGCGTGGCTCTGTCTCTGAGTTGCTTTCTACGGAGTTGCAGTTTGGTAGGCATTGTGCAGTAGCTGTTGGCGAAGAAAGGGAAGTGTGAGTGTGTACATTTTGAAATGTATTTGTGTGCAATGTGCATGAGTGGGTCCATAGGAGGGTAGGCATTTAACTGTAAGTGTGTCACTGTGCAGTGGTCTCCAACTTTCAGTTGCGGACACTATCTTACTATGTGGGGATTAGTCTAATGGTGGCGACATAACAAACACTGATCAACTGTACAGGTGTCATCAGTATCAATGAAGTACATACTGGTGGATGGCCGCACATCTGTGTGCTACAATACAACAATAGTGCACTCTTCTAGTAAGACATACAACAGTATTATGGTATTGTACTTACTTTGTAGCTTGCTGCGTGTAGGTTTATGGCAGGCTGTATTTTGAAGTGCACACTCCCGTGGCTTTCCGGAGAGAGGTGGGTACTGCACCTGTATAAGAAGATGGTAACAAAATATGTTGGCTAATGGCATAGTGCTTACATTTGTGCAATACATTCTTCAAAACTATAGGGGGAGGTCTTGGCAGGAAGAGGAAGTGTGTGTGTGTATAAATGGAAGGCTTACGATATGAATGGGTACTTGGGAGCATAAGCATGTTTGTCAAGGGGGTAGGTGGGTTATTTGGGAGTGTATTGTATGACTTGTTATGAAACATGTGTGGGTATTAGTGTAGGCCTATTTACTTTCAAAATGCAGTACTTCGCATTGTGGAAGGATGACAAAAAGGTGCGGGAAGATGTATAGAGTGCAAAGCAGAATGTTTTTGTGCGTGCATTTGCATGTACTTTTTTGCATATGTATGCTTGCTACATGAGTGCAGGCATTGCCTCTGGGCTTTAATTTCCTTATGCACATTTATGAATGTTACTGTTGTAAATGCACACATACATTTTATTGATTAACTACTGTTGTTATCCATGAATTGTGGGAGGAAACTGCTGTTATGCTTGCAATGTATGCATTTGGCTTTGTTTGGTTGGAAAGGCTGCCTGATCATTTTGTGTGTGATGTTTACATATTTGATAGGAGGTGTGTTATTGGGGGAAAGCATTGTAAAATTGACGGAATAAAAGAACAGAGTAATCGTTTCTATATACCAATGGCTCTTAGGGGCTAATGGCAACTTTGCCACCACCTACCACTGTAGGAGCTGTTTAATGGTAGGTGTCACGCCCTTAGCAGCACACCTAGGCAGTCCAGATACACATACAACACAATATGGTACCTTTTCCCAGGGCTCCTGCAGCAGCAATAACATGATCAAGCAGTTCTCTGCCGCGGCCATCCGGTAGCAAGGAGAGCTCTGTGCCATCCTTTATGGCGGCTGTGGCCTCGTTGGTATTGGCAGTTGCCATGGTGTTTGAGGGACACCCACTTCACGCTTTGGTCTACCCACATTTCACCGACCCACTCACGTGAACCTGTGTGGTCTCGCTCACATGATCCAGTGAGGTCCCACCCATGTGATCAATCAGGAAATGCTTCAGCATAAAATGATGCTGGCTGCTCCTAAAAGCACTTCTCAGCTGTTTTCTTCACGGCGAGTTGCATTTTGGATTCTGACTTGCGTTCTACTGTCTTTGACCTGGCATTCTGTTTACTGGACCAGCTTTGCCTTGCCCCTGGATTTGATGTATCTTGGCTGCCTGTCTTCACGGTTTTCCTTTGAACTTTGCTCTGTACCTATGGATTGCTTTCCTACTAGCGATGTTGGTTAAGTTGCTTTTGACTATTATCTGGATCATTGTTCTTGCACTCAGTTCTGGACTCCCTCTGCATCAAGCCTTGGATTATGGTGGCTAACATCAGGGGCTTGCAGGAACTTTGTTATCCAACCTCTCTGTCCACCCTCTGCTACCACCTTGCGGCTGCTGGTTTACCCTTTTCACCACTTGTAGTCCCTGGGGAGGGAATCACAAGAGATCACCCTCCTCCACAGTACAACAGTCCTAGTGGTCTACTGGTAGGTGCCCAATTTCTGTATTATTGTGCCTTACCATGTTTTTTATCTTGCATTGTATACAAGTGGGTTTCATACTCGATTTGATGCTTCCTTTGCAGCTGCCTGGATGCCAGTGTTCCTGTTTCAGCCACCTGTGACCTCAATACCTGGTCAGGGAGTGGTTTTGTTCCTCCCTGACTGGTGCTTGGGGTAGAGGTATACATAGTCTTCACAGCGCTGTATTCGTGACAGTAGGTGATGGGAGAAGTAACAGTACGAATTTTGAGTATGTTATGGAGATTCACTGCTAGGTTGCCACTGAACTCATAGATCATTTTACAGTACTTTCCGTGCAGGTGCTTTTTATTTACAGGACATTGGACCTCTGTGTGTTTAACGGTTGATATGGACTATTCAATACATGTGGTAGCGTGACATGCACAATTCTTGGATGTAGTTGCTGGATGCATATGTAATCGTTTAACGTAGCCAATCAAGGGTTGCTGGTAAAAGAGTACTGGAATGGGAAGAAGGACTGGCCCTGATTTACTGGGGCGCGGCCCTTGTGGTAGTTGGGGAAAGCGCACGTCCTACATGCTGTCCTTCTAAATGTGCTTGCCATGGAAATGGGACTACGGATTATTGATTCAGGTGTAGGTGTGCTTTTCTCTTCCATGCTAGGATGGTCTTCTGTGCCCATGACAACCACAGTGCTTCCAGTGTGACATTTGTCTGTGGCATTGATATTATTTTCCCCCAATTGAAATTAGTCATCTGTTGCATTATGTACAATGTACGCTGCAGACACACGTGTAGTAATGTAAGGAGGAAAAGCAGAGAGCAATCCCTAACATGGAGCACACAAAAAGGTTTTTCTTTATGTGTCGCCTTAGCAAAATTAGAAAAAAACACGTTTCAAAACTTCCACCAAGATGCCCATTTTCTATTACGCTTCAAATGTGTTTTTCCAGCCCCCCTCACAGAGCAATATGTTCACGACGCTGTGCCATTTGGAGGTTTGCATGTGCTGCATCCGGGTCTTTTCAGGGTGGCTGCAATGGAAATGGGACTGTGCAGGAGTTGGGATTGGTCAATATGATTTCCTGGGTGTGGTGTGTAGCAACAGATTGTGCCAGAATGTCTGCTTGCCAATAGGAGTGGAGTTGGCTATGGGGACGGGTGTGCCATTCAGTAGGCGCACTATATGGCTTTTGGGCTACTCCTGGATTGGGTACAAGTTTACACAGAACGCTCTGCACTGGCCACACACCTTGGTTTCCATAATGTCGATGTGCACTGGTACGGAATACATGGGATGAAGCGGCTCCATGTGGGCCCTGTTTGTGCCAGTTTGGTGACACTCGCTCATCCAGACAGTATTATGGTTCATTGGGGAGGGAACAGTTTAGGGCATGTTAGCAGCATTCCACTGCAGTTTGCATTGAAGGAGACATTTCTGCAACTCATGGAAATATTTCCAAAACCACACATCATTTTTTATCGCATTGCCCAGAGACAGATCTGGCTGTGTTCTTCCTCGTGTGGCCCACAAATGGGGAAAGCGCAGCACAATGTAAACAAGGCTGTGTGTGATTTTTTGCACGATGTTGGCATGTTCTCCTTCCACAATGAAAATATTACGTTTCATAGTAACAGCATTTTTCGCTCAGATGGAGTTCATCTGACTGATGCTGGCAATGAGCTGTTTCTGTATAATATCCAATATGCAGTGCAGCGCTTGCTGCAAGTCTAGCAAGCACTTTCCCTTTGGTTGTTCATCACTTCCAATGTTGCAAACACAAACAGCACCAAAAGGCTCTTTTCAGAGCCACCACTTTGTTTTGCAAATGCGTACAATGGTTTCGAGTCCTGCCGAATATTGCTGCCATTTCTGTATGTGGCGATCATAGGCTGCACCACAGCCTGCATGCTTTCATTCAACTTCTATTTTTCAACAGTGCAAAGTGGCTCTGAAAAGAGCCTTTATGTCACCCCCTCCTTCTGGTTGTGTAGCATTTTCCCGTTGTTATAAGACATGCCACAAAAGTCAGCAATGGAAGGAAGATTTTGGCAAAGGGTACAAACCACAGGGACAAGAAATCGCACATGCGGAACAGAAGATGTGGGGTGCACCTCACTTGGCAAGAGGGCACTCTTTGTCATGCTCCCGGACTGAAGCTTCAAAAGTACTTCAAAATGTTCCCCCCTACACAGTACTGCATCGCAATATATGCACAATACAGTGACCTTTGAAAGGCAGGGGTCTGTTGCAGTGCGTATGTGCTCCAAGGCTGCTTGCGGGACACGGTGGCCCACTGGCATGTCCCTAGTGGTGGCAGGAGCAGATACGGATTATGCTATGGAGGAAAATAACCTACTGCCTGCTTGGAAACGGACAACCCTCTGAACAGCTGCCTGGTTGTTCGCTTTTAGGTGCTGCCACATGGAGTTGGTGCCAAATTTGTACAAGCCAGGTTTTCCATGACTGAGTACTATGTTGCACTCAATGCATTGTACCTGGTTTGGATGAGATTTTGGCACATCTCCAACCGTCCTAAATAGTTTCCACACCCAGGACTCATGATTTCTGCAGGCAATGGGGATTCCTTCTACTTTATTCATGTTTCCTTTTCGATATCCCTCCACAATATGATGCCTGTTCCCTTGCTCAGGACCTTCAGAAGGAGGTGTTGGTGGTGAGGGTGTGGGTGCTCTTGAGTCAGAGGTCATAGCAGTAGCTCTGGTGCCCATTACTTGGAGAGGTACTTTGCAGGCACACAATTGGTGAGAAAGCAATTTTTGCACTAACCAATGTGCACTGCTGCTTTTCTCTGGAAAGCAAAAAAGTGATTGCAGCACACTTGTGGGGTGTGCCCTTTTATAGGACTGTTGTGGAGCACGTTCCACCGCAAAGTGGGCCTGAGTCTTTCCCTATAATACCTACAGCAGAAGAAAGAGTGTAGGATCTCTGTAAGGGTGCACTCTCACTGTAACACTCCATACATTGAAGAACATTGTCCTCTTTCGATGTGTACGGATCTGGCTCGTGTCTGCAAAATAAGGGACCACGCACAGCGTTGTTACATTACTATGGTGACATTGCTATTGTTCTCCATTTGGACACCTGTTTGCGGGACGTATATTGGCCGTAATACTTTGTGGCCACGTGCAAAGCTCTCCTATGGATGCTCTTGCCATCCCCAGACTACTTAAATGTACGGCACACATGCATTGAACATTTCTACATAAGCTTGGTGTGAGTACGATACAGTAGGTGGAATGTTTACTTGCAATGGTACTCGCAGGATGTGGGTGCACGCTTCCACCTACTACAAATACATCACACGTTTCTTCACATTTCAGGGACAGTGTTACCAGGCATCACAGGCCGAGATGCGCATGTGCGCAGTTGTGCAACTGACAAACGTACGGTCCTGCAACTACTTACAGGTGGTCATGTGCATGCAAACATGCAGCCTGCAGTGGTCTCCTATGGATGCTTTCATTGTGATTCCTACTTCTCTAATCTCCTCCACTCTCCCTCCTCACACCCTCACCCAATCTTCCAAACCTTATCTCACCTTCTCTCTAGCACTGACCACTCTGTTGCCTCTCCTCTTTCACCCTCTGACTTCGCAGACTACTTCTCCTCTAAAATACTCACCTTATGTCGGAACATACTAAGCTCCCTCTCATTCTCCCCTTCCCCATCTCCCACTACCCCACCCTCCTACTTGTCTAACTTTACTCCTGTTTCTCACTCTGATGTCTCCGTCCTCCTGTCCCAAACTCACCCTACTGCTGCCCCCTCTCGTCCCATGTCCACCCCCTGATTCTCTCCTCATTCCCTATCTCATCTCCTTCTTCAACATCTGTCTCACAACTGTTACCTTTCCTTCTGCCTTCAAACACACCCCAATTATCCCTATCCTGAAAAAACCCTCTGCTAACCCACTCTTGACATCCAACTTTTACCCCATCTCCCTTTTACCCTTCCTCTCTAAACTCCTGGAACACCTTGCCTACTCCCAACTCTCCACATTTATTTCCAATCGTCACTCCCTCCCACCCAGTCTGGGTTTCACCTCAAACTCTCTACTGAAACTGCTCTCACCTCTGTGCTTAACCCTCTCCTAACAGCTCACTACTCCAAAGACTCCTCCGTTCTCATCCTCCTTGACTTCTCAGCCACCTTTGACACCATTGATCACCCCTTTACTCCTTGACACTCTTTCCTTCTTTGGTCTCAAAGGCTCTGTCCTTAACTGGTTCTCCTCCTACCTTACCAACAGCTCCTTCGCTGTCTCTTGGGGTGGACGCACTCCCTTACCCACTCCCTTGACTTCGGCATTCCCCAAGGCTCTGTACTTGGCCCTTTTCTCTTCTCGCTATATACCTCTTTCTTAGTCCCTATTATCTCTTCCTTCGGTATCTGCCACCACCTCTATGCCGATGACACCCAACTCTTCCTCTCCTTCTCTTCCTTCACTCCAGACATCCACTTTCAACTCTCCTCCTGTCTCATTGCTATCAAAGCCTGGATGTCCTCCCACTTTCTCACCCTAAATACTGACAAAACTGAAGTTCTATTCCTTCCTCCCAACACACTCCCTCCCGCCTCCTTTCATCCTCTTTCCCCCTGCACAACTTCCCATTTCTGCCTCTACTTGCAACCTCGGCCTCTACATCGACTTAAACCTCTCCTTTACTCACCACATCTCTCTCACCTCCAGTGCTTGTCACTTCCATCTCTATAACATTCACAAAATTCGATCTTCCTTTCACCTTTCACGCCACCAAACTCCTAATTTCTTCCCTCATCTTTTCTTGTCTCTTTTACTGCTCAGCGCTCCTCTTCATCCTCCCCGCCTCACATCTAGCCCCCCCTTTAAATCCCTCCACCATTCTGCCATCCATACACTCTACTCCCCCTCTCCTCATGATTCCATCTCCTCTTCTCTCTTCTCACTTGGATGGCTCTCCTTTCGCTCCCAACTTAAATTCAATTTCCTCTTTCTCGTCTTCAAATCTCTTCATGATCTAGACCCTTCTTACCTATCCTCCCTTCTCTCTTTCTACTCCCCCTCTTGCCCACTCTGCTCTTCTGATCACTTCCTACTCTCTGTCCCAACTGCACCAACTGCACCATGTGCCCCTTCCCGCTTCCCTCTCCCGCCAGCTCCTTGCCCCTTTCGACTGGAACTCTCTTCCTCTCCCTTCATCTCCTCATACTCATGTTTCCGCTCCTCCCTAAAATCCCACCTACTCCAACCCACCTCCTGACCCCCCTCCACTACTTCTCATCTGCTTTATCCTACTCAGGCTGTACTCCAACCTCCCTCGCTAACACATTCTACTACTTCTCATCTGCTTTATCCTACTCAGGTTGTACGCCAAAGAACTCTGCAAATTGTTCTATATATTGTTCTTGGTTTCTTGGCTCATGATATGTATTGTACTGCTTCTTATGTATTATTGTTGTTTCATGTAAAGCGCTTTGGCTTAAAGCGATATATAAAATTTAATAAATACAAATACAAAATTGTGCATAGGGCAGCCAGGTGCGGCAGTCGTAAGACTCCTTCATTTTCCTCACTTGCAATCATCCCCACTAATGCTGTGACCTTCACACTTACAATGGCCTTCTTAAAACAAAGGCAAAAGGCCCATTTACAATCAGTACACATTAACATATCAATCTTTATTAGCACACTTTCATAGCCACTATTCAGAAAGGCCAGGGGTACCAGAATCAAATACATATACTGGGGATTTAGCCATTTCATCAAACTGTTGGTGAGGGGAAGAAGGGATTGTGGTCTCATCGAAGCGCCTCTCATGACATGCAATTTGCCTGGGAAATGGGGAAGGAGGGCATGTGCAAGTTGGGCAGTGATATCTTATTTTCCCCAAAATATGTTCTACAAAAATGTTCAAGGCATCAAATTGGTGGAGCAATTCATCAATTTTGGCATCCAGGCAGTCTACTTTTATATGTCCAGTGTTTCATTCAGTTTCGGTGGTCGTATGTTGCTGTGCAAAATGTGCCACTTCTGGTGTACTCATTTGCATTCCCGTATGTTCAGTTAAAGGACAACAAGTGTGGTTAATTTACATGAAGCACTATATTGTAATTTTCTTAATCTTGCCATTGCATTCCCTACCTATGGGGTTACTATGCTCACTCATTTCGTCATGTGGGACATTCTCCTCCAGCCATTCTAGGGTGCTTGCCCTTGCAGTAACTCTTTCCCTTTTCACAGTGTGGCAGGTACCAATGGGGCTATCGTCCTCACTAATTTCTTCATGCGAATAATTATCCTCCAGCCATTCTAGGGTGGTAGCCATTGCAGAACACAAACATAAAGTATCATGCTTTTCTACTATTGTACACTAACGGACCTGTGCAATTACAACATAAACTTTTGTGTGCTCACCATGTTGCAGTGACGTTCTGCTCTTGGTAGTGAACGTCTCTACCGCTGCCTCTTCGTCCTTTGTTGGATTGTGAATCAGGTGTGCGGTAACATTGATGAAGGCAAACGTCACTTCTCTTG
Organism: Ambystoma mexicanum; assembly: GCF_040938575.1. Lineage (NCBI taxonomy): Eukaryota > Metazoa > Chordata > Amphibia > Caudata > Ambystomatidae > Ambystoma > Ambystoma mexicanum. The sequence continues at coordinate 1,201,627,590 of NC_090921.1, read as the reverse complement.
TTGGTGCTTTCCATTATGTTGCATGCCGTATGCCTTTGCACTCTTCATTGCAAAAATACAGACTTTGTACAGCTAATGCATTTTACCTTCCCATTAACGCACTTGCTGCTATTTCTATGTTTTTTTGTCTTTACTGAATATTACCACTTCTTATGACCACTCCTCCCTTTCTTAGCACGTTGGACTCCACACGATGTCTGCAAACAGATGCAGTGTTCCCAACCACTGTGGCTATTAGAAAAGGTGAACAAGGTGTATCTCATCATCCAGGCATGGATGGCTTCGCACAGTCTATGCCTGAATGATGACAAAACTGAACTCATCATCCTTGGTTCCACTTCCAACCTAACCAAACTCGACCACAACTACGCCAACTTCATCATAGACGGGAACCTAATCAAGGTTTCCAAAGAAGTAAAAACTCTAGGAATATACCTCGACTCCTCCCTAACCTTCCACAAACAGGTTAGCACGATGGCATCCTCCACGGCCTACACATGTAAGCTTATAAGAGCAGCCAAACCCTTCCTCTCCACCCAGAGTTGCACTACACTAGCCAGAGCATTGGTATTATCCAAATTGGACTATTGTAACACCCTCTACATAGGAGCCACCAAGCAAATCATCAACAAAATTCAGACGTTACAAAACAACGCTCTTAGGGCAGCGCTCAACATTCCCAGGAGGGAACACATTTCCAATATCAGGAAATCCCATAACTGGCTCAGCACAACAGACAAAATCCTGCTTAAAGTAGCATTGCTTACCCACAAATGCCTGAATAACGCTGCCCCACGCTATCTGGCAGACAGAATATGCAAACACACCCCCATCAGACCCACCAGAACCTCCAATGCTAATCTGCTCACTGTCCCCAGGTTTGAACGCACCAAAATGGGTGGCAACAGCTTCCAGGTGAAAGCACCTCAACACTGGAACTCCTTACCACCATCGCTGAGAACCCCCCCTTCTTACTCACTTTTTAGATGCAACTACAACCACTGGTTAAAGAACACGAACCATTAACACCTCTAACACCACACGGCTGCTCTCCGCATTGCATGCTTTAAGTAAATCTGTAAATCTGTAATATTAAATCTGTAAATATTTGTAATTCTTTAAATATATTTACTGAATTTTCTCCTGCCAAACTGTACACATGTTCCTTCATTGTCACACTGTAATTATGTAATGTAAAGTATAAGCAACCTGTAACCAAGCTTTGAATAACCTTGCTGCTCATGCGCCCTCATACCCTCGGGTCCGGTGCGCAATACAAATGAATAAACTAAACTAAACTAAACTAAAAGAGCCACCGCCTTCAGTATGCTGTACAGTACCTGTATACAAACTAAGCGTATCCTGTTAAAAACAAATGGAATTCAGTGAAAGAAACATTATTAAATGGATGCTACAGTTCAATTGTGCTACTAAAACCCTATCACCTTTCCTGAAAAAACTATGATAAAACAACATTATGGTTAAAGTGCCCTACTAAAAACCTATGAAATTCACTAACAAAAAACATTGTTATATGGACGTTATGCTTAAGTTGCGCTACTAAAAACATTTCCCCTTTTTGAAAGAACTAGCCTAAAGCAACATTATGGTTAAAGTGCCCTACTAAAATCCTATGAAATTCACTAACAAAAAAACTTTGTTAAAGGGACATTATGATTAAGTTGCACTACTAAAAAACCTATGAAATTCAATTGAAAAACGTTGCTACAGGGAAGTTATGGTTACAGGTAAATCCAAAGAAAACTGAAATTCACTAGTTGTGGTAAGGTACGCAGCCATAACTCGTGCTACCACTGTGCACTGCAAGGACTAACAGCCATGACTTCAAAGATGACATCACAATTGTCACTGCTGACATCAAGGATGCCAACACATGTGCCTTTAGTTTTAATAACAAGCCTCCTGAAGGGATTGTCAATATAATGTTGCCACAAAAGTGTCTGAGGTCATTGAGAGAACTACCATGAGATACATAATTCAGCACACAATCCATTGTTATATACATCATTGCACTACAGACTTCTTTCCAGTATAGCAACTACCTCATGCTGAAACATAGGCATTGTCTGCAGCATGCACCATAGAGGTCCAATAGTCAAATGTTTGCCATGTTACATACTATAATGATGAATGCTTTATTTTCAGAGTTTCGCGTACAGTGAAAAATGGAATAAGTAGCTAATACCCACTCACTTACTACATATTTGTACTACTACACACAAACCATAAAGAGACCACAACGCACACACATATGTCTATATATCGGGAAAGTAAAGTAAGCAAAAAAGCAGCAGTATTACCAGAAAGTGATCATAACAGATTATCTTCATGTACAGAAATGATTGCTATGTTTCAGGCCTCCTTCTTCCCCTATGTGCATGCATCATATGATGTGACTGAACCCTTAGGAAAAGAGTCTAAGGACATATGAGAAGGGTAAGGTCTACAAATATAGTACCTTTTGAATGTTCTCTTCCTGCCTGTCAGTGAAGAAAACCACATGCCCTACATATGTCAGTGAACAACAAAAGAGAGCCAGACATGTGATGGCATCAGTGATGTCATCAATGACATTTGTGATGTCATCTTTGAGGTCATAGGTGTTAGTCCTTGCAGTGCACAGTGATAGCGCGAGTTATGGTTATGGTAAGCAGGCTAACTAGTAGAATATAACTTCCTACTTTTACCGGTTCTTATGTACATGATTAGTAAATCTAATAATATCTTGTGGGGTCATTTTAGAGAATTGATTGTGAAGATTAAAGGAAATAATGCATATGACTTTAACAGAATTAGCTGGCAGCCTCTGCTAGTTAATATACATATTAGCAATCATCAATTTGAATTAAATGGACAAATCACTGTACCCTACAATATTGAAAGCAAAACAAATATCATTTTTATATTAGTTGAAAAGAAATTCATAATTTGATTTTCAGACTCAACATTGGGAAGGATTATATAAGAAAGCTACTCTTCACTGGAAATATATAAAATTGGAATATTGGAGAAATCAAATAATATTTACAAATATTTAAGTTCTTTCACTAGATGGGAAAATACAATATACAATTGTAACTAGTTTTATTTAGGATCTGATCAAGCAGAAATACTCATACCATATGGGCTTTCTCACTGTTCCTTAATTTGACTTCATTGTTTGTTATATTTGCTATGGTTTGTCTGTACTATTGATGTCTTTACATTCTTTCAGCCTTAATAAAGAGCCCAAAGGTTGAAACACGTGTCTTCAGGCTCAGGCAGAAGGATTTAGGTATCCCCTTGTTGTTGTGAATAACGCTTTAGTTATATTGTTTCTTATTTACAAATTGGAACCATTGGACTCCTTGGCAACCCAGAAACCATGTCCATGAAGGAATAGCGCCACCGCCTATTCGACACTCTGACCCTGACACAGCACACAGTCAGGTCACACTGAGTTTTTTCACGTCCCCGGTAGTCACAGAAGATATCACCTACAACACCCTACAACACCCCTCCAAATTGCCCCAGGAAGGAGTAAGCCATCTCCTTGAAATGAGAATATAGAGCTAGCGGTGTCCCTCTCACTGGGGTAGAGACATGATATTTTGCGTCCACTTTGGGAGAATCTTGTCACCAGGATCAGGAGCTTGAGGGGTTAAAGAACCAACAACAGCAGGGAGTTAAAAAGATAAAGGAGAAGGCTTGTTGGATCACTGTGTTCCCCACTCTTTCTAACTGGTTCATACCTTTTACTTTGTGGACCTTGCTCTAACCACCATGGGATTCCTTCACTGCTGGTGTTGGTTTGGTCGGGGCAGCATGGCTATGAATTAGAGAACTAATTAAGCAGGAGATAGATAGCTATAGTTTTCACAACAGTTATCATAAAACATCCATTTTTATTAGACATATAAAGCATTTACGTAAGACATAAAAATCTTACAAATTTATCAGAATCCAAGTAATAAAACACTGTTTTAAAATATGTGACAAGACATGACCAGTTAGGTTGGATAACATTCAATGAAGATACAGTCATTAATATCCTAGAGAACCACAATTTGATAGTCTCCAGATTAATACTGTCCTTATCTAGACTTAAATGATCTATCAATGGTTATTCTATTGACCATTGTACTGTCTCGACATGTTTCAGTTCTTTTTTCTGTGTATATAGAACTTTCTTCAGGAGAATTGTCACTTCATTCAGAATTAAAAAACAACAATCTATAATTTTATTCTATAGAGCCGAAAATGTATCTGGCCGATTGTTAGCAGTGCGCACGCTGTATCTTGCGTAGTTTCAAATTGTTGTAACTGTTGGAAAAACAACAAGAAAACATAAAAACATAAGAGAGAGGCTATTAATGCTAATATCTCTAAGAGAAACATATATCTCAAGCCTGGACTAAAAGCAGCTAATACCTTGTCCAGTCTGTGGAGTTCGACAAGAGGCAAACTTGATCTAAGCAAGAATAAGCATCTTTTGGTGAGCGATTCCCGATTATCGGATATTCACCCTGCAAAAAAATATTTGCGGTTTATTTAGAACCCTGAGAGATTGTGAACACGTAGTCCCGTAAAGCGAAACCAATACCGTAACCGTAAAGCGGACATTCCCAGTTTTCCATTTTCTTCCATAGTTTTGCTCTTTTTATGGTGTTGAAAGCTTTCGACAAGTCTACAAACGCGATGTAGATTCCTTGGTTTTTGTTCATTTGTGTTCTGGCTTTCAATAAGTTAATCAGGAAAATGTTGAGTGCTGTGCCTCTCCCCTTCACAAAACCCGATTGCCAAGGATCACGACGTCCACTTTGCTGTACCCAGTGGTTTAATGCTTTCAATAGTGTGGACGCAAAGACCTTCCCCACCACGTCCAGTAATGCAATTGGTCTGTAGTTGTCTGCTGATGTTCTGAGACACTTTTTGAAAATGGGTACCACTACTGCCTTTCGCCAGGAATCCGGGATTTTTTATGTTGTTTATATGTAGTTAAATAGAAGTTGAAGGAATTTGGCCCATTCACCTATGTTGCTTTTCAGTTTTATATTCGTGAGCCCGTCGGGCCCTGGGGCTCTCGAGTCTTTCAATTTTTTCAGGATGTTTTCTATTTCCTCAATACTGATATCTATTACTGCCTCATTTTTGTTTGTCATTGATTTCCGCTTTGGGTCGATGTAAATTTCCCCTTGCAGCTGTGTATAATACTTAACCCATGATGAAGCACTTATTGGGTTAATTTGACTTATTGCTTGAGGCTTCTCCGCTTCGTTGATAATTGCCCAAATTTCAGCTGTGTTTTTAGATCTTATTTTCCCCAACATTCTTTCTGCGTCCTGGTTTAGCAATGTCTTCTTGTGTAAGTGTAACCAGTTTCTGTACTTTTGTTTTAACTTATGTATCTCTTTACTCCAGTTGTCGTGTTTGGTCTTTTTTAGTCGTCTAATATCTCTCCTTAATGCTTTTTTCCTTTCTCGTATGCGACTGCCATACTGATGTTGGTGAGTCGTTGTTGGATGGTTACTTCCAAGCTTCCTTTCTGTAACAAATGCTCTGAAAAGCGGGGTGTAGTCAATCCTTTTTTGGCTTTGTTCATTTTCAAGCGTCGAGATCATTTGTTTTAAGTTATAGTTTAGTTCTCTTGTTTTCTCTGGTCTGATCCTTAATTTAATACCCCCTTGGTCTATGACCACCTTCTGGTTGTAGGTTCCAATCTTGTTATTGCTTATGTTTTTGCACGTCAGTTTTAACAGATTGTGGTCACTTTCTACTGTTGGGATTACTTTCAAGGTCTGGATGTTATCTGACAAGTTGCTTGAAATGCAAATGTAATCCAGGATCTCTACTGATTGTCTTCCCTTCCAAGTAGGTTTTGCTGGTTGGTCCCCCTTCACCTTTCCATTCAGAATGACACAGTCCCTTGATTGTACCATACGATTCCACATTGTTCCTCTTTTTTCCTTTGCTGAGGCAGTTGTTGTATCGTATTCGGGTTGGTTGTCCTTGTTCAGGCATGAACAATTTAGATCACCTGCCAATATGAATATTAGATCAGTCCATTTTTCTCTTTGTTCATCAATTAATTCTGCTATTTTATCTGGTAGGTTTCGTTTGATAAATTTGCTGGATTCCAGTATATGTTGATCAATATTAGTATTTTACTGGCTTTTTTGTCCAGCTGTAACACTACCATCTGGATGAATAAATTTGGGTTTGACTCCTCCAGGACTTGCCAATCCAGATCGTTTTTGGTGGCTATAGGTAGGCCTGACATGGGTCTGCCTTTTTGACCTTTGACCGCTGGATTTAGCAGAACCACATAACCTTACAATGTCGGTGGTTGCAACAGCCATGTTTCTTGTAGGCACAACACACTAAAGTTCTCTTTTTGAAGCGCTCCCTTAGTAAAAAGTTGGGTAGAGCCTCTAGTGTTCCAACTTCCCAGGCTCAATGAACCCACACTTTTTACTGTTTTATGTTATTGGGTGTTTGTTTTGTCATCAATCATGTTTTTCAACCATTTCCACCTTGCTGCTTCATTTTCTTCTCCTTGATATTGACTCCTATTGTTTGAGCTTTGTGTGTTCTGGTTGCCCCTTCTCACTGCTGATGTTCTATTTATTTTAACACTACTGGTCTCTCTGTCTTTTCTGTCTCACCGAGTGTTTCTTTACTGTCTCCTGGGTTTTTAGTACTTCGTCACTTTCTTGTAAGTGAAAACCCATTGGTCTTAATTGCGGGGCTTTTTCCAGTTGTAGTTGTCTCACCAGATTTGATCTTGTGTGCAGAATTACTTTATCAGTGCGATCTTCCTCGACGAATTCCACGATCGCCAGGTCGTCTGTTGTAATTAGTCTTAATGCCGGTATATGGTGGAGTAATCTTATTACATTGGTTCTGTTGAGAATTAGTCGGTCTTCATAAAGAAAGATACGTTCTAGGACAAGCCCTGGTTGTTTATAACTGTCACCAGCACTTGTTCTGCGCGGTCGATGCTGTAGGTCTCTTTCCCCCTCTTTTAGTTGATGCCGATCTCTTCTTTCCTTCATCTCGGTCTGCTTTTTGCTGTATCTTGTTTCACTTTCCCGACTGGTTCCGTGGTCTACGCTTCCCACTTGGTTTGGTGGCAACGTTTGCGTCAATTTGTCTTCAGTAGCTACTTTGGCACTCGTTCCTTTTCTTTGTCAACATTTTTGGTTCCTGTAAACTTATCTCTTAATGCGTTCTCCATGTCCATAGACGTTTCCAACAAAACTGCATCTGATATTTCCACTCCCGTCGTTTTCTTTAATTGATTCGTACAGGCGGAGCTCCTGCTGCCAAAACTGAGGCTAAGGGTCTGTCCTACGTTTACTGGGGTTACTATGGTTCCTCCGTTTGTGATGGTTGGAGTTTTGGTCCCCCTTTTGTTAGGTTTATTGGCAATGGTCCTGCAGTAAATGGTTTCCATATAATGCTTCTGGGAGCACCTTCCTTTTGGTTGGTCGGGTATTTCGTCCTCTTAACTGTATATCTGGCTGGGGGGCTAAGCAGGTTCCTTGGGTTTGCTCCCTCACAGCCTTCCGACTTTGCTGACTCCATCCAGGGCCTTTCTTCTTCTGCCTCGGAGTTTGAGTTTTTTCTTTTCAGGATCTTCTGTATGTGATGCTCCCCCGATGTTGGTAAGTTCGATTTTTCTATCCCGCTGGATGCAGGCCCTAGACTGGCGTTGTCACCTATGCTTGCCTCATTTGGGCTTGCCCAATGCTCAATAGTAGAAACGTTCCATGTTGTTGGATTTGGCGAACTGACCAGATTTTGCGTTTGGGTTTCTACTGGTTTATCTATGGTTTTTTGTGTGACCTGATTTGCCGAATGCTGAGCGGCCGTCTGTAGGCTTCCTGCTACAATTTCGATGTCATCCATGGCGGCTCCCGTGACTTTGGGTGTTTCCCCAGTATTAGGTGCCCCAAGCCCGTTATCTATGTATAGAGCTGTGCTTGCTCCAATTTTCACTTGAATGTTAAAGGGGCAAGGGTTTTCGTTTAATAGGGGATCAGGGACCTCCAACTGTAGTTCTGCCTCTGCAGCCCAGGAGGGGGTGGAACAGGAGATATCTGTGTCCCCAGCTGTGCCCTCAGCCCCTCCAGTTTGTTCGTTGTCTCTCCTTAAGAACATTTTATATCCGTGCTCTTCTTCACTTAATCCCGATGACCCGTGTAGAAAAAAAAAAAAAGGAAGGCTTGCCTTCCTTTGCGTTTTGAAGTTTAGAAGATCTTTTACGGCGCTGGGGTCTAGCACTCCACACTACACTGGACACTCTGACACACTCCGCTACGCTTCGCTTGACTTCCGGTTTATGAAGCAAGCAGTCGTAGGGAGGTGGAGCGTCAGTGCAGGCAGGGCAACAGTAAGTGAAAGCAGACTCCAATGTAAAGTTCGAAGGCAAAAAAAAAATATATATGTTTTCCAGCAGTGGTTTCTAGCATCAGTCCCAAGAAATCCTCACAGTATTCACGGCACACCGGACACTCTGACACACTCCCTTTTGTAGTTTTTAAAGTGGTATATTGCTTCCCGAAGCTAAGCCCATGCTCAATGAGTGCCTGAATAATCTCATGAATAATAAATAATATGTATGTTTTTTTAATTTAATTATGATATAGTTAATTACTAACTTTTCATAACAATTTATCAATGTCATCCTAAATATTCAGCATCCTTTCTCAACTTAAAAAAATGTGTCCAAAGCCTATCCATAGAACTTTCACGTAACAATGTTTCCATTTCATTCTAACTAATCATTGTACTTTCTCACATAAAAACCTAGTCATAAGCCCAGCCATTAAACAAAGAAGAAGGAAAGAAAAGGCAGAAATTGAGAACAACAGAAGAGGGAAATAAAGAAAGATTCACCCCATGGTGTTCATTCATTGAACTTTGTCATTCAAATAATTTTGAAAATCTCACAAATGTCATTACTGCGAAGATTAACGGAATCTGCTCTCAAAATAGGAAGGTGTTCCACCACTCTTGTTTAGTTAAAGGCTTAAGAGATACATTTTTTCCCCTGTAGTTTTAAAGCGAATTAGTTCCAAAGAGGGGAATTCAAGGATTAGATGTTTAGATGTTTCCCACTGGTTCTCATTTTTGAAAAATCTGCAGTACCTTTTTGGTCATCGAAAGCTTTCGACAGGATTAGTTGGGATTACTTGTATTCGGTTTTGAGAAGGATGAATCTGGGTGAAGATTTTGTTTCTTGGGTTACTCTTCTGTATACCAACCCAACGGCTGATGTTAGGACTAAGGGGGTGGTTTCGGAGCCTTTCTGTTTGATGCGGGGCACGCGCCAGGGTTGTCCTTTTTCTCCTCTGCTGTTCATTTTAGCGATTGAGCCACTAGGCATCTTCATCAAAAATGAACCGGATTTGCAAGGTGTTAATTGTTGGGGTGTGGTGCAAAAGGCATGGCTTTATGCGGATGATCTTTTGTTGGTGCTGCAGAATTTGGAAGTGTCCCTGCCCTGCCTGATGAGGATTTTGTCTGATTATCATGATTGCTCAGGATATAAGATTAACCACTTGAAATCGGAAGTGTTGCCCCTGTCCAGCAGGTGTGATAAGACTCTGGTTATGGGGCTGGGGTTTACTTGGTGTGATGTGCGTTTGCACTATCTGGGGATCTGGCTAACTTATCCTGTCTCCCTTATGGTTGATGAAAACATGAGTGTGGTTGTTCGGGATAGTAGATTGAATTTGGAAAGGTGGTCACTGCTTAATCTTTCACTGTGGGGTAAAGTCAATGCCCTGAAAATGAATTTGACACCCAGAATTAACTTTGTATCTAGCATGCTTCCATTGAAAATTAAGTGTTGTTATTGGAGAGATCTGGACCGTCTTGTTCAAGAATTTCTATGGGACAGAAAACCACCGAGACTTAGTCTTTGGAAGTTGCAGCTTCTGGTACATTTGGGTGGTTTAGGAGTCCCGAATTTTAGGGCTTACCATTTGGCCTTTTCGGCTCATTCTTTTGCTCCGTTTTTGAGAGGTAAATTGGACAGCTGGGCGGTGGCGGAGTCGAATGCCTATGGGCCGTTGGGCCCCAAAGCCTTGTTGTCCACAAATACAAAGATTTCTGGAGGTAGTATGTTGACAACGTCATTTTTGCGCGCCTCAAGGGTGGAAGTCTTGTCATTGCTAGGTCATGACGCATTTAAATGCAAGAATGCCTTTATCTGGCTGAATCCTAGGATTAAGGACAATTTTAGGACAGTTTTTTGTCCGGATTGGTTCCTTATGGGTATTAAACAGATCTCAGATTTGGGAAAATGATGATCGTTGGATGACTGCGGCTGAGTTGAGGGAGAGATGGAATTTGGGGGGCATTTCGGACTCTGCTTATAGACGCCTGAAGAGGTCTGTGGGTGAGGTTGACTGGTCTGACACTTTGGATGTGAATATTTTTCTGGCTGATGCGGGTGGGAAGGAAGGTGGTTTGGCCAGTAGACTATACAAGCTTTTCGTATCACATTATCAAAGTAATGACAATTTGTAGAGAGCTTGGAGTGAGAGAATTGGGTCTGAGATTTTTATTGGTGCCTGGCAGAATATGTGTGGTAATGTCTCCTTGTGTTTGTTAAATCTGAGTGAAAGGTCTTGACAAATTAAGATTCTGAATCGCGTGTATTGGTGTCCTGAAACACTTCATAAAAGGGGCATGACTGACAGTGAGGATTGTTGGGGTTGCGTTCAGGAAGTTGGGTCACTGGAACACATGCTATGGAGCTGTGTGCGGGTCAGAGATTTTTGGAATAAAGTCTGTGATGTGTGACAGGATTTCAGGTGGAGGGTCGGTCCTGGATTTTAGGACGGTGATCCTAGGTGATGATTCAGGGTTGGCTGATGTCAGCTCTGCACTTAAAAAGTGTTTTTTTAGGGCTTTCATTGTGGCCAAGCGGTTGATTCTCCCAGGGTGGAAGGGTAGGATCCCTCCTTCATTTGAGGAATGGGTCCAGGAAATGCACTGCCTGTCCAGAACAGAAAAATTGATTTACAAATTGAAACGCAAGCTGTCTATATATGAGAAGATCTGGAATGTGTTTAATGATTACTTTTAGGTTTTTTTTGTTTCTTTTACTTTATTTCTGTAATTTCTGAGTTTTGATGTCTTTACTGTACATACTTGTAAATAAATAAATAATAATAAAAAAAAACTGTTGTGGCTTTTAGAATATGGAATGCAGTGGCAATGGAACTGGAATGGTGATGGAATCATAGGAAGAGAAAGGTAGGCAGTTAATATGGAGCAATAGAGAAGGATGGGTGCGTAAACAGCCTCAGGGTATTATTTGATGTACTTAATGTTATATGAAGAAGGTACACAACATTTTGCGATGAGGGGAAATGACCCGCAAAAGTAAATCAAAGGATCAAGGAATACTGACGGCCTGGGAAGAAGACTGATGAAACACAGCCTGTGGACGAGGCTGATACGGCAAAAAATAAAAACAATGTGCAGAGGATACCAAAGGAAATAGTTTGACAGTGGAAAGAGCGAAGCAACTCATAGCACTCCCATCTCACATAAAGAGTGGGACAGTGGGGTGGATGAAATGGATTGTATTGCCACATATATTGGGAAAAGAAACAAGTGGATTAAGTCGCACAAGAAACAAGTGGATTGCGTCGCATAGCTGAAGACGCATAGCTGAAGAGAGAGGCTAAAAGTGCAAGACGGGAGAACAAATATGTAGATGACCTAAGGAGGAGGTCATAATCGAAGTGGTGAGGTGAAAATAAAGGCTTATGGATAACTATTGCAAAAAAGAATAGCTCATGAAAGATAAAGATGCTGCAGAAAACATGAAATACTGGTTCTATGGTAATTGAGAGTAAAGATAAACAGTAATAATAAGTCGCTTTATGCAAAAAAAAAAAAATTAAATAGCCTCCAGATGCAAAAGCATTTTGTGAAGAACAGTGCAAAAGCTGCAAACAGGACTCATAAAACGGTGAGACGTGCAGCGGCGCAATCGTCGGATGTGAGCATTTAATTAATGCCATGAAGAGTAGGCTGCTCGGTAACAGTGTTAGCGGATTAAGTATATGCTCATGAAAGAATTAAATAGTTAATGAAATAAAAAACACACAGAAGAAGGCATTTTTTAAAAAAATTGAGGCATTTTTTGAAATATAACGAGGGGCTATGTAACTCACTAAAGCGAGAGGAACAGGACTCCAAAGCCAAGCGTAGATTTACTGAATAGTGTTGGAAAGTAAAAAAAAAAGGCCCTGGCAGCGTCAGAAAACGTGCCGCCATATTTGATTGACCAGGAACAAGCATAAAGTTGCCATGACAACCCGACGAGATGGATGTAAATGAAAACGATTTTGTTTTCACTAATATCCCTCAGATTTCAGATCGGAAATATATGTGATGTCATGTACGTGCGCAAGAGCATAAGAGCATTTAAATGTGCACAACAAGTACTGATTGGGAAAGAGGATATAGAGAGCTGTATGTTCTGTTTTAACCTATCCTGGGTCTGTGGCCATTCCCTATGTATGTGTGAGTTTGAGTCTGGAACGTTTGGTGTGGTGTATTCCGTGTAGAATGTTATGGTATGAGTGCCAAGGTTCTCCCTCTGTCAGGTGGAAAATGAACTGGGCAGAGGGGGACCAGTGGATGTTTCTCTTCCTCATGTACTTGTCCTGTTTGTAACTCTGTTCACATGTATGTACATCCCAAACCCACTAAAGTCTCCTAACCAAACTTGGACTCTTGTGTCATCATTCAACGCCTCAACTTGCGTTATAACACTGGCGACGAGGATTGTTGTATACCAAGGAACAAGGAACAGGAAAGAAAAGACGGAACACGCAGGACATCAAGGGCAATACAGGCAAGTGTGGCTCTGAGTGGCCACCAGGAAGAAGAAGGGACTTTGAAGCATCCACCACTCCCTCCCCGGCTCCAAGGTAAGCATGCCCCGTGCCCGCCTGTATAGTGGCAGGTCCTGCTCTGTAGTTACAGGGGCCACGCTGCGCGGATGTTATATATGTGGAAATGGCTTTGGGACTTAAGCAGCCAATGTATAAAGCGCATATGGGGCTGGGGATTTAAGGTGTAAAAGTCACCGTTGTCTCGTTAATACAGCTATGTACAGGGTCAGAGCGACATTAAACATTGAGCAACAGTATGTAAATAACCGTCCTGGCATTTCAAATTGGGAGTGCAGTGCCATGGTCAACATGCTTTGAAGTGGCATATTAGAGGATTGGAGAGACACTAAAGACTGAGGCTGTCACGAGTGAGTGCCCTTTAAGACACCTCACTCGTGAGGTGGACGTCACAGGCGGATGTGACGTGGTGAGGGGTGGGGGAGTGCGGGCACGGCACTTGCCAGTTAGAAGGGAAATAAAGAAGTTCTCCTTCACTCTGCTGGCTCCTGTCCGTTATTTGGGGCCCTCCGCCCCTAACATTTGGCGACGAGGATTCTCCCTGGTGCCAGCAGTCCTCCTTCCCGCCACGTTGGGGATCCCCCCCGTGTGCTTACTTCGGTGATCCCACCGACGAGCGGATCCCCGCTGAAACGGCCTCCTTTTCCCACCTCCTCCTCCTTCACACGCGATCTGAATCCTTGGAAGCCACGCACGCAGCTGCCGTGCAGTAGAAGACTTCTCTACACACTGCGCCTGGTGCTTTCCGCCAGCCTGAGCACCACCACAAAGCAACCACAGACTACCACGGGCCCACAGAGCTTAAAAAGGAAAAAAAATATATATATATTTTTTTTCTTCTACATCACCACTCCTCATTTTCTGGGGCCTTCTTCCTCGTCCCAGTACCTCTGTGACTTTGTGCCGACCTGCCAGCAGAACGACTCTCAGCTCCAATCCACCGCTGAGGCCACATCCTACACGCCACCATGAGCACCACTGCTGCCCAGGCATCTTCCAGCTCCCAACCCCCACCTGCACCAGCTGTCACCAGATCCACCGCCACAGCATGGTGCATGCCGCCCTCGTTTTCCATGACACCTCAGGCAGATAAAGGACCACGATGGGTGGACTGGTTGGAGGACTTCAATAATTTCATTGAGGCCGCTGGAGAAGAAAACTCCCCTCGACTGCGCAGCATGTTCATAAACACGGCAGGGGGAGAGATAAAATCACTTATCAAAACCATTCCGCCAGGGGAAATGGCTGATTTTGATGCCCTCATCGCAGCCCTGAACAAACGTCTTGTCATCGCTCCCAACAGAGACTATGAACAATATGTCTTTAACCAATGCCGTCAGCGCACTGACGAGACTGTGGATGAATTCCTCACGAGGCTCCGCGTCAAAGGTGCGCATTGCCAATTTGACGCGTTTTCACTTGATGAAGCGCTTCGACTCAGAGAGATTGAAGGGTGTGTATCGGCGACGCTACAGAAGCAACTCCTGAAAAAACCTGTCACCATCGAGGAAGTAAGTGCAATGGCACGTATACTCGAAAGAGTTGAAAAACAAGCCACTCACATAGCCAGCAATGCCGCTGGACAACTTGACAAAAGTGACGTGATAGCTGCGATCCACGCTGGGAACAAGAGCTTTTCTCCAAGCAACATGTCGACCCCGCGTTTGCAGAGACAATGCTATAGGTGTGGGATGGCGTTTCCGCATGCAGGTTCCTGCCCAGCTCTCTCTCAAAAGTGCGGCAACTGCGGTAGGGAGGGCCACTTCCAATCTGTATGCAGGGAAGGTAAGCCATTCCCCACCGCACGTGACACGACGAGAGCGCAAGTCAGATCCATTGAAAGATTCTACACTAGCCCGCCTCAACAGCCCCGGTTCTACCAACAGAGCCCGAGGAGATATGTGCGGGTAGTTGAAGAAGTGTACCCGGAAGATGACGGCCAAGGCTATGAGTCACAAAGACAAATTGCGCGTATTACTGATGAATATGATGGACCGCCAGCAACGCGCCGCGAGTTCATAGCTGAAGTGCAAAGTGAACATGATTATGACGCTACGTATGACCCGCATACAAGCGACGAATTTGTCAATCTCATAATGGACGAACAGGAAGCCCGAGAAGCACCCAGGATAGCCATTGACATCTGCGGCAAACAATTCTGCTTTCTGATTGACTCTGGAGCTACGGTGAACGTCATGGGTGAAAAGGAATTCCTAACGCTCTGCCAGAAACCGACGCTAAACCTGTCCATGTCCAAAATCTACCAATGGGGGGCAGACACCCCGCTGCAAAGCGTCGGGTCCTTCAAACGAAGATTGACGTTCGCTGACAAATCCACCGATACTGTGATCCACGTCATCAGGAGCCCCACCAAAGGTCGCTGCCTGCTAAGTTACAAGACAGCGTCCTGTCTCGGATTAATCAACATTCTCGTGCGGGAGGAGGACGTAGTCAAATCATCGGAGGGTCCAGCTATACCGCAAGGCCAGATCCGCGCCCTGATATCCCGCGACAACACTGCCATAACCAAGGATGACATTGTCCGGGAATTTCCGCAACTGTGTCAAGGCCTAGGTAAATTGAAGGGCCCACCGATAAAGTTACACATAGACGCGGCAGTCAAACCAGTCCCACAACACCCACGAAGGGTAGGATTCCGCCTGCAGGAGGCGGTGTCCAAAGAACTGAACCAACTACTTAGAGATGATATCATTGAGCCTGCCACGGGGCCGACTCCGTGGGTGTCCCCCCTTGTGATTGTCCCAAAGGAAGGCGGTCGTCTGAGGATATGTGTAGACATGCGTGTAGCCAACACCGCCATACAGCGGGAGAGACACCCTGGACCCAAGATTGAGGACATGATAGTCCAACTGAACAAATCTGTCCTTTTCTCCAAACTAGACTTAAATCAGGGGTACCATCAGCTAGTACTTCACCCTTAGTCACGGCCAATCACCACGTTCGCATCGCAATACGGACTATTCCGCTACAAGAGACTAAATTTCGGCATCTCCTCGGCGGCCGAAATTTTTCATGAAACCATTCGGCAAGTCATAAGTCCCATTAAAGGAGCTCTCAACTATAGCGATGACATTTTGGTCTTTGGCAAGTCTCGCAGTGAACACGATGAAGCACTCCGTGCAGCATGCCAGGCAGTACAGGACGCGGGTTTGACCCTCAATATAGAAAAGTGTCGGTTCAGCAAGGCGAAGCTGAAGTTTTTTGGCCACATCTTCTCTGCAGATGGCATGACTCCGGACCCGGACAAAGTGGCGACCATCTTCCACCTCGATAAGCCTTCCCAGATTGCCGACGTCAGGTCCTTTCTGGGGATGGCGGGATATTGTGCCCGGTATATCCAACATTTTGCTTCCATCACTGAACCCCTCAGGCGTCTGCTCCAAAAAGACACTCCCTTTGTATGGTCTGAGGAATGTCAGGTAGCATTTGATACCATCAAACACTCTCTGACAGAGGCAAGGAGGCTAGCATATTTTGATCCCGAATGGCATACTGAGATAGTGGTGGACGCGAGTCCGGTGGGGCTAGGGGCAATCTTAGCACAAACCAGTGGACAAGACACTTACCCGAGACACATTGTGGCATACGCCAGCAGAGCTCTAGCTCCGCCTGAGTCTGCGTATTCCCAGGCGAAAAGGAAAGCCTGGCAGCCGTCTGGGCGTGCGAACATTTCCATAATTTCATCATCGGAAAAAAATTCACACTAATTACTGACCATCAGGCCTTGTTATCGCTGTTTGGCAATCCTCGCACGAAAATGCCCCCCAGGATTGAAAGATGGGGCATCCGCCTACAAGAATATGATTTTGACATTGTTCATCAGCCTGGGGGCGATCACAACCCTGCTGATTACCTCTCCAGACACCCAGTGGGCAACCACACTCCTAGACAGGGCGACGCGGAATACATAAGCTATGTCACTGCCAATGCACTACTGCCCGCCGTATCCATTGATACCATTGCGACCGCGTCTGCTGCTGACCCGACGATGGCACTAGCGATCAGCTTGACGGAGAACAACAGATGGAAGGACTTTCGCAGAGCAGTCCAGAGCCACCCAGGAGCATCTCGAGATGAGATGGAGCGTCTGGCGAGAATACACGTAGAACTGGCAGTCCAAGACAACTCCATTTTGCTGCGAGGATGTAAGATAGTTGTTCCTACCTCACTGCGAGCAGCAGTCATCAAAACGGCGCATGAGGGACATCGAGGTGCAGAGAACACCAAACGCCAGCTGAGGTGCAGCGTGTGGTTCCCCTTCAATGGCGATATGGTTGACCGGTGGGTAAAGAACTGCATAGCATGCAGTTGCACAGCAAAACCTGAACTGCCAGTCCCACTCAAAGTCATGCCAATCCCTGGGAGAGAGTGGCGGTCGACTTCTACGGGCCACGGGAGGAAGGAGACTACCTACTACTATTCATCGATGAACATTCAAGATTCCCTATAGTAAAACGTGTCAAGTCGACAGCATTTGCTCATGTCGCAGCAACATTTGATGAAGTCTTCAGTGAGTGGGGAATACCAGAGACTCTCAAGTCAGACAATGGGGCCCCGTTCAGTGGTCATGAATTTGGGGTGTTTGCAAAGCACATGGGATTCCGTCACCAAAGAGTAACCCCGAGATGGCCGCAAGCCAATGGAATGGCGGAAAGGTTCATGGCGTCCATTAAGAAGACCATGCAAAGAGCACGCCTGGAAGGAACTGACCCCCATCAAGCGCTGTGCAGAATGTTGCGTGATTACCGCAACACGCCTCATGAAGCCACTAATAGGACTCCAGCAGAGCTCATGATGAAATATCAAGTGAGAACTAGGGTCGTCACCAACCCAGCGAGGAAGCCCAGAGTAGATCAGGAAATCATCAGAAGGGATGAAGCCGTGAAGGAGAAAGCTCGCGAACAGACTGATAGGAGAAGGAGAGCACGTCCCAAGGAATTCCAAATTGGTGATGAAGTGTGGGTTCAAAGGGCCATGATGAAAAAAACTGACTCGCAGTTTGCACCAGAACCGCTCCAAGTAGTGGCTGTCAAAGGAACAATGATCACTGCCACTAATGGAGAGCAGGAAGTGACCCGCAACAGCTCAAGGTTTAAGCATGTTATGCAAGAGACAGAAGAAAGATCACCACAGGAAGAAGACGACCCAGCTGAAAGAGACAGTCAAGATGAAACTTGGGTCCCCTCGGGCCACAGGTCCACCGCCAGGTGTATCCTGATGAAGACACTGGCGGCGGCTCTGACCCTGAGCCGCGAGGCAGACCCCAGAGAAATGTGAGGAGGCCTCCCAGGTTAGTGAAGGAGTGTTGATAGCGTTGCCACTTGGCCAAGTTATGTTATGAGAAGCGAGTTTTGCAAAGGTGACTTGAAAGGACATTTTGTCCGGGGGTGTTGTCACGAGTGAGTGCCCTTTAAGACACCTCACTCGTGAGGTGGACGTCACAGGCGGATGTGACGTGGTGAGGGGCGGGGGAGTGCGGGCACGGCACTTGCCAGTTAGAAGGGAAATAAAGAAGTTCTCCTTCACTCTGCTGGCTCCTGTCCGTTATTTGGGGCCCTCCGCCCCTAACAGAGGCAATATTGGATGTGTCTTACCGTCCTCCCATTTCTCCAACGGAGCGCTGTGTGAGCAGGCAGTCTGTGTGGTCCTGTATGGCAGACAGCCCTGCTTGAGGTGACGGTTTGCATGGAGAGATCTGTTTGAGGCCCTGCCGCCCATCGAAATGGCGACTTCACTATGCTGCTGGAGGTGTCAGCAATGTTGCTGGCATAGAACATTAATGCCAAAGTTCCTGGAGCAATCAACATCAAACCGCACCACGTCACAGCAAGGTATTGAAATGTTGGAAAAAAGCACCTTTCAACGTGGGTGCTATGTGCCCTATTTCCGGGTCTGATGGAGTATTCCAACGGCGAAGAATGAGGGACCTGGCAGGATATAGTACTGCAACTTGCCCACGTTTGACTCCCGTGGCGTGGGAAAACTATCCGGATCAGAGCTTTTGTTCCTATTAGTGGAACAAAAGAGACATTTTATGATATGGATCTACAGCATGGCAGTCTAAGTGGACATGTTTGCCTCTCTTGTGCATTATACAATTTCTGCTGTTGCCATGGAGGAGGCACGAGGTACTGTGTTAACGTTTTATTTTTGCAGGACTTGGAAGGAGATATATATATGCCAGGATGGTCTTGTCATCCAACTCTAAGTTATGTTGCAATGTATTTATTTATTTTATTGGCACTAATGGTGCAGCCAGCAAGTGGCTGTGCCCAGGTCAACTGTAGACGCATATGGAGGTTATGGCAGCAAATGTATGGTTTAAGATGTGTGTTGCTGTAACACACCAGAAGTGTTGTCATCGGAAAAAAAAATGTTTTTTTGCTGGGTATGTGAAAACATATTGTGGCAATGTGCTTGCAGTCGATATCATTTAGGTTTTGTCAAAGTTTGTCCAAGTAAAATTAAGTGGACATGTTTTGTGGGAATGTAGTTCCCTGATTAGTGGTGCCTAACGGGGATGGTATGGTGCCAAGTTGTGTGGAGTCTATGTGTTTTTGGTGTGTCAAGGTGCCAACGTTCATTGGGTAGATTATAAATTGAAGCCATTTAGTGGTTTACACCATATTTGTTTGGCAGTCTGCTGCCAATGTGTTTTTTTGGCAGGTGTTATTTGGAAAGTGCATGGACTTAAGGTTATTGTGCCAATGTGGTTTTGGCATGTGTCTTTTGGATATTCACTGGACCAAGTGTATGGTGCCATTGTGGTTTGTGGCAAATTTGTTATGCAACCAAAAAGAAATGTCCGTTTATGAATGATTTGTACAAGTTGTGTGCACTAACTCAACCCTTCATCCACAGATTTCTCAACAAAGACTCTGCAGGCAAGGATATATTGTGGGACTTTTATGTGGCACACTTAATTCTGGATAACCACAATTATTTCTGCTGAATTCGTCTTGTGGTTTTGCGTGGACATTGTATTTGATGGTGAAAGTACTTTGAATTTGGGACCTACTACATTTCTTGGATATGTTCACTCATGAAATGTTTTACACTAATCTGATATTTTTTTCCACAGGTATTTCAAACAAATGATTTTTGGGACTCGCTCTGGTGATGTTATTTAAAACGTTTTATATTCTCAAAATTCAAGCTGAATTCGTTCATTAGTTTCTTTGTAAGGAAAACTGTGTGAGTAATCAATTGAAGACAGATGTGTGATTTTGGTTGTGAATGTCTGTTTGCCAGTTGTGAGAGCATGGTTGGATCATTAGCTATTATTGAGTTAGGCATTGAACCTCAAGAGTGCCAATGTTAAAATGCTCAGTTGTGGCGAGCATTTAGTTGTTCAGATAGCAAACCTTTGTTGGTTCCATTGTTAATGTGCTCAGTGGTGAGCATTGGTTGTTCAAGGTCTGTGGCTAGGTTACAGACCTGGTATTATGTTGGCACACTGCTTGTGTCAATTTGTTGGTGACTTAATGTTGACCTTTTCGTTGGGTATCAACTTTGGTGATCTACGTCACCGATATTGTGGTTGGTGCCCAGCAGTATGTTTTGTTGAGGCTCATTGTGTCTCAATAGGTTTATGCTTTAGGCAGATAGAGGGTTTTAACCCTGTGGTCTTCAGGAAGCTTTGATGTTGGTGAAGGTTGATTTAGGGTTAATGAGGTGATTCAGGTGGTTAGGATTGTGTATATGATTGTGGGCTGGTCCTCTGTAGATGAGTTCCATAACTGGCCATTAAGAGTGTTTTGTAGTGGATTAGCTATTTATAGCCATACTGTGGACTTCGAAGGGAATAGCGTTTTGATTTCAGTGGTTTGCAGGATGGGTTTTGGAAGAATAGTTGTTTGAGATTTATGTGTTCATTGATTTCTCCCTCTGCTTTTCTCCTTTATTGTGTTGTTATGAAAGGGGGGAGATGTGTTATGTTTTAACCTATCCTGGGTCTGTGGCCATTCCCTATGTATGTGTGAGTTTGAGTCTGGAACGTTTGGTGTGGTGTATTCCCTGTAGAATGTTATGGTATGAGTGCCAAGGTTCTCCCTCTGTCAGGTGGAAAATGAACTGGGCAGAGGGGGACCAGTGGATGTTTCTCTTCCTCATGTACTTGTCCTGTTTGTAACTCTGTTCACATGTATGTACATCCCAAACCCACTAAAGTCTCCTAACCAAACTTGGACTCTTGTGTCATCATTCAACGCCTCAACTTGCGTTTTAACACTGTACCAGGCATGGTAAATGAAATGAGAGACTTGGCGTGAGAAATGATAAAGAGTGTTTGCACAAATACGGAATAGAAAGATAAATAAAGCCAATAACGTACAACAGCAAAGTAACGAGGAACGACACAGAGACACTGTAAACAACCGAATTCTGCATTGATGAACAATTGATGCAGAATTAACACTTTGTGACAGCTTTTTTATTCGACCCTAGGCAGCAGCGTGTATCAGTGCAACATGCAAAACTGGAGTGGTAGAGAAACATTATAACAGACTGCAGCAAATAAAAAAAAAAATAAAAAAAAACAAGGGCAGGAAATACAGCGAGTACTCACAAAGACTACATAAGCCATATAAGCCATGAGGAATAAGAAATGCACAAGCCATAAAGAATATTTGAAACCTAACGTGGAGCCTAGCCCTAAAAGAATATAATGATGCCTGTGCCTTCCTTGCATCATGCACAGCAGTATGGTGCGTGTTTACCTATTTATCAACCTATGGCACAAAAGAGCAAACAAGTGTGCATGCATAATTAAGGAAGACTACATATGCAGAGCGGTTAAGGTGCGCAAATAGGAAAGGTAAAAATTTCAGCATCAGCCAATGCGACGGCAGTGGGTAAACTGCTCACCAAACAATAAGGTGAGTGCTTTCTCACCATAGTCTAATGAAGAGGAAATACGCAAGTGCAGCATGCGCACCATGCCTAGTGGCATAGCTTTTGCGTAACTAAGAGAGACGCAAGAAGAGTTGCTATACCTGCACCAGCACAACGCAGCTGATAATGGTGCAATGTTTCAGCGCGGGTTGAACAAACAAACAAACTGTGTCCACACAAAGAGCCATGGTGAGGATTATCTACCAGTTCAAAATGTTGTCTGACAATAGAAGTGGATATCTAGACCCAGTTTAAGACATGTGGGGAGTCCCTATATCCATGAGTTTAGTCAATTATTTGCACCGCCCAGGCTCGTTCAGTTTTGAGCCACATGGTAACCAGGGACGGCACTGGCAAGAGTGGGTAAATGAGTTCGAGAAATTTCTAAGGGCATTAGGAATTGAGAACATTCCAAACAAATTAGATATATTGATGAATCTGGTAGGAAATGAAATGAAGGATGTCATAAAGGCATTAACAACAACTGAAGAGAGAACATCGTACCAGCTTCTTATTGCTGCGATAAGTGAACCTTTAATAGTTGCTCCTAACAGAGAGTATGAAAGATATGAATTTAACCAATGCACACAAGGGCCACAGGAGACAATTGCACAGTTTGTGTTGAGGTTACAATGAATTGTGAGTTTGCAAACTTTGATGATGAAGAAGCAATTAGGCTGAGAATAATTGACAGCTGCACATCGTCAGAGTTTCGGAAACATCTTCTAACGGTGCCCCTCCTGTTGAAAGATATTCTGGAACTAGCGAGAACGTATGAAAGAAATGATAAACAAGTGGTCAATATGGAAAACAAAGGGAAGCAGGAGACACTAGCTGGCATCAGAAGTAATGTAAAAAACAGTCCCGCTACTCAAGCATGCTACTCTGTCAAGGCACATGGAATGGTTTCAGCAGAAGCAGGCCGAGAAGATGTTATCGATGTGGATCTAGATTTTCACACAAAGGTCGGTGTCCGGCCATCCGAGCTGCATTGCAAAAGGCTCTCATAGAAGTAGCATGTGAGGGTCATAGGGCAGGGGTCAATTTCAAATAGTTGATATGCCATCACGTTTGGTTCACTGGTATTGATGAAATGGTGCAATCATTGATTGTACATTGCATGACAAAAGACAGCGAGATCCAACACACCATTGCGCTTACTATTGTTGTGTGTGTTGTGTTCAGTGTTGACATACCCCTCGCCTGGTCATAACCGTGAACACTTGCCGGTGACGCATCTGGATGGGATCGTGAATGTCGGCAATTGCGGCACTTGCACTTGGACAGAGTTGAGAATGTTGGCATGTGGACGTAGTCGTGGACGTTGGCTGACGTTGCATCTAGAAGTAATCGTGAACATTGGCCGTTGTCGCATCTGGATGGGATTGTGAGGGTCTGTTGTGCCGCACATGGATAGCGTTGTGATTGTCAGCACTTGCCGTGGTAACCAACCGACTAACAATTTCACCCCTCTGCACACACCACTCAAACTCTAAACAAACACAACCAAAAGCCTATAACACAAAAATCTGCACAAACTTCACTACACTGCTACAACAAAACAAACCACACTTAGGGCCTCATTACAAGTCCGGCGGTAACTGAGGTGGTAAAACTGCCTGGTTACCGCCGGACTCCCGGAAATACCAGGGCATTACAACCCTGGTGTCCCTGGAATTCCGGAGGCAGAATGGTGTTCATCCCCATTCCCATTGAGTCCCATAGAACTCAATGGGAACGGGGATCATGGAAACACCGGCACCATCTGGTGATGGTGCCGGTGTTTCCACGTCCGCCTGCACGCGGGCGGTGATAAACCCGCCAGGTCAAACCTGGCGGGTTTGACGCCTCCGCCTGCAGGAGTTGTGATCGCTCAGCATGGAAACAACGGTGGCGACGGGTTCACCACCATCGTTGTTTCCATACCGGGCGATTTGTAATGAGGCCCATAGACTCGCACAACAGCACACAACGACTACAAACCGGATCCCACCCCAAGCCCAGCCAACAGAGTTACCGGGTTAAGGCTGCCAACAGCACATCACTGCTCCCTTGCACCTTTCCAGCGTATTCCCACTAACTCACCCCATCCCCCTTTTTTTCAGAGCCTCCAGAGCGCTAGAGGACCACTCCGGTGGTGATAGTGCGTGGTACAAATATCCTTTAACATTAACATTAACTATTCAGGGACCTACTGGGCACTATGTGGCACACAGTGGCAGTTGACTTTTATGGTAAAATGCAAGAGGGGTTATACATTTTGTTATTCATAGGTGAGTACTCCAGATTCCACATGACCAGGGTTAGAACATCAGCAAGTCGCAGATCAACAGCTCAAGCAGTAGACAAAGTATTCAGCAAGTGTCACATCCTGGTATTCATCAAATCGGATAATGGCCCACCATTCCCTGGCTATGACGTTATCAGGTTGGCAGCGCGTCTGGGGTTTCAACACTAGCAAACAATGCCATTGTGGCCCCAGGCCAATGGAATAGCTGAGAGGTTCATGGTACAATCAAGAGGACAGCCCAAAAAGCAGAAGTTGATAACATGATTCTGCAACAAGCACTCTGCAAGGTGCTGAGACAGTACAGGACAACACCACATGTATCGACAGCAGTGACACCAGCAGAACTCATGATGACTCAGCCTCTCCAGACAAGGCAACCGAGTTGTATCATGCCTCCGAATGTGAACGATGAAGAAATCAGAGAGAGAGAGACACACACAATAGAAGGATGATGGTAGCAAAACAAGAAAGAGGTCACGAGAAATGTGTTGCATTTCCGCCCATTCCAAAGTCCATGCAAAGAAAGGATGTTATGTGAAGGAGAACAGAGGGTCCAAAAGAAGAAAAAGACACACTTCTGAGTTTGACTCCTAATCTCCAGATATCGCAGGTACGGTCGGGGAGAGCGATCCATCAACTTCGCCGATGGTTGGAAGAGGAATAGAACTGGACAGATATGTGGGGGTGGGGGGCGTTATGTTGTCTCCTCTGTTGGACAAGTAAGAAGGTGGGTTTCAAAGGGAGAAGGGAGAAAAGGTGAAGTGATGCGAGGAGGAGCAGGAAGTGGCAGTTGGTGTTAGGAAGAAAGAGAGCAGGTAGTCACTTAAGTTGTCACCTACTTCCTTGTTACATATGTTAACCAACTGTGTAAGTGGTGACACACCAGTTTGCTGGCAGCTTCTACATTCGTTTTCAAAATGGAGAATAAAATTAGGGTAAAAATGGTTTTGTCTGCATTTACACTTTCTTTCTACACTCTGTTTTTTAAAAAGAGAATATTGCATGGTGATGGTCCGAACAGCACGTACATGCTAATTAACGTTGCTGGTCCGTTGCATGCAAATACTACTTTGAACAAAATTAGACCGACTGATTGTATTGTTTAGTGTGAGGGTGTTTTATTTGCAGACAACAATTTAGATTCAACCTGGGATAGAGATTTATTTATAATATGCAGACTGGATGCACAAATTAGAACATCATTGACCATGCTGAGTGAACCAAAATATGTGTTTTCACATTATTTATTGTATGGTGCATGCAGCTCACATTTTAGGCAGTGCTGTGATGAATCCCTTGATGTTGTCACTTCTCCCCCGGAGGGTGAGCCTTCCCATGGTGTCAGGGAGGTGAGGCTGATACCCGATAGTACCCCTTGGGGATGGAACTCAGCTGGAGTATCTCATAGGAGGGGACTCACTCCTTGTTGTCATGCATTGCACCCACACCCTCTGTCTCGTCTTTCTTCTGTTAGTTACTTCATGCATAGCAACCCTGTCTATCAGGTAGATAATACTGTGGTGAGGAAGATTGAGAAAAGAGTGAGAATTGGCAAATGTCAGAAGAAGACCCACAGATATGAGAGACATTCTTTAATCAAAGTGAAGAGAAGATGAGGGGAAGAGAAAAATATCCTTTGGCAAAAATGTTTGAGAAGATCAGAGGAGAAAAGATATATTATCTGGCAAAAATCCAGATATAATTGTGACTTTTGAGCCTGTGAGAGGCATGGGGAAGGGAGGCTAATTTTGCATATTGGTGGAGCTGTAAAGATTTGCGTGGGAAGACCTGCCAAAGGGAGACTCCCCACATTTGTGTGGAACTATAAAGAAAGGTCTATTGACCGCCAGGGGAAGGAGGATATTCCCCCATCATTTATGAACTACCTAAAACCATCCAGAAGAAGGGAGACACTCTTCTTGCGTTAGGGTGTGACCTGTTATATTTTCTTTTTTTAAGTGTAAGGGTGGAATTAGGTTTGAGACATAGAACTGTGGAATATTTACTTTTAACAGAGGTTGTGACATCATCCTTAGTTTTGTTTGAGGCAGGGACCCCCCTCTTAGTTATAGGGATAGGTATGGTTTTTCCCTATTTTCTGTTAAATACATGTTTATTCCAACAAGCATGCCACCTTTGTGTCATGAGTCTACTTCTACACCCATACAGTGCCTATCTACAGAAACGGACCTAGAAGCAAATTAGTGTATTGATACTTTCAGATGGTGTGGTGTTGAATTAGCCATCTGCATGCAATAGCAATAAATCCATCCAGGTGTAACTAAGGATGGCATTAATATGGATCTCGATCCCTGAACCAATTTCCTTAACCCTTTTGGTTGTGTTAAAATATGTTGATAGAGTCCCCTGTTCCGGGCCACAGCTTGAATCAATTAACTCTCAGGAATAGGAAGTGCAGTTTCTTTGGTAATTTCTTACCCCCTTCCAGTCCAATTGGACGGTTCCGCTATTTGATGTGAACAACTTGGTGAGCCTACTCTGATCCACTGAGCCCAACCTTCCTACAGGCACATTTCCCAGTCTTTGAAGAGAATGCCAGGACTCTTTTTCTGCAGATGGCATATTCCCCATCTGCATCCTTCCTAGGGTCAACAGATTCCCCAGTTATGTGCACTCATAGAAACCACATCCGTTATAGTTGACCCATTTTTTATCTCTGGGTGACTCCCCAGAACGTATCCTTACTACAGATGGTATGTTGTATGCACTTAGTTGAAGACACAGAACAAGTTGTTGTTCTGAGTGACATTATTTATATCCCTGGATGACTGAATCCCAGAATCCATCCTTCTTGTTGGTGCTAAAATGTGTTCCCTAAGATATTCACATGAATCCATGCTTATTTGTATGTCTTAATTCCATTGTAAGTGTGGGTCATTAATCCACTGACACATCTGTCAAATATCTTCAGCTTGGTCTGAGCTATCCATATGTTGATATCGATATTTTATTTCTATCGCGCTCGTACACAAGTGTTTCAGAGCATGACACGGCAATGGAGGGGAACAGGGGAGAACAAAACAGCGATCTTACTAGGCCCAGTGACATTGAGAACGCGCAAGTGCATGGGAGAGGGGAAAAGTGCATGGAAGGGGGAGAAGTGGAAAGTGCAAAGCAGAGGAGAAACAGATAAATAACAATAAATAAATACTACAAGCAACAAACAGTGGTAGTGCAGCCAGCAATTTGCAAGTGCTAGGTTTAAGGCAGCAGACAGGGTAGGTCTGATAAGTGCAGGAAGAAAAGGGGGGGCTGTATGGGTACAGATACAGACCCCGGTGCAAGGGGTGGCCCGGAGGCAGTGCAGGAGGGTGGCGGGGTGAGCAGGTACCTGGGCCCGCATGACAAAGGGTGACCAGGTGCACGGTGCCAAGAGAGAACAGATCAGCAGGGGAGAGGGGGAGCGAAGGCAGAAGAAAAGAGGAAGGTCTTGAGGTGCTTCCGGAACCAGAGATGGTTCTCCTCAAGTTTTATAGTGGCAGGTAGGCTGTTCCAGAGGGAGGCCCCAGCCGAAGGCAGAGATCTACCCCCAGCTTCTTTCTATGAAAAACAACTGACCCTGAGGGAGTTAGAGGTAGAGGAGAGAAGAGCTCGAGAGGAGAGGTATTTGCGGAGGGATAGCTGACAGTATTTTGGACCCAGACCCCAGAAAGCCTTGTGGACAATGCAGAGGGTTTTGAATGTAATCCTTGCATCCACTGGGGGCCAATGGAGAGATTTCAGAGCTGGAGAGATACGATCCCAGGGCTTGAGGCCAAGGACAAGTCTCGCAGTCCTGTTCTGGATTAGTTGCAGAGGACGGAGAGTTGAGGCAGGTAGATTTAGAAAGAGGCTGTTACAATAGTCCAACAAAGAGAGAACCAGAGCTTGGGATACCATGAGCTTCTGCAGGAAGGTGAGGAAAGGCAGAGTACCTCTGAGGAGGTGCAGTAGGAAATTTGACTTTTTAGAGACCTCAGAGATGTGGGCGGAGAAGGAAAGGGTGGAGTCAAAGATGACCCTGAGGTTCTAAGCCTCACAGGTGGGGGTAGGGAGAGGGCCAAGGGAGGCCGGCCAGAGAGTGAGGGGAAAGGATGGTGAAGGTGTGCTGATTAGGAGGATCTCCGTCTTGCTGGCATTCAGACAAAGATCTTTGGCGGCACACCAATCTTGAATGGCAGTTAGGCAATCAGAGATGAGAGAGGGAGAGGAGGTGACAGAGGGCAGCCTGAAAATGTGTTGGGTGTCGTCAGTGTAGCACTGAAAATTTGAGCAGAAAGTGGCAATGCAGTGGGCGAGAGTTGCCAGGTATTGGTTGAAAAGCCAGGGCGAAAGATTAGACCCCTGGGGAACACCACAGGTAGAGAGGAAGATAGATGAAAGGAAGGTTCCAAGTTGGACCTGGGATGGTCGATCTGAAAGGAAAGAGGTCAGCAAGGCCAGAGCTTGATCAATGATACCCAGGTTTTCATGGAGATGGTTGAGCAGTATGGTATGGTTGACCATGACAAAGGCAGAAGAGAGAACGAGGAGGATGAGGACAGAGGGAATGTTAGAGTCAAGGTTGGAGAGCAGATCTTCACCTTGACTATAACATTCCCTCTTTCAGCTACAGATGTTTTGTGGCAGCATTTGGCTTGTCTCTGACTATAGTTGGTCAAACATGATGTTTTTGAAACCCAGCTAGAGTCATTTACCTTACAACCACTCTCACGGTACTTAGGAGTGCAACTGATTTCTCATTACCATGAAAAACACCAATTTCAGAGTTTTGAAAAAGGTCCAGCAGCGAATACAGTTTAATATTCTATGTCTTGTTTTTAAGCATATCATTGGCCTCGCCCCAGTTTATCTTATAGCCAGGATAGTAACTCACTGTCCCATTCATCGCACATTACAATCTATGGGAAAAGGCCTGCTAGTAACCCCCTCCTCCAGAACTACCACCTGGAGTGATATATACAGCTATAGCAAATTGGTTCTCTAATCATGTTTAGGAAGCAACTAAAAACATATTTGTTCAGGTAACTCTGGCAGAGGTAATCTATATCCATCCGATTAAAATCTTATTGGTGCCCAGATGTAGGTCGATGCCAGGTTCCTCCTTGGGATATGCACAATATAAATGCAAAACTCAAAACATCAATCAATCAAAAAATCTGCAATATAAAGTTGGTTTTGTTCATGAAAAAAAGTTGCTTTGTTCCTTTGTTCCTAGGTCCTGGACTTGTGTGTGAACTCTTTACTTCAACTGTTAATTGAAGTATACATCCCTCCTTTTTGAGTGAGACAATGGCCAGAATCTAACAGGTGAAATACTGAGTTTTCCTTCTCAGACAATGGATAGAATATGCACTGATTGGAGGTGAAAAGTAGTGTTTTGGTGTGTTGACAATGCTCATTTTCCATTCACCCCTGTGGTGAAAGGTTGTTTGTCGAAGAGCAAATCTCCAAACCCCATCCCCTAAACGTGGCAAATCTCTTTCCATGGGAAACCTCCTAGAGCACATGAATCTTTTGGGGTGTCAGTCCATGGAGCTTGATGAATCCCCATTGCTCATGCTTTCTATTAAATGTTTAACTCCAAAATCATCTTTCCTAAGTGAAGGCAGTGCTCACTAAATCTATCCTTTCTACAAGAGACAGTTCCTTCACTCATTCCTTCCTTGAAACACTTTGTATAGGCGCATTATAAATATCATATCTTATCATTCTTTAAGCATGTTGCCACTGTACACAACAAACCTACTTTGAAACAATTACTACACAGTAATTGTGCAAAGTAATTATTCTGTATTTCTCCAACTCTTTAACCCTATATCTACTTCTGGCAATATTGCCCCCAAAACATTTGAATCTGGTTGCTCCCCTGAATGCAGCAGAACTGTTCTGCTCCATTCAGCCTAAAGCATTCCCTCCTCCTCTCAAATATCCAGATTCCTTCCTACTCATATAAGCCTGGCAAGGAGCACAAACCTTGGCAATTTGGAATTCAGGATGACCAAATATTAGTGTCATTATTAGTGTCTTTTGACAAAAATGTGTGTCAAATATAAGATGGTAGAAAGAAGTTGCTTGCACACCACTGGATGATAGTACTTTAAGGCTCATTACCTCAATGGGGAAGCTCAATTCCTCTAGTCAAATTACCCAACTCTTTCAATGTAAAAAAAAGAGAGAATGGGGGTCATTTTACAACAAACCTAAATTACACAGAAGACCATGTCCATTTGACAGTATGTGCAAAAAGTCCCTTTTCATGCTATTTTCAAAAATTGAGTGAAAATGTGAAGAGTAAAAAGCTTTACTCTTCACTTTTCCAATCCGTTTTAGAAAAGCATTAAATGATGCCCGCAAATTATGTGTTGAAAGCAGCATTTGCAAGGGATTTCTATGGAATCTGCTGGCTTATAGCAGGTGACAATGTCAGGCAGATTCCATAGGAATCCTTGTTTTCGGCCACCATAAAAATACATGATAGTGGAAAACCATAGTGCAATCAGAAGGTGGAGCGAGACAGCAGCACTGAAAGGTATATACCCACTCAGCCTTAAAAATGTTTTAAATCCCAAGGATAATTCAAATGAAGTGGAAATAGTATAGACCTTGCTTTTACACTTCTTTGTAACAATTTAGAGATTCAGAAAATTCAGAAAATTACCCCAATGTGTTTTTTCCCCAGGATAAGATGACACTATTTTGTCCGAAATTGATATTACTGAACAGAAACTAACAATAAATTACTTAACTTCCATTGTGTTTTCCGGAGATTCTGACTTATGAAGGTATTATCAGGCATGACAGTGGACTCTCAAAAGCATTGCCATTGTTGACTACCATGTGCCACCTTGACTGTATTAAATTACCTATGTAATTGTGTGACGCAAGCATATTATCTAACATTTTAGGGTAATGGAATGTGTGAAGTTTCCATGAATGGCAGTTGGATATGAGGGTTGACGAACTGACCATGTAAAGCACTATGATTGCTCCTGGGATCCTTTATACAGATTGATATTTATTAACTCATTATGTTTCGCTATGTCATGTTATATTTAACGAAGGCCCCGGGGCATTACCTGAGTCGGTAATGCCCCCTCCGCGAGGGTCATATTGCCATTAGTACCCCGGCCCACATTATGTGCGTGACCAGGGCACTAAAAGCATTTCTTTCTGTCCCGAAATGCTGCAGCATTTTGGGACAGAAAAAAAAAAAAACGACCAAGAAAATGGCTGACGGGAAAGGGAAAACAGGAGTCCGTTTTCCCTTTCCATGGCGGCCATCGGGAGCGGACGCGCTGGAAAGCGTCCGCTCACAGAAAAAAAAAGAAGCAGAAGGTAAGTGTGCTTGGGAGGGCGGGAGGCTGGGGAAGGTTGAAAAAAACAAAAAAAAAACATCCTTGCATCCCTGATAGGAGATGATGGAAGCCTCCAGCCGTGTGTCTCCACACGGCTGGAGCCTACTATCGTTCCCCAGCGGGCACGCAGCAGCAAAAAGGTAAGTGGAGCGGGGAGGGCAGGCAGGGAGGAGGGAGAGAAGGAGGGATGGTAGAAAAAAAAAGAAAACGCTTACCCGAGACCCCGGCAGGGGTGAAGGCAGCCTCTCAGCCTTGGGGAGGCTCTGTGCGGGGATGGCCGCGCTTCGAGCCTCCTCATTGGCGGCGGGGCTGCTACGACCCATGCTGGGGTCAAAGGCGGTGGAATCCCGACGGAGGGATTCCCGGCCGGGTAAGGACCCAGCGAGAGCCAATCAGAATGCGTGTTGCATTCTGCTTCGCTCTCGCCGGGTACTAATATATTTTAGGCATTATGGAGTGTGCAAATGCCATATATGGTCACTAGGAGATAATCTGTAGTAAGGGAGTGTTACGGAAAAACGTAATTAAAGTAAATAATGAGCAGATCAGTCTTCAGTGTTACAGAATGGTACATTACTCTAAGGCCGGTTGGTAGCAGGTGGTCTATTGAGATCCTCATTTTCTACCTATGACCAGTTGAGCATCTGAGCCTGTTCTGAAATTGATAGTGGTGTACAATTTTTGGGGGACCTCCCCTGTGACAGCTCCAGTATGGCTTGAACTAGGGAGATGAATGCCGACTAATTTAAGACAGCTTTTCATATCTTATATTACCTGTAGCTATGAAACGTGTTCTTTAAACATACATACATAGAAATGTAATGATGCATATACCGCATGCAACACTTGCTGAACAAGTGTTTGTATGCTCTGCAAGATGAGCCAACTTCCAGGAAATGGTGCTTTCCTGTTCTGGCAGATCGGCCGACCACAAATGTCAGCTAGCAGCCTGTTTGATTTCACACCATTAGCTGTTGTCTGAGAGCAGCCTTTTAACCTCACACGGGTAAAGTGTTTTATCTGATAATGATTTAAGAACAGGAAATTGACAGACACAAACGGAGGCTTTTTGCCCATTCGCAAAGTCAAGGGCCATTGGGTGCCATGAAAAACACTGGGGAAACAAGTGAGATAGGTGTCCCTTGATAACAGACAGCCAACTAATATAGCCTGCAGAAGCATATGTTGCAGAACTTCACAAATGCCATAGAGTACATTGAAGACATTTACTAAAAGGAGCAGAGGTCTCACTGAGAGGTGCAAAAACCCACCTAACGCAGTTTTACATAGGAATTCCACATCCAATGAACAAAGTGATATGCTAGCTCCCTCACTGTTCCAAATAGCGAATATTATGAAGTTGCACGTGCAGGGCAACCACGCTACTTGATAGATATATAGCCCAGCACAAGGATGAGAAAAAGGGGAAAGCAGGAAGCCCAGCACACTTGCCAGTCCACTCAAGCCAGAGGGGCTGGGCATGAGTGCACAGCAGAGCAGCAGCAGCATAGGAGCAAGGCAGCCTGTCCCAGCTAAGCTAAGCAGCACTCATCAAAACCCAGAAGGAGCTGTTTCATCTGAAGCACACTCCGCTCTAAACGTGAGTGACAGGCGGATGCTTGCTGAGTGCATGAAGACTGATGGCATGTAGTATAGTATAGTATAGTATAGTATAGTATAGTATAGTATAGTATAGTATAGTATAGTATAGTATAGAATTATATTGTATAGTGTAATGAGAGATAAGGGTTACCCATTCTGTTAAACGAAACCACCACTTGTTTTATTACTTACACATTCAAACATGCTCCTTGCCCACATGGCAATCTTGTTCATAGGTGTGATGTTATGTTATGTATCTGCTTTTGCTTTAGCTTGTTGATTGAGAATAAGAACCGTCAGAAGATAGGGGCCATATTAAATGCATTAACATGGTATCTCCTGTGTCAAGTGTATAATTCAGAGTAATGTATCAGAGTAGTATCTCTTTGAGTGCAAAAACTTTACAATTCCTGACTGTATATGTTTATTAATGTTGATGAGCACATAAACCTAGTCATGCCTGTCTTTTAGCACTAAGTCACAGCTTAGAGTGAGTTTTGACATGAGTGACTGATGACCAGGGGTCTGTTGTCACAGCCTCAAACAAGGTGGAAATAAGAGGCTCGTGGTCATGCCTCATCATAGGTAATCAGGACAAGTGACACCCCAGATAGATGGTTCTTCTTAGAGATGACTGCAGCATTGCTAATAATAACCTCATGCCCCAGTCACGAAAAATTGACCGGGCAGAAATATTTATTCTAAAAAGCTTTTTAATCAAAAGAGGTCAGGTGGGTACAGAAGATGGGCCATCAGGAAATCAATATTCCTATCCATTTCAGAGCAGCGGTTTTCAATTGGCTTAGGTTATCACACTGTCAGGGAGTTAATATAAACTTTACAGTGGCGATTGGGCAAATGGGAGTGCTGCCCGCAAAATCACTCTTCCCTTCCAGCCAACAAGGTAAATAATGTGAATGCAATGCTCCTGATAAGGGGAGACTTAAATACCATCCAATATCGCCCATACCAGTTTCCTGAATTGGCTTTAACATATACAAATCATGTCAACTGGTTTGGAGGTAATCTAGTTTCTCCACACATACTAGACATGGACCGTTAGCCACACCCAACCTGTCACTAGAATTTATTGCCTGGTTTCATCCACACCGCAGAGGCCCCTTTTTAAAAACAGACTATCAACTACTGGCTGCACATTTTGATACTGAAGGTGACCTTGCATTGCAATATGCTCTGCATCATGAATAGCGCCTGCCCAGCAGCCACAAGGGCAGATAGACGCATGAGGAGTGCAGCTACAGACATTGAGAATTATATTAGGGTCATGCCTTTCCAGAAATGAGGACATACTCTAGTGGTATTCAGAAAATTTAGGACAGCTGCAAGCCGCTCATCCCCAGGTTACACCACAGCAGAGACATAGGGCAATAGCCATGGTCCTTCCCTCTAGCTGCACACCGCCTTTAGCAAGCCGTGACAGTTGGATCTGAATTTATTTCTGGCTCTATTTCAGCTGATAGCCACTCCGTGTATCACATCTTTAGTTTCAATGTTGGCAGACATTATGGGAACACAGAGCGCTGCTGTCACCATGAACTTAGGCTTGTCCATAGCATCCAATAATGATCAAATGATTGAGAGCATAATTCTGCCCTTATTGAAAGGAGAGCCTGCAAGGTTAGAAGTTCGTAGAAAATTGTCACAGTTAAATAACCAAGAAAAAAGGGAGAAATTCGAGGATATAGTGACATCCACTTATCAATCGCTAGGCAGAGGTCACATAGGCAGGAGAGCTGCAGAGTCACAGAAAAAGGCTAACAAGGATAGTAAGCCAGGGAAGAAGACACTCCAGGAAGGGAGACCCTCAAAGGGAAGGGGATCGTTTCAAGGTAAAAGGGGTGATAGAACACATAGATAACCGCTTCCACCAATAGAGGAAGAAAAATACCCAGAGCATAAACCAAAGAATGAAAAAACTACAGGAGTCAGGGATGCCCCAAAGTGGTAATGTACTCTACAGGGGTAGACGATCGTAGGGTGAACCTAGGGGGGATTCCCTGTTTAGACCAACAGACTATGATTTCAGAGACAGACAACAAATGAAGAGTCCACAAAAGTATGGTATTGATGAGAGTTCATCTCATACCTCACAGGCAAAGACGCCAGACCATTCTAAGACTGAGGGGAAGGATGTGAAAGTTGAGAAAAACACACTGCAAACATGCAAGTTTTAGAGAATGCAGAACCCACGCATTTATCGAGTCATTCACAAGAATAGATCGCCGTGAGGTTACCTTAGGATTCACTCATACAGATGAGGGCAGTGGCTTATCAGCAGATGTTCTTGAGAAATATGCCAGGATACGACGGCCTAACACACTTAGGCAATTGCAGGCCATTTTAGGGATTTTTAATTTTGGCAGATCTAATGTGTCTAATTTTGCCAAACTTGTGAAACCTTGTATGCTTTGATAAAATCTAATTTCAAAGCAGCTCATTGGTTGACAGAACACACTCACATTCTGCACCATGTATACTCATTAATGACTCAAACTGGTCCTTTCCAAAACAGAAATACAGAAAAAGACTTGTTGGTGGTAGATAATGCTTTCACATACATAGTTTGCAATCTAGGGGAGACTGATACAATTCCACATAAGTCACATGTATATTCCACACCTGAATTTAGATTCACACCCGAGGAAAAAATTATTTCTTCAGTTCAGAGGATCATTCAGAAAGAAGGGCAGTTGGTAGCAAATAGAAGTATTCACATAAATACGCCTTTAGCTCAGCTTGAGGTTGCCACAAAAGCTAGCATGCCTAATGCAAATGCATTACATACTAGATGGATTCAGTGGTCAGCATCTCAACATGCTCCAGATGTAAAGTTTCATTATAAAGCAGAATTGCAAAGAATGTATGGATGTACTTGGACAATGGATACAGAACCAGACACCTCACTGCCTGACATGCCATTGTTTGATTTTTTCCAAATAATTTACGGTGGTGGCTCTGCTGTACCAGCTGTTGGAACATGTTCCAAATATGCTGCTGCATGTGCCGCAGTGGTAGGATATTTTACACATGAAGAAGTATTTATACACACTAATATTGCAACAAAGCATCTGGGAGACATGTCTGCCCTGACTGCTGAACTTCATGGACTGCTCCTTGCATTGTGCCAAGCAGACTCGGGAAAGCCCACACTAGTAATCTCAGATTCAGATTACATTGTCAGGGTGTATAACACTGATTTGTATTGGTGGATTCAAAATGACCTTAGAGGCATTAGGCATACAACTATTGCCTCCAGAAAACTCTGGAAAACAAGTTTGGGACTTTAAACAGGCTTACCCTTTGCTATGGGTGATGTACACAAGTGCACATACTAAAGGGCACATTCATAGTATTGGCAATGCATTAGCAGAATAATCTGCCAAAGAGCACACAGTAAGAAAGATGATATCAGCCATAACTTGCTCAGCAACTGCAATGGATGAGGAAATAAAATAAGCTTGTTTGGGTATTATACCCACGTAGAAAGGTTTCCCAATTAATGGCATTGATGACATTGAGAATAATAATGCAGTAGTGACAATGGCCCTCATTACGACCCTGGCGGAAATCGAAAAACGATGGCGGAAATGCAATACCGCCATCGAATACCGCTCGGTGCGATTATGACCCGTCACCGTAAAGTACGATGCCATTAGCGACACCGTAGTGAACGCCAACGCTAACTGCACCAAGTACACGCACGCGCGCACTGCGAAACCGTAATTACCACCATGGCGCAACGGTACGGGAATTCTGACCCTAGCGGACATGTACCTAACGCCATCAAGCATGGCGGAAAGTACCATTCCGCCATGGTGAGAAGTACGGCATCGCAAACCAACCGTAAAAGGCCCTACTGAGTGCCTGGACACCACTCCCTGGCCACATTGCACAACTTCTCGTAGGTGCAATGAAGTCACACAATGCAACCAGTGAAATGTACAAGTCACCCATGCATGCCAACGAACAAATGAATGTAGGGGCTCCAAGTGCCTTGTGAGTGGCCATCCATATTAGCCATGGCACCATTGCGGTACTGATGCAGCACAGGCATGTGAAGCTTCAAGTACAGCAACATGAAGTGAAAACTGAGACAAACAAAAACAGGCCCCCCATCGCTTGACACCAGTGTAAGGCAACATACAAAGCAGTATCCTGAGTGAGACTGCACCAGCCCTGTACTCCTGCCAGTAAACAAACCAACCATCAGCATAAGCATGTACCACACAAGTTGGCAGAGTGACTGAGCAGCCAGGCACATCTCAAGAGGGGCCAATGGGAGCAGCAGGGCACAGATGGCACGAATACAGAAGCTATTCCAATGGACATGACTTCAGTCTCCCTCCAAGAAACGCACGCAAACACAGGCACCTGTGACCAGCCATATTCTGAAAATCACATCATTCCACCAATCCACCTGGCTGACCGGCATCTGTTACACAAAAGCTAATCCCCCTCCCATGAGCATGACATCATCAAAACAGACATAATTGCATCCCCTATCCCTGACCTTACTGGCCTTCGTAGGCAAACGCGCCCAGTACAGTACCACGCAACTATACTCAGAAGGCCGAACCCAAAGCAGATCTCCTCACAATACATCGCTCCACAAATAGGAATATGCTACATTACTTGCAAAGAATAACGCTACACGGTCAATATCATAATCAAAATTTAATGCACAACAAAATCACCCGGGCCATACAGCTATTAGGTCATGAACTCCAAATCATATCTCATAATTGTGGCCTGCATCCGCAATAAATGACCAGCTTCTTCTTGTGTGACGCCCTGTTCCTCCATGGTACACAGGGGCTACATTCACGTTCAAAAAGGCAACATGGAAGCGCCTAGAACCGCAGGGGCATCCCATTAGGTAGGCACTAGTCCAGCTGAAAGCTCGAAATGTTGCTCCTAGCCACTAGTACTGCGTAAGGGCATGTGGGCCATTGGCGATCGTCCCATAAGATCGTAATGGTGCTCCACTGATTAACACGAAGCAGCAGGTGTCGGGAGTAAAAGCCATCTGCAGGAGTGGCATACAGATGGCAGCGGCAAAAGGGGAGGAGTTACCTGTCACCCAAATGAAACGAAAAAGAATAGTATGGGCATCTGAACTCCATTTGAATTACTCACTTCAAAGATCACACTAAATCCACAGCCATATGCATGCTAGCCCACTCAAAAGGATTATTCGCACCCAAAAATCACTTGTGAATCATAACTATATAAATCGAGGTGAAAACACTATTACAAACGAGTGTTTGTGTGCATGCGTCTGTTAAAACAGAATCCATTAGATGGGATTAGTAATGTGCATAGACACAAGTGTTTGAAGGCGCGTCAAGACAGGGAGGGTTCAACAAGGGCAGCTAGACGATGGTCCCACTATGGCAGCCCTGCATCACATAGCGCAGAGGAAGTTGATAGATTCCAAAAAGCCATGTACATGGCGGACTCTCTATTAAATCATCTGTCCATGCATCCATACATCATTCCCTCATCCCGGTATAAAAACGCCTGATTATTTACTCACATAACATTTGAAATTTCCATTGAATCTGTGCTTAATGCAGTCTGCAAAATCCACTGTGCTCCAGGCCGGAATTCTAGTGTTGTGAAGTAACATGTATTTGGGAACGTCCTGCCTTATCCTCCACTACGCTATTGCGCATCCCATACTATTCATATCAATCATTGCATTCTCGGCATGGCCCCTGTCCCAAGGACATTAAACAATAGAACTTTCTATCTGCAGTCAGACCTGTGGGCGTCTCCTCGCCGCTAGCTGGAAACCGAAAGCGCTGTCCTTCGAATTCCTCATTTGCAACATCACGTCGAAAATGCATCTGTGACCACTTGAAATCACAAATCCATCCATTTAGTGCGGCAGTGTGTGAAAATGGCAACTGGCTTCACTCACAAATGGGACGCCCCGCCCGTCGGTGAACCGCGGTACAGCGCTGCATGAGGGTCCACCGTTAATCGAGTACTACATTCCACTGACCCTTCACAAGTTTGTTCCCGACTGCAAAGATAGTATGTGAAACAATGGGACCATAGCAGAATTAACATATGAAGCAATATCTCACTGCCATCGGGATGAAATACATGATTGTAATAGCAAGATGCCATGCGTCGATTTGCAGCGTTGTGTGCGGGACGTGCTCGCCCAAAGGAGATTGCAGCTTGCACAGGTGGAATGCAGGGTCGGACTGGGACAAGAA
The DNA here is from genome assembly GCF_040938575.1 of Ambystoma mexicanum. Taxonomy (NCBI): domain Eukaryota; kingdom Metazoa; phylum Chordata; class Amphibia; order Caudata; family Ambystomatidae; genus Ambystoma; species Ambystoma mexicanum. The sequence continues at coordinate 1,201,588,235 of NC_090921.1, read as the reverse complement.
ATAGGCCCGGACAACAACAAAAAAGTGGCCCACCCCTCGCCTCAAAAAAGTGGCCCACCCCTCGCCTCAAAGAAAGTGGCCCTCAAACCATCATCCGTGAATCACGTCAATTCATGACTTTTACAGAAAATGCTACATATTGAGGGTTCATGTGTCTGTTACATTACAACACAACTCATAAAATAACATTACTTTGCATACAGTTCTGTGACAGGGTCCGTCCACAGCTCCGAGGCGCAGGAGTGGCATGAACCAACCACCCCCACTGTGGTTTTGGGACCTGCTGCAAGTCAATGCTTATACAGGGCTCCGCAACCCCAGCAGGGAAGGAGGGTTAGGGTAGGGTGACAATGGTTGGATAGGAGCGGGGGTAGGGAAACCGGAATGAGGTTTAGGGAGAGGTTACTTATGGATAGGTTGGGGATGCGAGGGTAAGGTTTTGATCACTGCGCATGCTTCCAGCTAGCTGTTACACTCATCGAAACACACGTCTCTGCTTCTGACTCTACACACATATACAATATCACTGTAGCAGTATACAAAGGCACAACAACATAATAAACACACATAAGGTAGTGCAGCACTTAGCTTAGGTTAGTTGTCACCAGGGTGTCCCTTGTTGTCTCTTGCCATTTCATTGTGCCAGGATGTGTCGTAGTAGCTGTTCAAATGCTGCAATAAAGTGCTACAATTAGTGCACATATCAAACACTGCCACATGTTGCTGTTCACATGCTTGTACACATGCAAGAGATTTAGAGAGGCGCCGTACGCACATGGCTACTAAACATGCACAGTAGGGCCGCATGTGGCTCTGGTAAGTGGTGGTAAAGTGTTAGTGCATGCAGGAGTAAGCAGTAATAGTAACGCCTTAGGAAGGTGTTCTGAAATTGTGTTCACACACCTAGCAAGCCGGCCCGCTATCGCTATCCAATGATTTATGGTGCTGCGCATGGCTGGGAAGTGCTGATTAGTGTTGTGCTCTGTTACGTGGCATGCAGTGTTTTACTGGTACAGTTACCTTTGCAGGAAGCAGTCGCCAGTTGTCTCTGTCTGGTGGGGCTGGTTGGACCCCCCTGCGCGACCCCACTGCTCCCAGTGGTTATGCAGAGCGTTGCAGCACTTATCTGTGTCAGGCGAGGGGCTGGGATGTCGATCCGGTGGGGCGTGGCCCCTCGCAATGATATGAAGCCGGAGTTGCTCTGAGGCATGTCTTCTCAGCAAAAGGACATGAGCACAAGCCCTGTGCCTTTGCTCCTGGGCACTAACGATGATGTGCCACTCCCAACGTGGCCTTCCTGTAGTTCTGGGGCCAGGTGCTCGTGCTGCTGGGAAACAGTTTGCTGGGTGGTTGCCATACAAAAAGGGCAGAGAGAAGTCTTTTAAAAGTCTGGATTGTCCATTTGGGGTGCATTTTAGTTGTTGCTGTGTCTTTGGCACTATTACAATGTCTTTGGACTGACTATATATTGCTTGCTTGCCTTTCTTGCTTGTTGGGTGGCGCCTCATCTTGGCCCCCAGCCCTATCATCTGTGGAAAGTATTTTTCTGTTGAAAGTCATGTAGCTGGCCTGGACTCCAAATCTGATGATAAACTAAGATGTAAAGCTGAATGATTCATATATTGTCCTCACTGATGTTAACACTGTCTTGATGAATGGTACCGTCTTCACAGACACTTTTTGATTCTAAGTACTGTGTCACCCTTCCGACTTTGGTCTTTGATTGGACACATCATCATGGTTTCAGAGTACATGATGTATTGCACATTTCAACTGAACCAAGTCAAGGTCCTAGTGATTGAAGTGATGATGGTCAAATGTGAATCCTGAAGGTGCTATACAGTAAGTTTTTAAGATGTTAGTTGGTGACTTATCAAAACTTAAATGTTTTGTTTTACTTTAAAAGACGATATTAGGCTGTTTGCCTTCAAGAACATTGTTGCATGCATTGACAAGCTGGCTCTAAAGTCTTGGTGGAAATCCTGAAAAATCACTCAATCAAGAGTCCCTTCAACAATGCACTTTTTTGTGCAATCAGGTCGATTATGTCTGAATTTTGCAATTGGACAAGCAAATTCCGCTCCACAGACATGAGCATAAAGGATTCAAGGTTGTCCTGGCTGAGGTGGTTTCTTAGGCGGGTTTTAATATTCTTCAATTTCGAAAAACTTCTTTCACACGCTACCTGTGTGCAAGATAAGGTCAAGATGAACTTGTATGCCAAATACAATTGCCGGTAAGCACTACTAAAAAGTTCATACTTTTTTAGAATTGCGTAGCAACATACTGCACAGTTACGGCATGTATTGCATTTCTGTACTAAATTTTTAGGTAGCTCTCCATATTCTTCTTGTAGTGCTGGATCTTCACCATGTAGGGCGTCAAAGGCATACTCTTCTGGTAGTGTCCTCTTCATTTTAGTCCACTTGCTTGCAAAGTCTGAGAGTTCTTCCCTTAACCCCTGTAGCGTTATGGAGTCATCCAGTCTTTCAAGCAAGGAGCACATATTTGTAAGAGCATTGTCGGGTAGAATTTCATTGAAATGTTTGGGATCCAGGCATGCTATATCTGCGGCAAGAAATGAGTGGGGTTTAAACCGACTAGTTAGGCTTTGAAGAATGTTGTCCATAATGGCATTATGTACAGTAACTCTAAACCGGTCTTTAGCCAAGGTGATTGGCTCATCCCTTGCATTCATTCCAGGCATCCTCTTTTTGTGGGACACTCTCCCCTCTGGAAGTGCAGTTTCCACTCCTTTATCATAGCCTCTCTCATCCAATCCCACATTGGCCCATTCTGCAAATTTTTCTGCTGCACAGTACACAGAATCAAAATTTCTTGACTGTGCAGCAAGCGTTTTTGTAGTGTCCGAGACCATTCTTTGTGCCTGGAGGATGTCCATTCCGCTTGTCTGGAGGTACTTAGATAATGGGGTTGTCGAATTAAATACTTGGAGATATAACTGGGCTGTGAGCACGGTTTGGAATTTGCACAGAGCCTCAGAAAGACATAAAGCTTGGTAACGGATGTTTGTATTGAATTTATCTGTATTTGAGCAAATATTATTGAGTGCTACAACCACATCGATGAACATTGCTTTGTTTGGGTTATTAAAGGAGCCAAAAACCTTCCGTAGTGCTGCATCCTTTGCCCACCACCTTGTTTCTCCTATTATTTGGATTGTTCGGCCTTCCACAGACAGCTCACGCCATACATCCATCCTTTTGTAGGACTCCCGGAAAAAAACGGCACAGGAGTTTAACAGGCCAAACAAAGACGTGGATTCATTTGATACTTGTGTCCCTTCTACAAGTACAAGATTTAATACATGTGCATAGCACCAGACATGTATTTGACCAGGGGATTCCTTACTGAGCCAGGATGTGAGACCATTGTACTGGCCCTGCATATTGGATGCACCATCGGTTGAATTTCCAATGCACTTGCGTAGGTCAAGACCATTATCTTTGATAACACTCTGCACCAACTCAAACAGCCCCTTTCCAGTAGACAAAGTGCAGTTGGTTACTGCTAGCAGGCGTTCATGTACAGTGTCTGTAACATATCTAATAATTATAGAGCACTGGTCGGTAACACTCACATCTTGGGTTGAGTCTATCTGAATGGAAAATAGTCCTGCTTCCTTTATTTCTTGACTGATTACCAATTTAATCAGTTTGGAAATGGCTTCAATCACATACCCAACTGTAGTCTTTGACATGAAGGTCACAAAAGCACCCCGTCCTTGCCCGGTTTTCTTTTTGGACTTGGTTTGAATGGCCTCAATATGTTCATTTATAGGTCTGTCAAATTTACTTAGGAGCAGAAGCATTTCAAGAAAGTTGCCATGATCCAGGTCTTCGTTATCCAGCTCAAATGTGGACTCTGATTTCCCACGAAAACTGAGCCCTCTTTTCCCAATGACTTTTACAACTTCAATGACACGCTCCAATACTTCTCTCCTTTTTCTGATTTTCTCACTTCGAGCTAATTTCTGTTGGTGAAAGAGTAGACCGCCTATGTCGACCCCTGAAAAGGTCATCATATATGAATCCGTGCACCTCCGATGACCTTGGCCTGCCTCATGTTCTGCAATGCGCTGGTAAATACGCCTCCAGTTTTTCATTCCGTTGATGAAAAGACCCCTCTCTCCACGTTTAGTAAAGGCTAAACAAACTGTGCAAAAAAGGGCATTTTGTATTTCAGAGTAACTTAACCAATGCCGTTTACTCCCATCTTTTCTCCAAAATGCTAACTCTGCTTTAATGCGTCTATGTTTGGGAGGTTGAATTGGATGGTGCCGAAAGAAATGGGAAAGTTGATCGGGTTTTGGACGTTGAAACAAATAGTCTGCCACCTGTGGATCATCTTTCTGTGCTCTTTGCTGCACACCCCAGTTCCCTGAGTCTTCAGTATGTGGTAAAGAAGATAACGATTCTTCTGAATTACTAGAACCTGCCACTTCCTCTGGGGGGGTGATGTCTTCCCCAATTATTTCAGGCACACTGGTTTCCAACACTTCCTCCTTGGGGGAATCTTCAATTGTTTGTGACAGACTGGTACCGCCACTGGCTGCCACACCCTCAAGACGGACATCCTCAATTATTTCTGTCAGATTTGTTTCCAACACTTCCTCCTTGGGGGAATCTTCAATTGTTTGTGACAGACTGGTACCGCCACTGGCTGCCATACCCTCAAGACGGACATCCTCAATTATTTCTGTCAGATTTGTTTCCAACACTTCCTCCTTGGGGGAATCTTCAATTGTTTGTGACAGACTGGTACCGCCACTGGCTGCCACACCCTCAAGACGGACATCCTCAATTATTTCAGGCACACTGGTTTCCAACACTTCCTCTCGGGGGGCACCTTCAAAGATTGCTGACATTGTAGTTGCTGCTCCATCTGCCTCAGTTATGTCACCAATAACTGCAGAGACGCCGGCTTCTGTCACTTCCTCTGTTCTCACATCTTGAGCTCTTGATGGCTCCAGTGAAGAACCAGGTTTAACACTTGTACCTGAATATGATGCCTGGTCACCCTCCTCCACTTTTCTCCCAGCAATACCATGTGACATTTTGATAGTCTGACCTGTAAACATAACTTCAATTTTTTGGTTTTGCCGGATTTCCTCTTCAATTCGCTTTTTCTTCTTTTCTCTTAGTTTTTCTGCTCCTCCCTTTCTTTTTTTTGAATCCATTTCTCTCCTAAAAAATAAAATTACCTTATATGGGCATCAAATTCCTGCCTTTATCACAGTAGGTCTAAGTAACCTGGCTGCGAACATCCAAAATAGCATTTCATTAAGAGGAAACAAGTACTTTCAATTAGATCAATGTCAGCATTTTCAGATTTGACTGTTCCCCAGCCCCACCATAACCTCCCTCCCCAAAAAAAAGAACAATATCCAGCTGAGTCGAACAGTAATCCAGTCCCATGGCATGGTAAATGAACTGGATGCATTCATTTTATTTATCCTGGCCAGCAGTGGCCTGGACGTTGTATTATGGTCTGACGTCTCCGGAAAAAATAGTAGCCAAAAAGGAAAACTGCATTGTAATTAACTTATGAAACACACCAATGATGTATGCAGCAATACATATTTACAGCAAGTGAATTCCTGCTGAGTGCACACAAATGCACACCTTTGTGTAATCATCCTACCCTCCACCCGTGTTTGTGAGAGGTATAACCCAGGTTTTCCTTTTGCCCTAGCACACATTAGGTCTTGAATTTGCAAATTCACAATAACAAAACTTGACCGGATTGAAAGAGGAGAGCGCCTGATTCTCTAACTCTAATTTGTGTGCAGAAGAATAGGATAGGAGTCCTGCCTGGTCATTGCTGATTATACGCTGCACTGGAGTCTAGGGAGGCTGTGCTCCTGGGTGGGAGACAAAAGGTGTGCATAATGAAGGTCGCCCAAGTGGTTTGAGTGTGCCAAACAGGACCACCTTACATTACACTGTATTAAAGATATACAGTCACAAGTGGTTACTTACCCACAGGGATGAGCTCGCCTGGCTGGCTGTTGGTACCTCTGCTAAGGCTTGACTAGAGTGGATACTTGAACAGCGACCTGCCTGCAACAAGAAACAAAGTTAGGATGATGAAAACCCAATAAACACAGTATATTTCATATAAATACTAATAGCATATTGCTAAAGGTAGGCACCCGGAATGCCTGCGTCAGGCACCTTGCAATAGGGAAACTGGTAGTATGGAACTGACCATATGGGCGGTTCTGAAAACAATATGAACCGTTACCCTTCCCATCTCCTTCCAACGCAGGATGGAAGGATTTCTCCCTTCTCTGGCAACATTGGTTTATGTTTCTGTCTGAAATAGCCCATACGCCTCTCTTATGCATTGTACACAGTAGAGGTGCCAGGACTTGGTCTCCAGTAGCCCCCAGTAAGTTAGTAACTCCCCTCCTCTCCCTAGGTGCAGCATTTGGGGGATCTGGAAGCATGTATCTGTTTACATACAACAGGAACACCAACCCTGGCACCATTTTTAGTTTGCGCTTTTGGGCAGAGGTGTTGCTAGGGGGGCTGGAAAAGATCCAGGGGTAGGCTAATGTCAGGACTGGCGGGACTCTGGGCTAGCTACCATTTTGGTTGTAGGCAGCCCTGCCCCCTGAGCTTCTATCCAGGGCTATAAAGAAAAGAGGACCCAGGGCTATGGCCTCCTCGGCACCTCTGCACCCTCCCTAGCAACGCCTTTGCTCATGGGAACTCTCTGAGCTCACTTTAATCAGGCCTTATCAAACTTTGCACCTGAAGTGCCTGCCAGTGTGTTTATCAAAGCCGTCTTCTGAGAGTTAATAGCTTAATTGGAGTTGCAAGTTGCCAATGCGTGCCACAAATAAGCAAACCCGCAAACTGAATTTAGGTAGTTTACAGAGGCCTATAATTACAATCACTTGATTCGTTGATCAGTTTTTCTAATTATATTTTGGTGCGCTGTGCTCGTTTATAAATAAATCAAGTCCCACAAATGTCTGTGAATACTACTGATATGTTCTTTACAATTACAAGCAAAAGTATTTGCAACTGTCTTGAAACTTGGCCTGGATGAAAAAAGGCATCCCAGTTTTTTGGACACCGCTTAAGAAAGGTGTTAGGAAGAGAGGTTGAGTTAAGCTAAATACTATGCACGTACTAAGTTAGCAACCCCGCCTTGGAAACAAGACGACATGAAGCAACACAGGTTTGATCCCCGGGTCCACACTTAGAAACCTACGGGTATTAAGCGCGTTATAAATACGCAACTAAGAGACATGTTCCCTTAACAGCGCCTGCGCCTCGATGCCCCTGGGCTGTGAGTGTGAGCGCTTTAAAAATGCAAAATAAATATTAAAAAATTATAAATAAAGCCTGAGGTACTACACCAAAAGACGCCTTCCCTGTGTTCCACATTTCCTGCAGTAGCAGAAAGTTTGGTGCCTTGTCGGCCGGGCAAGACCGAGAGGGCTGTAGCGGCAGAAGGAGTCTGGATGGATCCCAAACTGTGGGCTACTGATGTGGGCTTGTATGAATTTGTTGCCCTGGTGTAATGGTTGTGCCACTGGTTTTTGCCCTTGGCACGCTATTTTAATTGTGCGCCCCAACACTTCACGTCCAATCACACTCTTCGAAGAACAACTACTGCATCTCACAGAGTAACATCAGTCCCTCCCTCCAGACAGCACCTCTACAGCCAACTTACACATCACCGCCTGTCCCTGGCCCCTTTCGGGATACCAATCCCCCTGCCCTATGCCCTCGACAAAGACACTGTGGGGTGCTTACGAACTGCACAGTCAGCAACAAAGGCTAGCTAGCATCCGGGGTCAGACTGGGCCATGCAATTGTCTCAGGCACCAAAGAAAAAGTGGCCCGCAGTTGCAAATGGCTTTTCATTCCTTTTGTGATACTGTTTAAATAGTACCCAGGCGGAGCTTTTTGATAAAGTGACATGCAAATTGTATATTTTAAAGAATATTTATTCAGCAACACTGGTCAAAACTACTAGTCGCAGTGTGAATTAACTCATCAAACTGGCCCACATGGGCCAATAAGGGTCCCACTTTGGCCAAAAAACGGTCCCACACCACACCAGCATTTTGTGTTTTTGGTTGGCCCTGGGCCTAGATACGGAGGTGTATTTTGTCCCCTGTATGAATGTTGCAGCCCGCGGCCGGCCCGGGGGAGCGGCAGCGCAAGCCTCAGGCCAGCGAGGAGGTGTTGCTTCTGTATCTGAAATCTGACAGAGCGAATAAAGGGCTTCCCGTGTCAAGCGTTCAGAACGTTTAGGCTACACTATGCCCAACCGCAGAGGTCCTAGTACACAGCCGATAAGGTTGCTAGGCAACTTGCACTCCTCTCGAATAACGCATTACTCATGATATCACACAACTTTCAACATTGACTAAAAAGTATGTCATTCACAGCACTCGTGGCTTAATGCATGGACACTGGACAGACCACAAACAACCCTCCGTTTTTTAAACGTTAAAACGTGCGATTAAAAAAAAGAGACATATGATAAACACGTGACATGCTTTCTAAACTCCCGTTTCCCCTTTGTCTGCATAGAGCACACAATGCAGTCTGCATTGTGTGCTCTTTGGCAGATTTCTACAGCATGTCTCCCTGTGCTTCGGTTCCCTTATCTGCCAAAATTGGAGAGGGTATAAAATGCATGGTTTCATGCTGGAAAGCTTTCACCTGGGGACGTTTTGTGGTGCAGCAGCAAGGACAACATGTTAGCACTCCTCCTCGCCAGGCAGAAGGCATTTTAAGACGGCCACACAAAGACAATACGTCATGCTAGCTACGTAATAATCTGACGTGTTAGGAAACACTCAGAAAACTGAAAAACTTTTTCAACACATATCTCTTTGGGGAGAAAAAGTTCTACTTTATTATTATTTTTTTTTTTTAAATGCTCGACTTCTGCACTCGGTGCCTGCAGCATTAGCCAAATACCCACCCCTTTCACAATGATAAGGTTTTGAAATGCCTCCCTGGAGAGTGCCAGGTGCAGAGGCCTCCGGGAAATTTCCCGAGTTCCCTATAGGCCATATAGCACCTCCAGTCACGGTGAGGGGCGGGGTTGTTGGTGGTGAGGCGCTGGGCGGGTTGGGGTGGGGGGGTTAGTTAGACCACTCATTTGGAGTCGCATGTCCACTTTCGCATTCTCCATCTCTCTTCTCCTCTTTTTCTCTCCCTCCGTCTTCCTCACCATCTCTGCTCCCTCCGGGTCCTCATGTCCCCCCTTCTCCTGTGCATTATTCTTTCTCCTCTTTTTCCTTTCCCTGTGTAAGTCTGCGCCACCTCGTTCGTGTTCTCTTTTTTACTCTCCTCTCCTCCCTCGTTCCTCTCATATTCTTTCTATTCCAGATTAACCCCCCCCTCACCGGACCTCGCCCTCCCCCTCTTCCTTGGCGTCACTCCTTCCTCTCTTTCCCGCACTCCGTTCCTCCTCTTCGCCTCTCTCCCTTCCTTCCTCCTCACTTCTGTCCCCACTGCGGGTGGGGGAGTGAGTGCTGTGGTTGGGCCAGGGCCTGGAGACAAGTTCTCTGTCCATATTTGGGGAAGGCGGTGGGGGTCGGGTGCGGTGGAATTGGAGACGAGTTGGTCCAGTTTCGGTGCGTGTGCACACACATGAAACACCTGAATTCAAGCAGAGGGCCCCACAGAACACCCCTTTCACCTCCACTGCCCCACTCTCTGAAAGCAGTTTTGAGACCTGAGAAGGCTGTCATGGTCTATGAAACAGGGGGGGGGGCACATTGCAACCCTACACACACACACGCACACACACACGCGCACGCGCACGCACACACGCACACACACACTGGAAAGGTAATGGCTTGGCAGAGGGACGGGTATGGGACAGCGAGGACCGGCAGAGAAGCTTGAGGGCCTAGGCGGGCATGGCATTGAAAGGAGACATGTAAAGGGGTGCCATTATGGAAGGCGCCTGGTAAAATGAAGGCATGGGAAGGGGCGCTGGGGTTGGTGCCCCTGGCAGCCGGAGGGCGTGGTGCCAGTGGTTGGGTAAAGAGGGTAGGCAAACGGGGGCTGGAAGAGTAGAGTGGCCGCTCGCAAACTATGTGGTGAAGGGGGTGGGGGGGGCTTCGGGGAGAATAAAATAATTCTGGATAAAAACATGAAAAGTCCGTTTCCTAAGTGCAACAAATAGCAATGCAAAACTACTGTACAGTGAGGCGTGCTGTCAGCAGTTTGAGGGCCTGCCAGATTGAGGAGTGTGAGGAAGTGACACCAATGAGCGGTCAGGCAGGGAGACGGGGTGGCACCACTGCGATGGCCTGGCAATGTGGTGACAGCAGTGCAGTGGCACGACACTGCCTGGGTGTTGCTGTGGCAGTGTGAGGGTGGGGCAGCAGTGTGAGAGTCTGGGAGGGTGATCGGTGGCAGCAACACGAGGGCTAGGCAGGGTAGGGGCCGGGGGTGTCAGCAGTGTGAGAGTTTGGTAACGGGGTTTGGTGCAGGATTTCAATTTGGCAAAGTGAAGGGGTGGTGGCAGTGTGAGGGCCTGGCAGCGTGAGCACCTCGCATGGTGGCGTGACAGGATGTGGAGGTGCCATCAGTGAGAGGGCCAACGTAGTCTGTGGATGAGGGAATGGCACCGGTGTGGGGCTAACAGGGTGGCATGTGAGAGTGAGATGTCTTGGCAGGGTGGCGGAGTGTTTGAGGACCAGAAATGTTGGACTGAGGGTGAGTAGGTGGCAGCAGCTTTAGGATCTGGCAAGGTGGTATGGCAGCAGTGTGAGGGCTTGCTGGGGTGAAGGTTGGGCAGGGGAGTCTTAGGAAACACTCAGAAAACTGAAAAACTTTTTCAACACATATCTCTGGGGAGAAGAAGTTCTACTTTATTATTTTTTTTTTTTTTTAAATGCTCGACTTCTGCACTCGGTGCCTGCAGCATTAGCCAATCTAATGTTTTCATATTCCCCACCCGACCCAACCCACAGCCACACAGCACCGGCAGCATCGACTCTATGTCGCGGCAGAAAACAAGTTGTCAGAAAAAAAGTATGTGCCTTCATTCCTTCAATACAAGCTCTGCCAGCCAGGAGTCAGACGGGTGACCCGGCCCGTACTCAGTACTCACTGTGTATCCTCGCTGACTGTGACTTCCAAGTTCCTTCCTTCCCGAAACTGCGTTTGCTTTCAGCTGCTGCCTGGGACGGTCTCGAGGTCCACTGCAGTCTGCAGACACCACGGCCACGGTGTGTGCTTGTACTGGGTGGGGGGCTCATGTAGCAGCAGCCTGAGCCAGCCCAGCAGCATAATATGTGATTTTTGGCGGCAAATTGGGTGGGCAGGCAGGCCAGGCACTGCCTGCCCAGCCGAATTTTCATTGGGTCCGGGGTTATTCAACGACAACGACGAATCGTGTCCACCACGCCCGGCCCCCCAAACCCCCCAGGCACAAGTTGAAGACAGTTGCTTGCTTTCAACTTTGCAAAGACGTGTTACTTCCTGCAGCAAAGTTGAAAGCAAGTGTGAATGAAATGTGTCAGTGTCTAGAGTGCCCGCCGGCTCCAGCTCAGCGGAGCCCTCGCGGTCAGCCTGCAAAGGCTGCACCCACCCCCCAGGGTCAGGAGGAGGACTCGTCGCCGGAGGGGAGGGAGGCAGGTGTTAAAAATTGCTTTGGTGTGCGTCACGCACACCAATTGTAACACCTGCCTCCCTCCCACACAGATGAAACAAGTCGTCGTTCTCTCTGGCCGTCTGGCCGCCACAGCCGCAGGCCAGAGAGGCTCGTGAGGAGCACACAGCCACACACACGGCAGGCGCACCGTCCGTGACCGGCCCCCACCGACGCGACGGCGACGCTTATGCACACATGCATCTGCATCTGCATTCTGCATGCATCATAAATGATGATGCATGCATGATGCATGCAGATGCAATCATCAAAGCAAGGTAACATCTAGTGACTAGTGTTACCTTGCTATGATGATTGTGCACTGCAGACTCCTGTGGACGGTCTCACAGTGCCTCCTGGGCTGGCTCCCGAATCCCCCCTGAGCCGAGCCTCCATGCCCTGCCTCACTGACAGACAGTGGCTGGCCAGTCACTCACCTCCATACACACCCCCCCCTCATGAGTCTGACTTCACTTGGCCACGGGCCGGCCCGCGCGAATACTCGCGACGTGGCTCGGCGGCGCTGCACTGCAGCGCAGCGCACACTAGGCCGGGGCCGGGGCCGGGCCGGGACGGGGCCGCGGCGCCTGCTGCCAATAAAAAAAAATACATTTTTTTTTTTTTAAAACCGGCCCAGAGGTGGCTGCCGGAAAACCGGCCCCAGGGCACCCCAAAGTCGTTCGGCCACGGGCCGAAAGACCGAAAGGGCCAGTCCGACGCTGTCCACTGCCCCACTCTCTGAAAGCAGTTTTGAGACCTGAGAAGGCTGTCATGGTCTATGAAACAGGGGGGGGGCACATTGCAACCCTACACACACACACGCACACACACACGCGCACGCGCACGCACACACGCACACACACACTGGAAAGGTAATGGCTTGGCAGAGGGACGGGTATGGGACAGCGAGGACCGGCAGAGAAGCTTGAGGGCCTAGGCGGGCATGGCATTGAAAGGAGACATGTAAAGGGGTGCCATTATGGAAGGCGCCTGGTAAAATGAAGGCATGGGAAGGGGCGCTGGGGTTGGTGCCCCTGGCAGCCGGAGGGCGTGGTGCCAGTGGTTGGGTAAAGAGGGTAGGCAAACGGGGGCTGGAAGAGTAGAGTGGCCGCTCGCAAACTATGTGGTGAAGGGGGTGGGGGGGGCTTCGGGGAGAATAAAATAATTCTGGATAAAAACATGAAAAGTCCGTTTCCTAAGTGCAACAAATAGCAATGCAAAACTACTGTACAGTGAGGCGTGCTGTCAGCAGTTTGAGGGCCTGCCAGATTGAGGAGTGTGAGGAAGTGACACCAATGAGCGGTCAGGCAGGGAGATGGGGTGGCACCACTGCGATGGCCTGGCGATGTGGTGACAGCAGTGCAGTGGCACGACACTGCCTGGGTGTTGCTGTGGCAGTGTGAGGGTGGGGCAGCAGTGTGAGAGTCTGGGAGGGTGATCGGTGGCAGCAACACGAGGGCCAGGCAGGGTAGGGGCCGGGGGTGTCAGCAGTGTGAGAGTTTGGTAACGGGGTTTGGTGCAGGATTTCAATTTGGCAAAGTGAAGGGGTGGTAGCAGTGTGAGGGCCTGGCAGCGTGGGCACCTCGCATGGTGGCGTGACAGGATGTGGAGGTGCCATCAGTGAGAGGGCCAACGTAGTCTGTGGATGAGGGAATGGCACCGGTGTGGGGCTAACAGGGTGGCATGTGAGAGTGAGATGTCTTGGCAGGGTGGCGGAGTGTTTGAGGACCAGAAATGTTGGACTGAGGGTGAGTAGGTGGCAGCAGCTTTAGGATCTGGCAAGGTGGTATGGCAGCAGTGTGAGGGCTTGCTGGGGTGAAGGTTGGGCAGGGGAGTCTTAGGAAACACTCAGAAAACTGAAAAACTTTTTCAACACATATCTCTGGGGAGAAGAAGTTCTAATTTATTATTATTTTTTTTTTTTAAATGCTCGACTTCTGCACTCGGTGCCTGCAGCATTAGCCAATCTAATGTTTTCATATTCCCCACCCGACCCAACCCACAGCCACACAGCACCGGCAGCATCGACTCTATGTCGCGGCAGAAAACACGTTGTCAGAAAAAAAGTATGTGCCTTCATTCCTTCAATACAAGCTCTGCCAGCCAGGAGTCAGACGGGTGACCCGGCCCGTACTCAGTACTCACTGTGTATCCTCGCTGACTGTGACTTCCAAGTTCCTTCCTTCCCGAAACTGCGTTTGCTTTCAGCTGCTGCCTGGGATGGTCTCGAGGTCCACTGCAGTCTGCAGACACCACGGCCACGGTGTGTGCTTGTACTGGGTGGGGGGCTCATGTAGCAGCAGCCTGAGCCAGCCCAGCAGCATAATATGTGATTTTTGGCTGCAAATTGGGTGGGCAGGCAGGCCAGGCACTGCCTGCCCAGCCGAATTTTCATTGGGTCCGTGGTTATTCAACGACAACGACGAATCGTGTCCACCACGCCCGGCCCCCCAAACCCCCCAGGCACAAGTTGAAGACAGTTGCTTGCTTTCAACTTTGCAAAGAAGTGTTACTTCCTGCAGCAAAGTTGAAAGCAAGTGTGAATGAAATGTGTCAGTGTCTAGAGTGCCCGCCGGCTCCAGCTCAGCGGAGCCCTCGCGGTCAGCCTGCAAAGGCTGCACCCACCCCCCAGGGTCAGGAGGAGGACTCGTCGCCGGAGGGGAGGGAGGCAGGTGTTAAAAATTGCTTTGGTGTGCGTCACGCACACCAATTGTAACACCTGCCTCCCTCCCACACAGATGAAACAAGTCGTCGTTCTCTCTGGCCGTCTGGCCGCCACAGCCGCAGGCCAGAGAGGTTCGTGAGGAGCACACAGCCACACACACGGCAGGCGCACCGTCCGTGACCGGCCCCCACCGACGCGACGGCGACGCTTATGCACACATGCATCTGCATCTGCATTCTGCATGCATCATAAATGATGATGCATGCATGATGCATGCAGATGCAATCATCAAAGCAAGGTAACATCTAGTGACTAGTGTTACCTTGCTATGATGATTGTGCACTGCAAACTCCTGTGGACGGTCTCACAGTGCCTCCTGGGCTGGCTCCCGAATCCCCCCTGAGCCGAGCCTCCATGCCCTGCCTCACTGACAGACGGTGGCTGGCCAGTCACTCACCTCCACACACACCCCCCCCTCATGAGTCTGACTTCACTTGGCCGCGGGCCGGCCCGCGCGAATACTCGCGACGTGGCTCGGCGGCGCTGCACTGCAGCGCAGCGCACACTAGGCCGGGGCCGGGGCTGGGCCGGGACGGGGCCGCGGCGCCTGCTGCCAATAAAAAAAAATACATTTTTTTTTTTTTAAAACCGGCCCAGAGGTGGCTGCCGGAAAACCGGCCCCAGGGTACCCCAAAGTCGTTCGGCCACGGGCCGAAAGACCGAAAGGGCCAGTCCGACGCTGGTGGAATGAATCACCACAGGTGGAGGCTATACAGCTTGAAAACACATAAATTGCACACCCAACCCCCTCCCACAACCACACCCACTCCAAAATGCTACCGGCAGGACTAGCGATGTTGGCCCTGGGGGACCTGATAGCACTGCAAGTACTCCAACTTCAAAAAGAAGACGAACACCAACTACTACAACAACCGGCCGCACAGAGGAGACGTAGGAGGAGGAGGAGGGCAAGGCAGGGCCAGCAAGGCCCACCAGCACAGCCACTACCACCACGCAGGCAGCCCGCAATCCCACGCCTCCGAGCACATCCGTTCAACCTCACTGATGAGCAGATCCACACCCTCTACCGTTTGGACCGGGACACCATAACCGCCATTGTGGACATGACACACGCTGACCTTGTCAGCATGATAGATAGCCCAACCGCCATCCCACCCCTACTGAAGGTGGTGTCTGTACTCCACTTCCTGGCCACAGGCACCTACCAGCACACAGTCGGACAGTTGCATGGCATTTCACAGCCACTGTTGTCACGGACACTATTGCAAGTGCTCGATGCCCTCCTGAAGCACGCAGACGACTACATCTCTCTACCACGCTCGGAGCAGGAAATTACGAACACAAAAGTGGGATTCCATGCACTTGCCGGCATACCGGGTTGCATTGGTGCCATCGCCTGCACCCATGTGGAATTGGTTGTCCCACATGCCATGGAGGCCCAGTACCGCAACCGAAAACAATATCATTCTCTTAATGTACAAATGGTGTGTGACTCAAACAGGATCATTACACATTGTTGTGCCCGATTTCCTGGATCACCCCATGATTCCATGGTCTTACGGAACTCTACAATACTACGCTACATGGAGCGACATGCAGGGAACAGATCCTGGCTACTCGGTGAGTCTCATTTCATGCATGATAATGTGGAGTATGTGATGCGGCAATGACCTGGCAGGAAGGGGGGGGGGGCGGTGCTTACGTAGCAATGTCATTCCTCAAACATCCTTTATTGTCCACATACAGGTGATGCCGGGTATCCACTGAAGAGATGGCTCCTTACACCACTCCGGAACCCACAGAACCAGCATGAGGAGGACTACAACCATGGCCACTCACGTACCCGTGTAGTCATAGAACAGGCATTCGGCCTACTGAAGGGTCGTTTCCGCTGCCTCAGCAGGTCTGGCGGGGCACTCCTGTACCGCCATGAGAAGGTTGCAAAGATGGTCATGGCATGTGTCATGCTACACAACATGTGCATACGTAGAAATGTGCCCATGCCCCCTGACGCAGAACTGCAAGCACCTGAATATGGTCATGATGTGGGTGGGGATGTGGCAGCACCTCAAGGAGTCCGCGAGGCACAGGAGGGTCGTGAAATTCGTCAGATTATCATAGATTCATGCTTCTAGCACTCACGCCTGGTGGCTGATACATGGACACGGGACTTGTGGCACTGTGTGTGTCTGGAACATGCACAATATGGACTGTACGCCTATAATGGCCTCGTACACAAAGATCAATGTCCACACATCTCATTGGATGATTGTGAAATGTTTATAGCATATGTGAAATTGTGTTACACACCCCATCGACCCGCCACCCAAGTAAGCCCAACACACCCCCTCCACCCTCCTACCTCCCCCCGAACACCAGTGTCCAAGGATGCTCATTGTCAGTGGGCAGACGCTATTGCAAGCCCCCTCTCCGGGTATCAGGGGCACCCCTGCCTGTGGAGTGCAGGTTCCTCCCAGATCTACGTTGGGGGCTGCCCTGGACGGAACTTGCAACGGATAATGTCTCTGCCTGCTCACGTCCATGCATGTCCCTAAGGGTTTGTGAGAGCTCAGTGAGCAC
Source organism: Ambystoma mexicanum (assembly GCF_040938575.1). Classification (NCBI taxonomy): domain Eukaryota; kingdom Metazoa; phylum Chordata; class Amphibia; order Caudata; family Ambystomatidae; genus Ambystoma; species Ambystoma mexicanum. Next base: position 1,201,571,305 of record NC_090921.1, on the reverse strand, counting down.
ACGGCGCACAGCGGCAAGTTCAGCACATACGTCTTTGGACATCGCATGCAGTTCCCCCCTCACCTCTCGGTGCTTCTCTCCATTTGTACTCTCAGGCTCTCGGTGCTTCTCTCCATTTGTACTCTCAGGCTCTCGGTGCTTCTCTCCATTTGTACTCTCAGGCTCTCGGTGCTTCTCTCCATTTCTGCCCTTAGTGTCTCTGTACATGTTTCTATGGCTACCTTGGTACCCCCACATTCATCAGCATGGTCCTTGAGGAGCGTGGCCAGCTGCTGCTGTTGCACGATCACCTGGTCGAGGGACTGTTGCCTCTGCTGGGCCATGGCCATTTGCGGTGGTGTCACAGAGGGGCTGATCACCTCATGTTGCCTTGACACAGGGCTTGTGGGGGATGGCCAGTCGTCGTCTTGTGAGTGCCCCTGCGTGGTATCCTCATTGTGTACGGGATGAAACAAACAGGGGGATTGAGACAGGTCATGGATGGATCGTACATCGACATCACCGTTTTCTGTGTCGGAGCATGCTGCCATTAATGCAGTGTCACCTATGGTGCTGCTGCCACCAGAAGCAGTGCCTTCTGTGGCATCCATTGGGGGGGCCTGTGGTGGTGGTGGTGTTGTGGCCATGCTGGCTGCTGGGGTGCCTGTTGAAGTCCCCTCCTGTGTGCTGCCACTTGATTTGTGCTGCTGCCGTGTCTTGATCCGTGCAGCTGAGGTGGAGGGTCTTTGGCCGTTGGTCTTGGCCCTCTTTGCAGGTGTGCTGGTAGGGGTGTCCTGGAGCTCGTCGTTTGAATCGGACCCTGTGGTGGAGTAAAGGAGGGCGAGCGTTATTAATGGGTCTGTGGAAATTGGAATGGCAATGTATCACATGCATTGGGGTGGTACCTGGGGGTGATTTGGGTCAGGGCCTTGGAGGTGGTTTCATTTTTGTGTGGATTGAGGGTGCAGTTGTATTGCAGCCTGCAGTTAGGGGGTGCCTGCTGCACGTGTAGAGGGTGTTTTTAGGAATTTTAATTATTTATTTATTTAATTTGACTTTTAATGTGCACTATCCGGCCAATGTAAGTGGACGTTCTCCTGGACATGTGTTTCTGTTGCACTATGTGGACACATGGGACTTCACATGATTGGACATTGTGGTTTTAGCATAGTTTTATTTGGCCCACCTACCTGATTCTTCGGATGTCTGCACTCCTTTCTCCATCCCTCCGACTCCCTCTATGGTCTCCATTCCAATGGTGGAGGCACAGATTTCTTCCCAGGGGGTCAACTTGATGGGTGATTCCGATCCTCCCCCGGTAGCTGTGGCAATGTTACGGTTGGCGGATATTATGCTCCGTACGCGTATCCGCAAGTCGTCCCATCGCTTTCTGCATTGCTGTGGGTTGCGGGGTGCGGTCCCCACCGCACTTACCCGCTGTGCCACCAGGGCCCATATGGCCTTCTTGTTCGCAAGTGCCGTCCTGGTCATTTGCGTCGAGAAGACGACGGCAGCATTCTCCTGGAGGGTCTCTGTGAGCACCGTGAGTTCCTCACGTGAGAAGTGGACCTGCCGCTTGCGGTCGCACGCTTTTTTCGCTACTTTTCCCATTGTTTTGGTTTCACTAGGGTGGATGACGGGTTGGGATGTCTCTCAGGGTAGTATTTTTAATGGTTGTGTGAATATTCTGATTTTATAGGTGTACGGCGTGCTGTTTCCCGTTCCGGGACCATGTTTTTGCTTCCGTTTCCGTATATTTACGGTCACCGTATTTTCCGATTGCCGCTCATTACGGTGACCGCTATGTCCGGTGCGGAATTCTATGAATTACCCCCATGGTTTCAGCCATTGGAGTCAATGTAAGGAAGAAACTTGCCAACAACATAAGAATGCGCTTGAACCGACGAATAAAGATTCAGTGCATATTTCTAAAGCAAGGCAGAGTATTATTTGAGATTAATTCCCAAATTTGCTAGCATGACAGTAAGCGGGTAATTCATAGAATTCAGCGCAAAAGTGGCACACGCGGCTGGCGCACAGTGTGCGCGTGCGAATCCCTGTGCCAGCCGCGTGCGCCAAAATACATTTCCGTGCACAGCGTATTCATGGATTCCAGCCACCAAAACCAGCCGTGGCGCACAGTGGCGCAGCGACCCTGCAGCAGCACCAGTTACGCCCCCAAGAACGCCCCTTGCGCAGGGAAAAGCCATCAAAATCCCTAATCCAGCGCAAAGGGCTGCGCTAACCCTGTACCAGCATGGCAAGCGGGGTACGTGTATCACTGGGGTGCGTGGGAAGTTCCTCACGTTATTTCAGCTGGGTACGTGTATTTCAGGGGTGCGCGGGAAGTTCCACACGCGATTCCATCAGGGTATGTGTACATCAGGGGTATGCAGGAAGTTACACACGTGAATTCAGCAGGGTACGTGTATTTCAGGGGTGCGCTGGAAGTTCCACACGCAAATGTCCTGGGTATGTGTATTTCGGGGTGCGCAGGAAGTTACACATGTGAATTCAGCTGGGTACGTGTATATCAGGGGTGCGCTGGAAATTCCACACGCGAATGTCCTGGGTATGTGTATTTCGGGGTGCGCGGGAAGTTACACACGTGAATTCAGCAGGGTACGTGTATTTCAGGGGTGCGCGGAAAGTTCTACACGCGATTGCATCAGGGTACGTGTATATCAGGAGTGCGCTGGAAGTTACACACGTGAATTCAGCAGGGTACGTGTATTTCAGGGGTGCGCTGGAAGTTCCACATGCGAATGTCCTGGGTACGTGTATTTTGGGGTGCGCGGGAAGTTCCACACGCGATTCCATCAGGGTACGTGTACATCAGGGGTACACGGGAAGTTACACACATGAATTCAGCAGGGTACGTGTATTTCAGGGGTGCGCTGGAAGTTCCACACGCAAATGTCCTGGGTACGTGTATTTCGGGGTGGCAAGGAAGTTACACATGTGAATTCAGCTGGGTACGTATATATCAGGGGTGCGCTGGAAGTTCCACACGCGAATGTCCTGGGTACGTGTATTTCGGGGTGCGCGGGAAGTTACACACGTGAATTCAGCATGGTACGTGTATTTCAGGGGTGCGCGGAAAGTTCTATACGCGATTCCATCAGGGTACGTGTATATCAGGGGTGCGCTGGAAGTTACACACGTGAATTCAGCAGGGTACGTGTATTTCAGGGGTGCGCTGGAAGTTCCACATGGGAATGTCCTGGGTACGTGTATTTTGGGGTGCGCGGGAAGTTCCACACGCGATTCCATCAGGGTACGTGTACATCAGGGGTACGCGGGAAGTTACACACGTGAATTCAGCAGGGTACGTGTATTTCAGGGGTGCGCTGGAAGTTCCACACGCAAATGTCCTGGGTACGTGTATTTCGGGGTGCGCAGGAAGTTACACATGTGAATTCAGCAGGGTACGTGTATTTCAGGGGTGCGCGGGAAGTTCCACACGCGAATGTCCTGGGTACCTGTATTTCGGGGTGCGCGGAAAGATACACACATGAATTCAGCAGGGTACATGTATTACTGGGGTGCGTGGAAAGTTCTACACGCGATTCCATCAGGGTACGTGTATATCAGGGGTGCGCTGGAAGTTCCACACGAGAATGTCCTGGGTACGTGTATTTCGAGGTGCGCGGAAAGTTACACATGTGAATTCAGCAGGGTACGTGTATTACTGGGGTGCGCGGAAAGTTTCACACGCGATTGGCTCTGTGCGAGCGTGGTACGTGTATTACTGGGGTGCACGGGAAGTTTCACACGCGAATTCAGCAGGGTATGTGTATTTCAGGGGTGCGTGGGAAGTTTCACACGCGATTTCAGCTGGATACGTGTATATCAGGGGTGCGCTGGAAGTTCCACACGCGAATGTCCTGGGTGCGTGTATTTCAGGGTGCGCGGGAAGTTACACACGTGAATTCAGCAGGGTACGTGTATTTCAGGGGTCCGCGGAAAGTTCTACACGCGATTCCATCTGGGTACGTGTATATAAGGGGTGTGCTGGAAGTTACACACGTGAATTCAGCAGGGAACGTGTATTTCAGGGGTGCGCTGGAAGTTCCACACGCGAATGTCCTGGGTACGTGTATTTTGGGGTGTGAGGGAAGTTTCACACACGATATCAGCAGGGTACGTGTATTTCAGGGGTTCCGTGGAGTACTACACGTGAATTGGCCGTGTGGGTCCTCCCAGGTGTTCGCTCCACAACCTCCACGGCCCCTGCAGGCAGCCCACACCACGGGGGACACCCCTGCACCACCACTCATGTCCCCCAGCACCCCCACCCCCCAGCACTGTGGGGCACCTGCCAGCAGGCCCCCACTTATGTCCAACTCATGTCCCCCTGCACCCCCACCCCCCAGCACTGTGGGGCACCCTCCACCAGGCCCCCAACTCATGTTTCCCTGCACCCCCACCCCCCAGCACTGTGGGGCACCCTCCACCAGGCCCCAACTCATGTCCCCCTGCACCCCCACCCCCCAGCACTGTGGGGCACCCTCCACCAGGCCCCCAACTCATGTCCCCCTGCACCCCCACCCCCCAGCACTGTGGGCCACCCTCCACCAGGCCCCAACTCATGTCCCCCTGTACCCCCACCCCCCAGCACTGTGGGGCACCCTCCACCAGGCCCCCAACTCATGTCCCCCTGCACCCCCACCCCCCAGCACTGTGGGCCACCCTCCACCAGGCCCCAACTCATGTCCCCCTGCACCCCCACCCCCCAGCACTGTGGGGCACCCTCCACCAGGCCCGCAACTCATGTCCCCCTGCACCCCCACCCCCCCAGCACTGTGGGGCACCCTCCACCAGGCCCCAACTCATGTCCCCCTGTACCCCCACCCCCAGCACTGTGGGGCACCCTCCACCAGGCCCCCAACTCATGTCCCCCTGCACCCCCACCCCCAGCACTGTGGGGCACCCTCCACCAGGCCCCAACTCATGTCCCCCTGCACCCCCACCCCCCAGCACTGTGGGGCACCTACCACCAGGCCCCCAACTCATGTCCCCCTGCACCCCCACCCCCCAGCACTGTGGGGCACCCTCCACCAGGCCCCAACTCATGTCCCCCTGCACCCCAACCCCCCAGCACTGTGGGGCACCCTCCACCAGGCCCCAACTCAAGTCCCCCTGCACCCCCACCCCCAGCACTGTGGGGCACCCTCCACCAGGCCCCCAACTCATGTCCCCCTGCACCCCCACCCCCAGCAGTGCAAGGCACCCTCCACCAGGCCCCCAACTCATGTCCCCCTGCACCCCCACCCCCCAGCACTGTGGGGCACCCTCCACCAGGCCCCCACACATGTCCCCCAGCCAACATGTCATCACAATCTAGATCCCTGGCCCTTATGGTCAGCCTCCAAATGCCAAACACCCACCCGAGTATTGCAACCACCCACTTAGAAATGGCAATAACATGATAGAACCCCAATTGCAAGTTTGGAAATGAACACATGTCCCTCACATACACCCAATGGGTGTCAGTGAATCTCAAAACCCATATCATGATATGCATGAAACCAATGAGATGACACTACACATTGAAGTTTGAACAAAAAATATGTATTAAAAGAAACATAAATTGCATCAAAAATAAACAAACAAAAATGGGAATTTAAAAAAATAAAAACCAGCATGTCCGTGAAATAATGCAAAACCACAAATCATAATCCAAAGGAAAGGTGTCCAAAGTCACAGTCCACAAAAGTAAATCCAATGGAAAATTAAAATTGAAAACCATTGCTCCATGGGTAAATCGTAAAAAAAAATGAAAATCCAACAGTCAACTATATACAGATAAACAATCCAGGGTCCATGATCCCAACAGAAGAAATGAAACCTATCTAATAACACTACCTAATAAAAAAAACTATATACAAAAATGTGGCCCAGTGTGCAAAAGGTCCAAAAAAATGCAAAACCAAAGGAAACCTAACACTAACTACAGAACTATTTACAAGGGCAGCGGGCTAGTCCGACGGCTCACTTTTGGATGTCCCGGGCCAGGGCATCATCGAACTCCTGCTCAATGTCCCAGAGGAGGTCCTCCTCCATCGCCCCGAGGGTCCGCAGGGCCGTCCATGTGTCCACCTCCAACCCCCTGCGGATTGCCTCGAGGCACTTGGCCCGCCTCAGGGCCCTCCGCATGGAGTTCTCCGCCCTGACCATCGTGAGCAGTGCCTCTTCCGCCCGCTGCCGCTCCGCATCTATGGCGTGGCCCAACCGCTGCCACACGGAAGACACTTCCCGTCCTGGGTCCTCCTGCCCTCTGGCCGATGCCTGCCCCTCCGATGTCGAAGGCCCCGAGCCATCATGGCTCCCACCACGTTGCTGCTGCTGCTGTGCCTCTGCTCGTGCATTGCCTCCTGCTGCCTGCACATCCTCCGCTGGCTGGGGTGCAGTCGTTGATGTGGCCACCCCTGCTGGACGTCCGACTCCCGACTGTGGCAGGGATGCCTCCTCCACCAGCCTGGCCGCACCATCAGAGGCAGCTCCACAGGGCACCCAGGTGACTGATGGGTGGGAAGATGGCACGGAGGACGACTGACGCATAGGGGGTTCAGTTGAGGAGGGGGTCGTAGCAAGCCCCATCAAACGGAGGAATCCGGCCTGGGTGAACTGTCCCAGTAGGCCGACGTGGTCAACGAGCCATTCGAGATGACGTGCAGTCTCCTCATGAAAAGACTGCAGGTCACATAGCATGGCCCGTTGACGCAACGCCACACCAGTCAGGACAGGCTCAACCAGGACGTGGATAGCCACGTCTGCAGGCAGAGGAAGGCCAGTTGTCGTGAGCTCATCCCCTGCCTGAAAACGGGTCTGGACGTAGGCATCCCTGCTGGTGCAAGATGATGCAGGGACAGGATCAGGGACAGGATTGCACACAGGCACCTCCGCGGCAGCCTGTGCTGCCTCCTGTCCCTGGTCCTGCACTGCACCACTAGCACCAGTGGAATCCCCACCTCCAGACCCCGTCTCTGTTGCTTGCACGGCCTCCTCCTCCACCAAACCCCCCACCAACCTGGATGACTCCGTGCCATCTTCCCCCGTTGGGCCCTGTGGGGTCCCAGCTGCCCCTTCTGCTGCCGAGGAGTCCAACTCCAACCTCCGCCTCTTGCACCTCCCCCCGGCAGCTGTGGCCTGGGACGCGGCACCGGACTCCTCACTCCCCGACGAGATCACAACCTGGGAGGGGAGCCGGGCCTTGCGTTTCCGGCTGGCGGTGGGATCCCCGCCGCTGTGCTCCACAGCACCTTCTCCGCCCTCTTCATCAGTTGACGCTGCAGACAGGGAGAAATAAAACACAGGCATCAGGGCACTGTACAATGGACACATACACACATGACAGTTGTACATGAGTGGCATTGGCAAACCTCAGACATGCCATCACAATCCCCAACACACATGTAATTTCAACTTGCACACATGAGCCATACCACAGCCATATCGCAACTGCCAGCACCATCCATACACATACAACAGCATGAGCAGGCAATGGTGAGCCAGACATCACATGCAACACAGGGAGTGCACTACACATGTACACACACCACCACACTTGCATGCATGTGTACACCTCTGCCAATTGTCGCAGTGTTCAGATGGGCATCCATGTCACATCTGCCAATCAGGCTTCCACATCCCGCTGTCATATGCATCCATGTTGCATCACTGTTGCACCCTTGTCAAATACACACACATGCACATGTACACAGTGCTGATACATGCAGCTAAAAACAACATACATGCGTGACATCACTAACATGCCTACTTACATACAGATTCATCCAAACATGTGTGCCCACACAACTGCATTTGGCATGCAAGCCTACACACACAAGCACCATCCATGTCTCACACATAACAGCCCTCGCATGTGTTAGCCTCACGGCCCTGTACACCCCCACCCATACTCGACCCCATACAAACAGATGTGCAACCTGCACACTACTGAAACATCACCACACGCACAGCTTACAATCAGGATGCATGTACACTTACCGCTCGACTCCAGACGGGTCTGCCTCTCAAGGACCTGGGCGTGGAGCACTGGGGATATGCGTTCCAGGACCCTCATCTGATCTTCCGACAAGTGGCCCCGGCGCCCCTTAGCATCCGCTGCCTTCAAGAGGCGCCGGGCCTTGTTGAGGGTCCTGGACCTGAAGTCCTCCCAGCGCTTCTTGACATGTTGGAAATCGCGGACTGCCCCCCCCCCTCCGCATTGATGGCAGTCACGATGTCCGTCCAGATCCGAGTCCGTCCTTCCTTGTCGGCGCGGGAACTTCTGAAGAGGGCATCATACTGCCCCAGGACTTGCTCCACCAGGACACCAACTTCCCTGGCACTGAAGCTGGTGCCCCTCTGCCTCTCTGGCCGGGGGTTGTCAGTGGTGCCAGATGTTGCAGTGCCCGACATGACAACCCCAGAGGCAGGAGTGGGTGGGCAACTGGGTCCTGGGGCTGGGCTGTGGAGCGATGGAATCCCAGTCGGGAGTCTTCGGTTCCAGCAGGGGTGGTCACAGCAACAGCACTCCTGGCTGATGTGCAGGCAGCAAATGGCAGGGCACGTGGGCAGCAGGCAGTCAGGCAGCAGCAGATGGCAGGTGGGAGCGTGCTCGGGGCTCTGGGGGGCAGTAATTCAGCCTTATGGGCAGGAGTGTGGTCCTCCGTGTACTTACGCGTTGCCAGCTTGATACGGAGTGATTTGGCACGTGAAAATTCTGCACGTCAGCGTGTAATTCGAGGAAAGGCCCTTAGTGCGTAAGCGCGTCTGCACGCATATGCAATTTAATTGGACAGAAGGCACTTCAAGCGCAAGCGCCCCTGTGATGTGACGCGCGCAGGCGTGCATGGGCGTTTCAGCGCACATGAAAAACTGCACATCCGCGTGTAATCCGAGGAAAGGGCCCATGCGCGTAAGTGACGTGACGCGCGCGGGCGTTTCCCTCAGCAATGGTTAAAGGTGAGCGGGGCCAGCAGTTCGCTGTACATGCCTTTCGTGGAGACCGACGTGTGTTGCTGCTTCCTGTTGTTTCGCGCACCATCACAACTTCACAGCTATCAAGGACGTATCTCTTCTTTTGGCAGGGGTATTGGCTACGCGTGTTTTTCTGCATCGCGCTAGTCAGACGGTGAGTCGCACACGCTCTTTTCCCCACTGCGGGTGCCCCTGTGTATCGCACCCATTTTCGATGTCATAGTAGCCTGCGTGTCCCACGCGTACGCGTTATTCGTGTTACTGTGTGCCACCACGTACTGCGGGAGGTTGAATCCACGCACGTAGGCTGCAGGGTTGCATACATGGTTTTACAGCAGTTTTGGGGTGCCTGAATGTTGCGTGACCCGTCACTACATCACCGGGGTCACATATAGCCTTGCAGGTGCAGGGGGGCTGTTAACATCTTGCTTCCCACCCTCTTTGCCCCAATTGCCGAAGCCAATTCTGGTGTACACCTCCCATTGGCACTACTCCATCTGTGCCGTCACTACTACATCTGTGCCATGGTTGGGAGGACCCCAAAGGTAAGGCGCGCCTCAGCTGGGCGTACTCCTCGTGGCGGGCGTGGTCGGAGACATGGCCGTTGTGACCAGGGAGTAGGGGGACTCCAGGGTGTCCAGGACGGCCACAGAGGGGGAACGGGCAGTGGTGAGCCACTTGAGCACAATGTTGTGCCATGTGTCGGTGCAGTCATGCCACCACCCCCTGTAGTTCCGGGGGATGCAGCTTCTGCATCTGGCACTGGGGCCCGTGTGACCCGGCAGTCCGTTCCATCGACTGCCACGGGCCCAAGGGTAGTGGTAGCTGCAGGTGCAGCTGTGGACACCGCCACCCAGGCTCAGGGTCTCCTGCGCAGGCTGCGTTGGCACTTGAGGAGCCCTTGGTAGATTTGCAACAGGCCAGGAGGGAAACCATAGGGGCAGGCCGATTATGTCATCTGCTGCCCCGAACAGCCGGGTGTTGGCAAGTGCAGGGGCAGATGCACCCAACAACACCCCGGTTGTGAGTCTGCCAACCAGGACCGTTGCGGTCAATGTCCCTGCCACAGCTGATGTTGCTGCACAGGGTCCATTAGAGGGCACCCAGCTGCCACTGACACAAGTCAGGCCTTTGGTCATCCCTCCACCTGCCACTCCCTTGGCTCAATCCACCGAACCCACTGGCCATACTGGTCAGGGCGGCATTAGCCAGCCAGGGTCTGCGCCACAGTCCAAGAGGAGGAAGGTTGCACCTGCAGCACAGGCTGGGACCCCACACACAGCCACGACCTCCTGCACGTCGAGGAAGAAGCCTTTCTGCAAGCAGGAACTGGACTTCCTCGTGGGCTACGTGCGGGGCCACAGCCGTGACATGCTAGTGGGTGCCAATAGTCAGACTACAGCTGCCCAACGTGACACCCACTGGAAGCATGTTGCGGAACATGTCAGTTAATTCGGCCATGAGGTGCGCACGGCGCAAGAGTGCAAAAAGCGTTGGAATGACATCAAACGCAGCACTAAAGCTTAGCGTGCCTCTAATTACAACTTGACTCTGGTGACTGGCGGTGGGCCTGCACCAGAGGAGGAAGAGCTCACTCCGCATGAGGCACTCGTTGCAGAGTTCATACCACCTGAATTGGTCGAAGGAGTGGGAGAGATGCTGGACTTTGATGCCCAGTCCAGTGAGTGTTGATGCGTGTTTGTTGAGGACGTGTGTGTTTCACTTGTGGGATGTGTTGTGCATGATTGCCACTACATGTGACGTGTACATGTTTCTGATGTGTAAGTAATGCAATGCTTCCGTGATGCATGTCTCCTCTGCCTGCATGCGGGGACTCCATGTAGGCATGCTCCCTTGCCCCTCCTCTGCCACTCTGCACCCCAGTTCCACCTTTGCACTGGTCTGCTTCAATCTTGCCAATGTGTACATTCCTGTTCATGTGTCCTATGTAGATGCTAACTTCAAGCGTAGAATCTGCCAGAAATATGCCGTGTGGTACAGCCTTAGTACTTGATGCAGGGTATCTCACTTGTACTGTGCATAGGTCAGATGTCCTGCAGGGACATGAGTGCCCATTCATGCTCCATGTGCATTGCACGCATGCCCCTATCTGTCCTTGACTGGATGATCACTGTAATACAAGTCCTTGGTTACATACATTGCATGGCATCTCATCAGCCTTCCCATGTCAACTGTGGCTCAGTACTGCGTTGCACACATGTTTAGGATCTGACAATCTGTGTGGCTCACAGGCCTCAGCCTGTTCAATGGCCAATTACTCTGTCCAACTGTTGTTGTGTCTTCTTCACACGTGGGCGGCCTCCAGAATTTTCATCATGTGTCCTGCTTACTGTCCCATCATCATTTGCAGTGTTGTCACTTGAATCATATGAAGCTGTTGATGCCAGTCAACACTGCCTGTCAATACACAGGTGTATGGTCAGCCTTTTGATACCATGCTAGGCATCCCTGCTTTGGTACTGGGGTGGAGGGGTGCTTGGCCTTTAGATATGGTACACATTGAATGCACAATGCACGTGATGCCTGAATTTGACCTTGCACTGCCTTCACATTTCCTGGCACACACCATGGAGTCCTTGTACATGTAGGTAGTGAGTGGCGTACACATTCTCTGCACTGCATAGACCCACTTCCATGGAAACTGCCACCTTTCAACAGGTCTGATCACAGAAGCAATTCAAAGTTGACCCAGCATGCATGCCAGGTTATATGTTGTGTGTCACATGTCTGCCTGATGCGTTTGTTGTCGGTGTGTGTGTGTGTTGTGTGCTTCTGACATGAGTAGTGACCTTTTTTCTCTCTATTTTTCAGGTGATGACGCAATGGAGGCGGAGGATGGTGTTGTCATGCCAGACACAGGGTTGTTACCACTACATCAACCCGGCACAAGTGGGGGTCGTGGGGTGGTAGGCCACGAAAACCCCAAGTGCTACAGTCCATCTTATCTCTGGCTGCCTATGAGTCCAGCCTTGATGACGACTCTGAGGTCCATGTTGAGTTGGATGAGCATCAAGTCCATTTGTCAGGGGTGAGTGATTCTGATGTGGACACTCCTCTGTCTGCGACACCTGCACTGATGGATCAGACAGACTTGGTTCCTCCGCCAGTGGTGGATCGGGACGCAGGGTCACCCTCCACACCAGTCACTGATGTGCCTGGGACATCACGTCGACAGGGGCATGTAGTCGTGCAGCCGCGGGTGGTGCCAAAACAGCGAGGACACCCGGTCCTTGGGTCCCGCAGGGGTCAAGCCCAGAAACGCGGTCGCCGCGCGCAACCGCAGTATACTGAGTGGGAGCAAGACATGACTGCCAATTCAGAACGGCAGGGGGCAGCAATGGAGAACATCGCTGAGAGCATGGAGCGTGTGGCCCGATCTGTGCTCCCCCCTGCTAGGCAGGTGCTTCTCCAGCAGCAGGCGGCACGGTCCACGGCCCGCTCGCTCAGGCTGGGCATGGCGGCCTCAGACAGGGCACGCCAGGCTGAAATGTCATCTCTGCGTCAAGCAATTGCTGCTCACGCAGAGGCGCACATGGATGCCCTGAGGGAGGAGTATGCTTCGCTCAAATCCACTCTGGGTGTCCTTATGATGTCCCAGAAGCAGCGGGCAGAGGAGAGGTTTGCACAGCTTGAGCGTACCATCTCGGCTGAGCTACAGGCTTGCCGGGAGGTGCAGCGGTTGTCCAGCCAGGCCTTGCAGGAGGAACTCTGTGTTACACGTGCTACCTTGCAAGAGGAAGCAAGTGTATCACGTGAGGTTCTGCATGCAGACCTACGTCACATCGCCACACAGAACCAGGCTCACCCTTCCGGCAGACTTGCTGCTGACGAGGGGCAAGCTGCGGCTAGGCGTGGCCAGGCTACTGTGCCACGTCCTCCTTTCCAGGATGAGCCAGACTCGGAAGACCATCTATCTCCCACATAGGTCGGGCTGTGCAGGCGTTGAGCACATGGAGGTTTTTTATTTGGCTCAGCATCATCGCATGTGGGTGTTGAGCTGCACCCTGTACCTCCCCCATCCTGGGTGCCTCCCCTCCCCCCCGGGTCGTATGTGGCCATTTTTGATTTTTCTTTTAGTTTAGTTAGTTAAGTTTCTGTTTGATAGTTAGTTTAATTAGGTAAAAGGTGGTTTTCCATAGTTAGTGTAATTAGTTAATATAGTTTAAAATTGCTTGTCTATTGTGCTTTCATGTGACGGTGCGGTGCTTTGTGGCTTTTGAAGGCATCCACTGTCTGTTCCAGCTGGGCCCTTCAGGCTTGTCTTGTGTATGTGTTTGCTGCTTGGGGTCCTTGACTCACATATGCCACTCCTGCCTCCCTTATCCATGGGCTCGCAAGGATGGTTCGGTGTGACAACCTATTACACAAGGGCTTTGGACTGTCATATCTGTGGCATGTCTGGTGCTGTGTGACTTGTGTTGATACCCCTAGTGGGGATGATTGCGGTGTTATTGTCCACTGTTCAGCTTTTGCTAGATGGGGTGTTTCATGATTAATGTGTATATTCATTGCTATGCATTGTGTAGTATGTTTCTTATCTTTACTGTACACGTGCTTGTTGCAATTCATGCCGTAGATAGTGTGTTCCACACTTTGGATGTGAAAGACGGACTGATGGTGTGATTTCTGATGTAAGTCTCTGACATGGTCAAGTAATGAGAGGCCTGAAGAGACACACACAGATGACTTTAAAGCATTAATCAACAAACAAAAACAAATTCTGCAGTTGTAAGCGAGCAAAACATCGAATCACAAATTTTGGATGATAATAACACAACAAAAAATTGGAATTGGTTAGCTGGCGTTCTGGGAGGGCAATCTAGCTAATGCCACGGGACACTGTAGTCCCCACATGAATGTCCTCTCATGGAACACCCGAGGATTAATGCATTTATTTAATGAATCAAAATAAACATCCATTGAATCAAACAGTGATTTGTCTGCAGGAAACGTGGCTGACTCTGTGCCCATTATCAGATGAGTATGAAATAGTTATGAACCCAGCCATAGCGACAAAAAAAGGTCGCTCATCTGCTGGTTTAATAACAATGGTGAAAAAAAACTTGGGTTGGACAGTGAAAAGTGCCTGTAATCACACTCCTTACATCCAACATACAATTGCAGAGGCTACTTCAATGAATCCCGGGAAAAAAATCCAGCTCAACATAATCAATTTATACTGGCATCATAAAGAAGCCGGTACATACAAATTTATGAATACAGTATTGGATCTAATTGACGCGATTAATAGCGAGCAACAAGTACCCAACGTAATTTGCTGTGGTGATTTCAACCTATCATGCTTGAGGAACGTGCAAGATTCTGCAGCATCAACCACAACGCAAAAGTTGGCAGCAAAATGGTGCTCGGGCCTACAAGAAAGAAACATAACAATGGCAAATTGGGAACACTAGTGGAGACATTCCAGCACAAACAACATGGAAAAGTCGAAAGGCATCCTCCACTATAGACTATTTCTTTATTTCTGACAATCTGAGCCAACGAGCTGTGGAACTAACGATATTAGAAGATCCAAACAGTGACCACAGTAAGTTAACACTCACTCTGCTTTCTCCGATCGTAGTGAACCCAAACAGCTGGAGGAATCAGGTTGAAGTAGAATCTAACAGAATTCACCTGAAAATAAAGCCATCTGAGGTGAAGGGGATTACAGACTTATACTATAACCTCATAACAAACTCAACAGACGCTAGCCCTGAATACACTGTTGTATTAGAACAGTTTCTGACCATTCATAATGGTTCAAAAAGACCGGACTTTGCTCCTAAACACTGTTATAATCAAGAAATTGCAGTAAGAAAGAGGCAATTAAGAAAAGAGCTAAGACATCACGCACAACTTGATATTGATCATCGACAGCTTGCAAAAAAAGCCTCAATGCAGAAATACAAAAACTGGCTAATTTCGCACAAAACCATCCAATACCAACAGGATATTGAAGCCATGTTAGCGGTGCTTAGCAACAAGAATTCAGCCAACTTTTGTAATCTGATCAACAACATGAACTGTCAACAAAGCGCAATACAGACAAATATGGTCCCACAAGCGAAATGGGTTACTCATTTCGATTCGGTTTATAGAAAAAACAGCTCAACAATTGAACCTAAATTTCCAAAGCTCACCAAGTGGGATTTAAGGTTCGACAAGGAGAGCATAGCACAGAGCATCCTACGAGCTTCCTCCTCAAGAGCACCGGGTCCTGATGGACTTACCAACCATCTAATAAAACAAAACCCAGAGGATTGGTCTGAGTTCCTCATGCTACTGTTCACACAGATCACGGAAGAAGCCACTATACCATCTAGCTGGAAATCGGCAATTATAATTCCCATCTTCAAGAATGGAAACAGAGCAGATCCGAAAAACTATAGGCCAATAGCATTACTAGATGTCCTAGGAAAAATCTTTGCTACCCAACTACAAAATCAACTAATGAAATGGATTGAATCTACAAAACATCTAGACCTCCGTCAAACTGGTTTTGTCTGAGGTGGTGGCTGCGGCCTAAATCTGCTACTGTTGAACATTTTGAAAATGGATACTATAAGAGCAAACAAAAAAATCTATCTTGCATTCATGGATTTATCCCAGGCATTTGACATTATTGACCGGGAATTATTATGGAAGAAAATGGCGACCTGGAACTGTCCTCTCAGTCTACTCTTGGCTATTAAAGCACTTCACACCGACACAGTGATAAGGGTGAGACTGAATAAACAAGGACTCCTCTCCGAGCCAATAAATACTTATAGAGGAGGTAAACAGGGCTGCCCACTTGCTGCCATAATATTCAATCTGTTCATCTCAGACCTGGAGGCTGCCTTTGAAAATATGAATGCCTTTGCTCCAAAAATAAACGGAAACAAAGTAAATTGGCTCCCGTATGCGGACAACCTAGTCCTATTGGATTTAACACCAATAGGACTGCAACGGAAATTGCAGATTCTTGATCAATATGTCACGCAAAACGGATTAGTTGTGAACTCTAAAAAATCTGTAATCCTAACTCTGCAAGATCTTCAAAAAAACAAAAAGAGAGAGGGCCTGAAAAAATTTAAATGGAGAATTGGGAAGGAGGCCTTACAATGCGTTGACCAGACCATGTATCTTGGCATGTGCATTAGCTCAAGTATCAACGAGTCTCCTTGGGTTGCGAAAACAAAGGATAAATGTAAACAACTAACAGCACAGGCCTGTATACTTAATAAGAAGTTTGGTAAACATTCATTAAAACCTGTCATGGACTTCTATAAAATGAAATTCATTCCGGCAATTACACATGGAGCCAATAGTGCTCTGGGATGTCCAGACACACTATGGTCATCGCTTGAACATCACTTCTGGTCCAAAGTTTTGCGCCTTCGAATGGGTGTACCAACAGCTTGCATAAGATACGAGCTAAGTCTCTTGTCAATCAATGCAATAGTAACGTGGACCACTCTAAATGAATTTAGAAAAATAACCTCTGAGTCAACTGCTCCTCAATACCAGATTCTAACAAGTGCAGACACAGACCGACAAACTGTATTCTGCCCCAATGGATAACACGCTGTGACACCATCCTCAGTGATCTATGCACTAATAGAGAGTTACTCCATATGAATCCTGTCAAAGTAAAATCACTATTATGGCAGCAAGATTGGATTGACACATGGGACATAAGAGGAACTCACAGAATCATGAGAATATGTCCAGCCGAAGCAAGAAAATTAAATGATCCTCAATCCTACTTGCTTAAGTTCCCAGATACTGCCCGTAGACTCCTTTACATGAAATTTCGCTTGAACCAATTCCCAACAAGAGAAATGTTGGCAATTCGACAAAAAGATGGAGCTCCAATATTGACCTGTCGCTTATGCGGGGAGGAAAATGAAACACTGAAACATCTTATTTTGTATTGCACACAATTGCGACAGGAACGATCTATTCATTTGAGAAAATATATTGTGGCAAGACCAACCCTGTCTGCTGAGGATTGGTGGGATACGATGCATCAAGACGTGGAACGCAGCCTAACAATCGAACTGACTTTCCTTCTTGAAAAGATGATCGAAAAGCTAGAAAAACATGAAAACGACATCAAAGTCACCGTAATCTCTGCTTGAACATTGGCAATCTAAGAGTGTTTTGGACTGCAAACGCTCCTTACTTAGTCTTATGCCTCTCCCTCTTGCCTTCCTCCAGTCTATCTGTCTATCTTTGCCCTTATATTCCGATTGGAGCTCCTTCTGTAAATCTTTTTTCTTCAAGAATTAATTTTTCTAATGTTTTCTGAGATTTTCTTTTTTCTTTTTCTTTCTTTATTTTTTAAAGGTGTGCTTAAAGCCGTGTGTGCCCGCGTGCGCCATGGCAGGATTGGGCGCACGGACAGCGGGAAACACGCGCAGCGTCTTCCTTGAATCGCACACATGCGCTGCGTTTCTCACGCTTGCGCCACCTTGCGCCTGCTTGCGCTGGGATTTTCGGCGCACGTTTGCTCCATGAATCGACCCCCATATATCAGGATACTTCTTTAAAATAGCTATCAATTGATATGCAGCTCAGAGTGTGCTCAAGAATTAGATGCTATCAAAGCTGCATTAGAATGCACGCCTTCTTTTAAAGACTTCAAGCTAACTAGAAAATCAATAGTTACAATGGATGTCAGCAACACGGGACTAGGTGCAGAGTTCACTCAGATAGAAAAAAAACAAGGAGTTTGGCATTGCTTCGCATCACGTTTGCTAAGAGAAGCAGAAGTAAATTACTCTACCATTGAAAAAGAACTTCCCACTGTCAAGTGGGTAATTGAAGAATTTAGAAGATTTCTATGTGGAACCAAATTCGTCATAGATACTGATCACCAGCCTTTGAGAGAGACAGTATGGAAGAATACTCTGGAGGTGTATACTCGCAAATAAGGAGATAGGTTATTGCACTGTAAGAATATAGATTTGATGTAGAATATGTACCAGGGAAGAAGAATATACCAGCAGACTCTTTGTCTTGCATTGGAGTGGATGGAGAAGATGGAAATGAGTGCATGAAAGTGGGTGAATGTGTGTTGTATGTTGGATTTAAGCTGATAACGAAAGATGAGTGGTAAAGGAGTTTGGAAGGAGATAGCATTCTCAAGAAAGTGTAAGAAATTTTGGAGACAGGTGAAGAAGTGAAGAAAGAGATAATTGGTGTAACCAATTTAGAAGGATTTTGTAAAGTGAGTGATGAACTGCATGTGGAAAGAGATTATGTCATGAGGGGAGATTGAGTGATTCCACCCGCTGACATGAGGAAAAGCATAATTGAAGCAAATCATGTGGGACACTAGGGTACAATGAAAACCAAACAAGCCCTGAGGGCTGAATTCGGGTAGCCGGGTTGTGATTTAGAAGTAGAAAGGATATGAAGGGACTATTTACCATGCTGTTTAAGTGAACAAAATCTCACGCCAAGAGAAACTCCCATGCCACTTGTTAGAGTTCCCTGCATTCCGGGGGAAAGAGTAGGTGTGGATATTGTTGGACCCATTCATAGTAAAGGTGTAGACAAATATTGCATTGTGTTGATTGACATATTATCCAAATGGGTAAAGGTGAAGATGACAAAGTCTATTATGACTAGAGATGTCATCACTTTCATGGAAGATGTGTTTAGGAGAGAAGGGTACCCGATGGAACTGTTGACTGACTATGGTGTTCAATTTAAATATAAAAAAATGAGTGATTATTTAATGGGAAATGGTATTCAAAATAAGGTGACTGCAACTTATCATCTTCAAAGGAATGGGGTGGTGGAATGCTTTAATAAAATCATCAAAGAATGCAATAGGTGGCCGTGGGTGAATGGTGAAGATTGGGAGGTTGTTGTGATGAGCAGGATGGTGGCGCACAGATTCTATCCCTACACCACGACTGGAGTATCGCCATTTGAGTTGTGTAGAGGAAGAAAACCCAACTACAAAATGAGTCCTTGTGGATGGGGTGAGCAAAATGGATGTCGGAGTGTGTGCAGCAGGTGAGGGAGAGAATGAGAGAAAAGAAAATGAAGAACAAATGTAGGTACGATAAGAGGAAGTCAGTAAAAAAAAATGTGATAAAGGTAGGAGACTATGCCAGGATAAACTGCATGGTCCATTGAGGCAAGGTCCTATATAGTGTTCCTCGCCATGTGAGGTAGTGAACGTTTTGCATAATTCAGTGAGAACAGATGATGGTGATTTGGGAACACGAACAGAGTTGTAAAAGTGACAATAAAAGAGGATGGTAACTGTGAATGAGCAAGTGGACAAGAAAAAGAATTTCACAAGTGACAATGGTCTGAGATGTGGCGCTGATTGGCCACACAGTTCGATCAGCAAGCCTGGGAGATTCAAACACTCTGTGCTGTATTAATGTTATGTTAACACAAGGGGGTTGTTTAGTATCACGATCCCAGACAGCACAGTGCCTTTGATGTAATGTAGGGAATGTTGAGTAGTGAGGGATCTGATTGGAAGGATGACTGATGGAGAGCCTACTGGAAGGAGGGATGCTGTGCTGCTGGTGGGACTTTAGATGATACTTGAAGAATAAACCTAATTTTGTGGAACCTGCTTTGCTCACTGCTCACTGCTTCACTATTGTACTAAAAAACTCTAAAATCCATCTTCCAAAGTTAGCGAATATATTGGATTTCGTTTTCTCTTTGTCTAGGTATGAACTTAATAGGGAAAAATCTGAGGCCCTGCCCCTTAACCCATTTTGTCCCAGGCACAAAATAGATTATTTTGGCATTAAATGGTGTGATAATTCCTTTAAGTATCTGGGATTACAATTTACCTCATTGATTGTAAGTACAATTAAACTTAACACTGATGTTTTGCTTGGTCGGCTAAGAGACTTAACATCTGCCTGGTCCCGGCTATACCTGTCCTTGTAGGGATGTTTAGAGACTATTAAAATTATGTTATCATCTATCGTTCTTTATATCCACAGATCCCCTCCTCCTTTTTTAAATCCATCAGTTCAAACCTGCTCAATTTCCTATGGGGTTCAGGGAAAAAAAGGAGAATTGATATTACCATACTTAAGGTGTCAAATGAAACTGGTGGAGTCTGTTTTCCTGACTTCAAATGTTATGACAATGCATTTTTATTGAAACAGGTGGACATCTGGTTCTCCTTTGTGGAAAATATTGATATCCCTAAATGGCTTACTCTAGAACAACAAATGATTTCCCTTATTAGTTTATGTAATGTGATTTATATTTTTTGCCGTTTCTTCTCTCGATTGCTAGCCCTGTTAGGGCCTCCTGTAATGCTCTTTAGGTCTTCCTCTTGTACCTTATAGGGTCAACTTCTAATTGCTTCTCACCGTATTTGTGCCATAATAAATGAATTACTGTTAATGGAAGAACTCTGTTCTGAAAGCTATGGCTAATTAAGGGTATCAGGTATGTTCATCAAATTGATTGTGGACTTAATATCAGACCCTTTCATGATCTTAGAGAAATATTTTCTCGTCCTTCTTCAAACCTCTATTTCTATAATAAACTGATCAATGCTTGCCTTGAAAATCTTGATCTGTATGTTGATAATGAATTAATACCTGATCCCACAGGATTGCAATTATTGGTGGTGGCTTCCGATGTGAAAGCTGCTAAATTTTATAAATTGATGCTGCAAAGTAGACTATTAAATGTGAAATGGGCTTCTGAAGCCCAATGGGAATTGGATTGTGGTATTGTGTTTGATGAAGATACTTGGTTACAAATTTGGTTTCAGGTGAAACGTACATCCACCTCGACCAGCATCACTCAAAATATCCTTTTCTTTCTTTCTTTCTTTCTTTCTTTCTTTCTTTCTTTCTTTCTTTCTTTCTTTCTTTCTTTCTTTCTTTCTTTCTTTCTTTCTTTCTTTCTTTCTTTCTTTCTTTCTTCTTTCTTTCTTTCTACATAGAGCATTTATTACTGTAATGAAAATACACAAGTCTAATATGGAATTTGATGGGAATTGTTGGTCATCTAAGAATCCTCTAGGTTATTTTAAGCATGTTTTGGGAATGCTTATAAGTTTGTATGTTTTGGCAGGATGTGTGGGTACATTTAAGAAATATTTTTTACATTAACCTTTTCCTTCACAAACATCTTTTTGGGAATGTTGCATTAAAAAATGATGTGGTAGAAAGTTCAGTTGTTATCTATAATCTTTTTATTTCTATTGTCATTAAATTAATTACAGTTAATCGGAAACAATTTCAAAATAGATCCGCTAAGAGCTGGTCGAATGACATTTCACATGTACCTAGATGCAAATGGTGTATGGCCAAACATCTTAATTTATTAACAAAACATGAATCCAAATGGTTTCACTTTACAAATTATCTAAATGTTCATAACTTCTCTACACATGGCTCATGATTATTCAGTGACAACTTAATATCTTCTAGAATGTTGTTTGACCTTTATCTAAGTGTGATAAGTTGCACTGAACTATCTGGTATAAATTATTACTTTCTCCTTCCCTCCCTTATCATTTTTGTCTTTCATGTCTTTATCTTCCCCTGTTCGTCCATAAAATTATTTATTCACTATTGTTGACTTTCTTACATTTTATGATTATGTTAATGCATTCTTTCATGCTGTAATGTTAGCGCAGACTCACAACCATATTTCTTCTGGTAATGCTTGAGCTTGTAGTACTGTCTGTTATATCCAGTTGCTCATATTTCAATAATCTTAATTTTATATTGCATCCTTAATTTTACCTGAGAGTAGCTTGTGGTTGAAGTGTCTTGTAGGGTATTTTGTGGAGATTTGGGGCCTGACGGTATTTTCTTACCGCCGAAAAATAACTTAGCAGCAATCACTCCTTGTATTCAGATTGGGCCATGTACAACAATAATACAGTGGACATGCATTATTTCAGCACCCAGACATGCATATTTGGTATGCGTGGTTGGTATGCGTGGTTGGTGGTATTTTGGTGAGCATAATTCCCTTGTTTTATTTGTGGCCCCAATGTCCAGAATCCCTTATCTTTGCTTAGATTTTTCGTGTAATCACTAGAGAGACCTCAGGCCTACATTTCAGGAATACCACATTTTCAGTGTTAGTGTTAGTGTGCCACCATGGGCGATCTCACTGACTTATTTACGACAGAGAGCTATATGTGGTAATTTTGTGGTAATTTCCACTACCTTATATACGGTAGGGAACTATGTCCAGAGAGTCCCTCTTCCCGTTGGCTCAAGTACCTCCAACGAGCTATGCTACAAACAGTCACTCACAACTGTCCATACTGAATATGATCATGCACACATCTGTCTTAAAATGACAATTGCACTGTTTAAAAATCTCCCCACATCATCAGCACTGTATTGGTAAATATAAAACACACCACCCGTCTGCTTTCAAATATTTTTCTGTATTATAAAAGTTGCATTTAAACACGATCTCACTCTTTACAGAAGTAAATAAAATAGCACAGTAACAGCATTGTCTGTGATACACTGAAAAGAGAGTGGCGGAGAAAAGAACTCGATTTGCAACATTAACATGTGATTAAATCACAGGAATCTCCTTTCCTACACTGACTGAATATTCTCGTACACACTCAGCCCCCACACTTATGTAATTACCTTATCTGTTCAGCCCGAGTTTTCTTCAGCTGTTCTCTTTCTGAATGTGGCTCCCTTGAAGATTAACCCCAGCGAAAACGAGCGCCTTTCGTTCTCAAACCGGGGTTATTATCTGGAATTCTCAGCTTTTGCAGATAGGAATGCTTCAGCCAGGAAACAGGTCCTTCTCCCAGCTCTGCCAAATCTCGACTGTTCTCCCTCTCTCCCCAAACTCCCCAGCAAAACCCTAATCACTGCCTCTAGCATGATACTTGCTATGACGCTGCTCCAATCAGAATCAATCATGCCGTCTCCTCCCTCTCTACACAATGGCTCATTTTTATAGTAATACTTTGTAACCAACTGATTTCCTGTTCTTTCGAGCCCTTTTGCTTCCTGTAGTTATGTGGACAGAGCAGCAGAGAAAACGAAAAAAAAAAAAAATGAATGTGCGTTTAAAAGTTCACTTTCAGAATAGGCCTAATTCTGCAGTGGAGACACATTTTTATTAGTGGGTTATGTTAAATGAATTTTTATTAGTCAGGTTGTTTATTAATAATGTTAGTTATTAATTTTCAAATGTGTCTCTTGCACCATAGGCATTTCAGGTGAAAAGTATTGTGCATTTTTGAATGTGCACGTGAAAATAGATTTGCATCTTATATGTAAAAATCGTTTTTGACTGAATAGCCTGACTTTACTTATATGTCCATGTTATCCTGGCAACACATATAGCAATGCACCACACCCATGTGGTGCTGCATCAAAAAAAAAAATTGCTACCTGTGCAGTAGTGCTGTACTCTGTGCTGTAACACGCCAAATATCCTTACATACCCTCCTTTTGTTTTTAGAATTTGGCTACGATCCAAGCCAATTCCTAAAAACAATTTGTTCTTTTTCTTCTTTTCACAATATAGCAATCCAACAAAATGAATATTCATGTGCATCAATGAAAAAGTTGCAATCAACACAGTATTCATCTGAGTTCATTAGTTTACAAAATGTTCTACATTTGCCTTCTCAGTGGAAGTGGCATTACTCTAAGTTCAGATTTTACAAGTCAATTAAAAACAATGAAATAAAACAACTAACCAAAACAAATAATTAATATAACAAATTAAAATAAATAATTAACATAATAAATACGTGGAACTCCATATGTCAGGACTCTTGTCTGCCTCTGATATGTCCCGACCAGCGATGTTATTTGGTTCATTCGAGTACACTTTCATCTTGGCAATCTTAGATCCATAGGAGTCATCTTTTTTAGCATTCTGGTTATCTTGTCTTCACCTCCACCTGGAGGCAGGCATCTTTTGGTCTTCATCCAGGGGACTCCAGGACTCCATCGTCTCCCGTGGCCTCTGATCCCGGAACCTCTGACCAAATAATGTTAATTTTCTAAATCAAATAGAAAATAAACAAATTAAGTACATAGCACAATACTAACTTCACCCTTTTGCCAAAAATGAAACATGCTTGGTAAAAATATTTCGTTTTTTTTTTTTTTTTCTGAAATTAAACACAAGTTAAAAGAAAACAAGCACATATAAAACAGCATTCAATATTTAATACATTTTCTCTCTGCACACCAACCATGAGCTTCCATTATATATTTTTATTTATTTATTTATTTATGTTATATTATATATTTTTACATATATTACAGTGTTTATGTGCCATTATAACAATCAACTTTTTAACTTCTTTGTCACTGCCTCCTGATTGCACCCATTTATTTTCTCTTTTTGTGGTCAAGGGACTTTATCTGTTTCTACATGCTCAAGCTGCCTGATCTCATGTCTGGGATGGCATGGTTTGATTTGATTTACATGGACAAACTGCTCTATTGCCGTTTCACCTTCATTTTTCAAAATTTTATAAACTACAGGAGAGACCTTATCTATAATTCGAAATGGCCCCTGCCAGGCTGCTAGAAATTTAGAATTTTTCTGTTTACTTTTTCCAAAATGAAACTTGTACACCTGATCCCCTACACTGTATTCCTTTACTGATGTCTTTTTGTCATAATAAGACTTTGCACTGTCAGCAGCTCTTTCCAGATTTCTCTGCACAAAAGCAAATGCATGTTGCAAATGCCTCCTCAGTTCATCAATATATTCATGAACTGTGGATGCACTCACAAGTGTCTGCTCATGTGTTCTGTATAGTAGGTGTTGTGGTAACACCATTTTCCTACCTGTCAAGACCTCATGGGGGCTAACACCTGTTGCCTTGGCAGGAGTTGATCTGATTGCCATCAAAACCAACGGTAAACGTAAATCCCAGCTGGAACCTGCTTCTGCCACAAATTTCGTTAAAATATCCACAACAGACCTATTGCTTCTTTCAACTGTACCTGAAGACGCCGCCCGATATGCGATATGTAGTTTCCTTTTCACACCTAGTATTTGCCATACCTTACTTATTAGAGTACTTGTGAAATGACTTCCTCTGTCTGACTCAATTCTTTGTGGCAACCCAAACCTTGAGAACACATGGTTCACCAGCAATGTGGCTGCTGTTTGCGCACTACAATCTGGTGCAGGAATGCATTCAATCCACTTCGACATCAAACATACCACACTCAAAATATAACGGTGTCCCCTGCTCGACCTTTTTAAAGGACCTACATAGTCTATTTGCAAATCTGACCATGGGAGAGTTAGGCCTCTTTTCATCAATGGTGCTCTATGCATTGGTGAAGCAGGTTTAAATTGGGCGCATACTAGACATCCTCTAGTATATAATTCCACATCTTGGGACATATGTGGCCAGTAAGCATAATCTTTTAGTATTTCTAATGTTTTTTGTGAACCTCTATGGCCTGCAGTTATGGCATCATGTGCATGGTGTAGCATTAGTCCTCTGAATGAAAGGGGTACTACCCACTGTATTTGTCCTGTTATGGACTCTCTAATCATGAGGCAATCCTGTAATCTAATTCGTGTTTTGTTATTTAATAACACCCTCAACTCCTCTTTTCCCATGCAATCATTTTCTGTCAAAGAATTTTGTTCGGGATATATCAAATGATTATAATAGATTCCCAAAATTTGATCATTCTTTTGTGCCTCAATCAAATCTTGGTCTGGCGTGTCATGACTCCACTGCACCACCGGTTGATCTACCTCCTTTGGTGCTTTAGAACGTGTGACTGCATCAATTTGTATTTCACCCATTAAATAAACAATAGGTAGCAATTCTCCCATCACAGCCCCAATCTTAGCCAGGTGGTCTGCCTTATCATTTCCCTCCTTATCCTCTCCTGGTGTTTTTAAATGCCCACAAATTTTTCTCCAGTATATTGTTAACTTATTCTCTGACACCAATTTGTCTATGGCTTGTATCATTTTTCCATGCTTAAGTGGCTTTTTGTTGTATGTAACCATGCCTATTGCTTTCCAACCAGGCAAATATTCCACAAAGCTATTCTGTGCATAGTCAGAATCAGTCACCAGGACAATTTCACTGAACTTTATATCAACTGCAGTAGCAATTGCTTTATAAATGACTGCCAATTCCGCCACCTGACTGCTCCTATCTCCAATCCTCATCTCTATACTGGGGACACCTTCACATTTCAACCAGACATTTCCTATTCCTGCCACTAATTGTTTATTACTGTCATTTTCAATGTGAAAAGCACAACCATCCACATATACAGTTGGCAAATCCTTGCATGTTTTTTCATCAAAAGCTTTGTGTGGTGATTGTTAAAATTCCTGCAAACTAGTTTCTACTTCCATTTCATTTGGTATTTGTTCAGCTGCACAGTCATGTAAGTCAGCTAACCCTTGAGCAATTGGGTTCTTTTTATTTTGTCCATATCTCACTTCTACGGGAAAACCTTGTAATGCCAGCGTCCATGAAGTGATTCTGGATTGCGCTAGATTACCTGATCTAATTCTTTTACTCTCTAAAAATTGCAACGGTTGGTGATTTGTTTCAATAATCACCTTTTCTCCCTGAACAATGGGGCGGAAATGTTGTAGCGCCCACACAGTGGTTAATAGGGCCTTTTCACATTCATTAAATTTCATTTCAACTTGGGAAAATGCCTTACTTGCATATGCAATGGTTTTGTGATTCAAATCGTGTTTTTGTGATAACACTGCTGACATACAATGTTCAGAAAAACCTATTTCTATAAAGAAATCCCTGTCCTTTATGGGGTATGCTAAACATGGTGCCTTTACAAGACATTCCTTTAATTTAGCCACTGCATCAGACTGCTCTTTTTCCCATTTCCAGGGAGTATTCAGTTTAAGCAGTTTAGTCAATGGTTGAGTGATTTCTGCATAATTTTCAATGAACTTTCTGTTATAGCCTGTCATCCCTAATAAACTTTTTACTCCTTTCACATTTTTAGGATCTTTTAATCTTTGTATGGCCTCTATTTTTTTCTTTTGTGGATTTAGCCCATGTTCAGTCACTTCATGCCCTAGAAAGTTCACTTTTTTCTTGCACCATTGTGCTTTTTGCAAAGATACTTTGGCGCCTGCTTTCTGCAATTGGCCAAGTACATGTCTTATTTCATCAAAATGGCTTTTCAGGCTTTTATTTTTTATCAGGACATCGTCCACATAAACTATTGTTCCTCTTTCCGCTGCATCCGGCATGGCCTTTCTCAAAAATATGCCAAATTCACTCCCACTATTGATGTACCCGAACTGAGCTCTAAGCCAGGCATATTGAGTCCTGTCAAATGTAAAGGAAAATAAATGTTGTATCTCCTCTGCCAATGGCACGCACCAATATCCAGAGGTGAGATCTAATGTGGTAAATACATTTGAACCATGTATCTGAGCTAGGCCCTGATCAATGAATGGCAGTGGTCATCTAGATACTGGTACTCTTTTATTTAACTCTCTCAAGTCTGCACACAGCCGCCATTGACCATTTGGCTTTAACACACCTAAAATAGGTGTATTGGATGTGCTATGAATGGGCCGGATGATTCCCCGCGATTCCAAATTTTTAATAATCTCTGCCAATGATTCTAAACATGCCAGCGGTAGTCTATACTGGCGTACACACACTGGATTTCCGCTACACCCTTCTGGTAGTGTGGCCACATGTAAATCAGTTAAACCACAATCATAAGCATCTTTTGCAAATACATCCTTAAACTCCATAAATATCTCCCTCAGATTGTCCCTCTCTTCATTGCTTTCACACGCATTCGCTAAGGAGATCTGTTCTTCTACCATTTTGGAAAATTCTGGAAAATCTTCTGGTAATGGAATCTCGGCGCTTTCCTCTAACTGTGTGGCTGTGTCTTTTTGTAAAGCTGCCACTTTCAAATATTTTGGCATATCAGCTTCCACTTCAATGGGCTGATTTTCTGTTTCATTTTCATTTAAATTAAATATTATGCAATCCTCTTGATGGCAGCACACTGTCTCATTTGAATCATAAAGATACACAGAATAAATTTTAAATATTCCTTTGGGCTGAGAGTCCAGGCGTTCTGGCAACTCACCCTTGGCATCTACATACTTTTCAGGAATATTTCCAATCACCATGTTATTTAAATCTGCCGTATAATGTGGTTTTTGTATGGCCATTCCTAATGGGGAGTTTTCCTCTAAATGAATATCCTGACAACCTTTATTATTTACCATAATTTTTACAGATCCTTCACCAATATCTACCAATGGAATGTATTCATAATCCAGGCCTTGCTGTTTTATGGATTCATTCAGGCATACAAATGCATCAGAACCTTTCATCTGCTGTCCATTTTTGCATTTCAGTGTTATTGCAAACTGTTTTGTAAATGCAGGAATAATAGTATCTTTCCTCATTTGTAATTCGATTGCATAAGGAACCAGTTGTGCACAATGATAAGCCCTTCTTTTGTCTTCAAATTCAGGTGCCGGACCACCTAGGCGTGACCATATTTTTTGATTAAGGAAATCTAACACCATACACATTCTGTGCATGATGTCATTTCCCATGTAAAATTCATTTTGTGCTCCACTCACTATCCATACATTATGGTAAATTGTTTTCTGCCCAATGCTAATTTTAAGCATGTATCTGCCTGCAATTCGGTTTTCAAAGTCTGGACTGTCCAAGCCAGAAACATATTGGTTTTTAATCCTAAATCTCGGGATTTCTTCCCTCTCCATTATTTTTTGCAACAATTTCTCATTAATGAAACTCCTTTCAGGTTCAAGCGCTAAAGTGGCTTTTATTGTTTTAAAATAGTCATTTATACCAACATGAACCCATGGTTGCTCATCTTCCATGTGTATTTCTGCCAGAGTGGTAATGTGTTTTTCTGAATCTGTTTTAGGAGTAATATTCTGTTTGCATGTTTTCTCTTTTAAATAAAAACGTAATGTGTGCTCATCTATGGCAGTCTGCCAATTTTTCCTTGGGTCCAAGTATATTTGTACAGATAGTTTTTCATTGTCGCTCTGCATTTTGTCTTGACACATTAATATAACAGTGACACTGGGTATGCAGCTATTCTGGAAATATACCTCCACAGCATCATTTGTTTTGGCAACGGTGTGACATTCATTTATATTGCTGTTTTGTGATATTAGTTTCTTAGGCCTCAATGGTTTTTTGGTTAAGGACCACAGCACTCCATTCACCCCATCTATTAAAGGAGACAATCTTTTCAGACAATCTGTCCCCATCAGAAATGGAATTTCACAAATAGATGTGATCAATACCTCTTGTTTCATTCTGTGCTTTCCTATTTTTATGTCAACCTCAGTTACACCTATGATGGGCACCTCCTCCCCATTAAAGTTATGCACTGGGCCTTGATTTTCCTTCACTGTGATCTGACTCCGTGGGGGTCTCCCTTCATTGATACTCTTTACCAGCTCCTTGGACATAATTGTGGCCTGTGCGCCAGTGTCAATCATAGCAAAGGTGTGGCATTTTTCTTCTACAGTGATGGGTGCATAATATCTGTCCTCAACTTCCTCTAATACACATAAGAAATGTGAATTCTTACTGATTTCAGGGCTCACCTTTCTCAGGTCTTTTTCACTTTTGGCTAAACACATTGGTAAATGGAAAGACATTTTTCCCTCCTTTTTACCCATTTCTGCGCGAGAGACTTTATTCATTTCTCCATGATCAGAGGTTTTTTGGAGTGTGGCCACTGTTCGCCCATCCATCTGGGTAACATCAGAGACCACACTACAACCTTCCAACTGAACATGTGTAACAACATCATTCATCAATTTGTCATTTTTTAATTCTGTGCATTTGTGATCATTTAGTGTAATACTAGCCCTTTCAGCCTCTTCAAAAATATGTGGCTCAAAGAATTCTTCTGGTGATTGACTTGTACCCTCCTTGTGAGTATTTCCTTTTTCTGTCTGTGTTTGGTCATTGTTTTGCTTGCCCAGGGAAGGAGCTATAGCATCCCCACTTACTCCCTGTTCCCTTTTTTCTTTTGGAATTCCTAATGTTTCTTTTTCATTTGTACAAATCTTTAATGTTTTATTTCGCTCTAGATTAAACCGTACCTCTTTTTTAGAATTATTTGCACTTTCTGTCACAAGTTCATTTACTGGCACTTTCACATTTAATCCATTAGGCATCTCAGAGTCGGTATGCAAAATTATATCAGAGCAATCTGTCATTTTGGCACTGCAGTTATCATGAGTACTTAGTCACTTTTCGGAAGCCCCCCGGTCATTGCTATGGCCATCAGCCCCCTCTTTGGAAGGTTGTTTTTGCGCTGTACAGAGCTTTCCTATTTGCTCAGCTAACATTTTCACTTGGGCCTCAAGGCACTGGAACCTTTCCATCTCTCTAGGATCCTCTTTCTGTGGTCTAGGTCGATATTGGTTGTTTTCCCCCTGATTGGATCTATTCTGATACCTCTCAGGTGATTGATGTCTGTTGGGATGGTTTCTGAACTCTTGATTCATTTGTGGAGGGGAGCGGGTTGCACCCATCCTTTGATTATAATCCCCTGGTGGGGAATCATTGTACTGACGTGGATTGTAGTTCACGTTTTGCCTCATGTCCTGTCTCTCAGATTGTGGGTACTGGCCCCTAGGTTGATTTCCATTATCAGTAAATCGATCCACATATCGGGGCCTATCCTGATTACCATATATCATGGTGTTGGGATCAAATCTGCTCTGTGTCCCCAATGACTGGTAGGGACCATCATTTCTTTGATCTTGATTTTGTCTCTGGTTATTGTTCATACCTGCCATATCAGGCCGATATCCTACCCGGGGTCTGTCCCCTAAATACCTAGAGCTGATGTAGCTCTCTCTATTACTAGGATCATGTGATTGGAACATTGGTCCAGGAAATGGCGATCTTTGTTGATTACCCCTTTGTTCAGGTGTCACATTATTTTTACCTTGGCTTTGAGCAGACTCAAGGGACATTTTGGCTGACCTGATTTCCATTACTGTGGCTGAGGGTTCTTTAGATTTAGGTCTAGCATCTTTCATTTTATCACTTTCTCTACCCTGACAATAGAGTACCTCATATAGTTTTGTGCTTTGATGTACAATCCATTCAAGGGACTTGTCACGGTCAAATTCACGGACCAATTGGGATATGATGTCTTTCTGTAGCCCATAGAAGTATGCAGTTTCAAACTCATTGGAATTTGAGTCAAAAGATACATCAAAGCGAGAAAATGCTCTTTTTAAGTCTTGTAAAAATTGGCGAGGGGATGTATTAGGTCCAGCAGTAATTGTGTAAGCGACTTTCTTTGCCTCTTGCAATGACTGAAAAGGAGAAAAATGACGCCTAATTTCTTTTTCAAACTCCAACCATGTCATATTCTGCTGTTCATTTAATCCCCTTATGATGCTGGCCGTCGGGGCATCTAAAGTTAAATGAAAATATTGTCTGTACTGTTCCTTAGGTATCTGGAGTGCTTTAAAAATGTCATGCACCGCTTCTAAGTGATCCTCAATGCAGCATTCACCTCCCTTTTTAAATGGTTTGATCAGGGCTTTAATGGATTTCATTATTTTTATGGGGCTACTTGTTGCAATGCATGAAATTGCACTATTTTGTGATTCAATCCTGTTTTCAGGTGTATGAGGTTGGTGGCTGCCCCCAATGGGAGTATCAAATCCCCCAAGGGCGCTGCAACCAAGTTCAGTCACCAGCCCAGTCACTGGAGCACTAGCTCTTTGGGCAGAGCTAGAATTCATCTCCACTCCATTGAATGTGGTACCCTGCCGCCTCTCCTGGGACCTGGGAATGCACATTTGCTGTTCTAAGTCCTTACACTTTTTGAGGAGTCTGTTGGCTTCATCTTGCAAATAGTTGTTTTCACCATTCATCTTATTAATCACCTCCTGCATGTCGCACATTTGCATTTGGCATTCATTGAACTCTTTATTTCTCTTGTCTCTTTCTTGAATCATTTTAATCATTTCTTGTTCTGCGCTCTGGAGATCACATTCTTTTTCACAATGTTCTTTTTGTAAAATCTGCATCTCTGAAACAACCTCATCTTTATCCTGTCTAATGTGATCCACTAAGGCTTTTAAGTGTGCCAATTCTTGCTCACTATCTTCAAATTGTTTCTTGCTTTTGGATAACTGAGTATCAAAGTCTCTGCATTTTAATTGCATGTCTTTTTGGCATGCATCCAATTCTGCTCTCAACATTTCCTGATTTTTACTTGCCCCATCTAATTCAGTCTTTAACCTGTTAATTAGCTGAGTATCATTCTCTTGCATTCGCAGGGACTTGTTTAAAATAAACCATATTTTGCCGCATAGCCGTATTAAACAGTCTTTCTCTGCACTTTTATCGGCTGCATTCAATAATCTTGTAAGGCAGACCTGAATTATGCTGCCTTCTGCAAAAATATTGTCTAGTTTTTCTTTCTGCACCTCACCCTGAATGCGGTTACTCCATTCTAACGTGCTATTCGACGACCAATTCCCATGTGCAAACAACTTTGCCTCTAAATATTGCACTAGATCTGAGAATGTGGTTTCCCTTTGTGACATTCTGAAATTTGTTTTTAGTGGCACACTGCTATTATAAAATGGGTTCCCTTTAATGTGCAAATGGCAGTGTGGGACACGCTTGCCACGCCCAGTAGGTACTCTATGATCACTTTCCCAGCCTGCAACGCACCATAAATATGTAGGGTATTTTGTGGAGATTTGGGGCCTGACGGTATTTTCTTACCGCCGAAAAATAACTTAGCAACAATCACTCCTTGTATTCAGATTGGGCCATGTACAACAATAATACAGTGGACATGCATTATTTCAGCACCCAGACATGCATATTTGGTATGCGTGGTTGGTGGTATTTTGGTGAGCATAATTCCCTTGTTTTATTTGTGGCCCCAATGTCCAGAATCCCTTATCTTTGCTTAGATTTTTCGTGTAATCACTAGAGAGACCTCAGGCCTACATTTCAGGAATACCACATTTTCAGTGTTAGTGTTAGTGTGCCACCATGGGCGATCTCACTGACTTATTTACGACAGAGCGCTATTTGTGGTAATTTTGTGGTAATTTCCACTACCTTATATTCGGTAGGGAACTATGTCCAGAGAGTCCCTCTTCCCGTTGGCTCATGTACCTCCAACGAGCTATGCTACAAACAGTCACTCACAACTGTCCATACTGAATAGGATCATGCACACATCTGTCTTAAAATGACAATTGCACTGTTTAAAAATCTCCCCACATCATCAGCACTGTATTGGTAAATATAAAACACACCACCCGTCTGCTTTCAAATATTTTTCTGTATTATAAAAGTTGCATTTAAACACGATCTCACTCTTTACAGAAATAAATAAAATAGCACAGTAACAGCATTGTCTGTGATACACTGAAAAGAGAGTGGCAGAGAAAAGAACTCGATTTGCAACATTAACATGTGATTAAATCACAGGAATCTCCTTTCCTACACTGACTGAATACTCTCGTACACACTCAGCCCCCACACTTATGTAATTACCTTATCTGTTCAGCCCGAGTTTTCTTCAGCTGTTCTCTTTCTGAATGTGGCTCCCTTGAAGATTAACCCCAGTGAAAACGACTGCCTTTCGTTCTCAAACCGGGGTTATTATCTGGAATTCTCAGCTTTTGCAGATAGGAATGCTTCAGCCAGGAAACAGGTCCTTCTCCCAGCTCTGCCAAATCTCGACTGTTCTCCCTCTCTCCTCAAACTCACCAGCAAAACCCTAATCACTGCCTCTAGCATGATACTTGCTATGACGCTGCTCCAATCAGAATCAATCATGCCATCTCCTCCCTCTCTACACAATGGCTCATTTTTATAGTAATACTTTGTAAACAACTGGTTTCCTGTTCTTTCGAGCCCTTTTGCTTCCTGTAGTTATGTGGACAGAGCAACA
This sequence comes from Ambystoma mexicanum, assembly GCF_040938575.1. Lineage (NCBI taxonomy): Eukaryota > Metazoa > Chordata > Amphibia > Caudata > Ambystomatidae > Ambystoma > Ambystoma mexicanum. Next base: position 1,201,537,373 of record NC_090921.1, on the reverse strand, counting down.
GAGAAAACGAAAAAAAAAAATGAATGTGCGTTTAAAAGTTCACTTTCAGAATAGGCCTAATTCTGCAGTGGAGACACATTTTTATTAGTGGGTTATGTTAAATTAATTTCTATTAGTCAGGCTGTTTATTAATAATGTTAGTTATTAATTTTCAAATGTGTCTCTTGCACCATAGACATTTCAGGTGAAAAGTATTGTGCATTTTTGAATGTGCACGTGAAAATAGATTTGCATCTTATATGTAAAAATCGTTTTTGACTGAATAGCCTGACTTTACTTATATGTCCATGTTATCCTGGCAACACATATAGCAATGCACCACACCCATGTGGTGCTGCATCAAAAAAAAAATTGCTACCTGTGCAGTAGTGCTGTACTCTGTGCTGTAACACGCCAAATATCCTTACAGTCTTGTAACATATGCTTTTTCTCCTTCCTTGCTTGTGAGTGTAGACGAGCAACAGAAAATGTATTCTTTTACGCCTGTGTCTGTTGCTCAAGTTCACCACAAAGCTACTAAAATATGAATTTAGGAGTAGAATATGACTGTGTAATAAGAAGCAGTTGGATATTAATAAGGGGATTGTAGTAAAACAATGAAGAATGAATAAAGTTAATGAGAATAATGTTGAATTTAAGTACGGAGTTGTAACTAAGGAATACAGGAATGGGGACTGTACCAATTCATTTGGACCACTACTACCAGTCATTTGTTGGAGGGTGTCATTCGTTATATGTGCATTCATCCAGATGGATTTGAGGTGATCTGCCGTTGCAGTTTGAGGGTGGACAAGTCAAAAGACCACAGTCAACGTTTCGTTCTCTTCTTATTTTGGAACATTTTGATGTTACACCCCTGAGGAATGTCCTACATTTATTGTTATCAGGACAGAAACATATTGGGTCATGATACAATGGATCAGTATATTGTTTGATATATTTTTGATTCATTCACTTTTTTATATATCACTGTAGGGTTCATAAATTCATCTATTCATATCACTGAAGGAATGTGTTTGTGTTATTTCCTCCTGAGAGTTAAGGGAGTGTGGACTCTAACATACATGTCCACATTTGTATCATTATGTTGATTAAGCATTTATATGTTTTTTGTAGTGATTTCAGTTTTTGAGGGTTCAAAATAAATTTAAAAGAGTTTATTATTTATGTATGTGGCTTGTTTAGTATGCCTCTTGCATACACTATACACCTTGTTCCTTTTCCTTTTTTTTGTTTATGCAGTAGTTACTAATCTATTATTAATCTTACAGGTGAACGGCTACAGAAAAGTGACTAGTTAGATTACTCCACTTTGGAAGGAGAATGGTTTAAGCATGAGGACCAAGTTTGATTGTAAATATGAAATAGTGACCCATGGAAATGCAGAAGAAATGCCACAAACACAATAAATGTAACTCCACCATATAAGCATGAAGATCAGGTGTGATTACCAAAAGGAAATAGTGGCATTTGGATTCAGCACAACATATCAAGTATAGGGGATACAACACACGTCTAATGTGCACTATGTATATGAACAGTAGAGCCTACTGAAAGTACAGTACAGTAGAAGTAATGGAAAATCAGGTGTTATGAAAATGTATGTGTGCAAAAAAATGCCACGGATGATGTGAAATCTAGATGGAATGTTTTTGATAGGTGCAGTTATGTGATCTAGGATACACACATTTTTGGATGATGTTCTTTAGTTATAACTAATGATGTCATATAAAATCCTGTGCACCTACAACATTGATACCATACAGAATCCCTCTTCCAGCCCCTGAATATGGTCTGCAATTATACATATGGGGACTTAAACGTGTAGGGGGTGTTTTGCTATTTTATATATGTTTCAGGTATCATAGCAGCCTATAAAGTAATTGTTGAGAATTGTTGTGAAATTGCATTTTTATACCAAAGATGAAGTGTACAAATATGAATAGTGTAACTATTTGTACTGTAGATCTTGTTTAATGTGTCTGGTATGTGCTTCGGCGAGTAGGATCATTCTTTGAATAATGTTACTATTTGAATTTTGTTTAGTTTGCCTATTCTGTTGTTTCCTTCAGGGTATTCTCTAAAGAATGTTAGGTCACCCTTGAAATGACCGGGAGCTTTCAAGCTTGCATGTGATTGTTGATGTTTCCAAATACTCTCTACCGTCCCTTGTACTTTTAAAATTCTTTCACTCAAATGGGCAGACTATAGCTTCATGGCTAGAGCTGCAGGAGTCTCTATAAAGCAATGTATTTGCGGGGGAGGGAACTAGCATTTGTCCACTGAGTATTTTTGGTGCCCTAAAAGGGGACAGGGCTGTCTGGGAGTGTCCGTTCAGAAGGGATGTATCCTTTACCATTAAGACTTTACCCAGGTGGGGTTCTATAGATGCAATGTGGCCCCGAGCAGGAGATCCAGTACATTCCATCATTGGGCCCATCATATAGTAGCTCGGAGTGGTACCCTGAGTCACTATCTGGTGGTTCCCAGAACCAGTCAGGGGACTTCTTATGTTTGACTTCACCTTGTGCATGGTTTATAAATGCATGTCAATGCATGGAAAATCTAAAAAAGAATGGTGGACAGGGATTGCTAAAATGTCTGTTGTTTGTCTCTCAATTGTAAAGTGAATAACTATTCAGTGTATCTTCTATATGTGAGTAGTCTGTAAGTGGGGGACATGACATTATCTCTTCTAAGAGGTTCACTTTTGCAATGAATAGAAAATGCCAACAACCCATGATAACACTAGCAGGCCTTATCCACCATAGTTGCTGGCATTGTGAAGCAGGTTCTGACTTAGCTAGATGGGTGCTGGCATCAGCCAGTGGTGAAGGGGGGACGTTGGCAATAATCAGCAGGACAAAGGTTGGTTTACCATTTGTAGATGGAACTTCCTGTGTGGTTTATGTATGAGAAAGCAGTGGGTAGACCCTAAGTGCTTCTTCCCTGATGGGTCACTGCATAAGAATTGTGTATTTATTTTGCATTTCTTTACATTTATTTAGAACTTTTGTCAAAGTGGGTTAAAATAATAATACATTAAAGGTGCACAATCAAGTAATAATGACAAAAGGTAATGTTAAACATTAAAGGAATATAACAATCATTAGCTAATCAGAGTGGAGTGTAGGTGAGGTTTAATCTGAGTACAAAATACTCAGTGCACCTCTTGGTCCATGAGTATACATTTAGTTTTCATATATGTGGCTACGCTATTCACGTCTTCCAATCAGGGTCACCAGGACATTGTACATTTCCATTGTAGGCACTGGCTTGTTACCCCTAGTAACGTTGCCACCACCTCCTTAAGCTTGAATTTGTTACAACTATGTGTAAATGACGCTTTTGCAGCACATTCTTAGGAGTGTCATTTATAGGGCCATTCATAAAATAACTTTTCACATTTAAACAGGCAACCAGCTGCCCGTTATAAAGAAGTCTATCGGTTATGGAATAGTGAAGAACTGATTTTCTGAAAGAAACTCAGGGTGGAATATGCTGGCATCCTAATAGGCTGGCATATTCCCACTGGGAGTTGACAGGCGGCCTGGCAAGAAGTGCCAGTGCAATGAATCCAGGCATGCAGTGATAGATCCAGTAGAGACAGGTGCGACAGTCGGGGTGGGCAAAACGCCCTCAACGTGGTGGGCCAGTGGGAGTTGATATAGGTAGTTTGTACCATTCGGTATAAAAAGGCATATGTGGGTTCAATCCCAAAAGGAAGCGAAACAAACAGGAACATTGCCATTTGCAGTTCTGTATTTACATTTTGATAACATATTACCACTTGTCTACCTTACGCTTTCCTGCTTCACGTTATCCACACATAATGACAACTTGAACATTATTTACAACTTTTCCATAGCATGAGCGTAGGGGAAAACACTGATTTGGGTGGTATCTTAAGCATGTGCCTGTAGTGAATGTTGTAATTTGTGTTGTTGTTGTTAAAGCTCTCCATGCTGATTGTAACATCAATTAACAACTTGTTCTGTGTAATATCAGGCATTTTTATCTGCTGCTCATTGTAGGTGGAGGAGGCTATGATTCCATATCGCAGCACGAGAGTTGCCCATTTTATGACGGACTACAAAGACATTTTTTAAGCCGTACCATTTTCAGATAAGGAAAGGTGAGAAAATTACTTTCAGGTGCAATTTAAACAATACTCCTGAATGAGTTTCTTTAAAAAAAATCCCTACTGCATGGGGGTTTGAGGTGGCCAATGGGTGCCTGCTAGATTTGCTGGCGCATCACGGTTTTGGGAGAATGTCTTCGACATGTTGAGAAATTTGAGTGTGTTTGTGCTGTAAGTCAGAAGCTTTAAACTACCAGGAGGGGTTTTGGCAGCCAATCAGAGCACCTGTAAGTGGCTCAGATTATTTCCTGTTACATTGTGGGGGTTTTCGCGTTTAGAAGAAAGGTAATAGAGCGAGCACCCAGTTGAATGAAGGAGAGTCAGGAGTGCATTTTGTTTCTAAGTTGTCTAATGAGGATACTTTTCGTACCCCATTGTTTTTTGGTTTTCACTTGTTCAGGACTCCCCTTGTATTCATCTCCTCCTTACACTTAGTTTAAACTCTTCTCTTATCTTTAGTTTAGTCTTTGAGCTTCTCATTCTACTATTTTCACTTTGATTTAAAACAGCTCCCATTTCTGTTTATACGTTTATTTTAGCATTTGGGGTTTTGAGTTGTTTTGCATTTTGGATTTTTGTTTTGTCGGTTTGGGAGTATTTGCCAATTTTGGAAATTGGGAAAAGTTGGGAGATCCAAAGAGAAGAGATGTTAGTGTGTTGTCCACCCTTTCAATCCTTGTGTTGTCCGAGAATGAGGTGGAGATGGATGTGGGGATGATGTTGTGGTTGAGCTGAGGGTGTCTGCTGTGAGAAATCACACTGTGTGTTAGTATCTTTCAGCAGGTGTCTATAGTTTTAGGCTGTGGTTGACATCTGTCTTCTAGGCCTGTCCCCCTTACCTTCACTGCCATCTTCTGATTCGTCCAATGAGATGGAAACTCAGGGCAAAGCGATTGTTCATGGTTTGTTTCTTGTGCTGTACTGTACTATTTTGGTCAAGTCTGGATAATAACATTTTGCTTTTTAACTCTTTATAAAGCACAGAGACACAACATCAAGGCATGTTCATGGGAGAGTTTTATTATGTATGAAGTAGTATTTATGTTGTGCTGGATTATGTTACTGCAGAGGGCTTCACTATGTGTAAGGTGGTAATGTTAAAGACAGGTGGGATTTTGAATATAGTTTGCTGTTAAAATACCTCATAATCAGGTGTTTTCGGGTGACTAGAAAGAGTTTCACAAGGTAAATGTAAATATGGATTATGTATTGCACTTGACACCGATATTAAGACAAATTGCTCTATTATCACCTCAAATTATATTGACATGGACACATCACATTGCTTTCTTGGACCCAAATTATCTCTGATACACTGATCATACAGCCGTGTGAGTCAATGTCTATCATTTCAGTGCTGGTCAGATCAACTGCACCTGCACACCGTGTCAGCAGGGCATCTTGGTGCGCCATTCTTAGGTATGGAAGCATTCAAATTCATGCCATAGCCAGATCACTGATGGACAAAAGGTTAGAAAACATGCCCGGGGAGAAGCGAGCAGCCGAAAGTGCTGAGCCAATGCTTCCCTTTATTTTATTTCATCCATTATAAAAGGCACCAGTTATATGTTGATGATATGACTTATGCAAGCTGGAGCAGTCGATTAAACATATTGAATATGGGATTAGAGGCCAGCATCAGTGATGTGGAGTTTAGTTCTTGGAGGGAATGTTGTGGTTGCCCACATGTTGGGATTAAATGTTAATGATGTGTGTGATCATTTCTTATTGGCTATTACTAGACAGTAGGAACTTTCAACCTGATGTGCATTTTTTTATCAGAAACAGTTCAGTGAAGGGAACCAGTGAAGTCCTGTGAATGCTGGCATAGGACAGCATTCAAATATTTTTCAGGTTTGATCCCTTCCACAGGACCAGTGCATCTCAGGCTATATGAAAGCTTCGCCATCATGAATCTAATCTCATATATTCTCCTACGTTTGGTCACCTCTGGTCAGGCAACCTTAATTTACCCCAAGTTTGTTTGCCATCAGCCAGAAACCTCTTCCTTCAGTACATGCAGACTCCTGCATTTTGGGTGGAAGGATCAGTCATCAGTCTGGAATTTCATTTATCTGCCAAATGGATCATGGGACTAGTATTCATGACTCATGTACAGTGCCTCTGCCGTTCTCTTGATTCTATTTCTGATTTACCCAACCTCCGGCTCTACTGTGACTTATCTGTCCTGCTAGGTGTTAATCGATGTTCAGTTCCTACAATAATTGTCTTCATTGTTAACTCAAGATCATTTCAATCATGGGCCAGTTGCTGTGATGGAAGGACAACATTTGTGGTCTTTATAATAATAACCACTCACCAGCCACAATTGGCTCTTTGCAACTGAGGTTTGATTCTGGGATACATCATTTGATGTGGGATCAATCCTCTCAACTAGTATTTATTTGAGTGTAAAGACTACTCTAAATGCCCAGCAGGTGTTTAAGTTAAGAAATTAGGCAGTGTTTTTTTGGATGTGCAATTAACCAGACCTGTACCAATGAAGCCATGTAATCATCAATAAACATGTAATAGACAGTAGGTATTTAAACAAGGTGCATATACTCAAGTGGGTCACTGTTGGCGGAGAGAAGCCAATTGACTCCCAAGAATGCCTTTATTGAATGGTATTCAAATATGCCCCCAGTCTTTTACCTACTGCATGGGAAATTATGATTGCTATACCCTGATACAAATGATGAAGAACATGACATGGATGAAAATGCCAGTCTTCTGTTATGCAGGCAATATCCACTTCTTAATTCACTATCATTTCCTGGAGGACTCAGCTTTTTGTAGAACCATTTGCAAATGTGAAGAAGCATGCAGGTCTGGATGCATAACCAGATATATGAGGTGGGTCTTAAGATGATTGGATGCATCCTGACTAAGGCTATAAAAGTTCAAAAAGTGAATGTGCATTGCGTCGCCCTGCATCTAGGATGATTAGGGCACCATTTCCCTTATAAGGTAAGAAGAATTCCATATCTCTTATGATTCAGAGAAGGTGAGAATTGCACCATATAGCATATGATTAAGAAAGGGTGTGAAGGCACCATGCCCCTTAGAAATGACATGGTGCAATGGTTTTCGGAAGAGAACTATATCCCTAGGGGACTATAACCCCTAACAACCAAAAGGTGCACCAGGCACTATCCTTCTGGTGTGGATTACAAGTACTGAGGTGGACAATACAGTTCTATGAATAGGACTTTTGGCAAAGAAGTTGCTGGGCATTTTTCACATGTGCCTGCATTCTTAGACTAGAAGCAAATGATTGTTATTTACCTGTATCCTGAGACAATGAGCGGCTGAGTGTTATAAACCTAAAACTGTATCCTAAGACAAGAATCGGCTAGGTGTTATAACCCTGAGACTCTGTTATATTCTTAGGGCACATGCGTGAGACCAGCTTTACCATCAGAGGAAGCACACTGACATGCTATTATTTAACACATCCTGACACTGTTGATTTAAGGCAAGCCCAAGGAGAGAATTCTGTGTACATTTATAGAAGATTCCTTCGGCCTAGTAGACATTTATCCCACCCTTTTCACATTTATAACCTTGAGCCAAAAAACAGCTGGGTGCTACAGCCTGAAACTCTGTTGCAGGAGTCGGGTGGACCAGCATTCTCAAGTTCCTTAAACCCTAGAAAATGTATTGGACCCATCATTGACACTCCCCAAGGAGAGTATTCCTATTATGTTCACAATTAATTGCTAAATCCCCATAGATCTTTATCCCATCCATGGTACAATATTCATTCATTCCCAGGGTTTTTTTGCATGTTGTTTGCACCGATTTGTGGCCCAAAAAATCTCATTGAAAAATATGGTGGGTGGGGTTAGTAAAGGGATATAAGGGGTAGGGGTGTGTGCGGAATAGGTAGTAACAAACTGGGAACGGGGATTGGGAAGTAACCCCAAATAATGAAAATACATAATGTAAGCTGTAATGCTGTGAAGTTTTTCAAATGCTTCATTCCACCCCTGCATATGGAAAGCTCAGAAAAGGATCAACTCTATTCAACCCTTGGCTAATATAGTAAAATCAAATTGAACTATATATATATATATATATGTATATATTATATGGCCACAGTAGTGGCCATGTAGTTATGGTTAAGTTGGTGTTTTCATAGGAAGATCACTTTTTGGGTGGCTTATAACTTTGCTCCCCCTGGACGCATCCTCACCAAACTTTGAAAAAAAGTAAATGGCCCACTCTGAATTTATTTGCAAAGTTTGGTGAGGATTCGTCCAGGGGGGGAAAAGTTATAGGGGGGGTCCCATAGACATAATGGGAAAAAACTTAGCTCACGCCTACAGCCCAAACCCCTGGACGGATTTACACCAAATTTGCGGCAAGAGCGGCGGCTTCGCCCCGAAAGCGTGCTTTGCTTTATTTGGTGTAAATCCGTCCAGTAGTTTTTAAAAAAATGACAAAAATGTAAGTGAAAAAAATTAGTGATATCTGTGTTCGCTTCGCAGACACACTTCCCTGTTCGCTCCCCGGACAGGACGGTGATTGGGCAAGCAGCTTGCGTGATGTCCGCGGACATCTGACGTGCTCTCTCATTGGATGCGGTGAAAGCGTGCAGTGCATCGTGGCTTCAGAGACGCCCGCCATCTTTGTTCCTCGCATGAGAGGCTTTGTCAGGTCAGCAGGAGCGGGATCTGCCGCCTGCACAGTAAGTCCCCCACCCCCGCTCATGCCCGTGTCTGTCTCCTGTTCCTTCCACCCCTGCTCATGCCCCGTGTGTCCTTCTTGTCCCCCCACCCCCACTCATGCTCCTTGTCTCCCCTATTCCTCCAGCCCCCGCTCACGCCATCGGCACACGGTGGCCAGCGGAGGGCCGAGGAGCAGGATCTGCCGCCTGCACACAAACTCATGTCCGCTCATGCCCCATGTGTCTCTCTTCCTCCCCCCGCTCATGCCCCGTGTGTCTCTCCCCTCCCGCCCACCCCCCGCTCATGCCCCGTGTGTCTCTCCCCTCCCGCCCACACCCCGCTCATGCCCCGTGTGTCTCTCCCACCCACCCCCCGCTCATGCCCCGTGTGTCTCTCCCCTCCCGCCCATCCCCCGCTCATGCCCCGTGTGTCTCTCCACTTCCCCCCACACCCCGCTCATGCCCCGTGCCTCTCACCACTTCCCCCCACCCCTGGCTCGTACCCCGTGTGTCTCTCTCCACTTCCCTCCCACCCCCGCTCATGCCCCGTGTGTCTCTCCCCTCCCCACTCCCCCGCTCATCCACCGTGTGTCTCTCCCCTCCCGCCCACCCCCGCTCATGCCCCGTGTGTCTCTCCCCTCCCGCCCACCCTCTGCGCATGGCCCGTGTGTCTCTCCCCTTCCGCCCACCCCCCGCTCATGCCCCGTGTGTCTCTCCCCTCCCGCCCACCCCCCGCTCATGCCCCGTGTGTCTCTCCCCGCCTGCCCACCCCCCGCTCATGCTCCGTGTGTCTCTTCCCTCCCGCACACCCCCTGCTCATGCCCCCTGTGTCTCTAACCCTCCCACCCACCCCCCGCTCGCTCATGCCCCGTGTGTCTCTCCCCTCCCGCCCATCCCCCGCTCATGCCCCATGTGTCTCTCCACTTCCCCCCACACCCCGCTCATGCCCCGTGCCTCTCTCCACTTCCCCCCACCCCCGGCTCGTACCCCGTGTGTCTCTCTCCACTTCCCTCCCACCCGCGCTCATGCCCCGTGTGTCTCTCCCCTCCCCCCCACCCCTCTCATCCACCGTGTGTCTCTCCCCTCCCGCCCACCCCCGCTCATGCCCCGTGTGTCTCTCCCCTCCCGCCCACCCCCCGCTCATGCCCCGTGTGTCTCTCCCCTCCCGCCCACCCGCCGCTCATGCCCTGTGTGTTTCTCCCCTCCCGCCCATCACCCGCTCATGCCCCATGTGTCTCTCCCCTCTCGCCCACCCCCCGCTCATGCCCCGTGTGTCTCTCCCCTCCCTCCCACCCCCCGCTCATGCCCCGTGTGTCTACCCCTCCCGCCCACCCCCTGCTCATGCCCCGTGTGTCCACCCCTCCCGCCCACCCCCAGCTCATGCCTCGTGTGTTTAGCCCCTCCCGCCCACCCCCGCTCATGCCCTGTGTGTCTACCCCTCCTGGCCACCCCCCGCTCATGCCCTGTGTGTCTACCCCTCCCGCCCACCCCCCACTCATGCCCTGTGTGTCTACCCCTCCCGTCCACCCCCCGCTCATGCCCCGTGTGTCTACCCCACCGCCCACCCCCCGCTCATGCTCCTCCCGAGCACCCCCTCTCCCACGCCCCGCTCGTGCCCCGCTCATGCCCATCCCTACCGCCCACCCCCCGCTTATGCCCTGTGTGTCTATCCCTCCCGTCCACCCCCCGCTCATGCCCCGTGTGTCTATCCCTCCCGCCCACCCCCCGCTCATGCCCCGTGTGTCTATCCCTCCCGTCCACCCCCCGCTCATGCCCCGTGGGTCTACCCATCCCACCCACCCCCCGCTTATGCCCCATGTGTCTACCCCTCCCGGCCACCGCCCGCTCATGCCCCGTGTGTCTACCGCTCCTGCCCATCCCCCGCTCATGCCCCGTGTGTCTACCCCGATCACCCACCCCCTGCTCATGCCCCTCCCGCCCACCCCCGCTCGTGCCCTGTGTGTCTACCCCTCCCGCTCATGCCCCGTGTGTCTACCCCTAACGCCCACCCCCCCGCTCATGCCCCATGTGTCTACCCCTCCAGCTCACCCCTCCGCTCATGCCCTGTGTGTCTACCCCTCCCGCCCACCGCCCGCTCATGCCCCGTGTTTCTACCCCTCCCACCCACCCCTCACTCATGCCCCATGTGTCTGCCCCTCCCGCCCATGCCCCATGTGTCTACCCCTCCAGACCACCCCCCCTCATGCCCTGGGTGTCTACCCCTCCCACCCACCCCCCCGCTCATGCCCCATGTGTCTCTCTCCACTTCCCCCACACCCCCGCTCTCATGCCCCGTGTGTCTCTCCCCTCCCCCCGCTCATGCCCGTGTGTCTACCCCTCCCGCCCACCCCCCGCTCATGCCCCATGTGTCTACCCCTCCTGCCCACCCCCGCTCATGCCCCATGTGTCTACCCCGATCGCCCACACCCGCTCATGCCCTGTGTGTCTACCCCTCCAGCGCACCCCCCGCTCATGCCCCTCCCGCCCACGCCCCGCGAGTCTACCCCACCCACCCACCCCTCGCTCATGCCCCACGTGTCTACACCTCCCGCCCACCCCCGCTCATGCCCCGTGTGTCTACAAATACCGCCCACCCCCTGCTCATGCCCTGTGTGTCTTCCCCTCTCGCCCACCCCCCCGCTCATTCCCCGTGTGTCTACCCCTCCCACCCACCCCCAGCTCATGCCCCATGTGTCTACCCCTCCCGCCCAACCCCCCGCTCATGCCCCGTGTGTCTATCCATCCCGCTCACCCCCCGCTCATGCCCCATGTGTCTATCAATCCCGCCCACCCCCTGCTCATGCCCCGTGTGTCTATCCCTCCCGCCCACCCCCCGCTCATGCCCCGTGTGTCTATCCCTCCTGCCCACCCCCGCTCATGCCCCGTGTGTCTACCCCTCCCGCCCACCCCCCCGCTCATGTCCCGTGTGTCTACCCCTCCCACCCACCCCCCCGCTCATGCCCCGTGTGTCTACCCCGACCGCCCACCCCCCGCTCATGCCCCGTGTGTCTAGACCTCCCACCCACCCCCGCTCATGCCCCGTGTGTCTGCACCTCCCGCCCAACCCCCGCTCATGCCCACCACTCCCGCCCACCCCTGCTTATGCCCCGTGTGTCTACCCCTCCCGACCACCCTCCTCTCATGCCCTGCGTGTCTACCCCTCCCGCCCGCCCCTCGCTCATGCTCCATGTGTCTACCCTTCCCGCCCACCCCTCGCTCATGCCTTGTGTGTCTACCCCTCCCGACCACCCCCCGGTCATGCCCCTCCCGACAACCCCCCCGCCCACACCCCGCATGTCTACCCCTCCCTCCCACCCCCATGTGTCTACCCCTCCCGCCCACCCCCCCACTCATGTCCCATGTGTCTACCCCTCCAGCCCACCCCCCCGCTCATGCCCCGTGTGTCTACCCCTTCCCCCCACCCCCTCGCTCATGCCCCTTGTGTCTACCCCTCCCGCCCACCCGCCGCTCATGCCCTGTGTGTCTATCCCTCCCTCCCATCCCCCGCTCATGCCCCGTATGTCTATCCCTCCCTCCCACCCCCAGTTCATGCCCTGTGTGTCTATCCCTCCCGCCCAGCCCCCGCTTATGCCCCGTGTGTCTATCCCCCCGCCCCCCGCTCATGCCTTGTGTGTCTAGACCTCCCGCCCACCCCCCGCTCATGCTCCGTGTGTCTACCCCTCCTGCCCACCCCCCGCTCATGCCCCGTGTGTCTACCCCTCCCACCCACCCCCCGCTGATGCCCCATGAGTCTACCCCTCCCGCCCACCCGCCGCTCATGCCCTGTGTGTCTATCCCTCCCTCCCATCCCCCGCTCATGCCCCGTATGTCTATCCCTCCCTCCCACCCCCAGTTCATGCCCTGTGTGTCTATCCCTCCCGCCCACCCCCCGCTTATGCCCCGTGTGTCTATCCCCCCGCCCCCCGCTCATGCCCCGTGTGTCTATCCCTCCCGCCCACCCCTTGCTCATGCCCGGTGTGTGTCTATCTCTCCTGCCCACCCCCCGCTCATGCCCCGTGTGTCTATCCCTCCCGCCCACCCCGCGCTCATGCCCCATGTGTCTATCCTTCCCCCCACCCCCCCACTCATGCCCCGTGTGTCTATCCCTCCCCCCACCCCCCGCTCATGCCCCGTGTGTCTCTCCCCCCCGCTCATGCCCCGTGTGTCTCTCCCCTCCCCCCCATCCCCCGCGTGTCTCTCTCCACTTGCCCCCCACCCCCGCTCATCGCCCGTTTGTCTCTTGCCCTCCCCCCGCCCCCGCTCATGCCCCGTGTGTCTACCGCTCCCTCCCACCCCCCGCTCATGCCCCGTGTGTCTACCCCTCCTGCCCACCCCCTGCTCATGCCCCGTGTGTCTATCCCTCCTGCCCACCCCCCGCTCATGCCCCATGTGTCTACCCCTCCCGCCCACCCCCCGCTCATGCCCCGCGTGTCTACCCCTCCTGCCCACCCTCCACGTGTCTACCCCTCCCGCCCACCCCTGCTCATGTCCCGTGTGTCTACCCCTCCCGCCCACCCCCCCGCTCATGCCCCGTGTGCGTGTGTCTACCCCGACCACCCACTCCCCCGCTCATGCCCCGTGTGTCTACCCCTCCTGCCCACCCCCCGCTCATGCCCTGTGTGTCTACCCCTCCCGGCCACCCCCCGCTCATGCCAACTCCCCGCTCATGCCCACCCCTCCCGCCCACCCCCGCTCATGCCCCGTGTGTCTATCCCTCCCGTCCACCCCCCGCTCATGCCCCGTGTGTCTATCCCTCCCGCCCACCCCCTGCTCATGCCCGTGTGTCTCTAACCCTCCCGCCCACCCCCTGCTCATGCCCCGTGAGTCTCTAACCCTCCCGCCCACCCCCCGCTCGCTCATGCCCCATGTATCTCTCCCCTCCCGCCCACCCCCCGCTCATGCCCTGTGTGTTTCTCCCCTCCCGCCCATCACCCTCTCATGCCCATGTGTCTCTCCCCTCCCGCCCACCCCCCGATCACGCCCCGTGTGTCTCTCCCCTCCCGCCCACCCCCCGCTCATGCCCCGTGTGTCTACCCCTCCCACCCACCCCCTGCTCATGCCCCGTGTGTCCACCCCCCCATCAACCCCCCGCTCATGCCTCGTGTGTTTAACATCTCCTCGCCCACCCCCACTCATGCCCTGTGTGTCTACCCCCCCTGGCCACCACCCGCTCATGCCCTATGTGTCTACCCCTCCTGGCCACCCCCCGCTCATGCCCTGTGTGTCTACCCCTCCTGCCCACCCCCCGCTCGTGCCCCGTGTGTCTACCCCCCACTCACCGCCCGCTCATGCCCCTCCCAACCACCCCCCCGCCAATGCCCCGCTCATGCCCACCCCTCCCGCCCACCCCCTGCTCATGCCCTGTGTGTCTATCCCTCCCGTCCACCCCCGCTCATACCCCGTGTGTCTATCCCTCCCGCCCACCCCCGCTCATGCCCCGTGTGTCTATCCCTCCCATCCACCCCCCGCTCATGCCCTGTGTGTCTACCCCTCCCGGCCACCCCCCGCTCATGCCCCATGTGTCTACCGTGACCGCCCACCCCCCGCTCATGCCCGGTTGTCTACCCCGATCACCCACCCCCGCTCATGACCCTCCCGCCGACACCCCGCTCGTGCCCCGTGTGTCTACCCCTCCCACCCACCCCCCACTCATGCCCCGTGTGTCTACCCCTCCCGCTCATGCCCCGTGTGTCTACCTCTAACGCCCACCCCCCCGCTCATGCCCTGTGTGTCTACCCCTCCAGCCCACCCCCCCGCTCATGCCCCGTGTGTCTACCCCACCCGCCCACCCCCCGCTCATGCCATGTGTTTCTACCCCTCCCGCCCACCCCTCGCTCATGCCCCATGTGTCTGCCCCTCCCGCCCACCCCCCGCTCATGCCCCATGTGTCTACCCCTCCCGACCACCCCCCGCTCATGCCCTGGGTGTCTACCCCTCCCGACCACCCCCCCGCTCATGCCCTGTGTGTCTCTCTCCACTTCCCCCCACCCCCTGCTCTCATGCCCCGTGTGTCTCTCCCCTCCCCCTCGCTCATGCCCTTGTGTCTACCCCTCCCACCCACCCCCCCGCTCATGCCCCATGTGTCTACTCCTCCTGCCCACCCCCCCGCTCATGCCCCATGTGTCTACCCCTCCCACCCACCCACCGCGCATGCCCCGTGTGTCTACCTCTCCTGCCCACCCCCGCTCATGCCCCATGTGTCTACCCCGATCGCCCACCCCCCGCTCATGCCTCGTGTGTCTAGCCCTCCCGCCCACCCCCCGCTCATGCCCTGTGTGTCTACCCCTCCAGCGCACCCCCCGCTCATGCCCCATGTGTCTACCCCTCCCACCCACCCCCCGCTCATGCCCTGTGTGTCTATCCCTCCCGCCCAACCCCCTGTTCATGCCCCATGTGTCTACCCCTCCCGCCCACGCCCCGCGTGTCTACCCCACCCGCCCACCACCCGCTCATGCCCCAAGTGTCTACATCACCCGCCCACCCCCCCGCTCATACCCCGTGTGTCTAGAACCCTCGCCCACCCCCTGCTTATGCCCCGTGTGTCTACCCCTTCGCCCAACCCCCGCTCATGCCCCGTGTGTCTACCCCTCCCACCCACCCCCCGCTCATGCCCTGTGTGTCTACCCCTCCCGCCCAACCCCCTGCTCATGCCCCGTGTGTCTACCACTCCAGCCCACCCCCCGCTCATTCCCCCTTGTGTCTACCCCTCCCGGCAACCCCCGCTCATGCCCACCCCCCGCACATGCCCACCCCTCCCGCCCACTCCCCGCTCATGCCCTGTGTGTCTATCCCTCCCGACAACCCCCGCTCATGCCCCGTGTGTCTATGTATCCCACCCACCTCTCGCTCATGCCCCATGTGTCTATCCCTCCCGCCCATCCCCCGCTCATGCCCCGTGTGTCTATCCCTCCCGCCCAACCCCGCTCATGCCCCGTGTGTCTCTCCCTCCCGCCACCCCCTGCTCATGCCCCATGTGTCTATCCCTCCCGCCCACCCCCCGCTGATGCCCCGTGTGTCTACCCCTCCCGCCCACCCCCCGCTGATGCCCCATGAGTCTACCCCTCCCGCCCACCCCCCCGCTCATGCCCCGTGTGTCTACCACTCCCGCCCACCCCCGCTCATGCCCCGTGTGTCTACCCCTAACGCCCATCCCCCGCTCATGCCCACCCCCCGCTCATGCCCATACGCTCCCGCCCACCCCCCGCTCATGCCCCGTGTGTCTACCCATCCCACCCACCCCCCGCTAATGCCCCATGAGTCTACCCCTCCCGCCCACCCCCCCGCTCATGCCCCGTGTGTCTACCCCTCCCACCCACCCCCACTCATGCCCCAGGTGTCTACCCCTCCCGCCCACCGCCCGCTCATGCCCACCCCTCCCGCCCCCCCGCTCATGCCCTGTGTGTCTATCCCTCCCGACAACCCCTGCTCATGCCCAGTGTGTCTATCCCTAATACCCACCCCCCGCTCATGCCCCGTGTGTCTATCCCTCCCGCCCACCCCCCGCTCATGCCCCGTGTGTCTATTCCTCCCGCCCACCCCCCGCTCATGCCCCATGTGTCTATCCCTCCCGCCCACCCGCCGCTCATGCCTCGTGTGTCTATCCCTCCCTCCCACCCCCCGCTCATGCCCCGTATGTCGATCCCTCCCTCCCACCCCCAGTTCATGCCCTGTGTGTCTATCCCTCCCGCCCACCCCCTGCTCATGCCCCGTCTGTCTATCCCTCCGCCCCCCGCTCATGCCCCGTGTGTCTATCCCTCCCGCCCACCCCTTGCTCATGCCCTGTGTGTCTATCTCTCCTGCCCACCCCCCGCTCATGCCCCGTGTGTCTATCCCTCCCGCCCACCCCGCGCTCACGCCCCATGTGTCTATCCTTCCCCCCACCCCCCACTCATGCCCCTAGTGTCTATCCACCCCCCCACCCCCCGCTCATGCCCCGTGTGTCTCTCCCCTCCCCCCCGCTCATGCCCCGTGTGTCTCTCCCCTCCCCCCGATCCCCCGCGTGTCTCTCTCCACTTGCCCCCCACCCCCGCTCATCGCCCGTTTGTCTCTTGCCCTCCCCCCCGCCCCCGCTCATGCCCCGTGTGTCTATCGCTCCCTCAGACCCCCGCTCATGCCCCGTGTGTCTACCCCTCCTGCCCACCCCCCTGCTCATGCCCCGTGTGTCTATCCCTCCTGCCCACCCCCCACTCATGCCCCATGTGTCTACCCCTCCCGCCCACCCCCCGCTCATGCCCCGCGTATCTACCCCTCCCGCCCACCCTCTGCGTGTCTACCCCTCCCGCCCACCCCTGCTCATGTCCCATGTGTCTACCCCTCCCGCCCACCCCCCTGCTCATGCCCCATGTGCGTGTGTCTACCCCGACCGCCCACTCCCCCGCTCATGCCCCGTGTGTCTACCCCTCCTGCCCACCCCCCGCTCATGCCCTGTGTGTCTACCCCTCCCGGCCACCCCCCGCTCATGCCAACTCCCCGCTCATGCCCACCCCTCCCGCCCACCCCCCGCTCATGCCCCGTGTGTCTATCCCTCCCGCCCACCCCCTGCTCATGCCCGTGTGTCTCTAACCCTCCCGCCCACCCCCTGCTCATGCCCCGTGAGTCTCTAACCCTCCCGTCCACCCCCCGCTCGCTCATGCCCCATGTATCGCTCCCCTCCCGCCCACCCCCCGCTCATGCCCTGTGTGTTTCTCCCCTCCCGCCCATCACCCGCTCATGCCCATGTGTCTCTCCCCTCCCACCCACCCCCCGCTCACGCCCCGTGTGTCTCTCCCCTCCCGCCCACCCCCCGTTCATGCCCCGTGTGTCTACCCCTCCCACCCACCCCCTGCTCATGCCCCGTGTGTCCACCCCCCCATCAACCCCCCGCTCATGCCTCGTGTGTTTAACATCTCCTCGCCCACCCCCACTCATGCCCTGTGTGTCTACCGCCCCTGGCCACCCCCCGCTCATGCCCTGTGTGTCTACCCCTCCTGGCCACCCCCCGCTCATGCCCTGTGTGTCTACCCCTCCTGCCCACCCCCCGCTCATGCCCCGTGTGTCTACCCCCCACTCACCCCCCGCTCATGCCCCTCCCGACCACCCCCCGCCAATGCCCCGCTCATGCCCACCCCTCCCGCCCACCCCCTGCTCATGCCCTGTGTGTCATGCCCTGTGTGTCTATCCCTCCCGCCCATCCCCCGCTCATGCCCCGTGTGTCTATCCCTCCCGCCCAACCCCGCTCATGCCCCGTGTGTCTCTCCCTCCCGGCCACCCCCCACTCATGCCCTGTGTGTCTACCGCTCCCGTCCACCCCCCGCTCATGCCCCGTGTGTCTACCCCGATCACCCACCCCCCGCTCATGCCCCGTGTGTCTACCTCTAACGCCCACCCCCCCGGTCATGCCCTGTGTGTCTACCCCTCCAGCCCACCCCCCCGCTCATGCACCGTGTATCTACCCCACCCGCCCACCCCCCGCTCATGCCATGTGTTTTTACCCCTCCCGCCCACCCCTCGCTCATGCCCCATGTGTCTGCTCCTCCCCCCACCCCCCGCTCATGCCCCATGTGTCTACCCCTCCCGACCACCCCCCGCTCATGCCCTGGGTGTCTACCCCTCCCGCCCACCCCCCCGCTCATGCCCCGTGTGTCACTCTCCACTTCCCCCCACCCCCCGCTCTCATGCCCCGTGTGTCTCTCCCCTCCCCCTCGCTCATGCCCTTGTGTCTACCCCTCCCACCCACCCCCCTGCTCATGCCCCATGTGTCTACTCCTCCTGCCCAGCCCCCCGCTCATGCCCCGTGTGTCTACCCCTCCCACCCACCCCCCGCGCATGCCCCGTGTGTCTACCTCTCCTGCCCACCCCCGCTCATGCCCCATGTGTCTACCCCGATCGCCCACCCCCCGCTCATGCCTCGTGTGTCTAGCCCTCCTGCCCACCCCCCGCTCATGCCCTGTGTGTCTACCCCTCCAGCGCACCCCCCGCTCATGCCCCGGGTGTCTACCCCTCCCACCCACCCCCCGCTCATGCCCTGTGTGTCTATCCCTCCCGCCCAACCCCCTGTTCATGCCCCATGTGTCTACCCCTCCCGCCCACGCCCCGTGTGTCTACCACACCCGCCCACCACCCGCTCATGCCCCAAGTGTCTACCCCACCCACCCACCCCCCCGCTCATGCTCCGTGTGTCTAGAACCCTCGCCCACCCCCTGCTTATGCCCCGTGTGTCTACCCCTTCGCCCAAAACCCGCTCATGCCCCGTGTGTCTACCCCTCCCACCCACCCCCCGCTCATGCCCCGTGTGTCTACCCCTCCCGCCCAACCCCCTGCTCATGCCCCGTGTGTCTACCACTCCCGCCCACCCCCCGCTCATTCCCCCTTGTGTCTACCCCTCCCGGCCACCCCCCGCTCATGCCCACCCCCCGCACATGCCCACCCCTCCCGCCCACTCCCCGCTCATGCCCTGTGTGTCATCCCTCCCGACAACCCCCGCTCATGCCCCGTGTGTCTATGTCTCCCACCCACCCCTCGCTCATGCCCCAGGTGTCTATCCCTCCCGCCCATCCCCCGCTCATGCCCCGTGTGTCTATCCCTCCCGCCCACCCCCCCGCTCATGCCCCGTGAGTCTCTCCCTCCCGCCCACCCCTGCTCATGCCCCATGTGTCTATCCCTCCCGCCCACCCCCCGCTCATGCCCCGTGTGTCTATCCCTCCCGCCCACCCCGCACTCATGCCCCGTGTGTCTATCCCTCCTGCCCACCCCCCCGCTCAAGCCCCGTGTGTCTACCCCTCCCGGCCAACCCCCGCTCATGCCCACCCCCCGCACATGCCCACCCCTCCCGCCCACTCCCCGCTCCTGCCCTGTGTGTCTATCCCTCCCGACAACCCCCGCTCATGCCCCGTATGTCTATGTCTCCCACCCACCCCCGCTCATGCCCCATGTGTCTATCCCTCCCGCCCATCCCCCGCTCATGCCCCGTGTGTCTCTCCCTCCGCTCACCCCCTGCTCATGTCCATGTGTCTATCCCTCCCGCCCACCCCCCGCTCATGCCCCGTGTGTCTATCCCTCCCGCCCACCCCCCGCTCATGCCCCGTGTGTCTATCCCTCCTGCCCCACCCCCCGCTCATGCCCGTGTGTCTACCCCTCCGCCCACCCCCTGCTCATGCCCCATGTGTCTATCCCTCCCGCCCACCCCCCGCTCATGCCCGTGTGTCTATCCCTCCCGCCCACCCCCCGCTCATGCCCCGTGTGTCTATCCCTCCTGCCCCCACCCTCCCGCCCACTCCCCACTCATGCCCTGTGTGTCTATCCCTCCCGACAACCCCCGCTCATGCCCGTGTGTCTATGTCTCCCACCCACCCCCCGCTCATGCCCCATGTGTCTATCCCTCCCGCCCATCCCCCGCTCATGCCCCGTGTGTCTATCCCTGCCGCCCACCCCCCCGCTCATGCCCGTGTGTCTCTCCCTCCCGCCCACCCCCTGCTCATGCCCCATGTGTCTATCCCTCCCGCCCACCCCCCGCTCATGCCCCGTGTGTCTACCCTCCCGCCCACCCCCCACTCATGCCCCGTGTGTCTATCCCGCCTGCCCACCCCCCGCTCATGCCCCGTGTGTCTAACCCGACCGCCCACCCCTCCGCTCATGCCCCGTGTGTCTACACCTCCACCTACCCCCCGCTCAAGCCCCGTGTGTCTACCCCTCCCACCCACCCCCGGCTCATGCCCCGTGTGTCTATCCCTCCCGTCCACCCCCCGCTCATGCCCCGTTTGTCTATCCCTTCGCCCCCCGCTCATGCCCCGTGTGTCTACCGCTCCCGCCCACCCCCCGCTCATGCCCGGTTGTCTACCCAGATCACCCACCCCCACTCATGCCCCTCCCGCTGACCCCCGCTCGTGCCCCGTGTGTCTACCCCTCCCACCCACCCCCCACTCATGCCCCGTGTGTCTACCCCCTCCCGCTCATGCCCTGTGTGTCTACCCCTAACGCCCACCCCCCCGCTCATGCCCCGTGTGTCTACCCTCCAGCCCACCCCCCCTTCCCGCTCATGCCCCGTGTGTCTACCCCTCCGCCCACCCCTCGCTCATGCCCCATGTGGCTGCTCCTCCCGCCCACCCCCGCTCATGCCCCATGTGTCTACCCCTCCTGCCCAACCCCCCGCTCATGCCCTGTGTGTCTACCCCTCCCCACCCACCCCCCGCTCTCATGTCCCGTGCGTCTCTCCCCTCCCCCCCGCTCATGCCCTTGTGTTCTACCCTCCCACCCACCCCCCGCTCATGCCCCATGTGTCTAGCCCTCCTGCCAACCCCCCTGCTCATGCTCCGTGTGTCTACCCCTCCCGCCCACCCCCGCTCATGCCCCGTGTGTCTACCCCTCCTGCCCTTCCCCGCTCATGCCCCATGTGTCTACCCCGACGCCCCACCCCCCGCTCATGCCCGTGTGTCTCTCCCTCCCGCCCACCCCCTGCTCATGCCCCATGTGTCTATCCCTCCCGCCCACCCCCGCTCATGCCCCGTGTGTCTATCCCTCCTGCCCACCCCCCGCTCATGTCCCGTGTGTCTACCCCTCCCGCCCACCCCCCCCGCTCATGCCCCGTGTGCGTGTGTCTACCCCGACCGCCCACTCCCCCGCTCATGCCCCGTGTGTCTACCCCT
This sequence comes from Ambystoma mexicanum, assembly GCF_040938575.1. NCBI lineage: Eukaryota > Metazoa > Chordata > Amphibia > Caudata > Ambystomatidae > Ambystoma > Ambystoma mexicanum. Next base: position 1,201,515,940 of record NC_090921.1, on the reverse strand, counting down.
CCTGCCCACCCCCGCTCATGCCCTGTGTGTCTACCCCTCCCGGCCACCCCCCGCTCATGCCAACTCCCCGCTCATGCCCACCCCCCGCTCATGCCCCGTGTGTCTATCCCTCCCGTCCACCCCCCGCTCATGCCGCGTGTGTCTATCCCTCCAGCCCTCCCCCTGCTCATGCCCGTGTGTCTCTAACCCTCCCGCCCACCCCCTGCTTATGCCCCGTGTGTCTCTAACCCTCCCGCCTACCCCCGCTCGCTCCTGCCCAATGTTGTCTCTCCCCTCCCGCCCACCCCCGCTCAGGCCCTGTGTGTTTCTCCCTCCCGCCCATCACCCACTCATGCCCATGTGTCTCTCCCGTCCCGCCACCCCCTGCTCACGCCCCGTGTGTCTCTCCCCTCCCGCCCACCCCCCACTCATGCCCCGTGGGTCTACCCCTCCCGCCCACCCCCTTCTCATGCCCCGTGTGTCCACCCCTCCCATCCACCCCCCGCTCATGCCTCATGTGTTTAGCCCCTCCTGCCCACCCCCGCTCATGCCCCGTGTGTCTACCCATCCCACCCACCCCCCGCTGATGCCCCATGAGTCTACCCCTCCCGCCCACCCCCGCTCATGCCCCGTGTGTCTAATACCCTCCGCCCACCCCCGCTCATGCCCCATGTGTCTACCCCTCCCGCCCACCGCCCGCTCATGCCCACCCCTCCCGCCCCCCCGCTCATGCCCTGTGTGTCTATCCCTCCCACCCACCCCCCGCTCATGCCCCGTGTGTCTATCCCTCCCGCCCACCGCCCGCTCATACCCCGTGTGTCTATTCCGCCCACCCACCCCCCGCTCATGCCCCATGTGTCTACCCCTCCCGCCCACCCGCCGCTCATGCCCCGTGTCTTCCTCCTGTTCCCCCCCACCCCCTGCTCATGTCCCGTGTCTTCCTCCTGTTCCCCCCACCCCCTGCTCATGCCCCGTTGTCTCTCTCCTGCTCCCCCCCACCCCCCGCTCATGCCCCGTGTCTCTCTCCTGTTCCCCCATCCCCCCCGTGTGTCTATCCCTCCCGCCCACCCCTTGCTCATGCCCTGTGTGTCTATCTCTCCTGCCCACCCCCCCGCTCATGCCCCGTGTTTCTATCCCTCCCACCCACCCCGCGCTCACGCCCCATGTGTCTATCCTTCCACCCACCCCACACTCATGCCCCGTGTGTCTATCCCTCCCCCCACCCCCCGCTCATGCCCCGTGTGTCTCTCCCCTCCCCCCGCTCATGCCCCGTGTGTCTCTCCCCTCCCCCCCATCCCCCGCTCATGCCCCGTGTGTCTCTCTCCACTTGCCCCCCACCCCCGCTCATCGCCATTTTGTCTCTCCCCTCCCCCCTGCCCCGCTCATGCCCCGTGTGTCTACCGCTCCCTCCCACCCCCGTGTGTCTACCCCTCCTGCCCACCCCCCTGCTCATGCCCCGTGTGTCTATCCCTCCTGCCCACCCCCCGCTCATGCCCCGTGTGTCTACCCCTCCCCCCACCACCCGCTCATGCCCCATGTGTCTACCCCTCCCGACCACCCCCCCGCTCATGCC